>NW_026294424.1:67584504-70209504 GCF_007827085.1 Peromyscus californicus insignis
TGGAGGTGTTGAAGAGGCCGGAGCTCCAGAGGGAAGACCACCCGGTAAGACAGTTTGGTGTGTACCTGTGCAGCTTGCTCCATGTACTTGAACCTCTTTAGGTGCAGGGCCAGAATCATGGGCAGCTTTTTTACCCTCATCCTAAGAAAGCGAGAAAGGGGAAAACCATTTGTGGCCAATGCCCATTAGAGGAAGAAAACACACTATTGCCTATACAAACAAGAGCAGGAGGGGTCCGGCAAGTATCCAGACTTCTCACTAGCAGAAAGGGTGTGCTTGTCTACAGAGACTAGTACATCCTGCATCCTTGGCTAACCCAAGTAGAGAAAAGCACAACCATGTGGTCATCATGGCAGACATTCTCTCGTTGTGCCTCTGCCTGCAGAATAGAATGTATGTGGACAGTCCACTCCCTAGTACGTGGACAGGAGGGCTGAGAAATTAAGAAAAGGAAGCTGGGAAAAGGAGCAGGCAAAAATGATCCAGACAGAACTTCAGGTGCTAAGGACCAGCAGAAGGAAGTTTCTGGCACATACCTGGGCATCAGACACCACGGGTGCCAGGTCCATGCCCACTCCTCTCTCTGTGCCACATGGGTCCCCTACTATGGTTCTCACCCTCAGTGGTTATAAAGTGCAGGCGTTACCTAAGGGCCATTTTCACAAACTAAACTCCAAGGTCCTGGTTACATTAGTAAATTGGGGGGGGTAGGAGGGTATGGTCAAGTTTGAACAAGGCTTCTTCCCATGTTGAAGCCTCCACATAGAACAGTGCGTTGAAGGTTTTGAGAAATACTGCCCTGGAGGAACTGTTCTGGTCCCAACCTTACATAAACAGTTCTTCCGCCTACTACCTGACCATGAATTAACATTCCTGGGTAAACTGTCACACAGTAACAGCTTGGGTAGGTAACATGTGAGAGAAAGTGAGAAAAGCACCCAGTTCTTCTCCTGAAACCCACACCTCTACCCCCACTGATGAATGTGCTGAATTAGCCGTGACAAACGCTGCGGACCTGTGCACAGTTTAGTATGTATTGTTTGAAAGGAACCGATTCTAAGAGGATATTTACTGAGGTATCTACTAAGGTAAAAAGCCCTCTTCACAAAAATAAAATAAAAGCATCACTAGAGACAGACGTGATGGCACAGGCCTTATAATCCCAATGCTTGGAGGGAGGTGGAGATAGGAAGCGGGCATGTTCTAGACCAGCCTGGGCCACACAGTCAGACCCTGCCTGCCTCATAAAAATAAATTAGTAGAAAAACAATAATTATATGAAACCTGCATATTTCCCAGGAGCATATGTCATTTCAATACATGAAACCTCCAAGGTTGAAGAGAAAATACCTTCACAACACACAGATACCCAGGCTGCCTGAGGCAGAGTCCATGTCCACTAACGTAGACTACTGGCTGCTTGTTACAGGGGTTGGCCTTCTATGCTGATGCCATGAGGAAAGATATGCCTAGGTAGTGTGGAGGGTGAGGGGGCTAGGCACCATTGAGTATCTATGAAATCTCTAAAACAAACAAGATAAACTTTTCCCAAGTAGGCGTTCACAGGAAGATTAAACTTTCAAGTTTCTTGGCTTCTGGGATAAGATAACGGGGACCAACTAATTAGTTCAGAATGTCCAAGAGCTGTAGCTGGCAGGTACTGGTTAAAAAAAAAAAAGATGGATTTTTGTTTTGGTTTGGTTTTTTTGTTTTTTTGAGACAGTGTTTCTTTGTGTATCCCTGGCTTTCTGACTTTCTTAACACAGGTTCCTCCAACTGAGGTGTCCTTGCCTCACACAACAGATTATTTTTAAATCTCTGGCTGTAAATAAGGGAGCCAAGGTCTAGCCAAAAGCAGCAATGCTGTGTACACTGTGTGTTAGGCATGATGCAAAGTACCTTATATTTTTATCTTTAATCCTAAGGGCCTAGTGAGTACATCGGAGCCCCTCTTGCGTGCCAGCACAGGAGCTGGCACACAGTAACACTTGGTCTTTGGTGAGGGTTCAAAGAACGGGCAAACAGACAAACGGCAGCTTCCCCAGGACAGCGCTCCTATCCAGGTTTCCCCGATGAGGAAGGTTCCTGACTCCCAGGCTCTGTGAAGCTGAGATCCTAGACCCACGGAGCCCTCCGGCCGGGAGGCACCCCCCTAACCCTCCCCACCCGACCCCTTAGCCCCTCCCCCTCCCTTAGCCCCTCCCCCTAATCTTCCCCCCCTCCCTTAGCCCCTATCCCCTCCCTTAGCCCCTCCTCCTAACCCTTCCCACTAGACCCCCCCCCTTAGCCCCCTCCCCCTAACCCTCCCCACCCGACCCCTTAGCCCCTCCCCCTCCCTTGGCCCCTCCCCTCCCTTAGCCCCTCCCCCTAATCGTCCCCCCCTCCCTTAGCCCCTCCCCCTAGCCCTCCCCACCCGACCCCCCCTTAGCCCCTCCCCCTAGCCCTCCCCCACCCCGACCCCCCTTAGCCCCGCCCCCTAACCCTCCCCCACCCAACCCCCCTTAGCCCCCTCCCCCTAGCCCTCCCCACCCGACCCCCCTTAGCCCTTCACGCACCTCTTCTGAGCCTCCTGTTTGCTGCAGCATGTTTCACAATAATATTTTTGTTCACTACATAGTGTTTCTGTGTTGCTGAAGTCTCTGTAGAGAAAAATATTTTCACCTCTTAAAAAAAAGCCCAGACATACTTAATACACCACATTTACACCCCTCCATTACCTGAAGGGTAATTTCCCAGTGAAAGTGGAGAAAACAGTAATCACAAAAAAGCCTTCTGAAGGCTGGGACCGCTCTGCCATTAGAACACGTCTATGGGACAGACTCTGGCTTCTCCATGAGAGGTCTGCAAACACAGCTTGCTCTAAGCCAGACGTGTTGGCCACACCTCTAACCCCAGCACTCAGGCTTAGGCTAAGGCAGGAGGGTGGGGAGTTTAAAGCCAGCCTAAGCTACACTGTGAGTTCAAAAGCGGCCCCCGTCCCCAAACAAAAACAAAACAAAATTTTATCGAAGGACACCCAGACAGATACAAACTAGAGTTTCTAACAGACTCGGGAGGGGGGAAAGTCAGTATTTAATAATAATAACAATATCTGTAAGTTAGATAAATACCACCGATGGCAAAAGCCTACTCTTAGACCCTGATGTCCCAAAAAAGGCAATCATAAAATCCAAAGTGGTATTTTTCTATAGTAACTTAAAAACGGCATCTCGGAGGTTCCACGTTTCAAAGATCAGAACGATACACAACTGTCCTGACTTTCAGCTGAGAGAACCCTAAGAAGGGTCCAGGGGTATGGCTCAGTGGTGGAGTTCTTGCCTGGCACATGCCAGAGGCCCTGGGTTCCATCCGTAGAGCTGTATAAACTGGGTGTGGTGCATTCCTATAATCTTTACACTAGGGAGGTGGAAGCGGATGGATCAGGGTTCCAGGTCACCCACCACCTAGTGAGTCTAAGGCCAGCCTGGGCTACATAAGACACACACACACACACACACACACACACACACACACACACACACACACCATACACACACACATACACACACACATACACATACACCACACACACATACACACACACACATACACCACACACACATACACACACATACACCACACACACACATACACACATACACACACATACACACACACACACACACATACACCACACACATACACACACATATACACATACACCACACACACACATACACACACATACACACACACACCACACACACATACACCACACACACACACATACACACATACACACACATACACACATACACACATACACACACATACACACACATACACCACACACACATGCACACACACATACACACACACATACACACATACACATACCATACACACACCACACACACACACACACCACACAAACACACACACATACACCACACACACACATACACCACACACACACATACACCACACACACACATACACCACACACACACACATACACACACACACTACACACACATACACACACATACACCACACACACATACACACACATACACCACACACACACATACACACACATACACCACACACACACATACACCACACACACATACACACACACATACACCACACACACATACACACACACATACACACATACACACCACACACACACCACACACACACACACACCACACACACACCACACACACATACACCACACACACACACACACCACACACACATACACCACACACACACACATACACACACATACACCACACACACACACACACCACACACATACACACATACACCACACACACACACATACACACATACACACACACACCACACACACACATATACCACACACACACATACACACCACACACACACACACCCCACACACACATACACCACACACACACACACACATACACCACACAGACACACAGACACACACACAAGCAGTGATGACCTTCCACCCCACCCCCTGCTCTCCCACACGCCCCAGGATAAGCACGCTAGTCCACTGCCTTTTTAAAACAAAGGCCATTGTGGCTGTGCTGGTACAATCTCATCAGAAGGTTCTGCTTGCTACTTAGAGCTTTCCCTTTCTACATGTCACAGCCTTTCATTCTTTTTCTGTGGCCGGCTTCAAAAGGCTAAAAACAACATCTAGAATATACTGTCCTGCAGTTTTGAAAAGGCCTGTTGACACTTCCTTCTTCACAGACACCCCATCCCGGGTGGGGTGGGGGGCAGCAGAATGATCAGGTTTTACTAAAGAGAAAATGGTGTTAATGATCTATCACTTACAAAGAGCACATCAAAAGAAAGCCATTATCCATTTGCTAAATTCCCAGATAGGTGCTAGGTCCTGGGGATTTGGAGAATGACTACGCTCATACAGAGACAAGTGCAAAAGAGCCAACAGATGTAGCTTAGTCACAACCACTAGAGGTGATTCGCCTGCCTAAGATCTCCTCTCCTAAAGTTTCCTCCTGCACTCAGGAGAAACAGTCCAACTCCCACACCACAGGCCCTGGGCACCAGACCCTACTAATCGGACCCTGTCTCCTCTACTCTGCAGGCCCTGGGCACCAGACCCTACTAATTGGACCCTGTCTCCTCTACTCTGCAGGCCCTGGGCACCAGACCCTACTAATCAGGCCCTGCGCACGAGGACACACACACATATGCACAGAGGCCAGAGAGGGCATTGGCTATCCTCCTCTATCACTTTCCTTATCTTCCTTTGAGGCAGGTTCTCTACCCAAACCTGAGGCTCATGTTTTCTCAGCTAGTCCTGAGATCCGACCATTATCCTGCCTCTAAACACCTCAGAACTGTGGTTACCTCCATGCACAAGATGCTGGATCCTGAACTCTGAGACGCTGTATCCACACAGTGAGCACTCTTAACAGAGCAGGGAGAGACCTTGTCTATTTTGCTCACTGGTAGATATCCAGCCTGACCCTGCTGAATGAATGAATGAATGAATGAATGAATAAAAATGAACAAAGACAGATAGAAGAATGAAGTCCATGGGGGAAAGCAGAGAGAAAAGAGAAAATAAACGTGTACTGGAATAATCAAGGTATTTTTCTAAGAGGCAATGTCCACGTCAAGTTCTCACAAAAGGAAGTGTGTCAGGGAGACACAGATGTAAGGCACAGCATGGGGGTGTGCGGGAGGGTCACAGCTGCAGGGAGCAGCTCAGCCTCAGGGGTTACTAAGAAGCCCGTGTGGCCCCTACAGCTCAGTGGCTCCTGAACACAGGAGAGACAGAGGCAGACCGTGTTTCTGAGAGCTGCCGCTGCTGCTGCTGCTTTCAACAGCTCTACAGAGAAAGGCTTGGGAGAGGTCGGGCGATAAGGAGACCCTTGACAGGCAATCATGACGAACCTTCAGATTTCAAGTCCTCAGTGAGCAATCAGACTCAAAGGCCGCTGAATGAAGACCTCACGGAGCAACCGCTGTGGAATTTTGTTTGCGATCGTTTCCTTGATCAGAACAATCAAGGAAAGCATAGCAAAGAGCAAGGAACCAAACACATTTGCATCTTAAAAACTAAACATTCTTTGTAGGTGGAGATAGAATAAAAACACAGCCAGAAGCTCTCCCTGATTGAGCATCCCAAACACATCTCAACATCCCAAACACATCTAGTCCCATGCAGTTAGACAATGGCTACCCAACTTGTATTAATTTGAAGGCCCAGTTTAAAAAGGCCACCATCCTCCCCAGGCTCAGCTGCTCAGAAGCACAAAGCCACACTAAGAATCATGAGTGCTGTCTTGACAGTGAACCTGGAAAAACGGACAGAGAAGGTAGGCCATGAGGGGCCGGCCCAGCAGTCACGGAAGCGGAGCAGCTCTGTGAGTTCACACTGGTGGTTAGAACTTGGTGCTGTCCGCCTGTCAGTGCAGTGCTCGGGCACTTAGACAAGGAGGTTCAAGAGTTCAAGGCCAGCCTGGAATGCATAAGGAGATCAAGATCAAAATAATAATAAAGTGAGCAAGAAAGGTTGGGGAAGTTTCCGAAGGCCACGTTAAAATAGGCAGGAGGCAACAAAGAGATCTCTTTAGAACTCAGGATAAAATTTCTGATGCACAGAGAAGGCTGGGGAAGGACACAGTGCTCTGTGTTGCTTTAAAAAGGGTCGTAATAGCAATCAAACATTATTTTAAGATTCACCATGGGAACAAATCTAATAAGAAATGCATGCCTTTATAAAGAAACTTGAAAGCTTCAAGGAGACATACCCAGCCTGAATAAGTGGAGGAAAACTGTTCTTAGATGGGAAGGTTTTCCCATGTTGCAGAGAGCTAGCATGCCCAACTAATGTACAGACTTTTTATAGTTTCAATTAAAATGTTTTTTTTAAATAAAGTTTTTTTTTTTTTTTTTTTTTTTTTGGTTTTTCGAGACAGGGTTTCTCTGTGTAGCTTTGCGCCTTTCCTGGGACTCACTTGGTAGCCCAGGCTGGCCTCGAACTCACAGAGATCCGCCTGGCTCTGCCTCCCGAGTGCTGGGATTAAAGGCATGCGCCACCACCTCCCGGCTAAATAAAGTTTTATTACGCTTATTTTCCATTATGTGTGTATATATGTATGTGGGCATGCATATGGGGAGGTCAGAGGACAACTTTGGGGAACTGGCTTTCTGCTTCCATCATGTGGGACCTGGATGGACCTTGAACTCAGGTCTCGAAGCTTGGCAGCAAGCACCTTTCCCCACTGAGCCATCTTCCCAGCCCTCAATTAAAATCTTAATCTAGCCAATAAAATAGAACCAACTGATTTAGAAGAGAAAATTCTTTTTTTTAATTGAAAATCCATGTTACAACTCTAATCCTAATGTTCCCTCCCCGTCTTCTCCTAGACCCAACCAACCCCACCCCACCTTCTTTCTCTCTTTAGAAAACAAACAAATAAATGAACAAACCAGAATTTAAAAAAAAAAGAAAAGAAAAAAGTACAGAAACACACACATACGACATACAGACATACTCAAAAAACAACAAAAAAAACCCCCTCAGAAACCATACTATACATGCAAAAGACCAGTAAGATTAAAAAACAGCAACACAAACCCTGCCCAAATAAAGCAACATAAGCCAAAAAAAATCTACAAAAATGCCATTGACTTTGTTTGCTGTTTTCTGTTGTCCACCCTTAAGAAGTTTGTATATCCAGTGAGACTCCATTGGAGAAAAGCAATTTTTCCTCTGCACGTGGTTGTCAATTGGAGATAGCTTCTTGGTTAGGGTGGGAGCTCACGTCCACTCCCCCCTCTCAGGGCTGGGGAGGAGAAACTTCTTAGGCAACGCCTCTGATGAGCTTCATGACATCGCAGGAGAAGCGCACTGGGGTAAACTATGTGTGTGGCTGCTCCTGCAAGCGGTCGTGGGTTATGACAGGGCCAGGCTGTGCCCGTCTCTCCAGGGATGAGGGGTCAACACACACCTGTAACCCACGCTCCCTAGTGCTGGGAAGCTTTGTTCAGGGATCTAGGACGATGCTCCCCCTTTCCCACCAGGATCACCAGAATCCCAGCGTCACCAAGGTTCTTAATGTGCTCTATGCCTCTAGTTTTGTTAATATCTTAGGTGATTCTGCTACATGCCCCAAAGTGTGAGAACCACTAACTTGAATGTTAAAGAAACAAGAAAGAAGGAGGGGAATGGAGAGACAGAGGGACGGAAGAAGGACATACACTATGGAAATCAGTATAGAGGGTCCTCAAAAACAAATAAACAAATAAAATAAAATAAAATAAATGACCCAGCTTACCACTACTGGATTCCTACTTGGAGGCCTTCTAAGTCAGCATACCTCAGAGACAACACATATATCCATGCCAACCAATACCTTATTCACAATGCACAGAAACAGCCCAACACCACAGAGACACTTGGACATCCGTGCTGATTGCTACCCGATTCACAAGAGGTAGAACCATCCTAGATGTCTATCGACAGATGAACGAATTAAAAAAAAAATGTGGGCCGGGTGGTGGTGGCGCACGGAAGGCAGAGCCAGGCGGATCTCTGTGAGTTCGAGGCCAGCCTGGGCTACCAAGTGAGTCCCAGGAAAGGCGCAAAGCTACACAGAGAAACCCTGTCTCGGAAAAAAAAAAAAAATGTGGTACATATATATAATAGACTTCTATTTCGACATAAATAAGAATGAAATCATGATGTACAGGAAAATGAATGGAACTGGGCATCACTATGTTAAGTGAAATAAGCCGGATTCAGAAAGTGAAGTTTTCCATATATGGAATTTGTGTGTGTGTGTGTGTGTGTGTGTGTGTGTGTGTGTGTGTGTGTGTGAGAGAGAGAGAGAGAGAGAGAGAGAGAGAGAGAGAGAGAGAGAGAGAGAGAGAGAGAGAGACTTGAAAGGAGCGCTAACGGAAGGGAGGCAGGAGGGAGGTGACAGAAGAGACGAGATAGATGTGACGTGAAAGCAGAAGGGCCATGTGAAGAGAGAAGGGAAGGAACCAAGAAGAGAGAGCAGGGAGAGGCGACAAGGGCCGTGGGGATAACTAAATAAGAACAAATTATGTCTGAAAATGCCACAATGAAACACATTACTTTGGAACCTAACTTTAAAAAAATCAATTAAAAAAAGAAAGAAATCCGTGAGTGTCACATCCCAGGAAATTCGATATGTCCCTAATGACCAAACCTAAAACAAAGGTCAGCAAGATAAAAGAACACACGACAAGCAGTAAGAGTAACAGGGTGTGTAAACTCAGGACATAAATTAGTTTCTCAAAGCAGGTAGAAACAGGATTCCTGCAGATCAGCTTTCACAGGGAGAGCGTGCAGAGAGATTCAAAGGGCGCTGGGACACCTGGTCGACCTCCTGGCCAGGAGAGGATTTCAGGTGAGAGGAAGAGCGGAGAAAGTCCTTTTAAACCTGAGCTCTTAGAGGCCAAGTCTGGGTTCTGTGAAGAGCCGCAGGGAGAGGCAAGGGCACTCAAGGGGAAGAGAAAAAAACACCAGAAAGGCTTTGGAAGGACAGTCAGGACAAATGGAACACGGGCTAAGCCTTTGCCTGAGGGCATCGCTGAGCTTTTCAAGGGGGCAGTGGGGAAAGGGGGGGCGGTGGGGGAGGGGGGGGGGGGGCGGTGGGGGGAGGGGGGGCTCACCCTTTTTCTTAGAGTCCCCAGTCACAGGCTGCTCACCCTGCCTAGACGCTGAGGTCTGAAGTCTGAGCCTTTGGCTCAGATGACAGTGTCGATCTGTGGCTTCTCTCCGGATTTTACTGTTACTTATACCATGTCTCTGGGACAAAAGTTCAGTAAGGCTACTCTGGAGTCTGTCACCCAAAGCCCTTCTGGAAGGTGAGGGCTGGGCACTTACTTCAGATCCCAAGATTTCAGCTTGAGTCCTGAACAGTCATTCAAATAAATGAAAGACGGGAACAGCGCGGCATAAAATGGTAATGCAGGGATGTCAAAGAGCTAACTGACACACAGATAAAATGAATACAATCCAAACTGAGTCCTGGAGGCCCATGCCTTTGTCCTTCCTTCTCCCAACTCAAAGACTTTAATTACTATTTATCATTTATTCATTTACCTATTTGAGTCCTGGTTATTGTGGAACTCACTATGTATACCAGACTGGCCTTGAATTTACAAAAACTGACCTGCCTCTGCTTCCCAAGTGCTGAAATTAAAGGTGTGCAACACTGCAACCATCTTAATCCAAAACAAAAAACAACAACAACAAAAAACTAGCTAATGGATCTGCTGGTGTTATCCACCTGTGGATCTCTCGTACTTCCGACAGAAGGGGTGGAAGCTGGGGCGCCGTCACAGAGCCCTCGATGGTGAAGGATGTAGGTGAGCCAGCCAAGATCTAATTTGGGGGTGTTATAAAGTGCTGGAGTACTTATCAGGAATGCTGGTCTGAACTGCCCATTCCGTTAGGAATCTGATGGATTGAAAAGGCCAGTTTGGGAGCTATGATGGTTCATCTCCCTTGACAACTTGCATGGCGTTAGGGGCACTTAGGAAACATGTTTCTAGGGGTAGCTGTGGGGGTGTTTCCAGAGAGCAGAACTGGGAACGAATGGCCCACACTGATGTAGACAGCATCATCGCATGCACTGGGGTCTAGGACTGAATAAAAACAGGAAGAAGCGGGGTGGGGGGGGAGGTGAGCTGAATGTGAGCATTCACCTGTTTCCTAACTGTGGACGCGGTGTGACCGGCTGCCCCGTGATCCTGCCACGCCCTCCCCACTGTGATCCACTGTACCCTCAAACTGTGAGACAAAAATCAACTCTTCTCCCCTTCAGTTCCCATTTGCCAAACATCTTATCACAGTAATGAGAAAAGTAACTGACTGAAGAGATACTGCACGCTCCCCCATCCCAGCTCTGCCATTTCCAACAGCCTCAACCTTGCCTTTACTGGGGAAACTGGACCGACACTCACATTCCTCCCTGGAAACAGAAACCTGTGTTTCAGTTCTCCACTCAGCACTTAATCTGCCAGGTTCCAATGCTACATCTACTATTGCTATCTGCCTTCAAACGGCCCAGGAACTCCCCCACGAGGTATACAAAGCAGCAGTACCTCTTCAAATCCAAATTTCTACCAAGCAAGGAAATGGGCAATGTCCTCCCCCCCACCCCAAAGGATCAATGTTGGGACAACTTTCTCTTTTTCCAGCCAGGTACATCGGGCATCCACTCACTACAGTCATCAAGCTCTGGGGGACTACAAAGATGGTCTGTTTTTACAGGAATGTTGAGAACCCAGCCTCTTCACAGAACCAAGCTGGAGGAAGGCCAGCCTACAGAGCAGATTGCAAACTCTCCTTGCTTGCTCCTCGCTGAGAGTGAAGAGGAGAGAAAGGTAGTGGGCGGTGTCAGGCCCCTGGGCAATACAAAAGCTATCTGCTCCCAGGTCAAAACAGCCTACCACACTCCAGGTGAACCAAGAACCCCCTCCCAGCAAGCTCCTCTCTCCTGATTCTTACTAATGCAAACCAACAAAGCCTTGTTATAATACTATAAGACGTCCACACCCTGTGGCATCTCTACATTGGGGAAGCCCGCCCCTTACCTCTCAGTCTACATTAGCACCTTCACCCTCAGCCACTCTAGAGGGCAGTCTTATTCCCTCAATGCACTGAGGGTCATCTGTGTAGTCCCACTTGACTGGAAGTGGCCAGGTCTTTAGGCTTTAGAGCTTGGTCATTTTTGACATTCATTCCTGTAGCCTGTGTCTAGGACAGGCCTAGGAAAATTATAAGCACCTATTTCCTTATTTAAAGGAGTGGGGGTCTTTGTAACAATTCTAAGCACAGTTTCTTTTCTTTAAAAAGATTTATTTAACAAACAATAAGAATAACAGTGTGGGTAAACTCAGAACATAAATTGAGTTTCTCAAAACAGGTAGAAACAGGATTCCTAAAGATCATCTTTCACACGGAGAGAGCTCTGAGTGATTCAAAGGGCGCTCGGACACCTGGCTGACCTCCTGGCCAGGAGAGGATTTCAAGTGAGAAATGGATGTAGCTATGGAGGCCACAAGCACTGGATCCCCGCAAAGCTGGAATTACATGCAGTTGGGCATTGCCTGACGTGGGGGCTGAGAACTGAATTCAGGTCCTCTGGGAGAACAGTGTGACCACAGAACTACTTAGCCATCTCTCCAGCCTCTCTGAACACATTTTCAATGCACAAGTGAATATGTTCTATCTACAGTAATCCTAGGTGCATAGTGTTAAACTCTGGCTCGTTACTGCCTCTCAACACTAAGGAGAGAGCTCTACGGAATATTGAAACAATGCAGAATTCCATCCTAGTTCTCAAAACACACAAAATTAACCTAAAAGGTTACCTTAGAGAACGAGTAATGATTGGCATCTGTATCATTTATTAACTAATTACGTGAATATGTGTTAGAGACCGACAGAAGATGCATACGTGCACATAGATGCATGCACACACACACAGAGCCAAAACATAGATCTGTATTAACGATTACAGTTTTAGTTTTAACTACAGTGTCTAGTTACTTCCACCTGATCCTCTCTCTGCTCCATAAGACCCTTCTCCAGACTCTGTGTGTTTACTTTTAATCTCTTGGAGAAGAAATATCAAGTAATAAGAATACACTGGTTTAAAGCAAGATTTCATCTTGAAGAAATGTGAGATTGGATTTCCTGTATGTGTTCACTGGCCAGGTCAAAAGCTCAAACCCCAGCCAGAACATAAGCGGTTACCTCAAACAGTGAGTGATGGAGGTGTTCTGCTCCACATCAACAGAGAGGTCAAGAAAATCTTCATCTTTGCTACTCACCTGAAGCAAAAAAAAAGGGGGGGTTAGGTATACAGCGGACATGGCCCTTAAAACTTTGAGCATTTACAGGTGACCTGACATGTGCCAGCAGTAAAGGTCACATGTGGTTCTGACTGCTCAGCAAACCAGTTACTTCAGCACATCCCAACCAATCCCAGATTTCCAATTCAACTTCATCCCTTTCATAATTCTGATTCAAAACCTAGTAACTGAAACTCAACCAGGTTTCTCTTCCTCTCCAGCGATGTTGCTCATTGTTCTGATAAGCATCTATGGAGCCCATGCTGACAGAAGATGGGGACAGAAAAAGGACAAGCAATAAGAAGCCTCCATCCAGATGGTGGCCCTTCACCAAGTTCAGTCCGTTGACGTCACTCCCTTCCTCCAGCACCCTGTCAAGCCCTGTGGGACCAGGGAACTGGATTGTCATGCTAATTCCCATCGAGCTGTCCTCCGAAAGTGGTCACCATGTGGAGAATCCTGTGCTGTCATCCCTGAGCTGGTCACACAGCCCATCATGACAAGGGCCACTCTCAGGCAAACTAGCTCACTGGTTCTGGTTGCTCCTCAGGATGTCACATGTCTGTCAAAGCTCACCAAGTAACTGCTTAGCCTCCACTCACTCAACAACAACCCTGAGGTTTTACAGTTTTGCTGGTGGCGTGGGAGGAAAGAGCTGACCCAGCCACAAACTTGAAATGTTCAGTCAACTATGGTAAAACAAAGATCACATTCATGTAAAAGAGCAACTACTCTGTAACCACAGATTCTAGAAAGGGAAATGACCTAGAGAAGTACTCAAAGTTGCAGACACGCTCTCTGATACTATTATGGGTAAACATAAAAATGGGGTTGCTCCTGTTGCCTATGAAGTGGATGAATTGAAGCCATTACTTAGACTCTCTATACCTCAATTTCTTCGGTGGGCTAGGAAGGACACCATCTAAGACTATATTGTAAGGTATATAATATATGCAAGAGCTTTAACAAGTAACTGTTTAGGGCTGGTTCGTGGAACATTCTTATCCCAGGAGTTGGCAGACAGAGGCAGGTGGATCTCTGTGAGTCTGAATCTGCATAGCAAGTTCCAGACTGGCCAGGGTTATATAGAATCCTAACAAACAAAAAGCTGGATGTAGTGGTGCATGCCTTTAATCCCACCCTTTAGGAGGCAGAGTTTGAGGCCAGGCTGGTCTACATAGAGAATTCCAGAGCAGCCAAAGCATTCAGTAAATGGAGGAGAGGTAAAATGTTTAATGGCTTAAAATGTTCACAGAGCTAGAAATGGTTTGCTACATGGCAGTTATACTAAATGAAAAAAGTAGGCTACACAATTCTGTTCACTAACTCTAAGACTGTTTAAAAGGTATGGACAGCCTTTCTGGCTCCCTGTCACCTGCTTTAACTGTGTAGAGCATTTACCCCTGCTGTGGTGGAAGCCATCCTAGTGTGTGTGTGTGTGTGTGTGTGTGTGTGTGTGTGTGTGTGTGTGTGTGTGTGTGTGTGTGTATGAGAGAGAGAGAGATTTTGAGACAGTGATTCACTATGCAGTCAAGCCTGGCCCCGAGAGTGCCGGGATTCTAGAGGATTGTAGACAGGCAGCCATGCACCAGAGCACCCAGCTCTTTCCCCTTTCTTGAATCCGAGTGCAGCCCTGTAACTTTGGCCAGGGGAGACGTTAGAAGGCACATTATAAGCAGAGGCTTGGACACACATTGCTAAAACTGCTTTCCCTTTTTTAAAAATTCATTTTATTTTATGTGTATGAGTGTTTCGCCTACATGTTTTTCTGTGCATTCCATGTGTTTCTGGTGCCTGCACAGACTAACAGAAGGGGCCGGGTCCCGGGAACTAGAGTTATAAACAGTTGTAACCCACCATGTGGGTTCTGGGAATCGAACCTGGGTCCTCTGGAAAAAAAAAAAAGCAGCCAGTGCTCTTAACTGCTGAATCGTCTCTCCAGCACCGTGAAACTGCTTTCTTGTACTTCTGCCATCACCATCAGAATGCTAAACCCAGGAGCTGTGTGTTGGTGGCACATGCCTTTAATCCCAGTATTTGGGAGGCAGAGGCAGGCAGATTTCTGTGAGTTCAAGGACAGCCTGGGCTACAGAGTGAATTCTAGGACAGCCTGGGCTACACAGAGAAACTTTTTCTTGAAGAAAAAAAAAAAAAAAGAATGCTAAGCCCAGGCTGACCCTGCATTCAGGAAGAAAGCGGAAGACCCCAGGAATTGGGTCTCAACTCTGACACTCATCTAAAGTAAAGCCCCCAGCCAACTTATGACACAGGAATAAGCCAGCTTCAGCCAAGTCCAAACCTAAATCAGTTGACCCTAAGCTAACACGTATTACAGGAGTTATACTAACACTTGATGGTTGCACTCCAGCCTCAGAGCTAGAGGGTACTGATAGCAAACAACAGAGGATTGATAGTACCACAAGACATTACATATTTCCTATTTTCCTTACTAAAGCTCGAAAGGTTGGCTTTGATGGTAACTAAGATTCTAGTTTATTAACATGCTTCCAAAAAGCTATAAATCGCTGCAGGTAATTATATACTCAGGTAACCATCCATGAGAAGGAGGCCTCGAAAGGTGTTAGAGAATGAATATAGACAATACCTTCCTGAAGGAAGAGTTGTACAGAGTGACAGATAGAAAGGGGTCATTGGTCGCTATCTTTGCCTGGGTGTCTGTTGGGCAAAATGCAGTCTTTCTGGTCTGGGGGTGAGGAGACTTGAATCTAAGAAATCATGTTCACCAGAAAGGAGCAAATCTGACTGACCACTGAGCTCCACATGCACAGAGCACCTTCAATGCACTCAGCAGACCCAGTATTCAAACTGCCACCCAACAGGCAGAATTTCTGGTTTCAGTCCAAGATAAAAAACTAAGGAAAACTAATATTCATTGAAGAAGGATAACAGAATCCAGAATCTCTGCAACTTAATGTCTCAGGGTTCTTGACAAGACCCAAGCTTACAGCACACAAAGAGATGGGAAAATGGAAGACATTCTAAGACAAGGAAAAACAGACCGAGACCAACCCTGGGATGACCCAATGTTAGGATTAGCAGCCGAGGATTTTAAAGAGAAACCCCTCTAAACTCAATCCCCAATACCATGGGAAGAAAGGAGAAAAAGAAAACCAACAAAGACATTGTTATATCCATCTTCAGCAAAATAAAAGAAAACACACTTGTGGCAGGGCATGGTGGCACACGCCTTTAACTCAGCACTTGGGAGGCAGAGGCAGGAGGCCCTCTATGAATTCAAGGACAGCCTGGTCTACACATCTTTCTAGGCCAACCAGGGTTATACAGTGAGACCTTGTCTTGAAAACAAAGATAAAAGTGAGTTCCAGGACAGCCAGGACTACCCAGAGAAATCCTGTCTCAAAAATAAAGAAAGAGAGAGAGAGAGGAAGGAAGAAAGATGCTTGTAATAAATTTAAAAAGGAATCAGGTGGTGGCGCACACCTTTAACCCCAGGACTCAGGAGGCAGAGGCAGACAGATCTCTGTGGGTTTGAAGTCAGCCTGGTTTACAGAGAGAGTTCCAGAATGACCAGAACTACATAATAAAAGAGATTCTGTCTAAAATAAAAAAATAAAAAATAAATAAAAAAACAAGGGGGTGAGGCAGACTAGAGGGAAAACAAAACAACAAAATATAAATCACAGACATTTATAGACCTGAAAAATAAACAGGATGAATCTCCAGCAAACTGGATATTGAGGGAAAGGGTTATATGAACTTGACCTATCAATGGGAATTCTGCAGTCGTAGATAAAGGAGAAGGATTAACAAATGTTCAGGGCCTTTGGAACGACTATACAGACAGCCAGAACCCTAGAAGAGGGCAGAAAGAGAACTAAGCAGAAAAACTATCTGAGAAATAATGACTGAACAGTGTCTTGGTTTGATGAAATGTATACATATAAATAAATTCAAGAAACTCAACAATCACCAAGCGAGACCAGAAACAAAGAATGCCTGTCAAGAAATATCAAAGACCAATTGTCGGGATCCAAAGACAAAGAGCAAGTTATAAGTATACAGAAGGAAAAAAGAAACATCGCATACAGGACAATGATTCAAGCAGTAGTTGAGGTTTCACCCACGGAGGTCAGAAGACAGTGAAACACCACCTTTAACATGCCCAAAGAAGCCTTATCAATGCAGAATCTTTACATGTCACAAATAAAACCTTCAAGAGCAGAGGCAAAAAGAAGAGAATTCTTTTGTTGTTGTTTTGTTTTGTTTTGTTTGTTTATTTGTTTGTTTGTTTTTTGAGACAGGGTTTCTGTGTAGCCCTGGCTTTCCTGGAACTTGCTCTGTAGACCAGACCACAGACTCAGAGATTGGCCAGCCTGATACTAGTGGTGATGGTGGCAACAGTCATCATGATGGTATTGGTGGTGGTGGTGATGATGGTGGTGGTGGTGGTGGTGATGATGTGATGGTGGTGATGATGGTGATGATGATGATGATGATGATGATGGTGGTGGTGATGGTAGTGATGGTGATGATGATGATGGTGGTGGTGATGGTGATGATGATGATGATGATGATGATGGTGGTGGTGATGGTAGTGATGGTGATGATGATGATGGTGGTGGTGATAGTAGTGATGGTAATGATGATGATGATGGTGGTGATGATGGTACCGCTTATAGTTAAAGGCGGATTTGCACTTTAAACATGCATATTCATAGACAGAAGAGCAGGGACCATCTTTTGTAAGTGCTCTTCTTAGTACCTGACATCATTTCCAGTGTGCAACAGGTACCCAATAAATACATACTACATGAATTACTCGACTGAAGAAAAACTGAAGAAATAGAAAGAGAGCTAAATCAGTGGCCTCTCAGAGGCAGAGACATGGATCATTTTCCTTTTGTTTCATATTTCCCTCTTTACATTAGCCCACAAATACTATATATTTAAACTGGTAAAGCACTCTCTTAACTGAAACAGCCCTTCCCTGGGAGAAGATAAAAGGATTATGGCCAAGTGGAATCACACCAAAATTCTGCAGGCTGGGGTACAGAGAGGCAGGGAAAGACAATATTCTGTGGGACTGGATGCAAATCTTTTCTGTTTGACAGCTGCGGGAGAAAGGTGGAATCTCATTAAGAAACTGAAGAAAGTTGCTGACCGTTCTCAGTTCTGAATGCAAAGAGCTCCCAGGATGAGAGTGATAATGTTCTGCTTAGTAAGTCAGTCCTGGGGGAAGCAGGGGTGGGGGGATGGGGAGGGTACCAAAGCCTGACACACCTTCCCATCTGGACTTTTCTCTGTCCCAGCCCCAGGAAGTCCCAGTCCAAGTGAGGCACGGTAAAAATAAATAAATAAATAAATAAATAAATAAATAAATAAATAAATAAATAGATAAATAAATAAATAAATAAAACTACACTGTGGAGGTGTTTAAAATTTTGACAAGGAGGGGCTGTTCAGCTTTTTGGTCGGGTGTGGTTGGAGGGTTTTTTTTTTTGAGGGGAGGAAGGGTTCTCTTCTTCAAGCAAGCTGCCAGGAAAGCATATTCTTCCCCCACAAGGAACTGGTCTAAGGGAAAATACAGCTTGTCTCCAAGGAAACACATCACTAAGAAATTCCAACACTCTCAGCATGAACAGCCGACAGCCGCTTCTCCTTTCTTCCCTTAAGTCTGAGCCCGGTGTCCTCCCCCCTCACACCGCCCCCCCCCCCCAAAAAAAAACCCTCACCTTTAAAAAGAGGAGAAAGAGACCCTATTTGTTCAGTTTTAAATATCTATAATTCAATAAACAGAAGAAATCAGTCTATTGGCCATACACATATATCATGAACAAGTGAGGTCATCTTTAAACGTGCTTCTAGCTCCCCTGATTCCGGGGTTAGTGGGAAAGGTGACAGCTCATTAGGTCTCTGCCACGATGACATTGCCCTGGCTGGTACCCAAGGTTGGAAAGGCGAAGGCAGCTCCTGCTCCCGTCTGAAGGCTTGGCCTCCCTCCTGCCTCAGCCCCCATCTGTGGAGCTCTCAGAAGCTTGGCCGGAGTACTATGGACCTCTGCACACTAGGCAGTAAGAGCTCCAGACTCAGTACTGCTAATAAAACAGGTCTTTGCACATTAGTTTGGCTCCAGCAGCAAATATAAATATGTCGTACTGCCACTGAGAAGCTCTGAAAAGCCACGGATGTGCAAGGCAAAAAACTCAGCCCAACATAAAAAGAGGAGGAATTCAAATAAACAACAGCAAGATTAACCTCCAACCGGCCTAATAAATCTTAGGAGGCAAACAAAGGAATAACCAAGGGAATGGTTAGTGGAAAAATCCTGAAATCTCAAATCCAGAAGTGCCTTTGTCAAGGTTATGTGGACAAGGGAGCCCTGATTACCCCTTGAAATAGCCCCTCCACAGCAGAGGAGAGCATTTGCCTCCATAAGTCCTTCATTTGACTTCTGCACTGCAATCCCAGGAAACGCTTTGCCAAGAGAGACCTGGCAGAAAATCAGCCATTGTTTCGGAACTTGAAGACTGACACAGAGGTTTCCCACAGTTGGAGGAACAAGGGGCTGGGGTAGGGACAAAGGTGCCCTCCAGGCTAATTTGCTACTCGGTATCTAGGGTTGTTTCACCCACTGTGAGATTTCACAAGGGGAGCTTTGGCAATTCTGATTTTAGTGAGTGCACAGCCTGCCCTAGGACAGTCCTCAAAGGGGGTTCTCAAAGGAAAGTTAGATCCTTAGGGCTCACAAGATGCTGTATGAAACCTAGTCCTGTACTTCGACAGCAGGAAAAGCCCACAGGCCATGCACTTTCTTAGAAAGTCCAAGGCTTTCTAACAAGTAGGGCTGGCTAAAAATGGAATGCATCCTTGGGAGATTGGCTTCCCTGCCTCTGGCCAGGGTCCAGTGGATGATGGTGACCAACTGGCTGGGACATCACAGAAGACACCCGGGCACTGGTAAAACAAGGATTAGATGTTTCCTAAGAGTCTGTCCAGTTCTGGGATCTAAGAAAATAGAGGGGACTATCCAAGTAACCAGAGAAAGAAAAATAAATAAACCTATATATACTCTTGTCTCAAATGATTTATCAATGGGGGGGATGTCTTTTTTTAAAGTTTGTTCTATCTGGATTTTGAATGTTGTGCCACAAAGAAATGATAAGTATTTGAAACAGTGGATACACTAATTATTCAGATTTGCTTTATATAATGTACACAGTTTCAAAGCATCATGTTGTAGTACAATTTATATAGCATTATATATCACTTTAAAATAATAATAAATAAACATGTAGGTTTTTAATTTTGTTTCCACTTTTATTATTCTTTTATGCTGCACAGGTGTTTTGCAAGCATGTCTGGCTGTGCATCACGTTCATACTTGGTGCCCACAGAAGCCAGAAAGGGGCTTCAGATCCACTAGAACTGGAGTTACAGACAGTTGTGAGTCACCATGTAGTTGCTTAGACTCAAACCCAGGTCCTTGGCAAGAGTAGTAAGTACTCTTAATCTCTAAGCCATCTCTCCAGCCCTTGTTTATTTTTATTTTGAGTGTTTTGCCTACATGGATGTAAGTATACTGTGTGCATACAGTGCCCAACGAGGACAGAAGAGGGCATTAGATTCCCCTAGAACTGGAGCTACAGATGGTTGTGAGCAGCCATGTGGGTGCTGGAACCAAACCTGAGTCTTCTGCCAGAGCAGCTGGTGTTCTTAGCTGCTGAACATCTCTCAAGCCCCAGTAGGAACGTTCAAAATCAATTTTAAAAGACTGTTTCTATCCTCCAGAAAGACACACTTGTAGACTATAAAATATAAACAGTTGGAATCCCATTATACAATGTTTCCATATAATTAAAGAATTGGGGTGGAATCTTTGTATACAGGTTCCTGTCTGGGCCTTTGGGAAATAAGGCTATGTAGTAACTTCTACAGCATGAGCACTTAGTGCAATATTTGTTCTGTTCGTAGATTTTTTTTTAAGCTATAAATATGACGGAGGCTATTATCAGAGTCATCCTGAAAATCCACACCGAATACTGCCAGGGTCGGGTTACAACCTCAGAGGAGGAGCCAGGTTGCAGATGAGGTGCAGGCTTCCCAGCAGCAACTACACAGCACAATGCCACACTGCTCTGCTTTCTGCCTCTTAAGCACATAGAATAGTCTGTGCTTCCTTCCCAGGGTTTTGTGATCACAGTTATATAACCAGTTATTCCTCTTGGCCTTGGGATCTGGTTCTATGGCAGAAACACAGAGCAAGCACTGTATCCGGGTCTTAGTTTTACACAGCAGTGTGTGCCGGAAAGACATTCGCTGGCTATAAGAACACTTACCCAGCCACTCAAAGGTGATATTAGAGGAGGGGCTGAAGGGCTAAGAGTGCTCTCACACATGCTGAGGAGGCGGCTCACTGGGTAACAGCACTTTCTCGCAAGCATGAAGACCTCTGTTCAGAACTCTAGCGGCTGCACAAGAAGCAGGCACAGGCAGCCATGCATGCCCACAATGCCACACTAAGTGATCACTGCAGCTTGCTAGCCGCCAGCCTGGGGGAGAACCAACAAGCTCTTGGCTCAGTAAGAGACTCTGTCTCCAGAGACCAAGACACAATGCAACAGAGGAAGACATCTGACATCCTCCTCTGGTCTCCGTAAGTGCCCATACACGCCTGGCTGCGCACACATGCAAACACACATGTATACACACATGTATACACACATGCATACACACATGTATACACTAATACAAAAAAAAAAAGAAAGAAATAGAATGCTCATAAAGGGTGGAAACTGGTATAACATCTTGGGGACTGGACACATTCTAATGATATCAATGATAAACATATCACAATCTGCCATCTCATAAATCTATTTTCATGAGACAGAGTATAAATTCATAGGGAATTTTGGATTCTATGGCTAGATTTTATGTATCATAAGATCCATGGCAGCACTGTTCACAGTTGCCCCAAAGTAAAAATAACCACATAGCCATCAACCATAAAGTAGGTTAATAAACCATGACATTCGTGCACTAAGTCACCACATGGCAGTGATAAAGAATGAAGTATCCTGCGGTGATACAGTGAATCTTACCAGGGATCCTAACCAAAGGAACCAAGACACAAAAGGCCACGTGGCCGTTCATATAAACAACAACAGGCCAAACTGGACCAGGAATCTGAAGAGTGCCAAGAGAAGTCCTGGCGGACATGCAGAGGAGAAAGATGTCAGAATGATTGCAAACTCTTCCATAGAAAAGCGATTTTGCAAATAATGCCAATTCTCAAAACACACAAGCACACTACGAGAAAGGAAAAGTCCAAGTCAATTTCACTAAAAACTAGTGGCAAAACGTTAAACAAACCATCACATCTTAAAATCCGAGATGTACCTAAGAGACAACGAGCAAGCTCGGTTACTACGAGAACACGAAGCAGGGTTCTCCTGAGTAAATCTACCAAGCTCACTCCCATCACTTTAGAAACCATCGACTTTTTACCTAGTACACCTGAAGAGGTGCATGTGCAGCAATTCTATGCCTGAGGGGATACCCTAGAGAGAAGTTCACACACACACACACACACACACACACACGATGTGGATGAGAAGGTTTCCAGCAATGTTGGTCTCAGAAAAACCTAAACACCAGACATATCATCAAAGAATGGAAAAATAAGCTGTGGTATACTCCGAAATAAAATGCTACACAACAGTAAAAAACAATGGACCACACTATATACAAACAGATACTGAATCACAAAAGCATGAGAAAAACAAACCAGAAGACTATAGTATATGACTTCACACACACACACACACACACACACACACACACACACACACACACACACACACACAAGCATAAATGTGCAGAATTAAGTACGTGTCTAGGAATAAACATGCAGAAATATTATATCTAAAACTTCAAAGCAGGGGGCTGGAGATTTGGCTCTCAGTTAAGGGCACTCGCTGCTTTTCTCAAGGACCCAAGTTCATTTCCACAGCACCCACGTCAGGCAGCTCACCGTCTCTAACTCCAGCTCCACGGGCTTAGATGCCTCAGGCCTCCATGGGCACTTGCACCCACATGCAGACACACACACCTACACATAACTAAAAATAATAAACACTCTTAAAAACTGCAAAGCAAGTACTGGTAATATATAAAACAGAAAATAAGGACGAACTCGAAGGTATCGGTGAGAATAGGAGAAAAATGAAATTTCACAGAAGCTGAGGGTGACAGGGTATGGGCAACGCTCTATTTCTAACTCTACGTGTTGGTGACATGGGCAAGTTTTTGTTTTAAAAATGCTGCTCCAAAACCAGCTTTCTCCAGCAGAGTGTCACTGTGCATATCAGTCACACTCTAGCGTAGGTCCCACACCCAGGAGTGGTTGGCCAACACAAATCGGACACCATGGAGTTTTATGGGCTTTTTGTTTCCTCTTGGTTTTGTTTTGTTCTGTTGTTTTTTATTTATTTATTTATTCTTTTTTTTTTTTGTCTTATTGGCTTCTTGCTCATTTTGATTTTCAGTTTTTGGTTAGTTTTGTTTTGTTTCAGGAGAGAGCAAGAAAGAACATGAAGCTGGGTGAATAGAGAGATGGGAATGGTCTGGGAGAAGTTGGGGGAGTGGGAAAAATGATCAAAATATATTGTGTGGGAAAAGAATTAGATAAAATAAAATGCTGCCCCAAGCCTTCCTTTGCAAGTGAGTCTTTTGGTACGCATGGGCAAACGTCTTTTCAGAAACAGATCTCCTAGGTAATTGCTGGCATTTTATTGTAAAAGTTAGGTAAATGAGGAGCCAGCGAGATGGCTTGGGGGAGGGACATAGTAAAGGCTCTTGCTACCAAACCTGATGACCCGCATGGTAGAAGGAGAGAACTGACATCTGAAAGCTGTCCTCTGACCTGCCACCACCACCTTGACACCTGCATGCACGCGCGCGCACACACACACACACACACACACACACACACACACACACACACATGCACACACAAATGTAATTTAAAATTTTTTAATTAGGTAAATAACACCACAAAGATATTTTCAAAATGTAGGAAATACTACAGGACAAACAACCTGATTTCTCAAAACAAATTAATCACAAGAGGGGAAGGAGGGTGGGGATAAATTATAGATTAACACACATACTGCTATATGGATCGTAGATTAACCAACTTTTGCCCTGGGAAGATGGCTCAGTGATTATTCACTTGCTGTGTAAGCAGAAGGACTCGGAATTGGAATTCCCAGAACCCACTTAAAGGCTGAGTGCTCATGGTAACCCACTTATAACTCTTGCCTTGAAAACAAAAGAAAGGGGATCCCCAAAGCAAGCTGGTTCCAGAGATCAGCTGGATCAGTGAGCTCTGGGTTTGACTAAGAGACCCTTCCTCAGTGAGCTCTGAGTTTGACTAAGAGACCCTTCCTTGGTGAGCTCTGAGCTTGACTGAGAGACCCTTCCTGAAGGAATGAGGTGGAAGCGTGATGGAAGGTGATTCTAACATTGTTTAGGCCTCCACATGCATGTGCACTCACATGCACTGACCCCTCCAACACACATACCCACACACATAACACACACACATGAAAATGGAAATGAAAATATATAATTAACCCACTGCTACAAGAACAGGACATAGTCAGACTTCAACACTGAGTGAATAATGGTGAAATTATTTTGAGGTGTGAAAATGGTACTGCGCTTTAAAAAAGACTTACCTTTGAATGATATATACAGATAATAAACTAAGTACAAGCGAAATGATCTCTGGGATTTGCTTAAAAAATAAACCACGTTGAGAGAAGAGAGGTGTGGACAGAGAGAAAATGAAGATGAACCAAAGAGTTAGCAGTCATCAATCCTAGATATCTCTCTCTCTCTCTCTCTCTCTCTCTCTCTCTCTCTCTCTCTCTCTCTCTCTCTCTCTCTGTCACACACACACACACACACATACACACACACACACACACACACACACACACACACACACAAAATGCACTGCACTTTTCTCTATTTTCACATCCACTTGAACTTTACTGAAAAAGAAAAAGTAAAAAGGGATAGAAAAGAGGGAGGGGAAGAAGTAAGGTAGAGATCCAGGTAAATAGGTTTGTGTCAAAAATACCTTGGTGGTTACATTTGCAAATGTTCAAGTGTTGATCTCTAGACTAATATAATCACTTTTTTTTTTTTTAGAAAATGCCATAAATTTTTCATCTCTGGATGGGAAGAATACTTGCAATTTTCAGTCTTCTTTTGACTTATCTATGTTTTCTAACCATTTCTATGAGGAAACGAATCAAAATCTTGATTGGCGTAGTATTGAAAAAGACATTGAAAGGATTGTCAAAGATCCAAGGCCTCTTGCCCCTCTTGATACTTAGGTGTGAGTCTACATATCTTAGCTGTTTAAGGATCACAACCTGCAAAGGGCTGTTGTGACCCCCCCAATACTGTCATTGACTTTCCACTCAGGAAAGCTACTGTCTGTGGAAATGGAGCCTTTGGTTACACACATGTGTGGGAGACCCGCTCCCACATTTATGATCAGGGAACTCTTGAGTAGGGAGAAGTGAGAAAGATTTAGATAGAAATATAGTGGGGAGAGAGAGAGACAGAAAGACAGGACAGCCTTGGATGGGCCTGGATCCTTATCCACCAGCCCCTTCTGTCTCTTCTAAAGGGCTTTTTAAAGGCATGTCAAGGGGTGGAGCCAAAGACACAGCCAGTGCAGACCATTCCAAATACCTGGTGACCACACACATGGTCAAGTCATCCTCTAATGCAGCCCTGCTGAGTAAAGCAAGCTCGGATCTCACTAGGAACCTTTGTGGGCCTCCACACTTGTGGATGAGAGAGCTTGCTTTCTCTGTCTCCACCAGACAAGCACCCACATCAGAACCCAATCAAGCTGGCCTCCTGACCTCAGTCCTCCTGCCTCCAGAACTGTGAGGAGTAAACCTTTACTATTCGGGGGCTCGATTCTTAAACTGTGGATTGTGACCCCCACATGAGTTCACCTAACTAAATGTGAGAGCTGCAGAAAATGTAGCAATGAAAAGTTTCTGAACATACAATGGCCAGAATTAAGCAAAATCAAACACATAGTGAACCTGAGGTGTTTCTGCTGGCCCTCGCCTCTGTTGCCCTGAGATTTCACTGCAATTTTGGTCCTGCACAAACAACATACTCATTTAGCACTGTGCATGTCATCTCACTGATGCCAATGAACATTGCCCAAAGCACGTGGGCTCAGATCTGAGACTATTGTACTCCACGAACTGCAGTGTTGTACTGCACAAAGTTTCTGCTCTCATAAAAACAGTGGTTGAATTATAGAAAACAAAGTCTTTTTTATACTTTTCTGCAATCATTCCTCAGCATGTAAGTATTAAATTAGTATATGTTTGGATTGTGTTAGAATGTTTGATTTTAAAAAAATCAAACTTTTTTTTTTTAAAGTTGCTGACTTGAGCTTCTTTTAAATATTGTTAAATGGGGACTGGAGAGGTGGCTTAGTGGCCAGGAGTGCTGTGTGTTCTGAACACAACACTGCTCTTGTCCAGGACCTGGATTTGTGTTCCGACACATACACAGGGCAGCTTACAACCACCGAAAACTCCAGTACCTGGGGCTCCAACACCCCATTCTGTCCTCCAAGGGCATCTACATGAATGTGGTACACATAAGCTTATACAGGCATATACACGTACACATAAAAAATACATACATATCTTTCAAAAGCAAAAATAAAAAAAATTGCTAAATTAATTTTTTCTTAGGATTAGGATAGAATTTCCAACACGATATGAAATGGTCCTAAACATATTTCTGTCATTTTTTTTCCTTTGTGTTTATGTGAAGCAGTGTTCTCCACGCTGCTGATTATAAAATCAAAATATTGATCACCTCTGAAAAACACTGAAGATGTTCTGAATCCCACAGCATCAAAGAGTCAGCCACTACCAAATTCTTTGTGTGAAAAATAAACAAGTAGATCCATCTCATTAGAATGCAAAGATGTTTTCACCTTTAATAA
Source organism: Peromyscus californicus insignis (assembly GCF_007827085.1). Taxonomy (NCBI): domain Eukaryota; kingdom Metazoa; phylum Chordata; class Mammalia; order Rodentia; family Cricetidae; genus Peromyscus; species Peromyscus californicus. The sequence goes on from NW_026294424.1 coordinate 67,611,401, forward strand.
ACGGTAAAATTATATGGTCCCCAAAGAACTGTTGTAAAATAAATTTATGATTATTATAAATGTTTAGTTTATATGCCTACTTTATAAACCAGTCACATAAAAATTGCTTGGGCTAAAAGAGGTTACAAGTGGAAAAAAGTAAAGCCCTGGTTTAAATCACCCATGATGGATAGCACCGTTAATGGCAGCTGGGCAGACCATGACAAGGGGCCCTGAGCGGATTCTGTTAAAAGCCACTTATCTCTCCTCCCCAGAAAAATGCATATTCAGGCAGATCTGTCCAAATCAAGAAACTCTGGAGTCTCTAAAGAGCCACAGACTTTCTGTGGGGTTAGCAGTTAGAATCAAGGACAGATGACATTCATTACATACTCTGCCGTGTGTCAAGTCGGCCTGGCGTTTAACAGACATCACCAAATACTTCCCAGACACCAATGGGATAATGTGTGCGCATCATCCCTGTTTTACAGATGAGGACAGCAAAGAGAGAGACAACAATTCAATGGCAAGGTTGGAAAACTCTGTGAGAATCGGGGCCAGCCTGGAAATTCAGGCAGCTGGGCTCTGCCCTCGCAAAAAAATGAAGGCACTCTTAAAGTTTAAGTTAAATAAAAGAAGTAAATATGTCACTCTGAGTCACTCTCTAGGGAGGATGTCCTTAAACCCATCTAACTTCAAGGGCGTTCCGTGTGTCAGATGCAGCCAAGCACACATGATACCCAACCCCCCAAGAACCTTGTGACAGGCCTCTCACCTGGCCAGTTGACTGGGTACAAGCCGGAGTCAATCATCCTGTACCTCCAGCTGCACCACAGCAGACTCCCAGAAGTCAGGTCAATGGTCCCTATGTCACCCCTGACCTCTTCATGATGAGAACCTTACTAAGTGGGTCACATTCTAGTTCAATACTTCAACATTCAGCCCTAAAATCTGTCCATGGAGTAAAATAACCCAACATCTAAGGACACTGTCCTCCTCACTCCGCTCCTCCCACCTGAGACGACATCATGATGAGCCCACACTTCCAAGAGTTTGTACTTCAGTTTCAGAGGCATGCTAGACAGGATGGCCCACATGTACTGATGGCAACGGTAAGTGTGTGATATCTCAAGACACATACACGAGAAAGACGAACATCATCATCACCCCTGCCCCCACCCCTGCCCCTGCCCCTGCCCCCCAGGACTCACAGTTTCACAGTTCAAGCATCGGGTTTCATTGGTGAGTGTTCCCTGAAAGATCTCGTGGACCCAGGTGAGTTCTGGTTTATTATTCTCTGCAGGTTCATTCATGTTGCCATTTTTTAATTTCCCGTTTTGTTTTTCCTGTTTCTTCTCTTCCTGCAGGATGTCCGCAATAGTGTTTAGCAAATAATTTAAAAATTCGTGAGCATCCTGCTGCATGTAGTTGTCAAAGAGATCTGGAAAGGAGAAGGCCATGATTTCACACTCTGCATCCTGGAGAGTGGATAGACAGGGTTTAGCTCTCCAAGCCACGCTCCAGTATTTAGATCGAGAGTGGACAGGGGTGGCATTAAATACATTTCATCTCTACTATACAATTACAATGAGTGACTTTCCAAAGACTCACTCCTTTCTATTTCCTGCCACCCACCAAACACTAATATCTCCTTACAGTCCCCTATAACAATGAACTAACGCTTAATTATTCTAGAAAAGAACCAAAATTACTAGACAAAAACCCTGATAAAACATCCATTTGTTTTTGTGTGTGTGCATGCAGTGTATGTGCTGGGGGATGGGTGCACGCATGTGAGCAGGTGCACACTTGTGTGTGTGCGAGTATGAAGCGGGCAGAGGTTGACACTAGTGTCCTCCTCAGTCACGCTCCACTTTATTAGGAAAAGGTCTCTGGCTAACTCTGGCACTCACTCATTTGGCTGGACCGGCTAGCCAACTTGCTCTAACCATCCATCCGCTCTCTCCACCCTCCACCTCCCATCTATTGGGATTACAGGCTGCCTACCACACCTGCCCAGCTTTTCATGTGAGTGCTGGGGATCTGAAATCTAGTCCTCTCGCTTGCTTGACAAGGACTTTATCTACTGATATTTACCCCTGAATATCAATTCTTAATATGACGTGACCACCAGTGACTAATTAGCCATTGAGTCATTTTGCTATAGCAACTAGATTCTCTTCCTGAGAGTCATATTAAACCTAAGACCAGCCTGGAAGAATCTTACATGAAAGATGAAAGAGAAATGTGGAGCATACGTGAACAGAACCTCTGTGAACCAGCTCAAACACCCCAAACCTACCACTGCCCCTGCTCTCAGGACAAGCAAGCAGCTGGAAGCCCCTATTACTAGTCACACTCACAACTACACTGGGAGGGTTGGCTTCCTTCTCTAGTCAGGTCACTTTTATTTTAGCATACATAAAATATTACAACTTCTAAAGATAGCTATCACATTCAACAAGACTTTGTAAGACAAGTGTGGGGCTAACTGTGTAAGTGTGCTGGAGTAAGGTGGCATCTGGGGCAGATACAAGTTCCCACATCAAATAGCCCCATAGTCAGAAAAATTAACAAGGTAAAACTTCTGGAATACACAACATATTTCAATCACCACTTCCCTTCCAAAAACAAGAGATTGGGAACCTTGTCACTGACTTTCGTATGACTCAGCTCATGACTGGGACAAACACCTAACCAAATACACTCAGAGGAGGATGGATTTATCTGGTCTCACGGTTTCAGAGGGCTCTGCCCTTGGTTGCTCAGCCCCAGACACTGGGCAGAGCATCACCCCAGCAATGGAGCATGGCAGAAGCCGGCTCCCTCACAGTGTACAAGAAGCATATAATGAGGGGACTAGGAACCAGGTGTCACCTTCAAAGGCACACCTCCCCCATGATCTGCTTCATAGCTAAGTCCCAACTCCTAAAGTTTCTATGACCTCCCCAAATAACACCATCAGCAGAGAATCAGCAACCCCAGACTGAGCACACAGGAGCCTACAGGGGCACATGTCATTCAGCCTCTACTACTCATGTTATTTTTAACATACCAGAGCCACTGATTAGGTAACCTGTGCTTGCTTTAATCACAGTTCATAAAACAGTACTGCTCTGCTCAGTGATTACATCAACATATTTAACCCTAGGAGTGTAGCACTCAAAAATCTGCCTTGGTCATTTTTTTTCTGTCTTGCAATGATCTTTCCCAGAATGCAGCATGCTAAAAAAAAAAAAAAAAAAAAAAAAAAAAAAAAAAAAAAAAAAAAGGAAAGAAGGAAGGGAGAAAGAAATCATTCTAAATGGGACGTCAAAACTCAATTTTTAAATTTCTATTATGTTTCCTGTTTCTTGTAAAATGGGAAAAGAAGAAATGTCTTCTCATGGGTGGTAGTGCAGGTCTTTAGTCCCAGCACTAAGGAGGCAGAGGCAGGTGGATCTCTGTGAGTTCAAGGCCAGCCTGGTCTACAAAATGAGTTCCAGGACAGCTAGGACTATAAAGAGAGACCCTGTCTTTCTTTTCTTTCTCCTTTCCCTTTTTTAATTTAATTAATTAATTAATTTTAATTCATTTTTTTTTTGCAACAGGGTCTAATCATGTAGCTCTAGGTGGCCTGGAACTCATGGTTATCTGCCTTTTTCTGTCTCCTGAGTGTTAGGATTAAAGTTAAACACCTGCTCTTGCTTTCTCTCTCTCCTTCAGATTTTTTCCCACTGTTATTTACGTGTGCATGTGTGTTGGGGGGGGGGGTGTCTATGTAAGTGTATGTAATATGTAGGGTATCCGTTCCCCTGGAACTGGAGTTACAGGTGGCTGTGAGCCACCCAACATGGGCCCTGGGAACCAAATCCAAGCCCTCTGAAAGCAGAGTATGCACTTTGAAAGCGCGCGCTCTTAACCACTGAGCCATCTCCCCAGTCCCTGGAAGCACGGTTAGCCATCCTCACTTTCCCTTTAGAGAACTAGAACACGCTTTCTCTTTGGAGGGCCGCCCAGAACCGCGGCTTTTTCCTTCCTCCGGGGAGCCTGAACCCCACGATGGCCACACCACTCACCGTTCTCTTTCCTCAGCCTCGAGATGAACTTCTTTGGTGGGATGACGCCAACCTTCTTCTTCTGCGTGGCAATACTGTGGAAAAGGTCTGCCAGGCACGTCAACAGGTTTTCCTTCTTTTTTTGCTGGGCCTTGTATGCCAACACATTCTCCCGGAACGGCCGGCAGAAGTACAACGCCTGGAGCACGGAGTTGCAGTAGCACGTGTTTCCAAACTGCCAAAGCACAAGAGGGTTGGCTGGAACCATGGTCTGGGGATAAGCCTCCTCTGAGCAGGGGAGGGTGATAGATACCAGGATCCGGGGACCTGTCAATCCCTATGTTCTCGTATCGGAGCCCAACATGTCAACTTAGATAACAGTGGATCTGATCAACAGGGATCGGAACAAAAGGGTAGAGCAGTGGTTCTCAACCTTCCTAACCCTCTGATACGGTTCCTCAAGTTGTGGTGACCCCCAACCATAAAACTATTTCGTTGCTACTGTTACGACTCTGTGCTTTCCGATGGGCTTGGGCGACCCCTGGGAAAGGGTTGTTCGACCCCCAGAGGGGTGGCGACCCAGGTTGAGAACTACTGCGGTACAGTCACATCCCCCCTTGGCTGCAGGTTTGGTCGCCATGCTTTCAGTTATAGGGAATCAAGCATGGTCTGGGAACATTACAGGGAAAATGACAGAAATAAATTATCTATACATTTTCTATTGTGTCCCGTTCTGAGCCGTGTGATGGAATCTCACACCATCCTGCACCATCCTGCACCATCCTGCCTGGGATGTCAATCATCCGCTAGTCTTAGTGTAGCCACAATGTATGTGGTACCCGCCCACCAGCCACTTAGTAGCCACTTGGGCCTCACATGTAACCTTTGTGTTACTCAACAATGGCCCCAACCTAGTATGAAGAAACAAACTAATACTGATGACTTACTGTAACTGTTCTATTTTATTAGAACATTATTTAATCTCTTGTGCCTAGCATATAAATTAAACTTAATCACCAGTATATACATACAGGAAAAACATAGTCTATATAGAGTTTGGTACTATCCAGTTTTAGGCATGCATTGGGGGTCCTGGAATGCACCCCTCACAGATAAGACTCCTAGTTCTAGTGCTTTTCTGATCCATCGAAGTCTAACTTATAATGAGCACTCTGACTAGGAATCTAATGACATCAGGTACTTAGAGAAGGAGACAAGAAGCTGGGGGGTGGGGGCGCATGCCTTTGATGCCAGCACTGGGGAGGCACAGCCAGGCAGGTCTCTGCAAGGCCAGTCTGGTCTACACAGCAAGTTCCAGGACAGCCAGGACTTTTACACAGAGAAACCCTGTCTTGAAAACAGAAAAAAAGAAAAGGAGACAAGAACAAGAACAAAACTATCTAGCATGGGGACTCAGAAAAGCAGCTGGTAAAGCCGAGGCACAACGCTGTATAAAAAAGCTCCCGTGGCTTCAGGCACAGTGATGCACATTCATGATCAGCTCTTGGGGAGCTGAGGCAAGTGGATCATTGCAGGTTGGAAGCCAGCCCGTACTACACAATGAGTTTGAGGCCAGCTTGAGCTATAGAGGGAGATCCTGTCTCAAAAAAAAAAAAACTCCCATGTCTATGAAAATCAAAAAAAAAAAAAAATCTGAGAGGACTGGGGATGTAGCTCAGTGGGAGGTATGTGTGTGTGTGTGTGTATGTGTGTGTATGCTACGTGTATACATATGTGTATATGTGTACATACATATACATATACATGTACATGTACACATATACACACACACACATACAGTGGTGGGAAGGATTATTTAAGGAGTTAGAGCCACCCGCCCAACAGAAACCTTTAGGGAATAGAGCTTGATTTTCTCTGTCAGGATTGCAGTGGCCGCTGCCCCCGGGTGCAAAGTCTCACTTGCTCCAAACGCAATGGAGCAAAAAGTGTCTCCGTAGGCCACCCTCCCATCTTCCTAGCTCTTACCTTCTAAATTACCCTGCCTCGTGTTTCTTCCAAGGTGGCAATTGTCCCAATACGGTATCGCACAAGTTCCTGGTCCCCCCTATAATCAGATTAGGGCCCACACAGCAGCAGTCTATCCTTCTCCAGGTCACAGACACTGAGGTTTGGACTGCAGAGGCAAAGTCGTTATCTCACTGGTTCCTAAGTGGCTGGAAGCCTAACTCTGTGGGAGGACCCAGCTGAGACCTGTACTTTACGGCTATTCCCACTCAGCAAATGAGCAGGAAGCAATTCCAGAGAAATAACAAGATTCATAGCCCAGATTTCGAAGGTCAAAGGGAGCGTGGGCACCTTCTCTGAATGGCTTCTTGGTGCATACATCTTCGGTTCCTATGTATTTTAACATTCCTTGACACAACCATGCAATGGGTGACAAACCCCTTCACACAGGGGCTGGCACCTCCATGAATTACCAGTCAAGGAATCATAAATGAAGTTATTAATAGATGCAGTTTTCGTAATTCTTCTACTATCTAGGCAATAGCCATAATTCTCCACTGTCTGCATTTGTATTTTCCTTAGGAAAAATTCCCATGGATTAAATAACTTTCTTCAGAGAGTTCAGCAGAGGCCCCTGCACAGTGGCTAAAATAAACTGTATTAAAATTAGAAGACTGGGTTTGGCCAATATGACACGCTGTATTCCCAGGGCCTTGCATACGCCTTCCTCTGCCCAGTCTTCACACTGCTTCTCGGTGTCCTTTACCCAGACACTCTTCAGTCACAACTGGCCTAAACTAGTGATCAACTCTGGGGAAATAAAAGGGGTATTTTCTGAGTGTCTACAACATGCCCAAGCCTCCACCAGGGCCTCACACCTTCACTGTGGCTCAAGGGTGAGAAACCACTGCAACCACTATTAACGTGGAAATGGAGGGCCAGAAAGGCCTCGTTCCTTGCCACAGTTCACACCACCAGTTAACAGTGCACGGAGAATAAAAATGTAGCTCTTTCCTTTATATCCAAGGCAGCATTTACTTGCAAAGAATGTGTCCAACGTCTCCAAGCACACTTCACAGTAGGAAACTGGCAGACTGGCAGAGCAGCTGCTCCAGAAATCCATGTGTCTGTGAGCTAACACCCTTATCACTTAAAACTTCTATTCTGTAAAGAGGGTACAGTAAGTATATAAAGCCCACAGTGGTGATGGGCAATACCACCTTAACACCTGGCAATACCACCTTAACACCTGACTCACCACTTTACCAAGGAAGCCACAGCATAGGTAGAGCCAGGTACTAGGGGGCTCCTGCCTAGCACGGAGGAAACGGGTATTGTGAAACAGTTTCCTCCAAGATTGAAACACCACATCCTACGGGGAAGCTCCTTAGGTAGGAAAGTAACCAACTCAAAATAGTTTCAGGAAGTCCCTGAAACTGGATCCACTAGGCCCCACCCTGCTGGAGTGAGCAGAGCTAAACTACAATGCAGACTCTCAGAAGAACAAAAGCGGTAAAGACCTCTCTGAGACTAGACAGCTAGCTGCCTGGAAGGAGCAGAAACCAGCCAGGCTGCCTGGAGGAGGTTCAGACCAGTCACCTGGAAAGGACACTGTGCACCCTGAGGTGCTGCCCGCAGGCTGTGCACTGTGCTCCAGTTTTCCCAACTTTAGTGAACTGTCTGTCACCCATGCTGGGGTGAGCCTTGGTGATACAGCTGTCTTTGACTCATTTCTGCTCCTCTAAGTGACCCCTCACCCATATTCCTGTAAGTGACCCCAATATAACTCATTGGTTCACCAAGCTGGACTTTGACGGTGTCTGTAGTTTGGGTCTGTTGTGAGCTCCCTATTCTGGGGTGAGTAGATATGCGTGTTGCATCTCCTAGGAAAAGTTTTGTCAGATGACACCAGGGACAAGTAATTCTGGGATAAGGGACTCTTGGGCCTTGATTGACAGCTCACCCCTACCTCAAGTGGAGATCCTACTTACATTATTCTATAGCTCTAATATAAGCTACACTATTAGCCAAATACAGGTCAAGTTGCATCGGCCCATGCCAAAACAGAGACTGAAGAGTTCATGCTGTGAGAAACAGAGGACAAACCCAAGCAGATTTGGCCACGAATGCTAATGAAACCACTGTGAAAGCAACATGTACAAAGGGAACCCCTCAAGGCATGCAGGAAAGGGGTTGTGAACTCAATCAATAATGTAGTAATTAAGTCCTTTGCTGGGGACAACGATTAGTACATTTTAAGTAGTAGATTAAAATACCCTTCTCTAGTATTTGCCTCTAATACTCACTAAAGCACAGTTATTTAAAAATGAGTAATGATGGTGATGGCTGCAGAGAGCTGGGCGTGGTACATAAGCCTGTAATCCCAGTGCTCAGGCAGAGGCAAGAGGATCGTTGAAAGTTCAAGGCCAGCCAGGTCAACACAAGGAGTTGGGGACCAACAGAGCTACATTGCTAGATTTTGTCTCACAAAGCAAAAACAAAAAAGTCAGCAGAGGTACCTCACATACCCTAAAACATTGGAAACAATAGATACTTACATTGACCAATCCGAAGTAGTGTTCATTGATCGGAAACTGCTCTGGACCAATGTCTTTTTCCAGAGCAGAGGCATTGGTGCCCTACAAGAAAACATAACGAAAGTTTTGTGAGATGAAAATAGACGAGGAAATAAGGGGGTGTGCTGGTCCACTCCCGACACAAGCATCCCTTGTCGACAACATGGGGGGGATATGCAATGCTAAAAATCAGCCAGGAGACTTGCTAGCAATGCATGCCATCACGGTACTTCTCACCCAACCTATATGTTGCCCCAGTCCTGCACTGTGTGGTTTCAGGCGCCTCCCATTAGAAGAGGATATCTGAGATAGATATGTAAATGAGAAAATGATCTTCTGAATAAAACATTCATGACAGCTGCAGCAACTTTCAGAAACAGAGTGCCTAGAAGACAGGACCGCTTTCAAAGTCAATTTCTTTATTCTGATAAGGTTACAGCACACATCTGTTGAGCCAGGCACTCATCTCGAGGGCCAGGCATTCGTGAGCACGGTGACGGAACAGGCATACATGCCTACTCTCATGGAGTTCCCATTTTCGTACATGAAGATAGCCTGAACCATGAAGCAATAAGACAATCCACTTGGAGATGATGAGTATAATGAAGAAAAAAGAACTATGAGATGGGCTGGGGATAATGGGGATGCTGTGGCTGAGGGGCATAAGAGCTGTTAAAGCTGCACAACTGTATCTTTAAGTAATCAGGGAAGGTCTTACTGAGAAGGCACTATGCCCAGAGAAGGTTGCAGATAATGAAAGGATCCAGTGTAGCACCTGACAGCTGTCAGAGGCATCAAATTGCTAAGCCTGGTGACAGGCCAGCATGGCATGTGTATCATCATCTCCTGTGTCCTCTGCCAGGGACTGTACAGTTTATCCTCATGAAGCATCTAACAACTAAGGGCTATTGGTGATGACTCTTCTTAGTTGTCTACGTCTAGAATTAATTCAAAACCCAAGAGCGTGGATACACCTGTGAGGGACTTCTTTCTTATTAAGTCATTTGCAGTAGGACAACCCACTTTGAATCTGGGTCTTCTGAGGTGGGAAGGTCCACCTTTAACCTGGTCCACCCCTTCTCCTGGCAGCCTGTACAAAGGACATGAAAGAAGGAAGCTCACTCCCTTTGCCTGCTTGCTCTTTTTCTTCACTGGCATTAGAGCCTACTTCCTTGGGATGCTAGCACATCCTAAAGACAGGCTGAGACATCCAGCCTCATGGACTGAGCAACTACACGATGGGCCTTCCATTGGTACAGTCACTGTTAGGCTAGCTGGACCTGCAAGCCATTCTAATGAATTTCCAAAGGCTGAACTGAGGAGTCAGGCTCAGTCTTATCCAAATGCTGTCAGAGCCTCTCCATCGAAAAAACAACGAAGGCCCCCTACCCGGAGCCCGCCACTGGTGATGGATGGTCATTTCTCCCTAAGATCGGAGCGGGTTGGCTGTAAGGAAGAAAAGCTCACCCCAGTCAGGTACAATCATTGGCCACGGGAGCCGGCTCCAGGCCCCCTGGAAAGTTACTCAGTTCCTTTTCAAAATGGTATGGTCAGTGGTTCCCAACCTTCCTAATGCTGCGACCCTTTAATATAGTTCCTCATCTTGTGGTGAAACCCTAACCATAAAATTATTTTGTTGCTACTTCATACCTATAATTTTGCCACTGTTGTGAATTGTAATATAAACACCAGATGTAACCCCTGAGGAAGGGGTTGTGACCCACAGGTTGAGAACCAGTGGTATAGTGGTTGCTTATAACCTACGCACATCCTCCCGTGTGTCTTTCTTTCCTACAATACTTATAATACTTGGTATAATATAAATGCTATCTTAACTGTTAGAACACATGCTTGAATGCCTCTAATATGCACTTAACTGGTCTGATGCTGTTCCCTCGACATCTACACCCTTCTTACTTCTCAGGCTGTCATGGAGGACTCAGAGCTCACAGGGACACAAGGATTTGGGAAACAGAGAACAGAAAGCTGAGTGTTTTATTCTTAAAAAGTAATGCTACTAAACCTGGAGGGATGGTTCATTAATGAAGAGTGTATACTGCTCTTGTAGAGGATCTGAGTTTGGGACCTCACACCTAAGTCAGATGACTCACAACCACCTGTAACTCCAGCTCCAGGGGATCTGAGGCCCTCTTCTGGATTCCATAGACACCTGCACACACATATACAGATATACACACACATACACATATGCATAAATAAATAACAATAAATCATAAACGATTTCTAACACTGTATGTTCCTTTATTTTTTATGTGCATGAATGTTTTGCCTGCACGTGTGTAAGCGCACTCTGTGTGTGCCTGGTACCAGAAGAAGGTGTCAGATCCCCTAGGACTGGAGTTAAAGATGGTTGTGAGCCACCATGTTGGTGCTGGGCCCAACCCAGGTCCTCTACAAGTACTCGTAACCATTAGGCTATCTCTTTAGCCCCCTACTGCTCTATGCTCTTAACTCATATAATTATCGTCTCCTCCTCCAGGAAGACATGACCATGAAGCAGATCGAGAACCAGTCAAAATCGTCACTTGCCCCAAAGCACACTTTAAATAGAAAATAACTCGAACCCAAGCCAACTGAGTAGAAGTATGGCAGGTTCATACTCCCCATTCTTGTTTCCACGTGATCTCTCTCTCTCTCTCTCTCTCTCTCTCTCTCTCTCTCTCTCTCTCTCTCTCTCTCTCTCTCTCTCTCTCTCCATTCTAGACTCCTTTACCGCCATCTGAGAGGGGACTCAATGCTCAACACAAGCCACTTTCAGTACATTTTCTTCAGGGTTATGAGTGAAAGAGCCATTGTCTCCACAACGACATGGCTACAGTCTACAGATGAACTTTTGAAATACCAGATCAAATTATGGCAGGATTTCACCATACAGACAAAAAAAAAAAAACTACTAACATTTTTAATAAAGTTATTTCTAAATCACAAATTAATGTAAATGATGGGTATTAAATAGACCTACATCCATCTTTTTTCAAGAAAAATTAGAACATAGGACAGGGAGATCAGTATAAATGTAAGATATGAAACACAGCAGTTAGAACAAGATCTCATTAGTTCTTTCCTTTTGAAAAAAAGGAAACATAGAGAAGTTAATACATGATTTTTGCTAGGTAAGTCTTGCCTGTCTTAGCACCAATTTTGCCATTTGCGGAAATGGAGCCTGGAAGTGAGGATGAAGATTTCTACGGAGAACAAAGAGACCCTGAGGTAACATAGTATCCACTCGCACAAATGGAAGGATTATTATACTCTACCCATTGGACTTCCCACCCAGCAAAGTAGGAACTCATTGTGAACCAACTTCTCCATCTTCTTCTGAATGTACACCCAGACAAACGTGCAGTACTAGGGGGAAAGAAAGGTCCACCAGCCACACTGACTAGATTCACCAATTCCCCCAGTTCTGGAGGCCTTACGAACATTCAAGCTGGGTGTGGTGACACAAGCCTTTAGTGCCAGCACTCAGGAGGCAGAGGCAGATGGATTGCTGAGTTCGAGGCCAGCCTGGTCTACAAAGCAAGTTCCAGGACAACTGAGGCTACACAGAGAAACTCTGCCAGAGAGAGAGAGAGAGAGAGAGAGAGAGAGAGAGAGAGAGAGAGAGAGAGAGAGAGAGAGAGAGAGAGAAAGAGAGAGAAAGAAGGGAGGGAGGAAGGAAGGTAGATACTGCATTCCAACATCATAGAGTGTAATTGCGCCTCACTCTACAATGACTATTTCCAACTTTTCTTCAGCATCCCCTTTACCTCTCTCTAGCTAAATAGGAAAACATAAAATTTATACCAGCAGTCAAGGACTTCCTTAATCGGCTGCCGCTCATAATCCTCTGTGCCGCTATGATCTAAGCATCTCTCCTTCTCAGTCCATCGCATCATAAGCTCAACATCCTTCAGCATCCCTCATACCTCGCATACTCCATCCTATCTCCCCACCATCACCACCCCAATCTTATGTATCCTTCAGAGCTTAACATCTTCTAACTGTTTCTACTGAAACGCATACAAATCAGAGGGTTCCTAAGGTTGGTGAAGCAAGGAAAGGTACAGAAGGTGATAAGGCCATTTGGTCGAAGTTGAGCGACAGGTGTGGGTGGGTTCACTGGACTATCCTGTTTATATTTTTACACCTACAGTCAGTCATGGATCTCCTAACCATGAGGACACATTCTGAGACATGTGTTATTTAGGCCATTTTATCATTGATGGACATAGAGAACACACACAAGCATCCTGAAAAATACAACCTACCACCTACCTACGCTATATGTAGTGTGTACTGTATATATGCACATAGGGATAGAACAGCTTATTGCTTCTTGGGGCATGACAAAGGAAACAGAAGATCAAATCAAGTGCAAGAGAACAGGGTGAGATCAAGAAGGCTCATTGAAGAGCTGCATCACTGGTGATGAGCACCCATCGCTCTTGCAGAGGACCCAGGTTCAGTTCCCAGCACCCACACAGCAGCTCACAATCATCTACAACTCCAGTTCCAGGCATCTGATGCCTTCTCCTGGCCTCCATGGACTCCTGCACCCATGTAGAGCACATAAATCCACTCAAGCACATGTGCCTGCACATAAACAAATAAAATTGAGACACACAAGCAGGAGCCATATGAGGGCACTTCTGACATTACATTGCACACTACAGGAAGCTTTTTACAAATGGAGTGCACTCGAAAATAGTCCAGAGCACAGTAAAGTAGGTACATAATGCAACTACTTAGCTGTTTATGATCATTACCAAGTGTTTTGTGCTCTGCATAATAGTATGTGCTATTCTTTCATAGAACGAGCAATAAGTTTGTTTCTACATGTCACCGCAAAGATGCAGAGCATGTCACACTGAGGAATAGGTCACTCTGTCCTGTTACATTGATGGCATTGCTTCAGACAGTGTAATAATGTAACAGCGCCCTCCAAGTTAAAATGTTCTTTCCAGAAGACAGTGAAGAGGTTCAGGAGACTCGGGGGTAAATATGCCTGGGAAAGCTGAAATGTGCAGGATTCATGGAGGTCCTTCTTGAGAGTTACAGATGCAGTAAGCTGCTGGGGGAGGGGACTGAGACCAGTCTCACTGCAGAGAGGATATTCTCTGACCTGAGCTGCCTGCAGGTCATTCAGAGATCTCCAGGGTTGCAGCTTCCATGAGTGCTCAGCGTTTTCTCAGATGCAGCTGCTTTGGAGTCCTACTTGCTCCTACAAGTAACCCCTCACCCAAACTCTAGTTAAGAGCCTAATAAAAATCCATTGGTTCACCAAATTAGACTTCTGTACAGTCATGACTTTGGTCTGTCCTGGTTTCCTTTCTGGAGAAAAAAAGAAATGCATATCCATACACACACACATATATATGAGAAAGAGAGAGAGAGAGAGAGAGAGAGAGAGAGAGAGAGAAATGAGAATGAATTATGCCTCCCCAGGGGAAAAAATCTCTTACATACTACACTAGGCAGTAAGAATTTTTTAGCTCCATTATAATCTATGGAATCAATGTGATAAATGTGACCCAGCATTTACCAAAACATTATTCAGCAGCATATGGATGTATATATAGGTAGAATAACAGTCCATCAAGGACACCCTTGTCTAATCCCCCAAACTGGTGAATACATTATCTCACATGGCAAAGGAAAACTGAGATGGCATTAATTCACACATCTGGGGGGCTGGAGAGATGGCTCAGCAGTTAAGAGCACTGGCTACTCTTCCAAAGGTGTGGGAGCCCATAGAGGTTTCCTAGTGAGTTCTGAGTTTGCTTTACCAGCAGGGCTGCATAAGAGGATGATTGGACCATGGGCCTGAGTGCCAGGTGTTTGGAATGGTCTACACTTGGTTGTATCTGGCAGGAGGAGGTGTTTGCCTTGCCCCTTGACAATGTTATAAAAGCCCTTTGAATAAAGTTCTGGGCCAGTAGAAAAGGATCCAGGCCCTCCCGAGGCTATCCTGTGTTTCTTTCTCTCTCCCCTCTATATTTCTATCTAAATCTCTATCCCTCACTCCTCAAGAGTACCTTGGGGTAAAAAGTGGGAGCTGGTCCCCAACCTAAAGATCCTGACTTTGATTTCCAGCAACCACATGGTGGCTCACAACCATCTAGAGTGGAGTCTGATACCCTCTTCCACCATAAAGGCATACATGCAGATAGAACACTCATATACACAAAATAAATAAATACAATCTTTAAAAACATATTTGAATGGGGCTTGCTCTGAATTATCCAGTGGGCTCAGAATGCTCACAAGTGTCCTTCAAAGTGGGAGCGTGAATAAGGCAGAGTGCAGCAACACTGTGTGACAACTTCAGAAGCTGCAGGTGCACGGGACAAAGTCAAGGCATGCTCCAGCTGCTGCATGGAAATGCTTGAAAAGGAGTCTCCTCTGAGCCCTCCAACAAGAATGCAACCCTCCAGCTGGGCAGTGGTGGTGCACACCTTTAATCCCGGCACCCAGGAGGCAGAGGCAGGCAGGTCTCTGTGAGTTTGAGGCCAGTCTGGTCTAGAGAGTGAGTTCCAGGACAACGAGGGCTACACAAAGAACCCTGTCTTGGGAGAGAAAAAGAAAAAAAAGAATGCAGCCCTCCACCAATCTCTACTAGGCATTGGCCCAGTGAGACCTGCTTTGGATTTCAGAACTATAATAAAGTCAATGTGGGGCCAACAAGATGGCTCAACTTGACTTGCAAGGCTGGTGACCTAAGTTTGATTCCCAGGACCCATGTAGAGATGGGAGTAGAGAACTAACTTCAGAAACACTGGCCTCTGACTTCCACACATGCGCTATGGACACATACCCCTCACACACATAACAACAATAAATCAATCATTACTACATAAGTTGGTGTTCTTCAAAGAGAGTAAATGTGGATTGTTTAAGCCACGAGATAATAGAATTGGCTACAGCAGCCTAGGAAATGGTTCCCTTCTGTATGGACTGCCTGTACTTCCTCACCTCCATATCGCACCTAGCATTTGCAAGGACCTTCAATTCAATCCCAGTACTCCAAAGGAAAAAAAATTTCCTGGATTTCACCCCCACATCACTCAGAGAAGCTACAAACACAGTAAGCTCCCCAGAAGGGGTACTTGTAGACAGCTGGCTTTTCCCAGAGGTGGCCCATCCCCTGCCTCTCTCTCCAGAGTCCCTGCAGAAGCCACTGCATGGTCCCAGTCAGCGGCTGCAAGTCAGCCATGTCTGACTCTATCTGCACCCTGCAAACTTCACTTTGAGCTCCATGCTGCATTAACACAAACCTTCCCACATGCTTATCTACTGGCCCTCAACATCCATCTACTCCAATGGGACATCTCACTACTCTGGTATTTTCCCACTTAGTAAATGGCCGTGCCCTCATCAGGGCTCAGGCTGGAGCCTCCAGGTCATACTCAACATCTGCTGCTGCATCATCCCCATCCATCTCTGTGCTCTATGACAAATTCCTTCAGTCTCTCCACGCCATGCATGTCTTTTTCAGCTGCAGCTAGACCAGGCTGCAGGATCCAACATCCATATCATCACCAGCTCCTCCAAAGCCTCCACCATCCTCCTTAGCCACCCCTAACCATACAGGAGAAGTGTTCTTTTGAAACACAAAACTGAAACTTCACCTGTCACTCACTCTCCTGCACACCGTGCCTAGAACAATGGCGGCCTTCCGGTCTCCAGTCATCCAAGTTCTTTCCTACTCACTGCCTGTACCATACAAGCCTAACTTCAAGGCCAGCTCCTCGGGGAATCCTTCAGAGGGCAACTCCTTTCTGTGAAACAGTGCTGTGACTGGCAGAATGATGTCCCTCCCCAAATGTCCACTTCCTGTCTCTGGATTCCATCATGATGTCACCATGCATGGCAAAGGGGACTTTGCAGATATGACTAAAGGAAGGATCTTGATACAGGAACTTGGTTCTGGATTCTCTAGATGGTAGATGGACCTGGTGGGATGCTCACTGTCCCCAGAGGTCAAAGTGAGTGAAGACAGGTGATGTGAAACAGAGTTCAGAGACACTGAAACCACTATACTTCTGGCCCTGGAGACAGAAGGACCCATGAGTCGAGGAACATAGGTAGCCTGCAGAAATCCCAAAAGCTAGGAAGCAGATGCACCTTAGAACCTCAGGAGAGTGAGCAACCTGGCAACACACTGTAAGAACTAAGGCTGCTCTTTTTGAACTACTAATTTGAAGTGTGTGTGTGTGTGTATGTGTGTGTGTGTGTGTGTGTGTGTGTGTGTGTGTGTGTGTGTGTGTGTGGTCTATGCATGTGTGTGCAGGTGCACATAGTTCTGTGCAAGCATATGAAAGCCAGAGCAGCAGGGCATTGGGTGTCATACCCTATCACCCTCTACCTTATTCCCTTGAAGCAGGGTCTCTCACTGAACCTAGATCTGGCAGCTAGTAAACCCTAATGGTACTCCTTTCTCCGCCCCACCCCCCAGCATTGGAATGATAGACACAAGCTGCCACACTTGCCTTTTACTTGGATGCTAGGATGGGAATGCAGGTCCTCACACTTGCACAGCTTGCCTACTAAACTGTCTCTCTAGCCACTAGGGAAATTTTTTTATAGCAGGAAGAAGAAAGAAACTAATACACCTCCTCCACATCTCTCCATGCACACTGTCTCCCACACATGTGACAATTACTATTTATATAATCATTAGCATTTGGCCCCTAAAATCTATATGATATGGCATCAAAGACCATATGACCTTCCCAATACCACATTTTCAGTGATGAGCACATAGTAGGCCCGTAGTACCTGTAGGCTAAATGGATGGTCGAATGGATGAGCACAGACAGGGCTGGTTAGGGATGTCTGTGATGCAACTGTGTGCATGATAATTTGGACACAGGTCTGTATATTCTCTCAATGTACTGTTCAATGAAGTATGAGTAGTCCCCTCCACCACTTCCCCATTCTCCCATTCCCTTTATAGACACTCAGGAATTGGTTTCCATGGATACAGAATATAACAGATATTGACATTTGGAACTAAGCTCTTGCTTTTACATCCTAGCATTTTCCTTTGCTAATGTGAATCTTTGTATATCTTCAATAGATTTGGGGATTGTATCCATTAAATGTAAATATAACCATGATACGGTGATATAGTCATGATGGCGACTATCTCCCCATACAATGATAGTAATGATGTTGAGTGCTTAAAGGTTAATTAGGGTATCAATTGAGAATTTAAATGACCATGTCCCTCAATCCTGCAATTCTACTTTAATTTATTATATAGATATATTCATACAGGTAGGTACAGAGAATGTGACAAAGACCAAACTCATATTGTGACACAATGAATTTTCACAAAACGAAAATCCATTTGTCTCATTCACATAAATGTTCAAGAAGATGCAGGGCAGGTCTGGTGCAGCAGCCCTGCAGTGCTGTGGAAACAGGATCCTCATATATTGTGTAACTTTGTTGTGAGTAAGAGTCAGTTTGCAGCTTTGGAACCAAGATGACTATTCTAGCTCCTGCCACCAAATAACTTCTGTCCCAGCAAAGGGGGGAAATGGAGGAATGTCTCCCCTTGCAAGAAGGCTTTTAAGCGTGACAACAGATACTTTTGCCTATAAACCCTCTGACTGAGAATCTCAGTCTTAGTCCATGTAGCTGCAAGGGAGCCTGGCATAAGTGGTCATTACCTAAGCATTTGGGACCAGTTAAAAATTTCTCCTACACTAGACATAGAAAGTAGATATTGTTGAAGGGACAATCAGAAGGCAGTGTCTCAAATAGTCCTTGCAGCAAGGGTTGTAACAGGAAAAATTAGAAGTACCACAAAGTGATTCAGTAATTATGGTAATCTATATAACAGAATACCATGCCAGTATTTTTATTTTTGTGGTACAGGAACTAAACTCATGACCTTCTGCATGTAAGGCAAATGCTTTACCAACCAAACAATAACTCACTCCTTCTCTGTAGGTAATTTTTAAAGTAAAATTTCTTTTGAGGTATTGCTATGCAAAACTGTACAAGACAAACAGTAAGTAAAGCGCAGTATAGTGGCACCGTACATAGGACAACCCTGGAAATGTCATTTATTCAGGTCACATACAACTGCCCCTGTCTGTGCCAAGTCAGCCAGGCCACTGTATTCAACGTCTGCATTTTAGTGAAAATTTCCAGAATACTCGAAAAATTACTTGCTTTTGGCTTGAGGGTTTGTTTTCATTTTGCTTGTGGGGTTTTTGTTTTGTTTGTTTGTTTTGGGGGGGGTTGTTTGTTTGTTTGTTTGCGAGATAGGCTCTCCCTACATTGTCCCAGGTAAAGCTCAACTCCTGGGTTCAAGTCATCCTCCTGCCTCAGCTTCCAGAGCAGCTGGGGTTACAGGTACATACCACTGCACCTGGCTAACACTCAAGAAAATATCAATAATACTACCCGAGAGCAGGGCTAAGGGATGAGAAGGTCACAACGGACTTTTCTTTTTTAAAGATTTATTTATTTTATGTGTACGTGGTTTTTACCTGCATGTATGTATATACACTACTTGTATGCCTAGTGCCCCTAGAGGTCAGAAGAAAATATCCAATCCCTTGGGACTGAAGTTACAGATGGCTGTAAGGCACCATATGAGGGCTGGAAACTGAACATGGGTCCTCTGCAAGAGTGATAAATATTCTTAACCACTGAGCCATCTCTCCAGTCCCAAGAGCTTTCCTTTTTATCCTTTTAACTCCGAACATTTTACTATGAAGATATATTATGTTGGAATTCACATTTAATAAGTTTAATAAAAGTTCAGTAAGCTAATCCTCTACACTTACAAGCTAAGTGTACACATCCCTCACTGCTGTCTGCCCTTTCTTGCCAGTATTTATTTGTCTTTGAGTTCTGACCCTTCACCTCTTTGGAGCTCAGAGATCCTGGTGCTGATGTCCAACCTGCCTACTCCAAAGGACAGCAGAGCGGTAAAACATACAGTGAAGGTTATCGGTACTATTATCAGCCATGAAGGGCATTATTTACACAAAGCTTGCCCTCCTATTTCAAGAGCCCAGCATAACAGCACAAACAGCAATTGGAGGCCCTGAAAACATAAATGCTGTATGACCAGATGCCGAACCAAGAACCAGTCCTTGTGGGAAAATCACAGGATGCAAAGCATAAGAAACAAAGTTCTTACTTCAGTTGGTGAAAGAAAGTGGGAACCTTTTGAAAAACAATACAAAGAATTTTATTAAAAATAGAATCTGAGCTGGGACGAGTTCCAACAAGACTGTAATGTTAGCTTTTCAAAGCACCTCCACAGACTACCGAGGGAGCTTCCAACACACACAACAAACAACTCTGGAAAGATGAATCATGAATGCACAGGATGGCACAGAAAGGAACTTCTTTTTTAAAACAATTTTTCAAGGCAATTTATAAGGAAAACAAGTTAGAATTCCTCCAGGAGAGGGAGGTTGCCTGCGAGAAAGAAATAATTAGAACAACATCATGATAAGGTCAAGGTCTATAAGCAACAGTGAGCACATTGCTGTAATATTTGAGAGCCAAAAAACAAAAACGCTGAGGCCAGCAGGGTCCTTGGAAGAGAGCTAGACTAGCCCACAGGTGTAAAGATCGATGCCAGGGAAATAAATGCCCATGCCCTAGATCTCCCTAAGGCAGCTCATTTATCTGCATCCAGGACATGCCCCCTCTCTTTTAATTTTGTCCAAAATAGAAAGGGGACCCAGGGAGAGCCAAAGAGTGCGTCTAAATTCATACAGAAGAAGGCATTGATTATAGAGAGTGAATTAAAACAGACAACAGGGCTGGTGAATGTTGCTGGTAAAACTCCATATGTATGTTCGAAGAGCTACTCATCAATTAGCTGTCCATAGCACAATGGAACCTTCAAGAGGACTGTATTCCTGGACTTCCAGTGACAAAGGTCATCACACAGCCCAGGGACGGGATGCAGCCCCAGTTTGTGAGATGAGTCAAGAGCCACCAATAAGGCTCAGGAGGAATAAGGGACCTAGTGCCTCATGTGTACTCAATAATAACAACAGATAAGTGGGAAGCAGCATTGACTGCTTAGTCGCTTCTCTGAGGGCTTTATGCACATTTTACTCTTTTTAATCCTTACAACAATCCAGTGAGGTGAGTACAATTATTCTTCCCAGTAGGAGAGAAAAAGGGAGAGGGAAGGGGAAAGGGAGGGAGGGAGAGAAAGAGGGAGGGAGAGAGAAAGAGAGAGGGAGGGAGGGAGAGAGAGGGAGGGAGGGAGGGAGAGAAAAAGGGAGGGAGGGAGGGAGGGAGGGAGAGAGAGGGAGGGAGGGAGGGAGAGAGAGAGAGAGAGAGAGAGAGAGAGAGAGAGAGAGAAGCTCTTGAGTGTCCATTCATGTGCATGCCCGGTGTGTGCCAGAATATGGAAGTAAGAAGGATGTTCAGAGTCTATCTCAATCACTCTCCACCACATTTTTAGAGACCATTCCTCTCACTGAATCTGAGCTCATCCATTAAGCTAGACATTAGTGAGGTACAGGAGCACCCCTATGTCAGAGGCAACCCCTGAAACAGAAAACATCCCAGTCCTCTTAAACAAAAGCTTCATCAGGGGAATGGAGAGATGGCTTAGTGATTGAGAGCACTGGCTGCTCTTTCAGAGGACCAGGGTTTGATTCCCAGCACCCACAGGGAGGCTCACCACTTTGCTGTCACTCCAGCCCCGGGGGATCCAACTCCCTGTTCCGGCTTCCTTGGGAGCCAGGCCCAGACGTGGTGCAGACATACATGTTAGAACATAACCATACACAAGAGTAAAACCAAATCAACAAAACCTATACAGGACACGACAATCTGCTTGAAGGAAAAAAACCACTGGGGCTGGCAGAAACGGGACCTGAGATGTGGTCAAGGGAAAACGCCTTTGCCACCACTGTTTCAAGGCCTTTACCCAAGTAAACCACTTACCATCAAATAATAAAATAAGGTGCCATCTTAGCCCTCCAACTTCTAAACTCCTGCATAGATACTACAGACAATGGGGCAAAGCAAGAGAACACAGCGAGAGAGGATGTATGTAATTACAAAGAGTACGCAGAACAAAAATGTCTTAGTCTATCCGTACAGCTCATCTCTCGGTAATAGCGCTGTGGGGGGAAGAGAAAGGAGAAAACTGGAGTTGGATTAGGTAGATCAAAAATGTCTATTGTATCCAAAGCAAGCTGAAGCGCATCTACCGCACCTTCAAAACCTACAAAAGCAGATTGGGATGTGAGACCCTTGGCTGGGACTATCCAGGCCGTGGTTCCCTCCCTCAGAGCTGCACCCTGTCTGGCACACGCTCCCTTTCCACCTGTCTCTGCCTCCACGTGACTTCAGTGTCACTTATTCCCTGATCCTTCCTTCTCACAGACCTTCTGCTGTCTGTTTCCTTTCAGCACGTACCCTAGTTTGAAACAGAGTAACTTCTTAGTTGCCATGTCTTCCTTCTAGAAGCATGTGTACCAATTACAGCTCACGGACCTACTCTAAGCTACCAACTGTTTATATTTATAAAGTTTTACTGGAACATAGTCATGACCACTCATATATTCATTGCAACTACGTTCATGGGAGAACAGTGGGATCATGGAGTTGTGGCAGAGATATTAATGACCCACAAAAATCTAAACTACTTACTATCTAACCCTTTACAGAAAAGTCAACCAGCCCTACACTAGACCCATCAATCCAGAGTCTCCTCAGGAAGTGATTATGCCTGGTTCATGTGCCGACACCTAGCAGTGCTGGCCACAGAAAGAACTTGACACATCTGCCCTTTGAACAGACTTGGGAAAATGAGGAAGGCTGGTGAATGGCATGTACTCAGTTACTCCAAGAACTGCACATCTGCATGCTCATATAATCTCACCCACAAACCCACAGCAGAGTCCTCCCATCCTACACATGGAAATATTGAGGGAGAGCTGTCGGGTTCACGGGGCCAGTAAGGGCAGAGCCAGGGACCCAAACCCACAGCACCTGTCTCCAGAGTCAGCTGCTAACTTGCGTCAGGCCAGAAAATGCTTCCTTCACAGGTTTAGTCTTTAGCTTCAAGGGGAGGGAGCAGGCAGATAGCCAGAAGTATTTCCTACTGCTGACTGGGCACATCCCTGAGTGTTATGAATGGCCGTCCTGGGTACAAGCTAGCAAACATCGCCAAAGAGCTGCTGTGCCAATAAGCGACACTGAACCTAACTCTCCCTGCCAATAACTCTCCAATGGGTGTGCCCCACCCCCACCTCACAGGCAAAGGAGAAGTGTGGATGATGAAGCTGAAGAACCTGAAGTAACTTGCCAAGATCAGGTCTCAGCTGAGGCAGAAGTCAGTGGTGGCCAAACTCTACAACCCCGGCTCCAGGTTGGAGAATCTTTTCCTAGCACTTCTCAGAGGGTCAACAAGGGAGCCAGCTATTCAAGAAGGCAGAGCATTTCATCAAGCATTTCATGACAACATGGGTTCCTGTCACTTACATGATCCTGAAAGGGGTCATGTTATTCAGAAGGGGTGGTGGTTTGAATGAAAGTGGCCCCCATAGGCTCATAGAGAGCGTCCCTATTAGGAGGTGTGACCTTGTTGGAGGAAGTGTGTCACTTGGGGTGGGCTTAGAGGTCTCATATATGCTCAAGTCAGGTCCAGTGTCACTCTCTCTTCCTGCTCTCTGCGGATCTGAATGTAGAACTCTCAGCTACCTCTCCAGCACCACATCTGCCGGTGTGCTTCCATGCTTCCCACCATGATGATGAGGGACTAAACCTCTGAACTGTAAGTTGGCCCAAATTATATGTTTTCTTGATGAGAGTTGCCGTGGTCATGGTGTCTCGTCACAGCAATAGAAACCTTAACTAAGACAGAAGACTGGCATGATCTCATATAACAACTGTTACATGGAAGCCCAGTGTCCACTCCTGAGGAAGCAAACCCCAGGACATCTGACCACACAGTGGCAGGAAGTCATCCCACCAAGGAATGAATATCTGCTAGAGGCTTTGGCTGCTAAACCGATACGATGAAGTCCTCACACAGAAGTTAATTTCAATCAAGAACATAAGAGAAATGTCAGGGTCCATGTCTGCTTTGCAGCTGAGGGAGAGAAGAACAACACAGTCACCCAGCCACTGACCATAGTGAACTAGAGACAAGAACGTCACTCTCAGTCCAATGCCCCGAGATCCCTCCTCAGGGATGATGTCCCTTTGATTCTGACTTGCCTTTATGTTCTCTGCTTATCACTATCCAAAGAGGTGTTGGTAGGGGTGGCATCCTGGCAAGGCCCCAGGGTGTAAGCCAACCCTGGGAATTTTTACAATGCAGGTATTTCACCCTTTCATTTCCCAGTCTGCCATCCCTGTCTCCAGTGGTCAAGGTCTTCAGTGAAAACCATGAGCCAGGCAACTTCCTCCCAGCCTGGGTAGAACAGAGTCATCATACCTAGGTATTGGCTGCCTCATCACCTGTGGAGACCCACAGAGGCTTCCTAGTGAGACCTTACTCAGGGTCAGAGAATCTGGGCTTGCTTTACCCAACAGGGCTGCATAAGGGGATAATCTGACCATGGGCATGGTTACCAGGTATTTGGAAGGGTCTGCACTTGGCTGTGCAATGTGCTTTGATCTAGCAAGAGAGGGAGGTCTTTTGCACCACCCCTTGGCATTGTTATAAAAAGCCCTTTTGAAGAGCCAGAAGGGCCTGTTGGGTTTTGACCCAGGTCCTCCTGAAGCTATCCTGTGTTTCTGTCTTTCTCCTCTTTGCTATCTTTCTATCTAAAAGTTTCTTACCCCTCTCTCATCTTCATGGGAACCCTTTTAAAAGGTGGGAGCTAGCTTCCCACAACCACCTTTAGGAACCACATCCTTCCAGATCAGCGTGGCACCATTAGAGATGTTCTAAGATAATGAAGTCATTGGCCATGGCCATTGTGAAAGCAGAAATATAAAACTCTGCATTGCCTTCCCTCATGCCAAAGAGCACGACATTGGGAGAAGGAAGATATAGAGTGAGCAGAACTTCAAAATAATATTACTTGAAAGCATTAGCTCCAGCCTCCAGCCAGGCTCAGAAAGGGCAAGCTCAGAGCCACAACAAGCAGCCAGAGCAGTTTTGTATCCATCAGGCTGAGTCATTAAATAAAATAAAATAAATAAATAAATAAATAAATAAATAAATAAATAAATAAATAATTGAGGCTTCTGTTTTATTTATTCTTGGGTTTTTATTCCATTTTGCTAGTGATCCTTTTTTTTTTATTTTACCCAAAAAAATATGTGCCTGAGCCAGGTTGAAAATAAAAATACAGCACACTCTTCCCTGCAAACTCTGAAAATAATTGCCAGAAGCAAACACTGAAATGAAATCGAGTTATTCTCTTACATGTGTGAACAGCTCCTCATGTGCACCTCTAGTAAAAAAAGATGCCAAGAAAAAAAAAATACACCAAGATGCCATTTGCCCCTGTCCGGCCAAGCGCAGAAGGTTTCTGGGTGATTCCAGCTAAGACAAGGCTATGGGCAACCCAGGCTACACATGTGGCTAGGGGAAGGCAGCTTGGCAAAATCTCTGTTACCAAGACAAACCCATTTCTAAGAAGTCAGTGCACAGACATGCCCTTCCACTGACAACGTGATATGTGAACAAGTTGGTCCTTACTGTGTTGTCAGTAAAAACCAAAGATGAGAAAAGTGCCCATCGGTGGAGAGCTGGCGAAGGGAATCCAACCCACCTCAAGCAACTGAATATTCTGCAGCAATGAGAAAGGATGAGGATGCTCTTTACAGAGTCCAGGACGAAAAAACCAGAGGCAGATCAGGGCAATCCGTTGTGCTAAATAGACTGTGCTTTTAAAAACCAGGAAGCTGAGGCCGGAGAGACGGCTCAGCAGTTCAGAACACCTGTTGCTCTTGCAGAGGACCTGGGTTCAGTTCCCAGCACCGACATGGTGGTTCACAACCACCCTTAACTCTGGTTCCAGGGGAGGGGATGCGCTCTTCTGACCTCCAAAGGCACCAGCATGCACATAGTTCACACACACACACATGTGCAGGCAAAATACTCACATAAAATAAAATGAGACAAAATATATAGATTTAACAAAAATTTTAAAGATTTATTTTAAATAAAAATCTTAATAAAAATTAAATCTAGGAGTATGAACATATTTGCCTGAACCTACATAAGATGCTTCGTGAAAACACAAAAGCTGTAACATCAGTAGACGCCAAGGGCAGGAATGGGAGGGTACTTGTATTCTTTAACATTTTCCTTTCACACATCTTGAAATTTTTGCCACATGAATGCAAATCAAAGGTTTGATTTAAAAACTTAAAGGGACTGTACTTAGTAGGTATGAATTTCCCAGTTCAAAACACCTAAATGCACACCAAATAACTCAAAAGGGGGTGGCATAACCCTCATGGGATGACTAAATAGCTTTCAGTAGACCGTGTGCCCTCATTATCAGAGAATGGAAAAATCATCCTAACTGATGATTCCAATGCTTGGCTACACACTACAGCCTGGGGATCCTGAGGACATTTCAGTCTTAAGTCACAGACCCTTCCTCCTTCTGTCTTCCCTGACGAAAGCCAACGTTAGGTTCCAACAAGCCATTCCACAGTAAAGGTGCTTACTGTGTAGTCCCCATGAATCAAAGACCTGCCCGACATCGCTGAACTAGAAAGAGATGGGGTCCTGTGACCTGGGATGCCTAGCTCAAGGCTCTGCCACCTTCACTGTCTGAACTCCTCTGCTAATAGGAAAAGGAGAGGCACTCAGAATGTACTGGCATCATATAGAGCCCTAGACAGAACTGATTCCTTCTGAGCCCAACAGTAGACCAGGGAGGTAAAGTCATTCCTCACCCATGTGAGATGGATGGGAACCGAGTCTTGGAGAGATGGGAACACTGAGCTCTCACACTCGCCCAACAGCATGGAAAAACTCAAACCAGATCTCAGACACAGGCTGTCTGCCCTCAGGAAGCTCTCTGAGGTTCAAATGAAATGAAATCTACAGACTTAAGGAAAACTATTAGATAAGTTTAGGTGAAAATCAGCATTAAGAGTCACTGACCAAGCCGGGCGGTGGTGGCGCACACCTTTAATCCCAGCACTCGGGAGGCAGAGCCAGGCGGATCTCTGTGAGTTCGAGGCCAGCCTGGGCTACCAAGTGAGTCCCAGGAAAGGCGCAAAACTACACAGAGAAACCCTGTCTCGAAAAACCAAAAAAAAAAAAAAGAGTCACTGACCAGGGCTGGAGAGATGGCTCAGTGATTAAGAGCACTAGTTGCTCTTCCAGAGGACCCAGGTTCAATTCCAAGCTCACAACCATCTATAACTCCTGTAACTCCAGTTCCAGGGAACCTGAAACCCTCCACAGGCCACAAGTTGTACACAGACATCCATGCAGTCAAAGTACCCATTCATATAAGATAAAAATTAAAATCTCCTCCACCATGTTTTTCTAGAGGAAGAGGAATTGGGAATAGAAGTTACTCACCCCCGGTGTGTACACACACACACACACACACACACACACACACACACACACACACACACACACACACGGTTCTGAATGTGACTGTACTTAAACTTTTTAATTGCCCTCATTTCTCCAGGCCACACGCCTTCTCCTAGACCAAGGAGACAGAGTCCCCTCCACTTATCAAAGTGCCCTGAAGCCTGGCATTTAAATGACAGTGTCCCGTGGTGGCTCGCTCTCGGGGTGTCTCCCTGAATAGCTCAGATTCCAGGCACAGCGGAGTAACCAATGCCTTATAGTCATCTTCAGCATCACTTTCCCTTTCAGAAGTCTCATTTGGGGAATCAATCACACAGTCTCCTAGTACAGTGCAAAGCTGATTAGGGGATAGCTGTGGGCTTCTCTCTAGCTGTGGGCTTCTCTCTAGCTGTGGGCTTCTCTCCAGCTGTGGGCTTCTCTCCAGCTGTGGGCTTCTCTCCAGCTGTGGACTTCTCTCTAGCTGTGGACCTCTCTCAAGCTGTCTCTCTGACAACACAGAAGCAGTGAGACAGGGCCCCCTTCATCTCTGAAGCACCCATAGTTAGGATGAAGGCAAGGGATGGATTTGTTTTGTTTATTTGTTGTTTTAGAATTTCATACACCACTCACACACACACACACAAACACACACACACACTCGCTCTTCTTTAATTACTGTTGCACACACACTCACTCTTCTTTAATTACTGTTGCACACACACACTCTTCTTTAATTACTGTTGCACACACACACTCTTTAATTACTGTTGTGCACACACACACACACACACACACACACACACACACACACACACACACTACTTAGTCCATTTAGTGTTGATCTAATGTGCATGTGCTTAGGGCTGACTGCTTGGGATGGGATAACCTTTCAAGAAGCCAAGTCTGATTCTCCTCTCTCAGCAGCCATTGATGGCCTGTAGCTCTTCATTTAGGGATGAGGCATCATGACATTTCCACCATCCACACTAGCATGTCAACTGGCGCTGTCAATAACCAGGACACTTACTGCTAGCTAGTGTCTTACAGACATGATGGGGATGCTACACCCATGAAATCTCAACAAGGCACAAGTTTGGCCTCTGTACCCCCAATGTCACTATTCCCAAGCCAAATGAAGCACCCCACTAACCACAAGTGGCAAGTCAAACAGAAAGCAAGTCTCCTTGGGCCTTGAGAAATTAAGGGCTTTGCGCTTTTAGCAAACTGAAAGGAAGATACTAACTCACTTCCAGAGGGAGATAATGATAAAAAAGCAACATGCACAAGGCCAGCACAGCTTGCTGAGTGTTTCCGCAGGGGAGTCCCTTTGATGCTCAAGAAAGCAGGGAGAGGGGCACTCACTCGGCTGTTGGCTTTTCTTATTAAGGCATGAGGAGACAGGCTCTGAGTTTACCAAGCAGGATTCCAATCCCAAGCCTATCACCTTACAACCGCACAGTAGGGAAGCCATCCTTCTGTGTTCCTCCTTAGATCTTGGTGCTTTCACAGGGCTCCCACCAGAGGCACCCGCTTCCCCAGGAAAGGGGGCTACATGGGCAAAATCTCCATCTCATTCCACACTTGCCAATCAGAATCAACGTGTTCACAAGCTCTTTGCATTCTATACCCAGAGGCACACCGACTGATGGAAAAGTTCTGGGTTTTGGGTTGGGGTTTTGTTTTGTTTTGTTTTGTTTTGTTTTTAGTCCAAGCTGGCTTTGAACTCTGAACCCATAATCTTCTATACTCCATCTCACAAGTGCTAGGATTACAAGTGTACACCACTACACCTGGCTACACAGTAATTTTTCCATGCTACCAAGCTAGATCTCTTTACTCACTCATCGAGAATTATTTATTGAACATCCATCTCCTGAATGTGCTAGGCACCACACGGACAGATGGGAAATCACCAAAAGATAAGCTACCTCCTGCCCTGGGGGATTACCAAACACATGGTTTAGGGCCACTGAGGTGACTCAGGGGGTAAAGCACTCACTGCATGAGACTGATGATACAAGTTCCATCCCTGGATCCCACATCAGGAGTGAATCAAGATCTGAAAGGTGTCCCCATATATGCACACAGATCCCTTAAAGAGTAACATTTCCATTTTGCAAAATATGGTCGTTTAGCAATCTCAGCAGCTCATCAGAATTAACCATGACACTTAAAACACACACACACACACACACACACACACACACACACACACACACACACACTCACTCACTCACTCACTCAACCAACCCGGACTACATACAGTCTGAAACTGAGTGTAAGGCCCTTTATCAGCTGAGTATCAAATTCCCACTGACAGGACCACTATGTAGAACACTCTGACAACACTTAACGTATTTACTCCATCTTCCAGCGCTATCACAAAATATCCCAAGACTGGGTCTCATAAAGAAGCAGGAGCCAGACATGGGGGTGCGCACCTTTAGTCCCAGCACTCAAGAGGCAGAAGCAGGTGGATCTCTAGGTTCTGGGCCAGTCTGGTCTACAAAGTGAGTTCCAGACAGCCAGGACTACACAGAGAAGCCCTGTTTCAAAAATCAAAAACAAAGAAAGGAAGGGAGGGGAAGAGCTTATTTAGCTTATACTTTTAAATTTATATTTTATATATCACATTATATTACACATCCACACACGTGAACATGCATGTGTACAGCAGGCAGTCCAAGCGCCACAGGAAGTTTGTGGAATCATAGGACAATTTGTGAGAATTGGTTTTTGTCTCTCCACCATACGGGTCCCAAGGATCCAACTCAAGCCATCAAGCTCTGCAGCAAATGCCTTCACCTGCTAAGCCATCTCTCTGGTCCCAAGCTAACAGTGTCAGAGGCTGAAAGTCAAAAGAGCATACGGTGAGGGCTCTGGTAAGGAGCACATGTGGCCAGGTGAGGTCATATGCTGAGGCAAGAAGCCACAGGGGAGGGCTTGCTCCATCAAGGCCTCTCTCATGACAGTCCATCAAAGAGCTCAGCAGAATCCCAGAAGAACAATATTAGTCTCTCCCTAGGGCATGCCTGACGACCTAACATCTCCCTTTAGGCTCCACCTCTTTTTTGGGGGGGAGGGGGGGTTGTACAGTGAACTTTATTGATGGTATTCAAGAGAGTAGGGCTTCCTAAACCCCTCCTGTTATTCTGGGGGTCTGGGATGGAAACTGGGGGAGATGCTCAGTATCGGTGGCTAAGTCCCCACCATCCTACTGGGGAACCAAGCATTCAACACATGAACCCTCGAGAGACACACTAGACTCGTACCGAAAACCTAGCACCTCACAAAGCTGCAGATGGTATATCCTAAGAGGGGCACATCTACTGCAGGACTCCAGGACAAAGAAATGACGACAGGTAAAAGACAGGACGGGGACATCCACGGCAGCCCTGTTTTCAGAACAGAGTATTTTAGAAGCTATCGAACCTGCCCCTGAAGAAGAGAATGAATAATGGAACCGCAGCCACGTTGAAGAGCGCTGTCACAGAGCAATTGGAATGAGTCAACTGGATTTCTGAGTCAACATACTCTCAGCCATAATTGGTGAGCAAAGCCGGAGAGTCGCAAAAGGCCGCCCGGCACATCTTCACACACAAGCGTTGATGGACTGCCTAGAGAATCACAAATAAAAGGCATGCGTGGTGAGTGCCCTATCAACTCCAGAAACGGTCTGCTCTAGGAGAAGTAAAGGGAAAAGAAAGAGACTTGGAATGTTGGTTTCTAAGCATTATATCTGAAAAAGGACTTAACCCAATAGGGCTACATTTCGATACCTATTAGCCCTGAAAAGTAGATATTTAGGTATAGGACATATATTACATTTTTTCATATTTGTGTTGATGTTTTGTGATTTAAGTTTTTTTTAACTTTTTTTAAAGGCTTCACAAGTGACACACGGCCAGCACTCCGAATCTCCGTTGTAAAAAGGAGAAAGTAATAAAAACCTAGTTGTTTAATGTCAAGAAATACAGCTAGAAAATGGCAACAATCTCTGGCTTTTGAAGTTAAATCACTACCTTAAATAATTTTACATTGATTTTTTGAAAACCTCTCACATGGCAGGTAATTTCTCTAAACAATATTTTTAAGAGATTGGGGCTATTACCCAAGAACTCGGTATTTTTCAAATCTTGATCCTCAGAGTGTGTGGGGAGTGAAGGAAGAAGGAATAGGCATTTTAAAATGCAGGTTCCCGGGCACCACCTGAGCCCTGCTTACTCAAAGTCTCTGAGGGCAGACTCCCTGAGTCTGGCTTTGTTTGTTTGCTTGTTTGCCAGGGTTTCTCTGTGTAACAGCCATGGCTGTTCTGGAACTCGCTTTGTAGACCAGGCTGGACTCACATTCACTGAGATCCACCTGCCTCTGCCTCCTGAGTGCTGGGATTAAATTCTTAATAAGAGAACACACGGGTATGCTCCATTCTTTGCTACACAAAGAGCCACTAAATTATAAGGCATTGTAGCATCTATTGTGTTCAGTATGGTGACATTCATATAGCACCAGAGTTGGGGTGAAGGGAATGGTTTCTGGTATTGAACACAGCACTCACACCAGGACATTCAAGCCAAACCTAATGAACACTGGACTTCCTGCGCACAGAACCTACCCCAAAAGACAAAGAAACGCGCTTTAATAAGATCAGCTTCTAAAAGATCTTCAAACAGCAACTGGGTCGACAGGAAACTCCCCAAGTCCGGCCCTGCAGCTGCGAGTGCCAGAAGAGGCCTGACATGATTTTCACCAGAGCCAATTTCCTTCAAACAAAGCATGGACTTGAGCTGGAACAGGGCTTGAAACACAAGGGGCTAACACAAGAACAGATGCACTTGCCACACTCAGGACGTCCCCACAGGTGTGCATCACCTCCATGCTGCCAATCTCCACCCCACCCCGAGAACATGTTGGCATGTTCTTCCACTGTATCTCTGGATGTCTCCCCACTTTCCCTGACTTTTGCTTTGGTCTCCCTGATTTTCCTCTTCATCATTCCACTCCTTGTTTTCAGACAAAACCAACACTGATCCTGAGTTAGAAACAGTGAGGCATGATGTACACATGAGAAGATGTTCAACCTCACTAGTAAAGAATAAAGTGCAAGTTTAAACCACAGAGATGCAATTTCACACCCATCAGATTGGCAAAACGCCACATCTAACAATATCAAGTGTCAGCAAGCGTGTGGAACCACTAGACCCCCCTCCCCCAACCATGCTGGCTGAAATGCAAATTGGTGCAATGCTTCAGAGAGCAATCTGTCAATATATTACAGTAAAAGATGCCCATTTCCTTTGACCCAGCAATTTCCTTCTGGACATCTACCACAGAGAAACTATAAACATTTACACAGGAAGACAAGTTTAAAACTATTTATAACAGGCGGGTGGTGGTGTCGGCGGCGGTGGCGGTGGCGCATGCCTTTAATCCCAGCACTTGGGAGACAGAGGCAGGCAGATCTCTGTGAGTTCGAGGCCAGCCTGGTCTACAGAGCGAGTTCTGGGACAGCCAGGGGTATTACACAGAGAAGCCCTGTCTTGAAAACACAAAACAAAACAACAACAAAAAAAACTGTTTATAACATTGAAATATACTAACAAAAAAATTGTAAGCCCCCATGATTATTAATAAATTGAATATATAGTAGCAATTCATTTGAGGAAATATTATACAGCAGATAAAATAAACTAGAATTATGAATATCTTGATGAATAAACCTCATGATTATTGAATTAATATTAGAGAGCGGGTATAAGCTCAGATTTAGAGTTTGTTTAAAACAAA
This sequence comes from Peromyscus californicus insignis, assembly GCF_007827085.1. Lineage (NCBI taxonomy): Eukaryota > Metazoa > Chordata > Mammalia > Rodentia > Cricetidae > Peromyscus > Peromyscus californicus. The sequence continues at coordinate 67,644,253 of NW_026294424.1, forward strand.
AGAATCAGTACTACACCTGACTTGTCAATGTACACCTACCAAGGAAAAGTATGAAACACATGATAAATGCCAAATTTGGAATAATGGCTGGTGTCTATGGAGAGGAGGGATGAGGTGGGGATGCTCAGAGAGGTTTTAACTGTGTTTGTCATAGTTCATTTCTTCCCTGGGTGGGGAGTGCTGGCTGCCGGCTCTATTATTCCACATACCTTTCTGGATTCCTAAAGTTCACCTCCACCCTAAGAAGGAATTCCCGGACTGAGTTTATTTACTCTGTGAATTCTGAAAGTAGCTGGAGGGACCAATGAATGGCAAGGAAAGCATTGAGAACCACCGGTCCCCTGCCCATGATCTTTATAAGGGATCCACAGTAAATAATCACACTCAACGCCATGGTGAACATGGGATTACAATGTCCCTTAATCAACCCATAATTCCAGAACAGCACAGGTGCAAACCGCCTATAACACCAGCAATAGACAGCAAACAATACAGGACATACTTGTCTGAAGAAAGTTTGTGCTGGTTCATTTGAGGGCATTTTCTCTCCAAAGACCTTTTAAACCCTTAGACAAGCACTGATCTCACCACAAACGACTGTCCTTGTTAACAACTTGCAAGAAAGTATTTAGACCATACAAGTTAGCCAGGTTAAGAAACGCCACCTTCTATAACTCTTCCAGTCAGCTTGCTTTGGAATGGCTTCATGAGGACACTAGAACTCAAACCAGCAAGAGGTATCTTTCTGATGATGCCACCAAGCTTAATGCCATCAGAAAATTTCAACAACCTGCAAAGACCAGGCTCAGATCTGGTGGACAGGGACCCCACATCTAACTAGAGAAGGCCTTCTTGCTTCGAAGGCAATGGAGTTCAAAATTATTTTCAATTTTAATCCGAACACCTGAAGATCCCACACTAGTGAACATGAATAAGCAGGACCTCATGGACGGTTAAGTAGAATACTGGGCTTCTAACTCAGAAAACATATCCCAATCTTCAATCCTAGCCAAATAGTGGTGTTCAAATTTGTCTTCCCCCAGGAGTCCAAGGAAAAGAGACAATTCTGCAGACTTAATTGTCAGGTTTTGACCTAGAATAAACTCTAACATATTTGACAAGGAAGGTCAGGAGAGCAGTTTCTTTCTTTCTTTTTTTTTTTTTTCTTTAAACATTAACCCACCTCACCTCAGGCTGCATTTGTTAAACGCCTAACAATTACCAGAATGGACCCCTATTCGTAACTGTAACTTCTTCCAGCTGATACGGTAAACTCCACGTCCAGTGGCCAGTTATCTTTGCAAACAGAACTCATGAGTCATGGAAATAAGTTATCTCTTCATGCAGATTGTGAGACCTTTTTTTTAATTATTAAAATAAAATTCTAGAGCAGAGGTGATGCATGCTTTTAATCCCAGCACTCAGGAGGTAGAGGCAGGCAATTCTGTGAGTTTGAAGCCAGTCTGGTCTACAGAATGAGTTCCAGGACAGCCAGGGCTACACAGAGAAACCCTGTCTCAAAAAACCAAGAAAAGAAAGAAAGAAAGAAAGAAAGAAAGAAAGGAAGGAAGGAAGGAAGGAAGGAAGGAAGGAAGGAAGGAAGGAAGGAAGGAAGGAAGGAAGAGAAAGGAAGAAAGAAGCTGGGCAGTAGTGGCGCACACCTTTAATCCCAGCACTCGGAAGGCAGAGGCAGGTGGATCTCTGTGAGTTCGATCGAGGCCAGCCTGGTCTCCAAAGCGAGTTCCAGGAAAGGCGCAAAGCTACACAGAGAAACCCTGTCTTGAAAAACCAAAAAAAGAAAGAAAGAAAGAAAGAAAGAAAGAAAGAAAGGGGGTGGATTCTGATCATTCTCAAACTATTTGCTTTAGGTACGTTGATTTATTAAGATAAAACCTTTTTATATAAAAATCCTCAGTTTGGGGACTGAAAAGATGGCTCAGCAGTTGCTCTTACAGAGGACCTGGGTTCAGTTCCCAGCACCACAGGGCAGCTCACAACTGCATGTCTCTATGCTTCCCGGCTCCCACACCCTCTTCTGGCCTCTGTGGGCGTCAGGCACATGGCGCACAGACATACAAGCAGGTGAACATATACGTAAAATCAAATGCCCGGCTGCTGCAAATGTTTACTGGTCTTACTTTTCCTTCATTTGAAGATGGCTTCATCTACATAAAAGGACTCAAATCTGGCCCTCAAATGGGCCTCAGGAAACACCCTACGGGTGGTGCGTTTTAAACCGCCAACGTCTGGTGTGAGTTCAAGAAGGTTTGAAACAAGGCAGGTGGGAAACGAAGTGACTGAGTCAATTAAGAGAGGAAAGGCTTTAAGAAATACGAGTCACTAAGAAACATCTCGTGACCAAAAATATATTAAACAGTTTTACAAGAGGAGAAAAACTATGGACCCCCAGAAGTATAACTCGCCAAAGGCCACTAACGCTGTACTGGTTCTGTACACATGAACGTTGAACTGGAATGACTCCCAAGCACACAGCTTCAGTTCTGACTGGTGTTGACCACGATCATGGTCTGAAAAGTAAAAACTTGACCACTTCCCTACTCCTAAGATTCTGTTCACCCCCTCCGTGTGGCTATTACACTGCATTGAAATTGTCTCACCTTTGCCGACATCGGGCCACAAGCTAAGGGACGCCTGAGCTCCTTGGGGCTATGGACTCACATCGTCATTTGTTAAGAACCTGCACACAGTGTGTGCCAACACTAACACTGCTGGTCCTTGACAGATGTCATTCCCAGGTACAAAATGTGGGTTACACATACACACCCCCACACTGCTGGAGACAAAACCCAAGACTCACACAGGCTAAGCAAGGCACTCCACCCCTAAACTACATGCACCACCACCTCCACCCACATACCCACCCACACACCCACACTGCTGGAGACAAAACCCAAGACTCACACAGGCTAAGCAAGGCACTCCACCCCCAAAGTACATGTTCCACTGCCCCCTCCCCCAAATCTAGTGCTTGATACAGGCATTCCCTGCAAAAACACATCTTAACAACACTACTAACAAATTAAAGGAAGAAGAGCTGATTCAGGCCATTTGACACCAGTACAAGTCACATTTGGCCCCCTTTTTAGAAAATTCCTCAATTCAAACAGGAAACTAAACATAACCACAAATAATCTCTTCCATTGGAAGGACTATGAAACACACGGGGAATGAGATCCATAGCTCCGAACAACAGAGGATTATCAACAGGGGACATTTCCTTGTGCTTGGAGCAGCTGAAGCATTCTCGAAATTACAACACACCAGCCAAACAAGCTTTACTATCTCCAACCACACACTGCCATGTGGTCAGGCTGACTTGCCCTAAGAGAGCTGATCAAGCATTACTATGGGAGGCATTCACAAGAAGTAAATGGGAACCAGTGCCAGACAAGGAAACCTCAGTGGGATGGGTAGGAGGAAGGGAGGGGATGCCGCTCAGCTCTCCATCACAGGAAGGACTTGCTGCCAGGCTTATTTAAGCTCTGCTGGGCTCCCCTCCGATGGAGGAAAGGAGTCAGCCTTTCAGAGCTGGATCTTCGTCTGTTTATCTTCCCCCAAGAAGATAGCATCTTTAAACACTCTTTCAGAACACACAACAGAAAATGTCTGAAATATACCAAGTGCCTTCTCTTTTATAAAGCAGCCTGAATGTGTTGCTCTATGGGAGAGTACTTCCCTAGCATGAGCAAGGCCCTGTTTTGAGCCACTCAGTACCAAGTAAATATAAATTAAAACAAAAACAAGCAATCTCTGCTTGCTCTCCAACTCCTTAAATAAGCTGAGATCAAAAGGAGAAAGTAGGCAGGATCTATTAAGAGCCCCAGTGAGAAGCGCTGTCACAAGTGAGACCGGGAACAGACCTACCTGGAAACAATTCATCATCCAGTGAGGTCTCTACACGGAGGTACAGTGAGCCTTTATCTCACTGTGGGGACAGAGACAGCAGCAGTCCAGCAGTCTCCTCATCACCACCCTTTTCCTCTGGGAAATGAGAAAGGGAGGAGGAGCAGAAGCGACCTGAGCAGCTTTTTATAAGGGGCGGGGCTTCCAGTTCCCACCCCAGCTTCGCTATAGTGTTGTTCAGCCTGCTTTGCATAAGTGACCCTACGGGTTGTTTCTGTTTGGGTAGGAGAAGACACGATTTCCATGGCCCCTTCAACGACTGGAAGGCAGCATCGTAACAAGGGAGAAGGTGCTGAGCGAGCGGAGCAGCTGGAAGTCTCTGAGAACTTACTATGTCCTGGGCCCTGAGCCCCAGTGACTCACTCAACGTAACCAGTGTCGGCCCATTTCTACAAATACACACCAAGGTACAAAAAGTGCCATGCTCAAGGACGCAAAGCTGGTGTGTGCTCGAAGCAGGACCTACTTGCGAGCTGGATGACGAAGAACACACCTGTCATCCAGTACTTAAGGCAATCTCAGGCTGGAGGTCTACCTGGGCTTGAGAGACTGCCTCAAAAACACAAGCCACAGATAAATACCTAAGCAGGATTGAAGCTAGAGTCTGGCCTTAGAATGCAAACATCTCTCCACAGAACAGGAAGATAGTAGATTTCCTTCACTAGGGGAAGGGGTTGGGGGGGCTGGGTAAGGGCCTTAACTCAGTACCTTTTAGGTCACCAGAGGAAGTGTTGATTCTATGGACACAATATTGCCCATTCCTCTCATGCCCTCCCAGAAGCTTGCCTTTCTGGCTGAGTTTCACTGAAAACAGGTTGTGACATTCTCTCCAGGTGTGCCAAGAAGTCCTAGCTACAGCAAGGGCAAGAACAAGCCGGAAGCAGATGTCCTCTTGGGACACGCTAGCTCTTGAGTTTCCACTCTGCTTCAATACTGAGAAGTGTCACTGAATACAAACTGGACAAGACCCGCACACAAGCAGCCACCGAGTCTCAGGAGCCTGTGGGCCTGAGGGCCACCCCCACAGGCGGGAAAAACAGCATTCAAGCCACTGCGGTTTCACAGTTCGCCCCAGGAGCTGGGTCACAGCAAAGACTCTGAGAAGAAACGCATTGTCTTCCGGAGGCATCCAGCGACATTAATGCCACTGGACAGGAAGAAGCAGGAAACCTGTGTCTTCAAGCAGAAAGGGGAAATGTCAAGGCTGCAGGAGCCACTGCCATCATCTAAGGAGCCCTGTACCACCAAGCAGACAGGCATCACTCCGGGAGCTCCTGCCTTTGCCCCGCTGGCAAGGCCTTTGCCAGTGCTGAAAGCTGGAGCCAGCCACAGCAGGTCTCCACCTGAGCTAACACATGGCTCCTTAATGCTCTGTGCCATGTGTTGATCTTGCAACAGAATGTGGGACAGAAGATTTAAAAGACTGTGATGGGGGAAGGGCAGCCAGATCACCTTACCTAAAGCCTTCTTAATCAGGCCTCCTCAGATTCCCTTTAGGGGCTAGTATTACTATCTATCTTGGGGAGGAGTGGGGTTGGGAAGGATTCCCCAAGATGGCAAAAACACCAGTGTTCCAGCTTGAAGGGGCTCAGAAGGGGGAGAGGATAGAGTATAAGCAGAGCACATACCCTCAAGCCCCACACCAGTAGGTAATGCCTTACTCCAAACTGACCTCTCTAAGGATCTCACAAGTAGGGGTGCCTGCTGAGGATATCCAGGGGACCGAAAGGCTGGAAATGGGTCCCAAGAAAACTAAACAGGGCAGGAAAGTAGTGGGGAAAAATTCAAATTGAAGTGCCCCCTGGGTCATGCCCCACCCCCCCAAGCCCATCAGCACAGTGACATGCCAGGCAGTGCCCAAGCTAAGTGGAGAGGAGGCGGGGAAGGATGGCCCCTGCAGACTTCCTCACACCCACAGCCGCCTCACTCCCAGGGCCTGCAAATGTTACTGCCATACACTCTCTCCTGCAGGTGGGGGAAACTGAGGCCTCCAGAACAAATTGCAGTGCTTCCCCATACCCGGCTTTACTTCGCCTCTCTAACCAGATTCTGCACTTGGATTTTTTTTTTCCCCTACAGCTTGTATGTCTATCCAATTTCTCCTGATAAGAGCACTGCTGCTGCAAAGTGAATCTTAAATACAATCGAGGCTGAACTCCAAAAGGAGACGGGGACAGTCAGGGAGTCCAACGAGGGCTTATTTACTGCACCAGGAGGATGATGTCCCTCTCCGGACTCGTACCCTCCCGGTCCTTCCCTGGGACATCGGTGTGCGGCCACCGCGAGCCCTTCACCCCCACCCACCGCCCGCACCGCAGCTAGAGGGCGGGGGCATGGGGCCGCCCTGGGGATCCCCGGGATCTACTAGGTCCCCAGCTGGGACAGAGGCGGGAGGGGGACTGCGGGCAGCCGGGCCAGCCCCCGGGGGCCGGGAACTTCTGGCCGCGCGGCCCCTCCGGCCACGGCGCGCGTGCAGCTCCAGCCCGGGGGTTCCCTTTCTTTGCCTGGCTCGCCGCAGGCGCGACCCCCGGAGGCTCGGCGGCCACTCACCATATTACAGATGGAGGCGATGTTTCGGACAGTCATTAGTCTAAAGGTTGCAGCGATCGCGCACCGCCATCTTTACCAGGGGAAAACGGGACTGTCCATGGTGGCGCGCAGCGAGGCCGGGCGGCGGCGAGGCGGCCTGGGGCCGGCTTGCAGTGGGGTTGGGCGAGAGAGGCCGGGCGGCGGCGAGGGCGGGGCGGCGGCGCGGGGCGGGGAGTGGCGGAGCGACGCAGCCGGGGCCGCGGCCGGCGGGAGGAGGAGCCCGGAGCCGGGAGGCGCTGAACCGGGGGGCCCTTACGCTCACCGACGCCCGCCCGGACTCGCTCGCTCGCCCAACCCCGCTGGAAGCCGTTCTTGCTCCGCTGGCCCCAGGGTCCCCGCTCTGCGCCGGCTGCACCGCGAGGCCGGCCCCGGACCAAACCCAGCACCACGGCCTTCCCGCCTGACCCAGGACCGCACCGGGCACTGGACACTGGCCGATCGCCGGCCGGGGACCCACACCGCGGGAACACCGGAGCTCTCCGTCCCCGATTTCTCTCTCTCTGCCTGTTCCTGCCAGTCTCCAACAAGCCTTGGGCTTTAGGGGTTGGGTAGAGGAGGGTATGAGGAGTAGGGGGTGACTGTAGTCTAACTTTAAAGTTTCTCGCCAGGGTTCTAGCCAGATGGCATCCGCCGGAACCCAAAAAAGTAAAATATGACCAGGACATGGGCGTGGCCAGAAAGCCCTAGCCAGCAGTAACCCAGCTGCCTGGGAAAAGGTCTCTCAGAAAGGAAGGAATTCCGGATCTAGGCAGATGCACTCGGGCAATTTATGACATTAGCCTGTACGGAGGTCTGGGCGGTACTAAAGGCTGTCCAGGAATGATCAGAACAAAACTTCCGTATCCCCCACCCGCAGAGCTCCTGATCTCAGCTTTGTGAGATGGATGCTGTTTGAGCTTTTACACGTTCCTGCAGAGACTTCAGGCTCAGGGTGCAAATGTGTACCCCGCTTGAAGGATAAGTTCATGAGAATTGAAAGAATCCATTTCAAACGCGGGGAACAATTGTGCAGACAAGGTTGCAATTCCGTGCTTCCCACAGGGAAGCTGTGCGTGTGGAACGTGATAAACTCCTGAACCAATGTGTTTTGTGACAAATTAAATTAGGAGATAAATTAATATAATTGAAGACAGCTTTATCTAGCCAAGAGTAACATACTAGGGGGCAAATAGGGTTATACACATAACATGTGAGAGCTGTGCATTGGTGATTCTTCTAGGACCTGGGGTGGAAATAGAAGACAGATACTACTGACTGAAGGTTTGGGGGGACCAAGTGGATACTATCTTTTTCAGTATGTAGAAGGCTTAATATTCCCCCTCACGCTGAGTCATCCTACCTCACTTTTATTTTCAATTTTTTTTTGCTACTCTCAGTTATGATATACTTTATGATTCCTTCGACTTCTACCATGACTATGAGGTAATAGACACGATAGCTCCATACGGTTTAGAGATCAGGTATCTTACCCCAGGTTCTGAGTTACCCACATGGTACAGATGAAGGTGTGCTAACCTCAGTTGGGCACCATTTGGGGAGAAGACATTGGTAAAACACCCAAACTATAACTAGCCAGAGCATTGAGGCCCAGAGAAGCTTAAAGATTTGAGAAATGTCGGAAGCTAGAGGCCTCAGTTACACAGATGGTTGGTCCAAAGCGTTAAATATGGATGTTTTTCTGGTGGTAAAGTCCATGATTTCTTCCAATATGGATGCCCTGATGGCAAAGCCTCCAGGATTTAAAACACATTTGAGGGCTGGAGAGGTGGCTCAGTCAGGAAAGTGCTCACTGCACAAGCATGGGTCCTTAAGTTCAATCCCCCAGCACCCACCCACAAAAAACAAACAAACAAAAAAAAACCCCAAAAACCACGATCACAGCAGAGACAGAATACCCAGGGCTTGTGTTTGCTAGCCGGTGAATCTAGCCAAATCGCAAGCTCCAGGCTCAGGGACAGACCCTCTCTGTCTCAAAAAGTAAAGTGGATGGGCTAGAGAGATGGCTGGATGGTGAAGAGTGCAAACTGTCCTTCCAGAGGACCTGAGTGCAGTTCCCATCACTCAGTGGGGGGACTCACAGACATCTGTAATGGCACACTTGCAACTTCAGCTCCAAGGGATCCCACGGTTTCTGGTATCCGTGGAACCTGCATCGTGTGGGCATACCGCCTACACACACACACATCCATAGTTAAAAATATAACTCTTCAAACAAAAAATAAGGCTTGAGAAAGACACTCAACATCAACCCCAGGACTTGGCACACACATGTACTCACACATGAACGTATATACATGTTTACACACAAAAACACCATTGACACAGTGAAAACTGACCAGCACCTGACTCCCGGGTGCTATGCCAAGAAGAAAAAAATTATTTCCGTACCCTCTGACCTCCTAAAACTAAGGACACAATGTAAGCATCCAAGTTGAAATCTGGGTGTGGTGTCCTATAATCCAGCACTCAAGAGGCTGAGTCAGGAGGGCTCCCTCACATTCAAAGCCCACCTGGTCTACATAGTGAGTACCAGACCAGCCAAGGCTAGGTGGCCAGACCCTGTCTCAACCTCTGACTCTGGAGAGAAAAAAAAAAGTTGAAACTCAGGCTGTGGGTTTGTCAGCAAATCAATTGAACATAGCAGAGTTTATCCAACTCATGAATGATTAAGTGTGTTTTACAATTCGACCAGGTTGATATTCACAAGTTTCAATTACAGAAGGCTTGGGTTGAAGAAGAAGAATTGTAACCTTAGCTTCATCCAGTGAGGAAATATTACTCACAGGTGGAAGGAGATAAAAATCTTGAAAATGGTACTTAGATGAAGAGGGAATTTTGAGGGAAAATATTCTGCATAGAGAGAACAGCTAATATGAGATCTACAGTGAGTAAAAGAATAGCCACCGGAAAGACAGCCTGTAGGCCAGCCTCAGCCTAAGTGACTCCGAGGGAGGTGGCCACTCCAGGTAGTGTGCTCTTTGCTGGAAAGGGTGGTCCATGGACCAGCACTGGCATCAGTTAGGATGCTGTGAGTTGTACCCATCTCCGAACAGGTCAAACCCTGCCTCAGCCAACCATTGTGCTGGGATTCATGACGTGCCTGCCCTGGAATCATTCCGATTCTTCCAGTAGCTGCTCCTGGACCCACTCTGGGAACTTCGCCTCTCCCATGTTTAGATCGTAGGGTTCAGGTGCATCTTACCTTGCACGTAGCACACGCGTGGATGTATAGACAAGGTTAGTATTGTGTGTCTTCTTCCATCATTCTCCAACTTATTTTTTGAGACAGGATCTCTCACTCAAACTGGAGCTCACTAATTTGGCTAGGCTGGTTGGCCAGTGAGCCCCGGGGTCCTCCGGTCTGTTTCCCTAGTGCTGGTGTTATAGATGTGTGCTAACACGCTTACCTTTGCACGTGGGTACTATCAATCCAAACTCAGGTCCTCAGGCCTCCATTGCAAGTACTTTACCTCCTGGGCGATGTCCCCCAGATGCATTTGTCTTGTTTTGGAAGACAGGGTCTCATTATCAGCCCAGGCTGGTCTCAAACTTGGACCAGTTCTACCCCTAACCTTCAAAGTGCTGGGATTACAGGTGTGAGCCACCACCATACACAGCTTTCAGCCCTGAGACTTTGGCGGGAGAAAACAGGTCCTGCTCCCATTCCTGAATCTGCAGAGCTGATGGGACATGAAGCCAACGTAGGAAAATGGTCGGGAGGCATGGAGGAGAGATCATATCATCCTTTGTTCTACTACAACCAGATCAAAACCCCAGACTTTTCAGTAACCCGAACCAGTGAAATCACTCTTTTCCCTGACCTCCTGCCACTGAAGACTGAAGGAATCCTAATTTCATCAGGGTCTCCCGGCTCTGGGAACTCAAGAAGCAAGCTCACTCTGAAGCCCTGTTTCTGCTTCTTCTGTGCTCTGCCCTCTCACCAGACAGCTCAAGGTCTGCCTCCTGGGTGGCTCCTCCCCCAGCCGCGGCTCTCCTAACCCTCGTTAGACAGGAAGGGACGGTCTGCTTTGCCCCCATGTTACCCTGGAGGAACCAGTGCACTGTCCATTGGAACCATTATCTCTCAATCACTATGCATCCAACAAACACTGGGCATTCTCTGCACTACAGCCTGTGAGCTGTACTGGTGGCTTGGGATAAACCAAGACAAAGGGTGCTTTAGCTGTTCCGGTTCTGGCAGCATTTGTGGGTGCTGTTTAGGAAAGTCTCTGCTACTTTGGGGGTACTGTTAGTATAAGGTAAGGCCAGCTTTGGAATGAACATTATATCAGAAGTCCTCTAATGCAGTGGTTCTCAACCTGTGGGTCAACACCCCTTTGAAGGTTGAATGACCCTTTCACGGGGGTCACCTAAGCTAATTGGAAAACACAGATATTTACATTATGATTCATAACAGTAGCAAAACTACAATTATTAAGTAGCAACGAAAATAATTTTATGGTTGGGAGGGGTCACCACAGCATGAAGAACTGTATTATTAAAGGGTCGCAGCATTAGGAAGGTTGAGAATGTTCAAACGGAATAACTGCATCTAACGTCATGTTGTAGTTCCACTCGTATATTTCCTGGTGCTGCAGTTCTTGTAAGCCCTCAGAATAATCAGCCTATTTCGATGGCCAATGAAGGACTTTTGAGCTAGATTGGAGCATGATTAGATTTTTATTTGATAACACATTGTAACTGAAAAAGCATTGCTCTGGTGGCTGCCCTTGGTGAAGGAAAGCTGAAGGGCAGGGGAGATACTCCAGGTGAAGCCAGTTAGAAATCTGAGCGGGCTGGGGAGATGGCTCAGAGTTCGGATCCCCAGAATCCACACAAATTCCATGTGAGCACAGCAGCCTATTTGTAACCAGCACCCAAAAAACAGAGACAGGAGAAGGCTAGACTAACCAAGCTGGTGAGCTCTGGGTTCAACTAGATACCCTGCCTCGAAAAATAGGCAATCAGGGAAGACTTCTGATGTCAACTTTTGGCCTACACACACACACACACACACACACACACACACATGCATATATGTATACACATGTATGTGCCCACACACGTTCAAACACACACACACACACACACACACACACACACACACACACACACACACACACTAAAATAAATAAATAGGCATCTGAGAGGGTCCCAGAGTTGATGGTAGCCTGCATTTAGAGGAGTGGCCATGGGGGGGAGGTAGGGATGGACAGAATGGAAACTGGCTTTTGCAGTCAACTAGGGTGGAAGACAGGGACCAGCCCCAAGTTTCTGACTAGAATAAAGTGTGTGCCACTTTTATTTTTAATGTATGTATGGTATTTGGCTTGAATATATGTCTGTCCTCCATGTGCCTGCCTGGTGCCCACGGAAGCCAGAAGAGGCATTAAATTCCCTGGAACTAAAGTTCCTGACAGTTGTGAGCTGCCATGTGGGTGCTGGGAATTGAACCCAGCTCCTCTAGAAGAGCAGCCAGTGCTCTTAACAACTGAGACTTCTATTGAGCTCCCCCGCCCCCACACACACACTTTTTTTTTTTTAATGGGAAATGCTGAAGGCTAAGACTCAGGTGAGGGTGATCAGGAGCCTGGCTCAGGGTGTGGAGTTTGCGAACAAGCACCAAGTGCTTGAATCATTCCTCAAATGAGCCCTTAACTATGAAATCTGAGGCTAAGAAAAATCTTCACTGGAGAGATCAGTCTAAGAGTGATTAGTGTGGAGATGATGGAGGACATGAACTCTGGAGGAACTTGACCCAGGGAAGGTAGAACAAAAGACAAAGGGATGATGACCAGAGAACTCCATCCTGCCAGGCAGCCGTGGGAGAAGAGGAGCCAATGGAAACCAGGAGAACCTCTGAATTAGAGAGGACAAAGGCTGGGGTGTGATAGGAACAGAGTATCCAAAGAGAGAGGGGCTGTAAACTATCAAATACAATTCTAAGATCAGCAGATCCTACCACCCGGCACTCGCCACCACAACCAGCAGCTGCATAATGATGCCAGAGAAATAATAAGAGCAACTATGATCTCTTTCCAAACAGACTCTAAGATACGTGTCATCCTCACAGTTCTCTGAGAAAGGTGGTACTAGATTCTGTGTTCGGGAGGAAGAGAGCCGAGGCTCAGGGAATTTAAGAAAGTTGCCCAGAGCCCGTATGTGGTGGCACACACCTTTAATGGCACACACCTTTAATCCCAGCACTTCTGAGGCTGGGACAGGTGGATCTCTCTGAGTTCGAGGTCAGCCTGGTCTACACAGTGATTTCCAGTTCAGCCAAGTCTACATACATAGTGAGACCTTGGGAAGAAGAAAGGAAAAGAATCCCAGAGTCAGGTGGGGGTGACTTAGTGGGTAAAGGGGCCTGCTGCCAAGCCTGACCACCCGAGTTCTATCCCGCCTGAGTTCTATCCCGCCTGAGTTCTACCCCGCCTGAGTTCTACCTCCAAACTCCACATGGGTGAAGAGAAACTGACTCTGTGAGTTGTCCTCTGACACCCAAACATACACAGAAAAAAAATGGAGAAGGGGATGGGGGGAGAGAGAGAGAGAGAGGAGAAAGGGAGAGAGAGAGAGAGAGAGAGAGAGAGAGAGAGAGAGAGAGAGAGAGAGAGAGAGAGAGCTCCAGAACCATGCAAGCATCAACTCTAAAGGGTGCTCTGTCACTCTCTCTAGGGTAGTTTGGGTGGAAGGTTGAGACACAATGTGGGAAATGGCTATATGGTAAAAGGAGAGGAGACATCAAACTCTGAAGGTGTTTGGCTGTGAGGGGAATGAGGGGTCGAGAAGTGAACAATGGAAGAGCTCAAAACTACCTTCAGTGAGGGGTTTCTCCCTGGCTGCTTGACCTAGCTCTGCCCACTTTGTCCAGCTGTTCACTCAAGCCCATCACCCCCACTCCATGCTTCCAGGCCTGCAGCCCACACATGCCCCTACCATCTTCCTTCTGCTTCAGGTCCACGGATTCCTCAAAGCTTGCTTCTCACAGGAAGTCTTCCCGGTTAAGTGGCCAGCGCCAGCACGGGACGACCTCCGATGCCTCCTTTCACGGGGCCCTCATTTTACCAGAAACAGTCAGCTCACTCAGTCTTAACCAGCGCACTCACCATCTTCCTTTCCTGAAAAGGGTCTCTCTGCTCGCGTCCTGGTCTGAATTAAGTAGAACTGGAGGCTCTGGTAGATGTGGGAGGGCGGGGTTTGCCGGAGGAGTCTGCCAGCGGAAGTAGAAACAAACCAGCTTCGGTAGAAGTCAGGCATCCTGAAGAAGTCTGGCTATAAAATTAGGATTGACTCTTCAGCAAAAGCTTGAGGGAGGTGAGGGACTCCGTGGGCTTTCCTATTTATTAGTTTCTTTTGTCGAGATGGTCAGTGTGGGGAACGGTAAATGTGTTTCTCACCGGAAAGGGAAGGGCCTTAGGCCTGGCAGCAGGGGTGTATGATCCTGGAAATTTAGGAGGCCGAGGCAGAGAGATTACAAGTCCAAGGCTTACCCGGGCGGCCGGCACAGTAAATTCAAGGCCAACCTGGGCGACTTAGCAAGAACCCTGACTCAAAAGAAAAAGACAAAAGCGACAGGGTGTGGGGTATAGTGGAGTGCTGGAGTGCTGTGCTAGCATGGGTTCACTCCCAAGCAGTACACGAGAAGAGCCAGCGATGGGCTATTGACGAGTTGTGTCAGCTCTTCTCACAAGGGGTGAGCATCAGGGCAAACCAAAGGTCCCAAGGTGGAGGAAAGGGGGAAGCCCTTCCATTAGGATGAGGAAAATCTTGTGAAATGGCACCTATCTTCTTCATGAAGCAAGAAGATACCTACTCTCCAGGGGGGTCTGATCTCTGTTCACAGCTGGATCCTTCGGACTTGTAGGCACATGGTAGGTGCTCAGAGAATGTTCATTCAATGAGCGCCTGCTGAGAGCTGGTAAAACTGGAAGGAGTCTAAAGTAGCTGCTAGCGCCAGGGGAGTGATCCTGTAGCCAGACTAGAGTGAGAACAGGTGTCCTTGGGACCGTCATGTGCTTTCCAGCCCATACAATGAAAGAAAAACGGCCTCTTTTGGTGTCACACCCCAGTATTCCCCTAGCTCATATGGGCTCGGGCCCTGAGACCTTGTCCGTCAAAGGCCATCACCTACAATTCTCTTTGTCCCTGTCCTAGGAAGTTGCAACTAAACCACGTGGCCCACAGAAGGCAAAACAAGACTGTCCTGAATTCTCACATTAGATTTTATTTTATTTAGTATTAGTGTCTGTGTGCGTGCTCACACGTGCATGCGTGTGGGCAAGTGCACACGCAACTGTGTGGAGTCGGTTCTCCCTTTCTCCCTTCACTTGGGTTCTGTGCCTTTTTATCTTTGTACTGCAAGCACATTTACTTTTACTGAGCCATCTCGCAGGCCCTTCCACTGCCCCTCTGTCAAGTGTGAGAGTCCCAGCTCTTCATCTCTTCTCAGGAAACAGGGCAAACAGAGTGCGGTCTGCCCTTTCAGGTCATGTGAGTCTCATCCTCCTAGGAGCAGCTCTGCTACTCTGTGCCCTGTGAACATCTACACAAATGCCGGTCACCGGTCACTGTCACAGTGGCCAAAAAAGATAGTCCCGGAGGACCTGACAGGCTCTGAGGGCTGCATTCAGTTAACGAGCCTTTTCAGGATCGTGAGAGCTGGTAAGTGGGTTCAAGGGTCTCGAGAGAACTAGTTGATGCAAGAGTTTTATGTTCTTTTAAATAAGATTCTCTTTCAGTTGCAACCTTGTGTGGGGGAAGACACTGGGCAGTGTAGAGGTCTCCATCTCAGTCACTCACCACTGTGGGAGCTTGTTAAATGAATGACCATGAAGACTGCATGCCAGAAATCTTAGTACTGAGGACACGGAGGCCAGAGGATCAGGAGATCAAGGTCATCTTTGGTTATACAATGAGTTCCAGGTCAGTCTGGGCTACATGAGACCTTGTCTTAAAGAAACAAAACAAACAAACAAAAATCTCCAGAAAGAGTGTAGATGGCTGGACAGGTGGTTCAGTGGTTAGAGGCACTAGCCTCAAAGCCTGAAGGCCTGAGTTCAATGGCCCCCACCCACCCACATGGTAAAATCAGACAACTGACTCCGACAAGTTGTTCTCTGCCCTCCACATGTGTGCAGTGGGGATATGCGCAAGATCACCCACACATACATACATACATACATACATACATACATAATAAATAAAAAGTAAGATTTAAAAAAAAAAAAGAGTGTAGACGCTTGCAGAGGCTTCCATTGCCCACTTTTCTGAGAATTTGAGTTAGGACTCAGAAAAGTATAAGCTTTTCTTTTCCTTGTTTTTTTTTTTTTCCTTTCTGTTTTTGTTTGTTCGTTTGTTTTGTTTTTTGAGACAGGGTCTCTCTCTATGTAGTCCTGGCTGTAGGGTTTTCTTTCATTATCTTTTTTTCAGGTTTTGGCCAAAGGCTAAGCATGCTTTCCCTGGCACCATGGGCTCTTTGTTCTCTGCATCCGGTTAATGAGCCTTTCTGTGCCCCCACCTTGGCCATGGCTGCTCGTTGACCTCCACTGTCAACAGCATGGCTTGCCTTCTTCCTCTTCTCCATGTCCCTCACGGAAGCTGCCAGGACTCACAGCCTGCCTGCCATGGTGTTTCTCTCTTATGTGCTAATAAAAGTATTCTTGAGCTTCAACGTGTATAATAATAATAATAATAATAAATAGAGTATAGACTGGAGGTGTGATCAGTGGTAAAGTACTTGTCTTGCCTGTCACCTGTCACTGATAAAATCAGTCAATAAATACAAAGATAGTATAATTATGTTTTAGGACATTGGTTCTCAACCTGTGGGTCGCAACCTCCTTGACAAATTTCTATCTCCAAAAAAAGTATGTACATTATGATCCATAACAGTAGCAAAATTACAGTTATGAAGTAGCAACAAAAATAATTTTCGGGCCGGGGGTTGACACAACATGAGGGTCTGTATTAAAGGGTCTCGGCATTAGGAAGGTTGAGAACCGCTGCTCTAGAGGATAGTAATTATGAGTCATTTGATAGAAGTCACTGTAAAAACAATGAGTTTCACCTCCCAAATAGAAGGATTCTTCCAGGTTTTTACAACATTGAAAGACTTCTCATATCTATATAAAAAGATTGTAACTCTTGTGCTTTTAATGTTTAATTAAGACATAACATACAGGAAAGCACTTAATACAAGAGTGCTGATAAAAAAAAAACAGACACACTTGTGCAATGACCGCCCATCACCAGGACGCCCATCCCCCCCAGCACCCCTCCCGTCCCGATCATTCTTCCACTTCCCCAGGAAGGCCCTTCCTCTTTTCCAACACCATAGTTTGGCTTTGTGTGCGTTTTTGTTTGTGTACATTTGCATAAAAAAAACCTGTAGTTTGTGCTTTGGTTTCTTTTCCTAAATATATTTATGAGCTTGATCCTTGTTGCTCAGAAAAGCCATGGTTCTGGGCTGAGCCACAGTGGTGGAGTGCTTGCCTACCATATCGCAAGGCCTAGAGCTTCAGCCCTAGTGTAAAAAAGAAAAAAAGCAATAATTAATTGGTTTCCAATGCTGCATAGTATTCTAGTCTCTTATACAAAAATCTCTTAATGCACTTACATAGAATTGAGTGTTGTTGTTGTTTTTTCTACTTTGATCTCATCACCAAACATGTTGCTGGAACTTTGTATGTCCTCCAGTGCACATGTACTCATTTCTGCTTGCTATCAACCTCATGAGCATGAACTTTGGGAGACAATGCTAAACTGGTGTGGAGGTGATCCCATTAACTTACCACCAACAGAATGTCAGAGTTCTCTGTCCCACAGTCTCCAAGGACTTGGATAATGGGCTTGATAATGAAGTCTAGTGAATTACAATACAGTTATAATCACTGCATAATTTGTTTTAAACACTGTATTTTAATAAAGCAATTGTGGTTTTGTTTATAGCACAATAGGGCGAACCATAGATAACTTTATACTGCTCCCGAATATATTTTTGCTCAGCATATAGAAGACCAAGACAGGAGGATTTTGAGTTCCAGGCCAGCTTGGACCGTTGGCAAAGACCCCATAGCATCCATTTCCTTTCTTTCTGGTCTCAATACAAAAACACCAAGACAGACATGAAACCACTGGTGAGCTAAAGGACTCATCTGACATCTCCTTGGAAGTAAATGAGACGGACAAGGAGGGCTGTGGCTGAGTGGCAGAGAGCTGCCTGGAGGCTGTGGGTTCAATTCCCAGCACTGAAACCTGGAAAAATAAAATAGAAGTTAGACAAATTAAGTCAGCAACTATAAACAGCAACAGAGAAACAATCAACTTAAAAAAAAACAAATACAGAAGACTGAATGGGTCAGTGGTTAAGAGCACCGGCTGCTCTTCCAGAGGAGCTGGGTTTGATTCCCAGCACCCACATGATGGTTCACAACATCTGTAACTCCAGTCCTGGGGGACCTAACACCCTCCTCTGGCTTTTAGAGGTACCAGGCACACAAGTGGTACATACACATACATGCAGGTCAAATAGCCATGCACATAAAATAAAAATAATTTTAAATTTAAAAATAAATAAAGAATAAACTAGAATAATTAAGCATGATGTCGAGATTCCTCTAATTCAACCAAATTAGAAGCCAAAGCAGTTCAGTACCCACAACCTCAGCGGCAACAGGCGAGCCAGAGTTAGAAGTTTGGTTCATACAATACAGCCTCCCAGAAGTGCTCTCCGACATGATTTCTCTTATGTCTGATGTTTTTCCTGAAACTCAATTTAACTTCTCAAAGTTTGGATTCCTTTTAAAAATGTACTCAGTTACAGGTTGGTCTGTGGTCTGTAACTGTATAGCAATGCTTTCTCTCCCTAGTTAATTAGCAGACAATGCTCTGCTGAAATCCAATCCCGGCAGAACATTACTATCTGCCCATCACTCTTCAGAAAGGCAAGTGCGGTCTGTCTAAATTCCCGCTGCTTTCTCTGACAGCAAGTCAAGGTTTAGAGCAGTGGTTCTCAACCTTCCTAATGCTGTGGCCCTTTAATACAGTTCCTCATGTTGTGATGACCCCCCAACCATAAGACTGTTTGGTTGCTACTTCATAACTGTAACTTTGCTACTGCCATGAATTGTAAATATGTTATGTAAGATATCTGAATGTGACACCCCCGCCCCCGTGAAAGGGCCATCTGACTGCCCCCACGGGGTCATGACCCACAGGTTGAGAAATACAGGCTTAGAGTCTTACAAAGCAGTCCCTGTAAATATGCTGCTCTCTTTCCATTTGATGAGTATTAACCTTGTAACAGGACAGCCTTCACACAGAAGGACCGTAACACTGGCTCACAGTCCTCAGCGTGTGAGCTTTGAGTGACTGGGCTGGAATGGTCCATTTCATCCTGAGCTGCGCATTGACAATGGCTCCCATCCACAGAAGCCTGGCCTCCGGTTCTTAACCATAGCACATTTGTCCCCACAAGGGCCATGGTTTGAGTCTCCGATAATGGCTTTGACAAAATTGCTGAAACGTAATTTTCACTCACCTCTAATCTGATTCTCTTCTGTTAGTTCCTGGTATTAATGTAAAGTATTTATGTCCCCTAAATCCAAAGTTCTAAAGTGATGGCCCATAGACAGATCTAGTTTAACTATTGCTGTGTTTAAGATCCATTTGAAGCAATGCCAATAATCTAAAATATAATGAGTTCACATGAAACTTCAAATTATCACAGCCAAGCATGATGGTGTACACCTGTGATCCCAGCACTTGAGAAGTGGAAGCAAGAGGATCCGATAGTTTACTGCCAGCCTTGACTACATAATGAGTTTGAGGCTAGCCTGGGCAGCATGATACATTATCTCAGAAGAAAATTTAAAAAGAAAAGAAACCACCATAAACTCAGATTATTGGGACCAAGGAGAATAGTTCAGTCAGTAAAGTGTTTATCCTGTGTCTTAGTTAGGGTTTCTATTGCTGTGAGGAGACACCATGACCACAGCAACTCTTATAAATGTAAACATGTAACTGGGGTGGCTCACTTACAGTTTCTGAGGTTCAGTCCATTATCATCATGGTGGGGAGCATGGTGACTTGCAGGCAGATATGGTGCTGGAGAGGTAGTGGAGAGCCAAACATCTTGCAGGCCACAGGAAGTCGATTGAAACACTGGGCAGTATCCTGAGCATAGGAAACCTCAAAACCCACTCCCACAGTGACACACTTCCTCTAACAAGGCCATGCCCACTCCAACAAAGTCATACCTCCTGATAGTGCCACTCCCTATGAGCTTATGGGGGCCAGTTACATTCAAACTACCACATCCTGCAAGCATGAGGTTCTGAGTTCAATCCGCAGAACACACTTCAACAAAGCCTGGCATGGTGACAAGCCCCTTGAATCCTAGTACTAGAGAATCAGAGACAGGAATATCCTTGGGACTCCCTAGCCTACTCAATGAGCTACAGGCCAAAGACAGACTGTCTCAAAATACAAGGTGGGCAGTGCCCGAGGGATGACACCAGAAGTTGACTTATGTCTCCCACATGTACTTGCTCACAGGCATCAGCACAAATGTGTGCATACATGCACAAACACACATATACACAATAAAGAAACAATAACAAAAAAAACCACATTATCAGTGTCTTTGAGCTATCAAAAGCTTTAACCATTCAGGGTCCCACATTCCTGGTTGTGGCCAGAAGTAGCTGAGTGGAGTGGCCTCCTTCAAGGGTGACATGTCTCCCTGACTCACCACAATCTTTTATCCAGGCCTCCTTACCTTTTATGTGACCTTCTTGGCAACAATAGGCATTTGAGTTTTCAAACCCTGACCTCAGCCAGTTCTCCTAAGGCCAGGTGTCTGCCTGAACACAACAGTGTCAAGGTATTGGCAGCAACTGAGGACTCTCAACTGGGACAGTGGTAATTGTGCCCCCTGCAAGGTCCTGGTGGAGTGCCCAGTCCTTTGTTGCTGCCCTTTCTGTGTGCTGGATATTGGCAGGACTCCTCTGGCACACACAGGAACTGTGCCCATTGGAGAGTATCAGGATTTCTTCATCCCTCGGAACCTATTCCACATCCTTCTTCCGAAGCACATGCTGAGAAAATTGCTGGGCGATGTGATCTAGCTTTCTCTGATGAGCAGGAAACACAGTTGACAGGGAGATCTGTACATCCGAAGCTTTTTTTTTTTTTTTTTAAGCATCACATTTTCCCTCTGTGAGTCAACACATTCAACAATGCTATTTAAAATTCAATAACTAAAGACAAATGAAATGATAAAAATGGAACATCTTTTATGGAGAACGAACTAAATACATGTTTTGTTCAAAATGTCAAGCATTAGAAGACTTAAATAAAATATGGAAAGTGCGTTCCCTAGGGGAGATGAGCAATTCAGAACTCGAGGGGCTGACAACAGTGCCAATTCATATTTCAGACAAAAATGTAAGAAGGAGATGTGTATCACCTGCTGAGATGACATAAGCCAAGAAAGGTGGGGGGACTTCTGGGGCCAGGGGGAGAACAATGTGGGATGTGAAGAGGTAGGTGTTGCTGCACTGTGTCCCTGATGATCCACAATGGAAACTAGTTCTTTGTTGGTAGAACTGCATTATACCGGATCTGATGTTGGGGGGAATGTCCCTAGCGTTCTGAGAAGGCTGAGCAGTTGAAGCCCAATCAAGACCCGGCCCTTCAAGGAATCCAGGACTAATAGCCCTGCTCATGTCTGCTGGGCCTTGCCAGAGGAGCTAAGCTGTCCTCTCTGCCTTCTTGAATGTCTTGTAAACCTATTAAGAGTAACTGCAGAGGGTTCCCCTCAACCCCTTGTCCTTTACTCTCAGTATCTGATGGATCATCCCGTGAAGCTGCACATGCTACAGCCATTTTAGGAACCCCTTTCTGAAAACTATCATTTCCTTTTCCTGGAATCCGTGTCTTTTTTTTTTTTTCTCTCAAAGCCCTTGCCATAGTTACTTTTCTATTGCTGTAACAAAATACCATGGCCAAGACAGCCTGTAAAAGAAAGCATTTGATTTGGAGGCTCATGGTTCCAGAGGGTTAGCATCCATGATCATTGTGGAGAGCAGCTTGGCAGCAGGCAGGCGGTTGGGCATGGCTCTGGAGAAGTGCCCGGATGCTTAGATGTTGACACAACAATCAAAAGGGCTAAGAGTCGTCCTGTGGGCTTCTGGAACCTCAAAACCTCAAAGCCCTCAGTGACACACCTCCACCAACAAAGCCGCACCTCCTAATCCTTCCCAAATAGTTCCACCAACTAGGGACAGAGCACTCAAGCATATGAGTCTATGGGGGCCATTCTCATTTAAACCACCCTCCCAAAAGTATCAATAATTTCCCTCTGTTGTTTTACCCTTCCTTTCTTCCTCCCTCCTTTTCTTTCTTTCTTCCTTTCTTTCTTTCTTCCTTCCTTCCTTCCTTCCTTCTTTTCTTTCTTTTTTGGTTTTTTGAGACAGGGTTTCTCTGGGTAGCCCTGGCTGTCCTGGAACTTGCTCTGTAGACCAGGCTGGCCTCAAATTCACAGAAATCCACCTGCCTCTGCCTCCCGTGTGCTGGGATTAAAAGTGTGTGCCACCACTGCCCCGTGTGTCTTACCATTGTTTTAACAGTTCATGAGATCAAAGCAAATGGAACTCCATATGCAGTTTGGAGGTCAGGCATTAAAACACCCTTAACAGCACTATTTTTCTATTAAGGGATCATAAACACGTTTCCAGGAACATGAGAGAAAACAATTCCTCATATTCGGGAGCTTTTCTGTTGTAAAATGCATTGTTTACATAGTGACAATATAAGAGCAGTGGTGGTTGCCCTTGGTTATGGCCTACTTCTAGAGTAAAATGATAGCCACCTTACAACAGTCACAACTTCAGCTGCTCTGGGTCAAATTAAAGAAAGTGGTATTGGATTCATAATTTCAGTTTCTCAATATTTGGGCTGGAGAAAAGGCTCAGCAGGTAGAAGCTCTTTTTGCCAAGCCTGGTGACCTGAGTTGGATCCCTGGATCCTAAAGTGGAAGAGAACCAACTCCCAAGAGTTGCCCCTCTGACCTCCACAAGAACACTGTAGCATTCTCTCTCTCTCTCTCTCTCTCTCTCTCTCTCTCTCTCTCTTTCTCTCTCTCTCTGTCTCTCCCCATAAAATCAATTTCCCCTATCTAATTAATTAATTGGAGTGCATTTGCAAATCTGGAGGTCAATACTGTAAAGACCTGTACAATAAATTAGTTATTAGAGGCACCTGGCTTTCATCACCTATAAAGCTAAACTTGGCTCAGGGTGGGGAGGTTAATAAACACCACACATAATTCTCCATATAATGGCCCTCATTCTGTCAATTGTCCAGCTTCACCCCAGAGTTCACGCCCTTTTTAGTAATCCTAAAAGTGATGTTTGAAAATTTATGTTTTAAACATATTAGGGAACCTGACAGATGTTTTTATGGCATTTCCTGTGTAATGCTAAGTGTTGC
Source organism: Peromyscus californicus insignis (assembly GCF_007827085.1). Classification (NCBI taxonomy): domain Eukaryota; kingdom Metazoa; phylum Chordata; class Mammalia; order Rodentia; family Cricetidae; genus Peromyscus; species Peromyscus californicus. Next base: position 67,667,260 of record NW_026294424.1, read on the forward strand.
TAAAATCAAGATTTAGGGACACTTAGGATTTTTTATATAGTATTCTTACATATATGTGTCTAAATTATGTTCAGTATCTGAGAACAGAGCAATTGATGTGTTAAACATACAGAGTCCCAGCCTCCACCATAGAGCATTTAGAATCATTCTCTAGGACTGGAGAAATGGGTCAGCACTTAAGAGCACTGGCTGCTCTTCCAGAAAACTCAAAGCTCCATGCAGCACCCATATGGTAATCTGATACCCTCTCTGATCTCCTCAGCCACCAGGCAAACTCATGGTACACAGACATCCATGCAGACAAAATGCTCACATACATAAAATAAAATAAATCTATTTTTTTAAATGATTCTCATGTAATATGGCCTGGTACTCTGTATCTCTAGCAAGCAGACCAGTGGATTTATTTCATGCACTAAAGTTTGACAGTCAAACCTTCAAAAACATGAAATTTCTCTCAAGTTTATGAGAAAAACAGAAATAATAACGTGAGAAATAAACAATCCATCAAACCCTTCAAGCAGAAAACCTCAGGACAGTGGCCTGGTCTCTAGAGGTAGAAACTAGTAGAGTGTGGTGGCCCATGCCTGTCTGTAATCCCTGAAAGAAAGATCAGGAGGTCAAGGCTAGCTGTGGCTACACACAAGGAATTCAAGGTCTGTCAAGACTGCAGGGTGCAGGAAACAGACTACACAGAACCTGATGGATGGCTAAACAAAATGTTGTTCCTTATACGGCAATTATTGGTCAACCATAAACTAAACTGATGTGTGATTCACGATATAACATGGAGAAAGCTTGAAAACAAGTATAAATGAAGAAAGTCTAGTTTGAAAAAAGACCACATGTGTGATTCCATTTCTATGAAAAATATAGAAAAGAAAAATCCATAACAGAGAATGTTTTCTAAGGACTAGGGAAGTTTGGGGTTTTTTTTAATTTTATTGATTATTTATTTTTATGTGTGTACGTGTGAATCTGTGTGTGAACTTGTGGGTGTCCAGAGAAGCCAGAGAAGGACTTCAGATCCTCTGGACCTGGAGTTACAGGCAGTCACAAGCCACCTGAAGCGGGTGCTGGGAACTGAACTCAGGTCCCCCGCAAGAGGAGCAAGTGTGCTTATCTGCTGAGCCATCTCTCCAGCTGCCATGGGGCTTGTTTTTCCACTAAAACACTGACTGTGCAAATGATCTGGGAGTAGATGATGGTGATGATTATAAAACTTAGAGGAATATTAAAAATACTGATTTGTTCACTTAAAAGGGTGACTTAGAACACTTGCATTCAACCTTAAAAAGTTATCTAAAAAGTCAGAGACATTACAAAGTAGCTCATTGTTTCTTCTAAACTGAAAGAGCCTTAAAAGAAACACGGCATAATGAAGAGACCTTGTTTAGGTCCTTATTGAAAGGAACACACTGTAAAGTAACGTTGTATGACAATAGAGCCATTGTTTGTTCGAGCAATTACACTGGCATTGTACTCAATCATAATTCCGTCTTTTCTTTCAAAATAAATACTGAAGTTTTTATTTAGAGGAAGAATAAATGAGGCTTGTGATTTTTTTTAAATACTTGGATTTAAAAAAAAGATGATAGCTAGAATGAGTATGCAAAGCAAGTGGTCTGGGTGAACAGTTGTTTGCTGGGAGAAGAATGCACAAGTGTGGCTCCTTGAACTCTATTTTTTTGTGCATGTTTGGAAATTTTCTTTCTTCCAAAATTTCTAAAAATGCATTTTATTATTAATAGAAAACTTGCAAAATCATCTCACACCCTGGAAATTTAAATAAGTTAAGCACACAGCCAGGGATGGTGGTTCAGGGGTGTAGTCCTTTCTATTCAGGAGACTGAGGCAAGAGGATGGAAAGTTCCAGCCTTGCCTGGGCTATAGTCAGTTCATGGTCTGCCTGGGTAACTTAGTGCGACACTGTTTCAAAGTAATAGAGGATTTGCAAGGTGTGGAGCACTAGGGAGACCAGGCCCAAAACCCAAAAACCAAAAAAAGAAAGAAAGAAAGAATACCTGGGTGTAGAGTGGTACACATGCCTGTAATCCTAGCACTCAGAGCTAAAGAAGATAACAAGTTGGAAGCATACCTGACTACACAAGCTTTTTATTAAACCAATCACAGAAATACATCTTCACACAGTATAAAAATATCCCACAACATTTCCCCCTTTTTGTCTAAATAAAAAGGAAAAGTTTTAACTCTAACATAGTAAAACTATATACAATCAGAACAATTATCAGGCTAGGTAGTGGTGCTGCATGCCTTTAATTCCAGCACTGAGGAGGCAGAGGCAGGCAGATCTCTGTGAGTTTGAGGCAAGCCTGGTCTACATAACGAGTTCCAGGACAGGCTCCAAAAGCTACACAGAGAACCCTGTTTCAAAAACCAAAAAAAAAAAAGAAGAAGAAGAAGAAGAATTATCAGGTAAGAATTATTATATTTACAATATCCAGTCCATTTATATTTGGCAAATTCAGAGAAAGTATTGTATTTTTTTTCCTATCTTGATGAATCTAAAGTTTTATACCTAAGCTATTCTTTATCATAACTTGTATTACCATCCTAAAAATATCTTTTTAGATCTTAAAACATCCCTTTAGATAAACAACTTAAGCTTTTATGTTTCTCAACCTTATAAACCTTATATATCTTATATAAGTTTCTTTTCTGAATTTGGTAACAAGGAAAACGGTAACTATCACTATCTGGTCTTCAATCCCATAATAGACCTGAGAAGGATATACTATTACCTGAGTAAACAGGAAGTGCATAGCAAGCAAGTTACAAAACTATAGAAATGACAGAAACAGCTGGCTTCCTGGACAGTCACCTAAGATTCCTCTGTAGTATTGGGGCATCTATCTTCTGCCTACAGGCCTAGCATATCTGACAGACATTTCTGTGAAGCAGGAATTTTGAAGGACTGTCCTACCTTGTCTTGGCAAAGTTCAGCAGTCACTTTCTTTTGTGCCCTGCTTGTCCAATTTGGACAGCATACTGTCAGCAGTGGAGGCAAAGGCAGTTTCTTGCCAAATGGCTAGCTTTGCCACAGTGAAAGCAAACTCCATATGGAGGTTCTTTGATGCCCATCATCCTTTTTTGAAGTAAATTGGTGCTGCCAGGAGTAGACGTGTCTCATTGCCATGAAAAGCCTTATGTTATTAAAAATTTTTAAATGCCATATTCTGTAGGTCTTTGAAGTGCTTGAAAACTATGTAAGATATCTAAAATTTAAGATATATTTTAAAATATATCTGTTTGATCTTGAAAACATACCTAACATGACTATAAGTTTGATTATTATAGATGACTAACTAATAACCTGTGTTTTTTATTTATACATTTTAAATGAGCTGCATAGGTACAATATCTTAAACAAGAGTAGAAACATATATTAGTATAACAAAAATACCTTTAAATTTGTATCAACATACAAAAATCCATACCAATGTAAAATATTTGAGATTAGTAGTTGTTTTTTAGTTCAAAAGTAGACTCAACAATCCACCCTTTTATCCCATCATTTCTATACACTATTCCCCCTTTTTCCTTTCAGAAAGAGATCCCTAAATCTAATCTCCTTTGATTAGCTTTCTTCCTGACCATGACAAATAACAACTTGTAACCAACTCCACTAAATGATGACAAACATCCATAACCCACCAGATGACCAAAACCACCCAACCCACCTCTTGGGAATATGGGCATCATGTTCCCCAGACTGCTTCCTGTTGTCTGGGGGTGACAGCATCTTTAGGGGACCCTGAGAAAATTCAGATAATGTCAAATCCTGGGAGAGCTAGCTGATGTCCAGTTTGGTGTGGTGGGAAAGTGCAAGGCTTATCTGAAGTTCTGACTGAATAGTCTGTGAGGCTGGACCATCTCAGCTAGCAGCTTTGAAGTTGTTCTGGATGCAGAATTTTGAGGGACTGCAACTTAGGCATTCTGAAAGGCTGGATCACCTGGGATACTCATCTTTATTGGTGTCTGGTCCTTTTTTTTCTGAAAACACACCAACTTTTAAAGGTAAAATATATATCTGCATTAACACAAGTATGGAATGTGCAGTGTGCACATTGGTTCTATGTTTGAGCAGGTAAAAGGCATCTGTCAATCTTATAAGCCCATTTGGACTGTGTAACCAAACCTGTACCCATGTCCTATGAAAGAATGGCATGTAGTAATAAGTCATGAGGATTTTTTTTTTTTTTTTTTTTTTTTTTTTTTGGTTTTTCGAGACAGGGTTTCTCTGTGTAGCTTTGCGCCTTTCCTGGAACTCACTTGGTAGACCAGGCTGGCCTCGAACTCACAGAGATCCGCCTGGCTCTGCCTCCCGAGTGCTGGGATTAAAGGCGTGCGCCACCACCGCCCGGCTGTCATGAGGATTTTGTAGCCAATAAGATTAATCATGTCTCATCCAGTCTCAGAACACCAGCCTGCCTAAGAGACTGCAGGACTAGGAAGCCTCATTCAGCTCCTTGTCCAGAACTTTTCTTAGGTTTCTCAGGCTCTATGTTTGGATATTTGAGCCTCCACATTGGACACCATATATAATCGAATTTTCCTTTGGGCTGCCAACTCACAAATAATGACATGGAGACTTATTATGAAAGCTCAGTCCATAGCTTAGGCATATTCCTAACTAGCTCTTATAGCTTAAATTAACCCATTTCTATCCATCTATGTTTTACCATGTGGCTTTTTACCTTTCTTTCATTCTGTATGTTTGACTCCTTCCATGTCTCTTTGGCATTCGATTATCTCCTTCTACTTCCTCTCTCTGCCTGGAAGTCCGGCTATAACTCCTGCCTAGAGCTCTGTGTTAAACATTTTGTTGTGGGAGATGTTCTATGGTGATGTGTTGCTTTTAGAACATAATTTTACTTTATATTCCTTTTAGATTGATTTGCCTTAAAGTTCTGCTGAATACACATACACACATATATACATACACACATACATACACTAATTTATTTTTCATCTTTCCCCTTTTTACTTATTTTTTTTTAATGTGCATTGGTGTCTTGCCTGCATGTATGTCTGTGTGAGGGTGTCAGATCTTAGAATGACAGACAGTTGTGAGCTGCCATATTGGTGCTGGGAATTGAACCAGGGTCCTTTAGACAAGCAGTCAGTGCTCTTAACCGCTGAGCCATCTCTCCAGCCCTCTTTTCTCTTTTTAAAAAAATTTATTCATTTAATTATTTTAATGTGTATGGGTGTATGTCTGTGCACCACCTGTGTGCCTGGTGTCCTCACAGGCCAGAAGAGAGCATTGGATCCCCTGGAACTGGAGTTATAGATGCTTATGAAGCACCATGTGGGTGCTGGGATCAGAATCTGGGTCCTCTGGAAGAAGAGTCAATGCTCTTAACCATCGAACCAGCCTCTCCCTTTACTTTCCTATCTCCTTCTGAAACACTAGTCAAATCTGAATCTGTTCTTATTGTCCCTCTGGACAACTACGGATCCACCTAGTATTGAAAACACATTTAGCACACCTACGATCCTAGCTTAGCCAATGAAATGTGCTCAGAGCACTGAGGTCAGGCTCCAGCTGGGCAGCATCACCCTACCATGCATCCTTCCAGGTTGCCACTGAATGACTGAATTAGCGTCCTAAGATTTATTTATCAGTTCCGAGAGCCTTCGTTTGCAGCTGGGCTCCAATTGCCACAGTTAAACAAAAGTAATATCTCCCAGTTGTCCAAATACACTGGTGTTCTGTCATTTCAACATGGTCGTGACTGGCTGCTAATATTCCTAAAATTGGTTCAGCTTCTTCTTCTACCCAAATCACCTTAGTCAAACCTTAACCACAACCAACACCAGATCCTACCATTCTCCTGGGCAGAAACACTGGTGCCGCTTTTTAATTATTCTTGGTAAAAATTGAAGCCAACGGGGCCCTCGGAATGCCTTGACCACAGGCACTCACTCATCCCAAGCCACACTGCTCCTGTATCTTTCAGTTCCATTTACCCTCTGGGGCCCTCAAGTTGGCATGCACTTTCCTTTCTACCTCTGAGCTAAGAGCAAGCTGTTCTTTCAACCTCTCTATCTTCTTCTCTATAGAGGAGCCTATCTCCAAATAGCGACTCATTCTGAGTTCAAATCCCAGAATCACCCTTGCTAGGCTGCTCTCTGGCCCGAGTAAGTCGCTCAACACGTCCCCGTGTCCATCTACACCTTGAGGATGGTTAAAAAGAGAATTGTGAGATTTTTAACTTGCAAACAGATTGGGCAGCAGGTGGAAAATGACTTATCATTTTAGCAATACTCCTATTTTACTCCGTTCATCTACTGTTGGCCATGTTCAAGTCCGTCATCTTGAGTACACTGATGGTAGCCCACCTCACCTCTCCCCCCAACCCCCAAATCCTACTTCTGGATGATTATTTTCCATGAACACAGAAAATGAACACGGAAAAAGGCTGGTCCTTCCAGGCTAGGGAGGGCCCTGGGAGTGAACTAGCTGAACAAGACTAGTTCTAAGTCGGAACACATCGAGCACCGGCATAGCTTTAGGAAAGGAATGTTCTTGACCTGGAGCAACCTCGAAGAACTTGGGTTCACTCGGGAGACCACCAGAGGCCCCGCGAGGAGGACCAGGCTTAAGTACAGGGTCACCAGCAACATGGCAATGGGTGGAGGACCTGCCGCCGGCAGCCAGTGGCCCCGCGGTCCCGGCGATGGACTGCCCTACCATGCCCGCCCACAGTCTTTCTGAGGATTGGCTGCTCTCTTTCCTGTCCTGCCCCCTCCGAAAGGCCCGCTGATTGGCTGCGGCTTTCTGGCCAGCCCCGCCCCACTCCCCGGCGCTGGTATCAGCGCAGAGTGCTGCAGCTCGGTCTTTCTGTCCCCGGCTCGGTGGTGAGTGTCCTCTGGGAGGGTGTCCTGCGGGAAGATCGGCACGTGTCCCCTCGAGCTTTGCCCGCCCCGAGCTCAGCTGCTCCCGGCGGCCAGAACGTAGGGGTAGAGCAGTCCTCGGTGGCCCGGGGGGCGGGCGGCCGTGCCCAGCCCGGGGCCGCGCGAGACACAATGCCCCCTGCGCTGTCCTGCCCGGGCGCCCTCACCACCGCCCTTTTTTTCTCCGCAGACCGACCTTCCGGAGCCGATCCCCAGGGCTCAGTCGTGCGGCCTCCTCGGACCCAGGCGCAGGTACGTCCCGGCATCGGTCGAAAGAAGGCCCAGGCCACGTGGCCCAGGCGACCGAGTGTCCCCGGCCCGTGTTTGTTGAGCTGCTTAGGTCCTCCCGAATCGCCCTTTCCTGTGCCCTTTTAAGGTTGTCGCGGTACTTTAAGAGGCTAACACAGAAGGGTAAAGGAACTCTCCATAAAACCCATGGAGGAGATTGTACGCCTTCTCTTTGGATCCTGTCTGGAGTCACAGATGAATCAGAAGAATTAACGTGGCTTCTGGGGATTATGAAGTAGTGAATTAGAATTAAAAAAGAACTGGGCTGCTTAGTTTAATTTGATCGAGAGAAAAGTCCAGAAGAGTACATTTACTTGCCTAGAAATGAAGTTTGAGATCAGCCGAAAAGAACATATTTTAGTATTTTCCACTTACCTGAAACATTTTCATTCATTTTTTTACAGGCTGAAAACTACAAGAAAGAAACCAGTGAGCAGAATGCCTTGAAGCCGGCTCCAAGGGGGTAATGCCTCCAAGGTGAAGTAGGCTGGCCCGTGTCCCGCCTTGGTATTAGGGCGTGGTAACAGATTCATTCTCACTTTGTTGCTGAGATAGGTGCTGAAGTCCCATTTTACAGATAGAGAATGAGGGCCCTGTGAGAGGATCCCTGAGTAGTCTTGTAGTAATTGATTGCACTGAAGGTAGTTTCCCCCAAATTATCAATATGTTAGGTGGTGGTTCGATTGATGTTTCTCTATGCCTGGCTGCCCTAGAACTCAGAGTGTCCCACTTCTGCCAAGGTGCAACCAAAAGGGAGATTTGCTAGATCATTAGAATGTGTTGGTATAGGGGGTGGTTCTTGTATCCCCCTTGCATGCTAGGACAAGTTCTTTGCTAGGGCCTAGTCATGAGCCTGCAGTCAAGATGTTATTAGCCTGTATATTGCTGCATATCACTCATTTTCCAGAATCTTAAATAAAAGCTTTTCCTGTGTCAATCCCATAATGGTCTTTTTCTTTTTTTAACTAATCATATGTGTTTGAGTCTTTGCACTGGAACACGTGGGTGTCAGGACAACTTGGGGTAGTCTGTTCTACTGTGTGGATCCCTAGGATCAAACTTGGGGTGTCAGTCAGGCTTGGTGCCGGGTACCTTTAGCTGTGGGGTTGTTTTGGCTTTTCCAAACATAATTTCTTATATATTGAATGAAAAGAAATAAAAAGGAAAGGGTATGACTGCTCCTAGGTACGTTAGAAGAGAAACTTAAGTAGATAAAAGAGAAACCATGGGTAGAGGCAGAGTCATCTGTCTGAACCCAAAGGACATAACCAGACTGAGGTGGGGGGAGAGGGGAACCAGGGAACCCGGTCCAGCACTCAAGAGGCCAAAGGGTGGGTAACAACTTGTGGAGGAAGGGCAGCCCAGCACCTGGGCTGGAGACTTCAGGTTAGAGGGTGGGGTATGCCAACCATACCCTGTAACAGGGACTGAGGGATGCTGGGAGAACTTGGCAGTCAGGTCCTCTTTGATGAGTAGGTACCTCAACCTTTTGTTGCAGGTTTGAAACTTGAACCCTTGATTTCCATTCTGCTGGGCAGGGTCTGTGTGTGTGAGACACCAGACATGTACCAACACATGCACCTTTTTACATGTTTCCAGGGATCTAACTTGTCATTAGGCTGCATGGCAGGCTCTTATTTTTCAAGTAAGGTCTCGTAGAGGAAGCTGGCATCAAGATACAATGTATAAAATTATCAGTAACAGTTACAGTTTGTGTTTTAAATACCAGTTGTTTCTGTTTTACACAATAGCTTTAATGTTAAATAAAAGCACTTCTGTGACCCAACTAGATAAAACTCAGCAGTTAGCTACAGTCATACTGGCCACATTGTCAAGTGCTCGGTAGCCACATGTAAGAATTTTACTGAAAACAATAGACCATTTTTGCCCTCTATATACAGGCTATGTAGTTTTGACTGTCTCAGAAGCAAAATTAGGTCATTTGGTAGACTTTGTCTTTAACACCGGTTTGAACTGGAATCCTGGGAAGCTCTGAAAACAGTTTTGAAAGCAGCAAGGCAGGCTGGAGAGCTGGCTCACCAGTTGAGACAACAAACGTGTTGCTGTTGCAGAGCGTCTGGGTTTGGTTCCCATCAACCATGTGGAGGCTCACAACCAACTCCAGTTCTAGTGGGTCTGGCACTTAGGACCTCTGGGTACCGGGCAAGCTCCAGACTCAAACTCTAAAAATTAAAAAAATATACCCAAAGTACCTCATGTGGGCTTTTGTGCTGTAATTTCTGTGTTTAGGTTGCAATGTTACAAACAGGAGGCCACACAAAGAGACAGGAAGGAAACAGGCAGAGACTTGTTGGTTTCTGAGTATGTACTTGTTGAGTCCATTTAAATTAGAAATTTAAGATATATACAGAATACAAAATAGTCAAGTTATAAATTTTTACAGGGATTGAGGATAAAGGAAGAAAGCGATTTTTAACTGCCCAACACTCCTCATTCTCCTCCCTCCTCCTCTCTTTTTTCTCTTCTTTTTTTTTTTGAGACAGACTCTCTAGTCCTGGTTGACCTAGAACTCAATGTAGACTAGGCTGGCCTCAAACTCAAGAGACTCGACTGCCTTGGATTAAAAGCGTGCAACGGCACTCCTGGTGCTTCTATTTCCTGCTGATAAGACTCCAAAACAAGCCGAGCGGTGGTGGCACACACCTTTGCAGATCTCGTGTGAGTTCAAGGCCAGCCTGGTCTACAGAGTGAGTTCCAGGACAGCCAAGGCTACACTGAGAAACCCTGTCTGTCTCTTAAAACTAAAAATAGCCAGGTGGTGGTGGCTCACGCCTGTAATCCCAGCACTCGGGAGGCAGAGGCAGGCGGATCTCTGTGAGTTCAAGGCCAGCCTGGTCTACAGAGCTAGTCCAGGACAGGCTCCAAAACTACAGAGAAACCCTGTCTTGAAAAACCAAAAAATAAAAAATAAATAAATAGATAAATAAAAAATAACCAAAAATAAAAAGACTCCCAAATGAAAAAAAATTTTTTTTGGTTTCTTTTGGTTTTTGAGACAGGATTTCTCTGGCCTTGAACTCAGAGATCCACCTGCCCTCTGCCTGTCAAGTGCTGGGATTAAAGGCGTGCACCGCCACCTCCCCACTACAAAATTTCTCATTGCAGTCTTAGTATTTCTGCCTGTTAGGACCAGTCATTCTTCCTTCAGAGACATTTCCATAGAGAATCACGCTGGCCTCTAGCTTTGCGTTGACAGTTTACAGTTTGCAGGTGTCCGAGAGTTTGCACTCACCTTGAACATTTGAGCCCTGTGTGCTCTCAGACTTAGTAGTTCTTCACCCAGAGCTGGCTTGCTGGGCCCTGGGTTAACAACTCCATGTATTACCACACTCCACTTTCAGAGGCTGCATGATTCACCCATGAAGGCAGTGGAAGATGTTTAGAGACGTTCAGCCTGTATCACATGCTGACATTTCCCCAAGGCCAACGGGAACACCTCTGTACCCTGAATGTATACCCAAACTACAGGTTCTTGTTCAATTTGCTTTGGCCTCGGCAAGATCCACAAAGGTAACACTGAGAAGGTCTGCAGGAGTTTTGTGTGCAAGTTTTCTTTCAGAGTGAGTTAACTTTGCCGCTCCTTTTCTCATAATTGGCCGTTGGTACACCTCAGATTTCTGGCCCCCAGTCACTTCATGGATTCTGTAGCTGACTGGATGAGGTCTCTTCAGATGTAACAGTTATTGGATAACTTAGCGCTGTCAGTGGATCTCAGCCTCCCTAACACTATGAACCTTAAATACAGTTCCTCATGCTGTGGTGACCCCCAACCACAAAATTACTTTTGTTGCTACCTCATAACTTATGATTTTGATACTGTTATGAATCACAATATGAGTTTCTGATATGTGGCATCCCCCCTCACACATACATACACAAAAGGGTCAAGACCCACAGGTTGAGAACTGATGTTAGATGAACCAAGTTACGACCAATACCAGCAATAGCTACTATGGTTAATTTCACAAGCTACTCATGAAGTATTAAAGAAGAAAAGTACAAATTATCTGTGGAGAATTGATGGTTTAGGCATTATACCACCTCAACCTTCATTTTTTTCCACCTATTAAGGGTAAATTTATGTTTCTCCAATTGTTGAGGAAATGGGGGTGATATTTGAAGTGCCACATTATGGCAGACAGCACCACACACCTCCACACAGAATCTAAAGCAAAAAAAATGTGTCCTGAAAACTGCCCGTGAGCTGTTTCAGTTAGTTTGAGCTGGTTGTGGTAGCTCACAACTTTAATCTTTGCACCTGGGAGGCAGAGGCAGGAAGATCTCTGAGTTTGAGGCCAGCCTGGTCTACAAGGCTAGTAGTAGTTCCAGGGCAGCTAGAGCTGTTACTTGAGAAACTCTGTCTCGGAAAAAAAAAGAAAAAGAAAACAAAAGAAGGAGCTAGTTTGAAGCTAACCGTTTTTCTATGGGTACGGGGGTGGGGGTGGGGGGGGAATCAATATGATCAATTTTCAAGTACCTAACAAAGTGGATGCTGATGTCTCCAGTCTGAATAATGCACTACCTGGGGCTGGGCATCTAGAATTCTTGTGCTTTGGAACCCACGCTGCAAATACCACATACATTTATTTGGAGTTGAATGTAACACTGAAAAAGAGCATTTTGTAAGCTCTGAACGTTTTACATACTTTTCCAGGTCAAAGTCTGCAGAGTTATTTTTATTGTATGAGGGATTTCTCTGCACGTACTTCATGCTTGCCCGAGGGCACTGGGTCTCCTGGAACCAGACAGTTGGAGGCTGCCATGTGGGTGCTGAAACCAAACCGGCCACTACCCCACTTTCTCACCAGGAATGCATAAGCACTTCGAAACACTTTTCATGTTTTATGAACCTTCTCACTCAAGGTTTGCAATATTAAATATAAGATAATTTGAAGTTACTTGCTAAGTGAAGGAATGTGATCTGCGCTGATAGTCCTTTACTGGAGGGGTCGCTTTGCCTTTGAGGGAGGGGATAAGGACTGCGATAAGTGTTTGCACGGGGGGAAAGGCACTTCAAACTATAAATGTCGCCTTATCCCACTTAAGAAAAAAAAAATCATGAGCTAGAGAATGAGTGGGAACAGCGGGAGCAGTTAACTCCCTTACCCAGGGTACCAAGCTCTGCCTCAGGCACTAAAGAATACTCCAATGGGACCAAAGAAGCTCCCTTTGCACGGCAGGGGTAGATGGCAGTACCCGTAGGTCCCCTAGCTGGGAGCGGTTGGTTAACCCCAGTGACTCAAAGTGAAACACCCCGGGGACCTGACGAAAGCAGCTAGGTTCGCGGGACGCGAAAACACTGGTAGACACGTCTGCCAATCACCGGTGGGTGGCTCTGCTTGCATGTAATAGGTTAAGCCCAAGCCCCAACTCCACCCCTTCTGCCTGAATCCCCGCCTCGCCAGAGTTCGGGCCCTCTGCTGACATCCGGAGAAGGAAATAACCGTAGCCTGAGCTTGCTATTGGAATTCAGGGTACAGAGGCGTCCCGTTTCCCGGACCCGTTTCACGCCGATCTGACGGGTCCTGTTGTCTCTTTCCTACCGTCGGCCTAACGTCCTGTGTCCCACCATCACCCAGTCCCAAGCAGATGGTGGTTTTACCTGTACTTGGAGGAAGATGAGTCGCCTAGACCTTGTCAACCCATTTCTTTTGAAGCCGTCTTAGCTCTACACTTACATTTCCTTCTGTATAGTTATGCAAGAGGCATTGATCTCGCGGGCGGGAGGAATATGGCAATTACAACTAAATATTAAATCATTAAAGTAGCACCCAATCGACAGTTATAAACATTGTTCAAGAAAGAACTCGGAGACAGGAAGGCAAGTCCCATCATGCCTGCTGTCTCTCCATCCACGGTAATCTTTTCTTCCGGGTCGCGCTTGCTTTACATCCAGCCAGGATTACTCCTGCAAGCAGTTTGGTAAGGCCTCTCTCCTGCAGATCCTGTACTTATCTCTCCCTAATGCAAATCTGATCATGTCTCTCAAATCCGACCCGAGTCTGTCAAATGTCAAATCCTGTGATCCCTTGTTGCTTAGAGGCTCTGGCAGACACTTTTTATTCCACTATAACAGACGACAAGTAAATACACGGAAAATTTATGCAGTTTGTCGAAATTTCACTAACAAATCACACTCAGGCATAAACATAACCAGCATCCTGGAATGTTTCCCCTCAGACACTTAATCACTCTCCTCCACCCAGGGGGACCATACCCTATCTTCTGGTAGAGAATTAGCTTTGTGTTTACACAGGTCCAGACATGTCAACATGTATTTTGTTTCTGGTTTCTTTAACTTGCTGTTGTGAGGTTCGCCCATATTTTTCGCAGTTTGTTTATGAGGATGTGTTGCATTCCATTGTGTGAATGCAATAAAATGTATCCAGACAAATGTTGATGACCACTGGAGTCATCTACATTTTGAAACTATTAAAATAAAATATTGCTTCTGTGGCCATAACAATGACATCCTTTGAGTATGATACACGGTAAGTGTATCTCTTGGTCATATGCAAAAAACAGAAGTCTTGGATCAAGGATATGGCCATGTTCAGATTTACTGGATTTTTTTTTTTAAGTTTTCTGAAGTGTTTGCTTTAATTTACACTCCCATCAGCAACATATAGGAGTTGAAGTTCAACATTCCCATCAACACTTTTTTTTTCCATTTTGGTGGGTGATAATTGAGTTGCCTATTTTTTTTTTTTGATTTTCATCTCTGTGATAATTAAGTAGAGTGATTTCATATTTTGTTTGTTTTTATTCTGAGACAATGTCCAATATAGCCCAGACTTGCCTGGAATGCATCATGTAACTGAGGATGACTTAAAAACAAACAAACAAACAAACAAAAACCCCAACATTTTCTTGTGGGGGGGGTGAGGAAAGGTTGCCCCATGGTGCACATGTAGAGGTCAGAGGACAACCCCTGGGGGTTGGCTCTATCCTTCTATCCTACGGGTTGTGGGGGTGGAATTCAGGTCATCAGGCTTGGCAGCAAGGGTCTTTCTGCTGAGCCATCTACCCACATGCTGGATGATCTTGGCCTTGATGGAGAATGTGGATCCTTCTCTGTACAGACATTTACTACCATGCTAGCCCATTGAGCACTTTTTCCATCTGCTTATTAGCTACTCAGACATAGCTTCGTGAAGCATCTGCTAATTTTTTTTTTGTGACTCCCCTATTTTTTTCCTGAATGTTTGGTATCTTCCTGGCATTTGAATATGAAGCATCTTGAATATTCAACAATTTTTAAATAATTTTATAAAATTAAATCCCTTAAACTTACCATATAGATTCTGTTGCTAATAGTTTATGAAACTGGCTTTATGATATTTCCAACCTTTCCTCTATCCAACTTAACACATGCATTTCGTTGTTGTTGTTGTTGTTGTTGTTTTTATTTTGTTTCTCTGTGCAGGCTTGACTGTCCTGGAACTCACTATGTAGACCAGGTTGGCCTTGAACTCAGAGATCTGCCTCCTGAGTGCTGGAATGACAAGTGTGGACTGTCTTGCCTGGCTCTGTAATGCTTTTAATAAGATGGATGTGGTATAAGCTTGGAACCTAGGGCTGGGTGGTTGAAGACGGAGGATCTCAAATCTGAAGCCAGAAGGGGGTGCAGTGAGGGCTTCAGACTGAGAACCTATCTGAAAACACCAAAGATAGCCCAGGAGCGGGCTCAGCAGGTGCCAAGCCCGACAATCGGAGTTGGATCCCGGGGCCCCATGTGGTAAAGGGAGAGAGCCAACTCCTGGAAGGTGTCCTCCTCAGACCTTCACATTCATGCTATAGCACACATGCATGTACAAGCACACATATGTACAGGCATGCATGTGTACATGAACTAAATAAGTGAATAAACAAATGTAATTAAAATAGTATTGAAAACAAAGGTGCTAAGACAGGCAAATTGTTGAATATGCAAGATGCTTCATAAGACAGGCATAGTAGAGCACACCTTTAATTTCTGGACTGATGGTCCTGGGTTCTATAAGAGCGGGCTGAGCAAGCCACGAGGAGCAAGCCAGTAAGCAGTACCCCTCTATGGCCTCTGCATTAGCTCCTGCCTCCAGGGTCCTGCCTGGTTTGAGTTCTTGTCTTGACTTCGCTCAGTGGAATATGACTTGGGATAAGTAAGCCAAATAAACCCTTTCCTCCTCGTGGCATTTTGAATGTAATTGGGCCCCATAAGCTCACAGGGAGTGGCACCATTAGGAGGTGTGGCTTTGTTGGAATAGGTGTGGCCATGTTGGAGAAAGTGTATCACTGTGGGGCTGGGCTTTGAGGTCTCCTATATGCTTAGCTGTTAGGGAATGTTAGCGTTCTGGCGCACCCCTTGGGTACCCGCCCAGCATCCTGACATCTTCTTATGTAAAGTCCCCTTTAAGAGAAAGCCCTTCACCCTTCTCTCTCTCTTCCTTCCTCTCTCCCTCTCTCTCCTTTCATGAAGCTGCACATAACTCCTCTTCCTCTCTTTCTCTCTCTCTCCTTCTTTTTCTCTCTTCCTTCTCCTCTCCCCCTTTAATAATAAAACTTTCCATGTGGATGTCATATCTGCATGGTGTGAGTAACTCCCCCCCCCCCCCCCGCCCCCGTGCCATGTAGACACCCACCACATCTGCATGGTGTGTCTCCCTCACCCGCCTCGGGGTACCTTGGCTCAAACCCACCAAGGTCACAGTGTGCCATTTTACAACACAAGCCACACCCAGTATCTCAGACCACCTCCTGTTGCCTGCAGGTCAAGATGTAAGAATACTCAGCTCCTTCTCCAGCACCATGTCTGCCTAAATGCTGCTGTGTCCTCCCAGGACAATAATAGACTAAACCTCTGAACTGTAAGTGAACCACCCCAGTTGAATGTTTTTCTTAGTAAGAATAGCCACGGTGTAGGTGGAAGTTTCTGTCCCACCAGCAGCTCCCAAATAAACACACTGAAGCTTATATTAATTACAAATGTTTGGACAATAGCTCAGGCTTATTACTAACTAGCTCTTAGAACTTAAATTAACCCATTTCTATTAATCTATATATTGCCATGTGGCTCATGGCTTTACCTGTCCTCTAGCTTGTCTTGCTCCTTGTGTTTCCTGGTGACTCCACTGACTCCGCCCTTCTTCCTCCCAGCATTCTGAGTTTGACTTTCCCATCTATACTTCCTGCCTGGCTACTGGCCAGTCGGTTTTTTTATTAACCAATGAGAGTAATATATATTCACAGTGTACAGAGGACACCATGGCCATGGTGTCTCTTCACGGTAGTAGAAACACTAAGATACTCCTCAAGCTACTTTTGGTGATGGCATTTCATCACAGCAATTGAAACCCGGTTAAGATTGTGAGATATGGAGGTGCCCACATACCATTTCTTTGTGTGGATAGCCAACTGTTCTAGTATGTTTCATTTAAAAGATCACATCCTCACTTGGAGTTGCCACAAGACAACTGGTCATGTCTAAATGGACTAATTTCCCAACTCTATTCCATTCTGTCAGTTGGACTGTGTATCTTTGTATCAATACCAAATGTCTCTACTACTATTGCTCTTATGACAAGCCTTGATGGTCTATCAGGAAATTTGATTATAAGTTCATTTAAATGTCTTGTGCAATCATTGGATACATGGTAGACAGCATAGACACAGTACATTTCAATTCTCACTGAAAACTTTTTGGAGTAGCCCTGCTCTGGAAGGCATCTAGAGGTCAGTTTAGGGGCCGTTGTTTCATAGCTGCATGCTCATGGGTTTAGTGTTGGGATATTCTTCAAAATATTTACCTATGCAGGGGCTGGAGAGATGGCTCAGCAGTTAAGAGCACCTGATGCTCTTCCAGAGGACTCAGGTTTGGCTCATAGAACCCACATGGCGGCTCACAACCATCTGTAACTCCAGTTCCAGGAGATCCAACACCCTCTTCTGACTTCCATGGGCACCACACAAGTGTGTAGTACTGTCGTGATGTATTGTGTCCCCCAATATACTGTGAACCAATAAAATTTACCTGAAGATCAGAGGAAAAAGCCAACCACTATATAGAAATCAGGCAACAGTAGCACACACCTTTAATCCTATCACTTGGCAGGCAGGGATCTGTCTGGATCTCTGTGAGTTCAAGGCCACACTGGAAACAGAGTCAGGTGTGGTGGTACAAGCCTTAAATTCCAACACTAGTTAACCATGGAGGTCTGGAGGTCTGTACAGACAGACAGGAAGTGACAGAGCTGGACAGGAAGAGGAAGTGATGTAGCTGGACAGAGAGGGCAAATCGGATGGCAGAACAGGAAGGCATATGTGTATGGGCAGACAGGAAGTCTTGTCTTTGGAAGCTGCGGAGTTGATGAGGTGAGGTTAGCATTTCCTTATTTCTCTGATTTCTCAGGTTTTCACCCCTATATCTGGCTCCGTGTTTTTTATTTAATAGGACCGTTTAGAAATTCATCTACATACTACACATATATACTTGTAGGCAAAACAGTCATACCATGAAATAAAATAAGCAATTTTTAAATATCAAAATATTTATGTTAAGCCTTTTTACAAGAAACTCAGAACACAGTTTCTTGGCAAGCAGAAGACTCTAGAACTGCACAGATTGGAGGTGTGCCATACCAACATGGCTCCTGCCACAAACAGTACTAATTCCACACGTCTCATGTAGTCTGTGTATGCCTGGAAGCAGTGTGTATGCATTACTTTACAGTTTTGGAGAGATAAATAAGATACCAAGTTCTTTTGCACTTGTACTTTTAGAAATGAAAATATAAAATGGGTTTCTTTGATCAGACAGGATGAAATACATAGCTTCAAATCATAAAAAGTTTCCTGTTGAAATACAGTGGCTACTAGGCAAGGGCTAACTGTTCATTTTGTTCAAGTGGGAGACTGAATAATGGCGTGTAAATAGGCCCACTCTCTAATCCTGGAGCCTTATACAGCAAAAAGGGCTTTGCAGATACAGTTCCACTCAGGAGCTCGAGATGGGACAATTGTCTTGGGTCACCTGTAAGGAGGCTGAAAGAGATCTGACCACAGGACAGAAGGGAAGAAGATCTGACCACAGGACAGAAGGTAGCATAATGCAGTGATAAAAATGTGTCTGCGGGCACCATGGGCTACGCTGCTGGCTTTGAAACCGGAAGAAGGCGACCCTAACCAAGAAATGCAAAGACTGCAGCTTTTGACGCTGGCACAGGTAAAGAAACATTGTCCCCTAGTGCCTCCAGGGGGTGTGGCCCAGTTGACACTTTGGTGTTGGCTCAGTGAAACTGATTTCTGATTCCTGGTCTCCAGGCCTCCAGAAGTGTATAATGATACATGCATACTGCTTCAAGGCACATACATGTTACAGCAGCCATGGGAGTTGATACAGTCTGTGACAGCAGCTGCACTGGTATGGAACACCTCGAATCAGTGAGGGTCCAATCTTACTCTTGCCAAGGAAGCATATGTGGCAGATCTCATGAACCCTGTTTTCTGGTGCAGACACACCTATATGTGTCCAACACCAACTTATCACAGAGTTCTTTGTGAAGGACACTCAGGCCTGGAAAGGCTGCTAACAACATCCGCTATGGCGGAACTCCAGGACTACAGTCCCTGAGGGGTTCCCTTGACAATGTCATCCGTTGCTTTTCATCAGCCAAGACCACACATAAACTGCCTCATTTTTTTTTCCTCACAAAATCTGATACCAAAGAGAGATGTTTTAGCTCAATTCATCTTTCTCTTCGGAACACTAGAAACATCAAGTCAGACGCAGCTCACACTTCTCTTGATAACTTTCGTCACTTTAGTAGTGATTGGGGGATGATGACAAGCCATTCTTCTTCCCGACCTCCCCTCAGTGGGGAATTCAAACAGCTGCCGCTGCTGCTCATGAAATCTCACTGGACATTCAAAACAGGGAAGAACCAGTGGCGGGAGGGCTCAGTTTTGCTTCTGTCCATGTGCATTCCAGGCAGATCTGCATCAAAGGTGTGAGGAGGATTGAAACACCTTTAATCTTGGCTTCAAAAGGCTCCACACACAATGGTCTTTACAGCAGAGCTCTGCAGATTTCAGCTCCAGGCCCTACTTGTCTACACATGTGTGAGGGTGTAAGAGCAGCTAACAGTTTTTTTAGCAAGGTGTAAGTACTGCTTCCCTTGAAAATGGTTTGAGGAACTGGGTGTGGTGGTGTGCACTTTTAATACCAGTATACTCACAATCCCAGCACTCTGATGGTCGAGAAAGGATGATTGCTGTAGATCTGAGGCCAGCCTGAGCTATACAATGAGTTCAAGGCCAGCTTAGGATACAAAGTGAGATCTTATCTCTAAAAGGCCTAAACAAACAAATATACAAATAAATTAATTTTTAAAGTCCAAGTTGGGGTTGGAGAAATGGCTAAACAGTTGAGACCATGAGAAATGGCTGTTCTGCTTTAGGACCTCAGTTTGGTGCCTAGTACCATGTTAGGCAGTTTACAACCACCTCTAACTATAGCTTTAGGGGATTTGATGGCCTCTTCTAGCCTTCACAGGCACCTACACACATGTACATGCACACGCACACACACACTTAAAAATGAAATAAAACTTAAAAAAAAGTAAGTACCTGTGTGGTGGTTTGAATAGGAATGCCCCTATAGGCTCATATATTTGGATGCTTGGTCATTAGGGAGTGAAATTCTTGACAGGGATTAGGGGGTATGGCCTTGTTGGGGTAGGTGTGGCCTTAATGGAGGAAGTATGTCACTGGAGGTGGGCTTTGGGGGTCCTGCAGATCCAGATGTAGAACTCTCAGTTCCTTCTCCAGCACCGTGTCTGCCTGCACACTGCCATGCTCCCTACCATGATGATAATGGACTGAACCTCTGAACTGTAAGCCAGCCCTGATTAAATGTTTTTCTTTACAAGAGTTGCTGTGGTCAAGGTGTCTCTCCACAGCAATAGAAGACTGACTAAGACAACATAATAATGTTATAAGGAAAACAATTATCACTAAGAAACTACTAGTCTCTCCTAAAATAAAAGATCATCTATATTATGTTCCCTGATACTCTGAATCTAGCTGGAAAGGGAAGTTTGCAACTATCCAATGTGTGTGTGTGTGTGTGTGTGTGTGTGTACATATGTGTTTTCTTGTGTTAAAATATATGTAATCCTGGCATTTTGGAAGTGGAAGCAGGAGCAGAGGTTCAAGGACATTGTTGACTCCCTAGGGAGTTTGAGGCTAGCCCGGGTTTCATGAAACCCTGTCTCATCTCAAACAAATAAATAATATGGATATAAAATGTATCCTTTTTACCATTTATAAGCATACAATTCTGTGGCATTGAATACATACACAATGTCATGCTACCACTACCCATTCCCAGGAGGTTTTCAGCCGTCCAACTAGAAAACTCTGTACCCGTTAAACAACAACTCCCCAGGCCCCCTTAGCCCAACTAGTCTACTTCGTGTCTTTGAGAATTTGACTATGCTCATTTTTATAAGTGGGATCATACATATATTTTCTTCTGATTTGCCTTATTTCACTCAGCCAAGGTTTGTCCATATTGTGGCACGGGTCAGAATTCTCTTCCTTTTTAAGGCTAGACAATCTCTCCCTATACTGTACACACCACATTTTGTCTACCCACTTATTTATTGCTGGGTACCGGGGCTTCCTCCTTTGGGCTATTGAATGGTGTTATGATGAATGTTGTTTATATACACTTACATAACACATACTTGTTTACTGTAGGTTTCACAAACCTCTAATCTGGAATTTGTATAATATAGGCAGTAGGTTGATTTTAGTGTTTGTGTTTATTTCCTTCTTTTTCTTTGAGACAGGATCTTACTATGTTGCTCTGGCTGTCATGGAACACTGTGTAGACTAGACTGGCCTTGAACTCACTAAGATCTGCCTGCTTATGCCTCCTAAGTGCTAGGATTAAAGGTGTGCACCATCACACCTGGAAAGAAATAGCTTTAAAAGTCCTTTGAAAAATAAAAAATAAAAAAAAAGAGTCCTTTGAGTTCCTGGTTGGGATCATTATGTCAGAGTCTTTGGAGGTGAGACTCAGGTATTCGTGTTAGTTGTAAACCTTACCACGTGATTCAATTGTGCAGCCGTGTTTGAGAAATACAGCCCTGAAAATTAATGAGCAACCAGCTCATTGCTGACTGCTGAGTCCTCAGCTATTGGCACTATTCTAGAGAGTTCTGAATACGTTAGGTGGTGGGGGCTAGATAAAGCGCGTCACTGGGGTGGACCCCCAGGGGAACCTTATCTATGCCTCTCCTTTTCTCCCCTCTCCTTCCTTCCCTTCCTGTGTCTCTCCTTCCCTTCCCCTCCCTTTCTGCTTCCTGTCAGCCAAGAAGTAAAGATGGTCTTCCGTCCGGAGCTCCAGTTGCCAGAATGTTTTGTCCAAGTGCATGGAACTAACTGAGCAAGCGTAGACTGAACCCTCTGAATCTGTGAGCTAATTAAGCCTTCCTTAAGATTGTCCTCTTATGTATTTTGATCACTGAGATGCAGAAGTGACGTGATACAGCTTCACCTAATGCTCTTGTTCTCTTTCATTCCATAGGATATCAACGACTCCCAGACCTTCCAATCCAATGTAGTCAAATGGAATTCACTTCCGTACTTTTAAGACCCTCAAGCCAAAGTATTAAACAGCTATAACTAAAGATCAGAAAAGTGATATGGTGGTATATCCTGCAAACCCAGCTCTGGGGAGGCCACGAGTCCAAGATCAGCCTGGGAGACACAATAAGACAGTGTCTGGCAAAAGCTACAACAAAGAAGAACCAAGTAGCAAGTCTCTGAGCAGCCAGCCTAGCTGGTGCTCATGATGAAGGGAACAGTGGCGCTGCCAGAGCTATGAGGGACCCTGTATGCTGAAATGTGTAGAACAAGCCTCAGCAACGAGACTCTAGACGTGTTCATTTCAGAACTGAAAAAAAAAAAACACTAATTTGAACACAATTAGTCCTCACTCCTGCTTTAGAATATGTGAAATTTTCAGAACAGTTCTACAGAATACAGCAAATGCCATTTCAATGCTAGCTTTTAGCTTCATTAATGGGAGTCTCTGGGAGGGAACTGCATATATGGGACATTGCGTTCAGGCTTTTGGCTAACATCTAGTGGGACTATACAAAGAGCGTGTTCTTCAGCACGGTGAGATTGTCGCCCAAAAGATGAAGGGAGAGAGAGAGAGAGAGGCATTGAATGGCTGGATGCATACCAAGTTCTGAAGCCCGAGACTAAGTATTCTCTATGCCTGTTTAACTCATAATTACACTAATACATATAAAGTCGGTGTGTTAGTACAACGACTGCTAAATATAAAATACAGGGAAGACGTTTATAAAAATCCACAGGAAGGGGTAGAATATGTAGTTTGGCTAGAGGCTTGCATAGTGTACAGTAGACCCTGGGTCTTCATTACAGCACCATGGAGGAAAAATATCCCCACATAAAAATAAGTGAAATTGAATATAAAAGAGTATGTGAATAAAAAGGCTATTATTAACTTTTAGAGTCAATTATGCAGCAATTAGAGAATTTCAGTGATTTCATAAATTTTTACTCCAGGGAATTAAAATATAGAAACACACACTGCTATGTTGTTCCAAGCTTTAAAAGAGAGTAAACAAAACTTAAATTGGTGGAGATTGTTAGGGAATGATTGTTTTGAGGTTGTTTGCTTGCTGGTTTGTTTGCTTTTCTTGAACCAGGTTCCTGGCTGGCCTGGAGCTCACAGAGATCTGCCTGCCCCTGCCTCAAGTGACAGGATTAAAGGTGTGTGCCACATGCCTAGCAGGAACAAGGTTTGTAACACAGTTCTTTCAGAAATTCAATAGAAAGATACTGGAGTAAGCACGCTATGACTTTAATTATCAGTAAATGGAAACAAAATAACCAAGAAGAACCTATGAGGGGTGTCGAGGTGGCTCAGCTGGCCAAGGCACCTGCCTTCAAGCCTGAAGACTTGAGTTCCATCCCCAGTACTCACACGATAAAAGGAGAAAACCAACCCCATCATTTGTCCTCTGATCTCTGCACATGCACGAAGCACACGGCACACAAATATAATTATAAACAATTCTTAAAAAGCACATGGTGTTTTAAAAATCAAGATAAGGTCTAGGAGATGACATAGTCGGTGTGAGGACCTGAGTTCTAATCTCCACCACCCCAGTCCAGGAATAGCTGTATGCTTCCACAGCCCCAGTGCTGGGAGGGGGGTGGGAACAGAAGGGTGTTGGTTGGGGCTTGCTGGCGGCCAGCCTCACCAAATCACAACACAAAATGGTGAGTGCCGGGTGCAGTGAGAGCCTCCTGTTTCAAGGGACTAAGACCAGGGCATCTGAAGGCTTCCTGTTACGTTCACCCCACATCCCACACCCCACATCCCACACCCCACATCCCACACACAGGCAAGCGCACTCACATACACCAAACTGAAACCCCAAACAACCCCCCCCAATAAAACAAAGAAAAACCCCCAAATATCCCGGCAGAGTTTTTAAACTTCCTAACCGGCCCTCCTGCTAACCGGGCCTCTCTCTTGCTTACCTGGAAGCCCATCCTCCAGCTTGCTATGATGAGATCCTTTTAGAGATCTTAACAAGACTGGACCAACTCTCATCATGTCACACTCCAAATTACCTTCGTGCCCCACTTGAATAAAATCCAAATCCCTAGGCAGGTCTACGAGGTCCCACGTGACCACTCACCTCCCTTAGGGGCAGCATCACTGTGTGGGCCGTCCTGTGACTGCAATGTTCGTCCTCAACCCACTGCACAAGGCTGGATCCTTTTCATCTTTTAGATCTCAGCTTAAATGGTTCTTTCTTGCAGAAGCCATATGCAAGCTCTGCATTTAAATAGGAAAAAGGTACTCAGTGTTCTTCCGTGTGGCAGCCACCGACACTTGATATTCAGTACACATTCTCAGAACCCAAGGAGACAAGGTTCTATTATTATCATAGGCATCTTTAGCAAGTGAACTGAATCCCAAGAATTAGGTAAAAATTCCAGCAGGCAGCAAGAAAGTGGCTTAACAGAGCTGTCACTGGATTTTTCTGTCCTGCTGTCTACAAGACAGCTTGCTAGCGACCCCAATCACATGATCTGCTGATTTTCACTCGAGCACATTGCAAGGCGCTATTTCTTTGAGAATTGTCCCGTCTTGACAGACTAAAAGACGGTGTTTTGTCTGCTGTCTTGTCTCGCCCCTAGAATATGTGTAGCATATGCTAAGGATTCCGTGAATGCCTTTGTTCCATTCAGGCCTTCAGCGAATTGGCTGAGGTCTACCCACACCAGAGAGAAACCTGCTTTAACTATAGTGTTGTCTACAGATTTAAATGTTAATCACAGCTAAAAACTGTCCTTACAGGAACAGCCAAAATGCTTGAACCATTTCCTGGGTACCCCCAAACCCAGTCAAAGGACACATAAAATACCCTTAGTATGACTCAGGAAAGCAACTGGGAAGAGTGGCCAAGTGTACAGAGTGGAACTATGCATTCAGCTAAGGACTTTAGGGGGCTGAATGATTCAGTGCCCAAGAGCACTTGCTTCTCTCGCAGAGATCCTGAGTTCACTTCCCAGCTCCTACGTCTAGTGACTAACAACTGTCATTAACTCCAGCCCAGGAGATCTGAACGCCCCTCCTGGCCTCTGTGGGAATCCACATATATGTGGCACACAGATACATACACATAAATAAGAATAAGTCTGAAAAAAAAATCTTAGTAAGATTATTGGCAAGATGGCGGCCAGGAAAATTTTGATGAACAATTCCATTAACAGACGCTTCGATGAAGGCATTGAGGGTGAGTAGGAGGTGAGGATACTGATATATGCAAGGGTGCTTTGTGGAAAGAGAGGTGACTGTGGATACTGACCGTGGCAGGTTGACGGGAAGAGGATAATCTAATTGCTTCTATTCCCAATGAAGCACAGGGTAAGCTCATCTGATGAGAATGTAAAGGAGGTGGCCTAAGAATATTCCGAGAAAAAACACAAAGCATGATGGTGATTTGGGGTTTTTGTTTGCTTACTTCTTTTGAGATTTTGAGACCAGGTCTCCTGGAGCCTGGGCTGGCCTCAAATTTGTTTTATAACTGAGAATGACCTTCTACCCCTGATCCCTTTGCCTCCACCTTGGAAGTGTTGAGTTTATATGTGCCACCACACTTGGCTATGACCATGACTTTGAAGAGCACAAACTGGAATTGTGAGGCAGGCAGCAGAAGTCTGTCTTGGATGTATGGTCCTGAACTTGAAAAGGAGCCGGATTCTACATTTCGGCATTAAATGCCAGCCATGCTCAGGTGCAGGCCGAGAGTAGATAGCTGCTGAACGCCAACCAGAGCTGTCCTTGGCCAGGTAAATGCAGCGGAGGAAGAAGATGGGAGATAGGAAATAGTTAGCAATATATTTTTTATAAGTATAAGCTCAGAGTCTTTGAATATCCTTGTAGAGATTCTACACTAAGAAGACAAATGGGGAAGATACTTCTCTATTATTAGGAAGGTATGAGAGGGTGGAAAATTTCCTTAAGATGCTCTCCCAGTAAAATTTTCAGCCAAAGAGAACGGGGTTCTAAATATCCCATTACACATGGAACAGCTAATGTGATCTCACTTGAGGATTTTAATATGACCATAGTACAGGAAAAAAGTTAAGACAATTTTGTTTTAATGTATATGCGTTTAATTTTAATTGGAAGCTTTAAATATCACTTTTTAAACGTTTTATTGTGAATTGTGGTTTCTCGGAAACTTGTAAAAACAGTAGAGAGGTTCCATGCAACCCTCGCCCAGATTCTGTACACTGAAGGCCACCAAAGAGTGACTTCAAAAGCAGGAAGCTGACCCTGGGACATGGCACAATGTCCAATGGTTTTCAAGCCATTTTGTCACATGTGGATACGCGTAATCGGTGAATTGATACAGAATCAGGTCATCACAAAGATCTCAAAAGTCAATCAGTACACCCCACGGCATTTGGTTGGGAAGATACAAAACATCACCTCTGGTTTCCTGAGACAATTACTTTAGTATGCCTTTCTTTGGTTGTAACAATGTATACCTCGATTGTTTTTGTGGACCAGCTCACTTCCTTCACCTTTTATTTTCCAGACCTCAAGGTGTTGATAGGAAATCAGGGGTTACAAAGTTGTTACAAGAGAATAATGAAACTGCTCTTCCTGACAGTTGGTTAAGATTGCTACATTCAAGTACTATTTTATAAAGTTGCAAGACAGAAACCAGAAAAGTCAAACTTACCTAGTCTGGAGTAGTTTATATATGTAATATTAAGTTGAGCAAGGAGAGGGGCTGGAGAAAAAGTCCTGACTGCTTTCCAGAGGACCCAGGTTTCATTCCCAGCTCTCACATGGCAGCTAGTCTCAGTGGATTTGACATCCTCTTCTAGCTGTCCTGGGCATCAGGCGCACACATGGTACACAGACATACATGCAGGCAAAACACTCATATACATAAAAATAAATTTAAAAAAATGAAAGGAGGAAAATATCTCAAACAAAGGGGGATTTTTGTTTCTTTGCTTCTGCTGTGTACCTAGATCATCCAAATTCCAATAATAATGAATCAACTTTAAAAAATGTGACTACATATGCATATCTGTAAATCTGAGAGCAGACTTAACTTTTATTCTTTTGTGGTGTTAGGGACAGAATCCAGACATGCGAGCTCTTTCTCCAGCCCTCTTCTTACTTTTTGAAGACAAAAGTCTCACCAAGTTGCACAGGCTGCCCTTGAGCTGATTCTTCACAGGCAGGCTTTGAACTTGGTGTCCTTCTGCCTTGGCCTCTCAAGCAGCACAGTTTACAGGCTCACACTGCCACACGAGGGTTTCAGCCTTGATCTAATTTTTGTTCTTGCTTTTTGAGACCCAGTCTCACTGTGTAGGCCAGAATGGACCTAGAATTCATAACAGTCCTCCCTCAGTGCCTTAACCTTTGAGAACAATGCTTAGACTGGATGCTGGTAAGCTGATAAGAAAGGCAGATTCTGTATTGATGCCGGGAATTCATTTCTCATGGGGCTACGGCTTAGCAGTCTGAACCTCATAGAATTCTAAGCACAGCAGAATTGAAGTTAATAGATCTCAAGTGATAGGAAACAGGGCTGGCTGTCACAGAAATGAAGCTACAAACCATAACAGGGTAAGAATGAAGGGTGCTGTGCTGACTTGAGCATTGGGGAAATCAGTATAAGCATCCTAACTTAGAGCATTCTAGACAAGCAGTATCTGTGTATACAAGGATTAATATATGTACATCTGTGGCCAAGCTATGTCCCCAAGGGAGGCAATGCATGGACGCATGGATACCCAACAAGTGCAAATACTGAGTGCATCTCATGCCCAGATCTTGGTTTTTAAAACCACTTTTTTTTTAGGGCAAGGACCATGGTTTCCCTGTGTGTGTTTGGTGGGGGTTTTATGGGCAGGAAGACTACAAGATGAGTCTGGAAGTGCTAGAAAATGTATGCTGAACCCCCAAAACAAACCCAAGAAGGTCAAAGGCTCATGATGTCATAAGCACCAAGGAATCAACTTTAAAGAATTCTGAAAGGCCAAAGTTGGAAGACACACACACACACACACACACACACACACACACACACACACACACAATCTCCAGGAGTCTATCCTGATAGAAACTGAATAACAGATATTCCTTATGTAGACAGAAACAGAAAACTAAAGTGTCTATCATCTGTGACCTGTGAGCTGGCTAACAAACTTTTGTTAATCAGCTTGAATTTCTTCTCAAGTGTGGGTTTTAAAAGAGCCCCCCACCCCATCATGAAAGCTGAGTGCTGGTACTGGAGAGATGGCTCAGTGGTCAAGAGCACTGGCTGCCCTTGCAGAGGACCTGAGTTTTGTTCCTGGCACCCACATGGCAATTCACAGTGGTCTGTCACTCCCATTCCAGGAATCTGATGCCTTCTTCTGACCTCTGTGGACACTGCATGCATGTGGGGCACTTAAATACACATAAAAATAGAAGCTCTTTTTTTACAAGTTAAAATGTTCTCAAAAGTTGAGTTTTAAATATTAACAATGACTTTATGTCCTTCTTTAGTGATTCTGGGACTACTTCCCACAGCCTGCAAAGCCATACAAACAGAAGAAACAATAGACCCAGCACCCTGTGGCTTCCTCTGTCTAAAAACCACGTGGGATACTTGATGAGCATTCCCCACGCTCTCAGTAGACATTTTTAACATTCCAATGACAGCATCCCCATTTCAGGGCTCTTCTCTGAGCTTAGAACTTGACACTGTGACTTTGCTTAAATATATAATATAAATATATATCATTAACACAGAGCACTAAAAGTTTCATCTTTGTTTAATGGCTCTCCAATGTAAGATATTAACTGTGCTTCACTGTATCCTTCAGACCTGGGTGTTTTTCTTTTATGCCCCATCCTACTGCAAGAGTTTGTTTCTTACTGTGGTGATTTGAAGAAAATGTCCCCCAAAGAGAATGGCACTATTAGGAGGTGTGACCTTATTGAAGTAAGTATGGACTTGTTTGAGGAAGTGTGTCATTGTGGGAGTGAGCTTTGGTGTTTCTTTGCTCAAGCTTCGCTCAGTGTGATACAGTCCACTTCTTGTTGCTTGCATATCAAGATGTAGCCAGCACCGTGTCTGCCTGCACGCTGCCATGCCCCCTGCCATGACAATAATAGACTAAACCTCTGAAACTAAACCACTACTTACTTCAATTAAATGTTTTCCTTTATAAGAGTTGCTGTGGTCATGGTTTCTCTTCACAGCAATAGAAACCCTAACTAAGACATCCTCCTTTGACAATAACTGTATTAGGATGAAAAAACCCATGTCTAAGGATGTGCCCAGGCTATTTGTGTAATTTGAGATTCCATATTAATAAAGTATGCATTTGGTTCAATGTCCATCAGTTTGTTTATATTCAACTTCTTTTTGAGACAAGATCTTAGTACCTAGCCTTGGCTGCCCTTGTACTTGCCATGTAGACAAGGCTAACTTCAACTCACAGAGGTCTGCCTGCCTCTGACTCCTAAGGGCCAGGATTAAATGTATGTACCACCACACTTGGCCCTATATTCAACTTTTAAAGTGTTTATCTCCTTTGTCCAATTTGGTTTTAATTGTCAACTTGACACAGCCTAGAGACATCTGACAAGAAAGTCTTGATTGAGGAATTGCCCAGAAAAGATTGGCCTACGCACATATCTGGAAGGGGGGTGGGAGGGTAACACTGATTATTAACTGATGCAGGAGTGCTGTGAGATGTCTTTCTGTATGCTGTGAATATGTGTTGCTCTGATTGGTTGATAGAAAAAGCCATTTGGCCTATGGCAAGGCAGCTTAGAGGCAGGTGGGAAATCCAAACAGATAGACAGGAAGAGAAAGGAGAGGCAACGTAGACGCTGCCAGCCACTGCCAGGAGAAGCAAGATGTAAAGATACCAGTAAGCCAGGAGCCACGTGGCAAAGTATAGATTTATAGAAATGGGTTAGTTTAAGATATAAGAGCTAGCTAGCAAGAAGCCTGCCATGGCCATAATTTAAAAATAATATAAGCCTCTGTGTGCTTATTTGGGTCTGAGCAACCACGGGACTGGGCAGGACACAGGAAAACTTCTGGCTACACAGGAGGGCCCAGCTCACTGTGAGAAGCAGCATCCTGAGGCAGGTGGTTCTTGACTGTATAAGAAAGCTAGCAAAGCATGAATCTGAAATTAAGCCTGGTTCTCTTCAAGACTTCTGCTTCAAATTCCTGCCCCATTTGAGTTCCCTCACTGGCTTCCTTCAGTGATTGTTTGTGACCTGGAATTATTAACCAAATAAAGTAAATCCCTTTCCTTGCCTATGGAGCTTTTGGTCATGGTGGTTTACAAAAGCAACCAGGAGGAAACTGGATCACCCTCCCTTGTAATCTTTCATGAGTTTTTGACTTTCTGTTCCACTTTTATTTGCAAATACACGTATGGTTATGTAATGTTTTTTTATTTCCTCCTTTTCCTAGGAGCTTACTCCAAGGCTAGGAAAAATGGAGTGTTTGAGACAATAAATGCTTCTTTTACAACATCCATATGGTCTTGATCTCATCCAGTGCCCAGGATGCTAAGATGGCTGCCTTCAAATCAGATGAACACCCCTGAGACTAGCAGGGGTTCTCAACCTCCCAAATGCTGTGACTCTTGAATACAGTTAGTTCATGTTGTGGTGACCCCAACCACAAAATAATTTTCATTGCTACTTCATAACTGTAATTTGCTACTGTTAATGAATTATAATGTAAATATTTTTAGAGATAGAGGTTTGCCAAATAAATTCTGACTCACAGATTGAGAACCACTGCTCTAGAGCAAATACATCCAGGAGTTTTGTAGGCAAAGGCCATTTGGCTTAAATGCATTATAGCTTTCTCCCTAAAGAAAATAGTTTTCAGTAAGTCCTCAAATGTACAGGATGACTAGCCAGCTTATTCTCTCTGGGGTTCATTCAAAAGAAGAAAAGCCAAGGATACTGGCATACATTTGAATTTTCTACTTTTAAACAAAATCAATGTTTTTGAATTCTCTTATTAACATACTCTGGTCTATTTGGAAAAGTCTAGAATGTGTTCCTGAGAGGAAAACTTATCTTCTACCAACTTAGTTTCCAAGTTGGCTTCATAGTTGGTTTTCTAAAGCTTAATAGGTCAATAAGAAAATGGCATATTGCATACACGTCAGCACATTCTACAAGGAACTCTTTAAAAAAGGAACTGGAGAGATGGCTCAGAGGTTAAGAGCATTGACTGTTCTTCCAGAGGTCCTGAGTTCAATTCCCAGCAACCACATGGTTGCTCATAACCATCCATAATGAGGGCTGATGCCCTCTTCTGGTGTGCATGCAAACATGCAGACAGAATACTGTATACCTAATAAATAAGTCTTTAAAAAAAAAGCCAGATCAAGGTAAGAGTGGAGAGTGCGTGTGTGTGTGTGTGTGTGTGTGTGTGTGTGTGTGTGTGTGTGTGTGTGTGTGTGTTGTAAGGCTTCAGAGGGAAAGTCTCATAAGGTCTATGTATGTAATTCAATCCCTTGGGAGGTCCTGGTGCTCATTCTCCTGGCTTTCGGGAGGCTCCCTTGGGCAGCGGCAGGGGTGGGGGTGGAGTGGGGGTGGGGGTGAGGGTGGGGATAGGGGTGGTGGTGGTGGTGGGGGGGGGGGGTGGTGGTGTGGTGTTGTGACAGCTGAATTGGCAGAAAGGTCTGCACTACGCATCACAGGGCAGTTTAGATGAGGTTCTTCCCTGCAACTGCTGTTTGCTCAGTCCTTTTTAGGCCATCCTGATGGGCTGTCAGGCCCTTCACTGGCCCACTAGAAAACTGGCCTGACGTCTCACTGGCCAACAGCTGTCTTGATTGCGGCAGACAAGACTTTGGTGAGAGGTCAGGAGTTACAGCTCCACGGAAGGCAAGAACACAGATTAGAACAAGGTTGAAAAAAAAAAAGCTCACAAGATCAAAGGGAGCCGCACAGCCCCATGTTCCACTAAAGAGGGGTCTCACTTCTGGAAGCAGGTCAGTCCAATTAAATGACGGCACAGCCTGTATTTGATGTTGGGCAATGACCTGTTCATCTCTACACTGTAGATCACACATTAGTTCTTATTTACACAGAGGCAGTCCCGCCTGCCAGCAGCTGCAGAAGCGCTTCCCAGTTGTCTGCTCAGTGCGTCCAGGACAGACTGGGAGTGCAGGGGTGGCACTGGATAATGGCAAGGGGTGTTGTCCCAGGGAAATGGTCAGATCTGCTTTTTCTAGATGGTAAGTTTTCAAACTTGGAAAGAAGGTCCACATTGCTCAGTGAGTTTGTGGTATGTGCGTAGACTGTCTATGAGTTGTTGGCTGCATCTAAGTGGTGCTCCATGAAGGACCTCAGGTTTGCAATCTGATTCACAGCTAAGGCAGGATATGCCTTTGCAGTCATTCCTGGGGCATCCCCAGACAAGACTGCACTGCTCACGGGTCAGTAAAGGGCGCAGACGAACCATTCTGGAGTATTGAACGTCAACAGCTATTTATATAGAGGAAGCCTATCCGCTGTGATTCACTAGCACATGACCTCGGAATGGACAGTGAGCGCTCACACCACCAGGGTCTCCATGCCAGAGAAGCACATTAAAGGAGACATGGAGAGTGCAGACTCATCCACAGGCCAGCTACCGGCTACTCACGCTGCTCCAGAATTCAGTGTTCTGACTTCTGCGAATACTCAGGAGCATGATGTGCCATGCTTCTTAATTGGAAGTGCAGTGTGCCAGACAGGCTGGCTGCCAGGTCATGCCTGAATTTTCCCCTACAGGAATAGTTGTTAGGAAGGTGACAGATAGCCAAGTCCACGTAATCTTGATCATTGGAGATCTTTATATAACTTTTTTTTTAGTTTTTTGTTTTTCGAGACAGGTTTCTCTGTGTGGTTTTGGTGCCTGTCCTGGATCTCACTCTGTAGACCAGGCTGGCCTCAAACTCACAGAAATCCACCTGGCTCTGCCTCCCGAGTGTGGGATTAAAGGCGCGCCACCGCTGACCGGCTATATAACTTTTTATACATAAATTACAGAGACAACGGCCATTTTCAGACAAAGTCAGAGTGGTACCTGTGACACACAAGATTGGAATCTGATGCCTCTGTGATCTTTATTACTAGTTATGTTGGACTTTATACATCTCTATTTTCCATGTGCCTCTGTTGGGCTCTAAGACCCCAAACAGGCCAAATACATGGTTTGTCCTGGTTTGCTGCTACTGTGATAAAGACCATGGCCAAAAGCAACTTGGGGAGAAAAGGGTTTATTTGGCTTAGACATCCCTATCACAGTCCATCACTGAGGGAAGCAGGAACTCAAGAAGGGCAGGAATCTGGAGAAGCAAAAATGGAAACAGAGACCATGGTGGAATGCTGATTACTGACTTGCTTCCCATAACTCAATCATATGGTGATATTTTATTTGTACTGAAATGTGATTTTATTTGTATGTTAATAAATAAAGTTGCCTGGGGGTCAGAGCTATTAGCAAGCCATAGCGAAAGCTGGGCGGTGGTGGTGCACGCCTTTAATCCCAGCACTTGGTAGGCAGAGTTAGGTAGATCTCTGTGTGTTCAAGGATACAGTCAGCATTGGAGACACACTCCTTTAATCTCAATACCAACCATAGAAGACCTGGAGGTCTGTACAGACAGGCAGTGACTAGGAGGTCATGTGGTTGAGTTTACAACCAATGAGAAAGCAGAACAGAAACTCTATAAAAAAAGACAGACACAGGAAGTAGCTCTATTTCGAAGAGGTACAGCGACAGTGAAGGGTAAGGTTTTTAGCTCTTAGCTACTGCTCTGACCTCTTGGCTTTCATCTCTGTATTGGCTCTGTGTTTCTTATTTAATAAGACAGTTGGTTACATCTACACAATCAGCTTGATATTATTAGTTTAATATCATTATTATTTTAAGTACAACTGTGGTGATTTGACTGGGAATGACTCCGACAGGCTCAAATGTTTGTGCCAAAGTTGGTGGAACAGTTTGAGAAGGATTAGGAGGTGTGGTTTTGTTGGAGGAGGTGTGTCACTGGGAGCAGGCTTTGAGGTTTCAAAAGCCCATGTCATTCCCAGTCAGTGTTCCCTCCCTTCCTCCTCCCTCTCCCCCTCTCTAACTTTAAGATCAGGGTGTAAACTCTCAGCTACTACTTCAGCACCATGTCTGCTTGCCTGCTGCCATGCTCCTGTTATGATAGTTGTGAACCAACCCTCTGAAACTGAAACTTTTTCTTGCTAAGTTACTTTGGTTATGGTGTCTGTTCACAGCGATAGAAAAGGAACTAAGGCAGCCTGGGGCCACTTGCCTAGGGATAGCACCACAGTGGGGCAAGCCCTCCCACATCCATCTTCAACCGAGAAAATGCTTCACAGACTTGTCCACAGGCCATCTAATGGAGGTGTTTTTCTCAATTGAGGTTCCTTCCTCCCAGATGTCAAAAAACTAACCAGTACAACAGCCTTACATTTCAGAATGACAACTTGTGGGGGTTTGAAAGAAAATGTCCCCCATAGGGAGTGGCACTATGAGGAGGTGTGGCTTTGTTGGAGTAGGTATGGTCTTGTTAGAGGAAGTTTGTCACTGTGGGGGTGGGTTTTGAGGTTTCCTAAGCTCAAGCTACATACAGCGTAGCACTCAGTTCACTTCCTGATGCTTGCAGATCAAGTTGTTGAACTCTCAGCTCCTTCTCCAGCACCATGTCTGCCTCTGCCTACATGCCACCCACCATGAAGATAATGAATGGACTAAACCTCTGAACTGTAATCTAGCCCCAATTAAATGTTTTCCTTTATAATAACTGCCTTGGTCATGGTGTCTCTTCACAGCAATAGAAACTCTAACTAAGACATAGCTCTAGGAAAAGGTGTCAAAAATAATATCAAGGTCAGGGAAGGGAGTTCCTTCAAATATATGGAGATGAAGTTTTTGGTCCAAGATAAAGATTATTTCATGGTGTAATTTACTGTTGGAAAAGGCCCTATAAAGTTTTAGTTTGAGGTAAACCACAGGGAGTACCTTCTGATTATCATTTGATGACCTGGCTCTAACTTGGCTGCCCTGAGTCCATGGATTTCATTTTGATGGCAGTGTAGGTGATTAGCAGTACTTTGTAGGAGTCCTATCTGGTAGGTGACAATGTGTGTTCTTCCAAACAGTGATGGATACTTGAGCATTTGGATGAAACACATGGCAGGGACGGTCAGTGAAGACCACATGTTGACAATATGCTCCAAGTATAACAACCCTTTATGACTGTTTTTCAGTGCTGGGGGCCAAACCCAGGGCTAGTTTATACAGGTTAAGTGGGTACTCTGCCACTGAGCCCCATCCCCAGCACACTCCTGCATATAACAGGCTGTTGTATGGCACTATTTGCTCATGCTACCACATGTAGCCCAGGAGAGTCTTGAACTCACTGTGTGACTGAGGTCAGTCTCAAATTTGCCGCAGTCTCCTGTCTGCGTTTCCCCAGTGCTGGGATTACAAACATGTGCTACCACTCTTGGCCTCCAACACCTACTTTAAAAGGTTATGCTCTGCTGGGTTGGCGGTATGTACCTATAATCCCACCACTGGAGAGGTGAAAGCAAGAGGATTAGGAGTTCAAAGTCAGCTTGGGCTACATAAGACCCTGCCTAATAAAGCAAAAAACAAAGATCTTTTTTTTTTCCTGTGGGAAAAGTCTAGATTTTTTTTGGGGGGGGGTGCGTATTTGAGACAGGGTTCTTCTGTGTAGCCCTAGCTATCCTGGAACTCACTCTGCAGATCAGGCTGGCCTCAAATTCAGAGAGATCTGACTGCCTATGCCTCCTGAGTGCTGGGATTAAAGGTATGTGCCACCATCACCACCTGGCTAGACTTTTTTCTTTTTATGTAAGAGACAATGGTCATGCTTATGGCCATTAGCGTAGACTATGTGTTTCTCCTAGAGTTCTTTTTATGTTTTACTTGTCCCAAGGATTAAGTAGAGAGATGGAAGTCTAATGACCAGATTCTTTGCAAGCCAACTGAGTTCCTAGGTGAAAAGGCTTGCTAAATTTGGTATACAGAGAGTGGAGGTCAGGACTGGAAAAGGGCAATGCCCATTTCAGTGTTTTAAAAGAGACTGATACAGGGAGGTTTCCATGGCCATGACTGGAAGGGCTGAGATTGGGGATCCATTGGCTATAAATTCCTATAATCTTTTGTCCTTGGAGAAGGATGGACAAACTGACTCAAGGCATTTGGGGGATATGAATCCCCTACTCTATTTTACACCCTAATTGGGAATTGCTATGCCTACCCACTGTCTCAGTCAGCCAGTGCCTTAGATAGTCTCTGACCACAGAGTACAAAAGGGTATTTTCTATGTGGTTCTGGTGGTTGGGCAGGGTGAAGTGTGAATTCATCACTTGTGCTATGACTTCGAAAAAACCTTCACAAGGACGAAAGTTTCTTCTGGTTCAGCTGCGACTTCTTTTGAAAACCTTTGCAATGGTCCTATCAGTTTCTGTGTCATCCTTAAAAGGCGCAGGAAGGGGTGATTTGGGATTTTTTTTTTTCTTTTCCTTTTGGGGAGAGTTTTTCGCGACAGGGTTTCTCTGTGTAGCCCTGACTGTCCTGGAACTCGCTCTGTAGACCAGGCTGGCCTGGGATCTCCGCCAGCCCCTGCCTCCCAAGTGCTGGGATTAAAGGTGTGTGCCACCACCACCCTGCTGGGGGTGTTTTACTTTTGTTTCTTTTAAAGCAAATGCCAGCTCCGGCAGTTGCAGCAGACGTGTTCGGGAACCCTCAAGGCGTCTCGGTGTCCACGTGCTCGTGGCCTGAGCCATTCCATTAGCTCCAGGCCAGGAATATACTTGCTGCTTGGAGCCTGCTGTGGCATTGGGGACCAGCCCTGGCCGATCGGTTCTGCGGAAGCGCTGTCGTCAGGGTGCCGGGGGATGCTCTACCCCTCCGTTCTGGCCGCCGGGAGCTCAGGGCGTGCAAAGCTCGAGGGGACATGGGGAGACAGCCCGGATACCTTACCTGCGGGACACTCAACGCCCAGCATCCTAAAGCCAAGCCCGGGAGCCAGCTGTGACCCGAAACCTGACAGCTTGTGGCGGGGCGGGGCCGTAGACAGACAGCCAATCCAAAGTAGAGTGCCTCGAGCAGCCAGCCAACCCCAGCGAATACTCGGGGCGGGGCCGTAGACAGACAGCCAATCCAAAGTAGAGTGCCTCGAGCAGCCAGCCAACCCCAGCGAATACTCGGGGCGGGGCCTGCGCGGGTTGCAGCCAGTTCCCGGGCCTGGCCATTGGCTGCCGGAGATCTTCAGCCCGCCTCGCCCCTTCCGGTCCTGGGTCTGGAGGGAGAAGTCTGAGCGAGTGTAGAGTACCCTTCTCCGGATGCCGGGCGACCCAACCGGATTCATCAGGCTCCCACCTGGCCTTGGTGCTACTGGGTCTGGCGCTCCCGGCCTCCAGGCTTCCGGAGCGGCTGTTTCTTACGCCGCCATCCCCAATATCACATAAAGTAGTAGTAGTGGTGCAGGCCTGTAATCCCAGCATTCTGTGGGCAGAGGCAGGGAAGAGCCTCGGTTCAGGGTTACCTTTGACTTCCTGGCTGGTTGAGATCAGTCTGATCTTTTTGTTTGTAAGACTAGTTTTAATAGCTGAGCCATCTCTCCAACGCACCCTCACCCCACCCCGCCCCATCTCAATGTATAAGGTAGAGCGTTATCAATATCAACCTCTGGCTTCTATACACACAGATGCATATGTTGAGTCCACACACATGTGAACACGCACGCACACCACACATACAGGTAAAAAAAAAAAAAAAAAAAAGTGAAGTAAGGCCAGAGATGAGACGTATGTGATTATGACATAGTAAACGAGGGAAATTCACTTTCTGTAGAAGAGACAGCATTATGTTGGGATGTCCGTCTGTTACACAATCAGAGAGCATGTTGCCAATCAGCCTGAGAGTAAACAGTGAAACTGAAGTCCAGCACATTGACCCTGGACTGTGGAACTGCTAGCTTAGTGGACAAACATGAACACAAGAACCATTTTAAGCATGTAAAACTATCACTTACGAGGTGGAGAGATGATTCACTGGTTAAGAGCGCTGGGTTGCTCTTTCAGAGAACCTGGCTCATTTCCCAGCACCCACGTGGCGGCTCACAACCATCAGTAACTCTAGTCCTGGGATCTGATGCCCTCTACTGGCTTCCTCGGGCACTCACGTAGTGCACAGGCATACATGCAGGCAAAACACTCATAAAATACATATGTTTTAAGAGGTATCAATGACACCGCCATGAGGCTGAGGAAGGGATGATGATGTGGAAAGCTGAAGATAAGTTTATGAGGCAAAGGAGAGGCACCTGGGGGGTCTCATTTCTAGTTGAGGGAAGACCAACACAGAGCATGCTCCAGGAAGGACCTCCATGCATTCGTGGAAATGTGGGCTAGCTGCTGGAACTTCTGCACCAGCAGCCAAGGGCTGGGATAACAGGTGTGATAACAGGATATCAACTAGGCTGAAGGGGTAGGTGCTGCCAGAGTTGCTGGGCTGTCAGACCATACTAGATGTGGTTGAGTGTATTGAAAAATCTTCAAATACAAAGCTAGCCATGGCAGAACACACCTCTACGTGTAATCCCATCACTTGAGAGGCTGAGGCAGTAGGACTGATACAAGTTCAGGCCAGCCTGGTCTATTCAAGGAGTTCTTGGACAGCCAGGGTTGCATACTGAGACTCTGCTTCAAACAAAACAACAGAATGCCCTTAAACAATGTTCAATAGTAGCATGTGGCATAAATGCAGATCAATAAAACATCGGTATTTATAACCAGCATATGTTCAGGCAAGTATGTCAGATAATAGTAGCTGATTTTGAGTGCATATTTATTCCACTCTCTTTAGCTGCTCTCTGCAGATTATCTGGAGCTGGGTTTGGTGTCAGATGCCAGTCATCCTAACAAGACTGAATTGGGAGAACAGGGAGTTTCCGGCCACTCTGGGCTCCTTGATGACAATTTGTCTCAATCAACAACAAAAACAAGTCAGGTGTAGCGCACATGCCTGTCATCCGGCCACCTGATAGTTGGAAGCAGGGGCTGGAATTCAAGATCATCTTCTACCACAGAGTGAGTTTGAGGCCAGCCTGTGCTACAAGAGACCTTGTCTCAAAACAAAACAGAAGCAAAAACCCAATGTCAATTCCATTTATCCCACCAATTACTCTTCCCAGCGGCATGACTGAACTCATTTTTTTTTTCCTGAGACAAGGTTTCTCTGTGTAGCTTTAGCACCTTTCCTGGAACTCTTTCTGTAGCCCAGGCTGGCCTTGAACTCAAAGAGACCCGCCTGCCTCTGCCTCCCACGTGCTGGGATTAAAGGCATGCACCACCACTGCCTGGCTGATTGAACTCATTTTAACCTGAGGACCCATGTATCGCCAACACTTTGAGGAAGCTATTTGACCAACCAGTGTAGTGGGTGACATAAACGATGAAGGATTCCAAGCGCACACAATCAGTGAAGCAGCTGGCCACTCTAGCTCCAACTTCACACTTGCACACTTATGTCCACAAACATGGACTTAGGAGCTCTGCTGTGGCAAGAAAGTAGACACAAGGCAGAAGGCAGACAGCATGGAAATGTCCATGCTTATACCATCTGTATTGGTATATACTATTACTTTTCTGTGGGTGTGATCAAACACCATGACCTGTTGCAAGATATTTGGTTATACTGTGCAAAGATATGTCACTGTGATTGGTTTTAATAAAAAGCTAAATGGCCAGTAGCTAGGCAGGAGGTATAGGTGGGACTTCCAGACTGAAAGAGCTCTGGGAAGAAGAAAGGGGGAGTCACCAGCCAGACACAGAAGAAGCAGGACATGTAGGAGGAGAGGAAAAAGCCACGAGCCATGGGGCAACATGTAGATTAATAGAAATGGATTAATGTAAGTTATAGGAAGTAGTTAGAAACAAGCCTAAGCTAGGGCTGAGCTTTCATAATTAATAAGAATCTCTGTGTTGTTATTTAGGAGCTGGCTGGCAGGACAGAGAAAGATGAGTTACAATGACCAAGGCAACCTATAGAAGAAGGAGTTCATCTGGGGCTTATAGATCCAGAAGGTTAGAGTCCATGATGGCAATGTGGAGGTAGCAGGCATGGTGCTGGAATAGAAGCTGAGAGCTCACTTCTTGAACTACAAGCAGGAAGAAGAGAAAGGGCACGCAGAATAGCATGAGTTTTGAAACCTTGAAGCCTGCCCCTCAGGGACACACTTCTTCCAGCAAGGACACGCCTCCTAAGCTTCCCCAAACAGCCATCACCTGGGAACCAAGTATTCAAATACCTAAAACGTGTGTGTGTGTGTGGGGGGGGGGGGGATGGGACGGGCAATCTCATTCAAACTGCCACATCATTGAAGGTGCTTTTCCTAAAGGTGATTGTGGGTAGAAATTAGAATTCCCTAAAATTCAGAATTCTATGAGGGTAGCCATGTTAGAAGTCACCTGTTGACCAGATTGACTCAAGTCACGCAGTCTCCTCTCTTACAGTATTCAGTTATATTGGATTTAAATCTTGTTTATGGGCTGGTCGGTGGCGGCGCATGCCTTTAGTCCCAGCACTCGGGAGGCAGAGGCAGGTGGATCTCTGTGAATTCCAGGCCAGCCTGGTCTACCCAGTGAGTTCCAGGACAGGCTCCAAAGCTACACAGAGAAAACCTGTCTTGAAAAAAAAAAAACAACAAACAACAACAACAACAAATCTTGTTTACGGTTTTTGAAGATTTTCCTTAGTGTCCAATGTATTCAATAATGTTATAAATACTATTTGCCTGGTCAGTTCAGCTAATTAGCATAAGGTGTTTGATTTGAAATAAGCCAATTTTTTTGGTTGTTATTACTTTGAGAAGAAGGTCTCATATCTAGGTAGACCTGGACCTCACTACGTAGCTGAGGATGACCTTGAACTCCTGATCTTCCTTCTTCCACCAAGTGCTGGGATCACAGGCATGTACCACCACACCTGGCCCAACTGATTAATTCTATTAAAGAAAATTGAGTGACAGGAGAGATCTGATTCCTCTATAACATGATTTAATGAGGCTGCTTGAGTCGAGAGCTGTTCCACATCAAACAAGGAACACAAATCCCCGAGGTTCTATTTCTGGCTCTGCTGAAGATTTTGCTGTTATACCCAGAGCAAGATGGGACCTGTTAGCTCTTTTCTATCTGCAAAACGTAGGCAATGCTTTTGGCCTTTTTCATGGAGAAGCAGGATAAATGAGCACCATGAGTGACCTTGACCTATTTTGCAACTGCAAATGCATATTTATTGCTGTAATTTCATGAGAAATGAAAATCATCTCATGGGGTGGGGGGTCTGACAAGTTAATACAAAGCTAAATCTTTAAAATCTAGACCAGCTGCTCTTTAAAATTCCACTTCCCACATTTGAATAAGAAGAAGATAAATATATCTTTCAAGTAATGAAACTGAGAGGGAGGTAAAAAGATGCCTTCTAACTTGGGGTCAGCTTGTTTGGGGAACGAATTCTATTTTCAATAAGACTAGTAAGAGCATCTAAAATACATTATTAAGTCTTAAGTCAAATGAGACTGCCTTGTTGGAAAAAAATAACGTCCAAGTGAATTTCTGTGTCCATGGGGATGTACACGGGAATTTAGGAACTTAGTCTCTAATCCCAGCACTCAGGAGACAAAGGTAGGCAGATCTCTGTGAGTTCAAGGCCAGCCAGATATACATAGTGAGTTGGAGGCCGGCCTGATCTACATAGTGAGTTCCA
The DNA here is from genome assembly GCF_007827085.1 of Peromyscus californicus insignis. NCBI lineage: Eukaryota > Metazoa > Chordata > Mammalia > Rodentia > Cricetidae > Peromyscus > Peromyscus californicus. The sequence goes on from NW_026294424.1 coordinate 67,708,890, forward strand.
GGCCAGCCTGATCTACACAGTGAGTTCCAGGCCAGCCAGCACTATGTAGAAAAACCCTATATTAGAAAGAAAGTAAACTGGCTGAGAAGTCTGTGGTAATGTGCTTTAGGATGGCTTGACCCCTCTGAGATCTCTTCATCAATCTCATTCCTGAAGTGGGTAGTGATGACTACAATCTCAGTTCTTGAAGGCTGTAGCAGGAGGATCACCATGAGTTCTGAGCTAGTCTGAGCTCTAGAGTGATTTCCATACCCTCGGGTATGTCTCATTCTTTCCTAGAGTGCCTCTCAGCCCCTGGGATGTTTGTTATTGGTGTGTGTGTGTGTGTGTGTGTGTGTGTTTGAGACAGGGTCTGTCTACATAGCTCTAGTTGTCCTGTAACTTACTATGTAGACCAGGCTGGCCTTGAACTCACAGAGATCTGTCTGCCTCTGCCTCCCAATGTTGTGATTAAAGGCATGTGCCATCACACCTTGCCCTTGTTCCTTTTTCTTTGGTTTTTTAGAGACAGGGTTTCTCTGTGGTGTTTTGGTGCCTGTCCTGGATCTTGCTTTGTAGACCAGGCTGGCCTGGAACTCAGAGATCTGCCTGGCTCTGCCTCCCGAGGCCCTTGTTCTTAAATTCACTTAAATATGTCTTTTAATGAACTTCAACTCTAAAAAAAAAAAGCTACCTTAATTCTGATGCTGACTTTCTGGGCAGAGGAAGTAAGAACTGCTCTTAAATTGGGCCATTTTTCAGGGCTTCTGCTAGCCAGATCTTTTTATCAATCCTAGTCTGTTCTCCATTGCTATAACAGAATGCCTAAGGCTGAATAGTTTATACAGAAAAGAGGCTTGATTGGTTCTTGGTTCTAGAGTCTAGAAAGGCACCAACACTTGCTCAGTTTCTGGTGAGAGCACCACATGGCTTCCTTTGTGATGGAGAGAAACGGATGAGGGTGCAGGAGCAGCTGTTCACAAGGACGACCATACCCTGAGGGAAGGTGCCTTAGATGCTTTGGGGATAGCTAACGCAGTCTCTTTTTAAGGTTTTTATTGCTTTTACCTGTGTGTCTGTGTGTCTGTGTGAATGCATGTCAAATGTTTGTTCCCTCAGAGGTCAGAAGGGGTATCAGATGCTCTGGAGCTGGAGTGAACAGTGAACTGCCGGACATGAGTAGTAGGCATCCTTAACCCCTGAGCCTTCTCTCCAACCTCCAAAGTTCCTCTTCCTCTTCCTCCTTCTTTTCTTTCTTTCTTTCTTTCTTTCTTTCTTTCTTTCTTTCTTTCTTTCTTCCTTCCTTCCTTCCTTCCTTCCTTCCTTCCTTCCTTCCTTTCTTTCTTTCTTTCTTTCTTTCTTTCTTTCTTTCTTTCTTTCTTTCTTTCTTTCTTTTAAGTAGCCCTCCCTGTCTTCGAGCTTGCTATGTAGACCAGGTTGGCCTCAAACTCCTGGAGATCCATTTGCCTCTGCCTTCGGGGTGCTGGAATTAAAGATGTGTGCCATCACAACCGGCTCTAAGTCAGTCCCTAGATAAAGACTTTAATCCATTTGTTGGGGAGTATTATTTTAAGGTGTGTTACTTTTGTTTATGTTGCATTTGTTTAACTCTGTGAAGCTGTGTTACTTTGCCTGTCTAAAACATCCAATGGTCTAATAAAAAAACTGAACGGCCAATAGCAAGGCAGGAGAAAGGATAGGCGGGGCTGGCAGGCAGAGGGAACATGTAGAAGGAAAAATCTGGGAGAAAGAAATAGCCAGAGAAGGAGGAGGACTCCAGGGGCCAGCCCCCCAGCTACAACAGCAAGCCATGGAGTAAGAGTAAGAATTACAGAAGTAAGAGAATGGGAAAAGCCCAGAGGCAAAAGATAGACAGGGCTAATTTAAAGTTAAGGAAATGCCAAGCTAAGGTCAGGTGTTTATAAGTAAGAATAAGATCTATTTGGGAGCTGGGTGGCAGGCCTCCCAAAGAGCAAAAGAGAAAAATAAACAACAACATCCATTCATCAAAGTGTTGCCCCTGACCAGACCACCCAAAGAATACCACCAACTGAGAGTCCATTTTCCACATGAGCATGGCAGAGCTCAGGCAAGAATCATTCTCAGTGACTGACAAGCCACCTTGGCGAGGAGAGCTCCACCTGTATGTCACCTGTGTGACACAAATAGTAAGTTGACTTGTGTTTTGAAAGACAGCTTAGGTCAGAATCAAAACCGGTGACATCAAGTCCTTTAAAATATTGAATTGCATTGCTGGAGAGATGGCGCAGTGGTTAAGAGCACTTATTGCTCTTGCAGAAGACCTGGGTTCTGTTCCCAGGACCTACATGGTGGATCAAAACTATCCATAGTTCTGGTTCCAGGGGATCCAGCCATCTACATGATAGGCATGCAGACAAGCAGGCAAAACACTCACACACATAAAGTAAAATAAATAAATCTAAAGAAGAAATTTTAGGAATTTGAGATGGTAAGTGGGTCACAATGCCACTCTCCCCAAGTCTGTGGATTTCAAGAGTGGTTTCTGGTAGGTACAGTCTGTCTCTGCACTCTTCCAGCTTCTTCCTGGGGGAGGAGGAGAGCTCCACACAGGAGTCTGAAGAAGGGGCGGAGCAGGAGGCAGGCTCTCTCTTGTTTCTGAGACCTCTAACTGGTGTGACTGTTCTCTGCATCAGACAGAGCCTTCTCACACACCTGCTGGACGCCCTGCCAGGATGCTGTTAGCATTCATCATTTGGACCCCGGGATGAGGTTTATAAGGAGTGAAGATGGAGGCTGTAGGGAAGGCTCAATGGTTAATTGCACTCATTGCTCTTACAGAGGACCTGGGTTTGATTCCCAGCACCCACAGGGTGGCTCACAACTATCCATAACTCCAGTTCCAAGGGCTCTCATGCCCTCTCCTGACCTTCAAGAGCACCAAGAATGCACATGGTGCATATACAGCACACGCATGCAAGAAAATATGCATACACATAAAATAAATCTTTAAAAAGGACGAAGGTGATCTCTAATCATACAGTCCTCAAATCAACACACTTTGATTTACTAACACAGAAGGAAAACTGCATTTCTGTATGCTAGAATTTGGATGACATTAGAAAAATACATATCTGTATTTTGTTCTTGCTTACATTCTCCCATACTTTTATACTTTTATTATTATTTTTTCCCTTTCTTCTTTCCTTCCTTCCTTCCTTCCTTCCTTCCTTCCTTCCTTCCTTCCTTCCTTTCTTTCTTTCTTTTTTTTTTTGAGATAGGGTTTCTCTTTGTAGCCCTGGCTGTCCTGAAATTCTCTCTGTAGAACAGGCTGGCCTCAAACTCAGGGATCTGCCTGCTTTTGCCTCCTGAGTGCTGGGATTAAAGGCACGTGCCACCACCTCCGGCCTCCCATACTTTTAAAGACAGATTCTCTCCCCTGTGGGCCAGGCTAACCTTAGACTCACGAGCCTTTAGTTTCAGGTTTCTTTCGCGCTCTGGATGGCAGTGTTTTAGAAATCAGAGTGAATGAGAAAGTATAGTGTTTTTATTACTTGAAACTAAATTAGTATTTCTTGACTCTAAATTATTAAATTCAAGTTTAAATAAAAAAATCATTTTTTAACTTTTTTAATTTTTTGAGATAGGATTTCACTGTGTAGCCTTGGCTGGGCTGGAATTCACTATGTAGACCAGGCTGGCCTTGAACTCACAGAGATCCCCCCTGCTGCTGCCTCCTGAATGCTGGAATTAAAGGTGTGCACACCACGCCAGCTTCACAAGTCATTTTAAGGCATTTCCTTATGCTCTTAATTAGATTGCAGTAGCAGAGTCCCATCTCTCAGAGAGCCCATGTCTGATGACCCTGCTTTCATAGTAAGGAAGCACCAAGCACTGTGGGACACAGTGATGAGGAATTAGCCCAGCCTGTGACAGGTCCAGGGGCAAGGCTGACTTCCCCAGAAGAATATCAACAACTCTTAGTTTCAGACTTTGCAAAGATGACTCGTTCCTGGGAGAGGCAGGGGTGGAGTGGGACGGTGGAGTTCCATGTAGGCTCTGGAGAGGAAGGACAGTTCTTCAGACGTCACAGAGAAAGTGAAGTCAAACAGAGAAACATCTTTCAGACATGTTTGTGGTCAGAACTCTGCATCCCTTTAAAATCAGTCTGAGGAAATCCTGATTCGGGGGCTGGGGTGGGCAGGAGGATGTTCATTAGCTGAAATTTCTTGTAACACACCAGGATAGAAATGGTAGGTGTTTGTGCTGCAAGTATTTTTATGCCACTTTAGAGGAGTCTCGTGGTTTCTTCACAAGTTTTCAGCATCACAAAGCACACACCTGTTTAGACAGGTTGAGGAAAAAGGCTGATTGACATTAATTTCAAACTATGGCTGGGAAGGTGCTTTTGTTTGGTGGCTTTGAAGTAAGGATCAGAGGTACTTCTTTGTCACCCTCAAAACTTTGATGTATTCCTGCAGCTACTGTTCACAGCCAAGGGGTAGAGGCAACACACATATGCAACATGCACCTTCATTTCGTGATTAGGTGGGAGATTTGTTAAGGGGAACACAATTTGTTAATACTTAGTGGTGACTTTGAAATGCCCGTGGGATTCCTGGATGGAAGCTAGCTCTGGATCATAATCATTCATATCATCTGGTAAAAGACTGTAAATGCATGCATGCATCCTGCTGCCAAGAAAAGCACTTGCCTTAGGCTGGAGTGGGAGCATGGTTAAGCCTGGGGTTTAGGAGTGCATGGGCTCAACTTTGAATCCTGACTTTGGCATTGACTGGCTGTATGCCTTCAAGCACACGTCATCCTTTCAAGGATCTTCATAAATAACATGAGGATAATAGTATTCTCATTAAAGTTAAGCACAGTTACACATTTAAGGTGCCCAATATGTAAATGGATGGTAGATATATTATTAATCTTGAGCAAAACTGTCATTTCTTAAAAATCACTATGGGGTTTCAAATGACAAGGTTCAACTTTTGCTTTGTTTATTAATATTTATTTATGTGTTTGTTCATTTTGCTATTGGAGATGGAATCTAGGGCTTTCGAGCTCTCTACTACTGAACTGTCCCCAACTGTCCCCAACCTTGGTTCACTTAAAAACATTTTTGTTTTTGAGAGTGACTCACCAAAAGTTGACCAGACTGGCCTTGAACTCACTCTGTAGCTGAAACAGGACATGAGTTTGACTCTCCTGCTTTAGCCTCACAAGTAGCTGGGTCTATCGACCTGCACTTCCAGGACCAGCTGTGGCATGGATTTTAAATGTAAAAAAAAAAAAAAAAGCCCCCAGTACCTTACCTTGTCCAGATCTTCTTGTGTGTTACTGGCTTCTGTTTTTCTGATTGCCATAAAAAGTCAGGACAAAAGTCCCAGACGCTGACTTACTGAAGGATACACATGAGATATGACAGGTAAGCAGAGAAAAAACCCTGGGCATTTCATCCATAGCTACAAGTCTTCCATTTATATGAATGCAGCAATCTATGGTTATTGTTGGCTATGTCTCTTTAATTTATATAACATACTATATGTAAAAGGATGCAAAACTAGTGCTATAATTTAATCAGTAGTATGACTGCCAACCTGTGAGAAACCTCCTGTGCCATGAGGTTTCTTTAGAAAAGAAAGGTGAGTGATTAAGTAGGGAAGCCCCACTTGGTCTACTTGTACAACCAGGTCCATCCATCCATCCATCTATCTATCCACCTATCCACCCATCCATCTATCTGCCCACCCACCCATCCATACATCTACCCATCCACCCATCCACTCACTCATTCATCCATCCATCCACCCACCCACCCACTCATCCATCCATCCACCCACCCATCCACTCATCCATCCATCCACCCACCCACCTACCCACTCATCCATCCATCCACCCACCCACCCACCCACTCATCCATCCATCCACCCACCCCTCTACCCATCCACCCCTCCATCCACCCACCCACTCACTCACCCATCCACCTACCCCTTCACCCACCCACCTACACATACACCAACTCATCCATCCATCCACCCACCCACCCCTTCACCCCTCCACCCCTCCAGTCACCTAACCACCCACCCAGAACAGCCCCTGGGGACTTCCCTATGATCACCAGCCCCACCTTCAGTCCCTTCTCAGCCAGCTGCCCCAAGTTCTGAAGAAGTAAATCCCACAGTGAGTCTCGGTCCCCTAGCGCTTAGAGTTGCTAAGTCCCCTGGCTGCTGCCTCCACGATAAAACTAAAGTGAACTTCATTTCTTTAGAATCGTGTTTATCCACATGGTGGAAAGAGATAACTGACTCCCACAGGCTGTCTTTGGACCTCCACATGTGTGTTATGGCACATATGTGAGTATACACACACACACACACACACACACACACACACACACACACACACACACACACAATTTTTATTAAATTAAAAAGCAGTCCTCCAAAGTGCCATCAAAATGATGACTTGTCAAATGAGTGCTGAAGTGACAGCCCAGCAGACTACGGGCTGCTGCCACCTTGATGGCCTGAGTGTGTTTGATCCTCAGGACACACGTGGAAGGAGAGAACCAACCCCTGAAAGCTGCCCACGGCATGTGCACACACATGACACATAAACGTAATCAGAACAAATGAAGGCTTGTATTATGGTCATATCATAGTTGACAAACTAACGTTCAAACCTCCCAGACCCCCGGTTCCATCTGTGGTGCACACCCAGTATTGGATTCTGGACTTGGCTCGCCCGGCAGGTCTGACAACTTCTGCACTGGTCCAGACCCTGGTCAACAAGATTTGCCCACAGAGATGTCACAGCGTTTCTAAGTGCTTGCTCTTTGTGTCGCTACTGGTGTGAGCTTAGGCTGGTTGGTGAGTGACCATGTAAGTAGCCCTCATCTAAAGGGTTACTAGTTTTGATGCAGAGGTAATGTACGCTACTTCGGAGACATGCAGTGTCAACTACATGCCTGGGTAGTGTGATAGACATGGGGGGACTATTCTCTCCCAGTTCCTTTTTCTTTTCTTTTCTTTCTTTCTTTTTTTTTTAGATTTTTTTCTTTTGGTCATTAACCTGCTTTTAAAGATATGGTTTTATAGCTTGTGTGTGTGTGTGTGTGTGTGTGTGTGTGTGTGTGTGTGTGTGTGTGTGTGGTGTGTGTGTGTGTGTGTGTGTGTGTGTGTGTGTGTGTGTGTGTGTTGGGTCCTCTGGAGCTGGAATTACAGGCAGCTAGCTCTAAGTCACCCGCCTTGGGTGCTGGGAACTGAACTTCGGTCCTCTCCAAGAGCAGCGTGGGCTCTTAAGCAGTGAGCCATACCTTAGCGTTCTTTTCATGTTTACCTGCCGTATCTAGGTCTTTGAACTTGGACAAATGCCAAGTTCATGAACTTAGACAAATCTGTTAGCTCACTAAGCAGATTGCCTGGGCTGTGTTAGAAATGTAAAGAATGTATCTGAGCAGATAAAGATTCGTGGATGGTGCAGTGGGGACAGAGGGCGCTTCAGCGCACCACCCAGTGGAGCATGCGCAGAGGGAAGGGGGTGAATGGTAAGACGTTTGTGGAAGCAAAAGAAAGAAAACATTTAGTTGCTCAAGGTGGAGACTTCCTAATTGGTCTGGTTAAGCTTAAACTTTGTTTTGCCGTTAACACTGAGTCGAGCTTGGCTTACTTCAGCAGGTGTCTTAGGTAGGGTTCGTATTGCAGTAACGAAACCATGACCGTAGCACCTCAGGGAGGGAAGGGTTCATTTGGCTTATGCTTCCACACCATAGTTCATCACTGAAGGAAGTCAGGACAGGAGCACAAGCAGGGCAGGGACCTGGAGGCAGGAGCTGATGCAGAGGCCATGGAGGGGTGCTGCTTACTGACTTGCTCCTCATGGCTTGCTCAGCCTGCTTTTTTTTTTTATAGAACCCAGGACCACCAGCTCAGGGATGGGACCACCCACAATAGGCTGGGCCCTCCCCCATCAATCGCTAATTAAGAAAATGCCCTACAAGTTTGCCTACAGTCCAATCTTATGGAGGCATTTTCTTTTTTCTTTTCTTTCTTTCTTTTTTTTTTCCAGAGCTGAGGACCTAACCCAGGGCCTTGCACTTGCTAGGCAAGTGCTCTACCACTGAGCTAAATCCCCAACCCAGGAGGCATTTTCTTAATTGAGGTTCCCTTCACTCAGATCACTTTAGCTTATGTCAAGTTGACATAAAATTATCGGGCACAGCAAGAATCCAGGTCCCAGAACTCTCCCAGGATTGTGACTTCCCAATTAATATTGCCAGAAGCTCCAGGTTTATGAGCCTCACTGGACCTGGGCAGGCTCCACTAACCCTACATGGCTCCTGCTGTCTATCTACAAAATGGGGAGAATGGCAGCTGCCTCTATTAATGGGACACGTAACACTAAATTTATGGCCTGAATTATAGAGAAGGTGGTTGGAGCATGGCCGGTGCTTCACTACCATTCGATAAGTATTGAGATTTTATTATGACTGTACATGGGAATGCTTTTTCTTGATGTGTGTGATGGTTGGTATTGTCAACTTGGCAAGATCTCAAATCCCCTGGGAAGGAAGTTTCAATGAGGAAATGCATAGATTAGGCTGGCCTGTGAGGGATTTTCTTAATTGGGCTAATTGAGATCGGAAGACCCACTCTAAATGTGGGTAGCACCATTTAATGGGCTGGCACTGGACTGAATGAAAAGGAGAGAGTAAGCTGGGTACTAGTTTTCGTGGGTTGATTCACTGCCCTCTGCTCTTGACTACGGATGTAATATGACCAGCTGCTTCAGGTCTCAGCTACCCTGGCTTCCCTGCAACAATGGACTGTAACTTGGAATTGTGAGCCAAATAAGTTTTTTTTTCTCTCAAGTTGCTTTTTGTCAGGGTGTTTCATCACAGCAACATGGGGGGGAAAACCCTGTGACAACATATGTTATCAAACCCTTAGAAATTTACTATATATGGTGTAGTTTGAACGTAATTGGCTCCCATAGATCTCATAGAGAGTGGCACTATTAGGAGGTGTAGCTTTGTTGGAGTGGGTATGGACTTATTGGAGGAAGTGTGTCACTGTGGAGGCGGGCTTTGAGGTTTCCTATGCTCAACATATCACCCAGTGTCTTAGTTGACTTCCTGTTGCCTACAAGACATAGGATTCTCAGCTACTACTCCAGCATCATGCCTGCCTGTATACTGTCATGCTGATAATGGACTGAAGCTCTGAAACTGTAAGTGAGCCATCCCAATTAAATGTTTTCTTTCTTAGAGTTGCCATGGTCATGGTGTCTCATCATAGCGGTAGAAACCCTAACTAAGACATATGGGTTACATTTTTAAAACTGATTTGGTGATATTGCCTCTGTTCTGAATCGAGTTCTTCTTTTCCTAGGAGGCAGTGGTGGTGGTGGGGTGTTGCTTTCTAGGGGTTGGGGAAGAACTGTGGAGTAGCTAACAGCCTGGAATTTTGGGGATGAGATCATATAGGTTTACTATCTCACAAAATACCATCCTTTGGGGTTAGTGAGATGACTCAGTGGGGAAGGGCACTTGCTGCCAAGCCTGGCAACCTGAGTTTAAGCCCCACGACTCACATGGCAGAAAATGAAGCAACTTGCAAAGATTGTTGTAGTGGGTAGCCATTCCAGCTTTGATCTGGAAGTTCCAACCCCCATTGAGGCTTCGGCAACTATCATGCCTACAAGGCAGGGCCAAGGGAAGTGCTGAGAGACCTGAGATCGGGATGGGCCAGTGCGCTCTGTTCCTGGACCCTGGACGGTGGAGGTTGACCGAGCAGAGCTCCAGAGAACACCGCTGGACTGCGATACACCTTCCCCAGACCCCGCGACCTACCTATCCCTTCATTTGTAAGTTACGCCATTAAATAAATCTTCCTTTTAACTGCGTGGAATGGCCTTAATAATTTCACCAATAGATTGTCCTCTGACCTCTACGCCTCACCCTCCCACCCCAGAATGGACACATAAATGTAAACAACTTTAAAGAAAGACTGCCACCATTGGCTTGATCATTTGCAGTGCAGCCATCTTTATTAATTTTTCTGTTTTAGCAATGAATAACTTCGCAAAACATTGTTTCATTTTTTTACTTACTTATTTTTGTGGCACTAGAGGTTGAACTCAGGGAGACCCTCATACCCTTAAGGCAAGCATTCTACCAACGGAGCTACATGCCCAGCCCCCAAATGTGAGCTGGATAATAAGGTGCAGGAAAAGCCTCTGCCTTTGAATCTGTCTAGGACAGCATGAAAAGGCTGCTGCTGTGGTATTTACTAGGGGAGACTACTTGAATGTCAGTGTGGAACAAGCCTTTTTCTGGTGCTGTGAGCTCGCTTCCACTCCTCCACGAAACAAGGCCTGCCATTTACTAAAGAGCTCCCAAAGTCAGACTTTTCCTTAATAGGATTTCCCTGTGAAGTCCCTGGACGGGTTCCTAAGTTGAATCAGAGCTCTGATCTACATACTGTGTTCCTTGGCTCTAAATTTGAAGAGCGTGGCACTAGTTCTGACCTCCCTTGTTTTATGGCAACCATTAATTGTCTTCACTCTACGTTGTACTGTCATCAAGTACTTAGTGTATTCTAGTGAGGCCGTAAGTCAGTGCGTCTACGACACACGCCTTCCCTAAGGGTTTCATTGAATGATTATTTATTTTCACTCAGGTGTTTTTACTTTGTGTGTGTGTGTGGGGGGGGGGGGGGAGAATGTAGCCCTGCCTGTCTTGGACTCACTATATAGACCGGACTCGCCTTGAACTAACAGAGATCTTCCTGCCTCTGCCTCCTGGGTGTTAGGATTAAAGGCATGAGCCACCACACTTGACTTATTTTTTGATTTATATTTATGCAGTGAAGCAAATAACTAGTTTTATATTATGCCTGTATATATTGGTATACATAAAACTCTAGTTATTTAACGGGAGGAAAGTCAAAGAGTTACTCTTTCAAACAATCTATATTCTAAGGGAAGAATTGTCTACAATGCCTGGGGAGTTCATGGTAAAGGTGACTCTCTTCCTTTTCTTTGAAACAGTTCCCTGTGTTGCCTAGGCTGACTTCTAACTCCATGTGCCCAGGCTAGCCTTGACCTTGAAGCAGTCCTCCTGGCTCAGGTGCTGGGATTACAAGCATACATCACCATTCAAGGCTTAGAGGGAACTCTGGCTTTGAGGCACTGTATAAAACGTGTTTGATTATTTTTTCTTTATTTTGTGTGCACATGCATATGCACATGGGCACATGTGTATGTGTGTGAGCACATGTGTATGTGTGTGGACACATGTGTGTGGAGGCCAGAGGACAACTTGCCTGACTGGTTTTCTCCTTCCACCACGTGGGTCTCCAGGATCAAACTCAGGTTGTCAGCCATATGGGCAGGTGCCTTACCTGCTGAGCTATGGAGACACTCTCCTTGTCCTTTATGTCTCCCACAGTTCAGTCATCAGATACCTTCTTCTCGGGCTCTTGGAGCGGGGCAGGCAGACGGCCTCCTACATGCTGCATTTCCAGAGAAGCAGATTCCCTCTTCTCAATGTCCCTAGTGAATAGACAGGTAGCCCAGAGGTGTCTTCTCAGGCATCTGTCCTTCAATAAAGCCATCTTTTAAAGTATTGATTGATTGACTATTGTGCTGGGGATCGAACCAGGCCATTATGCATGTTATGCTAGAGCTCTACCCATGAGTTACACCCCCAGCACTGCACATATACACGTGTGTGTGTGTGTGTGTGTGTGTGTGTGTGTGTGTGTGTGTGTGTGTATGAATGGTCTACCAGGTTCCCCAGGAAACCTTATTAGTAGTGACATTGAGATGACATTGAATGTATAGATTAATATAGGGAACAGAAGTCCTCAGAACAATGTTATAATTAATATTTTGGCAAAAATTACCCATTAAAAACATCTGAACATGATTTTTTTGTGGAAAGGAGAAATTTTAAATGAAAAAAAAAGATTTACTTATTTTATTTATGTGTATGAGTGTTTTACTTGTATGTCTGTGCCCTGTGTGAGAGTACCTGGGGCTCATGGAGGCCAGATTAGGGCATCAGTTCCTCTGGAACCAAAAGAACAGAAGGTTGTGAACTACCAGGTGGGTGCTGGGACAGTGTTCCTTACTCCTGAGCCATCTCTCCTGCCCTGGAAGGAGAGACTTTAAAAATTCTTTCAATATTTATAGGTTGTGGTGGATTTCATTCTATGTTTTATTGTCCAGAATCTAAACCACCTTCCTGTTTGGGGAATTCCATATTTTATGACTCTTGGCCCAAAGCAGAGCCTGTGTTCCATTATGACGGCGGTAATGATGAAACATGGTTGTCTCTGCCAGCCTGTGTGTGTAGGACACAGGAATGTTCTCTCGGCTCAGCTAATGAGATTTTTCTTATGCAGAATTTTAAGGCTGGAACATAATAACAGAGATTCAAGGACCTTGGAGATTCTTGTGTTTTGTTTCATTTTTATGTAAGGTGATGTTATAAGAAATAGCATTACAGGCCGGGAAGTGGTGGCGCATGCCTTTGATCCCAGCACTAGGGAGGCAGAGCCAGGTGGATCTCTGTGAGTTCAAGGCCAGCCTGGTCTACAGAGTGAGATCCAGGACAGGCACCAAAACTACACAGAGAAACCCTGTCTCAAACCCACCCCCAAGAAAAAAGAAAGAAAGGAAGGAAGGAAGGAAGGAAGGAAGGAAGGAAGGAAGGAAGGAAGGGGGGAGAGAGAGAGAGAGAGAGAGAGAGAGAGAGAGAGAGAGAGAGAGAGAGAAGAAAAAAGAAAGAAAGAAAGAAAGAAAGAAAGAAAGAAAGAAAGAAAGAAAGAAAGAAAGAAAGAGACAGCAGTACCCAGTGGCTGTCTTCCAGATATGACGTCATTCTGCTTCTACAATTAAAATATTTACCGCCTCCTTCCATAAGCTCACACATCACTTTGTCTATTTGCATATATGTCCATAAGAGAGTCTGACTGATGTCGTCACTCATTTTTATGCAGCTATGATAGAATGTCACAGCCTGGGTGACTTATAAGTGATACAAGTTTATCTGGCTCAGGGTTTGGGAGGCTGAAAAGTCCAGGAACATGGCACCAGTATCCGGCAAGAGACTTCATGTTGCATCATCACTGAGCAGAGGGACAATTAAGGACACATAGAAGAAATCAGGCTGACCTCCCCCTTAGCATCAGAGCCACTCCTGGGGTAACTGACCCACCCTGATACAGCAGCATCAGTGTTGGCCGTGGACGGGGCTACCAGAACCCCACAGATTAGTAACACAGTAACTCTTCTTGCACTGTGCTTTTTTTCCCCCCCCGGGGTTTGTGAACAAGCCCACGTATTGGTGCTTCAACGAAAGATGCAGGGCCAGTGCAGGGTACGCTGTGCATACTCTCCTGTTGGGTTACTTCTCATTTTGGAAAAGGGAAAAGCACTTTATATGTTCACACATAGGAGGTCCACAAAAATATGAGGCTCCAGGAAGTGTCAGCTGATTAAAGCTTATTCTGTACCTTAACTACAGTAGAGGCCGGGGGCTTCCAGGTAAATTCTCGAACTATTCGTGTTCTCCAGAAAAATTATTCTACATCGCATGGGTTCTCTCTTTTATTGATATACCTTTGTTCCTAGAATACGTTCTCCTTGTCCACTGTGGCTATGTTTAAGATCTTTTTTCAGCTCAATATTTCTTATTTATAATTTTTTTAAAATCCGTGCTTCCCAGGGCTCATTTTTTTCTCTGAGTCTTTTCAAAAACAAGCTCTGGGTTTGGATCCTGTTCTTACTAATTGAAATTTCTTGGGCACACGCTTCAGTTTCTGGTGTGACCAGTAGCACCTCACAGACCTCCTTCATCTACTGGGAATGAACCGAGTAGCAGTTTCCTGGCTCCTAGCCAGGTGAGGCTTACTTCCGACGGCCTCTGCTCTACGGGGTACCACCGCACTCAGCCCCTGGGGGGTCTCTAAACCAGACTCCACCTGACTGGACAGGGCTAACCGCTGCTCATTTCTGTGCCTATGAAGGACCACTTCATTTGACTATGGGTACGGGCTTTAAAGTTTTTTGTTTGTTTGTTTGTTTTTTTCAAGACAGGGTTTCTCTGTGTAGCTCTGGCTTGTCCTGAACTCGCTCTGTAGACCAGGCTGGCCTCGAACTCTCAGAGATCTGCCTGCCTCTGCCTCCTGAGTGCTTGCTAAAGGCATGTGATTTAAATATTTTTTTTAAGAAGACATTTTGTCCATCATTTCTACCTGTTTATAGTTGGATCAGGGCCAAAGAAGTGGCCCTGCAGATAAAACTGTCTGCGATCAAGCCTGATGACCTGAGTTCAATTCCTGGGATCGACACAGAGGAAGGAGTGAGGCAGCAGATTGCCCTCTGATCTCCACACACATGTCGTAGCGTGTGCACATAAAAAAAGATTGACTTATTTTTATTTTATGTGTGTAGGTGCTTTGTCTGCATGTATGTCTTTGTACCACATATGTGCCTGGTGTCCCCAGAGACCTGAAGAAGTTGTCAGATTTCTGAGACAGTCGTGAGTGACTGTGTGGGTACCTGGGATCAAACTTGGGTCCTCTGGAAGAACAGTCAGTAGTCTTAACTACCGAGGCATCTCACCAGCCCTCAGGATTTTGTTTTTCTGTTATTTCAACTACCAAAGTTGTATGTATATGTGTGTGTGTGTGTGTGTGTGTGTGTGTGTGTGTGTGTGTGTGTATGTGTGTAGTGGTGTGTGTATTTATTTGTGCATTGAAGAGACCTAAATTAACATTAGTGCAGCCATGACAGTGTACAGACTAACAATACTAGACCCGATCATTACAATAACCAGGAAAAACCACAAGCTGTACCCTGTGGGGGACCAATCAGAATTGAGACAAACAAGTACTAGATGCTCTAAACATTAAGGATAGCTTACATCACTTGTGTATAGGTTGCCTATTTCCTTGCAGCAACACCAGTACCAATCACTGTTTGACAAAACTTCTGTTACCTCACTCCTGCCCAATCAGGAGTTCAACCTCCATCTGAATCCAGAATTCCCCTGCTCCCCCATCCTTTACTCCTTAAAATCCCTGCAATAACTGAGCTTTCCCTGATCCAACCCCTGTGTCAGAATGGACAGAGAGCCCAAGCCTGAGATTGCAATAAAGGCTCTTTGCTTTTGCATATGAACTCAGACTCCTGATGGTCTCTGGGGGGGCTCATGATGTGGGCATAACACGTATGTATATGGGAGCATGTATATGTGTGTGTATGTTTATAGAAGTGTGTGTAAGCAGTATGTATATATTTGTCTATGTGTAAATGTGTGTGGGTATGTGTGTATGTTTATGTGTATTTGTGTATTAGTATGTGTGTATCCATGTCTGTTCAGATATGTTTATGTGTGTATACATGTATTTCTAATTGTGTGCATGTGTATGTATGTGTTTGTTGTGTACGGAATGTGTATGTGTGTGAGTGTGGCTGTGATCTGTGAGTATGTGAGAAGGTGTGTAAGTGTGAGGGTGTGAGAGTATATTTGAGTGTGTGTGCACAGACATGTTTATGTTTGTGTTCATGTTTGTGTGTATATGTCTCATTAATAGAGAACCTTAGCTCTGCTTTAATTTTCCAGAATTAACTTGATAAGGAATCAATTCATAAGTTGATTCTGAAGAGAAGATAGATATTGTCTATTTGTTGGTGCAGTTCTGTGATCCCAGCTCCCTAGGAGACCAAGCTGAGAGGATGGCTACTTTCAAGGCCTGCCTGGACAGTTTAGCAAGACTGCTTCAGGACTGAACACTGAAAATAGGCCAAGGATGTAATTTACCTTAGAGTACTTAACAAAACAAAAAACACAATGACAACAACATAATTTCAGGTTTTTTGGTTTTTTGGGTGGTGGTGGTGGTTTGAAACAGTCTCATTACATTTGCCAGGCTGGTCTCAAACCCACCATCCTCCTGCCTCAGCTTCTCTAGCCTCTGGGATCACAGGCTCTGCCATGGTGCCTCACTCAGGTAGATGTTGTACGATTAGCCTTATCCCTGTGATTTCCCAGCTACCCACAATTCCTTTCACCAGGCAGAGGTCCTCAGGGTGAGCTGTGAAGTGCTCTGGCTTTAGGCTTCAGGATTCCTGCCTGGGATGGCTCCCATCACATGGTGACTATTCCGAGCAGTGGTGGGGTCTGTTCTGGAAAGGACACTAGGGTCCTCTGTGGTCGTCCTACTCCAGAGTGTGTGTCACTCAGAGATTCGCCCAGTGGGCGTGCCAGCCTTCTGCTTTCTGGCCTTGGCTGCCTATGTTAGATAGGAGCTAACATCCAAGGACCTCCAGTCCTGCCGCCTGATTTCTGGGTCTTTGGAGTTCCAAATGGAGAGACTGACTGTGAATGGCAGGGCAGAAGGAAGGAATTAGAAAACACAGGCTTCCAAGAAAGAAGAGCACCGGGGCTCGGATTCCAACAAGATGAAGGAGTGTCCCAACAGGAGCACTGGAGCCTGAGATCACAGGGAAACAGCCACATGGGGCACATACCAGACTATTTTACACTTTCCCCAACATCCACATTATAACTAGGATTAATTTTTAACTACTAGTTCTTTTTATTTTACTTTGTCTTTGAATGTGTTTAATGCTTACTTCAGCAGTGAGCCTAGCTTATATCTCGTTTACACTTGCATCAGCACCTCCTTGATTTGCTCAGCTCACCGACTTCTTATCTACGCCCAGCTAGGTTTATCCTCTCTCCCACACAGGGGACTTGCTTTAGTTTGGGGGCAGGGCCGTACACCTTGAAGGGACTGACAGCCAACTGGCTTTTCTTTAATGGGGTGACTCTTTTTAGCTTTATCTTATGCCAGGCTCAGAGATTGCTCAGCGCAGGGCTTAGGGAGCCGCACAGCTGCAGAGTACTTGATTGGCATGCACCAGCATGGTTGTGTAATTGTCAAAATGGTGGTCCCTCTAGGACCCCGTGACTAGCAGAATTTTCCTTATGGGAAGTTGGAAAAATATTGGTGTGTAACCCTGCACACCCTCAAGTTCTGTCTTCTCTAGATTACTTATTATAACTCATACAACAACTAGCTAGATGGGAGTCAGTGAACTCTGGGAATCTGCCAGTCTCTGTCCCAGGGTTAGAAATGAGAGCCACTATGGTTTTTTACACAGGTTCTGGGATCTGAACTCAGGTCCTTGCAAAAGCAAGGGCTAACACACACACACACACACACACACACACACACACACACGACACTCACACGAGCCATCTCCCCAGTCCCTAGTGTGAATTCTTGGTAACCAGACAAGCCACCTTATCAGTCTGGCCCAGTTCCCTACGTGCTTTGTACAAGCGAAAGAGAAATGAATTTGTTTTGTAGGCTACTGGTTTTCCACGGTTCTTATCTTCGAGGCAGTTGAATCTGTCCTCGATGATAAACGGGCCGGATATGCAAATATGTACTGTTTATGTGGCGAAGTGTTACATTGTGTTTGCTATGCACACTCTGACCTTGTTACTTTTGAGGAGTGCGGCATTATAGCTGCAGATTGAGTAATCAGGTAACCGCTGAAGTGGACAGGGGAGCACAGCTGTGGTTAACACTGATGGTTACAGTGTTGACCTGGGAGAGTCCACTCCTCCAATAGAAACCGATACTGTTCAGATATTTACTACACACCGGCATTAACTACTTTTCTCTTGCTGTGATAACACACCATGACCAAGGCAATGTCTGAGATTTTAATCGGGCTTACGGGTCCAGAGGGTCAGCGTCTATGACTGTGAAGTGAAGGCGTGGCAGCAGCTAGCTGGAGCAGCCCCTGAGAATTCTGTCTTTGTGATAGCAACCAGAAATGGACACACCACTGTGGAGCCACCTTGTCCACACAAATGACGCAGATGATATGTATGGTTCAATACCGTGTTAATAAAACAACATCCAGTTAGTAAAGCTCCATGTACAGTATGATTCCATTTATTAATTATAATCCAAAATGTTAACTTTAGGAAGCATTTCAGGATATATATATATTTTTTTCCACTTGTTTGAGACGGGTCCTCACTATGTAATCCAGTCTGGCCTTGAACTTGGTACTTTCTAGTCTCTGCCTACCAAGTATTGGGATCATAGGCATGTGCCACTATACTCAGCTTGGAATGTGTATTTTTAAATGAATTACATTATATGACATGACACAAGTGTGTAGATGTGACAAGCTAAAACTCACATTTCTCCACTCCTAAGCCCGGAGTCACAATTTGGGACATAGTTGCCCAATCTTGGCCAGGACAGCCAGCCTCCAGATGGAATGTAAGCAGAACTAACTTGCCACTTCCAGGACAGGGCTTCTAAGAAAGGGCTCGTGCACTTTTGTGTTTTCCTGTACCCCAGGTTAGCTGGGTGCAGAAAACAGTATGGAAACAGGGGCTGTGGAAGGGACTGTGGTCTCACAGAGACAACAGAGGAGGTACAGTGACTGGCTAGGTAACACTGCTTCTTGAATGTCTACATGAACGAAAAATGAACTTCCGTTGTACTGTGCCATAGAAATTGGGGTGTCACAGCTCATAGTGCTACCCTACTTAACACCAATGATGGCCATTTTGATTTCCTTTTTATTTTCCTTTTATGTGATCTAGTCAAATAACAAAATAATACCTGTAGGATTCAGGGCTGTAGTTCTTACGAGGAATGCCTTTACTGCTTTTGAACTCTCCAGACTTCCAAGACCCACAGAAATTTGTAGATCTCCACAAAACAGGGGGCAAAGACTGGTCAAATGACAAACTACCCCAGAACGTTTCCTTTTGTTCCAGAATAGGAGCAGTGTAGAACATCACCCGAGCATCCCTACACTACTACTGTGCTAGAGAAACAGACTCAGGAACCAGCAGCTAAGAATTTTGCTTTTCCTTGAGTGGTCTTTTATGTCTAATAATTATGTGTAAGCATGGCATATTACAAAGTTCTCATAAGGGCACAGAGAGGCTGAATAAAAGACCTGCCCACCCTTCACCATGGTACCTAATATAAGCAAAGGCAGCTGAATCGAATAGCTCACGGCCTCCCAGAAATCACAAGGTTTTAGAAAAGCCTAGCGGTTCTCTGGGCTTCATTTCCAGTGAGCTATGATGATACACCTAGTCCATCGACTCACAGCTCAATCCAGAAACAGTGAGAGGCCTTATCAAGCCATGAGGCTTGATAAAAACCTGATCAGCCCTATTGGGGAGGGACTTACTAGGCTATCGAAGTCTACACCTGTGGCTTGAGCAATGGGGAGACCAAGGCAGAAGAATCACAAAGTTAAGGCCAGCCTGAGCTACATAGCAAGTTCCCAAGGCAGCCTGGGCTATAAAATGACACTGTTTCTAAAAAAGGAAAAAGAAAAAAAATCAGACAAGCAAACAAAGATCCCAGATCCTAGAAGATGGGGGGTGGGGAGGGAGACTTGTAATGACTTACAAAATCAGAGTAGCTTAATTGCTTGGGATAATCCAAAGGTGAAATAGTAGTCACTCTTGGTTCCTCGCGGCTCTTGCTCTCTGAGTTCCTCCCTTCAGTGTCTGTGTGGTAACTGGACCAGAACTCTGTGCACAAAGGCTTTGTTCCTGACAAACCATTCACACACCGCCTGATTATGTCCGCACAAAACCAGATGAAACAAGGTTTCCCATGTCCCCAAAGGTCTGAGTGCTTGCACAGATGTGTCCAAATATGTAGATGTAGATGTCAGTTTAGCGGACAAATCTCAGACAAGTACAGGACTTTTTATTTTTAGACTAGCTATTTTTAGTACAAAATTCTACCAGTGTTCAGGAATAGATGATGGGGCAACTGCTTCACATTCTTGACCCTGGGAAGGGTCCACACACTCTGAGAGTTCTTTGGAGAGCCATGTGTGTCAGTGTCGTCGCCCCCCTCACCCCCCCCCCCCCCCCCCCCCCCCCCCCCCCCCCCCCCCCCCCCCCGGCATCCACGGTACCATTTCCCCTGTCACTTGAAACCTTGTCACTTGTATCAGCCGTTCTGAGTTACAGCTGCCCCGGACAAGCAAAGTCATGTGGAAGCCGAGAAGTCGTGGTGGTGGGGTTCATGGGCAGCTCTGAGTACATGGGCACACCTGACAGCCGGAAGACATTTACAGCCTCCCCTACTACATCTGTTCCATGCCAGTATCTGAAGCCACATCTTAATACAGATTCTGCCCGGCCCTGGTGAGGGCCTCAAGTGGGTGACATCTCTACAGTGGCAGCTTGTGAAGAAGAGGTCACATGATGAGAGAGGATGCAAAAGACTCAAGAGGGGCTGACCTGGCCCCCCCCCCAAAGTAACTACCCACTCTTACAGGAACAAATCAGCGTTGCAAGGGCAGCATTAATCTCTTCCAGGTGTGGGGTCTGCATGACCTCATTACTTTACACTATGCCCCGCCTCTTAGAGGCCCCATCACTACCAGATCGGGAACAAAGGTTCCAACCCACAGTCCTCTGGGGGACCCAATCAAAACCTCTCCAACAGCTCTCCAGCTCCTTTCTGCTCTATGAGACATGGTCAGATGTCTGTGAAGGTGGCAGACATTGAATCCGCCAGCGCCTTAATCTCAAATTTCCATTGGCGGCAACGTGAAAAACAGCCTCCTGTGGTTTATGACCTACCCGTTGTGAGGCATTTTACCACAGCAACCTGATGAGACTGAGCCTCCAAGATTTTGAAACAGCCACACCTCTGTCAGTGCCTGCTGGAGCCAGGACTTCATTGGAGCCCTCTCTCAGACTCTGGGAGATCTGTCATCTACCGGATCGCCTCCTGGCTGTGTCTATGTAAGTGTCTGGTAGACACACCTACTTCCTCATGGTCCCTGTACTGGTGACTTTTCTCATAGTGTGACAGAATGCCTTCCTGAGGAACGATTGGTTGTGGCATTTGGTATAGGGGAGAGAGTACACCCCAGTGTGGAAGGCTTGGAGGCTGTATGAGGACCCGGGATGGCTGGATGTATATAGACAGAAGTCAGGTAGTCGAGACTGGAATGACACCCCCCAACCCCTGTGACCTACTTCCCACTTTCTCCAGCTGGAACTCACCTCCAAAAGATTCTATAAGCTCTCAAAGTGGTGCTAACGATCTGGGGACCAGGTGTTCAAACACAAGCTGGTGAGGGACATTTCACAGCAACATCTTATTTTAGTCAAAGGCAACTCTGAGGTGGGTCAGGCATGGTGATGCACAACTTTCGTCCCAGCACTAGGGAGGCAGAGGCGTATCTCTGTGATTTTGAGGCCAGTCAGGGCTACATCATGAGATTCTGCCTCGGAGGATGGAGGCAACCCTGATCTTCTCACACCCACATCTGCTTCACAGCCACCGAAGTCCTACTGAAGCCACTCCAGAACGCATCTGACATGAGGCTTCTTTTGCTATCTTTGTAGTTCCACCCTGGTTGGGTCACCAGTACCATCCCCTGCAGAGGTCCCTGGCCAGGCTCTCAGTTTCTACCCTTGCTTCCTGCAGTCCACCCTAGCACATAGGCCAGAGGGAGTCTCATAGAACCCGTCAGGTCATGTTACTCACCTGCTCTGACCCCTACAGAAGCCCTTTACTCCACACAGTGGAACGTTCTGTTCTGTTCCCTTAGTGTGGTGTTCTCTCCCCTACCCACAAAGTCCCTGTGACCCCCAGAGGTTCCCCGCCTCTCTCCCCTCTCCCTGCCCGCTTGCTCCAGCCTCCCCCCCCCCATCCCTGCCTGCCTCACTGTCCTCCACCTATCTGATGTCCCTCTCTTTCCCCCCTTCACTCTGGCATCTCTTCTGCTTCCCTTCTTAAGTCCACCCTGTGCCCCCGAGAACTGGGGAATCCTCTGCTTCGTTGCCTCTCTTTCCAATCTGCATGCAGTCCCTGCTGTTAGCATCAATTATCGCACATCTGTCTCGTCCCTCATCCCTCATCCCTCGGGAGCTCCAGGAGGACCAGGATTTTCATGGTTGTTTACTGATGCCCCCTACTCCAAGGTTGAGTCCAGAGTCTGGCTCGTCACAGGACACTCAGTTAATGTATTTGGAGTGTATCAAGTCAATGGGCAGAAGAAACTGGTTCTATTTCTGACGGTGAGGAAGGCAGCTGACATTTACTTGGCATCTGCAGTCTGCCAGGCACAGGCCTACCACATTATCTCACTGAATCTTCAAAACAGCCAAGCAGCATAAATGCACACACTTCCCTGTCTTCAGGTGGGAAGTTCCTGTAATTTGCCCCTGGTGACATGATTGGAAGTTGGCAGAGCCAAGATTTGAACCCAAGCAATACACTCCACTTCCCAACTTCCCAGTCATTCCCACTCATTTCTGAAGTTAGTATTCATGAATTCACCCATTTGGGGAGAGTAATTGGTCACTGCAAGAGGAGTTTTTAGATGGCTATATTCATACTCTTTATTCCAAAGAAACTAATATGGATGTACATAAAGATCTGTCAAGACCATCTTTACTGATTTTTTTTTTTTTGGTTGCTGTCATGATACTTAGGGGAGTGAACTTTCTAGCAAGTTTTGTATCACTGAGAAACACCCTCAGCTTCTTTGAAATTTAATTGTGCTTTGAATGGTCTTGCTTAGTCATCTAAGCATGCCTCAAGCTACCACTTCAGTAAGTGGGGTCACAGGCGTGTGCCGCTGTGCCTGGCTGTGGGGCTTAATGTTCATCGTCAGGTTGAGTTATGTCTGGGAGATTCATCAAGTACAATTCTGAGTGTATCTGCGAAGGTGTTTCCAGAGGTGATTGACATGGAAGCCACAACTGAGGAGGCAGGCTTGCTCCGAGTGTGGGCGGCACTTTCAGCAGACTGAGGTCCTGGATATGCCCAAAGTAGTTGTTAAGTTCTACTTCTGTGAGGAGCACTTTATGTTTGGCTCTCTTAATGAGGGAGCAAATATCTCATTCCACAGCACAGAGTACCCCAGAAGTTGTTTGAAGAACACTGCAAATAAGACACATTTACCTTGTGTCATCGCGTTGAGAAGTTATTCTGTTAAGTGGTACATTCCTAAGCAATTACTTACATTAAGTTTCTCTTTTAACTCCATTCCTGGAGACTTATCTTCTTGACTTGGAAAACAACACTTTTTTTTAAGCCCTGATTATAAGCCTTTCTGAGAGCAGTCAGAAACCCACGTAGCATAAATAAATACTGTGGGGGTTTCTCTTCACATCCAAAATAAGAACAATGCCAAAAAGATTAGTTAACTTACTAAACAAAGAAAGAACAGGACACATTTAACTTTGCTCACGGAACAGCTTGACAGATTCTAAAAGGTTAGGGCTCCTAGATTAATGGTCCTAAAATGACTTTTAAAGTGTTTAATTCCTCAAGTCCAGATAGAATCTTGTAACACATTCTTGTGGGTTTAAAAGAGAAACGCTTCTAGGCCTGAGAAATGGCCGAGCAGTGAAGGGCATGTACTGCTCTTGCAGAAGACCTGTGTTGGGTTGCCTACAACCAAGTGTAACTCCAACTCCAGGGGATCTGATGCCCTCTTCTGGCCTCCTTAGACACCTGCACTCATGGGCGCATACACACACACACACACATTTAAAAATGAAAACATAGCCGGGCGGTGGTGGCGCACGCCTTTAATCCCAGCACTCGGGAGGCAGAGCCAGGCGGATCTCTGTGAGTTCGAGGCCAGCCTGAAACCCTGTCTCGAAAAACCAAAAAAAAAAAAAAAAAAAAAAAAAAAAAAAAAAAAAAAAAAAATGAAAACATAACCTTCTTCTCTGATCCTATCTGTATCTTTTCTTTCTGTCTGTCTAACGCACAGCTCTAGCTCTGCCCCTTGCTGGTCAGCCAGCGAAATCTTTGATGTACACAAAGGAATTTCTGTCTGTCCTATCAACACAAGGCCTCACACAGGTTCCTTTGGCCCACCCTAAAGGATGGTTTTCACCCTTGATTATCACCGAGGCAGCGATCTCCTTGGGGAAGTTCTATGCCCAGATAGAGAAGGTTTGTGTACAAGTGTCAAGGACCATCTAAACATCTGATGTGCCTGGCCACGGAAGACAGCAGCCCATCCCCTCCCCTCCCGCACTTCTGTGATCTTTGCTGTGCATGGGGAGCAGTCCTGGCTCCCCATTCTCCTTACCCTCCACAAAGAGACTGAGTGAGAAGGTCTGGATGGATGTGGGGTGTGGACCCCTCCACCTGAGGACTATGGAAAGGGGCCAGAAAAGGAATGCATGCTTTGATCTTTTTCAATGCCAAGCCTTGGGTTTTCCAAGAGAATACAAATGCAACCTGGGGCTCTTTGGCAGAAATACCAAGTGTGAGCCTAGCAACAAGGCGGAATGAAGGTCGTGGCAGGCCTGCAGGGAAGCAGAACTAGCTTCTTTTCCACCAGGGGCTGTGAGCAGTGTCGTCACTGGCCTGCCTTATGCTCCAGTGTTCGGGTGCTTGCACAAGATTCCAGACACCATGAGACACCTCAACCATGAAACAGATGGACTGAGGTTCTGGAAGGCCTACCCAGCCATTGTTACAAGGGTAACTAGAGATGTAATTGGGAGGGTTCTACAGAGGGATCAAAAGTCACGTGTGTGTGTGTGTGTGTGTGTGTGTGTGTGTGTGTGTGTGTGTGTGTGTGTGTGCTGTGGGATGGTCTGTATGTCAAATGTGTTGCTGATTGGTCAATAAATAAATCACTGATTGGCCCGTGGCCAGGCAGGAAGTATAGACGGGACAAGGAGGAGAATAGAGCTGGGAAGTGGAAGGCTGAGTCAGAGAGACACTGCCAGCCGCCATGATGACAAGCCGCATGTGAAGATGCCGGTAAGCCACGAGCTATGTGGCAAGGTATAGATTAATGGAAATGGATTAATTTAAGCTGTAAGAACAGTTAGCAAGAAGCCTGCCACGGCCATACAGTTTGAAACCAATATAAGTCTCTGTGTTTACTTGGTCAGGTCTGAGCGGTTGTAGGACTGGCGGGTGGCAGAGATTTGTCCTGACTGTGGGCCAGGCAGAAAAACTCAAGCTACGTGTGTGTGTGTGTGTGTGTGTGTGTGTGTGTGTGTGTGTGTGTGTGTGTGTGAAGCATGCTTGCTCTTCATGGCCACTTCCCCATGGCCGTGAACCAGGGCCATCAGCTTCTGCTCGGGGGGCACCTCCTCTGAGAAGTCTTCTCTGATTGCTTTTGGAACCATCTCTGGGAGGGTGGGTCTTCCTTGCTCAGCATGGCTCAACCTACCCAGCCACACATGTATCCACTCACATTACTCTCCTACTCACTCACGCCATAGCCTACTCACATTAATTTTCCATCTTTCCAGGAGCCCTTGAGTTCCTGGTCCCTATAACACCAACATTCAGCCTACAGCCTGGGGTGTAGCAAGTGTTTAAGAATGATGACCTGGTCTGGAAGTGAGGCACCGGAGGATCTGGGCAGGTGGAGGCAGAGTATGGCTCAAGGGCGGGGGAGTCACTCTTCCTGGGGCCGAGTCCTGCCTCCAGCCTGGAGTAACTGTGGGCTCTGGGGCTCAGTTTCCTCATGGTCCATGAAAGTGTGGTTATACCCACCTGTTCAGGTTTTGGAGCATTGAATCAGACAAGTAAAGAGTTTAGTCAGAGCCTCTCACCTCACTTAGGAGGGCATCCATACACAAGAGCTTGTCTGTGCTGGGCTTGAGGATTGGGCTGCCGACAGGCACAGTGTAACCTTGGCATTCCTGATAACTGTGATAACACCAGTCCTGTCTGTCCACTGATAACCAGGAGACACTACCTACAGTGTGTTCACTTGAGGCTGCTTGCTGTGTTACAGGAGGAACATGGGAAGATAGTTTGATGCTTCTTGGTACTTCCAAATCTCTGAAATTGCTCTCAAGATGAACCACATCACTAAAAATAATAGCTCACCCCCTCCAGTGCTAATGGCTTGTATCATCTTACTTTATCAATTCAGAACGTGCTGATGAGATAGAGGATGTCTTCCTCTGGACAGGACCTGGGATCCCAGAGAAGTTCCATGAATTAGCACAAGTACCCAGAGAGAGTACTCTGTGGGGGCTCACTGTGCAACTTGAGACCCTTGATGATGAAATCAATATTCTATTTAACAACATGTTCTGGATATCTGCCTCTTATGTCCATTGTGAGAGAATTCACAGGAACCACGGTGTGGAAACGCTCTGACTTGTGTGTACCAACAGGCAAAGGGGAAGGAAATGTGGTGTAGATCCACGCTGATGAGTACTACACAGTCGTCCCAGGGAAGGGGTCTCTGTGACTTTGAACATCATGGATGAGCCTAGGGGCATGGTGTTTAGCAAGATCAGCCAGGCCCAGGAAGAGAAATACTCACATTTGGGATCTAAAAGACCCAAATTCCCAGCAGCAGAGAGGACCTTTTGGGTCCTGGGGTCTGGGGATGGTGACTGGTAAAGACAGAGCAAATGGTTCAGTCTGAGGGAGACGGAGGAGTAAGTTTTAGAGACAGAGCACAGGGCACAGTGAGAGGAGGTAACCATATCTCACTGCACATTCCAAAATGGCCGCATGTAGATCTTCCAAAGAAACATCAAGTCTGGGAAGTGAGAGGCAGGAGAGTCAGCATGTTTACTATTCCACCACGTGTCTGTACGGCATGGCAGTATATCCGATATATACAGAAAATTGTCTTTCTGTTAAAATAAAACAATAAATACAATTTTAAAATCACACTTCACCAGTTTCTCCAGCTTTTTATTTGGAGGGGGTGGTGGTGGGACGGGACCTCACTCTGCAGTCCAGACTGTGAACTCAAACAAAGGAGAATCCTGGAAGATGTCCACTGGAGCCATAGAATTTCCCCTCCCCCAACGACTTTTTTTTTTTCCTGGTTGTATTTTTATTTTGAGCTCGATTGTAGGTCAGACTGTCCTCAGTTCACAGTGTTCTCCCTGCCTCAGGTCCCTAAGTGGTGGGGTTATAGGCTTAAGACACCCCAGCTGGGCATTTTTTTTCAATCCTGAGGGCTAACATTTTAAGCAGGGGAGGAGAAAAGAGGAAAGAAACCCTGTACCCCAAGCTTTTGCTGGGCAAATGAACTTGTAAATCACCACAAGTTCATCTGTGTGTGTGTGTGTGTGTGTGTGTGTGTGTGTGTGTGTGTGTGAGAGAGAGAGAGAGAGAGAGAGAGAGAGAGAACACCAGGAGGTGTCTGGGAGGACTAACTCCGTCTCTCCAATGGGGATCTCTCAAAGGTATGCTTACAACTCTGTCATCTCATTTGATCCCCCAGACATTCTTGATTTCTGTCCTATGTCAGGAGCCTTTGGGGCCCTGAACTCTGTAACACATGACACTTATCCATTTAACAAGAATTTAGTCAACATCTATTATGTACCTACCATTGTTCTAGGTGTACTGATTCTTGTGTTGTGGCCAAGAACAGAACAAAGCTTATGTTCTAATGGAAGGGAAAAAATAACAATAAATCTCATGCAAAGCCAAGTAGAGCATGTGAAAAATGCCAAATGCTGAGGAAATCATAAGTGACTGGAGCAGGGCAGGGGATATTGAAGATGTGTGTGTGTGTGTGTGTGTGTGTGTGTGTGTACACACGCACAAAAAAGATATGCCCCAGTCTTGACTCCTGGAACCTATACAGGTGACCTTTGGAAGTAGGGTCCTGGTAGACACAAAGTTCTGAAAATGAGATCGTTCTGAATCATCAAATATCTCTACAACCAATGACAAGCATCCTCCTGTGAGAAAAGGCAGAGGGAGATTTGAGACATAAGGATCCAGGCAGAAAGATCGGCAGGAACTAGAGTCCCACAGGTTCAAGCCAAGAAGAGCTTGAGCCACCAAAGCCAGAAAATGTCAGGAAGAATCATTCCCTAGGGCCTGCGGGGAGGCCCCAGGGCCCTGCTGGAACTGTGGCTTCAGGCTTTCACCTCCTGAATTGTTAGGGAACAAATGTCTGGAGTGTTTTTTGTTTGTTGCAACCCCGGGAAACTGAGGCAGAGCAGCAGGCGTCATAGAGCAGTGACCACTGGGGAAAGTAGTGGTATGCGTTCCTGTAAGAGAAATGGTGTGTGACAGAGGCTGGCTAGCTGGAGCAGGAGGGGCCTAGGACACAGAAACACAGAAGGAAGGACAGGAGGAAGTGACCAGATGTGCAGGGCCTCTCAGGGTAGACCAGGGCTTGTGGAACTCATAGTCTGAGTAGTATTATTGGGCTTCTGTTACATGTTTAATACAGGATGTAGCAGGTCCCATCTCAGCTATTTCTCAATGAGACCTGGGAGAGACATTTAATTTTCCTCATTTCCGTAGGGCACAGCATCATGTTGGGCCGGTGCCTTGAGCTGGACCTCACTTTTAAGTGATTTTGGTTGTGAATGTCAGCTGCTCTTCTCCTAGCTTGAGCAGGTCTGTGAACCTCCAGTGTGCGTCTCACCTGACAACTGGGTGTGTGGACACAGGCATTACACCTGCAGACGTAAATGACTCTGTCCCCAATTTGTGAACACTGGTTTGAATCCCTTACTTGGCAAAAAGGAGAGCAAAGGTAGCTTCTGGGTGTCATCATTAGTGTCAAACTAACCCCAAGATCCCCAGAAATCCTGTTTGTCAATGAACCAACAACTCACATATGGCTTGTTTTTTTAAAGTCCATCTGCCTAGAGAGCACCAGAGGCTGGGAAAGGTGAGATGGGAGTGATTAGAGAAGAGGCCTCGGAGATCAGGAGTCACTGAATGATGTTCCAAGATACGAGATAAGAGATACCAAAAGAGTTTGAGAGCATAACCTCTGCATCCTGCAACATGGTGGGCGTGAGTACAATTCAAAATACCCTAAGTTGTGTATTATTTAAGTCGTAAGCCTATAAACATGTGATTGTGAATCTCCAGAAGAAAAGCCCCCAACCCTAAAGAAATGGTAACTAAAGAAAAATGCTGTTTTCTAATTTGATGCTTGTATGTGCTGAAATACCATACTATATGTAACACATATGTACGATTATTACAAATGGTATTATAATAAAAATTTAACTTAAGTTTTAGATGTATTATGGCTTAAGTTGTTGTTAGATTTGTTTGTTTGCTTTGTTCGAGGCTAGGTTTCACCATGTAGTCTTGACTGTCCTAGAACTCACTATGTAGACCAGGCTAGCCTCAAACTCAGTAGAGATCCACCTGCTTCTGCTTCCTGAGTGCTGGGATTAAAGGTGTGCACCATCACCATACACACACACACACACACACACACACACACACACACACACATACACACACACACACACACACACACATATATATACATGTATATATATATAATGTGTGTGTGTGTGTGTGTGTGTGTGTGTGTGTGTGTGTGTGTGTGTGTGTATGTAAAAAACTACATATATATAGTTAGAGTCTCACTATGTGTCCCTAGCTGGCCTGGAACTCACAGAGATCTGCCCACCTCTGCGGCTCCCATTTACCTCGATGAACAGAACATCAACCATGTTCCACTAGTTACCACACCCCCGCATAGGGGACACTCAGACAGCTTGTGGCATTGCACAGTTCCTCCACAAGCAAAGGCAGAAACTCAATTACTTTAGCCACAATGACTGTGCCTAGATAATGTGGGTAAATATTATTCTGGGATTTTCTGTGTGGGTGTTCTGGGCTGAGATTAGTCAGTAGACTTTTGATAAAGCACTTGGCACTCCCTAATGTGGGCCTCACCCAATCACTTGAAGGCCTGCATAAGAGAAAGGACTGGTCCCTGTTAAACAAGAGGGGGTTCTCTATCTGATGGCCTTCAAATTGGAACTGCATGTTTGGTTTCTTCCTGGCCGTCCAGCTTGCTGGCCCATCCTGCAGACTGGGAATGTCTAGCCTCTGTAATTGTGTGAGCTGATTCCTTAACATCTCTCAGTCTTCCCCTCACACACATATGTTATAACTTCCACCCCTTTACCCATCGAGGATGCATTCCAAGACTCCCGTTTAGAGGCATGAAACCTTGGAGAGTATTGAACATTATGTACACATGCATGCCTCACTATCCATAGTGGATTCCTTCCAGGACCCCCATGGACATCAAACCCTGTAGATTCTGTACCCTTTGTATAAAATGATGCCATTTACATATAACCTATGCACATCTTCCTGTGTAGTTTAAATCACCTCCAAAATCCTTATAATGCTCAAAGTAAATCCTGTGTGAATAGTTGTTATGCTATAGTATTTAGGAAACAGAGACAAGAAAAGTCGACACACATTCAGTGCAGACATAATTTCCCACCAAAATATTTTAAATCTCCAGTTGATTAAATCTATGGATGTGGGACTTGTTAATATAAAGAGCTAACTGAAAAAGAAATGCCAGA
Organism: Peromyscus californicus insignis; assembly: GCF_007827085.1. Lineage (NCBI taxonomy): Eukaryota > Metazoa > Chordata > Mammalia > Rodentia > Cricetidae > Peromyscus > Peromyscus californicus. The sequence goes on from NW_026294424.1 coordinate 67,739,233, forward strand.
TGGTTTTATGTGTGTGTGTGTGTGTGTGTGTGTGTGTGTGTGTGTGTGAGATAAAGTTTAGTTTATAGGTAAGACACAGTAAGATATTAACTTAACAATTAAACAGCATAATTATAATAAACTATAACAAGAGTTATATGAATACGGTCTTTCTCTAAAAATGTCTTTCTGTGCTGTGGTCAGCTTTTCTCTCCTGTGCGATGATGTAATGCCTGCATTATGAGATAGAGCGAGGCGAATGATAGCGATATTGTGAGAAGCAGTAGGCTAGTCCATAAAAATTGCTTGATTTGCTTGGTTGCAGCACTGTGACAATCGCTCTGATAACCAAGACAGCTAATATTAGATAGCTGGCAGGTGGGTAGCATATACAATATGGATACGCCGGACTATGAGATGATTCATCTCCTGAGTTAGATAGAGACCAATGGCATGAGATTTCAGGCAGTGTACAATTTTAAACGCATGAGTTATCTACTTCTGGAATTTTCCATTTAATATTCTTGTACTACAGTTGACTTTTGGATAACTCAATCTTTGCGAAGGGTAATCAAATCATGGATAAGGGAGTCTGCTCTATGTATATTTTTGTTTCTTTCTCTGGAAAATCTTGACAATTACAATGGTATAAACTAATTTTATGTTTTTAAGGCGTTGTAAATGGCAATTTGTAAATGATACTGGAATAGACAAAGTAACATAAACCCTCACATTCCAAGCACTTAGCTTCAATGATAATTAACCTATGAACTTGAATTTTTATGTGCGTCTACCCACTTAATTACCTCCTGTATTACTTTTAGACAACCCTAGACATTGCACCATTTCATCCAGACACATTTCAGTGTGCATCTCTGGATGGTAATGACTTAAAAACATCACCACAAGACTATTGGCACGCTTAAAAATAAAGCCGATTCCCTAATATCATCAAAGATTCAGTCCTACTCAATTTTCTAGCACTTACATTTTGCAAATTGATTATTTTATGAGTCCTTTAAAAAATCAGCGCAAACATAGTAAGTGCATACCCTCTGGAAAATGCAGGAAAGCACATAGAACAGAAACTAGAGTCAGCCACAACTGTTGGGGCTGTTGCGAGCCTATATGGTGCCATTTCATAAACAGAGGAAAAAGAAAAGACTCATTTCAGGAGGGTAGCATGTGCCAAGACGCCTGCCACCACTCTTCTCTCCAGTAGATGCCCATGTGCTCTTCACAAACTGAGCATTGTGTGCTCAAGCCCCCGAGGGGTCTCTCACTGTTTACATTATGGAGAAAAGCCTTCCAGATTTTCTATGGATATATACATAATTTTTGCATAATTGTTTTCATATGGTACACTCAGTTTTGCAAGCAGCTTTTTTTTTCACCGAATAGCAGACCATAAACAGTTTTCTGTGTTGTGAAATTTGCATCTCAAACACGACATTCTATGACTACATAGGGTGCACTGTATGCCTGTCCTGTAGGGGCTCAGCAATGGCCAATTGTTTAGATCTGCTGCCCTTGGAGTGCACTGCCCGTCTTTGGAAAAATAGAACACAGGCAAGAACAGTATATCCTTCATGGTAGGAACATGCAGGCACGCAGGGAAATTTCTGCACATGCATTTGAGTGATCACAAAGGCTGTAAATTGGTTCCCCAACGGTTGGTTTGGAAAGACAGCCAAGGTATGGTTCTATTTAGTTCAGCTCATGCCTGGGGCGGGGGACAGGAAGAGCTGTCCACATGTTTAGACTCTTAGCTTTTTCATAGTAAACAAGAAGCTTTAGTGAAAAGCTGTGAGTCAAGAAAGAGAGAGTGGAACATAGTTACAGGGACAGTTATTCCCAGAGTTATGCAAGCAAGAGACATGGGTTTTGGAAACCAACCTTCATTGACGTGTGAGACTGACAGAAGGCAACAGGCTTGTGTGTGTGTGTGTGTGTGTGTGTGTGTGTGTGTGTGTGTGTGTGTGTGCGTGTGCGTGCATGTGCAGAGATGGTGGTGGAGGGGTTTGTCCTGTGGACTGGCCTTGTTGGGTGTTAGGGCAGGAGTAAGGCTGTTTCTAGTTGTAAAAACCACCTAACGGCCTTGTAAGAAACACCATCATAGGCTCAGGAGTTGGTTAATGGAATTCTCAGAAAATTGCCAGCGTGAAATCTCCATCTCTTGAGAACCGGGATAAACATTGAGGTCAATTGCAAAGCACCCATTTGCCCAAACCCACAGTCCACAGTCGGCCCAGAGCTTGAGTGGGTGTTTTCTATGCCACCTCTTATCATCTGTACTGAGGCCACAGGACTAAATGACTCAGTTTAATGGAGTCATTGCGACAGGGTGAGGTCACAGGGCAGATGTTAAGCAGGAATTCCTAACTTCAGGGGCCACTCAGAAGGGTAATAGAATTTCCATGCTGTAAAAGCCTTGCTGACTGAGAAGGCCACTTCCATGCAAGCCCGGAGGCCACCTGAAGAGGAATGAAGTAGAAATGCTCAGAGGTTTCTATCAGCCTACAAATTCAAGTATAAAAGTTGTTAAGAAGCCCATATCATTGGTAGAGGGTTCTTCGCAGGGAGATGCAGAACATCAGGTCCCTTTTGAAGGTGACTTGTACACCAACCAGGGTCTGGGACGTAGTCCTGAGTCCTCAGGCTCCCTCTCACCACTGTCCAAACAATATTTTGTATCAGTTCCACCCAGGATTTTATCAGGAACATTATTGGGTGGCATATGAGTTTCCTAGGATTGTGGTCATACAACATGGGTGGCATCAAACAACAGAACCTTCTCTTGGTTCTAGAGGGTAGAAATGTGAACTCAAAGTATTGGCGGTTCCTCCAAGTACTTGAGGTGAGGTTTTCTTACCACCTTCAGAAGGTAGTGGCTTTATCCAGAGGGTCCTTGGCTGTGGAACTGATCTCTACCCCTTCATGCACAACTTCCTCCTCCTTGTAAGGACACCAGTCTTTCTGGATCAGGGTCCATCTTGATGACCTCACCCCAACATCACTATAGCCACAGTAACTGTAGCTACAGGTCATGTTTGTAAGGATGAGAGGTAGGACTTGCTTATATTTGAGTGTGTGTGTGTGTGTGTGTGTGTGTGTGTGTGTGTGTGTGTGTGACACAATGAAACACAATAATTAGAGAGTAAAAAAATTTTAATTGCCTAGGTATGATGGCATATGTCTTTAATCCCAGCGCTGGGAGGCAGAGGCAGGCAGATCTCTGTGAGTTTGAGGGCAGCCCGGTCTACAGAGCAAGTTCCAGTTTGGCTAGGACTATAGAGTGAGATCCTTTTTTTAAAAAAAAGGGGAGCCGGGCGGTGGTGGCGCACGCCTTTAATCCCAGCACTCGGGAGGCAGAGCCAGGCGGATCTCTGTGAGTTCGAGGCCAGCCTGGGCTACCAAGTGAGTCCCAGGAAAGGCGCAAAGCTACACAGAGAAACCCTGTCTTGAAAAACCAAAAAAAAAAAAAAAAAAGGGGAAAAAAACTGGAATTGTATATCCAAGTGTTTCACTAATGCTGTGTGATCTCCAACCACCCATTTATTAACACTGGGCTCTAGGTCCCCACCACTGTCCCCACAGGAGACTTCATGGCCTGCAGGTTCAATGCTGTTCCCATCTAGTTAGTCTCTGAACTACTGAGACTGGAAAAGTGGGAAGGGTTAGTCTGATTGAGAGCACCCTTCCTACTCTGAAAGGCAGTGTAGGGGCCAGCCAGGAGGGGCTGTGTGAAAGAAGTCCCTAGAAAGACTTTTATAGTTCAATACCCTCCTGTCTTAGCCCCTCAGCACTGGAGTTATAGGCAGAACCTGACTTTGGCAATAGCTAATCTATAGGCAGACTTAAGAACAGCCAGACCAATTGCCCAACTCTTTTTCCCAGCTCCCCAAGCTACCACACATCGGGACAGTATTCTGGACAAGTCCCAAGGCCCAGGGCATACATTCAAGGGCTCTTGGCTCTCACCATGGAGCTGGCATTGGCAGGTGGGGCCCAGTTGGCCTAGACTGAACATGGCTACACTCCGCCCAGCTTCAATATTTGGACAGGCGCAAGGCATGTGTGCAGAGGCAGCAAGTGAGTTGAGAGGGTTTCAACTCTGGGTGAGACTGAAGGGGTTTGACATGTTATTGAATCCAAGTGCAGAAGGTGAACTCTGGGACGCCACGCATCCCAGGAATGCGGATGTAGTGCTCTCAGAGCAGATCTGAAGCTGACAGGGGTTGACAGTCCCCATCTGGGAACAATAACCCAAGCTGCATGCAGGGCCGGGCGGGGGGCTGCTTCCCACCCCCACCCCTCCCACCCTCCCCACCCCCGACTCTTCTAACGCGGTGAGAGGGAGCACAAGGAGGGAGCTTCGCCTCTCTTGCAGTCTCCTGAATCCTGGGGACCACTGAGAGGGGCAGCCTCTCAGATGCTTGCCATTCCGGGAGCAGCAGGCTGCGCGACATGGTCCATTTCTCCTCTGGGAGACCTGAGCGGAACGCCACAGGGAGGCAATTTGGGATGCCAACTGATCACCCAGCCGGCTGAGGGGTCTCCTCGCTTCAAGGAGGCCAGGGTAGCGATGTATTTGTGTCACGGTGAATACCTCGGGCGTTCTTTGTTCGCTTGGGGAGGGGCTTCCACAGTGAAGTTCAAAGCACCGGCGCACAAGCCACATATCCTAATCTTCTCTCTGATCTGGATTTGGTCGTGTAACTAAACTGATTACAAGACTTCGGCATTTGGGCTAGGCTGGGTCTTTGGGGTAGTGTTCCATAGGCTTCGCCACCACGTGGTGCACCAGCTGCATCACCTGTGGTGAGGTGGAAGAGTCCCTGTTGTGGAGAGTTCTGGAGCAGGAAGAAGCCTGGGGCCTGAATCATGCAACATTAGCCTCCTTCACTCTTGCTATGCACTGTGGCATCACTCATCTTCCCACCCCCCCACCCCCACTCCCCAATAGCATCCCAGACCATACATGGCACCTCTCCTAATTCAGTCGTGCCCAACAGTACTGCTTTTAGATTTGGGGGTCCATCCTCGTTGGGGTAACTGGAGATCCCCACTCCTATCTCTTTGAACTCTGGCAGCTCCTCCAATGCCCATGATGCCCCAGTGACCAGGCTTCTGTCCCAGGACCCAGAATTCCACGCCTCTACTATCTGTCCATAGCCCTTTATAGGACACTGCCACCACGTGGCATATGGCCCCATACAGGTTGGAGGGCCCTGTGCCAGGCTCTTTGTGGCTCAGGTAGAGAGAGGGCTTGGCTTTGAACTAACTGGCCTCTCTCAGAGCCAAAGTCTCGGGTTTTGGCCTACCCTCCTGGCCAATCCCTCTCCACGATACCTCACTACATAATTATGAAGCCCCAAATCAGCCACCATGTCTGAATGCTTCATCTTTGCTACTTAGTCACCCAGTTCGCTTGTGATCTCTGTGTTAACCCTGTGTGCATTTCCTTTTCCCCACCCAAACTCCCTTCTGCTCTCCCGGGGACAGCAGCAGTGAGGACCTCTCTGCCTTCACGCCCCATCTACAGTGCACGGGAGCCAGAGGGAGCCTGGATTTCTTCATTCCTCACACCTGAATAACTTCTACTTGCTGTTCAGCTCTCAACTTGGAGGTCAAGGACCTGCCCGTGAACTGCCGAGGAGCCTCAGGCTTGACCTAGTCTCACCCTCCCACTGTGACTACGCAGTTCCTATCATCTCTACTAGACGTTGATGGGCTTGGTCCTTGGGATGGCGAGGGAGCAGTGTATTGGGCAGGCCAGATGCGGGACAAGTTCTTGCTGAAGGAATAAAGGATGTGACAGACAGTGTCACTGTCAGGACAGAACCCAGGTCTTTGAGTCAGAGGCAGATGTGAGTGGTTCAGACAGGAAGTGCTCAGGCCACCAGCCTTTAGGAGACTTGGGATTCTGCTGCGAAGGTAGCACACACTGGGAAATGTGCCAGCGTGGCACTCTGCCAGAATGCCCCCCTACTGGGGGACTATGGTACACCATTGTGGGAGATGTATTTGATCACATTCACGCCCCATTACCCTTTTTTATCCCCTCTCACTTCAGATGGAGCCCCACTTCTCCCCAGCAAGCCCTCTCATACTGTCGAGTCTTTTTTCTTCTTCTTGTGGCATGGTGAGTTTAATTAGGATTGTTTGCTTGAACATGGGTCAGGGTGTATCTAGAGGAACATGGGCGACCTCCAGTTAAAGAAAATAAGGGGAGATCTTCCGACATTCTGTGGGAACATTGGAGTAACAGAAGGTAATAAACACATGACTGCACAAGGCATTTCTTTTTCCTAGAGGGCACGAAGGATGAAGATCAGAGCAGACTTGTTCAGGACAGTCACACGAAGCCCATACAGCTCCTGATAGTCCCATTCCCTCCCTTCTGTCAGCTCTCCCTCGGCCCCTCCATGCTTGCCCAGCCTTCTCTATAAATAGATGTGGCTGTGTGTTGGAGCTTTCATCATAAAAATATGGGATTCTTAGAAAACTCTATAGAGGATAAAAGGCGTGAACCTCTTCTGCATTTTCTTTGCACGACATTTGTGTTTCCTGGAATGCGAATGTAGTGGGCAGAACTCCCGACAGCCATGTTGGTTCATGAGACAACTTTGGGAGCTAAAAGAAATAATTAAGATTGCAGGTCAGAGAACTGAAAGAGGCTTAGCTCCTTGATGCAGAGATACTCTAAATTATTTGAGGGGAACTGGGAGAATAAACCTCCCGCTGAAGGTACCACAGGTAGAATTCTTGTACTAGCCACTAAATACAACCCCCAACTCAAGGGCCAAATGAGTAGCTTGCCTGGGGTCCTACATGCCACAGTGGGGTTTGCTCCTGGCCCTTAGCCCAGGACTCTTGTTTCTCTCTCTTTTCCCTTTTCCCAAGTTGGCACAACCAGGGCACTCAATGTCCCCTGCAAGCTGCTCATGAGCACCTACCTCCTATGTTGACAAGATGTACCGGGACAGGGGATTCAAAGCTAAGCTAGACCCTGCTAGTGCCGGGTGCACAGACACTCCTTCTCAGAAGTGTGGGCATTTGTGCTTGGTTGGAGCCTCTTCCTGGAACAAGTTAATGAAATGTGATCGTTTTCTTGAAATTATACCCAAGATGCCAGCAGCACTGGGTGTTCAGGGCGCTCTGTACAGCTCTCCTAGGATCTGGATGATATAGCGCTTCCTTGGAGAGAACGTGGGGCAGAAGAAGCAAAGGCCAGTTTCCCACTGTCAACACTCTGCTTCTGGCAGTACCATCCTGCCTCCCATTGCGTGACTTTGTCTGTTGCCAATGGCTGTGGCCTCCTGAACGTGCTCCTGCAGAATCGGGCCCTATCTTGGAGTTGGAGACAGAAAAGGCACTCTCCCTCACCTATTGTGTTTTGACTGAAGCACCTCAGAGGGCAGGAGCCACCACCTCTGAGGTCCTGAAGCCAACACAGAGGACATTCTCTAACAACAATTTGCAGCAATAACAGTAGCAGGGGACAGCCACTGTTTCCCTACCACAAAAGAAAGTTCCTTTGTGATGGACATTCTCGGTCGCTTGCACACTCCAGCTCCACTCATCTTCAGAACAACCTCGTGGGCCATTCCAGTCTCGTCTATTCTGTAAGGGAAGAGAGTGAGGCGCACGAAGGTTAAACACGTGCCCAAAAGTCACTGCAGGTTCATGGGTAGCCCTCGGGTGGAAGGCCCCTTAGCCCACTGCATTTTCCATCATAGCCCAAGTACTCCAGAAAAGCCATCCACCTCTGAATCCCTTTGAAAGGACATGCCTTGTCTTTGGTGTCTTTCTGGGAGGGTCTCCGCCCTTGTGCATGTGATCAGAGGGGAAAAGCATTAGTGACAGGCTGAAGGTATACACATTGTTGGGACATGAAGTCCCAGGAGCAGAGGAGACTTCCCACTCTCCCTCCATCCCTGTCCCTTCCTCCCCCACTCCCTTCCTCCCTCCTGGCATCCCTATCTCTTTCCAGGGCAGGGAGACACCTCTGGGGGAATGCGAGGAGAGGACAATGTGAGGGTGATTAAACCTGGGGACAGATGAAATTTTAAGCAGCAGGCACAATGATAAAAAGCTGGGCCTGAGTCTTTTAAGCTGCCTCCTGATAAAAAAACCTCGGAGCAGTACATGTGAAGCCCAGCTCATGACAGCTCTGTGGAGACTCATTGCCAAACCCTGCCGTCACCAACCACCCCTGCTTCACCCCTGCAAATGTTCTTATACAACTCTTGTCTAAATGTGAATATATATGTATTTTTGACCCTGAAATATCACCTGATGTCCCAAGTTGGGGCTGCTTTCTACCCGCAATAATACCATTGGTCCTCGAGGACTCTGGGGAGACGGAAGATGACTCCATGGCTGGCAGGTTGGTCCAGGCCCAGCTGTGGTGTACTGGATCCTCTGTTTCCCTCTTTTTACAGTCTCTGCCCACTCGCTGCGTGTTCTCAGATCCTCAGGTGGCACCCGTCTACTTAGCCCACACTTCCGTTCAGATGCCTCTTGGCATGTCCACTTGGATGCTCAATCGGTGTGCTGAGTTGACCCGATCCAAATGGAACTTCTAAGCACTCTCGAACCTCTGGCTGTCTGATCACTGCCCTCCTCATCCTCAAGAGAGCTGTCCATGACTTCTTTTTCTCACACTCAACATTAGACACTCAGGCAATCCAGTGGACTCAATTGTCACCATGTATCCAACATGTGACCACTCTTTGATCTGGGTCACTCCTTGTCACGGCACTGATCTCTCACATCCGCTCTTGGACTACAAGACCATGTTGGTCTACAATGACATGGCAGCCTGAATAAACAAACACGCAGAATCAAAGGGGGGTTATGTCAGCTCTCTGCTCAGGACCTTCCACTGGCTTCCTCACTGGTTCCAAGTGCCTATGTGATTTACATCATTCCTTCTCGTTACACTGTTGATCTCATCTGTGTCCTGCAAAACTCCACAACCTGCCCACACCAGCCTCCTTGCTCTCTCTTTTCCCTAAGACTAAAAAAAAAAATGTTTCTTTTATGTGCATGTATGTTTTGTTTGCAAGTATTTATATGCATTGTGTGTGTACTTGGTGTTCACAGAGGTCAGAGGGAGCACACACACACACAGACACACACACACGGGGGCGGGGTGGAGAGAGAAAGAGAGAGAGATCTAGTTTTCTGCAACTAAAATAGAAAACAATACTTTCTGCTCTACAGGGTTGCCTTAGCTGGACACTTTCCCCATCATAAGCAAGAAGCAGATGCTAAACTGCTCGAGTTGTTAATAACTACAGTTATTAACTTGCTAGTTACCTTCCAAGAGCACAAAACTCACCAGGCGAGTTCCAACTGCTGCTTTTTGCTAGCTCCTGATCAGCTGTCCCCAAGTCTCCCCAGTGCCTGCCTCAGGTCTGTCTGTCTGTCCCCTTCCTCTTTCCTGAGGACTCACCAGCTACTTCACCTTGTCTTTTCTCTCCTCTGTGTGACTCTTTGTCATCTTCATTTTTTTTTCTTCCCGAGATTTAACAGCTCACACTGTCGTCTGCAAATTTTACCTGTGCCCAAATGTCAACAGGTCACAGAAAGGAGGGGACCCCAAGATTCAGAAGGTGAGCTCATCTGAGCAAAGTATAATAATCACTACCATAATCTCTAAAATATGTCATTTTGTAGTTGAAAATACAGTATCATATTTTGTCAAGTGGTAGAATCCTGCCCTTGATGTCATGTAAAATATGTTCAAGTTCTAAGATGCTACTGTGACTGCATGAAACATAGCTCGTAGAAGATCCGGGCTTATATCTTATTCTCCCTAGTTCTAGAGTCCAACATGTCCCACTCTAAGAATCAGTTGCTCGCAAGAAGGGCACTGCACAGTTATTCATTTTTTTTTCCTGTGTGTGTTGTGTACATGCATGTAAGTATGTGGATGTAAGCACCCATGCACGTTCCTGTGGAGGCCAGAGGGGGTGAGAGACCTGTTCTATCACTCTCCACCTCATTCCCTTAAGACAGGGAATCTCAATGAACCTGGAGCTTGGTCAGCAGCTAGACGACCCCAGCAATCCTCCTGCTTCTAGTCCCACAAAGTGGATGAAGCAGGTGAGCATAGGGAATAGCTTAGCAACTTGGGACTCCACTTGGCTTGGGCTTCGCACACACTTCTTTCAGAACAACACATCTAGCAACCTGTTAGCTGCCCTAGAACTTCCTACATCAGGCTGTACCCATACTCTCCTCTGAACAGTGGGATACATTTCTCTCCCCGCTAAGGACAATTAAACTTGGATAATTTCTATTCAAACAAGTTCTCAGTGTATCCTGGTCAGAGGGTAGGAGGGCTGCTCTTGTCTGAACTGGTTTGGGGTTCATGGTCAGTAAGGGAAGATCATATCCTCAAGTGTACTTTTAGGGGGACTCTCCTATTTACTATCTTATGGGAATGCAAAATTAGGTATGCATATGATTGAAAGCAGATGCATTATGGGGAAGAGTGTATATAGCAGAAAAAGGATCATATAATCTAATCTATTGATCATCATAGACAACCATTCTCACTACGTCTCTTAGTAACCTGACTCCTTCTCTTGAACCCCATAGATAACTGGGGTGCTTGGGTACTTTTAACCATGTGATCCACTGCTCTCTTACAGCAAATGGTTATATAGCTTTTCTTTGAATAGTTCCTTTGTTACTTTTGAAAATCTGTGTGAGTCTTTGATTCAATTCCTTGAAGAAGAGGCTAAGAACCTGGAAACACCTGGCCCAGGCTCCATTAGAATTACAGATAACATGTGTGGCCACTCCTGGCTTTTTACATAGGTATTGCGAATTCGAACTCGGGTCTTCATGCTCGCACAGCAAGGGTTTTGCCCACTGAGCCATTCCGGCCCCTGGATTCAATCATTTTCAACAAATATTTCTACCTACGTATACATTCTTTACTTTTCTTCATTTTGCACTGTGCTGGGGATGGAACCCAGGACCTTGCACTGAGCTGGGCGAGCGCCTTACCGCTGAGTTCCGCCCCCAGCCCTCGAAACAAACATTTCTAAAGAATCATCAATAAATCAAGCAGACTACACCCCTGCCCTCGTGAAACCTAGAGTTTTCGGGGCTGAGGGGCTAGTTGAGGACCGCGAAAGAAACGTTAAACAAATAGCCATTGGACGATTTCACCCTGTCACGTGACTCCTGTTGTGGCTGAGGGATGAGCATAGGGTGCCAGGAGAGTGTTTTGGAGAACATGTGGGCTGATCTCTCTGACTCACTTGCCCCAGCTTGTCCAGGCAGGCAGACAGACAGACCCCCACTTTCCTAGATTCTTGGAACAGCCGCTTGGGTCCGCCTACGGGACTCAGCCAATGGCAGCCGTTGACTGGCCACTGGAGGGTGGGGCAAAGGGAGAAAAACACCGCCAAGTGTTCCGGGGCCCTCCCAGCATTCGATGGCCTGAAGTCTGGTTGGACCATTTCCTCTTTTGTCTCTCCAGCCTTGGCTTAGTGGCCGCTTCTGCTGTGGCCGGTTCCAGGTTGTCGCACCATTTTGTTGTCCTAGCTCTTCCATCATCTGGTCACAGTCCCTGGACAGGATTCCCTGTTTTGAATACAGTGTTACTGGGTTTCCCTAGTTGGCCCGGGATGGCTGTAATTACCCTTTGCATTTTCAAGCCCCAACCCACTGCCTTTGCTGGTGGCTTGTTCCTGTGACTGAGCTGGGCTGTGACTTCCTAACAGACAGTGTCTGGCTGTTGCCTGTCTTAGGTCACTGCCAAAGAATGCAGCCCGAAGGCTTGCAGGCAGCGGTGACTGACAGCGTGGACCACAAGGAACTCTGGAGGTGTAGTGACACGGAGAGCTTTGAGAGAGGACTTCCTCCGAGAGCCTCACGTTTCAGATTCTGAATTTATTTCCTTTCAGCGATGGCTTGTCATCCCAACCCATTACCAGAGCCCTCGGGGTCCCCTACTCCGTGCTCACCACCCTTCAGGGCCACCCAAGCAGGAAGGTCTGTTCCCACACCTACCCCAGTCATAGCTTCCATCCCTGAAGTGCTGTGGCTTTCAGAGAGCCCTAGGCGTGCTGAGGAGACACAGGTGAACTGTTCCAACAGTAAGGCAGCTTTTCTAAGCCGGGGCATGGGCATCAGAGTGCTCATGTAGCAAGCTGGGGCTGAAATGGGAGGAGCAGAGAAGGAAAGGGTGGTCCCAGAGCTGCAGTATCCCCAGGGACACTTCCATCTCAGAGGCCAAGACCCTCAGGGTCCCTCAATAGTTAATTTCTTTTTAATTATAAATTTTATTATTAAAAACCTTGCAAATGAGCAAAAACATCACACCCTAAATGAAGCAGATCCAAAGTCCACGCATCACTCATTTATGCCAAGACGGCGTGTGTTTATGGCGGCACAGTGTGTTTTATTCCCTGGGTCTGGCATGGTGTGTGCCGTCCAAGCAGGATCAGGACTAGTCAGCATTTTCAATGGAAACAAATGTTACTCTCATCTAGGCCTCTTTGCAGAAAGCCCAGCCTCCTTAGAATGGCAGCCAGAAAACTCCACACTCTCCTAATCCTGCAGTTCCCCACTAATCAGACGTCTAGACAAGAACAGCCTCTGCTCCTTTTCCTGTTAGCAAATCTGCCCTGACAAGTCACATCCTCCGCCGCCGATGCCACTGAAATGTTCTCTATTTGCTCTGCGGCCCTTCTGAGACTTGGCTCTGGAAATACTATCAGCTCCTGGATCAAGTCGATTCTCTTCAAATCACGTTTGGATTTTCCATTCTCTCAAGAAGAGCTCTCTGTTCACAGGGCAATTAGTATTGCTTTGAATGGAAATAGAGTACTGTGGGGTTTGTGTCTGCATGATCAGCGAGCTGACCTTCATTCATGGGTCTGGTGACTTTGGAGAGAACACCATTTAGACAACACAATGCGCTGCTTAATCTGCTGTGGAAAATGGGGTGGAGACATTTCTGTTTCATCCATCCATTGGAGATGGGACCGATTATTGCTTGGTTTCTCTCTGTGCTTGGCTAGATCCAGCAACGGTTGCAAAGTCATATCAAAGAGATTTAAAGCAAATGTTAATTTGTATATTTTATAATGAGTACCAAAATAATGGGAATCAAAGGCTGTCAGAGGAGTTGGGGAGCCTGGACACTGGTTACAGAGATCTTTCCACTCCTACCTCTCTCCCTCATGTTCCGTAGCCCACCCTCACGCCACATCATTGAGAACTAAGCCAGCCTATTTAAAGGACAGCCTATTCTGAAGGAGTAGTGCATGTATACGTACGATGCAGTTACTACCCCCATCTGAAGTTTTCATTTTCAGAGTTTCCATTTCCCACAGTCAACTTCAGTCTGAAAATATTAAATAAAAAAGTCCCCCAAATAAATAATTTTTACATTTTACCACATTTATCATAGCATGCTATAACAGTTTTATTTTATTATTAGCTGGTGACATTAATCTCTTGCTATGCATAATCTATAAATTAGACTTTACCTGGACACAAATATATAGGAGAAACATAGTAAATATAGGGCCTAGTACTACCCCAAGGTCCAGTACTGAGGGTCTGGAAATGTATTCCCCACATAAGGGATGACTATCGCACGCTGGTCCACACTGACAAGATCTACTATAAATCAAAACATAATGAAAATGTTGTGTTTCACCAAGCCCTGTGGACACAGCTTTTTCTTAGAGCCAGTAGATGTGGTTACCAAGTGACTCCTGCCACAATCTGAGGGGACTTTGCTCCCTGCCCCCTGGGCTGCCTTCCCATCTGCCACACGTTTCTCATCTGTGGGATACTAATGTTTCATGGAGCACTCTGCAAGGAGGAGAGCCCTCCAGACTCATCACCAGACAGCTCCTTCAGAGTGCTGAAGCAACCCAGGAAGCATCTTGTAGCGGACTAACTGAGTCCAGACAGGATCCCTGAAGTCCAAGAGAGAGGAACTCATGTCAGCACACGAGCCCATGGGATAGCACTAGAGCTTATTGAGTTTGCATATGCCGGTCAAGTATCCTTGGGCATCTTTAGAAGCCATTATGAGAAGACAAGTTTCAATGCATAGACTACAGACACAAGCTAGTTTGTAGAAGCATTTGCCTTTTGAGCACGCTTTTCCTAGTTTTTTCCAGTGTTTCCAGAAACACACATGGTAAGCCATTACAAGTGCAAGGCAGTATATATCATTTATCTGATCTCTTTCTTTTTCTTTTTGTTTATTATTATTTATTATTATTACTTTTGGTTTTTCAAGACAGGGTTTCACTATACAGCCCTGGCTGTCCTTCTCTGTAGACAAGGCTGGCCTTGAACTCACAGAGATCTACCTGCCTGTGCCTCCCAAGTGCTGGGATTAAAGGCGTGTGACACTACCGCCCGGCTTCTTTTCTTCTCCTTCTCCTTCTTCTTCTCCTTCTTCTCCTCCTCCTCCTCCTCCTCCTCCTCCTCCTCCTTCTCCTCCTCCTCCTCCTTCTTCTTCTCCTCCTCCTCCTCCTCTTCCTTCTTTTTTGAAAGCTACTCTATAAAAATGTTAACTTTTAGCACCACAGTGATGCTCTTTCTGGAACAGAGTCATCTTCCACACCCACATGGGCCTTCACCTATAGGAATTTCAGGTAGAAGCTACAATAGCACACTACAATATTACCCAACATTCCAGCAACGTCACAAAGAGAGAATTATGTCTCAATTTCTCTCTATAACAGGAAACTAAGCCTGCAGGCAAAGTTTTGAATGTTGCTAAATGTGTTTGAAATGATCCAAAGGTCAACTGGGAGGCAGCTTTGCAAAAATAAAGATCAAGATGTTCATTTATAATCTCTTGCATCTGAAGCCTCACTGCAGAAATACCAGTTATCAGTAGTGCCACACAGGCTGCTTGACCTCCATCAGCCTCAGTGACTTAACCTCTGAAATGGGGGTAAGGTGTGCCACGAGGACCAAGTGATCGAAATGACAGCCCTGGGGACAAGGCTGGAAGCAGAAGTCCAATGCGTGCTTTTCCTTCATGGAGTCTAATGCCACTGAGCCCTGAGCCCGTGGAAGCACACGGCTGACGGAAAAGGGCTGGCCACTTTCCTTGTCTTTTTTTCCCTTTTTATTTTGTCTTCACAGAATGGGAGGGAGGAAGGGAGCCAGGTCTCCAGCCTCACAAAAGGCCAGTGTCTGCAGCTCGGCGATGTCTGGGAGGCCCATTAGGCTAAAAGGCAACCGTGCCAAGTTTACATATGGTTTTCATATCACCAGGCTTGTTTTGACTCCTGCGAGCTTTCTCTGTAACAATTCCTCTGGAGGAAAGGAAGTGCAGGCGATCCGAAGGCCAGAGCTGTAGTTGCAGAGGCAACAAGGGCACAAAGAAATCAAAATACCTCTAGGGCTGTGCAGGATCCCGACAACTGTCCCCATGGTGGCCACCTCCTTGCTGGCCTTCCAAGGCTTTCAACTTCTGGTCTGTTCTGGCTTCCAGAGGACTCAGTCATGTCTGAACTCCCTTCCCAAAGGAGGACAGGCAGGCAGAAGAATTTGGCAGATGAACAAAGGCCATTAGCAGTGTCTGGTCTGCCGTAGGTGGTGGTAGCATCTGTAGTCCACGGGCTCCGGTAAGCCATCGTGGGCTGCCCCTTCCATTGCGGCCCTACGACAAGTACACTCCAGCTCAGCTGGCCGGAAACAAAGCCGGGTCAAACCAACCAGTTCTTTCTAGGTGTTGCCCAAACAGAGTGGGCTGTAGCTGCAACCATAATGATAATTTATTGAATTACATCTATGAATGGGTGTGTGTGTGTGTGTGTGTGTGTGTGTGTGTGTGTGTGTGTGTGTGTGTGTACATGCACATATATGCCACAGCACACATGTAGAGGTCAGAGAACAACCTCAGGATGCTGCCTCTCACTTTCCACCTTTATAAGGTATTTTATTTAATAGTTCTACATGGATCTATTGTATTCAGATCCAACCCACCTCCACCTCCAGTTCCTCACGTATCTCCTCATACTTTTCCTCTCAACTCCATCTTCTCTCCCTCTTTTTGAATACAGTTCCCACTGTGTCCATTTAGTGTTGTCATTTCCTTAGCCTGATTATAATGTAATTAGACAACTGTTTCTTGAGATCCTACCATATACCTAGCATTGTTCTAATTCTGAACAAAACAAACAACAGCAGCTGAAGATTATCGCATCAGTATGTCATATAAGATATTTATCAATTCATCAGCTTGTTTTCTGTATGAAGTAAATGTTATAATTACCCCCTTCTTCAAACCAGGAAACCGAACCCCAGAAAGGTTAAACACATTTTTAATTGTGTTCTGTTTTGAGATAGGATCTTGCTGTATAGCCAGTGTGACCTAGAACTCACCATCCTCCTGCCTCAGCTTCCTGAGTACTGTGATTACAGGCGCGAACCATCCCAGCTAAGGTGAAGCGTGCGCCAGATAGCATTATTAGACTAGGAGCCACACTTAGGGCTGCTCCATGACACGTAAATGGAGCCAGGTCTGGACAACACTGTGGCGTCTACCCTGACCACAGCCTCAGACATCCACATCCAGATTTCTGTTGTGTGAAGCTCTGTCTAACAGTAATGAGTGGTCTGTCCAGCCCTGTCTGGCCGTGAGATCTTGACTATAAACATCTTGCAGGGCTCTCAAACCTTGGCCTCCTAACCTTTCTCTTTTACCTCCCCACTGGGGCTTTCCCAGGCCACGCAGAGGGCAGGGACCTCAGGAGCTCAGTCTCATATCTCAGGCTCCTAGAGGCAGAGAGCCGCTGGTCTCACTACTAAGCGCCTATCTTTTCTGAGAGGAAGTCACCACTTCACACGACTCTTCTGCCTTGCTTGTCTGGCTTCTCCGCTTTCCTTGAGACTTCCTGCGTGGAGTCTGCCCCTAGGGATAGGGAAGGAAGAAGATAAGCTATGAGGCTTAGGCCTCAGTTTGCTCCAATGGGCAGGTATGCAGGCAATAGAAGGATATGTTGGTGGTCTGCTATCTCAGTTCAAGTAACACAGACTCTTTGGTCCCCATGTCTCCCGGGCCTTTGTACTCTTATCATAATCTGATCATCATTATGATAATCTGTATCATAGTCACAGCCAACATCTGCATCCCCATTTAGACTCAGCTTTATAACTCCTCCCCGACACGAGTAACGGAAACAATTAACAATCTCTTTGGGGGGCGGGGCCGGGCTCAGAATGTTGAAATTCAGCCAGCCGTTCTTTAGGCAAACCACAGACCCAGGTGGTGCTGGCAGCTTTCGGAAAGACTGGCTGCTACACGAGCTTTTAACCAACGTTGGGAAACAAGTCCTACCAAGAGTGGGGTGTCACAGGGAGGCTGCAGACACAGGCCGAAAAGATCTGAGTTCAAATCCTCGCTCAGCGTCTTTCTGGCAAGATGACTGTGGCAGGTCCCTTGGCTTCTCTTGGACTTGCTGTTCTCGACACTAGAACCCGAGTAAGATGAACCATGTATGCGTCACCCAAGTCACGGGAAGGGCTTAGTACATTATACTTATAATTATTCCTAGTAATAATCCCTCGAGTCTTTTCTCATCACTCCAAGCATTCATAGCCTCAGCTTTCACAGAGGCAGGAAACATACTGTATTTGGATCTCTCCAAGGGGAAACAGAGTCTCAGGAAAATTAGCGGATGGAAAGATCGTATGAGAAGCAAGGGATAGAGGTGGAATGGAGACTTAAAGGCACAATCATCTCCACCCTACTCCACCTCTCCAGAAGGTGTCATGTGCAGCTGTTTAAATGCAAACCCTTTCAGGAATGACTACTAAATTCCATTTCCCCCGTCTTCCAGAAAAACCTCAGTAAATGAGAACATGAGAAGTGAAGAGCTCCTCTAAATTCTCCAGGACTGGGTACCCGGCTGTATTTCAACATTCTGAGCCCAGCCCCGTCCCCCAAAGAGATTGCTAATTGTTTCAGTTACTTTTCTAGTTGCAGAGACACAGTAAACTGGGGAAGGGTTTATCCATGCTCACAGTTTGAGGGGATACAGTCTGTCATGGTGGAGAAAGTGGGTTGGAGTTTGGGCTCATTATCTCCTCACATCTCTGGGCACAAGAAGCAAAGACCAGAAGGATATTGGTCTGGACTATAAAGCTCAAGGCCATCCCCCAGTGGCCTACTTCTTCTAGCAAGGCTTTACCTTTTGGGAATCACATGTTAAAATACAGGACCCTACAGAAGACATGTCACATTCGGACCACAGCATTCATTCACATGTGGAGGTGATATATGTTGGCAATCTGCCCTTTTACCTTCCTGGTGTCCATTTCCCATTTATGGTTGTTTTGTTCTCATTCTTACTCCAAGCACATCAGGAGAGTAGCCCTTATCTTCTCCTCTCCAAGACTGGCCTATGACCTAGGCCCAGCCAACAAAATTTTTCTATGCTTTTGGCCGAGAGAATTGGCTTGGTTTGGGAATGTACGTACCATCCACACAGGGCTAATCAGACTCAATTCGGGAACTTTTGGTAGAGCAACTGGGAAGGGGCTTGTCTTCTCTTTGGGCTAGGAATTGCTACCTCTGAGGCTGATACAATCCTGGAGCTTCCAGGGAAATAATGTGACCAGAGAAAAAGACAGATAAGAAATGAGCAAGCTCAAGGCCTCTGTGGGATCCCACAAAGGTTTTCTAGTGAAATCTGAGCCTGCTTTACACAGCAGGCCTGCATTAGGGGATGGCTGGACCATGTGCATGGTCACCAGGCGTTTGGGATGGTCTACACTTGGCTGTGCTGGGGAAGGTCTTTTGCCTCATCCCCTTGGCATTCTTTTAAAAGGCCCTTTAGTAGAGACAGAAGGGGCTGATGGATTAGGATCCAGGCCCTCCTGAGCTATTCTATATTTTCTAACTGTCTCTCTCTATATATAATTCTATCTACAAATTTCTCACTTCTCCCTACTCAAGAGTACCCTGGGTCATAAAAGTGTTGACTGGTCTGTCACAGGCCTCTGGACATGTGGATATCACAGTGGTCTGTAGACCCAGCCATGTCCAAACTCAACAAATCCACTTTTAACTTTTCCCATTAAACGAGCCCACAGATTCATCATCTTGATCCTTAAGTCACCTCTAATTAGGCTTCTGTCACGCCCCTCCCACCCCCAGAAGGATCCCATTTCATTTGAAAAGAGAGTCTGTTCCTATCTTGCCTAGAAATCCAGTTGTCTCCTTGGTAAAGTGAAAACGGCCCCAGTCAGCCTTCTCATTTAGCTAATGGTACCATGCTTTCGTGTCCAGCATCAAAGACTCATCCAGCAGCTGACACCATCTCCAACAATGACCTGGGATTTAGGGATTTAAGTCAGAGTCAGGGACAGCAGTGAGGAGAGGCTCACTGAGTCAGCCTTTCAATGGAAACTTCTATTCATGTTCTTAAGCAATTAGACATCTGCTGTGACATTATGGACAGCTTAATGCCATACAGCCACTCACGTGACATTAATGTTGACTTCCCAAAGCACCCTATGCTCACTGGGCATCAGGGTTGTAACTGTTAGATCATGTTCCATAGATCATGTATACAACAAGGAAGAAAAGCCAAAATCGTGCAGAAATTGGGGCAAGGCAAGTCTATAAATCTTGACTGATTTCACTTTTCTCACTCAAGTAAGTGTTGAATGAGGTCAAGAGGAAGGTGTCGTCACAGTTTTGAAATTATTCTTCACTTCCAGCCTTTTAGAGGGAGCACAGCAACTTATTTACATATTCCCCCATGCAAGGATCTGAATCTCAGTTGCCCAGTCTGTCTCCAAAAGGGACAGACTTCTCTCAATGGATGGCATACTACCCACCCAGAAGCTTACAGGAGAGTTCTATGTAAACCCACTCTGTGTCTAAGCGCGCTTCAATTTCTAGCTTCCCACCAATATAAAAACACTCTGCAGTTTTTATCATGTCTGTTCTGAGTTGAGGGATGGGGATGAATTGCACACACAAGTGCTGCCTGGGTCCTTGGTGGCTGCCAATTTTGGGGACCCTTGTGCATGCACATCTCATTCTTTGGTTTTCCCATACTCTTCTATCTCTTAACTTTATCTGTTCGCTGTCTCTCAGCCTTGGACTAAACTGAACCTATCTATATTCAACTGTATCATAACATACAGTTGTGGAGCGTATGATATGTACTCTGGGCCATTCTGAAATATGAAAAGTTCTGTTCATGTCTATTCTACATGATGTGAAAGAGTGGTTTTTAATATAGAAAACAGTATAAATGAGGGCACCTGGGATTGGGCAAAATGGTGATTTTATGAATAGATGAGCCCATGAAAGAATGAAAGAGGGAATGAATAAGTCAATCAAGGAGAGCCTGAATGTGCTTTCTCTCCACGTGATTCCGATTTCTCTCCTTCCCATGAGCTGTCTGTTCCAGCCTGTCTTTTCCTAATGTAAGTGTAGCACATGACAGGCACTCCACAGGTACTGCCTGAACTTGTACAAGTCTCTGGCTTCATTCTTTTCCCACGTCTACTTCCTATCTGGGCAAATGCTACACTTACTTCAGCTTGTGGATACAATCTGCTGAAGCAAACAGCTCTGTAGAGTTCTTCTCCTCCCCCCCTTCCTTTAGATTTGTGGTCGCCTCGGTTTGACCCTTCACCTTCTCACCCCACCTCCCCTTGCTCCTGCTGGATCACACATGCAGCGTGTGTTTCTGGAACACTGATGTGCTGTGTGCCTTTTTTTTTTTTTTTTTTTTTTTTTGGTTTTTCGAGACAGGGTTTCTCTGTGTAGCTTTGCGCCTCTCCTGGAACTCACTTGGTAGCCCAGGCTGGCCTCGAACTCACAGAGATCCGCCTGGCTCTGCCTCCCGAGTGCTGGGATTAAAGGCGTGCGCCACCACTGCCCGGCCCCTGCTGTGTGCCTTTTGAAGCTCTTGTTGGTTGTGTTCCAAGTGTGATAGCATCGAGAGCTTGGAAGAGGTGGGAACTTGAAGAGAGAAATGGATAGTAATGAGGGATGGGTGTCTGTGGTAGCCTGAACGAAAATGGCCCCCACAGACTCATAGTTGGGTAGTTTAAAAGAAAATGGCCCCCAAAGACAGTGGCACTGTTAGGAGGCGTGGCTTTGTTGGAGGAAGTGTGTCACTGTGGGTGTGGGCTTTGAGGTCTCCTGTGCTCAAGCTACACTCATTGTGGTAGACAGTTGACTTCCTGTTGCCTACAGATCAGGATGTAGAACTCTTGGCTCCTTCTCCAGCACCATGTCTGCCTGCAGCCACTGTGTCCCACCATGTTGATAATGGACTAAACTTCTGAAACCGTAAGTCACCCCTAATTAAGTGTTTATGAGTTGCCATAGTCATGGTGTCTCTTCACGGGAATAAAAACTCCACTAAGACAGAGTCTGTCTCATTGGATCCATTAGTAACACCGACAGTGGGTTGTCACAAAGTGAGCCCTCATCCTTCTTTGGGCTCTTTTGTGCACATCTGGCTGACTTTCTGTTTTTCCACCATGTTATGATGCAGCACGAAGTCCTTGGGAAATGTTATACCACACCCTCAAACTCCTCAGTTAGACCTGGGTGACACCATTTCTTTGGTCCGTCATTGATGCCCTCCCAATCTGCAATGAATAAATGTTATTTTACGTCTTTCTAGAGACATAATGTTATTCAAGGCCACAGTGGTGTTTTTCTGACCCTATTTGGCCCTTCACACCTTCTACTTCTAGTAGACATCTTTTGTTTTTGTTTTTGGTTTTTGAGACAGGGTCTGACTGTGTAGTTTTGGCTGGCCTGGAACTCACTATGTAGACCAGGCTGGCTTTGAACCCATAGAGATCCGCCTACCTCTGTCTCCTGAGTACTGGGATTAAAGGCATGTGCCACCATGCCTAGTACTTCTGGCAGATTCTGAAATGGATCTGTCTTCCCTACTGGCTCCAGGAGGTAAGGCCTTTCCCACGTGTTGGAATCTTGGGGTTTCCCACTGTGTCTGGGCACTTAGGAAGTACCAAGACTCAATTCTGAACTGCCTGCCTCCAGGTCCTTCCAGAACTGAGTGATGTCATAGATACCGGGTCGAGGGTCCCACTCCATCTAGCACAATTCCCCTGTCAGTGCATTCTCTGCCACACATTACCAAACTGCCTCACCCACCCGCCCACCCTCTAAACACATCCTTCCACCCAAACCTTAGCAGTCCTTCAGGGGCCAGTTGGGTTGTTTTGAAGAAGACTTATTTTTACTTATGCCTATGTGTATGTATGTCTGTGTGAATGTATGCCACATGTGTTCAGGTGTCTGTGGAGAGAATGTCAGACCCCCGGAGCTGGAGTTTCAGGTGGTTGTGAGCTCTCTAACATGGGTACTGAGAACCAAACTTGGATCCCTGGAAGAGTAGCCCATGCTCTTGACCACTGAGCCATCTTTCCAGTCCTCAGTACATGTTCTAGCTCCTTGAAGACGCAACCTATGGCCACTCCAGCTCTTACTGACCTTCATCTCTCTCCTTAAGTTTGATGCTTTATGAATCAGTGTTTACCACTGATTCTTTGTTATGGAAGTCCGTGCCTTCCTCAGACTGTAAATTCCCTAGGGACAGACAGCCTGTCAAGTTTGTTTTTGTTTGTTTTTCAGTGACCTGCATATTGGGCATGCCATGTGCATGGTGATTTAAATACAAAATACAAAATCTGGTAAATTAATTCTTTTAATACTTGAAAAAAAATCAGCAACCTTTCAACTTTGGAGGATCACTTTGACGAGGACACTTGCAGGAAAACACATTTCCCTGGAAATGAACTTTCTGTCCCAAACAGTCGAATACATTGGCTTCCTAAGAAAGAGAAATAGAAATAGAATTCTGTCCTCCACACCTCTGCTGGAGCCTGTTCCTATCTATACATGCTCGTCACATGGGCAAGACATATGAAGCAATCAAAGGTTCTGTGGATGATTGAAAACTCAAGTGGAGCTGTGGCATTTGTCAATAGCCACCAGCGTTCAGCAAATGTGCTCCACGTCATTGGGCACCGGCCCCATTGTGAAGCATTATTTCTATTCTGAATGGGACTGGCATTATGTAACAGGACAGAAGGTACGAAAAAGCAAAACAAGAAATAGACTAATGCCACCTTTCCCTTTTTAAGTGCCTTGTTGAGTGCCTGGCTAGGAGTTGGATTAAATTGAATTCCATTCCTCAGACTCAGCTCTGAATGGCTGGGAGCCTTCTCAGACCTCGGGATTTCAGCACAAAAGGAAGAACAAAACACTGAATTTACACACAAGCAATTATATTCTTTATGAAGCCTGTGCTAAACTTTGTGTTTATGTGTGTTTGTATGCATGTTTACATATGTGTGTGGAGGTGAAAGGTCAGTGTTGGTGTCGTTCCTCAGGAGCATTGTCCATCTTGTGTGAGGCAGGATCCCTCACTGGCCTGGAACTCACAGGTTCTCTGGATAGACCTTCCCGTTTGCAGGCAAATACTCCGTCGACTCTTCCATCTGCCCAGCTCTAGCCTGTGCTAAAGTGTGTACACTATGAGCTTGGACAGCAGAAATAACAACATGGCTCAATACTCCATTTTAGCCACACGCACGCACACACACACACACGCACGCACGCACGCACACACACACACACACACACACACACACACACACACACACACACACACACACACAGAGTCTCCAGCCTTTTTCCTAACCTGCCTTCTTTTAATCCTTGCATTTCACACATTCCATTCCAAATACATACCCCCTCCAACCCCTGAGCTGAAGAAAAGATTGAAAGGGGAGATACGGGCTGAGGGTAAAGGGCACTTTGCCCTGGGAAGCTAGACAGCAGAGTCTATTGAGAGGTGGGCTGCGCGTTCTGAGTTGTGAGTCTCCGGAGCCAGACTGTCTGTGCTCAGTAGCTGCAGCCTTTCCCGGGTCCCAGCTGTGTCTCCTGGGTCCCCTTGGGTAGACTGCCCAACTCTTCTGGCCTAGATCTCACATCTGTTAGCAGGGAGGGCATCCTATCAACATCGGCCTTGTCATGTGGCTTTTGTTGTGACGGTGTCGTGAGTCAATACACCTGGAGTCCGTGGAGCAGTGCTGGCACGTGGCCTGCGGTCAGCTGGCGGTCAGCTGGTGGTCAGTGACTACTGCAGGTAGAGGTAAGTCCTGTGCGGGCTCAGGACAAGACACCCAGGAGGAAGTGCAGCAAGAAAGCCATGAAGTGAGAAGCACTTGTCACCAGCTGTTCTATATGGAGGGTCTCCACTTTTCACCAGCCGTTCTTTATGCAGGGTCTCTTTCTACATCAGGCAGCTGCTGGGACGGGAGAACACAGACACGAAAAGCCCAGTAGAGTCCCTGCCCTGTGAGCTTGCGGTCCAGCAGGAAGGTCTATTTCTAGCCTCCCTCTGCATGAGATGCCCTTCTCCTGCGGGTCCACAGTGCCTGGTCTGTGCGAAGACGCTTGTTACTACTGTGCCTCTCTGGGTGGGCTCCTCATAGACGTTCTTGGTTCTTGACTGCTCACTTCAATTCCATATTAGCTACTCGCTCAAATCCTAGGCCAGCTCACCCCTTGGCTGTCTGCGATGCCCTCCCTTCCGAGCTTCTGTTTTCCCACGGCAAACCACGTGCTCTGTGCACCCCCTGTCTCCCTTGAGGTGCTCCTTTGGTCCTTGACTGCCGTGTTAGTAGCAGACGCTGCCCGCCTGCCTCTTCCCCTTGTCTCCAACTGGCCTACCACCTCCTTCATTTATCTCCCATTCTGCACCAATGACCTTGCTCCCCCTCCCTGAGACCCAAGCTGGCACCCATCAAGATGCTCTCAATCTTTTGCAATCTCTACAGACTTCAAATCACCCTCTTCCTCCTTCTGGAATCAGGGCAGACTGAGTCAAGGCTGAGTAAGTGACTAGAGAAGCCTGGGGCCTGACCCACCTTCACAGCCAGTCTCTACCTGTCCCTCATCTTTCCCTGCCTTTGGTCACCCATTGCTACCAGCTTAACTTTCTCTGACTCCATCTGATGTCCCTTTTCCTCAGTATACTCAAAATGCACAGATCCACCTACCCATCCACTCACAAACAGACACATTATTTGGTAGCATGGGCTCTATGGTAAGCATGTCCCTAGGCTTTTGGGGACAGAGCAGTGAACTCACAGGGCTTATATTCTGGAGTTGAAAGCTGATGATAAGCAACCAAATAGAACATGGTATATGGAACCAAGAATTGAAAACACCCAGGGAAAAAATGCCTGTACTGAAGATAGATAGACTTTTTTTATGGTCACAATTCCAAAATAATAATCCAGCTAAGCAACTACTCACACGGCATTTATATTCTTTTAGGGATTCTAAATAATCTAGAGATGTCTGAAAGTCTGAGAGAGGAAACATGCAGGTTATATGCAAATACTACATCATTTCACATAAGGCACTTGAGTGTCTAAGGGTTTGGAGAATTTGTGAGGTGTCCTGGAACTGCAGATGCTGAAGGCCAGAGAGACAACAAGCTTGGACCATGAATCTAAGTGGTGCCAGGCCTGGAACAGAACTGTGGACAAAGGATGGAGAGAGGTAAGACATGCTGTAAAAAGGGCTACTTGTGGTTTACGTTATTTCATTATGTGAAGGAGAAGCTGCTGAGGGCTCCCATGCTTGGACAAGCTGTTGAGAAACTTCTAGGGCCCCTGCTGGGCTGTCTAACAATCTGGACATTGTTCTCCCTAGTGTTCTGGGGCTGGCATGTGCTGGAGCTGTAAGAAGCCAGCCCTCAGCTCACAAAGGGTCTGCTTGACAGTCCAATGCAATAGCTGGTCCGAGGCAATCATCCCATCTTTTCTTGGGGACAGAGGACAGAGGAATGTCTCGACTCCTGGCTGCACTGCAGCCTTGACCAATGAATACAGACAGGCTTTCGTAGGGCTTTCCTTCTATCTCCTCATCTAAGTGCAGGTAATGAGGAGTCAGGGAGAGAAGCTGACAAGTTATAAATAACTACCTCTCCACCACTGATAAGAGGCCAGCGTGGGCCTGAGAACTTCTTGTCTCTTTCACCCTTGTCATGAGAATACAAGAATATTAAGCTTGTATAGTTTGTCAGTCCTTTTTAAAAAATTTGTTTTTATTTTATGTGCATTGGTATTTTGCCTGCATGTATGTCTGTGAGGGTGCCAGATCCCCTGAAGCTGGAGTTACAGGCAGCTGTGAGCTGCCATGTGGAGGCTGGGAATTGAACCCAGGTCCTCTGGAAGAGCAGCCAGTGCTCTTAACCTCTGAGCCATCTCTCCAGCCCTGTCAGTTCCTTTTATACAATGGGTCTCACTAGATATTCGACATACTGTTGTGATACTCAAATCAGCTATACCTTATTTACCATCGAATTACAAATACACCTTCCAGTTAGTGTGTGGAGTTACACCTTCATTTTGGAAACAAATATTTTGTTGTTGCATGCTTTGGGGGTCAGTTAAGAATCAGCTTGAACATCCTGCAGTTTTCCTACCTTGTAGTACTTAAGGTCTAGGGTAGATAGCTTTACATTCCCAGTGAATTAATAAGAACTAATAATGAACTGCATACAAAGTTCCCGGCAGAAATGACCCAACATACCAACCCTCACACTCCTTGGAATGTACGGCCCTTCTACCAGCTCCATTCTGCTATGCACACAGCTTCTATCTTGGATCTAAGTTGTTTCTTTATATAGAAGCCAGTGCCTTTGTTAAATCAAGAACATGAGTCATTCGTACATTTCCTAAAAACCATTCCATCACATTCTTCTCAGCTGCTACCCATTTTCTTTTGTAATCAGGAGAAAAATGCATTAATAATGAGAACATCTCGGTGAAAAGCCTAAATGCTCACGGACTAGGTAGAGGGGAAATGTCTCCTCACAGTGACTGAATTCCAAGCCAAGCTTATTTAAGAAGCTCATTACGTCTCCATTTGCATTGTCACCAATTCGGTAACTTCTGTGTCCCTGCTAATTTGGCTATCAGCCCATACCATGACTTCGTACTGTGACCTGGGAGAGTTCAGGTGTTTTGGAATGGACTGAGCTAGTGGCCTGAATGAGGGGTTGGGTAGTGTTTGATGGACACTGTAATCCTGATACTGCAATGAGAGCCAGTGGCTTGGGCCCCAAACACAGCTTCGTAGTTCCTTCTCCAGATGACACGAGGAACAGGGTGCATGACGCTTGCTAGTTTACAGGTGGATACAAAATGCTTCCATTTCCTCCCAGCTTCGTATGTGCATGCGCAGAAGCTCAGGGTTTGGTGAAAGGTCCTTGACTCCTGTGCAAAGACAGTAAGGATCCCTAAAATGGCCTTAGGTGGTCCTGCACTCCCAGGGGCAGGAGGAGGTTAAATATTACGTATGTCCAATCAACTTAGGAATTTGAAGCCGACAGCGAATGTTGAACAACCATCTCAATTGTCTGAGTCTTTCTGGATCTCTCTGCCTGTGTGTATCTTCTGATCATAAAATCTTATCCAGGATCTTGTTCCTGTTCCTGAGGACCCGAGGCTGACACTCATTTCTTTTGCTTTGGGATCTTCTGAATAAATGATGTGTTAAGGAGACATGACCTGCTCAGAGGAGTCTTCCTGCTAGAGAAGGGAGGAAAATGGCCTAAAAGACATTGTGCTGTGTTACCAGGCTTTTCATTTCCCTCGAGGAACTCCTAAAAATGGCCCTGTGAAGAACGTAGTCATGTCAGTTCCCAGTACTCAAATACTCCTACAGCCTTGGCTCTTCCGACTCCCCGGGAAAGCACACTAGGAACGCGCTGTCCCAAGTCATCTTTAAAACTTGAGTTTATTTCCAACTGTTGCCATCAGACTGCTTGTTAAATGGATGCTGTCTGTTCCCAGAATAAAATGACTTGGGCTGTGGTGACAGAAGCCACGGGGAGTGGAGGACAAATTTCAGACCTCTACATGAAAAGAATCACCTCTACCTGCCATTGGTGCGTTGGGTTGAAAGAGAAAGAGGAAACAGCCCGGCTAGAGACAAAATCTGACAGTACATCCAGAGACTGGAGTCATAGGACACTATTTAAAGAGGAAAACACGGCTCCTTCTGCTGCCATAGAAACCAGCCAAGGCACGGGGGGAGGGAAGAGCCTCCTTGAGGCCAGTCCTCCAGCCTAGAATGGAAGACTTTTGTTTTTGGTTTTTCAAAGTTACCGTTTTCTGAGACAAGATGCACATGTGTGTGCGTGTGCATGCATGTAGGGGTGTCTCCTTTTATTTAATGGAGCTTTCCTTGGCCTTTGTTTCTATTTTGTTTTTTTCACTCTAGATTCTGGCTGTCTTTCAACTGTGATTAAATCAAAAGGAAGGTTGGGGTTTTAAAGGGGAAAATCCCCATTGATACCTCGCTGTGTGCCAGCGTGGCTCTCCAGGGTGGACGGCACGGGCCTGTTTGCACCTGCACATACTTTGGGGAATCACTGGGTGCAATCCCCCTGTCTTGATTCATTGTCTGTCCTGTCCCTATTTGCTTCCTCAAACATCTCCCAAAGCTCCAATGTGGCAGAATAAACTTTCTGACCTCTTTAATCCAGGGGCTGTTTCTGAGCCACGGTGCGCTTTAGTTTCAACATTCGGATATATAAACCGTGATTGCAGATCATGCTCTATCAGTCCCAGTGCTGGAGACAGGCCCCCACACTTGCTGGTTCTTCAGGATTCCACGTAGCAGACCGCAGCCATTCCCGGGTCGCAGTATTTCCCAAATAATGTGGAAGTGAAAGCCAAAACTGGTCAGTCATTTGGAAAGTTGGTGAGCGTGCCAAAGTCTGTCTTTTTAGGAGGAGGCTACAGGAGAGAAGGTACCAAGTCAGTGTGGACATGCCGTTGTGGGTGTCAGGAAGACTTAGAACTCTAGTGATTCAGCTGCAAAGTTTCTCAGAGGGAATAGTATACAATGGGTAAAGGATTCCAAACGTCAGCCAGGAGTTAGACTGATGCCCTGTATCTTTTTCCTCCCCCGATAAGAGGAAATGGACTTTCTGGGTTCCTTTGTGATGGCTTTACTTTTCATTTTTTTTATTGCCTATACTCCATTGTACAAAGTGATGGGGTTCATAAAGGCATCTTCATCCACAGATAACCTGTACTTTGACTGTGTCCACCTCTGTATCTTCCCTAGATTTTCTTTTTTTTAAAGGTAGATGTACAATAAGAGATGGGGGGGGGGCAAGCTAGGAAGAGAGAGGAAAGACACTGTAGGTGCAGCCCCTGAATACTTGACTGTGGTCCTAGCTCTCTCTAATTATTATGTTTTCATAATAAGAAAACCTTTGATAACGATAAAACTAATCATGTTTTGCTTACAATAGCCAAAGATGTATCTATTTGCTAGATCCACATATAAATAAGCCTCAAAATAAAAAATAAAATAAAATTACAACTCTTGGCAAAAGCCCACGTACTTTGACATACACCAAATTGGAAGCAACCCTTGGGGATACGGGCAGAGCAACACTCATCTAGGTCCCATGGACATGTTCCCAGGGAAGAAGGGGACCACATCAGCTTCTCTGATTCTGACAATGTGTGTGAGTCCTTAGAATTCTCCTGTGCTCTGCTCTCTGCCTCCCGGGTCTCTGTTCCATAATCAGTTCTCCTCACTGGGAGTGAGGCCTTTGTCTTATGCTCTTGTTCTGATTCCGCAGTGCACAGATATTTACCGGCCTCCTCTGTCATGGTCAAATGCTGCTTCCAAACTAGCTCCCCCATCCTTACACACACAAATACGTACACACATACAACGCACAGCCGTGCAACTGTCCAGCCCTGCTGTTCCTTAACCACAGCCTATCTATTCCTATTCCAGGTCCTTAGTCCTACTTTGTGTTCCTGTAACACCTGCGTTTCTTTTACCAAGGCATTTTCTCACATCGTATTAGAATTGCTTGGCTGCATCTCGGCTTCCCATGCTAAATGTAACTGGAGTCACCAGAGTAAGCCCCAGCCCCAGCACAGTGCCTGTTAGACTCACAGTCCAGATGTTAAATAAATATTTATTAAATTTGCATTCTGGGATCCTAAGGACTTCCAGACACCAAATTATCTCTGGAAGCTCTCAGATCAAAGATAGACTTTAGAGATCAAAGAGAAACTCCAGATGCTGAGGCAAAAATCAAAACTTAGCAAAATAGTTCTGTCTTTACTCCCCCCAAACCCCTCCTATTTTAATCTTTATTTAAGAAAGAGAGAGGGGGCAGAGGAAGAGAGAGACAGAGAGGAAGGGAGAGAGCGTGAGCACGTCACTTGGCAACATACCGTCTTCTGGCTATTCATGTCTGCATGTCTTTATGTGTGGGTACATGTGGGTGGGTGCACGCACATGTGTGTGAGCAACCCCGCAGAGGTCAGAAGTCTATGTGGGTGTCTACTTCAATCGTCCACCATCTCATTTTTTGAGACATAATTTCTCACTGAACACGGAGCTGATTCTTTTTAGACTGTCTGGACAGCAAGCTCCAAGATGGAGCTCCTCCTGTCTTCATTTCTCCAAGGCCTGGGTTGTAGGTGTGTGCCACGATGCCTGGGTTTTTCTTTTCTTTTCTTTTTTTCTTTCTTTCTTTCTTTTTTTTTTTTTTTTTACATGGGTGCTGCCAGGGCTTGAACTCAGGCCTTCATGCTGCCTCACAAAACACTTTGCCAACTGAGCTATTTCCCCAGAGCTCATTTAGTTGGTTTTAAATATCACTGATCACCGGCAGATTCGTGGTACTGTCTATTATGGGCTGTGCGATCTTTGTGAAGATGTATGTGAAGCTTTGTTTCTCTCACTTTTAAAGAAAGATGGTCACAGATTCTTTGGCACTATCCCCATCTAAAGGTGGGACCAGTGTTCCTCCTCTTCCCGCTTTGGTTTGGCTGGGTTCTGTGGTGCTTGGCCATTAGCACTAGAGCAAGGCTTTGCCAGATTTCCATATACAAGCTTTAAGAGATTGGCTTCTATTTCGTGTCTTGAGTGCTCACTCATGAGAAGTCATGTGTTCTGAGGCAGCCTGAGCTAACGCGCAGTGCTTCCCACCTTTCTAGCTGAAATGTAGGACGTGGGAATAAAGACGTCATCCTGGATGCCCAGTCAGAACCTTCCGATGATACCCGACTCAGCTGTCAGCTGACAGTGTCTCCGTGAGAGACTCCGGGAAAGAATTGTGCAGTGTCTGGAGAAGGACCGTTGAACCGGTTTGGGGTGGCTTATGGGGCAGCAGTGGGGATGGTTCCTGGAAGTAATGATGATATCTGCCTCAGATTAATGCCGTAGGATCCTCCTGTTTCATTCAGGCTTGGGGGGTGATGGGATTACAGGTAGTGTTTCGCTTCCCTTGCTAAAATTAGAGGTAAAAAGTGAAATTCCTTTCCTATAGTCTGGAATATGGTAAACCCTCAATGGATATCATGTTTCCCGCCCTGTCCCTTCACCCCCCTCACCCCCACCCCACTGATTTTGGATTTCCAAGAAGTGATAACTGAGTGCTATTGTCTGAGTTCTGAGTTTAGATGCAGGTGGGGGCTACTGGGGAGATGCCTGTTAACTAACACCCCACCCCTTTCTTTTTGTCATTTTCCTCAACTTTCTTCTCTCTGTCTCTCTGTCTCTCTGTCTCTCTGTCTCTCTGTCTCTCTGTCTCTCTGTCTCTCTCTCTCTCTCTCTCTCTCTCTCTCTCTCTCTGTTTTAAGTACAGCCAGTTCATTTTGACTTATAATAAAAATACTAAATTCAGCCTCCACGATGCAGACAGAAAAATCACAGGTTTGGTTAGTTTCGTGGTAATGAAAATGAAACATCAGAAGCTAAAATGATTCAAAGCAAAATTCCCTTTGAGAATTTTTATCATGTCTCTGTGTGTGTGCAAAAAGCAGCCGAACAAATACCGTAGACTGCATAATTATTTCCCATGTAAACACTACAGAATTGCAGGCTAGGGGGGCGAGGGTTGAAAGGTGCATGCTACCTGTAATTATAGCTTTGCTAAGTTTCATTTTATAGGCTGGCAAAACTCAAGTTTGACTTAATCCACACAGAAAGACATGATGCAAATTGGACATGCCCTTTTCTCCATGACTCAGACACTGACCTTTACTTCATTCCAGTGTTCTCCCTAGAAGGGCAGCCTTTTACAGTTATTGCTCAGCTTGTGTGCGCCACTGATTATGTGTCTGTCCTAGAAGTCTTACCAAGGAAGTAACGATTCAACAGCACCTTTCTATTTCCTTTCCAATCCCTTCAGCCCTTCAAACTGTTACTAGAGTCCATCACAGTCTGACCAGAGTAGGGTGGGGTAAATTCTATTCAAATACCTGGTGAATAAAGTCCAGAATGAAACTGTGTGGATACTGGCAGCAGCTCCTTTTACATTTCTACCTTTAATAAGGGGTATACAAAAAGTCACAGGCTTTGCTGTCTTAGGCACCAAAGATAAAAGAGGGCCCGAGGGTTGTAAGGGGGGTGGCAGCTGCGATAAGGTCTAGAAGGTTGCTGAAGTTGGGATTTGGCGAGCCTTTGACCATGCTTTTCACTGATGAGAACACTGGGGTGCTGCTAGGCATTTTATGAGTGCTGGGGCCCTACATCTTCCTTGGCGTCAAGCCACTTTTAACTAACCCTTGCCTTATGACCAGACTAAACACGGGGCCCTTCTGCCTCCCAGTGAGTCCCATCCAAGCTTCAGCGACTGTGACTGTTTTCTCACCATTTCACAGCTCTGGGAGGGGATGTGACCTACTGGGTGAGAGGTGCAAGCTTGTTCCAGAGACTTCTGGCTTGGTTTTGCCTCTGGGGCAAAGCACCTTGCTTTCCGCGGTGTGTGTGTTCTCACAATATGGATATTTTGCCCCAAAGACAAATGCCACACTTAATGGCGGGGAGGGGTTGTCTTTGTTTATGGATACAATGGTGGGAAAATGTATAATCCAGGACAGTACTTTTGGATGTAACCAAGTAAGAACGATCAACGTCTTCAGTGCATGAGCAGAGCACAGAGCCGGGGCCTCGGGGTAGTGGCCATGGGCTCATCGGGTTCCCTGGCAGGTTCCTTAGGGTCAGAGGTGGAGAAGCCAGTTAGAGGCAGGCAGCGGTCAGCGAGGCTAGGTGACCCGGGACTCAACACAGAGAATGCCTAGGGAGGCCCGGCGGCGAGGTGGGCAGACAAGGATGGGTGCCCCTAAACCCACCGCGGATCTGACACCCCCCCGCAGATATGACAGGTCCCCCACGAGGATCTGAGACCCAGAAAGACACGGACAGGTCTCTCGGCAGATCTAAGACTCGGCAGAGACGGACAGATCCTCCCACGCGGATCGGAGACCCGGTGGCCCCGCAGCCACCGCTGGGGGCCGCGTGCTAGCGCAGCGGGAGCCGGCTGGAATCCCGCACGTTGCCTCCCTCGCGCCTGCCGCCCTGATTTCCTTCGGTCTCACGGGGCCCCGCACTCGCTCCCGGCTCCTTTTAGGGGCGCAGCTTCTCCCTGCAGGCCGGAGGCGGGGGCCTCGAGCAGGGCGCCCGGGGATTGGCCGCCCGGGGCGGGGGCGGGGCCTGGGCCGGAGAAAAACCCGCGCCCGGCCGCCAGCCACCCCCAGCTGCGAGCCGGAACCGCTGAGACCGAGACCGGTGTCTCGTCGTCCTCCCGTGGTACCTTCTGCTCTCCCTGGACGCACGGCGTCGGACCCCCAACATCGCCCCTCTCCGCGCATCGCCAGCCTCTCCCAGTCCTCACTTTCCTCCCCGAGCGGTGCAGCCCCGGCCGCAGCCGGGCGATGCGCCTCATCCAGAACATGTGCACCATCGCCGAGTACCCCGCCCCGGGCGAGCGGCCGCTGCCGACTACTGTCTGGGGGCAGCGGGCCGCCGGCTGGTCAAGATCGCCGTGGTGGGGGCCAGCGGCGTGGGCAAGACCGGGTGAGTCCAAGCGAGGGGGGAACCTGCTTGGTTGTGGGGCGGGACGTGGGAGACCCCCCGCCGCCGCCCGTACTGCAGGAGGGCAGAGGTGGGGCGTTGCAGCGGAATCGTCCGCCCCTTCATGGCCCTGCTTCAACAGAAGAGGGCCACTCGGGTCCACAGTGGCCTGCCGACTTTCGGGCCGGAGTAGAACTTTAGGGGCTTTGAGCCTCTGGTAGGGTCTGTGGCAGAACAGAGAGTTCTGTAAGGTTAGGAAGACACTCGCCTGCTGGAAGGCTTAGGTGTGGCCCCAGCTGGGCTCAAAGGAGGGGCTGAGCCACAGGACCCTCCCCTCTGGCAGAAGCCGTAACTCACCCGGCTGGCTTCTACCCCCTAATGTCTGGCAGAGGGGTCATGGAGCTACGGGGGTAGGAATTTCAGTGGCCGGCTGTGACTCTCTTTGGCAGAGGTTGTGTTCTAGATGTGGGGAGGGGTGGAGACCCCATCTAACTTGTTCTCGGCTCTCAATTGCAGCTTTGGTGGTCCGGTTCCTCACTAAACGATTCATCGGAGACTATGAACGAAATGCAGGTGAGGAAATATACTGAGAAAAAGCCTGTTGGGGTTGCTGCTCTCAATTCTCAGTGCCTTCAAGGACACTTCCATCAGAGTGACAGTGTGAGCATCAGGATTCTGCCACTTCCAATTCTGCACGCCACCCCTCCCCCCCCCCCCCCCAGCTGCCATCTGGCCTCATTCCATTCCAGGCCCATTCATCATTTTATCAAGTGGCCGAAAGTATTCCCAGTGGTATGTTTTAACTATAGGGACCCCAGTTGGAAGCACCCTTTGTACTCCAGGGCCTTTTCCTTTAAAACATGCCATGCCTGCAAAAGTCATAAAAAAAAAAAAAAACCCAAACAAACAAACAAAAAAAAACAACCAAACAAAAATCCCCAACCAAACTAAAACAAAACAAAACAAAAAAAACAGAAACAAAACAAAAACCCAAAACTGCTGGCCAGCTCCTCCCCCACCCTCACCCTCTGCTGGCGGACTTTCAGGGGTGACCTTTTAAAGCAAAGGCCAAAGGAGGGTGGTTGTAAACCTAAAATTCTTTCCTTAACAGAGGAAAATAACTAGCTGAAGAGTTTCGAGGGGAGTGCTCCTGAATAATGAGGAGACAAATATTTCATTCTCAATGATTGAGAATAGCCACTGTCTCAGGAGACCTCAGGACTTTCTGACTATGACCTGTTAGCACATTGCTTAAGTGAGTAGCTGTTGGGGATTAAGGTGAAATGAGCCATGTAAGCCGTCCCAAGATAAGACATGGCAGCCTTCTGCTTTGATAGAGAGTTGATCATCATGTCACATTTTTATGCCAGGGATATTAACTGTGCATTTACTAACCATATTTGCCTGTGAATCCGGTGTAACCCGTGGACAAAATATAACTGTTTAGAGAATGATAATGTACTAAAATAAAAACAGAAACCCTGCACATACTGAGCCAGAAAATTTGCTTCAAGGAAATATTCTAAATATGGAAACTGAGTTTAAAATTAGACCAGCAAGTTTCTGAAAACCCACGAACTTTGACCCGCTTTTGTTAAATCTACTAGTACGGGGTGAAAATTGCAGCTGGTCTTTAAACAAGATCAGAAGGAAACCCATTAAATAGAAGTGGACTACATCTTTTTTTATTTTTTTCTATGTGTATTGGTGCAGGCTATACTGCATTTAAGAAAAAAAAAAAAACAACCCACATTTCATAAGGCTGCGCATGAAGGAGGAACATGATCTCTTTTCTTTGCCTTCATAGGTAATCTCTACACCCGACAAGTCCAGATAGAGGGAGAAACTCTGGCTATTCAAGTCCAGGACACTCCAGGCATTCAGGTGAGAAACTGTGATGCTGAGTGGGTCGAAGGGGAGACTAGTGGCCGTGGAATTTTTCAGTGGTTCATCAGTTGAAGGAAGAGGAGCTGTGGGGAGTGAGGGCTAGACTTTTGCATGTTTGACAGTTTAATTGTATCTGGCCTCCGGTCAGCCCCGGCCTGGCTTAGTTTGGGAGATTGGGTGAAGGGCAGAGCCCCTTCTGTAGGAGGAGTCACCTCAAGCAGGGGCACGGGGGTGGGGGGTGGGGTGGGGGGGTGGCGGCACACACTAACACTTGGAATTGGCAGTGTTTCCTTGCTTCGGTTTTTATGTATGTGCCTTTAGCATTAAAAACCAAATATGTGGGTCCAGTCTCCAGCACCCGGAATCACTTTTACGTTGTGGAAAGTTTCTCTGCAGACAAAAGAACTCTGCTAGTATTTTTTTTTTTTTCTCCTTCCCCATCCGACACTGGGCAGTTATCCAGGTTTAAATGCTTCCAGCTCCTATCTTTACTTCCCCAGACTTACTGTCTAGCCAGTTAATTTCCCATTTTGTGCAACTACAAAGTCTCTCTGCGTGGAGTTCTCCGCAGGTCCATTTTCCACTTGAGTGTGGTGAGCTGCCCTGTTATTTATTCCCAACTCCGAGCAGCTGGATCAACATATTGTCAAGAAAGCTGAAGTGTGTGGGGACAGGACTTGTTTATGGCCCGGAACCTGCCATCAGCGCTCTGAAGGGTTCCTTTGAATTCAGGATGTGAGTGAGCCGGAGCTCTGAGCCGCACTCACTGTCCACCTTGCTCTCTGCAGGTACACGAGAATGGCCTGAGCTGGACCGAGCAGCTGAATCGCTGCATCCGCTGGGCCGACGCCGTTGTCATCGTTTTCTCCATCACGGACCACACGAGCTATGAGCTCATTGGCCAGCTCCACCAGCACGTCCAGCAGCTCCACCCCGGCGCTCGGCTGCCTGTGGCGGTTGTGGCCAACAAAGCTGACCTGTTACACCTCAAGCAGGTGGACCCTCAGCTTGGACCGCAACTAGCCGGCATGCTGGGCTGTTCCTTCTATGAAGTGTCAGTCAGTGAAAATTACAGCGATGTCTACAGCGCTTTCCACGTCCTTTGCAAAGAAGTGAGCCACAGACAGCAGCCCAGCAGCACGCCCGAGAAGCGGAGAACCTCTCTCATTCCCAGACCAAAGTCACCCAACATGCAGGACCTGAAAAGGAGGTTTAAGCAAGCTCTGTCTGCTAAAGTGAGGACTGTCACGTCTGTCTGAAGCGGGACTCCTTGAGGGGGTTTGGTCTTCTGGGCAGAGGGCCTGAGGTTCTTAGGCAGGACCATCGCAGGCTGACGGCAGTTCATGGTTCCAGAAAGGGCTGCAGCCGAGGGGCCTGAGGGGCCTGTGGAATTCTGCAAAAGAAGTGTTTGGGGCCCGAGGACAGATGGACAGATATGTGACTTTTCTGTTGCTCCTTTAACGTGGGGGTGGGCCATGTTTTTGTTCCTCACTGCCTTATGAATGGTGGTCAGTTTCGCCAGATACATTGATGTGAATTAGGGTGGGCACGAAAGACCCGAGCAAACATTCATAGGCTTTCTCTCCCTTCGCCATTTTTTTTGCCCTCCCAAGAGAAAGGTTTGCTTTTCTCAGTATCTCCAACATGCTATCATTACGGGATGCCTTTCTGACTTGAAGAATACCCAGATTTTTTTAAGAACAAGGAGGGACCCTCCCCACTCCATAAAGGTCAAATTTTAGGAGAAAATATTCTGTGTAAAGACACCTGTGAGCTGTGATCTACAGGAAGGTGCTGGATCTCCTGATACAGGATGGGTATACATGTTGAGTCGCTGTGAAAAACTCAACCCAGGACTGCCCGACTGTGACATGTACAGTTGTTTGCTTCTTCTTTCTTTTTTTTTTTTTAAACTGTGGCATCAGGTACAGAAAAAGTGTTAATTGATGGTGGTGTGGTTTGTGTAAATGACTCACGGCAATGACGTTGGGTTGCTTCCTGGGCCTGGCTGAGTCGTGGCTATGGGTGGCTGAGATACTGAAATGCTGTCTTAGAGAGTGACCCGATGCAGGCCTAGCTGCCAAATCCCCTACACAGATGCACTTTAAGAAGCCACTCATGCTTTGGCTCGAACTGTAATTAATTTATTTTATGTACAATAAATCTCTCATTTGATAAGAGCAGCCATCTGACTGGGGCTTTATTGAAGTGTTTACCTTCGTCCTCCAGAAAGCGTTGTGTAGGATCCCTGTTTACTGACTACGCTGACTCAGGGGATATGCCTTCCAGGTGCGATCTCTTCTGCCTCACAACATGTGACTAGTGATACATTTTATTATCCACATTTTACACATTACAAGACATCCTTGCAAAACAAGTTCAGTAATGTGAGGGCTTCAACCTACAAGCACTGTCGACTGTAATTTGGCCTTTCTAGTCCAGAGTTGCGTGTCTCCTGCTCACTTGCTTCGTGGTCTTCTGGGTAGACCTAAGGTGGCTCACTGTCTGTGTATGCATCTCATCAGAGCTGAGGGCATGCATGCTTCTCCACAATCAGTGCTGCTGAGGGCATGCATGCTTCTCCACACATGAGTGCTGCTGAGGGCATGCATGCTTCTCCACACATGAGTGCTGCTGAGGGCATGCATGCTTCTCCACAATCAGTGCTGCTGGAGGCATGCATGCTTCTCCACACATGAGTGCTGCTGGAGGCATGCATGCTTCTCCACAATCAGTGCTGCTGGAGGCATGCATGCTTCTCCACATGAGTGCTGTTGAGGGCATGCATGCTACTCCACACATGAGTGCTGCTGAGGGCATGCATGCTTCTCCACACATGAGTGCTGCTGAGGGCATGCATGCTACTCCACACATGAGTGCTGCTGAGGGCATGCATGCTTCTCCACACATCAGTGCCGCTTCACATGCGACTCATTTAGTAAAGCTTGTTTGGGCATGCTGTGTCCCCAAACTACACTTTCTTCCCCCAGTAAGAGCTTACAACCATTGATTTGGAGCTATTCAGGAGCTGCTCCCACGGAGCTATTGTCACACACCACATGTGCCACAGCTGCCAGGCCTCTCTTCTGCTGCCTTTGGAGCCTGAAAGGCCTTTCATGCAGACTCAGTGAGTCTCCATCTCAGTGGGCAGGGCATTGTCCTTCCATCTGGGCAGCACGTTCTTGGTTAATCCCCCTCCCCATAACCCTGTGAGGAGGGGTGGGGGAGGGGCCAACAACGATTTCACAAATGAGTGATGTCCTCAAGCTCATATGAAGGAATTCAGTGTCTTCTGACTATTCAGTGACAGTTCTTTATCATGCTTCATATATAAGATGCATACAGCCGCAGAGGTGAGGTAGTGAGATGTGTTGGGAGTCTGCTATGATATAGGGCTGGCTGGGCTATTTAAGCTTATATTCCCAGGGGGAACATCTGACTGCTCTAGACATTCTGACATTCGTGTTTTGTTATACATAGAACTTGTTACTCTTTTTAAAAACAAACAAACAAACAAACAAACTCTTCGAACCTAACCTCACCTCACCTCTGGGAAGGGTGAGTGTTGGCAGCAGGGTGGGGAATGGTACCCACCGAAGACAGAGACAGTAGAAGGGCAGAGATGGGTATCTATATTCTCCTCAGTCTTCCTCTTGTGTGATTGTTAGCAATGCCCGATTCATCTTCGCGCACTGCGCCTGGGCTCACCCACGTTCTGAAATGGGAGCTTTGCGGAGGGCAGAGTTTCGCAGCACAAGGCTGAGTGGAGCTAGCCTTCTGTCCGTCCGTCCGTCTGTCACCTGCCTCCTCTTCCCCACCCCTCACGTGCATCTCTGCAGGGCTCTGGCTGGACTCGTCACAATCTAGGTGCCCCGCACCTTCTCATCTCCTGCCCGTGGGGCACCAATGATGCTCCTCATCCCCTTACCCCTGTGCAGACTCGGCCTCTCGCTTTGCCTAGGTGGGTCTTTCGGCTATGAGGGGTCTTTGGCTACAAAAGGATGAAGTGGAGAGAGGGGAGAGATAGAATATGAAGATAAGAATGAATCTCTGAGGGGAACCACCCAAGACCTAATCCAGGCCACTGTCTCCGGCGGACTTGACTTTCCACAGTTCCAGAACAACCGTGTTCTTAGCGTAAGTTCGGCACAACGTTTACTAATCTCATCTGTCTCAGTACTAGTTATCTCTCCACTCACCCTTCCCCCACGTGACATCTACAAATTCTGGCCCGAGAAGCAGGCTCCTCTCCCACTAGGCAGGGGTAGGTATGAGTCTGGTGCAGAGGAGGAGAGGAACGAGGGTTTGTTGAGTATTTACAACATGCTCTTTCATCTTTGGGGGACTCCTGAGGGAGGCTATATCACTCTTATTTTAAGACGAGGAAACCAAGGCCTAGAGATTATGTTAGCTTAGGGCCAGACAGTAACAGCGCTCTAGTTCATTTACTGACTGTCTGGGCAGCAGAAACCGGAGATGTCTGAAACAAGGACACTGTACACATTGACTCCACTATCTCTCTTCAGTATCCTATACAGCGAAGGGAACAACAGACTCAGCTCTCAAGAAGCTGATCCTGGATCCCTAAGCCGTTCGGGTGCCAAAGCTTGTCTTAATTCCACCCCTCCCCCCTCTACTCTCCTAGACCCAGTTGCTGATCTGGGCTTTCCCCTGACCAGCCTACCCCCCTGGCCCCAGCTTCCTCCACCTCCCTTCTGCTACCGGCTGGTTTACTGCCTGGCCCCAGGGCTCCTGGCAACAGGACCACATCTGC
Organism: Peromyscus californicus insignis; assembly: GCF_007827085.1. Classification (NCBI taxonomy): domain Eukaryota; kingdom Metazoa; phylum Chordata; class Mammalia; order Rodentia; family Cricetidae; genus Peromyscus; species Peromyscus californicus. The sequence goes on from NW_026294424.1 coordinate 67,779,810, forward strand.
TGTTGCCATTAGCCAGAGGCTGCTGGCTGCTTTGGCCTCCAGTCCCCTCAGTAATAAAGACGTCCAGGTTGGAGGGGCTGCCTCCCAGCTGCTCTGTCTCAGAGCCCAACCCACGTCTGTCATGATGTCTGGCTTTCTAGTTTCCTCCCAGCCTCAAATCAAAACCATTTGCAGCCCTGGCTGGGCCTGCTCCTGCTGTACAGTGGCAGGGGAAGCTGGGGGTGGGGGGTCGGGGGAGGCTGTGAAACTGTCTTCTGTCCTCATCCCCAGCTCCAGAAGGTTTGTCTGTCCGGCAGCTCAGAACTCCGAACTTTAGGGCTATGGCTGTGTTTATAGAGAGCCCCTTATTTACGAAAAAAAAAAATGGGATTTCAGCATTGATCTTTTACCCCAAGAGGAAAAAAAAAAACCAAATCTATTTTCTGGGCAAGGGAACAAGTTGTGGGCAGATCCCCACAATGGAGCAGTTGGCACACTATGGTCTTGCTTAGCAGAGTAGAGATGCAAGCACCCAGCTGTGGAGAACTCCCAGAACCTCCTGGTAACAGCCCAGCAGGGAGGCGCCTGCCTGCTTACAATAAAGAACCCAGAAAGCTAACTGGGTACTCCTCTGGAAGTCCAAAGAGAGAAGGTTTCAGCAGGTTCTTATTGTCCGCATCAGTTCCTGAATTGGAGGAGACAATGGGGTTAGGGTCATTAGTGAGGGTGGGGAGACCCCGCCACTCTTCTGCTCTTTCTGACCTGGCTTGCAAGCCCCCCCCCCCCCCCCCCCCCCCCCCCCCCCCCCCCGCCACCATCTGGTTTTATGAAGTTCTTTTCAAAGCAGAGATGGCATTTTTTTGATGTTTCTTGGGCAAGCCAACAGACCACATTTGTAATATTGGATTATTTGTTGTTGACATGCTGTTTCTGGTAACCAGGGTAAGAAGAAACAATAGTGGTCTTGGGAGAGGGGGTATGGAATTATTTGTTATGGAAATAACAGTGTAGCTGTAGGGACTCTGGCACAAACAACTATCTGCATGGGGCCTGACCCTCTGTGTGTAGTACTTCCAAACACTTTGTGCCCTATGCTCATGGGGTCAGGGCTCCAAAGGAGCAGACCTCAGTCTCCACAAAGCATTTGCTGGGATCTTAATTGTGTATTTTAAAAAAAAAAAGTGGCTGCAAGGCCCTTGGTAGGAGATTGGCCTGTGTGCGCCTGCTTTGGCCAGCATGGTTTAGGTGGTAAATATACTCAGGCTTGAGAGTCACCACAGCTCAGCTCCTCAGCTGGACCGTTTGTGTCAGCTTCAGGTGGCTACCATCAGGGGTGTGGGGGAGGTCCCTTTAAAATTCACACATCTGGATAATGTGGAAATGGTAAATGAAGCTTTCAACCCCAGACGACACATAGCTGCTTTCTGACTAACATTGATGGAAAAGTTTCTATTGGAAACATGGATGTGCGTAGGCAACCATCCGACATTCAACACTAGTAGTAGTGTCTTAGGGTTTCTATTGCTGCGAAGATACACCATGACCATGCATCTCTTACAAAGGAAAAATATTTAACTGCAGTGGTGGCCTACAGTTTCAGAGGTTTAGTCCATTATTATCATGGTGGCATGCAGGCCGACATGGTGCTGGAGAAGGAGCTGCTACATGTTGATATGCAGGCAACAGGAAGTAGACTGAGTGTCACACTGAGTGAAGCTTGAGCAAGAGAGACCTCAAAGCCTGCCCCCACAGTGACACACTTCCTCCAACAAGGCCACACCTACTTCAGCAAGGCCACATCTCCTAATGGGGGCCATTTTCCTTCAAACTACCACAGGTAGTGATTCTTAGGTATTGTTATGCTTAGATCTAAAAGATATTCCAAAGGCTCGTGGGTTGAGAACTTGGCCCTCAATGCAGTAGCGCTCAGAGGAGGGGCTTTGGGGAAGGGTAAATGGATCATAAGTGCCTTGATTTCATCAATGGATGAATCCATTGAGAGACTCACAGCTTACTGCAACACTGGGAGGGAATGGAACTTTAGAAGATTGGACTCTCCAGAGGAAGCAGGTCACTGGGCTGTGTCCTGGGAGTGTGTACTTTGTCCCTTCCTCTAGCCTCTCCACAATTTCCTGGCTATCATATGTCAAACATGTCTTCACTCCTACATATTCTTTATCATGTATGATGCTCTGCCTCACCACGGGCACAGAAACATCAGAGCCAAGTGACTGTGGACTGACACCTCTGAGACCATGAGCTAAAATCACAGTTATTCTCCTACAAGTTGATTTTTTTCAGATATTCTGTCACATGACAGAAAGCTAGCCTACCATTGGAGCACTGAGCACCTTACCCTGAGCCATGTTCTTTTTTTGTTTGTTTTGATTGTTTTTTTTTGTTTGTTTGTCTTTGTTTTGTTTTTGTTTTTCGAGACAGGGTTTCTCTGTGTAGCTTTGGAGCCTTTCCTGGAACTCACTCGGTAGCCCAGGCTGGTCTCGAACTCACAGAGATCCACCTGCCTCTGCCTCCCGAGTGCTGGGATTAAAGATATGCACCACCACTGCCTGACCCCTTAGCCATATTCTAAGTACCACTCTTTCAGTTTGTACCAAAACCCAGTGTGGTATGGCCTACTGGCATCTAATTTCATGTTCAACCAAGACCTGGACAAATGAACTACCAGATATATAACATGTGCTCCTGACCTACATCTTGGTTAGATGGCCTTGGCTGGAACAAGACTTCATTTCTCTTCCATTTCTCCTCTCCCCAGAAAGGCTTTCAAACTCTCTACTCATTTACTATCATTCTCCTCTTGATACTTTGTCATTTTGTAAGCAACTCATTGGTGTCCTCAGCAGTAACAGCCACACTTCCTGGAGCCATGTACCAGCCATTCTACTAGAGGTAGCTCCCCAGCAGCCCCCTGGGAAGGAGGCTCTATTACCATCTATTTCATGGATGTTGGTGCAGCCTTGGATAACTGGGACATAAAGTCAGAGAGGACCCAGAGCCTTGACCTGTGGGCTCCTTCACACTGGTGGAGGATGCTTAGCATCCTCCTTAAGCCGGCCCTCATCTGGGAAAAGAGCAAACACCCACATAGTGCCCAAAGACTTTGCCCCAGGACAGTGCTCCACTGCCCACGCCACACTCTTTCTCTCATTTGTTCATGGCCATTTGCAGGGCGACAATCAAGCTTGTATTGTGCTCCTGCTGTTTAATGTCAAGGATCAGGATTCTCTCCCATTTCTCCAGTCTTCTTCTCCAAACCAGACTCCAGGTATCACCACCTTCTTCCAGCTCACCTGTCTCCAAAAGCCTCCATCACTGACCGTCCTCCTGGTCCACTTCTTCCAGCCAGTGGCTGCCGAGATGGAAGAGGATGGCTACAAACTAAACTTTTTACACTTCTCCTACCCACCCACCCTGACACCAGCCATGGCCATACTTCCTTCAGTGTTAGAGCATTCTAGAATGCTAACGCAACCGGTAACTTTATCTTGTTATAAGAGTGGAAGTTTCTGAACATTCTTTTACTAGGTAGGAAACAACTTGACAAGATAAACCGTTCAACTCACAAAAGCAACACACAAATACGTATTTGGTGTAAAAAACTGAAGCAGTCTAGAAGTAATGGGGGGTGACTCCCCTTTCCCATGTTCCCCTTGCTGTGTCTTCCAGATGTTAACCACTGGTGAGCAGTTTGGTTTGGTACTTTCTGATTCCCTTTGCATGTAGACATAGGGTGTGTAACTTAACCTTGAGAAGAAATCCCCCAGGGACCCAGGCATCCTGGGAGCGCCATGGAGTCAGGGTGCTGTCTGCTTTGTGATAAGCATGGCTCAGAACTTCTCAGAGTGTCTGGAATGTTCTCTACAGGTTCCCATTCAACACTGGAGAATGACTGGATGAATGAATACGGTTCTGAGTCACGTGGCAGGTTACTTTAAATTTCTTTATTTTAGAAAGCACCCATTTCTGCATACATATAATTTCTTTGAGGCTAATGTCATTTTCCCCCCTTATTCAAATGTAAGACTTTCAGCTTACTGAGATTTAAAAAAGAGTTGCCTTATAGTTCAGCACCATCAAAGAACTGGCGAAGGTCAAAAGGACACGTGGGTGGAAAAACGAACACAGTTTCATAAAAATCAGCTTCATTCATCTCAAAATGATTCTAAACTCACAATTCTATTTTTTCTACTTCCTTAAAATGACAGCATTTAATAGAGAATTAAAATGTATAGCCATGTCTTGGTTTACATTTTATTTGTTCTTCTTGCTTAATCCACACTAGAAACTGTTTTTCGGCTTTGTCTTCTTTCAGACATCCATTCCTCATGCCAGGAACTCCCATCAGTCATGTACCTGTAAGTGATGTCTGGGTTCCAAGCTGTTCTTTCTTCCTTTTCCCCGGAGTTCTCACATAATTTCACTAGATGCGTCTGGGTTTTTCTGCTATGACCAGAAAGAAAATACAACGTCCCAGAAGAACGCTTTCTGTTTCAGTAGGAATTTGAAATCACAAAGGCCGTTGGGGGGTTGTGCTTCCAATCTAGACTCATGGGAGGAAATCTTTTCTACGTGGGGTTTCCTCTGGACCTGAGGAAAGCATCTGCAGCCAGGACAGCCTTCGGTCACCCTCATTGTCCCTCCCACCGCTGTTCCAAATAGCAGGGCTGCCCTGTTCCTTGAACCAACTGGAACAAAGCAGCCCTTTGTCACTCTTGGGGTGATTTACCACTCAGGGAGGCCACCAGGCCCCTCCTCCCTTGTCCTTAGAAATGTGTTGGCATCAGAGAGAAACAAAGTCTCTGGCTCCTTCTGTGACAGCCCTTCCTCACTTATGTTATCACGAGGACCACCCTGCTTTCCTCAAGCAGGGAATTCTAAGCACATTTAACTTTCCCTAACTCACTTCAAACCATTACGCTCATCTCTGCCAAGGCTTGCAGGCAGGCATTTACCCAGAGCTAATGGACTTGCAGGGAGATTGTCGCTTCAGGAAGATTACAATAAGGGGGAGGGATAAATGACAGGACTCCAGGGGAAGTCAGCTAAAGACAGCTTGACACCTTTAGAAGAAGAATGAACACTTCAGTCTTTATTTTGCATTGGAAGAACAAGAGACGTCCAAACAAGCTGTCTTCTGCCTGGTTATGAAGCCCTCTCTGGTAGAATGAAGTCATACCTATAATTAGTAACGGGGACACTGGCTTTGGAGGCATATCTGGAATGGTGACAGATGGGTATTGGTATTTCCAGCTCAAACAGGTCTTATCTTCTCTTAGATGTCAGAAGCCAAGGTCTGGGTGTAGCCGGTCAGTGGCAAAGAGCAGCTCAGGAATGTTAAGTGGCTTCAGGAGTCTTGTGGACAGAACGATCACCTGCGACAGGAGGGACAGGCACAGCACAATCAGGGAGGTCAGTTACCAGGGGCCAGGAAAGGTCTTTGGAAGGAGGCACCGGGTGAGGCCCGAAGAAAGCAGACGTGGCTCAGGCTCCCTCATCTATAACCTGGCTGCTCAGCGTGGCTCATGCTTTGCACACCTACTCCATGTGGATCTTTGGGCTCACCTGGCTGATGCTGGGTGACTTCCCTTAGCCTGGACTTCAATGTGAGGCCAATTTCTCTCTAGAACACCAAGACAGTTAGTTCCAGGACTTGCCTGGGGGCATGGTACGCTTTGTAAGGGCCATGTGAGGGTCTGCCCAAGCAGGCACTAGCACCTCTCCATAGGAAACTGCCAATGGGAAATTAGGGAGGTGATCCAGAAGGAATTCCACAGGCAAGCACCAGAGTGTAGCATGACTGGGCTGCACTGGGCCGTGCGACGCTGGACAGGTGCAGGTTGGACACCTCCCTGTCCTCTCGCCTGCCCCCCAAGTTATCCCAGTGGAATGAAATCAGTGAAGTAATCAACTCCAAATGCAACTCGTTCATTGGTGCAAAACAGAGGCCACATTCCAACTCAAGGCAGAACAGGGCTGGGTCATGGTCAAGGGAGGGAGTAGAAAAGAAACATTCAGAATTTTGTTTTTCTTCTTGAAAATAACTTTTTTTTAAAAAAAAAAACGACCTTGTCGAAGAGTTCCCTCTCTTTTCCCAGAGCACTGCCTTTGAAGCATTGTTCTTGGAAGAGAGCTATCTCAAGAAACACATGGCTAATGCCAGCCAACCCATATTTTTGGAAGGGGAAAAAAAAACCACTGAAACCCGAACTTCTCATTCTCCTTGAAATCTGTGCAAAGAGGGTTTGAGGACAGTGGTGAATACCAGCATGCCCCTGCCACCCAAGCATGTAGGTGTGTGGCAAGGGGGCTCCCGGGCCAGAGCTGCTCCAGAGGCTGGGGAGAGCTCAGCTCCGCTGCTGGCTGGCTGGCTTCCCTATGGAATACAGTCACTTTACTTGGAGCCGACTCTCCCACCTCATCTATCCCAGGGAGAAAGGAACACCCAAGCTTGTAGCACATCTCCAGGGTTATGTAAGTTCCTCTGCTGAGAGCCCAGGAAGTGTTCAACTACTGTGATTCTGTGATGGGTCTGCAGATCTCCTTCAGAACCATTTGAAAGCACAGAATTTTCAGGGAAAACACATACGGTTCATAGCTTTAGGGGCCGTTACGGGATTTGTAAACCATCGTTAGGAAACACGCTTTAAAGTGTATCCATAGGGCTGAGGAGACGGTTCCGTGGGCAAAGTGCATGCTGTGCGAGCAAGAGGACATGTGTGCAACTCCCAGAATCTGTAAGAGAACTCTGGGTATGGTGGGGTGCTTCTGCAATCCTGAGACTGGGAACACAGAAGCAGACAGGTTGTTGGGGTTCCCTGGCCAGAGGGCCTACTTGATGAGCTCCAGTTTAGTTGAGAGAACTTGTCTCAAAAAACAAGGTAGACAGGTCCTGAGGAATAACAGATGAGTTTGTCCTATGGCTTACACACACACACACACACACACACACACACACACACACACACACACTTTCCCTAGCCTCTGGATACAGACCCCTGTGAAGCAGAAGAAACCAGCAGTGGTTAATATACTCCATCCCCATGACTTACTAGTCCCTGCCATACTGCCTGCCATACTGTCAGCCCCGCACAGCCCTCAACCCTGTCTAATGTTAGTGGATTCCTCTCCAGCTGAGATCAAGGGCAGGAGTGAGGATGGAGTGTGTCTCCAAAGAAGATCAGGCCTTGTTGTCAGGTTGGAAGAACTTGGGAGTGGGGCTGGCTACCAGCTCAGTTGATGTCAACACAGAGCAGCCAATGGCGCCTGAAGAACCTGTCCCGCTCAGGCTGTGCTGGGCTCACAGCCACGGCTGACAGGTTCTGGATTGGTTTGCTCTGAGTGCGAACACAGAGATCAGGCTCCTCTCATCCAAACAAGCAGGCCCATGAGGTGACAGCCTGTTGAGCGCCACAGCTGAGGGCGTCTGGGGCGATAGGAAACAGAAGCAGTTTGTGAAGTAGGTTAGGGGGCCTGTGAGGAAGGGAGAGAGCAGGGCTGACTCCAGGGACTCTTCCGGAGCGCTGTGATGGCAAGAACAGGCTTAGGCATGGCCAGCTTGTGCTGGACCCCAGCTACGGCTGCCTACCCTGGAGCAGTCGCTTAATCACTCCCGAGTCTCACTTTCCTCATCTTTAAGGCATGACTAACACTGTCTGCCCTGGATGAACACTATGCAGAACACTGAGCACAATGCAGGCTCCCGAGGGCTTCCGGTGGCTCCCGAGGGGCTTCCGGTGGCGGCTGCTGGCGTCTGCTCCTCCTCCGCTGCCTTCCCTCCTTGCAGCTTGCTGCAGCCCTTAAGTGATGGAGGGAAGGGGAGGTTGCCAGAGTGCTCCTTCGGGGTAAATCTGTTACTTAGTGGATTCAAACCCCGACTCTCTTCTCACCACCATTGATAAGCCCAGCCCCCAGGACAGCATCCCAGGCCTCGGAGTCGGCTTCCTGCTGGCTTCTCAGCAGCTCTTCCTCCATCACTCTGTATGGTCAGTCCCACGTGTCAGCTACCCTCAAGTATCTGCACCTTCACAGTTGGCTCTTTGGAGATGTTCCTTTATCTGGGCAGAGCTCCCTACTCTTTCTGTGGCCTTTCAATCTGCTAAGATGTCTCCGCCTCCAGCAAGCCTTCCTGGACCAGCCTCCCACCCTCTAGCCCGAGGATGCCCTGTGGCTGTTTGTCTTACTGCCACCTTCCATTGTTTCTTTAGCACAGTGCCTGGTACGGAGCAGGGCCTGCAACAGTGAGTTCAGAAATAACTGAGTCAAAGAACCGACTGGGCAGGACCGGCACACAGTGAAGGAGGCAAGGGCTTCAGCCCTGGACAGCCAGAAGGTTTTCACAGAGGAAGGCCTCAGGAGGGACGGTTAGATGACTGCGTACATTTACTCGATCAGTTCAGAGAAACCTGCTGTCTGAGGCTGCTGTTTAAAACCAGATCAGGTCACACCACCAGGGTTTACATCCACCCTACCAGGTTACCATCCTTAAGCATCCAGAATGCTTTTCATTTCATGTGTGTTGAGTGCTTTGCCTGCATGTATGTGTGTGTGCCACAGGTACACCTGGTGCCCTTGGAGGCCAGAAGAGAGTGTCAGGTCCCCTGGAGCTGGAGTGATGGATGGTTGTGAGCTGCACTGAGAGTGCTGGGAATTGAACTGGCGTCCTCTGCAAGAGCAACAAGTGCTCTTAACTGCTGGGACATCTTTCTAGCCCATGAGCAGCACTTTTACATCCTTGGCATGTTTGACATTAGACTGCTTTAGAGCATTTTCTCTTTTTTTCTAAGTTAATTCAAACAAGACTGTGTCAGCATTATTTGGCTAATTGTCATTCTAAGAACTTGGCTCCAAATGGGAGAGGAAAAAAAAAAAAAAGCGGAGAAGGGCTTGAAACTGGCCTATCAGCTGAAATGTAAATGCTTTAAATACAGCCAGTGTGGAGGCTGATTTGACGTTGGAGAATACCTTCCAGAGAGCTGGCCTTTGACAGGAGACCTGGGTAACAGGCAAACTCCAGGGACCATCCCGCTCCTTGCCCACAAAGGGTCCTTGTTCTCTACATTTCTGGTCCCCTTTTTCCAGCTCTCCTTCTCTCCTCTTAATTCTTCTTTTGGTTGCGGTGACTTTCCCCCCTCTCAGCTCAGGCCTGGTTTCATTCAAATTTGAACAGCGTTTCACCATGACTCCTCAGCTCCCGACTGCCCCATCTCCATCTGCCACCTGCCATGTGTGGCACTCACAAGTCAGAGCTTCTTCACCAGGACCCAAGGTGCAGCCTGGGACACCCTCACCTGCACCGTGCACTGTCACTGACCACAACCCCTCCTAAAGCACCACCCATGCAGAGTCATTGCTGACGGTCCATAGATCTCACAGTCTAACAGAAAAGCGGCATTTAGCAGAGACAAATCACTGATCTGTGAAGAGTCACCGCAGAGCCACAGCAACTGTGATGGGGCATCATCAAACATGGCTGATGGTGGAGGTTCGACCACAGACTGTCCCAAGATGGAGCTTACTCACATACTGGCTGACAGTGAGACGACACGGACAACCTCAGTGTCCCCAGAGCCAAGGCGCCTCTGCTTGGCATGTGCTGCACTCAGTTGGGGAGGCCCAGCCCTGGGAGGCCTGCTAGCTGGCATTCCTCTTCTCCAGCCACACTATGATTTGCAGATGCCAACACCTTTCTGTTCTGTTTCTGCTGAATGCAGATGTGGCAGTAAAACCTAGGATTTGGGTATCAGAGCACTCTGTTTTCCAATACTGAGAATCAAAAAGAGCAGGCAATATTTTTTCTTTCCCTTTCTTCTAAGCCCAATTCCCATCCCCCCACCCCCCCCAAAGTGACCACACAGCACAGCTGCCTATGTGACCCTTCATCCATCCAGCAGAAGCAATGGTTTTTGCACACAGATATTGGAGGTGTGATCTAACCCTGCTTATACACGTGCTATACTGTACACACGGGCACACATCCACCTACTGGTGCCCAAATCTAAAATGTTCAGTGGTTAGTCCAGGGAGACAGCTATCCTTTTCAGAAGACCTGTGACCTGTCTGACCTGCTGTCCACCTGGTCCCAGGTGTCAGTGCTGAGGGTCAGCTCTCCTGCAGAGCTTGCACATGACAGTCTAGATCCCTTTGTGCTTCATCCTTTCTGGTTTGGGTGTTTTTGTTAATGTCACGGATCTCAGCATCCTTGGGGTTCCCCGTCAATTTTATAATGATTTGGAGCAGGCAGGTACCTAGGTTACCCTGAACCCCCAAAGATGTACGCAGAATTGTGTAGGGCTAGATTTCTGGATTTAGTTTTTGTTTTTAAATGCTTGTGATTCTCACCAAACACTGTGCTTCAGACATGTGGAAGTGCGTGGAGGCATGGTGTCCACACCATGGATGAAAAGTGGCTGAGAGCCAGGTAGCTCGCATGCTTGGCCTTTCTTTCTTTTCCTGGCCTGGTTGTTTTCGGTGAGGATACCTCCCTGTAATTGTCTTCTCACAATCACAGGCTTCTGTGGGCCTCATGGCCACCATTCAACAGCAACAGAGTTCAGCTGGCCAGAGCATCTGGCCACAGGGCCTCATGCCACATAGCAGGGTGAGGAGACAGCGCTGGTACCCGGCACACACGCTTTGAGGAACAGAGGAACCTAAGGAGATTCTTGACTTGGTCTTGCACCTGTTTGGGGTGGGTTGGGAGAGTTCCCCTCCTTAGTCAAGTCAAAGAAAGACTTAGTATTTTCTCTTATCAACCGTCCCTGGATGGAATGGTAAAGGCTTTCTTTCCACTGTGTGGATAGATACTGCTCACACATGGTCAGGTCAGCAGTGCTTTTGACAGCCTCCTGGTACATTGCTTCTATGGAATCTGCTCCTTCAGCGGGGTTCACACACTCCCAACAGCAGTGTGAGCACAAGCAGAGAACGGAACTGATGCATATACCATTCTGAATACGGCTCACATAGCAAGACCTGAATTCCAGAGTGTTTCTAAAATCAGAAGGTTGAGCTTTCCATTAGCTGCTGGCTAGCGTGGCTACTACCTGCCAGGTGAAGGGGAGGGCTACAGTGAATGTCACTCCAGCATCACTCAGGCAATCTCCTTGCCTCCACAAGCTTAGAGACCAAAGGCATTGTGGTGAGTAGCTGTCCCAGCTTTTCCCTGCTGCTGAGAGAATCCTCTTAGGGCCTGATAATGCCTCAGGGAGTTTTCACACAAAGGACAAGGAGTGGTCAAGCCTGTTCCTTAAGCCTCCAACACTCTGAGATGCTCTGTCTGCAGATGAATGGGTACAGGGCCAGACTGGCAAAGCCACTGCTGATTCTGGCTTTTGCCTCCATACTGTCACCGGACTTTGAAGGCATCTGCACTCTATCCTTTTAGAGAAGGGATTATTGTGTCTGGCAGGCTGTCTCAATGTACAGTTGTTGTAAGGAATTAGGAATGTGGTTTCCATGTTAGGGACAGCAGAAAGGTACTTACTTATTTGAAAAAAAAAAAAAAAGGCCTCATTAAACAGATTTCTAACTCTGCTGGCATAGGTGTACAAAACGAGGCTAGGATGATTAGTTTTCCAGGGATTCACCAGCTCTGATGATAATAGATGGTAAGATGGTAACAGTAGAAAGGGTCACAGACAATGACTGGCTACTCCCAGACCTGAGCCTCTTCCCTAAATACCCATCTTCTCTTTCCCAGTTGCGAGTCGGGATATAGAGAGAGATCGGGTCTCCTTCATTTCACCAAAGGCATTGTTGAGGCTCGGGCACTCAACACCACAGACTGTTTCTAGCGAATTCTTTTGGATTCAATATATGTACTAAACCCCAGGCTTACCGAGCTCCTGCCACACGCTCAAGCCTAGGCCCAGCCTTTGTCCTCAAGGGGCAGTGGCAGGGACAATGTTGGCAAATGTGGAGTAGTCAGGGAACAGGCAAGAACTTCACTGCACGGTGTGGATTGGGATGCCAGCAGAGACTCGGAAGAGTCTGGAGCAGCTGGCAGAATGTCACAGGAGGAGAGAATGCTGGCTGTATGGATACAGAGCGCATGCAGAATCAGCAGGAAGCCACATCACCGCCCAGGTAGGCAGGCCTGGGCTAGAATGCTACTATCCCCCAGCTGTTTCCTGTGCAGCTGTGTGGACGGCCTTTAGTATTAGTTAGTGTCTTGATGACATCTTGAACCTCTTGACGGCACTCTTTCCCCCTGACTACCACAGACAGGACAAGGTCTCTGGAGTCCCTCAGCATTATAGTTTGGAAGTAGAATGTCTCCACAGGCTCATGCAATTCAATCCTTGACCTCAGCTGGAGGCTCTGTTTTGGGAGGCTGTAGAATTTGTAGCAGTTGGGGCTAGAGGGAGGACACGGGATGCTGGGGGCTGGAGGATGCTGGGGACTGGAGGTCACAGGGTTTGGACGGTGACAGCCTTACCCTGCTTTTGGCTGGCACCATTTATTATGCAAACAACAGGGATCCCTTTGCTTGGTGTGAGAACGTAACCAGTTACAATGGACTTTGCCAAAGTGGTAGGTCCTTAACCATAAAGAAAAACAAAACAAAAAGCTCTCTGGGGAGGTGTGGGTGGGCTTGGTCTGGCCAGGAAGATGACTTTGGGGAAGGAGCCAGAAGGAGAACATGGTAGGTAACAGGATGTGGGGAGAAGGAGCAGACGGAGAAGCAAGCAAGCCAGAAGAACCATGAAGCCCCCACCACCCTTCCCATTGCTGCCCCTGGACTCCTTCCTGTGTCAGCCACGATGCAGTACCTGGGTTCCCGGCTTCAGAGATGCTACAAGGTCTTTGACCATTTTGGCTTCAGAGACTGTGACGCCGCCCACCACAAAGAGAATCAAGAGGGGATGGTCACTGGGATGGGGCCGGCTCACCTGCAAAACAGAACCACATCGGGTCAGATAGCAGCCAGTTAAATGGTTTCCCTTACAAGAGTTGCTGTGGTCACGGTGTCTCTTCACAGCAACAGAATCCTGACAGTGCCATCCTGCTTCGGCAGGCATGCTGATGAGACTTCGTGACATTTCTGACTTCCCGTTCCTTTGGCTCTTGCAATCTTTCCACCCCGCCTTCCCTAGCCTCAGGAGGAGGGGTTGTGTTGTAGATGCACCAGTTGGGGCAGGGCATTGCGTGGTTACATGTTTTCTGCATTTTGAGGGGCTGCAGTTTTCTGTAGTGGTCTGCTTAGACACGTCTCAGAACCACAGAACCACTCTGTGCTCTGCATTGCCTTCTGAGTAACCAGACCCCGAGAGGCCTCCCAGCCCCACAAACAACTGTTGTTCTTAATCCTGGGACAGAAATACAACTGGCTCTGGAACTTTAGCATGGCACAGCATGTTCCTCAAGACATATGCTTTCCATAAGAGTTTGGAATCTGAAGCCCATGCTGAGAATCTTGGAGGGACCCAGCAGAAGATGAAAAGGGAGTAGAAAATGAACCACAGTGACAACAAAGAGCAGCCCCGGGGGAAGGAATGGGCGAATGCTGGTCTAGGCACAAATACATGGGTCCAATTAATTCATGTTGGTGTTTGCTCGTTTGGTTTCAGTTTAGATTTGTGTGTTGATACCAGACTTTCTCTTCAGAGCGTGTCAGGCCAGCAGGCTGCTGGGAAGCAGGGCCGTTCCCAACCCAATCCCGCATTCCTCATAAGCAGCCATACATGACTGCGTCCCATCTCTGTGTTAGTCTGCGGGGTGACAATCTAAAGAGGAAAGTGTGACACAGCATCTATCACTGCACATGCAAGGTGTAATAAAGCACGTGGAGTCTCTGCTCTCTGTCACTTGATGAGCGGCCAAGTGGCTGGGATTTGAGGACATCGGCTCTGCTAAGGGAAGATGGCTCCCCCCTCCCACCGCCCGACCCCCAACCCAGCTTTTCAGTGCGGTCTATGGGGCCTCTGCAGGTGTGAGCTCTGGGAGCACTCTGAGGTCTGGATTGGCTTCCAGGAAGGAGATGTCAAGGCGAGGATCTGCCACTTCCCGTGTTTGGAACTTCTCAGGAATTCTGGGAATCTTGCTGCTGAGTCCCCTCTGCATATTGCTCCTTTACGAAGTTTCTCTCCATCTGTGACTCTCTTATAATCAGAATAGGTATGATCAGGTTCCCCATTCTCCATCAGTGCCTTAGAGAGGCAGCGAGAAAGCCTCAGGTTTTAAAAAGAGAGCAGGCCCTGAAGAGACCCATGCCAACCCTGAGAATGGCCACCAGGAGTCATTCACAGCATGACCACTGCCCCCTGCTGATTATCCTGTCATCCATTCAACAAGCATTTATTGAACAACTACTATGGACATGGGAGGCACTGCTCAAGGTGGTGGGGACTCAGCAGTACCCAGAACAGAGGAGGGTCCCTGCGCGGCACACAGCTTGGGTTTTCATGGGTGTGGAGAGGAAGGAGAGCTCAGCAAAGTCAACTGGCGAGTGCAGATGGGGAGAGTGCAGAGGAAAGGAGGGGGAGGGAGGGGAGAGAGGGAAGGAGGGAGGAAGACAGGAAGGAGGAAAGACAACCGGTAGAGGGGGCCAAGCATTGCTCTAGGCCATTCCTGGACTCTCTGACTAGGCAAGGGGCCATCTGCAGAGCGAGACAGATGCTGAGGCTCTATGACGTCACTGAGGTCTAAGCACTGCACTGGGGTTGAGACTGAAATCTGGGGCTGCCTTGCTGAGGAGCAGGAGGGAAACATTCTATCTTGTAATCTACCCGCTGCCATCTACAAACGAGTGCTTCAAACTAAAGCATTTTCACTCTCACCGTTTGAAACTGCTTGTTGATCTGGAGAAACAAGAGCCAATTCCTCGGTCCTCATAGGACTCTGCCGCACTGTGCAAGGGTGCCCGGCAGCCGGAGCCGTTGGATTGTTGAGATCCATGCTGTCTCTTGGCAGTCTTGGCCTCCTCCTTCCTCAAACTGCCCCCTGCCTTTGACTTTCTAAACCTCTAACTTCCCTTTCCTCTCGGGTTGTTCTTCCGTGGTTTTCTTGTTCCGTCACCTCAGTGTCCCTGCTTGCTCTGGCCTCTGGACCTTTCTCTTCTCTTGACACTTGCCTGGTGAGCCTATCCCTACCTACACTCCATGGCCAATGGCTCTGGTTGTACTGTAGGCCAGGCTGCCGGGGTACAGAGGTCTCTCACCAGCCCCTAGACTTAACCAGCCCCAAAGCAAGCCACCCTTTTCTCCATTTCTGTTGCTCAATCAGGACAACATCAACCCATCCACCTGGGTACCCAGAACACACAAGAGGCCTGGACAACTGCTTACTGGCTATGCAACCAATACCCACCCTGGTGGAAGCCAGTGACTCTCCCTGGCCCCCATCCCCCAGCCCTCCTTCAGTTCAGAGCCCCATCTTTTCTCTTTCTTGTCTCACCAAGTTCCCAGCTCACCCTGCTTTTCCCTCTCTCAATGCTTCCAGGGCAAGTCTTAGGAGCACACAGGAATGTGTTACATCGTCTCAAGCATCACACAATGGTACTCTTCTAGATTGCTGTCTGTTGCTGTGATAAAACACTGACCAAAACCAAATTGGGGAGGAAAGGGTTTAGGTAGCTTAGAAGTCCTAATCACAGTCCATCACTCAGGAAAGTCAGGGCAGGGGCAGAGTCGGAACCACAGAGGAAAGCTGTTTGCCCGTTTGTTTTCCATAGTTTGCTCGATTGCATTCTCAGCCAACCAGAACCATCTGCCTAGGGGTGGTACCCCCTGCAGTGGGCTGGGGCCCTCACACATAAGTAATTACCAATCTGATAGGGACAGTTCTTAAATTCAGGTTCCTTCTTCCCAAGAGTCTCAGTTTGTGTCAATTTGACAACTAACTAGCAAAGGTAACTCTGTTTTTGGTAAAATTTGGTAAAAATCTACATTTCCAACTCCTGTTGATCTAACTCCAGCTTCTGTTTATCTCTGTCACTGTGTTCTCTTCCTCTGCAGCCATCTGGAATGACCATAAGCCTTCTGTGTACCATGACATCTCAGCACTTTGGGCCTGACTCCTGCTGGTCTGACAGTCCCCAAGGCCCTGTGACTCCAGCAGATTTCCTCACATCACTTTTCTCTCTTCCTTGCAATATTCCTCAACATACTGAGACCCACATGAGGCAAACTCTGCTACGGCAGGCAGGTGTCTAGTCCATCCAAGTCTCCCTTACCTACAACAGTCACTGCTCCCTGTCAGACAAAGTACGAAGACTCTCACAGTCCAGCTTTTGCTTTTGCTAAATAATTCATGCCAAAGTCCGCTTCATAGGACTCTTGGAATAGATTTTGCTAATGTGAGATAGAAATCAAACCTTACCTCATAGCATGCACCATAATTGAGAAGAATTTAAACAATGGTTATAAATGGTTGCAAAGAGGAACCACACGACTTGTACTCATTTAACCAAGAAACTCAATGCTGACATAGTTTCATCTAATCAGAAATGCCATTAAACACAGTGGACCCCATCCAACAGTTTCTCTCTCCAAATCTTGTTTTAGATTTGGAGTAATAAGGAGTGGGTCTAGATGACCTCCAAGGCATGCTCAGCTCTCACAGCTGAAGGATCTGATGTCGTCCCTCACATGAAGCCCAGCATTTGCCCCCACCCCGTTCACAAAGCATCCTTTGGGTGACTGTTTTATCTATAATCCAATCATCTGCTCTCAGCTCAGAGTGGGCTGCTGGCAGCCATGTGGTTATAGTGTGATCCTGCTGTCTAAACATGGTTTTCAGGTCATGGAATGAGGTCCTGAGCCCAACTGGGCCTTTGGTAATCCAGTCATTCTACGGCAGATGAGGCTCTGTGGACACGTGGCTATCAAGGAGAGCCAAAAGGTAGGTCTGGACACTCACCCAGCTGTTCACCTACTATCAGCTGGGCACCTACACTACTCTGGGCATCATTAGCCCCTTCTGCAGAGAACAGTGAGTCTCGAGGACTGCTCACCTTTCAGATGGACCTTCCAGTTCTTGGTCTAATCCTTCTGCCCTGCTGTCTTTGGGGTCCCTGGACATCCTCTGGTCCTTAAAATAAATTAGCCTTCCTTTGATTAAGTTGCTGTGACTTATTGGTATCTTATGGCACAGTTTTGACTGCTTTTATGGCCTGTGTGAGCACCATTCCTTCATGTGGGCTTTTCCTGTTTCCAGGCCATGATGCTGTCACATCAACTCAGACACGGGGCCCAGAGGCAGGGGTGGGGGCTTGACTCTTGGTCAGGAATCTTTTTCTAATTAAGCACGCCTTAATTAGAAAAAGATTAAGAAATGGAACAATCACAGCAACAGAAACATTTAAAGCACACAGAAAGGAGGAAAAAGGGCCTAGTGCCATCTCATTAGATAAAGCCCAACCTCTTTATCATCTCATTAGATAAAGTCCACCCTCTATCATCTCATTAGATAAAGACCACCCTCTTTATAATCTCATTAGATAAAGCCCACCCTCTTCACCATCTCATTAGATAAAGCCCACCCTCTTTATAATCTCATTAGATAAAGCCCACCCTCTTTACCATCTAATTAGATAAAGCCCACCCTCTTTACGCCAATTCTAGCAGAGAAAACATCTTGACAGATCCTGTCCTTTAGTCAAAACAAACCAAGGTTCAAACACATGGAGTAGATATTAAGTATATTACTCTCGGGAGACTGAAATTCAAGCCACAGATTTCAGAAATGCACTTTCAAAGGGCTGCCTATTAGACATGCGAGTTTTAAATTAAATTCCCATTCCATGGAGAGGGGAAAGTATGTTTTGATTGACTCATTAGGTCGAGATCAAGCTTTACTCAGAGGACCTCAAGGTACTCTGTGTGGGAGTCTATTAGGGAACTGGGCTTTTCCATGCCAGCTTCAGCCCACATTGGTCCTCCCAGCTCAGTGGATCACCCTCACTGGCTTGTACGTCCCTGGAGGATGACAGCCTTACAAGTCCTTCTGATGGCTGAGAAGTGATCAGGCTGACTTGAAAGTCTTCCTTAGATAATAGGGACACTTGCTCTTTAAAAAATGGACATATAGCAAGTGGCATTTATTTATTTCAGTATAGCCATTCTGGTACCACTGATTTTGAAGTCAGGTCAGAAGTGTGAATGATTTCAATGTCTTCCAAGAAGGATGGACACGTAGGATCAGTAGGCACTGCCCTTACTGCCCTGGACAGCCAGACGAGGTAGATTTACCTGCATATAGATTGTATTTTTCCCAAGTGGCCATGACAATACTTCCTGCCCCTCTGGCTCTTGACCCCTTTTCAAGAGGAAGAATGCATTTTTTTATTTCCTTAAGGTGGACTGCCTTGACATGTGGAATGCTGTACAAGTGATGTTAGCTGACTTTCAGGCCATGACACCCAAAGTCTTTCCCCTGGCTGTCCCTCTTAGAGCACTGACACCATGCAGAGGAGCTGAGGTCCTGGACCACAGGGCCTTCAGAGTTCCCAGTAGATGCTCAGTCTTGGCTCACTGACTGTGTGGGAGAGCCTCCTGGGAGGCAGATCCTGCTCCGTGGAGCTCTTCCCAGAGTGCAACCTTCTGAGTAGAATGAATGGTTAGTATTATTATGAGCTGGGGTTCAGGATGACTGCTTATTTGGTACTCGATAACCAGAACCAGTGGGAATGAGAGATTCCCATGGCCTCTGATTTAAGAGCAGAGCCATTCAAAAAAAGTGCTTTAACTGCCCACACTATGACACAAATGAACTTCTGATTCCAGGGAGGTAAGACCCTGCTGTCAGGACTTCCCCACCCATGGAGAGTTTGTCTGGCAGAGACAGATGCACACCATTTTTTCATGTTTAGGCCTACAGAAATGTATGGACACAAGTAAAACTGAGTTAGGGGCCACGTCCAAGTGTCTGCAGCGGGGCTAGCACTTGCCACAGCACTGAGGTGGCAGGAAATCTTCAGAGTGTGGTGATGGTGCAGAAGGGCTTCAGGACAGTCAGGACCTGAGACATCCTGGGTCCAGCCTCGGCATTCAGGGCGGCCAAGGCATGCATATTTTGCTTTCCCCTCCCCACAGTTTGCTCACATGTTACTAACACTGTGGAGATCAGTGAATTGGGCTCACAGTGGACAGAGATATGGTCTGGAAAAGAGCATCACAACCCAGGAACATGGCTCCAGGAACATGCCACAAGGTCACCCAACTGCTTGTCTTCTGG
The DNA here is from genome assembly GCF_007827085.1 of Peromyscus californicus insignis. Taxonomy (NCBI): domain Eukaryota; kingdom Metazoa; phylum Chordata; class Mammalia; order Rodentia; family Cricetidae; genus Peromyscus; species Peromyscus californicus. The sequence continues at coordinate 67,798,983 of NW_026294424.1, forward strand.
CAAGTGGGAACCGCTAGGGATTTACAATGCCGAGGCTTCTGTGCGGGCAGTGTGTGTAGTCTCTTCTTTGCTTTCATTTAAAAACAGGTTCTCTATCCTTTCTTCTTTTTCCCCCTACTCTCTTTTGCTATTTGAGTTTTTGAGACAGGGTTTTACTGTGCAGCCAGTCTGGCCTGCAGCTCACTATACAACCCAGGTTGACTTTGAACACACAATCCTCCCACCTTTATCTCCTGAATGCTAGGATTGCAGGCATACACCACCATGCCTGACTTCTTCCTCCCCGCTCTCTCTCAAAGAGGCTCTTGCGAATAGCCCAGGATAGCCTCAAACTCATAATCTTTCTGCCTTCCCTGTGTGTGCACTCAGACACTGGCTACGTATAGGGTATAAAGATAGTCAACGTGGTTCTTTCTTCAAAGATACTGTCTGGCAGGGACCACAGTCAGAAGAAGAAGCACTGACTACAAACAGTCCTGGTGCTGAGTGCTAAGCATGCTATTACGTATCTCACAACAGCTCCACTGCCATCCCATTTTACATACGAGAAAACGGAGGCACAGAGAGGCTGAGTGATTCTCATACAGCCTGACTGCAGGTGTGTGGCTCTGGTCTCTACCCCCTCCATTGCAGACAGACCCTGGAAGGAAGTTCCCAGAGCATGTACTAGATGGAGGTGTGTGTGTGTGTGGGGGGGGGGGGATACAGATAAGAGAGCAACCTATTATTCAACAAATCAAACTACAGAATAAATGCGACATGGAGAAGAGACCCCAAGCCTCCCCAGCATCTGCTCCCCTTATCTACCACTCCGTTGGGAGAGTTCTTCCACTCTATAACATCAGCGCCTTTGCTTCTGTTCCATTCTCCAGGGAGGCGAAGCACCAGGAGAAACAGACTTCAACACTGTGCTGTGGGATGGAGATAGAGTAGAGGTAGACTTCCATCTCAGTGAAGTAGATGTACAGCTGGGGTTACCTGCTCAGAAGCTGGTGGACAGGAGGATGAGGGCAGCTGATGAGGCTCACTGGAGTTGGCTGATAGTGCCACTCATTCATGAAAATTTTGGATGAAGCTTCAGGCTTAAGGGTCAGGCAGCAGTTTTCCTTATCTGAGGTTTTGTGTTCCACATTTTCAGTTATTTATAGTACAAAAAGAAACTTCCAGAAACCAATCTCTTAAATTTTATGTTGCAAATGATTCTGAGACACATGATGAAATCTTACCCTGCTCTCTCCAGCCTGGAAATGAAGCATCCCTTTGTCCAGAGTGCCCATACTGCTCATGCACCCCTCTTTAGTCACCGAGAGAATCCCTTTGTCCAGAGTGCCCATACTGCAATACACCCCCTCTTTAGTCACCAAAAAACCACCTGGGTTATCAACCAACATCGGCAGCATCAAAGCACTGTGTTTAAGCACTCCTTAATCTACCTGATTATGGCTCCAAAGTGCAAATTATGTCCCAAAAGCAGGGTGCTGGCCAATCTGATAAGCCAAAGAAAAGCTGGAAAGTACTTCAGTGGGAAGATGAAAGTTCTTGACTTGATGAGGAAATAGATAATTGTCTGTGGAGGTGGCTAAGATGCGTGTTAAGAACAGGCCTTCAACCACTGCAAGTGTGAAGGAGGAAAAAGGAAAGAAGGTCTAGTTTCACTGTCACACCTGCAAACTGCACACACTATGACCACAACACACACCATTTGCTTAGTGGCAAAAGGCACTGCATTGCGTGTCCACAGGGCTTATACCTGTGGTTTCGGGTATTCACTGAGAGTCTCAGAAGGTGTTCGCTACACTCAGTGGGACTTTTGCAGTTTGAAAGAGAAACCAATGGCTTCAAGCTACGCTAAATGAACTCTGTAATCCATCTTCTCTGACACGCCCTTCCCCATTAGTAAGTACCTGCTGTATGCAGAATGCCAAGTGTCGAGCATCCAGAAGATAAAAACCTAGATCAGCCATCCAGGCTCTAGCCATAGTTTTTACAGTGTTTTCAGTCAGATCTGAACTGAGAAAAATGTTCAAGTCATGCATCTGTAGATATAGGAGGCGAGGCTGGGCTATTTGACCTAACTAGATGTAATGAGTTCTGGTCTGGTCCATTCCCCTATGCAGTGCTCACTCCAGCCACCCCAACTGTCTTAACCTGCCCACGTACAACGGGTTATGTTGAATATTTAGAAAAACATTACTCTGAAAGGCATCAGCCTGGAGAAAGGCAACCAAGACACATAATTATAAACCACTTTATAAATACAGCCCCGGAGTATGTACAAAAGAGAGCCCTGAGGGAGATCCACAGGCCAGGACCACCCTTTCCTGCATTCTTTCTACCACATGCTATGAGACTCATGCCATGCTTCCTGTGGTGTGACTGTGGGCCCTGTCTCTCCATGCATGTCTTTCTTGTCAGGCCTCCAATCTACTCTCATCATCCATTTCCTACACCATGGGTAGACTGCCTCTGGTCACCCCAAGTCCACCAGGAAATTATCTCTGAGTGCAGAGAAAGGACTGACCAGGGGCAGACCAGCATCTCCCTTCCAGCTCAAGTTAAATTTTGAGAATGTTCCCGTTCGCACAACAGTAGCCGTGCATGGGAAGGTTCCCCATGGAAGGCTTTAGTTCATCAGGTTCTGCCTCCCTCCCTCTTCCTTCCTTCTTTCCTTCCTTCCTTCCTTCCTTCCTTCCTTCCTTCCTTCCTTCCTTCCTTTCTTTCTGGCTCAGTACTACAAGTCTTGAGTGAGAAAGTAGGGGACACATTCCGGGGGCAGAGGACAGGGCACTGAGTGACCTGAGAGAGGAGCAGTAACTACCCCTGAGGATTCAGAACCAAGATATAACGTGTAGGGTGACATATCCGCAATGCCTGGATTCATTATTCCCATGAGACCTGGGCCCAAGTCCCAGAAAAGCAGTGTGAGTAAGAGCAGGTGCCCCTGAACCCTGCATGATCTCACTCACATCAGTGGCCCCATGACCAAGCCAGGCAGAGACCTTCTTCATGAGCTGTACTGATTCAGGAAAGGGAAGGCAGCTGCATAATCCCAAAGAGAACCAGAATTAATAGCATGGGATATTTAACTTCCAAGAACATGCCTGGCAGCGCTACAGGGCAGGGACTGCTGTGACAGGCAAGTGCTCTGGAGTGGGCAGGACTGGAGGACACACCCCAGAGCTGCCATTTACTGTGTGCTCTCTGGAAACCATGTGAGAACAGGAGAGAATGAGATGAAATCCAGGCTTTTGGAAATTTGCTTCACTGCTTAGCCACGTGGAGCCTCAGTTTCCTATTGGGCAAAAGAGGGATAAGGATAGGACCTACCTGCTAAGGTTGTCATGAGGATGGAGAGGAGGGTGGACAGAAATGCTCTGGCTGACTGGTCCACATGGATTGTCATTATCACTGTGTGTGGGAACCTGGGCACTGTTCACACCCCCTGTGAGTCTCTGTACTCTCCCTCCTTCCCTGTCCACAGGCATTGGGGTGGAACGGACATCCTTCTGTCTAGTTTGGCCTCCTTCTTAACATGGCTTTTTGAGAGGTTATAGCAGCTAGGAGAACACAAATTCTCCTCCTTAATCTACTCCCAGGAGCCTTCCCTCTGAGGTCAGCTTGCTGCTGAAGCCTTTCTTCAGGAGTTCCAACAATGGGGTTGAATACCCCATTTCCCAAGGCCACATGGGAATGGCGGGGTGGCTGAGCACAGGACAAGGAGAAAAACTCCACAGAGCTTATGGGGGGGCGGGGGGGGACTTTCAAGTGTGACAGCTCTTGATTCATGGGACAGTGACAGAAAATGCACGTGGGGAATCAACTCACAACCAACCTCTTGCTACAGTCCATGGTCACCAGCGGATGTCCAAGCTTGTAGAGGAGGCACTTAAGTGCAGAGGGTTGAAACCATGGCTGTTGGCTATTCCAGAAGTCACTGCTGTTTTTAATTTTCTCTTCCCTTCCCCTTCCCTTCCTTCCTTCAATCTTTGTTTTTGGTTTTTTTTTTTGTTTTGTTTTTTTTTTTTAAAGCTAATGGCTACCAGGAAGAATTACTCAGGACAGACGGGCAGATAGTGGCCCAACAACTCTGGGCTTAGACTCAGCACAGGAGCCCTGGACACTTTTAAGAAGTTGAGCTGCATTGCTTTATTAAGGAAAAAAGAAAGAAAATGAGCAGCCAGCATTGCGTCAGAAGCTTCTGGTACTTGGGAAGAGCCGAACAAAGGGGAAGGCCCTCCAGCCAATCTACGGCTTGGTTTCCAGTCTGATGTCTGGCTTCTGTCCTCTTTGCTGTTTGGAATGGGCCAGTTTTCCTGGAATATGCTTTTAGTGAACTCCAAAAGGCTGGATTTTTTTAATGCAGATTAATTCATGATTTCAAAGACTCTTTGAAGCTGGCAAAACATTCTGTTATTTCTAAGAGTTATTACTGCTGAAATACGGGCAGAGCCTGGGAGGTCAGTTTGCAATCTTGTTTAGATCCTTTTAAATTTAGAAACTTTACAGTGGCTTATAAATAGATCCCATTTGTGTGCTCTCTTCTCCTTTCATCCCTACTCCAAGGGCTGCTCAGTCATTCTCACCCACCCCAGACATGAGCCAAAGAAATTCACCGAGTCTGCTGGACCATAACAAATATCATGGCTAATGAGTCTTGTGGTGATATTAGTCATAGGAGTATGCAGAGTTGTTCATTATTCTACAGAGTAAGTTCTAGAACCAAGAGCAAAGATCGCCACTAGGCCCAGTGTACAGTAGTATATGTACTCCTGCTGGTAACAAATGGATCATGAGTGTAAAAGCTTTCCAGCGGTGCTCTTGAGGATGCCCTGTGACCCCACCAAGGCTGTATGTGTTGTTGAGGAAAGACGACAAGACTCAGGTCCAAAGAAGCTGTGGGAGGCTGTGAGCTCACACTGCACATCATCAAATGGTCAATGAGGATTGCTCTGATTGTGGAAGACCATTGTTTCCCTGGTACTGGGCAGGGCTAACCGTGTGCCAGCATTCCCATGCTCAGCAAAGGGGACATTGTGACACTGAGGATGACCCCTTCCTGGTTACTTACCTTCATGAACATGCTGAATCCAGTTTTAAGGAGATCAGTGAGGCCTGAGGACGTATGTTCAATGTCAACGGGATCTGGCTTCTCAGGATTAAATATTTCCTCTACAACCTGCTTCAACAGTGGCTTATAGGATGCCTGGAAAGACAGAACACTGTGCTGTGAGCAAAAACACTTGTTTGCTGTGTCTGGAGACAGTTTTATCTGCATCAAAGGAAGTAAAGCAAGTTTAGTTTGATTCCAAGCAATGGCTATGATTTTGTGTATGCAAGATTATAAAACAACCTTGAGTCTTTAAAAATATTTTTTAATTCTTTGAGGATTCCATACAATGTATTTTGATGATATTTACTCTCACCCTTCCCTTTAATTTCTTCCAGATCTGCCCTTCTCTCCCTATCTCTCTAACTTTGTGTCCTTTTGTATTATTATTAATTTAATACCACAGGGATTCCATCTTGTGTTCATGCAGTTCTCTAGCACTGCCCTACCTCTCTAGTCCCTCAACAGAGCTATAGTAGTAGTAGGACCAAATGCTCAATCTAGCTTGAAAGTGACGATTTTATGTAGGAAGTACGGTAGAAAGTCTCGTCATTTGATATAAACATGAAGATGGTCTCTAAACATTCTTAGACTCATCCCCTCTGCTTGGAATGTGAATGTTTATTTGCAATGGCTGTCAACATCCAAGCTAATCCCCCTTCCCCCACAGAGCTCGACTCCATGTATGACTATGTCAGAAAGAGAAGCTTAGATAACAGAAGGAATCTGACTCAGGTCAGGGTGGAAGCGGGTCACAGAGCACCGTAGATGCCGCACACAGGCATCTCTGGAGAATAAGAGTGATGTTAGATTACAACACCTCTGCTTTGATGGATGGCGCTGAGCACTTTCCTTTTCTGTGACCTAAATACCCAGCAGGCCCATATTTAGTTCTGTCTGGAGGCAGCTGTCTTACTGACCTTTCCTGACTTCTTACTGAAAGTCCTTCCTGATCTTCTTCTCTCACAGACTGAGCCACCTTCCTCCAATCCCATTGCTGTTTCCGCTGCCCCACACTCTCCTGGCAGCACATGGGGGTGTTCAGCGCAAAGGTGTTCCCCTCCCCACACTTTCTGATCCATCATCACTCCAGGAAAGCCAGCTTCTAACAGGGCGCTGCCGAGAGGCAGCTTGTCCTGAGCTCTCTGGAGCTCTTTACATGGGGCAAACGTGAGGTGCCACAACCATGGCTACAGATACACAGTGTACTAACCTCATCTCTAGGTTGGTCTTGCTTTTCTTATAGGAATCCTAAGTTATTTTTCCATATTCTAAGTCCCTTAAAAATATCTCAGAAATGAAGCAGTGTATAGATTAGCAACACCACATTTCACCACACATTTGGGAGAGCTAGTATTTGCTCAGTGGACAATCCCAGCCTCTTGATAATTATTGGTTAGTGAGACCATTGTACACTGAGAAATTTCATGATTAATGATCATGCTGTGTGAGCACTGGGCAGAAACACTGATAAGGCAGAGATACAGCTATGGGCCAACCTTGCTTATAACTAGAGGAAATCAGATTAAAGTTATAGCAAGATAGGTTTTCTCTTAAAGATTTATTTATGTGTCCATGCCTTCAGAGGCCAGGGTGGGGTGTGCGTATGATTCCTTGGAGTTACAGGCATTTGTGAGTCACCTGACCAAGATCAATTTTTAAGGACTCAGACTGAAAAAAACCAGACAGTCTGAAAACATGCTTTTGACTTGGCCCTAGGGTATCAGACACTGTCAGGTTGGGTGAAGAGGAAACTGTTTTAATGAATACAAAATTAGTAATTCAGTAGTACCTATCAAAACTCAAACTGCATCTGACACAGCAATTCCACTCCCAGCAATTTATTATTTTGGCTATGTTCCTGCGTGGAAATGTACTCAGAAACACCATTTATCATTTGAAGTAAGAAAAGATGAGGACCCACTGTCTTAGTCACTGTTCTATTGTTTCAAAGAGACACCGTGACCATGACAACTCTTATAAAAAGGCATTTAACTGGGGCTGGCTTATGGGTTCAGAAGTTCAGTCCATTATGATGATGGCGGGGGGAGCATGGCAGCACATGCTTAGGCATGGTGGCTGAGAGTTCTACAACCAGATCCACGAGTAGCAGAAAGAGAGAGAGAGAGAGAGAGAGAGAGAGGGGAGAGAGAGAGAGAGAGAGAGAGAGAGAGAGAGAGAGAGAGAGAGAAAGAGACAGACAGACAGACAGACACTGGTCCTGGTATGGGCATTTGAAACCCCTAAGTTTACCTCCAGAGACACACTTCCTCCAACAAGGCCGTATCTCCTAATTCCTGTCATTAGGGAGTAGTGATATACTCCCTAATGACCAAGCCTTCGAATCTACGAGCCATTAATTCATTTCCATGGAGGCCGTTCCTATCCAAACCATCGCAGGCACTCAAGTGTCCAACAACTGGGCTGTTTAATAAGTGAGGAATGTCTCTAGGGAGGAGTGCTGGGAACACGACAAGAGAGGCCCTGTGGTGACAGGGTTGGAAGCAGGGTGCAGACCAGCATGTGAGGGGAAGGTACCAAGTGAGGAGCGTGCGTGTGATACGCTAGCGATTACCAAAGTGGCAGGGGAGAGGACAGCTTGGAGCTGCTGAGAAACAAACGGAGAGAGAGAAACATCTATCTCCAGCTGTGATTGAAGGCAGATGCCAGGCCAGGGATGTAGGCAGGTGGAACTCTGTGTTGTGTGCCTTTTGTTTTTCTACAGCAAACCATCAATACAAACGGACCCCTTGTTGCTTGTTAAAAGTTAAAATATTATTCATGTATGAAAATGAGATTGAGGTGAAGCACACTAAAATGTTAATCCTGGGCTCAGGAAGTAGCAGGTATTTGTATTTGTTTGCTTTTCTGTCTATATTTTTCAAATTAATAAATTAACTTATGGATTTGTATAATAATAATCTAATAAAAATTTTAAGTAGTAAAAAACAAAACAAAACAGGTCTTCAGTTCCATTGACACTCTTCCTCACATAAACGGTGTGGAGAGCGAGCCTACCCACCATCAGAGCTCTTCTGGACATTTCTTCTCTCAGACGCTCGATCTTTAAAGCTCTTCCCTCAGGAGAGTCCTTACCCCATCATCACTGCACTGTCATCCCAAAGCACACAGCTTCTCCTCAGGAGGCAAACTGCTGCATTTGCTTTGCTGTGACCAAAGACCTGACCAGAAGCAACTCCTGGGAGGTGAGGCTGACTCTGCCTCCCAGCTCAGGGGATCTGGGCTACCGTGGCAGGGAGGCCCATGAGCACGAGGCAGTCAGAAGTGGAGCAGAGTCGACTGGAGGCGCTGGGCTGGCTGTCCCCTTCCCCTTTCATTCCATCTGGGATCTTAGTCCACAGGAGTGGGCCACCCATATTCAGGTGGGTCTTCCCTACTTCCTTAAGCAATCTTCCCTGGAAAAACCCTCACAGACACACCCGTAGATGTGCTTCATCAATGCCCCAAAGCCTACTAACCCAACGGAGCTGCCTGTCATATTTTCTCAATCATTACAGTAACAGACTCAGGGTTCAGTCAGGCACATTATCAACTGACTGAAAGACCATCCTCCAGCTTGCTATATAGCTGGGGTAGCTGCATTTCCAGTTTCTGGGCCAAGAGACATAAGCAGAAGGATCCGTGGGGCTTTCAGAAACATGCCTTTTAAAATGGAAACATATTTTTGTCTTCGATTTCTCTGTTCTGCTGCATGCGACACAGGGTTATTCCTAAGGCCACAGGGCAGAGACTGGAGAAGCTGTGCTCATGACCTACAGGGCTGCTATGACTAGCAAGGACCACTTCACGTGAGAAATAAACCTCGTATGTTAAGTAACTGGTCTCTAGATCACTGTTACTTGCAACTGAATGAAGGGCTGATACAAAGCCTTACAGGAACAAAAGACAGAAAGGACCATTTCCTTCCTTTGAAGAGTTAATGGTTATTTGTTTGCTTGGTTTATATAAAACTGGCTATATAAAGCAACTTCAACCAGAACAACAACAGAGAAATACATACGGGCTGCCACATTAAGAGAGAAGAAGCCAGGCCGTGGTGCCGCATGTTTTTAATCCCAGCTCTTAGGAGGCAGAGGCAGGCAGATCTGAGTTCGAGGCCAGCCTGGTCTATGAGTGAGATTCAGAACAGGCAGGGCTATACAGAGAAACTCTGTCTTGAAACACACACACACACACACACACACACACAGAGAGAGAGAGAGAGAGAGAGAGAGAGAGAGAGAGAGAGAGAGAGAGAGAGAGAGAGAAAGGAGGAGGAGTATACTCCATGACCTGTACAAAATGAAGCAAGGTGTAAGGTCGTTGCCGTCCACACAGTGTGCCTACCACAGGAAGGAAGAACAATGGTCGGGGGAGGGCTCCGTCCCTGGTCGGGGTGGTTCTGACCCCAAGCAGAAGCACTGTACTGTGCTCTTCTCTCCAAGGCAGGGTGTGCTAGGGCTGATGGGACTGTTCTCAGGACTCGAGAGACCCTGGCGCGGATGGGGATTGGGAGGAAGCACAGAGGGCTAGGAGAAGCATGGACACTCTGGTCTCTGCTCTCTGCTCTCCTTGCTCTCCTTTCTGCCCTGCCGTGAGCCTGAGCACTAGCTCTGCTCGCCAGCTGGGCTGGGCTCCCTTGGAGCAGGGGTCTGAAGGCATCACCTTCCTTCTTGAGTCTTTGTGACTGCTGTGCCTTACTGGGGAAGGTTAAAAGTCTTTCTCATTTATTTGAAATAAACAAAGCACCATGCACTTCTCAGCCAATTATTTAGAATGTGGAAGTAAACCATAATTAAAAGAACAAGACAGCTTGGACATCACACAAGTCCGGAAGAGCCATGCACACACCTTTCTCTACTGTCTGACACACACGTGTGACACGAACCTCTTACACTTCTTGGCTGCAGCCTCTCAGACTCTAGTCTCCGATGACAATACTTTGGACTCAGTGTGTCTCTTTAGAGATGTGACAGCTCCTGAGCTACAAGCCCTTCCTCCTATATGCAGTTGTGCAAGGCTGGCCTGTGACTCTGCCAGCCACGCTTGTGCTCTGCCAGCTGAGTCGGACTCAGGAGGGGGCTGGCAGGCGGCAGGGACCAGCAGGGACCAGCAGGGACCAGCAGGGACCAGCAGGGACCGGCACCACCTTGGGGCTCTCCTAACGGTGATAGCTTTCTCTTCCTTTCATGCTGACTCGCAAACTTGTTGTGGATCCAACAAATCCCCTTTCCAGGATAAGCCATCTATAGTGTTCTTCTCTTTTCCATTTTCACTTAAAACCAAGGCATAGTAAATAATAGAAGTGGTGGCTGTTTTAAAAATGAGTTCATAAGCTTTGCCACAGAAACAATAGATAGGAAAATTCCCGACTTGTCTATGAAAGCAACAGAGAACACAAGAACCAAGGCTCGTACGTGCAGAGAACATACTTTGGGGAGGACTGCTCGGGTAACAGCGGTGCTTGTCCTTCCCCTGCCTGGAAAGGCCAAGGCTCCCAGCGTGGCCTCTGTTGATGAGAACCTGGCCCTCCCTCCCAGCCACTCCGGTGATTTCAAGTCCCTGGACTAAGCAGCTTTGCCATGCACTTTCCCCTTTGTGAAGCACCATGCCCTTCTCAGCCAAGGGCCAGCAGAAGGTGACAGGCGGGGCGTCTCTGGAGTGCCACCCACATCTTTTTTAGGTGTTACAGAGTCACAGAGGGCAGAGCAGCTGTGCAGTCTGCTTCAGTGTTAAGCAGGGGCATCTCTGGAGTGCCACCCACATCTTTTTTAGGTGTTACAGAGGGCAGAGCAGCTGTGTGGTCTGCTTTAGTGTTAATTAAACAGGTCCTCACTTGTCATTTATTCTTTGCTTCTGTCACAACTACTAGGAGCTCTGGGGTGTGGTGGCTCTGTTTGGCAATCCACTCACCTCTGGTCTCACACGGGAGTGGTTTTGGTATTCCCAGGGCATTGCAGCCCTGCACTGGAGACTGTGTTCATCTCTATGATGAGATGAGACTACGATGGAGGGTCCAAGAGAAAGGGGCGGGACGTACAGAAAAATGTCACAGGCCCGGCATGAGGACGTACCACTTCCACCCATTATTCACTGACTAGAGTTGGTCACGGATCCACATTTACCTGCCAGGGAATCTAGGAAATGTGGTCTTGCTTGTTCCCAGGAGGAAAAAGAAATGGGGTTCAAGAAGACACAGCATTGTCTCAGCCTGGACACACTAAGGATGAGATGGAGTAGTAATTTCACTCTTTCCTCACTTGTCTGTGTGGGCAGAGGATTATTAAACCCTTTGTGCCCTCTGCACAGGAATTTGACTTCTGCTTAACTTTCCAGCTCTGTTTCCCTGGCAACCTGATAAAGAAAGAATGTCAAGCTAGGAGACAGGCAAGACTGCTAATGGCATAAATGACCCATGCATGGTGCGCTGCTGTCGACTGGGGGAACTACAAATATTTGATAGACAGCTAGAGCTTCGGGCTTCTCCAGGTCCGATGACTCTTGAATAATAATGGGGAGTCCCTTTGAGTAATGCTGGAACTACAGAGTTGTGGCTGAGAAATTAGCCCCTACAGGGGATGAGGTTTCCAAGCCAAGGGAAACCTCAGCACCAAACAGCTCCCAGATCACTGTGTGGACTGCCCCATGCCTCATGGTGCTCACAAGGACTGTCCCAGGGAAGGAAAATGACCACTGCTCCTCTGACTATTTTCTGGTTCTGGGCACGTTGGCACCAGGGGGGCTGTGATCACAGAGCTAGGCCTGCTGTTAGGCCCAGAATGCACAACACCCAAATATGATTAGGAGCTTATGAAGATGCTTTCATTTATAAAAATATCAGATGGGAAAAAGTACGTTGAGGTCAGAATAATGTTTTGGCTTGAAATATTAGTATATTTGCCTTTATATCAATTTACTGATTGGGAACAAATATAAATATGCTTATAATAACATGTAAATATGTAAAAATGAAAATTATATATAAATATAATATAAAATAAGTATAAAAATTGGAATCAGTTTTCCATTGGGGGAAAAACTGACTTCTCCTCTCCCAGCAGGTAGCAACTGGGGTGGGACTTTGTGTCCACTGTGGTATGTTTTTCAAGAACAAACTGGGCTTGAAAATATTATACTCAAAGAAAGTATGCAAAACAAAATACTAGTGTGTGTCTCTTGTTAGTTCTGTGGTAGAGATAAGGTGTGGTTGTGTCTAGAAGCCTGAGCTGAGCTCCCGAGGAAGGGGACCAGGTACACAGTGATTTCTAACATTAAATATTATAGTCTAACTCCAGTGTCTTTGGAATTAGGTATCTGTTGCCAAGGAAACCTGAACTGGTTGGTGCCCAGGCTCAACTCATCAATGAGGCTGCTGACTTTGCTCTGCTGCCTGGTGCTGGGGGAGCTGGAAACCCTCGGTCCTACCTCTGAAGAAGCATGCTTCTCTCTTTTCTACACATGATGCCATGTACCAGCATCTTAGGAAAACTGGGCTCATAGAGGGTGTCTAGCTTGTTTTAACCCAACACTGCGTAGGGAAACATCTGTTCTGAAATGCTGGCGGCTTTATGAGGCAATTCCATGCCTATTTATTTTGCTTTTTGTGAGACTATGATCTTTTTTCTCCTTTCATCTTTTTAAAGGAAATGGTTTGTTTGAAGATCAAAAGTATTTCAATTTATCTCTTCATCCATCCATCCATCCATCTATCCATCCATCCATCCATCCATCCACCCATTTTTCCTTATATCCAGAAGCAAATGGTTCCTTAAAATACTGAATGCAGTTTTTCAACTTCGATATGAAGAAATGAAAGCCAAGCTTACTAAAGAATTTCCTTGAATTCACACTCCAGTTAGAAGTGTCTTTGGGACAATGTCAAACTCGCGGGTCCTTAGTTTAGTTCTTTTTGGTGCCAATTGCCCTTACCCTCCAAGGTAGTTGAGCAGGTCCGGGGTTGGGCAGATATTAATACAATTAGAGGGGAGAATAAAGGTTGGCTTAGGATATGGACAGCTGTTGGCTAAAGCTGGGGAGTGTTGATGAAAGAGATGGGGTCCAACGACCACTCAGACAGCCTTACTTCCCTGGGGACAAGATGAATCAAGCCTCTGTGGGCACTGAGGTGCTAGACTTCCTTGTCCAGCTGCCAGAGGCATGGAAGAAGGCCCACATCTGTGCTGCATTGGCTCCAGCACCTCTGCCTTGAAGACTAATGAACCAACAACTGTCATCATTCTGGAGTCAGATGGCATTTGACTGGAACAGCCTATGAGGTCTGTGCCCCTGCAACATTGCTAATATCCTCCTGATGAGGCATGCGGCACATCAAACTCTGTACCATAGCGAAAGGAACCTGGGGATCATGCAGTGAGAAATGGGGGGGGGTATGAAGACCCAGGCCCAGCTACCTGGGGGCTTAGGCTTCTCGTCTACAGGGACAATCCCTAAACCCAACCTTACCACACAAGCAAATGTCATCAGTGACTCCTCTTATGGAGGGCCATGGTCTTATCCTGGGCAGCTGGTGTTAGTGGTCTGTGACTAGAGAGCCAGTGTGTCCTTTAGGGGGCAGACAGACAGTGTCACAGGCCCATGTTACTTTTAGAGACCCAAGAAAAAAAGGCCTTAATGTTTTTGTTGTTTTTTGGTTTTTTGCAACAGGAGGAAAAAAAGAGCTTACAGTTCAAAGTCATGTTTTGACCTAAAAATGGTGCCTTTGCTGGGTGGCTTTTTATTTTTCCTGATGTTACTACAAGTACTTACACAGTAAGTCCTGTTTGTCTGTCTGAGGCTATCACAAGAGTTGGACTGGCACTAGTTCTCTAAATTCTTAGAGCATCTTTGTGAGAGTGTGTCCTTGTTCAGCGGAGGAATTGACCACGGAGAGGTAGTGACTTGCCTGACCTCACAGTTAGTAAGAGGCACATCTGGGCCATGACCCCAGGTACTAGCATCTACATAGCTGCCTGTCTATCAGCCCAGAAGGGGCAAGTACAAGCGATACCCACAGGTCCACAGAAGAGCTGCTTCCGGTCATGGGCTATGATCTTCCAGTCAGGAGCTGCAGCAACAGCCTCCATGTCCCCATTCCCCCAATGTCCTGACTGGATCTGGTCCTGGCTCCCTAGGACTTCTGCATGTCAGGTCTAGATCCTCTTCTGCTTCTTGCAGAGATTTGATCATTTCTTTCATACATCATGTTCACCTTCAGATGAGTGGAGTGCTATCTGCCCTTTGCATATGGACCACAACTGACCTAAGGGAGCGGATAAAGATGAAGTGAAGGTGCCTCCAGTGCCAGCAGGAAATGAGTGCCTCAGAGACTGAGCATGCGTGTACATGAGCAGGCGAGAAGGCATGAGGAAGCCTGGTGCTGCAGGACTCAAGACTCAGGGCAGAGAGGCCAGAGCACAGTGCAGGACAAGTGGGGACAGGAATCCAGGGCAAGACCAGGGTTTGTCCTGTCCTAGGTGTGTTGGGACATCTCAGCTAGAATTTGTGTGGTGATAACATGTTCCTGGTGAACAGCACACATTTTCCCTCAAGCTATGGGACCAAAGGCCAAATTGGAAGAAGTAAAAGGCAGAAATCTGCCTGGTGTGATATGCAGCTTCCTGCTGCTGTGAGAAATACCTGAGAGAAGTCAACCTACGGGAGGGAAGCTTGAGTTTGACACACAGCTTCTGAGGGTTGTGGGTGTCTGACGGCTTGTGGTGAGGTGGTTCATTATGGCAGATATGTGTGGTGGAAGAGACAATTACTTTCTGGTGGCCAGAAAGTGGGGTGAGGTGGGGGCACAAGGTCTCGATGTATCTTTCAGGGGCACACTCCCAATGACCTCTTTTCTTCAATGAGGCCTCACCTCCTAAAGTTTTCACCTCTCAGTAGCACCATCAGGAGAAGACCAAGCCTCCAGCACAAGCGCATTTAGGGACATTGAAGGCCAAACCACGAACCCCGCCAAGTCCTGTCTTCAAAGCCAGAATGGCTACCACAGACTCTAGCCTATACCTGTACTTTCCTGCTTCCCTGCCTTGTATTGGGGTACAGTCTGTGAGCTCAATGAGACCTCCTATGCATAAGCTGCCTCTAGACCCTGAGGACAGTGGACAACACATCAGCATCCCTTGCTCCCATGGGACTCACAGCTGTAACTTTAAATTCTTTAACAACAGCTTGGGAAGCCAAAACCGGGTGAAGATGGTCGATAATCCTGTCTGAAGGGTGTGCTTCAGGGAAACAGAGGAGGATCTGCTCTCAGAGAGGTGGAGT
The DNA here is from genome assembly GCF_007827085.1 of Peromyscus californicus insignis. Taxonomy (NCBI): domain Eukaryota; kingdom Metazoa; phylum Chordata; class Mammalia; order Rodentia; family Cricetidae; genus Peromyscus; species Peromyscus californicus. Next base: position 67,814,365 of record NW_026294424.1, read on the forward strand.
GACCAATCCAGTGTCACACAGTAGGAGGCTCAACATTCCTACTTGGTCTTCAGTCTCTTCCTACCTCCCACAAATCTGCTTCTTACATTTCCCCCTACACTTTTTAATAGTTACTAAACATAAACTTCTCTGTACTTTTAATTTTATATTTTGTTATATCCTTTACAAAACTAGAATAATGTTTCACAGAGGGATCCATCATGTTTTTTCTCCCCCAAAGCTGGGACTCCCCAAGAAGTAGAGCCTGAGGCAAGGACTCAAAGGCAGCTAGCTGCATGCAGCAGACCTGCCTCGGCTTCATTTATTTTTCTTTCTACTGCTGTGGAGTATTTCACTACGTCTACATAAGTACTAATTTAATCTTCACAGTGTGCACTCATCACCCCATGCATCCCCATTTGTCCCCCGTCAATACTGGGGAGTTCTATTACGTGTGTTGATGTCCCCGGCTTACTATAAGGGGAAGTATACACAACATGGGAAACTTCCCTTCCCGAAGTCATGATTGCAGGACAGAGTCCTGAGGCCTGAAGAAATGGCAGCATTGGCAGATGGGGAGACAGAATCCGGCTAGCTCATCAGTGTCCTTATCACACCCATGATTCATAGCTAATGTGTGTTTATGTGAAGTTGGCCAAATCAGTGCCCCGTGATGGTCATGAAATGGAAAAGACCTCATTAATTTTGTGGTTTATGTTCTCTGCCAACTATTGCAGTCGTTTGCCTTCTGACGTTCTCCAGTCTAGATTCCATCATATATCATCTGTTGCGGCACGTCTTTTGGAACTAGTCCACAACACAGTATTTAGAATCGTTGATTTTTTTGAAGGGATAAAATTGCACATGTTTGGTGATCTGAGTGACATGATCTATATTCTGTGGTGGTTGTGTTCTCAGATTTTTTTAAAAAAAGGATGGGAAACTCTGCAAGTGTCCAACTCTATGATCTTGGTATCTTGGTGGGTGATTTTGGATGACCATCAGCACTTTTAATCAATACTTCTAGAACCTCTCTGAGAACCAATGTACATAGAGTCATGACTGCAAAGACTGCCACCTGCCCGTGGCTACTATGTATATGTGGCAAATTACTCCCTTTTGGAACCAAGGCCAGGAGTGTCATCAAGTGTCAGCTGCTGCAGGAACACCCAGGAGGCAGAACTGGGATTCTGCTGGGTTGTCATGGGGGACATTCACTTATCTCTACGTGCACTTACACAGTCATCAGCCTGAGATGAGCTCCTCATTGTCACAGCTCCCTCCTACAGCACAGGAAACTCACCAAGAAGCCTCAATAGATAAGTAGATGTTACCAGAGCCATCATGGGGAAGTGGAGGGGAAGATTCCCACAGTCACACCAGTGATCATGTTTGCCACCAGGGTCCTTAGCTCGGACTCTACACTTACCATGAGGAACTTCCAGGCTCCAGAGCACCAGGTGCCTTGACTCTTAGTATTTCCCTTGGGAATTCCTGCATGGTCTCCCATTCAGGGTTTCACATCCTCCCTCACCCTGGATTGTCATATCATCTTTCTACTCAATGGTCAGTCAAAACAGTCTCTGCAGGTTCTCCTACTGCCCTTAGAAAGCTGCAGGGGGATTTTACTAACAATTGCTTCTCTTGTCACAAATCTTCCTTTTCCCTTCCACAGTCAGTTAAATCCTTGCTTTATTCTGATCGCCGATAATGTTGATGAAGGACTAGAGCTAGGAAACTGGGACTATGTAAAGCCTGTCCCTCATTTGGAACCAACAGCAGCTGGACCTGAAGGAAAGGCCTTGCCTCAGGCTATAGTCTACAGCAGACTATAAACAAGGGTGATTTCCAATCCAGTTTTCACCAGTTACATTAACTCTGGGGCACAGATGAATTGAGAGGCTTTCAGACTTAGTGGAGCCCCAAATGGTCCATTTAAAGTGAACCTGGGAGTCCATCTAGAATGGAACCCTTTTTCTAAAGGGGTTGAGGGGAAACTTCCTTGTGGCCATGGCCTCTGAATCCTAAAACACAGCAGCAGACAGATACTGAAATCATGTACACTCACCTGATGGGTATGATTTCCAGGGACATACACAGACTTAAACTGTTTCATGAGAGTTCTAGCTCCAGCAATCTCTTGGAGAGACGTGAAGACATCATTCACAGCAATTTGAGATTTGGGAAATGTCAGGTTAATTGCAGAGTCACAGCCTGAAACAGTCCAGAGATATTTTCATAAGTGAGCAAATCTTTAAATTAAATTTTCCTCATGACAGCTTGAGCTCAATGTAAGAGTCTGGAATTCCTTCAACCCTATTTTTCCCTGGCTGTTTGCTAACGGGGCTGTTGCAATCATCCACGAGTAATGGGACATGAGTGTGAATGCTTTGGACAGAAGTGGGAATTGCCTGGCACCATAGCCATTGGACTCAGACGCTAGACTCTTTTCTTCATGGAAAACAGGCTCCCGAGGGGCTTTGAGTCTCAGACACTGCCTGCCTTGGAAAACCAAGAGGGACATAAGGAAGACAGGAGTGAGTGCTGTGATGAACGTCTGTCTGCACTCCACTGATAGTTTCCAGAAGGTCTGACAGCAAGATGGAGAAAGATAACAGCCACCCCAAGAGTGGAACCAGCTGGGATGGGCAAGTTCAAAGTGGTTGAATGGGCTAAATAAACAGGGTGCCAGGACCATTGAAAGGGAGCAGCCTAAGCTAATAAAAACATAAAGGTGGCCATCACTCTCCCTGATCGACTACTCTTCTGTTAGGCATCTATCCAGAAGAGAAATAATCTAAGATAATACAGAGGTTCACAAAACATGGATACACTGAGAGCACTCATCCTCAATTTATCGATACACCAGACGTATCAACTCATCACCTCTCATGTGACCCCTGTGAGGTCACAGGTACAATTTTTCCCCTTTAGAGCATCAGGACATTGAAGTGCAGGTTTAGGTACTCCTGTGAATAGGCACTGTCATGGCCTTGCATGTCCACTCAGTCATCCAGGCCTCACCTGGATAGTGTGCACACATAGTGCCTGTGTGCTCTGCTGTCCATCTGGAACACCTGCCTGCCTTTCCGTCTGTCTATGTCTCTGTCTCTTCCTGTCTGGGCTTTCTCTGGTTGCAGCAGCTTGGTGGGCCTTCATGTGGGCAGGCTAGAAGTGTTGGGCACTATGTATTCAGAGAAACAACCCCTACTTTCTCTTCTCTCATGGGGATAATTCTGAGTGATGGCCTCCATTGCCATTCTGAGGGGGCTCAGCTGCCCCTCAAGAACTGGTTCATTGACATTGTATTCCTTCCTTCACAGGAGTGGTCAATGATCAGACACAGGTAGCCTGATCCATACCCTGACCTAGTCTGTAACTCTGACAGCAACTTTATTGACATGTAATTCACATACCATGTGATTCTCCATTTAAAGTGTTTACAACCCAATAGTTTCCTGTACATGTATAGACATATAACCATTACCGAACAGTTGAGTTCTGAACACCTATATCACCCCAACAGGGAACCCTAAATCTGTCAGCCTGTATCTCGATTCTTCCCCTTGCATCCATCAGTCTGCTCTCTACTCTATGGATTCACTGACAGGACATTTCATATAAATAGACCATAGATGTGGCCTTTTGCAGCTGGCATCCTGTATTTGCCCTGTTTTCAGGGTTCATTCAGGCTGTAGTACATTTCACTACTTCATTTCTTTTAATTGCATGGCAATAGTGCATTCTACTGTATTGATACACTACATTTCATGTGTCTACCCACATGTGTACCCACAACACCCAAGGCAGGAAACTTTAGAAAGAAAATAAAGTTTCTCAGTTGGTAGGCACTTGGGTTGTCTCTGTGTCTACGTTATCATGATAATGCTGGCAGTTTGCATGGACAAGTTTTCGTGTGGACATGTACTTTCATTTCTCTTGTGTGTACTTACTGGCAACTCTGTGTTAATCTTTGGAAGAATGCCAGAGCCACACTGCTTCCCAAAGGACTCGCTACTTTACATTCCTACCAACACTCAAAGAGGGTTTCAGTTTCTCTACAGCCTTGTCAACGTTTACTATATCTATTTTCTTCACCATAGTTCTCCAAATGTCTGTGAAACAAAGAGATACTTGTCAAGTTTGATAATCAAGGAAATTGTTTGGGGAAGGAAGAGGTTGAGTCAAACAAGCTTAAACTAAAAGAGGATGATGCATCTAGCCTACACAGAAGCATCCAACGGACCCCAGCTGCATCCATGCAGAGAGGTGGTTAGTATGTGAGTGGCTGACCCATACTCTTAATTAGTTTGTGGCACTGTGTGTGTTAACTCTTAAGGGTAGGGAAAATTCCCTAATAAATACTTGTTTCCAAAATTCCCCAATAAATATTTGTTTCCTGGTTTCCACAAATGTCTGACTTGTGTCATTAAAAAAAGCTGAACTGTGGCATAGTAGTTTGAATGAGAAATGTCCCCCATAGGCTCAGGTATTTGAACGCTTGGCCCTCCAATCGTGGCACTGCTTGGGGGAGGTACGGAACTTTCAGGAGGTAGAACCTCGCTGGAGGAAGCATGTCACTGGGGACGGGGTGTGGGGTGGGGGAGCTGTCGTGATAAAAACGTGATCAGCTAGCTTCCCATTCCTGTCACCATGCCTGCCTGCTGTCATACTCTTCCTGCCATTACAGACTCTATCTATTCTATCCCTTTGTAACCAGAAGCCCAAACAAAACCTTCCTCCCTAAGTTGATTTTGGTCATGGTGTTTTATCACAGCCCAGAAAAGTAACTAATACATACGGTTTTTACTAGTTTTGTTACAATAAAACACTAGAGGTTCGAACCTTAAGAGAGAGTTTCCATTATAATCTTAGATCTATTTAGCCTCTGGTGAGGAGCCTCTTGGCATCATGGTGAGAGAAGGTGTGAGGGGACAGATCACATGGTGAGACAAGAAGCAAGGGCAAAGCCGGGCGGTGGGGGCGCACGCCTTTAATCCCAGCACTCGGGAGGCAGAGGCAGGCAGATCTCTGTGAGTTCGAGGCCAGCCTGGACTACAGAGTGAATTCTAGGAAAGGCGCAAAGCTACACAGAGAAATCCTGTCTCGAAAAACCAATAAATAAATAAATAAATAAATAAATAAGCAAGGGCAGAGAGAGGCCAGTCTTATTCTTTTCACAATTCACTCCTTTAAGAACTCTTTTTGCAGAACCAGAACTGATCCCTCTGGCAACTGTCAGTGACCTGGTGACCTTCCCCTGTCTCACCTCTTTATGTTTAACCACCTTGTCCTTTCATAACCCTGGGGCTTGATCTTCCAGCACAGGAACCTTTGGGGACAACCCACACTTCACCTGTGCAGAGGTGAAGACCAGCGTAAGAAAACCTCTCTGTGTTCAGTAGACTTTGTGTGTACGGAGGACTCCAGGGGGGTGTCGAAGGAAGTCGATGGAGAGAATGCAAGAGTCCACACAAATCCTTGGAACAATTCCATGGCAAACCTCGTGGAAAGAGGAAACCTGTAGCTTTCTGAGATGCATGCCTGTAACTTCTTCCTGAATCCTTAAAAGATTCAAACCTAGGAAAAGCTGGGCTGCAAAAGGCCAGTGTGGAACAGCCTCCCACCCTGGTTGCTATTGGCACTGAAGCTCAACCTGAGACAACACAGCTTGTGCATCGGTATCAACAAAAGAGGGAAGGCCAAAGATGCAGCTCTTCATTCGTTAATGAGGGTTCTTTCTGGAAACCCATGTAAGGAAATTTGTCTATCACCTATCTGTCAATCAATCTATCATCTGTCATCTATCTATCATCAATTATCTAATCTATTTTAGATTATTCATTACCTTGTCAAGAAACAAAAACATGAAGACAAGGAGAAACATCCCTAGCTCTAATACCACACAACATGTTTTTAATTCCCCTAAAGGACTAATAGTAGACAAATACTTTATGTAAAATAACTCATTTTCTGTAGAACTGAAAAAGTCAGTCAGTTTTCCACATGACCCATTTTAATTTGGGGGAAGAGTACAGAGGAAACATTTATCCATTAGGCAGAGTTTAGTATGATGTCATCTACATTGAGATGATTTACTGAAAAGTCTAGACTATTTGGGGAACTTGTGTATTATATATCAAAGTTACGGCAAAAGCCGTGATCTCACGTGGGTTAAGGGCAACTACAGAGCAGGCTGGTTAACAGAAGTGAGTATGGGTTACTGTGAAACTGAACTTCAATGAACCCAACTGAACAACAGAAACTGCTGGAAGGAAGACAGAGTCCAAACTTTACCAATAAAGTAAAGATCTTCTTTAAAAACGTCTACTGTTCAAACTGCCCATACAGGGTCATTTCTGTTCTAACTGCTAACCCTCTCCAATTTCCCTGTTCTCTTCACAGCAAGTGTCCTGGGGTGCACGTGTTCTGGGGACAGTAATAGTGAGGGATTCACTTCTAATCGCTCTTCAACCATTTTTCATAATTTACTTCATTTTCACTGTTTTACATTTACTTACCCAAGCCATATAGTAAAAGTTGCACACATAAAATCTTTCCAAAACAGGCAAAACAAACAAACAGAAACAAACAAACTGGAATGGGACAAAATCAACAAACAGCACAATTATCTTGTATTTGTTATCATCATTATCATCATCACCATCATCATCATCTTTAGATCTGGTTGTATTGTCATGAAAGAGAGAAAGAAAGGGTGAGGATTTGGGTGAATGGGGAAGTGGAGAGGAGTTGGGGAAGGGGAAACTAGCCATAATATATTATATATATATATAAATCTATGTTCAAGTAAAAAAAAATTCCAATTAAGGGTTTGTTGCTAAGTATAGTGGCTACATCTATAATTTATGACCTTAAATGGCTAAGGCAGGAGAATTGCAAGTTCAAGGTCAGCCTGGGCTACATAGCAAAATTCTGTCCCCAAAACCCAAACAACAACAACAACAAAAATGATAAAACATCAGAAAAAAAACCACAGGTCAGAAATATCAGCGACCAATACAAGCTCCTCCACTAATTTCCTAGGTAGAGACAGGATTCAAGGTGTCTCTTCAATTGCAGATGAGCAGTCCTGTAGACACCAGGATTGCCACCATTCAAAGGCTAATCTGGGGAAGCCGTTTATTCCATGTTCTTACTGCAGTTAATAGAAAAAAGGGGACGTGGACACAAAGGCTGATCATGGGATGCACAGTTCCCTACATTATTAGCAATCTCTGTTCTCTGATGTTTATTCTAGTTCAGTGGTTCCCAACCTTCCTAATGCTGTGACCCCTGAATACAGTTCCTCATGCTGTGGTGACCCCCAACCATAAAATTATTTTCTTTGTTACTTCATAACTGCAATTTTGCTTCTGTTGTGAATCATCATGTAAACAGCTGTGTTTTCCAATGGTCTTTGGTGATCTCTGTGAAAGGGATGTTCACCCACTAAAGGGGGTGAGACCCACAGGTTGAGAACCACTGGTCTCATTGCTAACCACACTAAGAAGTTCATGCACATTAGCACATCTGATCTCCACAGAAAGCCAGCGTGGTAACATGGTAGACATTACCATTCTCACTTTGCAGATGGAGCAAGTGAGCCACGGGAAAGTAACAGAAGAGGCCTCCCCAGCAATCCGTAGCATAGCTAAGAGTTAAGCCATCTCACTCCCAAGGTGGCTTACTTGCCACTGTATGATTTCATACATGTTAAGAGCATGCGAACAAATTAAAAATTAAAAATACGCTTAGTTCATCTTTATACTAAAGAATTTTTTTTTTTTTTTACAATGCAGTGGTAAATGCCTTTCTTACTGGGAAGAACTGGGCCTGCCCCAGGAGTAGACATTATGGGATGGTTTGCAGCTAGACCCAGGTTTTTCTTTCTGGCCATGCAAGGTGTGAGCCTTTCCCAGGCTTGCTGCTCAGCCTCTTTTGAATCTGTGATCTGTCATGTGCCATATTCAGTTACTTCTAACAGTCCCCGGACAGCCTGCTCCATTAAGCCAGTTCACTTGATAACAGTGGGGTTTTTTTTTGTTGTTTTTTTTTTAAAGTCAACTCAAGTATATGATTCTAGGCAATTCTCATTTCAGCCCCTTAGTTAAATAGATAATAAAGCAGATGCAGGTGCCAGCCTTTAGCTGAGCATACTCTGTATACTTTAGAGGCCTACCTCTTGATAAGGGAGGCTCCCAAACCCCTAGGGCACCACCGTGTTCTTCTAAAATGGGGGACGACTCATGTCCCCACACTGTCTTTCTGTGGAGGGCTGGTGGGTCTCTTGGGCAGTGTCTAGTTACTCCTTGGAGGAGCTGAGACAAAGCTCCTGTGTTGCCACCCCTCGCTCTGCTCTCCTCTCACCCTTCTCATTTACTCAAGGCTCTTTGCTTCAGCAATGGGAGAACAGTGGTTTCCATACCCTGAACCCTGGAGTGACGGCCCTTTCCAGCCACAACACTGTTCAAACGGAGGGAGGCTTGGGTTGCTTAATGGTCTCCTGGGATGGCTGAAACAGCTCACCCCTCCTTGTTTGGGGTGGCTGAGCTGAATTTTCTTTACTTTTCCCAGGGACCAGCCTTGGAGCTCCCTGGTTCTTCACAAGATACTGGCTTTTCACATGTTTGTCCTTATTTCTCAAGCATTCAAGAAAGTGAGGCGTCTCAGAGAGGCGGTTGTGCCGGTCTCGGCTGGAGTTGAAGTGGCCCTTAGGAAAGCCCTTCAGCACACACTCGCACACCTGTGTGCACATGCACTTGTGCTGATCAAACACACAGCACAGGTACTTGTGCAGTTGGAGACGCTGAAGAGAAGGTGGATGGCTAACTGGGTTTGAAATCGCTCCTATTTTCTGATACCATTCTCCTTAAAGGTCTAAAAATTCCCCTAGGCCCTTGAAATCCATCTGGGAAATACTGGAGTCAAGAATATACATTAAGTCTAACCAAAAGGCAGTTCTCCTCCGGGTCCAAGCTGGTACCCTCATCCTTGTACTGCCCGGGAGGTTTGAACTCCCGGCCCATTTTCTTGTTGCATCCCAGCCACTGGGCTCTCAGCAGGCTCTAAACAGCAGGGGCTTGCCTCTATGAGGGAGTTAGAGGAAAGGTCATCTCAGGTCTGACACGGCCAAAGAGGTCAGAGCACTGAGAGGTCATGACCTCCCTCATCCATCCATAAGGCTGACATTCCCTTTTCTTTCTTTTGAAATGATTGCTTTTTAACATGCAGTCTTTTCTTGGGGTTCTCACTATAACTCTTGGTAAATGAAAGCAAAACTTAACAAAATGAAAAACAAATCAACTTTGAAAATGACATGACATCTGAAATCTTCTAAATTTGAAGTGGGTAAAACAACCCCTGGGGAGGGAGGTCCCTCCTGAGCAGGTGAGCCAAAGGACAGCCCTAGTCCTCTGGGAGATTGTTTAAAATGGGAATCATGCAACCTGATTCTCATATACATATTGGTAGTCATTTGTCTACCCACCCATCTATCCATCCCCCCAATACAAACATATCCACATATCCACATCCATCCTTCCAAATAGAAACATGTGCACACACATATGTGTATACACACATACCCACATCCACCTACCCAAACACTAATGTGCATGCATACATATCCAGATACATCCCGAAAATACATATACTCAAATATTTATATCCCTATGTTTACTTACCCACATATATACAAGTATAATTTTGTTTTAAATTAAAATCTAGCTGTGTGCATTCACTAATCTTTCAATGTCCTTTGTTTGGACACTGTCTGCTGCGGAGTTCTTTTCTCACAAACCATTATGTCTTGCTAGGATTTCTGACGACTGTGTAAGTGGACCCGTAAGCTAAAGAAGCCCATAGCACAGTCAGGGGGCAGAGTTCTTGGGGATTTTAATGTCTCACTCCCCTCCCCAAACCTTTTGCAGTGGCATCATTCAAACTTCAAAAGCACTGTTTAAGAGTGACTTGTCTTTAGAGACTTTTGAAAGCATCAATTAGGTTTGTCACTGAAGACAGTTTTTTTTTAAGTTATATTTCATCAGTATGTGAAAACATTTAATTAAATATTGCAGTTTAGTAACAAGTACAACCGGCAGAAGTAGGCTTGAGGACATGCACAGTATGACTTTCCAGAAGCATACAGTTCTACCACAAACAGTAGCCCTGTGCAGACACATGGCCGAGGCTTTAGAAAAGGGGCGGGGTTGAAGTCTTGGCTTCCATTACATTTTATATAGGGACTAAAGAATGCTAGTTATTCTGGTGACGGGGTCATGTGGAGGCTGGTTAAGAAGGTGAAAAATATATATACACATGTAAAGTTGTGTCCACGTGCATAATACATATGTATTTCTGAGGGCCTTCATTTATACTACCCAGGAGCTCTATCTGTGTCATTAATCTCATGTTTAGTGACCTAGGATGGCTTTAAAGTTCCTATACATAAAACTGCAATCTGGGCCGTCAGGTTTCAGGTCACACAGGGCCACTTTTCTCCTTTGTTGCTCCACATGTGGCAGGGCCCCTGCATAAGTGTAGTGGCAATGACATTATATTTGTATGAGCAAATGAGGCTGCCTAATAAAGTTCAAGTCAGAAATACAAAGGTCGAGGTCACAAGGGGGCTCAGAGTATAACCAGACACCCCCCAAAGGCTGGCCTTCTAGAAGGCCTTCCGCAACCTTTCCCTCTGGCTCTGGAGTCTACCAACCCAAAGCCCCTCTGTCACGGAACCTTGTCCATTGTCCTCAGTCTCTTAGACCATTCATTACAGGTACTCAAGTGACAGTGGAGAGCAGGAGACAAGAGGGCTGGAGACAAGCTCCCATGGGAGCAGGGACGCTGGGCTGTCTTTTTTTTTTTTTTTTCTCTGCTGGTCTAGCATAGTGCCTGGCTCAAAGAAGACAGCCGCCTCCTGAATAAATGAATGTGGAAAACAGAGAGACTAGTGGGGAAAGTTTGGAATCAGACCAAACATGCCGTAAAGCAACAGTACTGATTTTCTTGGGCCGATGATAAATTGTCCCTGCAGGAAATTTCAAACAAAGAGCTCCAGGCTGGTTCTGAGCAATTGCAGCCTACCAGGGGAGGTGAAGCAACTCCCAAAAAAGCTACTGCAGAAGAGCAGATTCAATTGGCAGAGAAATTCTGTTTGTCTGTGCAACATGAAAAACTAAACCACATTCCCCTCAAGTATATACATATATCTGACAAAAGTGTTTTAAAAAGAAAAGAGAATGATAAATATGGATCTCAGAGAACTGGTTACCTCTGGAGAGGGTGAGGGTGGGGAGGTAGCTACTGAGCAAAAGAACAGGATAGGAGGATGGGGCTGTGGGTACTTCTGTTTAATTATGTTTTCTAGGATGATTACACATACACACACACACACACACACACACACACACACACACACACACACACACACAAGCATTTACATGTACCAACTATCATCTTTAAAAGTATAACAAAAACCAGTTTGACTGCTTTCTAAGCCTCCAGCAGTTCAGCTTTTAAAAATAGCTGATTAAAGGAATGAATAACAGCTGAAATCTGTTATTATTAGGCAGGTCTGGGACGCTGGTAGACAAGGGAAGACGTGTATATTCAGATGAGAATATGGAATAGTTGCACACGGCTGCCCAGAATTCTAGTTCTAGTTCTGAGGCTTTTACCGTAGGGAAGGGAAGGTCGGCTGGCAGCAATATTCTGCAGAACTTGCATATTTAAAAAATATATTTTTTAGCATGTGGGTGTGCGTATGTGTGTGTGTGTGTGTGTGTGTGTGTGTGTGTGTGTGTGTGTGTGTGTGTGATTCTCCCATGTGTGCAACCAAGAGCCAGAGGTAGTTGGCACTGGGCGTCTTGCTCCACTTTAGATTTTTGAGATAGGGTCTCTCACTGAACTTGTATTGGCTACACCCAGTACACAGTGAGCTCCCAGGATCAGCATGGTCCCACCCATCCACCCCGGGGGTCCCAGGCACATGACACTTTCCTATGGGGATCCAAATATCAGGCTCACACGGCAAGTACTTCAGTGAATGAGCCATTGCCCCAGCCCTGACTTTTTAGAGATAACTTCTCGTGGCAGGGCCCAGAGTCAAATTGCCAGAGAGGCCCAGAAAGCAAAACTCCTGTCCCATATAGACAGAGGGATTGGCGGTCCCCAAACCTAGCTTCTGTAGCGCTTCTGAAAATATGTAGGCCAGAGTAAAACAGACAATTCTAGACTGTGATAAAAACAAGTGAAGTAGCCCCAGCTATTCCTAAACCTTGCCTCCAAGACGCCTCCGAGAAACCTCTCCGAAGTGGCTCTACTGAAGCCCTAACTGTACCAAGCCAGTTATCGAGATTTCGTGTAGCTGAATAAGGGTGAACCTCACAGACCACGTGATACATCGTCATGAATACAGTCTCACATGTTGGTTGTTACACTGTCTGTCAAATCAACCAAATGCACCACGAAGAGATCTGGAGTTCTCCACTCAGTGTTTGAGTCCATGTGTTTAAGAAGGTGGGCATCAAGCTTCTAGTCACACGTATCATCTGTCCCACTGGCACCGTGGCAAAGCCAGATCTCTTTCCTATCATGTTGACTTGGCCCCTTTCCCAGTCACAAAACTTGGTGTAAGTGGGAAAATGCCCACACATCTGCTTACCCCAGATCTCATGTTCACCAGCTCTGACATCCCCACAGGCAGCTGGCACAGGGCTCCCACCAGCAACCACAGCCAAGGATTCACAGTGGCAGATCTCACTGTGAGCCTTCCTAAGAGGTAGCTTGTTTTGATTATGCTGAGTTAATTCTACTGAATTGTAAACTTGCTGTTTACACTCTATTAAAGTTCCCTTTCAAACTGTGTGGACACTTCTGGGGGCTCTGAACAGCACCAAGTGGCTTGCTGCCTCTCGGAGCTGACTTAGAGACGGTCCCTCCATCTGGCTATTTTCAACAGCTGTCAGGTGGAGAGAATTGGGGGCGGGGAGGCTGTACCTTCTTCATGGACATCATGACAAGTTCACTGGTTTCACTTCATGCACCACTGTAAGGAGGAAGTGAGGCCTGCAAAGGACTCACCACAACCCGTCTGTGAATGAAGCACAGCTGGTGGTTTTTCATTACAGTTTGCTTACTTCCTAGGGCTTCTGAGGGTGGGGTGGGACGGGTGAGTGCTGTGGGATGTTCTGTATGGCAAATGTGTTGCTAATTAGTCAATAAATAAAACACTGATTGGCCATTGGCTAGGCAGGAAGTGTAGGCGGGACAAGGAGGAGAATAAAGCTGGGAAGTGGAAGGCTGAGGCAGAGAGACACTGCCAGCCGCCATGATGACAAACAGCATGTGAAGATGCCGGTAAGCCACGAGCCACATGGCAAGGTATAGATTAATGGAAATGGATTAATTTAAGCTATAAGAACAGTTAGCAAGAAGCCTGCCACGGCCATACAGTTTGTAACCAATATAAGTCTCTGTGTTTACTTGGTCGGGTCTGAGGGGCTGTGGGACTGGCAGGTGACAGAGATTTGTCCTGACTGTGGGCCAGGCAGGAAAACTCCAGTTACAGGTGAGGCAGGATGTGTGTCAAAAAGTGAACAGTAAAGATAACACAGGATGGATATAAACCTGTGGATGGGACTTGCCTACATGCTTTTCCCTGAGTTGAATAGAGTTTGCCATTGTTGGATTTTAGAAAGAAAATGCTCTCAGGGCAGAATTGCAGAACCAGTGTTCCAGGTCAGTAAGTCAGAAGGCATGGAAGAGAAGCCCAGAGGCTCCTTCCACGGGTGGTTCCCTCCCTGACTTGCGCACGTGGATCCCCGCATGCCCTCCAGCGGGTGGGGTGCCCTATGGTCATTTCTTTGATGGGTCCTGAACCACGTTTCCCTCCATATCCTGTCTCTTCCTGTTCTCCATCACAGGCTACACATGGAGGGGAGTGTGTGGTGGGGGCTTGAGGGGTCTGACGTGATAGGAATGAGGAAGGATCCCCTCACCTGGAAGACAACCTGGAAGGCTTCCTGGGGTTGTGGCCATAAAGAGCTGAGGAAGACCACGTCCAGGCAGCACTTTCTCCTCCATCTGAACCTCATATGGGGGAGGGCAGAGGCCTGGGCCCAATCTGTTTGCTGGTTTCAAAAATGCTCTGATTTTTTTCCCCAGGAGATAATGTTGTACTTATTTTAGAAATTGCAATGAAATAGTATGGGGAGGGAAGAGCGGAGGGCTGGTACAGTCCCTTTCTAGCTGTGAGGTGCCCCTGGGACAATGTTCTTATCCAGGTTTCCTTGAATGCGCACTTGTCTTAGAGTAATGCATGTCCAATAGTTACATAACCCTGCGCTACACTAATTGTTCATTTGCAGAGAAGGATGCAATCAGATGTTCAAAATGAGACATATTTAAAAGCCTTTCAAAGGACTGTCTGGCCCTTCAGCCTCTTGCTCTCACAGCCACTTAGAAGATTGCTTTGAAACTTTCTTTTCCATTGTGTTCCTTGAGCTCCAGTCTCTGAGCTGACTAACAGACGAGTCTGTGAACACGGGCTGGAGTGTGGGGTGAGCAGGGGTGTTAGTGTCTCCCACACCATATTTTTGGGCAAGCAAAGGTGGGTAATAACCTGGAATCACTTTCTAATCTGTTTGAGAGGAGCAGAAGAATAGATGGGAAGCCGGTTGGATTCAAGTTTCTTTCAACCCTCTTGCTTCTTTTAAGAACAGAAGCGCAAATGGAGTTTATTTTTCTTCCAGAAGCAGACAGATCAAATGTGCCCAGGCCTCTGCCCTCCCCCAATATGCACACAAATCATTCTCTGCCCCTCCCCCAAAGTCCCCCGCACCTGCTGTTGTAAATCTCCATTGACCTGAGCCAGCATCGCTATGCTTGAAACTTAAGCTTCTTCTAAATGAGGCCCCTTATCTATTGCTTTTCTGTACTTTATTCTGGAGGCAGCGTGGATTCATGTGCGGCTTGGTCATGCCTGATTCAGAGATGGGATGTGGGCCAGAAAGGCTGCTAATGGGCCTGGGGCCAGAAAGAGAACGGTAAAAATAGTGCCCTGCTCCGCACCCCTTTTTGTGATGCAGCAGGGGTGCCCTGAGAGTGGAGGGCAGAGGAATCCAGCAAGCCTTCAGGCAAGCACCTGCCTCCAAAGTCTGAAGGTCCAAGTTCTGATCACATTCAGGTCTTGCTCCAAAGGGAGCTGGGATGCAGAAGGGGCAGGATATAGAAGCTCCAGGATGGAGCTGGGCTGCCCGTGGAGGGAGGAAGGACCTCTTGTACTGGGAGGCAGATGCAGCCTTCTTGATGCACCTCGCCTGGTCCAAACCAATGTTGACTTAGGCTCCTACACAGCTTCTCAGCACTTCTCTAGTAGAGAACTCAAAGATGAATAGCAATGCCTAGGGCGTGTCTTAAACTGTCAGCAAAAGTAAATGATTACAGAGACTCAGGGTGTGTAGTCTTTCAGGTGCTTCTGAGCAGGGTCAGTCTCAAGCCAGCAGCTGTTTTCAGAATCCCCCCTGTCCCTGCTGTCATGGAGAGTGATGGAGTGAAGGAACAGGGCTCAGGGTTCCTCCCTTTTGCAAGATGGGGATCCAAACCAGGGAATCAGAGCTAGCTCTGTGTCCCGCAGGCTGAGAAGGGCTGTGGGAGCCCAAAGGAGAGGACTGAGTTAGTTTAGAAGTAAAGACACCAAGATGATTAGAATTCCTTTCGGGCCTCCATTACAGAGGGAAAAACAATCAGCCCCGATGGGCCAGGTTGATAACACTGGCATTCTCTTCACACACCAGCGCACAACTGCCTTCATGTCTGCACACTCCCTGCCTCCTTCCCAGGGAAACACCATTTCCAGAGCTGGGGACCAGGCTGAATGACACCCATGTGTCCCTTGCCCCTCCTCCCAGGCCACAAGGGTTCCATTGTGCACTCATAAAACTAAACACGGTGCCTTCTGAAAGCCGGGTATCTAGGAGGTGGCCAATAAAATGATCATGAGCCTGGATACAAAACAGGCTGTTTGTGCGAATGCACTTGTGCGCACACATGTGTGAGTGGGTGTGTGTTTATTTGGGGGGATGGCACAAACAAACAAAACTGAAACCACCCTCCATAGAGTGGACGGCCATGGATTTGGGGCTCTACTTTCCCAAAGCCTCCTGTAGGTGGTGAATGGGGCTGATGGAGGCAGGAAGCTCTGAGGCCAGAGCAACCGGACACGTGCCTCCAGGACATCTGTGAAGCCCCATGAGCCAGAGAGAAAGCACTGAGCCTCGACTGCCTGGCATGCTGGTGTCGCCTCACTGGACATCACTCATCAGAGAGGCTGGGGACCCAGGTGCAAGCAGCAAGGACAGTCACACGCTAGCAAACTTCAGAATTAGGCAAATGTCTGTTGCTAGGAGGACAGAATGAATATGTCTGTTACTGATTAATAAATGATGTCCACGCTGGAGCAAGTGACCAGAGGAGGTTCCTGTCTATGTCTACCACGTCATATAGACATGCACTCCATATAGAGGCATGCATGTATGTGAATACGGGGTAACATGGCACAAACTGCTAGCAGTCATTATGCCTCTAGAACAGTGGTTCTCAACCGGTGGGTCACAACCCCTTTGGGGGTCGCATATCAGCTTTCCTGCATATCAGCTATTTACAGTACAAGTCATAACAGCAGCAAAATTAGTTATGAAGAAGCAATGAAATAATGTTATAGTCGGGGATCACCACAGCATGAGGAACTATACTAAAGGGTCACAGCATTAGGAAGGGGGAGAACCACTGCTCTAGAACATCATTGTTCATAGGACTTTCTGCAGGGATAGAAAGTCTGGAACTAGCCGGGCGGTGGTGGCGCACGCCTTTAATCCCAGCACTCGGGAGGCAGAGCCAGGCGGATCTCTGTGAGTTCGAGGCCAGCCTGGTCTCCAAAGCGAGTTCCAGGAAAGGCGCAAAGCTACACAGAGAAACCCTGTCTCGAAAAACCAAAAAAAAAAAAAAAAAAAAAAAAAAGAAAGTCTGGAACTATTGCCTAACAATAGCCACCAGCTAAGTATGGCTACTAAGCTCCTGAAATGCTGCCGCTGTAGCTGAGGAATCTGTGGCTAGTGTCGCATAGCAGTGTACGGTATGGCCAGGGGGGACCAAGGCCTGTTTTAATGACTGATGCATTTGAATATTCCACCACAGTGTCTGTGCTGAGCACATGTAGGTGCTTAGTTCGTAGTTGTATGAAACAGACAATTACCAATCCAGGATTGTTTTGCCTGGAATTCTGGGAGACTTCTACTTGAGGACTCTGCCATAGTGATACCATTTGTCATAGTCAGCCATCAGGACAGTTTTCATAAGCATATAATTGAAGCATTTAGTGAAAATGACATCCCTCAACCCCTTCTAGTTCAATTTTGAAAAGCAACATGTCAATCTTATTCTTTTAAAAAATATTTGAGAATTTCATACATTATTACACCGCTTTGTGTCCTTCCCACCACCCCCTTCTAACTCCTCCCGTGTCTGCCCAAAGCTGTTTTCTGTTCGGCTGGTGGGGAGGAGGGATGATCTGGGGCAGGTTTATTCCTGGGTGCTTGGGTTGATCCTCTCCAGATGAACACTTCTGGATGTCACAAACCACTTAGGCAGCCTTACAGAAGTCACAGTGAACACTTCATTCTTTGGTCTTCAGTGTGGACTCAGGGTTTCCACAGCCCCAGTGAGGGTAGTAGCTGAGAATGTCCAGAGGAGATGCCGTTTCCACCTCTGAAAATCTGGGGAGTCATGGCTCTCACTGATCACTGGGGAAGTTAACTGGCCTCAGTGGTACGACCCTCTTCTCTGGGCCTGCACTTCGGTACAGTCTGCTTACTAACCTGAGTCCTGCCCACCTGCCCAAAGCTCCCTCCTCAGCTTTGGAGACTGCCACTGTGGGACTTCAGGGTCAGGCTAGCCCTCGACTCTCACCCTCTGTGGTCTTCTTCCATACCCACAGGCTAGCCCCAACTTGTGAGCACCCACTGCTCTCCTCTGCTCCATCATAGACACTGCCAGCTCCGTCTGAGTCCAGAGCGTCCGTGTTCCCCTTCACTTTCCTTCTGCAGCGTCAGTGGGCTCTTGTCCTGAAAGCTGACACACTTGTTAGCTGTAAGCTCAGCCCTTCTTTTCAGCACATATTTATGGAGTACAAACTGTTCTAGGCACGGAAGGCACAGTTTCTGCACTTCTGTGGACTCTCCTGCTGGAGAGGGAAGATGGACTAAACAAACAAGTGAATCCTAACATGTCCCGGGAAGTTTGCTCCTAGAGGTGGAGATAGAAGACAGGGTAGGGGAGCCTCCAAGAGGGTCTTGGAAGAAGAGGAATTTCGGCAGAGATCTTGGGTGAAGTCAGCAGGCACACACTGCAGATACCCAGGAGAAAGCTTCTAGGCAGACAGGCAGCAAGGGCAGAGGTAAGACGAGGCTTGGGGGTCCCAGGGGAGCAACAGCCTAAGTGGCTGGCTGAGAGGGACAGAGGCAGCTAGGGCCCAGCCACTTTGGGGGCCTGGTACAGAGTCCCTACAGGAGTGGGGGAAAGGAAAGAGCAGGTCACTGAAAGGGAAGATAACTCCACAGCCCAATGCTGCCTGTGCCAATGAGTGGATGGCCCTGGAATGTGTGGACTGTAAAGCAGCCGTTCACCCAGACAGGTTGCGGAACAGCTCTGAATTTCCCATAGTTTTGGCGTCTCTCAGTCCTCTGGTCCCTTCCTGACAGTAGAAACACAGTGAGGTACAGGGAAGCAAAAGCCCTGATCATCCAAAACCACAGAGGGAAGCTGGCACATCAGCATAGCTGTACCGTCACCAGCCTCTACTGAGCCTTGACTCTGCCATGACAGAGTCACCAACTGAAGGGAGAGCGGAAGTCAGGCCCCAGAAAGCACCAGCAAGGGGAGGGGTCACGAAAACTCCCTACCATGAGATCAATGGCTGATTTCCATTCAGATAATGAGAATTCAAGGTTGGTCAACTCTCTGGGAAGGAAGGTTCTTATTACTTCAGGAGAAGAATTAAGGATTAAGCTGCTGGTTAAATTTCATGAGGGTACATCCCATGCAAATATTTACTCAGCCCTTGCCCTGGGTCACGGCTCTGAGGAAAACAGAACAAAACCAAAACAGCCCAACACTGTTGCCTGTGTGGAACTCTCTGCAGCCCCCAGGTGCCTAAGCTGGCTTCACGGAGCGCTACAGGAGGTGCCGCTCTAAATTCCTAAAAGGGATCCATTCATTTACCTCTTAAAATTGTCACAGGCAGACCTGCCATCATCCTCCTCACACAGATGAGACTCAGAGAAACCCAGTGACTCTCCCAAGGTCACACAGTCATCAACGGCAGAACCTTTAGTTTAAGGTAGGCAGTCTAGGCCCAAAGCCCAGCCTCTCAGATGGTATGTTTTTGTAGGCAGCTGGTAAGCACCCAAAGGGTTATCAACACGCACAGCATAAACACAGTAAAACAGTTTGAATTTACCCAAGTAGCAGGAGGGAGATCCGTCTAAGCTGTGGCAGCCCTGAATGACGGGCTATTTGGAGAGTTATCGGTTTTTCTTACCGGCAGGCACACACTGATCTGTGAGACAGTAACCCGCTCAGGTCTGTTGTCTGCTGCCAGGCACAGCTAAGGCTGGACTGCACCAGGGGCTGGCGGCTCATCCTCAGCACCTAGCATCCTTACAGTACAGGAAGGACCTTGGAGATACCACTTTACTGGCTTGACTCTTCTGCTCAACTCTCTTTACTCACCATCCAGGTGACAGTGACTTAGATTAGTAAGATTCCATTGTAAGAAATAGAACTCCTCTTCTAGGCCTCATCCTCAGCACCACTGGGCAGTCACAGGCAGTTGACAACACCCCCATTCTCTTCTTTCTGGCAGGTGCCGGATTTCATGCTTCCTTGAATGAGGTAGGACCACAGGATTGTATAGTAAAGTGGAAGCCTTCCCTTGTACCTGCCTTTGTGACCATGGAGGCTTGGAGACTATGGTTGTCTGGCCAGAGGCCCACAGACCTAGGGGGACACAGCTCAGAGAAGACACTAGCCATCATTGTTGTGTACTGCAATCCAGTCCCTATATCCGAGGGTTTTACATCCATGGATTCAACCAACTATAGATAGAAAATATTCTAGAAAATACTGCATCCACACTGAACATGTATAATGTGTAGGGTTTTTTTTATTCCCTAAAAGTATAGTGTAACAACTGTCTGCATAGCATTGACATTATCTTGGGTATCAAAAATAATCTAGGGATGACTTAAAATGTGCAGGCAACTGGCTGTAGGTAGGCTGTATGCAAAAAGTGCATCATTTTATATAAGAACATTAATTGGGCATTTGAGAGTTTGTATCTTGAGGTTTCTGTGAATAACAAGGGATGACTGTTTGTTGTTTACATCACCTAACTGATCCAAACATCAAGCCTCCAACTTCTAGGTTAAAAGAAAATGAATGAAGCATCTACGTCATCGACTAGAGAGGAAAGACAGCGCTAGCCATCCCTGGGCCTTCAGTGTGTACATTATGCACACCTACTCTTGGTAACCCTGAGACATAGATACTATCTCCAATTTATACGCATGGAAACTGAGGTCAGAGAGGGAAGGAGACTTAAGTCAGAAGGCAAACAAGTGAGAGGAGTTTCTGGGTCTCGCGGTTCTATGATGTGCCTGTAAAGAGCATGTCCAGCTAGATTACTCTATGCGCCAAACCGGGGTCCCAGGACAGTCCTGGTGATGGGCTACAGCTGAGGAAGGCGACAGTCATCCAAAGCGGCAACTGTAATACTGGATGGTTAGAGTTTCCAGCTAGGACAGGGGTGGGGCAGGACTCAGGAAGGAAGAAAGGAAAGTGAACACAGCAGGGGAAGCTGGGAAAGCAGGAAGGAAGAAGAATGGCCAAATAAGGAGGTGCCAGTGACACGTTCCCTTCCTGTCCAGATCTGCACACATTCAATAAGAATATGCCATATGTCTCACCCTGGCACACACAGCCATTGAGGCATACTGCCATTGGCGGGTGGCATCAAAGCCACCCCCAGCAGCCAAAAAAGAGGCCACTCCACCCTCCTGTAACAGCAGCCCCCAGCCCAGCTGGCCTAGGAATTCAAACTCAAGCAGGCAGTGCACATTCCAACCCAAGAGCGAAAGGCAGCTCTCCACTGGTTTTCCCTGCTGAGGACTGTCACTGGGCAGAGAGTGAACGGCAGTGGAGTTAGCCCCGTGTGGAAGGAAGCTGAAAGGCTATTTAGCAACGATTCAGCTGATCAGCCCAGCAGTGGACTCGAGAATGGCTCCTGCTCCTTCTCCTTACACTCAGCCACATACCCTGAATCCTGCGCTTCAGAAACAGATCCCACCTACTTGCAGACTAAGAAATGGGTGGTTCTGAGGCTAGAGAGGTGGCTAGCTGGTAAAGCGCTTGCCATGTAGCCTGGAGACCTGAGTTCAGACGCTCAGCACCCATATAAAAAGCTGGGTGTGGTAGTATACACCTGTAATTGCAGTGCTCGGAAGGTGGAGCCGGGAGGATTTGGCCAGTCTTGCTGCATTGTTGAACTTTGGGTTTAATAAAAGACCTTGTCCCCTAAAACAAGGTGGGAAACTATAAAGGAAGATGCCTAACATCAACCTATTGTCTCCACATGAATCTTCTCCCCCAGCCTGCCAGAAATAGGTAGCTTTCCTATCTAGGTCCATGGAATCTTGACAGGGAAGCCAGTCTTACATTAAAATTCAAGTCCTGTATAACAGCTGTTTGATGGTCTCACTGTAGAATGGAGAAGCTTCAAGCGGATCTGAAGATGACCTGGAAGGGCTCTCGTGACCTAGAGTTCCTAACCGCAGCTAAAAAGAGGCGCACAGCTGGAATGACCTGAAACAGGAAGCATTGCTCCACGAGTTCAGATCTCAGAAGGGATGCCCAGAGTCCCTAAGTGGAGGGCTTAGGCAGGAAGTGGTCAATGCTGGGGCACCGGGAAGAGGGCCTTCCTATAGGAATAAAGAACAGACGTGGGCTGAGAGAGACAGGGACAAAAGGGCACTTCTCTGCGGGCATGCTTTCCTGAAGGGAGTGGTCAAGACCAGGCTCTCAGCTCTTGGAAATGCTCCTTTTCCTTGCTATACCAGCTCAGATGTCACTTTCTCCATGAAATCTCCTTCAGTCCCTCAGAGGCCCTCGATGAGAGCTCTGTTGCCTTGGTGCTCAGCTCCTTTCTCCGAGCACATGAGGGATACCACTAGATCCTGGAGCTTGCCTTTAGCAGCAGGAGCAGTCTCACTCTCCTTGCTATGGGTTGGACATGGCATCCGTGTGCTGAAGGGTCATGTGGTAGAGGCTTGGTTCCCAGTGTGCCAATGTTGGTAGGCGATGGAACCTTTAAGAGGTGGGGTCTTAGTGGATGATTAGAACACGGGGGCATTGGCTTCTGAAGGGGTGAACGCCAATGTGTGGAGTGAGATGCTTATTCATGATCAAATTGTTTCAAAAAGCAGCGCGCCCATGGCTTCCAGTCTTGCTTCGTGACTGCTATTGCAGGCCCGTGATTGTAACAACATCTTCTACAAGGCTCTCATCAGATCTAAGCAGAAGTGGGGCTGCAAGTCCTGGCATTTCCAGAACTATGAACTAAAACTCATTTCTTTGTCCATTACCCAGCATCCAGTATTTTGTTACAGCAAAGGAAAATTGACTAATGCACTCTTCTCAGTACAGCTTCTGAAAAGCTTTCCTCTAGTTGAATTAAAATGTATTGAGTCTCCACTATGTACCAGATACAGTTCCTTAGGGTTAAAACTATGAACAAGATACCATTCTTTCTTAGCGAACAGAGTTACCTTTAGGTAACTGCTAGAGCCACACCTCAGGTTAGAAGAGAGGAGTGGGAGACCGAGGGCCTAGGAGAGACCATTTCACTCTATGGGGGTAGGGGGCCATCTTGGAACAGTGTTAGCTCGGCCGAGCGTCTTGATATGAGGATACTCTTCACTAAGTAGGACTTGTCTATATCACCAAGCTTTATAGACAGCTAAGGAAATGGTCCATTTTATAAAGCCACAATGCAAGAGAAAAGGGAGGGGAAAGCAGAAGGGCATTTGGCCTTATCTAAATAGACTAAAGAAATCTTCTAAAATGGTACGGCATAATAAAAGGCGTGCGAGTAGTTCAGTGAGTCTACATGGGGGCTGATGCAGGAGGCTGGCTGCCCCACTCCTCCACACGGGTGACAAAATCAAGCCTTTGCTAACACACTGTATATAACAGCTCATGTTAAGGAATCACTTGGTTTGAAACAAAAGCCTCAGACATTAGGGTTGTGGGGTTTTTTGTTTTTGTTTTTTCCTCTGGGTATAGTATGATGCCACTCTGGAGTAGAGATTAACTTGATTAAGTATTCATGGCAATTAATAAGAATAAAAACACTTTGGTAACCAGGTCTAACGGTAATGGAACTGTTGACATTCCCTAGTAGATGGAGGAAGCCAGGGCCTCAGTATCCAGCTAGTATTCCCTACCAGACTCCTCGGCTACAAATGATTTCTAGAAATGTTAGATCATATAGGAAGTAGAAGATGAATTGAAAGGAGTCTGTGATGCAGCTTCCAAGAAGCCATCATCCCTGATGGTGTGAGACTGTGAGGTGACACAGTTGTTTGGGAGTTACTCAGTACCTTAGTTGGTCACTATTGCTGTGATGAAACACCATGACCAAAAGCAATTTTGGGAGGAAAGGGTTTATTTGGCTTATGCTTCCACATCATAGTCCATCACTGAATGAAGTCAGGACAGGAACTCAAACAAGGCAGAAACCTGGAGGTAGGAGCTGATGCAGAGTCCATGGAGGGGTGCTGCTTACTGACTTGCTCCCCATGGCTTGTTCAGTCTGCTTTCTTATAGAACTCAGGACCACCAGCTCAGGCATGATGCTGCTCACAATAGACTGGTCCTCCCACATCGATCTCTAACTAAGAAAATGCTCTCCAGGCTTGCCTATAGCCTGATCTTACAATGGGCATTTACTCAACTGTAGTTTCCTCCTCTCAGGTGACAGGTTGACACAAAATTAACTAGCACACTCAGGCTCCTATAGACAACTCTTCACCACTGTTTTATAAATAAGCCCAATAAAATTATTGGTTCACCAAGCAATAAACTCATTGGCTTGCCAAGTTGGACTTCAGTGGACTCTCACTTTGGTTTGCCATTGTGCTCTATTTGGGGTGAGTAGACATTTGCTCACATGTCCCCAGGAAAAGATCATGTAATAGTCAATTGTGTGGCTCAGTCCATCTGTACAGCTTTAATGGTGACAGCTTTAATAGCTGAGAGTGTTATTTATGAAGGTCAGAAACTTCCTTCCTCACAGTTCTGGAGGCTGGAAGCCCGAGATCAGTGGGCCAGCATCTGGTATGGGCCTTCTTGCTATGCTCTTGCAGAAAGAACTTACCGCCCTCATCGGGCCCCTTTATAAGGACTTTAATCCTAGTTCATGAGAGAAAAGGCCTCATGGCCTCCTATGTTCCCTCTTTGATGCCCTGGCTCTTAATATGATTTACCGGCAACAGCCGCAGTCTTGGGGGGGGCACAGTCAGTCTCCCCACAGCAGTGTGGAAAGCAAACCTCCAGGCCTGTGATGCCATGCCGTGGATCTGTGTGACCCATATCTTCTTCCTTTTCTCCTCCCAACCCCCCAGTGCATCTAAAATAGAACAATGTGGGAGGGCGGCACTAGACACATGGGATACTTTTATTTTTAGCTCACTGAGAACATTACATTTATCAAACAAACTAATGAAATGAAAGCCTAGCATCCCAAAATATCTAAATGTACAAATGTCAATGGCACAGCAGATAAGCCCTTAGCCATTGACAAGGACAATATGCATTAAAAATATTCCCCGTGGGCTTTATTGAATGGTAGACAATGAATGTAATTTTAAGCCCATCTGTCTTACTTAAGTGTGATTAATACAATTACAGAATAATAGCTTAACACTAAGGTCAATGCAGAACAAGAGTAAGAACTCTTTGATTTCTTTGTTCCCACAAATAACATATTACATAAAAAATATTTCTATGCTGTAGCAGCATCACACAGGCCTATAACAACAGAAAGGGGCACCGGGAATGTTACACAGGTCTGTGACTCATAGGGGTCATTGGGAATGTTACACAGGTCTGTGACTGGGAAGGACACTGGGAATGTTACACAGGTCTGTGACTGGGAAGGACACCGGGAATGTTACACAGGTCTGTGACTGGGAGGACACTGGGAATATTACACAGGTCTGTGACTGAGAAGGACACCGTGAATGTTACAAAGGTCTGTGACTGAGGAGGGACATTTGGAATGTTACAGTTTTCCTAACATCATAGATCAGAAATGTTCAGCTCCTTTCTGTGCCCAGATAACTGGGATTTGAGAGCTGTACCTTGACCAGCAGGGCGAACCAAGCATTAGGGAGAGAGACCCCAGGTCAAAAGCAGTCATAGCTGTACAGTTCTAGCTTTTCAAAAACTGTGTTTTAAACCTTATTTTTACTTTGCTCTTTTTTTTTTTTTTTGAGACAAGGGCTCACTATTTAGCTAAAGGCTGGCCTAAAACCCATGATCCTACTGTCTTTGTGCCCCCAAGAAATGAGATTATAGTCCAGTCCCACATGTCTAGCTTAGGGTGATTTCTTTATTGACCTCAAGTTAAGGGTTCTTGTTGTGGTTGTTTTTGTTTGTTTTAGCCTGTTCTCCATCCTTTCAGCTTTGAAAGCACTCTTGAAAATCACAACTCCCCTTCTCTTTCTTAAGAAAACTGAATGTGAGATTTGTATGGCAAACCTCAGGGGTGTTCTTATTCTTCTATTTTTATATTAGCTAATTTTAAAGGCAAACCATAACCTTTTAAAATTGTTGTCTTGCTCTTATAGTTTGAGAAGAAAATAAAAGCTTGCCGACTTGGAATGATTCATAATGGTGCTAAAATGAAATAAGCTACCAGTAAAGAAAAAGGCTAAGACAAGATGCTCGACTCAAAAGCATAGAAAAGCTCCTACGTAGACAGCCAGAGTCTCTGGGAGGGTGGCCATGGTTGGTGTGATGGTTCATCAGTTAAGTTCCCTCCTTTGTATGATCATAGGCCATGGACTACATGGGCTTATCTTAGAAGGTCAAAAACATCCCCACAATCTGATAATAAAGCACATCCCATTCAGTTCTTTCAGAAGGTGGTGTGGTGGCTGCTGGTACTGTCATCTTGACAGGATCTGGAATCTACCAGTCAATGGACCTCTGATGTGGGAAGACTCACTCTAACAGTGGGTGAGACTCTTCCCTGGGGGACTCAAGACTGGACAAACTCTAGAAAGCAAGCTGAGCACTACCAGCAAGCATGCTGGATTCATTGCTTTCTGCTTCTTGACTGCATAGACAACGTGACCAGGTCCCTAAGCCCTGCAGCTGGGAGCTCTTTGCCATGATGGATTGTAACCTGGAACTGAGAGCCAAAGCCCTTTCTCCGGTATGTTGTTTTTGCCAGGGCAGGTTACCATAGCAACAGAAGAGAAACTAAGGCACATGGGAACATTACGTTCTAGCTACCAGGGGATTTCTAATCTAAAAAGGTTGGGGTTAAGGCTGGCTCTCTTCATTTCTAAAAATCATCTTTTGCTGTGTCCAGTTCAAATTCATCATTCCTTCTTAAACAAAGACAAGTATGATAATTTTCACCAATCTTCTATAAATGGAGGTAGGAATGATTTTACTATGATAATGGTTATAATTAAGTCCATGAACAATCACTAAAGTTTTTAATCTTTCCAACCAAATGCATTGTTTATGTTTCTATAGTTTTCCACAATATAACTATGTATTTTTAAATTCTAGAAAATTGTAAGAGGTAAAAGAAGTAGGCCCTCACCTTTTAGACACCCCTATTTTTCGGTTTTCAAGTATGTCTGAATAGAGGATGGGTGCTATTAATTAGCACTTGGAATTCAGGGACTGTTTTTCTTTTACTTTTAGGTATGGCAGGAAAACTGAAACAGACCAGTACACATCGGAAGAAAAGGGTAAGGATCCTGAGAATGGAGTTGGCTGGCCCTGTGGAACTCAGCAGGCTAGAACACACTGCTGTCTTTTGACTCCTGCTTGCCACAGCTCCATCCACATACACTCTCCCAGAGTGCTCTTCTTCTTGCCACCCTAGGGTTCCAGCTGGCAGAGCTGTGTTGGCCCTTACACTGTTCTTGCAGGTTTTCTTCTCCCTAATTACATGTATTTGATCACTCAGCTAGAAAAACATCTTGGCAAATCACACTACAGTAATCATTTCCCTCTTCAGCTCACCATTGAGAAAACCATCTGTTGTAATGAACCCAAGGTTCAGTCAAGGATGGCCATTCAGAGAACCTTCCATTCCAGAGAAGTTGCCAGACAGAAGCTGCTGACTTTTCACACTCATGACTGAGATTGAGCCTTGGCCTTCATACATCCATGGCACATGGAACTCAAGTTCATCACTCTTCAACTCAACCTATAAATCAAGTCCAATCTCAACAGAAATCACAAAGCGTTGTGCATGTGCAATACAAAGGATCCTAGCATGTCTGTAGACGAGCATAGTGCTAAGAACAGCCAAGGAAAACTTGAAGATGAGCAGGCTTCCTGTGCCTATGTAGTAATTAAGACAGTGTGGGACTGACATAGAGACAGACAAATAGACGCATAAAGGCAAACACAGTTCTTATCAGTTCCAGGCATGTATGGAAACAATATGTGGCTGAGATGGCGCAGAAAGTCCATGGGAAAGTGTGAAGTATGTAATAAGTTGTATTTACAAAACCAATACAAAGCTTTGCCCACCCTCATATTATAAAATATATGGGGGGGGGGGTCCAGGTGTAATTAAGGCCAATATGTGAAAAAAAATCCAACTCTTTGAAAGTTTAAAAAAAAATAGAGAGAACCATAAATAATGTGAACAGACAAGCCTTAACCTCCTATATGGCATTTGTAACAAAAGAGCCAGCAAAAGATTAGCTAGCAGTGGAGAAATCAGTGAGAAAATCAATCGGAAAATGTCAAACATCCAAGGTGAAAACTAGGCATAGAATACGAACACAGAGATCAGAAAGGACTCCTGTGAACAAGACAGGTAGGAAGGAACTTCGACCAGAATCATGGAAATAAGAAGGATGCATATTTAGAAATCAGATACACCCAAGCCCCCCACCCGACCCCATGCCAGAGACACAGAAGGTAAGATGGGACAGCCTCATGAACAAAACTTGGACAAAACCTAAGAGGAGTCTGGTGGGTTTGCCAGGAACCTAGCAAGTGTTTCCTGGATGTACCATGGCCTCCATCATTGCCACCGGAGTTCCAACACTTCCACTAAAGTCTGTCACCCTCACGGACTCAGGCATCAGTGATGTGGCTGTGTGCCATAGGAAGACACAGTGTTTTGAGTCTGAGGGCCTGGGTGTACTAGCTGTGGGACTTTGGATAGATCTGTGAACTCTGAGTCTGTTTCCACAAAGACAGACAGGACCCCAGGGCCAGCGAGCTAGTGAGAGTGTGCTGGCAAAGTGCAGACCTGCCCAGATCAAGCTGGTGCAAGTGTTCCGCTCCTAGTGAGAGCCTGCAAAGTCTCCTCACTGCGACCGATGGTTCTCGCACGGAAGTATCTGAGTAAGGTCAGACTCCTACCTCCCCGGGAGAAGTGTGAACCTCAGAGGATGCCACATCAGCTAAGTTCCCAAAGGCACAGACAGGCATAGCCTTTTTCCCCTGCCAGGGTGTAGTGTCGGGGGTGGACAGGCTGCATGGAAATCAACGGGTGGGTTGAGTCTTTTTCTGTATCTGTTTCTAGGGCTGTAATGTGTATTTTCTATCTTCCACATCCTGCTTTCTATTTTCCTCTCCCCCCACAGGCGCTTTAAATACTGATTAGAAGAAGTAGGCATCTTAAGAGACAGACTAAAGGGACTCTTGCCTCATCAGACTGAGTTACTGTTCTGAGCATGAAGGTGACTGGAGAAGAAAAACAGGATGGGCAGTCAGAAGATGGGTCACCTTCTCTCTGTGGGGCTCAGGCAATGTCACATGGATATCCTCAGCGTAATTCTTACAGGATAATAAAAGGGATATCCTCAGCGTAATTCTTACAGGATACTAAAAGGGATATCCTCAGCATAATTCTTACAGGATACTAAAAGGGATATCCTCAGCGTAATTCTTACAGGATAATAAAAGTGCCCTAGAACACATGTTTCCTACACACACACTTCCATGTTCATCCTGCAATGGCAGGATCTTTTCCAGTACGCATATTGTGGGTTCAGAGCCGAGGGCAAGCCCAGGGGCCTCTTCATGGGCACATCATACTCATTTGTTTCTGAGTCGTGTTTCCAGCTGCAGCTGTCTCTGAAAGCAACTACTTCCCCTTTGATGTCAGGGTGATCACTTTCAATTTTGACTCATCCAACAGGTGTTCCCTCACCAGCTCTGTTCTACACCAGCTGTATTCCCTCGAGGTTCCCAGCAGAGAGGCACAGAGACAGAGCCCCTGGCCAGAGGCTCCATTCACAACTGGAGTCTGTGGTGCTCACCCTGAAATCGCCTCCGTCTCCACTTCATGGAATATGCATAGTTACCGGGAGAACCACAGAACATGGCCAGACACGAATGCTCCACAGAAATAATGACAGTCCAAATCATTTATTCTCTGACAGGGGAAAAGGTCACGATTATACCAACAAGACACTGGAATGGGCCAAGCAAGCAGTCTTGCCCCTTTGTGCAGAAACAAAGAGAGTTTAGAGAGACATTGCTTCTGGGCATGGAGTCCCACGCAGGGCACAGAGCCTGGCATTGCAGTGTGTATGTTGACTGTGCATGGAAAGCTGCTATGGGTCTGCTCTGGGCAGAGCAGATGGGCGGTGGCACCAGCAAACAGATCTGGATACCCAAGAGAACTGTACACATTACTGACAGAAGTCGTGGTCCATGATGCTGCCCATAGTTTAAATCTGGGGACAGAAGAAGGTTACCCTGAGAGTGGCAGCGGGATGGCAGGACAACATCTTGTTTTATTTAAAAAAAAAAAAGCATTGTTTTAAAAAAATCCTTTATTTCTATGTGTATTGCTTGCATGTGCATGTCTGTGTACCATGTATACAGTGCCTGCAGAGGCCAGAAGAGGGCATCAGATCTCCTAGGACTGTAGTTACAGACAGTTAGGATCCACTACGTGGTGCTGGGAATTGAAACTGGGTCCCCTGAAGGAACAGCCAGTGCTCTTAACCACTGAGTCATCCCTCTAGTCCAAGCAGAATAATATTTTGAAACACAAATGGAGAGCACATACATGCATTGAGTCACATTTCTTTCGACTTTACAGCCCATCTCCTCTGTTAGGATGAACTGTTTGGGGTACCTAGAAAATAGGATTGACAGAGGTAAGAAGAAAGGTCCAGAGAAAGGTCCCTGGATGACGGGTGGTGTGGTATTGGGAGCTGTTCAGGAAAGAGGAACACTGTCAGCAAATCTGCACCTCTGAAAAGGGGCAAGTCTGCTCCCTACCCAAACACACAGAAAAGCTAGACACACGTGTGTGTGTGTGTGTGTGTGTGTGTGTGTGTGTGTGTGTGTGTGTGTGTGTGTGAGAGAGAGAGAGAGAGAGAGAGGGGGGGGGGGGAGGGAGAGAGAGAGGGAGAGAGAGAGACCCCAGACATACATAGGTGTATCGAATAAAGGGACTCTATGTTCTTTGCTTGCTTCACCTTGAATGGGGCCCATGAAAACCAGTAACGGAGAAGAAATATTTGTGCCATGTGACAGACCATATTACAGAGTGCTCAGTACTGTCTGTGGTCTAAAATGGCTAGTACGACCTGGAACAGATCCTGAAGACTCTGAGCTCCTCTTGCATAAAGGCCAAAGAGCCTAATGGGGTCTAAAAACAACACACACGTGCACACTAGATGTATAGTTCAGCAGGAATAGCGCCGGCCTGGGGCAGAGGAGCACTTGTTAATCCGAAACTGTGAAGTCTCTATGGTGTCTGGTCACACAGATGTTGCCTACAAGTGGTTGCTGACTATTTCAAAAGGCATTTTTAGCAAGGCATTGCAACAATAATGAAATGCCCTTAAAGTCTATGTTTAGTATTTGTGAGAGGGGAGAAGATAAACTTTGTTCTGGAATAAAACTAAACTGGCCATGTTTAATTTAGTTTCTCTCAGGATTTGTCAGCTTTTCCAATGCCAGGTCTTAGACTGCACATTCCCTTTAAGCAGACTGCTGGGGTGATGGAGTGGAGAACAGCTGCCTGAGAGCGTTCCTAAAGAGATCCCAAATTGGCCTGTGCCACTCTCTGCTCACCACATGGACCCCATCTGCAGCAGGGGCATGGCAAGGAAGGGAGACCAGGGAATGGCAGGGCAAGAAGTGGCGTTCTTCTTCCCTCCACCTGGCCTCTCTTTTCCACCTAGACATCTGACCCCAACTCTGTGTCCCGTGGCTCGAGAGCTCTGCCACCCCCCTCTCTACCACCCCTCTCAGG
Source organism: Peromyscus californicus insignis (assembly GCF_007827085.1). NCBI lineage: Eukaryota > Metazoa > Chordata > Mammalia > Rodentia > Cricetidae > Peromyscus > Peromyscus californicus. The sequence goes on from NW_026294424.1 coordinate 67,845,947, forward strand.
ACTTAAGCCGTGTGTTTCTTTGATATGAAGAGAGCTGTGTAAGCCATGGTGAATTTATTGACTCCTCTGCTCCCTCATGACAGGCAGGGACTTCCCAAGTCTCTCTGCCATCAGTAAGCATGAGGCAAAATGAGAGCAGGGCTGAGCACAGCATTGTGACCTAGACGGGAGGCGTTTTCCCTCATTCTCCTTCCTGAGAGCCGGATTTCTGTGGCTATCAGTTTACCCTTTGGTGGCCAAGACTCAGCAGCAAGTGGGTATGGTTCCATCTCTAGAAAATTTATCTTTAATATCTGAACTGGGAAACATTCATTTGAACAATATGAAAGTGCTGTTTGGGTACATTAAAAATGACTAGAAATCAGAAAATTCATAGACTTCAACTCAAACCCGCAAGGCAAAGCTTGGAAATGTGGCAATAAAGAGGAACAAGCGGTCTAGCGAGCCCCATGGAGAGTCTGGAGACCAAACAAGATAACCACGGCTTGCACAGCTGCATCCGTATCAGAGAAAGACACAACCTGAGCCCAGGCTTGGCCTCCAAACACAAACATTCTCTCAAAGGATGCTGGGATTGCAGAGGTAAGCATCTGGCTAAGGAGTGGGGGTCTTCTTTGGGCCACCCTCTCCAGGGCCAGCTCCTATCTGCAGGGCTGCACACCCCTCTTTCTTCTGTGGCTTTTCTCCCTTGCTCCCTCTGATCCGCAAGAACCTTGCCTACCCTGCCCTCCCAGTGCTGGGCCTTCTGTCGCTCTGGGCCCTGTTCAATCAATCTTTGCTCCGTTTGGTAGCAATGTTCCTCTCCTCCTTGAATGTCACCTTCGGGTCCCTCTCTTCCCACATGGATGGCTGGTGTTCCCAGCTGTTTCTTGTTCCACTAGCCTTAGGTTGGAGGTAGGGTGTAGTGCAATGGGCACTCAGCACTGTGCTCTGCTTGGGACCATGAGAAGGAGCCACTGGCACGCTTCCTTCCAGCATTCCATTCGTCTTCTTCATGCCAATTTGAGTAGGTCCCATTTCCCAGAAGAAAAACTAATGACTCTAATATAAGAACGCAGACCCATGGAGAACAATTATTTATTATTAATATTTATTAAAGGGTCATTAGCATGATAGACCTGATAGGACTTTTCTAATTTTCACTCTTCACAATGGCTCCATGAAGCAAGTACTATTATTATCCACACACAACACACCTGGCTCTGAAGTAGGGTGGGGCTCTAGGACTTACTTCAGGGGTTGGCATTGGTTGGCGACAGAACTACAAGGCCAGCACGCCAGGCAGATTCTAGAGCTCTGGCACTCAGCCTTCCTGTAAAACACCCCAAATCACCCCATTTCCCACAGCATTGCAGGACATCCATAAAAAGCCCCTGGCAGCGTTCTACCTCAGCAATTAGAAACAGAAAAAAATCCAACGTATTTATACAAAGCAATAGAGAAAACCACGCTTTTCCACTGGGTTGCTGCAGGCTAAGAGCAGTGGCCAGTGGTCAATGGTAACAACTGCAGATGAGAAAACCATCCTGAGTGCTGGAGGAGGCAGAGGACTGCTGTTCAAAGAAAAGCAGCTCTTTGGCTAAGGAGAGATTTCTCAAGAGCAGAAAGAATTGATTAAACTCACCTGGGGCCACAGTCAGTTCTGAGAGAGTTTTGTGGGTTGTGATGCTGTAGAGGCTTTACTGTGGGGACCTGACACTTGTTGGTAGGTGAAGGCTATGATGAGTCCCTATGTTCTTCCCAGTTTCAGGGTTTCTCAGAGGTCACATGAGGGTCCTCAAGTAAAGTTCTCCACAGCATGAGCTCTATTACTGTAACAAGCCCAAGAGCACTTGGTACAAGTTTAAAGAAGTGCCCTGGAATTGCCTCTCCATAGAACTGGAACATCACTCATGACCACTGAAAGGAAATCCTCCTTCCCCTGGGGACCAGGATGTGGTATGTGGCTGAGGGACCAGAGGAGAGTGGAATAGCTTCATGACAGAGATAGGGCTGAGGTCACAGGGAATTGTTATGAGATACAGAAATAGGGCACAGGTAACCTTAAGGCCAAGAGGGGAATGTGCTAGCTCATGTAACCTAGCCAACCCAGGACACGGAAGAACAGTTTAATTTTCTTACATTCTGGTGTCTCCTGTGCAACATAAAACATGTCAATCATGAGCGCATCATTCCAGCCTTATGGTTAAGAAGTAATATGCACCCTTTCACTTTTGTTAGGAAAAGCCTAGACAAAAAATCCACAAGGCCCATTATTGTGGCTAAAAAGGTGAGGTACTGTGATTGACAATCCCCACTAAAATCTAGTAAGGTGTGAGCAGAGTGGCCTTCCATGAGGATTCTCAGAAGGAGGGCTGGATGAGGGGCTGTCTGTCACCAAAGACCTTTCAGTCTCTGCAGTACAGTGGAGCCCTGCCCTTGGGGGAGTGGCCATGGAGGGCACCAAAGTGATTGAGACAAAGGGGCTGGAGTTGTGGAAAATCAGGTCAAAATGAAATGTTTTTCATAAGCCAGGTCTTCTATGTTTTTGGGAATTCCTATGACAGAGCAGACTAAGGTCCCATAGGGAAGAAGGCAAGAGGATCAAGACATGCTACAATTCCAGAAGCTTCCCTGAGCTTTAAAATCAGAAGTGGCATTCCAGAGGAGGGGGCTTGTCCATGTAAGAGTTGGGGAATGCAAGCTGCCTCACCTGAACTAGACAGACTACTGTGACAGCAGGCCCAGGACAGGCACAGCAGAGGAGACGAGCACTGTGTGAGCAATTCCATTTACATCAATAACCCTGGCATACCATATACACATCAGGTAAACAGGAAAGTGGCAGCATCTGGAGAACCGTCACCACCTGCCACTCTGAGAGGTTGCTTCACGAAACAGCAGGAGAGGAGCACTATGTGGTCTGAGTTTAAAAACAAACAAACAACACAAAAGCCATGGGCAGTTGCTGGCAGCCATCAGCTGCTGAGATAGCAGAGGTTCCTCCTGACACAGCACTTTATGAGCTCTTCCAAATCCTGGGTGACCCCTCCCAAAGCCCCTGAATACCACAGGGCTCCAGCAGCCATCCCACACCATGTACATTTGCAAAGCTTTGCTTCTCTTCCATCCATAGCCTTACAATGGCATGCACACGCTGGACTCCAAACCCAGAGAAAAAGAATGGGGAGGCTACCCCTGGACAGATCTGACAGCAAAACGGCCATCCTGTGTCCATGTTCGCCTACCCAGTCTCCATTCGATTGTATCCATAGCACCAAGACTTCCACCTACACTTTTATGAGCTGGGCCACTGTCCTCACCTGGTAAAAGTATGTGGTATGTGGCTGAGGGACCAGAAGAGAGTGGAATGGCCATACTCACATTTTCATTTGCTGTGGAATAATCCTTCTGTACGCTGTGAATATGTATTACTCTCATTGGTTAATAATAAAGCTGATTGGCCTATAGCAAGGCAGGATAAAGTTAGGTAGGACAATCCAACTGAGAACTCAGATAAAGAAAGGCAGAGTTGAGAAGGATGCCAGTGAACTGGCCCAAGAAGCAAGATGCTTAGGAGAGGACAGGTAAAGTCACGAGCCATGTGGCAATACATAGATTAATAGAAATGGGTTAATTTAAATGTAAGAGCTAGTTAGTAATAAGCCTGAGCTACTGGCTGGGCATTTTGTAATTAACATAAGCTTCTGTGTGTTTACTTGAGACGGGCGGTCGGGACAAAAACCTCCATTTACATTCATTGTTAGTATAAACCTAAACCAGCAGCACTCAGCAATGGCTGGTTTTAATTAACAAGCCAATAGGTACTATTTTAAAGGGAGTTCCATTAAATTTGACGTTGAGTCTCCTTGTGCAGCTAGCTCAGCAGTAGAGGTGATTATGAGCTAGTGGCCATCTCCAGATCCCGCTTTGAACACAGGCTCATTGTACATGAGGAATCAAGTTAGACACAAAGAAACAAGGCTCATTTTCTCTTATTGCATTCAAATTGTTCCTTCAGACTAGGCAGGGCTATTTTTACTCCCCAAGGTGGGAGGAAAAACAATGACATTTTAAGTCCATTTATGAAGTACACCTATGTGTGCACACTTGATCCTCCTTTTTATTACAAGGTCATGAACTTGGGCTTACATATTAAAATCCACCTGGGCTGTGAGGCCCTTTGTTAATATTATAAGGCAGGCTCTGCATGTTTGTTTATTCCTGGCCAGGAAGGGAATTAACTGGGCTCTTATCCCAGCCTGGTCTCCAGTGGGTCCTTCTCTCACTTCTTAATGGTGGGAGGGAGGGTGCTGGGCTGGAGGGCTTCTGAGGTTCCTTCCAGCACTACAGTGGAAGAATTCCAGTTCTCCACATAGTGGTGTTTTTTTACATGATTCAGGAATCTGACTGTTGACCTTCCCTTATGGTTCCCTCCTCCACGCCCCAAAGCTGACTTTAGTTTGTTTACTATAATCTGATATCCTTGTGTCCACAGACAGACGGATTTACTCACCCCCAGCACAGGCACCAGGGACAGAAGAAAAGTTCCCAGCAGTGGGTATTTAAGTCTCACCATCAGTCACAGGCTGCCAGAATGTCAGAAGGGATTTCAGGTCAGGACTAAGGAAACAACCATCTTTACACAGCTTTGGAAGACTCATGCTCCCAAAGATATTTGTACCTTCTAAAAAATTCTATGGGAAGGAACAGTTTAACCCGGGAGCCAATTACCACACATGATAATCATAAGCTGATATCATACTTCTGAGCCTAAACTCATTTTCAGTAGGCTGAAGCGATTCGCATGTATTAGCATATGGAATCCTCACTATATGCCTCAAGAGCAGGTTACATGTTCATTCAACTTCAGTTAGAACCTAAGGCTTAGTGAGGTAAAGTGCCCGTGTGAGGTCTCACTCTGGAGGCGGGCAGCTGGCATTGGATGGGCAGACTCTTCCACTGTGTTTCCAAACCTCTTCTAGGAGAGGTACAGGAACAAGGCTGTGGCAGGGTCAGGACACCCACTTCAGTCTAACGGCTCCATGGATTTCAACAGGTCCCTTCACAGTTACCAAAGGCAGTTTCTTTGCATTAGGTAGTGGGGTGAGTGTCCTCAGAGATGCTAAGTGGAGTCTCTCACAGAATCACCTTGTGTAACTCTCTGGGCACCATTCCAAATCTACAAAATCCAAATCCCTGGGGACAAGACCCAGAAACTTAGCTGTTAACAAGGACCCAAGCTGATTCTTAAGTATGTTTAAATCTGAGATACCAACATACACGATTCCTAAGTCTCATGTAGCTCTCAGAATGGCCCATGGCTTTCTTCAGTAAGAAACTCTTCAGGAATGCAAGGTTTTCTCTTTCACTGGATCCAAAGTTAACCCTAAAAACCCCAAAAACCTTTTTAGATCAGCCTTACCCAACATCACAATCTTGCTCCTTATATGACAGGCAAATGCTTTGTTCTCAAAACCAGATTCCAAACAAATTCCTGCCATTTGGAAGGCGTGCCAAAGCAAGATGACATGACCTTGGTTAAAAGGGTTTTCTTAAGGCAGTCTTACCAATGGAGGAGAAAAAGCATATGGAACTAGTTACTAAGGAGAGGTCATTAGATCAGAGACCAGCACACACATAGGGACAGAGAGGATTCCTAGCAGACACACTCTCAGGAGAAGACAGCGAGAATTTAGCTATTCAACAACAGGAGAGCAAACAGGCTTCCTTTCACTCAGAATAAGTAGGCCTTGTCACCTTTGGCCATAGTCTTGACTTGAGTTGTTACTTTCCCTTAAAAATGCCACCTTGTCTCTACTCTTTCATTTTGACTGGCTTTTGTCCCTTCATGCTGAAACTGAAGTCAGAGTGATAAAATGACCTGCATTCTGGGTACCAGGGAATTTCATCCTCTTACTCCCCAGGATAAAAAATAATACACGATCTCCTTATCTGAGGCCTTCATCTAGTTACCAAGATGGCCTAATGCTGCCATCACCACTCAGTCTCCAGGCTAGGGACTGCTTGCAGACATGTTTCCATGAAGGTGTGAATCCCCTCCATAGCACATTCCCTTACTTACACACACACACACACACACACACACACACACACACACACACACACACACACATCATTTTCACCAACACAAACTCATTAAGTGTTGATTATGTAAATCACTATCTCAGATGTTCAGAGGAAAACAAAGACGTAAGTTGGAAAGGTGTAGATTTTAGCATCTAGGTATAGAGACCAGGAGTCCTGTAGGACAGTAAAAATGCATAGCCATAGCAGTGGTCTAAATAAAGAAATGACATCTTAGGGGAAGTGATGCAACCCAGGCCTTGGAGGAGAGGCTGAGGACTGGCAGGGCATTTGGGGCGAGGAAACAACTGTATCTCCAGTCTCATTTCTTCTGATCTACTGTCCACTGGGTCACTGTGAGAGTTTGTAAACAGGCCACTGATCTAGACCAATCTAGTCAGACTGCTGGAGCAATTGTCAAAGGAAAGCTCTCCTTTTTCTGGAGTCGCGCACTCAGAGGATAGAACTGGCGCTAGCTATGGGGGCTGTTTCTGCTACCACATGGATGGGAGAAGCTGAGCGTGAAGGCAGCATAGCAAAGTACACCCAAGACAGTCAGACTCCTGAGGACAGAGACCAAAGGAATGAGATCTGACCCTAGTCCTTTATTTAATATGAACAAGTCATTTTAGTTTATTTTATTGAGCTAATTTGGCCTGATTAGAAGCTATTTGTAATTTGGAATACCTGTGAGGGTATTCATAAAATAGCGGGAAACCAGACATATTTGCTGGTGTTGAAAGATGAGAGGTGAGATGGGGCTAGCTTCTGGCAGGGACAAAGACAAATGTAAAGCTGAGAAGCAGTTGTTTGTAGCTAATAAGCAGGAGAAACCATTGGCAGCTTTTAAGTTAAAAAGTACAGATGGGAGAAGAGATGCTCTAGTGTGGTGGGAGACTGAGCAAGATAACACGTGGGTTTCTCTCCACCTGAAGCTTCTGTGCAGAGGGCAGGAGCTGAGGACCGTGGACAACATGAATATAGAAGGGTTCATGAGCAGGTCAGGTTGCAAATGAAGATCTCAGCACAAGAAAACTTGTACTACTAAGCAAGCTAAGAAGGTACCTAACACAAAGATCCACCTATGGCAGAAGTGACCTTGCCTGATGCTCCCTTTCAGCCGAACACTATTCATCCTGACACTTCACAACTCCTGATGCCATCAGCGGTGGCCTCTGTCTGTGCTAACATAAAAGATGCCCTTTTGTAGAGATGAAGTAGTTTTCCCCCATGAACTTAATCTATAGTTAGAGCACCTTCTCCTGAAGATGGCATGGCTGCCTGGACGTATGGTGGAGGTCATTTTCTTTAACCGCACTCTCGGGAAACTGAAACAACATGCCAGGTAATACTTGTTCTAACGCTATGAGGAGAACCGTTCAGGGAAAAGAGCAAGCCCAGGAGGCAGATTACCACAGGGTCTCAGCCACCCCACCCCCATCAGTGTAGGAAACCAGCCTCACCCCAGGCTCTCCTGGTGGGATTTGGCTCTGTGAAGTCTAATCCCTTTGCCCAGGACAGCTTATCCAGTATTTTACTATCATGGTCATTCTGAATCTTTCTTTTCCACATTACATATCTCCATGGATGACACAGATCAAGCTCTGTGCTTGGCTGAGAGCCCAAAGGGACAGAATAGAAAGAATGGCCACTGCCTGCAAACCACACAAAAGAGACTTGTTTGTGTACAGTTCATGGACGGCCTCTTTCTCCTCCCCAAGCCCAACACACAAACACTGGCTTTGTTTAACTCAAGAAGTTCCTAAACAAACACAGTTTTACAAAGCTGATGTCTCCAGAAGTACTCCATTACCAGTAAGGCATTTTAATTACCCTCCTAAAAGGAACAAATGTTAACTTCCTAAGTTTGCAAATTGTTATCATTAATTAAGTAAAAACAGTAACAATGACACAAGCGAGATTATTATTGGGACTATCTGGGTTCTTCTATTTTTTTTTATTGAAAAAATTAGTTTACTCTGTTATTGTTTCTACCACTGTTTTTTTCTGAGGCAGTTTGAGACTGGAGGAACAGCTCTGAAAATGGTTACATGTACTTAATTCTTTTGCATTACGAACTTCCCATTGACTTCTCTTTTCTATTCCTCACAGCCAGGTTCAAGGCAATCTAACTTTCTGAGAGAACCTACATTCTTGTTGACATTAAAAAAAAATCCTCCTTCATGTTCCTTATCCAAACTGGAACTACCTCAAATATAAGTGTCATAAAGCATAGTTATAAACTCAACCATGCTCTAAAGACTCTCCGAGGATCTGAGGGGAATACAGTTTGGTGTTAAGCTCTTGTTTTGTATGCTCAAGGTTCTACATTTAATCTTTAGCAACATAAGAAAAAAAAGCTTTCCATCACACACATTCAGTTACCTTTTCCCTCTCTCTTCTAGCCTCAGTGACTCTATGACTCTCTCTCTCAGCCTCAGTGTTCCCGCCACACCATTACCAAGCCAGAGGTGGGGGCAGGAGGCAGCTTCCTAATTTCACCATCAGTTGGGCAAGGGAAGGAGCAGTAACTATGGGACTTGGAGTTTTGCACTACGTTGCTTTGTAAATGGCTAATCCAACACAGGAAAACCAGAGATGCTTAGGAAAAACTGGACCCTGGCATGACGGATTAGTCACACAGCTGTCCCCACTGCACTGCGTTAGTCTGTTGTGATTATCTGAGAGGAAGAGTAACACACAGACTGTACCGAATTATTTCCATTGGAAAGCTCAACAGTAGACGAATGAATACCAACATCTCTTTCCTAGAACAAGCTGCTTTCTAATGATCTGTGTACCAATTTTAGAGACGGTAGGCCTCCAAGCTGTTATGTTCCAAGACTTTAAATTAACTACTACAGAGAAATGATTTTTATCTATGCATCATGTGAGGATTCAAAAACTAGGTCAGGTCCTCTTCCACCTACTAGTTAAGTTAGGCACTGGTTGAGGGTACAGGAGCAGAGCAGAAGGTGAAGACAGAATGGATCTGGGCCACTGTTAATTCATTAGTTAGTAGGAACTACTAATTGCTTTAACCAACATGTCCAAATTTTCCAAATTAGGAAAAGAAGACATTTGGTTATAGAATGAATGGCCTCCATTTTCATGAAACCAGTGTCTTCTTTAGTGGCCCCTGAAAGAACTCTGTCTCCATCCATATGACTAGGCAGGCACGCTTTATTAGCTGTAAGCTAACTGGCTTGAGTTTTCACTCTACTCAACAAATAGCTCAGACTCAACAAAATTGGCTCACTACATGAAGACAACACCCTGAGTTACTATAATCCATATCAACTGCCAAGAGAATGGAGGTTACAAATAAATGGACTCCGAGTCAGAAGGGACCCTTGAGCCTAATCACAAGCTTCCAGCCAATGTAGTAAGTAGATTATTCATCTTTTGCTAGAGTATCTCTAAGAATGGCCAGGCACACAACAAGATGGCCTAAGATAGGCATCTTAAATAAAATAACAGCACCATGGTAGCTTAGTTACCATCCAATTCAGAAAACTGTACCATACTTTAGGCCATCCCACAAAGCCTTTCAGAAGCTATGAAGAGCTACAAAAATGATGTTAATTATTGATTCAAAGCAGAATGTGCAACAGATATAAAGAAACAAAAGGCTTACATAATAACCAAAACAAAACACACACATGCGTGCAAACACATGGGCACAGAGACAAACACACACACATGAGTATTTATTCCATGATGCAACCCTTCATTCTAAAACATGTATTGAACACCTATGTGCCACAACCATCATTTGGTAGAGGCTAAGCTGAAGAATTCAGATTTTTGCATTAATCTCCCCTCATCTATATCCTAGTATGTATTTTTCCCTTTTTCTGGGTGCCATATTGAAAGTGCTATAGGAAATTAAGTAGGTTCTGGAAGTTCACACATGGGAGGAGTCTAGTACTGCTACCTTTCTCAGCATATGACTTCTCACCTTCAGAGTACAGACACTGCTGATTGATTTCCTGACGTAGCGCAGGTCACATTGCCCCTGAGCTGTCCCACCCGACACCCACTTTCCTCTAGCTGCCGAGTGTTTCCTTAGTCAGCCCCTGCCACCCGAACAATCTCTCTGTCCCCAGTGTCACGTGCTCTGGATCACCACAGCTTCTTCACCCTCTTCTGTGTCTACTGGGCAGACGACCTATGTGCCTTGTCACAGGACTATGAAGATTTCCAAATGGTGTCGGTCCTGCTGCCAGCTCCGGCACCCAGCAGGAATGAGCGGAGGACATGGTAAGGCTGGCCTGTGCCCACCTCAGCTCTGCCCGCTTCCTTTAGCACCTTCTGCTGTAAGCAGCATGTCTGTCTGGACCAGGCCCCTAGTCCCATGTACTTAGCTCAAACCTGTGTGATTTGATTCCATCTGGTTTGACGGTTGTTATGAGTTCCTTCTTCCACAGCCATGACAGAAAGGCCACAGCTCGATTCCTTCCACTGTCACTGTTACTCGTGTGACTTGATTTTCTCTTTAGGATATTGTGGCAATAATATTAATTAGTGTAAGAATTAAAGCAACACGCAAATATACCTAAAGCAGAACTTCCTGGGAGGTAAAAATGTGTTGTATTTGAATCTGACTCACAAAGACTTTCTAAGGACTTTTAGGGACAAGAACAAGGGAAGATTTAAGATGCACAATCCTATAAACCTGACAGTTGGTTGGCTTGCTTTATCAATACTTGGCAGCTGAGCCCTGACATGTTTGGGTCTGCACCAGACCACCTAGCCTGCAGCCTCCACCTCCTGCTCTGCTCTGTGCCATCCCGCCATCTCTCACTGCCAGCGTTCGGCTTTGTTCTAAGAAGGGGTGCAAGGCTTTAGTAGCCCTCCCATTGGGAAAACGAGGCACATGACTGATTTGTGTGTCTGTCCTTGAGGCTTCCTGCTACACAGGCGCAGAGTGAGGACAATGTGAGCACACGTTCACTGGGTGACCTGGCCCTTTTCCAGCCAGGGCCAATGAACACCATGCCCATCACTGTGACCAATCATCTAAGGTTTTAAGTTTCCCTCTTCGCTCCCACATTACTGTCCAGACCACATTTGTAACTTGTTTTCAGGCCAATAATGGTCTTTCCAGCAACGTATCCCATTCCTTATTCTAGCCAGTTCTTCTCACTTCCTGAACCTTACAAAATAACCTTTAGAATACAGTTTTAGGCTTACTAAGGAATATTGTGAATGGGAGGATTCCAAGAGTTGGTCAAAGTACAACATAGACAGACACATGGACAGGAGGAATAGTTAAAGAGATCACTGTACAAGACAGAGACCACAGTTGATGACAAAGTACTGTACCCTTGGAAATTGCTGCTAGCATAGATTGCAAATTACATTTAACTATGAGAAGCTAATGGATATGCCAGTCTGATACAATCACTTCATAAGCACACACACTACAGACAGAACAGCACCATGCTGTCCCCTATAAATACGATTTTTATTTGCCAGGAGTTAGTATATTTTGAAGTATGAAGATGTTACAGAGATTTCTCAGACATTTCTCTATGCAGTTTTCCCTACTGTTCATGTCTGACATCAATGTAGTACACCGTTACTATACACCCTTTAAAAGCTTGCCTTTGAAAATTGAAAGTTACCATCTGAAAACTCTTTAGCTTAGGGTCGGGGTGTAGCTCAATGGTTGAGGGCTTATCTGGCATGTGGAGGCCTTGTATTAAATCCCAGTGCTGGGAAAAGAACAAGTGTGCGGCTCGCTGCAGTAAGTACATCCCACTACTGTGCAGCTATTACCACTGTCTCTACAGAGCTGGTCTGCAAAACAAAACTTCTATTAAACAAGAACTCCCCAGCCCTCCTGTCAATCAGTGCTTTAATTTCTGCCTCTGTGGATCTGAATACTCTGAAGACCCGGGGTAAGTGCAATCATACAGTATTCTCTCTTTCTGTGATTGGCAGCGTTCAAGGCTCCCTGTGTTGGCCACAGGTAGCATCCTCGGCCAGCTTGCAAAGGAGCAGGCAGACCTTACATTCCGCCCTCCTGTGCTTCAGTCTCCTTTCCCAGAGACTCTCCACTTCCCAGGCATTCTCAGCCCAGCCTGTTTCTAGTTCTGAGACTTCCCCCTCAAATCCTCAGCACCTGAAATCTAAGACCCCTTAGGAGACATTTTAAAAACACCAATTAATGGCAATCCTTGTCCTGAGCCATTTTACAAATCTTATTTAACTTCATGACTTCCTGGCGAGGCAGGGACTAGTTTATGTGATTCCACTTTCCAGAGCAGCACAGCACAGGGAGGTGCCATGGCTTTCAAAGGGAACTCAGTTACCACAAGGCAGGTCCGGAATTAGAACCTCGGCGGTCTCAAACATCCTGTGGTGTCTCAGTTCCTGCCGGTCCTGGCTCCCCTTCCACGGGTAGCTGTTCAGTTCTCTGCACTCCTAACACATGCACAAATAAACACACTGCTTCACTGGCTGCAGCTGGGCTCTTTCCTCTTGGACTCTGCCTCCACAGCACTGTGTGTCATCTTGGGCCTCTGGGTGCCAGCATCTCTGGGCCATGCCTGAGCTTGGAGGCTCCTGTCCTGACCTACTGACCGCCGAGGCTCAGGAGCCCCTGTGTCTTGCCCTGGTTGGCATGAGTCTAGCCCTTCCCCTCTTCCCTCCATCATCTATCAGTGGGGATCTACTTTCCAGTTTCAACTTAACTTCAGCTAGTTTTGTGAGTACATAACGTTTAGTTAAACGTAACTATCCAAGACAGCTCAGGTGGCTTTCATATCCCACTGCCATCTTCCTTTGTTGGAAGGCTGAAGTACACCCTAATTCCATGTCCAGACCACCGTACTCCTCTGACTTGACAGTAGAAGACACGTTACAGCTGGGAGGCACCACCACTGCTACAAGAGCAGCAGAGATGTCAGCATGTCCTCTTCTCACTCCTGAAGTCATCTCTGTTCTCAGTGGCCCTGGGCTACTGTGTTCCGGGTACAGGGGTGTGGGTGCTGTCACTGGGCTGTGCAGAGGGAAGTGTTGATGTTTTAGGTGCTGGGTACGAAAGGCACTCATAGTGAAAGGCAGAGTCCATGGCTGCGGTAGGGAGGAGACAGGTGCTGAGGAGGACAGGCCAACTGAAGAGCATGCAAATCCCAACACACTGTGCCTCTGCTTGTGGCATACAGCTGAGCTTAGCATCTGATCTTCCATCGCTGCCGCGGGGCAAACAGGTGATCGGATATTTGTGTGTGTGTGTGTGTGTGTGTATGTGTGTGTGTGTGTGTGTGTGTGTTTAGCATGTGTGCAGTTGCAGCTGGCTGCCTTAGAAGACAAATGCTCTTATAAATTCTTCACTGGGAAACAGGAAGCTCCCACAGAGGTGGTCAGAACCTGAGTGATGTGACAAGACCTCTGATTTATGGTCCCTTCACTGTAAGACAGAACTAGACAGTGTGAGGAGGGAGCAGCTGCTGTGGGGGTTGGCAGCAGACCGAGTGTAGGTGTGTACATGCATATCTGTGTAAAAGAGACGTGGGGGAATTGCGCACACTAGGTATCTCATGTTCAGACTGCCAACTGTTACTTGGGGATGATGTCATAAAACATATTCAGATCTAAGCTCTAAAATCCCATAGCTCGATGCTTCTATCCAAGAGCAGGAAAATGGCTTGGTAAATTATAGTTCATGATAGAATTTTGGAGTTATATCGGCCATTCTCAAATATTCCATCTTGTCTTTGAGGCACACAGATACTGTACGTATGAATAACTCCACTCCCCTGAACTTGGCTTGTGGTCTGACTGCCTCTGGCTGTGGAAAGCAAGCTGAGGTCACAGGCACTCCTTTCAGGAAGAGCATTTAACAGCCACTCTCTAATTTGTGGCTCTTCCCCCTAGCTGCAGCAATTTCAGATGTCCTGCCCCGCCTGACCTCTTGAGTCCAAGAGACTATGGTGAGCAGAGCCCTCTGCTGGCTAGAGTCAGGAATGCAGCGAGTGAAGCCTGACAGGTTTCTCTCTCTCTCTCTCTCTCTCTCTCTCTCTCTCTCTCTCTCTCTCTCTCTCTCTCTCTTTTAATTAATTAATTTCTTCATTTATTTTACATCCTGATCGCAATTTCCCTTCCCTCCTCTCCTCTGTTCCCTCCCTCCTGCCTCCCCTCTGCCCCTATCCACCCCTCCTCTGTTTCTGTTCAGAAAGGGAAAGGCCTCCCTTGAGTGTCAACAAAGCATGGTGTATCAAGTTGAGGCAGGACCAAGCTTGTGACCATCCTTTGCTCATCCATCCTCTCTTTAGTGTAAGTAACATCTCCAAACGCAGGAAACTGCTGCCCAGGGCCACAGCTACCCCTGACAAACTGACCAATTCAGCCAGGGAAGGGAGTCTGCAGCACATACTGGACACACGGGGAGCCCAAGGACCCACCACAGAGCTGGGCTGAGCCAAGTTAGAGGCAGTAGACCCCTGGGATGTGGACATCCCCACAGGACAGCTGGCCTCCCTGTGGCTGTCAGGGGTGAGAGCAGCATTCACAGGGGAGTGGGCCTCTCCAGCTGCCCAGCTCTCCAGCTCCCAGCAGCATCACAATCCATGCCTCTCCAGAGAGACTTCAGGGAGGTATTAGCATGAGCTCTGGGGACGGGCAGTTGAGGTCCTGCTAAGCTGAGTAACTTCAGCAAACTATCATGTGCTTTCATTTTCTCATCGGTAAAAAGAGAGTGACAGTAGCGAGGATGACCTCCGATCAGTAGAGTCTGAGGTTGAAGCCTCCTACAGGCTACTCCCATGGCTGTTTTCATTCCTCCCAAATCCCTTAGCTCCCCCAAGGTAGAAGTGGGGGGGGGGTCCTGGAAAGGTTGTATACAGCTGATAACTGTTGAGAGACACTCAGTTTCTATATTCAGTGAGTCAGCACCACTAAGGGGCTCCTTACACCTGACTAGACTCCATGGGACAGACTGTAGCACCATTTATGAAATGGAGTATTTGCTGAGGGCTTGGAACACCCTTCCTAACAGTGTTAAGAGTCCATCATATTGCACCCTATGGTGGAGAAGGTTAGAATCCTAGAGGACATTGAAAGGGACTTAAAAGTGAAAGACCTGTATGACAAGAACTTCATGTCTCTGAAGAAAGAAATTGAAGAAGATATCAGAAGATGGAAAGATCTCCTATGCTCATGGATCAGTAGGATTAACATAGTAAAAAAGGCCATCTTACCCAAAGCAATATACAACTTTAATGCAATGCCCACTAAAATCCCAATGCAATTCTTCACATACCTTGAAAGAACAATATTCAACTTCATATGGAAAAACAAAAAACCCAGGATAGCTAAAACAATCCTGTACAATAAAAGAACTTCCAGAGATATCACCATCCCTGACTTCAAGCTCTACTACGAGTAGTAGTAATAAAAACCACATGGTATTGGCATAAAAACAGACATGTGGATCAATGGAATTGAATCCAAGATTCAGATGTAAACACACACCTATGAAACCTGATTTTTGACAAGGAAGTCAAAATTATACAATGGAAGAAAAGAAAGCATCTTCAACAAATGGTGCTGGCATAACTGAATTTCAACAAGTAGAAGAATGCAAATAGATACATATCTATTACCCTGCAAAAAACTCAAGTCCAAGTGTATCAAAGACACCAACATAAATCCAGATACACTGAACCTGATAAAAGAGAAAGTGTGAAATAATCTCGAACACACTGGCACAGGAGACAACTTCCTGAACAAAACACCAAGAGCATAAGTACTAAGATTAACAATTAATAAATGAGACCTCATGAAACTGAAGTTTCTGTAAGGCAAAGGACACCATCAATAGAACAAATGGCAGCCTACAGAATGGGAAAAGATCTTCACCAACCCCACATCTGACAGAGAGCTGATATCCAAAATATATAAAGAACTCAAGAAACTAGCTATCAACAAACCAAATAATCCCACTAAAAATGGGGTACAGTCTAAACAGAGAATTCTCAACAGAAGAATCTCAAATGACTGAGAAACACTTAAGGAGATGTTGAACATCCTTAGCCGTCAGGGGAATGCAAATCAAAACGACTCTGAGTTTCTTTTTTTTTTTA
This sequence comes from Peromyscus californicus insignis, assembly GCF_007827085.1. NCBI lineage: Eukaryota > Metazoa > Chordata > Mammalia > Rodentia > Cricetidae > Peromyscus > Peromyscus californicus. The sequence continues at coordinate 67,862,107 of NW_026294424.1, forward strand.
TTTTTTATTTTTCGAGACAGGGTTTCTCTGTAGCTTTGGAGCCTGTCCTGGACTAGCTCTGTAGACCAGGCTGGCCTCGAACTCACAGAGATCCACCTGCCTCTGCCTCTGCCTCCACAGTGCTGGGATTAAAGGCATGAGCCACCACCGCCCGGCAACTCTGAGTTTCTATCTTATACTTGTCAGAATGGCTAAGATCAAAAATACAAATGACAGCTCATGCTGGAGAGGATGTGGAGCAAGGGGAACACTCCTCCACTGCTGGTGGGAGTGCAAACTTGTACATCACTTTGGAAGTCATTGTGGCAGTTTCTTAGAAAACTAGGAATCAATCTACCTCAAGACCTAGCTATACCACTCTTGCACCTATACCCAAAGGATGCTCAGTCATTCCACAAGGACACTTGCTCAATTATGTTCATAGCCGCATTATCCATAATAGCCAGAACCTGGAAAAAAAACCTAGATGCCCCTCAACGAGGAATGGACACAGAAAATGTGGTACATTTATACAATGCAGTATTACTGGCTTTTAAAAACAAGGACACCAGGAAATCTGAAGGCAAATGGATGGAAGTAGAAAAAAATCATCCCAAGTGAGGTAACCTAGACCCAGAAAGACAAACATGGCATGTACTCACTCATAAGTGGATATTAGACCCAAGAGACTAGGTAACAAAGAAGGTTCATGGAAGGACACCCAGATCTCCCTGGGAAGGAGAAATAGAAGGGATTTTGTGAGTGGACTGAGGGCAGGTGGGGATGTGAACATGAGTGATCAGGTTTGGGGGGATGGAGGGAGAGAGTACTGAAAGAGATTACTGGAAAGGGGGGCATTTCAGGGTCAGGTAAAAACCTGGCACAAGGGAGTTTCCCAGGAATCTACAGGGAAGACCCCAGCTAAGACTCCTAGCAACAGCAGATACGTAGCCCGAACTGGCCATCTCCTATGACCAGATTGGTGCCTAGCCCAACTGTCATCAGAGAAGATTCATCCAGAAACTGATGGAAACAGATGCAGACCCACAGCCAAACATTAGGTGGATATCTGAGAATCCTGCAGAAGAGGAGGAAAAAGGATTGTAGGAGCCAGAGTGGTTAAGAACACCTCAAGAAAACTCACAGAATCAACTAACCTGGGTTTATAGGGGCTCACAGAGACTGAACTGACAACCAAGGAGCCTGCATGGGACTGACTTCATATATGTTACAGTTGTGTAGCTTGGTCCTCTTTGTGGGACTCCTAACAGTGGGAACAGGGGCTGTCTCCAACTCTTTTACAGGCTTTGGGGACCCTGCTCCTCTTACTGGGTCACCTTGTCCAGCCTTAATACATGGGGAGGTGCTTAGTCTTACTGTAACTTGATAGGCCATGTTTTGTTGATACTCAGGGGAGACTTGCCCTTCCCTAAACAGAAATGGGGGAGGAGAGGATTAGGGGGTGGGAACAAAGGGTGGTGGTGGGGAGGGACTGGGAGGAGAGGAGGGAGGAGAAACTGCGGCCCAGATGTAAAATGAATAAGTAAATAAATTTATTAAAATAAAATAAAAGAGCCAAGCCATAAAGAAAGAAAGAGCTTAAATTTCAAAATAAGACTCAGAGTAGTATTTACCTATATTCTGTCTGCACCCAATAGTGGAGAAAATTGTCCCCACATAATGTACATTTTGGTTCACTACTATGTTGTCCTTAGAACAGTGGTTAGCTACAGAAAATGTCCAATAATTTCTCATGGAGAGGTTGGATGAGGGACCGGCAGAAGTGTGGTGGGGAGAGCAAACAGCCACCATAAGTGAAGGAGGAGAGGCACTGGGTACTTGCAGCTACCAGGCTGATGCAAGGGGGTGGTCCAGAAGCTCCAAGGGTCATGGCCGAGGAACAATGAAATAACCTGGAGGAAGAGCATATCCTAACAGGCCAGACATGATTCTGCAGAGCTTTGCCACTGCTCTCCCTGGATCCAATGTTCAGACAAGCCAAGGCACCCCCATCAGGACTGGGGAGATGCCCCAGTTCTGCGCATCTGAGCCCAACCCTACCCCAACCCTCCCTGTGTGGAAAATGGAAGCACTGAATCTCTCAGGGTGGCTGAGAAGATTAAATGTAAGGATGAACTGGATGTGATGGATCATGCCTATAATCCTAGCACTGGGGCTAGGGGAGTACTGAGGCGGGGGGCGGGGGGGGGTTGAATTTGAGGCCAGCCTGTGCCACAGAGAGAGTTCTGAGCCAGACTGGACTCCATACAGAGAACTTGTCTCAACAGAACAGAAGACAGTACAACACCGGCATATGGCCAGTGCTCAGCAAACAGTAGCCATGTTTTGAAGGTACCAAATTGTGCAGGTTGTTTATTTCTTTAAAGTTTGTCTTTGGGTTGTTTTCTAGTTACTGGGTGCTTATTAAAATTAGTCTTGGAAACTTATCAGGGCACATTCTGCTCTGAAAGTGGTAAACAAACCAGTGGAGGCAGCAGCCCTGGGTGAACATGGACGGACTCTGAACCTCAGTAGCCTGTGCTCAGAGTGGGTACTGGAATATGAGCGAGGCCTCCAGAGCTCTCTGCCTCTAGCCCTCAAGAGAGAGGGGACATTGAAAGGTGGTAGGTTTGATAAGTGTCACACAGGGAAAGGACTCAATTCTTGACAGTAGTTCAAAGTAAGATGTGTAGAAAATGTTGAATTGCTGAATTTAAAAGTGCTATAGAAAGCCAGTGTTCTGTCCCTGGGTGAAGGGGACTTCTCTGGAGCAATGGGTGTGACAAATGTCCAGCTGCATAGTTTTGCCAGGGACTTGGGCAATGACACAGCCTTTACTCTTTGTCTCTACCATCTCCAGGATGTTTGGGCTTAGTTTTACAAAAAGGATACACACTCAGACCAAATTTTCTTGTGTGTCATTAGAAGTTCACACTTACATGAAATTCTCTTTACTTCATCATTTCAAACACACACTGACACAGTGAAGAAGTTTCCCAAGTCAGTCAGAGTCTTCATTTGCATGAACCCCACTTCCCTTCATTTGAAAGGTGCCTCAAACAATTAAGACCGTCGATCCTGAGACAACAAGGTCAGCCCTTCCAGACAGAAGACTGCTACAGTGAGAACCCAAACAGGGTTCTGGAATTTGTCCTGGAACTGAACTTTGTCACTGGGAAATAGCCAATTCCAATTATTTACACTCAAGAGAAAGACACATACTTAACAGAAACTTGTGAGCACAAAACATTATTTATTTTCCTTTTGGAAGGAAGTTGGAGACACACATTCCAAGATATCCAATCGTATGTTTATTGCCATACCCCACATCACCCCTCGGCACACCCACCAATCAGAAACTTCTTCTCCCATCATCCTTCCCCACTCAGTTGGTTCCCCAGCATCTTTCTCCATCTTTGTTCCATGCTTCCCCTCTAGGTTTTCATCATTCTGCATTAATTCTTGTTATAGTCTACCCAGAGCTGTACACAGCCTAGGTCTCAGGGTCCCATTTAAACTGCCCACCTCAGGCAGACTGTCTTCTGGAGACGGAGCACCGCCTGTTTCCAGCCCTCTTCACCCCCTCCACTATCTTTTAAAATACAGTATGGTTACGCTATTCTAATTCTTAAACCACGAGCTCTGATCATAATGATGATATTGAAGATGACAGGTCCCAGCCCCAAGTGCTTGGTATGATCCTTTCTATTTCATAGCTGATGAGGTTCAGCAGTATTGACTCATTTGCCAAGGTCACATCATTTCCGTGTTCCTCTTCTTTTAAAGATAGAATTGTATCAGAGTGGTACTCAAGGAGGGGCTACCAGGCTGGGGTCTCCTCAGAGGCTCGAGAAGTGAATGAATCATGTCATGTCATGGGAGGTGGTCTGGTGGGGCTGCCACAAAGCAATGTGTAACTGTGTCCCTCGGGACTGAACATGAAGCTGAGGAGAGGAGGAGGAACACACCAGGCCCCCACGCTGTGCTCACACCCTCCTGAATCCCAGCTACACCCAGAGGACCATGTGATGTACTTCCAGTCTCTCTGCACACCTGGTTCCTGTTCATTCACAGGTAAATACCATTCACCCATCCTGCTTCGTTGGATCCCTCAATGGTGATGGACACCCTTTGTTACTCTAGAGTTCACATCACCTTCCACCATTACGTCACTCAGTTTCCGACATCTTTCTACATATGGTCTTTGTGTTGCACTGTGGGCCCTTTGTGAGCTTGGCTCAGGGTCCATTCAGTTCCTAGCCTGTACTTGGAATGGTGCCTTGCACCCCGAAGGTACTTAGTGAAGTATGCAGAAAATGGATTGAATTGATGAGGAGTTGGCTCAGTTTATAAATAAACATAGTTTAAAAATTCGCCTTCATTTTCTATGGCATATTGGTCTAAGAGCATCTAATAGGCAATGGAAGAATTCTGGTTTGGGTGCCTGACAGTCTAAATGGAAACTTGGAACCTCTGTCATGCTGGTGAAAATAGCATCACACGTTATTATAAACCAAAAATAAATGAGTTTAGAATTCCAATCCAGATGCAAACCCACAAGAAAATGGTGCATTCAGATAGAAACTGGTGAGGGATCAGTGAGTTCACTTTCTGTGAAGTACATCATCTCCTGCCCTGTGGGGATGAGAAGTTTTGCAGTGGTTCTCAACCTTCCTAATGCTGCGACCCTTTAATACAGTTCCTCCTGTTGTGGTGACGCCCAACCATAAAATTATTTCCATTGCTACTTTATAATTCCACTACTGTTATGAATCATAATGTAAATATCTGATATGCAGATGGTCTTAGGTGACCCCTGTGAAAGGGTCATTTGACCTTCCCAGGGGGTCTTGACCTACAGGTTGAGAACCACTACTTTAAGGCACCTCACAAAGTATAAACATCCCCACAGTAATTGAGACCATTGCTGTTAGTATATACATTTCATTTCAAAGCTTGCATATTCCTGTTCTAGGAAATATTTTCCAGTGGGCCTGTGGCTAACCTCTCATGCTGTTTCAGGATCAGCTCTGGTAGAGATTTATTGAAAGAAAAATTCAAGAGATCCACTGTCTTTCCAAAGGAAACAAGAAGGCCACAGCTAGAAAGAAATACACTCCCTTAAGTACACATGCAAAATCTAAGGTCCAGAGGGTTCAACACCATCAAATCGTATAGCCCTCAGATGAGGCAGTAGCGTGAAGGAAAGGAAGCTCTGAGTCAGCAAGTATGCGAAGCAGGAACAGGGCGAGGCAGCTACATGCTCAGGCTTGGGGGACCACCATCGGAGTCTCCAGTAGTGTCCCGAGATGAAAAGGAGGCAGGGAAGGGTGCCGCCCAGGGAAGTGCTCCATTCCGATCTGTTTTCAGACACAGGATCACAGGAGCTGGGAGGAGGAGGAGGAGGAGGACAGCAGGTGAGGGGTCACAGCAGGTGCAGGCTAACGAGCACGGGGCCCTTGGTGGGCAGTGCAGGGCCTGGAAGGAAGCCATGGGCTTCAGATTCACCTTTTATTTTAGGTTCTCAAAAATTTTTTAAATAATTTATTTTATGTGTACAAGTGTTCTACCTGTGTATATGTATGTGCACCACATGTATGCAGTGCTCATAGAGCTCAGAAGAGGGTGCTAGATCCCCTGGAACTGGAGTGGTGTATGTGGAAAGAATGTGGGTGCTGGGAATCAAATCCTGATCCTAGCAAGACCAATGACTGCTCTTAACTACTGGGCCATCTCTCCATCCCCCCACCCCTGCTCCCCCTTTTGAGGGCAGGTCCTGTTTATCCCAGGCTGACCTTGAACTTGCTATGTAGGTGAAGATGACCTTAAATTCTCGATCTTGTCTCTATCTCCCGAGTGCTGGGACTACAAGCATGTGCCACCATACTTAGCTTGCATATATTTTAGCATTGGAATCATGAGCATTTGACAGCGAGGACTTAGAGGTAAGGAGGAGGAGTCAGAGATGAGTTCTGGGCAGATGGTGGTATGTTTACAGATAGGAAGATATGAGTACAGGGAACTGACTGGCTGGCTTTAGACACACAGCCATGCGAGACTAGAAACAGAATCAGTGCAGTAGCTGTGGCACTACTGCCTCTGGCACTGAGAAGGCACAGCTGCCATTATTAGTGTCACTGCCCCTATTACTGCCAACAACAGAGTCACCAGGACCAAGGGGAGCAGAGCAGAATGGCGATGCTTGTACTAGGGCTGGCTTGCCTACACTGTAAGTATCAGACATTTATTGATAAATTGGTCCAAATGCCTTGAATGCTGACTACAGACTGATCTTCACTGATACGACATTGGTTTTGATGGCTCTCTCTGTAACTCCATGAAGACCTGCTTTGGGAGAGCACTGTCACAGAATGGCTACTGAATGTTTCCATTCTTCCAAAGTGGAAAGCTTTAACTCAGAATAGACACATAGCTTCTCAGCATCAAGAGCAGCGTTCCTACTTGAGCACTTTCTATCTGGATGGTATTCATGCCTTAGATGTAGTTACCACAGGAGAAGAAAGCCTCTTTAGCTTCCAGCGGACGGTGTTGCCTTAGGTGAGAAAGCTCATCTTGATTTTTTTTTTCCTGAGCTCTTGACTTAGCTGGTAATCTGCTCTCATACTCCTCTACTGCTCTCTACTGTTCAAGATGAGTCAGCAGCAGCTACGTCTGCAACACAGCAAGCACTGGGGAGGCAGGAGGCTTGACGGCTCCGTCTCTGCTCCATCCACATTTATTACAGGAAGATTGACGTGACAGACACAGTTAAAAGAACAATCCGCATGGGGAAACAAATAATTAAGAAACTCTATTGTCAAGGTCTTCCTGTGGGCATAATTTACGATTACCATTCCTTGCTCTCCCCTCAAGCCTATTTTAATTGGGTTCCAATATGTACTACTGGATCCCTTACTCTACTGTGATGGTTTTTGACAACAGCATAGTTCAGCTTACACAAAGTATGTGTCTACACCCTGAAACCTGGATGCTGCCAGACAAGAGTCTTCAAAAGTAAATGAATAAATGGACAGACACGCGTGGCCAGGATAGCAGATTCACAAACCAAATTGAAATGTTTCAGTCATTTCCCACTTCTCAGTGCCCGTACCTACAGACTTAGTTTCCATGGTGATACACACAAACTACCTCACTGCAGTGCTTTGTAATAAGTAGCATCTATGACTCTTCTTTCTGCTACACGTAAAGAAGAGAAGCCCCATTTTAAAGCAGATAAAATAATTTTATGATTGTAGTTGAGTATGCATTCAAAGAAGGTGCATTTACTTTCTCTCCAATGTGCAAGAACCAAAAACTAATTCAAAGTCCAACATGTGAGTCCTGGGTGTTTCTGACAGTACTTGCCTGGGTTGCATTTTCAAGCAACTTCATTGCAACCTTGGTTCTAAATACACAACAGATACAGTTACTGTGTATGCCTTCACATCACACAATACCAGGAGAGAAAACATGGGTGAACAGTGGGCTGTCCCCAAAGCAGGTCTTACTCATGTTGTAGTCTGGTTCTCAAACAGGAAGTCATTGATGCTACAGAGCCCAGTAGGGGAATTAATCTCATGGTACTTTGTGTCAAGTTATATTCATATCAAAACAAAAGGAAGGAATATATAACAATTTAAAATCACTTATAAAAAGTTGGGGAAGGGGCTGGAGAGATGGCTGAAAACCCAAGTTGCTCTTTAATTCTTTATCAGGGAAACAAAAAGTGCCCCAAGGTAACTGACACTGGTACCAAATACTTCCAGTAGGAATGCACTGGAAAAGAACTCATAAATTTAAGTTTCTCTGAAACCAGGTCCTTTGGTAGGTGGATGCGTATACACGACCTAAAAGTGACTGAGATGTAACAGAATGAATGGTGAATAGCTTATAAAATGGGATTCCTAAGCAAGACACAGTAGTTCTTGCTGAGTCAGAGAGGGGCACACACACCCATTTGGTAAACAAGGTCACCTAAAAAGAGACTGTAAACAGGGTGTTCCTAGAAACAATATTTTTGCTAATAATCATCCCAACAGAACGCCCCTCCCTTCTGGATTATGCAGAAGGTGTAGCAAAGGCAGATATTGGACTAACAAATGTAGATCAATAAGGGACAGTCAAGGTGACCTTTTGACATAAGGAAACCTCTTGCAGGCCCCTAAGTCAAATTCAGTTCAATTGTTTCCTGTCATCATGGAGGAAACTCCTTCCCAGAGCAATTAAAGAACAGAGACCTTTGAAGTCTCCAAAAGGATGATGGGGCCTCACAATGAAGGTTCCACAAGGACTATGATAACACCACTAAGCTGAAAAACACCACCTAAAGATCAGCTTTGGATTACAAACTGCTCAGGACAATGCTTAACCTCAGGTATTAATATTAATATTAGTATTTAATTTTGTGCCCTTTTGGCTTTGTGGGCTGTCTTCAGTTTTCTCAAACAGCTGTAAAACAGCAGCTGGGTTCTGGACTTTCTCCAACAATGGAGATAGGGGAAAATGATTTTGTTTACCTAACAACACCTTTTGTGGTTAGTAAGTGTGTGAGCAAGTATCAAAACTTTCTGAAACCTATTAAGCTGAGTTATGAAGCCTAGAGCACATTTTTAAAATAACTAAACAAACAAACAGAAAGCTATGGAGAGTTTTGAGCAAGACATGGGCATTAAACACAGAACTTACTCATTTAATGGGATCCATATAGCTAAGACTCAGACAATGCATGCTTTCCAGTTTCTCTTGGGTCTTAGAGAGTATTGATCATAACATACTTATTTAATATTGTCTGACTGCATGACTGCTCCCTGGTAAAGGAGCAATCCTTGCCAAGCTTCCCTAACTCTGGAAAGCTGGGCAGAGCATTCAGCATGTGTTAGTGAAAAACATATGAGCATACTCAGCATTCTTCAGAGGGTCTGGAGAGGGCCCTTCCTACTGCAGCAAAGTCATTTTGATTATTTCCAATAAATATTTATTTCATTTGGCATAGAGCTTAGTGCCATGTTTTATTAATTAGCCTTGTGTTTCATCGTAAATACTAAAATAGAAGTCTTTCAAGTTCTTCAGGACACAAGAAGCATTTTCAGTGGCATGCTAATATCACCTTGGGGACTTTGGGGATTTGAGTCCTGATACTGGATGGGTGTCTAGTGACATACAGAACCACCTTACAAAACAAGGTAAGTTTTATTAATAATTCATATCCCCAAAGGTGTCTGCAAAACTTCCTTTAGAAGATCTCAAAGCACCAGATGTGATTTTTTTGTTAAAAAATTAGCTTAGAAACACAAATACTCGGTGCTTACGATTTTAGAAGACACAGTATCTGTCTGGAATTCTGGGTCAAAGACAGCAGGTTAGGGTCGAGTTAGGCTTAAAAATGTTTGTCCAAATATGCAACAGATGACAGTGCAATTCTAGCTATGTTTACCCATTCTAGAAGAATCCGTCAGTACACTGGGGAATGTTCTTGGATAAGGAAAACAACCAGCAAGGCTGGGACTATTTGCAAGTGGTGCAGAAACTATCAAGAAATAACTTCTCCTGTGGCACTGAAGGGACAGAAGTCACAGGCCATTCTTCGCTGTGGGAAGCCAGCTCCCACATTTCAAAGGTGTCCTATGAGGAGGAGAGAGGAATAAGGAATTTGTAGATAGAAAGAGAGCAGCGATGAGACAGACAGAAACACTTCTGTCTCTTCAATAGGGCTTTTCATAACAATGCCAAGGGGCATGGCAAAAGACCTCCCCCTTGCTAGATCAAAGCATACTGCACAGCCAAGTGCAGACTCTTCCACATACCTGGTAACCATGCCCATGGTGAAGTCATCCCCTTATGCAGCCCTGCTGGGTAAAGCAAGCTCAGATCTCAATAGGAAACCTCTGTGGGCCCTCACAGCTCCCTCCTCTTAATATAATAAAGGGTCCCTCAGGCTCCCCAGATAGACTGTGCCTGCCTTAGGTCATCTTCTTCAGCTAGACAAACCTTGGCCATCGTGGAGATACACTTTCTGTCAAGCATAATCTGTCTTATGTCGGAAGCTAGCAAGAAGAACATTGCCTGTCTTTGACTATCAGCCTCTGGCAGGAGTGGGTTCAGAGCTTAAGTCAACTCTGACTCACGTCCCTACTAAGAGCTTGCAAGCAGTTGGAACAACCATGGCAATCCTTAGGCTGCCACACCCCCCAGTAAAGGAGTAGAGGATGACCAAGATGGAGTGTACTTTTTTGAATGGGTCTAAGATGTCTTTAACAGCCTTAGCTGTGCCAAGCCCTTTTTAAAATCAATAAACTCTTGATGCAAATGCATCAAATAAACTGCATCAAACTTAAAAGATTCTCTTATCTTCACCAAACCATGGTGCATTAATATCAACTAATTAACATAATTCTAGTATGAACATTACTATACATATTTACAACTCTCACATTCAAAAGCAAACTCTCTATAGGACTACTTTACAAACTTTAGCAAACATCTAAAAGAGATCTCTTAACAGAACTATTTATACTTTCTCCCAACAAAACAGAGAGTACATGAATCATGAATCACCACAGTTAAAATTGCAGGTGAACTCTGTTTCATTTCTGAAGTTTGAAGTTCAGAGTCAGTCTTGATAAAAATCCTTAAAGTTTCACTAACAGTTTGAAATCAGAGCCTAACTTGTCAGTGGCTCGAGAGAGTCTTTATATCCAACTCCCTCGACCCTGAAATTTTGTGAGTGCCACTGCTAGGGGGCTGTAACACTTGGGATGATGCTACTCTCCCAGAGCCACCTTTCCTGCTGGTGCCATTCTGGAACGGGTGGAAGTATGCCCAGCGGTGGATGATTACCAGCCGGGGGGCTGTCCCTATACCCAAACTCATTGCAGCTTTCCTGAGTGCCACAATTCAAACAAATGCTGCTGAAACTTCACTCCCTGATACAGCAATATTTATGACAGTCTTTCCCACTGCTCAGGCGCTCTGCTAGCAGCTTTCTGTTCTGGGGGTAGGGGCTTGCATCCTCATTTCTGCCTAGTTTGTACAGCCAAACACAGCCTCAGCTTTTCCCGTGCTGCCATTGCAGCTACTGCTACAGACTTAGACTCTGCTCTTTCCACTGCAGGGAGGATTTCAAAGCCTCTGCTGCTCTCCCCATGCTAGGGCTCATCCCACCTGGCATCTTGTCAGCTGGCAGCTTTCCCCTGGGTCCTGCACCACCTCTGCTGCAGTTCCACCCTTGGGGATGCTGCCTGGTGATCACAGGGACCCCAGTGCCCCTGGAACGCACTCAAACTCAGAGGTGCCGGCTCCCTGGCCCTCCGCTAGTTGCCTCCCAAATGCTGGCTTGAAGAGAAGACAAAGCACCAAGAACAAGGGTTTGCAATGCTTCAGGGAATTTTTATGCTAGGGCAATTATGGGTGGTTTTTCCATTCTGATACATGTTCCCTCAGGTGAGTCTAATTCCACCCCTACAGAAAGAAAATGAGACCTGAAGAGTTTCCAGTTTTTTGAGTAAGAGAAATTACTAAGTTTTTCAAGCCTTCAAGTTCCTCCCTTGTCTCATCCCAAGACCTCTGTTTCCTAAACTCGACTTCATGGTCAAGAGGGAACTGACCCTGATTATACGGTGCTGTAAAAGTGTTTTCAGGCACTGCTGGTGGAGCAGAGGGTTTTATCTCACGTGCTTCTGCCTCAGGAAAAATTCCCCCCTGCACCTCAGGGCTTAGATCTAAGCTGTCCACAGGCCAAAAGCTTCCACAGGAATCTTTTCCAGCCCATTTTCCTCCTAGCATTTTTACATTTTGACTCTGACTCTCCCCCAGGAGTCTTTGTCCAGAGTCCCACAGTTGGAGAACAAAGGACACAGCTCCTTGTTGTGCACTTGCTGACTTTCTACCTTACTCTAAGGGTTTTCCTATACTATATTCCTGTACCTAGCCTATATTTTGGCCTAATTTTAATAGACAGAAATTAAGAGAGAGAGAAAGAAAGAAACCTAGACAGAGAGACATACTTGCTGCAGCCTAATCCTTTCTATATACAATTTTTGCTTCCAAAGAATAAAATACCACTGCCTCCATTTTGATACAAAACGAGACATGTCCAACTGCTTCCATGGGGTTCCCTACTCTCACTTATCTATCCCTGCACCCAAGTAAGTCCCTAATTCTGGTGCCATCTGTGGGAGGCCAGCTCCTACTTTTTAAAGGGTTCCTATGAAGAGGAGGGAGGAATAAGAAATGTTTTAGATAGGAAGATAGTGGAGATGAGACAGACAGAAACACAGGATAGCTTCAGGAGGACCTGGGTCAATATCTAACGATCCCTTCTGTCTCTTCAAAAAGGCTTTTTATAATAATGCCAAGGGGTGGGACAAAAGGCCCCCCCCCCTTGCTAGATCAAAGCATGCTACATAGCCAAGTGCAGACCCTTCTACACACCTGGTAACCATGCTATGGTCAAGTCATCCCCTTATGCAGCCTTGCTGGTAAAGTAAGCTCAGATCTCACTAGGAAACCTCTGTGTGCTCCCACACTTTGCAAACTCTGCTTCTGTTCTGTCTCCCCTGACAGGGGTGGAGAGAGTCACAGGCAATCTAATCTTGTTCTTCCAGCCTCTCTTGAGTTTGGCAGTTGTCAGGGGCTGAAGTGCACCCACTCTTGCCTCCATAGAAGGCAACACCCTCCATGTCTCCCCTTCCCTGGGGTTATTAAAAAGGAAAATCCTATCGGGTTTTCTTCTTAAAGCTGTTGATCATATGTAAGGCTTGGACTTTTTTTTTTTAACTCCCTGCTTTGTATATCAGAGAGAATCTTATTCTGCACACTAGTAGCTGACAGCGAAGGGTCAAGTTCCAGGCCTGGGCTACCTAAGAGGTGAGGGATTTGCTTCTTCAGCAGCCACCATGCTCTCCATGCTGTGGGGATGCTCACACTCCTTGTCTCACAAAATGAGGACCTATCTAGATGCACTGAGAAACACACCTAACTTAAAACTTAAAATGTGTAGACTACATGGAAGAATTTGTGATAAGAATATAAAACAAAAGTCTAAACCACATGAAATGTTACGTGAGCAGTTTTCAATGTTTGTAGTGGACATTTCACATAGGAGATTCACCTAACATTTTATGAGTGGACATGATATTTTGTGATTTTCTGTAGAAAGCCAGGTGTGGTAGGAGAGGATCTGAAATGAGCAATTAGTGTCTTGGTCCCCTCCCCACTTCCTGAGGTTGGCATTTTAAAAGCATAGTTGAACAAACTCTGGTTTTCTTTTCCACAAGTATTTCTCTCCGGGATGTTTCTCCATGCATACAATGCTCTAGCCACTGAGCCATGGAGCAGGAAGTGTTTTTTCTAGGTTCTATTTCCTTTTGCTATCCTTTTCTTTACATCTCTAGAGAATAGGTTCCTAGCTGGTTTCTCTTTAGATGGGGTTTACAGAAAGGTTGAGTCCTCCTGAAGAGGAGAACTGCCACCATCTTCATACATCCTCAAAAGCCAGGGTAACTGAGAAACACATCACTGAACTGGCTCCAAGCTGCAATACCTCATGATGCCTGAGAAAGACAGAATAACATCCCTCCAGCAGAAGGAACAGCAAGAGAGAAACCATGAGCTGGGGGAGGGGTGACTCCTAAGACCCTCTCCCAGGTACAATAGAGGAAGACCCAGGTTGGAGGATGTGCTGAGATCAGGAAGTGAGACACCCACATATAACAAGTGCCAGAGATGAACCCTGCCAATCCTCTGCAGACCCTCTTTCACAAAGGGTCTCAGCTGTGTGGAAGAGGACCTGCGTGTGAGGGGAAGATAGGAGGCATCAGCCACACCTTTCCCTTGGACTGCTACAGGCAGTGCTGGGAAACAGAACATGCCTTAACTGTAAGTAATGCTCAAAGCTTTGGTGATTGGGGGAGGGACATAGAAATGCCTGGATTGAAATTGATAGTGCATTCTAAGTGTGCTAGACAACTGTGGTCTTGTTCAAATGTTCCTTTCAGGTGGAAGGAAAGAACCAGAATCACTGAGTGGTCTAAGTTAAAAGGAATGGAGTAATGTGCTCAGGAGTTTCCCCTCCTGAGCCACGTTTGCCTAATGTACAATGCCTTATCTTTGGGACCAGAGAAAAGATTTGAGATCGGAGGGTGGAACTCCAGGGGAACGGCGTACCTGTTACTCAGATTTCTAAGTATTAAAAAAAAGTCAGAAAAACCAGACAGGCTTCAATTGATGCAACACACTGTCTTTGTTTTTGTTTAATAAACTAGCTTACTCCTAATCTGCAGTACAATCTTGAAGTAGAAATTTCATCCTCCAAGAGAGTCATAGCATTTTGATAGCATTTCATGGAGAGTGTTGTAGAATTTACTCCATTTCGGCACCAGTTTCTCTTTCTATACAACAACTCAGAGACAATGAAGTCTCTGCTTCCATTTTCCCGTATGATAAATGCACCCCAGAGTGATCTATTTGGTTGTTTCCCCTGATTTAATCTCATCACCCCCTTTCCCCATTTTGGATGATGCACTGATGCTTTTTTTTTTTTAATCTTTCCTCCTCCTCTTTGTCCTCCTCCTGCTTTTTCCTTCTTCTTCTTTGACAAGATTTCTCTATTATGTAGTTCTGCCTGTCACTATGTAGACCAGGCTAGACTCAAACTCACAGAGATCTATGTGCTACCATGCCCGGCCTGCTTCTCTTGACTGTAAAGAAGTTTAGCATTATTTTGTGTCACATGAAAACAATGGCTCTCTTCTAACCTGTGCCTGCTTATTCTCTATATGATGAACAAAGGGGGCAATTATTTAAATGAGCAGGAAACTTGGATGGTGTTCCTAGTTATATGAGTGGTATACAATAGTCTTTTAATGCCCTTTGGAGAAATAATCACCCATTTATTGATCATAAGGGGATCACTATAGATAGAGTGACTTATATAGATAAATTATTTGGAGGTGATTTAAAGAAATATTATGATTCAGAGCATAATTTGAGTTTTGCCTTTATCCATGCTGTAATTTCCTATATAATGTATGTCATGTATAACACAATACGATATGATACCATACTATAGTATTTTAACATGGAGCTGTTCTTGTTTAGGACTATAATGTACAATAAGGACACTTTGCTAGCTTCCCTGGTTTGTTTGCCTCAAATACATTGTGCAAAATGGATAAAATTGCCACAGTATGCTTCCAAAATGCCTCTAGAAGAGTGCAGGAATTTCTGCTCAGCCCAATTTGCTCTGTTGCCTAACATAATCTTATGATGTAATTTGTTGTTAAATTTGTATATATTTTCTTTCTTTAAATTAAAAAAAATTTCTTTTCAATCTGCCTGAACATTTTGTTTTGTGAAAGTCTCACATCCTCTGTTGGGTAATGATGACATCTGCCCTCTTGCTGAACCTTTTCTCTCCACCCTCCTTGCTTCCTCCACACATCTCCAAATTGGCCTTCCCTTCCCCTGCTTTCATGTTCCACATGCTGGCCTCAGCTCCCTGACTCCCTCCCTCTCATCCCTCACGCCTCCTTCCCCCTCCACTCACCCGTACTGCATGTCTAAGTAGGCTGAAGGTGATCTATCATTCATCCAAATGTTCTCAGATAATCTACTGTGGCATCATATGGACAGTAGTTAGTGTCAGCAGGCAAATTTAACATGCTCATTTATTATCCTCCTAGAAGTGCAGAGGCAGGGTCAAAAGGAAGCAACAGCTTACATGATTCAGTGGCTCATGAAGGGTGAACTGACCCTAATAAGAAAGCTGTCTTCTTACACGCAAAGTTAGATTGCACATGTGTGCTTAATAAGACAAATGTGCCACAAAAATTTGTAAGCCCTGAACACTATTAGTGTCACCATGGCCAGTGCATTTTTCATTAGCCTTGTTTTCTGTTACAGTGAGTACGAACTTGCCATTGCACACTACCAGTGTGCTGCCCCTGAATGTCCCTACTGATCCATTTAGAGTTAATTGCCTTATTGAAGGCTTTCCATATGGTTGCCCAACTTGTATATTGCACCATGGAGTTCAGACAAGGTGGAAAGGTGAGGCTGCCCACCAGTCCACAGGTAGAACTAACTTTATTCCCATTTTTCAGATGCTAAAATGAGGCAGAGATGAGTTATGGAAGCGCAGTTGAGTTATATGGAAGAGTAACATCAACTGTGAAGCTCAACTAAGGTATTGCAAGTCAAATGTTGATGACAAATGTATAATCTATCACACAGAACAAAACTCCCCTTTTATTTTTGATTGTGAGTCTAGCCTTTACTGCCTGGGCAATCTCTCCAGCCCCAAATTCCCCTTTTAAAGCAAGCAATTAGCAGGACTATCTCAGAGCATGCTAGATATGTTTATCTGGTTTGTCCTTATTGTCAAGAATGGTTTAGAATGAGTGACAGAATAGTTTTTAGAATAGATGACAAAAGAATCACGAAACATTTTGTATTAGCCAGGGCTCCCTAGAGAGAAACAGAACTGATAGAATGAATCTATCTATCTGTCTGTCTGTCTATCTGGGATTTATTAGAGTGCCTTGTAGGTTATGGTCCAACTCTTCTAACAATGGCTGTCTCTCAATGGAGAATCCAAGAGTCCAGTAGTTTCTCAGTCCACAAGGCTGGATGTCTTGGTTGGTCTTCAGTACATGTGGGACTCCCGAACAAGTAGGCTCTAATGCCAGAGAAGGAATGAACTTGCTAGTGAGAGCGAGGGCAAACAAGGATAGAGCAAGAGTTTCCTTCTTACATGTCCATAGGCTGCCACCAAAAGGTGTGGCCCAGATTACAGATGGATCTTCCCACCTCAAAAGATCCCAATTCTTCCCACTTCAAATGATTTAATCAAGGAAAATCCCTCATAGGTGTATTCAGTTGCTTGGGTTTTAGTTAATTCCAGGTATAAGTCAAGTTGACAACCAAGAATAGTCATGACATACCTAAAGGATTCATTTTCTCCCAATGAAGAGAAATGTGGCAATCTTGAAGAAAGCACCCACTGCTGTAGCTCTTCAGCCTTAGTTTCATGTTCACTTCCGTCAGATCCAGGGCTGAGGCAGGGGGCAGGTAAGTCTAGGCAGACACACAGGAACCTGCAGCAGCCTGGGCTGCGGGTGGGCAATAGCAGGTGGGCTGCTTTGTGAAGATCAGGAGAGTGGACAGAGAAGGAGTAGACAGCAGGAAGGAGGGGTGCTGTGGGATGTTCTGTATGGCAAATGTGCTGCTAATTAGTCAATAAATAAAACACTGATTGGCCATTGGCTAGGCAGGAAGTGTAGGTGGGACAAGGAGGAGAATAAAGCTGGGAAGTGGAAGGCTGAGTCAGAGAGACACTGCCAGCCGCCACGATGACAAACAGCATGTGAAGATGCCGGTAAGCCACGAGCCATGTGGCAAGGTATAGATTAATGGAAATGGATTAATTTAAGCTGTAAGAACAGTTAGCAAGAAGCCTGCCACGGCCATACAGTTTGTAACCAATACAAGTCTCTGTGTTTACTTGGTTGGGTCTGAGGGGCGGTGGGACTGGCAGGTGAGAGAGATTTGTCCTGACTGTGGGCCAGGCAGGAAAACTCAAGCTACAGAGTGGGGTTGGCTCTAGTGAGCAACTCTGGAGAGTTCCTGGAGTAGAAGCACTGAGTAGACCTGGCCTGAAGGAAAGCTTGTTTCCAGTCTTGGGAGCTGAATGATGGGTATCCAGTGGACCCCAGGAGAGTTTTGTTTACAAAAGATGGTAACCTTGCAGTACTGATGTGCTGAATCCCATCTGAAGCACTCTGTGGGCACTTAATCATTCCACCCTATGCATGTGGATCTCTGAGGCTGATCCAGCTACACCTCCCATTTAAAGATAAGGAAACAGCAGCTAAGGAAATTGTCAAGCTTTCAGGTTTCAAGAATGGTAAAAGGCAGACGTCCGGGATCTACTGAGCTCAAAATTCCCCTTCTTGTTTTTCTACTGTAGAAGGTGGAATCAGCCGGGCGGTGGTGGTGCACGCCTTTAATCCCAGCACTCGGGAGGCAGAGCCAGGCGGATCTCTGTGAGTTCGAGGCCAGCCTGGGCTACCAAGTGAGTTCCAGGAAAAGGCGCAAAGCTACACAGAGAAACCCTGTCTCGAAAAACCGAAAAAAAAAAAAAAAAAAAAAAAAAAAGAAGGTGGAATCAAAGCAGAAAGCAAGACTTCCTGCTATCAGGAGGACCAGGGTGAAGACAGAAGGTCACAGAGCCTAGAAGAGCTGGGAAATACATGTTTTGAGGGTGTGCTCTGGTTTGGGAGCAAAACTGACTCAGGGATGAAGCTGGGGTGAAGAGGTGACCCCAGAGACAAGCCACATCCTAGAGCGCCCTCTAGAGTCTCCTCTGAGTCAAACAGCCTCCAGCTGTTCATCCACTGCTGAGCAGGGGGAAATACCTTCAGATCTAAAAAAAAAAGCATTGATTCTGGAACCTCAGGCAGGGCCACAGCTGGACAAGGCAGGACACTGTGCAGGCAGGAAGCCATTCTGACAATCAAATCTTGAGCTCTTATTGTCCTATCTGCCAATATTTCTCCTAAAGCTACCTCAGGTTCTTTTGGAAAGAGGTGAGGTATAAACTGAAAGCATGTACATTTCTATAAAACAGATATTTCCCTCAGGCAGGATGCTGTACTTATGGGCTGAGATGAGTTGTCTGCATGCCTTCTGCGGCAAAGCAGGAACACGAGCAGCTCCATGTTTGGATCTTCAGCGTTTGGAGGCTCCATGTAACTTCTTACATGTGCCGTTTCTCTCCTCCAAATGACTACTTAAAGAAGATGAAAGGAACAGACAGCGGCAGGCGCTGGCACACACAGAGCCTGTGGTGAAGCAAATGCCACTCACGGGTGCCAGGGGAACATTGACAGCATCGCTGGAGTGCCAGCCCAAGCTTCCAAACTGTGATGAGAAAAACAGCCACAGGCCTACCAGAAGTCTGCAGCTCTCAGACGGATGGACAGGTATTTTCTTCCTGAGACTGAGATTCTTGGCCTCAGGAGAAAAGAGCTGGAGACAGGAAGTATGGAAGCTGACTAGAGATGTCAAACAAATGATAGGGTTGGGGGCTGTCCTGGTGCGCAGGCCTCAGTGGCTAGGGTTGGGGGCTGTCCTGAGGTACAGGCCTCAGTGGCTAGGGTTGGGGGGCTGTCCTGGTATGCAGGGGGGCTGTTCTGGTGTGCAGGGGGTCTGTCCTGGTGTGCAGGGGGGATATCCTGGTGTATAGGTCTCAGTGGTTAAGGTTAGGGGCTGTCCTGAGGTACAGGTCTCAGTAGCTAGGGTTGGGGGGCTGTCCTGGTGCGCAGGCCTCAGTGGCTAGGGTTGGGGGCTGTCCTGGTGCGCAGGCCTCAGTGGCTAGGGTTGGGGGCTGTCCTGGTGCGCAGGCCTCAGTGGCTAAGGTTGGGGGGCTGTCCTGGTGTGCAGGCCTCAGTGGCTAAGGTTGGGGGGCTGTCCTGGTGTGCAGGCCTCAGGGGCAGTACCACAGAGTGCAGAGGCACTTTACCTGGCCCTCAGGCATCCTCCCGAGCCTGGTTACAGACAACTACAGCTGAGACAGGACAGCACCAGAGGTGACTCTGAGGGGCAGTTACCAGCCGCCAAGAGTAGGGTCCAGGTAATGTAGTGAGGGAAATAAAGTCTACAGATTATTTCAGTATGGTTTCAAGATGAAATGTGCCCCCAACCCACTCCTGTGTTTAAACATCTGGTCTCTAGCTGATGGCAGTGTCTTGGGAAGTTCTAAAACCTTTAGGAGGTGGGACCAGTTGGCAGAAGTGTGTTGCTGGGGACAGGCCCTGAAGGTTATTATGAAGCCCTGCTTCTGGGTCCCCTGTCTCTGCTTCCTGGTTGGAGCTATGCAGAAAGGCAGGTGTAATCTCCTGCTGTGACAGACAGAACCCCAGCTGCCACACCTCCCTGCCATGACAGACTGTCTCCTCAAACTCTGAGTCCAGATCAACCTTTCTCCCTTGGTATTTCTTGTAAGGCACGTGACCAGAGTGTTGAGAAAAGTGACTAATACAAACCTCAAAGCTGTCATCTCTGTTCCCACTGTTCTGTTGGAAGCATCATTTATTGATGCACTGTTTGCTTTTGATGACATAACTCCTCCAAGGAAAGAAGTAAGGGAAAAGAAGAGAGGGAAGGGCCCGGAAAGTCTCCGCCAGGTGCCAGGTGCCGTAAGTGGACCCCTGTGGAATTCCACATGCCTTCTGCTGCCTTTTCTCCATGAGCTCAGTGGTTACCCACTCCCTCCTGCATGTCAGGCAATGGACATACTACGCTGGGCTCTCTATCAGTGCCAAGTCCAGCCAGGGGGCCACTGTATCCAAACAGCATTGAACCAATGACTGAACTCTTGAGGCTGTCTTTTGAATCACTCTCTCCCCTGTA
Source organism: Peromyscus californicus insignis (assembly GCF_007827085.1). Classification (NCBI taxonomy): domain Eukaryota; kingdom Metazoa; phylum Chordata; class Mammalia; order Rodentia; family Cricetidae; genus Peromyscus; species Peromyscus californicus. Next base: position 67,882,495 of record NW_026294424.1, read on the forward strand.
CCTAGTTTAAAAAGAGCGTAGGGTACAAACGAAAGCTCGACTTGATGGTGAGAGTACCAGCTACCACATTCTTACTCCAGGTTAGAAAAACACAAGACTTGAAATTTTAAATGCCAAAGGAGGGTCATATGACATTCCGAGCCTCTCTGACCATTAGGATCCACTGTCTCCTGGTTGCAACAAGGACTTGGAGACATGGTGGGTGTGCCGCTGGAGTGGAACCCCACCCCTGCTTCCTATGCAAACACACTGGGGTCATTCCCCCTTTAAAATGTGCTTTAGATGTTTCACTCAGCTTTCAAGGTGTCCCTGACTCTGCATCCCAGCCCCTTCACACACCATCTCAATGGGCCCATGTTCCCATGGCCAGAGCTTTCCTCCCTTCCCTTTGGAGAAACGGGAGGGCTATTTTGACTTTAGGATGAGCAGCTGTAGGAGTTTATGGAAGACGAAGATGAGTATGAAACTACCCCGCTTAGGCAATCACATCTCAGAAAAGCAGAGCAGGACTGTTTACGACTGCCTCACAGCCATACATGTGTGGTCTGTGGCTAGTGCTTCTCCCAGTCCAGAAACAACCTCATGTGGGGAAGAAGTAAGGTCGGCCAGAGAGAGGACACAGGGAAGACTGCACTCCAGGCCTCTCCTGAAACTGCTAACTGAATCCCAAGCTAATCCTGTTTTAAAACCTAGGATGAGCACTCAAATGTACCCGCAAGTTTAAGATGCTCAGAATGGCAGCTTTCAAATGTTAAATTTTCATCTTGTGTTGGGGGCATGCACAGCTTCACACAGGCTACAGACTAGGTTTACTTCCAGGAAACTTGACCTGCTTGCCCCAAACCCAGGGTCCCTCCCTGGGCTGCAGACTGGAATCCTCAGGATTGTATGAGCTGATCCCCTTGCAGGCCCCTGCCTGTGTGCAGTGAGCTGTTATTGTTGGCTCCATGGGTAGCTTTTGAAGGGAGCTCCAGGATGCTTTCCTCTCCCTCAGCCATCCACAGAGAGGCCCTCTAGAGTGGATCAAGGGCTTAAAAAAAGCTCTTGGGAAAACACAGGTGGCCTCGGCCATTAAGGCTTTCTGTGGTAAGAATAAGAGGCAAAAAAACCTTTAGTGTGGGTTCTCTCATTCTCCCCAGGGGCAGGTGCAGAAAGAGTACTGCTTATGGGCGGCCCACTTCAGAGTGGAACTGGGTATGGGAGGTCTGCTGTGGATGTGCCAAGCAAGCATTGGTCTAGCCTTCAGAGACCTAGAGATAGCTTTTCAATTGCTTGTGGGCCTTAGGAATATAAAACATCCAAAAGGACAACTTGGCTGGGTGTGGTGGTGCATGCCTTTAACTCCAGCATGCAGAAAACTGAGGCAGGAAGACTGGGATTTCGAGACCATCCTGGGTTACCAGTGAGATCCTGTCTCAAAAGGCCCAAGAGGATGGGTTTGGGCCTGGAGTAAGAAGTCCTTTTACTTTTGGGGAATAGACTTTAAGCAATGAGATCCTTAAAGGAATGTGCGTGGTAGAAACATCAGTGGAGATGGGTAAGTGATTAGGGCTTCCACCCATTCCTGTGACTTGGCCCAGTCTCATCGTCACAGTAAACTGGCAGAGAGATGCCATGGTGCTAGAGCCTCACAGAGGGCAGGAGTCACTGCACCCTAAGGACAAGAGCCTCACAGAGGGCAGGAGTCACTGCACCCTAAGGACGAGAGCCTCATAGAGGGCAGGAGTCACTGCACCCTAAGGACAAGCAGTGCTCACAGACTGCTTTCTCATCAGACTGCAGGATGTGACTGTGTTCCTCTTGCATAAATAAAATTGCAGTGAGAGGTGACAGCAACCTGAAGGAATTGTGGGTGATATCTATATGCATGGGGACATTATTTTTGTTTTGGTTTCTCACTTGAAAATTTTGTGAAAGCAAAACAAAACAAAAAGACAAGAACAGTTTATACTGAACAGCTGATGTGTCTGACAATAAGAAAACACTTTTCTCTCTGGATTCTGTAGTGTGTGTGTGTGTGTGTGTGTGTGTGTGTGTGTGTGTGTGTGTGTGTGTATGTGTGTGTGTACACCATACTATAACGTATGATGGGTCACGCTTCCCTGCCAGCTTCCGTTAAGGGTAGTGTTGTGCCCTTGTGACAGAGAGGACAGGCAGCCTTGGGCAAGCCAGAGTGTCACTGTGATCCTTTACAATTTGTTCCTTGTCACCCACCCAGCTTCGTTCCACGCTCTCTCTCCTGTGCACTGCAGCTGGGCTACTTCTAAGGCCTTTGAATGAGCGATTTCCACTACCTAGAACATTCGTTTCCTATCCTCACCTTGCTAACTCCTCCTTACCTCCTGGGCTCAACCTTGGGTACCACTTCCTCCAGGAAGCCTCCCATGAGGCTTAGCATACTGAACTTTGAACTCAGCTGAGCCCATGGAAAAAAACCTTAACCACAGCTTGTACTTTTCCTGCAAGCAGTTTTAGTGGTGAGCCTTCTCCACCATATGTCCTGGATTTTGATCTTGCTGGAGAAGGCCTGAGAGGGCCAGGGCTGTTCCCAGAACCACACACACTGATGCTCTTCAGGGAGTATAAACCAACCAAATGCAAAAGGCCTATTTTCCAGGTTGGCACACTTGGATGTCTGCAAAGTAAACTGCCCTGGTCTCTCTGCACAGCGTGCTTCCCTGTTTGTGGACGGTTCAGCTAGTTACATGCTTCATCTGGGCCACCAGGCCTGCTGCTGCTCAATCTGGCGTCCACCCGTGCAAATCAAAGACTCCAGAAGACATGTTCTGCAGAGCCTCACACTTAGATGATCGGGGAGGCCTCGAGGTAATACCACAGTGGTGTTTTCTCACTCACACCCTACATGCATAGGAGGAGGGGAAGATCTTTGCTCTGAGGCACCAGCTATATAAATGTCTTCTGATTTATTTCGATGTTATCCAAATATGGAAGTCTCCATGCCATATTCATGTCCCTTTGATCTTTAGGTTTATATTCAGGCAAGCCATGACTTTGTAAAGTCACCTGATAAGGCCCATCAGGTTCCTGTGGAGTCTTAGGAAGTGTGAAGAGGACCTCCCCTTGTTCTTTTTGAGCCCTCCTGGATTGCTCTGGGGACTGGGTTCTCGGAGCTGGCTGGGGCTGCATTCTCCGGCCCAGAACTCGGGAGTATGTTGAGCACACATGCACAGTAAGTGTCCATGGCAGTTGGAAGTTGGAGGGAAGGCCCTTGAAGCCATGTGCTTTCACAGGGAGTTCCCTTTGATCATCAGGCAGTGGAGAGCCCAGGGGAAGCCCAGGCACTCTGACACTGGGAAGTCTTATAGGCAGTCTGGTGACAGCATTCAGCTGAGCTCTGCCAGAGACCCCACATTGGTTTTTCTCCCAATATCTAAATAACAAGACGATTTCACACAGGAACAGATATTTCTAATGTCTCTTGAAAAGTCCTACCTTAGGTCTGCATTCCATGTTGGCACTGACTGGAATACCAATTGCTCCTTTAGGGGTGACCTGTTCTCTTACCATCCACATTTGCACTTATACTACCCACGTGACTACCAGCCCTGATCCACTGCAACACCAGTTAGAAATCCAGCCACACTGTGGACAGAGGAGCCAGGGGAACTCTGATTTGAGTCCCGAGTCTCCCACGTCTCAGGACAAAGCACAAGCATCAGCATCCAGAGTCTTGGCCTGTCTTCTGGGCAGCCTATGGGGCTTGGTTCTGGCCATCTCCAGCCTCTGAGCCAATCACATATGCCTTTGGAGCTTGGCATGGCAGTGTGCACTTGGAACTCTGATACTCCATGATCAGAGGCAGGAGGCTAGCCTGGGCTACATGGTGAGGCCCTATCTCACAAATCAAAACACATAATAACTATCTCCTTGTGTAGTAAAATAAACAAAACTATGTATATATTACTGACCCGATTTACAAGAAAGATGCTGTACCAGGACAACAACTGATTTAATCAAGTTGTACACAGGAGGAAAGAAAACTGGAGATTCTGTTTCTGAAGGGACGTTTCTCCTTGACTTGTAAGACTGAAGACTCTTTAAAATTAAAATACAGGAATGCTAAAAGAAAAGCTGTTCTGTCTGCTCATCCCCAGGATCCGGTGAGAATCCTCCTCTAGTGGGAAGCCATTGGCAGCTCCCAGTGCTTCCAGATCACGTTCTCAATTTGAGAGATGAGGTTCTTTGAAGTTGACTCAAACCAGCATTCTGAGTACATATTCCCTGTCTCTAACATATTCTTCCTATCTGTCTGTCTGTCTGTCTATCTATCTATCTATCTATCTATGTATCTATCTATCTATCTATGTATCTATCATCTATCTTCTATCTTTCTTCCTTTCTTCCTTTCTTCCTCCCTCCCTTCCTTCCTTCCTTCCTTCCTTCCTTTCTTTCTTTCTTTCTTTTCGCTATCTTTCTCTCACCAACTCAGCAACTTGTAGTCTGAATGTGCTATGCTCTCTGGTATCTCCATGTATTGCTCACCTGAAAAACGATTCATTTCTCAAGCCTACTGTAAATGGGAGGGGTGGTACTGGGCTCCAGAGCATTTGCTGGCCCCTTGCTCTGGTGTGGGAGTCCCTTGAAGACAGGCATGTGCTCCCCAGTGCTTTGCATTCTATCACCTCACAGTTGGGAGTCTAATCTCTATTCTCTATGTTATTTATATTGTTTGTATTGTATATGAGTACCTTTTGCAATACCCCTGAAGTTCTAATGAAAGATTTGAAGTGAGATTACAAGGTGCATTTGTATGGGCGAGAAAGCCTGCTTCAGCCTAAGAGCAGGAAAAAGCCCTTCTCAAAGTTAAAAGACAACTTCATGACCGCTCCATCTAGATCTTCTGCATGGATAATCTGAAAAGTGAACACACTTCCAGAAAGGGGCACAAGAGCAGCTCACAACCCCAGGGGAATTCTCATTAGCAGGAGGTAAACAAGAAGCATGCCCTTATTTTAGAAAATAAAGAGTTTGCAGTAAATGTCTGAAATAGCCCTGGCTCCTAAGTATCACTATGCCCTTCAAAATGAATGCTCCAGGAGGCCTGCCTTCTAATCAGCAAACGTGCTCGTCAGAGCCAGCTATAAAAAGAAGCAGCACTTAGGTGTCCATTCCTCAGCCACAGAAGGAAACTGAATAACAACACACACACGCTCTGCGGTCAGCGAGGGAGACCTTTGGGGTCTGATTCAGAATAGCTCTAGGTCTAAGCAGCCCCGTCTGCTGGGCATCTAGCAGCCCGAGAACTGGAAGATTGGAGAGTGTGCAGTGGAGACATAAACAAGGGCTGTGGGGGAACCAGGGTGGGAGGCAGACATCAGGGACCAGTGTCTGCTGACCAGGGAAACAGGAGGGTAATTATCGTGCGTAACGATGACCTGGTGGGTGGATGGACACCCGCCCACTGTCACTGTCATCAGAATCTACCCCATCACTATCACTTAAATGCCACCCTACAAGTTAGGTTGCATTCTGATTCCTTCTGACAAATGAGAAAACTGTTGCAGAGGGTAACTTGCTGGAGGTCAGAGTTAAGCAGGAAGGAGCCAGCTAGAATGAGACAGAAGGACTAAAAGAGAGTTGGATGGTAGCAGGACTCAGTGTTTTCATATACTGTTGGAGGAGGCATCCTGGAAACTTTGCAGGGTGACCCTGTCAGGGCAAGCCTCTGAGGACAGGCCATGTACCACTGAAGGAGGGAGAAGAGAGTCAGAGAGCCCACTCACAGCTGGAGGGTATTTTAGGGTTATCTCCTTCCCTGACCAGCCAACATAGTCTTGAGCAAGATGGGAATTTTTACTCCAGTCTAAGGCAATACAAGTTGAAGAGATCTGCCAATTCTGTACTTTTCCAAAATCCTATGGGGAGTGAACATCAGCTGCCCACAACTGCTGATATCAGATGGTGGGAAAGCCCCTGGCTGGCTTGCTGGAGGTCAAGCATCTGACCCTGATCAACAAGGACCCACAGCTTGGCCAACTCTGTACCCACAGCCACTGTGTCTTTCCTAAAGTGGTGTTTGTGGGGCCTCCTCCTCCTCATTCATGAGCATCAGCAAGCTCTTTATCTGCAGGATTATGGGATATAAACACACCAGTCCCTTCTGTTAGGAAAGATGATTCATTTTCTTATTTGTGTCTATACCATGAAGCCCCTTGTTTCCCTAAAGGTCAAGGTATAATACGATAAACAAGAAAACGTTCAACCAGAAACCCAAAGAATGTCATGCTTACAAAGAGGCTTATGTGTGCACTTAACAAGGATGAAGCAAGCCTTCCAGTGTGGTTACAGAAACCTCTAGATTCTGCTGGAATCGCCTACCCGGTGTGTATTCCCAAGTGTCAAGGGCATCATTTCCCATGAGAGCGCTCTGCTATGCACCTCACAGGAACAACTGAAGCACTTGTCTTGGGACACACACTACAGTATGCTCGGTACTCTACCCTACACTCCAAGTGAAGAAAGGAAGGGGCCAGAGTTCTGCCTGCTGCTGGCTGAACTCCCCATGCCCGCTTCTCCTCCAGGGCATTGGCCTGGGCACTGCCAGGCCTAGCCTGCCACAGACTATGGCTTGCCTTTTGTACACCTGCCGCCCGAGGTTCCTGGTCATTCCTCATCATTCCTGCTCTCAATTTGTCTCCAAGCATGCCGCCTCTGGTTCTGTTTGCACTGAGCCCAGCTCCTCACATCTCTGTGTCTTCTGGGATTCATGTCTACCGGCAGCCTCTTTGTTCTCAGTTTCTCTGATCTCCTTTGCATTTTCATACTCCACCTAAAAGCAGGCTCTCTTCTCTCTTCCTCCCACAATGGCTGTGCTCTCTCCTCTAAATCTCCTGAGACTGGAGGAAGGAGACTGTCTTCATTAGGAGTGATGTTGCCAGGAACTCCCAGATTGTAGACAGGGGCTTTAGAAGCTGACTGAAAGAATAAAGCACAGCCCAAGAACAAGGATGCAGCTCATGTCTAGGTGGGGTCACTCTGGAAACCCAAGCTGTTTTTGCAAGTCCTCTGTCTCATCTAGAAGAAGCTACTCTGTTGTGGGGATTGAGGTCAATTTACAACCTGGACTTGAGTTCACAAAATGAAATGACTAAGGACATTAAGTGCTTCCAAAAGCCCCGACACAAAAACCACTCTGGTGACCAAGCCCCAAACTTGCTGATGGGCAGAGAGGAAGGTGCACAGACACAGGGATGGGGCAGGCTGGCAGAGGCCCTCAGATGTGGAGTGCAGACACCACACTAGAAGAGGCCAGCTGCCACTTACGTTTGCCCTGTGGTTGCCATGACCGATGGGTGTCAGCAGCATATTCCATAGTTCTCCAGCAGATGCTAAAAATGAGGATTTAAAAAAAATAAGAATACTTGATGACAAGTTGAAATGGTAACTTGAAAACTTTAAAATGCGGTGACTGGTGGCTTGGTACTGTACTGAGAATATGGCTTTTGGAACTAGATTGTCTAAGTTCCCACCCATGCTCTTGTGCTTCCTGCAGGTGTATCCCAGGCCAATCCATCTAATGTCTCTATTGTCAGAAGCTGTACCTGCCAAATGGAGATGATGAGTTGCCATTCTCAAGTCTACAACTTGCTTGCCAGTGATGGGAGGTACTCCACAAAAGTCTAAGAACCAGCAATTTGCCATGAGTCAGGCTAACTCTGGCCAGTTTGCCTCAAGAAACCACTCGGAGTACAGAGCATTGATCTCAGTGCACTTAAGTCACTATACAAGGGCATTTTTGAGTAGGTAAGTGGGGCAGAGGGTAGAGGCTGGGGAGTCTCCAGAACAGATCCGGTAGAAGGCAGACTTCCTTAAGGTGAACTTGAGCTGCCCTCTATTGGATGATAATATGGGCCAAGCAGCAGGACAGAGAAGGTTATAAGAATGTGAGTTAATGTTAAAGTTTGGACAGGAAACAGATGACAAGTGCATGCTGGCTAATTTGAAGAGAGTTTAATGGGGGGGGGGGGTGCTCCTGCTTATAAAGATGTGGTGAGGGAAACTAACAAGTAAAGGTCTGGTACTCCAGAGCCGGTCACAGACCAGGGTTCTGTCTGAATAGACAAAGGAGTTCAATGGAAATGGTGGAAATGATTCCCCTACTACAATCTACAGCTGGTGCTTCCTGACTTGGAATCCCAAGCAGAAGCCTCAGGGCCAAGGAGGCATGTGTGCAGTCCACCCAGGACGCCGGGCTTTCTCCTGAGCCTTTCTTCTTCTCTACGCCAGCACAGTGAAGAGTGTAAGAAAGGGCCAGGAGCAGGAAAGAAGCGGCAGCACAGGAAGAGATGAAATGTGCTGGTTCATGAGGACATGGCCAGGCAAGCCATTTGTGCTCCCTAAAGTCTCACAACAGGGACACCGTACAGAGCTGAAGGCACTGGAGTGCTAGAGGGGCACTGTAGCTATGTCAACACCTGGGGGGGGGGGGTGGACAAGGGAGGGAAGGATGGAGAAGTGAGTTAATGGATGCTCATGTAAAACATTGTTTTTTCCAAAATAGTGAAAGGTGTCTAGATGTGGGGGGGATAAGACAAGTCTACAAAAAGGCTGAACTTGAATGCCTAGCCAAGTTTGTGAGGGGGACTAGACATAGGAAACAGCTGATATTATTGTAATGGGCATGAACACAATGGAGTATGACTTGCTTCAAAGTCCAAGAGTATTTTTCAGCTCCATATTGAATACTCATGTCTACTGATGTTGCCAAATGAGTGTCCTCTGTATACTCCCCTCTTGGTGGAGCAAAAGAGATACGTGATCCTGATGGAATAATCTACACCCCAAACCACTGTGTGGACCAGCGTGTTCGTCTGGACTGTCATCAGCCACAGACAGCTGGAAGCTTCTACTCCTTGGAAACTCACTCTCCTCCAGCACTGGCTCCAGAAGTCATAGATTTCATAGTTGTCAGGCAGCACTCTCCCTGTCTTGGCTTAACTTTCTTCCAGGGACCTTAAAAAGATCGGAGTCCAGTCTCCCTAAAGTGATGCCCAAACTCCTCACAGGAACGAAGTGAACAAAAGATTCCATGGCTGGACAACCCAGGGAAGCCCTGGTTGCACAATTAACTAACTGTCCTTAGGGATGGCATTTAGAGTTTTTGCTATTCAGTGTGAACAGTGAGTGTCCTGAAGAAAACATGCTATGGAGAGATGTTCAAACTCACGTGGTGGGAAAACATCTTTTTGCAATAAGCACCCTGTAGGACAGGGGCACTGTTGGATACTGGGGTCCAAAGAAGTGCACTGTCTTCCTCAAGGCTTCATACCTGATTATGGTTTTTTCCTGAGTCTATAAAATTGAAATTTAACGCTGACCTCACATATAACCTTTTAAATAGCTATATATTGCCTCACACTCCATTTCTACAAACTGAAGGGTTCCGACCAATATGCTGTTTCCTAACATTGTATCTGACTTCACTTCCAAACTTTGCTAGTGACTTTTCTGGGCCTTGTGAGAAAATACTGACAGATGCAATGTAATGAAAGGGTTTATTTTGTCTCATGGTTTAGAGGGACTTAAGTTCATCACAGAGAAGGCATGGAAGTTGAGCTTTGGAGTGGTGGGAGGATGTGGTGGAGTTTTTTTGTATCGGGAAGCAGAGAGATCAGACTGGAAACAGAGTCAGGTTAAAAATACTCAAAGGCCCCCAGTGACCCACTTCTGACATTTATACTAAAAAAGGCATCCCCAGCAATGTTATCATCCGGGGATCAGATGTTCAAACACATGAGCCTCTGGGGGACATTTCAGATCTAACATATACCAATTCCAAACCATCTTTCTTGAGGAATGAGGCCAGGAACAGCATGCACACTCCAGGTGGGACATAGGACAGCTATGTCGGTGTCCTGTATCTTTCCCAGCCTCTGGCATGCAGGACCTCACTGTTCACTGTGTTTGGGGGGCTGTATTGAGAGCTTGGAGCTTATCATCTAAGTTCAGGGTTTAAGTTCATTTCCTTCCCTAGCTTAGGCTGGAGACGATCTTCTCTGGCCTCATATCTCCCACTGTGTCCACAGCCTCCACTGCGATTAGAACTTTCTGAAAGTTTTACTCTTGCTTGGCCGAGTTGAAATTTTAGAGGTTTCTTCCCAAATTATTATCGCGCTCTGGCCTCCAAGAGAATATATTTGCTACATTTCTGCAGCCTTTGCAATATCTTGGTGTTTATATCTGACAGTTATCTTTAGGCTTACTTCAAATTCATAGTTTCTTTCTTTAGATTATTAAAAAAAAATTCTCTCCATACTGTTTGGGGCCTAGTTCCACTTTCTAAGATGTCCCAGAGATTTACATCCAATGAGAAGATGGCCTCTAAGGCAGATGATGGCTTGCCCAACAGCAAAGATGTGGACAGTAAAAAGAACAGCTCACACAAATAGGCTTGCGCGTGTCGATGCAGAGTGTCAAGGCTGGCTGGGGAGTCCAGCTGCTCCCTATACTACAGCAATGAGAACGGAACATTCTTGGCCCGAGTCCCTGTCCTTGTGGGCAAGTTGCCTTTAAACTAGACCTCCCAGTACCTGGCACGGCGTGCTGAATTCAGTAGATGCTCAATAAACATGTTTGAACAGACTATTGAGTGAATGAAGGAAAGAACAAGAGAACAAAGAGACAACATGGAAACAGAATATTGTAGGCACAGGCTTGGCCTTGGCTCTCAAGCAGAGCTTTAGTTCTCAGAGATTGTTTTCCATGCTTTGGGGTCCGGCCCTTCCCACACGTGTTTTTATACTCTGCAGATATTCCTCCAGCACAAACGCAGCAGGGGGTAGTCTAGTCAGCCACATCCTTAGAAAAATGAAAATTCACAACTTCTTCACCTCTTCTGTTCCAAGAACAATTAATGTCATGAGACATCAATGAGAAACCCTGCATAATGCACTCAAGAAATGAAGATTTCTACAGCTCATCTTGAGAAAACACTCAGTTCAAACACTTGCAGTGCTAGTGATGGCTGATTTCATGCTTTACATTTGGACTTGATTTTCCCCCTAGAAAAACAGGCAAAAAGACAGTAGAATGCTGTCTGCCAATTCGTGGAGCAATTGTTACTATTCTGTATCTGTTTCAGTGAGGATATTGTTACTCGGCTGCGTTTACAATAAACCCTCCATCTGAAATCTCTGCACACCTTATGAATTTCACTTCATCTTAGCTTTCCCCCCAAAGAAGTCACTCAGGTTCCAATCCTCATAGAAGCAAATCGCTCCAGCCTTCCACAGCTGCAAAGGCTTATGTCCTGAGAGATTTTCAATGTTACAATTCATGCTTCCAATCAAAACAGTGCCAGAGTTGACATGATTTAGTGAGAAGAAGGACTTGATTAGGGTCCAGCACATTACCAAGCAAATATTAAACGACAGGGGATTTTTAATATGCAATATTTGCTCTGTTCGCAACAAAAACAAGCCAGAAACAATTTCCTGTTCTGCAGCTCCATGAAATGGCAGCTTGTTTTGAGGCTGCTGTTGTGGGCTATGCACATTTCGGGGAAGCAGGCTGCACCTAGGAGAGGTGCTGGTGCCTTAAATAACTCCATCCTTGCTTCAAATGGAAACCAGCTGTCCTTCCACACTGTAATGAGGACAATATCTATGAGGTCAAGGCTGTGCTGGAAGATGCCTCCCTGTGACACTCCAAGTTTCTTTCTTGGGGTTCTAAGCTTGGCCCACACTGAATTGTCAGGGACAACCTGTGACCTGGAATTTAATTCTCTGATGCTTTCAAACACTGTTATCTTTTTTCTCTCTAGAAATATAAATAAGCACATGATATGCTATGAATTAGAGCCCGAAATGGACACTGATTTGAGGGACAGAAAGAATGATTAGGGAAAGAATTTGCATATTATCTGTAGAGGAAAAGTGACTTTCTTTGAGTAATTTGAGTGAAGTCCATCTTTTCATACCCAGAAATGTAGTTAAAAAACCCCAAACAAACAAGAAAAACCCCCAACCAAACAACAACAAGGCTAATAAAAAGCCCTGGCAGGAGTTAGCATATCCTAAGCAGCTTTCAAGATCAGCTATAGCTTGGACATTGACAAGAAGTCACTCCACTGCAAGAGCTCCAGACTGTACAGAGGAAAGTCCACATCCAGGCCCTGTATTGCCTGCCCTAGGAACTGCAGGAGTGTGGGCACACATGTGACTGGGAAAGGCTGCTGATACTTGAGAAGTGTGTGGACTGGCAGGTGGGCTGCCCCTGTGATGTCCCCCACAGTTCCAGAAGCATCCTGGGCTTCTCATTTGGTCAGGAGGGCAAGCATGGGCCTTTTGATGCAGTTGGCTTAAAAGTAAGAGTTGAGCAGCAAGTTCTTTCCCTCTCTCTCATTCCCTTGTCCACATGGAGTAAAACCCATCTCTCTCCTCACTTGATCCTTCCAGCTTTGCAGAAGGAGTAAATGTGTGCCTTTCCAGCACCGCTCACGAGTCTACTCTAGCCAAGTGAGCAAAAATGCATTTGCATTTATGGAGCTAGTTGACATCTCCTTAATTTTGCTCAAATTCTCTTTTCCAGCCACTTTACTTTTTTAAGGAGAGAGAAAGCTAATGAGAACCGTGTTTGGATGCCCAAAGGCACACTGGAAAGTCACTCCTCTGAGGAGTAGCATGCTGCATAAGTGAAACGAGAGGAGTTTTATTTACGACAGGAATGGTCCCACTGGACTGAGTCACACCCACACAAGAACCAAGATGAGGAGCTGCAGAGTCCCTCACCAATCCCACCAACAAACCCAGAACACTTCTATGTTCAAAAGCTGGGAGGAGCTCCCAAAAGAGCCACCTCACAGACCAGGAAAGAAAATCCATGCAGAATGGACCATCGCTTCTTCACACCACCTAGCACCTTCCTGGGACGTCTCATTATTAAACCTTCAAACAGTATTACTGCACCAAATTACTGGTCTTTTCATTTATCCAGCATTGGCCTAAAATAAGTGATGCTACATTTATGGCCTTAATTTCCCCATAGATATGCATTTTACTATGGAGTCATGGGCTCTTTTTTGTGTAAATAAGTACTGGATATGCTTAAATAACTTCCTTTCAACAGAGAATGTCCACTTGTGTCCTTGTAGACAATTACCCCTTCCTTCCTAAAAGTCCAATATCAGGGAGGACATTTCTCTTTCTACTATTTGGATTGTTTTTGTTGCTTTTTACAATTTTCATTTTTTAAAATATAGACAACAGAAGTCACTTAGCTTTTGTGTGCAAAAGGCTATTTGGGAGACAGCACTTTTTCTTCTAGACCACTCACAAGGACTCTATAGAAGTCTCATTAATATTATGTGGGATCTTGGCAGTAACACAATACTTTTAGTATTTAAGTTAGAGCTCCCAAGAACCATGTTTGCCCAAGCAAATGTCTACGATCTTAGACCCGCCCTCGATGTGCTGATGAGGGCATAGGTTTGAGAGTAGACCCTAGACTAAACATCTTCTTTTAATTTTCCAGAATATACTTCTTTGGGACAACAAAATGGCTTACCAGGCAAAGGCACTTGCCACCAAGCCTTACAACCTGAGTTTGATCCCTGGAACCCACATGAACTATCCCTGGAAGGCATGAACTAACTCCACAAAGTTGTCCACTGACCTCCAAACATGCATGTATGTACCTACACACATGTACACACACATGCAAAATAAATTAATGTAGCAATAATAAAAGAATATACTTATTGTTATATTAAGATAAAACAAAAACTAACACATCAGAACTGGACAAATAGAAGGAAAAGAGTCCAAGAGAAGGCCCAAGAATCAGAGAGCCACTCATTTGCACACTTAGGAATCCCATAAAACCACTAAACTGGAGGTTATAATATATACGTAGAAGACCTGGTGCAGACCCGTGCAGGTCCTGTGCATACTGCCTCAGTCTCTGTGAGTTCATATGAACTTTGATAGTGTTGATTTAGAGGTTCTTGTATTCTTGTTGTCCTCTGATCCTTCTGGCTCTTATACTTTTCCACTTCCTCTTCCAAAGGCTCCACTCCCTGAACCCTGAGGGGAGATGTTTGATAGAGACATCCCATTTAGGGCTGAGTGTTCCAAGGTCTCTCAAGAAATATATTTCTTTATAGTCCTCCAAACCCTGCCATGTTTATTACCGTAGAAAAGACATGAGTGCTTGAATTCTATATAGGGAGGGTTTTTATATTCCTCTCATTTTAGCAACAAATAAAAAAGGATAAACTCACAAATAACTAGGATCCTGAAGTTACATACAGAGATGTGACACCAGAGAGCCATTACGAACTAATTATCTGATTTGATCAATGCATCTTTACTAAGCCCTGAGATACCACAAAGGGGCTAGGTACTGATGAAAATCAGACACACCACTCTTGCTATGTACAGAGGAGATGGGAACACATTGTGTCATATAGTAGTATAGCAGGCACTGTGAGGAGGGTGTGCAGGCCACTGGGAAGGAACAGGCCTCCTGCAGGATGGAAGGAGGGTAGATCTGGCAATAGTGGCTGTGATGCTCCAGGCATGAAGAATGCCTTGCATTAAGACCTGGTACACAGGCTTTCAGAGTTTTGTAAAGTTAACATCAGCAAACATGCTAGAGGCAGGAATCGGAGGGATTACAGGCAGAGTCTGTTTTACCCACCACACCTACAATCCACACGTTCCTTCCTTGCCTTGCCCAAGTGAACATTCTACAGTGGAATGCAGTGTTATTTGTGGAGCTATTCTCACTATTCCCAGACTGACTAGACAGTACACATAGGTGACCCACTTGCTCTGAGAAGGCTCCAGATTCAATACATGCAGCATTAGTGTGCACCTCACGTGCATACATGCCACTGTGCTGCCTTAGCCAGCTGGGTGTGCATGATTCCATGACAGCCCAGGGCACACTGCATCAGGATGCATGGAGCTCCTCACAAGGTTGGGGGAAAGCACTCTTATCTACATCCATATCCCACACAATGCCAAGTACATGGTAAGAACAAATCCATGAGTTTAGTGAGATACAGTTCTATTCTCAAACATAGTCAAATACACTTTAAAAAAATCTTACATAGCACATCTTGATACAACTGGTTAGGGATCCCTAGTCTGTGAAAACCAGCGTAATTCAGCATTCCCTGCTGTTAGGGAATAAAGGACTACATTTACTCTAAGCTAGTATTCACTAGAAAATGCTACTGATGAAGCACTGCTGGCAGATGTTTTGAATAAAAAATTGACATTGCAAGGTAATAATTTAGCAGATAACTAAAAGTTATAAAGTCATGAGGGAGAAGTGGAGGAATGATGCTCAAATGCCTAGCTTCGTTACAGGGGCTACTGTTTTCTCCCTCAGTTTCTCATTAAGCAAAGATCACTATATTTAAGGCAATTTAACAAGAGTAAATACAGAGAAACACAGTAATAGAAACTAAGAATATGCCTGGCTGGTTGGGGGCAGGCCACAATTATGGATTTTATGTCTTGGATGCATCACAATTGGTCCTTAGACATTTCCTATTCACCCAGCAGTGAGCTAGGCTTTGGGCTGCGTGTCTGGGATATAGAGGCAAGGAAGACAACAGCTCTCCTCTGAAGGAGTTGGCAATAAGGGATGCAAGAACGTGAATGACAAAAGTCCCAGCTATAATTCTATCCTGTGTACAGAAGAAGCAGCAGGAGAGTTGGTGCAGGCTTGCCAGGAACATCCCACTCTCACGGGCAGTTCAGAAAAGACTGAAAATTGGCCAGTATGTGCCTCCCATCACCATAGTGCAGCCGCTCAGCGGAGGCCACCAGTCATGGCCATGTTCTAATGGCCCAGCTCTGGGGCTCCCTATAGCTTGTTCAGAACACATTCTCAAACTGTGCCTGTAGTAAAACATACCCCCGTCTCTAAGAATTTTCTAAGCGTGGGGAGGTGAGCACGCTTCGTTTTCTTTCTGTAGTAACCTATGTGGGCCACCAAGAGGCACTATGGATTAACAAATGAGTGAGCACCAATCTGTGAGGGGCTCTAGAGAGCAAACAGGGCTTATCCGGCCACAGAGGGCCAGTAACTCTTGCAGGAAGACAGATGTTTGTCCAGCACAGAGTACAGATGTTTTTTGACCAGAGTTCCAAAATAAATCTTTCTTATAAGGTATGGTTTGAAGGCAGAGCCTGTATCTTACAGCGGTTTCTAAAGCTAAAAATAACTGCTTTCTCAAGGTCACCTGGTGGGGAAATAAAAAGACAAACAAAACATTAAACAACAACAACAACAGACAAGAAAAGCCCTGACAAGCTAAAATGAAGCCCTGGGGACGATGAGAACATCTCTTTGAAAGGACACATGCTGGAAGCAGCTCTGATAATGTCACCCTTGGCCTTGGTTTAGAACAACCCTATTCAAACAGAACTTGTCCTTAACCTTCAGGCGGAGCTGGCCAACATTGCGTGTTTGTAACATTACAGTCAGTTGCCATGGGAAGTAATCTATTGTCACAGACGTCTTTAGGGTTACCACTCCTGGATCATACAGAGGCAAAAGCAGCCAAGCAAATGGTCTTTCCTGTGCTAGTACGTTCTTTTCAGGGCTCAGTGAGACTCAGAAAAACTGGACAGAACTGTTATAATATGAATTTTAAAAATCTTCTAAATACTTGTGCAGAAGTTTGGAAGTGAAATTTCCAGTGTTCCACACCACTCTAGAACTCACTGGTCACGGACAAGTTTCTCATTTTCTTTGTACTACACAAATTAAGGCCAGTGCTATCGAGGAGTAAGTGGCCCCAATTAGGATAAAAGTGAAAGAGACTCAGCTTCCCAGAGTTCAGAACATTTGGTTTGAAACTAGCTGCGAAAGTATTTTTCAAAAGTCTCCTAGAGCACCTGAAAACACAAATATTTTCCTAAGGCTTCTTAAGTGTTTAACGGCATTAAAAAATGCTCAAAGTATTACCCAGCTTTTTCCTCCCACCCACATCCTCTCCCCTAGAAGAGAGAAGAAGCAACAGTCTTTGCCATAACAATCATATTTGGGTGGGCACCGTTGGCTAATTATAATACAATGGACTATTTTCAGCTTCCTAAAAATAAGGGAGAAACTCATCTAGTGCTGGGAATGGTTGTGTAAGGGCACCACATGGACCACATGATACCCACAAGAAGGAAACGTGGAAAACATTTCAATCACATGAAAAACAGGGAGAGAGAGAGAGAGAGAGAGAGAGAGAGAAAGAGAGAAGGAAAACAAGTTAAATGGAAACACGCCATGGGAATGATATGATTTGCCCAAACTTCCAATGAGCTGCTGTGATCTATCCTGTGTTGACTCATGAAGAATAGTGAGTGCCATGCAGTTTTGTGCACGAATAAAAGTAAATAAATAAAAATGTTTTGAGATGAATGCTTAATATGTAGCCCAGGCTGGCCTTGAACTTGACATCCTTCTGCATCTGCCTCCCAAGCACTGAGATTACAGGCACGCACTACTGTGCCTGGTCCCTAAATAAAATCTTTTTTTAAAAGTACTGTTACTTCTATCTTTTGAATTAAAGCCATTTGGATTTCATCAAAATATGAAGCTTAAAAATATCCAATGGTAGGAACAATACATTATTTTTAAATCAATTTTTTGGGGGAAAAATAAGGAGTTACTTGTTGTAAAACAAGGGCATGGGGTTAGGAGTGAGGAGACCGGACTGAGAACAGCTCGACACCCAGGGACTTTGTGCAGTGGGGAGGCTCCTGCGCCTCTTGGGTGGGCATCTGACTCATCCGGACTTTGATGTACATTGTAGCAATACTGAAAGAACTTCAGCCACACTCCGGGCTGCAGGAGGAAGGCAGCAGACGCCGCTGCCTAACGCCTTCGAGGATTTCAAGGGTCCCTTCCTCCTGGAAGCACAGTGTTCAGAAGCACAGATTCTCACTCCTCCTGCATTTCTCTGGTCCCACCAGCCTCCTGCTCTCCTGCATCACTTACCCTCCTCTCTCCAGTCCTCCCTGACCTCATTCTAGCTGGCTGCCTGGCCTTTCGCTATGCTGCGTGCAGAAGCCATCAGGTGGGGCCTTCCCTGCTTTCTCATCCTCCGCTCCCAAATTCTGGCCCTGTGCCAACATACTCCTTTCCTCCACGTCAGTGAACAACGTGCCTCTACTGCCAACCCAAATCAGCATCAAATACCACCACCTCTCTGCTCTCTTCCCACACAGGGACAAAGTCCCTATGGGAGTCATCGAGGTCCCCCCACCCCATCCTAAGTTCTGTCACTTTATCACCTAGTTTTTCTTGCTCCTTCCGGCTCTTCTGGATATGATCTGAGAAAAAAACTCAGCAAGCCACAACATCAA
Organism: Peromyscus californicus insignis; assembly: GCF_007827085.1. Classification (NCBI taxonomy): domain Eukaryota; kingdom Metazoa; phylum Chordata; class Mammalia; order Rodentia; family Cricetidae; genus Peromyscus; species Peromyscus californicus. The sequence goes on from NW_026294424.1 coordinate 67,900,833, forward strand.
GGCCTTGGCCTTGGTATTATGTGTGGCTGGTGGGTCCTCTCCCATGTCCAAAGGCACACTGCTTTGCCCCATTCAGGTCTGTTCAGAATCTCCTTCAAAGAGCCTCTCTTCAGCCTTGTCATACAAAACAACACATCTGCAAACCACGTTAAGCTCTCCTAACCCGACCCCATCCCATTCTCCAAAGCTATTACCAACTGTGTGAGAATACGTATCTGTTCACTGGTATCCACACTATACTGTAAGTTCCACAGTGGTGGGGCTTTGCTGGTTCTGTGCACGACTGCAGTCAACCTTGGGGGCTTTGACAGGTGTAGGCACTCATATCTATTCAATGTTCTGATTCATTTTCCTATTGTTAATCATTTAAGAAAAAGTTGGAGAAAAATTGGTATTGTTGCAGAACACACTAAGCGTCATACATATAAATAGTATACCCTTGCCAGTTGTGGATTGCTAAATTAGAAAAAGAAGTAAGTGGCACATGCATGCCCAGAGAAAGCTTAGAGTAACCCAAGTCAGACGGAGACCTGTATTCCTGACAGGCATTGGCCCTGACGGCAGTAATCCAATGCTCTCACACTTCAGAGGCCAATTTCCTTCTGGTGATTTCTCCCTATTCATCCTGAGTGGGCAGAATCACACAAGTCATGGTGATTTAGATTCAGTCAATCAGTTTTCTGTCAGCAGGACAACTCCAGTGGGTCCATGAAGTGCAGTTTTCACGCTTGGGGTTCCATTCACTGTTGGACAATTATGGGAAAGAGACCCAGCATGCCGACCCTGGAGACCACAAACAACTTTCCCAAAGGATGCTGAGGACACACAGACCTAAGAAAACTCACACCAGAGCAGTCTCATTTATGAGGAACAACGTCAGTATGTGCTCCTGTGGGTCAAGTCTTAAGTGGCTGTGTCTTCTCTCATTAGCCTTTATGTGAGGACAGCCACAATAAGCTTTATTGTAAATGGATTTGGGGTGACCAGGTATTTCACAGAGCACAGCATAAAGCTACAGAGGCCAAGGCACGTCCCATTTCTGCTTGGTAAGTGAAGGGCCGTGCCCCAGGCTAGGATGACTTTGGGCAGCAGGCCCTCTTTCCTGCTTGGTGGGAATAAACTGCAGCAAATTTCCTGAGGGTACAGTGTGACCCAAAGTCATCAGGAGCCTGAAGAGTGATTATAACCTTTGACCTAGTGATTCCATTTCTAGGACTTTATCCTAAGGAAGTAATCAAAGATAAGGACAAAGATTTATGTACAAGGATGTTCAAAATCTGGAAGCAACTAAATGAACAAAAATAGAAAAGTGCCTAAATAAATAGTAGTAAGTCTTAGAATATAATTCATATATTACAATAAGTTTTTGTAAACAAGTTCCTGAAATAAAGGTTAATTTTTATCTGAAGTCATATATGTGTGTGTGTGTGTGTGTGTGTGCGCGCGCGCGCGCGCGTGTTTATATATGCTTACCAAAATATCTATAGTGATTATCTTTGGGTGATGGGATTAAAAAGTTAAAGCTGATTAAATATTTTATTGTCATAATTTTCTACCACAAATAGATCTTAATATGGAAGAGCTGTGTTGGTTTGATTATAAATGGACACATCATAGCATCAGCAGAAGATCAGGGCTCAGAAATCCCACTTGGGTTCAAAGGGGTTTGATTGATAAATGTGTAACTGTATCAACGTCACTAAAATCCTCTTTCTAGTAGGCATAGAGTTTTTGTCAAAATTCAGTCTTAAAGAATACACACCATCACCCAGTTGAGTCACCAGGCACAAGTCCCTGTCATTCTAATTTAATCTGATGAATATGGTAGGTCTCCACCTGGGATCATTACAGTCATAAAGAACAAGCTACTCAGAGGGCTCAAGGTTCAGCACAGAGAGCTCTGTCTGCATTTCTGTTATTTGGTTCATGGAACTATAAAAGTCTGGTGAGTCAACAGAGAGGATCCAAACACAGAGGTCAATGCTGGGCTACTGATCTTGCTGACCCTACCCCAGAGCCAAGAATTGCAGTGTGTAGCCTTCTCCTCCCACGCTCAAACCATTAGCAAGCAGCTCCCCCTGCTCGATTCTTTTACAACTCTGTTTTGAATAGGTAATGGCTCTTCCGGTGCCCACACACTAAATTAGCATGTCATTTCATGACTTTTCTTTACAGTAAAGGCCTTTCATGTATCTGTAACAGTACCGAGCTTGTTAGTGCTAATTCACATTAATTAGATGATACCCCCTTTGAAATCAAGACTGTGATCCCTGAAAGTCATAAGGTCTAGAGTGGATGTGGAAGCCAGTTTATACACATCTGGTGTCTTAATAGGTCACTGTTTCAGGCAACAGGCAAACCATTCCAAGCCTTGCTCAGTCACATTTTAGAAATGTCTTCAGATACAGGGAAAGGTTAGGAAAGTGTCAGTACTACCCTCTGTCTTTTTAATTCCCCATCTATAAGCTACTGAATCTGCTGGTTCCAATACCCTTGGCAGGTTGGGGGGCAGTGAAGTGCCTGTTAGCCTGTGCAAGGACCAAGACTCAAATTCTAGCACTACAAAAAAAGAAAACAAACACAAAGTCTAAATGGCTCTCTGTGTGTGGCTTTCCCACAGCACCAGTCCTGAAACAAGGCTTTCTGGGAGATGCTTCCAGATCTCTTGAAACCAGATAGCAGTTCACCAGGGTGCTAATGTCCTCTTTCTCCTGAGCCCTTAGGAGACCATGCATCCCAGCCTCCCTGCTTGGAGGAGGGGGCATGTGACCTCTCATCTACAATGGTAGACACCATCATTAAAGATGGATTCTGGGTAAGATATGCTTGGTTGTGAGGCAGTGTGAAAACCCGTCCTTTGAGGAGAATTTGGTGTGGCAAGTTTTAATGCCAAGAAAGACAGTCAAATTGTCCTCAGTTATTCCTCATTCTGGGACTGTTGCTGTGACATACAGCCACCTCTCCCTAAACTGTCCATGCTCGTCCCAAAGAGACAGGCTTCTTTTTAAATAGTTCCTTTTTTGAAAACTGTGTTAACTAATCTATGGTTCTTGTGGGGAGCATGTCAGCCCAAGTGGGATATATATTCAAACACTTATACATACTAGATGTAATTTAAGGTAAATACAAAGTAATATGACTCCTTATGGATTTTTTTCTGATATCCTTAGTGTATGTAGTACCAGGCACAAGAAACTCCCCTTTGAGTTATTCATCAAGGGAGTCCAAGAGACTCTCAAAGGAATATAGGCTACTGCTGTTGCTTTGGTGTGCCTCCCAGTAGTGAAGGCAAGCCACTATTGCAGAATACATCATGTACTTCAGATACAGGATCCAAGCTGGATCTGACTTGAGATCTTCTCCCCTGAAGACTAGCTTTGGTAGTACCAGAAGGTTCTATGCATGCCTCCAAGGGAGGGAAGCAACCAATAGTCCTATCCAACTGTGGCTCCTATGAACCACAACAATGACCAGCATCGCAAGGTTTCCCAAAGGCACTTAGATCGGGGAGGTAACCAACAACTGTCTAATTGGTCTTAATGCCCACTCAACAGGTGGGGTCAAGGCTGGAACTCGAAACCTAGTCAAATATCCAGGGCTAGTGAGGTCATGGAACTTTGAGGAGAACCTACCCCTGCCACTGTACTAAACCATCACAAGTCCTAGCTGCATTCTAAATACATAGTCTTTTACCTAGAGATAAGTAGAGCTCTCACTCCTCACAAAAGACATTTCTCTTTGTCCCAGACAGAGACCACTGCAGAGAACCACAGCTGGTCAAATGCAGAGAGCAACTGATCAGGGGTGCCCAGCCCCGATGGCACATGTACAACCTAACTCCTGCACCTAAGTCTCAGGATACATGACGGGAGATGGGGGTGGGGTGGGGGAGACTGTAAAAGACAGAGGCTGTGAGTCTGTGCTTCTAGAAACGACAGGGAAGCTTTTCCCATGATACCTCAACAATATTGCTGCCTAAACAAGACCCAAACAAGTACAGCATCAAGAGACATGCTAACATGGAAGGGGGAAAAATCTCATGGGGCAAGGCTCCAGGTGTACAGAAAGAACTATAGGCAACTAAAGAATGCCAAGAACAGGATAGTCTTCCCAAGGGATGAGCCCCTACATGGTTATACCACAACAAGTGGTCAGTCCTGAAATCATATACATACAAGTAACACTAAATGGACTGAGCAAGGAGCAGGTTTCATAAATACATACATACATATATATGTGTGTGTATCTATATGTAATGTATACATATATGTATGTGTATGTATTGTATATTGTATACATATACACACATATATGGAACAATAACAGTTAAAGAAAAAAGAGGCCATGAATTTGAGATGGAGCAAGTAGGTGGGAAACATGGCAGGGATTGGAAGGAGCAAAGGGAAGGGGAGGAAATAATGCAATTATATTTTAATTTTAAAAATAAAATAGAAAAATTATATGTATGGGCTGGAGAGATGGTGCAGCAGTTAAGAGCATTGACTGACCTTCCAGAGGTCCCGAGTTCGGTTCCCAGACCCTCATGGTAGCTCACAACTGTCTGTAACTCCAGTCCCAGGGTAGCTGGCAGCCTCTTCTGGCTTCTACAAGCAGTAGGCCCACATGTGGCACACAGGCAGACATACAGATAAAATGCTTATACACATAAAAAGAAGTAATTAAAAACATGTGTATGTGTGTCCTCGTGAGTGGGTGTGTGCACATGTGAACAGTGGGGGTGTGCACATGTGGACAGGTGTCCTGAGGCCAGAGGCGTCACACTGGAGCAGCAGTTCCTGATGCAGGTGCTGGAGACCAAAGTCAGCTCCTCCGGAAGAGCAATGTATCCTCTTAACTACTATGCCATATCTCCATCCCATGACAGAGTTTTTAAAAGTCTATATGTATCTCTTAGATGATGATGTACACATAATATGAAACTTTCGACTAAAGCAGAAATCCATTTTAGGATAAGCATGAACTTAAACCATTTAATTGATGAGCCTCAGCAGTTAATGTCTGAGGTCAGTTTTAAATGATATTGAATAGTTTCAAATATCCTGTCACTTTTCAACAAAAAGAAGTTAAATTGTTTCTATGTTTTCCTTGGGAAAAGAGAAAGTCTCCCAAACACTGAACTTTCCATTCCTAACTTTTTACGAAAAGAGAAACCATCTTTAAGCACTATGTTTTAATAACTTCCAACGTATTTGAGTCCTGTAGGTTTAGTTTACAACTAACAGAGATTATTAATGGTCTCCAAACGTGCAAATCATTTCCTGAAGGGAAACACACTGTATGTTATCAACTTTAAAAGATACAATGCCTTCTTTCCTTTGAAAGTTTCCAGTTCAGTGGGAGAGCGCAGACTCAAATGAGCAATAGCAGCATACTACCTATGAAGTGGGCTCTCGAGGGCCTTCCAGAGAACTGAAAGGGTTGGGAAATGCTCCTTAGAGAAGGTGACATTTGAGATTTTTCAGGATTTGAAGATGTAGGTGTAGTGGGTAGCTGTTCCAGCTTTGACCTGGAAGTACTACCCCCAGTGAGGCTTCCGGTAACTATCAGGCCTACCTATGGCCTGCCCCAGAGGTGGGGCCAAGACAGGAGCCCTTAAGACCCGAGATGGATATGCTGGCTCTCTTGGTTCCTGGTGATCCTGGATACTGGATGGTAGGCCGAGCAGAGTTCTCCAGAGAACGCCTCTGGACTGCATTTGACCTCTCCTGGATCCTGTAACCAACCCCTTTACTGGCTATAAGTTACCCCAAAATAAACCTCCTTTTTAACTAAGTGGAGCTGCCTTAATAAATCCCCCACTATGTAGGGGAAAGGGAAGGAAGAGAGGTGGTAGGAAAAGCCTTTCCGGACTTTTGGACTAGAAAATTTCCTAGTAAATTTCTCTTATACAGCAAAATCTTGTTTTGTTTAAAAAAAAGAATCAATTGTGCAGACAGATAAACACGGTAGCCATTCTGTGGAGCCTTCACCTTGGCCCTAGAGACCATTAGGACAAAATCCAGGCGATACTCTAGGATGACTTGGGCCCAGCCAGCAGATGGAAACCATCACTGAGACAAGTCTACCCCAGTGACTGGATGCCAGCACCCCTGTAAAAATGAGGAGAGGATCACAGGTCCATCATGGAACATGATGGCTAATGCCACTGGGGATGTTGTCAAGTGAACTGTAAGATTTTCAGAAACTTCTCCCTCGATAGTTTCTTATTATTGAGAGGGAGAAAAATAGAATTTTAGGTTTGGAAAAGGAGCTGGCCTACAAAAGGGTAGCAAGGGAAAGCTAGCTATTGAGAGCTGCATGAGACATGGAAGAAACATAGAAAAAAATACAGTATTCTTTTCTTACTGAGTGATCAGAATGTGTAAACGTTGTTAGTGACGAAGATTAAGAACAGGGTGTTCTGTTCTGTATCTATAAAGCAAACCCTGAAAATATGCCCAAATCTGTAAGTAAGTTCAGGTCCTCTGAGGCTATGTGATGCCAACATTAAATCAGGTATGTGGCGGGGTGGGGGGGGAGGCTAGAAAAAAACCCTCTGTTTAGATTATTCCTCCCTAACTCACCCTTTAAACATCTGTAAAACTCCACGCACAGGCTCCATGTTGAACACTTGGCTCCTAGCTGGGGCACTGTTTTAGGAGGCTGAGGAATGTTAAGGACATGGGGCCTAGGCTGCCAGGACTAGGCCTTGAAGACGGATTTGCTACCTTGGGTTATGTCCCAGTGTGTCTGCTTTCCCACCCACTACATGTATTCCCCGCCAGGATAGGCTCCACCTCTGAACTGGGATCCCAACAACCCTCTCCCCTTCCACTAGCTTGTGCTAAGAAGTCAACAACATGCTGTCTGGATATCTGCATCTATGGTGTCATAAAGCTGCTGAAGTTCTCCATACAGCAAGTCGAAGGCGAGGAAGGAGGTAAATACAGAGCTGAGAAAGCAATCGGAAAGAGGCCAGGTTAAACACTGGTGCTTAAGGGTCTCAGCTCTGAAGAACCTTTGGTGCGTTTGAAACTCTTCTTCAGTCCTCTGGGGGGAATTCATTCCTGCCAAACTTCTCCTAGGAGAAGTCAGAGATAAGTCAAAGGGAGATAGTATGTAAGGACTGTTATTAGCTAAAAAAGAAAAAAAGAAGTTGTTTTCCTTCTTACCATTAGGTAACAACAAAGTAATAATTACAAACTGTTTGTGTAGAAACTTTGGTAATTTTATTCATTGTTTTATTCCTAGTGCCTGGCCAACCTGGACTGTGAAAATTATTTACTAGATAATTGAAGGAATGAGTCTAGAGAAAACTATAGGTCATGTGCTTCTTATAGGATGTTTGAAAGTAATCCAAAGGCTAAAGAAAGCCACACCATACCTCCTTTGTATATCATAGGCAACATATTTATTATCTTGAAACCTTTGTGTACAGAGAGCTCAATAAACATTTAGACACACGGGTTCATTGTCTAAATGTTGAAGACTCCAGAGGAAAACCCTTCCAATGATACATCATCTAATTCTGAACCAGTTCACTTGTCCATATCTCTTTCCTTCCTTCTGATTTGAATGTGCCCCCCACCAAAACATGAGTATGTAAGATGAGAAGCTGAAATCTGTCATGGATTTGTGACCCCTTCAATGAACCTTTTAGGACACTGAGGATTGAACCCGCAATCTTGTGCATGCTAAACAAGTACCTTATCACTGAGCTACATCCTCAGCCCAATTCAATGAGTCCTTGACTCCAATGCTATACAAAGGCAAGTGAAGGCCATCAGCTCCCAGTATGCATCAGGAAAAAGAACAATGAACAGGTGTGAGCCCTGAAAATACTGTGCCACCTTCAGGAAGCCAAGAACGCGGGAAGCTCAGGCCTCACTTTGAGTCCAGTCAAAGAGATAGAAGGGGGAGTCTATGAGCGAGGGGCATCAAGATCATGATGGGGAAACCTACAGAGACAACCAAACCAAACTAGTGGGAACTCATGAACTTTAGACCAGCAGCTGTGGAGACTCCATGGGACTGGACTAGGCCCTCTGCATAAACGAGACAGTTGTGTAGCTTGATCTGCTTAAGGGGCTCCCTGGAAATAGGATCAGGATCCATTCCTGGTGCATGAGCTGGCATTTTGGAGCCCACTACCTATGGTGGGACACCTTGCACAGCCTTGATGCAGGGGGAGGGAGTTGGACCTGCCTCTACTGAATGTACCAGCTTCTGCTGACTCCTCATGGGAGGCCATACCTTGTTGGAGGAGGGAATAGGGGGTGGATTGGTAGGGGAAGGCTGGAGGGGTAGGAAGAGGGAAGAGAGGGGGATCTGTGGTTGGTATGTAAAATGAATAAAAAATTCCTTAATAAAAATTATATAATGTAAAAAAAGAAATGGGATTTAGAATTACAAATTTAGTATTTTTCACTGTCATTTTATGATGGATTTTTAAAAAAAAAATTTTATTCATTCATCAAGCATTCCATGTAATGGATTTTGATCATATTCAACCCCAAGTCCTTATTTTAACATTCTTCAGATCCACTCTCCCCTCTTTAACACCTTATTTTCATGTCCTTTTAAAACTTTTATTTAGCCGGGCGGTGGTGGCACACGCCTTTAATCCTAGCACTCGGGAGGCAGAGGCAGGCGGATCTCTGTGAGTTTGAGGCCAGCCTGGTCTCCAAAGTGAGTTCCAGGAAAGGCACAAAGCTACACAGAGAAACCCTGTCTCGAAAAACAAAACAAAAAACAGAAAAAAAAACTTTTATTTAAAACTTTATTATAAAAAGCTTGTGAATAAAAAACATCACACAACAAAAATTATCCAGACCCAAAATCTATAATCTCAATGAACTTCTATACAGTTAGAACATCCACTCTGAAGCTGTGGATCTTCACATTGGATTTTATATGCTTACTATCAAATATATTCTTATGCACCATTATCATCATCTGCCACCAAAAATGAAAAATCCATGACAGAATTAGAGCTAGAAAAACAATTATCTTTGTTTCATCTTTCATAACTCATCATTTGCCAGCCCTAAGGCCTTGCTCATCATCTAATATTTAGAATATTTTGTTCCTTTTCTACATGCTATATTGTCCCCCCATGGACATTTGTTTACAAATATACGTACATTATTGGCTTTGTTCTGTATATGAGGGAGATAATGCAGGTTTTTTTTCTTTCTAAGAATGTATGACCTCACTTAATATTATACATTCTAAGTCCATTCATTTTCTTGCAAATTTTGTGATTACAATTTTCTTTAGAGCTGAATAGTATTCATACACACACACACACACAATTTTCATTATCCATACTCATTTGTTGACGGACACCTAGATGGATTGCAGTTATTTGCCATAGTGAATAAATGTCAGCTGTGCCATTCTGTGGGCTGGGGTTCCGGACTGAACGAAGTGAGAACCTGAGTTGAATGAAGAAATGAACCAGCATTCATCTTTCTTCACTTCCTGAGTGTGGATTTAATGTGATCAGCTGCTTCCACTCCTACCACGATGCCTGACGTGCCTTCCCCACCCTCATTAACTGCATGCCCTTGAACTATAAGACAGAATAAGCCTTTCTTCTGTCAGGAAATGAAAAAAGTAATACAGGGAGGCGGCTTCAACCCCCAGTACCCCCTACCCCACGTTCCTCTAATTTGTTACACATAAACAAGATTTAAAATCCCTTTTAAAACACAGCATGACTGACGTGGAATAAGATGCTGAAGACAGGTTGGGGAGGGGACAGAGGCTGAAGGGCAGCAACAGGAAGGAGGTAGCTATTGCAAATACGATGAAGGAAGAGCTGCAGGCATGAGCAGGAAGCTGAGACACCACCAGCTTTTAGCAGATGCTTTGGTTTGACCTGTTTCAAGACTGCTGTATATACTGAGTTGGGACCAATACTGTTGCTGAACTCTTTAAACTAAAATAGCTTGTGTAGTTATGTAAACAGTCACGGGGGCAGGTAGGATTGTTAAAAGGCTGTCTTAAGATCTCTAGACATTTCCCTTGGGTTCAGCCCCTCCAAAAGAGGTTTTCACCAACCCATAGGATAGCATTACTGTGAAAGGTTTATGTTATTTTAACTGTGACTGTCCTCATCTCAATAACCACTCTTTGGTCTAGATAACTGCAGGGCAGAGGCAGTTGGAAGTCCTTGGTAACTTGGCAATACTCGAGGCTTCTAAGTTACATCCCCCACCCTCAAGAATATCAGCTTGGACTCTGTAATCCCATTTCATTTGGTCCACAGGTTCCACTGTATCTTACTCGGTCACAGTGAATGTGGCACTTGTAATTAATCCAACCAGTGAGCTCCTCCCCAGCCCTACTGTGTGGCTCTCCGGGAAGCTTCTATTATTATAGGGATAAAAAGAATGGAATGAGGAAAAAGAGAGGGACAGAACAGAAGGTGGTGGAGCCCTTCTGGGTGGCCACCTCGAAAGCGGCAATCTATACTTGCTCATATAAATACCACACTAATTAGTCAAATTCTCAAATCATATTTGTGCACTTAAAAATATCTTTATTTCCAAGTGTGGATGAAGCACAGATGGGGACATCCATTTTATAACAAAATGAGAAAATCAACACTAAAGGAAACATTTCTGTTAGTCCATAAAAACATTTTTACTTTAATTGATACCAAATAGCATAGATACGTCCAAAGCAAGAGCACATCAAAGAAGTGAACATGCTCTGTGCTGTGGAGTGTCTAGTGAGGACAGCTTGGAGGAAGGAGCTCACCACAGGCAGACAACTCTTCCCAATGGTTAGCATGTCAGTTAAAGCACAACTTCTCACTGCCAACACACAGAGACTTTTACCTACATGTCTTCTCAGTATATCCCATCAGGACGGTACTCATTATTCAAGAGCAAAGTATTTCCATTAGAAATGTTAATAAGCCAGGCAGTGGTGGCACATGCCTTTAATCCCAGCACTCAGGAGGCAGAGGCAGGAGGATGGATCTCTGTGAGTTCGAGGCCAGCCTGGTCTACAGAGTGACTTCCGGACAGTCAGAGCTACACAGAGAAGTCTTGTCTTGAAAAACAAAAAACAAACAAATAAAAAGGTCTTTAGATGAGAGCTGGAGAGTTGGCTCAATGATGAAAAACAATTGTTGCCCTTGCTGAGGACCTGGGTTCAATTCCCAGCACCCACATTGCAGCTCACCACCCTCTGTAACTCTAGACACTAGGCACATGTGGTGAACATACATACATACATGCATATATGCAGGCAAAACTTTTTAAAATTAAAAAGAAAAAAGACATGTTAATAAATCAGATCAAAAATGAAATAAAAGCCACTCAATTCATGCAGGAAAACTACCACACTGTGCGCTCCTTAAACACCAGGACCATGCCTCATTCACCTCAGTTGATGACCCTACATGGGAAAATACCATAACATTTTCCTCACCAAGTAAGCTAACATTATTAGGAGAAAAAAAATCCTTGCATTAAAACTAATGCCGATCCCCCCACCCCATATGGCTTGTTTGACCCCAGGTTTCCTTTGCAGGCACCTTCCAGTTTTCAGGATCAAAGTATACCAGTCGTAAGGGCGTTTTTCAAACTGTAGAGAAGAGTTTCTCAGAGCTAGAGACAACTGAAGCTCAACCAGGGCTAGAGCTAGCACAATGCCTGGTGCACAGACGACAACAGTGATTGTTTGTTGGATAAGCAGATGGCTTAGCATGAACTCAGAAAGCGCTGGGTTTCCAGACCTGACCTTCTATAGCATGATGGAAGGCACCAGGCCAGTTTTTCAGCGATGAGCTGAAAGGGGACTCACCATCAGGACCCATTTCCATTCATCTTTGATCCAAATAAAAGGATAGTGAGAACACTACAAGCCTCGTTAGATTGTCATCACATTGCTACCTGAAGGTACCTCCACCTCCGCCAATCACAGCGGAAGCCAGAACCTCTGGATGCCTGAAATACTCCATCACTTTCAGATGCCTAGAGCAGGCAAGTACAAGCAAGGAGTGGAGAACGACAGATTCCAAGTCTTCCAGGTTCTTCCTGCTAGTAAAAGTGTGAAGGTGTTCTGTCTGGTCAAGAGAGCTGAGCGTGTTCTACTGTTAGAAACAGCAGCGAATTAACCGTCAACCGAAAAATCTGGCGGATTCTACACTGCTGAGCAGATCCCTTCAGTTCCCAGCGGATGGATTAAGAGGAAGACCTGTGTCTAATGCAGAAGAGCCACAGGCTTGTTTCTCCGGCATTCTGGAAACTCAAGAGCTCCGTACATGCATGCACTCAAGCTGCTCACGTCTTCCCAATCCCCAGGCCCTTCTGCCTTGCTCACTGTCCCTTTCTTGTTTACCCAGCCCCACACATGCATCTTCTTTGCTACTACATGAAGCAATCTCAGAAGCTATTTACAAGAAAGAGCTGGTCTTGAGCTCGGTGTGGTAGCGCGCACTTGTAACCTCAGCAAATGAAATGGTGAGGACAGCCTGGGGTACATAGTAAGACCCTGTCTCAGAAAACTGGGAGGAGGGGCTGGGAAAATGGTCTAGCTCTCAAGTGCCCTGGGCAGTGTCCTTGCTTTCCTGACAGGCACAGACAGGGTGATTAAAGAGGTCCCCCTAGCCCCACTGTCTACAATTTCATCTATCTTACCATTTGTCACTGTGACAAGTCAAATTCCTTTCCTGAAAGTCTGGTGGTGATTTGCAGATGAGTAGCAACAATTTACGAACACACCACACACACACACACACACACACACACACAGAAGTACATTTTTATGTTAATACAAATTTTATTATTTTCTTCTTTCTGGGTCAGATTAGTAATAGCAAGTATTAAAGTACTTTTTAAAAAACATGGTTGTCCTGTAATTCACTGTGTATATCAGGCTAGCCTCAAACTCATGAAGAGTCACCTCTGCCTCCCGAGTACTGGGATTAAAGGTGTGCGCCGCCATACCTGACAAGTATTAAAGTTTTCAGAAAAATGTATGAGAGAAATGCTTAAATTTTTTATGCACTATCATTTTTGGCAAATCAGACAAAACTATTATGTTATTAATTTTTAAAGTACACCCCAGTAAAGAGAGGTTTTAGAGCATCATTCTTTGTGAATCCCACTATAATATTATTTCTGTCTGGGTGGTAGATGTTCTCTGCCTAACAAAGAGGGACTGCCATCCTCTCCCTCCCATGAGTCTCTTGGTCTCTCTCTGTAACATGTATTGACCATGGGTGGAAAAGAAAAAGGGAGTGGCAGAGAGGAAGGAAGGAAAGGCAGAAGGGGGAAACCCCTCCCACATCCTCCTCCTCTTTTCCTGGTCAGGCATTTTATGAGTTACTATAAAGGGAGAAGTGACTGTGTGGCTCTTTTCAAGTTTGGGGAAAAGATTTTTCTCTGAGTTCTCCTGTGATTGAGTTACTTATAAAATGTCCCCAGGGTTTGGAGAGGTAGGTAGAGTCAGTGTATAGTAAGTTAGCAGATAGTAAGGGAAATACAGGTGAGAAGTAGGTTATTTCCTGAACTATCCACTGGAAACTGCGTGCTACACATGGTGTGCACTTACTTACTTGGAGATCCTTTTATAAAGGCAGCAGTTTTTAATACTTTGTTCTAATACAAGAAGAAAGGAAAGTTCTTAGTAACAAAAAAGAACCCAATTATTTTCGGCTTAAACAAATATCAAACATTTCTGAGCTATAAAGTTTTCCTTCTGATGTGGTGTGTGTATGTGTATGTGTGTATTCAAGGAAAAATCCTTCTGTAATTTCACACTTTCCCTATTAGGAAGAATCTGGAAAAGTTTAACACCAATTTTCATCTTTGGAAAAATCACCAAAAGTATTTAAGCCCAAGAGTGCACACATTGTGTTGCATTAACTTTATTCTTCTCAGTCTGTCCAACCCCAGAGAGTACCACAACCTATTCAACTGCCCTAATGTAGTAATGTCATCAGAGGCCCAGAGAACAGAAAGACCCCCTAAGATGTCCTTTCAGCCCCTTTGTGTGTGCCTGTGCTCCACTTTAGAGACCTACTCCTCAACAATGAAATGTACTCACTCTGACTTCACTAATCCATAAACAACATAGTCTAAACGGAATTTGGTAGCTGTACTTGGAAAACTTCAGCACTATGATAGGTCTTTACAATTTATAACTTTGGAACATACTGAGGTGAAACATATGTGCATCTACATGATGGTGGCGGGTAGGTAAAGGCAGGTCAATGGAGAAACAATAAGCTTTGCAAGGAATGGGGCTGACATGACTAGAAGTAAGTAAGCAAAAAGAAATAAATCTTAATTGATACTTTGCATGAAAATTAACTAAATGGGAAATAGATTTGAGTATGAAAGTTAAAACTAAATTTAAAGAAAAAACTACAAGAGAATGTTTTTGAGCCTTTATGTTAGGCAAAGATATTTTAGATATGACACCAAATTCATATTCTGTCCAAAAATAATAAATAGGTTATCACTGAAGTTTAAAACGTTTGACTGGTAAAAAGAATTGAAAGAACAAAATGACAAACACAGCCTGAAAGAAAATATTTGAAAAACAATGCCAGATAAAGTATTGGTATCCACAAATTAGAAATAATTCTCAAAACAAATTATAAATAATTTTCAAAATTCAATAATAAGAGAACATCCAAAAAAAGGAAATAAGACGTGAACACACATGCTAGTTTAAAACGTGTGCCAGTGCAAATAAATACGTGAAAAGAGACTCAGCATCACCAGTTACTATGGAAACACATACTAAAACAATAATGAGATACTACTAGATACACCAACAAGAATGTTAAAAAAACAAAACCAAAATCCCTGATGATGGTAGATGCTGGTAAGCTATTCAGAACTGGAACCATCACAGAGATGGACACAAACACTTTGGAGCTATCTGGCAGGTTTTATAAGAGACCTGTCTAAAAAAAAAAAAAATCAGTCAACCAATTGATAGATCAGTAAAGGTGACTAAGGAATAAAGAATGAAATCTGAGGTTGTCTTCTGATCACCATAAGTGTGCATGCATATGCACATGAGCACTCCTGCACACACAAAAGCATGCACACACACAAATATGTAGACATATATAGTAATAACAATACAGAAGAAATATACCACAAAATAGTAAGAGATTTTTTCTAAGAAATTGGAACGATAGGGACTTTAATTTTTTTTAATTTATCTATAATAATAATGAAGTCTGAATTGCTTTCATAACATAACACATGCCAAACTAAAAGACATGCATGCATTTTCCAATAAAAGCAAAAAAAATTGAATTATTTCATGCGAGGCACTTAAAAATGGGTTTTAGCAATAATTCGACACAGAAGCCTGAGTTTGAGTTTAGGGTCAGACTTGAGAGTGAGGCTGGGAGGGTCCCCTTATAAGCTAGCATTTGCATGTCATTTCTGAAGCCCAGCCCAGCAGCACATTATAGGGACATTTGGGCTTACCAATCAGTAAGTGCCTGCCAAGTTTAAAAGAACATTCTTCTAGTGCCAGTGCAATAATGGCACATGCTATACAAGAATCATTATATGTAGATTAAAAGAAAGTTAAAGAGGGACTACATTTTAGAAGTTAATGAATGAAAACAAGTTAATTTTTATTTCAGAGCCAAATCAAATGTGGGAGTATAATAGTAAAGAAGATATAATGCATTAAAATACCACATTAATCATTAAAAGTTATCTATGAAAAATTTAATTTATTCGACATCATTAAATCTTAACAATGTAGTGAAGGACTGGAAACTAAAAATATAAAAGAATGTTCTATACAGCAAATGAAAAACGCAAACCAGTGTGAGACACACTGTAATCATGGTTCATACAAGGCTCAGCCTCTAGAATCCTGCAGCCTTACACTTCACACCAAAGGCTGTCTTTTCACAGAAAAATGTCTCTTCATTGTAAAGCCGCACACTCGCTGTAGGCCAGAGAATGCATCCTATCCAAAGTAGGCTGAGGGAAAAGATCTGTGATAAACATGACAACAACCCAGCAGGAGAATGTCACAGTCCAAGCAAACCCTGGGAAATACAGATCTTGGATATTTTCTTGGAACATTACACCTTACTGTAAGCCAGAATATAGAAATTTTATGAAGATTGTATTCAGTGAAAATAAAATGATTTTTGCCATGGATTTTTGAAAAGTCCTGGCCAATATTAGGCTGTAAATGTAATACTTTTTGAAAATTAATTGGAAACATAAATTGACTCTAGAAGAGCCACATGGTTCCCAGAATTTTCCTTAATAAGAACAATATGTAGAGGAGATACTTCTGAAAAGAAAAAAAACGAATACAAGTTTAGAAAAGCAGTATTTTCTGATTTACTAAGTTATTTACTGGCACCCACTGGAGTCTGTATCTGTGCCATAGGCAAATCCTTTTGTGAACTGAAGAGGATTATACAGAGCAGCCGTCTCTGTGGATGATTTTGCCTTACCTTGGCTCAGCCTCAACTGTAAAGGCAGTAGCATTTTCTCAGATATTTCTCAGATTGATAATTGGGCTCCTGTATATTATTTTACAGATGTTCAAAAGTTCACAGAAGGGCTCATTTTCAATCACTCTTACTGTAACAGTCTGGTTTTGATGAAGAGTAGATTTGCAAGGAGAGTTTTGCATAGCAATCAAGCCTCTGTCTGATGTCTGTGAGCCTTCCTGTTAGGAATTCACTGTATGCACAATAGGATTGGGGGGAAATCACAGAAACACACACAGAGTGTATGTTACAAGTGTAATTACAAGAGTATTGGGGAAGGATAAGAAGAACAAGGTAATAATACCACAGACAGACAGACAGACAGACAGACACACACACACACACACACACACCACATTCTCTCCATGCATCCACACACACATGTGCAAATGTACCCCTACACACCATTTTAATGCTAAGGGAAATCTTTCTATAGATTCTCAATGTACTTCGATTAAAATTCAACTATTTTTCCCTCTATACCTCAACTTTGTTACCTCAACTTCATAAGAAGGGGTTCCTTGAAACCAATTTAATTTCCTATAATGCAATAAAGTAAAAAATGAAATAAAATGATCTGTGACGCTATAGTTTCATTATGAGAGCTTTACTAGCTCTTGAGAAGTATATATATGACACAGAAATATACTGGCTGCTTTGGCCCAGGATCTGGCTGAAAATGTCTGTGAGGGTTTGAAGCTGCAGGATGATAAACACCTCTGTTCCTCAGGTCTCCCTATTTTCTCTGTTACCTCAGTCATATGGGCCCTCCCATCTCCTGGCAGTGGCAGGTTCATGGTCCCCCACACTGTCAGTGAGTGTCCTTGTTTAGTCTGAAACCTTAATAATTTTGAGAAGAGCTCTATCAGCAATGAAATGAGAAGGGACCTTGAAAAAGGTTGAAAAACTCTAAAGTTGCTGGTATAAAATCTTTTGTGACCTAGACAAACCCTTGCTGAATTAGACAACTGCGCAAATTTTAGCTGTTTACTCACTTTCCTAGTTGGTAAGTGGTGTAGAAAACCATGGGGACTATTTAATCTATAAATTGGCTCCCAGACATATGCTCTGCATATTTTCATAAAGCCTTTTATTATGTGGTCCTTAAGCAGCATATCCATCCAGATGGGTGGACTGGAATATAAAGCACATCTTAGAAAAAGCTATTATTGGGTCAGTAATATGCTAATTGACAGGGTTTATACAACCATCTGTGAGGCCCCAGTGGCAAAGGCTTATTTCTAGACCCTCAGTATGGCTGCACCCTATATTACCTCCTATGGATTTGAGTGACTGAGAAATGACCGTTGTCGTTATTGGGGAAGGGGCGGCAAATCTGCTGGGTTCCCGATGTGTTTTAGGCTGGATAGGGATTTGCAATCCCTGCCTGGCTTGGTAGACTTAGTTTTAATGGTCAGATTTCTGCAACAATTCTCTGTCAGTTACATCACTATCTTGCTACCTTTATAGATACACCACCCATGAGCCCAGTAAAATGGCATTTAAATCAGGAGATGAAATGTATGGTGTGACCCACCAGGAGAGTGATCTGTACACCCAAGTGCCTAAGTTGAGGGCATTGTAAGAACAGCCTTGGGTGAGGACAAAGGCAACAAATGACCCACACTGTTGCTGCCTCTGTGCATGTGGGACAGGGCTAGGTTGAGGCTGGTCTCAGGAAACCCAAAAATGGTCGCTTTAAACACTTCACACTCACTGTGGTGCTATGAGTCTGTTCTTCATCCAGCCCTATTTCAGGGCTTGCAGGCCTTCATTTTATTACTTGCTATTGCTATGAATTTTATTTTTGTATTTGTTCTCCTCTTTAGTATAACAATGTGGCACATAAATATGCCACTTTGTTAAGACAAGTGGAGGGACAAAAAGGCTCTGTCACAGAAATAAAACATGTCTCAGGTATACTCAGGAGTCAAGAGCTAGTCTCACAGGTCAGAATAAAACATCCATGCTCTGCTGGGCTGACAAAGCCATTCTTGACGGGGAAGCCTAGATGATTTTCTTCTCCCTCTGTTATGGAAGCCCTAATTCCCCAGCCCAAATCCGGAAGTGCATAAAGTCACTGTTTTGGCCTCAAGAATTCAGTGCCACAGAATTCATTTCTATGTGGGTAACACATGGCTTCTCCTTAAAAAAAACTCAAATCACATGCTCTGACAATCCGGGGCCCTCATTTCTATGACTAAACTCAGCTTAAGCTAAACAGCAAGGCAAGATCTTGTATCTGACTCAGCTTGGTCCAATAAGCCATGCTCTTTAGCTTTCTTGAATCAAGACAGAAGAGAAATGAACGCTAGACTTCTCTGAAGCTAGAATTTTAAGGTAAGATCCAATATCTAAATAAACAAAGTAATATGTCCAGGAAGACATCCACAGAAGAGTTCTGGCTTCAGATAAACGCCCTCTAAGAAGACCTCATTTATTAGGCCAGTCTCCCCTTTATTTGGTCCCAGCCCATTTTCCCCAGGAGAATGTCAGGATTTGACCCTGCTTCTCTCGACCCATGCAAATGTTACGTTCCTTCAGGCAGGGGCCAACAGGGGCCCTCCACCACTCCGCTGACCTTTCTCAGAGCAGCTGCCTAAATTTCCTTTAGGGACTCCATGCTTGCTATCAAAATGAGACCCCTGGTTTGTCACGGCTAGAGGGCTAGGGGCTTTCTCCAGCTTCTGGTCATCTGGACATCATAAGCTAGAACAGTTGTGGGCCACAGGGACCTTTTCTGAAAGAGACCGTCACTTCACCGTTTGTAACCAAGGCAGCGTACATGACTATCAACAAACACTATGATATCATGCATTAGCCAAGGGACTTCTTGTTAAATAAGGGAAGGTGCCTAGGGAACCACCTCAGTAAGACTTCACTTCAAAATGCTGGCGGCAGCCGCTGCTCAGATGGAAGCAAAGAAGGCACCACGAGGAGCCATCAAACGAAGACCCCGTCAGTGAGGAGCGAAGTCAGAGGGATGGCTTCCAGCCAAAGGAACTCAGGAAGCAGATGGCAGCCAAATTAAAGTGTCATGATTAGGCTGGAGATCTCAGGTGGCTGTCAACTAGCAAATATAAATGCGTCAGGGGGACTCAGCGTTGAGAGAAGAACCCAGCCATGCACAACTCTAAATGATTGCTGTGGAACTCCACGCCTGTGTAAATAAAAATTAAGTCAAACAGGAAACAAAACTATAATAAGCATGTGAAACGAAATGTTTAGCTAATTACAAGGGAACATGGGGACTGGGACAGGAGCAGGATGCCACTGCGCTGAGCTTTACTGTGCTGAATACACAGAAAGCAATGAGCACACCATTATTGTAAGTATTCCCCACGTTTGAATATTAATACATTATATACATACAAAATAAAATACAAGAAAGAAAAGGCTTTCTGAGGCCACATACCTGATATTTCAGTGGTAAAGGAAACATTTGGGTCTTTCTATATTATTTATGCTTTTTAAAACTTGAATTTCCTTTCAAAATACTTTTTAAAAAAAGAATTGAGAAATATTCCAAAATGATGAAAATTTTGAAAAACATTTGCAAAGCACAGAATGTCTCTTATTTTTGGACACTGACATGCTGATTACATGCACTGCATTTGATAAGCAAAATATGTCACAATTAATTACAGACAGAGTGGAAGCTCTGTCCTTCACTGTCCAGAGTCCTTTGAGAAAAGGCTCGCCTTTGACTGTCTTCAAGAAGCACAGTTAGTGGAGAGCCCCAGGGGCAAGCCAGTGTGCCATCCTCAGCTTCTGAGTCCTGGCCACGGTCCCCCGGAGTGCCAGCCAGTGGCTGAGAAGAAGAGAGAGCTAGCCTTGTACATTCCCTCCCAACGCAGACTCCACCAGCAGGCAACTCTCTCCTTCATTGTCCCCAGGGTTTCTCAACACCGTGCTCAGAGCTCAGCTGCATGGAGACTCTCCCTTCATCCCAATCATGGTTTTGCTGTCCTGTCCCAGGGGTCTGAACGATATCACAGGAGAAAGGTCTCTCCCCCTTTACCATCAAGGCCCTAAGGAAGCTCTTGCGCTTACAGTTCTATCCTAGCACTGCTCCCTAGGGACGCAAGCAACACAGACCAAGGTCTTCGGGTGCCTCTCTATGCCACAAGCACTCTTCTTCCTCTGAGGGCCTTTGCTCTCCACCTGCACCCTGGAAGTTATTGGTCAAATTCCCTCATAGAGACGGTGGTGGTGAAAGTCTTAGAGCTTCCTCTTCCTCCTCGAACACCTTTTCCAGTTGTAACAAAGCGCCCTCAGTGATGCCGCACAGCTGGACTGACATCGTAAGATACTGTCGCATACGCCACAAGTCTGTTTGCCCACAGTGAGGCTATTAGGAGTCCAGAGTATTTCTTGCTGCTCTTTCCTTTTTGACAGCTCATAAGCTGTCCTGACCCTAACACCCACCTCTGCTTCCTGAAGAACAAGAGTTGCCTTTGGTCTGTGGTAAACCTGTTACCTGAAACTTACAGCCAATAAGTCCCAGAGATTTTACCAGAACTAGGCTACAAATAAACAATGCCACTGCAATAAGAGTTCAGACAATACACCTGTCGTCTGCCTCAGTGGACAACAGCAGGATAACGGCCCGCTGCTCTCGTAGCAGTGTGAAAGCTCAACACCACTTCACAGAAAAGACATGAGCACCACAACGCTCACTGTACCGAATTTCACGATGCCATCGCTTTGATAGCAACTCCTCTACCAGACTCCATTATCTTTTGTTTTATAATATAGCCTTTCACTTATCGGCATTCTGTGAAATATAGTAGTGGTACTTGCTTTTCTAGCCCAGGGGACCTTGTGGGTAGGGACACTTTACTTATCAACGCAATTTGCATTTTGTTACTTGCAATTTACCATCGCATGGCAGATAATGTTTCTTAACAGATATGAAATTTGGCTTTAAAAGTATAATTTGGGGCTGGCAAGCTCGCTCTGTGGGTAAAGCACTTGTGTAAGCCTGACAATTTGAATTTGATCGCTAGGACCAATATACAGGTGGAAGGAGAGAACTGACTCAACAAGTTATTCCCTCACGTGGCACATGTACCATGCAACCGTGTATACACCCACACATCACACAAACACACAAACTTGTCATATGCACACAAGTCTATACAAATCAATCAATCAATCTTAAAAGTGTCATTTTGATGGTTTGTAGCATTACTATGTATCCAGAATATATTTCTCACTTTCTGTCTGATGAAACATACTTAGAATTATATTGTTTCTAAAGTTTTCTTATAAAACTAGATGGCTTCTTATAATTCTGCCAAACAAGCTATTTTTTTATGTGCACATAGCACATAATAGTGAATGTTCCAAATGCTTATTGGATGATCACACAAATTAATGGATTTATACTTTGTTTACTGAACTTGGAAGATCATACTAGTCTGTATCTATCTAACTTAAATCCACCAACTAAGAAAGATGTTAATATGCTCTGAGATGTTCTCATAGTTATCTAACTTCTTAAAATACAAATGTTTACTAACTACCCATGCAGTGTAAAAAAAAAAAATTCACAGTTGTTTAGAGCTGGGATGTCTCTCAGAAGTCATTTAGTGGACTACTACATTTTAAAGATGAGCAAAGATGTCATACTCCAATCCAAAGGTCATACCCTGCCACTAGACGGGTAAGTAGGCTCCTAGACTTCCAGTTCAGTTTGTAGTTCTCTTCTATAAAGAGGCTAAGGATCCACACTTAAAATAGTTTTAGTATACCCAATAATGCTCAATCATACCACAAGGCCACTTGCTAAACTATGTTCATAGCAGCTTTATTTGTAACAGCCAGAACTGGAAACAATCTAGATGTCCCTCAACTGAGGAATGGATACAGAAAATGTGGTACATTTACACAATGGAGTATTACTCAGCTGTTAAAAACAATGACACCATGACATTTGCAGGCAAATGGATGGAACTAGAAGAAATCATCCTGAGTGAGGTAACCCAGACTCAGAAAAGCACACATGATATGTACTCACTCATAAGTAGATATTAGCTGTCAAATAAAGGATAACTATGCTACAATCCACAGACTCAGAGAAACTAGGTAACAAGGAGGGCTTGGAGGTGGGGGGACATACCCATGGGGACATATGCCATGTTTTATTGATATCCATGAGAGACCTGCCCTTTCCTGAACAGAAATGGAGGAGGGGTGGATAGAGGGGGCTTGAGGGGAGGGACAGAGAGGAGAGGAGGGAGGAGAAACTTCAGGTGGGATGTAAAATAAATAAAGAAAAAAAGGAGAAAAAAAGGAAAAAGTTTTAGAAGGATCTTGAGTATCTATGATGACGGAGCATTGCAAAACATTGTTTGAAAATGTCTTAATTTTTTTCAACAGCACACATTTTTCTTGCGATACTCAGAAAATCACAAACTAAGAACAAGCTTTGAAAAATACTATTTCAGAAGTAGAAAGTTTCAATTTTAGTGGTACCTGACATTCCCAATTTAAACAAACTATGGTGATTGCAATGGTGCATGGAGTGAGTATTTCTTGGAGCTTTTGTATCCTTTTGTACCTGATTCAGCACACTCTTCCCGGATGTACCACGCTTTAGCAACTCTTCTTCAGGGAATGACCTTCTCAAAATGCAGCTCTCTCCAAATGACTTTCTAATGGTTGCTTCTTCTTATTCCACACTTATCTGTCACTCACCTACATAACTACTCATCTACACACCCACAACACACTAGTGTACCCATATGCACACACGCCTACAATCCTACCAGAAGACTAACATGTTTCGCCCCCTCTGTTTTGAAGATGACAAATTTCCCATTTTTGGCTTTGTGGTTCTACTTGGGTTGCTTCTGCCTAAAGAAAACCATAAAAACATACTTGTCTGTTTCCAAAAATTTGTTCTCCTTAAAGAAATGAGGTTAAAACCTTCATGCAAACTGGGATCTCTGGGAACACAGCCCTTAGTTTAAGCTGATAAATATTTGATAGAGGTGTCTAATTCTTCCGAATATGTGACTGCCCAGAGGCTCCTCAGGCCTCCTGTCAGAATGTACACAGTAGGGAAGATGGTCATTTTGGCTAATAATGGCTGTGTTGGGCCGGGCATTCATTCAGTGTGTACCTGAGACCTTGGGGCATGTGGTACTGCTCATTCTGGATGGCTGCATATAGAATGATGCAAATAGATTCATATTTATCATCCTGCACAAAACTCAACTCCAAATAGATCAAGGACCTCAATATAAGACCCAATACTCTGAATCTGATAGAAGAGAAAGTGGGGAATAGTCTAAAACTCATCAGCAGAGGAATATACTTCCTGAACAGGACACTGGTAGCACAGGTGGATAAGACCAACATTTAATAAGTGGGACCTCATAAGCTGAAAAGCTTCCACATGGCAAAGAACACCATCATTCCGACAAAGCAGCAGTCTACAGAATGGGGAAAGATGCTTACCACTTATACATCTGATAGAAGGTTAGTATCTAAAACATATAAAGAACTTGTATCAAGAAAACAAATAACTCAATTCAAAAATGGGGTACAGAACTAAGCAGAGTTCCCAAAAGAGGAAACACAAATGGCTGTTCAACATTCTTACCATCAGGAAAATGCAAGTTAAATTACCTTGAGATTTCATCTTATCCCAGTCAGAATAGCCAAGATCAAACAAACAAACAAACAAAACAAAACAAAACAAACGACAGCATATGTTGGTGAGAATATATAAGGGGAAGACTTACTCACTGCTGGTGGAAATGCAAATGATACAACCACTATGGAAATCAATGTGGTGGTTCATCAGGAAGTTGGCAATAGATATATCTCAAGATCCATCTATACCACTCTTGAGCATATACCCAGATACTTGCTCATCCATGTTCATTGCTGCTCTAGTCATAATAGCAAGAACTGGAAACAGCTTAGATGTCCACCAACTGATGAACAGAAATGAAAATGTGGTACATTTACACAATGGGATATTATCCAGCTGTTAAGAAAAATCAAATTATGAAATTCACAGGTAAATGGATAGAGCTTGAAAAAAAAATCATCCTGAGTGAGGTAACGTCAAAAGACAAATACTGTATGTTTTCTCTTATATGTGGATGTTAGCCTTTAGCTTTTGATGTTTGATACAATCCAAATAAGCACAGAGATTAGGTTAGGTACCTAGTAAGGGACTAGGCAGGAGAAGAGGCTCTCTCAAGGCAGGGGAGATAGGATACATTGTTATGAAGACACAGGGAGGATACTGGAGTGGGGATTAAATAGGGAGGGGAGTGGGAGAGAAGAGTAGAGGATGGATATAGGGAGGGATAACAAACCTGAAGGGCCGTTTGAAAACTCATATGGAAACCTACTGTTGAAGCTTCCATATATATATATGAAAGGAATCTAAATGGAGTCACCAAACAATAGTGGAGAATGTCTCAACTGGACATTTTATGCCACCAAGTAAAGACTCCAGTGCCAGGAATGAGTTACATCTTGCTAAGTTGTTAGTCCAAAGGACCTCACAGAAACCCTCAAACATCACAGGCTATTGCCAAGGCTATCAGTTATTCTACATAACCTGATGGTGGGTCTATTACTAAGGACAGCACTTCCTTATGTCATTGAACACAGAGAAGTTAAGTTGGTGCCTGACTTCATTCCCACTGACTAACGGCCATGGTACTGGAACGTACTCTGCATGCTACTAGAAGAGAAAAGCAATCATCAATGTCACCCCACTACAAACCCTGCATTCTACAACAGTCACCTGTAGGACATACTTATGCCATAGTGGCGCAAATGTTACAGGAGTGACCAACCACTTTTTGACTGAATTTAAGGCCCACTCCATGAGATGGAACTCATATCTGACACTGCTAAAGTGGTCAAGATCCTGAGATCATGCAGATCATGGGCCCAGGGGAAAACCTATTACTATTATTCTGCTAAAGCAACAAATGACTCCTAATGACATACTGCTCTACCAATAATCAATGCCTAACTCAACCCACAACAGAGAAGCTTTTTCTTGAAGTAGCTGGCAATTTACACAGAGACCCATAACTGGACAGTGTGCCGAGAGTCAGAGATTAGCAAGTACTCAGTGCTTAGTGGAATGTTTATCAAATTCCTTCTCCCAAGGTGCAGGTATTCACTCAGAAGAGAAGACAGAAAGATTGTAAGAGCCAGAGAGGATAGAGAACTCCACAGAAACAGTGTTTTCCAAACACCGCAGGACTGATGCACAAACAAACTCCCAGACTGAGGCAGCATGCACAGGGCCTGCACAGGTTCAAGCCAAACAAGGTTCCAGCACTGAGAGGGGGAAGTGCACATGGGTTTCCACCCCTGATCAAGAAGCTATCTCCAATGGAGTCTCACTGGATATATTAACCACACTTCAGGGCAGGCCCCACCCTCAGGAGTAGATGGTCAACACAAAAGTAACTCAATGCTATTTTTGTCAACTTTTGATTTCATTTTGTTTGATTCTGGATTTTTTTTTGTCTTATTGGTATTTTGTTTATTTATTTTGAATTTTGTTTTTGTGGGGTTCTTTGTGTTTCTTTTTGTTTCTTTTTTTTAAGAGAGAGAGAGAAAAGAACATAAAGTTGGATGAATAGGAAAGTAAGAAGGATTTGGATGGAAATAGAGGAGGGGGAGACATGATCAGAATATACTGTAGGAAAAATTTCAATAAAAAGGACATTAATTTTGGCAATTTTTTTAGTTTGAACATTAAATCATACAAAGACTAAAAATTAGAAAGTATGTACAACAGACTAAATGTAACGGAATGGTGTGCCTGACCTTAGACCTAGCCTGCTTGTTTGAACACAAAAGTGTCATGGGTTTATTTCCACGTGGAAAGGCATTTTCTTCTGGGAAACAAACTTAACCTGTGAGTGTGATTCGTCAGTAAGGGGCAATAGCATGTATATGATGCTAAGTTTTGCCTCGTGTTGCCACTACAAGTGTGCACAGCGGCACCCTGGCCGGCATACTCAGGCCTTCATGTGGGTGGCTGAGAAGGAAGCTCAGTGATCCTGGGCCTAGATTATCAGCAGTGACAGCAACAGCAGCAATGATGACAAACACACACACACACACACACACACACACACACACACACACACACAGACACACACGTACAATGTGCCACACACTGTGCTATGCACTTTTCCCAACTGGAACGTGAACACACAGTAGCTGTGTATACCTACACAAGCTCTTCACAAGACTGAGTCTTTCTGCTACGGATTGGGAGGGGCTTGAGAGGGCCCTCCCCCTATTGGCAGCTAATGGTTTCCGGGGGTGGGGTGGGGGGGTGTCTTTTCTTCAGTGGTGTAGCCACTGGTAGGTTTCCATGCTCCAGCCAATAACTCCCTGCCTGTGCTTATGCAAGCAACTCCAATTCAATTCAGTATATTACGTAAAAGGAAACACAAGAAAGTAGGAGGGTAGAAGAAGGGGGTCAGCAGGAGTGGGAGGGAGGTGAGAAAAAGTAACATGCAAAATGGTCTGTTCAAAGCAGTTCACGGCCCAAATACCCTGTCTAGTGGTGGGGTTATGGGCTACTTCATTGCTACATTTTCTTTTAGCTCCGTTAATTTTTCCTTTAGGATTTTAAATTTTTAAAAATTATTCTTCAGTTGATGTGAATTCTTTTGGACATTCATTCACTCAGTAAATTTTATTTACTTCTTCTATAGTTTATTGTGGACAGAAAGCAAAACTTACAAGCTACTCAGACACGTGTACCTAAGTACACAAATGCTCTGTGCGGAAGCAGCTGTATAATGGAGGGAAGCCACTGCTTCTCTTTCTAAGTCTGTGTTTAGTATTGTTCCCATGAACACTTCTGAAATAAGAACAGAGTTCATAAAAGTCCTTCTAAGTTCTGAACAGAATCTCAACTTTCCTTTTCAGTGATGGGAATCAACCCACGGTCTTGCATACATTATACAAGTGCTCTACCATTGGGTGACATGCCTGGCCCTGAGAAGCAAGATCGTAGAGGAGACATCTTATCCCCTCTGATAATGGAGGAGAAATGGGGTGCTGATTAAATGTTTTCAGAATGACATAAGAGGAAGGCAGAGGCACTGTGTCCTATTAGCTGGAGATGAAGTGGCAGCCCAGCTTCACCAGCCACAGTCTGGCTAACAAGCTGACGTGATTAACTGAATCGAGGCAGATAGTAGAGAGGCCATGAGGAATACTTCAAGATGACAAAGAACTCAGAACTGGATTTTTTTTTTTCAATTCACTTCAACAACATCGATAGCATCTCTGTCTGGAACTGAAAGACACTAGTACATTGGAGCCTGAGAGCTTTGCACACAGTGGTGGGAGGCTACGGGGGAAGAGAACTCAGGGAAAAGCGGCCTGGCTCACTCTCATGTAGTCTGCCCTTGAAGTTGGGCTTTTATAAAACACAGGGACAATTGTGTCACGGCTGAGCTGACAAACCTCAATAGTTTTGCCCTATGTCCTTATATCTCTCCTGCTTCCCTGGGGCTGAGCCAGGAACATCTTTGTTCCCCTGGGTATTTTCATCATTCACACAATTTGTGACAAATTGCATTTGATGGTTTTGGTGGCTTTATGTGCCTGCTTCCCTGCTAGACTAAAAGTTTCTTGAGAACAGAATCTTGTAATATCCAGCAGTTAATTTAATACAAGATTAACTTAGTGCCTTGCATGGTATCCATACTATTTGCTGTACTTGAAAAACTCCACAGTAAAGCGGATAATAGGTAACAAGAGGACATTTTAATTCGAGTCTATCATAACTAACTGCTTTTGGAGTATAAGAGGCCAAATACAGGTAAAGGAAAACACCCAAATGAATGTCCCAGACTGATGGACAGAGGGCTCAGTGGTTAAGAACACTGGCTATCCTTGCAGGAGACTTGGGCTCTATTCCCAGCACCCACATGGTGGCTCACAACTGTTTGTAACTCCAGTTCCAGGGGATATGATGCCCTCTTCTGACCTCTGCAAGCACAGCACACATGTGAGTCACATACATGCAGACAAAACACTCATACATATTCATACTCTAAAAACAATTGTTACCAAAAATAAACTTTGTTTTAAAGTTAAACTTTAAAGAAGAAAAAGCTTAACAGGTTAAGATGAAGGAAAAATCAATGCCAGTCTTGAGAGGGTTTCGCTTGCAGGTGCCGAGGATTGGCTGGGCTAGTCACACAGAGGCATAGTAACAGTCACAGTACCTAACTGTTGTGGGATGATCTTTTCTACACTGTAGAGATGTGGCTCTGCCTAAGGCTCCTTCTGATTGGTTTAATAAAGAGCTGACTGGCCAATAGCTAGGCAGGAGAGGTTTAGTGGACTTGCAGGCAGAGAGAGGAGCTCAGGATGAATCTAGGCCCACAAGGGAGACTCGAGTGAGAGGTGGAGGGAGTCGGACATACAGAACGGAGGAGGGGTAAAAACCACGTGGCAGCACGTAGACTAATAGAGACAGGTTAATTTAAGTTACAGGAGCTAGTTGGGAACAAGTTTAAGCTACAGGCCGAGCTTTCATAATTAATAAGTCTCTGTGTCATTATTGGGGAGCTGGCGGTCCCCAAGAAAGTCCAGCTACACCTAACACTTACTCAGCACTTCCTGCTTTCTGGGCAGTTTGGAGCCATTACCCAACTTTGTCTTCACAGTACCCGCTGAGGGGCTGCCATTATTCTTTGTTTTATATATGGGAAAACTGATGCTCCAAAAGGGCACCAAGATAGAAGTCTCACCCACAGGACATGGCAGTATTCAGATTCCAAGCTGGGACTGTAAGAATTCACAGCCTGAGGCAGTGGGATCATTACCAGCCACAGTCCCTTCAGATTCCAACCCAGGCTGTGAGACTCCAGAGCCGGAGGGAGTGAGACTGAGAACAACCAAAGTCCCAAAAGAACTCCTTGGAAACTTAAAACATGGTGGGTGACAGACAGAAAAGCACTCTGGGCTTTCCTTTCAGTGTCTACCTTCAGCATTTCAACTTCCCAGCTGCTAGGGAGATGTTCTTGGGAAAGAAGAGCTGCAAGTGTCAGAGGTTTGAAAAGCAGACCCAAACAGGCCTATTGCAAGGCACATACAGTGCTGTGTGGTGGCTGTGGGATTTCCTGTAGGTATTCATCCCATACCTACTAAAATGAATAGAACCACCCTGAACCCACAGCCTAACAGATCTGAAAAAATAACTAAAAGAGCTACCAATGTTTTAGAAAGGGAGGGAGGGAGGGCGGGCATGGGGTTTCACTAGCCTTTTTAACAGACATATAGGTCCTGTACAGACCCACAACAAACACTAGTAATCGCCCTGTACACCATATGTCTTCTGGCTTATTTGGAGCAAGTCTTGGACACAGTCTATTTAGTGGCTTCCTAAGGTTGTGGCATTTTAGCTTGGCATCTCCTCCACTGGCTTTGGCAACAGTCACTACTCCGCCCACTGCAGACCACCCTTGACATGCCCAGCAGCCCTGGAGAGACGCTGCTGCATGTGCCTCTTCCATCCCCGGCACTTTCCCGGGAAGGAGGAGCACTGAAGTACCCCAAGAACATGTGTATCCCTGGCACTAGAGCCAGAGGATGTGGCCAGACTTTTTTATGCCACTCCTCAAGGTTCCTTTCAAAACTAACATTTCCAGGGTGTCCTGCTACTCTGTAATGTAGCTAATTTTTTTCCAGGTCATAAGGGAAGGCAAAGAGACACATTTTTTTTTTACATTGACAGGCCTAAAAACTAACAATGCATTGCCTGTGTTATACAATGGGCCCTTGTATTTTTACAGCTAAACTGCATTAAAATACAGCCAGTGGACCTAAACTAATCAATTTAATGACCTAAGGTGAGACCCCAGGGCTGTCCATTCTTCCAGCAAATCCCTACCCTTCTGTGTCAGCCACAGTTTAACCCTGAGCCCCACTGACATCTCTACCATGGTAATGAAATGTATGTGCTTTTTCTTCTCAAGGAAAGGACAGCTCTTGCACTTAGGGTACACTGTGCACAGAAATGTGAATTCTGTTTTATCCCCAACAAATGGATTTTTTGATAAAAAATTGCTGTTTTATCCCCAGCAAATGGAATGCAATTAGATAGCAGAATAAAGCATGCTGGGTAATTTGTTATAAGTAGTGTGAACTATGCCAGGACCCAGAAACTGGATTTTCCATTATATATTATATGCTGTTCAGCTTCCTTCATAGAGGAACAAACCCCAATTAGCTACCAAAACCTGGGCTCCGCCATCTTTTCCTCCATCTCCCATAGTTTCATGGTTTTCATACACTGTAACACTGTAACGAAAGGGGGAGAGAAAGGGCACTGAGTGAGGAGACTGAGAGATGGAGAAGAGCGGGGAGGATGTGGGAGGAAAAACTGGTGGAGAGAGGCACGGCGAGTCAGCTGACTTGCAACACCAGGGACCAGGGCTTGCTCATTACAGTGGGGCTATCCTGGTGTGCTACTGAGGTTTGGAGGCAGGAACACTAGAGACCTTAGCTAGTTTCTCACATGTGACAGTCTTGTGCTGTGTGAGCAGCCAGAAAGCAAAGTTACCCACACTAACACTGAGCAGCCACAGGGCAGGGCAAAGACGAGCAAGAAGTCAATGTCAGCTTGCAGAAGGGAGCTTGCTTACAGGTAGGAAAGCAGGCAGCACACAGCGTGAACCATCTCAGAAAGTCAATGGAAGGGCACAGTCCCTTCAGCAAATAATTCCCCAGATAAGCAACGTGCTCAGACTGAATCTGGTCATTCCATAGGCAGTTGAATTCATTACCAATGAAGCTAATTACAAATGTGACTAGTTTTTTTGACACTATTTCTTATATAATGAACTTGAGACAGAGGTAATAAATTTCAGTACTTCATGTTATTACAGAGATTATTTGAATAAGACTCCTATTTCATTTATAAGTAACACTTTACCAATATATTTATAAATAATTGTGGGGGCACAATAGGAGATTCATTCATGTCAAAATATAAATTAATGTTAAATTTATCAAGACAAAAATAATACATTTTAATATACCAATCAGATAACTTCATAGACTTCATAACTTACTACCTTTAGTTCAAATATACACAATGTCCTGGCAAAATTGGCTGTTTCAAAAAAGATGCAAAATTTCAGGTCCAAAATCTTTACAGTAATGTACTAATGTAGTCCTGACACATGGTGTCATACATGAAGTTAAACAAACAAACAAACAAACAACCCTCTAGTACCAGGTCACACTTAAGGCCAATGACAGCAGCATCCCTGTAGCGGGTACCAGGCACCAATGCCATGTAGTTCTCTAGTGATTCCAATTTGTAGTCAAAGTTGAAAGCTTTGGAAAGCAATACTGTCCCAACTACCTCCCTTACCTGAAAGTCTGGGTTTGGATCTTTGAATCTGGAGCTTTTATCATTTGCTTAAGAAAAATGGTGGGAACTTTCAGCTAAGTGTGGAAGCTCAGAATGTTTACTCCAGCTTCTAGAATGGGCAGTAAGACGGTAAATGAAGGACAAACCCACAAGGACAGAGCAAGTAGGACAGGCTACAAACAACACTCAAGAGAAAGAGGATTCTAGAAGAAGGGGAGCACACAGACGAGCACTGGGAATCACAGCAGAGAAAATGTATTAAAGCACCATCCTGCAGTGTCCCTTCAGTGCCCAGCAGCCAGGGCTTTGGCAGCACGGGGACTGGGGTGGAGTTTGTCTGAGGAGCAGTTTAGAATCTAGATTTCCTTCTCCAGCCAGCCAGCCAGCCAGATCCTCCCCTTACCCCCAGAGGACAAGAGGTAGATCTTGGCTAAAGAGCCACAGACAACCCCTAAAATCAGAGATACCAGAAACAGCAAAGGCCTCTGCCATTCAAACCCCCCACCACTGTACAAGAGAACACCACGAGAGTCCATTTACAGGGGAAGGAACCTGGAGAGGGGCAGAGCCTGCATTCAGAACTTCCATGGCCTGGTATGGCAACACCTTTTCTCACTCAACCTGGGGGTGACTGTAGGAAATATTTTGGGCTCCGTTTCAGTGAGGACGAAACAGGTTTAGCATGTGTCCATGTTCTTATATTCACCAAATGGCAGAACTGGGGACAGACCTGGCTATGTCTGACCTCTGAGACCAAGCCTTTAAACACTAACAAAATGTAAAGGAGGGCCTGTGTGATGGCCGTTCTTGGTTATCACGTTGACTACATCTGGAATTAACGAAAACCCAAGAGGCTGGGTACACATGTGAGGAAAGTTTTCTTTGTTTCTTTCTTTTTTTTCTTTTTTTTTGTTTTTTTTTTTTTTTTTCGAGACAGGGTTTCCCCATGTAGTTTTGGTGCCTGTCCTGGATCTCGCTCCGTAGACCAGGCTGGCCTCAAACTCACAGAGATCTGCCTGGCTCTGCCTCCCGAGTGCTGGGATTAAAGGTATGTGCCACCGCTGCCCGGAGAGGAAAGTTTTCTTAATTAAATCACTTGAAGCAGAAAGATCCACCTTTAACCTGGCTCTTTTGAGGTGGGAAGATCCACCTTTAATATGGACCACACCTTCTGGTGTCAGCCTACATAAAGGACATGGAAGAAGGGAAGCTTGTTTTCTTTGTCTGCTTCCTCTTGCTCTCTCTGGCAAGTCCATTCCTTCACTGGCAGTAGAGCCTACTTCTTTGGGATTCTAGTCTACACTAAAGACCAGCTGAGACACCCAGCCTCATGAATTGAGCAACTAGTAGATTACTAGACTTTCTGTTGGTAAACAGCTATTGTTGGACTAGCCAGACCATAGCCTATAAGCAATTCTATTAAATCCCGTGTGTGTGTGTGTGTATGTGTGTGTGTGTGTGTGTGTGTGTGTGTGTGTATGTGTGTGTTTGTGTGTCCATCACCATCACAACAGGCAGACACAGCAAATGGAGTGAGATGGGGATACTGAGGGCTTGCATCTTGAACCTCAAGCCCCAAGCCGGGGGGGGGGGGGGGTGTATGTTTTGTTACTATTGAAAAGAGAATTTTTAAAAACTAATGACATATTGCTATGTTACCATGTAATGGGTTTATTATTTTCAGGGTTAAACTATAATTGATAAAGAACAACAGCTAAGACCCATATAGACAAGTCTCTGGAGTTTCTCATTCTTTATGCGTTTAAGAAAGTCTGGTACTCATATAATCTAAGAACTGCCACTGTACTAGGTCAACACACACACGGTGAATTTAGAATTCATCTTATAATTATTGTCAGAAAATGTGCTAGCTATATTTTTGGTTAAAAGTTAAAACCATGAACCTTTATCTTTAAAGTATACAATATAAATAATAGAAAATATATTTAAAATATACCATAACTTTTATGAATCTGTGTGAATATTTCTTTATTTAAAATATAGAATCTTAAAATATAAGAATTTCTTCAAAATCAAGCCAGACAGTGGTGGCACACGCCTTTAATCCCAGCACTCAGGAGACAGAGGCAGGCAGATCTCTGTGAGTTCAAGGCCTGCCTGGTTTACAAAGTGAGTTCCTGTTTTATAGAGGAACCCTGTCTCAAAAAAAAGATCTTTCAAATCAAATCTTTCTTGAATTTTGTCCTTCTGTTACTAATGAAAAACAAAATTGAACTGTTACTTTTGCCATACCCAGTCTAAATGGTGAACACTTACCGAGATCTCCTCTACGCCAGGCCTGTTTCTCAGAGATTCCTTCCCACTTGCTCCCCACTAAACCCCACAACAGTTCCTGGAGGGTACTGGACTGAGGCCTAGGCTGCTTCAACTAGACTTCCAAGGTGGGAATGGTGGTGAGTGGGAAAGCCAGGATTTGATCCCTGGCAGTTTGACTCCAGGACCTCAACTCCAAACCCTCAGTGGACAACTAAGACTCATCCAATGCTCCCCTGCCTTCAGAGGAGCAGACACTGCAAGTGAAGATGAGGAGAGAAAGCATACACATCAGGCAGGCTTTAAAGAGGCCCCAAATGTGGATGGGGTTCCCGGATCTGCCTTCTGTCCCTTTTACACAGTGTGTTCCTTCAGGGCAGAGTTCTGCTGCTGTCTTTGTTATCTACTCATCTGGAAAATAACACCCTATGTGTGAGATGCTTCAGGGCTAGGCAATCAGATGGCATTTGAAAGAATTTCTCCCCTTAGGGAGTATGGTGCATGAAATTCTCATAAAGGCAATATGTCCCTTCTTCCATTATGTAAATACAGCTGCCGACTCAGTTCCCCTCCACAAAGGTGTAGAGAGGTGGTG
Source organism: Peromyscus californicus insignis (assembly GCF_007827085.1). Classification (NCBI taxonomy): domain Eukaryota; kingdom Metazoa; phylum Chordata; class Mammalia; order Rodentia; family Cricetidae; genus Peromyscus; species Peromyscus californicus. The sequence continues at coordinate 67,935,618 of NW_026294424.1, forward strand.
GACTGACGTGGTTCTAGTTACATATGGTGCCACACTTTAATCCAGAGAGGGGGCAACATGCTTTTCAGTGACTTGAAATAGGGATCCCACCATCCTTACAGTTGTAAGACAGGCAGCGCTGTATGGGAGTGACGACGGCAACTCTCACTGTCTGCTCGGAAGACCTCCATCCCACCCTAGCAGGCCCCCTGCTCCCTTGAAGACAGCAGCTGACTGGGACGTTTCCCTCTGCATTTCTGCTAAAACTCAGATTCTTGTGGCTGGAAAGAGGTTTAACTGGGGAGAGAAGATCTGTCTTGAATGTGGTAGCCCCATCCCATGGGTTGGGGTCCTGGGTAGAATAAAAGGGAGAACCAGACAATATGCCAACATTCACCTTTCGTGACCACTGACCTCCGATAACATGTAACTAGCCCTCATGTTCTTGTTGCCATGCCTTCCCTTCCAGGATGCTAGTATGCCCTCAAACTAAGATGCTTTCCCTTTAAAAAATACGAAAATTTGAATTATGTGTGTGGAAGGAGGCAAGCTATGGGCACACATTATGGAAGTGCTCTACCACTGAGTGAGAAACAAGATCATGGCAGAGACATTTTATCCCCCTGATAGTGCAGGAGAAATGAGGTGCTGATGAAATATTTTCAGAATGACGTAAGAGGAGAGCAGAAGGCAGAGGCACTGTGTAGGTGGCTGGAGACCAGTGGTCGCAGATCCCCTTGAAGCCCAGTGTGAGAGCTGGGAATCGAACTCAGGTCCTCTGGAAGAGCATCTTCATCTCTCCAAGCCCTTGGTCTGTCCGCTCTTAAGTCATCTTTGCCAGTTATTTTGTCAGAACAATGAGAAAAGTAACCAACGCAAGAGTAACATGGCACACCCACCTACAAGCAAGAGCATCCTTTCTCATCAGCTGAAGAACTCAAGTCAGGAGACCAAAATGAGCCCCTCTGACTGATGGAAATTTTTAACAATTTACTCAGATCTACAACTTACCCAATCATGATATAAATATAATATTGTGATACAATTATGAACTCTTTTTTTTTTTTGGAGACAGGGTTTCTCTGTGTAGCTTTGCACTGTCCTGGATCACACTTTGTAGCCCAGGCTGGCTTTGAACTCACAGGGATCTGCCTGGCTCTGCCTCCTGAGTGATGGGATTAAAGGTCAATTATGAATTCTTGGTGGCAGACAGAAAACTAATACATTTTCACTTCAAGTGAGAGAGAAACAAATCACACCTGCAATTTGATTGTATGTAGCTGTGGGGAGGCCCAAAAAAGCTTGACCTCACAGCTGCCAAGACAGGCTTAGAAGCCCAGACACAGCTCTGGCAGACAATACCTGGACCCAGGAAAAGCCATAAGCTGACCCTACCCAGGGAGGCCTGCATCTAAGGGGAAATACCTGACATTTCAAACATTCCCTATAACCCTAGACAAATGTCAGCCAATCAGGGTCCTGAAAATCCCCTCACCCCAACTTCTGCTATGATAAAAAAAACTCCACCCTGCCTAGGCTCTGGGCTCTCTGCTCTCAACTCACCTCTGCATCTGACAGAGAGTCCAAGCACCGAGCTTGAAATAAAGGCTCTTTGCTTTTATATATGGGATTCAGTCTCTGTGGTGGTCTTTTGGGGGTCCCCACGATCTGGGCATAACATAGCTTCCTAAGATTTAGTCTCTTTTGTAACAAAGCTGGTGTTATTTCATGGAACTCACAGCATTGAATAGATACAGTGATATGAAATACCATAATAAATGTAAATGACCATACCTTAACCAAAATATACTGTTTACCTTCTAATATATTTCTTCACTGACTCAAACACAGGCACAAACAAAGCCATTGATGTCAGGGGGTTCAACGAGAACTCACAGAAAGGACTCAGTTGAGCACTGGCACACAGAAGGGACTCAATCAACCACAACTTACAATAACAATTCTCTTAGTATTTTCTTTTGGAACATTCCACATTTCCCAATAGCATACTTCTAGAAGCATATTTATGGAAAAGCATACTTGGTTTTAGAAAAAAGCCAGTTAGTTTTTTCCAACAGCTACAAAAGGGCATAAGGACAACTTTAATTATTAAAAATGCAGAGAGTGTCTCAAGGATGCCAGGGGTACTTTTAAGAGGAGTTCATCTCAGGAGAAAATTGCTATAGGAACGGCAGGCATTTACCTAGCAGCCGTCACAGGCCACCTAGACCAGTAAGCATAGTAAACCAAAGAAGCGAAGGATATTTCTACCACATGCAAATTACTTCAAAGGTATAGACCAAGGAGCAGCCTGGTGAAAGGATACAGATGCGGGTATAAATTTGGAAGGAAATCAGGAAAGAAAATGAATACTTCTGTTGTAAGAACATTCAAAATACAAAGTAAGACATCTGATTGGGAGAAATCTTGGTGACCTCTGCAATCCTGCTGAGGCTGTCATAGCAAACTGTCAATAACATTTCATTTGATAACATTTATTATACTTTTTAAGCTATAGTCACTTTTTCAAAGACAAATACCATTCTGTTTTTACATTAACAATATCATACTTCAAAGTTGTCATAGTATCTTTTAGGTCAACATTATTCAATATGCATTATTATTCTACTCCCAAAAAGTTTTATATTAGGAGAAAAAAATCATAATAACTTTCTATTTTGGCTTCTATTTTCACACTAAATCAAAGTAAAATTTTGGTTTCTTTTCTAACTTAAAATTAATACACATAACACTTCCTATTGCCCTTGTACTACTACACAATCGTTTGTCATTTCCAACCATTTCCACGCATGCACAGCATGAGCTTCTATCATGGAGAAATGAATATGATCAATAAGTGAAGTTTTAAAAAGAAAATTATTAACTTAGTCCTTGACTAGCAACACCATATGCTTTCTATTCATTTTCTTGCTACTGTAGTCAATGAATGAACAAGAATAAAACTTAAAGGAATATTAGCTTGTGGCAAGACCAGACAGAATATTCTGGAACTGCGCTTTGAAGTAAAATCATTCCCTTACCATCAGGAGATGTAATACTACCATTTCACCATGAAAATAATCACAGCTGAATGCTCTGACCAAGACTAATTGTCTTTGAAGTATTCGGAGTTCAAGCATTCAAAACAGTGCTCGACAAAACTCTACCTTATCAACAAGTTACAAAGAAAACAGCTGTGGAAAAGACCCAGTCCTGCGGGGTGTATATCTAAAGATCAAAGCAGGAACCTTGAGCAAAATGAGAAGGTATAGAAGAACATGTCATTAAGACAGCCTACATGTGAGAGTTTGACCTTTTGTCCTTCTTTACAGTTATCAGGGTGATGAAATAACTATGGAGTGACAGTATGAATTTAGTAAACAGGGTCTGAACATCCACCATGTGTGCTCTTTCCTCCTGACTGCTTTATGATATGCATTCAAATTCTGAACCAAACAGCACAGCTGTAAAAACAAATCTTACAGCCAGTGGGGAAAAAAACACTGAAAGCGAACAGAGTAGGTTCACAAGAGTGTTTCCTTCTACCTGGGTGTGTCCCGAGGGGTTGGAGAGGTTGCAATATTAGAAACTGGAGGTTAACCGTGATGCTTTGGGAGCAGCCATCGGTGTCAGGCAGAGCTGCTGTGCAGGCTGCTCCTTCTACCTGGAAAAGCTTTCATTCTCCCCAGCTCATGCCAAACCGTCCTTCAGGGCTTAGGTGATGCGTCATTTTCCTGGGAAATCTTTCCTGACTGCCAGTTTCAAGCTCTTTATTGTTTGTGAACATTTCCCACATAGGCGTTGCCACAGCTGCAATTTTATATTATTATATTTGTATTATTTTTTGATCAGTTCTCTCCCATTAGACTGTAAGTTTCTGAGGGTAAGGGCTTATAGGAGTCTGTTCCTATCATTACAGTCCCGGCTTTAAGAGCAAAGCTAGGTGCACATTTAACTTGTGTTTAGGAAAAGATGAAAGAGAAAATGAGTAAGACTGAATAATGAGAGTTAATTGGTTAACTGGTTACTGGAGTACTGATAATTGGTTACCTGGTTACTGGCCACCACTAGACAATAATAATGGTTAGGAATAGACCTCAGGACAAGCACCACAGGGTGGTATACCATCCGCCCATGTTACTGAGCATTCTGCCCTCCACTCTCGTCTTCCTACAGCCTCGTGTTCCGGGAACCTGAGTGGAGTGAGGCACAGAGACCTCACCCTGCAGTTTGGTCTAGAGTTCCTGCACTTACTCATATATGCTTCAGCATCCTGGACCTCACACCTTGCTTGGGGACACTGCAGTTAGGATTTATATTCACCTTTCAATGTGGGCCCTCTGTGGGCAGAGGCATAATCAGGAAAGTGGTTATCATGGCACTGTGACAGCAGCCTTTCAGAAGGAGCATGTGCACAGAGCATATAGAAGTCCCTGAGAACCAGAGTCTTCACCAACACAGGTATCAAAGGTGGAGTCTGCCTGGATTATGCTCAGGAGGGGATGAGGCTGGTGGGGTCTGGGTTCCAGAGGCCTAGAGGAGCCAGCCAGATCAGGAACAGTGGTGGCAGCAGTTTCCAGAGTGCCCAGTGAGTACGTCTTTCTAGGTGACAAGAGTGTCTTCTCACAAGCATTGCCCCTGTGGCTTGTTAAGGCTCAGAAATGCCATGCTTCTCCTGATGTAGAGAGAATAATCCCTGGCTAAGCAGTGTGAGTGCATGCAGAGGACCTTTAGAAACTCTCACACACTATCTGCAGAGCTGGTTTGGGCACACAGAAAAGTCAGCTCCCGAGTTCCACAGCATCCTCTAAATGTTGTAAGTATAACTGGGTAAGAAAGTGTTCCGAAATCCATCCCCTTAGCTTCCCATCAACGGGAAAAGTTTCTAGTTTAGTGAAGCTTCAACACCAATCATTTTAAATGATTTCAATTTTAATTTTCTCCAAATTAGACAACGTAATAAATACTGAGGAAGGAGAGAGGGAAAGAAAGATGGTAAATTTACATGTAATTCTTTACTGAAAGCTAACGACAAAACGTGTGTTGAGCAGTTTTTCCTTTGTATGTGTAATTTACATTAAAAAAACAAGTCTGAGACAAAAGTGTATACACTGTTTTGGTTAAACAGTTGGAAAGTATCCAAGTAATAAAATATCATAGCCAACCCTGCACATTATTAAATATTCTTCACAACTGCTTTTAGAAGTAGAATAATATACTATTCATTACAAAAACTACAATCTATTTAATCAGTATCTCTTAGTTTTGGACAACCAATATTTATTTGTGAAGCTGTAAGTGTCTTTCCCCCCAATTCATTCTTAATGCATCCTTAAAGAACAGTACTTTGTAGACTGGGAAAATGAACGCAGCAAAACACTAGATAATTGATTTTATCTTCACACAGGATCCTAGTGTTGCGGGAAGGGAGAGAACAGCTCCGCCTATGACCCTTATTTAACTGAGGACGGATGTGTATAGTCCAAGGGCAACAAAGTGATAAATAGGTTTTGGCAGCTCAGTCTCCCTACCTTGAGTGTATTACAGTGTGTCATTGGAGTGGGTCATTTAGAACAGGAAGCCAGGGACACTATGTGGTGTTCTCCCAGGGTAAATTCACAGATACCTCATAGAAGGCTTTGGCAGGATTCTCAGCAGGCACAGAGAAGCACAGAAAGTGGCTTTATTTTTTAAGGCTCAAATTCAGTTGAAAGATTCACAGGGAATCCAGCAAAAGGGAATGCCTGGGCTCGAGCTCAAATAGCTGGTTTATTCTGCTTTCACAGTGCACAAAAGCTTTACTGATCTGCCCCACAGTCATCTGCTAATCTCACACCTTAGGATAAGTAACACACACGTCTTTATTAACACTGAATCCTCCATTCTGATGGGAAGGATATTCAAGAGATTGGATTTCTAAATTCACATTGATTTATTATATTTTTCACATCTTACTGCAATTCACTGTAGTAATTGCAATTCAGCCCACTACAGGCAAAGAAAGGGCACATGGTCGATAGACACCCATCAATCACATCTCTCCGATGCTCTACTTCAGAATCCCAATCTATCGGTCTTGAGATACACAATCTTACCTGCTAAGTGGCTGTTTTTATAGACTCCAGCTGGGAGTGGGGCAGCTGCTCTGCTAATTGATTTTCTGGTAACCTAATTTTTCTCCAAAATGGAACTAGCTCACTGGTAGTCATGGGCCACTCCTTGTCCCATCACTCTGCCTACTAGCAATAGAAATAAACCGAATACTATAAAAAAAATCCATGGACTATAGGAGAGAAACTCCCCAAAGTAAGAAATTTCTATTAATCTCATAGGCCAAAGACAGGTGTTATGAAATATTTTGATGGGTGGTATTTAGTATTAGAGATTTTCTTCTCCCTGGTACATAAATATTGGTAGAAACATTAGGCACACTTACTGTGTAACCTCTCTATTTGACAAATATACACATATATATCTTGGTGTTGATTTATATTGTTTTTACAGCTGGATAATTAAGTATTTTTAATACTTTTAAAGTCCTGACATAAGTTTACTTTGACAATTAAATTAGTAAGACCATTGGAATGATGTGTTTCAATGTTGACACGTGGCTTCTTTTGAAAGAGGGAGATTTCTTAGTGGACATAAATTAAATAACCCAACCATTTATAGCTACAAAGTTCAGACTAAGCACTGAGAGTATGCACAATAAAAACAGAAACAAAACCATTAAAACGTCTACAGAGCAGTTTGCTTTTCTAAGGCTGGCTTTATCAGTTGTTTACTCTCAAACCCAATTAAATTATAATTTTTGACATTTTATGTGTTGCTCAACATGTTACTTAAAATGTGAAAATGAAAAGCTCAGATGATTTGTACAAAGCAAAAACATTAAAGGCAAAAATTGAATTAAGAAATCTGTTTACTAGACTTTGTGAATTAGAAATTCAATTATGAGAAGCAAAAGTCAATTCTCCAAAGGAATCTTGATTAGAATTCAAATGATGAAAGAAAAGCGTGTAAACTAGCTTGTATGAGAATCTTTTCACATTATGAGGAGAGTGCACGATAAAGAGGCCACTGGTTTCTGATGTGTAACAGTCACTATCAAATGACAGCACCTAATCTGCTCTGTGATCGGCTAGTCATGTGTTCACAACACAGATAAGAATGGCTAGAAAGACACTTGTAATCTCTAGGTTTCCATAACGACAACAACAGCAAAGCTTTGGAACAGTGAGATGCTTTTAAACATGTTCCTATTTTATATGTCTCTGAGACTCTGATGAAAGCTGCAGGCTCTTTCCTTATACAAAATACTCATATTGTTGTAGACATGCATGATTCTTCCATTAACCATTCTCCCTTCTTCTTTAGTTATTAAAAGCTTAGAGCCAGGTGGTAGTGGTGCATGCCTTTAATCCCAGCACTCAGGAGGCAGAGCCAGGCAGATCTCTGAGTTCAAGGCCAGCTTGGTCTACAGGGTGAGATCCAGAACAGGTACCAAAACTACACAGAGAAACCCTATCTTGAAAAACCGAAACAAACAAACAAACAAAAAACTTAGAATAAAGACAACGTATTTTAGTTCCTTTGATTAGATGAGTCATGTGAGCAAATTTTGGTCAATAGGACAACAAATATAAGTACAATGTTTAACCTCCAGGAAGTAGACTTTGCTTTAAAATTAGAGTACATGACCTATACAAAATAATGAGTTTCATTATGTCATTTTCATACATGTATACAATATATACAATTTCTTATCAATTTGATTCATGAATCTCAAAGGGTGAATAAAATGAAAATGGGGTCAGAGGAAGTGGGCCTCAGCTGTATAGGCAGAGGGGCAATGAGGGGCTTGCTACGCCCCTTTTCCTTTCCATCCCATCCACCCTAGTCCTCCACAGGAAATTCCCCACAGTCACAACTGACAAAGACACTGTACTTGGCCTGGTATTCAAAGCAGTAATTAGCATTTGCAAGGCCATCATTTTCCCTAACTGCTCTCCAGAGGCAACAACAATCCCATAGGTGGACTTGAAATCCATGAGTCCCATATTCATAACAGTACTATGGCAGGGGACTGCCTGCGTGCCCATAACTTGCAGCAGCTGTTCCCAGAAATGGCACTGTCTGGAGCCCTTTCATTGAGGCTCTGGGTAGCCTTGGCCTCTTAAAATGCCTACTGCTCTGCATTGTGGGGGCCTGGCTTGCTGCTTTCCATGAAGGAGTGAACTGTGTTTTGCCTCTGGTTACAGGCCTCTTGAGATATCTCTTATTTCTCCACCTGGGACATGTCCTCATACTCTCCAGGCCTGGCTACTGGTCCATGACAAGGCCGTGGCAGCCATCACCCATGGTACACAGCCAGCAGTGTGGGATCTACCTTGTGGCAGAACTTGTCATCAGTCTACACAGCTCCAGTTCTGACGGGAGCCATAAGCCTAAGTGACCCTTGACACACATGCCACCATATTTGGGCTTCTCTCCTCTTTTCCTAGAACTAGGCCTTGCTTAAGTCTCCATAGCACCAGAACCTCTTCTCAGAGATCAGGTGACTGCGCTGCAGTTAGGCAGTTAGGCAAGAGTAGATAGATAATCCACATAACAACATTCCCTGCTGGCTGAACAACTTATGTTTAAAATCCCCTCCCTGTTTGTACCACCCCCCCCCCCCCCAATTTGTCCCTGCCTATATATGCCTTGAGAGGAAAATAAAGTTTTGGAGCTTGATCAGACATCTTGTCTTGCTCTCATTATTTGTGTCTCTTGTCCCTCTCATTCGCCGGCCCTGCCTTCAGGTCCCCATTGAAGACCCCACTGGCCGGGGCACAGTTCCATGAAGGAAGCAGGGTTGCCCACCACCAGTTCCAGTCTGTACTTGAACTCTGTGATGCTGAGGCTGAATTGTGTTGCTTCTTGGAATAGAAGCTAATTAAGAAGCCACTGATCTACAGTCACTGTGGGTGCCTGTGTGCCCTCACCTCATCTCACTGTGCTCTGATATGGCCCGCAGACCTGCTCAGCTGCTTCATACCTGCATTACCCACCACCTTATCCTCTCATCTCCCCTCCCCACACTTCATCTGGTCCCTTCCTCATCACAAATAATCCCTTGTTTACTTTCCTGTTTTTTTTTTTTTTAAATCTAGATCCCTTCCATATGTGAGACACACAATATTTGTGTTTCCGGTTCTGGCTTATTTCACTTATCAAGATGATCTCTAGAAGGGACATTTTCTCAAAGATAGGCAATATGGCCTTCTATTCCTTCCTCTCTTTCACCTTTATTGGTGAGTTGCAAGTAGACAGGAAACTTGGATCTTGAGCTAACAAGCAATATGAGAAAGAAGCCTTATAAAAGAAAATAGCAAAGCCGGAGCCTGGCCCCTGGTAATGAAGGAACTGTCACACTTGTTCTGGATGGCTTCTCTGTGGCACTTAAGTGCTCAAGAGGGCAATGAAATGAGACTTGTTAAGCCACAGTTACACAGCTGCTCTGTTCTCACAGCTGAACCTAGTATTGACTTGTATAAGTTAGCATTTCATTCATAGGGAGAAGTGTCTAGAGGCCTCAGATTTATACTATCACATTAAAAACATAGAGGGTAAAATGTTTATACTCTACAATTAATTACTTTTTATGTCATTAGTCTTTGTGATCTTCACAATCACCTATATAGTAAATATTGTTGATTTAAACATAAACAAACAAAATCTTGAAGCTTAAGATATCTCCCATGCCCTAAAGAAAAAAGGGAGTGGAGACTGTAATTCAAATCTCACGTTCTTTCACGTCCGGTAACTATGGTACATGCACGTATGCTCCACTTAAAGAAACAAAATCCTTCCTAAAACATGCAAGAAAGACAAACTGTGTACACCCCAGGTAAGAACTTGAACTGTGAGCAGAAACAAGTCCTTCCTCCCTTCAATTGCTCATGTCAGGTTGTGTTATCATAGAAACAGGAAGGGAACTAAGAAAGTAGCTTAATGTCTTTACAAACTCAAAACTGAAGCCAGCTATGAGATCAAACTTCTCAAGGCTTTAAATGCCTGATGTGTAACAATCCACTCGGGGATCTAGCCTGAAGAAACACTAGTATAAGAATGTTAATATAGCATGATATAGTGGGGGGAAAGAAACTAGAAATAACCAGCATGTCATTCTAAGGCATGGGGACAGGAGAATGAAGGACATGTCTGGCTATCTATAGTGAAGATGCAATCACGCCTTCCCCTGCACCTGCTCTGGTCCCTCCCATTCGCTTGCATATGATGTGACTGAGATTTGCTAGCCCATAAGGATGGATGCGACATGCAGGAAATGCAGAACAATGAACTGAAAGGAACTGGAATGTCTAAAACACTGAAGATACAACCTTTGAATTCGGTTGCCTGAACTGTCACAGAAAAGTTTCTGTGCTAGCGTAAGCCCTTGTTAGAGAACGGAAACTGCATCAATACATAGATAACTGAATCCAATGAAGCTATTTTTTGCCTTGCATTTGTCTTATTGGGGGTGGGTTTCATACAGAACTTGCAGTGTACAGCTATATTAGAACATTATATCCCACAATAGAAAATAATTTTATCAAAATCAAATAGTGCAGCTTCTTTTAAGAATGAGTTAAAGGTATGCCAATTTTCAAGAAAGTGTCCTTGATTCATTACACAAATAAGTGAGAGATGAGTAACACAAATTTTGAAAATCAAATCAAATCAAACATCAAAGCCTATATGTATATGCATGTCGATAACAACAGGCGATAACTGAGGAAAGTATACAAGGATACACTGATTATTGCAGAAACATTGGAAATTTGGGGAAGGAGCTGAAGGGAAATAATTAAATATTACACTTAATGATCTCATAGTGGTTTTATAATAGAAAAATACCAGTGATATAAAACTCAAAACCAGTTACATAAGCCAAATGGCAAAAGTTAATACTGGGTATGAATCCTTATACTGCTTTAAGCTACATTTAAAAAACAAGTATTGATGTTAGAGTCCTGTGATTGATCATATTCCCATCTATTGATTTATTTTTTTCATGTTAAGGAGAATTTGAAATCTATACAAACCTTGAACTAAAAGCATTGTTTTCCACACTAAAAAGCCACAGACATTTGGAAGTTGCTCATCTTTCTTGGATAAAGTCAACTCCGTGGGTCTAAAAAGGTTGACTGAGTCCCTGTAATTTACTGTGCCATGTTTTTGTATTCTGCAGTACATAGTTTTGAAGGAGGCTAGCAGACAAGCATCCCAAGCCCTGCTTACCCCGAGGGCTGCATTTGGATCCTTCTGAAAATAAGATCAAGATTCTAAAAAGGCAGGAGACATTATTTCTTCTTCTTTTCTTGGCCAAAAGATTTGTAGACGTTAAGTGGGCAAAATGACATCTGTGTGCGGGGATTGTTTCAAAAACCATAAGAGAAGCAGCTTTCCAGCAAAAGGTGTAGTTTCCTAATGACATTTGATGACCTCTGGGTCTGGAAAGCATTATTCTCCTCAGCCTTAATTCCCATGCATCACAAGAGAAAGCACCTATCACAGTTACAACTTTGTACTTAGATGTCTGGCTGGTTACTCAACTCTCTGCTAGACTTTTCTAAAGAAACCTTTTATATACAAAAACCTTTAGTTATTTTCTTTTGGCTGAAAAAAAATCCTATCTTATAAAGTAGGTGTTCTCTACAGCATGAAGGTTGATGAAAACCATACCCTTGAACAGGAAATTCAAAAGACAGAATGGCAGGCAAGAGCTGACCCATCTGTATGGAAACACGTTCCCATCCTCCGAGGGCCAAAACCGCTGACAAGAACACACCATTCTTCATGCCGAGCTCTGCTCCCTGGCTCTTGTCAGCCTCCTTCCCAAGCCACTGCAGGGCTAAGCGGGCCTGCTGCTATCTGCTGGCCTCCTGTCCTCAGAGCTGTCAGGAACAGAGGTGCTAGTGACATGTGAAGAGGAAAATGTGGTGGATGAACCCATCGGTGGCAGGAGGAGGAATTTAAAAAGCTGTGAGGAAAAAAGGGCCTGCCAACGCTGACCATTAAATATGACTCTCCATCAAACTCAATGAATCTTTAAATGGTGATGAGCAAGGGGAGAGACTCCTTGGCAGCATATTCCAACATTGGCCCAGAAGAGGTGTCTGGCCACATTTGGGTCTGTCCAATGCTTTTCCCTATCTGCCTTTTCCTTTAGAAAAATTTCCTTCTTCCTTCCTTCTCTCTCCATCTCTTTCTTTCTTTCAACTTTGGAAAACAAATTATTTCTTCATCCAGCAGCAGTGCAGAGCACATTAATTTCAGCACCAGAAGTCACTTGTATCCTGATCAATATATGCTGAGAAAATTCTAGGAATACAGCTTAGTTTATGGCGTATCATTGCTTTAGTACCCAATGGCATCATCATAGAACTTACACCATGTCTTCCTGTAAGAAAGACTTTCCTCTGCTCTTCTGAGAGAATCAAGCTTTAGAGAAGGAATACATACATACATACACAGGTACATACATACATATATGCATTCATACATACATGAGCATACATACACACATACATACATATTCAGCCTATGTGTGACCATGTTTAATTTTAAAATCTCAGAGTATGTCAGGAAACATAACAACAAAAAGGTAGAAGTTTTCTACACATAGTTGTTTCAGTGGGGGGTGGGGGAAGGGTCAATGTTCTCCAAACTTTATTAATGATTCTATTAAGTGTTTGACAGTGTTGGACAGGTCATCTCTCTCTTTTAGGGTCTGGGTTTCACTTCTCCGATCCATGAGCTTTCTCAACAAATCATGGGGAAGTTCAGTAATACCCTGTTTGACAGGTACTCAAATGTCTCCATGGCATTAAGCCATTCTATCTTTCCTGGAGTCATGAACATTTCTCTCTAAATATGAATGAACATTTCTGTGGTCATCTTGATCAATCCCCCAAATTAAGGACAAGACACAGGACAACTAAATGATAACTTACACAAGCACACACATTCTTACTAGTTTGCTTGGTTTTTACATAGAAAATGTATATGACTTTTTTTCAATAAACTGTCTTGCTTTGAGTCTAAAATTCTACAGGACAGCTTGGCATGCCATGATTGTTCTTAAGTTCTAGCTTTTTAAAGAGTATCATAAGACCAGGCTTACTAGAACCACGTTGTGTTGTGGTTTAAATATAAAGTGCCCTTCAAAATTCCCATGTGGTGGAAATTGGTTGCCAGCTGACGGCCTCTGGGAACTGAATGGCTCTCAAAGGCTCTTACATAACAGATGCTTCAGTCCCATGCTCGAGCCATACTACAACATCCTTATTGGACAACGGAGGAGGTGGCGTCCAGGTGCATGACATACAAGGTGACGTCCTTGACCCTTCCCTGTTACAGAGCTGTTGTAAGATGCCTAGTCTCTGCCACAGCCCATTCTTGAGCTAATCTTCTTCAATTAAGGCCCAGGGCAATGGATTCACTGACATTGGACTGAAACCTATGAAGATGTGAGCCAAAATAAGTTTTTCCTCCACAGTTGTATGTCAGGGATTTCCTCACAGCTTGTATTGATTTTCTAAATCCTTTCCATGGTCAATAGGAAGTAGCATTGCTAAATTACAGGGATCAGTTGGGAGCACCATCATTTGCTTTCTACTGAGACAGATCAATTACTCTCATGTTATACACCAGGACCTGTGAGGCTCAAAAGAAGTAACTACCTGCCTCAAATCACAAAGTAGTAAGTGATGGAATGAATTTCAAACCAGGACTATATATATGATTTTCAAACTCAAATTCTTTCTAATACATTGAGCTGCTTTTAACCTAAATTTAATCTTTTATTTCATTGCTTTTCATCAGTATGTATAACATGATGTGTGTGTGTGTGTGTGTGTGTGTGTGTGTGTGTGTGTGTGTGTTTATGTATGTGTCTGTGTGTATGCTATATGTAAGTGTGGATTGCATGGATGCACGTGTGTGGGGGTCATAGGTCTGCTCTGGGGATCAATTTTCTTCTGTGGGTTCTGGGGCTGGACTTGCACAACAAACACTCTTATCTGCTGAGCCATCTGCTGGCCCCCAGCTTGCCCCCTCTTTATTGTAAATAATTCAGAAGAAGCATTCATTGTTCAGAAATCTATTTTAGTTCTAAAAGTGAAAAAGGAACCATCATAATTAATTAACTAATTAATAATTAGGAGCAAAGCCCAATTCTTTTTTTTTTTTTTTTTTTTTTTTTTTTTTTTTTTGGTTTTTCGAGACAGGGTTTCTCTGTGTAGCTTTGCGCCTTTCCTGGAACTCACTTGGTAGTCCAGGCTGGCCTCGAACTCACAGAGATCCGCCTGGCTCTGCCTCCCAAGTGCTGGGATTAAAGGCGTGCGCCACCACCGCCCGGCCGCAAAGCCCAATTCTAAGGTTCATTTTGACAGACAATTCAAATAACTCTTTTTTATCTGTGTGAAAATATTCTCAGTATTCCCCTTTTCGTTTTGTGTATCATATATGCTTCTAAACAGCGGAGTCTAAATTAGAAGGACCACGTTCTATAACAAACTATGACTCATTCCCTTGCTTGCTTATTCCATCATGTACTGCTAATGTTCAAAATGGTTCATGTATAAAAATTCACTTATGGCAATAATGCTCAAATCAGGTTCAATGGCTAGCTCCAAATTACAGATAAAGAGCTGGGGCACAGGAAGGCTACCACCTTACTCAAGAGCACACAACTAATAAACACTAGATGAGCCCATGTAATCTGATTCCAGTATCCATAGCATTATCTACAATGTTGCACCTTGATACAAATTAAAGCACAAGTTTATCTGCCAAATGTCTATTACCTGTATTGTAGTTATACTCACATAGTATACATCAGTGTCCTCCAAAGAAAAAGAACCAAGTGTGTGTGTGCGTGTGTCCAAAGTGTGTGTGTGTGTGTGTGTGTGTGTGTGTGTGTGTGTGTGTGTGTGTGTGTGTGTGTTTGGAGGGGAGTCCATCTGAGTCTAAAGGCCCAAGAATGGGAACAGACAGTATTGACCACATCAGTATGGGTCTGAAACTGAAATCCCAAGAAGCGGGAGCCATGGGTTTGACAACCTGTCTATAACTCAAGTTCCAAGGGACCCAATGGCCTCTTCTGACCTCCTTGGGCACAAGGCATGCACATGGTGCACAGATATCTATTCAGGCAACCGCGTACACACATCAAAGTAAAGAAATCTTTACAAAAAGAATCAGAAGCTGGACTATCCATCTTAGAGTGCAATCTTGTTCTACCCAGGCCCTTGCTGCATTGGTGGAAGCCTGCCTTTGCTAGTGAGGGCAATGGTAGTCGTTACACACCCAACATCTAATCTGCAAACAACCTCATGTACACATCCAGAAATAATGCTCTGCCACTTCACAAGGTATCCTTCATTCAGTCAATGTGATACACGAAATTAATTATCACACTGAGTTAAAGTAGAACAGACAGTATGTAAATTAAGGAAGAACACAACATTCTCCTGGATCTGAAATAGCTTTTCCTGGGACGTCCTGTACTTACTCTACATGTACTATCACAGGCTATATATCCTGAACAGAGGGAACTAGGTAAATACAGCACTAGAGTTTATTCACCTCTTTGTGGCTGGCCCTGAAAAGAAATTGTCCAGTGCATGTGATCATCCTGGTGCCTTGCTAGAGCCTTCATAAAAAGGAAACTTACAGAAGCCAGAGAATGTGATATCTTAACTTACTGTGTGATACAGCGTCCATCCCCCATGAACACATTCAGTACCACAAGCACACATCCCTAGTACTTATAATTGCTGTGTTCACTATGTGAAAAGCAGCTTGTTTACAGAAGTCTCAGCGTGCCTCAGTGTGCTATCTGCTTCTGGTCCATGAGAGAAATTAGTATGTAATGAATCTTTCATACACCATCAACATACTCTGTTTTGTAATCTTTTTAATGTTTTTTAATGATAATAATCCAAAATGAAAAGTTCGGGTATTCAAAGCACTCAGTAATTATTATTATATGATCCTGGCACGGTGATTACTAGGCTCTTCCTGGCTGCTCATGCTTTGTTTACATTGTGCTTTGCCACTTGGACTAATCTAAATTCAAATCAGAGGTCTGGGGAGAGAATGAGAATTGCTCTCCCTATTATAAATCACTACTGTACTAAAATCCCTAGGGAATGTCTGATGTATGGCTTATCTCTACTATAAAGAACACATGATAAGAAAACTTACATGTATGAACACACACCTCAATATAACGTGAAGAAATTCCTTTCTCCATATAGGAAGAGGGGGACAGAGAGTAAGGATTTGCACACTTAGTTAAAAATAATGAAGCTCTGCCTTGGGAAGGGTGGCATCACACAGACTAGGTGTCCTAAGAAGGAAGATGTCCCTTTTCTCTACAATCCTCTCAACAATTGCTTCTTGATATAAGTTTGCTGAATTCTTAGAACATATTTAGAATTTTGACACTTGCAATAACCAAGTTCAGTTTGTATTTGAGGGTAAAACAAACATTTTGGAAACTATGATTTATAATATAGTCCTAGGTTCTAGTCAAGAACCTTAGACTTTCTGGTTTAAATGCCATAGAGAAGTCATGGGTGAACTTTGAAGTTAATTGCATTATAGGCTATTTTAGTATCATTACAATGTTATATCAATAAAATTATTAAACTCAATATTTCTAATGAAAATAAAATGCAGAAACACACACATGCACGCGCGCGCGCACGCACACACACACACACATATATGTATGTATGTATATATATATATACATATATATATATATACATACATATATATGATAGTTTCTTATGCCACTCAGGAAAATGTTGAATGCCAAATCCTCTGGCATTCCATTTTTCTCTTTGAATTGCAGGTGGGACACATCATAGGCCTTTCTCTTTCCCCTCAACAAAAATGAAGAAAGGCCACTGTTAATTTAACTCTTCCTATACACAGTACATGTATGGAGGTCAGAGGACAACTCATGGCAGTCAGTTCCTTCCTTGAACTCAGGCCCTCAGGCTTAAACTCAGGTGTGTTACTTGTTGAGCTATTTCCAAGGCCTGAAAGCCATCATCCTCTGTGTTCACAATACAAAATCACCAGGAGGGGGTATAGGAATCTGTCATTTAACCCCTGAGAACTACTGTTATGCAGTGAGGAGATAGAGCAACAACCAGATGTAAAGCCGCAAAAGAAGCACACCACTGAGGAGTATGCACTGGCAGTGCTATTGACTACACACGACCCTCCAGGGACAACAAAGTTCATCTGACATGGCTGACTACTCTACAAAGGTATTAAAACAACACACACAATCCATAACTATCATGTTTCATCACACTCAACCATCATTCAAACCCAAAGACAAAAACAAAAACAAAAACAACAAAAACCCTAAACCCATACATGTCTCCTAGAGTAGGTAAAACACACACATGAAGTTGCAGCCTCAGAGATTATCTAGTGCATTATTTCAATGGCTTGTCCCAAATTATGATCTACTTCCAACTGCTCCATAAACGCAGCCCATGGATAAGTCTAGGTTGGAGCGCATCTGAAGTTCAGCAAGTATTTGGTGTAATGCTGCCTCTGTGATATCGGCATTTTAGGAATGTGATTTGCACATGTAATTCATATTCCTAAGCATTTTACCTTTTTAATAAGATCTTAGGTGAGAGTCAGAGCTCTAGAGAGAATTGTCACATCGGGATGGCTATATGTTAGCTGATTTTCATAGGTTTTCTGTGTTGAATATTTTTCTTCTTTGTTTTCCTTTTTCTAAGTTTTTTCTCTTTTGGTTTTTTTTTTTTTTTGTCCTATGATGATTTTTAAAAATTAACACACTTTACCACAATAAAATTCCCTACTTTTTAAAATATGCAATTCAGTGTTCTTTATCATAATCATCGACATGTACAGTGGCCACTATTATCTAATTCCAGAATATTTAGATCACCCTTAAAGAAATCCAGATCCAGTTGACCTCATTCCTCATCTCCCTCCCTCTTTCTTGCTCTCTCCTGTATCGCTCAGCAATTTCCTGGCAACCACTCATATTTATGTCTCTTTAATATAAGTGAACTCGTACAACGTGTGGCTTCTGTGTCTTGCTTTTCTTTTCAAGCCCCGTCCATGTGGTGGCATATGTCAGTACTTCATCTAATTTCAGGACTGAAGTCTGTGAATATACATTGTGCTAAACTGTTGGTTGTGGCGACACTGACTGTTTCTAATTTGAGGTTATTGAATAACTCAATAATAGCTGAACATTGATGAATCAGTTTTGTGTGTACATCATTGCGGGTAGGGGTGGAATTGCTAGATTAACATCTTAAAGTAGAATTAGTGGATGATATGAGTACTTTAGGTTCAACTTCCTCGGGCTGCTAAACCATTTTTCCCAATGTTACTATTTTACATTGTTACCAGTAACAGAAGAAAGTTCAAACATCTCTGTATCGGTACTTGTCTTTTCTTTTTATTATTATAGGTCATCATAGTGGGTGCAAAATAATTTGTTTGTGGTTTTCATTTGCAGGTCTTACAAAAGTTAATTAGGCTTAGCATCTGCTATGCCTTCTGGTTATCCTCTTTGGCAGATGAATATTTAATCTTATATGTTAACTTGACTGAACTGAAGGGAGCCCTAAGAGCAGGTAAACATTAAACATTATTTGTGTGTTGTGTATGTGCAAGTGAGGTTGCTTGCAAAAGAGATTAACGGTTGAGTTGGTAGACTGAATAACAAAGATCAATCTACTATGGCCTGAATAGAACAAAAGTTTGGGCAATACCACATACATATTCTGCTTTAGTTGGGACTTCCATCTTCTGTCCACAACGAGGCTGCTGGTTCATGGCCTTTAAAAGTCACCACTGGCTATTCTGAGTCTTCAGTTTTTAGACAGTAGACTGTACGGTTCCTCAACCTCTATAGATACATAAGCCAAACTTATAACAAGTCTCTCTATCTCTCAACTCATATCTCTTATTGGCTCTATCTTTTTGGAGAACACTGACAAATATAGATTTTGAACTGAGAATGGGGTGTTACAATAACAGATACCTAAAATATTGAAGTAGCTTTGGAACTGGATAATGGATGAAGACTGGAAAAAATTTTGAGGTGCATGCTAGAAAAACCTAGATTGCTGTAAACAAAATGTGAAAAGTGACTTTGGTTAGGGCTCAGAAGAGAAGAAACATGGAGAAAAATCCAGTTTCTTAAAGACTAGCTAAGGGATCATGTGCAGAATGTTGGTAGCAATATGGATGGGCGGGGCTTAGACTAACCTGAATGTGTTACTAATCATTGTAGGAAAATCATCTGTTATAAAATGAACTTCACAGCCATAAACTTGGAAGCAATGTGCAGTCATGCCCACCTGCCTGCACTCCACTAGACGGCAGTTCACAGACACTGCTCTTCCTCTCACCCACAGACAGGCTGTAGCAAGCTTTCACTGAACATGCCGATCTGTGAAGGCTGGTTTTCCAACAGTGTGTGCCCACTTTGTGTTATATATGGTGAGTCTTACAATATTTATTTTTACATTATTATTATTACGTATGTATGGTACTCATTGATGTTATTATTATAATTGTTTTGGGGTGCTACAGACCTTGCTCACATAAAGTGAAACATTTTATCAATAAATTGCATGGTCTGTCTTTTCTACCAACCTGCCACTCCTTCACCTCTTCTTAGATCTCTCTATTCTCTGGGAAACACAAGTCTTGAAATTAGCCAAAATGGCCTCTAAATGTTCCAGAAGGGAGAGCTAAACACCCCTCCTTTAAATAAAAATTAGACATGATTAATGTAATGAAGAAGATATGTCAAAAGCCAACTGGGCGTCTTGTGTCAAGTCACAAGGGAAAAGAAAAGTTCTTAAAGGAAAAGAAAGTCTTATTCCTAAAGTTAGGTAGCTAGACAAGCACTACAGGGCTTGGGAGCCACAAGGCTGGACCCTTCCCCTCAACTTGGGATTCCATTCCCTGTTTCTTTGGATTTAAATCACCAGGTGAAAAGAGGGGGATATCTGGGCTTTGCTGACCCCACTAAGAGAATCTACTTTATCTTGGTCAAAAGTACAATCTAAGTTCACCCCTGGCTCTGGGTGACCTATCATCCTAAACTTCCCCAAACACAACATGCTATGATAGTTTCTTGCTTTTATGAATTAATCCAGCTGGGACTGTCAGTCACCTGGCTGGGAATGCATACACACCACCTAACTTTTTAAGAACTTTATACGAAGATGTGCTAAGGAGGAGGGAGGACTGAGTATCCCTTGATGCTGTGATGTACTTATACCTTCCGGAAGCCTCTCCTTGTGTGCAGCTGACCACAACATGACGAAGCTTGTCTGTCAGAAAAGCATTACTTTCCCTTTTTTCTTTTAAATATTTTTATTTTATTATTTTTTCTTTAATTTTTTTTTCATTTTACATACCAACAACTGTTCCCCCTCCGTCCTCTTCTCCCATTCCCCCCCACACTTCCCCCCCCATCTCACCCCCCTTCACTCCTCAGAAGAGGTAAGGCCTCCCTTGGATAGTCAACACTGGCTGGCATACTAAGTTAGGGCAGGACTAAGCCCCTGCCCCTGCATCAAGGCTGAGTAAGGCATCCCATTTTGGTTATCAGACAAATGTCTAAGCATGCTTTCCTTGGCACTCTGGACCTTTTCCCTCTTTCTCTGGAGGCCACCCTCTTAGCCTATTTCTCCATTTCCCTCCTCTGTGAATCTGTTCTGTTGCTTTTCTCTCAAATTCTAGTAAAACTCTCCTTGAGCTTCTGTTGTGTCTGTTTTTAAATTCTTTTTTAATGAGACTGAGAACTAAAAAAAAGGAAACTTTGGTTTCCCTGGTAACACTGTGAACACATGAATGACAAGAAAGTGGAACAGCATTAGTGCTGAATACAGAAAAAAAAGTTAGTGATCTGAACAGATGATCAAACTAGCCACAACTCTGTCTCAAGCCAAAGCCCAACGGACTAGGGCCCGGCTCTCTTCGAGTCTGTCAGTGGATGAGAGAAGCGAGGACGTTTAAAGCCTGCAAGGGTTCATTACGAGGTTTAAAGAAAGAAGCTATCTCCATTACTGAAAGTGCAAAGGGAGCAGAGAGTGCTAATGAAGACACTATAGCTAAGTTTCCAAACCTAAAGAAGAGTGGGTGACGGTGGCTGTATCAACTGTGAGATGTGTTAACCATGAGGCTTTTCTATCAAGTGCTGTAAACCCCGTGTTTATGGCAAGGAATTCAAATGTATCTTCCCCATCTACGCAAATGTCTTCATCCCCCTCCACAGACAACCGGTAAAATCTATGTTGACATAAAGACCCCACTACACTCATAGAACTAGAGTGAAGAGGCTGATCCCTCACTCCTGCTTCTTTCACTCCCTTTGCACCAACTCTTCAAAAATTAGCCAATCCCCAAACACTAGAGATTGGAATCCAGCCAATGGGGAAAGACCCTGGTCACCACCTGGTTAGATAAAAAGCCAAGTGCACTTCCTGCCCTGTGCTCCCTCTTCCCAGAACACCTTCTTGATTAAGAGTCAAGTTTTGCCATGTCTCTTTCTTTGTTACCCTGAACTTAGTGTTAACACAACTGACCAATTTTCCATCAAGAAACAGATTTTTCAACCAATCATCATCATTCTTGAAGAAGATGTCATCTAAGATTTTCATAGTTAGAAAGAAGTCAATGCCTGGATTCAAAACTTTGGAGATTCTGTTCTTAGAACCTAATAAACTGAATTGAGTGCTTCTTTCCATTTGCAAATCTCCTAGGGTCCTTAAGAAAGACGTTAAGTTTGCTCTATGCTTTGAGAAGGCACAACAAAGCCTGCATGGTAGTAGCACATCTGCTCACAACATGCTTACTTGGTATTTTAAGCTCCTACTATGGGAGGGGTGTCTTTTCAAAGTATTACTGTTCTTGCCAATGCATCTGGTCCCCCAGGACCTTTAATGGAGACATACAGTGAGATTCACATTGTTTCCATAGTGCAGCCCATGGATCAAGGAATGCTTTTGGCTTTCAAGTCTTATTATTTAAGACATACATTTCACAGGGCTATAGCTACCATAGGTAATGACTCTTTTGATGGATTGGGGCAGAGTACATTGAAAATCCTCTAGAAAAGATTAATCATTCTAGACTCCATTAAAAATGCTGGTAATTCATAGGAGGATGTCAAAATATATCACCATTAACAGGTGATTTAGAGAAGTGGATTCCAACTGTTATGGATGATTTTGAAGAGTGCTAGACTTCAGTGAGGGAACTAAAATGCAGATGTGTTGGAAATAGCATAAGAATTAATGTTAGAATTAGCAGTGGACTGAAGACGTGTCTGAACTGCTGGGACCACATAAAAGGATTCATGGAGCCTGAGCGATTTTCAAGGATGAGCACAGAAAATGGCTCCTTGAGACAGAATCTTCTGCTGCTGAAGATGCTGCAATCCTTGCTGGAATGATGGTAATGACTTTAGAATAGTTGTGTTTGAAAAGATCGACTTTACTTGGAAAACAATTCTACTGTGTATAAAACACTATCAAGTAGCACCTAATGATACTGAGAAATCTTTCATGAAAGGAAGGGCCAGTGGATGCATCAAACATCATTACTATTTTAAGTTAAGATCATATTTTAATTTGTACATGAAATTTTCACAAAATAAAGAAAAAAATTTCAAAAGTTCCCATAGCCACCTCAATCTCACCAACCAGAAGTGTCACTTCTATTAGTTAGTGACACTATCACTGAAGTCAGAGTCAACACCAGTGAGAAAATTATGACTAAGCAAAGGGTCAGGTGAGCATTAGCATTTTGCAATAAATTATTCTTTAATTAAGATACAGACATTGTTAAAGAGCTGGTGTTATTGGCTATTTAATAGAATAAGATATAAAATAAACATAGTTTTTGTAAGCTCTGGGAAACACACACACACACACACACACACACACGCACCCACGCACGCACACACGTACACACATGCACACACCCCTCTCATGTACTCACTTCTCGGCAATATCCATTCAGTCTGGAACTGAATTTGTATCCTCTCCTAAGTGCTTCTGTTTACCTAAAGTTATTTCAAAGCAAAATGCTGAAAATAAGTTTTGATTATTTCTCATCATTTAGAGTAAAACCAGAGATGAGAGGAATGCTAAAGGACGGAGATGGAATATTAACTTAAGATTTAAAAATGCTCATTCTATTTGTGTTAGTGAAAAAAATGAAGGCTTTGTCCATGGAAGAAGTTGATAAGGACATTACAGACCTTTTCCATGACGGGGAACAGGGAGGATTCTGGGCCACTGAAGACGGACACTGACGATGGGTTAGAACTTTTCAGTGCCAAGGCCTGAGTTTCAGAATGGATGATTATCATCTCGTTTTCAACCGCCTAATGACTTCCCTCCAGAATTACAGGGAAACTCTGCCAAAAGCCTGCAACCACGGAAGCAGGCCCACCTAGAATCCTTGACTCAAGCTCTGTCCGGCAGAGCTGCCCAGGCAGGACCTCCACTAACTCAGTAGGTCTAGAACACAGGACCCCTGCTCCTGTGGGCACCAAAAGCAGGGCACAAAAGCAAAGAAAATGTGCTTAAGCCTCAAGAGCTTGTGGAACTTGTCTTAAGTTTTGAACTTATTTAGGCTCTGTTTCCCTTTTCTTTATGCCCATCTCTCCTTTTTGGAATGGAAACATCTACTATATATGCATCCTACTACTATGTTTTAAAAGCATATCATTTGTTTGGTTTCCCAAGTGTACAACCAGAGAGTAGTTGCCTCCAGAATAACCATATTCTATTGTTCTCCATAAGTGAGATGGTCATATGTAATGACACTTTTTGAATTTTAGCTCCAGTTTGATGCAGGAATGAGTGATGACTTTAGGGGTACAGTTAGGATGCAATGAATACTTTTGCATCTAAGAAGGACATAAAGTGAAGGAAGGGGCTAGTGGTGGGCAATTTAGACCAATTTTAAGCCAAAAGGAAACACAACAACAGCTAAAATTTACAAACTCCTCAGCCTACATGTTATTCAAAAAACTGAGATAATTAAGGAAATGACCAAGGAACAAGTTGATAAAGACATCACTATGAGTCTATGGATTCCCCAAATTCATAAGGAGAGATTTTAATCCCAGTGTGATGGCGTTAGGAGGTGGGGAGATGGGTTTCGGTAGGTAAATAGGTAGTGTGATGGCGTTAGAAGGCGGGCTTCGGTAGGTAAATAGGTAGTGTGATGGCGTTAGGAGGTGGGCTTCAGTAGGCAAACAGGTTGGGAAGACTAAAGCTCGAAAGGCTCTCTCATGCCTTATACTTTGGGAGGGCACCATAAGAAGGTGCCATCTATGAACTAAAGCAGGTCCCAAGCACACACTGAGTCTGCTGGCACTTGGATTCGAGACAAAAAGATCTCATTTATAAGCCAGCCAGCCTATGGCAGTTTGTCCTAGAAAATCAAGAGACCAGGATGAAGACGTATTAAAATATTTTCCTCACATTTAAATAGCTTTATTGGTCTTTTTCATTTGAGTCACAAGAAATTTTTATATAAACTTAATACTAGACTCTTATCAGACATATGATTTGCAGTATTTTTCTGATTTCTTTGAATTGTCTTTTTTGTTGTTGTTGTTGTTAGTGTCCTATGAAGTACAGTATGCCACTTTGATGAGGTCAAACTGAGTTTTTTTTTAATACAAAATTTGTAATGAAATTTACCATTATGATAACAGTGACTAAAATAAAAATGCATTTTCTTTTTTTTTTTTTTTTGGTTTTTCGAGACAGGGTTTCTCTGTGTAGCTTTGCGCCTTTCCTGGATCTCACTCTGTAGCCCAGGCTAGCCTCGAACTCACAGAGATCCGCCTGGCTCTGCCTCCCGAGTGCTGGGTTTAAAGGCGTGCGCCACCACCGCCCGGCCTAAAAAATGCATTTTATAGCTACTTGTTCTACTTCATTCATTTGGCAAATAACAGCATCAGAAAGCAGTTTATAATCCCTCTGCCAGCACAGAAATCAAAATTTCTTTTTATTCTAAAGTCACAAAAGAGACACATCTATGAAGCGGATGGATTAAAGATGTCACAAAAGCTCCAAGTTCATTTTGTCATGAAATGTGTAGTAATAGTCTTTATACTTTACAGCTCCAGGGACACTGTCTAGAAAGGAACTGAAGTGATCCTGCCAGTTAAGGCACAGCTGTCTAGACTGCTTGTCTGCTCACAGAAGTCCCACACTTGAAGTTTCTCTTGAGGGCTGGAGAGATGCGTAGTGGTTAAGAGCACTGGCTGCTCTTCCAGAGAACTTAGCTTGGATTCCCAGCACCCACATGGTAGCTCATAACCACCTGTAACTCCAATGCCAGGGGATCTGATGCCCTCTCCTGGCTTGAATCAGACACAAACATGGTGCCAAGACATATGCAAGCAAAACATCCACACATGAAATAAAATAATTGTTTAAAAAATTGTTTTAGAATCTACATATGAACTAAAGACTAGGACTAATCCCCAGAAAATCTTTGTCATCTAAAGTTGTGAAGATATAAAAGCATATTTGCTCCATAACATTTCAAAACATGCTCAGCCATTAAAATGAAATTAATTTTCAGACATCCATGCCCAAATACTTGATATATTACTTCTCTTAGGCAGAGCTTCAACAGCCAGCACTTCCCCTCGGAAATAATGAAACGTGTTATGGAGATTTCCAAGCACCGTACAGTTTTGCAAAGGAAAACAAACTAGGAAGGCTTTGAAGGCTGGTGGCAAGTGGGACTTCACGGGGCCAGGGGACACTGTGAGACTACCTCCGCCATCTGTTGCTTTGTATCTGCAATTCTTCTGGAAGCCAGTCAAAAAGAAAAGAATGACAAGAAAAAACATTTTGGCAACCAAACAGAAACTAAGGACTCAAACCAAACATCTTCCTACAAACAATTGAGCTTTCTGTTGGATCGACCAAGCCTGGAGAGGCTTCAGCAAATGCACTCACTGAACATGCTCAGATACGATGGGGACGGAAGAGCAGCCGGGCAAGCAGCCTCATCAGGAGCAGCTGATCCATTTTACCTCCGAAGACAGAGGCTCTTTCAGGGCAGCGTGTGTGCTTATTCTGCACTCTTGGTACCTCAGTGCTGGCTCCATAAATACATGAAGGAGTGACTAGCAAAGAACCCTCAAATTCTGATTGCAGAGAAATGAGTTTAGTTCAGGTAAAGCCATGTCATGGTCCAGGAATCACTGACTCAAACACAGCTCTGCCCAGCCACTAAGCCTCTAAGCTTACTTCTGCACAGCTCCATCACCCACTCATCATGTGACCATACTTTTATAATCACTATGATATACTGTTTAGTTTGGGGCAATAATTATGCAAATTAGTGTTATGCCATCTAGTCCTGCACTCTTCCATTCCGGTCATTCAAAGATGAAAGGGAAGGGTCTCAGATTTGTGAAGTGTAAATCCACTGGCTCAGGAAAGGCGACTTGGTGCCTCTGCTGATTGCTGCACAGGAAGGAGAAGGGAGTTAGGAGATGCAGTCTTAACAGATGCTCCCAATGGAACAGGAGCATACTATGAGCACGTTTAAGATGGAAGGGAATTCTCTAACACTACGGATAATTCAGAATGCAGACTAAGAGTATCACTGGTGGCATGGACAATGTCAAGTAATTATTTTAAAATCTATTCAAAATAAAAAAGACTAAAAAAGTCATTTGAATATACATTGTTGCCTATGATGCTTCCCCTAATTCAGATTCTGGCAAAAACCTTACAAGGCACTTGCATAATCCTCCAGGATTGACATAAATATTATTGCTAAGTAATTGCTACCATTACTGTTCCATAAAATGCCAATTTAGGTTTAGCTCTTAACAGTCTAAAGTTTTAATACTTAAAGAAGCCCTTCCTGAATCTGTGGTACAAGACTCATAAAAGCCGCTTAGGTGACCTACATTCACAGGCTGCCAGGAGGATTTCCCAAAGAAGGGATGTCCTATCAAGGACAGAACCATGGAGTCTGGCACCAAATCCAACTATGCAAGGCCTTATCACTGAGACACTCTGGGTCATGCTCATTCACCTCTTATAATGCCAAGTTTTTCTCTCAAAATAATTCTTTTAATTTACATTCTATTGGGATATCAAAACCCTTAAAAGATGTAATGATTTAACAAATAAAGAAATGTGAGGGACTAGGGATACAGCTAAGTGTAGAGTACATGTCCAGCAAGCAGGAGGCTCTGGGTTCAACCCCCAGGACAGGAAGGAAGGAAAGAGTCGGGGGTTGGGGAAAAGGAAAGAAGGAAAGGAGATGATCTTCCAGAGTCAAGTCAAGTGTCACTGAGGGTCTCACCTAAGTGTGGCTGGAAAGCAGACACTGAAATTATTACAATGCTATTTTTGAGACTAATCTCATTGAGTAAAAACTAAGCTAAAAATTAGAAGATAGCATGTTATGGAATTATAACACACTTGTGCTTCATGTAACCACTATTGCAGACTGTAATAGGATCTGTGTTAGAAAAATATAGAGACAAAACTCACAGTGTCAATCTTTGCTAAATTTACATCACAAAATTCTTGATGAAATGCATGACATCAAAGAGCTCCCCTTTTTTTTCAGTATCTTTTTTTTTTTTTTTTTTTTTTTTTTGAGACAGGGTTTCTCTGTGTAGCTTTGCGGCTTTTCCTGGAACTCACTTGGTAGCCCAGGCTGGCCTCGAACTCACAGAGATCCGCCTGCCTCTGCCTCCCGAGTGCTGGGATTAAAGGCGTGCGCCACCACCGCCCGGCTTTTTTCAGTATCTTAACAGGGAATTACTTTTAATCTCATGAGCTGAAATGTAAAATAATACAGCTACTCCTGGAAACAATCTGGCAATTTCTTTAAACGTTAATCATACTTTACCACCCAGTATTTCCACTTTCGTGTATGTGTCCTAGAGGACAGAGATTTTACATCCACACAAAAACCGGTACATGAATGTTCACAATGGTTTTATTTGTAGTGGGCAAGATCCAGAAATAATCCACATACCCATCAACAGACGAAAGGTTAAATAAACTGTGGTGCATAGTTACATGGACTACCTACTCAGCAGAAAAAAAAGGATACAAAAACAGGGTGCCAAATAAACTGCAGGTACACGGAACAACAGGGGTGGGAAGAGAGAGAAAGGAGAGAGAGAGGGAAAAGGAGAAAGAGTAGGGTGGAGAGAGGGAAGGAAGGGACGGAGGAAGGAAGGAAGGAAGGAAGGAAGGAAGGAAGGAAGGAAGGAAGGAAGGAAGGAAGGAAGGAGGTGTGAGAGAATGTGAATGTGAGTGAGTATACCATGCCTTCTCCTTCTCCTACTTTTCTTCCATCTGCTCTCCCAGCCTGTTGAATGATGCTTTCTTTCTCATTTGTTCTCTCATATATCAATCATCTGGAAACATGCTCACAGACACCCGAAGAGAGCTTTATTAATCCCCTAGGTGTTTCTCAATCCAGTCAAGCTGACAATCAACATTCAACACATCAAACTGGGCTACATAACAAGTTTAAGAATAGCCCAGGCAATAGCAGCAAGACCCTTTCTCAAATACACACATACACAGGCGGGGGGGGGGGGGGGGGGGGGGGGTGGGTGGGTGGGATGGGTGAGGGCAAGTGAGGGAGGGAGGGAGAGAGAGAATTATAAGTCTTCACCAGCCTTCCAAATCACTAAGGTCAAATCACATAGTATTGCTTTGGCAATCTCTCTTTCCGTATGGGATCACAAAAATTCACAAACCAGAAAGTTCAAATAGAAAAGAATAAGTTATCATTATATTATTTTTACCTTATACTCACTAAACAAACAATTGCTGGTCCTATCCTCATTACATATTCCCCGAATGGTTCAGTCTTTGAGGGATACTACAGTTGAATATGAAATGTCTCCTGAATGCTGTTTTTAAATGCTTGGTCACCAGCTAGTGGTATTTGTTTTTGAGGGGGGCAGGTGTCTTGAAACGTTAGGAGGTGGGGCCTAGGTGGAGGAAGTAAACTGGAGGCAGGTTATCGGGGGTTCTACTATCCCAGGGTGTTTCCTCCCCCGCCCCTCTCTTTTCTGGTCAGCCATGAAGTGAGGGGCTCTCAACGCTTCCACTGTCATGATGTCCTTCCAAGCACATCACACAAAGTGTGGACGGACTTGGAAATTGGGATCTACGTTAAATAATCTTTCCTCCCTTACATTCTTTCTTGCATTCGTCTTGGTCACAGCAACTAAAAGGAGACTGCAGGGAAGTAACCAGTGTTTTAAAAATGTGTTCATGAGTGAAAGATATGGGATGTTTATAAAACCTTGAGATGATCCTCATTCTAGCTCAGTGGACACAGGAAATCCAAGGGCAAAGCTAGTTAGAAGTACTAGAAATACCAGGAGATGAGGAGACCAGAACTGATGATTCAGTGTTAGCATCACTCTGCTATGCGTCATTTTGAAACCTAGAACCCTAGATTTCACTTCTATAATCAGTAAGAACTCAGGAACTAAATTACCAATATGTAAAAACTTCCTCATTTTCTCATCTGTTTAATGTAAATAAACAACAGATGCTTACTAGAGCTTCTATTAAGAATAACATCTTTAAAATAATGGCCAGTACAGAATTATACAACTATTATTATTTTTTTTTATTTTTGTCTTTCATTTTTATTTTATTTTATCAGAGCCGAGGACCGAACCCAGGGCCTTGCGCTTGCTAGGCAAGCGCTCTACCACTGAGCTAAATCCCCAACCCCAATTTTTTTTTTTTTTTAAATCTAAAAATATCAACATTTCTAGTGATGGCTCTGTGGCCAATCAGAATTATCATCGTCATGGTTATGAAAGATTAGGCAAATTACACAAAAATAAGTGTGTACAAATATGAGTTCTGAAAGAGAAATGGTGCGCGTGCGCGCACGTGTGTGTGTGTGTGTGTGTGTGTGTGTGTGTGTGTGTGTGTGCAGGCATGCTGGCTTGTGTATATACATATGGAGGCCAGAGGTCAATGTCCAGTATCTTCCTCTATTACTCTCCACCTTATTTTTTGAGGCAGAGTGGTTTATCGTACTGAGAGCTCACCTTTACAGCTACACTGGGACCCTTCTGCCTGCCCCCAACTCTCCCATGTTCCTCCATACTGAAATGTGCCACTGTGACTGGTTTTTATATGTGTACTAGCAATCTGAATTCAGGTCTTCATGCTCTTGTGACCTACACACTGTCTCATTTCTGCACCTAAGGCATGAGTTCTTAAACTGGAATTTATCCATGAACCATTTTTCCATCCCTGCTTGTTAGCAATGTTTAGTAGCCTTTGTTAAATTAGGTGTTGAAACATTATTAGGATCACATTACATATCCCCATTCTTTAAAGGATGGTTTTATAGGTATTCTGGCAAAGCATCCAATGAGAATATTATCTGGATGAGGAATGAATAAACAAATTCATATAACCAGGCCAAACCCAGTAGGTATCAAGAATGAGTTTCTGGGTTTATTCCAGCATTTTTCTGGGACTTGAAATTTTACTTTTTAAAATGTAGTTTTTAGTATTTATCTTTAAAAGTACATGCAAGATATACCAAAGTTGAAAGTAATTATAAAGAAAATAATTGTGAGTTTCAGTAATATTTTCATGACCATGCAACCACTCATAACTTTTACATATGCAATCACTACTTCTAAACTGTATTTCAGAATAAATCATGCAAACCCACAGCTGTGAGATTAAGTAGAGAAGAGAAAAATCCCCATTTCTGGCACAACTTCAAATGCCTCAACGAAGACAGAAAATGTCAAACACAAAGATTCCATTGAAGCTCTGCAGCTCCCAGGGGCAGACAGAAACCGCCAATGCTTTCCGGATGCTAACATACTTAACACACTCACCTCTGCTACACTGTAAGAAAGCCTGGCTAACGGGAACTCAGGACAAGCCACTCCTGTGCTGTGGACGAGCTCTGTTTCCAGTGCTGATGTGGTTAGAAGGACAATGGGCCCCCTTTGGTCCTTTCCCTCATGTGACCCTTCTTAAACATTCCTGTCACACTGATCTAAGGCAAATGGAGTTTTCAGTTTTCATGCTATTTTCAGCTGGCAATGGTTGATCTTCTAACGCTACACAATGCAGGGTTCCACTAGATCCCAGTTCACAGAACACACGTGAAGTTTACACTTATCTATTGACACTGAGGAAGTTACTCATGGAAGAATTTTCTTTGGTCCTTGAACACAGGCTGGCCATGCTGCAATGGTTGTTTGAAATGAAACAAAAACAGAAATAAAAATATCACAACAGTGAAGTAAGCAATTTTTAAACTAAAATTTTCAGAACTTCTAGTGATGGATAGACCTCCACTTGCAATAGCTATATAGAAAGACTTAATTCTTAGGAATACAAACTTAAGGAACTATGACATAAAGGAACAAAGAACAGATGCAGATGTGAGCAATGGAGTGATGTGCCAGTTCTTGCTTAGGATGTTTAGTTTCTCTTTTTAAGCCAGTAAATAATTTTAAAATCACAGTTTAAATTATTTTTCTCCTGGAAATAGACAAATTGACTTTACTGCATAGAATTTCACATGAAAAAGTAACCAAAGAATATCAAGTAACTAAGAACTATGAGGAGGAATAGCCAGGCTAGGGATATTGAGATCTTCTTTGAAATCTCTACAGCTAACATGGTGTCCTGAAACACCAAGAGACAAACAGACCAGTGAAACGGAACAGCAAACCTACAAGGAGACGTGACCAATAGGGAAATTCTAATACATGAAACAGGTGTGTCAGCTCTGAGACCAAAATATATAGCTTTAAAATCCATCCATCAGTCCGTCCGTCTGTCCATCCATCCATCCATCCACCCACCCACCTACCTACCTACCTATCATCTATATACTCATCACATGTATTTGTAGGGAGTTAGGGTCAGAGGACAATTTTATGGAGCTGGTTCTCTTCTTCTACTGTTTGGTCCTGGAGATTGAACTCAGGTCATCAGGCTTGGCAGCAGGTGTCTTTACCATCTAAGCCATCTCACTGGCTCCCAAATTAGACCTTTTAGCAGACAATGTTAGGAAAACTGGATAGCAATTTGTCAAAAGAAAGTTTGACTTATTCCTAATGTCAATTGTAAACAAAAATTCCAAAGTGATCCAATAAAAACAAAAACAACAAAAATGACACAATTACCTTTTGATTGGGTAAGTTCCTGTATATTTGAGGGTAGAAAAGACTCTGTAATCATGACTCAAAATCCAGACAAAATTTAAAATGAAAATCACTATGTTTGAGTATTAAAGAAAATTAAGCAACAAACACCATAAACAAAGTCATAAGACAAATTATATGCAGCTAGATCATAGAGAACTAATGTTTCTAATTTACAAACAGCTTCAAAAATTTGATGAAAAAGACACCAAAAATAACAATTTTTAAAGGTGAGCAAAAAGCATGCATAAATAATTCACACAAAAGATAAAAAGTTCAATTAAACTGTGAAAATATATTC
The DNA here is from genome assembly GCF_007827085.1 of Peromyscus californicus insignis. Lineage (NCBI taxonomy): Eukaryota > Metazoa > Chordata > Mammalia > Rodentia > Cricetidae > Peromyscus > Peromyscus californicus. Next base: position 67,968,215 of record NW_026294424.1, read on the forward strand.
AACTTCACTTAAAAGAAAAAAATCAAATTGGAATGATATCTAATACCAAAATGGCATTTATCACCCAATAGATTGGTAAAAATTCAGAAGCTTAATACTGTGGTGTATTGGTGAGGCTTCAGGAAAACAAGCTCTTGTACATATGACTAGTAGGATGGCAGATGGTACAACTATGCAGGGTCATTGGTAATGCTTAGGATCAATAAATCTGTATGCCAGAGGAACAGGAAACCTCCTGTGAGAGTCTGTCTCCTAGGACTGTCAAAAGCTATACCCGTTAAGTCTCACCAAACTGACTGCCTAACCATGGCTGAACAAGAGCACCAAGAGACATGCTAACATGGTTGGCGAAAGTCCATGAGGCCTAAACCCTACACAAGGAACTACAATTAACTAGGGAGTCCTGAGATTGGGAGAAATAGTCTTCCCCATGGAAGAGCATACCAACTGGTTATCTAATACCAAGTGATCAGCACTGAAAACATATACATACAAGTAACATAATACAGACCAAGAAGATTGTATTTATGTATTTAGGACACACACACACACACAAACACAAACACATAATGAAAAAAAAGAGGCCATGTATGAATTTAAAAGATAGTAATAAGGGGCATTTGGAAAGGTTTGAAGTGAGAGAAAGGAAAGGGGAAATAATGTAATTTTATTACAATCTCAAAAAGGAATATTGACTGGATTTCTATTTATTGAGGTCATATTGACCTATGCCACTTGCTAATATGTGAGTGAATCTGCCACAATTTAGACTTTAGGCAATGATTTTGAGTTTTATTAGTGGTGCCTTTTAAAAATTAAGCTGTCTATTTAAACTAAAACTAAAAATAAGAACCTAAGAACCTCAAAATAAACAAAGGTCCCTAGGAAACCTGGGACAAATGGCTAACTGAGGTGCCTATTAACACATCAAGGCGGACACTGGCCACCAGTCTGCCAGTCTCTGGGCATCACAAGTACCAGTTAGAGAGCCCTGGCCCTATCCTAAGCCTCTCCAGCCTGAGCTGTGCTTCCCTGCCCCAGGGTCTCTTCCTAGATAACTCAGCCATCTTGGCTGTGCGCTCTCCCCTGCTCTGCTCTTGGCCTTTTGGTGCTCTTCTCTCTCTGTCCTTTTGCACTGTCTCCTCTTCCTCCTCTCTTCTCTTCTTCTCTCGCTCTCCTCCCCTCTTTCTCCTCTCATGGCCATGTTCAGTCAGGACTCTTCCAGATGCCTCTGGCTGTTCTCTCCCGCATAATTAAAACATAAACCTTCTCTTCAACCATACTGAGGAGCGATCATGTCCTCACTTTCATTCAGGGTTGATTAAGATGGAATGTAATAAAGCAATGCTTTTATAATGAAAAAAGACTATAAACAAATAAAACATCAAGACAGGAGGGCCCATGAGTGGAAAAAGTTTAGATTATTCCTTTTCCTTTACCCATTTCAGTCCAGTTACACTCAGTGTATACCAAACACATTCCGAGCACTTACTGCATACCAGGTACTATGCCACAAGAGAGGAAAATAAATATGAATAAAAAAGGATGGTACCATGAAGGCGTAAGCTCTTTGAAGGCATAGGCCTTTTCTAGCTTGCCTACAGCATCCCCAGAACCTACTCTTGCCTGGCATGTAGGAGGTCTTCAATGGTAAGAGGCAGCTGATGAAATGAAGTTTCATTTCAAGAAGTTCATGGTCTCCTGGCAGTTAAAAGTTAATAACACCAGTCCTAAGGAGGAGTGCGTTCACCACCTGTGCTGGAGAGCTTTCTACTGTTCTTGTTGTTTTGAGATAGTTTCTCTCTGTAGCCCTGGCTGTCCTGGAACTTGCTCTGTGTGGTGACATTGTGTCCTCCAATATATTGTGCACCCTAATAAACTTATCTGCGGTCAGAGAAAAGAACAGCCACTAGACAGACATAGAGGCTAGAAAATGGTGGCACACACACCTTTAATCCTGTCACTTGGGAGGCAGAGATCCATTCAGATCTGTGTGAGTTCAAGGCCACACTGGAAACAGCCAGGCATGGTGACACAAGCCTTTAATCCCAGGAAGTGATGGCAGGAAGCAGAAAGGTATATAAGGTGTGAGGACCAGGAACTGGAGGTTTTAAGCTTTGAGGCTTTTAGCAGCAGATCAGCTGAGATCCATTCGGATGAGGACACAAAGGCTTCCAGTCTGAGGAAACAGGATCAGCTGAGAAGTTGGCAAGCTGAGGTTAGCTGTTGCTCGTTCTGTCTCTCTGATCTCTCAGATATCACCCCACTATTTGGCTCCGGGTTTTTTATTAATAAGACATTTTAAGATTCATGTTACAGCTCTGTACACCATGCTGGCCTCGAATTCACAGAAATCTGCCTGCCTCTGCCTCTTAAGTGCCGAGATTAAAGGTGTGTGCCACCATGCCTGGCTCTGGCTAGTTTTTATGTTAATTTGACAGAGGCCAGGGTCATCTGAGAAGATGGAACATCAATTAAGAAAATGCTTCCATATGATTGGCTTGTAGGCAAGACTATGAAGTATTTTTCTTGACTAATGACTGGCATGGGGAAGGGCCCAGCCCATGTGGGCAATGCTGCCCCTGGGCAGGCAGTCCAGAGTTGTACAAAAAAGCAAGCTGAGCAAACCATTGGGATCGAGTCAGTAAGCCGCACTTCTCTGGCTTCTGCCTCAGTTTGTGCCTCTAGGTTCCTGCCCTGATTGAATTCCTGCCATTAATCCCCGCAGTGATGGACTGTTACCTGGAAGTAAAAGATAAAACAAATCCTTTCCTCCCCAAGTTGCTTTTGGTCTTGGAGTTTTATCACAGCAATAGAAACTCTAACCAAGATTCCATCTATGAATAGTTACTGATTAGATCAAGAGACTATAGTGATCAATACAATCTGAAGTGATACATGAGCACAGAAAGTTCATCCAAACTTTCTATCAGGGAAAAATTGCTTTGCAAGAGCTTTGAGAACTTACTCATAGTTGGAGTAAGTAGACTACTCTTCCAGGTTCCATGTAGAACAAGGCATGCTAACAGTTCCAGCAATGACAGTATGCTATTGACTGTGATCAGGTGGAACACACTCCTCCCACCACTAGAGGAGGACAGGGCTTTCTCACACACTTGACCAACAGATGATTAACTTGAGACATCAGAACTTGCCAGAGTCACAGGCTGACTTGGCAAGGATTGGGCCTCCAGCAGCAGACTCCCTCCCTGACCCCTTTTCTGCCTTTTAACCCCTATATTATATTCCTTCTTGGAAGGCTAATGTTTCAGTGGTATGCATACTGGAAGGGATACAAAAGGCATGTTAGATATCCACTCTAACTCTGAGTGGTTATTGTTTCATGGGAGAAGTCTGGAGTTAGTCTCTAAGAAACTGGAAAGAAGGGTCAACATAAATGCTTTCCTTACAATGCTACCCACATCTCCAAGTTTCTTTTTAAAAGGGTACAAGACAGAGAAGGGGTAGGTATAGGAAAGTCAGCAAGAGAAAAAATCCCAAGGTTGGATGGTTATGAAAAAGTTCAAGATTCCTTAAGGTTCTTGGTTCAGCATACATGGTTCAGCTTGCCTAGACTGCTGTGTTTGGAAAAGGCATAGCTTACCCCTCAAGCATGCTTTCTTATTAGAACCTCCCAGACCTGTGAAGAGACAGTAATCTCCTGGGAAAACAGATACACTGAGTTACTTCAATCACAAAGAGGAAATCCAGAACCTTGCACTGATCAACAGTGACCTCATATCACATTCCAAAGCTGGCCTCTTACTACAAAGAGCTCAGAGAGGCCAGTGCCTCGCTCTCCTCCAGCAGTCATGGATGAGAAAACCCTGTATTGTTAAAGAAGGGAAAGCACAGTGGGAAGACAATCAGTGTCCCTCAAGCAGCCTCATCTGTCTTTCATAACCAGGAAGGAAATGGGCACCATGAATAGGTACTGAAAAGTTCTTGCTTTACAATACTGTCTTAGTTAGGAACACTATTGCTGTGATGAAACACTGTGGCCAAAGACAACTTGGGGAGGAAAGGGTTTACTTAGCTTACACTTCTACATCACAGTCCATCATCAAAGGAAGTCAAAACAAGAACCTGGAGGCAAGAGCTGATGTACAGAGGCCATGGAGGGGTGCTGCGTACTGGCTTGCTCTTCATGCCTTGCTCAGCCTGCTTTCTTATAGAACCCAGGACCACCGCCCAGGGGTGGCCCCACTCAGAATGGGCTATGGCCTCCCATATCAATCACTAATTAAGAAAATGCCCCATAGGCTTGCCTACAGCCCGATCTTATGGAGATACTTTTCTCAGTTGAGGTTCCCTCTTCTCTAATGCCTCTAGCTTGTGTCAAGTTGACATAAAACTATCCAGCACAAATACCAAGCTTGATCAGAGCTAAAAGGAGAAAAGATAAAATAGGCTGGGGTTATAGCTCAGCAGTAGAGTGCTTTGCCTAATCTGCATAAGAGCCTTAGTTTGATCACCAGCACTGGGAAAGTAAATAAATAAAAAGAAAACATACAATATTTTTACAATCTGATGACAAGAAGAGTTAGCAATTAGATGCCTTAGATATCTTAGATACAATTAGATACAGTTAGAAAAAAGATACCTTAAATACATACATACATACATACATACATATATGTATACATATACATGTGGTTCAGCTTGCCAACTACACCCAATTAAAGCTAGGGAAAAGGGAGACAAAACTAATTCTCAAAAACGAGCTTAGTGGCTGCATCTCTGTAACTGAAGGCAGACATCAGTGCTGCAATCGCTACCCCACTAGAACATGAGCTGTCATTTGATGGAGGAGACCCACATACAGCATATTGTTGATGTCATGATTCAGGCACTACTAAGAAAACTACCCCAAAAAGGTGGCATAAATTGCTCGGGAGCACTGGCAATCAACACAACCAGCATGCACAACCAAGCCAGGTGATCTGAGGACCCTACTCCTAGGACAGTGGTAAGAGGGTGGTTAACCTATACTTTGTCTGGAAGGGCAGACAGAGCCTGGGTGTTAACAAAACAAGTGCTCCTTGTTAACTTAGACACAGCCTTCATAGGAGGAAAAGTACTAGGTTAGAATCAGTCAGGCCTGATCAAACTCAAGAGGACATTTTCTTGAATGAAAAGAAAGTGTGTTGAAATTTGTAAGGTCACCAAAGTTCAATATTCCCCAAATGGCTTTTGGCAGACAGTAGCCTAGGTAACCTTCCACAAATAAAAATAAAACCCTAGATTTTCTGCAAATGGAAAATTGCTGGTCACCATCCAAAGTCTGCAGGTATTTAAGGATGCAATTAATATTCCCAAGCTGCCTCTTCCTGTCATCTTCCAACAAAGCCAATGACCCTGAATCCCCTAACACTCAGGATTCCAGTGGCAGATTTATACAGCTAACTAATGTTTCCAAGTGGCTCACATGCCACAACTGTCCTTGATGCATTCAGGATCTCTGAGGACACTTATGCCTGTGGGGGTCTCAAGTTCCTATATACAAGTTCTGTCACATGACAGAACAAGTGGGTCATTTCCAAGTAGATACCAACTGCTTGTCACTGTCATCCGACAGGCAGGGAGGTGGCCATGAGCACCACATGTGATGGTACAGCAGAAGCCACACGCTGCATGGCATTTGTGGACTCTAGGCCATATTACAGAAGGAAGCGAGGAACAGATTTCGGAGGAGCATAGGTCCCCAAGAAGTAGTCACCACTCAGTTCCAACCATTCCTTGCATTTTTAACATTTTTTTTCAAACAGAAAACAATACTAACCAACTAATCTAGTGAGATAGCTATTCACATAAAGTCTATTTTTCAAGTTGGATTTGGACCCAAAGTTCTCACAAACACCCAGTAGGCCAAACCAAACAGCGAAGGCTTTATGGCTGTGTGTCTACAATCCAGTTCACTTCTGATAGACAAAGGGAAAGAGAGGTGGAACCAGGAGATGCTGTCATATACAATTCCTTCACGTCCTTTCCAATGCTATAAAATAAATGGCCCTGTGAGTTACTGGGAAACCAGCTGAGGGCCATGCTGATACTCAGAGGGAGTGTACTGAAAGGACAGGAGATGGCGGGAAGCTGCAAAGAATGTGATCTTGACACCTGTGGTGGGAGAAAGTGACATTCCAGCCATCTTGACCGCATGCTGTCTCACAAAACATTAACATCACTAACTGGTTGTAGCTGGTTCAAAGATGATTTCATTGCCAGAGTGACTCTTTTTTTTAAAGCAAGCATTAATCTAAGTACCTACCAAGAGTACTCTTATTTTTCTTGTCTTCATTTCCAAAATGGGCGAAGCATTTCGGCTCCCATCATCATATCACATTATCTACATAAACCTGTGGTAGACCCACTGGGACCATAGCCATGGAATAACTTTCTAAGATCCACTTACTTCGGGCTAAGAGAAAGGTATAAAGGAAACAAATCCTGGGCTCCAACTCTAACCCTGACAAGCTCCAGCCCACTCGGTATGAAAGGGAAGGAAGAGTTCTTGTCCTGCCAAGACCTTCAGCCACTAAACGGAACAGCTGTGTGACAATCAACAATGGTAAACAAACAGGACACACAAGGGGGGGGGGGTGGAAAAGCTCAGTCCAGTCAGTAGGCAACACTGCAGGACACAGAGAACCTTGGCTTTGGTCCCACATGGGCCATGTCGATTTCTAGCTCCTCCGCTTACAGTGTCATAAATAAGTGACTTTGCCTGGCTCATCCCATCTTCTCCTCTGTAAGACGGGGTAGCAACCCCTGTGTCAGGGGTTTGCAGTGAAGACCAAATGCAAGGAAAGTTCTTAATAAATGGTAGCTGCACTCATTCTTAATATTATAAATGTATCTTATTCATACAAACAAATTAAGATTATGGTGATATTTTATTTGTATTAAAATGTTATTTGTATGTTAATAAATAAAGTTGCCCGGGGGTCAGAGCTATTAGCAAGCCATAGGAAAGCAGGGCAGTGGTGGCGTACGCTTGTAGTCCCAGCACTTGGTAGGCAGAGCTGGGTAAGTCTCTGTGTGTTCAGGGATACAGCCATTATTGGATACACATGCCTTTAATCTCAATACCAATCATGGAAAACCTGGAGGTCTATACAGACAGGCCGTGAGGAGGCGGTCATGTGGTTGGGTTTACAACCAATGAGAAGGCAGGACAGGAACTCTATATAAAGACTTTAACACAGAAAGTAGCTCTGGTTGGAGAGGTGGAACCACTGCAGGAGGAAGGGTAAGGTTTTAGCTCTTAGCTCTGACCTCTTGGCTTTCTTCTTTGCACTGGTTCTGTGTTTCTTATTTAATAAGAAGGTTGGTTACATCTACATAAGATATTTCTGAACTGTGAAAGAATTGTAGTAGTCTCTAACTCATGTCCACCATTTTGCTGTTTGTCTTGAAGTGCTACAGACAGAGTACTCTATTGGCCATTTGCCAGCCAGCATTATTATCACATCACGACAGAAGTTCCTTCCAACAATGGTCAGATTGGAGAAGAGCAGGGAATTAAAAGACGGATTTAATAATGTTTTGACGGGAGATGTCGAGTAGTGTGTTCCATGTCTGACCAGGAAAACCAGGTGACGGGGCAGAGGACAGGAACGATGACGAGAAAAACCAGGAGAAATGGGGGGACAGCTAACTGAGCCGGAAGTCTCCAGAGTCTAAAGGTTTGATTGTGATTGTATGCAAACACGAAGATGCAAAGCATGACTCACATGGACAGTTGCTATTCTCTGCTCTCACTGCACAGAATGCTTTCCTGACGGTATCTCCCAGCGGGAGATGTCACAACTCCCCTTCCCTCCATGGTCCATGCTCTTCTTCGGGCACCATTCTGTTGTCCAAAACAGGCCCTCCGTAACTGGCCCCACATCTGTGCTCTTGCAAAGTGTCACGGGAAACTCTGAAACAGAGTCACAGCTTCCTTCCTTATTAGTATTTACTGTTCAGTTAATACTTAGCAAGAGCCTACTACTATACGCCTGCAGACAAGATTAGCACTTGAGGTACAGGGGTGTGCAAGACCCAGGGAGTTTATGGTCCAGAAGGGAAGGTCAGACACTATTGAAATTATTACACAACTATACAATAAAGCATGTTCACTTTAAAACACACAGTAGGCTGGGGTGCAGTGAAGCAATCTGGAGGGTGGAGGAGGCTGACCTCAGGCCCTGTGGTTTGGAATGAGCTCTAAAGGGGTTAACTGCACTGCCCTGGGGAAGCATGAGGGCAGTATAATATGTTTAGGTAAGCACAAGACTTGTGGTAGGAACAAAGGCAATGAAAGAAGAAAGCAGGCCCCAGAGGGAGGTGATCATGGAAAAGGATACTCTACTGCTCTGCAAGACCAGTACTGAGGGTGTGTGGCTGAATCCAGACACAGAAGACGCCCTGGGTGTAGCACACTATTTGTAACTGTTTGGGGCTCCTCCCTACCCTGAGGAATAATATCCCAGATTTTTTTCAGCCTGATCATGTGTACTTTTACTGTTCTATTATTTTAGGAAAAATGTTGATTTTTTTTCCCCCCACTGTCAAATAGAAAGAAAAACAAGAGCCGATCAAAAACTCACAATATGGTGCTGGGTGTATAGCTCGGCGCTGGAATGTTGCCCAACACCATTAAGGCCCTAAGCTTAATCCCTACACTGAGAGAGGCAGACAGGGGAAACACAGATACATTTTTTCCAGAAATATTTTCCTGATTTTTTTCACACATTAAATATGTGTTTAAAATAAATTTAGGCTCAAGCAGGAACTGCCAAGATAATAGCAATAGGAATAGCTAATGCTGGGTCCCCACACACATGGACCATCCAAACCCCTACCACCACCACCACCCCCACCCCCCACCCACCCCAGATGGCTTCTGTTCTGCTGGAGGCTCTGAGGATGGCTTCCCAGACACATAACAGCTCCCACACCTCCAGCCTGTACCTAGCAGGGCTGCTCCTCTGAAATGCCATAATCACCCCTAATCAAAAGCCCTTACAAATGCCTGTTTCTAAAGAGGCAGATGATGTCATTCTTGTCTGGATTCCTGCTCCCTGGGAGAACAACTTGAAATAATCAGGAGAAGTGTGCTAACTCCTCAAGCACCCAGGCACCGAGTGCTCGGTGCCTGCTTTCTGATTTCTCTCGGAGAGGTGTTAAATGAGGGACAGGAAGGAGTGGAGCTGACAGCAGGACAGAGATCACATTTTAAAAATGAATAAAACTACAGTTACCCACTGTACGGAAACCAGTTTCCAGGAACACAATGTAAAGCACTCTGCAGTTATTAACTATGAACATCTGTGTTGCTTTGCTTCCTACAAAACACAGAGGTAAAGAACACTAGCAGCTGTAACTATAGTTATTCCTGTGTTTGGTTTCTACACTCACGAAAAGGGTGTGCATTCCCGGCCAGAAAAGTATGCAGACACATGTAATGAGGAAGAAACCTTCCTTGGCCCGTGTCTGAATTCCTTGCGTGGTGTTGATATGCACAGGGAAGGGACCTCAAATCCTACACCACTATGTGAAAAGAATTGTTCAGATTAAACCATACACGATACAGCTAAGGAAGAAAGAGTCTACTCATTTTAGTGAATGGTTTGGATAAAACCACAGCTTCTAAAACCTAACACACTAACTCTTGTTGCATTAGAAAATGTAAATTGCTAATGAGCACTGCACCATATCAGCTTCCTGTTCCAGTTGGCTCGCTGTCAGCTTGGCAGGAAATCAAGAGCCTGAGGAAGAGGTGCAGGCATGTGTTTTGCTGTAAAAAATGAAAGGAATAAAAAAAAGGAGGAGCATTTTATACATGCTTCAGTGAAAATCACCACCCTGCTTGGGACCAATTCAGTCCAGGTGCTAAGAACAGAGTAAACAGGCAACACACGAAGACAGACAGGCAGCCTCTTCGAGAATTACATTTCTGATTACATCTATAGTTATGTTTCAAAACACAAGCCAGTGTGACTGTGCGTGTGCACATACATGCCCCTTTCCATGTCCAGCATGTTAGTCTTTCATTCTCCCATCATCCAGGAAGTCTCAGCCTAGAGTCTGTTGTATCTCTTTCTTATCATCCATCCACCCATCCACCCATCCATCCATCCATCTATCTCCCAACTTTGCCACAATTTTAGGCTGAAATGTTTGTACCTCAATGTTTTTCTTCACTGTCAATAAATATTAAGACACCAACATTCTCAAGATCTTCCTTCACAACATCACTTTTTGATTCATTTATCATGTTATATACATGTGATTTCATCCAAGGCATCATGGCTACAATAGACCAACTCCAAAACATGTAAAACACAATATTGACTGACACTGTCACCTGGCATTTATCACATTTACTGATTGATTTTGCACCAGTACTTATTAAAATGTTAGAATGCTTTCTCTGAAGAGTGAGTTTACAAATGATTTAAGTTCTATCGGGATAATTAGGGAACAAATGAGAATCACTTTTGTGTTCAAGAAAGTCCAATCATAAACCATCTTAAGGAAATGCCTGCCCTTCAAAAGCTAACACTCAAAGAATTATAAATAATTACACAACAATCACAATTATTAGAGCTAATTGAATGTAGAGGGGCAATTACAAGGTGCAAGAGGCTTTAGTCCTTTGTCTTTTCTCCTCCTCTTTCTCTTCCTTTGAGATAGGATCTCATTACATAGCCTAGGCCTGGAACTCACTATGTAGCCCAGGCTAGCTTTGAACTCATGACCCTCCTGCCTCAGCCCCCTGAGTGCCGGGATCATGAGCCTGTTCCACCATGCCTGGCATTAGTTTCAGATATTATTTCAGTCAATACCTGCTCTGATGCTATTTTATAAGACACTAGAGCAGCAGTTCTCAACTGTGGGTCATGACCCCTTTGGGGTCACATATCTGATATCCTGCACATCAGATGTTTATATTACTATACATAACAGTAGCAAAATGTAGTTTTGAAGTAGCAATGAAATAATTTTATGGTTGAGGGTCACCACAACATGAGGAACTGTATTAAAGGGTCACAGCTTTACAAAGGTTGAGAATCACTGAATTAGAGAAATTCAGGGTGCATTCCAATGGGCATATTGGGGAGCAGGTTTTCTCCTCATTGTGATCTTTTCGGCCATACCTGGCCCCAACCAGAGCTATGTTTTCAAAACAACTACACTTGTATATCACACATTCTTTTATTATTGGGAAATTTATACCATATCTGTTGTTTATAAAACCTAGTAAAACCTCTTAGTTAATTGTCAAATCATATGCATAATTATAGTCATTAGCTACTTAACAATAGGGGTGTGTTCTGAGAAATACATCATCAGGTGATTACATCATAATGTGAACATCAGAGTTGACTACACAAATCTAGATGGTGTAGGTTACACTCTATATGGCTTCTTGATGTAATCAAGAGACAATAAACATGAGACTCTCTGTAAACCCACTGTCACATCTGCTGTCCATGGCTAACTGGAATGTCATTATTTGATGCATGACAGCACTACAGTTTATACTGTTTGCAGATATAAAATTTGGTGACATAGAAAGTATGCTCCATGCATTTATACACATATAAATATCAGCACAAGAAGATCTCTCCTAGTGTTATAATTAATAATGATTGCTTTATATGATGTGTCAAGGAAAAATGAAGTGCTAAAAATGAAGGAATAATTTGTAGGGATCCCTTACGTTAGTGAGACTGCTTTGCAATAGGCAGCTCTGTATTTCTTTCTGCACAGCTCGGGATGTATTTTAAATATGTAGTAAACATTTTAAACTTCACTTGATATGGCTATTTAGTAATATGTGCTGTGGTTAACTGTTTTAATATGTTGGATAGTAAAACCAAATGTAACAGTTCCAACATTTCTCGGGGGAGTGATCGGGGAGCAGACATATGTTATTCATCAGAGTTTGCAACAGAAATCTTAGAAATCAAGAGAAGTGAGGACCCAGGTAGGGAAACGAATTACAAGCCATGGTAGAAAACAACTCGATAAAGCTCTCTGTTTTGTTCTGGCAGGCCTGAGACAAGAAAGGAAAGCAATCTTCAGTGGAAGTGCCTGATACCTGCGTGCCATAATACAGGAAAATCTACAGGTTAGAACCAATAGACAAGGTGAAACCTTACATGGACTTTTTTTTATTAATCCCAATGAGTTCCTTTAGCTGTGTGTGTTGACTCTGTGGTCATGGGTTGGTACACTATCACCTATAATAATGAACTAATATTTTTACTCAAGTGTATGAAATTCAAAGGCCAATAATGGACTTACAGAATCACTCTTAGGGTTATTACCAAGTCAGAAGGAATGGTCAAGAGAAAGATTTATAAAGTCTTGCAGTGTTTTTTAAATTGAAATGGTCTCCATAGGGACAGAAACATAGAACAATGCATCATCTGAAGTTTGATGTATTACTGAGAGAAACCTATGAGATGAGAAAAGGATGCATATGTGATACTAAAAGAAATCTCAAAGGAGAAATTCATATTAGCTCCTCTTTTATTTTTCTTTAACAATTCTCTGTTTGAAAATGCTTCATATTTTACAAGAATTACCTTTCACAAACCTAAGGAAAAAGTTTAATAAATCACAGTAGACCTGCAAATATTGGTGTGTTCATATACGAGGAGTAACACTGTTTCTAGATGATTCCTGAAGTACTCTCTCTGGTGGACCTCAGCTGCAAGTCTTGTGTTTCTTCAGGGACACATAAAGCCAAAGCTGAGAACCACCACCCTAATAATAACTCTAGAATGAAAATCCAGAGACAGACTCCAATCCAATTCCTGCACTGAACAGAATATTTGGGTGGTGATTTGAGGCGAGGCCGTTACATTGGTTGTCTTGATTTCTTTGTGTGTAGAGTGAATATACAGGGGTAACTGCTGAGAACAGTTCCACTATCAAAGCACAATAATACTTTGCCTTATGAATTCTAGGCATAAAAATCTAGGCAACTACAAAACTGTCAAAGAGTGTGCCTGGATTTATTGGAGAAAGCAACTCTATCAGTTACTTTTCCATTGCTATGGTAAAATACCATGACCAAACTTATAAAAGGAAAGGTTTGTTTGGGCTTACGATTCCAGAGAGATAGGAGTCCATCACCACCACAGCTGGGAAGCAGGGCAGCAGGTAGACATGCCAGACAGAGCAGAATGCTGAGAGCCCCCATGAAGCTTTGAAACCTCAAAGGCCTTCCCTGGCAATATACTTCCTCCAGCAAGGCCACACACACCTCTTAGACTTTCCCAAACAGTATCACCAACTGGGGACCAAGGGTTCTAACACATGAACCTATGGAAGACATTCACATTCAAACCCTCACAACTGAAAAATGAAAACATGGTGAAAATTGAAACTCTATTATTTTTGTTTTAGATATAACTTTGTCTTCTGTCCCAAAACATGTTCAAAAACTAGTAGTGCAATTGTGAAGAAATTATCACAGAGAAAAGCTGGCACTTCAGGTATGGCTCACTGGAGCTGAGATGCCAATGTTTGTGAAGAATTATCACAGAGAAAGGTTAGCATTTTAGGTATACCTCATTGGAGCTGAGATGCCCATGGTATGTTTATTAGACATACAAGTTTATAGACTCTTACTTGTATATTCTTTGCTATCCCAAGGAGATATATATGAGTGTGCTTTTAATCTATAGTTTTATTACTTAGGATTATCAGCCAATACTGATGTCATCGCCTGGTATTACAACCAAATTCTGTCCCTAAGAAATCCTTTTTGGTCAGACTCGTCTCAACAATGGAATTCATTATTGATGCATAACAACAATGACACATTGAGCATCAGGCTCTATGTTGGGCACTTGGGACATTTTAGCTCATGGGTTTTGACTACTACGTCTTTGTTGGATGCATTTTAGTTATGAAGAAACTGAGAGTCTGTGAGGTTAAATGATCCACAATTACTGAGAGTCAGAACCTAGACCTATTTGCACCAAGTTCTTCTTCAGAGTCTCAACACTTAGTGCTACTGCTGCCCCAGGGTTTCTATGCTTGGAGAATTTAGAATAATGCCAAATAAAAAGATGTGTTCAATCAATACTGATAAATTGAAAATGTGATATAAGCCCAGGACAATATATTATTTTAGCATTTGAAATAAAAACAATTCCAATATTATAAGTATAAAATGAGAATATGTGGGTTATTACTTTACCTTACAATATACCATTTTGCTTTAGAATTTCCTGCCAAGAATGTCTACAATAATAACTGTGGCAAATATAAGTTCCTACCTATTGTCCATTCCCACATTCCTTCTAACAGAAAGCTTACTTCGTCGTCTCCGGATGAAGCTTTCATAAAAACTACTGGTTCCCTAATGAAAATGATGGTGGGGGTACAGATGCAACTAAGAAGTGCCCTTCCCCTCTACCTTTCTTACTTCTTATCTAAACCCTTAGACAGGTGGTCTCTGGAGAGTCCTGCACCTCAAGACTACAGTGATGGAACCACAGCTTCAGGCCACTCAAGAAGACCATCTCTAATCTTTCAGAGAAAAGCAAATCCTCATCCGTTAGGTTCATCAAGTGCAATGTATCCTGAGGCACTGAGGCTAAAATCCCTAATCCCATATTATCACAAGGGAGCAAAATAAATTTAACGTGCATTATACTATTTCTAGTTTCACTGTGCCTCGAGCTTAAATCACAGAATTTTGAGATACTCAGAATTATTCATTCTCTCATTTTTGCATTAAACTGAACTAAACAGACCTAGTGCCCTATGACCTTGTATTTAAAGGCACCATAAAAACCCAGGGAAAATAAATGAATGAGCATGACAAAAACTAACCAAAAAGTTTATCCAAATTAGTTTTATGTATTAAAAGCCAATATGTTCATTTGTAGGAAAACAAGTAGAGACACTGTGTTAAGCTAAATAAGCTAATCATGGGAAGACAAAAGACCTGAAAATAGAAGAGGGATTATTATGGAGGCAATGTGCTATGTGAGACTGAGTGGCAGAGGGTACACTTCTACTGGAGGACAGAATACAAAGGAGAGTGGGCATAAACTACATTAAAACTCATTAATATGTACAACTAATGTGTTTTAATAACAGTTTCAAAGTGTGGTTTGCTCTAAAAGAATATGGAGGCTTTTCTTTCTTTTTTCTTGACTCAGTGCTTTCTAAGCAATGTCCCCTAGATCAGTGGTTTGCTCCTAACAGGCCACAGGCCTATCAAACTGCTGTCTTACCTCAGTCCACAGGTCAGCTTTGAGCCCAGAGTAGCTAATACCCCCTAGGCCAGCTGCCTTGAACCACAACAGTCTGCCCACTCATGTCAGTTCACCATATGTCTTAGGGTATCTATTGCTATGATGAAACACCAACCAGAAACAGCTTGGGGAAGAGAGGGTTTATTTCATTTTACAGTTGTAGTCCATCATGGTAGGAAGTCAGGGCAGGACCTCAAGGCAGGCTCCTGGAGGCAGGAACTGAAGCAGAGGCCATGGACTAATGCTGCTTACTGGATTGTTTCTCATGGCTTGCTCAGCCTTTCTTAGACCATCTACCCAGGAGTGACACACCACGCACGCTCTGTGGGATGGACTGACCCCCATCTATCATCAATCAAGAAAATGCTCCACAAGCCAATCTGATGGGGGCATTTTCTCAATTAAGGTTCCTCCTTCCTAATGACTCTAGCTTGTGTCAAGTTGACAAAAAAAAAAAAAACCAAACAAACAAACAAAAACACTAGCCAGCAAGCCATGCAAACGTCTGTCTCCCTATGTGCATCAGCTGCTAAGGTTTGAAGAGCTCAACCTACGTGACACATGCTAGCAAAACAATTATTTATTTACAACCCCAAATGTACCCCACACTAGTTCTCACACAGAACATCATTTTATGCTCATCAAAATCACAAGTGATCAATAAGGACCGTGATGTTCAATATCAAGGCTCAAGGCCAGGGAGCTGCCAGCTAGCACCACATTGCTAGGAAATGGCAGGACCAGAACTTTTAAATCATGGATTTCTGCAATCAAACCTTCTGCTTTTTCCAGTACACCTCTCTGTAGGACAACATTCCAAGAGTACACTTCAAAATCTGCATTAAATTTCATTCTCTGAAGACAGTTCAAATAGATTTATTTTTCTTGTGGCTGGCAAGCGAACACTGTAGTATACAGAAACCCATATTCTCTTTGAACTTAGCAGGACTGAGGAAGCATAACACCAAACAGTATAAGCAGGCCGGGCCAGTTTTCTCCTTCCAGCTTCCCAGCCCCAACACCCAAAAGCCAATCCTGGCTTTTTTGCATGAATAGGAAAGAGTTGCCCACCTCTCTAGAAATGTTCCTGGGAAGTACCTCTTAAAAGAGTACAGATTAAAAAGAAAATAGCATCCTGCCATTGACCAACATGTCCAGCTTTTGTTTTGTTTTACCAATCACAGTTTCTCATCATCCTTCCCATACAAAGGAAGAATACAGAGACACAAAAGAAACTGTCAGAAATAAATTACATAATGAATAGATAAAAGAAAATATGAATTTTAAACATGAGCAATTACTGTCAAGAGATATTATTGAAATAAGCAGAATTAAAGCTTGTTACGCTTGCTTCTAAAAGCCAGCCAACCAATAGACTCCTATGGCTATAAGTAATATTGTAACTTATTACAATGCAGAGAAAAGAGGATGCATGCATAAAAATAGGGCTATGGCAGAAATGTCCAACTATGTAATAGTGATGGATGAAAAGCAAAGGCAATATCTAAACTATTAACACAACATTGGTTTTCTCTCCAGATGCTAATGGAATGGCTGGGCATACATGGCATGAAACAGTGTGGGGAGCAGGCCTGAGCTACAGCGTGCAATGGATGTGGCAGTTACATGGGCTTAAAGCACGTTTTATACCTCATGTCTAAAGACATAGGTTTCATATTCACAAAACCTGGAGTCAAATGCTAGCTCTACTAATTAGCAACTGAGAAAAGGCAGCTTGGTGAAGCTTTTAACAGAGAAAACAGGCCATTTGGTTGTACTATAAACAGGTAAGGTGGAAAAACAGTCAATGCAGAATTCTTTTATTGATTACTTATTTTCAAAATTATTTTCATTAACTACAAAATCTCCATCAGGAATTAAATAAAGTCTGCTACTCAGTGTCAAGAAAAGCAAGCCTATGCCTTGGAGTGCTATAAGCCCAGTGCTGACAACAGGCTCCCTGTGAAAGCCATGAACCTTGGTACAGCATACTATGTATATTTGGAAGATAACGCATTTTTTGGATACAGGTTGAAGTATCCATTCCTAACAGGACTCAATCACAACTACTACAATACTATGTGATTAAGTTTTCACCCTGATACACAAATGTTACATTTTCCTTAGCAGCATCTAAAAATATAAATCCTTCTTTTAGAATATTTGAATTTTCAATGTCATTAATAAAGATATGTCCATACTAATAAACTACAAATTTATCTTGAGAACTATAATCCTTTGGGTGTATTCAGAAGCTGAGAGAGAGGGGGGGGGGAGAGAGAGAGAGAGAGAGAGAGAGAGAGAGAGAGAGAGAGAGAATGTGTGTATGTGCACTCATGTGTATGTTTTCTAGTGACCAGTTCACATATGCAAAAGTAACACCTTCTGTGCCACTTACAATAAATATTCCAAGTTAATATTGGTAAAAATGTATGCTTAATATTGTAAAAGAAAGGTTTAAGCAAAACTAAAAATTCCACAACTTATTATTTTTTAATTTTTAAATTATGAGCTAACAATTTTTTCCTATACAAACATGAATTCACAGAAGTGTTTTCAGAGCAAGAAAATGCAATATCCTGAGCAAGTGTAAAGAAACTAATAAAAAATGAACTGTGGGGTCAATGAATACCTTGAGTGAATATTAAGAGAATATTCCTAGAGCATTCATTATTTTAGTTCCAACAAGAAACTGTCAACATACAAACGTTATAAAGCCTACCCAAACAACTGTAATTAGAACATGCACACTAGCCTTGTTGTCTGTCTCGGGAATTGCTCATTTCAACATCATTTCCAATGAAATTCCCCTAGCATCCAAATTTACTTTAAATCAAAGCTCTGTTCTAAGCATTGTATAAACCATATTAAAACCATTCTAAGTCAATATTTATTTCCAGCCAAACAAACACACGTAATGGCAGATAGTGTTGTATTTAACGAAATGGCAACAAATTCCACAAGTTCTACTTGAATAGATTATAAACTGGCAAGCAGGTTCCATTTGAGGCAAGGAAATGCTTCCCGTCTGTGGAAACTGAATGAAGTTTCCATCTCATCAGGGATTTGCTCTCCATAACTGGCCACAGGAAAGGTCAGAAGTGAGCACAAAATAAAACACACATGCATGGGACACTAAGATCTCCAGCACCATGGCCTGGATCAGAGATGTCTCCATACTTCCCCCAATGAGGCCCACAGGGGTCTAGAGGATGCATAATCGGCCTCGCTTGAGCTTTTCTGAGCAGGGATGTCTACATACACATAAACACATACATACACACATGTGCAAATTAATGAAAGGAAACTTGGACTGCTTTAAAAGTATTCATGCTTTATGTATAGGCTTCAATAACTTCTAGGCATGACTTACACCACTGAAATTAGCTTTACACAAATATAAACTATTGAAAGAGTCAATACACTACATGTGG
The DNA here is from genome assembly GCF_007827085.1 of Peromyscus californicus insignis. NCBI lineage: Eukaryota > Metazoa > Chordata > Mammalia > Rodentia > Cricetidae > Peromyscus > Peromyscus californicus. The sequence continues at coordinate 67,986,921 of NW_026294424.1, forward strand.
ATGCTCTCATGAGTGATAACGCAGCTCTTACTGGAGGTGGACCATTACAGTCCCTGATAATTGTAGATTCTCCCCAAACTAGCACAGCCTACTTTACTGGGAGGCTAGGGTGTTATTTGGGATAGTACTAATTAATTAAAATTCAAATGAAGTATAGCAGTCTCAAAATAATATTAAACTCCTGAAAATGGTGATTTCTAATCCCAAGACACTGTAACACCTTACAAAGCAGTTTTTCTCTGAATATTGTGCTGTTTGACCAAGGCTTTGACACTAACAAACATGAATTCATAAGCACTTAGCAGACCATTCCACTACCACTACCAGAAAAGGAAACTACGGGAAAGACAGCTTGACCCTGCAGGTGGCTGGAGACAGTGGTCCCCTCCTCCTGTGAGTCCTTACCCAGAAGCCTGCCTTCTGTAGTCACAGGATATGTGTTCTGTATGGTGCTCCCCACTCACCTGTGATTTTCTGTAGCAAAGGCGACAACTCCGACTCCTCGGAGAGGACACGGGCCAAGGCCTTCTTCACCCTTTCTTCAGCTTCACTCAGGTCTTTGTCCATCGTGAACTCTCCGGTGACAGAGTAAATGTATATGAGGAGGATTAGCAGTTCCTCGGGGCCGTAGTCATCGCTGGTTCTCTGGCTTGGGGACTTGATCATAGGGAGCAGCTGATTTAGCACAACAGTCATGGTTGAATCCCCAAGGCTCTGAAACAGCAGCAAGGACAGGAAGATATGTCAGCCTTCCACAAAGACAGAACTTGGTTCCAACTGGTTCAAAGATGGTTGCAAAATCTGTATGGTACTTGTTGGCCACACTGTCTTTCATGTCTGTGTTTATTAATCCTGGCTAGAACACTGCAAGAGTCTGGCATTAGAACTTTTATTCTGAAAAACCTGTTTGATAAAATGGCAAGTGAAGTCACAGGCCCTTTAATAATGATCTTAGTGTACCTTGAGCAAATAAGATGGTGATTTTTTAGAAATAAAATGTAAGTGGTTCAACAGGCAGGGCGTGGAGCTCAGTGGCAGAATGCTTACTTAGCACACACAGGCCCCAGGTTTGAGCCCCAGCTCTGTGAGAAAATGTCAGCACTTTGAAAACTTGAAATCTAAATGAAAATGTAAAGTAATACAATTTGCAAAACAAACCTGGCAGATTATCTATTCAAAGGAATGCTGATGCTCCTTTAGCAGAATCTATATATTCAAGGAGTGCTAATGCTCCTTTAATGGCAGCTACATATTTAAATGAGTGCTGATGCTCCTTTAAAGGAATCACTGTCTTACAGGATATCCTTTCTGATATCTTCTATGTTGGCAAACATTGGTAAGAATATTTATAGCAACCAGAGACCATTTCCTGCTAAATCTGACAAATAGAATAATGGCTCAAACTGGGCAATTTCACTGAGGATGGGTTCAAGATTTCTTTTGGTGAATTTGAAGGTAATTTACCATAACTTCTCTTGTTTGTTTATTTATTATGTATACAGTACTCTGCATATATACCTGCAGGCCAGAAGAGGGCACCAGATGTCATTATAGATGGTTGTGAGCTACCATGTGGTTGCTGGGAATTGAGCTCAGGACCTCTGGAAGAAGGTCTTAACTGCTCTTAACTGCTAAGCCATCTCTCCAGCCCTCACCATAACTTCTGAATATATATTTTTAAATTTTCTTCACTTATTTTTATGTGTATGGTGTTTTACTACATGTGTGTGCACTATGTGCATGCTGTGCCCACAGAGGCCAGAAGAGGGCATCTGATCCCCAGGGACTGGAGTGATAGAAAGCTGTGAGCTTCCATGTGGGTGCTGGGAATCAAACTGAGGTCCTCTGGAAGAGTGGCAGTGCTCTAACCACTGAGCTATCTCTCCAATCTACCACCTCAATTTTAAAAAAATTGGTTTTAGTTCTTGTACCAACTTCTTAAATGACACTAAGAAAATACTTTCAGGATTCTTTACATGTGGTAAGAGTATTGCATTGCTGGGGTTACTGTGTCAAGGAACTACACATATCTTCAGCACGGATCTTGAAGCTTTGGGTAAATAGGTACTAATTTTTATATTCACATTAAAGGTCAGGTTATCAGAGCTTGAAACCTCCGTCATTCATTTATAAGTGCCCTGAACACCTACTATGTTGCATTATTCTAGTCCTGAGAAACAGAGCAGACACATTCTCTACGCTCATAGTTTTTATCAAAGGGGAAAACACGATTGAAAAACTGAGAAAGTAAATGCTGTGGTGCAGAATACGATGGTGAGTTCTACAGAGGAAAAGGGAGCAGGAAAGGGGGATGGAGAGACTGGACTTCAGGATCTTATCACTCTTCACATGGTAGACGCCATAGCAAGAGGACATGGGAACAGAGAACCCCTGCAGAGATGCTTTCTTTAAGCAGATAGATGCAAACAGTTGAAGGAATTGCAAGAAAAGGGCCACCCCAAAAGAGCTCTTCTGGCCACTTCCGCTCAAATTCAGACAGATATGTCAAGGTAAGATTCAGAATTTTATTTTGTACATCCAGAGACAGCTTTTACCATTTATTTCTAATATAATTATATGTTTATGGCATATTATGCAAAAATAAAGTGCTAAGTCTTTGGATTGGGTAAGATAAGAATGGAAAGGACAGAGATTTAACTAACACATGGCAACAAGATATGGTTTACCAAGTAAAAGTATATTCACCCTTCACAGCACCAGGGGCAGAAAGGTCTGCAGGACCCCTAGGGCTGGTGTACAGCTCAGGGTGGAGCCCCCCAGGGTGCCCTGCTGCCAGGTGCCCCATCACTTAAGGAAAGGAGCCATGTGGTTGGCCGGTCCAGAGAGGGTCCCAGAGGCTGCAGCTTGTCTCCTTGTTTCTCGCTCCACAGCCGGCCAGCTTCTTCATGGATGAGAAGAAGCAGATTCCTGCACTGCCCCCCATCCCATCTCCTAACAGTCAGGTGGAATACAATGGGTCTACCCTGCAGGAGCCCTGCACCCGCAGAGAAGAAAGCCTTGCAGAGGATGGGTCTGAAGGGTGAGTCAGGGCAGGGGACTCATCTGTAAAGATGTACTTGCTAGCATCTGCCCCTCAGGCCTGAATTTTCAACTCTCTGGTCTATGATATACACTAGAGAGAAAAATCCCTCAGTAGAGACACAAGCATGACTTCCATTGTTCACACCAGCATAATGACATTCAAAATATGCTTCAAGCATCCCAAGAAGGCAATAGTTAGTTGGTTTGATACAAAGCCAAAAGCAGTGGGCAGTTATAAAGATGTGAGAATTATGGGAAAATAAAAATGCCCCATTTTGAAAGCCTAATTCCAATTCTGACTGTTCTATTATGCAGTTCCTTAACATAGGATCTCTCAGTGTCTAAACGATATGATCTGATTAGAGCAGTGATTCTCAACTTGTGGGTCATGACACCCTTGGCAAACCTCTATCTCTAAAAATATTTACATTATGATTCATCATAGTAACAAAAGTACATTTATGAAGTAGCAACAAAAAAATTTATGATTGGGGTCAGCACAACATGAGGAACTGTGTTAAAGGGTCATAGTACTAGGAAGGTTGAGAACCACTGGCCTAGAGGATGGCAGAGCAGGAAGGCACATTATTCCAGGCTCTCCAATTACTTTACTACAGACAGCAGAAGGCAGTAAGTCATATTCTTACTGCTACCTACTCAGTAAAATATAGACTGCCCCCCAAGAAGAAAAAAAGTAGCTTTACCACAGACAGGCAGAGAAGTTCAGAAATAACATGAGAGTGTGTGTGAAGTAGGTGGGCTGATGTAGTTCAGCTCTGTTCCGTGGGGTGACCTAAGAACTACGACACCTCAGTGGCAATGGACACACACAGATCTAGTCTCTGCTGGTTTGTTTTGGTAAAAGAAACCAGTAATCTCCAAAGAGGTGAACAACACCAAGGCTATAGGAGGAAAATACAGGATGAGCCTGGAAGATCTTAGAGCCCCCCACACCCCACACACAAAGAGATTAGGAATGTGTCAAAAGGACCCACGAGCCAATTGCAAGACTTCCCAGATGACCACCATCGGGATAATTTTAAAAACAACATAAATTAGCATTTTAATATAACCTAAAGTACACAAAAACATCCATCTGTTCATGTTGTCATAACTGTGGCTGAACTAGGGCTAGAAGACAGCTCAGTCAATACAAGAGCCCAAGTTCAATCCCTAGAACCTGTTTAAAGAGGGAAGTAGATTCCCTGAAGTTAGAGGTGACTGAGCCACCTGACCTAGGTGCTAGCAACAGAACTTAAGTCCTCCAGAAAAGCAGCCATTGACCACCGACCATCTTTGCTAGCTTGTTGGCCAGTTTTTGATTCCTGCTTCTCCTCAGAGGAAGAAAGATCAGAGACTCCCCAGATTGAAGCCTTCTTAAAGCAAAAGAAATAACTTCAACAGGAGTAACAGGAATGTGTGAATAATGTAGCATTTGAAAGGATCTGTGCCATAGGCTGTATGACCTTAGAGAGACCGTCTAATATTCCACATCTCAACTTCCCTATTTAGGAAATAAAAATGCCTGACTATTAGGTGGCCCCATTACACAGGCATGCATTTATATAACACTGGCACAAATTGCTTCAACCACTCTGCTTCAAAAATGAAGTAACCCCCCACAACAGGGTAGTCTTTATATAGACTCAAACATAACTCTGTTTTCTGAGGGCTAACTTTGCAGAACACATTTGATATCATTTAGGAATATACAATAACGGCCATCCTTCACTAGGTTGTTCTGTGAACTTAATAACAAAAACGAGTCACACAGCAGTGCCTGGCATGTGGCATCTTATTCCGTTACCACCACCCAGGGCCCTATGATCTTCTTTTCTACTCAGAAGGACTAGTTAAGAAAGCTGGGATGGGAATGGCACATGTTCCAGGAAAGGACATTGGCAGTCTCAGAGGCAAGAGGGACAGTCTACAAACATGGAGTATAAAGATTCTATCATGGGACTTCACTTCAACAGCCAGTGAAAGGCCAAAGAAAATCAAATGTTACAAAATGCTGCTATTGAAAGCGATGAGCACAGCAAATCACAGCCGAGGTAGAGGGCTTTAAAAAATGGCTTCTTTGTAAAGCAACTGGGATTAAGTTTCCCATTCACCTTTGCATGAGCAGACCTACTAGTAGGAGGTAGAGGACCTGAGCTGTGGCTAGGGTGACAAAGCACCTTGTTATTTCTGTAGTCTGGGCTCTTGTTTTTCTTGAATCAGTCCCCAGCAACTCCATACAAAGGCCCTCTTTAAAAGGCATGCCCTTAGAAAAGCTGACTGTGAAGTCAAGAGCTGGCCTCTGCTCTGGCATGAGGACCATATTCCATATGGCAGCAGGCTGGTCCAGGCTGGCCCCACACCTGCTCATCGGAGAGCAGAACCTGCAGACGCTCAGTGGAACTGTCAGCCACTGGCAGAGGACTCCTCTCAGCAATCCTCAGTCAGTGTGTGCAGGCTGGTGAGATATTACAGTGGGCGGCTTTGAAAAGGGCCCAAATACCTTCTGTCGCCAAACAGTACCGGCCAGAATTAAAACCAATCTGTCATTTTGGACAATTTTGAAAGAATCTGAATTTCCTTTTGTACAATTCAGGCAGAATGTAAAAATGTAAAATAATTCACTGATATGCCCAAATAGCAACACATTGTGCACACAGATACAAACATAAATAAGTACATCATTTAACTAATTGTAAAAGTAATTTTACAACGAAGAACAAAGTGAGACACAGGCTACAAGGGACTCAGAGATGAGTGAAAGGAGGAATAAACAGCCGCGTCATAAGAAAGTTCTCAATAGAGGTATCTACATTTGCTTTGGAAACACCCAAATCCTGAGAGAGGCACATGCCAACTGGGTTTTAAAGAGCCCGCATCCAATATGAGGGAGGAACAAAGCTCTAAGAAATGAATTATAGGGTAGGATCCTTCCTTCAATAAATATTTCATGTACATCTACCAAGAACGTAGGCTAGGCAGAATAATGCCCCCCTTCCTGGAGTCAGTGACTACGTTATCACACGAGGGCAGACTTTGCAGATGTGACGAAGACTGTGTGGTAGTCACTTCCATCACTGCAATCAAAAGGCCGTCCAGAAAGGGCAACTTCCTGGAGTCAGTGACTACGTTACCACACAGGGTAAGACTTTGCAGATATGATGAATGATGAAGACTGTGTGGTAGTCACTTCCATCACTGCAAAGGCCGTCCAGAAACGGCACAAAAGAGGACAGTTACTACAGCTGATAGTTGCAGAGAGGTTTCCATGTTTGGTGTGTGAGAAATCGTGAGAGCAGGAGCAGCTCAGTCCCTGGCAGCGGCCTGACGCAAAGGCTGTTCACATCATGGCAGACAGAAAGGAGGAACTTGGGCTGGACTAGGGGCAGGTATAACCTGTTCCTAGTGACCTACTTCTGCTAACACTAGCTGCACTGCCTTCAAATAGTGCCATGAGCTGATGATCCAGATCTGAAGCAGGAGTCTGTTGGGAACATTCCAGTCAAACCATAAACTATTATGCCTGGTTCAAAAAAGAAATGGGCTTCCCAAAGAAACATTTTCCAAGGTCCAGATGCACAAGCACTCAGCAGCCTGGGGCTTTCAATATGTGAGGTCTTGCCCTTAAGAAACATTCCGTATTTCCCCAGTGCAAAATATGCACTTCTCTCTAATGCAGTAAAGCCTCACAGTTATAGCTGCATTACCTGTGCCCACAACTGTAATTATACTTATGTTCTTTTGCTTGCCAGGTGCCATGTTTTTAAAATCGTTCTGTTCTGTTTTTGGTTCGGATTCTCACTATAAACCAGGCAAAAAGTAGCAAACAATAACCATGCCACAGCATGAATATTATGCTTTGAAATCTTTATCTCCCAAATAAATTAGTCCATTATTTCTTCAATGTGTTCATACTCAAATTTTCAGGACATAGCAAAATATAGCCAGATTATTTGCCAGAAGGCCTAAATCCAAATAGGGTCCACATTCCCATCTGAAACTTCATGAGCAATCTTTACCTTCTGCATTTCTATTGGTAGTCTGGTCTTCTGGGTGCCCATCAGAACACCCCACTAAGAAAAGCTTCCAGGGACTAGAGAGATGACTCTGTGGTTTAAGAGCACTTGCTGCTTTTCCACAGAACCTGAAATTGGTTCCCAGCACCCAAATCAGATGGCTCACAACCACTTGTAACTAGTGTTCTAAGGAATGCAGTATCATCTCAGGGCTTCCTCAGGTTCTGACACATGAGCACACACTCATACATATATACAACTCTCTCTCTCTCTCTCTCTCTCTCTCTCTCTCTCTCTCTCTCTCTCTCTCTCTCTCTCACACACACACACACACACACACACACACACACACACAAATCTCACCAAAAGAAAATAGAAAAGTTTACAGCATCTTGGAGTTTCTCTAGCCTATATCTACAAATTCCTCCACACTTCTGAAAACCAGGTAAAATGCCTAACTAGAACTACATGGTCAGGTTTTATCATAGCAGCAACCCTACAGGAGGAGCTTCTGTTATAGGCTAGTCACACTAAGCAGACAGGAAGCTGCAAAGGCAGGTTGGAACCCATGGTAGTTATAACCTTTAGAGTCCCACCCCTAGTGTCTTCTTCCAACCAGGCTCTATGTCCTAAAGATTCCACAATTTTCAAACAGCACCACAAGCTGAGGCCTCATCATGAAAAACAAGAGCCTGTGCGGGCATTATAAGGTCAAGTTCTAACACTACAGATCTTGAGATGTGGCAAGACCCTACATTATTTGAGTAGGTCCAACCTAATCACAGGACTTCTTAAAGGTGGGGGCTTTTCCCAGCTATGGCCAGAGAGGAGATGATTCACAGATGCAATAATATTGTCCCTGAAGATTGAGGAGAGAATTCATAAGCCAAGAATACAGAGGCCCACGGGAACTGGGAAGGACAAGGAAACAACCTCTGGAGAGGAATACATCCTGATAACATTTCATGCTAATTCAATAAGATCTCCAGAATTACAAATTAATAAATGTGTGTTTTGAAGTTTGATGTCCTTTGCTACAGCAGCAATAAGAAATTAATGTAAGAGGGGCTGGAGAGATGGCTCAGAGGTTAAGAACACTGGCTGTTCTTCCAGAGGTCCTGAGTTCAATTCCCAGCACCCATATGGTGGCTCACAACCATCTGTAATGAGATCTGGCTCCCTCTTCTGACCTGCAGGGATACATGCAAACAGAACACTGTATACATAATAAATAAATAAATCTTTAAAAAAAGAAATTAATGTAAGAGGTCTGTGAGGTAGAAAATGAGAAGCTCCATATTAGAGCATATAGCTCTCACTGAGAGACTTGCTTGTGACAGGGTGTGATAGTTTAAATGTTGGTCTTCTCTAAATCTCATGCCAGAACTTAATTGCCAGTATATTAGTGCTAGGGGCGAGGTCTTTAAGAGGTTGTGTTGTAAGACTAGCCCCCTCAGGAGTGAGACTAATGCCATTATAAAAGGCTCACACCTGGCTCTTGCAAGGTCCATCACAGCATGATGCAACAAAAAGGCCCTTCACAGATGCTAATACCTGGTACCAGACTTTGCAGGCTCCATAACTTTGAACCTGTACCAAATTCTACTCATTATCTTACCCAAGGCTAATTATTCCATTGTATTAGCACAAAATGAACTAAAACATAGGAATCAATAAAACAATTGTCAAATGATTAGATGGATAAGCAAGAGCCAGCATGAATAGATATCTCAGTGGTATTCATTTCATCTCTGTCCTTAGGGAACAGTGAGAGTCTTCAGGGAAATGATAGAAAGGAAAGGTATAGAGTGACCAGAATTCAAACTCATGTAATTTGTCTGTTACTAGTCAGCCCTGAATCATGACATCTGAGAAGCCAACACTCATCAGGTACATGATTATACAGGCTTTCTAAGTGGGATCCAGAGACTCCTGAGGTCCCAGAGTCTCTTTCAAGAGGACCAGGAATTCAAACACACTTTTAGAATAATACCAAGGCATTCCTTGCCTTATTTGAGTACACAATGGCACTAACAACATAAATGTACGGTGAGTTAAAATTGATGAACTTGGACTGGGTAATAAACACCTGTAATCTTAGTCCTTGAAAGACTCAAGCAGGAAGTGGGGGAGTGGAGGAGAAGGAAGAGAGACTTCAAGCATATTTTTAACAGTGTATATGACAAAACGAAAACAGTGCACAAGCCAGCCCTTCTGTACAATGACTTTTCTCTAGGCAAAGCGTTTTGCAAAGGATGAAGTGGGAACTGAACTAATCACTGGTCTTATGCAATACCGTTGTTCTTGGAATAATGACAGAGATGGCACTTACTAAGACCTCCTCCCTCCTTCAATAAAAGGCATTCGGCATTAAAAAAAAAAAGCTAAATTACAACGCAGTAACCAGACTTCATGGGAGAATCCATGCCACCCAGCCAGACCTCCTCCAAGGATATAGAAAGCATTCAACATTATGTAAAACCCTGTAACAATGCAGGACTTTTTTCTTTTGTTCTTTCTCTGTTGTAGAATACTATTTTAAGGTGTGTTCTTTTGTTTATGTTGCATTTGTTTAACTCTGTGAAGCTGTGATACTGTGTCTGTCTAAAATACCTGATGGTCTAATAAAGAACTGAATGGCCAAAAAAAGAAAAAAAGAAAAAAGAAAAAAAATAATGTCTTTGGTTAGTATTTTGCTTTGTAAACTTTGAATAAAAATATTACCTAGTAACACATACACACACACACACACACACACACACACACACACACACAAAAAAAAAAAAAGACTGGGGCATTTGGCAAACAACTGATCAAGTGAAGTGCTGGGTACGGTGGCAGATGCCTATAATGCCAGTTCCTATGAAGCTGAGGCAGGAGTAATGCAAATCTAAAACTGGCCTACAACACACAGCAAGTACAAGACCAGTGTGGGCTCCAGCAAGACCTTGAATCAAGGGGAAAACAACAACAAAAGGAAAACAACTGATAAAGCTCTTAGCTTCCAAGGGAACTTCCAATTTTGGAAACCATCTACCTGCTATTGCCAGATTCTCTATTCTTACAGATTTTTCTGATCAGTCAGTGGTGACATTAAAATGTGAATTTTGTTTTTCAAAACTGCACAATAAAATGTATGAACATTTGTAAGGTCTATAACTGTTAGGGAACCAAAGCTTCTAAAATCAGGCATAGGAGTAAAAAAAAAAAAAGTCCATCCAAATAAAGGCCAGTGGCTTTATTTTTGTTTTGTTTTCAAGACAGGGTTTCTCTGTGTAGCTTTGCGCCTTTCCTGGATCTCGCTCTATAGACCAGGCTGGCCTCGAACTCACAAAGATCCACCTGGCTCTGCCTCCCAAGTGCTGGGATTAAAGGCATGCGCCACCACTGTCTGGCTATTTTATTTTTTAAAAAAGACTTTTATCTAATTTTATTTTCTGTGCATTGGTGTTTTGCCTGTATTCATGTCTGTGTGAGGGTGTTGGTAACCCCTAGAACTATAGTTACAGACAGTTGTGAGCTGCCATATTGGTGCTGGGAATTGAACCCAGATCCTCTGGAAGAGCAGCCAGTGCTCTTAACTGCTGATCTCATTGATATGTTTTCCAATTCTACATTACAACTTCAAGAAGTCAGTACTTGCAGAGTTTAAATATGGTATCAAAAATAATATCCACAAACATCTGGAAGAGCTGTCTAACATTCCTTTTCCAGGTAAGGACTCTGTTCTTACACTCTCTCCAGAGTGGCATCTGGCAGCCTGTAAACGGGGACAAATGAGTGTCTGGCTGGTTTCGATCAGCAGAGACTTAAAATTTGAAAACATAACACAAACCAATGACATTCTCACTTATTGTTTGTTGTTGTTGTTGTTGTTTTTAAAAAATAGTTACTGCTGTCCTGGGACTAACTGTGTAGACCAGATTGGCCTCGAATTTAAAGAGATCCACCTGCCTCTGCTTGCCAAGTGCTGGGATTAAAGGCGTGCACCACAATGGGTGGTTGGACTTATAATTTTAAAGTAACAAATGGAAATTTTTAAATTTTCTGTTTTAACAACCAACACAGTCAATATTATATGTAATAATTTGAGTAACACTCTAAAGAAAATTCATCTTTTCTATTCTTTTTCCCTTTCTCATAACTTAAATGGTAAGCCAGCTGTCGCCATGTTCTTAGAGAAGAGGGCCAAGCAATAAGATAAAAAGAAAATGGATTTCCTGGGTCAGAGTTTCTCAAATGCAACATGTATATAAACAACCTGGGCCTCCTGCTAAATTCGTCCGGGCTGAGACGGAGCCTGGTGAGGCTGTCTCTCTAACAAGTTTCCAGGTTGATTTCAATGTCATTTGTTCATCCATGGATCCCATTAGTTGGGTGGCATCTATAATGGGCCACTCGACTCTTTCTAGAATACAGCACAAAAGTGAAATAAAAAATCCTGCTCAAGTCACTGTGTGGCGTCTTTTAGTTCAGTACTCTCCCACTGACTGCTAACTATTAAAATTGACAGAGGTATCAGCTCTATATTGACAAATGCATCAGCTCTACTCTAATTCCCACTCCCTCCCTCTCCCTCCACTCTGCTGTAAACCCAGCCAACAGCCTACTGGACACGTAACCAGCAAATTTAATTCAACAGATCTACAGCTAAACTCTTTCCCTCACACACTGTGGTATAACCTTCTGAACCATTTCCATTGGCCCCTGTGTCTGCACATGCTCATCTCTATATACACAATGTGCTTCTCCTTTTCCTCATTTGCTCTCAAGCTCCAGCTCAAGCACTATCAGCTCTAACCTTTCTCTGGTTTTGAGTTAAACACGCCTTCCGACCTGCTCTTGGGGTTCTGTCCCTAAGCTGCTGTGTGGTGCCATCATCCTCCCAAGTTAAAACTTCAGCCTGTACTGGAATTCTCCCTTGTCCCTGCCACATCAAACCAGTCAGTGAGTGCTGATGAGTTTATGTCTGCGGCCTGGCTCCTCTGTTCCTTCGCCTGCTGCCCACGTTGCAACTGTCATTCCTCCCAGCCATGAGCTAACTCATTCTATAATAAAAACACGGAGTTCTCAGACTTATTTAATGGCATGCATGCCTTTTACCTTCTTGGCCCTAATTAACTGTTCAGCCCATCCATCATGAATCTTTTCCTCACAGATTGTGGTTTAACCTTCTCACCCACTTCCACTTGCCTCTCTGTGTTTACACAAGCTTATCTCTTTGTATAGAACGTACTTTTCCTTTTTCTTCAGTTGGTCTCAAGCTTCAACTCAAATATTATGTTTCATAACCTCTGGTCTTGAGTTAAATGTGTTCAGTTTATGATCCTAGAGACGCTTTTAGGTCTTCTTAGGTCCTTTTACCCTGAACTTCATTACCCATCTCCAGTAGCCTTCTAAGAGAAAAAAAAAAAAAAACATAAAATAAGCATACAAATGTAGACTATTTCAGTCCTCCTAATTGCCCTAAATCATAGGTAGTACTATTTCAGAAGATCCAGGATGTCAGGTATGAGCTGGTTTGTGTGTATGGCAGATGCATGTGCATATACTTGTATGTGTGCACATCTGTGTGCCAGTGCATGTGGACTTGGAGGCAAGAAGTGGCCGTTGTCTTCCTCAATCATTCTCTGACCACCCCACCCCCCTGCTTTTCTTTTCCTTCTTTCTTTTTAAAAAAAAAAACACAAAAAAAAAAAACAGGGTCTCTCACTTAACTTGGACCTTGCTGACTGGCCAGATTGATTGACTAGCAAATCTCTAGGGATGCAAGTATTTCTGCCTCTCCCATGGTGGAATTAGAAGGAAGGCCAGCTTTTCACATGGGTCATAGGGCTCCAAACTCAGATCCTCATGCTTGTGCAGCAAGTACTTTACCAACCAGGCCATCCTCTCAACCCTGAACTGGGATCTAGCCTACCACTGTCTGGCCCACATTTCTTCTCCAGTGTTCTCCAGTCACAGAGAGAGCAAAGTTTGTGAGAAAAGAGAATCTAGACCCTTGGGAAAGGGAAGGTTGCTCCAATGATTTGAGCTAAAACAAACAGTCAAAGGAGACCGACTCATGAGACAATAGATGAATGATAAAGTTAAGGGCAGCAGGAGATGAATATAAGCTGGCAGAGGTGAGACATTGACCTATGATTCCCTAGAGCCCCTTGGCAAGGCACATGACTAACTGTAGAACCTTAATCAAGGTGGTTCTGGATTTAAACATTAAAGTGGACTGTGACTATGCCATGTTTACCTCACTCCCTAGCCCTAGTTACAAGCAGCTAGAGTCATTCAAAAGCCCCTCAGACCGAAGATAGATCTGGTTCTGAGTTCTATCATATAACAACATACAACTTGTGCTTTATAAACAGCACAGAGTTCAACATGTCAAGTCAGCAAGATAATTCAATATGGAAAGACACTTGCTACCAAGCCTGATGGTTCAAATTTGATCCCTTGAACCCACATGGTGAAAAGAGATAACCTATTCCCACAAGTTGTGCTCTGACCTCTACAAGTGTGCCATGGTACATGCTCTATCTCTTCCTCCCTTTCCCTCCTGAACCCCTCTCTCTCATACACACACAATGAATAAACAAAATGAAATAAATAAATAAGTGTTCACTGTGTGCTTATCAGTATGTGAAAAAGAATGTGATGCACTGAAGAGATATGCACAAAAAGGATATGCACAAAAACTGAAGTCAGAAAACAGGATAGCAATGATCTCTAAAAGCAGCTCATTTCAACTACGACTATGACAGGAGCCTAAAATGGGAAGAAGCAGGATGAGTGTTTGTGGGAAGGACACAAGGAAAAGTGACTGCTAGACCTTGCCAAGCCAGGACAGGACAGTCTTTCAAATTTTCTTGTTTCTGAAAATGCTCTGTCAGATATTCTACGCCTATAGCCAAAGTTAGATGCCCCAATACTGCAGAGAAACATTGGGTGACTGTCCAGGCAGCCAGCTGTTTCTGTCATTTCATGCATTTTTAGGAAGCTGCTTGCTTGCACTTCCTGCTTGCTCAGGTAATATTATTTTCCTCCTCAGGTCTTAGATGGGGCTGAAGACTAGACAGTGACAGTTACTATCCTCTCCTATCTTAGCTAAGGTCATATTATGTACAAGACTTAGACTCTTCGGGATAGGACAGCTATTGGATTAATCTCTGTAACTTGCCAATTACCTATAGTCTGGACATTTAGAACGTGTTTCTTGCTTGATGTTGTTCTTGTAGATTGTAGTTCCTTTTTTATGTTATTACCTTTTTCTTTCTTCTGAATAATACTTGATAATTGTTCCTATTGTGTATAGTTTTGTATAGGATTAGAACCTTCTTATTTAGACAAAAAAGGGGAAGTGTTGTGGAAATTCGATCCATTCAGTCAATGGCTTTGGGGTAACAGGCCTTAGGGTGTGATCTTGTCTGCATACATGACTGCTGAAGAGCTGAGGGAGAGGAGTCAAGTGCTCTCTTTTGGGTGGTTGGATCAGGAGCAAGCAACAGCTTGTGGTTAGTTCTCATCACTCTTGGGCAGAACATCAGGACAACAGCTGGATCAGCAGTGGTGTCTACTCTTCTGTTTCGTGAGTGTACCTTATTTGATTTCTTTCCATAATAAATTTTACCTGGTCCATTGCATCAGTGTCTCACTTCAAATGAGTCATATCAATGAGGCCCAAGCTGTCTGGACAGGCTCAGTGCTCTTAGGCAGGGAAGTGGAAGGATGGTGAGAGATGAGGAGAAAGAGCAGATACCGCAGGACTGCTTAGCCAGCTGGTTGCTAGAACTTTTGCTTTTCTTCTGAGATAGAATTCACAGGAATTTTGAGCAGAAAATTGCTGTGATCTGATCTGTTTTAAAGATTATCACTCAGGGTGCAGGGAAGAGAACAGAGCATGGAGAGATGGGGTAGAAACAGAAAGATAGGAGCAAATTCAACAATGCAAGTGAGAAACGCTGAGGCCTGAACCAAGGCAGGAGCATTGAAGGTAGTGTCACCATTGGACTGGAAAGCACCTTGACTCTCATGCCAACACAGTGTGCTGACAGGCTGATAATGGAGAAGGTTTCAGAACTATTTTAAATTTTTTACATAAAGGATCATAGAAGGAGGTGGTTCAGAGGAAATGGCAGACAGGACAGAATGTTTAGAAAGGGGGATGTTTAATTAAGTACAGGGCTAGAATGATAAACAATAATGGCATGAGAAAGAGTCAAGAGCAGGCCGGGTGGTGGTGGCGCACGCTTTTAATCCCAGAACTCAGGAGGCAGAGGTAGGCAGATCTCTGTGAGTTCGAGGCCAGCCTGGTCTACAAAGTGAGTTCCAGGAAAGGCACAAAGCTACACAGAGAAACCCTGTCTGAAAAACCAAAAAGAGTCAAGAGCAGCACACAGAAGATGTAACAGAGTGGAAAGCAGATGCAAACACAGGGAGAGTGACCTCACAGCATGAGGGTTTGCCTAAATTTAACCTCTGTTTAGGGATTTGGAACTAATTGGTTTTCTGTGCCTACAGAATAGATGATTCTGAGGGACTGAGAAACAGTGATGTCCTTGTGGTTGTAGAAACAGGTTCTACAAACTTTCTTTCCTATTAAAAATGCCCAGAGATGATCTTGGTGACAGACACCTTTAGTCTCCACGCTATAGAGGCAGATGCAAGAGGGTGTCTGTGAGTTTGAGGCTACCAGGTCTACACAGTATATTGTAGACCAGCCAGGAACACATAGTGAGACCCTGTCTCAAAAATAAAACTCACCCCTCGAAATGCCCCTGAGGAAAATCTAAGGTCGTCACATAATGGGATACACCACCACAGCGGGGACAAATGATCTGTACTAGAAAGCAAGGGCAAGTATAAATCTCAAAATACAACATTGCGAAGTCAGAAAAATAACATTTGTATTATCCTCTTTATGTAAATTATAGAAACCATGGAAAAGTAATCTGTTTTTAGCAATCCTGCCCCATGATAAGAAGGAGTGGGTGGGGGCGGGGGAAGGCAGGCCTTCCAGGGCTGCTGATAACTATCCAGACGGATCTGGGTAGTGATTACACAGCTGTCTTTGCTTAGTAAAAATTCATCGAGCTGTACATTTCAATATTATATTTTACCTCAATATGTTTTTAAAATGCCATTACACCAGGCCATGCTTCCTGCATCCTGGGAAGAACAGAGCCATCCACTTAGAGTTCTTATTACAAATTAGCATTTCTCCAAAGCAAGAGCAGGAAAACATAAAACGTTTACAGGTTTCATCAAGTAATCTCTCTGGGACACTTGTACCTTTGGCTAAGGGGACAGGGAAAGGCCCTGATTTGGGGGAAAGATGGAAAGAACGACTTCAATGGCTGTTCAGTTTAAAACACGCAGATGTTTCAAGGGGGATAGGTATGTTTTTGTAATGTTTTCTCCGTCTCTTGGGAAATGATGTGATGCTGTGCTCCGACGGAGTTGTCCAGTTAAGCGGCTGTTTTCTGTAAACAGGCCAGCAGAGCCTTAAGCTGCATGAAATGAGAGGCAGGGGACTTCTGAGAGCACCACAGAGCACCAGGGGGATTTGGAAAGTGTTCATCCAACAAAACCACCAGCCATTTGTCTCTATCTGGCCACCTTTAATGATTTAAGAGCTCTGTGTCATGTTATCATCAATCTATTACCACGATAGAACAGCTCTCAGAACTGGGAATTTTTAAATGCAACTACCGTGACCTAAATTTCCTGCTGGTCCTGCCGGCCCCAGGTTAGGCCTGTTTGTCTATCATCAGGGGAATCAATATAAATAATAAAAGCAGGTCAGTGTCCGACTTCCCAAAGCCTCACTAGGAAACACTAAATCACATTCCTGTGATAGGTACCAGCTCAGTGTGTCCACTCTTGGCTTGAACTATTGGTAGATTCTGTCCCAATTATAAAATATCCCACAGATGGTTGTGAGCCACCATGTAGGTGTTAGGAATCAAACCCAGGTCTTTTAGAACAGCAGCCAGTGCTCCTAACTGTTAAGCCATCTCTCCCTCCCCTTGCCTGCTTTTTAATATGGCCAAGAAACAATCCCATAACTCTTAGCATGCAGCAGAAATGATATGAGTTTGGGTTTTGACAACCTAAGAGATATCTGAAAACATAAAATATAAATGTTAGTTATCGCCATGAAGAATGTGGTAATGAATTGTTCAGCCTGTGTGGAACGTGACTTCCAGGATTCTCAGGGCAAGGCTAAGAGAGCAAACGCTTGGGGAGGGTGGGAAAATACTGGGGAGAGGGCAATGGTTGAGCTGCCACCTTGAGACCTGTTTCTGGGCACTTCACATCCTACCCTGGAGCGAGGAGAATGGCCCCTTAGTGGCCAAGGCCTGGACTCCCTTAGGAGAGTAACTTCTCAGGAACAGAACACTGTTCCTCACATTCATGACCTCCAGCTCGGGTGCAGGATGAGGTCTTGTCTTCCAGCGGCAATGCAGTTGGCAGTGCCGTCGACTAGATCTACTGAACGATGGGACAGAGGCCAGGAGCAAAGCATGAAGTCAGCAGTTTGCCCACAGTCCCCGCTCTCCATTCTGGCTTTGCTCCTTTCTGGTCTCTACTTAGAACTCACCAGGTTCTCCCTGGACTCAGCAAATCAAACAATTCCTCCTCTAAGACACGGATGTCTAGAAAGCCGAACTCTTCCAAGACAAAACTGCATTTAAAAAGAGAAGCAGCACCCTGAGAGGAAGCAAGATGACTCCTTGGTGGCTGAATTTCTGATTTAATGGTAACTGGGAAGCATTTTGGCATAGAAAATATTTCTGGGTTTCCTCAAATTAGATTTTACAGAAATTAACTGAAGGGCTCTTAGTACCGTTCTCCTATTTTTAAAGTGCACTGATATAAATTTAGAAGGTAGATTTCCTATTTCTGTAAAGGAATGGTACCAAAGGCTATAATTCAAGCTACTGCACAGCATTTAAATCTCAGGGTCTCAAGTTCTTGCACAGTACCTCACTCCTCACCAGGCTCTTGTGGGAAATAAATAAGATGAGCCCTCAGCTTTAAAGTGTGTGTGCTTGCTTTAGCACTTCCATTACTACGATTTGATTACCTTGCTCTCCAAAGGGAGGCTCCTATTTAGAGAGGGCTGGTGAACTGGATGCATTTACACACCCTCCAACTCCCCCGCTACACACACACACACACACACACACACACACACACACACACACACACACACCAAGACTGGCCATTGGTTAATGGGATACTTCAGTCAGTTAGGTGCTGCACTACCCCATCCCAGCACGGCATACTCTTTCAGGCTGCCAGGGAACAACTTTGACATGGATGTATAACATTACAAAGCAAGAAGCCTGATGCCTGCGTCCAACCCAACTGATCCCATGGAGCCTCTGGCTTTCTTCATGGCCATGTAGAAACACCAGAGGATCCAGCGCAAGTAAGGATAGATAGCAGTTCTTGTGACAAGCTTTAAAAACAATGAGACCAGGGGCAGACAGGCATGTACATGTATCTCAATGATACATTGCCAGCAGAGCTCTGCCCCTGTACGCTGGCAGGAACAGCGACAATACGCAGGTCCCTTCAGAGTTCCCTCACGGCTGCACAACTGTGCTGTGCCTCGTACAGCCAGGCAAGTTCAGAGATGCAGGCCTTCGGATTTGCTTTCCCCTTCCTCTATGACTTTCCGTCTCCCTCACCCTGTGACATCAGGATTATGTCTGCATTTTCTTTAAAGTAGTTCCATATAAAATTTGCCATCGACTCTATTTCCTAAGAAAATGAGAAAAAGAAACCAAGAGACCACAAAAGCAAATCACATAAGAGGAAGAATGCCAGAGCCCCAGAACTATTTGATTGATAGGTGTTTATTGTTATAAACATTTCCTCTTAGAACTACTTTTGCTGTGTCTTATAATTTTTATTATGGTGTTTGCTCAATTTTATTTGTCTCAAATATTTTTTTACCCATTCATTGTTCAGGAGCATGTTGTCTAATTTCCACATATTTGTTAATTTTCCAAAAAGTCTTCTGCTATTGATTTTCATGCCATTGTAACTTCAATCTTTTTTTATTCAGATATTTCTGTGGCCTTTTAAGTGACTTATTCAGCTGAGCTAGCATGCTAGCCCTAAAATATATTCTAATAGGAGTTCCAGAATTTAAAAAATAGAGAAGAAACACACTGGATAAGATAATACATGTAAATTTCTAGGATTGGTTAAAAGCATAAAACACTGGACACAGGATGTACAACACCAGATACAGGATATACCAAGTAGGGTGAACATTTAAAAAAATCCAGAATTAAACATTACAAAACTAAAAAAAAAAGTATTAAAAATAAAAAGAGGAGGAGGAAGAAGAGGAGGAAAGGACCATACATACAAAAGTCTGAAGAGAAATTTAACATGAATCACACACAAAGAAACTAGCATTCTAATGTTGAAATTGTCTCACCAACAGCAAACGGACACAAAGGAATCAACAGTCGAAGTGCTGGGCTAGGAAGATGGAGCGGATAAAGCATTTGCTGAGCAAGCGTAAGGACCAAAGCTTCGACCCCTAGAACCCATGCAAAGCCAGATGTGGTCACGTGTATGTATCTGAAATCCTTCACTCCTACAGCATGATGCGGGGTGGACACAGGAGGACCCATGACAGCCCCTGAGCTGGTTATCTTGGTTTATGTGGTGGTGAACAACGGGATATCCTGACTCAAACAAGGTGGGAGGTGAAGGCTAACACCCAAGCTTGTCCTCTGACTTCCACACATGTGCCATGGCATATGCATCACACACACACACACACACACACACACACACACACACACACACACCAAGAAAAATGTCAAAGCCCTGGTTATCTTTGAGTCTCTAGCTTCTACTATAACGCTAAGTATACCCTAACACACACTGAAAATGTTGGTGGAATAAATTAACTGTATTCTCCATCTCCACTTCAATCAAATGATTAAATCAGATATTTGGAAGAATAAAATGAGACTCACATTAATGAAGTCTGAAATTGGTTTATTTCCTCATTTTGTTAGAATTCTGGGATTTCAATGGGGGTGTGCGGTAAATTCACCACAAAGTTAGAAACATCTGCAGACATGAAACAGGGAGTCCCCACTCCCTCGTCTCACCCTATGTCCCCAGTAAAAAGAAATGCCTTTTATTCAGTAAAGTTAGCGTGGAGAGTTCTGAGCATAATAAAGATTCCTATCAGCCATGCAAATGCTGCTGCCTGCACAGCACAGCACACACAACGTTGTGCATATTTGCTGCAGACCATGGTGACTGCAGACAGGCTCACTCTGATTTCAGCTTACTCTGGGGTTTCCTATTCTGCTGACTCCAGATAACACCTCCCCCACAATGGCTGCATATTTTAGCCATTTCCATGGGATTTCACAGAAGTTTAAACTGAAATATAGAAACTCATAAGCTGCCCTAAACAAACAGAGAAACACTTAAATCACTCTTAGAGTTAATAACTTTTCCACTTAAAAGCAAATATTATTAGAAAAGAAATATATTTTTTTCTTAAAACTATGTAATAAGATACACTATAGCTTGCTTCAAGTTTTTGAATTTCCTGTCTTTAGAAATGAAAATGCTGGATGTACAAATTCACTTAATACAAAAAACAGATAATCCAAATTGTTAATATATAACTAAAATACTATTAAATTTACCTTTCTCCTATATGTCTAATAAGAGTGAACAGCGTTTTACTGTGAGTCGTTTTGTGGGTTTGTACAACTCTGTACTTGTGAACCTTTCCATCGTATCTAGCATTGACTCTATGGAATCAGTCCTCCCCTGACTGAAAAGCACCATGAATGGGATTCACACAGGCTGTCTGCGCTTGTCTTTCCTTCCCGCTCAGAGCATGTGTAAAGAGAGACAGATGACTGGTTCACAGCACTGCCACCTTGCAGTTTGCCTCCATGGATGGCATAAGGTAGGAGATGGATCAAATTTTTCTTTTTGGAAAGCCAAACAAAATATTCTCTGAAACTTGAGAAATGAAAATTAACATTTAGCAGGATTACAAGAAGAACAAGCCTGGTCTGATATCCTGTATAAATTTCCACCTTCTATACATCCTGGTGTTTAGGATGGCAGAGACTAGTTAGTAGTTACCTGACAGCACGTTTAAGAATAAAGTTGTACTAGTTTCCACCTGGCATCCACAAATGGTCTCACAGTAGAGCAGCTGCCTTGCCCTTCATGTCTGCATGACAATACAGCCCAGAACATTCGTGAAATGTAAACACCTGATC
This sequence comes from Peromyscus californicus insignis, assembly GCF_007827085.1. NCBI lineage: Eukaryota > Metazoa > Chordata > Mammalia > Rodentia > Cricetidae > Peromyscus > Peromyscus californicus. The sequence goes on from NW_026294424.1 coordinate 68,008,264, forward strand.
AAAGACAGACTTAGTCAATCCCATCAGCATTTCCGATGTAACCAGTGCCTTTCCCAGATTGTAATTAGCTAGAAAGGGTAACCTGCTAACAGGGCTGAATGTGAAACGTCCCCAACAGGCTCAGATAGTGAAGCATTATGTCTCCAGATGATGCTGCCTTTTGGGTAGTTGTGGGAACTTCTGCACATGAGAGCTGGCTAGCAAAGCTGCTAACAGGTGCTGTGAAGGGACACAGAGGGGGAATGGGTTCTAGATGGAAACCAAAGGTCTTTAGAGAGGAGGTAATGTAGAGCTTAGGTCCCCAAGGATGAGCCTTTATATGTTGCACCTTCAAGAAAAGATTGGTACTGGGATGTTAAAGTAGAGCTTTTCTACTGGGTGATCCTGAGCCTTTGTGAGCATCAGGAAGTGGAAGTGGTTTGGCTGACACAGAGGATGAGCCTTACAGCAATTATTAGCATTGGAGGTAAAAGGGGGGCCCACAGCACTAAATGTCCCTCAGTGCCCAACACAGTCCTGCACAAGAACTGTGGAGTCCAAAACACTGACTGCCTCTCTCCAGGAGGAAAGGGTGGAGAGGCTGTCTCCACTTAGCAGCCTCCACATATCCAAATCAGCAATGAAAAAAGCATCAAGGATGCTTCTTAAAAAGTTCGTTCACAGTCAGAAATAAAATGGAATTCTCCCCATTTGGAGTAATGAAAAGCACTCTTGTGTGCATGTACACACACACACACACACACACACACACACACACACACACACACACACACCACTACTTGAATTATTTCAATTTAACTGTGATTACAATCTATAACTGAGACTGTTAGGCTTTCTTAATTAAACTTCTTTCTAAGGTTAATTCACAACAAATGAATAATTTTCAAAATAAAAGCATTATATATAAAATTCAATAAAACTGGCTCCAAGTTAATTAAGTTTATTTTCCTTCTGTGATAGCCTGACCTCCTTCAAGCACAGCATGAACAACTCTGGGAAAGCACAAAAGCTGCAAACCAGCTATTAGCACAAAATCATCAAGAGGGAGACTCTGCTAGGCAAGTAAGTGCACAAGGTGGAACTCCCCCACTGTTGGCATTTTCCCATCCTCTGTCCTAGTAGTGATCATAAGAAGTGACTGCATACCAGGCATGTTAAACACACACACACACACACACACACACACACACACACACACACACACACACACTCATTTGATCTTTACTACGGCCCTGTAAGACGGCTTTATTATTCCCAGATTATAGGCTGAGTTTCTCCTTCCGTCAAAACCTGTCTTTCAATTCCACCCCCTCCAAGTCCTTCCTTAATGCCTCTCATCTTCCCCACCAACTGTTTTCTGCTGCCCTGGCCCCACTCTGTTCTGTGTGGCTCTTCCATAGTCAGCATAGCTCATCCTGAAGTTTCCTCTGTGTATTTCTCTTTTTATTACCTCACCAAGGATGGAGTCCATCTCATGCATGTGTGCATTCCTACAGTGCCTAGCAGAGATTCTTGCACAAGGAACAAGCCAAACAAAAGTTTGTTGAACTAACAGTATTAATATGGGGGAAAAGAAGAAAAGAATTTAGCAACAACTTTGAAAACAAAGGAAGAGTTTTGAATGAAAAGCAACAAGTAATTATTGCAGATGAGAAAACAAAAGTGATTTCAGGAATTATAAACATAGATATGAGTTAAGCCTTAAGTCATAATTATACTGAAAGAAAACACAGGTGAATACTTGCATCATCTTGAGAGGTAGAAGACTTCAACATAACACCAAAGGCAAAACCAAGTGGAACTAAGCTGGAGAGAGCCAGCTCATAGTGAGGCTTCAGGATCCCATCTCCCATCCTGCTACTAATATAGTCTATCTCCTCACCTCCCAAGTGAGGGGAACAATACTGCTGCACATAGACGCATGGATAAATGGATGATGGAAGGAATTCCATAACATCTTCTGTGAAATTTCAAAAAACAAATCAAGGAAAGAAACAGATTTGGCTGCATAAAAATAACATCTATGCTTAAAAGTATCAATAGTTAATATCAAATGGCAAGCATAAAGGTGGTGGCGCACACCTTTAATCCCAGCACTCGGGAGGCAGAGCCAGGCGGATCTCAGTGAGTTCGAGGCCAGCCTGGGCTACAGAGTGAGTTCCAGGAAAGGCGCAAAGCTACACAGAGAAACCCTGTCTCGAAAAGCCAAAAAAAAAAAAAGACAAGCATAATATATGAACATAACAAGAACATGAATATCATTCACAAATTGGAGGAAAACTTCCATAGGAAAAAAAAGAGATAAGGATAAAGGGAAAACTCCCTCCTCCCCCAAGAGAAACCAGAATTTAGTATTTCAAGGTATGTTAATGTAGGCAACTGGGACAACCAGCCATGAAAAATACCCACCCGACTTAAGTAACTACAATGTGTTAAAGAGGACTGGTTTGGTTTTTGATTTCGCTATTAAATCGGCAGCACTAATGACGGTGCCGTGCAATCAGCAGCTTCTGGAGCTTTGTACAGCACTTAAGCTGGTGCATTGCAGTTGGCCCTTTGCCAATACTGAAATTCTTAAGATGCCTCATAATGTATGAAAATTAAGTATTTATGTTAAAGAAATAATTACTGATATGTACAAAGGCATAAACTTCAGCCTTATTTATAGGGTAAGATCTGGTCATGAGCTACTGATGCAATAGAATAATGAGTACATTAAAGGTGTGATTGTGAGAGCTGTGACGACATTGTAGAAGACATACAATGGCATGAGAAACAGAGAAAACTATGGATGGGCATTGCTGAATGGGTCTGTCTTCATTAAAACACCAATAATGACCTGTATGTGTGTGTGTAGAAAGGACATGAATAGAAACATGCCAACATACTAAGAAGATCTCTAGATATTGACACTATAGTCACTTTAGCAAGCTGTAATGCCTTAATTTTGTATGGTAAGCATATTTTCATAATTAAGAAAATTGTAATCTTTCCCCCAAAGGAAAGATTCAGATGCCCTGACAATAAAATACGCACGTGATGGTGGCTGCACTAAGTTCCTCAGGAAAAGAATATAATGCTGAGCTTCCACTGGCTGCAGAAGCCATAGAAACCGTGCAATGATAAGGTTAACAACTGCTAAAGCAGCTAAGGGAGTATCTCATGCTTAGTGCTCAGATGGCAAGAGAAAGAAAAGGAAACCAAGTAACAGTGGATAAAACTAAAGCCATAATCTCATGCTTACTCAGCAGCAAACAGAAAAAACAAAAACAAACATTAATTATGGAAGATTTAGTGTTCTGCATGGTCATATTTGTAGAAATCCTTCCAGTGTGTTTATCTATGCTGTAACTCATCGCTTTCTGCACATTTGAAGAAACTCCTTTGGCTCTCTGTGCAAATACTTGGTCACAGCAAAGGGAAAAAATTAGTTCGTACTTAAAAACTCGGTAGCCGGTATATGTATTTACATGTTTACTAAATGTGTGTGAGTGTGTGCTAGTGTGTGTGTCAGTATGTGTGCATATTTTATGGTTTTCCAGCTGCATAATCAAAAAGGCCTCAATTTCATAACAAAGCCAATATGTAATCAAATACCTGCAGTCTTGTCCTCCTCCGCTGGCAAAGAAGCAAGCAGACCACTGTGCTACCAGTGTGCACATTCATTCTTCCTGACAATCCTTACCAAAGTCCAAAAGGCAAAGGGAGTGAGAGCATTTGTGGGGAGAGCAGCCCACTGACTTTTATTTTTAAACCAATGAGAAAAGACCCAGATGAAGACTCAGTTTTATCTAGTAAAATAACCTTGAAAATATAAAAGAGGTGTCAATTAAATACCAGTTTAAGTTGCTTATCCACTGCCCATCCTCTACATAATGACACTCAGTTGTCTCCTGGGTGACTACCGATCATATGTCAGCTCCTATGGAAGTTTTCACCTCATTTGCCAACTTTAATAATTGACAAGTAGCCCAGCAATGGCCATGGAGGAAATGCCCTCCCTTGAGGGAATGACCTGCATCAGACAGACGGCCTGTGCCAGGCTCACTGGAGACAGGGACCTTTCACTTTCCCTTAGGCTCTTGGGAAAGATGCATGCTCTTCTGCCCTAGTCCAGACTTCTCACTGCTAATGACACTTTCACCGCTACTTGGAAAGAGCCTCTCTCCCTAAAAAAAGCACTAAAGAGAGAATGGAACTAAGGGAACTAAGTTATACACTCCTGACAAACCTCCTCTAGAAGGCAAATTCAACCATGCTGAAACCATCAACTACATCAATTACAACCTTTGTCATAGGGAAGCAAAAGAAGTTAAACATGGGGGATTTGGAAGCTAGATGGCTGCCTCCTTTCCCCAATGCAGCTGCCTATCTTAGTCACCACAGGTTGCTATAACAAAAATACTTTAGGCTAGGTGGCTTAAACAATAGACATATATTCTCAAAGTTCGAGAGTCTGGGGGAATCTGAGATAAAGGTGCCCGCAAAACAAGTTCTAGCTGGACCCTCTTTCTGGCTTACAGACATTGCTGCCTTCCTACTGCGTCCTCAGTCTGTCTGTGTATAAATTAGAGAAAGAAATAGAGACGAGGTAGAGTGAAATCATGCATATATACATAGAGAGGGGAGGAGGAGGAAGAGAAGAGAGACACCCTGGTTTATCTTTATAAAGATACTAATCTCAGTATGGGGTTCTCATCTTCATGACCTCATCTAAATGTAATTACCTCTAAAAAGCCTCTGGTTTACTTACAAATTATAAATTTTCATTTCCTCCCAAAAACCATCACATGGAGAAGTAGTTATTCAACACAGTAATTTACACGTCCAGTCCATTAACAGTCCCCAGACTGCTTTTCAACACAAAACATGGGCTGGAGTTGGTCATCCTGTGGCCCTCCAATCACTGTATTGGCACGGATCACTAGAATGTTGGCTATATCCATAGGTACATATCATTGCTTAACCTCGAAGACTAGTTTAGTGCTGGAATAGAACATCAGTCAGTAAATATTTGCAGAGCAGTAAGAAGGAAGGGAGGGGGGAGGGAAGGAGAGGGGGAGGAGCAGCAGCATCGGTGGCCAAACCTCTGCTGACCAAGCAATTCCATGAATCGCTGCATCCCCCACCCCATGCCCGCAAAGAGAGATGAAGAGGATCCTCCAGAGCCACGGTGAAGGAAGATCTGCAAAGCTGTCTGCTAACCTGCTCCTCCAAGCTTTAAAAAGACCTTCAAAGGACAGGCGGTGGTGGTGCATGCCTTTAATAATCCCATCTCTGTAAGTTCGAAGCCAGCCTGGTCTAAAGAGTGAGATCCAGGACAGGCACCAAAACTACATGGAGAAACCATGTCTCAAAAAACAAAAACAAACAAACAAAACCAAAAAAAAAAAAAAATGACCTTCAAAGGTGGGAGAGAAGGGAGGGACCCAAAGGGAAGAGCTGATGCCAGCAAGGATGGGATGACGCCGCAGAAAGCAGAGGTGCCCGAACAGAGGAGGCAGAGGAAGCCGAAGGTGCTGGAGATGCCAAGGGAAATGTGTACATTTTTGATGACTGTATAGTTTGAAATACTGTCTTTACCAAGGTTCATGAAAACACTGGCCTTTGCTTGACTGCTTTTAAGCTGTGTAGTTAGCACACAGACTACTTCATTGTTTTGCAGGGAAAGAACTTGTATCGCCAACACACCAAGCTGGACTAACATGGAGGAAACACCTTTCCCTGAGCTTTGAAAGACTCCTCTTGGCTCCCAGGAGCGATTACCTGATATTGACACATGTTGCCACCTTAGCACAAAACACCTTGTGATAAGGGAAAACTGGAAATTCATTTTTATATCCTCTGCCCCCTTGAGCACCAACATATATTTAACTCCCTTAAAACCAGAGACCTGGCCGGGAGGCGGTGGCGAATGCCTTTGATCCCAGCACTCAGGAGGCAGAGCCAGGCAGATCTCTGTGAGTTCCAGGCCAGCCTGGTCTACAGAGTGAGTTTCAGGACAGGCTTCAAAGCTACACAGAGAAACTATGTCTCAAAAAACAAACAAACAAACAAAAAACCAAAACAAAACAGAGACCTATTGGGACCTGACCCCCTACCACTGGTGATGCCAGTATGTGTGGCAATCTGGCTTTGCATTGACATCACTGAGATGGCTTTCCTCAAAAGAACAGCAGTTCCTTTTCTAAAAGACTGTAGATCTTCAGAATGAGAATTCTGCCATTTTTATTTCATTTTCTGACAGTTGGGGTCAGCTTGTGAAGAGATGTTCAAGGACATGCTTGTATCAGTCCTCACTCCGAACTTTCCCTGTTCACACACAGCATCAGGGAAGACTGCATTAGATTTTACAGTAGCTTTCTGATCTGGGTAGTCTACACAGGAAGGAGCTTGGAAGTTCCTGTATACTATTAATGACTGCTGGCCCATATCCTGCCTGAAATACCATGATTGTTTATTAAAAGTTTCCTTAATAAAGTTAAATACAGTTTGACTTAGGAAAAAAAATGAGATACTTGCTAAAGAAAAAAGTAGGAAATGTACTTCAAGGTACAGGCAAAGGTAAGGACTTTCTGAATAGGACCCTAGTTGTTTAGGAAACAGGTTAAACAAGTAACAAATAGGACCTCAAGACCTTAAAAAGTTTCTGTACAATAGGGGAAGTGGTCAGTTAAGTGAAAAGGTAGCCTACAAAACGGGTGAAACGTATTTTCCAGATATAAACTCAATAGAGGTTAAGTATCTAGACCATTTAATGAACTCAAGAAACTAAACCAAGAAAACAAATAACCCAATCAAAAAGGGGCTATGAACCTAACACAGAGAGTTCTCAAAAGAAGAGGACGAGGAAGAGGAGGAGGGAGAGGAAGAAGAGACAGACAGACAGACAGATGGCTAGTAACCCTTTAAGAAGGTGTGTAACATCATTATCATCAGGAGAACGCAAACTCCAGTTCCTTGGTGACCCCACCTCATTAAGAATCTGTGACAACAAATGCTGGTGAGGATGTTGGGAAAGGAGGATGCTTGTGCACTACTGTTAGAAGTACACACTGTGTAGTCACTACAGAAAACAGTAAGGAGGATGCTTGTGCACTACTGTTAGAAGTACACACTGTGCAGTCACTACAGAAAACAGTAAGGAGGATGTTTGTGCACTACTGTTAGAAGTACACACTGTGTAGTCACTACAGAAAACAGTAAGGAGGATGCTTGTGCACTACTGTTAGAAGTGCACACTGTGTAGTCACTACAGAAAACAGTAAGGAGGATGCTTGTGCACTACTGTTAGAAGTACACACTGTGTAGTCACTACAGAAAACAGTAAGGAGGATGCTTGTGCACTACTGTTAGAAGTACACACTGTGTAGTCACTACAGAAAACAGTAAGGAGGATGCTTGTGCACTACTGTTAGAAGTGCACACTGTGTAGTCACTACAGAAAACAGTAAGGAGGATGCTTGTGCACTACTGTTAGAAGTACACACTGTGTAGTCACTACAGAAAACAGTAAGGAGGATGCTTGTGCACTACTGTTAGAAGTACACACTGTGTAGTCACTACAGACAACAGTAAGGAGGATGCTCCAAAAGCTAAATATATGGCACAGCTACACAACTCCTGGGAACACACTCAAAGCACTCCAATCCTCCTAGAGAGACAATGGCATAGCCATATTCCTTGTTGCTCTACTCATAATAGCTAGGAAATGGAGTCAGCCTAGATGTGCGCCCACTAACGAATGCATAATAAAAATATGGTGCATATACACAATGCAGTTGTAGTTATCTAGCTCTAAAGAAAAGTGAATTTTGAAGGGAAATAGATTGAACTGGAAAATATTACACTAAGTGAGGTAACACACACCCAGAAAGACAAACACTGCATGTTCTCTCATATTAGAGCCTGCGTTGGAATTTAAATTTTCTTTTTATGTTTAACTTGGAGTGCCTGTAGGAGTCAGGAAGCTATAAAGGGTCTATGGGAGAGGGACTTACTGGGAGAAGGGCAGCAGAACACACGTGACATGAAGGAAGGGGTTATGCTGGGGCTAAAGGTTTAAACAAGGATGGGCTTGTAGGATACTCAGCTTAAAGAAAGCACTGGAGGAACCAACCAGACTAGTCAAACACACAAGTGGGAGAAACAGTGGATTAACCAAAACTAAGAGTGTTGTTAAGAAGCATGACGGAAACCACTACTTTGTGAACTAAATTTATAATGACATTTATAAAAAGGAGTTTGGGGAGTTGGAGAGATAGCTCAGCTCTTAAGAACCCTAGCTAGCCGGGCGGTGGTGGCGCACGCCTTTAATCCCAGCACTCGGGAGGCAGAGCCAGGTGGATCTCTGTGAGTTCGAGGCCAGCCTGGGCTACCAAGTGAGTTCCAGGAAAAGGCGCAAAGCTACACAGAGAAACCCTGTCTCGAAAAACCAAAAAAAAAAAAAAAAAAAAAAAAAAGAACCCTAGCTGCTATTCCAGAGCACTCAAGTTCAATTTCTAGTACACACATAATAGCTCACAAACCATCAGTAACTGCAGTACCTCCATGAGCACTACATGTCTGTGACACACAGATATACATGCAGACAAAATGTACACATTGAATAAATAAAGTTGAAAATGAATAGATAAATAACTAGATTAAAAAAATTTAAAGAGAAGTTTGAATGGAGGTGCCCTGCATGGGTGGACAAGACATAGAAGACATGGGCTACTACATGAAAATCTCAGTGCCAGGCATGGGATACCTCCCTATGAGTTATTCATCAGAGAGCCCACCAAAAGCCTCAAAACAACACAGGCTATTATTGCTTTTAGGTGCCCACCTTAACTGCATGTAAGACCCTATTCTGAAGGCACTGAACACTGGGTTGTGGGATATAGAAAAATCAAGTTGGGCCTGACCTGAAAATTTCCTTTGTTGGCTAGCTTTTAGAGTGGCAAAAGGTGTCTTAGAGTATCTGTTACTGTGATCAAACACCTTGACCAAAGCAACTTGGGGAGGAAAGGGCTTATTCATCTTATGCTTCCATATTACAAGTTTTTCATCAAAGGAAGTCAGGACAGGAACTCAAGCAGGGCAGGAACCTGGAGGCAGGAGCTGATGCAGAGGTCATGGAGAGTGCTGCTTACTGGCTTGCTCCCCACGGCCTGTTCAGCCTGCTTTCTTATAGAGCACAGGGACACCAGCCTAGGGATGGCACCACCAACGATGGGCTAGGCCCTCCCCATCAATCACTAATTAAGAAATGCCTTACAGCCCAATCTTATGGTAGCATTTTCTCAATTGAGGCTACCTCCTTTCAGATAACTCTAGCTTGTGTCAAGTTGACATAAAAACAAACAAACAAAAAACAAGCCAGGTGGTAGTGGTGCACTCCTTTAGTCCCAGCACTCGGGAGGCAGAAGTAGGCCAATCTCTGTGAGTTCAAGGCCAACCTGCTCTGCAGAGCAAGTTCAAGGACAGCCAGGGCTACACAGAGAGACCCTGTCTCAAAAACAAAACAAAACAACACAAAAAACAAAACCTAGCCAGTACAGCTGACCCCTTGACATACATATCACTGTTAGGCCACAATCTTTCTTTTCTTGTTCATCCCCAAGTTGACACATTAATACCAATATCACAATATAAAACATTTTACAAACTTAAAATGATCCAGTCTTTACAAATTCAAACACTTCAAAATTCAGTCTTTTTAAAATTCAAAGTCTCTTTTAGAACTTAAAATCTCTTTTAAAATTCAGTCTCTCAACTATGAGCTCCTGTAAAATCAAAAACAAATTAAAAACATCCTTACTTCAAGAGGGAAGAACCAGGGTGCAGTCACAATCTGAGCAAATCCAAACTCCAAGGGTAAATAACTCAATGTCCCATATCTGGGATTCACTCATGATCTTCAGGGCTCCTCCAAAGGGCTTGGGTCACTTCTCTGGCTCTGCCCTCTGTAGCACACACAGCTTGTCTCCCAGGCTCTGGCTGGCTTCGCTCCACTGCTACTTTTGATCTTGGTGTCATCCCATGGCACTGGTATCTCCAAAATGCTGGGGTCTTCTGTTGCAACTGAGCTGTACTTTCACCCATAGCCTCTCCTAGGCTCTCTTCATGGTGCCAAGCCTCAACTTCTCTGCATGAGTCCTCAGTCCTAAGCTTCCAACTGCCACTGAGGCTGCCCCTTCACCTCTGGCCTTTTCTGGCCTCTCACAATACCAAACGTCAACTGCTCTCCATGACCCCTTCATGCCTTCAAAACCCGTACTACTTGGGTGACTCTTGAACATTACCAAGTCAGGCTGTCAGCATGAGGTACAACCCTAGCCATCTCCAGAACACAGCCTCTGTGTGCTGACTCTGAGGAAACACTTCCCAGAAGACTTCACCTCAATGACGCTGGTTTCTTCTTAATCACCAAGAATTTCTTAGCTCAGCTGTCCAACATTAATTGTCCCAGTAACTCAAAGGTTTCACTTCAATGGTGCCAGTCTCTTTATTAATCATGACTGACTCTTCAGCCCCAGTTAACCAGAACAACAGAATTTTAATTCAAAATAGCAAATGACTGATAGAGTCTTTGAACTTGCCCCCTGAAACTTCACAAGCCAGGCCTCCATCCTCTGCACTGCTCTTAACATTCTTATCTTCTAAGCTCCTACAGAACATTGCACTGAGCTCTCAATACTCAATGGCTTTTCTAGCCCAAAGTTCCAAAGTCCTTCCACAATCCTCCCTAAAACATGGTCAGGTCTGTCACAGCAATACCCAACCACATTAGTACCAACTTGCCTTAGTTAGGGTAAGTATTGTTGTATTGAAACTCCATGTTTCATTATGCTCTTGCCTACCCAGTGGTAGATTCCAATCTACTGCAGATTAGCATGGAAGCAAGGCCCACTGGACGGAGCGACTACACAGGTCACTCATCTCTCTTCCCTATCTGTAACTGGGGAGATGGAGTTCTCTCATTCTCCTCAGTTTTCCTGTGATAAGAAAATGGATAAAATGGATATTTTAAAATGTATCAGCACACAGTAAATGCTTATCTTTGGGTAAGACTGAATATCTTTAAAATATTATAAAGGCTGGGAGTATAGTACAGTTATAAAACAACTATCTAGCTAAATGTGAGACTACAGGCTTAGTTCCCAACATCACAAAAAACACTGTAAAACAACTGTAATTGCTGATGAAGTTCAGCTCAGGCAGGGGATAGTCAGCCAGGGCCAGATATCCATGGGCCCACCCTTGTCCACCTTTGTGGCACCAGGCAGGTGGGTCCCATTACGGTGAGCAAATATGTGGTGGAGAAATGGGAGAGAGAGAAAGGGAAGTGGAATGGTTCACGTGCTGTGGAAAGAGGCAGAAAGGAAGAAGTGAAGGCAGTGAGGAGCAGGCTGATGTGGGAGGTCTGCTTGCCCCCTGGGGCCATGGTGATATCTGTGCCAGGTGGATGCCAAGGGCCATGTATGGGTCCTTGGTCCTACCACAGCTAGGGTCCCTTTGGATTCTGTGGCCCACATTGCCACCAAAGGCCACAAGGATGCCCAGTGCCTAGACTACCACTTGTGACCATATAGATGCCCAGGGGCCACCACCAGAGCCAAACTGATCTGGTTGGCCTATGCTGCCACCTGGGGCAGTGGTATTGTCCAGACCTGAGCTGCTGCCAGAAACCATGTCTAAGTCCATGACCCTAAGAAGGCTGGGTCTGTGCCTATTTTGCCACCAAAGACCACATGGACACCTGGGGTCTGGGCCACAATCTGCGGCCTTGTTGGGGTCCGAGGGCCATGCTACCACCAGAGCCATGCTGGTCTGGATAACCTGTGCTGCCACCCAGGGCCCTGATGGCATGGGTGTAGGGGAGCTGGCTCCACCCCTCACCTGAGGTGGGTGACCCCAGTGGCCAGGAATGACCAGTGCAGCTACCACTCAGGCTCACAGCAGGGCCTTGGGTTGGCTCATCCTAACATCTACACTAACTAGGACCTGCTGGAGCTCATGAAGTGACTGGGCTTGTGGAGCAATATCAAGGGACTCTAGGCAGCTGAGGGATATCCCAGAGGAATTCCAGTGAGGATCTAGTGATGATGGTGTGCCAGAAACCAGAGGCCTTGAACCAGACCAGTGACTCATTGCAATGAACGTTTGCTAGTAAAGCTGATTGAACAAACGAGTATATATACTATATGGCACACTGTTCCCAATGTCACCAGGACAAATGAAGAGGTGTTGGAGAGGCGGAAAGGAGAAATGAAGAGGTAGGCATTTTTTGTTTGGTTTTGGTTTTGGTTTTGGTTTGTTCTGTTCTTGTTCTTGTTTGCTTATTTTGTTTTGATTTTTATTTAAATTTTCTTTTGGGGGGCACTGCAACGGTGAGGGGAGGATATGGGGGGACCGGGAGGTGAGCAGAAATATGAAATTCTCAAAGAATCAATAAAGAAATTATGTTAAAAAAACAGTAATCTATGAGCATTTTTAAGGGTGATGCACTGAGAACCTTTGATTATTCAGTTTACTAGCATAATACAAACTAAGACTATGATTATACACCCAGGAAATGAGAAAAATATACATGTTGAAAATGGTCTCTCCATTGAAAGAAACCATGAGCATAAATAACATCTCACTTGTCCCAGTGCTGAACTGGGAGGTGACTGAATTTCCTGAGAAGTAAAGATAAGTTTAAGGTCAAATAAGTTCAGCCAAATAGGTTTTTAGGAAAAATAGACATGACCAAAAAAGTCAGTCTAGGAATGACAATGTAAGAAATGAGCCAAAGTCAGTCTGCAAAGGAAACTAAGAGAAACAATGACGTTAAGATGCATGTGGTGGGCTGGGATTAGCACTACTTCCAAAGAGAACTCACAGGATTTCACTAAGTGCTTAACCAGCTTTAAAATTCCAGACAGTCAAGGCTGCTGCATGCTGATCTGTTACAAAGAAACAGCCCTACAGGGTATGGGCACATCCTGGTAGCAAAACCGAAAGACAAACATAATCTAAGAAGTCCTTGAGGCATTGTGTTGCTACATCCATCATTTAAATCTACCGAGCTTGGTAACTTGGGATTGAAGATTAATCAAAATGGTCCATAGGTCATTGGTCAGGTTTATTTAGTCATCAAGAAAAGCTAGCCTAATTAGCCAAGTGGATTATGAAAGATGTCTTTTCTGGAAAGCCTCACCTTACCCACAAAGGGAATTTTAAGGACTAAACGAAACCAGGAGCATGGTTGTGCTTGTTCAACGTGGTTCCTCAGCTCTCTGCCCAGGGGAAAAGAAAAGCGTGTGCAAGACAGGACATTCCTGGCGACAGAGGGGAGAACCTGAGCATCCTTTAATTCCACTGAGGTTGTCTTAAATAAATCTTATTGCTATCAAAAGAAAGGAATGAACACACTCCGTAAGATTCAATTCTAATAGCATCGAGTGGTACACAGGGAAAATCAACAGCACCGCCTCTTCCTCCCCAAGCCAGGTTCCACTTCGAAGAGGAAACTGCTGTCTGGTGGACACCAGCTTTGGCTGCTCGGCAGCTCAGCGTCAAGTCATTAAATAGCACACCGTACCCTTCTTTGGCAAACCACTTTGTTCGGCTTTATCCACTGCTTTCACCCTGAGATAGACCAGAATCGGCCCCCTTGCCCCTGCCACACACATACAACACGTTGTAGATTTAAACAATGACAGCTACACCACTGTTTCTTCTTTCATCAACTATAGAGCATGCCTCTTGTTTCACAGGAAACACTCTTGAAGAGGACTTCCCTTTCTCTTCCTCCATCCTCCTCAGTTCTACCACCACTAGGTCTGCTTATGTCTTTGGAATTTTTTCCTTTCTGTTCAGTGTTTACCCCGATTATGTAAGTGAAGAATAAATTCACTATTATCAATCACAACCTCTTCAGACCTTATAATTACACATTACTGCTGGTTTACTTTGGTGCCTCGCTTTTGGAGACCATTATTCATTCTGAAATCCATGTTAACTACTTATATTTTCTTTTCCCCATATATAGATGGGCATGGGTCAAATTTCTCAAATTACTAAATTTCACTCAATCAAGGAAATAGTGGCAATAAGTGATTAAGATTCTGTTGCCTTCAGCACAAATTCGGTTTATGTTCAAAACTGGAGCCTTTCATGGTACAATTTCATAGTGGCAGTACTAGAAAATATAGTAAATATCAAAAAGACTTAGGGCATCTCAGTCACATGAAGGAACAGATAATAAACTACGTGCAGATGACAGGAACCATCCATCATCTTAATCCTTCTGCACTGAGTATCAGCCTCCAAGACCAAAGGGTTATCTTCACCACTACCTGGAGGACCTCTGCACAAGTCACCCTGCATCCCATCTGCATCCAACCCAGAATATAACAAAAGTTCCCCTCACGTTCAGGGCCTCTCATCTGTGCATCGAGGCTTTGGGTGCAGAGAGCTGCTGAGGAAAAGTCCACGGATCTCATCGGAGCAGGTTGGACACCAGTGGGATTACAGGTTGTGCTGACATGTAAATACCCCAAGGGGCTTTAAAAATGAAAAGTTCAACATCCATTGTGTAGTGATTAAACAAGTAAGAAGCTTGGGCTCTTGAGCCAGAAGAGCTGGTCACAACAGTCACTGTCACCCACAGTGGAATGACCTGAGCATGTACCCGAACTTCTAATCTCAGCTTCTTCATTTCAAAAATGGAGTTGCTGCAAAGTAGACATATATAAAATACTTAGTGTGGGACATGGTATGTATAAACCTTGATATATGAGGCCCAAAATATGATCAAAATATACTGCATGTGTGTATGAAATTCTCAAAACTTAATAAAAAAATAACAAAAGTTTAGAGACCCAGTGGAATTATCATTAGTGTTAGTGGTATGGCACTAGTCAGAAAGCCCAACTTTGATTTCACCTATTCTTTGACGTTAGCCCTAACCAGATCTTTCATTTCTGCACACCTGTTAATGGCAAAGGAGTGGCTTTTCTTGCCATCAAAGCAAACAAACAGACCTGGTGGGCAAAGAGAACACAGTGACCCTTCTGGGGGCTGTACAGTCTAACACACTCAACTCCACACTCTCCTTGTGGGTTCTGACTTCATGTTTGTCAATCATAGCCCCTCATCATGTCCCTTCTTACAGTAGCCCCTAATTTAAAGGTGCATTTCAAATAACCTTATGTTTGGACCAAGCTAAAAATGCTAAAAACAGATGTGCTATCCTCCAGGAAGGTTGGAGAGATCCTAAGGAAAGTGGATTCAGTACCTCCTGGATTGAGACTAGAACCCATAAAACAGTAGCTACTATTAACAAGCCCAAAAGAAGAAAGAGGATTTGATTTTAGTGCCCTGTTAGACATATTCGGGGCAAAGGAATGCGTATTTCTGTGGAAAGCTTCAAAACACTACAAATGAGATAAAACCAAATGAGAAGAAAGCAGACGTGCAGCTCATGGACCTCAGCTCACCATATGTGAAGTATCAAATAAATAGCCATTCTAATCTCAAATGCTAATCTCTCCTTTCAGCCTTCCTCATTTTATGGGACCAAATATTTCAAGCGTCATCTGGATTCTATTACAATCTCAAAGACAACATGATATCTAGGAAAGCGTTTATATGTAAAAATCATTTTAAATCAGCCAGTGGTATAAACTCATGTCCAGACTCCATTACCCCCAGATTTCATATAATTATATTGCCTTTTCTTTAACTCTGAAATGATACTTTCTCCTTTGGCACAGAGTTCCTTTGGCTCCACGTCTGATGCCAATGTAGTCTCACTGTGAAAACAAATTAGAAGTAGGTGGTCTGGTTAGTCTTCACAATGCTACATTTTAATCAGGCAAAGCAGTGGAGGGGACGGCTGTGGAAATGCTGGCGTATCTTCAAACAACAGAGCACACTGTCCATTTTACTCACAATGAAAACGCTCTTCGGGAGATTTCGATAACGGTCCCCTCCTCCTCGGAGTCCACATTTGTAATGTTTACATAAGTGGGGGTTATAAATCTTCCTCCAATAGACCCCGCGGTCTCTAAAGCTGACTTCTTGTTATAAACTGCCTCTTTCCGTTTTGCCTGCCTAAGCAGGGCAGGCAAAACCCGTTGGCCAGAGACTGGAACTAATTTAATGTGCTCCAGGTTTAAGCCCCTAGCCTGTGTGCCTTTACAGGGAGATTTTACACAGTGGATTACAGCTGACTTTAACAATGATTCATATGATAAGTGGCTTTCGATTTGTTTTTTAATGTCTGAAAATATGCATTTGCAAAGGACGTGTCATTAAATAATTTTGTTAAAGCAATACCCATTTAAAAAAAAAAAAGGAAGGGAAAGAATTCAACTTTTCATCAAAATAAAAGTCTATATCTTAATTATGCCGAAGGCTCGTGCACATGAATTTAAGGGTTCTACTACGAAAAATAAGACAAAGTTGTTTATAGACAGTTAAGCCTGGACGAGCTCCAAGACATGATTGGTTAAACTGATACACTTTACCACAAGGTTTGCTCCTATTATTAAAAACACTAAAGCCACCGTGAAAATGGACAAAAGCCCTGTTCTTTCCAGCCTCAAAGATTTCCTGTATGCTTTTTTCAAAGATGCAACATTCCTTGAAACAAGCACTAATTGAAACAAAAACACATTCACAAAACCTCCAGTACCATCCGTTGGGAAAAGAATGTTTTATCTGTTTAACTTAGCAACGGCCTGACTTAAAAAAGCAAACCCAAACACAAAAGCCTGGATTATACTATTGTTCTGGGTTTCTGTACTGAGGGAGCCTATACTACTCTCTAGAATGTGCTTTTAAAATATCAAATGTAATAAGACAGACTTGTCCCCAAGCTGTTGGTTTCTTCCTTTTTTTTCCCCCCTCTTGAGGCTCCCTTCAAAGGGCAGGGCCAAGTCTTACAGCAGGGGGCAGTGTTGCACCACCTTGCTCTCTTTGCCAGACCAAAGGAGGAAAACAAAACAAAACAAGGGCCATTATTCTTCATTAAAGCTTAACCACCCTAGCATAATTACCCTAATTTATTACAAAATTTCAGAGTTCTCCCTTGTAGTCCAACCTGCCTTTTTACCACCTACATACCATATGAAGATGTTTTAAGTGATACAAAAACAAATGCTTTAATAACAAAACCAAATCTACGCAAATGTCTGAGACATGGCTGATTGCTGTTCAACAGTTGAAGAACTATTTGTTGAATGTCATATTTCAAAAGCACGAAGACTTCTCCGATTGCAAATATCCAGATGTTCTTTATTGTAAATATAATATCACATTGGGAGATGGTTAAAAAATGAATGAATATTTCATCTTGGTCTAAAATGAAATGCAGAGTTGGTTTATAAAACACAAGTCAATGTGACCCTTGCTAATTAGATGTTAATTTTTAAAATATGGGGTAAGAAAATATTTACAAGTACAAAAATGTCTTCATATCTTCCAGAAATAAACTTTTCCTTCCATCTGCCTGGGATGGTTCTTGGTTGGCCTTCTAGAAAGTATGGAAACTGATACTTTGTACTGCATGCTTGCTTCCCAATACTTATACTACTTTGAAGCCTTGAGTGGGAGGCAGAAGGGGCAAAGCCTTTCCCAGGTCCCAAGAATATGTCACAGTAATTTTAGTTACCTTACATAGTAATTTTATTTACACACACACACACACACACACACACACACACACACACACACACCCCTCAATACAATACTACAGACTTGAATAAAACTTTTTGAAAACCGAAAGGTTAATAAACAAAACAATAATTCATTATTTGATTTTTAAAAAAAGTCAAGGGGCTGGAAAGATGGCTCAGCAGTTAAGAATACTTACTGCTCTTACAGAGGACCCAAGTTCACTTCTCTGCATCCATATCAGACATCTCACAAGCACCTGTAACTCTACTTTCAGGGGCAAGTCTGATGTCCTCTTCTGACCCTTCCTGGTAACTGCAAGTATGTGGTACACATAAACTTATGTATACTACACACACACACACACACACACACACACACACACAGAAAGAGAGAGAGAGAGAGAGAGAGAGAGAGAGAGAGAGAGAGAGAGAGAAATTTGTGTGTTCATTTATTTAGCTAGTTAGTTTTACATCCCAGTCAAAGTTTCCCCTCCTTCCCCTCTTCCCAGTACATTCCCCTTTCCTTCCCCTACACCCCATCCACTGCTCTTCCACTGTGTGACACAGAAATGTTTTTAAAAATTAAATAATTAAAATCAAACCTCCCACAGTCTTAGCAAGTTATTATCATTGTCTTCAATTTCAACTTTAAGATTTGTTTTTCACTTGATTAAGAAATAAGGTTGAAGCCGGGCGGTGGTGGCGAACGCCTTTAATCCCAGCACTCGGGAGGCAGAGCCAGGCGGATCTCTGTGAGTTCGAGGCCAGCCTGGGCTACCAAGTGAGTTCCAGGAAAGGCGCAAAGCTACACAGAGAAACCCTGTCTCGAAAAACCAAAATAAATAAATAAATAAATAAATAAAATAAAGAAATAAGGTTGAATTTAAACAAAAATTATTTTATAATTTCATAATTCCACTGGGAGAAAAAAACATTAAAACCCACGGCTTTAGAGACATATAAGCTAATGTTTTAAAATGTATAAAGGAATTCTAAGAATACAAAAATATTGTTGAAACATCAGAAGCCAGCAAGAATCCATAGAATCCTAGTTCAATGCTATAGCTTTGAAGTTTCAGCACTTTGTTATGCTGCGGCTTGTTATATTCTTGGGCATTTCTTCTTTGTTTGATATTGTCCAGGGTGGGGTGTGCATGCTCCAGATTTGAAGTTTCAGCACCTTGTTATGCTGCGGCTTGTTATATTCTTGGGCACTTCTTCTTTGTTTGATATTGTCCGGGGGGGGGGGGGGGGGGGGGCTGGTGCGCATGCATCAGATTTGCTCACCGTTTCTACGAGACTCCTCCCTCCATATGTGCTCTGCTTTTTCACCAAAGTTTTTGCACTTGGGATAGGCTCTTTTTCAAGACTTAACAGAAACACTGGCCCTATAATTACCACTAAATTTCCTTCAAATTGAGCTCAACATGTGAGCTGCCAGATGGGACATAATTCTTCATAATTATTGCAAAAAAGGGCCTATGACAGTTGCAACAAAGTAATTGGCTAATGGAAGAGCATTTCCCCAGGTATGCATTTTCCCAAAACATCTGTTTGAAACTCTGGGTCATTTGAAGAGTCCCTAGAAAGTCCCATCTTCTAATTAGCTTCTCACCAACCACAGTATGGCTGCCAAGACTGTTTGGAGTCAGGTGAGGGGTCAAGGCTCTTCTGTAGTCAGGCTGATGCAAGCACTCTGCCCCTCTCAAAGCATGTACTTATTTCATCTCCCAATAATGGCTCAGAGATGGAAAAAAGGGAGCGTTTTCTCCTGCCAAGAGCATGTTTTCCTTATTATTTCCCCCATTTCCCCATCAAAAGGAACCTGTGAAGACTACACAGATGCTTACCTTTTTATCTCTCTTCCTTTTTACACATCTTATGATGAATGAGGAGATGATTAGAAACAATGAGGAATAAACTTGGCATTGTAGGAAATAGTAATAAGTACATTTTGGCTTTGTCTCTGATTCCTAACAAAGAGCTCCTAACATCCCCTAGAATTTCCTGAAATAGAAGCATCTTCAGGTGCAAGAGAGATGGCTTAGTGGTTAAGAGCACTTGTTGCTCTTCAGAGGATCTAGGTTCAGTGCCCAGCACCCCCATGGTAGTCATCAACCATCTGTAACTCTAGCTCCGGGAGATCTGAGGCCTTCTTATGACCTCCTTGGACACCATGCACACACATGGTGTACATACATACATGCAAGGAAAACATTCATACACAAAATAAATCAGTGAAATGTGTTCAGTGTCTTCAGTTACTCCTACAAGCCTCCTTTGAATGCACATGAGCTTACATTAATGCAGGAACTACTGGAGGACCCCTAGATGAGATCATGATGAGGTTGGTCACCAGAAAGATCAAGTAATGAAAGTCCTAGACTCCAATCTCCATCCACCAATCAATGGGAACATGAGGACTGGAGACCAGGCTCTACAAAAGCTCTTGAACAAGATTTCGTGACCTTAGGGCTTAAACACAGGGACTTGCTGGGGCAAGTAACCTACTGGGAAAGGGCATGAAAATGTTCTGCCTTTTGCCTTGTCTTCCTTTGGCTGGTTAGGATGTGTGTTCTTTATAACAATAGACATACATAGTTTCTTATCTTCTAAAACTTATACCAACAAATGATTAACATGAAGACAGCGTTCTGGAAACCACTGCTTTATGCTCAGCTGGGCAAAAGAAAGAGTGGTGCAGGGCTTGTAGCATATATCTGAAAAGGGGACAGTTCTGTGGGCTGAGCCCTTGGAAATTGTCATATCTGACACTAATGCCACTAAGGTATCCAGAGAACTAGAGCCTAGGTTAGTGTGAAAAAAATATCCCCAACATATATTTCCAGAGTAGGGACAGCCTGAAGCCAGACTGCCTCCCAATTATCAGTGACAAGGTATCTGAACAGATTAATCGGCTTTGGCTGTCACACCAAAAATACTGTAGATCAGGTGACTTTGACAACACAAACTACATTTTCTCACAGTTCTAGACACAGGAAATTAGATTTTCAGTGTAGTCAGGTATGAGAGAGAGTTCTTTGCTGTAGATGACTGAACTTTTTGTGTTCCCACATGGAGTAGAGAAGGAGAACCGCTACCTCTTTTGATAGAGTACTAATCTGGTCACAGTAAGGGTCCCATTGATGTCATGACCTCACCTAAACCTAATGACCACTCAAAGGCCTCATGTTATCACAACAACTTTACCACAGTAGATTTGGTGGGTGGAACCCAGATCAGATCACAGAATAGTGATCACTAGACAAAAAATCCTGCTCATAATGAGGGTTAGCCCTCCCAGCCAGGGGATGGATAATCCTTCTGGACCTAAATGCTTCACGCCAGACTATTAAAAGCCGGTGAACTTGGGTCCTTATGACACGTGTAGGCTTCACTCTCTATTCAGCAATGTCCATCCTCTTCTGATCTTGCAACCTCTAAACTCACCCTCAACAAAAGTCCAACATGATACAGGAAGTGCTAAAAGAGGAAACTGAAAATTACAAACTATTAATGTGACTGCAAATGAAAAAGAAAATGTGCTGTGGCACCCTGACTTAATCACAGCTGGAATGAAAGCTTATGCACTGTCTCCATGACTCATAGCAGATCTCCTCTACTCACAGGGAAAGCAATAATCTGTCCCTGGAAACAAGCCTGCAGCTTCCTGTTTGGAAAGGCAGAAGATAGTGTAAGCACTCTGCTAATAACCAAAAGAGTTTGCCTCCATCCCATGCAGAGTCTGCTTTAGGCTAAGTGTGTTCAGACCAAACCCTGTATTTACTACTGGAAGATAAATGGAGACAAAAAGTACATTCTGTCTTAACAATATCAATTTAATTTGCATTATTCCCTGTATAGCTTGTAATAGTCCCAAAATAACAAACAAAGGCACATATATACCCGAATCCTCAATGAGCTCCCCTGAGAACTCACCAGAACCATGTAAATCACCCTATATGTAAAAACTTTAAAAATCCAGTAAAGTTTTGAGTATTTGCTAGAAAAGAAAACTTTTACCATCATTTACAATTACCAGGAGCTTGTATCTTAGAGTCAGTGTGGTCAAATAGTCCTTTCAGTGGTATTTGACTCCAATGAAATAAGTAGGAATAATTGAAGATTGCAAGTACTGTGGCAATTTTAGAAAAATCAAAGGAATTTGAGTTTCTGGTGGCAAATTGAATATGCACATAAGTAAACTACCTTACAAACTCTACTAAGAATAGCAAAACAAAACCCAAGGCTTTAGTCTTTATCTTTTATTTTTTAGTAAGGCATCCTATGAACACGAAGTGTAGAGGAGATGGTAACAGGAAACTTTCTGAAACTAAAACCAACTAGATTGATGTTAAAGTAATCACAAGGAGAGAACAGAAGTCCAGCTGCTGGAGAAGCTGAGAAACAGACCTGAGGGCACTGGAGCAGCCTCGTGAGGCAGGTGAAGTCACTCTGCAGAGGGGAGGGCGCTGAGGTAATAATGCAGATGTAAAGTCCAAGATAGGTAGCCAAGCTTTCCTACTCCATGCCAGATACGGAAAGGGCACTCTTTGGAGGATATACCCAGCTCAGGAGGAAAGTCTGTACTGATTCTAATGGTTCAACAGCGTATCATCCACCTGACCCCATATATGTACGCAATTCTGATCAAGCACAAACCAACAAGCCCACCAAAACCTCATCGTGTTCAACCAGCTACATTAGATCTTTGCTCTCAGCTCTTACAACCGGAAAGAGTCTACGTCTGAAAAAAGTTGTTAGCATGTATATAGATATAGAACAGAACAACTTAAAAATAAAGCAATGTAAGAAATCACACAGGAAAAAGGAAATGTCCAAAAGTTACATCTGAAGATGAAGAGGAAATACTGTATCTGTAACAAAAGAATGACTTGTTTGTTTGTTTGTTTACCGTGGCACACATATAGAAGTCAGAGAACAACTTCCAGGAGTCAGTTTTTGCCTTCCACCCATGTGGGTCCTAGGGACTGAACTCAAGTCATCAGGCTTGGTCCAAGTGCCTTTACCAGCTGAGCCATTACACTGCACATCCCCCATTAAAATTATTTATTTGTTGAGGTTAAAATATAATTATATGATTTCCTCTTCCCCTTTCCTCCCTCCAAAATCTCTCATTTACCTCTTCTTTTTCTCTTTCAAATTCATGGCCTCTTTTTTCATAAAGTGCCATTGCATACATATATATATATATATATACACACACACACACACACACACACACACAAATAACATATAAACACATAAATAAACCCTGATCTGCATGTATATTTTCAGGGCTGACCATTTGGTTTTGGATAACCAACTGGTGTACTCTTCCCTGGGAGACTATTTGCCAACTCTCCCCACTCCTTGGTTGCCTGTAGTTCTTTGTGTAGGGGTGAGGCCAAGCGGGCTTTCCCCTGTCCACTTCAGCACGTCTGCTGTTGTCCTTGTTCATCTCATATTTACAGTCATTAGAATCTTTATAGGTGTAGTTTCTGACAATGCTAAAGATTCAGTCTCACAGCAAACTTCCCAATCCCCTGGCTCTTAAAGTCTTTCTACCTCCTCTTTCTCAATGATCCCTGTGCTTTAGGTATGGGAGTTGTTTTATAGATGTATCTGTTGGGACTGGGCTTTACAACTCTGCATTTTGATTAGTTGTGGTTTTCTGTACTGGTCTCAAACTGTTGCAAACAGAAGTTTCCTTGATATGGGGTGATGACTACACTTATCTGAGGTTATAAGGACAAATATCGAGAACGTAGTTAGTGATTATGCTGATGTAGTAAAGTAGTGGTTGTAGGTTCTCCTCCAAGATTCATGACTTCATTAACCTGGGGTCGTTGGCTAGGTTTCCAGTACTAGGTATGATTTCAGTTCTGTTGAGCAGGTCTCAAGTCCAATCAGAGAGGTGTTGGTTATTGCCAAGACACACATGCCACTACTTCATACTTAGGGTTATAATGCCACACTAGTCATTGTTGTGGTTCATAGGCATTACAGCTGGAAGACTGTTGGTTGCCTCTCTCCTTTGGAAGCTTGCATAGTATCTTCTCATATCATGAAAGCCAGTCCTCAGAGAGGAGGCTTTCTGCTCAGTGCTGGTGCAGGAGCCTCTGGTCCCTGCATCTGAAGTGCATGGTGTTTTCAGCAATAGGGACTTACCTTCTACCTCTGGGGAAAACTAAGGGTGTTGGGGAGTCTCTTGGAAAACCCTGATCAACTCAAAAGAGCTCAGACCTGGTGTTGGGGTTTTTGTTGGTAGTGTTTGGCTCTTAGAGGGAGCATTGTCAGCCCACGGCTAGAAAATTTCATTTAAAGTATGTATGTGTATTTATATGCAGACTAGAATAAAACAACAGCAATTATATCTGAAAAAGTGATAAGTAATCATACTATTAACCATCTACCCTTAAAAAACCATAATACCCTCATTTTTAAATATTCAGAATATAGACATATATACACGCATTTAAAATAAAATCTGGGAATGGTGACATGAATCTATAATCCTAGTACCAGAAGGCAGAATGGGTAAGTTTCTGGAACTTACTGGCTAGCTAGCCTAGATGAATTGGTGAGCTCCAAGTTCAGGGAGAGATCCTGTCTCAAATAATAAGGTGGAGAGTGACAGAAGACGACATCTTACATTGACCTCTTGCATACACACACACACACACACACACACACACACACACACACACACACACACCAAAAAAACAAACAAACAAACACTGAAATGCAGTCAGAACAAGGAAAGAGGCAAGTCATTTGCAGGAAATGCATGTAACTGGAGATTATGCTAACCAGACTCAGACTCAGACAAGTCTGAAAGACAAGACAAGCTTTCTCTCCTGTGTAGACTCTACATTTTACATGATATATAAAATAATGTGTATATATCCCATGAAAGTAAGAGACACTTTCTTGAGCACTGAAGGGAACTAACAGGAGTGGGATGGGAGAAAACAGAGAGAGAATGGAGGGATGGGGGACCCAGTCAAATTCCATTATATACTTTGTAAGGATACATGTATGAAAAATATCCTTACAAAGCCCAGCACTGCCCACAATGAGTATGTACTCATAATAAAAGGAAACTGAAAAAAGAGCACAGGCCTACCTCATGGTTTTAATATATCATTATGACATTTCAGAAAACATACAACAAATTCAAGACCTGTTAAGTTTCCATTAAGAGGGGAAAATGTGTTTCAAAGGATTAGGAACCAGAACAGGTTCAGCCATCTCAAAAGCAACACAGAAAGCTAGAAAACAATGGAGCAATGTTGTCAGACCTCCAGGATTGTTTCCCAGTTTGACTCTTTTTGAACTGTGTCCCACCAAATCAAGGCAGTAAGCCAAGAAAGATAAGGGTAATATGTGACAGAATGTGACTCTACCCTAGGAAAAATGCAAATGAAATCTGAAAGATGGCTGAACAGTGATGAATCCCAGGATGAGAACTAGGCACAAACAGACAGAAGAAAGCTTTAAAATAAAAAGCTCCATCCCTAATGCGACTAATCTCATACAAAAGTATAGAATCAAAAATGGCTGCTGATGGATGTGCAAAAATATAAATATATATAACATAAACTTACCAAACTGTAAGTATTTACTAATTTAAGAAAAACGGAAAGTAACTTTCAAAAAGGGTAATTGGGGGATGGAGAGATGGCTCAGTGGTTAGGGTACTTCCTGCTCTTCCAGAGGACTGGAGTTTTGTTCCTTGCCCCCATGGTGGGCAGCTCATAACACCTGTAACTCACATGGCATATACTCACAAGACACAGGCACATAAATAAAAAATAAAATAAAATAAAATCTTAAAAGCAGACTAGCACATTGGGAGACTCGGCTTTGAATAGTTTGCCTAGTCATAATTAGCACTAATAGTTAACAGCAGTTCCCCCAATAAATAAATAAATAAAACAAAGGGCTAACTGGAGGTGGACACAGGCCAACAGAGGCACGAGTGTATCAAAGCAAAAGTGGCAGCACGAGAGTGCAATTAAATGGAATGCACTGTCAATCGAGTGCACATGGACTAGAGATGAACTTATCTAAGGAACAGAGAAACTAGTTGTGATAAAGAGGTTGAAGGTCTGAAAGGAAAAGTGCAGGGAAAAATTTCTCATGAGGAATTTCCAGAGGCCTTTGTGGCATCGACTGTAAAAAGGATACAATTTTAAGTTGTGCTGAACTGAGGAATGACGATGGTAAGCCATCAAGGCATAGAAAAGATGCATGGTCCATGCCGGAAGTTACACAGGGACCAAGTAGTGCTCGGACAGCTTGTGGTCATCACTGTACAAATGGGAGGACGAGGATGAGCCACATGTCATCTCAGCTGCTTTAAATCATATGGTGTGTTGTGTGAACTTCTCCTGGAGAGATGTGAACATCTGCTCACCCCTGAAAGGGCACAAATCACACATCCAAGTGTGCTTCTAGCAAAGTCTACCTTGGCAAACCAAAGAGTTTAATGGGCCCACTTACTGAGAATGGGGGTGGCATTTGCTTACAAGGGTGTGGGTGACCCAAAAGCAGCTACACTACCAGGAAGTCTCACCCCAGCAAGGATGACAATTTCCCCCTCTCTGCACAGATGGAGGACTCCTTCAGTTAACTTCCCACCCTCTCTGTGCTCCAGCATCCTCTCAGCCCACAAGGCCATGTGCGGCTAGGGAAGAAGCACACCATTGGCACGAGGGTACACAGGAGCAGCTGGGACCTCAGGGGACAGTCAAAGGACCGTCAACAAGCCTGATTGGTCTTGAAGGTCTCTTGCAAGTAGTCACACTGCTCTGATGGGCACGGCAATGGCTGGAAGTCTCAGAGGACAGCACTCTACAACAATGCACTAAACAAATGTTAACTTCCCCATAGAAGAATAGCAGGGTAAACGGGATTTCAATGTTTGGACAAAACATGTCAAAGGCCATGGAACAACTGCAATTTCCCCACAGATTAGGAAGATTGTATCACACAGCTTCAGCTTACTAGTCACTTTTACTGTCCTCTAGTATAGCCACTGAGAACTATATACATTTGACTATGAAATTTATACATGCATATTACCATCTAAAATCAAATTTTTAAATGCCATTAGGGGAAAAGAAGTATTAAAAAAAGAATCATGAAAAAAGTTCACATTTTTCCTCTTGAAAAATTTATTATTATTATTATTATTATTATTATTATTATTATTATTATTAGTGTGTGTGTGTGTGTGTGTGTGTGTGAGAGAGAGAGAGAGAGAGAGAGGGAGAACAGACAGGTATCTGAGTGTGGGCAGGCACAGCATATTTGCGGAGGTCAAAGGACAACTTTCGGGAGTCAGTTCTCTTCCAGCATGAATTCTGGAGAGCAAACTTGGGCATGTGCAAGCCCCTTTCTACCCCTGAACCATTTTGCAGCCCCACATTTTTCACATTGTTGTATTACCAAACTAATAATTCTTTTAAAAACATTTTTCTTTATTTTATGTGTATGAATGTTTTGCCTACATGTATGTCTATTCACTATGTATGTTGCCCAAGGAGGCAAGAAGAGGATGTCAGACCCCTTGGAACTGGAGTTGCAAATGGTTGAGAGCTGCCATGTGGTGCTGGGAATTGAATCCTGGTCTTCTGGGAGAGCAGCCAGGGCTCTTAACTGCTGAGCCATCTCTCCGGCCCAAACTATTAATTCTTAATATCCAAAGAAGCCAAATCTATAAATATCATGGATCAAGAGAGGAAGAAAAGAATATGAGTAGTTTGAAAAGAAGTTAGCAACCTTCCATACTTACATTTGCAAAGAACTAAAAAACTTGACAAATGGAACAATAGTTTATCAGGAGAGTGATGGCTGGGTAATGTATCTACAATCAATACTGACTATGGGAACATTTATTGAAAAACTCACTGTGTACCATACATTTAATACAAGCTATATATGTTAACAATCAGAACAACTTTGTGGTATTGCCATCTCTCCATATTCACACATTCTGAATTCAACCAATTGTAGATATAAAATATTCAGAAAACAATTCTAGAAAGTTCCAGAAAAGTAAAATTTGAATTGCTACATGCTTAACACTGAAGAATCCAAACCAATAAAGTCATGTGTTGGCACCCTGTGGTGGCAGCCCACCATTTCACAGATCTCAAGTCTCTCCAGCATTGGTTTGAGCATCAAATGCCTTATAGATTGTTCATGTACTAAGCAGTTAGGCCAAGGTGATTGTATCTGTACTAAACACAGACTTTCCTTTCTTGTATTATTCTTTAAAAGTGCAGGAAAACAACTATTTTCATAACACTTACATTGTAGTGTTCATGGACATAAGCCAGAGATGATTTAAAGCATGCATGAGGATATATGTAGGTTATATACAAATGCCAAGCTACTTTATATAAGGAACTTGAGCACTAAATGTCTTAGTGACCAGGGCTGGAGGGCAGGAGACTAGAAGCAATCCTTTATGGATAGAAAGAAATGGCATACTCTAGATGAACTGATGGTAGCCAACCTGGTTTGCACTCTGAGTAACAGCCAGACTTTCGGCTAATGTTGCATTCATTTGATTTCTAATACTAACTAGAAGCTGCTCATCTTATGTATAAAAGAATGTCTACCTGACCATTCCTTGTACTGCTAATAGAGTCATAAGATATCATTTACAAAGAATTTTGTTCTATAACCTCTGCTTCATGCCCTCATGCATGCATACCCTCGTTCAGTCTGTTGAGCTAGCAAGCTCTCACACATATCAACTCTATCAATTAAGACCAGCCACAGTGTTAGGACTAGGAAAAGACGGTGAGACGTGGCCTTTGTTCTAAAGAAACTACAACATGAATAAGTAGCCAAGCATTACTCTCAGAACTCAGAGGGCCTTGAACATGATATGAAGATCATATCTCTTTTTTTTTTTTTTTTTTTTTTTTTTTTTTTTTTTTGGTTTTTCGAGACAGGGTTTCTCTGTGTAGCTTTGCGCCTTTCCTGGAACTCACTTGGTAGTCCAGGCTGGCCTCGAACTCACAGCGATCCGCCTGGCTCTGCCTCCCGAGTGCTGGGATTAAAGGCGTGCGCCACCACCGCATATCTCATTTTTTTAAAAAACAGAAAACCAGAAATACATTTTTAATGTGGCTCATACAAAGAAGAGGGAGCACTCCAGTCAGCAAACATTGACTGAAAGACAAGACTTGGGACCTGTATCAAAAGATTCCCATAATGACCGGGTCATGGTGGCACATGCCTTTAATGTGCCAGGAGGATCTCTGTGAGTTGGAGGCCAGCCTGGTCTACAGAGTGAGATCCAGGACAGGCACCAAAACTACACAGAGAAAGCCTGTCTAGAAAAAAACAAACAAACAAAACAAAACAAACAAACAAACAAAAAAAGATTCCCATAGTGGCAATGAACTATACTTTATAAATTTCTAAAATATTAGTATAGGTATCTTTTTATGATTCTCCTTAGAAGTACTGTTCAGTTAGCCAATCACCTCCACATCCTGATCACTGTGGAAAGGACTTCAACTCTAGTTTTTAACTATAGAAAGTGAGCCCACTTGTTCTGAATTAATCCCTTTCTTTTTTTTTTTTTTTTTTTTTTTTTCGAGACAGGGTTTCTCTGTGTAGCTTTGCGCCTTTCCTGGAACTCACTTGGTAGCCCAGGCTGGCCTTGAACTCACAGAGATCCGCCTGGCTCTGCCTCCCAAGTGCTGGGATTAAAGGCGTGCGCCACCACCGCCCGGCCAAATTAATCCCTTTCTTAAAGGAAGGAATGGAAGACCCTCCAGTGATGAACATCTGTCCTGAAGACCATACTTGACTCTATGCTTAAGACCCCACTCCCTAAACTACAGGGCAGCTGGGAAAGCAAATGGGAGAGAGGGGCTGGTACCGCCCCCGAGAGACTGTATGGAAGTGCATGTAAATGGGTGACTCTGAGTATTTGTTTAGGCCCAATGTTTATGTGGTCAGGGAACTCTTACAGGACTTTTCCAGAGGGTCCATGAGGTCAAAATTATTTTCATAATTATATGGATACATCATCTGCCTTTCTACTGTCACTCTCTCAGGAGCTCCCAGTGAAGTTTTCCAGAGGCCGTGTGATGTGTGATCTGACAACAGATTGAGTGCAGAAGTGTACAGGGGAACACAGCTGTCTTCTATTAAGGCAGACATTAAAGAGATTTGCTAAATGCAAAACAATGTTATTCTTCCTACTAAATATGTCTGATCTGAAAAACTGAATTATTTTCATAAAAAATGTATTCATGTCACTATACATAGTTATTTTAAACAAATAATAATTATTCTTTTAATACTTAATAAGCACTTTTAAATGTTCTAATTTCTAAGGTGGCTAGTATCAATAAATATCATTAATCTACAAAAGTAAAAACTCCTTGGCACCTGTGAAAATGTTCAAGAATGCAAGAGAGTACTTTGAGAAAAATGACTATAATCCACTGGGTTAGACCGTACATGGGAGGACCAAAGGCCCAGCCAGGGAGTCTGATGTCAGGCTCAACAAGGCGATGCCTCCCTTTTCTGCTGCTTCCGGTTTGCTTCCCGCCCCCTCTTCGTATAGTACTTATAGTCTTAAAGTGCTTGTGGCCTCCCCAGCAACAATTCCTCCAGCTAGGTTTTAAAGGATGCAGGCAAAGCACCTTTGTTCAAACTGAGTAGAATTCACTGTCAGGAAACCTCGGTCCCTTGAAAACAAATGTTCCTTCCCCCCCACACACAGCCCCGAAAGCCACTGAAGTTAACCATGCACCATGGCCTTGCAAGAGTCAGTCAGCACAAGGAAGGAAGTCCATTCAGGTCGGTGTCACTTCTAGTGCAGCCGGGCTGTTATCATCACAGTGAAAATAATGAACTGATAGCAATTATTTGCACATCTCACATCCCAAACCAAGAACACAGTCTGGGACAGGGAGAGTGTTCAGTAAGTAGAGAAAATACAGGAAGAGAAAACAGCACAATGAAGTATTGGGGGAGGGAGTGGGAAACATAGAGATCCATTAGCATTACAGACAAATGACTAACATTAAAATATAGGAAGAACTGATCTTACTATGAATGGAGTTTTAGGGTAGGTTTTTGAACAGTCACCTGCAATCATCTTTTTTCTTGACATGATTGTAGTTTTAAAACGAAAGGCAAGGGATCAAATTCTGCTTCCCAGATGAACTTAGCTCTTCACAAAGACCCCATCAGTACTCTTCAGGCAGCATATTTACTTGTTCTGTCTTGTTAGAAAATAGAGTTCAGTCAGGTGTGACACACATCTTTACTCTCACTGCTCTCAAAACACAGGCAGGTGGACTTCTGTGACTTTGAGGCAGCCTCCTTTACATAGTGACTTTGATGTGTTCACCCAGGGATACATGGGAGACACTGTCTCAAAAAGAAAAGAAAGAAAATAGAGACTGGAAAGACGGCTCAACCGTTAGGAACACTGCCCAATTCCCAGCACTAACACAGCATCTCGTAACTGTCTACAACTCCAGCTCTAGAGGATCTGACACTCTGACATTCTGGCCTCTGAGGGCACCAACCACACACATGGTGCACAGATATACATGCAGGCAAAATATCTGTACACATAAAAAAACACAGAAGAAGAAAGAAAGAAAACAGAGTTGATTAAAAAATAAAAATAAAAACAAAACAATTCTACACGTAAGATAAAACTAAATAATTAACATGGTGCAGGTAGACAGGTGACCAAGGCATGTGCTCGGTCTGTGTATATTATCCTGGCTTCTCTAGTTATTAAAATATGGAAATACTTCAGTAATAATGATAAATGAGGTGTGCGTAAACACACATGGTCCCAATAAAAACTTTCCAGCTATGGCGATTACACTAAAATTATTTAGTAGGCTTTGTGCAAAATGCACTCTTTTTTCTTTGACAGAGTTGACATCTAAAGACAACCTAGCTTCACAGAAAACTCTAGATAGGACTGTCTCAAGCATAAGCAGAAAGAGATTGGTGAAGCTGGAACTCAAGAGCACTAGCTTTTATGTTTTATTGCTGCAGGTGTATAAGAAAAAATTCCCTGGAGAGGTACAGTGCCAAAATAAAACCTCCAAAGACTCTTTGGAAAGAAAAAAAAACTGCCTCAGAGTTAATTCATTCTTCAGAAACGTGACATTTGACAAAGAGGGGTTTGAAATTAAACCCAGACTCCAAAGCCCTACCTGCTTTCAGTCAGGCCCCGCTAAGAGAGAAAACAGAACAACTTGAGTCCATACACAAAAGCTGCATGCTAATTCAGGCTAAAGAATCAAGATGTACAGTAAATAACATCATAAAGAGTCTCGGTGGAACTTTAGACCAAAGAGCTCTTCAGACCTCCTTATTCGTTGAACTAAGAATGCCATATGGCCTCCACTCCTTACTATTTTAACATATACTAAGAACAAAATGTAAGTGGCAGTGATAATGCTTTTACCACTGCACCCACAGGGTATATTAAATGCTTTATCTGTCCTTTCAATAAAGTAAAATAAACTTTCCTGTGAAGAATGTGGTAGAAGCTCATGGCAATGGTATCGAGATGCTTCTGTCAATGACAGAAAAGTCTAGCATTATTAACATACTGGCTAATGAGGTGGTAGGCAGCTGAGGAGCCAAACAGATAGCAGTTACTGCAAGGATCAAATCTCTACCTGCAGCACCTAAAACCAGCAGCATGCGGAACCTTACTGAAAACCACACAAAGCTACCTTGATTCCACAAATCGTTTTGAAAGGTCAAGCAGCTCTCCATTGAGTCCCATGAGTGAGCTAATCCTGACCATTCAGACTGTCCTCAAGAAAATAAGGAAGAAAACAATACCTTATTTCATTAAAGAAAAAATATGGATAAAAGTATTTAACAATGAAGACAATATACTTCAAGAGGCTGGGGCTATGGCTCAGTTGGTAAATGCTTGCAGAGCAAGCATGAGGACCTGATAGGAGGACCCAAGTTCAAATCTCCAGCACACATGCAAAACATACAAAGCCAGGTATGACAGCACACAGAAACAAATGGATCCCTGGGCTTTCTGGTCAGCTAGCCTAGGCAAATACCAGAGCTCCAGTTTCAGTAATGGACACGCACACACACCCTTCAACTCTTATTTGCTGGAGTCCTTGTCTTTTCAACCTGGAGTTCAGCAGCTGACTAGGCAGGCTAATGAGCTCCAGGGATCTGTCTGTTTCTCCCCACCTGTGCTGAAGCTACAGGGCTTTTACTGGGTGCTGGTTCCCAACTCAGGTCTTCATGCTTGCAAGGCAGGAACTGTACCAATGTACCCATATCCCCAGCCCCTCCACACAAATCAATTAAAAGAATTTGCTAATAATCCGATCACAGCAATGCAACTGCAATCTAAGTGGCAAGTCTCCTCACATCTAACCCCTCCGAAGGCGGGTCAAGACAGGAATCCCATCTAATGACTAATCTCCAGACTTAAGGTTAAGTTTCTGCTGTTGGTGCAGGGATTGCTCTCCCTACCCAACCACCCAGACACATTTCAATCAAGATGTACTGTAGTAGGGAGAACAATCGGGTCAAGATTAGAACGGACTTCCAGGAGGCAAATGCAGAAAAATAAGACCAGACTGGTTTTGCTGGTAGATGGTGATGAGGAGATGAGGAGCAAGAAGGCTGGTGATACCTCCAGGCCTGGGATGCTAACACTCGCTGGGGAGGCATCAGAGGACTCACAGAGCAAACTGCTTAGCAGCAGGTGGAAGTGATTGTGCGCACTGCACCCCTTGGTTCCGCTGTACATGCTGACATCACTTTGAAGGAGTAAACTTCCAGCACCAGTCAGTTCCCTGGCCATGCTGTTTTCCCATCAGGCCCATTACTAAAGCAGCTTCGCACACCGCGTAACATTTGGAAAACATGTTCCAACGCAGCCATATCATCCGAACTGTGTCTCTCCCTTTAGTCTCTCTGGTTTTTCACACAGAAAACTGATACAATTTGTACTTGTGTTCTAAAACAGTGGGAGAAGTAACAATGGCTGGGGTTAGGAATAAAAATCTCAGTGTTGGAACAGAGTTGTATTTCAATCAAGACAATCTTCAGCACCTGCCAAGAAGCATGTATATGCTCTGACGTTCAAGGCTTTGATTGAAGAAATTCTTTTCAAGTGACTGCAGACAGACTGCTAAGAGTGCTTGCCAAAAAGTTTGTCATTTTACAAACAGGACCGTGGATGTCTAGGATAAATCTGAAAAACATTGAGTGACAAACATTTGCTAATAATATCTGGGACTCACTGTTTTACTTGAAGTGTATATTTAGTTTAATAACAGATCATGATAACTTTTCTAATGACAGTTCTGGAGGAAGTGAGGAAAAAAAGACTTGAAACTTCAACACCACTTAAACTCATTAAAACTAAAAGCCATTCCAAGCAGCATTTCCCTTTCAGTATTGATTCCAAATGACTTTCCCAGTGCAAGTCAGAACTAGTTCTGGTTACCATATTTAATCATGATTTCAGAGATATGTCAAGACATCAAAGAGACATCATCGAAAGTAATGTACTGGGAGAAAACTGGTGCCCAGTAGTTTAAAGCCCTAATTTGTACTGTGTCTTGTTTAGTTACCATGAGCTATGAAGAGGAATATAACTTCAGAGTTATGCATTTAATTTGGGGCCCGATATCTGCAGACAAGGGCAGTACTAGATTCTGTAGAAACGTATCTATGCTGTTCCGCAAAGGGAGTTTGCCCCCCCCACCAAAAGAACATGGACTGGTCACCAGATGTGGAGCCCATATGGCACAGACACACAGAGCCCTGGATAATAAGAAGGGCGTTCACAAGCACAGCCAGCAGGAGTGACACTCTGAGATGACTGACAAATGTGTGCTGCTCTTGACTTTCTTGGGGAAAAACACATAAATCACTATTTAAAACTAGAATAGGACTTGGTCAGTTGTTTTCTACAAATCTTTCATTTTTGAAAATTTTACTTTGAAAAGAAATCTACCCATATGTACTTCATTACTTGGTCTGAATTAAAACAAAGTTCATGTGACCACTAAAAGAAAGGAGACTGACTTAGGAACAGAGACTGCTGTACTTCTGTGACAGGCTTAATGGCAGACAACACCCAGTTCCAGGAAGGGCCTTAAGTTGATACCACCCAGGGATCCACCCAGGGATGAGGAAGAACGTGACATCCCAAACATTCCAACCATTAGATAAGGTGGCCAGATAGATGTCCCTGAGTCTAGCACACACCTACAGATACCCTAGACAACTGTCAGTCAATCAGGTTCCTGGACCCTGGAAATCCCCACACCCCAACCTCTGCCATGATAAAAAAAAAACTCTGCCCCACCTGAGCTCTACGAAGCTTCTCGCCTTAGCTCTTAACTCTGTTACAGCAAATTAGTCCCCAAAGCCTGTACACTCTGTGTCTGGGTTATCTCTTGAATGTCACCCTTCCTCCCTGGGTATCATCCCTTTCTTCACAAATGTGTACCCAACATCCAGCCCATCCCAAAAGAGATCCCATGATGTTCACACATTATTGGATATGTAGTTCCCGGCCTTACCAATCTCTCACCCTTCCTACCTATTAAGTATCCTTCCTTCAAAACAGAGATTAAATGGCAGTTGCACATGGAAAACCTTTTGGATAACTTAGTCAAAATTATGTCTTTATAGGCTACATTGCCCAGTGGTTGAGAGTGCTTGATGCTCTTCCAGAGGACCTAAATTCAGTTCCCAGCATCCATGTCAGGTGACTCACAGCTGCCTTTAACTCCAGCTCTAGGGTATGGGTAACTCCAGATCCAGGGGCTCTAACACCTTCTTCTGGCCTCCATAGGTACATGTACACATGCAGCATTCAAGTGCACAGACACACATACACATAAATAAAAATAAATCTTTCAAAATTATGTCTTTGTGTATTTGTATGTGTGTGCACACGTGTGTGTGTTGCTCATGCCTGTGTATCTAGAGGCAGGTGGGCTGGCCAGTGAGCCCTATGGACACTGTCTCTAGTCCCCAGCACTGGGATCACAAGCCTACCCCTCCATGTCCAGCTTTTTTATGTGGGTTCTGAAGGGAAAGCTCAGATCCTCATGTTCACAGCAAGCACTTTACCAGCTGAGTCATTTCTTCAATCCCCACATTATGTCTTTTAGTGTCTTTTAAAATGAATGTAAGCCGGGCGGTGGTGGCGCACGCCTTTAATCCCAGCACTCGGGAGGCAGAGGCAGGCGGATCTCTGTGAGTTCGAGGCCAGCCTGGTCTCCAAAGCGAGTTCCAGGAAAGGCGCAAAGCTACACAGAGAAACCCTGTCTCGAAAAACCAAAAAAAATAAAATAAAATAAAATAAAATAAAATGAATGTAACACATCTTAAATTATATTCCACAACACTAAACCTCATGAAAAGTCAATGACTAGGGAGATCACAAGCCACAGGAGCAGTCTGCTGTTGTTCTTTTGTGAAACAGTCATGTCAGATGTATTCTAAATATTTACATTTATACTCTCTTTTTTTTTTTTTTTTGCTTCTCTCAACTTTGGTCAATAAAGCTTCTTTTGCAGTGAGCAGTAGTTAATGAAGGGACTCATGACTGATCAAAGTGTCAAGTATAAATAACTCTGAGTGCTCAGCTGTGACTGGTCCTCCATATAACTCTCCACCATCCAGGGCTCAGGGAACTTCTTGGAAGCAGGGTTAGAACCCATGTTAGGAGCGAGAGTTAGGAGGAGAGCTGTGTAGTGTAATGCTGACTTTTGCGTACAACAGAGCTGTGGACTCATCAGCTCACAGCAGCTGGGGTAACCTGCACAAGATGAAACCAGTCCAAATTCAAGCACATATGGGAAAGGGCCCTGAGGCTCCACCCTGACCAGAGGAGGTCCTGGCAGTTGATGGCTGCTGGGGGAGGGAGAGTTATCCTTGAGGATGTGGCTGCTGGTAGGCTGTTCATGCCCCAATGGATGCTCACACATCCATGTGCATATGGGCAGCACTATTGAACTCAGAGGGTTACTAACAACAACACAAACACACAAGACTCTTAAAGGGAGAGGGGGTAAGGGGCACTCACAGTAATTGGAGGACAAGAACATGGATGATATGATCAATAGAGTATATAAATATAAGGAACTGTCAAAGAATACATATTTAAAAAATAAAGCCATGCCTTTAAGTTACATCCAAGATTTCTATAAATGGACATAAGCAAGATATTTTCTCTGAGGGAAAATAATGTCAAAAGAAACCCCACTACACCGTGTTATTTCCTTTCATTTTTAGACATTCAGATGTTAGGGCTAAGAGTGTGGCCCAGTGGTAAAGTTCTTGCCTAGTATGTGCAAGGCATGGAATTGGATTCATAGCACTCCTAGAAACTTACAGATATTTAACAAGGAAAAAGAAAATAATGATCTCATCCATCACTGGTGTAACCAGCGTGGCACTGGGAGCAAAGGCTGAGGACAGAGGGTCAGTGCAGTGAGACACACGTCACTATTTTCTCTTCTGGTCAAGCAAACCAGAAGGGCTAGGCAACTCCTGTGTTTCACTAAATGAAGACCCACCTACATGGACGCAGCACCTTCAACTGCCAGCATAAGGTCTGCACTTCCAGTATTTCTGGTAGACCCTAACACACTAAGAAACAAAATTGTCAGTATTAAATTAACTTGGCCTGATTATTACTCTGGCTTCCAGCTGGAATAACACATGATATCATCACTTTAGAGACAAGCCAAGTTTAAGAGCACTAGTTTACATGACCTCCATTCTGAGTCCCCGTCTAATCAGGCGCTTGGCACAGGTTCACCCGCTCCTAACCTGTCAAGGCCTCCACGTGGGCTCAACAAGAGAACAACAAGTTCATGGGCATTGTTTCTTAGTTCAGATTGTTTCTCTCTCCTCCTCCCTCTCCCCGCATTATTCACAATTACGGTGCCTTAATGATTTGATATGCTGGGAAAGAAGTGCATTAAAATAAAATATTCTGTAAAAACAGGTCAAATTGAGATGGTTAATACCCTTATGGTCAAATGTGTTACGTCTTATGAGGTCCCAAAGGCTTGCTAAGGAATAAAACCTAAGGTAAGAGTGTAAGTGAGGGGGGTTGAAGAGACATCTCCTTGGATAGAGTGCTTGCCGGACAAGTATGAAGACCTGATTCAGATCCCAGAACCCGTGTAAAAGCCAGGTGTAACAGAACTGAGAGACAGAGATGGTCGATCCCAGCACGCTCTCTAACCAGCCAGCTGAGCCAAAATGCCGGGCTCCAAGTTCAGTGAGAGACAGTGTTCCCAAAAGTAAGGTAAGGGTTGATGGAGGAAAACACTCAAGGGTGACATTTGACCTCCACATACATACGCAAACATACACACACACACACCCCATACATCAAGTATCAAAGAAAAATTAGTTGGAAATGTTGGACTTTAGTGATTCTATATTAGTAGAGAAAATTACTGACTTATATAAACTAATCATTTTATTAACAGGTTACATAGACTATCATACTCTGACAACTTCCTATCCTCATACTGAGAACAAGTGTAGAAGGATTGAAGAAAAGGGATCAACAGTCATTTTGGTACCTTACCCCAGTATAAATGCTCTAGGAATACATCGTTATAAAGGATTTCAGCATCAGACAGACTGGCTTGCAACTTAGCTTCCAGCACTAGCAGTAAGATCATGGTCAATCTCATAACTTACTCATTCTCCAGCACAGTTAGTTCAAATCAGTTCATGAAATTCATTTAAAAATGGGTTCACTGGAATCTAGAACTTGTTTTTATCACAGGGGAATATTAACACAGCACTGAGACATGGAGCTAGCCTATGAAATGCCATTCAGGCCTGTGTCCCTCCAGACGCTACCACAGGGCTGATACCACTGCCATCTGCCTGCTACAGAGTGGTGAGTATGCACAGTCAACAGCCACGTGGCTTTCTGGTTTCACAGCTTCCCTGTCTGCAGACAATGTTTACTCAAGAAATGGTTATTACATGGAATGAAACAATTCTTTTGGGAACAGCTTTTTAGGTTGGTTTTTCCTTTTATGATTTGGAAGCATCACATCTCTTGGCAAAGAGTTAGAAGTCAAGGGCTTCTCTGGAGAGAGAGGGAGTGATGGAGAAAAAACATGCTTTTGAATTAGTCAATTTTAAAGTGTATTAATTCTCCTACTTATAAGCAAGACAGTGTCCCCAACCAAACTAGGTGTTCTGGACCGAAGAAGAAAAAGGTCAAAGGTCATGTTAATCATCAAGAGTGTCATCATATGAGCACCTGAGGATCCCATATGTTAAGCTACCTAGACCTCCTTAATTCCTCCTACTATTCATCAGGACTCTGAAAACATCTTAAACACCATCAGTCTGGATAAGTAAATTTTATGTAGCATGAAGACACATGTATACATTGTATGACACACAGTTCAGTTAAGGACCAGTCATCAAAGCTGGAAGCAGAAGGTCAAAGCTGGAAGCCTAGGGCACTTGGTACTACGGTACTAGAACTCAGGCAGCCTTCTGTTCCTGGTCAAAGGCGAGCCTTGACCAGGGCAGGCCACCGACAAAGGCACAGGGCAAGGCAGCAACTGGACACGGACTGCTGGCTCCAAAGAAGAGAGGAGAAGGGAGCAGCGGCAGCCATCCGTGAGAGCAGATCCTGATCTTGGAGAGGAGCACAAAGTACCGCTGTACCCTTGGGGCAGGGCCTTTGCAAGAGGAAAACAGGTCCGGCTAAACCGAGTGGGTCACCCACATTTACCAATGAGGTGGAATACCACTGTTACTAGGAGACCACGTGGATGATGAGAGAGGCCAA
Source organism: Peromyscus californicus insignis (assembly GCF_007827085.1). NCBI lineage: Eukaryota > Metazoa > Chordata > Mammalia > Rodentia > Cricetidae > Peromyscus > Peromyscus californicus. The sequence continues at coordinate 68,047,780 of NW_026294424.1, forward strand.
GAGTGTGCGAAGGAAACCCCGTAGGGATGGAGGATGGGGTGACATCTTTGCTGCTTATCTCTGGGACTATTTTCTTTCTTTTCTAAAAACATTTTATTTATGCACTACTTTTATGTGTATGGGTGTTCTGCCTGCATGGATGTCTGCACACCACATGCATGCAGTGCCTGTGGGGGCCAGAAGAGACCATCAGATCTCCTGGGACTGGAGATACAGACAGCTGCCATATGGGCACTGGGACTCAAACTTGGGTTCCCTGGAAGAGCAGCCAGATGCTCTTACCTGCTGAGTCATCTCTCCAGCCCTGGGATTAGATTTCAGTGTATTTTTGTGAAAAGTACACTTGACAACTGTCCTGAGAAACAGTCCTATTGGAATCCCTACCTCTCTGAAACAGCATCGAGGCCTGAGCTAAAGGATCATTGTTTCCTCCTTTGCTCAGTCTTTATTCAAACGTTATCTCCTTGGTTTGTAAAATGGCAACAGGGCTGGGGGACATAATGACTCCCTATCATGGCCTCAGGCCAAAGAAAAGCAGACAGGTCTGACCATCTTCCCAGAAAAACTCAATCTTAATTATTATAAATGGCTGGAAACAAGGCATAATAAAACAGGACCTCCCAAGGCGCTGGCCAATCAGGAATAGTGCGATAATGACCATTATATTTCCGAGCCAAGACTTGTGGTTTGAAAGCTAATACAAGCATCAGGGAATTCAGAAAATAAAGCCACCAATGTTACAGGACTAGCAGACATACTACTATTTATCTTATTAAATGTAGTTTGTTTTGGAAAAGGGTAATCTAAAATTGAATAGATAAAAAAAATAAATCTTACCCTTAAAAAACTGCTTTAGCAACTTTAAAAATCATATGCTTATTTTTCATTGATTGCAAAGACAGATTAAAATTTAAACTAAAGCAATATTATACCTGTATAGACTTGAATTGATTTATAACTCATTTAGTTTTTCATTTAAAACCTATTTTTCACACTGGATGGCTTTACATAAAGCAACAGCCAAAGAAGGATAGTACATATATATATTTACAAAATGTGTGCTATAGGAAGCATAAACACAGCTGCTTCCTCTACCCCATAGCTTGCTAGCATTTTATAACCACCATAAATTATATTACACCCAATACAAGCTTTTTCCGGCGACAATCAGCATAAAAACATCAGCTATACGCTGCAGATTGAAAGGAAAGTACTGCTGAGTATTATCAAATAGTAACTTTTAAAATACAACATTTTTCTAAGTGGCACTCATTTTTCTTCAATACATTTTAATTTAGGAAAACAAAGTGCAGGGGAGACTATATTAAAGGCATAACTTGCAAAAAATAAATTGAGAGTTCAAAAATGTTGCTCATCTGAAAGAACAAATGATGATTCCTACTTGCTGAACACTTGGTATATCCCCAGCACTGAACTTAGTGATGTGTGCCTAGAATCTCATTCAGTCCTAAAACAACATGAAGAAGATACTGCATTTGTATTGCAATTTTACTTTCTTATCTCAACTTTCCTGCTATACTATAAAAATGGGAAATTCCACATCCTCAGTGCTAAGCTGAATAACTCTAGATTCTGATTTAAGAGACTAGCCCTGCAGTCCTAGTGTGCTGCTATTGCTGCTGCTGCTGCTGCTGCTGCTGCTGCTGCCGCTGCTGCTGCTGCACAGCTCGGCTTCTCCCAGTAACAGCAGCAGCAGAGGACCACACAGTTCAAAGGAACTATGGAAGGAACTTCAAAGGTTTTATCAAGTCAGACCTACATTTAATCTGTTGAACACTACAGTGTACACATAAATCAAAACATCATGTTATTCTACTCATATGCACAATTTTTGTTCTCTTATACATCAGTTAAAACTAAACTTAACACACTAAAAAAAATCAGTGTGGGTGCTAGAGAGTGGCTGAGCAGTTAAGAGCACTGGCAGCTTCTTCACATGACTGGGGTGTAGCTAGAGTTTTCCTGCCTGGCCCATGGTCAGGGCAAATCTCTCTCACCTGCCAGTCCCACAGCCACTCAGACCCAACCAAGTAAACACAGAGACTTATATTGGTTACAAACTGTATGGCCGTGGCAGGCTTCTTGCTAACTGTTCTTACAGCTTAAATTAATCCATTTCTATTAATCTATACCTTGCCACATGGCTCGTGGCTTACCGGCATCTTCACATGCGGCTTGTCATGGTGGCAGCTGGCAGTGTCTCTCTCACCCAGCTTCCTGTTCTCTCAATTCTCCTCTCTGTTAGTCCCGCCTATACTTCCTGCCTGGCCACTGGCCAATCAGTGATTTATTTATTGACCAAACAGCAACACATTTGACATACAGACCATCCCACAGCACTGGGGTTTGATTCCCAGCACCAATAAACCACGTGTAACTTCAGCTCCAGAGAACCCATACCCTCTTCTCAATTCCATGGGAACATATATGTAGGCCAAAAACCCACACATAAAAAATAAAATAATAAAGTAATTTTTAGGAAACCAGTGCCCCAGTTGTAAACTGAAAAAAAAATAATAATACAATTTGTTAAGAAAAGGCAGTTGCTTTGTGATCACATCCATGATTAGCATCACAAGTCTCTGTGTGTCCAGGTTCAATATTCTGTTTGTAAATAGAATTAATGACAATTACTATACATTTGATCAATATATAAAACACTGCTGTGGACCTCAGGGATAAGGAGGGGAGAAAGAGTTATTAAGACCTTTTATCTCTGACTTTTTAAAATACAATTACTGATGGTAAATATGAGATTTTTTTCATAGAGAGTTTGTTTTTAATACATTAATTGTCTTTCTTTTTTTTTTTTGGTTTTTTTTTTTTTTTTTTTGGTTTTTCGAGACAGGGTTTCTCTGTGTAGCTTTGCGCCTTTCCTGGATCTCGCGCTGTAGACCAGGCTGGCCTTGAACTCACAGAGATCCGCCTGGCTCTGCCTCCCGAGTGCTGGGATTAAAGGCGTGCGCCACTACCGCCTGGCTTAATTGTCTTTCTTAATTAAAAGCCTGAGTCAGTAGATTTGTATTTCAGAGCCTGAGTTGAAGTCTTCGCAGCAACTCTGAATTTAATCAGTGGGAGAGTGAGTACCATGTGCCACTTTTCCAAGATGGGAGTCTCTCTTCCCTAGGGCCGTCTACTCTGTGGCTTAGGCCATAAGGTCAACACTGAGGTGTTGTGATGGAGGCCTGGTAGGCAGTGGTGGAAACGAGTCTCCAAAGAAGTCAGCAACTCAGCTCCATGAAAGTTCTCAAACCTTTGGGAAAAGCTAAATGTGGCCCTTGTGCTCAAAATAAACTCAAATGCTCCACTTTCTAACCAAAGTCTGTAAAAGGACACTGAGCATATCTTAGGACTTATTACACTAATGGATAAGTGTATGCTATATCAAATAAGAATATTCATAAACAAAAAGCCATTACAATGGCTAGTTAATGGTTCTGCATAGGCTAAAACCCTGAGCACATATTACAGCCAGAGCGATATGCAACTAGAATCATAGTAGAGCTTTGATAAGTTCGATGTTTTATTCTTCTGTCTTTTTGTTCATTTTCCAATTGCTGAATGAGTACACTGATGCCACGACCATATCTAACAGTCTAGCACGCAATGAAGGACTCAAATAGTTCATTATGAATGAGACAACACAGAACTGGTATTTTCAAGTTTCCTCAGGAACCTGTAGTAAGTTGACAGATTATTACTACCTGATAGAAAATCTCTATCGAATCTTGTTTTGAGATGCTTTGATTAATTTTGAAGCCTGAGGCTAGTTTTAGTAGACATGAGCGGTATGGAGGAGCAGAGTCTGCCCCAAGGTATATCAGGGAGCACAAGAGAGGCTTCTCCAATGGCTTAGAGATAGTTATGAGGTCAGGAGAAACGACACTAGCCCAGCGCAGGCTGTTAGAGCCACAGCATGTTAAGGAGGTCATCTGAGCATCGGGGTTAGGCCTAGCATGGGTTGGGGAATGCAGAGACATCTATGTGGGGGACAGAAACAGGAGCATCCCAGTGCTGGCTATTGGACTCAGAGCAAGGTGAGGACGGTGTTGATGTGCATGGTGGTGAGGAGGACATCTTGGAGTAGTAAGAGGTTCTGAGGAAGAAAGAGAAGCAGCTGCAGCCACTCTGGGGTTACTAGGATCAAAGGGGATCTGGCCAGAGGTTGGCGGTCACAACATCCCTGAACAGAGTGCCAGAGCCTGAGTAGGTGAGGACAGCTCAACAGGGAAGTGGCAATGGCAGAGCCTGGCATGGAGTAGCAGAAGCTACATCTTGGAACAGTAGTGGAGCTTGGGATGGGGGCTAGTTGGAGGAGGAGGAGGGTACCACGGACCAGTTAGAAGCAGGGCCACAACAGTGACAGATGTCTGTGTTCCAGCAAAGAAAGACAAGCACTTAGTGAGAAGGTGTCAACAGTGGTTTCTAGACCTGAGTGACGGGGACATCTGGGTGGACTTGGTGACAGCCTTGAACATCTGTGTGGACTTGGTGACAGCCTTGACTAGGAAGGGAACTAGGTGAAGAGAGGGCACCCCTGGGGGCTGACAGCAGCACAGACAGAAATGTGTTCACACACCAGGGGATTTATATACCTGTATATATGTGTATATGACCACACACACTGCGGGCAATAGAGGGATGGGGACGGAAGGCACAATCATGGACAGAGTCTCCTCGGTTCCAAGTCAGAATATATAAAAGGTGACTGGTAATACAGTCATGAGACATTTAAACACTTGTATCAGAAGATCAGTCAAATACAAAAGGGAGTAAAGAAATTATAGTTTTAAATCACCCAATAATTAGTGACTGTTCATACTATTGTTGTAAATATTAACACAATAAAGCAATAAATCCAGATAATTCTACAGACCTGTTTTACTTTCAAGCAACTAATAAATTTCTTTTTGTAAAACAAGTAATTTCACAGGGAAAAAAAAATCAAACTTACATTGATCTTACTAAATCACTAAAACCTCTTGTCAGAACCCTACAATGGCAGCACAATGAAGACAAAAATGTTAATTTCAACTATGAGCATACATGAAAACATCAAGGAAAGTATTAAGCAAAACCGTGCGCGCACGCGCGCGCACACACACAAACACACACACACACACACACACACACACACACACACACACACACTCACAGGAAGGGGCAGAGACGGAGACAGAGAGACCAAGTTGAAGTTGCCCAGGAATACAAGGATGACTATTTAACATTTGGAATACTATAATTCAATTCCTCACATTAACAGGCTAAAGGAAGAAGACAAACAGTTGTCTAAAAAGTTCCACATCTTCATTAAATCAAACTGATTTAATAGGACAACACCAAGGGCAGAACTGCAGCAGAGGTGCTCAGATTTGGGGACGAGATAAAGAAGCCTGTCCTCCTTCCCTCGGCTGAGCAGTGGCCGCATCCTGTTCAATGCACCATCTAAGTGTACCAAGACCAGAAAAGAAAAGCAACTGTTCCTATCCACACACATACATCATTGCTTATACTTGGAGACCCAAGAAAATACTAAAGAAAAGCAAGACAAGGCAACTATGTCACAGATACATGATCAGTATTTACGGAACAATTCCAATAAACAAAAACTGGAAAAATCACTTTTATTTTAAACTATCCATGAAAACATCTAAATATCTTTTAAGGAAAAGTCCGAGATGAATCAGAATTTCAACTTTCAACATGTGAGAAAAAAATACTCCCCCAACATAAGGGGAGGAAAATGATGTTGAAGATGTAATTTGTATTAGTAAAGTTAAACACACACATATATATGTGCGTATACATGTGTGTATGTATATATGATACATACATACACACATATATGTGTTATATGCTGTGGAATATTATTTTAACTAGGCAAAAATGTGTTACATTTGTTTATATTGCCTATGTTTAACGACATAAGGTGTGTGCCTAACTATATAAAGATGTGTTGCATCTGTTTCTCCTTGCCTGCTTAAGGCACCTGAATGGTCAATAGCTAGGCAGAGAAAGGATAGGTGGGGCTGCTAGGCAGAGAGAATAAATATGAGGAGAAATCTAGGCTTGATAGAGGAGAAGGAGAAGGAGGAGAAGAGAATGAGGGAGAAAGAAAGGGAGAAGCCTGGGCCAGCCAACCAAGCAGCAGACACAGGGCAGTGCATACAGAAATAAAAAGCCTCAAGACAAAAGGTCAATAAAGAGAAACAGGTTAATTTAAGTTAAAAGAGCTAGTCAGAAACGAGCCTAAGCAAGGCCAAGCATTTATATCTAATATTAAGTCTCTGTGTCATGATTTGGGAGCTGGTTGGTGGCATAAAAGAAAAAGCCTGGTACAGTTATGTGCATGTGTGTGTTTGATTATATGTATGAATGTATATATGAATACACATGTACAAACACACACACAAACAAGAGAAAATTAGATCTAACCAGACCATGAGTAAAAACAAATCTAGATGGATTCAAAATTCAAATGTTAAAATAAAACATTTTTTTTTTTTTTAGGTTTTCCAAGAGAGAGTTTCTCTGTGTAGCTTTGCGCCTTTCCTGGACCTCGCTCTGTAAGCCAGGCTGGCCTTGAACTCACAAAGATCCGCCTGCCTCTGCCTCCCGAGTGCTGGGATTAAAGGCATGCGCCACCACCGCCTGGCTAAAATAAAACATTTTTTCGTGAAAAGAACATTTACAAATTGAGGATACAAAAGGATTAATAATCCATGCAAGCCATATAGGATAATATTTATTAATAGACTATGTAAACAGGAACTGGATGAAATATTTATACCATATAATTTTTATAGCCTAACTTTTAAAAGCCAGTCTACCACTGGGCAGTAATGGCCTGTGTGTGATGGTGACCATGTTCTCAAAAACTTCAGCCCCAGAGTGGTACCGCACACCTTTAATCCCAGCACTCGGGAGGTAGAGGCAGGCGGTTCTCTGTGAGTTGAAGGCCAGCCTAGTCTACAGAGCGAGTTCTAAGGCTACACAGAGAAATCCTGTCTCAAAACAAACAAACAAACAAACAAAGTTCTTTGTTACTTAATATATAAAAAGTGGGCAAAATAATAATAAAAAGAAGACAGCAGTTCAAACCAGAGAAAAGATGAATAGCTGATAGGTAAAAGCTGCGCAGGCTTACCTACTACAACTGTAAATTTGTACAAAAGGTAGAGATGGACTTCTGTAAGACAGGAATATTTTGGATAATACTGAAATGCTAGACACCATGCTGAGAAGCAAACAGTCATCCTTCGCAGAAACACCCCCAACTGCAATTTGATGATACTGAGTAAAGTCAATAATGTGAACAGTCTGTGACCTAACAATCCTCTCCAAATGGATGCTCTGGAGGAACTCTTCTCCAAGGGTTTCTGAAGACATGCTCCAGGATACTCAGCCACCTGCTTTGACACACACTCTTAAGTTGGAGCAGACCTACTGAACACCAATACGGTTACATATATCAAGTGTTTACTCATGGTATGGTATAGGAAGTTGAGAGGCAAAATCAATTGTTTAAGGATATTTACAATATAATGTAACTTATGCAAAAATTAAAGGCCATAGTAACTGTACTCTACTAATTATATAGAAATATAAATATTTAGAGAAAATAAAAAAGCAAGAAACAGGGGTCTGGATAGATGGCTCAGCGGTTAAGAACACTGGCTATTCTTCCAGAGGACCCATGTTCAATTCCCAGCACCCACATGGCAGCTTACAACTATCTGTACCTCCTATTGCAGGGGATCTGACACCCTTATACAGACATACATGCAGGCAAAATACCAACACACATAAAATAAACATAAATAAATATTTTTTAAAAGTAAGAAACAGAGCTAGGACTACCTATAGAGGGAAAAAATAACCAGATTAGGGAAAAATCTATATCAAAGATACTTCACTTATCTCTACTTTTATTTCTAAAGGGTTGAAGGGTAATTATGAAAAAAAAATGGTAAATTATTGTACCTGTACGGAAGTTCATAGATGTTAGCTGTATTATGTAAGTTTATCTTTTATAATATTATATTTTAAAAATACATATGTGTAAATGCTCTAGAATAATATAAAAATGCACATCTTTAGACATTTCCTATGAAGACAGTTCGTAAATCATGGAAAGTTCTTCCCCTACAAACAGATCTCTTACTAAACACTATAAACAGGATTTCTCTCCCTCCATCTGTTGACAAGCATTATGTTAAGGCATGTGATCTACCTTGTTTAAAGACTACAGACTAGGTAGTGCCAAAAGAAATCTAAATAGCTGGATATTCTTATAGGAAAAGTAGCAAGAATTGAATAAAGACTATCAAGATCTAGAAAGATCCAAAGGCCATAAAAGTGAAATGTTTCCAGAAGTTAGCAAAATGGTCAAAATTTTCCTTATAATCAAGAAGTCAAGACAAAAATGTTAATTTTTATAATAATGTGTAAGTTTCTGGTTGAATGTTAACTGGATGGCATGTAGAGGATTGGGTGCAGGGCACACATATCAGTTATTTTCCTATTGCATGTTAAAACTCCACGACCAAGGCAGCTTACAGAAGGTAGGCTTTATTTGGGGTTACAGTTCCAGAGGGATAAGAGTCCATCACCACTGCAATGGGGAAGTGTGGGAGCAGGCAGCCTTGGTGGCTGAAGCAGCGAGGTGAAGGCTCACATCTTTTTTTGTTTGTTTGTTTGTTTTGGTTTTTTTTTGGTTTTTCGAGACAGGGTTTCTCTGTGTAGCTTTGCGCCTTTCGTGGAACTCACTTGGTAGCCCAGGCTGGCCTCGAACTCACAGGGAGCCGGGCGGTGGTGGCGCACGCCTTTAATCCCAGCACTCGGGAGGCAGAGAAGGCTCACATCTTAAACCACAAGCATGAAGCAGAGAAAGCAAACTGGGGATTGCGGGAGGCCCTGACTCCTCAAGGCCTGTCCACAGTGGTGCACTTCTTCTATCAAGGTCACATCTCTGAACCTATCCAAACAGCACCACCAACCAGAGACCAAGTAGTCCAACATCTGACCCTCTGTGGAACTTCTCATTCAAACCATACTTGCACATGTCAACAATATGATCTTACTCAGATAATAATAGATATCTAAGTGTTTTCCTGGAAGTCAAAACTTTAATCAGTAACATATTAATAAGTTCACATAGCAACATACCTGTAGAAGGAGCCTTTCAAATGCCAGAAAGTTATCCCACTTGGCAGTCTGTGGGTGTTTCAGAGTTTGAACTGTGGCCATCCCAAGCTGTAGGAGCCCACAGTGATTTGTAAGAGCTTTGAGGTTGTTCTTGAAGAGTTGAATATAGGACATGAGCTGCCCTGGCGTGACTCTCCCTGGAGAAACATAAAAATTTATCAGTTCAATCTCTTCACTTTTATTAAATAATGGCAAGGAGGCTGTGAACAAACCCTGTCTTAGATGTGCATAGAACTCCAGAGCTGATCAATCTTTCCTAAACTATTATGATTCTTCCAACAACACAAGGACAACATCAAAGCTGATCATATTTGCTGCTTTTGCAAGAAAGAAAATAGGGATTAAGCCAACTGGCCAGAGCCATATTGCTACTAGGACTCATTCTATAATTTCCTAATATCCTAAAATGAGTCTTCAAATAAAGGCACACAAATATTTGTTGATCTCTATGTAGACATCTATGAATGACATATAGACACAAGAATCCAAGATGTAAATGAAAAGCTTTTTAATTGTGTGCATGTAGAAAAAGCATGTTACAGTCATGGCTAAAACCTTTACCAATGGTATCAGAGACTTCATAACTGCATTCATGAGGTTCAAGGCCATCTGTTACATGGCCCAAAAGTGTATGACAAATGAGGGTAAATTGCTAGTGAACGTACAAAGTGCATGTAATCACGTGCACACAGTGAACCAATACACTTCCTTCATTGTCCTTTGATGGACTCATCTCCCACTCTCCGATTTGTTACACTTCATAGCTGATAGTCATCAATGCTTTACACAAGGCTCCTTCCTATATACCAAATTCTCCCCACGAGACAAACATAACTGAAAGTCAATAGATCATTCCTGTAGATTTCACCAATGCCATGTGTGGACTGTTTTCTGAAACTGAGTTTCAACTCTTTATTGCTATACTTACAGTTTTTTAAAATTGTTAATAAAACCACCTGCATTAACTCAGCACATGCATGCACTAAAAGAAACATGCCCTCTTCTGATCCTCAGAGCAATTACACAAGGCAGCATCTATTGACCTCACCCAAGATGCTCAGAGCTGAGTGTCTGCCACAGTGTTAGCTGGCAGCTACCACCTAGTAAGTAGCTGCTGTTGGAGATTAGGATGCACACAAAACAGACCTGGCCATGAGAAACGGAAAAGCCGGAGTCACATTTGCTCTTTGAATAAATGTTTTTGAAGAGATTAAAAAAATACTGAAGTTCTTTCTTATCAATATATCACGGCAAGCATCTAAAAAACAGAACAGAAAATGTCTGTACCTCCTGAGGTTCTCTGCTTCCTTAACAAGGTACAGACTCATCCTGATATCCATCCATCCATCCACCCATCCATCCATCCATCCATCCATCTCTGTGTTTCTCTAGTTGGCATACAAAATAATAGGTTTCATCTAGGACATCTTCATATTATATATCACTGAATTTTGCTTTCATTCTCCTCAACTACCCTCTCCCATCCCTTGTTCTCGAAGTGCAACCTAACAATTTACTTGTTCACGTACCAATGAAAAGAAAAAAGAAAAGAAAAACTTCATCATATACTTCTTCCCTTGCTCTTAGGTTTATTAAGATACTGTTGCCGGGCGGTGGTGGCGCACGCCTTTAATCCCAGCACTCGGGAGGCAGAGCCAGGCGGATCTCTGTGAGTTCAAGGCCAGCCTGGACTACCAAGTGAGTTCCAGGAAAGGCGCAAAGCTACACAGAGAAACCCTGTCTCGAAAAAAAAAAAACAAACAAACAAACAAAAAAGATACTGTTTATATACAGTGAAAATCCACCCTTTTCTAGTGTGCAGTTCTGTGAATTTTGATGCATACATACAGTATTTGTGGTGGGTAACCACCACCACCATTTAGATGCACATCATTTCTATCATTCTAACACTCTCCCTCTTTGTAGTCAACTCCATCTCCAACTCTACTCCTTGATGAGCACTAAAACGCCTTCCTCTGGCTTCTGTTGGCTAGTTGTTTCCTTTCTAGAGTGTCCTATATGGGACCACACAGATGTAACTATTTGAGTCTGGCTTTTTTCACATTAGGATAGTGTATTTGAGATTCATCCATGTTCTTGAATTAAATAATAGCTTTCTCCTTTTACTTGCTGAATATTACTTCATTGTATTAGATTTACTAAAGCTTAGGCATTTAGTTGTCTTTCCACAGCAAATGATCATTGGGGTAATCTTCATTCTTAAAACTGTAAATAGTCCTTCACCAATATCTGAGTACAGGTTTCACGCATATACACGCAGCTATGGCTTCGTTTTTTCTTTGGCAAATTTCCAGGAGTTGGGTCATGTGCTAAGTGCACACTTACTATAAGAAACTGGCAACCGAAGGCCAAACGGGCCGACTCACATCAACGTGTGAGAGTTCTAGTCACCCCAGAGCCTCACCAGCACTGGGTAGTGTCAGTTCCATTTATTTTAGCTATTCTAACAAGTGTGTAGTAAGAGGCCCTTGTGGTTTGAACTTGCATTTTTCTAAGGACTACTAAAGTTGATCATCTTCTCAGGTGCCTATCTGACATCCCACACTTTTTCAAGTAAAATGCCCATTCAAACCTTTCCCTGTGCCTTAATTGTTTTCCTTATTATTGGTTTGTACCACTAACTTTCAACTATCTATTGATTTGCTATATATTTTCATGCCAGGCACAGAAATAAATACATTGCTGCTAGTAGTAAACTTACGGACAAATGTCTCCTTGATGCTCTCCTGATTAACTCGGGTTGTCTCATGAATTACAAGTAATGTTACATACTTTTTGTACAAATGATTGTCATTTTTGTGCCACAATATGCTGACACACACTTACTATATTAAATATGTGAAAAGAACCATTGGTCTAAAGTGCTTAGACCCCAAGATTGGTATGCACTCTGAACTTAGCCCACTGCTTGCAAATGATGCTGGACCACACCCTCAGCTCCTCGATGCATTTCTGGATGTGCAACAGTGCAGATGACGTCAGTGTGGCTCCTGGAGGGCACGTTTCAGTGCACTGAAAGAGACAGCCATGCTTGCCTAGCATGTTCAAGGCTCCAGGTTCAATCCTTGGTGCTGGAGCGAGGGTGGAAGGAGCTAAGGATATAGCTCCATGGTAGAAGGCCTTCCTGGTATGCAGAAAACAGTGGGTTCATACTTCAGCACGACAGGAGAGTGACGGGTGGGGTGGGATGAGGAGATCCATATAACAATCATACACATTTTATTCCACATGATGGTAACAACAAAGAAACATAAGTCTCCAGAGTGTGACAGGCTCCCTGTGTGTCCTGTGATTCTGTTTTAGAGAGGCTACCGGAAATGAGAATCAGTAAAGAACTTGCCAGACGATCTGCTTAGATTTTTATTGTAATAACTCTATGTTCTAGTTTGATCTCACCTACTCTAGGCAAGTGGTCTGCTACTGAGCCCTCCCCTAGCCTCAGCATATGCTCATTTTGAAGACAAGGGTGTCTCCAATTAGAAGACAGAACTTCTCCTGTTCGCACTGCTCAGACTTCACTTAGCCACTATACCTAGGTAATGCCTCCTTTCCACATAAGCCTTGTGATCTAAAGAAACAAACTATTTCTTAACAAGAAAGGCCAAGCAAACCCCACACCGTGAGCTGGTAATCACTAAGCATCAGTGCTCTGATCCACAGTCCATCCTCTTCTCCCATACCCACGCCACCACCACGTCATAGGCTATGCCATGACAGTGGGTCACTTCTCTGACTGGAGTAACATACAAACTGGAGGTTGGCAAACGAGTATTTCACACAGATGCTTTAAAGTAAACTTGTGACAGTTTTTGGAATTTAAGCACAACCTTATACAAAAAAAAAAAAAAAAAGTAAACCAACCAATTAACTAACAAAAACTCTTCCAAGATCATGCTTCAGTGATCCTGCATGATGAGTCCATCAGTGACCTGTAATTTAGGTGCATTTCCCCACTTCTGCACCTTTTATTTGTAAACTGTTTTTACTAGGGTTCTTTACGTGTTTTAGAGCATTGCATTTACAAAGTGAAAATGCTGTGAATATTGCATATTTCATGTGTTTGTAATAAAAGTTACAAGTAATTAGACAGAAGTGGTTTTGCACCAATGTTATTATGTCAAGTAAAGTCATCCAACACCCCCCCCCCCCCGCCCAAAAAAATGCTACCATGGGAAATTAAATAAAGCTCCCCAGTTCCCTTCAACTAGACAGCAAGCAGTGAAGAGGTAACAGAATTGTTGGCCATCCTTCACTTTATGAAAGAGAAGGGGGACCTGTCAGGCAGATTTACATGGCGATTTCAAAATGTCAACCCAGAGGCTTTGCAAGACAATTTTAAGGACCATAAAAAAGGTTACTTTATATCAAGACCACAATGATATACAGCAACTTTTTAACAAGTGACACTTTGATGCTGGACACGTGACTTTTAAGTCTTTAAACTACTAATTCAGTACATTAAAGCAAACTTCTTAAAATACAATTCTCTCGTGGGGAAAAACAAAGTAAATGGGCAGTGCTGAGCAGCACAAGCTACAGACAGAGCTGAGTGCTAATGAAGCGATGCCCATCCGCAGCTCTGCAGCTCAGCTCTGCTGGCCATGCTTGTCCTGGCCTGCATCCCCCCAGATGGCCACTGTCTTCAATGCGTTTCCCTTTGCCTCCAGTGCTAATCAGCCTCCTCTTCTCTACCACTTCCCAAGGAGCTGCCTTCAACTCTTTATATCAAGTCCTATATTTGCTATAAGATTAATGTGTAGCAATTAAATATATCTTTTTAACTGTACCAGAATTTATTAAGATTATTATTGTTTTTGTTAATGCTCTGATTACAAGGGTGTGTGTGTGTGTGTGTGTGTGTGTGTAATGGGCTGTTTCTGAAGGTAAATTCTCCTTTCACAATGAGTCCTGATGCCTAATGTGATTTTTAAAAACACAAGTTTTTTTCAGAAATGCAGATAAATAACATACAGAACAGGGAAGCAACTCTGCTAGATTTAACTATTCATAGCAGACAGCACTATTGGAGCAAACAGAATGTTGACTTAATAGACCACACGAAGAGCCAAATGTTGCATAATGACAAGAGCTAATGTAGAAAGGGGACTTATTGGAAAAGGGGTTTCAATTGAGAGAGAAGAGAGAATAAAGGGGAAGATATAATCAGAGTACACTGTAAGACTGAAAGAATAAAATACAATTTTTATGGCTGAGCAATCCTGTAAATTATGTACAAAAGGCCGAATGTCTACCCTGAATACGTGGGTTTCTCAGGAGAACCCCAGGGATGATGGGAAGCAGCAGAAGGAGATCAGGATGTAATCTACAAACAGACAAAAGCATTCAATCCCCCCCCCCCCCCGTTGCCTATCATAACTTGCATTACATGCTTAAGCTGTTTTATCTGGTGTCATCTACAAAAGACATCACATTGTTCAAGTCCTAAAAAGATATCAAGTCCTTCTTTGTTTTTTTCACTTCTCAGCTTCCTGCCTTTCAAATCATCTGTCCCTTTGTTTGTGCCTGGTCAGAATTTATTGGCAAATACATTTCATTTCAGAAGCATAGTTTTAGTATTACATGCTTTTTCTATAGGTTACATCTAAATGTTCAAAAGCAGTCAACACTGTTTAAATCAATATAAACTATATAACTATTCATAGCAAGGCTCAATTATATGCCTGCAGTTATACTGTCTTATTCACAAGTTACTTTGAGAAGCAGATGGTGAGGGTAGGGGGTGGAGGATACGACACTAATGCTTTATTGTACAATGTGATCATCTGAATTTCCCATAAGCTTGTACTAGTATCTCTTCTTTAATACTCTCCTGACTCTGAAACAAAGTAATGTCTGTTTCATGTAGAATGGACAGATGTTTATTTTTCTCTGGGAAATTTGACTTTATTAGTACCACTGACTTCTACAATGGGTAAAGCTCTGTCTTTCAACAGCCACAGAAATTGAGGAGTAATAGTAACTGCCTGCTTCCCACCTCAACTGAGGTCGAAGGGTAAAGAAATATGGTTAAGGTGCAGATGGAGAGATTTAAGCCACACATGAGAAAAACATTTCCTGTTCATGATGGCTATTAGACACAGAAACAAAATATTAAAAGGGAGGGGCAGGGAGAGAGAAGAGCACATAAATCTTCCTCCACGGGGATGTGAAGGGCAGTATACACAGCCATCTGTACAGTGAAGCTTGGACAAAGTGCAGCTGTGAACTGATGTCCACTTTATAACCCCATAAATACTCAGGAAGATTTGGGGTAGGCCTTGATAGTATGTGTTCTGGTCACACATGATTTTAGCCCTGTGAGCACAGTGTATACAGTCAGAGTAGAAGAAGAAACGAATGTGAAAATAGCATGTAGTTCTATGAAGCAAATCAATTCAATGTCCAAAGAAATCTGCCAGAGGATCTTTTGAGGCTAGTCTGGAATAAAGTACAACCATCCCAGGATCACAAGTCTCCAAGAGAAAATAAACAGTTCTCACTAAAGTTACACGAAACGGTGAAATATGAAACCACCAGAAACAGTTTATGGCTTGCCTTTCTATGAACCCCTGCCTCCCCAGGACTAACACTGCCTCAGCAATAGAAACTCAGTGGACAGCAAGGACGAAACTCCGTGATCAAGGGACAGAATAGCAGGTGCCAGCGGAACCTTTCCTTGGTAAGCCGACTCAGATGCAAAGAACTTCTGCTCTTAAAAGAACCTCTGGTGCCGGGCGGTGGTGGCGCACGCCTTTAATCCCAGCACTCGGGAGGCAGAGCCAGGCGGATCTCTGTGAGTTCGAGGCCAGCCTGGGCTACCAAGTGAGTTCCAGGAAAGGCGCAAAGCTACACAGAGAAACCCTGTCTCGAAAAACCAAAAAAAAAAAAAAAAAAAAAAAGAACCTCTGATAAAGAAACTCCCACTCAGGAGCCAAAAGCCTTTTCGCCATTTCATGCTCTTAGGTTGGTTTGTTTTTTTTAACTCTGGCCCCAAATTCTCTTATTCAGAATCCCTTTGTGGCTAACTACAGGAGCCTAACTCTCATGCACCTTCCACCTCCAGACAAAGGAGCTATTCAGTAAATAGACAGCTACATTTAGAAGAGGGCAAGAGAAGGAGAGTTCTGAAGTATGCTACATCAAAAACTCAGGATGGCCTCAGAGACCAAAGGAAACTGTTTTTTTAAAGATTTATTTATTTATGTATACAGTGTTCTGCCTACATGCCTGCAGGCCAGAAGAGGGCACCAGATCTCATTACAGATGGTTGTGAGCCAATGTGGTTGCTGGGAATTGAACTCAGGACCTTTGGAAGAACAGCCAGTGCTCTTAACCTCTGAGCCATCTCTCCAGCCCCCAAAGGAAACTTCTTATCTCAGCTGTCCCTGCTCCCACTAACAAAAGAAAAAAAACAGGGTCAGGTGGTGGTGGCGCATGCCTTTAATCCCAGCAATCAAGAGGCAGAGGCAGGAGGATCTCTGTGAGTTCAAGGCCAGCCTGGTCTCCAAAGTGAGCTCCAGGATAGCCAATGGTACAAAGAGAGAGAGAAACCCTGTCTCCAAAAAGAAGGAAGGAAGGAAGGAAGGAAGGAAGGGAGGGAGGGAGGGAGGGAGGGAGGGAGGAAGGAAGGAAGGAAGGAAGGAAGGAAGGAAGGAAGGAAGGAAGAGAAAATCAGGAAGGTGGTCTTGAGAAACAGACCAGTAGTTAAGAGTGCCTACTGATTTGGCAGAGGACCTGCATTAAGTTCCCAGTGCCCATATTAGGTGGTTCACAACTCCCTGTAGATATAGCTCCAGAGGATCCTAGCCTCTCCCAGGATAAACACACACACACACACACACACACACACACACACACACACACACAATTAAAAATAAAATAAATCTTGAAAACAACCGCAGGAGGGACGTCTTCCGGAAATGGAGTTGTCTAGGACTCCAGTGGCCCGAATCACTGCTGCAGATCTCTGTAGTCTTCACTTCTATAGAATCATGCAGGACACGGGTCCTGATCTCAGCTCAGGGAGCAGCCTTGCCTTGAGCTGACTATAGTGAAATTCACCTTGTGATTACAGAAAAGGAGCTCACAGTGTGTCTTGACAGATGCTTTGTGCAGTGCCATCTTGAAATGGGATAGTTCTAGAGTGCATCCCTACTAGAGGCCTGATAGAGGCCAGTGACCACAGCATCCCTTCCTCTCCCAGACTCTGTCATCCTGTACCACACTGGCTTGTACAATAGGACACCATTCGCCAGCCAAGCTGTTGCAGCTCACTACCCTGTGCCTACAGACCTCCTAAGAGGTTTTCCACAGCTTCCACCCTCTGCCTACTTGGGGCCTAAGCCCAGCTGCGAAGCCCTGCCCCTGACACCTATACCAATACAAAACCCAGAACCCTGGGGACCCCTCAGTCCCAGCCCAGCAAAGCAGTTGTGACCCAGCCACAAGCTTATCCTCTTGATAGATTCATCCATTTGTTTACTCATTTGCTTCATTGGGCAATTGTTTTCTCCCCCCTTTCCCCGCCCACCACTTTATTGACATCTCCATCCTCTTCCTGGCTTTTTGTATCCACACTGTACTGTACTTAACTATAGTATTTGGACTTTATATATCTTATTGGCTGTATTTATTGTTGCTATTGTTTCTTCACATTTAAAACTTGCATCTTTTTTTATTCCCCTTCTTACATGTATCTAACCAGGGGGAGGGTGTTAAAATACTGTTTTAGAGTTACTTTATTGTATGTGTATATTTTGCCTGCATGTATGCATGCATGTGTACCATTTGCATGCCTGATTCCCAGGGAGGTCAGTAGAGGGCATCAGATCCCTGGGAACTGGAGGTACAAATGGTTGTAAGCCACCATGTGGGAGCTAGGCATGAAATAGGTCCCCTGTAAGAACAGCAGGTACTCTGACTGGTAAACATCTCTCCTGACCCCTCTCACTTTGTTTTCAAACTTTCCCATGATTGGAATTTTGTTTTGATTTTCTTCTCTTTTAATCTCTTGCTCATTTTTCTTCCTCCATAATATTTCTCTATACTTCTCCTCTCCCTTTTCTTTTCATTTATATAACCTTGCTTCTCATGTGTTTTCCTTTTTCTATGCTGTGAAAAAACAGATCCAACTCTGTCAAGGCTTTAGAATACCTGATCTCAAACTATCCTACAGAGCCATATTAACAGAAGCATCATGGTACTGGCACAAAGATGAGACATGTAGACCAATGGAATAGGATAGAAGACCCAAAAATTAACCTTAATCCACTTAATTTTCAACAAAGACATCAAAAGTATACATTAGAAAAAAGATAGGTTTGCACTGGGGAAAATTGGAGATCAACAGCTATGATAGGAACATAGATCTCTATCTTATCATCCTGCACAAAGGGTAATTCAAAATGAATCAAGGACATAGGAAATGTTAAAAGAAAGCATAGATAAAACACTTCAAGACACAGGCAAGGGGGCTGGAGAGATGGCTCAGAAGTTAAGAGCACTGGGCGGCTATTCCAGAGGACCAAGGGTCAATTCCCAGCATCCACATGTGGCTCAAAATTGTCTGTAACTCCAGTTCCAGGTAATCTGGTGCCCTCTTCTGACCTCTGTAGGCACCAGACACATGCGGTACATAGACTTACATACAGACAAAACACCAACCTATATAAAATTAAAGTTAATTAATTAATTTTTTTAATGTAGACATAGGCAAAGACTTTCTGAACATGACTACAAACGCACATAAAATAATCCCAAGAACTGATAAATGGGATGACAGGAAATTAAAAAGGGTTTTCACAGCAAAGAAAACAATCATGTGAAAATAGCCTAAAGGACTGAAAAAATCTTTGCCAACTATGTATCAGACAGATGATTACTATCTAGAATATATAAAAAGCTGCAAAAAATAAATACCAAATAATTTCCAATCGACAAATGAGCTAAACAAAGAATTAAAAATGACAAAGAAAGATCTGAATTAGTGTTCACATCTTTTGCCACCGAGAAATGCAAATTAACACTGCTTTGAGATCTGATCTCACCCAGGTCAGAATGGCTAGCAACATGAAAACAAATGCTGACAAGGTTGTGGGGGAGAGGGACCCTAATAAACTCTGCTAGGAATATAAACTGAAATAATCACTATGGAAGTCAATATAGAAATTCCTCAAAAAGTGAGGGGTGCAAATGATAGATCAGTGGGTTAATAATGTGCTTCTGGCCTGATGACACCAATTTGATCACCAGAACCTATACAAAAGGCGAGATGCATTGATATATATATATATAATCTCAGCACTATTACTGAGAGAAGGGAGGTGGAGACAGGGTAATTAGCATAGTTCTCTGGTCAGATAGCCTGATGTATACTGTGCAGCATTAGAAAAAAGAGAGAACCCTCCTCAATAAGGCAGAAGGCAAAAACTGACTGTTAGGTGGGTGGTAGAAGTGCACGCCTTTAATCCCAGCACTTGGGAGGCAGAGGCAGGAGGATCTCTGTGAGTTTGAGGACAGCCTGGTCTAGAGAGTGAGTTCCAGAATAACCAGGGCTGTTACACATAGAAGCCCTGTCTCAGAAAAAAATAAAATAATTTTAAAAAGTTGTCCCTGACCTCCACACAAGCCCTCACTCATACACACATGCATACATATTCATGCACACACACACTAAATCAATAACATAATTTTTAAATTAAAATAGATCTGCCATATGATCTAGCTATTCCACTCCCAGATGTACATCTAAACAATGCTAAGTCACCATACCACAGAGATTCTAGCACATCCATGCTTATTGCTACAATATTTGCAATATCTAAGAAATGGAACTAAGCCTACCTATCTACCAATAGAAGATGGATAAAGAAAATGTAAACACAATGGAGTCTTATTCAGCTGTAAAGTAAAATCATGGTAGATAACTGAAAAACCATGGGCAGGTAAATGTATAGAACTAAAGGACATTATGTTAAGTGAAATAAATGCTATAGCCCAGACTGGTTTAAAATTTATTATATAGGCCAGGTTAGCCTCAGAATCATGGCAATCCAGTCTCCAAATTGACCTGTCTTATAAGAAAAAAAAATGTTTGAGTCAGGGTCTCATATAGTCCAGGCTATGTGAACTTCTGATCCTCCTGCCTCGGCCCACTGAGGGCTGAGATTACAAGCATGTACCACCAGGCCAAATTTTATCCAGTGCTGAACTGAACCTAGGGTTTGGGGATCACTAGGCAAGACTCTGCTACAACCCCAGCCCTCATTAGATTCCTCAAGGAAAGTCTCCATTTAGAAAGGAAATGATGGTAATTACTATCAGGAAAGTCTCCAAAACTATTAAACTCATTAGTAGAGATGAATATGTAGTCTAATTCAGAATACTTCACTTCTGCAATGGCAGTGTGGAAACCTTTTAAGTCTCTAGCATGAAAGCCAAAAGTTAAAGTTTTCAAAAAAAAAAATTGCAGCTATAATAAGTTAAAGAAATATAAAAACAATATGTTGATTGTAAACACAAAAATATACATTTGGGGAATAGGGTAAAAAAAAAAGCCTAGGCATTTGTTTGTGATCAAAGTTGTTGTGAGCTTAAAATAGTCTATTACAACAATATGTCTTCTGCAAGCTCAGGGTGAGCACAGAACAGAAAACTGCAGCAGATGCCCAAACAGGAAAAAGACAGGAATTAGAGCTTCACACTGCAGAACAAACACCACAGCACAAAGGTAAACACAGCAAGGGGTAACAAATAAACAAACAGAAAACAACCCAACCAGCAGAATGAGTCCTGACAAGAGAGAACCGAAATAGAGTTGAAGTGGCCATCCAAAAGACACGAAATGGCTGAATGGGTGGAAAACAAGATCTAAGTGTAGGCTGCCTACAGGGGATACCTTTTAGCTTAAAAGACACACAAGGACTGAAAGTAATGGATGAATAAAGATAGCTCATACACACATCGGACAATAGAAAACAAACAATGGTCTACACTTTATAAGACCAAACAGTATTCAAGCCAAGACTGTTACAAGAAGTGGACATACATAGTGTAAATACATCAAGGAGATGAGGGATAGGTCAGTGGTTGAGGGCATTTATTGTTCTTGGAGAGGGCTTGGGTTTGGTTCCCAGCATCCACAGGGAGCTCACAGGGGATCCATCTTCTGAAATCCCTGTGTACGAGGCACATGCAGTGGTGCACAAACATGCAGGCAAAACACTCACACACATAAAATAAATCAATCTTTAATATTTAGGTATGAACATATGTCAAAGCATTAAGTGGGTAAAGCAAATATTCATAAATCTAAAAGGAGAATTAGGCTCTAGTTCAATAATAGGAGACTTCAATGACCTACTTAGTCCAATTAGACCTAACAGACCATCCATCCAGGAGTAGTGAAATATGCATGCTTCTCTAGGACTCAAGGAACACTCTAGGAAGGAAAATTCTCTAAGGGAGACAGAATATTAATTACAAAACAAGTCTTAATGAGTTCAAGATTGAAATAGTTTGGTATATGCTCTCTGACCACAACAGTACAAAGTCAGAATCAACAACAGAGGAATCTTAGAATGTTCACAAACATGCAGAATGAAACAACATACTCCTCCTAAGAAACCAATAGATAATAAACCCAAAAGGGAAATTTAGACATGATTTGAGACAAGAAAGAAAGGAAGGAAGGAAGGAAGGAAGGAAGGAAGGAAGGAAGGAAGGAAGGAAGGAAGGAAGGAAGGAAGGAAGGAAGGAGAAAAGGAAACAGGGTTGGAGAGATGGCTCAGAAGTTAAGAGCACTTACTGCTCTTGCAGAGGTCCAGAGTTCAGTTCACAACCTCCTTAACTCTAGTTCCAGGGAGGTGTGATGTATCTGGTCTGACCTACATTGGGCATCTGCACTTATGTTCATGATCTCTGTCTCTGTCTTTGTCTTTGTCTTTGTCTTTGTCTCTGTCTCTCTCTGTCTCTCTCTCTCTCTCTCTCTCTCTCACACACACACACACACACACACACACACACACACACACACACACAGTATAGGTACTTAGCTGGTAGTGCAGTCTGGGAAGGTCTACAAGGTGTGGCCTTGCTAGAGGAAGTAAAGCATGGTGGGGTGTGAAGCTTCAAAGCCTGGTACCATTCCCAGTGTGTATCCCTCTCTGTCTCTATTTCTGTCTCTGTCTCTGTCTGTCTCTCTGTCTGTCTCCCTCCCTCACTCTCTCTCTCTGTAATACACACACAATGAAAAATAAAAAATTCTTAAGAAAAAATACACACAACCAATCAAAATTTATGGGGTACAACATTCTAAATGGTAAATTTATGCCAATAAAAACTTACAGATCCCAAATAGTCTAACATTGACTGCATTATTTTCTTCCTTATGCTAACTTAAGGTTTGTTCTTTTTCTAGTTCCTTGTATAAGTAAACACAATGACTGTTCTTTTTCTAGTTCCTTGTATAAGTAAACACAATGACTGTTTACTTATACAAGGAACTAGAAAAAGAACAAACCTTAAGTTAGCATAAGGAAGAAAACAATGCAGATCAGAACAAAAGTTCAATAAGAAAACAGAAAACCCACAAAAGGGGGGGGGTGTAAAATCAGAGTTGGTTTCTCATAAACAGAAGCAAACAATCAACAAGAGAGATGGAGAAAGAGCACCACGCACTCTTCCGGCACACAAACCTGGTTCAGGAGGGTGCCAAGCTGGAAACCACACAAAGCTGGGCCTAGATGAACAGCAATGCCAAGGACTGTATCTAGCAGGAGGCCTGTGCTGAACTCAAGACCCAAAGACCACTGGGTGAGGAGTTCATCATCTTTTATCCCGTGACTCCCACCTGCCCCAGATGATCAGAAAACAGTAGCCTGCTTTTGATATGACCCAGGGGAGCTGGCTGCCTCACTCATTGGTCTGCTGTGCTCAGTAAGTTCTTAGGCCTGGCTTTCTGATAGGATTTTGATACTCATGCATCTGTGTGGTGATGGTTTAATTTGATAAGTTCCCAGGTGGTAATGATTTACTTGTGCAAATAACTCTTCTGTCAGTCTATGGCTCATTGTTTGTGATGGACACACAATGATTGTTTACTTATACAAACACATTCAGTCATTCAAAACGCAGCCTGAAAGCTGAAATTTTATATGATATAGAATAATTTAGAATATCTGCAGCCTGATCTCCCTCTCTACAAGAACCTAATAGATAAGAAATACACATAATAACTGAAACAAGGTCTAGCTGTATATCCCATGTTGGCTTGGAACTCTCTACTTTGCCCAGGCTATCCTCCAACTCTTTTTTTTGGGGGGGGGGTTGGTTTTTTGACACAGGGTTTCTCTGAGTAGCGTTTGGAGCCTGTCCTGGATGTTGCTCTATAGACCAGGCTGGCCTCAAACTCACAGGTTTCACCTACCTCTGCCTCCCGAGTGCTGGGATTAAAGGTGTGCACCACCACCGCCTGGCTTATCCTCCAACTCTTGCTCCTCCTGCCTCATCTTATAATCTCTAGAAAGAATTCCATGAGTTCTCTTATTTTAAATGTAAATGTTTTACTTTTTGAGCATTTCATGCATGAGTACTCTATTAGTATCATTTCCACCCCACTTCTCCTGTTCATACACACTCCCTCGCCAATTCAAGACCTCTACTTCTTTAATTACTTACATGTTCTCTCTCTCTCTCTCTCTCTCTCTCTCTCTCTCTCTCTCTCTCTCTCTCTCTCTCTCTCTCTTTCTCTCTCTCTCCATTTGTTGCACATATGCTCATACATTTGAGGCTGACCACTTTGGGATTGGATGACCAGACAAGACTGTCTCCTTTTTGACATCTAACAGTGACTCCACTGGGAATTGGGCCAACTTTAAATCCCATAGATTATGGCAATCTTTTCAATAATGATTCTCAAAGATGTCCAGTGAACCCACATTCCTGACACACTTTCAGGGCTCAACTAGGTTGATAAGATGGAAGTTCTGTTACTGTGCTGTTTTGTACTTTTGACATAAAAACGATGGTGGTTGAAAGTGTTGGGCCTCTTAACACCAATTAAGACAGTGGTACCAAATCATACAAGTAGTCATCTCCACTTCAGAATAGCCATGATGCAATGCTGCTCATCTGACCATACTGCAGCCTTGGGAACCAATCGCTCCACTTCAGAATGGCCGTGATGCAATGCTGCTCATCTGACCACACTGCAGCCTTGGGAACCAATCGCAGAGGAGGCGGTGAGGTGGTAGAACAGCAATGTTCTGGTGTGCCTCCACAGAGTCAGGGCACCAGGGAGAAACCGTACTCTCTAAGTGAGCGTGAGGACAAGTTAGGAGTCTAGAGAGGAGAAAGAGGGAAACTAGAAAGCACAGAGAAGGCTGGGAGATGGCCCAGTGAGCAAAGCATTTGCAGTGCAAGAGTGAAGATCTGAGCTCAAGTCCCCAGGGCCCAGAGAAACCTAGCCCAGCACTGTGCTCAATAGCCCCAGTGCACTGGAGGGTAAGGAATGTGTGGTCCTGTTTTGGAAAGTGAAGTGGAAATAGGATGAGAGGCTAAGACTCTAAGGTCCATAAACCACATTAACTGAACTCCATCTGCAAGGCATAACCACGGATGACAGGTCTATACAGTAGCAAACTGGAAGGAAAGAACAGAAGGCGTGAACCTACCAGAAAGAGGCAACTGTCAGAAAAGCAGGATGATGTGAGGACAATAGGGGGACATCCCAAGGAAGAAGACATGACAGATGCCCCAGAGACATCAAGTAGAACAAAAACATCAGAAAGGAAGTCTGTAGACATAAGCAGTCACACATCACACTAAAGCAGAAACACTGACAGGTTCTTTCCATCAGGCCCACACTTGGTAGCAACCCATTCCCTGAAGCAAGGTCGACAGCACCTATCATGGCCGTTCTTCAAATGGTCAGGAAGACAGACACAGACACTGCCTGGGGAGGTTTCAGATTAATGTACATTACACCGTGCCAGGTGCTAAGAAAAGAGTGGTGGCTCCTTAGAACCAGAGTTACCGAGGAAGGGGTGGAAGGTGAGGAAGACGGAAAATCGTCACTAACTCTTCAAAGAAAGCAATACCACGTTAGGTCAAGAAAAACAACACGGGTCTGACAATGAAACACAAAGATGTGAGCTCGTGTGCACACATGCTTGGGACTGCATGTTGGAAAGTGAGTAATTATATTAGTCAAGGTTGTGGCAGAAAAATGATGGTAAACACAACCGGGAAAATGCCTAATTCTTAAAGAAGGGGCTTTTCACTAGCGTGTAAGCTAAGAACCGTGCAGTGTTAGTAAGAAACCCAAGGGGAAGGAGCACAGGCAACTGCACTGTCAAGAAGGAAGGCAGGCAATAACCCTAACTGTGTGTGTCCTCAACTCACTACCATGCTCGCACCTCTCTCTAGTTAACCCGACTGCACGGTAAAGGGCAGAGAGCCTCTGAAGGCAGTCCTGGAGGTCAGCCTCTGGGGTGTGATGAGAGACGGGGAGAAAGCAGAGTCAGAGGAGTGAGCAAATCCAAGTATTTCAGACAGCAGGGATCTGCTTCCGCGAAGGCTCCTACTGAGGAGCAGAGGATAAAGGGAGAAAGTCGGAGAGCACACGGGTGCACCCCAGGGCCTGAAGGCATAGAGCTGTTCGGAAGTAGCATGCTCTAGGTCTGGGCAGCTTCTCGAGGCCATGTGGACCCCTGGGAGGGCTTTGAGCAAGGGCATGACACAATCATGGCTGCACTTGAAGCAGTATAGACACCCTCTGGACTCCTCTCTCTAGATGGGGGCTTGAGAAGGAAGTCTGACAGACACAGGCTTGTATCTTCACTTAATTTCTACATGACAGTATCCCAGCCCAGCCAGTAGACCAATGGTTCTCAACCTATGGGTCGCAATCCCCTTTCCCACAGGGGTTGCATGTTAGATATTTACATTATGATTCATAACTGTAGCAAAATTACAGTTATAAAGTAGCAATGAAAATAACTTTATAGTTGGGGGTCACCACAGCACAGGGAAGTGTATTCAAGGGTCACAGTGTTAGGAAGGCTGAGAACCACTGCAGTAGACAGAAAGCATATCAGCTATTTGAACACAGAAATTTAACACATACAGTTGTTAACTGGCTAAGTAAGAATAAGAGGAACCTAAGGGCATCATGGGCAGATGCAGTTGCCAACACCATGGTGGAGAAAACAAAACTAAAGAGACCTATAGGTTGAATTTAGAGCCCTGAGAATGGAGCATTCCTCAGCTGGCTGGTCCCTCTCAGGAGTGGAAAGCATAAAGCTACTTCTCTAGGTGTTGGATGAACTGCAACTGTGACCCCGGGGAGCATCAGCCGGGTGGTGGTGGTACTTCCAGGATGCAAGCAGACAAGAAGGAGCAAGTACTTTCCTTATCCCCAGCCCCAGTCTCCCTCAGTACTCCTTATCAGCACAGCCTGTCAGGGAGCCAGATGGAAGAGAAGTGTGCTCTGCTGAGTTCTCCCTTTCTCCTGCTCCTTCTTTCTCTCCTTCACACACACACACACACACACACACACACACACACACACACACACACACACAAACTCACTCGCGCCCTCTCTCTCTGTCTCTCTCTGTCTCTCCTCTTAGTCACAAAATTCTTCCTAATCAAAAAAAAATCATAAATTCGACAAAAACACAGCTGG
This sequence comes from Peromyscus californicus insignis, assembly GCF_007827085.1. Taxonomy (NCBI): domain Eukaryota; kingdom Metazoa; phylum Chordata; class Mammalia; order Rodentia; family Cricetidae; genus Peromyscus; species Peromyscus californicus. The sequence goes on from NW_026294424.1 coordinate 68,074,715, forward strand.
TATCCAGCCCAAACACGGTGAACTCAAGGACCAAACCCAGGAAGCAGAGTCCTCTCATGCTGCTCAGAGGTTTCATTCTCAAACTCCAGTGAACAGAACTTTGCCCCAGTTTTATAGATAAATTGAAACTGGGCTAATAAACCACAGAAGTGTGACCCACTCTTAAATATAACTGACTTTGTGTCCTCCACAATCTGGAGAAACTACAGTTACAGAAAACACAATGTCCTGTAAAGCAGACAAGGATGCAGCAAAGGATAAGGACTGAGAAAACTGTCCTCACAGTTAGTGGTCTGGGGAAAACTTCGGTGCAAAGGTATCAGTATCCAGGCTGCACTTGACTAAGAAACACTGAAATACGCCTGCCCATCTGCTTCCATGCTCCTGGCTCTGATGATCATAGACTCACGCTCTGAAACTGTAAGCAAGCCCCCAACGAAATGCTTTCTTGTATTTAAAACAAAGCACTGAGATAATAAAGGTCTTAAGCATAGACCACTCTTTCAAGACATCCAGCTGAAAGAAAGGACAATAATGTTTCACTTCAGCTCTAGCGGGGCATTCCTGCCACAAGAGAGAATGTCCCTTCTGCAGGGAGCAAAGGTCAAGCTGCAAAGACCCTCAGCACAATGGAACTCCAGAGAGGGGTGTGCTGGGAACAGAGCAGAACCTGAGCGGGGAATTTCTATTCCTGTCTTCTCTGCTTGGCCTTTTGGGATGGAAACAAATGTATTTCTTGGGGTCTATTTGTTTCTTGACTTTCAGAATACATTTTTCTTTTTATGAAAGTCAGTGGGAAAAATACAATTCCCTTTCCAGTGTTTTAAAAATCACTTTTCTGGAACGTATCTACTTAACTGACAATTTAATAACAAACTCTCAGTAAGATGACAGATGTTTAGATATACAATGATAAAACGAAGTTTCGTCTTTGTTTTAGCAATTACTTTTATCATTTAAGAGAACCAAGTTTATTTCTATTGGTGCTCATAATGCTGAGGGGTTTTATAGTGAAGATCTGAGGTTTCCAGCAGGAAAACCCCTCTCATAAATTTAAACACAAGCGGATCCTCAGTCTAGAATCAAAATCTGTTTAATGTCTCAAAAACCCCAGAAGCCTCAGTTACAGGCAGACAATTCATACTTTAGGAAAACTTAGAGCAGAGGGCTGGGGAGTCCTGAGGAGTTAGTTCAGTGTACATTTTGCAGTCCTGACTGCTTTCCCCAGCCCAGGCATTTGAGATAACAGAATGTGACTGTTTCATGACAAGCTGGATGATAGGCAGCTTTCAAATACTGACGTCTTGGTGTACTTAAAACTTCCAATTCTTTTTCTTACTTCTCATGGCTACGGATCTGTCCATGGGAACGAGACCCACAAGAAATTATGGCTAGTGACACACAGCAGAAGTGGGTAGCCACACTGTTATCTTTAACTAACTGAAGTTGGCACGGGGATAGAGCATGAGCTGACCCTGCTAACAATCGACTGTTTCTTTCCTCCCCTCAACCCCCACCTCCCCTGTCTGGAGTTTGGGCATAAAGAAACCCATTTTATCTTTTTTGGATAGGGGGGGTTGATAGGAAAAAATCAAACATTTAAATTTGAATTCTTCATGGAGTTACTCATGGGTTTTGTTTTTTTAATTTCTGGCTTTGGTTATTTTTCAAAAATAGAGCTCTTTAGAAAAGTAAAGTTTATTGATTTTTAAAGAGTCCAGTGTTCAGCTATAAAAATTGATTTATGCTCTGTGATATCATCATAAGGTTTATCATTAAAACACAGTGTAAGTCGTCATCCAGATCATCTGTGCACTCTGGCTCTTCTTAGTTCACAATATGAATTAGTACTTGTGTCAGTGTACTTATGAGTAAGGAACTCCAAACTAAACACACTTGATAGTATCACACACAGGGTTGCGGAAAGAAAACCGAGGCAAGGAGCCCAGCATGGTGGTGTGTCCCAGCACTGGGCAAACTAAGGAAGGAGGATTCGGTTCAAAGCCAGCCAATTGGGGGGGGGGGGGGTAAGAAATCCCTGGACAACCCGACTTTGTAAATAATGTGGGAAGTTATGAAGCAAGATACCTAACAATGTCAACCTCACGTCTTCATATGCATCATACCTATAAATACATGTGCTCATGTACAGTCAAACATGCATGCACATACATATACACATACCACACAATACATATGTTAAAAAGAGAGAGGATAAAAGAAAGTGGGGAGCTTGGTCTGCTGGCAGTGGTCCAGAGGGTGCCTGGACCGGTCTACTCTGGTGACCAGCCTAGCAAATAACCTAGCTGTCATCATAGAGCCTTTATCCAGTGACAGATGGAGGCAGATATAGAGATCCACGGCCAGGCACCAGGCTGAGCTCCGGGAATCCAATTGATGAGAGAGAGGAGAGATACTGCAGGTGAGGGACGTCGAGATCATGATGGGAGGACGTGCAGAGATGACTGGCCACACTGGTGGAAGCCCATGAACTGTAGACTGGTGGCTGTGGAGCCCCCATCGGACTGGACTAGGCCCTCTGGATACGGAAGATGGTTGTTTGGCTCAAACTGTTTGGGGGGCTCCAAGGCAGGGGGATCGGGATCTGTCCCTGGTCTATGAGCAGGCTTCTGGAGTCCAGTGCCTGTGGTGTGACACCTTGCACAGTCTTGGTGCAGTGGGAAGGGGTTTGGACCTGCCTAAGCTCAGTGTGCTGGGCTTTGCTGACTCCCCATAGGAGACCTCGATTTGGGGGATGTGGGGTTGCGGGGTAGCTTGGGAAAGAGGGCTGGGGGTGGGAGGAGGGAGGAGGGGGATGGGGATAGTATGTGGAGTGAGTAGAAAATTTCTTAATAAAGAAAAATGAAAAAAAAAAGATTTTCCCAAGTAAAAAAAAAAAAGAAAGAAAGTGGGGAGAAGAGAGAAGATAGAAAGGTAGGAAGGCAGGGGCTGGAATTAATAGTCAAACACCAGAACGGTTTCAAAGCAGCAACTTCTACTCAAAATGGGTTGGGCATTGTCTACAAAGAGTTAGCACATCCTATGAATAAGTGCATCTTCTCTGACGTCAGATGTCTGCATCTGAATTCCAGCCCTAGTCCTTCTCAGAGACGGGGCAACTGGAGGTGAATGTTTTGGTTCCTGTGTGATAAACAGTGGTTACACAACTCGTTGCTAACATCTACAAGAACTATATCAATTCAATAGGATGGCCCACTAAGGAGAAGACCAGACATCTTTTAGGTGCTCAGTAAACATCAGCTGCGCTCACTTTCCATGTCATCCTTACATTCCTAGAAGCTGTCATCTACAGTCACCAAACACACTGTAAGTTAGGATTGTAGTTTCATGCTGTGGTCTCTAATTCATTTCCTCCTAACTTCATTTACATTCTACTTTCAAAATTTATTCTATTTCATTTTGATATTTGATGTTTGTACCCATAATAAAACAAGAACTTAGACGACGAACTTCTGCTTCTGCATTGTGTTAGTTTCTTACTCACCAAGACTAAATGCCTGACAGAAACAACTTAAAGAAGAGGTCATTCAGCTCACAGTTTCAGGGTGCGGTCTACCATGAATCTGCAGTCAGAAAGCAGACAGCAATGAAGGCCTCAGCCTGCATTCTCCTTTCTATCCAGTCTAGGTCCCCAGCCCCAGGGATGGAACTACCCACATTAGGATGGGTCATCCCACCTCAACTGACTTAACCTAGCGATTCCCTCACAGACATGCCAGAGGCTGTTTCCATGGTGACTCTGGATCCTGTAAAGTTGACACTCAGACCAACTCTCATTCTATCCAATAGCACATACTAATACTTACTAGCTACCAGAGATCACATTACAAGAGAGAAAGAAACTTTACCATTAAAAGAGGAATACATTTTCACACATCTCTAGAAGTAAATTCTACCTATTAGCCAGATTTAATATCCATATTCAAATATTTCTATATTTTAAATCATTATCATATTATTTTTTCAAGATTTATTTATTTATTATGTATATAGTATTCTGTCTGCATATATTTCTACATGCCAGAAGAGGGCACCAGATCTCATTATAGGTGGTTGTGAGTCACCATGTGGTTGCTGGGAATTGAACTCAGGACCTCTGGAAGAGCAGCTGGTGCACTTAACCTCTGAGCCATCTTTCCAGTCCTCATCATATTTTAAAAAACAAAAATGTAAAAGCAGGGTGGAGCCTGAGAATGACTCAGTGGGTAAGCTGTGCAAGCATGAGGACCTGAACTCAGATCTCAGCACCCATGGAAAATAAAAATTTTTAAAAAACCTGCCATGAGCCGGCACACACCTTTATTCCCAGCACTCAGGAGGCAGAGGCAGGTAAGTCTCTGAGTTTGAGACCAGCCTGGTCTACACAGTGAGTTCTAGAACATCCAAGGCTACGTAGAGAAACCATATCTCAAAACATACACAAAAAAAAGAAAGAAAAAAAGCCACACAAGCCAACCTCGGCGTGACCATGTCCCTCTATAACCCCGTGCTGTAGGGACAGAGAAAGGGAGATTGCTGGTGTCTGCTGACCACCAGCCTAGCTCCAGCCTCAGTGGAAGATCTTAGAGCAAGGGAAAAGGCAAAGGATAGCAGAGCAGAAAGTTAAGTGGGGACAAAAATGAGGAAAAAAAGGAGCACTGTATTTTCCCAGGGAACAAGGCTCAGCCATCACTGAGCGGACAATTAGCAGGGTGATCACTGAGGACAAGGGACAAGACAGCCTATCTGCCTACTCAATTGCTAGTCAATCATTGATTCAAAATTGATGAAAGCCCATTCACCCATCATAAGGGGGGGGGGAAGAAAAGTAGGTATAAAATAGAATTAGTTGACAGCGGTTCAGAGCAATTTTTAAAGTTCTACATAAATTAGGAGAGTGAAAGAATTAGTCCATATATTCAAAGACTCTCTTGAAGTTTTCAAGCTAAAACTTAGAAAAGTAGTTACTGCTGAGCCCCAGGGGCAGCATGCACATATTCCTTCTCTTTGTCAATAGTTCACAAAATAGTCAATACTTCTATCTAAATTCCATCTTGACTAGATTGGCCACAGTTCAGGAAAAGGTTAGAGAAGTTTCCTCAGAGCCTGCCATGGCTCCCCTGGAAGTGCACAGAGAGGCTTACCCATACTCATCTTGATGGGCAGGTTTTCTCTGCTGGCTGCTTCCACTAGATGTCTCCGAACTTCCATCACGGCCTCCTTGTGCTTGGTGTTCAGTAAGGCTTCCCACAGGGCCTTGGCTGAGGCGTCACTACAGAGGAAGCACAAGACAGCTTAGAATACACTCCTGTTGGGAAATGGGAAGGACTGGAAGAAAAGGAAAATGTCAGCATTTCCTTATAAGCACTGATACAGGCATTCCCACTGGTAAGTATTAACTCGATACAGAAGAGCTCATTCATATAATGGGCAGACTATTGAGAAATTAAGGAGAGAACAAAATCAAGCCATAAGGGAGAAGAAAGGCTACAGTGTTCCATGAAAATATGAGAAAATTACGTATTAGATTTTTTTTTTGATTTTCAATTGAAAGTAGTTCACAGTGCAATTCATTGGTAAAGAAACATGAATGTCATATAAGCCGAAATTAAATGTAAGGCTAAAAATGACTTATCAATAATTACAAGCACTGTGTCAACTTGAGCCTGAGAAGCACAGAGAAATCCTCAATGAGGATTCTTGTATGGCTTCTCAATAGACTTCCTACCGAATAAGAATGAGGGCTTGCACTCAGGAGCAGGCCCTGAAGTATTCCACTCCAGGCCTTCAGCTGGAAGGATGGCACTTATGGAAGCCTTCACAATTATCTGTTGATAGCAGCCCCAAGCACTGCATTATGCAGGGTCTCATCTGGGTTCACTTCCCAGTAGCTCTCTGTCTCATCCGCCATGCTGTGTCCCCATTATAAATGAGTGCAGTGTTCTTTCCGGAAGGCCGCTGCCACAAAGCCAAGTATACACATTTGTAGTAACGTTTTCAAAACTCCATAGAGAGGAAACAAGGATGACTTCTGTCCTATCTCCACTTAAAGCCCCACTAACTCACACACTAACCTCTCAATAGAGGAGTAGGTCTTATTATCACCACTTTTCCATAGTGAAGTAACAGCTTTAAACACTCAAAACTATAACTCCTCTGATGGTTATCTTGGCTACAACTTGACACACTGAGTGATACATAGAAAATCAGTAAAGCACATTTTTCAATATCTGTGAGGATGTTTCCAGAGGGTCAGTAAACTGAGCAGGGAAGACCTGACCCGAATGGAAGGAACGCTGATTCTTAAGTGTGGGCATTCTGTCGCTGACGCCACTGCACAAGACTCTATGTTCAGCTTTTGAATGCACACTCACATCAGAGACTTACAAGAAGCTTCCAGGCCTCCATCCTAGGCCTTGGGCTAGACCTTGTCCCTCACTGATCCCCTACCTTGTCTGAGGCATCCAGCTTCTTTGATAGAGCAGCTACCTCTAGCTTTCCAGCTGCTCACAGCTATTGTGGGACTCTCAGTCTGCAAGTGTCTAAGCCCTTTTTATAATTACACACTCAGTCCTTGTGCTCCTCTAAAAGACCCTAACAGAACTCCGCATCTATTATCCTTAAATTTAAATAAACGAATGGGCAAATTACATGGCATGCCCTATATGTGGCTGGCATACATATGAAATAAACTTTCAATGACTTAAAATCTGGAAGCTTACATATTTATAATGCATAAGTAAAAACATTACAAAAATGTGATATGAGTCATGATTGATGAGTAAATAGATTCTATGCAAATATAATCCTATCTTGGAGGATAGGGGCTGAGAGAATAATTTCTACTATAAATAATAAACATAAGCTCTAAATGCAGCCAAAGGAAGAAGTTATAACTCACCAAAATAAGATAAATAATGGAGTATTTTCTCTGAATTTGTCAAATATTAATGGACTAGATATTGTGATGTAATTATTGCCTGTATATAATAGATATAGTTATACTTATTGTATATAGTTTTTCTTATATTAGTTATAACCTTCTTTTATTAATTTAGACAAAAAAGGGGAAATGTGGTAATATATTGTTTGTAATCTAGGAAGTAAAGCTTTCCTGAAGATCAGAGAACAGACCAAGCCACAGAGTTAGCCAATGAGGTCAGGCAGTGGTGGCATACACATTTAATCCTAGCACTCGGGAGGCAGAGGCAGAAGTCTGTCTGGATTTCTGTGAGTTCAAGGCCACACTGGGCTACAGGAGATGAAACCAGTCTAAAAGAGAAACAGAGCCAGGCAGTGGTGGCAGGCACACACCTTTAATGCCAGCACTAGGAAGGTTGAGACAGGAAGTGATATGGCTGCGCAGAAAAAGGAATATAAGGTGGGAGGAGACAGGAATTCACTCTTTTCAGGCTGAAGAGTTGGTGAGTTAAGAGGTAGTGGCTGTGCCTTGCTCTGTTTCTCTGACCTTTCAGCTTTCACCCTGATATCTGGTTCCGGGTTTTTGTTATAAGACTATTTAGGATTCGTGCAACAGGAAATAGAGACTTGGATATTCAGCCTCAGCTCACTGTCTCTTTTTTCAGTCTGGAACCTAGCCCTCGGGAAACTGCCACTCACATTCAGATGGTTCTTCTCTCCTACGTTAAACTTGCCTGAAACACCAACACAGACACATCTCTGGGTATGATTCTAAACCTCAAGTTGAGGATCAAGATTAACCATCACAAATCCACTTCTCATCAAGTCAATCCCCAAATATATCACTTTTAAACCTTAGCATCCCACTCGTGGTCCTCAAATATCCATGAACATTTTATAATGCACAATACATTTAGTTAATCTGTAAAAAGTCTTTCAAATGTTTACAGCTCTAATATTGCTCAAATGCCCGAAGTCCAAAGTTTCCTGAGACTCAAGGCAAAGATCACACAAAATCAAAAACAAGTTACATATTTCTATTATACAATGGCACATTCCAAAGGGGAAGAACAGAGTTATAGCAAGGAAATAGCAAACCTATGCAAACCCAAAACCAGCAGAGAAAACACCAGACCCTACAACTCTGTATCTAACATTTGGGGCTTTCGGTAGTAGTATCCTCTGGACTCCAGTGGACTGGAGAAGCCCCACCCCTCTTGTTTTGCTGCTTATAATAAAGCCCACAACACATGTGGCTCCTCTCATGGACTGGCTCCCTTCTATTTCCTCAGTGTATGGCTCATAGTCCTGGAACCTCCAACATCCAGGAGTCTCCACAGTAGCTTAGGCTTCCCGATCACAGTTTTATGTAATGGCCTCTTAGGACCTCCTTGCAGGGAATCCTGTCCTATTAGACACTGACTGGCCCCAGCAGCTTTCTATGATTTTGGTAAAAAGCCACTATGACCCTATATGCCTTGCTTGTGTGCCTAAAAACCACCACGATGTGTGGTGATACTGTGTTCCCCAATATATCGTGCACCCTAATAAACTTATCTGGGGTCAGAGAACAGAACAGCCACTAGACAGACATAGAGGCCAGAAAATGGTGGCACTCACACCTTTAATCCTATCACTTGCGAGGCAGAGATCCATGCGGATCTCTGTGAGTTTAAAGCCACACTGGAAACAGCCAGGCATGGTAACTCATGCCTTTAATCCCATGAAGTGAGCCTTTAATCCCAGGAAGTGATGGCAGAAAGCAGAAAGGTATAGAAGCATGAGGACCAGGAACTAGTGCTGGTTAAGTTTTTAAGCTTTTGAGCAACAGTTCAGCTGAGATTCATTCTGGATAAGGACTGAGAGGCTTCCAGTCTGAGGAAACAGGATCAGCTGAGAAATTGGCAAGGTGAGGTAGCTGTGGCCTGTTCTGTCTCTCTGATCTTCCAGCATTAACCCCAGTACCTGGCTCCAGGTTTGTTTTTTATTAATAAGAACTTTATTTTTTTTTTTTTTTTTTGGTTTTTTTCGAGACGGATTTCTCTGTGTAACTTTGCACCTTTCCTGGATCTCACTCTATAGACCAGGCTGGCCTCAAACTCACAAAGATCCGCCTGCCTCTGCCTCCCAAGTGCTGGGATTAAAGGCATGCGCCACCACCGCCCGGCTATTAATAAAAACTTTTAAGATCCATGCTACAACCATGTAGTGATGACATTACCAAATTCTGCTGCCAAGTAAAGATACAGTCTGATAGCCACCCATCCCACACATATACTTCTATTACAGCAGTAATGAATTCTATGTGTTATAGAAGCTTAACTTGGAAATATGGAGAAATCAAGCTGTCATTAGTCAGGAAGTTTCCTTCCTCCCTGGGCTAGCATCTGTAGTATTAGAAGGTGTTCTGCATACTTCTAGGGTTGGGGAAGAGAATACTCAACAGTCTTACCCAGCTGTGACCCGTGAGCTACAGTAATGATCGGTGTGGCAAGAAACGGACATGGGCGCAATAGCGGCAAGAATGCCATGGAAGGCCTGCTTCACCGGAGGAAACACATGCCTGGGACTATAAACCTGGTGAAGAACTGGGAACTCAAGGCCCCCAGAGGTGAACTCACTACTATTATTTTGCTAAATGGACATAGTATCAAACTAACCTCTAAATTCATTTTTTATAAGCATAGATTAGCACAGCTCTCAGACCTTATAAGTTAAGGGTTTGGGGGCAGTAGATGCTAGTTTGAATGTAATTAGCCCCCATAAGCTCTTAGGGAGTAGTACTATTAGGATGTGTGGCTTTGTTGGAGTAGGTATGCCCTTGTTGGACGAAGTGTGTCACTGTGGGGGCAGGTTTGAGATCTCACATATGCTCAAGTCACTCCCAGTGTCTCAGTTCACTTCCTGTTGCCTGCAGACCAAGATGTAGAATTCTCAGTTCCTTCTCCAGCCTCATATTTACCTGCACACCACCATGTCACACCAGGATGATAAAGGACTAAACCTCTGAACTGTAAGCCAACCCAATTAAATGTTTACCTTTTTCAGAGTTCCCATGGTCATGGTGTCTTTTCACAGCAATAGAAACCCTAACTAAGACAGAAGTTGGTACCAGGGACTGGGATATTGCTGTGATAGGCTAGAACATGTTTTTGTTTAGAGTAATTGGGTCAAGAAAGCAGTTGAATGCTTTAGACACTGCTTAATGAGCCATAATAGTAGGAGCATGGAAGATAGTAGTGCTAAAAGTTACTTGAACTGTGGGGGCCTGACTCAAGAGGTTTCAGAGGAGAAGATTATTAAGAATGTGGCCTATAGATTGTTCTTGTGATATTTGGAAAAATGTGGCTGCTTTTTGCCCTTGTCTGAAAAGTCTGCCTGAGGCTAAAGTGAAGAGCTCTGGATTAATTCCATTGGCAGAAGAAATCTTAAAACAGCCTTGTATTGACTCTGTTATGTGGTTACCAGTGTTCACTCTAATGAAGATTTATAATGAACAGGAGGAAACTGGGCAAATAAAAATACAAAATGTACAATTTGAGGAGAAAGGGAACACCAGGAGGTGGAATGGAGTTAAGTCATGTGTTCAAGAAGATAAAACAGATTAAAAAATGGAATAAAGAGAGTGGTGACGTCAGAGCAAGATCCCACCTAGCTAAGTTTCCAACTTGTGAAAGGGAATTAAAGAAAAGCTTAGAGCTGGGTGTGGTAGTGCACGCCTTTAATCCCAGCACTCCAGAGGCAGAGGCAGAGGCAGGTGGATCTCTTGAGTTTGAAGCCAGTCTGGACTACAGAGCAAGTTCCAAGACAGCCAAGCTTGGGCAGTGAAGGAAACTATTGAAAACAGAAAGTTGATGATAATGTAATTGAACAAAGGGTCCATGCTCCAGCTCCAGCAAGCAGTAGAACTTGCCAGCTCCAGCAAGCAGTAGAACTTGACAACAACTTCAGTCACATGGTTCTGGTTTTAGAGTCAAAGATAGAAGAAGAGTCAAAGAGTTATGGAATCTCCCTCCACAACTAAGGCCAGGTATGTGTCAGGAGTGTCCCTTAATGGAGGCCTAGAGAGGCCATTAAGTGAAGTTGTGAAGTTGAAGCCTGGATTGTCTTGAAGACCCCAAGATGTTGTTGATGCCAGAGGTATGGGATATCTGCTGAGGAGAGCTACAAACAGGAAGTGGAACCAGATCAAGAGAAAGAAGTGTGTTGCATTTTGACATCAGACATGGAGAGGCAGAGTTTGGAGTTTGCCCAGCTGGTTTTCCGTCTTGCTTTGTTCCAGTATTTCCTCACTATACTTCCTTCCCTGTGTTTTGAAATAGTAGTGTATATCCTGTGCCATTTTGTGTTGAAATTATGTGATCTGCTTTTTTTGACTTTTGATTTTATAGAGGATAACAGTTAAGAGATTGCATGAATCTCAGAAGAGACTTTGAGCTTTGGACTTTTAAACATTGCTAAGACTGATAGACTATTGGAACTTTTGACATAAGACTAAATGCATTTTGCATTATGATATTGTTACAAGCTTATGGGGGCCAGGGAGTGGAATGTGGTAATTTGAATGTAATTGGCCCCCATAAGCTCCTAGGGAGTGGCATTATTAGAAGATATGACCTTGTTGGAGGAAGTGTGTCATTCTCGGGGTGGGCTTTGAGGTCTCCTATGCTCTAGTTATGCCCAGTGTCTCAGTTAACTTCCTGTTGCCTATAGATCAAGATGTAGAACTATCAGCTCCTTCTCTAGCACCATGTCTGCCTGCACACCACCATGTCCCACCATTATGATAATGGACTAAACCTCTGACTAAAACTCAATTATATGTTTTCCTTTATAAGAGTTGCCGTGGTCATGGTGTCTCTTCACAGCAACAGAAACCCTAACTAAGACAGTGGTCATTGGCATGGGTCTTTAACAATTATAGCGGTTCCTCTGCAATAGTCTCCTTAGGAACTTTAAACTCATTTAAGTTCCTTTCATCAAACAAGCTGCACAGTGTTCACCTGCTGTCTTTTGCTGTAGAACTAAGAACAGTGAACAGTAACCATGCCACAACCTGGACATTAGGTTAAAAGGTCCTTCCAAAAACAAATGTCTTCATTAGTTTTTAACTCAACCTCACTCAGATTCCCAGGGCAAAAACAGAATACAGCTAACTCATTGGCCAGAAAGTAATACAAATGGTCTCTAGTATAGTTCCCAGTTGAGTTCTTCCCTTCTGGAACTTTATGAGCCAGACCTGCACTGCCACATTCCCATAAGAATGTCCCTGAAAGATCTGATACTACAACCTCAAAGAAAGCACATGACTAGTAGGTCTTATCTACACCTACTCTACACCCTTTGTGTCCTATTTTAAACCTACTTCATCTTGGTCAGATGTTTCTTCTTAAGTTCAGGAATAGCTGACCAACATCTTTTTAATAAGTCTAGCCTGAAACAGCTTCACTCCCCCACCCCATTATTACACAAGATTTCTGTGGGGCTGGAGAGATGGCTCAGCAGTTAAGAGCACTTGCTGTTCTTACAGAGGACTCAAGTTCAGTTCCAGCACCTATAAGACAGCTCACAACTGTCTGTAACTCTACCTCCCTCCTAGCCTCTGTGAGCACCCTCTACACACACACACACACACACACACACACACACACACACACACACACACTTATAAATTTTAAAACTTAACTCTTTCTTTAATTTAAGGACTTTTGAAAGATAAATAAAACAGAGTTTTAAAGTATATTTTCAGATACTCTTATCACATTCTATTTACAATGCACTTTAGACTTTATAAAAACACATTACTTTGATTCTTTGTTCGAGCTCTGTGCCATGATCACTAACTCAATCTAAAGAGCCTCAGAGAAGCAGAGCAACTACCTAAAATACAGCCTGGAAATGGCAAAACTGGAGATCATGTTCAGGTGACGAACTTGGTGAGCAAACCATCAAAGAGGGTCAACTAGGAAGGATGCTGGCTATTTTCAATAGTCTCTGTTGGGTTCCTTTCCAGTCCTTAATTCCATAATATCCACTATTCTCCATTTAAATTGGCACATGGGCCTGCCACAGGCTAGAATATAAGAATGAAGAGTGAAGTAGATCAACATGTTAGAAAGCACAGGCCCTCCAGATAAGCAGGCCCTAAGCCAAGAGGGCTGCAGGCAAGTCAGAACACATCCAAATGCCCCACCACCACCCAGGAGGAGCCTGACTACTGTCATATACCCAGGAGGATCCTGACTACTGTCACATAGGTGCCACACACAAACCACCCCTCTACTCAGAGAAAGAGTCACCCCTGCCATAGACCCCCATCACTGTGCTGTGCTGCCTGTCCGCTGGCTAAGAAATCTCTTGCTTGAAGGGCAATTTAATTCAGCTCCTCTCTTCTCACACTCTCTTCTTCTTCCTATTGCTACATAAACATATAAAGAAGATAAAACTGTCTCAAGATTTTATACTCTTTTGTTGTCTTGTTTTACATACTAGCATACTTTCCCTTGTAGTCATCATTAGTCACTAACAGTCAAGTTGTTTCTCAATGTTCCTTATTTTCCACTTAACTTTATTGTATAAATGCCCCTGCAAAAAAAAAAAAACCAACTTCCTAAGGATAGGGAGATTGATCCAGGGGTAAATACCTGCCACAGAAGTGTGAAAAGAATGGGCCCCCATAATATAGATCTGTAATCCCGGTGGCAAGGTGGGCAGTAGAGATGAGAGAATCCCCAGGAGATTGTGAGCCAGCTAGCCTGGTATACACAGGGACAAACAAGAGAACATGTCTCAAACAAGGTAGAAAGTAAGGACCAACACTTAGTGTTGTCCTTTGACCTCTGCATGCATGCCATGGATATACGCATTGTACTCTCACACACGAACATATAGAGAAATATTTTACCTTTCTGAATTTTCAAATTTTATATATATATATATATATATATATATATATATATTACTTTTAAAAATGAAAAGACAAACTATCACAGTCTATGCCACCTAGAGAGATCATTTCTAATCCTGTTCTTACTTTATATTCACTGAATCCTTAGAAAAGATAAAATATCCTTTAGTTCTTTTCTGATTTCTAAAACTGACAAAGTGAAACCACTTATCTAACATCCTGTTTTTAGTAGTTATTTTTAAGTGATGAAGATTAGAACCTCTGACCTTAGAGAGGCAAAGCTGGGCTCTAGTACTGAGTCACATCCTATATAAACATGTCTTGTCTCTCCATAATAAAAATAGTTAAAGGAGCATTAGAAAACAATCCTAAAACTCCAAGTACCAATGAGCTATCTGTGCCTCTGAATAATTCACCTGATCTCACCTGCTATTTTCATTTATTGAGAACTATGTCACAGGCAATATGACTATCTCATTGAATAACAATTCTCCAGGGTATCATAACCCCATTTCATAAATGAAGAAGCAGATTCTTTAAGAAGATTAACTGGAGTCCCTCCAGGCCACCACAAGATTCTGTTGGGTCTGCCTGCCTTTCTGATCCCTGCCTCAAAAGGTATAGCTTCTCCTTTTTCTTCTTTACTGTCTCTTTCCTTTGGATGCCGGCCAGAGCCTGAGTACGCTTCTTCTGTACTGTGGGCTTTCTTATTCTTTCTCTGAAGATCTCCTCCCCACAGTGTGGATGCTTTCTGTCCTGTGGCTGACTCCATGCCCCTAACTCAAACACCATGACTTTCCCTTTCCTGTTTGCCAACTTCCTCCTCTAAGCAGCTACTGAGATTGACAGCCTGTCTGTTCAGCGAGTTTTTCTTTTAAATTCTAATAAGTTGTCCTTGAGCTTCAAAAACAGAAAAAAGGATTAGTTTGCCCAAGTTATACAGTCTGTACATTGGCATTTGGACCATGTCCCTGTAAACTCCGTATAGTGAGCTTGGTTGCATACAATTCTGTGAAGGAAAGAAGCGAGAACGCCAGCATCTGAGGACAGATCTCTGCCACATTTTGGTCCTCCAGATGCACATATGAATTTGATTTAGTCTCCAAAGTACACCAACTGATGGGTGACTGTCCTGTGCTGTTATTTATTTTACTAAAAGTATTTCCCCTTTCACAAATCTAGTGACAGAAACAAAGCATTAACGAAAAGATATCCCACATACTTGTAGAACGTGAATGAAGCACTTTTCTACCATCTCCTCTGCTTCTAAAGGCTTGTTTTCCAGACCTAAGTTTTAATTCATTGTGGTTACTGAAATACACTTTTGTTACAATCCATTCTTTGAAGTATATGATAAAATCATAGATGTTTGTCTTACGAAAAGGTCCATTGTGTTGCTATGAGATGTAATTAGCCTATATGAGTGTGTAAAATGCTAGATACATACAAATGTGTTTTTATAAGCTATCTTGTATTCCTAAAATTAACACTATTTTGACAGGTGACCACATTTGAAGACTACAAGCTAACAATCACAACCTGCTACAGAAACCATCTTAAAATCTTTCAAGAGACTTCTTGCATGAAGATATGGCCCTTCCCATTCATTCCTGCATGAAGATATGGCCCTTCCCATTCATTCCTGGCTCTTTATTCACCATAATTACTCAGCTCTTAATGGAATTTTAGAAGTTGACTTGGTTTGGCAAGTATGAAATGTCAGATTCAGTCTACTAGAAATAAACAGGAAATATTCACCACCAAATAAAATACAAAGCCGGCAGCATTAATTTTTAAAAGGTGCTTGGATGTTGAGTCACAGTACTGCTCCGTCAAGAAGAAGCAGTAATTAAGAGGCTGATGCACTATGAATGCACGCTGTCATCCTCTGACTAACTGGGGGAAACGCTTTCTTCGTGGTGTGCAGAGAAGCTAAGCTTCCTCACGAGATCCGGGTCACCAGTCTCAGTACTCCAACAGAAACACAACAACAACAGCACTGATCAACTGACCCAACAGTTCTAGTCTGAAACAGAGCAAGCTGAGTCACAGGTTGTTACTGGGAGGAATAATGGCTTCCATCTGTGTGAGCCTGATGAGCTAAATAAATCACGCAGACTTCAGTAGTCATCTTTACTCTTGACTGCTGTTTTAAACAATTCAGCTTTAAGACACATACCCTTCAGCCTTGATCTCAATAAAAGAGAAAGAATTACAATGTAGGAGACATGAAGTAGACCCTTGAAACAGGAAATCAGTCTCTCCTTCGTCATTCTTCCAAAATCTCAGCACTCCCTGCAGCTGAATGTTCATGGAGCAACTCTACCTCTGGAGCGAGATCTAACAGAGAACCAGGAGAGGACATGTTCCTTCGGGTGACACAGACAGCAGCCCGGGGAGGACAAAGCAGTGGTCTAAGTGATGGGGAAAGGGCAGAGGGAAGCTGAGGATGTGGTCCAGGAGAAGCCGTGCAGGGAGGAATAGCCAGACAGAATGGAATTCCAGTAGATGGAGCTAGAGTGGCTGGGAAAACGGGCCTGAGAAGTCCTTTCACGGAGATGAAAGAAGTGTGGATGCAGCCAGCAAATCCACTTTGACTCCTCCTAAGCAAATATTAAGTCACTCCAAGCCTGGTGGCTCATGTCAGAGATGGCTGACTTCTTCTAAGGGCAACAGAAGGGTCTTTAACAACCGACTGCACTGTTGAAGAATCACTTGGAGTTTACAATGCCAAATGGATCTGAGGACTGAATTGGAAGCTGCCCTCTGCCACTGAGCTACATCCCTATACCTCTTCTGACTTTTTGAGACAGGGTCTCACTTAAGTGGCCAGGCTAGCCCTGAATTCACGCAGTAGCCCAGGCAGGCCTTACAATTTGCAGTCCTCTTAACTCAGTCTCATGAGTATCTGGGAGTAGAGGACGCCATCACTAGGCCTGGCTTCAATATTTATTAAGAACTACAATATAATTTAGTTCTAGGTACAGATAAATGGTTTTCTTCCTGAACCCCTCAAATGTGACCCTGTTACAAATCCCGCTTCCTATTTTATATTTGTAATACTTGTCACTAACAGGAAATTATCTTAGTAAATTTTGTAATAAAAGTAGCAATGGAACATTAAGAATATAAGTACTCTGGTTTAACTGAATATTACCATCCTGGGCCCATGGATGGTCATAGTCTGCCACCAATATCTTATGGGCTCTGCATTATGGTTTGATAGCATACAAGAATGGAAAGGTTAGGTATAGAGTTTCTCTAATAATCATTTAAAGTCTGGTCACTATAAAATAGTGATTATAAAGTCATCCAGTGTGACTTTATATCCAGTATGAGACTATCTGCCGTTAACCTCAACACTTTGGAAGCAGAAAGGTCACTGTGAGACCTGCCTGGTCTACACAGTGAGATCCCATCTTGATAGATAGACAGATAGACGGACAGATGATAGATAGATAGATAGATAGATAGATAGATAGATAGATAGATAGATGAGTAGATAGAAGAGGAGAGAGAGAGAGAGAGAGAGAGAGAGAGAGAGAGAGAGAGAGAGATAAACAAGTCATCCAGCCTGAGCTATTACAGGAAACAGAAGGCACTATTTACTGGAAGCAAATATAAAGGAGCACAAAGGAAGAAGCAGTGTAGGAAGACCCCAGGTGGATGGCCAGAGCACTGAGTACCCAGACGGCATTCAATGCAGCTGCAGTCAACAGCATGAGCATGTGGGAGGGAGGAAAGAAGGAGGAGATAAAGAGAGGGTTGACACAGTAAGGACAGAGCAGAACCACAAACTTCCTCAAACTTCAGAGTTAAGTGTTTGCTCAAAGGGCAGAGGAGAGCCACTGAGAGACCTTCCCAGGGCACTGGACTCAGACTTAGCACTAACTGCACACCAGGATAAAAGTGCTTCCTGATCTGTATGTATAATCATCTTATAGTATAATGAGTATTCCTTTCCTCCTATCGAATGTTCTTATTTGGGGCTTTTTTTTAGTCAACACATTTTTGAGCATTTACTATGCACCAGGCACTCTTCTTAGGACCAAGGGTCTCAGACCATTCCTTAGAAGTCATCTCCTCTACATTTCTCACCAAGTGTTGGGGTCCACAGAGGTGTCCTAGTGAGATCGGAGCTTGCTTTACACAGCAGGGCTGCATAAGAGGATGGATTGGCCACGTGCGTGGTTACCAGGTGTTTGGAAGGGTCTGCACTTGGCTGTGCAGTATGCTTTGATCTAGCAAGGGAGAGGTCTTTTGCTCCACCCCTTGGCGTTCCTTTAAAGCCCTTTAGCAGAGCCAGAAGGGATGGGTGGGTTTTGACCCAGGCCCTCCCGGAGGCTATCCTATGGTTCTATCTGTCTCTCTCCCCTCTATATTCTATCTAAATATTTCTCACTTCTCCCCACTCAAGAGTACCCTGGGGGGAAAAGTGGGAACAGGTCTCCCACAACCATGAAGAAAACTATCATCATGATGGATCAAAACTACTTTGGTCAAGCCAGGTGTAGGAGCATATGCCTTTAACCCCAGCTCCCAGGGGGCAGGGGCAGAGGGATCTCTGCGACTTTGAGTTCAAGGCTAGCCTGGTCTATGTAGCAAGTTCCCAGACAGCAGGGCTACATAGAGAGAACTTGTCTCAAAAACACAAAAACAAAAATGAATAACAAAACCAAACCTTTGGTCAAGTCATAAAGGTTTGATTGAAAAGCCTCAATGAAACATTTCACTATCACTATTAGGATAAGAATTTATACTGTATCAAGCTGATAATAGAAAAATAAATAAATAGATAGATAGGTAGATAGATAGATAGATAGATAGATAGATAGATAGATAGATAGATAAAAAGAAAAGTCACTGTGCTTTAGAAGACAAGAACTCCACAGAAGCTGCTCAAGAACAGAAGGAAAAAAGCAGAACCAACATCAAACAAAACCCACACTCGTAGCAACACACACAGCCTCTCGTGTAGACTCAGTACTGAAAGGATCATTTTAGAAATCTGTGTCCACTCTCATATGTACTTTCAAAAACAACTCTCAGGGCTGGTGAGGTGGTGCTCTGGTTAAGAGCATTGGTTGCTCATCCAGAAGTCACCAGTACCTTGCTGTGGATGATTGATTGATAAATAAAACTGCTGATTGGCCAGTAGCCAGGCAGGAAGTATAGGTGGGACAAAGAGAGAGAAGAATTCTGGGAAGTGGAAGACTAGAAGAGAGAGCCGCCAACCTGCTGTCCAGGGAGCAACATGTAAAGGCAGCAGGTAAAGCCACAGAACACGTGGCAACATACAGATTAACAGAAATGGGCTGAGTTTAAGTGTAAGAGCTAGTCAGTGGTAGGCCTGAGCTAATAGCTGAGCAGTTTAATTAATACGACCTTCTGAGTGATTATTTTATAAGCAGTTGTGAGGTTCATGGGGCTGGGCAGGACTGGAGAAAACTCCAGTTACAGTACCTCCAGCTCCAGAGGATACAACAGTCTTTGGGCCTCTGTTGCCACCCACAAATGTTTCTCTCTCACACACCCATTTTTATATTAACTCTATAACTATAAATACAGGGAAAGGTCCTCTAGCAAGAATGCCAGCAAGTAAGTGCTAAGAGAAAGCACTGTAAAAACAGCCGAAGGGCAAACTGGACATTCTCCTGAGTAACTCCTGTCTCTACAGCATGAGATTTAGACAGAACCCAATACAACCTGCAACTTGTTAACTCCCCAAGAGTCAGATTTTCAGAGTTGGTACCTATTTCTTTCTTGGCAGTGACCCCAGCCCAAGTAGGAACACCAACACTTACTTGTCGCTCAACTGCAGTAAGTCTCTCCATTCCACCTTTTTCCACTGTAGCTAACTTCAGAGGGTTCCTGACTTTGTTTAAAGGAGCCATAGTTTCCATTTAAATTATGAATCCCAAAGTTACAGTGACCTAGAGTTCAGTCTTCTCACAACACAGAGACCACAAGTCATTCTAAATTCTTCAATATGGAAGAGGTTTAGGGGGTTGAATATGCATTCCTTGTGTCAAAGAAGCAGTATGTCAGCAATTAGAGACAAGAGCATCTACCTGCAAGCACCTTTCAAAATTTAATTCAAACAGAATTCTGAAAAGTATATATGTTAAACACAATTCTCCATCACAGAAAAACAGCCTATAATAGCTCTGTTATTTTCAATTATTTCAATACTTCATAGTAGACACTTTTATTCTTTAATTTTCAGAAAAGAATCCATAAATTATTCATAAATTCTGCTTTCTAAAACTGTAGCTGAGCCCAGATGATCTCCAGGTCTTTTTTTTTTTCTATAAAAGTAAATAAACAAAAGAATAATACCTGCCTTACGGAATTGCTTTTGAATAAATTGTGACAACACATCTTAAAACACAACTTGGACATGGAATGCTTTTTGTTTCTTTCAAAGTGACATGTCAATGAGATGCATTTGGAGGAAGAGCAGTTGTTAGAAGCCAACAAACAAAAACCCAACAAAGCAAAACACACACATGCATGCGCACACGTGCACACAGACACACACACAACCAGTCCAGAGCTGGGGCATTGCTCAGTGGTCAAATCCTAGCATGCACCATGCATTAGGTCAAGCCTCAGCATCAAAACAACAAAACAGTATCATTCAGGGGTTTTATGAAATAAATCAAATAGAGACACAAGGCAATCACACAACATACAGTGAGGTTCCAGTCAACCATGGGCCACATTTAGGATGGTGCCCCTGTAAAATTTAATGAGCATCTAGAGACATTTTGCACAAAGCATCATTCACATTTGTGGTGATACTGGGCTGACAGTTACAGGAAAGTATAGTGCATGCAATTGTACACAGTACCTGGTTCTTGATGATCACAGTAATACTACTGTTTAATGTATGCACTATAATTTACTTTTATTATTACTATAATTTACTTTTATTATTTTAGACCGCATTCCTTGTTTTTATTCTGTCAGTGTGTGTGTGTGTGTGTGTGTGTGTGTGTGTGTGTGTGTGTGCATGTGTGTGCACATACATGTCATGGCACTCATGTGGAGGTCAGAAGACAGCTTGCAGGAATCCATTCTCTACATCCACTGTATGGGATCTAACTCAAGTTATCAGGCTTGGTGGCAAGCACCTTTCCCATCTCTTTCCCATTTCTTTCCCCATCTCTTTGGCCCTCGTTTTTACAATATTTTGTTAACACAATGACTATGTTTAACTATTCAACAAGTATAATCTAGAAGGCCCATGTTGTTGTTTGGCTTACCCTTTTCTAAGTCCATAACTCACCCCATCTCCAGATCCTGTTCTGGATGTGCAGAAGAAGCACCCACCACCATTCACTCATTCACTCATTTGGTTTTTCATTCAATAGCGCAAGTGCCAGGTATGGGACTATTCCAGGTATGGGACGAAGTGGCGAATAAAACTGACAAGTATCTCTACTATCATGGATCTCTCTGCCAGAGAGTTCTCTCTCTCTCTCTCTCTCTCTCTCTCTCTCTCTCTCTCTCTCTCTCTCTCTGGTAGAGAAAGAGACCAAAACAGAGTATAAACAACTCTAAAAGAAAGTGCTGAGGGGAAAATGCAGGTGAGTTGACAAATACAAAGTGCTAAGATGGGGCTGAGGTTCTGAGTTCAATTTCCAGCAACCACGTGGTGGCTCATAACCGTCTGTAATGAGATCTGGTGCCCTCTTCTTGGGTGCAGGCAGAACATGTTACACATAATAAACAAATATTTTTTTAAAAAGTGCTAAGATGGACAGGAAAGTGTTGGGAGCCATGCAGCCTAGTTTCAGACCAGTGTATAAGTGCTTATCCAACAGGTCCCCAAATGAGGCAAAGCCCACAGGGACAGTCTCACTCGGCAAGGACCAGTGAACTTCAGGATAGCATAGAATACTGCTGGACCACGCGGCCAGCATGCTCTCTTCTCTCTCATAATACTGATGATTCTCTTGGAAATTTTAGTGTCATTTTGTCAGTCATGCACGGAACAGATGTGATCGTTCCTGGGAACCCCATTTTTTCTCAAATATTTTCCCCTAAAATTCTTTGGGGACTGATGCTTCTCAAGTTTCTTGTCTGGGGATGCCAGCTGTCACTCCAGACCCTGGGAGCTGTTCTGATTCAGTGCTGACAGGATCAGAGGTAGATCACCCCTATTTCTGTAATATGCTTTGTTAAGTTTTGAACAATATTGTTGTTCTTGAAAAATGTGTGCCTATGTTTATCACGTTTTAGTTTTGTAAAGACAGGATGGACCTGGCTTGATGTTTGGCCAAGCTAGCAAAATGATAAGTGTTGTTTTGGTTTAAAGATGTTTTGATGTAAACGTTGGAAAAAAAGTATTTGATATATTTGTTTTTGATAGAGGTTAACATTAGAAGATGAGAAAAATGTGTCTGTTAGTATAGAAAAACATGCTTATTTTTGACATATAAATAAAGGCAGCTGGAGCTATTCTGGGCCAGCCACTGTGTGAAACTTATCTTGTGGTCAGACAATTCATTTCTTCATGCTGACACCCCTTCCCCATCTCAGGACCTAAACCCAGGCTGTGACAGGACTGCAATGCTATGGAATAATCCTGTGTACACTGTGAAAATGTGTTGCTCTCATTGCTAATAAAAAGTTGATTGGCCAATAGGTATGCAGAATTTTCGGGGCAGAGAGAATGCTGGGAAGAAGGGCAGTCAGAGTTGCCAGCCAAAGAGGAAGCAGGGTGTGTACAAAATGAGGTAACAAGCCATGAGTACCTGGCAGCAAGTAAAGGAATAGAAATGGGTTAATTTAAAATGTAAGAGTTAGCTAGTAACAAGCCTGAGCTATTGGCCAAACATTTGTAATTAATATTAAGTCTCTGTGGGTTTATTTTGGAGCTGGCAGTCCTGACAAAAATTCTGCCTACCCTGTGACAAGAAAGGACTTGCTGAAAATGAAGAAAAACTTGGGGCAAGTGTGTGAGAAGGATCCAGGAACAGAGACTATCATGAGCCAAGGTCTTGAAAGAAGACACTTCATGCCTATGCAAAGAATAGTAAGAAAGCCAGCGCAACTGGAAAGGGGCAGATGAGGAGGTGAGAAAGAGAGGACCTAGGAAGCCAGGTGGCTCTCAGTCTTAGAATCTATCGTAAGTCCTTGGCTTTCACAGGAAGAGTGTAGGAAGAACAGGAGAAATAGGCACTGTAGCCAGAAAATTCTGCAGCCCTAGGCCAGAACCAGTTGGATTACATGCAGTTGGAGAATCAGGTAAAGGCTGAAGATACTGAAAGTCTAAGAGATTAGAAAGAGTGGGGCTTGGGGCCAAGAACAGAAACCCATTTCAATAAGAAAAAGGATTCTGCCTTCTTCATGCCAAAAATATTTCACATAATCCAGGGAAGGGTGGATAGGGATGGCCATACCATGCTGTAATGTATTTATGTTCTCAATTTCTCATTTGCATTGGCAGGAACTTCAATGGCTGTAATTGCAAACAGCCTATTATAAAAACTGTATTAGCAATAAATTTTTATTATAAAAGCTTATATCATACTTAGAAACTTGCTTTTTAAATACTATTCCATTGCAGGCACATTTGTTGCCAAGTACCCATCTGTTCTGCATTTGATCCTCACTCCTCTCATTGAGAAGCTTCTGAAGAGCTGTCAAAGGTAGCAGTGGTTATTGCTATTGTGATGGACATATGGTGTATGCCAGGAAAACTGGGATTTATTTCAATTCCTTCTTTGTGGACAAATCATCCAATGTTAACTCCTTCATCCGTGCAAGCAACTGAAACAAAGCCACCATTTTTCTCCCAATGACTGTTTATAATTTTCTCAGTATGTATTTCTGTGTCTTTTATAATGTATTTCCATCATCATCATTTCTCCAGCTCTGCCCTCACTAAAGCTTTCTCAGACCCCTCTAGAACTCATCTTTGGATGGCACTTAACCTCATTTTCTGTAACATTCATTCATAGTCTAATTAGAAAAAGAAAAGAGCACCAATGAAGGCAAAGACCATACAATTGGACACAGCCTATGTAAGTGCTCAGAGGTGGAGCTAGGTCAGAGCAGAAGCTTAGGTATGATGACTTTTGTTTAAAATACAAGAAGAGGCTTAGATAGCATTGAAAGCAATGCTCTCATTTTATAGATGAAATAAGGCACAGAAAATGTGTCAGCATGGCTTTGGTTGTGATTGTCTGAAAACAGTGATTCAATTTAGCTTAAACAATAAAGAAATATATTTTACCACATAATTTGAGACTCAAACAGTGTGGGGGCATCCAAGAATGATCTTCTTTACAACAATCCTAGTCACTGACCTTCCCTGTTGCAGCAGGGAGTTTGAGGAGTCCTGGGAGTTAGGGGAGAAGAGGAATAGAAAAGGAGCCAGGGTTTTCTGTGAGTCATGTTTAGGAAGCAAAGACTTGAGGAAGAAGACACTCCCTCCTGCCTCATGCCCATGCTTTTTATTTTAACATAATTCTGTTGTGGAACATTAGTTGAAGATGTGTTACATTGTTTATGCTGTGGAACATTTAATGATGCAAAGATGTATTTCATTTTTTTTATGTTGCATTTGTTTAACTCTGTGAGGCTGTATTACTTTGCCTGTTTAAAACACCTGATTGGTCTAATAAAGAGCTGAGCAGTCAATAGCAAGGCAGGAGAGAAGGATAGGCAGGGCTGCCAGACAGAGAAAACAAATAGGAGAGAAGAGGGAGAAGGAGAGGACGATGCCAGGGGCCAACCACCCAGCAGCACAGCCAGCCATGGAGTAAGGGAAGAAAGAGACATAGAATAGAGAAAGATAAAATCCCAGAGGCAAAAGGTAGACAGGATAATTTAAGTTAAGAAAAACTGGCTAGAAACAAGCTAAGCTAAGGCCAGGCATTTATAAGTAAGAATAAGCGTCAGTGTATTTATTTGGGAGCTGGGTAGTAGGCCCTCAAAGAGAAGAGAGAGCAAAAAACTACATAATTCTTTATTGAATCTTTGGGAATTTCACATCATACACCCCAATCCCATTCACCTTCCAGTTCCTCCATATCCACTCCTCACCCCTGCAGCATGCTCCCCAAGCCCCCACCCCCAATTAATTAAAAACAAAAACAACCCACCTCCCTCCTCCATCTTTCCAACACGTCTTCATTCATCCTGATGGCATTGGGAGCCACAGTGTGCCATGCAGTATACCCTTTTGACCAATCAGCCCCACCAGCAAAATGTTCATTGCAATGAGTCATTGGTCTGGTTCAAGGCCTCTGGTACACCATCATCACTGGACCCTCACTAAAATTCCTCTCAGACATCCTGTTGTTGCTTGGAGTCATGGAGATCCTGCAGTTATCATTCAGCAGGACCAGTCTCTTCACATGCTCCAGCAGGTCATAGATGGAGTAGATGTTAGGGTAGGCCATCCAAGGCCCAGAATGTAGGTCTGGGTGGTAGCTGAGCTGGTTAGTCCAGGCCACTGGGCCCACCCACCTCAGGTGAGGGGCAGAGATAGCTCTCTTAGGCCCATGCCATCAGGACCAACTCTCCCACACCTGCGGTGATAGGTGGGGCCATCTCTGCTCAGTAGGGGTTGGGGGGCAGCTCTTCCTTGGGGGAGCAGTGTTGTAGAATATTCCTTTACACTATGTGAAGATGTGTCACTGTGATTGGTTTAATAAAAAGCTAAATGGCCAATAGCTAGGCAGGAGGTATAGGCAGGACTTCTGGGCAGAGAGAGCTCTGGGAAGAAGAAAGACAGAGTCCCCAGTTGGATGCAGAATAACCAGGATGGACATAATGGAAATGAGGTAACAAGCACATGAAAGAATGTAGATTAAAAAATATGGGTTAATTTAGTTATAAGAGCTAGTTAGAAACAAGCCTAAGCTAAGGCCAAGCTTTCATAATTAATAAGTCTCCATGTCATTTTTTTGTGAGTTGGTAGCCCAAAAAGAAAAATCCATCTATAGGGCAGGGACAGCTTTCCTGCTGCAGTGTCCAGAAAGGGACAGGACCAGCTATCCCAGGGCCAGTGAGGGGCAGGACCAGCTCAGCATGGCCCTTAGATTTCAACTGGAATGGCTCTTAAGATCCCCCCCACCCGTGGTAACACAGGCCATAGACATCATCACAGACCCCAGCTGTAGCAGGAACACGGACTCAGACATGGCCCTTGGCAGCAGCTTGGGCCAGACATCACCATGGCCATAGTGGCAGCACAGGTCATCCAGATCAGTATGACGCTGGCGGCAGTAAGGCCCTCAGACACCAACATGGTCTCAGGTGTCATGCCCATTTCTTAAACAATCACTCGCAAGGGAAAAGGCACTTCAGGACAGGCCCTGATGTAGAATGGATGCTGGAGAGACTAAATACGCTGGCCACAATCATAACATCTGTTAAGGATCTTAGGCTGCTTTCATTCCTTTATCCATCCTATTGAATGTGTAAGAGTTCACATGTTTTCTTGTACTCTAATCAACCCAATTCCTCTCATTTTACAACCTTTTCTCAGAGCTTACTTGCTCTTTTTCTAATTACTTTAGGCTTCTATGAAAGAGACATGGGGTAATGGGAAGCACTGACTTATAGCTGGACCTCCATCTGTCTAACTGCATATGACACCTTAAGTCACATAACGAAACTGAAAGGATTAGAACTGGGAATGATGGAATATACCTCACAGATATGAGAGACATTAAATCAGCTAACATATCTTAAGTGTTCAGGAGTGACATGCCAAGTCCTCTCTTAAATGTGCTTTATTACCAAAGGACATCTCTGCTCTGGTCTCTATTAAGTAAGTCCTCTAGTTATCTATAGACATTCACCTTCCTGCCATGTCACATGATCTCAGCATAGTTCTTAGCATGAACAGCTCCCAACCCCCACTGGGAAAAAAGGGAACAAATGGCAAGATAGGCCTGTCCTAAGCAGAATGACTAAAAGACAGGAGGCAGCTAAAACTAAGTCTCTCTGATGTCAAGGCCTTGAAGAGGCTTTTCTGAGTTCTTGCTCCCTAGACTACAACTATTTCTACTTTCAAAAATTTGATCAACAGTCTTCCTTTGGTTCTATTAGCTGTTAAATACCTTTTAACACCACTTTTTTACTGAAATATGCCAATATTTTTTCTGTTATTCTATAAAAATCATCATGAACAAACAGGACTCCTTGTATTAAATACTGACGTGACTTTATTTTGTGTCGTATTGAGTCCCTGAGTCTGGCCAAGAGCTACCTCTCCTCTGGGCCCCATATGGACAACACAGAGGGGAAGACAGTGGCTCTGAAATCAGACATTCGGGGTGCATTTCTAGCTCCACATCTATGTAATTTACTGTCTTGTTACCTCAATTTCTTTAATTAAAAAACAGGGAAATCTCCCTCATGGACTTAGTGTAAAAACTTAAAGTGACTTCCCAACTACAAGATGCTTGGGGATGAGCTTGACACAATAGTACATTCTGGAAAATGTTAACAGAGCTGATGACAGTGGTACCCTGTAAGGATGTCTCTTTTCTTCACGGTTTTCACATCAGGCCCTGAGCATCTTCTGTCTACGTCCTTTCCATGTGGACCTCGAGACACAATCAGCTCAAGGCCCACTCTTCCATGAGGTTAAGCTGACGAGATCAGATTTACCTGACAGCTATCTATAGGAATGGTCCCCAGTGGCAGTTCAACATCCCCAGCGGCAGTCAGGTCAGATCATGTCTACACTTTTCCTACTGTGCCTGAACATAACATGACACCATCACAACAAAAACAGTGCTCCATGAAGACAGGAATGCTGGTCCATCTTCTTTGGTGTCCTCATTTTTCTTAGCTCACAGAAAGTACGTAACTGTTAGCTTCTGAGGACCCTCCAATCACAAGGACCTCAGAAGAGAGGCAAGCTCTTGCTCTAGTTTCTCATTGTTTATATAAGCAGAGAGAAGACAAAGAATAAAACTTCCAAGTTTCTTCCCACCCTAGGTACCAAAAGAAAAGCTGAAAACTTCAGATACTAAAAATTGATTCTAAAGTGACAGGAAATTTTAAATGTATTACTGTTTAGATTTGAAACTATGATGTCAAAACATCCTCTTTTGTTTAAAAATAGAAAATAGATAAAGAAAATAAATACTCTATTTCACTACTAATACATTAAAAAAAAAAAACAATTGCAGGGGCTGGAGAGCTGGCTCAGCTGGTTAAGAGCACTGACTGCTTTTGCAGAGGACCCAAGTTTGGTTCCAACACCCATGTGTCAGCTCACAACTGTCTGTAACTGCAGTCCCAGGAGCTCTGACACTTTCTTCTAACCCCCTTGGGCATCAAACATGGGACACATACATCCATTCAAGGAAAGCACTCATACAAATAAGAATAATAAATAAATCTAAAAAAACAATAATTCTCCTAAGAATTGTGGATGAAATACAAAGTTGAAAAGGTGTGACTACATATGTTTTTATTGTCATGTCTAAAGAAAAATCTTTTGTTTTGAAACACTGCATGACTTCAATCTTTGTTTGATTTCTCAAAGTGTATGGAGAAAAAAGATATGCCTTTAAAAGAAAACATCACCCGGTGATGCCCAAAGCATATTATTTAAATACAAAATATGTTACTGACTCATAGAAAGCCAAGTATGGAGAGAAACTGTGGAATCCCAGACTTAATCCCTATAAAACTATCTATCAAATGGAGATCCACTCACGGACTCACTTCTTGGATGCTGGAAAAAGCAGAAAATGCCACACTCTCTGGCTTACTATGCCTAGTGGGTATGATGATTGATATATTTAAAGGTGGCGTTTTCCTAAATATTACCCATTATGAATTGTTCTAAATGAGTAGTGTTTTATTCATTCACTCTTTTCTTTCTTCTTAAAAACAGGATCTCGTGTAGCCCAGGATGACCTGGAACTGGCTAACTAGGCAAAGACGATGCTGAACTCCTGACTCTCCTGCCTTCATCTTCCAAGTGCTAGGATCACAGGCTCATTTCTTTTCTATAGAGATATTCCGTCTTAGCTAAGGAAAAGGGAGGAGGAAGGAGACGGAGA
Organism: Peromyscus californicus insignis; assembly: GCF_007827085.1. Taxonomy (NCBI): domain Eukaryota; kingdom Metazoa; phylum Chordata; class Mammalia; order Rodentia; family Cricetidae; genus Peromyscus; species Peromyscus californicus. Next base: position 68,103,590 of record NW_026294424.1, read on the forward strand.
GAAAAACAACAAAGCCACCTGTCTTACTTGGATTGTGCAAGGCAGCCTGGTGCAATCACGTGCTGGTTTTCCTCCAGGGCCTGGACAGCGGTGAGCTCTGCCATGTTGACCATCACATCGTTGGTGTGGCCTGGCAGCTGTGGAAGCACTGAAATGATCTTCTCCACGAAGTTGTCTCCATGATGTCCAACTGCTCCTGTTTAACCACACAAGCAAATGGAAACTCAAAGCAGACGGGAAAACATTGACCCACGCCAATAATGCCACCTACACTACCTACTTCATACACTCATCAATTCAGGGTCACTCAGGAGCAACGGGCAAACACTGCACTCCCATAACATTAATGCACCACACCCCCTCCATTTCAGTACTCTCAATACTTGTGCGGCTCACTACATCTACACTAATACAACCATAGGCTATCACTCATTTCACAGTATTAAGTAACTTATGGGCTCATCAAGTAGAAATTTCCTTTTATTCAGTAGTGCAGAGCATTTTAACATTTAAACAATATAACTTAGAATACAAGTTTTTAGGAACTGAAAACGATCTCTATATTACTGATATAGAATCAAAACACTACAGTCACACATCTTTGCAGCAAATGAAACTTTAAGTTGACCATATGCAAGATAATTTGGGTGATTATCCAAAAGATACCCAATAGAAATATTTGCACTTATAAGCTTTAGGCCCAGTAACAAACCAATCTAAATTAAAATCTACCCTAAAAAAGTCTACTCGAGCCGGGCGGTGGTGGCACACGCCTTTAATCCCAGCACTCGGGAGGCAGAGACAGGTGGATCTCTGTGAGTTCGAGGCCAGCCTGGACTACCAAGTGAGTTCCAGGAAAGGCGCAAAGCTACACAGCGAAACCCTGCCTCGAAAAAACCAAAAAAAAAAGAAAAAAAAAAGTCTACTCGATCTTTTCTACAGGAAAGCGTATCATAATTTTAAAATGAATCATAATTTTAAAATGAAAAAGAGATGGGACAGCTAGATGGCTCAGGGGAAAAGGGTGTTTGCATCGCTAGAAGTCAGGTCTAACAATCTGACTTCATTCCCTGGAACCCTCATGGCCAAAGTAAAAAACTGACTTCTGCAGGGTATAGAAATTTCTTGGCTTACACTATGCCAAAGATGATTATTTCCAGACAGGAACATAAGTCAATCTTAGATCCACATAGCAGAGGCTAAGCAAGCACATCATGTCCTAGAAAACAGTCCTTTATCTCCGGCTTCGTCACCTCACCAGACTATTGCCCACTACCGACACACACATGTGACCTCATCCCACGTGGGAGATAGCCTCTCCAGGTGCAGGAACTCATTCTCTAGGGAGATGTAAACAGCTACTCCCTCCTTACAGAGCATCAGTGACAAACCAAAGCATGCTTCCACCAAAGTCCAACTTGGGGAACCAGTGAGTTTGGTGGGGTCACTCACAGAGAAGGAGTGAGATTAATGACAGGACCATGAGTGACTACTAGTTTTTAATAACATCACTCAAGTTTTATTTCTAACCTGCAAAAGGAATGCCTACTGGTATCAGTTTTCTGGCCCTGAGTGGCTAGCACATACTATTATTGAATTATAGCTACTTAACTCTAGGACAAAGTTGACCTCTGAAAATAAATGCTCACATGTTATATCAAAAAGCATTTTTTTCTTCACCTATTTTAAGGTCAAAGTTATTCCTTGCACGTATAAACAATACATTGCCAAAATTTGAGATATGAGATTGCTATACAAACTTCAACAGAATGAGAGCTAAGAATAAATCAATACACATTTGAAAGTATTTTCTACAATTCTTTTTCCATCTCCTTACAGGTAGGGTCAGTTCCATTTTTCTGTTTTGTTTTTCGAGACAGGGTTTCACTGTGTTGAGGACAACTGGACAACCCTCAACCATATGTGTCCCACAGAACAAACTAAGATCGTCCCCTGGGCTGGTGGTTCTATAAGAAAGCAGGTAGAGCAAATCATGTGGGGCAAGCCAGTAAGCAGCACCCCTCCATGGGCCTCTGCATCAGCTCCTGCCTCTAGGTCCCTGCCCTCTTTGAGTTTCTGTCCTGACTTCCTTCATTGATGGGACTATGATGTGGAAGTTTAAGTCAAATGAACCCTTTCCCTCCCCAAGTTGTTTCTGGTCATGGTGCTCTATCACAGCAACTAAGAGGTATTAGGACGTTTCTAACAGTCTCTGGACTAAGTGCAGTTGTTTAAAACATACAACAACAACAACAACGCACGCTAAAGCCATATTTGCCCTGTTACAGCACTTAACAAATCACACTGTACTTGGTCTCTATCCACGCCCTCCTCCACCAGACAAAACAACTCCAGACGCTGTCAAATTAGGAACTGATTCATTTAGTTCATCTTTCTATTAAAAACCTCAATATGAGGCCAACAACGCTGTATCGATGAAAAGGTCCTGTAGCTGGCAGAGTGAAGATGAAGAACTCCTAGAAATTCCACTCACCTGTGAGATCCAGAGTTCGATCCACAAAGACCACGGACGCCCTGCCTGTGGCAGCCTTCTTCCTGTTCTTGGCAGGGGCATAATTTGCCAGATCTGTAGCGATGACCCGACTGAGGGAACCCACAGCGAAACACTCCTCTCGTACGCCGAGATGCTCACACAGAGAACTGAGGCCTGACACCAGGCATCTGATGTGCAGCAGCAGCTCAGGGGTCAGGGCAGTGGCATCCACTTCACCCAAGTTGATCAGCCTCCTCTTGTCGGGTCGGGCACTATTAAGGAGATGGACATCCCGAGGTAGCAGTGGGAAAAGGGTAGCGAAGGCAGGAGTAAAGGCAAGGTGGGGAGCCGCAGGGGCGAGCAACAAGGGGACGTGCAGCACCTCAGCCGTGTAGTTCACGTTGCCCATCCACTCGCATAGCTTCTCCTCCAGCTGTTCGAACACCGGCTGCTGCCCCTCTAGCTCGGCCGCGGCGGCCGCCGGTACGTGGTTAGCCGTGAGGTGGACTGCGTGGCTCACGGCCGTGACCACCACACAGTGCTGAAAGTGACTGCGGCGAAGGATGTCTCGTAGCGTGTCCACCGTCCGGCCTTTCAGCAGGCAGCTCAACACGAACACCGCCCGGGGCTGCTGGGCTCCACCGCCGAGTGCCTGGGGCTCAAATTCCCTCAGGTGGCACGCTGGGCCCTTCACCGCCTCCAGAAGCCGGCGTGATCCGCAGCTCCAGTGCAGGCTCTCGGCGCAGGCGGCGTCCAGGTAGACCACGGACCACTTCACTTTGGCCAGCACCTGCTCCCAGCCTTGCTGGGCGAAAGACAGTACGCCCGCGGCGCTCATGCTTCGGTACTTGCCGGCTGGCCCGGGGGCCGCGATTTGCCGGCTGGTGGGCAGAACTTGGGTCAGAACTCAGAACTTCCGGATCCCGAGTACCTTGAGACTTTTGACAGTCAACATAGTACACGTGGGCTAGTCTCTGACGCGTCCAAGTGTGCGCACGGTGATGACGTTTCAGGGCGCTGATTGGCTGGCCGGGCGCGCGGGCTGGCGGGAGGAGCCTCTCCGCGGGAAAATGCTCTGCACTACTGAATAAAAGGAAATTTCTACTTGATGAGCCCATAAGTTACTTAATACTGTGAAATGAGTGATAGCCTATGGTTGTGTTAGTGTAGATGTAGTGAGCCACACAAGTATTGAGAGTACTGAAATGGAGGGGGTGTGGTGCATTAATGTTATGGGAGTGCAGTGTTTGCCCGTTGCTCCTGAGTGACCCTGAATTGATGAGTGTATGAAGTAGTTAGTGTAGGTGGCATTATTGGCGTGGGTCAATGTTTTCCCGTCTGCTTTGAGTTTCCATTTGCTTGTGTGGTTAAACAGGAGCAGTTGGACATCATGGAGACAACTTCGTGGAGAAGATCATTTCAGTGCTTCCACAGCTGCCAGGCCACACCAACGATGTGATGGTCAACATGGCAGAGCTCACCGCTGTCCAGGCCCTGGAGGAAAACCAGCACGTGATTGCACCAGGCTGCCTTGCACAATCCAAGTAAGACAGGTGGCTTTGTTGTTTTTCTCTCCGTCTCCTTCCTCCTCCCTTTTCCTTAGCTAAGACGGAATATCTCTATAGAAAAGAAATGAGCCTGTGATCCTAGCACTTGGAAGATGAAGGCAGGAGAGTCAGGAGTTCAGGATCGTCTTTGCCTAGTTAGCCAGTTCCAGGTCATCCTGGGCTACACGAGATCCTGTTTTTAAGAAGAAAGAAAAGAGTGAATGAATAAAACACTACTCATTTAGAACAATTCATAATGGGTAATATTTAGGAAAACGCCACCTTTAAATATATCAGTCATCATACCCACCAGGCATAGTAAGCCAGAGAGTGTGGCATTTTCTGCTTTTTCCAGCATCCAAGAAGTGAGTCCGTGAGTGGATCTCCATTTGATAGATAGTTTTATAGGGATTAAGTCTGGGATTCCACAGTTTCTCTCCATACTTGGCTTTCTATGAGTCAGTAACATATTTTGTATTTAAATAATATGCTTTGGGCATCACCGGGTGATGTTTTCTTTTAAAGGCATATCTTTTTTCTCCATACACTTTGAGAAATCAAACAAAGATTGAAGTCATGCAGTGTTTCAAAACAAAAGACTTTTCTTTAACTGGGTTATGTTTGTTCGTCTCTGTCAGCTCACGGCACCTTTTCCTTCCAGTTAAGTATTCTCAGGAATCATAAAACCTAGCCTGAAGTTCACGCTCCTCCGCACAGGCACTTCCCCACCTCAACTTTGAGCAGCCAGAGGAAACAGGGATAATTACTGCTACATAGTAGTTTGTCCTGTATACGTTATCTACTGCACTATTGCACACATGCCTCGTGAAACACCTACTGGGGCCAGCGAGATGGCTCAGCGGGTAAAAGCTCTTGCAACACAAGCCGGATGACCTGAGTTCAGTCCTTGGGACTCAATGCAGAAAAAGAAAATGAAGAACATAGCGCCAACAGTTCTTGCCCTCTCTCATTCCCTCTTCCTTGCTAAACCGTTAGATTATATTCCTAAAGCTAGCCACCAAGGTCTAGTCTCTTGTTTGACCACTTCCTTATGCCTGACTAAAACTCCAAGGTCCAGCTATCAAAACACCAAGGTCGAGCAATCAAAAGTCAATATTTGGCTACACTGTCTAACATGTCACCAACTCATCCTAACACAGACTTCTCCTTTTTCTCCTTAAAAACAACTCCTGCAGAAGAAACACCTGCTGCTGTCTTGGCCCTATCCAGAGTGCCCCCCCCCAGAGGGGGGGGAGGGTAACAAAATTTATGTGCTGAGAATTTGGTGTCTAGGTGTATTCTGTACTGACTCTGAGGCCCCTTTCAGAAAGGACTCAGGGAAAGTTGTCCTCCTCCTATCTCCACATGCTCACTATGGCTAGCGCACAATCCCCACCCCCAATACAACACACACACACACACACACACACACTCAAAATTTTTCTCTTTTCTCAATCTTTCCTCCTCCATCTAAATCTTGATCTGCTTCAAACTTCTACTTTCTAGTTCTTCATCCTTGCTGCTCCCCCCTCCCCCAGCCGATGTCATCACTCGTCTGGACAGCTACAATGATTTCCCACCATTTCTGCATGCTAAGATGCAAAGATCCAGTGTCCAGTTGAAACCACTACCTTACGTACAAAAATTTATACCTGGTAAATCTTGCTCTCTCAAAGCAAATTCCAATTCTACCTTTCAGCTGATGGTATTCCCCAACTCATCACCTCTGCTAATCTTTTGTCAGAATTGACTGACATGTAACACTCAGTTGAATCATTCACTAAAAGTGCTTGTTACATCACTGAGCTAAAGTTCTAACATAGCTGTTTTTCTTAACATATTTATCACTAGAATGTACACTAGAAGACTGGAATCCCCCAACCTAAATTATCATAGCTGAGATGTATGAAGAAAAGTTCTCAGAAGAAACATGAACAAGAAACAAGAAAAAGAAAAACCAACAAGACTAAGACAAGTCTTTACTTTCTGTTCTAAGTAGTGGGAATTTTTAATGGGGTTTTAGGAGGAAGACTAACTTGTTTGCCTGTGGGTTTTTTGAAAAAGGGTTCCAGATCATTATGTGGAAAATTAATTTGAAATGTTTTACATACACACACACAATCAAAAGGCTTTTTGGTTCATTTTACAACTACTGAGACTTAGCAAACTGAAAGAGAATAAGATTGAGGAATAAATATACTGATCTCTGTTTGGGACCTGTTTTTATTTTATTGTGGAAGTATGCATAAGATAATTAACTATTTAAATCACATTTATCTATCTAGTTATTTATTGTGTGAGTGTGTGTGTGTGTGTGTGTGTGTGTGTGTGTGTGTGTGTGTGTTTGAAGACAGGATCTAATTATGTAGCTCTGGCTGTCCTGGCACTCACCAAGTAGACCAGGCTGGCTGCAGACTCATAGAGATCTGCCTGCCTCTGTCTCACTAGTGCTGGAATTAAAGGTGTGTACCTCCATGTCCTCCTGTCTTAGTTAGGGTTTCTATTGCTGCAAGGAAACACCATGACCATAAAGCAAGTGGGGGGAGGAAAGGGTTTATTCAACTTACACTTCCATGTTGCTGTTCACCACTGAAGGAAGTCAGGACAGGAACTCAAGCAGGGCAGGATCCTGGAAGCAGGGGCTGATGCAGAGGCCATGGAGGAAAGCTACTTAGTGCTTTGCTTCACCGGGCTTGCTCAGCCTGCTTTCTTATAGAATCCAGGGCCACCAGCCCAGGGATGGCACCCTCCCCCATTCATCATTTAATTGAGAAAATGCCTTACAGCTGGAACTCCTGGAGGCATTTCTTCAATTGGGGCTCGCTCCTTCCTCTCAGATGACTCTAGTTTGTGTCAAGTGGACGTGCAAAACCAGCCAGTACGCCATCCTTAATCATATTAAAATGTACAGTTCTGTAATATTAAAAACCATTCATACTATATTGTACAACCAATCTCTGGAATTTTCATTTTGCAAAATCAAAATACTTTCAACACCATGCCCTTTAAATAACAATTCCCATCCTCCCCCACCCCTGACTTAAGTCCCTGACTCAAGCCCCCACACTCTCCTGCTGCCTCTACTTTAATTCTGTTCTCTTTGAGCTGGCAACGGTAGGTCATATAAGTGGGTTCATATACTGTCTGCTTGATTGTGATTGACTTATATCACTAAACGTAATGTCTTCATGTCCATCCAGTTGTGACACATGCCACTATGTTCATTTTAAAGTTTTTTTGAGTGTGTGTGTGTGTGTGTGTGCGCGCACGCACACGTGCGCATGCACATGTGAGTACAGCTGCCCTCAGAGCCAGAGGCTTTGAATCCCCTTGAGCTGGAATTATAGAGGATTGTGAGTCACCAAATGAGGATGCTAAGACCTGAACTCAGGTCTGCTGTAAGGTCAAAAGTTCTAAGTCACTGAGACATCTCTCCAGCCCCAGTTTTTGTTTTCATTCTAAATGCTGAATAATATTTTGTGGTATGCATAGAGCACATTATGTCCATTACTTCATCTATCAATAGACATTTGTGATTTGCCACTTCGGGGCCTTTATGAATAAGACAACTCTAGATATAGGTGCACAGATATCTTCCAGATTTTGTTTTCCATCCTTTTTGATTGAAACTGCCGAATTACATAGTAAAGATTTTTAGGTTTTCTGAGGAACTTGTGTTCTTCACAGTAGGTGCAACATTTATATTCCCACTGCCAATGCACAAGGGTTCCAGTTTTTCTACATCCTTTCGAATATTTTATATATTCTCTTTCAAGTAGCCATCTAATGGATGAAGATGTATATTGTTGTAAAAATACTTAGCGACATCCCGTTAGAAATGACTACCAGCTTGTTGAATATAAGACTCTATCTTGTAGGAGAGAACTCTGGTAATTTGAGAATCATTAGTATAAGGGTACTGAGGCTGCTTTAAGAGAGCATGAAGAATGTGAAAGATAAGTACGTGCTGGAGAAAGTTCTGAGCAACCATGGGGGAAGGATGCAGAAGAGGAGCCAGTGTGTGAAGTCACACGGGAAGTATGTTTCAAGAACAGAGTGGCCAACCGTGACCAGTGCCAGAGAAAGGGGAAGTAAAGAGAAATCTGCAGAGAATCTATTGCATATGAACCTGTGCAAGAAGACAGGGCAGGCAAGACAGGTGGAATAGCAGATGGGGGGAAGGTCGGTAAGAACCCTAGGAACTCTCTCCATGATGTTGAAGAAAATAGGTTCTAAAGGAATGAGGGAGAAGGTTGGACAATTGCAAGGTTAAAGTCAAAAAAAGTATTGGGCCTCTACATTTCCTTGTGAACAATTGAAGAATTTAATAAAATCCACAGGATAACCTTGAATGTGGACTGTTGGAGTAGAGGAAATGGTGAAAATGGTTGAATAGATTTCAGAACATAGACAAAGAATATGTAGGATATGCAAGTCATTCATTGTGATGCTGAGTGGTGGGGGAGAAGACTACTTCATCCCATGTTCGATCCTGGCGTCATCTGTGAACAAGGGGAGGTGAAGAAGCAGGGTAGAATGGTTAAGTTGGGTGGTATGAACTAGGAAGAGGAGAATTTTCACAGGAACCTGGAACTACAATGCCCTATGGTGGCCTATGAGGGCCAAAGAACTGGCAAATATTATCTCCAGACTCCACAGCTAGCTCTCCTATCTCTTCTTATGAGGACAGTAATCTCCATTCCATTAAGAAGGACCTAATTGTTTCCTAAAGGCCATTCTCTAAAAACCACCACATAGTAGATTTAAGGTTTCAGCTTAGACATAGCAGGTGGGGGCTTGGGCCACAAATAGTCAGTCAGTAGCGGTAATATGGGAAGCCAACATATTTTAAAACTCTAAAATATATGTAGTATAAATCCTGAGTGGTCCACACTGTACATGTAGTTGATAGGCCATGAGCAAGGAAGCTTAGCTTTCTATTTACAGTAAGAAATCGCCATTGAAATGTGTGTGACTTGAATTGTTGTGTGGCAGTGGAGCTATAGAAAGGTGGGCAGATTTGCGGTACATTGTATAGGAAGTACTAACATGTTGGCAGTGAATTTTTATAGGCATGAGAGGTATAGCTGAGAGGAAAGGGAGAATCGGAGGTTTGAGGGGTTTGAGCTGATAAAATTGTTTGGATGTGGTTACTAACAGTAAGATGTGCACCACCTGGGGAAATGTGAGAAGGGGCAGAGCAAGTTTGAAAGGACAATTTATTAGTGCTACTTTGGGCACGAGTTTGAAATACCTATTAGCTATCCAAGAGAGTTGCTAGGTAAACAGAAAAAAGCAGGGGTAAAAATCCTTTCTTTCAGATATTATGGTGTGGTAAATGGATTTCTGATTTAAAAAACCTGAGCTGTTTAAGACTATCACATTAACCTTATTAGACTACAATGTGTACTTCTCTACAGAAATGGTCATTATGTCTCATTCCTTATAGAGGATGTCTACATCCTCTATGGGTGTGGTCAGAGCTAGGTAAAGGATGCAGTGAGGGTTTTCCATACAGTGACATTATGAGATAGGATCTGGAGAGTACAAAGAGAAGGATGGTTTGTTTTTATCATTCAAAGGTAGAACTTTCCACAGCAGCAGAGAAATGAATAGAGATGATTCAACGTTCCAGAAACAAGTAGCAATCTAAAACTTCACGTCAAAAGATGCTAAGATACAGAAAGTAGGACCGTAGCTGGGCCTTAATTCCTCAGAACAGTGTCTTAAAAAGGAAAAGTTCTCCTCAGGTGCAGCTCTTCTGGCATGTCAAAGGAGAAAAGGCTGAGTGCACAGCACACCAGCTGGCCACTATCTAGTTAAATGTTTTCTTTATCCATTTTCCATGCAGGTGAATCATGCATGTGTATATTCAGGTATGTGGGTGCACATATATGTAGGGGTGTTCGTGTGTATGTGCATATGTGTACACATGCATGTGGAGGCCTGAGGTCGATGTTGGAACCATCCTCCATTGTTCTTCCATCTTATTCATTGATTTAGGGTCTCTCAGTCGAACCCAGAGCTTGACAGTATGGCTAGTCTTACTAGCAAGCTTGTTCTGGGGACCCCCCACCTGAGGCTAGAATTACAGGTGGGCTGACAGGCTCAGCAGGCATTTACGTCGTCGGTTCTGGGCATCTGAACTCTGGTCTTCACACTTGCATGGCAATTACTATAACCGCTGAGCCATCTCCCCAGCCCCTAGTCAAATGTTTTCATATTTGAAACCTCCATTTTTATCTTCTATCCTTTCAACAAATGCATATAAAAACATGAATTAATGTATGGATTTACTGATGTGTAAATTAAAGAACACTGAGATTTTATTAAAGTGACATATCATATATTAGCAGCAAACAGTGACATAGAGTTTAAGCAATACATTCTTTTAAAATACCTTTATGAACATGGCACTTCTGCATACTAGCTATTGAACATGACATTTTTATTTGGTTTTAACTCTTGGCATCATCTTGTTTGTTTGTTTGGTTGTTTTTGTTTGTTTTGTGATGAGGATCTCTCTCTACATAGCCCTGGTTGTCCTAAAACTCAAGAGATTTGCTGCCTTTGCCTCCCGATTGCATGTGCTACCACCCCTGGCCTCTTGGCATCATCTTAATGATAATTTATTGTCTAATCATTATGCAGCTTTTTTCAGTACTCCTCAAGAGTCTATATCATATTAAAACGTATCATTATTACTGGCATTATTTTGAGATGGCTCTTAGTATGCTGCCCATGCTAATAACTTGTGAGCCTAAGTGAACCTCCAGCCTTAGTCCCCACAATACCTGGGAGGACAAGTGTATACTACCAGGCTCAATTTAGTATTATTATCATCATTATTATTGTTGCTAAAAATAAACCACAATAAATAATGAAGTGGCAAACAAATATACTCAGGATAGATGTAATATTGTAGTATGATAAGGTCACAATATAGGAACTGAGAGGTGGTCTATAAATAGTCAAATTACTTATCTTCGAAGTTTCCCAGGGCAAATAAAGAGATAAAGATACCTTAACCATATCCATATGGTTAAGCATACCCATACAAGGAATTCCGTTTGGGAGGGAGGAGGGAAGAGGCCTTTAAAGATGGTTATTAATGATTTATGGGCTTCTCTGCTTGTAGAAATCATTTCAAAGCTTAGCTCAAGTGTTACCTCCACTACACAGGCAATTCTCATGTACCCATCATCATTCATTAATTCTTTGGCTTAGTCTAAACAATGCTCTGAAAGGCAAACTCCTTCAAGACTACAAGGAAAAACAGCCTGCTCTGCAAAATGACAATCAACTTTCTCATTGAAACCACCAAATTTTATTATAGATGCACAAAACAATGAAAATAGAGACAGGCACAGTGACTGCCTATGGTACTCCCAAGCCGATAGTAAAGCTTCTTTCTAGTTCTTTTATCAAAAGCAAAAAAGATATTGTGCACTCACTAGGTGACAGATGGGAGTGAAAGGTTGCTGCAAGCCGCAAAACTATACAAAGTAGGATTTCAGCTGATTATGACAAAGCTAATACCTGGAAGAAGCCAAGGGCCTTCCAGAGGTCAAGGTTCAAGGAGCCTTGTTGATATTTGGCTTTTGATTATCAGCCGTTTCCTGCTATGAGTTTCTTGTGTGCTATTGTAGCTTTTCCATCATTTATTGGGCACCATATCCCCTCTACTAAAGGAGTATTTAGATAACCTGTGCTGACAGCTATGCTCAGCCAGAACCCCAGTTCAAGCCTCCCTGTAATTATCGTCATTGGCAGCATCTGGCCAGGTCCATCCCCAGATGGAAAAAAGTACCTTATCAGAGAAACCTCTGTACTCTCTAAGAACAGACTTAAGCATCCAAACTACCTGTTTGAGAAGGCCTGGCAGATGTGCCTTAATTGCTTAACTACCTCCTTTCCCAAATCTTACCTCTAGTTCCAGATCTCCTTTTAACTATGACCAGAGGCATCTAGCTGTACACAGGTTGCCTAGCGACCGAGCACACCTTCCCCTACCCTGCAGAAAAACGGCAGATAGCTTGGACAGATAGGAGCCACAGGAAAAAAGAAGGCTGTTTTATTTTCTCCCATTGACCTAGCAACTTATAGATTCTTAACATTCTCTACCAATCACGCTTAAGGTTATAGTTGAGCACATAAGATCCCTCTTCTTAAATATTACACGAATTTAGCCTTTAGTTAATTCATTTCCCCATTAGTCACTTTCCTTTTGGGCTGCAAATGATAATTAACAATTACTGCCTCTCTATGTGATTCTTATCTCCCCTCCATTTGACCTTGGAAGCCTGGCTTTGCACTGCTAAGGGAATACTGCTTGTAAGTGTATATATACCGGGACTCCCAGGGCACAGGGAGATGGAGAAGAGAAAAGAGAACGGAAGAACAAGATGGGTAAGAACTTGAGAGGAACAAACTGAGACAGGGAAGAACTAGGTTGAAGGGCTAGAAGAGAGGACTAGAGGAATGAGATGGAAGATGAGGAAGAGCCAGATGAGGAAGAAACAGATGAGAGAGAAGGAGATGGGAGAGGAGCTGATAGGGGAAAGAACAAGATGGATGAGAACCTAGAAGGGGCAGAACTAAGATGAAGGAATTAAGATAGAACCTAGAGGGGACCGAAGATAAGTTTAGAGAGAAATCAGGCAAGAAAGGAGCTAAAAATGAGAGCAGAATAGAAGCTTATAGAGAGAAAACTGAAACAAAATAATAAAGTATATGGACTAAGGAGTTTCGTGTACATAGATTCATTTCTTTTCATGAAAGATTAATTATCAGCTGGTTGTAGATTCTTCCCAGACCCTGAGAGGGGACTGTCGAGGGACTGAACCCCCATAGTCTCAGATAAAAGGTAAACAAGATGAAGGAAGACTGTGATGGACATATCTTAGAAGCACCACGCAGTCTAAATGTGTTATTAGCTGTGCTCCCCTCACACCCAATCCTGCCAATCTCATCTGCTTGCTCAGCTCATCTGCGTTCTGCCCCTCACTCTTTTTTGTTTGTTTGTTTTTTGTTTTTTTCGAGACAGGGTTTCTCTGTGTAGCTTTGCGCCTTTCCTGGATCTCGCTCTGTAGACCAGGCTGGCCTCAAACTCACAAAGATCCGCCTGGCTCTGCCTCCCGAGTGCTGGGATTAAAGGCATGCGCCACCACCGCCACTGGCTCTGCCGCTCACTCTAAGTGCAGTTAGGTGCCTAGAACTCTTCTGTCTCTGGGCCTTTGCATGTTCCAAATGTTCCTAATCTCCCTGTCAAGTAGTCCCTTCCCAGGAATCCACAGGGCTTACTGCCTCTCTCCATGCAGGTGTCTTTTTTTTTTTTTTGACCTCATCTTACTGGCATTCCTGTGCCACTTGATATATGATTACATCTCCTCCCTTTTAATCACTTTGCTCTGGGGCTCCTTACAGCTATTATTGTTCTTAATCCTTATCAACATGGTGTATTTCTTTGTTTCAGGCTTTACTCTTCTGTGAGAATATAGGCTTCATGAGAGGAAGGATTTTTTTTTTTTATTTTACTGCCGAATCTATCTAGCCTTGAAGAGTTCCTAATACTTGGGTAGATTTTCATACATATTTGTTGAATTCAGGAAAGAGTTTACAGAGGAGATTGTACTTAGAAGTTAAAACGATGCAAGAATTTCTGACAGGGCAACAGCACATAGTAGGCAACAGTGAGTTCAAAGCTAAGAGCAATTTAAAACCCACATGATCTATCTATTCAGGTAATGTGGAATGACGGGATATTGATAGAGCCTAAAGCTGGGCCCTCCCCATCCATCATGAATTAAGAAAATGCCCTGCAGGTTTGTCTACAGCAAGATCTTAGGAGGCATTTTCTCAGTTGAAGTTCCCTCCACTCAGATGACTAGCTTGTGTTAAGGTGACATAAAATGCTCCATCCAGCCTTAGCGTCTCTCTATATAGCCCAGGCTATCCTGTAACTCACTATGTAGAGCAGGGTGGCCTCGAAATCACACAGATCTGCTTGTCTCTGCCTACCAAGTGCTGGAATTAAAGGCGTGCGCCACTAGGCCACCAAAGAGAACGCATTCTTCATATATTTAAAATTTTCTTATGTTGCTTGTCAAAATTTTGAAGAATGAGTGAGTACATGAGAAACCGACAGACAGGTATGAATGATTTTGTATCAAGTAAACCCGTGAGGGATGATGGCCTTCAGGATTTAAAAATAAATAAACGGTGGAGGGAGAAAGCGTCAAGGACAGAAAAGAACAATGGTAAACTGAGGCTGAGGATTGGAAGTGGGTTGAGGGGAAGGGAACTTCAAAGAGCACCAGGGGCCAGAGCAAATGCCACTCTGAAAGGCAAAGCTGGAATCTTGGGCGGAGGGGGGGCGGGGCGGGCGGGGCGGGGGCGGAGCCAATCGCGCTGCGCACGCGCAACGAGGCCCAGGTGCCTGCCGCCGCGGAAGCGAAGCCTCCAAGAGACGCCGCGCCGCTTGGGTGCCGCTGCGCATGCGCAGGCGGGCCTGTGGCTGACTCTTCATGGTGGCTCCCTCCGCCGCGGTCGGCCTTGGGTTTGAGTCTCGCGCTCTCTCCGTTCGCTTACCGGCGGGTTCGCTCCCCTACTCGCGACCCGGGACGGCGAGGCTGGGGAAGGGGTTGAAAAGGGGCTGTTGATCGCCTCCTTTAACTTGTGCGTGGGGGCGGCCATGTCGGCCGGCGAGGTCGAGCGCCTGGTGGAGCTGAGCAGCGGGACCGGCGGGGATGAGGAGGAAGAGTGGCTGTATGGCGGTACGGAACTTCCTGTCTGTCTCCCGGGTTCTCTCTGGCCTTCCTCCCGGCGTCGCAGGCCCGGGCGTCCGGGTTCTCTCGTACTAGTGCTGGCCGGCCTCAGTTAGGCCGAGCGCGGCCTGCACCTCCTGGCCCTCGCCCGGACCCGCAGCCGCTCACCGCGCGGTGGACGCGGGCCAAGGAGGCCGGGCAGCCCCGCTTCGCCCTCCTCCCCACCATCCCGGCCTCCTCGCTCCTGCGCTCTCTGTTCATGCCCTTTCTATCGATCCTGAGCTGCTTCGGTGTGCCTCTTGCTCGGGGGTTGTCGGGTGCCCGTTCTCGTCCCTTTCTTTCAGAAACAGTCATTCTGTAACTACAGCTAAATAAAGTTAATGCTATAAAACTAACGTCTTGTTTCTTGATGGTCAGTTTGTATGGAATGCACCTGCAAGGGTACCTCCTTGTTTGAAAGACGTGCTTTAAAAATATTAATTGAGAGACAGATGGAATACACTATGGTCCATAAAGAAAACCCTGAATTGTCTCCTATATTAAGGTGAAGCTTATCTTTTTTTCTTTTTTTTTTTTTTTTAAAAAAAAGAAAGTTCACGTCATAGTTGTTGTACCTCGTGGCTCTCCCCGTAGGCTTGTTTTCAGTGTCAGGGATTTCTGTTTGCCTAAATTTAATGCATCATGTACTTTGTTTTTGTTAGGGGACATGTTTTATGTCTGGTTTTTAACTTTAATTAAGTCGTAATCCCCCTTGTCTGTTACACCAGATTTGAAAGTATTTTGTCCTTACCTAGAACATAAATCCTTGACTGTTTTAGAATATTTTATAAAAGTTCACGTTGGAATCTAGGCAGCCTTTGAGTGATGTAACTTTGATAAACTTGTATTGACCACCCTTAACGTGTGAAATGTGTGGGGTTTCTCGGACCAAGATGTGTAAATCCTCATTACTTCTTAAAATCTCATATAGCGGTGACTGTCTTGATTTTTTTTTTCCATAATGGATGTATTTTGTTTATAAAATGATCTAACTGTGGCTATGCTTGTAGGCCCATGGGACGTGCATGTGCACAGTGATTTGGCAAAGGATCTAGGTTAGTGCTCGTTCCCTTCAGATTTTTATAATGCTTGTTGCTTTAAGCTTGATTTCTTGATTTACTTGATTTTATCTTATTTGGTAGATGAGAATGAAGTTGAAAGGCCAGAAGAAGAAAATGCCAGGTTGGTGAACTTTCCTGTCGATGTTTTATGTAGATTGGGTTTCTAGCACGTTGTCAACTGTTTCATTATAGTCCTTGGCTTAATTACATTTTTTTTTTTTTTTTTTGGTTTTTCGAGACAGGGTTTCTCTGTGTAGCTTTGCGCCTTTCCTGGGACTCACTTGGTAGCCCAGGCTGGCCTTGAACTCACAGAGATCCGCCTGGCTCTGCCTCCCAAGTGCTGGGATTAAAGGCGTGCGCCACCACCGCCCGGCGGCTTAATTACATTTTGACTCAAGTTTGGAGGACTCTGTTTCCAGACCAATTCAGTGTTGGTTTCTAGTAGCTTATAAAAGACAGTTTTTGGAGTTAAGTTTTTGCCAACTTTTCACCATTGGGTAACTTTTTATTCTTAACTGAACTTAGTAGTGGAGTATATAATGTGGTTGTTTTTTGGGTTATTGTTGGTTTTTTTGTTTGTTTTTTTTCCCCCTCCAGGCAAGTGTAGTCTGTGTAACCCTGGCTGTCTTGGAATTCGCTTTGTAGGCCAGGCTGGCCTCGAACTCAGATCTGCCTGCCTCTGCCTCTTGAGCGCTGGTACTAAAGACATGTGCCACCATGTCTGACTGAGTGTTGTTGAATTACTGAGAAAAAAATAATTTACTGTAAGATTTTAAATAATAACTGAAAGTTGTTGCTTTCATAATTTAGTTTTTTTTTAATCATTTATGTTTGGTGTAATTTCTTTTTTTTGAGGCAGCCCTTACTGTGGCCATGATGGGTCTGGAAATACCTTTGTAGACAAGGCTGGCCTTGAACCCACAGACAAATGCCTGACTCTGCCTCCTGAGTGCTAGGATTAAAGGCATGTGCCACTGTGCCTGGCTTGGCTGTAATTTCAGTTCTTTATATTTATTTAAATTCATAATGGAACTAAATTTTGGAAGGGGAACCATGCTCACTTCTATACCATGGACACAATAGGTGATTTTTTTTTCTTTTTAAGAAGTTGATTTCTTTTGTTATTATACAAAACTTTGTATTTTACAGAGTGTGTCCAGGGAACCAAACATCTACTCAAAAATCAGTATAACTCGCATATAAGTACTTGGCTAAATTGACTTTACTTTGATCAGATGACTGTTTGAAATAATGAGGGAGGAGTGGTTTTTGTTTTTAATTTATGTGCATTGGTGTTTTGCCTGCATAAAGGTGTCAGGTACCTTGGAACTGGAGTTACAGACAGTGTGAGCTTCCATGTGGGTGCTGGGAATTGAACCTAGGTCCTCTGGAAGAACAGCCAGTGCTCTTAACTACTGAGCCATCTCTCCAGCCTGGGGAGAAGTGTTTAAACAGAGTGATTAAGGACTGGAGAAGTGGCTCAGTTCGTGAGATGCATACAGCATAAGCATGTGGACATGGACATCCCAGGAGAGACTTAGACAGCAGGATCTCTAGCACTCATTCTCCATCCACTCTGTATTGGTGAACTCCAGGTCAATGAGAGACCGTCTCAAAAAAGAAGAGAGAAAGATGAAAAGCTGTTGGGAAGATATCTGATGTTTGGGACCTCTACATGGCATGCTCAGGTGCATGCACAAACCTATACACCTGTATCACACACACAACACATTTAAAGAATATTTAGATTTTCAAAGTGGAGGGAATAATGCCCCATACCTAGCAGGATAATCCAGAAGGTAGAACAGCAGTACTGAGGATGTGGAGAACCTGGACTATTTGCATACGCCGCTGAGCTACTGTAAAGTGTGTCCCTTCTTGGAAGGGTAAGCTGGTAGCCTCCTCACGTGGTCAAATAGAGTCATCACTAATTCAGCAGTTCTACTCTCTTTAACTTAGAGAAGTGAAACCATACGTGAACATAAGCGCTTGAACATCAGTGTTCTTAGCATTAATCATACCTAGTCAGGAAAATGGAAATAATCCACCTGTCTACCATCATACAAGTTAATAGATTCGATGCAGTGTACCCTTATATTCATGGTGGAAGGAAATCAAGTCCTGACTTGTCACAACATGGGTGAACACATTAAGAACATATTAAAGGAAGGAAGCAGCTACAAAAGATGTGTCTGATTCGATTCTAATTATAAATTATCCAGAAGAAGCAAATCCATAGAGACAGAAAGATCAGGATCGTGGCATAGGAGAAAATGGGGTGACTGGTGATACAGATTTCTTTTGGGATTTCATATGTAACGCTTACACTGTGAACAAAATATATCTTCGGCAGAGCTGTATTTTTGTATTATCTGAAATTTAATCATCTAGGTTTGGAGTTTATATATTCAACTCACTGATAGGAATGTATAGTTTAAAAAAATAATGATTAAGCCGGTGGCGCACACCTTTAATCTCAGCACTCAGGAGGCAGAGCCAGGCGGATCTCTCTGAGTTTGAGGCCAGCGTGGGCTACAGAGCAAGATCCAGGCCAGGCACCAAAACAACACAAGAAACCCTGTTTGGAAAAACAAAAACAAAAAAAAAATATTAAATGGCCAGGTGGTGGTGGCGGCGGTGTAGGCCTTTAATCCCAGCAGTGGCAGGTGGATCTCTGTGATTTAGAGGCCAGCCTGGTCTACAGAGAGAGTTCCAGGACAGCTAGAGCTACACAACAAAACCCTGTCTCAAAAAACCAAATGAAAAAAGATGTTTTTTGCATATCCATTTTATTAAGTGTCAAGAAGTTGATTACAGGGTAGTGTTATAATCAAATACACATTTTTATGGGCTAATCCTTATCTCTGAGTTTTATTAACTACAATTCTAAGTTCACTTTGATTTTTTTTTAATGCGTATTGGTATTTTTTCTACATGTATGTCCATGTACCATGTTCATGCCTGGTGCCTGTGGAAGATAGAATGATAGAAGGCTTTGAATCCCCTGAGGCTGCGATTCAGATGGTTGTGAGCTGCCATATGGGTGTTGGGGCTCAAACCTAGGTCTTGGACCATGCTCTGAACCACTGAGCCATTTCTCCTTCCTCATAGTTCGCTTTTTCATTGAACTTTCTTGAATTCTCTGAGACACAGTGTGATAGTTGATTGGAGTTAATCCACTTCTGCCTTCTTCGAGTACTGTTGCCTTTATTTGTTGTTAATTTCATTTGGAGAGCTCTGTGTGTCTCATTCCCTGGGAGGACATTTGTCTTTACTTTTTTACTTTTTAAGAAAAATCTTACAATTTTATCATTCTTATATTTTAGTGATAAGGAGCTGGAAGTTCTAACACATGTCTAACGGGGAAAGGAGTTCAGGCAAAGCTAGCCTGCATTTTGGTACAGCCTTACATTTCCCGCCTAGGCCCCTGCTGTTGCATTTGCCCATTTTCATTGGGACTGGTTCATTGCTGAAGCCTCTGTCCTTAAGCATTGCATTACACAGATTTCAATGCTGTTATGCTTTTTGTGTCCAGGTTTTAGCTGACTGTCGTATACTGTCCTGTGAAATGGGAAGCACACTGAGGGTTCATCCCACTGCTTGCAGGCATGTGCTATAGACAAGTGACCAAAACTTGTTTCTGGCTCTCTAGAAGTTTATATAAGCAAATTATTAAATTAAGAAGAATTATAGTAGAAAATTTATCTTGAGTCCTGTGTTAGGACAGGAAAAAAATTGAAGTTTTCAGTTTCTTTCCTAATTTTCTTTTCTTGGGTATAGTGTTATAAATTGCCACTAAGGAGTATTATAAAAGTATTATAATGAAAAGAGCATTGAACTTGTCAAAATCTAAGCATTTTACTATGAAATGATACTAAAAGTTTCAGTGACTTGGGCCAAATCAATTCATTGTTTTGTACGGTTTTTCTGTTTGTACAGTTTTTCTGCTGTCAAGAAACTTATTATACTATAGTTCTGGAAGTATTTTTTCTTAATAACTTGAGTCTGATGGCAATGTGAATGTTTCCTTGTTAAATGACACAGTTTTTGTTGCAAAACGACAAGTCAAATTCGGCTTCTAAGATTAGTTACTGTAATCTAGAGGGTAGTCTTCCATGAAGATAATTTCTTTTTAATCTTGAAGTTTTGTATTTGATAGACCCATCTGATAAGGTTAATGGAACAGCAAAGCAGGCAGAAGCATGTGTGCTAACTGAGCACTGAAAGAATTAATATGATCCTGTCATAGAGAATTCCATGGGCACCAGGGAGAAGAGAAACCGTATTATGTAGTCCTTGACAGTCCTTGGCACACAGCAGATACCTAGTAAAGACTCAGAAAGGAAAAGAGATATGATGTGCAGTGTAAACTTAAGTTGTGTGCTACCATCAAATTGTATGTCATTAAGAAATGGTTGGGCAGAGGCTGAGCAGTGTAGCACACACCTTTAATCCCAGCACTGAGGAGACAGAGGCGGCTGGATCTGAGTTCCAGGCTAGCCTGGTTTACAAAGTGAGTTCCAGGACAGGCTCCAAAGCTACACAGAGAAACCCTGTCTTGAAAAACAAAAACAAACAACACTCCCCCCCCCCCCAAGAAAAAGAAATTGTTGGACAGAGAGTGGTGGCGCATGCCTTTAATCCCAGCATTTAGGAGGCAGAGGCAAGCGGATCTCTTGAGTTTGAGGCCAGCTTGGTCTACATGGTGAGTTCGAGGAGTCTGTCTCAAAAAACCAAATAAGCCCAACTCTTACTTCCATCTGAATCCTGACTTTGTGCACACTAACAGGAAAACCAGACAGATGAGATCTTGTTCTCATCTTGCAGTAGAGATAATAACTTTAGGAAATCTCCCAGATAGCTTGAGACTGTAGTGTAATCGTCTTGAAGCAGCAGCAGCAGCAGCATCCATCCTGTCTCCTTGCTTTCTTTGGTTGCAGTGCTAATCCTCCAGCTGGAATTGAAGAGGAAACTGCCGAAAATGGCGTGTCAAAACCGGTAACCTACCTCTCAGGCTTTGAAATCCACTTACTTTGAGGTTTCAAATCTTTAAGAACGTCACAGTTTATTTACAAATAAAACCAACATTTATCATAACCTTCAGCATTCTGTATGCCTTGACCCCTTCTTTTGTCAACTGCTCCATCTGATATCATCAAAAGAGTATGTAGGACTTAGGAGAAAAAATACTGGGAAGAAACTTGGAGGACATACAGCAGATGCAAAGACTTGCTGTCTATTGTTTTCAAATAACTAAGTAGTTGTAGATCAAAAGACTGTCATAAGTGAGCTTGATTTCCAAAGCCAGCGTCTGAACTGTCTCTTACAGTTTTTTAGGAATGCTCTCTAAAGGTTTTACTCCTGACTCTGGCTGTTGAAATGGTACCTGGTGTCCTCTGATAGTTGTACATTTTAATCCTGAACAGAGAAGGAAACTTGTTTTTGCTTTTCGTTTTTCAAACTGAAACCTATAACCAAAAAAGCGTTTGCCTAGGTGATATGATTATCTAGCACTATGTAACTAAAATATAACAACATTTTAGATCCATACTAAAACCATGGTAAGCAGATCCATTTTAGTTTGAAAAGATACATAGTGCTTTTCCAATCATTTGCATGTAGAGTTTCTTCCTATTGTAATTGATGACTTTGCAAAATGAATGAATCTAAGGAAATGTAGTATCTACTGTAGAATTGTTTAAAAATAAGTACTTGAGAAATTCTTATGAGTAAAACATTTGTGAGAGTAAATGTCAGTATTAAAAATTACCAAATATTTAAATTAACGGAGCATTGAAAATATGAAGCATGTATTGTTCTCTGAAAGATGGCAGTAAAGGTCTATTTCCTATTTATAAACTCAATTATTGTAGTCCATCAAAGTTGGGATAACAGTTTTATAAGCTTGGAATTTTTACTCTTAAACAAGATCAGAATCAATTTTTTATTTGTTCATATTAAATGCTGAATCGGATTATTGAATGCATTTTGTAATTGTTTATGTTGGTATAGAAAGTGACTGAGACTGAAGATGACAGTGACAGTGACAGTGACGATGATGAGGATGATGTTCATGTCACTATAGGAGACATTAAAACTGGAGCACCGCAGTATGGGTAAGTTAGTGTTACTTTATTTGGCAGGGGTCATGTGTGTCATGGTTTGCATGTGTAGGTCAGAAGACTCCGTACAAGAGTCACTTCTCTGTTTCCACTTAGGTCGTTGGGGCTTGGCTACAAGTGCCTTTACTCTCTAAGCCACCTTGACAGCCCTAAGTTATGTGTATTAGTGCTGCCTTGTGAAGTTTTGTGCTTAGATTGTCAGTGGTTGATTCTATTGATGCTACATTTTCCATCTTACCACGATAGGAAAGAACGTGTGACAGTTTCAACAGGTGGTTAATTACTTTCTGCCTACTGAATTCTGTGGGGACATGGAAGCAGCCATAGCTGATCACTGCATTTAAAATGTATTTTTCCTGAGGATTTGCTAGGATGAGGTCTTTGGTTAGAAGTGGAACACCTAAACTGTCACTTGTGTTCTTGTCATTGGTTCATTTTATTATTCAAAACCTTAGTTTAGGTCTTCAATTTTTATATCCAATACAAACTAGCCCATTTCTTCTTTGTTGCCATAATTTGTTTTTTTGAGTTACCTGTCAGGCCTTTTAGGCCAGTGTGTTGGTAGCAAGATTTACGTTCCATGAGCTGGAGCAAGTAAACATGTTAAAGTAGCTTGTGGTTTTATTATGGTGGTAGAGTTAATAGCTTTGGGTTTTAACTAGCTATATAAGATGACTACTGAAACTTTGTCCTCATCTTTGAGAGGGTTTGGGTTTGGTGGTTTTGTTTGTTTGTTTGTTTGTTTGTTTATCATTAAGCATTTTGAATGGGATGAAGTTGAATCCCAGTGTTGTCCCTGATGGTTAAGATGTCTGTTGGCTATAAGGACTGTTTTTCATTTTTCATGAGTCTGTTTATGGATTAGGTTGTATGGGTTTTTGGTATTTGCTTTTGAGTTCTTTATATATTCTGTATGTCAATTCTCTGTCAGATGTGTTGTAGACTGTCTTCACTGAGCTGTATTTGAAAGAGCTTGAATTTCATGTAATTCCATTTGTTAGTTCTTGGTTTTACTTCCTAAACTATTGGGCTCATTTTCAGATAGAACTTGGTAGTGCCTTTTAGTGCCTCTTGTTTTCCATAGCGTAGCGTTTGAGAACTCCAAGTTCATAGTAAGGTCTTTGACTAGTGTGATAGACTTTGGTTCAGGGTGAGGCGGAAGGATTTCCTTTTCCTCTTCTGTAGATGCACATGCAGTTTCTCTGACATCAGTTGCTGTAGTGGTGACGTCTTTGTGGGAGCTCAGGTGCCTGTAGCTGTGTGAGATCACTCCTGAATCCTCTGTTCATTGATCTGATGTCTGTTTTTGTACTGACTCTGCAGTAGTACCATCAGGTGTGGTGATGTTCCTGGCATTGTTGAGATTGCTGCGAGGTCCTTCATTGCTTGCATAGGAATTTTAGGATTTTTCTGCTTTTGTGAAGAATGTCACTGTTATTTTGATGGGGATTTTATTGAATCACATTTATAGATTGCTTTTGGTAATAGTGCCATTTCACAATAAAATTGTCATTGAAGAGGTCTTTCATTTCTTAGGTTTTCTCTTTTCTCTTATTTGTTATTTGAATGGGATTGATTTCCTGACTTCTTACTATGTTCCTTATTAGTATATAGGAGTGATACTTATTTTTTAGAAGTTAATATTAATTTTATTCCTTGACATCCTTACTTACATATAGTACATTTTGGCTACTGAATTTTCTGGTAGAGCCTGGGGGATCTTCTACAAATAGAATCATAATATTTGCTAATAGAAATTATTTGACTTCCTCCTCCCATTTTCTTTTCCTTTTCTAAAGCTAAAACTTTAAGCCCTGTAATGAGTAAGAGTAGAAAGTAAGCACATACTTATTTCTTTACTGGCTTCAGTGGAACAATCCCATCCAGTGTTGGCTGTGTGTTTGAAGGTCATGCTGCTTTGCATGCTAAGATACTTTCCTTCTATTTCTAATTGCTTCAGGATTTTTATTGAAGGGATGTTTGGACTTCCTCAAAGATAAAACATACAAACAAAACCTATTTATTTTGGCAGTGGTAGATCTTAAACTCAGAGCCTTCCTTGCGCATGCTAGGCAAGTACTCCTTCACCACAGTCCACAAAGACAATTATTGAGCAGAACAAAAGCAGGAATCATCCTAGGTCTGGTTAGCTGAAAGTCTAAGAGAAAAGAGCACAATTAAGTAGAACATGATATGAAATATTAATCTTTGAAAGTCTTGAGTGTGATCTGAAAGCTTACTAATATCTTTCTGTTCACTACAAATTCTTACTGTTTATTCTTACCTCGTCCCTTGAGTCTCCTTTTTTCTACATCCCCAACAGTGTGGAAAACCATTTCAGTTTGCACTAATACTTGATTTTGATTTTTCTACTCATTAAAAAATATTTCTAGTGGTACACCGCCTTTAATTCCAGCACTCAGGAGGTAGAGCCAGGTGGATCTCTGTGAGTTCAAGGCTGACCTGGTCTACAGAGTGAGATTCAGGACAGGCACCAAAACTACTGTCTCGAAAAACCAAATAGATAGATAGATAGATAGATAGATAGATAGATAGATAGATAGATAGATAGATAAAATGTTTTGGTTTTTGGTTTTTTTGAGACAGGATCTCTCTATGTAGTTCTGGCTGTCCTGAAACTCATTTTGTAGACCAGGCAGACCTCAGACTCACGGAGATCCACCTACTTTTATCTCCCGAGTGCTGGGATTAAAGGTGTGCACCACTATACCCAGAGGTCAACTGATTTTTAAGGAAAAATCATAGCAGTGGTGGTGCCTTGCACAAAGTTGCATAACTAGTATATGAACATAGGTTGCTTAACTTCAGTTATTTGTCACGTGAATATATATGTGTTCCTGCGGTCACAGCCCAGACAAAGCTGTGGAGGACTGCAGGTGTCCTGGAATTGTCCCTCATCCCCTTTAGTTATTAACCTCCTGTTGTCACTGTTTTCCACGTACTCCAGATTAGTTCTTTCACATTTCTTCTAAGTGAATTCATTTTTGTGAATGAAATACTCCGTGTGTTTTGGAAAGAGGTTTGATTGGTGATATAAGATGTGAGAAAGACTCAAGTGCGGCCATAGGATTTGGCAGTGTGTCAGGGAGCTTTCACTGCTGCAGGATTGCTAGATGGTAAGGAACTAGGAGGTAACAACAAAGGTGGTTCTTAAGATTTTTTGCTACAGTGGCACATTGAGTTAGTAGCTGGGAGACTTTTGAGATGGGAAGATGACATTAAAAAAATATTTGAGATGGAGAAATGTCAGGCCTTTCTTTAGAAATTAGTTCTTGGGGCTGGAGAGATGGCTTAGCGCTTGTTCTTGCAGAGGATGTGGGTTCAGTTCCCAGTGCGCACAGCAACCCATGATTCTAGTTCCAGGGACCCAGTGCCCTCTTCTGACCTCTGAGCACCAAGCACTCTTGTGATGTCCATACATGCAGGGAAAACACTGCCAATCCATTCACTCACTATGTGGTTTTATACATGCTGACTATCTTCCTATTTTGTTACTGTATGTTTTTGAGGTTAATTTTTATTCTATTTTTAGGAGTTATGGAACAGCACCAGTAAATCTTAATATCAAGGCAGGGGGAAGAGTGTATGGAAATACAGGTAAAATTTGTATTTGCAGCTGCATCAGTATGAAAATATCTCAAATAGGTCCCAAGCAGATTGTCTCAGCTCTTTTCATGGTAATGTTTGACCGCCTTGACACACGGAAGCAGACTTTCTGGGAAAGACATCTCAGGCAGCAGACGTTTGGCCTGTTGTGATTGTGCTGCTCTGCTCATTTTAGAGCCCTGTAAGAGAAACTTTTCTTTGCCCACAAGTGATATAAAACAGCAGTTTAACATGTGGGCATTAGCAACTCCATTGATGTAGTAACCTTTTGTTTTCTGAGACAGTATCTCCTGTAACCTAGACTATTCTTAACCAAGCTGTGTTTTCAAAGCTTGCCTTGGATTCCTGGTCCTCCTGTGTCCATTTCTCAAGTACACAGATGTAGGCGTGTGCTACTATGCTAGGCTGTAATGTCTAAATCCCTAGCCTTTCCATCCTGTTAGTCTTAAAAGTTCCATCACAAAGTTTGCCTTTATCTAGCTTTATTAATCGTCAGGATGGATAGTAAAGGGACATTGGTGTTTCCTCTTTGTCTTCTAGCTCCTTGCTAATGTAGCTTCTTTGCCATTTTGCTTTTCTGTAAAATAGGAACCAAAGTCAAAGGGGTAGACCTTGATGCCCCTGGCAGTATTAATGGAGTGCCACTCTTGGAAGTGGATTTGGATTCTTTTGAAGATAAACCATGGCGGAAACCTGGTAGGATTATTTGGTATTACATTAATCTCAAAAAAGATTTTTAGTATAAAATGATCAGAAAAGTGTTTTGGGTAGCAATATAAAATACTGCCCTTTACAGTGTCTTTTTTTATTGTCCTAAACTAATAATAAGTATTGAGTACTTGAATTATTAAATCTCATTAGTCACTGGAATTAACATAAATGTGGACTCACATTATTTATTATAATGCCATTTCTAAAGGAAAACATTTTGATCAAAATGTTTTTCAGTCTTTGCTTCATTGTGGTAATTTTGAGAACTAGTAAAAATGCAAGAGATGTTAAGACCGATGTCATACAGATATAAGTATTTCTCTTAGCATATATTATTAATAGTGATGGGTTTCCTTATGACCTTGTCACACGTGTCCACAGTCTTTGTTTGGAGTATATCCACTCCTTTGTCTTCTCTGACCCCCTCCAGTCCCCACCAGTACCCTTCACTTCCAAGTTTGCTCCCCTTCTCTTTTCACATCTTCTCTAAGTTTACATTTCTATACCACACCAGATTTTTGATGCTGCCATAGAGTTAAAATGGTTGTGTCCTAAAAGTCTGTTTTATCTTCAGGTGCTGATCTTTCTGATTATTTTAATTATGGCTTTAATGAAGATACTTGGAAAGCTTACTGTGAAAAACAAAAGAGGATACGAATGGGACTTGAAGTTATACCGGTTACTTCAACAACAAATAAAATTACGGTAATTAGTAAATCTTCCAGAGTAACCCTGCCTCTTTTACTGTCCTACTTTGACTCCCTAAATACGTCCCTTTCCCCTAAAAAGGTGATTCAGTACTGTGTGACAGTTTAGTTTCTTGTTGTCTTGACCATGTTTGTTTTTCCCTTTCCTTCCCCTTTAGTTCCATGTTAATGATTACTGTATGTTCTTAGTTCAAATCACAGACTAGCCACAGCTAGTTTGTCTTTATGTGGCCTATCAGTTAAATATTGTGTGGTATCTTAATGGGGAATGTGTTATTTAACTTAGGCCGAAGACTGTACTATGGAAGTTACACCAGGTGCAGAGATCCAAGATGGCAGATTCAATCTTTTTAAGGTGAATTTTAGTCAATTATCCTTGGTTGCTCTCATTTTTGTTCTTGAGTCTGCTCCATACTACTGTCCAAGGGAGAAAATTCAAGTGGAAATCGCTACCTTTTTTCCCAGACCTTCAGCTTCCTGGTGACTTACCCATTTGTTGGTTGTTGTTTACTCTACTTTTGCAAGCATGTGAATTTGTAGCCTATCATACTAACAAACTCCAAGCAAAACTGTTCTTTGCTGTGTGTTGTGACGTAAGGATAATACATATTTGTGGGATATGAAAGTCATGGCTTCAGGTTCAGCATTCATTGAACATCTTATTCTTTTCCTTAGCAAAATTGGAAGGTTTTTGTTTTCCCAATTCTTGAAAGGAGGAGGGATGACGGCAGTGTTTATTCTCTGATGCTGAAGGCATTGGTGTAATAGCAGCTCATAGTTGAGGTCCTTTAAGACTTTCAGATGTCTCTGACAACCGCCTAAGACTTGAGCAGAGACACTGAGTTTGAAAGTTAATACTTAAAAGGAATAGGTCGATGCACATGACATGAAGGTTGACAGGATTAGGTGACATCAGGTCTGACTTGTGGTTTCTTGGGTTCAAAGAATACCACATTTTCATTGCTGCTTTTCCTGAGGTTTGGTTGGGTAGTCTTTCCCCACCTTGGAGGAAATTTCAATTCTTATGTCAGATGGCACTGGGTCAAGTTTAGGTTATGTATCTCAGTGACCTTTTGTGGTCTGGATAGAGAACTCTGTGCCCTTTTGGGGACACCAAAATACTGCCTTATGCAATACATGTGCTATATCTGCAGATGTAACTGCTGTCTGGACACAGTTCTGTGTAGAGACTTTTAGTTTACATCCTACTATAGCTGAGTATTTGGTTCTTTTTCTCTTGTTAATATTTGAAAGTACCTGGTAATATTTACTCTATTGTAATGGTCCTCAACTTTTTAGATGTCTGCTGAGGCATTTAATATTTTGTGATAGATGATTATAACACATACATAGGCAAGTTTAATAATGAGCTGGTTCATTTCATTGGTGTTTTTTTCCCTATGAAGAATGAGAGCTATCATTATAAGCCATCAACTTATACATAGTTTTTTTAATCTTAGATTTGTAAACAGTGAAATAAGAAACAGTTAGGACTGGCTTCTCTTGAAAGTTGTAGATATTTATTTTACATAGGGGCTGTCTGTTGAAGAATATTTATTGAGTTCCTTTTGATTGAGAGGAAGTCATTAATTTTTTTTACATTTCTGATTGATTGATTGATTGATTGATTCTGGATGAATTTTATGGTTGTTGTCCAGTGTTTTTGTTTTTTTGCTTTGATCAGGTGCTTAAATACTAGTAAATCTATTAGAAATACTGATTTGGGGATGATTAATTTCAGTGATTAGGCGAACACTCCCCCCCACCCCTTTGGTTATATTGTGGTCTGTAGGAAATGGTGGAAATAAAGCCATGTAAAAAGACCTTCATCTTAAGCCATTGTACACTTTCGTGTGAGCTGTGGGCAGTCATTAGAAGGATCTTGAGCAGTAGATATTATGCAGATCTGGTTTTTAGAAATGAAATGGCAGCTCAGTGGACTGTAAGAGACATAAAAGGTCAGATGAGGGTTGATGTAATATGTAGTATAGAGTGAAATGAACATGGCTGTACTTAGTGGTGACTGGGCCAAGGAATAGACTGCTGGAGAGTCACAGTTTAAGTGCTCTTCCTACCACAAAGATAGTCAAAGTCAAGTGAGAAACAGCCCAGCAGCCTTTAGAAGGCGTTCTTCCTTTTTATGTTACATAAGCTTTGGTTATAAGTCCAGAGAGTGGTAGAAAGCAACCTCTAGATGCCTTTAGCATCAGTGGTTATCAACATTTTGATATTCAGGAAGTAATAGCCTTTTATGTATCTTGATGTGAGTGAGTTTTATTGGTTTTCTGTTTTGTTTTGTGTTGAGAAGAAGTCTAGCTGTGTAATGCAGGATGGCCTGGAATTGCTAGGTAGCCCACTCTGTCCTTAAGTTCAGAACACAAGTTCTGCCCCAAAGAGCTGGGATTACAGGCATGTCCCACTATATGTGTCCGGCTTTGTTGTTGTTGTTCTTTTGTTTTGTCTTTCCCTATGCCAAGTCAAAGATGAAACTTCAGGTATAAAAGCCTCTCAGGTACAGAAATCTGGTGATTATATAATTTGGGGTGAGGGGTTCCAGGAGAAAGTGACCATTAGAAAAAACATCAACATTCCTTTTTGTTACTTTCTTTCATTTTATGATTTTACTTTCTGTTAGAGTTTCCCTGACTAGCCCAAGCTGACTTCATTCACACTGGCCATCTTCTTACATCAGCCTCCAAAATGCCCAGAGTACAGATGTGTGTCACCTGTGTAGCTTGTAACATTTTCTTAAAAATAGTTTTCTAACCTTATGTTGTACAGCACGAACTCTGCACATACGTATGAATTTGTTCACCAGTATTGGGAACTTGACCCGCTTGCTTTTAGTTTGCAAACACATAGGCTTCATATCTAAGAGCCTTTTTTCTGCTTCTGTTATTACCTCTTACTCTCTTTCTGCACTAGTCCTATAATATCTGGTTTTGCTCTGATTTTTCCATCTCATCTTTCTGAGAGGTTTCTTTTTGACAGTTGGATTCTTCTACTTAGATTTTCGTTTCTGCTGTTAAGTTTTTTCCAAGAAAGTTTTCACTGCTTATCATCTTCCTTTGTTTTTCAGTCTCTCCTCCATCCCCATCTTTGAGAGGATCTTAATGGAAGGCTTATTTTTAATTTTTTGCTTCTGCTGTTTTCTTTCTCTACATAATCTCTTCTTTCTGTTAATTTTTAGCTTTGTTGTTTTCAGCTTCCGATTTGGACTTTTCTCAAATGTTCTTTGTCTTAGTCTTTCGGTAAGGGTGGACCCTACAAACTCTTAGAAGCTCTGTTAATGTGACTAAAACTTACTAACTTAGGATTTCCATAGGCTTGTGATTTGTTTATGTGCTCTTCGCTTTAAGTTGTTTTCCTATGTTATTGTTTTAGTTTTTCTTTTTGTGGGACTCTTGACTTTCAGAACCCTCAGTGTGACTGGAAGGCCTTGCTGGCTGCTTGAGATGTTCCAGGAGCTTGAGCTGTCCTTGCTCTCTGGTTCTGCCATGACTGCAGCCGTGTATGGTGTTTTCTCTTCACTGACTTAGGATTCGCCTTAGTCTCCCCAGTCATTTTCTCTCTCTAATTGCTTGCTTCTAAATACCTGGCTTTGTAACATTTCCTGGTTTTAGTTGCTGTGGGTTGAGATGGGACTATTTACAACTTTCAACTTTTCCTTTTTTCACCCTACTACTATTTGGAGATTGGTAATTTATATTTTTTGTTAATTAGAATTTTAAATACTAATTTATGTTCTTATAAGTATTGCTTATAACATTAAACTTTTATAAATAATGCTATTTTCCAAAAAAACCCAAAAAACTTCAGAACTTTTGCTATAGTGATAGCATAATAATTTGTATGAATATTTAACTTCTTTAAAAAAAAGCTTGTGTGTGTGTGTGTGTGTGTGTGTGTGTGTGTGAGAGAGAGAGAGAGAGAGAGAGAGAGAGAGAGAGCACAGCATGTACCTGGCACACATGTAGGAGATCTAAGGACAACATGCAGGCGCTGGTTTTCTCCATCATGTGGGACTGGAGAAGTGAACTCAGACAGCAGGAGCCGCCTGGCCAACCTGTAGCTTCTCAAGCTTCTAAGTTGTAGTTAAGATGAGTAAGATCTGATGTTAACGTGGTTTCAATAAATCAAGCGTATTATCGTACAGTTATTTCTACAGTGCTAGGTTATGTGAAGTAATGTCCTCATGTTCTGGTTGGACAGATTTTGTGTTTGTCACCCTGAGTGCAGCCTCTGAGGACAAGTGGGTAGTTAGAGTTCGATGTGACGAGGAGGGCAGCTGGGCTAGTGGTTTCAGAACTATTTAATAAGTGTGTTTAAAGAAATGAAGTGTCCAAGTTAGGAAACGTAAACCGTTTTTCAGCTACTGTCTGTTTTGTCTTCTGTCTTCGCTTTCCCTGTTGTAGAGATGCACACACGTGCATGCAGATAGTGGAGATACTCTCTTTCAGTTTGAAGATCTATCCTTTCTCCCACTTTCTTCTTCAGCCTCCTTCCATTTTTCTTTCCAGCTTTTAGTAGACTCTACAACACAATGTGTTCAGCTGGTTGGGGAAAGAAAGTGACATAATGGACATGGACTCTAACCTTTTGTAATGGGAAAGCTAGGTATTGAGTGACTAATGATGCCAATGGTTGCATATTTATACATTCCGTGCTATTTGAAAGACTGAAGAAGTGATATTAAAGCAGACTCTAAAACCAATTAAATAAACTTTAAAAAAAGGGTATTGGCTCAGCCACATCCTGTTGTCCAGACACTTAGGATACAGAGTTTATATGTAGTCAGTGTCTTTAAAGGTCTGGTTGTAGTGACGATAGGCAGATAGCATCATACAGCAAAATATTCAGATAATGATGCTAATCAGAAATTTTAAGAAGAAAATAGAAAATCACAGGAGGGAGTCCGGGAGTGGTCAGGAAGGCTACTCCTCCTATGAGGGATCACTTGAATGACACAGTAGTCCTCTTTTGGCCACTGGGATACACACTAAGATCCCTTGTAATGCCTGAAACTGGGTAGTACTAAACCCTATACCTTCTGTTTGTTTCTCCGTATGCATAATCAAGTTTACTTCTAAGTTAGTCACAGTAAGTGATTAACAATAATAATACAGAGCAATACACTAATAAAATTACTCCAATATGTTCAAAATAATTGTTATAGTATATGATGACTTTTCTGTTGATGTAAGTCAATAACTTATTGAGAGGGAGCACTTGACAGCTCCTCTTTGCTGGTTCTGATTGTCAGCATCACTACTTCTGTGCTTTAGGAGCATTTTTTAAGTTAAGTAAAGGTTAGTCAGACATCAACACTTTTAACAGTTTTAGTATCCCAAGCAGCTGAGTGATTGATTAATAGGATGCCAAAGTATGCATGTGGATGCATAGACAAAGGGATGATTCATGTCCCAGGTAAGATGGAATTGGAAAGGTACAGGCTCTATGTGGTTTACCGTATCAGTTGTCAGTTTTTGGAATTGTTCATGTAAGTTATTTTAGTTTGTTTTTGATCTATAATTGAAGGTACAGAGAGCAATAGCATAGATGGAGGTTGGGAAGACTGCTCTGCCTGAATTAGAGGAGGCTGTGAGATGATCTGGAGAAAGGGTATTACAGACAGAAAGACTAGTTAATTCAGAAACCCTGACAGAGAAGAGGAGCTTACATGTCCAAAAAGACGAGAAAAGGTTATCGTGACTAGCAGTGGTAAACATGGATGGAGAGAGAATAGAAGGAAATGCATTTGGAAGGATACAGTGCCCAAACCATAGGCTGTGTTAAGACACTTGTTTATTCTGCTTGCATTGGGAAGCACTTGGAGACTCTGAACAGAGGAGACATGAGCTGACGTGCATATGTGGTAAGATTGCTTTGCCTCTATACAGAGTTAGACCAGAAGTGGAGAGAGTATCACAGTAGCTGATGCACACTGATGAATTTGCCTGGGGAGCTGACATCCTGTATGTTAACGTGAGCTTGATAAAGGTGTAGTGTTTCGTTCTTGAGAAGTTTAGGAGGTGATAATGCTGTTTTATTAATATGAGGAAAATATGGGGAGGATCAGATTAGGGGAAATTGATAGTTTAGTTTAAGCCATGATAATTTTGAGGTGTCAGTTTGATATGCCAAGAAACTGAATATAAATTGCTGGTATTCATGGGGACAGTTGGGACCTTAATGTTAACCAGTCCTTTAGGCAGAGTAATGTGTTTCTTTTACATCTTTTACCCCATTTTATTTTTTTAAAGAGAGTGTGTGTGTGTGTGTGTGTGTGTGTGTGTGTGTGTGTGTGTGTGTGTGTCATGGGGGTATCCACGCACACATGCTGTGGTGGATTTGTGAGAGGCAGAGGACAATTTTCAGGAATTGTTTTTTTCCTTTCTTGTGGGTCCCAGAAATTAAAACTCATGTTGTGCGACTTAAAAATAAATAAGCACTTTACACTCTGAGCCACCTCATCCCATATTTTTTTCATAGCATTTATTGTATTGTGCTCACTATTTTTGTTGTTTTCTCTGAGAGGTAGAGTTTTGGTTTTGTTTGTTTGTTTTTTCTTTCAGTAATCTGAGCTTTAGGAACAGAGTAGATAGTTAGTAGATGTTTGGTAATTGAATTGTTTACTTCCCGTCACCACATCCTGGCATTTTTACCTGTCAGGTGTGTGTTAAATCCATTTCAGTCTTTTACTTTTGTCTTTCTTGCCTTAGTGATAATCCTAATATCCCATTAGGATCTGTACGTTTTAAATAAATTTGCTTTTAGTATGCAGTAGAGCTTGTTTTCAAATGAACTCAGTGTTAAGGCTTAATTATAGGTAGGTACCAACTGGGTAAAACTGGCCACTACTTAATAGAGGTCTGACTCTTTAAGTTAATACTTAGCTTTATTTCATTAAAAATTTATTTAATAATAATTTTTAATATTTTGACTTATATTAATCCCCCCTTTCCATTCCTTCCTCTAGCCCCTCCCACAGATCCTTCTTGCTCTCAAATTCATTGCCTCTTTTTTTTTTAAAGTGTTGTTACATTTATACATGTGTTCCTAAATATAACTTACTTAGTCTGTATTAGGTGACTTGTATGTATATGATTTCAGGGCTGATCATTTGGTATCGGATAACCAATTAGGGGCTCTTGTTTAGGGAAGACCATTTCTCTCACTTTCAACATTTCCCAGTTGCCCATAGTTCCTAGCTAGGGTTGAAGACCCTGGAACTTTCCCCCTTCTGTGTTAGCATGCCCATTGATGTGGTCATTGTTTTGTTCTTGTTTAAGCAGGCATGCTGATAAACCTAACATTCCTAGGAGACACAGCTTCACAGCAAACTTGCTGTTCCTCTGGCTGTTAAAAATCTTTCTGTCCCTCTTTTCCTCAATGATTCTTGTGCTCTCGATGCAGGAATCAAGTTGTACACGTATTGAGTGGGACTGGACACCACATGATCTTTTGTGTGCTGCATTTGAGCTGTAGAGGTTTTCTATAATGGTCTGCTTCTGTTGCAGAAAGAGTTTCTTTGATAAGGGGTGAAAACTATACTTATCTATGGGCATAAGAATAAATATTTAGGATTTAGTTAGGGATTATGCTAGTTTAGTAAAGTGAAGTGTTCTCCTCCAAGATCTATGACTTCACTAACCCTGGGTAGTTGACTTTATTCCCAGTACCAGGCATTGTTTTTCTCTTATTGAGTGGGCTTTAACTCCTATTAAACAGCTGTTGGTTACAGTCAAGGTTTGCATGCCATCCTAATATCCCTAACTAATACCGTTAAAATAGCCAACTTCCTAAGTATGTAACACCATCAGTTAACTATGCCTTCCTACTCAGCCTTATTCCTCTCACCTTACTTTTCACCCTTACGGTTATCATGCCATGCAGGCTATTGTGGTTCATGGGCATCATAGCTGGCCAGAACTGTTGTTTGCTTCCCTCCCTTGGTAGCTGGAGTGAGGCTCTCTGGTACCATGAAAGCTAGTCCTCAGGGAGGAGACTTTCTGGTCAGAGATCGAACTCTTACTAGCTTAAATGCATAACGATCTTTTTGTTTTCCTGATGTTGATTAATTTGCAGATAAATGATTTCTGAAATTAAATTAATGATTTAAATATATCAATCAAATTATCTGAGATTCTGTTGTCTCTTGCTTCATGAGAAAGGAGAATGATGCTAAATTTAGATGGAGCAGGATAATAGAATTTAAGTAGGGCCTAAAACACTAGGTAAAAATACTAAGTAAGGAAACAGAGGGCTGATTCTTAGTATCTAGGTATGTGGAGCTGGCGTGATAGGCACTGTTACTGGTGATAAGTTAGGGATGTGCAGGAGCAGATTTTCTTTTAATGACTTTTTTTCATACAATATTTTGAAGCATATTCTTTCTCCTCCTCCAACTTCTCCTAGATCCTTCTTACCTCACTGCTCACCCAACTTGATGTTCTGTCTCTTTCTTCCCTCTATTTTAAAAAAAAAAAAAAAAATCAAGCCAAACTCCATAAGACCAAAAAGTACCAAAATAAAAAGTGTACCAAACCCAAAAACAAACAAAAAACCCCATGTAGTCTGTTTTGTATTGGTCATCTTGTGGGCATGTGGCCTTTGATATACCCAGTGACACTCCATTGGAGAAAACTGATTTTCCTATTCTCAGCAGCTATCAGTTGCAAATAGCTTCTTGGTTATGGGTGAAACTTCTTGTCCACTTGCCCTTCTCCATGCTGGTATTTTTTTGGTTTGAATTTGTGCAAGTCTTATGCCTCTCACAGTCTCCAGGAGCTCATATGTGTACCAGTTCTGTTGTGTCTGGATGATGCTCTTTCCTTGGAATCATTCATGACCTCTAGCTCTTACAGGTTTTCTACTTCTGTATGGGTTCCTGAGCCTCACAGGGGGTGGAGGGGTTTGGGGGGGGGGGGTTGTTGATAAAGACATCACATTTAAGACTGAGTGCTCCAGAGTCTCTTACTCTCTGCATATTGTTCAGTCCTGGGTCTCTGTGTTAATTACCATCTACCTCAGTAGGCTTCTCTGATGAGCCTTGAGCAATACTCTGAACTATGAGTATAGCAATAAGTCGTTAGGAGTAATATTGTTGCTTTGTTCCTTGAGCCGATAAGAACAGAAGGTTTCCACTTGGAACCCATGATCTGGCTAGGCCCAGGTGGTTGGCCCCTTTAATGATCTGGTGTCAGATAGAGGCTCCATCTTACGGAGTGGGCCTTAACTCTCATCAAAAGGATTGATTGCTCCCCCCATGTTTTTGTCACGTTGCTCCAGTATATCATGCAAATAGGTGGCCGGTGGACATTGTAGGGTTTGTAGTTGGGGAATATTGACGGTTAGTTTTCTCCTCTGGTGATGTGCCAAGTACCTTCCAGGACCACAAATGTTAGTCATGAGGTG
Organism: Peromyscus californicus insignis; assembly: GCF_007827085.1. Lineage (NCBI taxonomy): Eukaryota > Metazoa > Chordata > Mammalia > Rodentia > Cricetidae > Peromyscus > Peromyscus californicus. The sequence continues at coordinate 68,140,081 of NW_026294424.1, forward strand.
TGAAGTGTTTAGTTGGGCAACAGTCTGATTTCCAGGAACAGATTCTTTGTATTAATGTTGAAGCAAATCACTGTGTGAAGTAGCAAATGGTCAGATTGCTAGTAAAGCTTGTGAGTACAGAAGGGGAAAACTTCAAGGCTTTCCTTGAACTCAGAAACATGGAGTTGTAACCAAGTATATCCTAGGCTAACTTTGCTCATGAACAGTTTGTGAAGAGTTACATTTGGGTTTATTGGGGCTTCTAAGTGACAAACTGAACATTTTAGTAATTGGAATATTTTGATCCTCAAATCCATCTTTGATGCATTTCACCTAATGCTATCTAAGATAGATCCCTTTTAATACATATCCAGGCATGGTACATTCTTCATATTTAACTTCAGAGCAAATGCTACAGACTTAAAAGTGCCTCGTACTTGAGTATCTGTTAAATTAAGCAAAGTAGTAACCCCATTTTTCTTTTTGAAGGTACAGCAAGGGAGAACTGGAAATTCAGAGAAAGAAGCAGCGCTTCCATCTACAAAAGCAGAGTTTACTTCTCCGCCCTCGTTGTTCAAGACTGGCCTGCCACCAAGCAGGTTAGTTAGATCCTTTATAGTCCCAGTGTTGGGATCTTGGCGCTGTGTCTGTGCTGTAATGCTGTGTTAAATATGAATTCTCCCGGGGTTCTACCAGTACAAACTGGACACTCGACCTGTAGTTTGAATCATTATAAACAACTTCTCAGGGTACTATTCCATCTTAAAAAACAAAACACCCAAGTCTGCACGAAATGGAGCATGGTATAGTTACAATAATCTTCCATGCAGAAGTGGTGACTGCTCATGCTGTTCACTGTGTATTATTCTCACATAAAGATTTATTGGACTTCCTAGGTCTAGATCTATGGACTTAAAGGGATTTTTATAAAAGAAATGATAGAAATTTCATCCATAAAAGTCTTATGGCATTCTTTGCTTTCATATAACCCCCAATTTTGTGTTTATAAAATACTGGATAGAAGTAGTAATTATGCAGAAAAAAATGTCCTTTTCGTTCAAATGTAACAATTGTTTCTTTGTGACTCCATTATAAGGAAAATAACAAAGAATAAGTGAAGACCAGGGAAGGTTGAGGATGCCAGCAGTTTAGTCTTGGATTAGATTAAGGTTAACAAGTCTGGGCCTGAAATAAGTCAACTCAGCCATTAAAGATTCTCTGCCAGACTATTTACCTTCTGTTGCTTGCTTAAATTTATGTTCTAGTTTTCTCTTTTCATTTGTTCTTCAGTTTATTACTGTCCTGAGAAATTATACTTTATGATATACACTAATGAGAAGCATTAGGCTCATCTCTAACTAAAATGCTCTTTTATTTGTTTAGGGTTTGTTTGTTTGTTTGTTTGAGACAGGATCTCATTATATAGCCCTGGCTAGCCTGGAACTTGCTGTATAGACCAGGTTGGCCTCAGAATCACAGAGATCTGCCAGCCTCTGCCTCCCACATGCTGGGATTAATGGCATGTTCTGCCATGACCAGTTAAAATAAAGATTCTTAAAGCTTTAATCTAAAGTGAAACATTTAAAAGTAAGCCAAAATTTATATGGATTGCTATAGAAGTATCTCAAATGCTGTAATTTGAACTAAATGAAATTTCATAAAACATTTGATTAACCAATTACAGAAGCTAAAGAGTATTGATCCTTTAATAGATAGTATTTTGGATTTTGGATTTTTCTAAAAGTTCCACTTTGTTTTGTTGAGTTTCTGCTTTTGAATTTTGTTAAGAGGTTGGAATCTTGCCTTAGATTTCTGGGGTTTAAATTCTAACTCAGCAGTCTACTAGTTGAGTGTCTGTGGGCCGACTCTAATTTTCTTAGGTCTGGATTTCCAAATCGGTAAAATGTAGTAATAGTACTTCCATTGAGTCTAACTGCATGTGTCAAGTGAATTAAGTTCTGTAAAGTGTTGTGGAACTGTTTGTCACATGGAAACATTCCTCTAGATACTGTTACAGTGAAACTCTTTAAAAGTCATGGAGTCTTTGTCTCCTTTTGTGTTCCCCTCCTTGTGGGGAGTGTGTTGAATTGTATCACATCTTGTGATGATATAAAAGCTTTGCTTTGAGTTTTCCTCTATTTGAAACGAATGGGGAGCCACGGTGGGGTTTTTAGCAGGCCAATCTGGCTAAGGTTTTCAAGTCTTAATTTAGCTGCTTTACTAAGAGCAGCTTACATTGTGAATAGTGATAGAAAAGGGGACAAGGTGTAAGAGACTGCAACAAATGTGTAGGCAAGAGATAATGGTGTCCTGGACCAAGGTGATTATGAATGGTCAGAATAGTTAGCTACTGGGTGTATTCCAAAGGCTTGCAATGGCATGTCTGGGTTGGTTTGTTGTATATTATAGAGAAAAGTTATTCTCATTGAATTCAAGGATTTTGCCTTGCTCAATACAAATGTCATGATGGTGTCATTTAAGAGATGGAGAGGATTACAAGAGGAATGGCTTGGAGAGAGAGGACAAGGCATTCAGTGGAGGGGATAGAAGTCAAGGTGCCGGTGTAATATGAAAGTGGGAGTTGGAGGGTTGGATAATGTCTTTGGAATAAGGAAAAGAGTATTGGCTGAAGACAGTGATCACTGTTCAAATGCTATTGAAAGTGGAGCTGGGAAATTCAACTAGACCATCAAAAACGTATTGATCCAGAGTGGATAGAGGACAGCCTTGAGATACTAACGGAATGAATGGTAATCAGTAACAAAGGACCAATAAGGAGGCATAGATGAAAGTTAGTGTATGGAGTGGTTAACTGTCAAGCATTAGTGATAAATTGGTCAGGAAGATGAAGATCAAATGTCTATTAGATTTTCAGGTATGATAGTCACTGAAGATCTTGACCAAGATCGTGTACAAGGTAAATTGAAAAGACTTAAATGGCTTCAACAGAAACAAGAGATCTTCCTTTACTCCCAGCACTTAGGAGACAGAGGCAGAGGCAGGTAGGTCTCTGTGAGTTCAAGGCCAGTCTGGTCTACAGAGTGAGCTCCAGGACAGCTAGACTATATAGAGAGACACTTTCTAAAAATCAAAGCAGAAATGAGAGGAATTGAAAAGTAAAAATATGATCAACTTTAAGACTATTTTCTCTTGTCTGTGGGGCTAGAACCAGGGAAATAGGGACATGTGAGGCCAGATTTTTCAAGGTAAAAGAAACTGCAGCATATAGTGTACTTGAGAATGAGTTAGTTAGAAATCTTAATGATCGAGAAGTAAGGAAGGGGGACAGTTGTAGAGCAGTGTTCTTAGTTAGACCGAAGGGAACAGGGTATGAATGCATGGGTGGTAAACAACTTTCTAACTGGAGAGAATGTGCTGTACTTGGGGTTTTCAAGTCTCAGTTTAGTTTCTTTGCTAAGAACAACATGTAGAGTGAGAAAAGGTAGAAACAGGGACCCTTGTAGGAGATTGCAGCAAGTACCTAGACAAAAAAAAATAATGAGAACAATGGGACACTCTCGTAGATTGCTACCCTTTTTCTCTCCTAGGAAAATGAGATAAAGACTTAGCAGGGCAGACTAAAGATGGTAGAGTGGGTGTTAATGTTTGAAAAGAGAAGCCTGAAGTAGTCTTTTTTTGGAGTAGGTGAATAAACTTTTGTGTAAAAAAAGAATAGGATCACTTGGCAGTAGTTGGAGGGAAACAGAGTTCGAAGGCTTACTTCAAAATGGGAGAAACAATGTTTTTATATGTTGATGGAAATGAGTTAATAAAATGAAAAGTTAATGGATTTGTGTTTGCAGTTTGTTAGATTGAAGCCAAGGTCTAAAATGAGCCAAGTCAAGTGTGCTTTAGATGTGCTCATGAAGAGTAGTTACAGTTGTATTTCACAGGAGTGGAGGTTATGCCAGGCAATAACTAAGGGACAGAGGGCCCCAAAAAGTGAATGTGTATTCAAGGGGTGATAATAGTAATGACTGGACCTAAGTAGAGATAAAGACATTGGAAGATATGCATAAAGATGGAATGAAAAAGATGGTAAGGGACAGAAAAACACCTGGTGAAGAAAGGATGGGAAATTAGCAGGCCCGTCACCACTTCAAGTATGAGTAATTGCCCTTGCAACTGATAGGAACATACCTAGCATGCTTTTCTCGTCACTTCTGAATATAAAGGGCAGTGCTCATTCCTCGTTAGGAAAATTTGTTTTCTGGATTTATCTTCAGTTAATCAAAAATAGACTTTTAGAATCTTTGTAAACTAATTCCCTAAAAACCGTGTGTGTGTGTGTGTGGGCGCGGGGCTCATTTTATATATATGAAAATTAGATAAAATCTTTGGAAATAAATTTTTATTGAGTTTAGGAGGAAGATAGTATTGTCAGTACTGAGACATAAACCAGATTTAAGAGTAGTGATCTGTGATACTGGCCTAAGCACTAGATCTCCATTGCTAAAATCTTACATGCCTTACTAATGTGTAGGTGGCTGTTTGCAGAGACCTTCTGAAATTTGGAATTGGTAGAAATGGTGAGTTTGCAACTTCGGAACTTCCCAGCAAGCTGCCATACTTAAGGAAAGGTCTACATTTGCTATATCAGAATGCTTTGTTTAGTCTTTAAGTTCTCATATTATTTCTTTTCTTTTGAAGTACATATCTATGGAAAAGTGATAGGCGTTTACATCTTGATAAGATTTTACAAATACAGTATATTGTTGTAAACTAGCAAGTACATTGGAAAACAAATCTTTGCTATTCTTTTCTTTGTTGTTTTCATTTTGTACTGTTCTGTTTTGACAAGTATTCAAACTTAAGCGTTCCAAGTAAAGCCCAGAGAACCTCATCTACACAGTTCACTAGGTTCTAACATGTTGTATTTGCTTCTTAAAAATACTTCTCTCTCAACTGTTTGGATGCTAATTTGGATGGTAACTATTGGATGCATGCTTCTCTTAACCTCTAAACACTTCACCTTGTATTTCTTAGGAATATGGGTGGACGTTTTATTACATAACTATAAATAGGGCAGTTATCAAAGTCAGGAAAATCTAATGCTGACTCAATCCTTTGTCTAATACCCAGATCATCAATTTTGCCAGTTATCTCAATATTGTCCTTTACTGAATTCCTTTTCTTTTTGACCTTGGACTCAGTCCAGGGTCATTCATTTGAGCTCTCTCTTCAGATGTTTACCATCTAGAGCAGCTTCTCAAGCCTTCGGTTGCATTTTAGAAGAGTGCAATCCGGTTGTTTTAGAGATGGTTCCTCAGTCGGACTTTGCCAGTTCCTCCTCATTATTAGATGGGCTTGTACTTTGAGACTGTTGTGTAAATGATGCTGTGTTCTCCTCTTCAGTGCACCAGCCTCAAGAGAAATAACCCATTTGCCCCACTTGTCTTTTACTAATGATGGTGAATCTAGTGAGTTACTTGTGCTCATGCCTTTCCGGCTCTACATCAAGTTCCTGTTTCTCCTTTTGCATTTAAGAAGTCATTTTTGCATTGGTAATGTTGCTCGGTTTTAGAAAAACTGCTTGCCCTTAGCATGTGCAAGGCCCTGGGTCTGATTCCTAGCACCATTAAAAAAAAGTAATTTTGCAGAGAAACTAGGTATAAATGTCCTAACTTCCCAAGAACTTTAGCATCTGTTGATGATTTTTATAATAACTAAGTTGCTATTATAATGTCTTTAAAACAATAATTAACTTTTAACATTTTGTTTAAATTATCTTGTTAATGTGTATGGGTGTTTTGCATGCATATAAGTCTGTGCACTGTATGTGTGTGGTACCACAGAAGTCACAAGAGTATGTTGGATCCTTTGGAACAGACAAGGCTGAGACTTGAACCTAGGTCCTCTAGAAGAGCTCTCAGTGCTCTTGACCACTGAGCCATCTACCTTGCTTTTATGAGTATTTTGCCTGCATGTATGTACATGTACCATATGTGTATCTGGTTCCTAAGGAAGCAAGAAGAGGATGCTGGATCCCTTGGGATCATATGGGTGCAAAGAACCAAACCTGGGTTCTCTGAAAGAACAAGTGCTCTTAACCACTGAGCCATCTCTCCAGCTCCTGCTTTTCAGTGTTTTTGAAACAAGATTTTGCCATGTAGCTTAGGCTATCACAATCCTTCCACCTCACCCTTTCCAGTGCTGGCATTGCCAACATGCCTCACAAAGTGTATGAGTTCTTACGTGTAGAAGGACGTGTGTGTGTGTGTGTGTGTGTGTGTGTGTGTGTGTGTGTGTGTGTGTGTGCGCGCGTGCACCCGCCTGTATGTGTGCATGTATGTGATTTTATATAGTAATTTGTTTTGATGTGTCAAATTTTCCCAATTGACTGGTGGGAGTGGCTTCAAAATTGCTTTTGACTGTGTGTGTGTGTGTATGTGTATGTGTGTGTGTGTATGTATGTGTGTGTGTATGTGTGTGTGTGTATATATGTATGTGTGTGTGTGTATATATGTGTGTGTGTGTGTGTGTGTGTGTGTGTATGATCTCTGCTTTTTGCCATTAGCAGGGTATTCCAAGCTCATCTTGTACTTCCCTGATTTCTTTTAAGACATTTACTCATCTTAGGAGGAATACTAATTGAAAAGCAAGATCAGGCTGATAGCTGTGATCGTTGCACTGGGGTGTCATTTATTTTCAGGGCCTTTTAAGCACTTAACAGCTTGGGGGAAACAGCAATTTCAGTATGAAAGTATCACTTGCATATTTTTAAATAAAGTTTGAGTCATGAAATCATGTTTCTTTTACATCCAGTTTGATACCACAGATGCTTCCTTTCTCAGAACTAGTTCATATTATGTCTCTTTGTTCTCAAAGTGATAATCTGGCCCCCAGCAGCTTCAGTCTGTTACTCATTTGATTGGTAATCAAATGTAATCTTAATAGATTTGGGATTTCTGCTTAGCTATTAACACACACACAATTAAAGAGTTCTTTCTACTCTGGTTTAGACTGGGGGTGAATGGGGAAACATTTCTTCATGTGCTTCAGTGTCACAGGTTCCTTTGGTCTCTTCACTGTAGCATCTTTTCCTCCATGACTACTGGTGGAATTTCTTTTCCCATGTGTAAATAGTGAACTCAGAGACACGGACAGGGCTATCCAGTGGATACATGGAGCTGTCACTTTCTTTTTTTTCTTTGATTTTAGTGAGAGATTCCCTTCAGTTCATTTGTAGTTCATTTTTCCCTGGGTGCGTGTTTACAGAAGTAGACTTGGAAATGTGTGTAGTTTTAGTAGCTTTGAAACAATCTTTCCCAGGATTGGCGAGAATGGAAATAGCTGGACTTACTTTTGTGACAGTCTTCCTGTGTAGTCCTAGCTGGTGAACTTCCTGCCTCAGCCCTGTGAGTGCCACTGTGCCTAGCTAACCTTTGAATGGAGTGTGTCACTGAAGAGAAAATAGCTTTGGAAATGTGCTTGGAAAGAGTTGTTCCTTTGCAGTGAAATTTTAGTTTATCATAGGTTTTTATGAAACAAATCTGCGTACTGCTATAAACTGGTTGTACTGACAAATACGGGTTACTGAGGAGCATAGAAGAAAACAACACCAGTTTTGAGTGAGATTTTGTGAAACAGCAGAAATTGTTATTAATTCATAAAGGCAACAAATTTGTTTTTTGATAATTTTTTGGGCACACCCTTGGTTCTTTTTTCATTTCTGCATCTTGACACCATACTATGTTGAAACCTATTTCTAATAGTATTCAAGAGTTAACAAGTTGGTGATAACAACATCTAAATTAAAATGCCTGCAGTAGTCAGTTCTCCAGCAAATGCTTCATGACTTGAAAAGAATGGCACTGTAGGAACATGTCAGAGCACCTTAGAAAAAGCATGCCAAGGAAAATAAACAGGACAAGGGGGGTTAGAGACAACAGTATGTAAGAAAAAACGTAGCAAATTTATCTCACCAGAAACAGCACCTCTTCTCAGTCTCAGACAAGTACTGCCTCCAGAAAAGCCAGTTCAAGCGTTGGGAAGTGGCAGGATCGATATGGGAGGGCCGAGTCACCCGACCTAAGGTAAGGCTGTTTTTAAACCTTGGCTACTTCCTCGTCTTTAGATCACTGGTATTACTGTGTCTCTTAGTATATAATAAGGTAACTAGTTTTGAGACTATACCATATTTCTCCCCAATGATGCTTTTTCAGAGTGCATTGAGGCATTTTACTGAGACCCAGCATGTGTCTTCCTCATCCTTTTGGCCTTTCATAGTATGTAATTGTTACATTGAACCACACTAATTATGGTGTTCTGAACTTGCTTTTCTTTCCCCCTTGATGCATGTTAATTCTTTGTTTTTATACATTCTTTTATGATATTCTCAGCTGTTTTTCACTGCTTATGCATGAAGTGTAACTTTCTGAACTAGTTTTAGGACTTGCAAATTTGACTCCACAGAATTTTTCTAATCCTATCCAGCTACCGTGTCTCAGCCTGCTCTTCCTGTAGTGGGTCTCTACCGGCTGCCCTAGGTTGTGTGTTTCTCTAGTTAGCGGGTTGACTCATGATCCCGCCATCCATAGACTTTTGATTTGTGTTTTAAATGTCCTCACAGTGTGAACAGCCATAGACACACTATAATTTCTAAGTCAGCGAAATGGGACTAACTCATTTCTAAAGGATACAGTGAGCAGTGCTGTCCACGCAGAATGTATTGCTAACAGTAGTTAGTGTGAGAGATAATAGTTTAGTGTACGACTCAGAAGTTTATATAGCCCAGGGTAATTTTAACATGCCCTTTGAGAGTATTACAACCAAACAAGGAATAATTTTGCTGTTTGGCTTTGTTTGTGTTGTTGAAGAATTTTTTGCTTCCTTTGTCTAAATCATGTACTAATGATCTGGTGGTGGTTTGCTCTTAATAACTTTAATGTAAAAGCTTTTAGATATGCAAATTATGGCAGGTGCTTTTGATTGTAGCATTTTACAAAAAGCAGAGGGGGCAGCACTATCCAAAGAAAGTTTGATTTTCATTTTTTTTTTCCCCATAGAAGCTTAATTATATATTCTTAGTGAATTGTAAAAATTTCTAGTCAGTTTGAGGTTTGCTATTAGAAAAGAATAAGTTATTTATGTCAAAGAAAAAAATAGGCATTCATGTCAGAGACAGTATTTTGACTTTTTAAAAAATACTCCTAACTATCCGTCTAGTAACTGAGAAGGTAAAAATTTTCAGAACAATTTTATGTGATTTTTTTTGATGGGTTAAGAATGGAAAAAAAAAAAAAAAAAAAAAAAGAAAGAAGGGGGCTGGAGAGCCGGCTCAGAGGTTAAAAGCACTGACTGCTCTTGTGGAGGACCAGGTTTAGTTTCCAGTACACAGTGTGCTGATTCACAATCACCAGTAACTGCAGTTCCAGGCAACCGATGCCCTCTTCTGCCCTCCACGGCCACCAGGCATGCATGTGATGCACAGACAGGTGTGCACACAAAACACTCTTACACAGTCAGTAAATACAGCCAGCAAAATACACAGTAGCTTTAAAAAAAGAATGAAAACAGTGACTTATTTTAATAGTCTTTATTAGCAAATTTTAATTATACTTAAATGACACTAAAATTTTACATGTGTAATCAAGAGAAATTTAAAATTATTTTAGGTAAAGTTAGTTCTAATATGTGGAGTCAAACAGAATGAATTTTTTCATATTGTTAGCAATTAAATGTAATTCAGAATTTTAATACTTGTATTAGTGGTACTTCTATATAATAATTTGATTAGTGTATAATAATTGAATTTATTTTTATCCTGACTAGCCATATTACTGCCCAGATTGACTTAGAGGCTTGATTCTGAGTGGGCTGAAAGGTTCACATCAAATGCTAGCTTGCAATGGAGTTTGGCAGTAGAATGACAGCAGTAACTCTACTGAGAGCTGGCATTGGGTAACATTTATAGCCTCACAGAGTCCTTTATGTAATGTTCATTTAATTTATATTTTTTGCCTCTTGATTACCAGCCAGTTTCAGCAGGGTATTATGTGTTTTCATTTGCAAGATGAATGATGGACAATTTTGCAGTAGACCTACTACACAATACTTCCTCTACATTCTTTCTCTTGATTTGTGCTCTTCAGACCATCTAAAATATCCCTCATTCCCATTCGTGTATTTATGTTGATCTTGTGTGTTGGTTCATTCTTTCCTGTAGTAGCTTAAGAGAGGTTACAGCCATATGTTTAGATATATGACCTGATTGAGACACCTCACCAGCTATAACTGTCTTCTATTGGGAATATGAAAATTTCAAATGCTGGGGTTTGGAGAGATTGCTCAGTGGTTAGGCTCACTTGTTGCGCTTGCAGAGGACGCGTGTTCAGTTCCCAGCACCCAGATGGAGGCTCACAACTATCTAATTGTGGTTCCAGGGGATCATACCTCCTCTTCTACCTTTATAGGCACCACACACACAGTGTACAGACAAGCATGCAGGAAAAACATCCATACATATAAAATAATTAATTGTTTTAGTATAAGAAAAATTCAAATGTTATTTTTTTCTTAGAGAATAAATCTTTGAAATGTCTGCTCCCCAGTTTTTGTTGTGAAAAACTCTTCAGAAATATAAAGCTAGAAAATGTTCTCGATTTTCTTTGTAGCAGCAACTCATTTGTAAATTTGCTTCACACAGTGGCCTCTCATCTGCGTTTTACACACACCCGAGGTTTGGGATCTCTTGTTCCTTCTTCGAAAGCTCTATGTGCTAGAGCACTCGCTCTTCCTTAGATGAGACTTGATCTCTGTTGGATAGACTCCCCTGACTGACTGAGCCTCGCACTCTGATGCTGTACACAGCATTTGAGAATGGAGCTGTGAAATCCATTTTTGCTTCTGTTGTACAGATACTGCAGAGTTTGTCTGGTTTTGGTGCTTTTCAAAGTGTATATAGTTGTAACTCATTTCTCAGTCCCAGTCAGTTTGGCGATTCTAAGTGATATTTGTTGGGTTTTGTCATTAGGCTTTTTATAATAAAATCATGTTTGCTTTTAATATTGTACTTTTCCTTTATGATAAGCAACATTTTACAAAACTCCATTTTTTTAAATGTAATAAATATGTTCTGGATTTCTTAGGCAAAACACATTTCTTGTGTGTTTTATTACCAATAAGATTTAAAAACTACTGTAATCTATCATACTTTCTTCCAAAAAGAATTCACAGTTTTGCTCTGTATTCTCGTATGTAAAAGTGTGAATAATAGTTGTCGTGCCATAAGTTATGAGTTATAAATGTAAGTAAAGTGCTCAGTCAATACAAGTGCTAAATTACCGACAAGCAATCTCCAACTAGTGCTTTATTTTTATCATATGCACTAAAGAGCTGTGCACTGTGGATGCCTTTGCCCTGCCTGCTGAAAGTGGGTAGCTTAGACATACAGTTATGACAGAGATTAGCAAATAGCCTGTACCTGTCTTCGTGTGACCTCTAGTTGCCATTGAGAAATCCCAGTTTTATCTTTGTTAGCAGCCCTTAACTCTTTCTGGGACATCAGAATCATCAAAATAAGACATTTTAATTTGATTTCAGAGATGGTTTCATATTTGCAGGATATTTACAAGATGGAAACTTATGAACAAGAGCCTATTTAAGCTGTAGATAAACTCAGATATCCAGAGTGCTTAGTCTCTGTCTCTGCTTCTTACCATACAGTTGCGTCTAATATCAAGAATGGTGAGAACAGCAGTAGCGGAGTCGGCGGTACTGAGCAGATCTGGGGGCCTGGTTAGCTAGATGCACTGTGTTGACGTCTGAGTTCCGGCAGCTCTTCTTGTCGTGAAGCACTGCTGAGAGTTTTCATGTAATAAATAAACTGTCTGCTGGGAATTTCCATGGAGAGCTGCTAGAGAACTTGCCGAGCATACATGAGACCGTGGGTTTAATCCTTGGGATGGTGGAGTGGGAAAGTTGATGGGGACACATTCTGGGACTAATGTGATTCAGTGTATTCCGTCATGTGGCTCAGGACTAATGGAGTTTGACATTAGTCCATTGTGTTATATGTTACTTTTGTTTACTTTGCTTCATCTATGAACATGTCATAATCCACTTGTGAACAAAATGTCAAATTCATTCTGATAAAAGGGAATTAATTGATGTGGTTTATTCAAAAACCTGGGCCAGGAAGTCTTAGGGCATGGAGGCAACTGCAGTGTTTTGGACTTCCTGGGGGTGTGTTCTGAAGACTGATTTCTCCACTGTTACGTTTTACAAACATGGTGTTTACCATCTTACATTTCTTGTGATTACACCACTTAAAGCTTAGAAAACTAGTGTGTTCTTCATTTAAGGTAAAGTTGAAGAGCTGCATGCTTCCTGGTATCCCTGGAGTTTTTAAAGCCACAGTGCTAAGAGACAATTTATTAGGAATCATAGAGAAAAGTCAGTCTCGTACTGAGGCTTCCTTTTCAATGGATGTCTTATGGAGTCAGGGAATTTGTAGTCTGAACTACAAATCCAAACAAATGTGGCAGGGTAATTTTGATGGGAATACATTTAAAACTTCAAGAGGGGACCGGTTCTGTAGTGGGGAAGAGTAGGAAAGGAAGTAGATTTTGATATTGACATTTTCATGACTATAAATGGTGAGGGAAATAAACACCATGTCTGACAGTATGTTGGATTCCAAGGGCAGAGGGCACGTGCTTTAATAGGAAGCAGTGATCTGTATAATTTTGTATTATTTTAAGTTTTAGGATACAAATTGGAAGACTTGCTTCCCTCACGTTTGGATTATTCTCTTATATGTGAAAGTTTGGGTATTTTCCCAGTTATAGTGGGATATTATTATGAATCAGGGTCTTAGTTGTTAAGAAAGCTTGCTACTCTCTTGCAGAGGACTGGTGTTTGATTTCCAGCACCCCACATCCTCTGGCTGTGAGCTGCCTATAGCTTCAGCTCCCTGGAATCTAACACTCTCTTCTGACCTCCATGACCGTCTTCAAACACCTGAATAAAAATAAATGTAAATCTTTAAACATAATGTCTCTAAGTTGTGTGCGCTACTCTTGCTCATTGCTTTTATGGAAATGCTAGGAAGTCAATGATCTACTGAAATTAGAAAGGCTTGAACATTGTTTTATTGTATTAAAAGTGTACAGAAGAGAGTCAGCACGAAATGGTCATTGTTGACATTGGTTTGTATCTGAGCTTTTTCATAGATGGTTGAGTCTGGTATAGAAAGAGACAGTGAAGGATGCTGACTTGTACTTGGATGACATCTCTGATGTCCTTGTGTACTTTAATGACGGGGCCTCTTTATTCTTATGGTTGTAAAATGATAGTTACTGGAAACAAACTGGCTAATGCATTATTTCCAGAAAAAGTCCTAGTGTTTTCAAAGGTGAATTAATTACTTTGTTGGAAGGAAGCATACATAGTTCATGGGATTAGAAGGTATCAGGCATGAAAATTGGTTTTGCCATCCAATTATTATGTCAATTAATTATACTCTGCACTTTGATGTTACCATATCCAACAATTATACACTAATTTTGTTTTATATTTGTTTATTTACGCTTTAATGGAGTTCTCTTAAGGATTTCTTTTTCTTCTGTGAAGTTTTGAAGTTTGAACTGTTAGGACTGAAAAGTGAAACAAGTCTTACATCCACTTTTCAGAGCCTGTTTCTGAAGTGATTTCCTTTTTCTTATTCAGCATATATGCTTTTAAACGTCCTTCCTCAGCTACATAGTAGCTTTTATTAAAAAAGAAAAGTAGCCTACTGTTTCTGTTGACTTTGTAGCATGGTTCCTGGTAGATCATTTATCCTTACCTCTCAAACTTGAGAGGGATGGTAAATACCAAGGACAGGCAAGCCAGGCTTCTGGGTGCTTACAGTGTTTATCTGAAGGAGAGTTACTAGAAAGGAGAAACTGGTTTCCTTTTTCCTTTTAACATTTTCCTTTTAACATTTCACTAAAGAGAATGGCGGATGAGCTGTGTTTGTGTGTGAAAACGACCATTATCTCTTTTCAAGCCTTTTTGGAGAACTAAGTGTTTGAGGAATAGAATTATTTGTTGAATTAATTGTCATAGCTAACAGATTTTATTTCAGCTTGTCTAGCATTTACTATCTGATTCTATTCCATGAAGGTAAATTTGTTTGCAAACTACTTTAGTAAAATTATTTTAAAAAAAAAATCAGATTACAAAGTAGTGAGAATCTACGTCAGAGATATTCTTTCAATACATTTTTATTTTAAAAGTACACCATAAAGACTGTGTATTTGTTAATGTTTCTATTCTTCAGTCATCTAATTAGATGAAACTGAATTGCTTCAACTCTTGTGTTTCAGGAGATTACCTGGTGCAATTGATGTCATTGGTCAGACAATAACCATCAGTCGAGTAGAAGGAAGACGCCGGGCCAACGAGAACAGCAATATACAGGTTTCTATTTCAAAACCAGCCATTGTGTGTTCTTGTTTAACTGATGCCATGTGTGCATGTGTGCATGCATGTAGACCCCCATAGTGCTAGTCTCTGTCAGTTGCTTTCAGTGTTATGAAGGGATTTCATATGCAAAACCATCAGCCTTATCTATACTTATTAGAAAAACTTCCCATTTAGAATTTATAACCTCAATTTCTGTGAATGAAGTTTTCCTTTGCTTGTTAGAAACATACCGTATAATTTCATTGAAAAGAAAGGGAAGGGGAAATCAACCTAGAATTCTACTACCTAGATGTTTATTGTCAATAAAGCATATAAAATGTGCTTTTTAGCATTTATATGCTTCTTAGCATTTTAAAGGTAATTTTTGTAAAACAGAAGATAGTTATTCCTATCATTAAATTGTTACGATTTCTTGAAATGGTTTTCAATTTTAATAAGTTATGAGTAGAACATTGTACATTGTAATAAGTAGATTATTGTACTTAAATGTAGAAAAAAGTTAATAAAAATAATTACATATTTGCCGGGTGGTGGTGGCTCAAGCCTTTAATCCCAGCACTCGGGAGGCAGAGCCCGGAGGATCTCTGTGTGTTTGAGGCCAGCCTGGTCTACAGAGCGAGATCCAGGACAGGCTCCAAAGCTACACAGAGAAACCCTGTCTCAAAAAACAAAGCAAAACAAAACAAAATTATATATCTAAATGGTATGTTTTAGTAAGAATTCAAGAGTGTATATAGTGCGTTAGCTGGCTTTGCTATCTGTACACCTCATTGCACAATCGGAATGTATCATGGGACGGTTAAAAGTCCCAGTTTGTGTGGTCACCTTCCTGCATTGCTTTGATATGTTTGGGTCTTCTAGTTCGTATCTAATCACACAGTCAACACTGCACTTTTGCCAGGGGAACTTTTGCTCTTAGAGAGGCTCACATAAAAAGTTATTTACATTCATAACTGCTTCTTTTCCACCTATTAACACGTGCTTAACACTTTACCATGTGGTGAGATTAGGTCCTCAAATGCCTGGCTTACTTACTTGCATGGGAGTTTCTCAGGGCTAGATAGTATTGATCATTGGTGTAACTCACTCCAATACTTGAACTTTGCCCGAGGTTAAATTGTGGCACTTGCTGTATTGTGTTTGCAAAGTGTTTATTTATAACTTGAAATGCTTTGATTAGTTCTTAATTGAAAAAGAATTGGTAGTCTAGTTCTTTGAACTGGGCTTTGAGTATGAACATTTTAAAAAGGAGGTGTGTGAACATGTACTCACATGTGTGCATACAAGTCTACATCACATAGAAACGTTGCTCCCCCACCTGTGTGAGAATTAAAGCCACCTGTTATTTCACTTGTTAGAGTGGATAAAGTGAACTTACTAAGATTCAACTTTTCGAACATTGATTTATCTTTCTCATTAATTATGCTTTAATTTTAGGTCCTTTCTGACAGATCTGCTACTGAAGTAGACAACAATTTCAGCAAACCACCTCCATTTTTCCCTCCAGGGGCTCCTCCTACTCACCTTCCACCTCCTCCATTTCTTCCACCTCCTCCCACTGTCAGCACTGCCCCACCTCTGATCCCACCTCCAGGTAAGACGTGGGGAAAGGCCTTTGATTAACTCGGGTTCTTTTCCTTTGGGCTGAAGTGAGAATATATATTTGGAAATCCTAATTTGATTGATTATACTGCATTAAAAGTAACATTTTATCTTCAGTAGATTCATACTGAATCTTGTTATTTATTCTTGTATTTACTATTGACTATTGTTTCTTGTTATTTCAGCATAGTGAAGATACTATTTTAAAGTAGAAAAGAATAAACAGATAATAATATTGACCTTGAAGTATAATAATAAGTACAAACTGAAGTTGCTCTTAGTGTGTGGAGAAATCCTTCCCAAATATTAAACTGTATGTTGACTTGTATTGAAAAAGGTTCTAAAGTGACTTTTAGAAATAAATAGGTCCAAAAAATGGTATTTTGTGAGATTGGAATCAGTTTAGTGGTAAGTCTTTTGTGTGATGGTTTCCATTTAGGAGATGACCACTGAGGCTTGTGTTTAATGTTTATTTCTTTAAGCAAGACAGAAAATCAGTTTTATCATGTTTTTAACTACTTTTGATAGTTAGAAACCCAGAACCTTAGTAATACAGGAAAACGTCTGCAAGCAGTCTCCACAGCTCACCCAGTGGACTCTTCCCTTCCTTCAGTCAGTTTTCAGTGCTTCTCGCCGTCACCAGCTCTTTATGACACTGGCAGGTGGATTGAGATTTCAGTGACATTCTGTTGGCAGTGGAGAATGCCAATAGTAGATGGAAAACATTAGCTTCAGGCCCTAGTTAAGTCTAAGGAAACATGCATTAGGATTTGCCTTCTAGTAAAATCACTCTGTTTTTAATAGGCATGGTGAGTGAGCTGCCCTCTCTAAGGTGCCTGTTGTGCTCAGTCCAGAGCCACCTACCTCTTCCCCAGTGCTTACCCTTGACCTGCAATGTCAGCTCCTCTGTCTGCACCTGTGTCCCTCGCACCCCACAGTCCTTTACTGTCCTTCAACTCTGAACTACGATTAGAAAATACTATGAGAAATGCTCTTTAGAAAAATCTGTTATCTTGGAGCAGAGGTTTTGAAATGCTGTAGGACTAATGTTCCCTCCAAGATAGTGTTTCTAAACAAACAGAGCACAGACCATTGCCAAGTCCACCATAGACTAGACTTGTGAATCTTAAGTCTTTGTTGAGAATTAGCTAGATAAAAGGTGACTCATAATGATGATACAGTGTGATTCCTAAATGAAGCCCTTATTCTCTGAAGAAAAAAAGAGTGTTAAGGTGCAAAAATAATGAAATTTTGAGTAAAGTACTAACGTTCTTTTTGAAAATTTAAAAATCTTAAAAAATTATTTTTAATCAACAGATATATTTGTTTATGAGGCACAATGTGTTTTGATTTATGTATTTATACTACGGAATGATTTTAAGCTTACTAACATATCTTATTTCACATACTCAACATATTTTATGATAAAACTACTTAAAATCTATCTTAAAGATTTTGAGTTAAAATGTGTATATGTTTGTGTGTGTCTGTGTATATGTTCAGATGTCCACAGAGGCTACAGGTACAGATCCCTTTGCAGCTGGAGTTACATGCTGTTGTGAACTGCCTGATGTGGGTACTGGGAACTGATTTTAGATCCTTTGGAAGAGCAATATGTCCTCTTAACAGCTGAGTCATCTTTCTAGCCTCAAAACCTATTCTTTTAGCGATTTTGAAATAAACAGTTGTAATTAACTGTAGTCACTGCTGTACAGTAAATGTGTAAGACTGAAGCTTTGTACCCTAGTGAACATTTCCTATTTCCAACTCTCATCCTAGCTTCTGATAACTTCCGTTTTACTCTGCATTTCTCTGAGTTTGTCTGTTAGATTTCACCTGTGAGTTCATTCAGTGTTTGACCTCTTGTATCTGTTTTGATTTGCCTAGTATAATGTTCTCCAGATGCATGCATGTTTTTGCAAGTGACCAAGAAAATGAAAAAAAAAGTTCTTATTTACTAATAAAGCAGTGTATTTTAAAATGAGTTTTCCAATGAAAGCGGAAGGGAAAAGGTATGAAATAGTGAAAAATACTGTGCTGTTATAAAATACCAGGATATTGCTCATAGATTGGCAAGGGCAGTATGTGGAAGATTTTTACTTTATCAAATGGCAAAATCACACTCATTTCTGTTGTTTTACTTGATAACTGTGGCTGCCTTTTAAGCAGTGACTGTCCTAATCAGAGATTGCAACTCCGCAGCTATGATTAGACCACAGGGGCCGCAGTCTGAGGGGATGCTGTTCCCTCAGGCACCGACTCTTTCAATGCTACTAAGGGAACTTATCTAAGTCCCTATCCCTCTTAAAGAACTTGAGATTCAAAGGTTAAGGTGGAATTCTCCTTGCTCAGAGAGGCTGAAGAGCAAGTGCTAACCTTCTTCCTTCTAGCATCTTTCAGAAAACCTAGTGTTCTTCCCTCAGCCCCACTTACAAGCCCTTGCCACATGTGGTTCCTCCTACCACTGCCTGTCAGCTCCTTGCTGACTCAGCCTCCTGCTTGCAGGTTAATTTTATTTAGTCAAACAAATGTAACACATCTTTGCATTGTTAACAAAAGATGTATGAAGAGATGCACCACACTTTAAAATAATATTCAAAACTCATTTCTTTAACCTTACCCTTGTTTATAATAACAATAAGTCTTAGGTGGACCGATGGCTCCCTAGGTGGGGCACTTATTACCAAGCCAGATGACTTGAATTTGATTCTCGTGATCCACATGTGAAAGGAGAGGACTGACCTCTTGACCTCTACTTGACTCCCTACCTCCACCACCCCCTCCCACATACAAAATAAATAAAATGAAAAAAAAAAAATAGATCATCTTTTAAAGCTAACAAGTCTTTGAATAATGTTCAGGTTATCTGTGACATTATAATATATAGTATATTTGGTTTCCCATAGGCTAGTCTAATTATATACTTAATGCTCAGCTTCCTGCTTTTTAGCCTTATTTAAGTAGTGTGTAACATGGCATGTTTGCTAGCTGGAGTTATACATTCACTAAATTGTTAGTTGAGACCATCTGAATTAGTCCTATTTTTACTGTTGTGTGCACTATTGCCAGGAATACACGACGTGTCCATCTGTGTCTCCCACTGTGCTAGTTTTGTGTACACTTGGCATTCCCTGAGTATGTTAGCTGATAGAACTAATTAGCCACGTATTTATGTTTTCATAGCACCAGAGGTGACTTTCCGATTACCAGGTAGTACATTCACTCAGCCCTTGCACAAGCTGAACTGTGTGGATGTGTAGGTACATACCGGTGAAACGAGAGCTCTGTTTTCAGGTGCCATTTGCCGTAGATCCACGAGCACACTCTGCTGTGCTGTAACCACTGGAATTTCACCACTGTAGAAGCATATGCACCTTGTAAAAGAAAGCCATGTAGGGTAGGGTCTCTTTGGATATTGCCTCTTGAAAGGTACTATGTTTTTCTTATACACCCGCCCCCCCCCCTTTTAAACATGAAGGAGAAAACCCTTTGAGACTTTCTTTAAATTTATTTTAATGTTAACTTTTCATAAAATTAATTTTCTCTAAATATAATGAGACAGATACAGTAATGATATGTCCATATTTTTGGATGTTAATAGTTTTTTCTTGTTAAGAAAATAAAATGATGGGGCTAGAGAGATGGCTCAAAGGTTAAGAGTATTGACTGCTCTTCCAGTGGTCCTGAGTTCAATTCCCGGCAGCTACACGGTGGCTCACAACCATCTATAATGAGATCTGGTGCCCTCTTCTGGTGTGCAGGCAAACATGGCAGACAGAACACTGTATACATGATAAATAAATAAAAATCTTTATTAAAAAAAAAAAAAAGACAATGACTGCATGTCTAGATTTGCTTGGAACAGACCTAACTTATAAGACCAGGCTGGCCTTGAACTCAGAGAGATCTGTCTGCCTCTGCCTCCCAAGTGCTGGGACTAAAGATGTGCGCTGCTGCCGCCACCGCCACCGCCACCACCACCGCCACCGCCACCACCACCTGGCCTACCTCACACCTTTTATCACAGCGTAACTAAATTTGTCTGTGTGCCCTGGTTTGGAAGTTAAAATTTGTGGTCATCACTGGAAGTTTATAAATATGACTCATCATGTGAATATCCTTAAATATTTCTTAAAATTATGAGCTGATAGGTCTTGAGAGATGGCTCAGCCACTAAATGCTTGCTGCTCTTGCAAAAGACCTAGCTTCGGTTTCTAGCACCTACATGGTAGCTCACATCTATCTGTGACTCCAGTTCCAAATGTTTTGATGCTCTCTTCTGACCTCCAGGGGCACTGCGTGTGGCACACATACACATAACATCTAAACATTTTTCAAAAAGATAGAAGCTGACCGAAACAGCTCCCTCCCAAGATAGTGTGCAGTAGTTGACAGGAGGAGGTGTATTGTTTCCTCTTTCCCTTGGGCATCCCTCTGCAGACATGTGTGAACCTCCTCAGGAACACAGCGGGATAGGGTATTTTTGACCCTCACAGAATGAGGAGTAGAGGAGGCTGCTTCAGTTGAAGATGGAAGGCACTCCTGGGAATGCTAAAGTACTTACTAGAACCACTGTAGTAGGAGTAACTTGAAAAGAACGAGCAATTAGTCATGGCTCCTGTATTCAAAAATCTCTTCGCTGTCTAATGAATCAGAAAATTCTGTTCTGTGAAATTGCTTCAGGAACATAGTAGTAGTAGTTTGTGTTTTTCCCAGTAATAGTGGAACCACTAAGCCAGTATCTAATATATTGAATGCTTCCTTTGTAAGGTACTGTTATGAATACAGTCCATCTGTAAACTCAATTTGTTTTAGAATGACACTGAACTGGATACTAGGGAGGTTTTAAAATTTAAGCGATTAACTTGAAAATAGCAGCATAATGCCAGGCACTTTTCTGGTCTGGTTTCTTTACTTACCAAGTTGAAGTGGGTCTGTACCTGCTAAGAAGGCTGTGTGTGTCATAGGACTGTGCACATACACAAGAGCATCTTAGAATTGTTCCTTCCCTTTGGTGTGAAGTGCATAGATACTTCTGAACGCAAAGGTCAAGAAGCTTGTGAAGAGCAGAATTAGATATTCTTTAATCCATTCAACTAAGGTTTCACTATCTGCTGGGCTTGCATTCTCTTATATTTAACTGACTGCATCAGTTTTGAAATCATTTGAAAATTAGAATAAAATACTGTAAATTAGTAGGGTTGGTGTTACAGGCTAGCTTCTTTTGTATGTCAGTTATTGTTGTCAAATGTTTGTGTTCATTATTTTAACCATGTGTGACTTAGTTATTTTGTTTTGTCACTGTACCTGAAACCTTTCCATCCTCCCCACCATGTGTTTTCTCCTTATCAAGAGTGACTATATCCATTCCCAGTGTTGGTCATCTCTGTTGTGCTTCCTGTCTCTGAATTTGCTTTTCCTAGTTAGCGTTTAGAGGAGTGATCCTATTTGTCCATTGGAGTTTGGCTTATTTTGAATTTGATGATGATGAACTAGTTTTAGGGGAAGCTTATAATTTAGACTTTTAAATGTTAATTTGCTTTGATGTTATGTTCTGTGTAGGGGGTGGATGTGTACTTGCCTGCGTGTGGTGTGCTGCTGTGGAAGTCAGAATCTCCCTCAGGTGTCTTTCTCTGCTGCTCTGCCTAGTTCTCTGAGATGGGCTCTCTCACCTCTTACTGGTTCTGGAGCTTGACCACTCCGCTAGACTGGCCACTAAGCCCCTGGATTCTGCCTGTGTGCTCTGCCCTGCCCGCCTGCAGCATTTGGGTTGTGGGTACACACCTTTATCCTCCACGTTTACGTGGCTGCATACTTCTGTAGCAAGCCACCTACCAGGGCTTAAAGAAAAACAGTTCTCTCTCTATTTAGTCCATGCTAGCCTCAGATTTAGAGCAGTCCTCCTGCCTCAGCATACCCAGATGTTAAGATTACAGGTATGAGCCCCACACTTAATTGTTTGGTTGTTTTAAGATATGGTCTGTGTAACAAGGGATGGCCTTAAACTTCTGTTTTTCTTGTCTCCTCCATTGCGCTACAGGGTTTACAGCATTTGTAACCATGCCCAGTTTGTGGAGATCTGGGATCAAACCCAGGGTTTTGTGCAAGTTTGTATGGAATAAGCCAAATCCTCAGACTGAATTATTATATTCAGTGCACTATTGGCACTGCAGTTTGTAGGGCTGAAGTGTATCTGCCTTTTGTTGGCTGTTTTCCAGTAACTTTGAGTATAGTATGTAAGAGCTGATAAAATCAACTATAAGTTTTCTCTAAAACATTGGCATTTCTATTGAATGTTTTACTTGGAGATGGAATTTTATTTTCTGTAGGAATTAAATTTTTATAAATTTGATGATTGAGTGATATTAAAAAATATAAAACCTTGTGCTTTTTTACTAGCTTTTTAGATAGGAAATATGCTGGTAACTCAGTTGATTTAAATTTTGTGATCATAGCATTTTAATACATTCACAATGACTTTCTTCTTATGCAACTTGAAAACCGGTAGTTGATGGTATTCTGCAGTGTTCTCTGTATGTATGTCTGTATGTTCATGTGCTTGATTTGTAAAGCATTTCTGTTCAATGATATCTTTTTTTAAAAATTATACGCATTTGACTTTGTCTTCATACAAGCTTCCGACTTTGGCTTACAGTAGAAACAGGGGTGAGGTCGGGCTTTTCTAGCCCTACATTATAGTACTTATGGGATTTGGAAGTTAGTGAGAAACAGGAAGTAGAATTCATGTAATTCTGCCCTTTTTCCCCTTTGTTTTGAACTTACTAGAGAAAAGATCGGTAGGTATGTATTATTGTGTTTCTGTTACTACAATACAAATTATGTAGAATGTAGTAGCTTAAGAAGCATATTGTTGTTGTCTGGGTTAGGAATCTAGGAGTAGCTTAAGTTCTCCACTTGAAACTTCCTCTCAGACTTCACAGTCATTTCTGGGGATTTCATGGAGGAAGGCTTAGTCTCTAAGCTCACTCACTTTGATAAAAATCAGCTTTTTTCTTTTTAATTTATTTTTATTTCACATGTATGAGGGTTTCAATTGCATGTATGCCACATTCTTACTTGGTACCTGTTGAGATCAGAATAGTGTCAGATCCCTTAGAAAGGGAATTAACAGATGCTGGCGAGTAACCAGGTGAGTGCTGGAAGCCAAGCCCAAAGAGCAGCCCTGCAAGAAGTCCTCTGTCTAGCACCCTTTTCTTCTTTTGCTAGGTTGTGGGCCACATGGGCTTGAGTTCCACTGGCTTCCTTCTCCCCGCCATCTGAGGGGCAATTGAAAGAGTGCCAGCAGAGTAGCCTAGTTATGGAGTAGCCTAGTCATGGGGCTGGCCTTACCGTCTTTGCTGGCTTTGTGTTGTATGTGTCATATAATAACTGTGATGCTCACTTAGAAGAGGATTCAAATACCACAAGTATGCAAAGATCTTGCATCTGTACCAAGATGAAGGAATTTTCATCAGTGATTTGTAGAACCATGCTAGGCAGCTTCTGACATAGTTCTACAAATCACTGATGAAAATGAGTTTATTTAAAGATAATTTGGGGAGGGGTTGTTTTGTTTTTTATGTGTCTTCAGAGTATTTTTTTGGAATTCCTGGCATGGGACACTTTGCTGTTGTTTTGTTTTTGTTTTTAAATATTTAGCAGGAATACTGCCGTTCAGTTTCTTTGCCTCAATTCCTCAGGTGAGATTTTTAGCCCCCTCACTGTCGTGCCCCCCCCCCCCCCCAAGTTTCACTGTGTAGCCCTGGTTGTCTTGGAACTCACTCTATAGACCAGGCTGGCCTCAAACTCACAAAGATCCCTTCCAAGTGCTGGGATTAAAGGCATGCGCCACCCCCATTTACATTTAGGAATAATCATAACATACTGGAAAAGCTAAACATTCTCTCTGTGTGTCTATCTCTATTCAATCCCCCCACCCCTGCTGAGTATCTAACAGTAGTATAGATTGTCATTGTGCTTTACTCATGAAAAAAAAATGCCTTTGTTTCATAAAAATTTAAAGTTGATTGTACTTTTCAACTGTACTGAGTCTCTTAAAGTTAAGATTAGAAGTGTGGGTTATAATCCAGTGTTCTCAGAGTGTGGTCCCAGGCTAACGACTTCATTTCCTGAGGATTTCTTGGGAATGCAGATATGTTTTTATATTACATTAGACATTTTGAATGAGAAATTCTAGAATGTCCCAGCAGTCTATGCTCACAAACTCCAGGTGATTCTGATGGTAGGAAAGTGCTTGAATGTGAATGGATAATTACTTTGCTGAAGCTCTTAGTATATTACCATTAGGGAAGGCTTTCCAGGCAAATCATCGTTTTACATTTTGCAGATAAAAATAATGTAAGGCCAGAGATGGTGGCACAAGCCTTAAATCCCAGCACTCTGGCAGTAGCTGCAGGTAGATAGCTATGAGTTAAAGGCCAGATTATTTACCTAGAGAGTTTCAGGATAGCCAGGGCTACATAGGGAGACCTTGTCTCAAAGCAAAACAAAACATGCATGCATGCATACATACATACACATGCAAATATGTGTGTGTATACACACACACACACACACACACACACACACACACACACACACACACACATATGTAACAGAAGCAAAGCACTTGATTTGTATGTTTAAGTCTAAGAGAGTTGTCCAGGGAAGAAAAAGGGGATTTTTGGAATGAATTTTCCATCCCTTACATTATTTTGTTTTGTTTCTTTAATAAAACATTAAATACTGGAGATTTTTAAGTGAAAATATGGTCTTCTATTATATCACTTACTAAACTTCCTTAGTTATTGTTTGAAAATG
The DNA here is from genome assembly GCF_007827085.1 of Peromyscus californicus insignis. Taxonomy (NCBI): domain Eukaryota; kingdom Metazoa; phylum Chordata; class Mammalia; order Rodentia; family Cricetidae; genus Peromyscus; species Peromyscus californicus. Next base: position 68,164,894 of record NW_026294424.1, read on the forward strand.
TTTCTGGGAGTTGTCAAGGAATTGGTTCTATTTTTCATCAACTTTATAGTGCTTTCTATAACCAAGTGCTTACACTGAAGTAGATTCTTACATAAAATAAAGGTCTCACTGGAAGATCCCTTCTAGCGCGCAAGCTTTCTGTTGTGTAGGTACCAAGTGGAAAGACAACCGTATATAACATGTATTTTCTTTTACTCTGCTCTTAGTGCCAGCTGATTTTTCAAAATCATTTCTGTGGTATTACTGTAGTACGGTTAAAATTGAAGGCACATAATAATGGTTTAGGTAGGATTTCTAATGCTGGGATAAAATACTGTGACCAAAAGCAACTTGGAGAGGGAAGGTTTTCCTTGCTTACTCTTCCACACCACAGTCTGTCATCAGAGGAGTCAGGACAGGAACAAGGTGGCAGGAACTGAAGCCGAAGTCTTGCTGCCTGCTGGCTTCTTCCTCCCAGTTTGCTTGCCTTGCTTTCTTAGACAACTCAGGACCCTGTTCAGGGCTGGCTCCTCCCACATCCGTCAGTCTTTAAGAAATTGTTGTATAGACTTGCCTATAGACTAGTCATAGGGAGGCATTTTCTCAGTTGACAGCCCCTCTCCCCAAATGACACCAGCTTGTATCAATTTGACATAAAACTAACCAACACGATCATTTTCCTGCTTTTAGAGGAATTATGCCTTCTGTATTTGTTTTCATAGTTTAAATACTTTAGAGGACTAAGTTTTGAAGGCCCCGACTAGTAATTGTGTCATTTTTGCACAAATTCTCATTTTAGTAAGTGTAGCTAAAGTACACACACACTTCAGACAATATTACTATATAAATACTAAATAAACACACTTAGATAATATTACTAGAATGAAAGTATCACTGATCTAGCAGTAGTCTTGCACATTAAAAAAATTCATCATTAAATGTGAAACAAAGTCAGATAGTGAAGTTCAGTAGTGTTTTAAATATCTGTACCATTGTAAAGAATATTAAGTAGTAGTATATATAGAAACAGTACTGTTCCTGCCTACCTTCCTTCCCTCATTTGGGGTTTCTTGGTGCATCTGCTAGGTCCTTAGACTTCAGTGATCTGAGAGGCACCAAGCTAAAACCTTGGGATAGATGAAAATAGGATTGCCTGTGGGTTAGGTTGGTAGGTTGGGAACACTATGGCTGCCTTACATACTTTTTCACTCTCGCTGCTCTTATAACCTTTTAGTTCATGGGGTTAGATTGGGTACTTGAGTCTGTGTTTTAAGGACATACACTGTTGTAAGGTCTTTTTTTAGTTTTTTTGAAATGGGGTTTCACTGTGTAGCTCTGACTGTCCTGGATCTCACTCTGTAGACCAGGCTGGCCTCAAACTCACAGAGGTCCACCTCCCTCTCCCTCCCAAGTGCTGGGAATAAAGGCATGTACCACCAACAACTGGCTTGTTGTAAGCCCTTATTCATGACAGCCTTCTTCCAGTAAAACATGTCCATCAGAATATTTTACAGTCAACCAGCAGCAGCTTTCCATGGTCATGAAAACATCTGAAAGTGCTTCTGTTCACTTGCATGTAGTTAGCAAGTTAATTTGTTCCCCCCTCCTTTGAGCTAATTTTGATACTGTTTTAAAGATAAGATTTAATAAACTATTTGAACAATTGAATTTATTTATAATATAAAACTTTTAATGAAAAAGTTGTTTGAATTTTTCCCTGTTTTCTTACTTTGAGACCATTATTTTTCTTCAAATAAAAGTAGTTCCAGCTTGCATGTCATACATTGGCTTTCTTATATTTCTTAAGTTTAAAATTAGGATTTAATTTTAGTTGCTTGGTACTTAACAGGGACATTTTGCCAATGTAAATTTAGAATGTACTGCACAGTTTATTTCCTAAAGGCTATGATGTTTACAAAGAATCGAGACACTCAAATATTAGATTGCCAACAGTGTAGAAGGTAATTATCTGTTTATGTTAATATGGTGTGTGGGTATGCATGTGTCCGTATGTAAGTCTCCTAAGCCTTCTTTTCCACTTCTACAATCAAAGAGTATTGACTATTGACTCCTGGCAGCAGCAGTAAAACAGTCTTCATCCTTGAGTAGCCCACACTGGCCTTTACAGAAGTGAATGATAGCTGTATAAGCTTTCCCTACCTGCAGTATTTACATTAAAGTGTTAAGCCAACAAAATCAGTTTCTGATGACCAAATTTAGTGAGTTTTTCAATATTATGGAGTTTGATATTTGTGTATCACAAGTGTGCTTTTTAAGTGATGTGCCTTTTAACTTCATTTGTGATTCTAGCTAGTGGGCAATCTTGTTATGAAGTTGGTAGACTGGTTTTTCATCAGAGAAGTTGGATGCTGTACTTGAATCGTTGTCCTGCAAGAAACCAGAGCGCTTTTCTTGAGTGCTAAGCCAGGGTGCTGAGGCAGGGGTTGATTGCAAAGTTTGTGTTGGTGATGGCATAAAAACATACCAGCTTCTGAAATCCAGTTACTATATTAAATTTCATCACTTGTTTTTTAGGTATTCCAATAACTGTACCACCTCCAGGTAAAACTTTTTTCATGTTTTCTCCATCATTGTTAATGAACATGAAATTTCAAGTTTATAGTTACAGGAGGGACGGTGTTGATGCGGTTAGAGTGTGCACTAGGCCACTGGGATTTCAAGGTCCTATTTTCAGCTCTGCCTTTGCTTCATTCCAGTTTTAAGACATTTCGGTTTCTTAAACCTGTCTTGCCCATTTCTGTAGAAATAGATATTCTCACCTTCTCAATTTGTGAGGAAGACAGTAGATATAAAATAAAATCACTGTTTGAAAACCTTTTAGACCAATAATTTCTGTTGTGTGTAAAAGTGACTCAAAGAGAAAAGAAAAGTAATTTATCTTGACTTTATCATGGCTTCTGATTGTTTACCCACTGTCATAATTCATTGTCATGAGAAAATATGTTCTGAACTACACAGCAATTGTATGACTTAGTAACTAATCATGTACTTGTTCTTAGAGTGGTAATTAATTGGGCATTGTGATGGTGTAGTCAGTAGGAGTGTTCATGTGGCCCAGTGTTTTTTTGGTTTTTTTTTTACATTTTTGTCAATGACTTCTTTTTATTGTGTAATGGTGAACCCAATAGAAATAATATTTACTGAGGTCAGTGTAAAAACCAAGGAGTATGAAGGAAATTACTAGGGATGCTCTTGAGAAGAGAGGATCTCAATTCCAGATAAACTGGGTGAGCAGGAAGTGGAGTTTAGATTGCAAAGGTTGGTGTACATACTTACCTAGGGATCCAGTCACTGACCGTGTGTGGGTGTGGCTGAGACAGGCTGGCCAGGGCCAGTCTGAGACAGTATGGCTGTGAAACGGTGTCCTGTAGGACGTGGACTTGACCTCTGTGCTAACTGCTAACGCTGGGCCTGCTTTGATGTTAGTAGAAGAGTTACAGATGCTAAAACTGGGCAGAGTGACAGGCACGGTGAAGGGGAAACAGTGTGAAGCAGGGCTAGAGATTGAATGAGAGAGCTGGGATTCGTGTCCCAGAGAATACTGGAAAGGACCCTCCGTAGTGGAAAGTTGCTAGTAAGTAGAAGACAGTGGGGTACAGCAGTGGACTTGTCTCCGGCAGGCGGTGATCTAGAGGGCAGAGAATTGAAACTGTTGAACTTGGTGCATTTCCTGATAGTGGAGGTTGTTAAAACCTGGGGGGAAGTAGGTATCAGAAGTTGTGGACCTCTGAAGTCTTTCCTGTGACACTGTGACATTCTGGCTTTGGAAGTATAGAGGAGACTAGTGCTGAGGTCCCTTTAGCCATGCTGTTCTGTGGGACTTCATTTAGCCATGCAAGTGACTGAGAGTACTGACCTCACAATACAAAGGGCAAATTAGTTGTCTCAAGACCAATTCAAAAATTGCATTATGTGCCTTGCTTTGTAAAGTAGTTCATTGGGGTTGTATTATTTAAAACATTTCATGGCAGATGTTCTTGCTATGAACATATATTTACTGGTTAAATTTTACTTATAAATTATACACTTTAAAGAAATTTCTATAAATCTGAAACTCAGGCTATTTTTAAATGATGTAAATGCTATTTTATTTGTGTTTCTTCAAAACATAATCTGATGGCAAAACTACTACTTTTTTATGTGGAAAAGGTAAGGCATTCAGACTAACTTCCTATACGCACAAAATGGGCTATGTGTGGTGCTGAAAATAAGACCGGGTTCCTGACAACTTGTGCTCTGTGTTAGACCAGACTGCTAATTAACGTTACTGCTCTAAAACACTGTTGATAAGTTTCAGCTCTCTTTTTTCCTGTTCATAATGACGTAGAGAAGCACGTTTGTGTCCCCAGAAAATAGTAGTGATGCTCAGCAACTGTGTTTCACTCTTGACATTCCATGTGCGTCCTGTTCATTATCTTATCTTATGTTGGCTGTTTCAGGTTTCCCCCCTCCCCCAGGCGCTCCACCTCCATCTCTCATACCAACAATCGAAAGGTAAAGCAGTGCGGATGCTCTGGAGTTCTGATCATTGACAGCCTCGCAACAGAACCTTACACATGTGTCTTTGCTAAAGAAGTAGCACCTGCCTGTTAATTCATAAGTTTAATCTCTATTAAGTACTTTTATGGAACTGTAGCCTAATATCAAACAGGGCAAAGAAAATCTTCAAGAAATAAAACTATTGTGTTAGCAATCATTGATAGTGAGTTTGTATCTATTGGAAAGAGAAATGAACTACTGTTCCTGTACCATAATAAAAAAGAAATGCTGTTTTCTTCCTGCTACCCCCGATGCATCTCCACTTCCATACGGAGGACCAGATCTGTCCTCCATGGCAGTGGCCTTATTTTCTCATGGCTTGTATTTGATTTTCTTAGTCTTCTCTCTTGAAGACTATTCCCTGATGGTAGTAGTATGTGTTTAAACAACCTTAGTATTTCAAATCTGTGTTGCTAGCTTACGGTTCCCGGAAAGCGGAACTCACTAGTAAACAGAAGCTTTCCATTACTTCATTCTTGAGTGGAGATGCTCTAAAAACCAAGAGTCAAATTATGTAAAAACAGAGGACCATTGGGCTCCTTTTACAGGGTGGCATCAACTCATCCCTGTAGTGACAAAGTGGTGCTCCAGAAAGAGAATTGTGGGAACTAAGGATTTGGTTTTCTCAAGTTCTCCTTGAACACAAACTTGTTTCTTAATCAGAATGTCTATTTAAAGTACTATCCATTGATTTATAACCAGTGCTGTTGTTCGTTTTTGTCTCTTTTTGGGGGCCTGCCACCCAGCTCCCAAGTAAATCACACACAGAGACTTATCCTTAATTATGAATGCCTGGCCCTAGCTTGGCTTAGTTTCTAGCTAGCTTTAACTTAAATTATGCCATCTATCTTTTGCCTCTGGGCTTTTCCTGTTCTCTTTCTTCTGTAAATCTTACTCTTTCTCCATGGCTTGCTGTGTAGCTGGGTGGCTGGCCCCTGGAGTCCTCCTCCTTCTCTTGTTCTTCTCTTTTCTCCTCCTAAATTTCTTCTTCTGTATATTCTCTCTGCCTACCAGCCCCTCCTATCTTTTCTTCTGCCTTGTATTGGCCATTCAGTTATTAGTCCGTTAGATGTTTTAGACAGGCAGTGTAACACAGCTTCACAGAGTTAAACAAATGCAACATAAACAAAAGTAACACACCCTAAAATAATACTCTACTACAAACCAACTCATAGGCATTAAAACCAATTTATTAAGTTTTACACCTCGTTCTGTTGATGTCAAAATTTCCCTGTATCTTACTGAGAAGGCTAAAATTGATTGTATGAGTCATACTAAGTAGTACCAGCAAGTAACTATACTAGGTCTTAATGTTTTTGAGGCGAAAAAGTCTGTGTTGTTATATTAAAAAACAGCAAGACCCTGTAACAAATTGTTTAAAAGTTAAATTTTGTTGCATTGCTGTCTTTTCATTTGTACTGAACTATTAAGATTTAGTACTTATTTGCATCAGACATAAAGATACTTCTTTCCTCCACAGTGGCCATTCCTCTGGTTACGACAGCCGTTCTGCACGAGCTTTTCCATATGGCAATGGTAAGTTATTCGCCACCCAGAACCACTGTGAATCGATAAAGTATGTAGTGGTAAAGAAACAGAAACATGTTTTCTTGGGTTAAAATGACATCTTTACAGAGTAAGTAAGAAATAACAGTTGAAAGAGTTAAGTCAGTATATATGCCAGATTACTTAAGAGAATATACTTTATCAATTGATGCTTAAAAAATAATGGCACAACAGGTATAGGTAGTTCAGCTTTTACTGAAATTTTTCATGAAATGATTGAGGATTTGTCTCAGCCTCATTGTTTATGAGTTATGGTATCCAACCAACCTTATTTTTTTCCTTTCACTGACTTAGTTTTTTGGAAGTCATGTTTATCTCCGCGCCCCCCCCCCCTCCCCAAGTTTTTATTTGTAGCAACATTATCCACACCAAGGGCATACCTTCCTTCCTTTATTTATTTATTTATTTTTTAAAAGATATACATCGTACTAACTTAAGGATGTGGTGAGTTATAATGGTTATCCTTATATTCATTGGTCAGTAAGGAGATAGGCAGGTGACCAGACAGAAAAGGACTTGTCTTGAGAATTGAGTGAAAGGTTGGTAACAACTTGCATGCTGTACAGAGGAATGGAGTAAGAGGAAAGAAACGGTAGGCTTATGAACTGAAAGTGTGGTAAGGCTGGACCCCAGAGAGCTTGTGCTCACACTCAACAGTATAGACTTATTTTGGAGATAGAGCAAGTTTGGTTTCCAGACCAGCACAATAAAGCAAACATGGTAAAACGCATTGTGTAAAGCGTTTTATGTTAAGCTCTATAAATGTGCAACTATCATGCTTCAAGAAGCATATACCCTTAATTTAAAAAAAAAAAAATTGTTGCTAAAAATGCTAGTGATCACTTGAGCCCTTCGTGAGTTACAATCTTTTTGCTTGTGGAGAGTTTGCCCCAGTCAGGTGGTGGCTACTGACAGAGTCACTGTGGCAATATCTTAACATTGCAGTGAAGGTTACTGTATATTGCATCTTTTATGAAGGATTTCCCTGAGCAGTGTGATGCTGTTTGATGGTACTTTCCCCAGAGGAGGAGGGCTGATGGAATTGGTCCTCTCATAGAGTGCCACTACTTCAGGAACCAAGGTTATTTGCTGTTCACTCTGTTGACACTTCTCTAGTGTTCACTAGAATACATTCTGTCTCAGTCAACTACTCTGCTCCTCAGCAGAGACCATTTCAAGTTCCTCCTCGGTTCTCTTTCCATATTCCTCTGCAGGTACTTGCCCCACAGAAGTCCTGAGTTCTCTTTCCATATTCCTTTGCAGGTACTTGCCCCACAGAAGTCCTGAGTTCTCTTTCCATATTCCTCTGCAGGTACTTGCCCCACAGAAGTCCTGAATCCCTCCTCTTTCTTGCTGGGTCATGTTGATGTCAGTATTTTTACTTCTCTTCTAAATCCTGAATATTAATGGCATCCAGAACCAGAAGATTTTGATTTACTTTTTCTGGTTATATCAGAGGAAGCAGTATGCCAGCAATAGCCTTAGGAAGTTAATACAGAGATACTCTTGAGCACAGATTGCAGAATGAATTTAGTGTGCAGACGTGAAAACAACATGAATTCCACCCCACATTGCCGTCAGTGCTCTTGAGTGACTGGATGCATCATCAATGAGCAGAAGTATTTTGAAAAGAACCTTTTTTCTAAGTAGTAGGTTTTGGTGGTGGGCTTAAAATAGTGAGCCAAGTTGTGAACATTGTGCCTCGACCCAGGTCTTATTGCATTTATAGAGCACTAGAAGAGCACTGGAACTTCATGAATGGTAAATGGACATTAACTTCAACTTAAAGTCACTGGCTGCTGTAACTTGGCAGCCAGACTTTGATTTGTCTTTAGCTGTAAAAGCTCTAAATGGCATGTTCTTCTAAGAGAATCTGCTTTTTACTGAAAATCTTTTGGTTAGTGCAGCCAGCCTCCATTGACTCTCTCAGCCTCTAGATAGCTTGCTGCAGTTTCTCTGTCTGTACCTTGCACTGAACTTGGTTGAGGCCAATTCTTTAGCATTACAATCCAGCTTCTGTTGTCTTGGAATTTATTTTTGTAACTTTCTTACCTTGCCCAGCTTTCATAGAATTGAAGAGAGTTAGGACTTTGCTGTTGGTTGGTACCTGGGTTGCTCCATCATGTAAGATAGCTACAAACTTTCAATTTATTAGAAAAAAACAAAAAGCATTTTTTGAAGCTCAGTAAAATAAAGTGTACCTCTATGCAGTGTTATGGAGTATGAATATTTGCCACAGGGCTATGAGGCTTCTGTTAATTTTATGCAGAGTTGTAAAGTGCTCTATCTACATTTGATAATGCCCCCTTCTGCTTAGTTATTGTGAGGCTAGTGTGGACTTCCAGGTGCGGAGAAAGGCTAGAATAGCTGTTAGGCCTTCTTGCACTTGGGGAACAAGTAGAAGGTGTTGAGCATGTAGATGAGTGGGACAAACAAAGCTGTACACAGTTGTTAGGTGAAGCACCCTCCCAGAGACAGATAGGAAGAGAAAAGTATGCTTATTATCTTGTATCACTTGTGTGATACCAAAGACACAGAGGCTTAGAAGAGTCTGGCTTATATGGCATCTGTAACAAAGACAATAAATGAGAGACTGTAAAGGGCCATCAGTGTCTATCTCTAAATGAACGTCTGTATCACCCTTGCAAGGTTCAGGCAGCATCGAAGGAGATAAGGTGGAATGTGGTAAAGCAGTATATGTTTCCCAAGTATGCCATGGCCATTGCATTTGTCCATAAACTCACAGCAACTTTAATTACCTGTAATGACTGGGCCCAAGAGGCCCCACCATTCCTAAGGATATGTATGCAGCCAGTTAATAGTTGCTCAGGGAGGGAGGGGCATTTTCTTCTGTGGCATTTCATAGCCATTGTGCCTATAAATAACCACCTATCCATGCTCCTGTAAGTAACCCTTATTAGGGTTCACCCACTAACTAACAAACTGACGGAATAAATGGTTCAGGCTGTGATTCCATGATGAATGCTTGACCACCATGTCTGAGGGCCTGGGTTCAGTCCCCACTGCTAAAAGAATAATGAAATAAAGTCATTAATAAAGAAAGGAGCTGGTGATGGGTCTCCAAGCTGAAAGTCTCCAGTGATCAGTTTTCATTCTTCCTAAAAAAGAGAGCAAGAGATATACCTGAGCTTTTGGGGATTTGATTTCCAGCCTGTGGACAAATGCAAGAGGCCAGAAAGCTTTTTCTTAGCTATGCCGCTTCTCTGTTGCCTTTACCTCAGCATTATCCTGACAAGTGTTGTTTCTGAGCAGCATGTTGTGGTCTCTCCTATGGGAGTAATCCAGAAGCGGGCATTATGGTGGATATCCTGTTTCTTCCACTGAAGGTAGAAATTTTAATGGATTTCAAAGGCATTTTGGGGGTAGAATCTATGTCCTGGGGATATGCTTCTGAATACCTTTAACAAGCTGTTACAGGCTGTGTCAAACCCAAATTGTGTTGGTTACATTTGCTTTTCAGTCCCCCAAAGGTAGTGTATGGCCATGCTCTTCTTCTGGTCACACTGTTGGAATCTTGCTTTGCCCTTTCTAGTCATAAACCCTTTGTTGGTCTTCAGTCATTAAACTGAAGGTAAGGCATTCTCCTAAGGCCATGGGATTACCTTGAAGCACCTTGCCCTGCTCTTCACCGGGTATCCCAGTGTTGGCTCTCATTTTTATAATCACCGCCATCTCCAGCAAGTTACAAGCTCCCTCCCTCTTCTCTACCCCTGAAGCAGTAGGAAGTGATTGTTGAAACAGGCTCTGTGGTTACCTGTGTTGGGGTCTTGGGGTCAGCTTGTCTGAGGTAACCTTAGATGAGTTAAAATAGCTAAGTCTTTTCCTCACGGAAACAAGCTGGAATTCAAGCTTAGCACCATCCTGACAGTATGTGAGCGTTCAATAAGCACAGCTCATTGAGTGCTTTGATGACATCGGATGCTTTCTGTCACTCTGTCCCTAGATGTTTGCTTCAATACAGGTGGAACACAGTGACTAGCCCACATCTGAAGAAGTCATTCTTGAGACTAGTGCCCCAGCCTGGTAGAACTTTTTTAAAACTGTGAATTAAGAACTTAGCTTTTTCTCAGGGTGGTAGGTGTATATTTCTAGTGTAAGGAAGCAATGCACACTTTCTTCCGCCCCCGGCTCTCTTCCCAGGAACAAGCCTTTAATTAGCCAATGGTAAAAATGAGTAAAGGCAGGTAAGAGGTTTTCCCTATCCCAGCGAAATGAAGCTTTACACTAAAGACAACAAGTACAGCCAGCTTCTGGGTGATTCTGTTTCCCCTTTGTTTACTTCAGAATTTATAATTCATCTTCATACCCCCGAGCAACACAACATGATAACTTTTCTGATTTGATTTGAAGAGGTTCCCATCCATAACTTAGACAAACCCATGACTTTTAATTAAGCCTTGTGTGAATTGTGTAATGAAACAAAACCATTAGCCTGATGTCAAGAACAGAAGTGAATAAAAGAGGAATGTATGACCCGCAATCCTAGAGAACATGCTCCTTATGACCTAAAATTTTATAATAGGCCCAATTTCTCTTCTTAAAAAAAATATACAATTTTATTTTATTTTGTGAGTTTGGGTGGTTTGCCTGAATGTCTGTCTGTACACCAACATGAGCATCCTTGGTGCCCATGGAAACCAGAAGGGTCAGATCCCCAGGAACTGGAGTTAAGATGGTTGGGAGCTGCCGTGCAGTTGCTGGAAATCAGACTTGGGTCCTCTGGAATAGTAGCTAGTGCTCCTATCCCTTCATCTTCGTGAAGCACCCTCCCCCATCCTTTTCCCGTATGTTTTTAGAATATAGACTTTTACAAAAGATTTTTTTATGTATATGAATGCTTTGCTTACATGTATGTCTATGCACCATGTGCATACAGTACCCATGGATATCAGAAGGGGGCATTTTGTAACTAGGGAAGTGAACCCATGTCCTCTGGAAGAGCAGCCAGTGCTCTTAACCACTAAACCATCTCTCCAGCCCTTAGAATATAGACTTTTAAAAGTAAAATCAACACACACTGTCTTGTAACTGGTGAAATCAGTGTTGTTTTTAATATGGCTATTGAGCTGTTTGAGATCTTGCCATTTCCATCCCTTCCATGGCTTCCCGGATCGACTATGGTGCTTTATTGTTATTGTTTGTTCTTTATGAATACAGCTCCCAGTTTGAGTGGTTTCTCAAAATTTCTTATGTGTATTTAATAATATGTAAATAATACGTGAACTCTCTTCTTAATCAGTGCAGAGATGGTAATATCTATTAGTTTTTCTCTTGTAACTTATTGAGGTTCCTTGTTTTATTCTTAAAAGGGATATATAGTTTGTTTATTTGCTCAACTGTTTTCATTTTAGGTCTCCTTTCTAAAATAATTTTCCTTCATTGTCTTGGATAATGTTTTGCTTTATTTTTGTTGTTTGTTTACAAATGACTTTGTTTTATTGTTAAAATGGATTTGCGGTGTTTTTTTTTTGTAGACGTGGGTATTGAACCTATTGTTATGGGCATGCTAAGAGAGCTACACCTAAGTCTTTAAAATACGATTTTTGTATTTCATTTTCTCTTAATAGTTGAGTGATGTTCTAGTGTCCTGGTTTCTGCTTTTGATATTGGAAGTTTCGTGCTGAGTAAAGACTGTCAGACTGAGCTCCACAGCCTTTGATTTTCGTGTGCTTTTCCTTAGTGGCCTTCCCCCATCTCACCAGCTCCGCTCCCTCGTGGCCTAGCCTCGTGGACACCACCAAGCAGTGGGACTATTATGCACGGAGAGAGAAAGACCGAGACCGAGACCGAGAGAGAGACAGAGACCGAGAGAGAGACAGAGACCGGGACAGAGAGAGAGAGCGCACCCGAGAGAGGGAGAGGGAGCGGGATCACAGCCCCACCCCCAGCGTTTTCAACAGGTTTGTTAGGTGTGAGGGTATTGCACACACTTCATTTACACTTTGCATTTTTATTTGGTGTGAGGAAGTGAATTCCAGTTCACTGGGAAAAGAATGCTCAAGTGTGGCTAGAAAAGCCATTTGAAATACTCATTTCATTCTTGAGGATTCCCATCACAATAAGCAGCAATTTTCAAATCACATCGTTCACTTGGCCCTTAGAGGAATTTTGTATCCCCTCACAGATTTCTGTCTTATCACCGAAAGTTCGTTTCTCTTTAAGCTTAATTAGTTCATAATTCATATATATTTCTAATATATATTTTAAAATAAAATTACTACTTTAAATATGTACTGTGATTTTAAAAATACTGTGATTTACTGAGTATCATAGCCATTTTTTAAAAAGCATAAATAAGCTAGTTCTACTTAAATATAAGTAAAGCTTAAGCAGTTGGAATTTCTTTGTGTGCACCTGAATTTCCATTTGTGTATCACATTTCTAAAGGAATTCTCAAGCGTTTCTGCGGCACACGCAAGTCAGCTTAAATAGGTCCTAACTCATATGCACAGTCCTGATGTCAAAGGTTGTGAAAGCCAGAATACTGTGTACTTTTGTGTGTGTTCTGTAGATATGTATGTGTATTAAAGATTTACTTGTATACCTGCCTTAGAACCACAGCTGACCTCACTTTACTGACGGTAAATGACTATCTGAATCAGGCAGACGTTCACACTCTGAATTGGCAAACTGCATTATTTCATCCAGAAATATACGTAGCAAGCTGTCTGTGCAGTTTAATACCAACATTTGTCTATCTACCTATGAAAACAGGTAGTGTGATTAAAAGTTATATTTCATTTACTTTAGTCTACACTGTTAATAGAACGATGACCAAACCCAGGTTTTCAGAGTGATAATGTTTATGATGATAGACTCAAGCCTAGAGATTACTCTGGAGTCTAAATGTTCCTGTAAGCTGAGAATGTGATAAGTCAGCATAAGTCAGAGATTACGGTACCAGTAGAGCCCTGTTAACTGCTGGAGATGTGGCTGTGGTGTCATTTAAAATTCTCTATTCTCTCAAAATTTGTTTTTTTTTTTTTAACTCTGTTCCCTTTCTCCTTTTTCCTTTCAGTGAAATTGACTTAAAAATTCATTTTGATTCATGTGATTCACATTTTGAGCCCTGTTCTAAGCCAGAAACAGTGCTGTATCCTGAAGATATAAATATTCATACATTGTCTTTACAGATTAAACTTAATAGTGCTGTTAAGCTGACTAGGACTGGTTTTCTTAGTGTAAGAGTGTATGACAAAGAACAGGAAAAGTTGATTAAAATTCCTTTTCTTCCACTCAGTTTACTTGTGACTTACACATAGTACGCATTTAAAACACAATTTATTGATGAACTAGGTGAACAGTGGCAAGGCATGTCCATGTGAGTGGAACACACACTAGTCCATGATTCTGCTCAAGTTCAAGGGCAGTAGTTTTCAGGAAGCTGGCTGGCTTCTGCTGTAGTTGAAATGGTACCTTTGAGGTAGCACATCTGTAAAATATGCATGCCATAGTGAAGGAGCTTAGTGCAGAAATGCATAGGAAGACGATTCTTGCATCACACACACATGCTCAGGGGCTACTGAGTTGCTAAACTGGACACCATTGGTTAAACCATGTTTTCATTTTCAGGTTGCTGAGTTCTAGTTCTGCTTAAATATGAGTAAAGCTTAAGGCCAGAAAAGCAAACGGTCGAGGAACTCTGTGTTCCGAATTGTCCTAGGAAAAACCTGCACTGGGGAATATACATGGGAAGTAAACGCTCTTTGCTTCTGAAGACTGACAAACATGTTCTGAAGCAAAATGTGTAGAGTACGTGTTGCATTACAAATTACAGGGTCATTGTTTTGAAAATGAGAGACCAGTTTTAGCATCTGTTTTTAAGGCAGTTTAATTGTGGGCCAGAAAGGCGGCTTGGGTGCTGTAGAAGTCTGAAATGTGCTCTGATAAGTTCCAGGCCTGGAGAAGCTTTGCACTGCAGCACCTAGCAGAAAGGGGTGGAGGGGTGTTGCTGTTTTCACGCAGGGAAACTCGCCAGTGGTCTCTTCATGGGCTCCCATCATATGTCTGCTGACAGAATCTAAAGGCCCCAAAGCTAGCAAGACTTTGCTTTAGGACAAAGCGGTCAAGGGGGCCACTCATGATACAAGTGTGAAATAACTGCCTGCCTTACTCTTATGTAGCCTGGTTGGAGTCGTTAGAGAAACCTCATTTGTTGATAAGAGTTGACTGCAGTGTTCATTTGTCACTGTGCTATTTTGCTTTGCCTTGGAGAGAGATTGTTAGAGGCCCAGTAACCTTTGTAGGAAAGGGTCTGCTTCTGATACATACTAAATTCATCGAAGAGTTCCATTTATGTATTATGCTGTGTGTGCACACGCATGTGCTTGTCCCCATAACCCTCTTTAGAGGTCAAAGAACAACTTGGGGGAATCATTTCAATCATTCTACAATATGGAACCTGGGGATCAAACTTCAGGTTTTCAGTCTTGGCAGCAAGTGCCTTTACCCACTGGACCATCCTGTCATGCCCCCAAATTCCATTTATTGATTGCCTGCTTTCACACTAAGAGCTTGATATAGTTGTCAGTGTTATAGAAACCTTGAAAAAGATTGTCATAAATAAACAATGAGAAATATATAAATTATAAATGAGAAAACTGAGATTTCAAGGAGTGAAGTTCTAGCATTAAAAGTGGCAAAGGCAGAATGTGCTGGGCATTCATGGATATGCTGCCACTCTGCACTACCTGTCATGGTACACTGCCTACCAATACGTGCTTCTTGGGGGAAAACATGGGTGTACCCATACATGTACATGTGCATATGTGTACATTAAAACATGTTTTTGTAAAATGTTTTACAATCTTAATATATCCTAGGTCTTTATTTGGGCAGCAGGGTATTCTGGCATTAAATAGCATTTTGAACCACTTCTCTCTCTAGGTAGCCACGGGCTGCTTGGTTCTTTTATACAGCTTATGCTTTCCCCTGATTCTATTATTCCCACCCAAATTCTTGAACAAGATGTTGTTACATACAAATTGCTAATTATTTGTATTGAACATAATTTTAAAAACTAAAGCTCTTTGGCAATATTTTAAAAGATGTTTGTTTATTCTAAATGACAGAATTTTCTGATACTAGATTTTAAAAAATCTTGACTTCCATGTGAAATCCAAAAAGGAAAAAGCCAGGCATGTAGTACAGGTGTGTAATCCCAGCATTCAGGAAGGGGAGGCAAGAAGAGCGAATTCATAGTGAGAAGAAAAGAAGAGTGAAAGACTTCAAAGGATTAGTAAAATGATGGAGAGAAGAGTGTCAGTTCAGAGACACAAAAGAAGAAAAAGTCAGAAAAACACCTCTTAACTCTGGCAGTCAGTTCTGTTTTGTGAGTCTCTGTAATTCAGAATCAAATCAGAAAAGAGAGTTTTAATTTGTATTTATGCATTTGAAGTTTTTAGCCATGTGTCGTCTTTAACACACAGTTAGGGTAGGAGGACAGAGAGCGATGTGCATGAAGTAGCTGGGGTGTTCAGTGTGTGTGTTCTGTGTGGGTATGCAGGCATTGATGTCTTTTTTTTTTTTTTCTTTATGTGTATTCTTCTGCAAATGGTGAAAGTTGCACTATTTCTGCTGGTAAAAATCAAACACTTAAAAAAATTGTATCTATCTGCCTTCTATGTGGAAGCCATTGTGAGCCTTGCGTACGTTCTTAGAATTTTTACCACATGACCAGTGCTTTGCAAATCAGATTTTTTTGTAGATATGAGATACATAAATACATTTAATTATTAAATAGGAACAAAAAGAAATAAGCCTGCTGATTAAAGTTTATATCAGCTGTAGGTCTCATATTTTCCCCAGAAATAAAATGTGATATTCTAATATGAAACCTGTCATAAAAACTGATAGCACAGAGCAATTGAACAGAAGGCCGTTTTTCTAGTGGTCTGTTTTAAGTTAGATGTGCTCCTGGCTTGTGACTCAGTCTAGGGAATATTTGTTTTCCAACGTAAGACGCTAACAGGCAGGCCTGTTAGACTACAGAAGCTCTTCTTTTCACAGTCAGCTAAGTTAACAGTCCTGCTGTTGGTGTTTCCACTTCCGCTGCAGTGACGAGGAGCGTTACAGATACCGGGAGTACGCAGAGAGAGGCTATGAGCGCCACAGGGCTAGTCGGGAGAAGGAAGAACGACACAGAGAACGACGTCACCGAGAGAAAGAGGAGACCAGGCACAAGTCCTCTCGCAGGTCTGCTCTCTACTAGTGACCCACCTTAGTCGGGGGCGGGGGGGTGGGGTGGGGGGGTGCGCACGACACAGTCGGTCCTTTAGGAAGCGAAGATACAGTACCCAGCCGATAGACAAGACTGTTCCTAACAGAAAGACAAGAACAGTCTGTCTAGTTCCTTCTTATGGGTGTCAACAACAATTTTTAAAGCTAACAAGATTGCATTTCTTTATTATCTCCAAGACAAAATTAAAATAAGATGTCTGGGTGGTTTTTCCTTTGTTTTATATTATCTCTTTGATAGAGGGGATATGAGCAAATCTTTATATTAAAATGCTGTTGGGTTTAAAGAAAAAATTGGAGGCTTGCAGTTCTAAAATAAAAAAAATTAGAATCAACTTTAATGCTATAAAATAGTATTTCCTGCTCCATGTCATCATGCTTCAGTGTCTTAGACTTACAGACTTTCTAGTAGTCTGGGATGGTATCGGTGAAGATAACCCCCCATAATATAATCTGTGTAAAATCTCATGCAAAATGACCCTCCAAAATATGATTATCAGAAAATGAATGGGTTCAACCTAAATCCAGGCTTATTTAGACCAGATTGATTTTGTCACAATTTGTTACTTAAGCATTGTTAAACGCAATCCCTTTTCCTGCAGTAACAGTAGACGTCGTCATGAAAGTGAAGAAGGGGACAGTCACAGGAGACACAAGCACAAAAAGTCTAAAAGAAGCAAAGAAGGAAAAGAGGCTGGCAGTGAGCCCGTCCCCGAACAGGAGAGCGCCGAAGCTGCCCCTGCCGAGTAGATGCCACCTTTTCTCTATGTCAGTCCCAGAAATAGATGCTGTAAATCTCCTTATTTTTCTGGATAATGTTTAAGAAATATACCTTTAATCTTGTTCTGTTAGAATGAAACGTTAACTTCTTTTCCAAAATAAAAATGTGCATTTTTTTTGTGTTAAGTTAAAAATCTTTGTCTTGTAATATTTAAAGAATAAAAGACAGAAATGACTTTATATCCAAGGAAGTAATGTGAGTGAGTCAGCAGGGGATTTAGAGCTTAGGTTGGCTGTATACACAGTATGATGAAGGTCGAGGACTCACCTTGGCTAGCTTCCTAGTCAGTCAGGTGCTGTCACAGAGAGTGCTGCACAGACCCCCGTGAAGTGATGCGCTCTTGTCTTACTACTCCTGCATGTTAGTGATAGTGGGGTTTCAGTGTTCTAAAGTGGGTCCAAGGTAACTAAGTGGGCCAGTTTTATATCTCAGTGCATAGATGGTAGAGGCCTTTGGGTGGTCCCATGATGTAACGTGTGTACTTTCCAGCAGGTACACGTATAGACACAGTTGTGACTGGCACAGCGCTGGGCCCCTCCATGGCCATCTGTTTGAGCCGGGGTTAAGGTGGTTTGGCTGCTGTTAACATGCTTTCCAAGGCTCATTGGTGAAGTAGAATGTGGGGTGTTTTGTATACCATTACCATATTACAGATGAAAGTAAACTCAATGACAGTAGTGTTCAGTCAGTCATTTCGTAGTAAAACCAAAAATCCAAGCTGAAAATCTGGACTAAGCCCAGGAGGGAGTAGAGAGTAGTGGTGCTAGGAACTTGGTGTGTGAAAGAATGACTTAGAGCCACAGGGAAGAAGACAGCTATCATTTAGAAAATATTTATTTCTCATTTTAAATCCTCTGCCATTAAATTTCAATGCCTGTATTGTACTCTTTCTTGAACTCCACGTACACCATGTTTTTTTGAAATTTGATTTGAATTGTGTCATACAAACCATTTTAGATTTTTTTATGGGCTTTTTATTGAATAGAAAAATATAAACTTAAAGGTTTGGAGTGATGAGAAATCCTCCCCACTAAATAAAAACTTACCAGTTTTTATTTTTGAAAACATTCTCTGAGGTGTAGCTTCTTTTCACAATATCATATTTTTCCTGGCATTTTTTACAGTATATTCTTTAAATATAAAAATTGACAAGATAAATACAGTTTTACCTAGCCTATCTGATCTTTTTTCTGTTTTTGAAGATCCATCACGGATTTTATAAAAAAGTACCAGGCCAGGAAGCAATAGTGAGAGTGATTCTCCCTTTCAGTTCCTTAAGCATCCTTGCCAAGCAAGCGTGTATCATGCCAGACGTACTCCTGCCATTGACAGCGAGAAGAATGTCACCACATCTAAAAAAAAAAACAGGATTGTGATCAGAATCACTTTATGATTGAAGTTACTCATGGTGGACTTGGGTGGTCCTACTGTTTGCCATATTTGTCCATTTTAATTCCAATTAGATTTTTTCCCCTCTTCACTTAAATTCTCCAAGCTCATACAGCTTACATTAGAAGATATAGTAGTATAGGAAATTGTAATTTGGGACCAAGGCCAGTTGTAATTTTTTATTTTGAATTTTTTGAGACAGGGTTTCTCTGTGTAATAGCCCCGGCTGACTTGGAACTCACTTTGTAGACCAGGCTAGCCTTGAACTCACAGAAATCTGCCTGCCTCTGCTTCCCAAATGCTGGGATTAAAGGTGTGCGCCACTACTGCCCAGTGTAATTTTGAATTTCTTAAACCTGACTAGTACACTCACCTTTTAATTTCTCGCTCTTCAAGAATGTATAGTACATACTGTAGTAAGTATAGTGAAGAATATGCTTTCTTTCAAGTGGGGCCAAGTTTTTACATGTAGAAAACAAAATACTTGAGTATTATTTTTGCTAACTAATTATTACCTAATTCTTCCATCGTTGTATGCTGGTGTTCCTTCGACAATGGATTTGATAAAAAAAGGTTTGTTCCCATTGTGTTCTTCATAACCTCCTACAATGCAGAAGCCCAGACTTCCCGCTGTGTTCCTCCTGAGTGTCACGTCTTTACAGTTAGATAAGGACCTGAAATAGAATATAATTAGTGTATGTACAGTTGGGTTCACTAGTTGTGACTTCATCTCTCATTCATTTTTTTGGACATTTTTAAAAAGTAAACTAGTAACTGCATATGCCCCCTCAGAAATGACAGCAACTTTTCATGCTCGTAGCCGGCTTTTGTATTTGATCTCTTCCATAGCTGAACACCCTTTCAACAAAAGGACTTTGTTACTGGGTTCAGTTTGTGAATCTGCTGAGAAATCTGCTGTGTTTTTGCTGAGGACACCATAGTGCATGGGCTTAGTATGAGCCAAAAATAGGATATGCCTCAATACTTCTAATGATAAGCCAAAGTGGAGCATACTGAGGGAATATAATTTTTATATACGTGTGGGTTTACATGGTTCTTCAAGAAGGCAAACTTTCTTTGAATCAGTGACTCACAATGAAATAATCACGATGAAAATCATTTTAACTTAAGCTAATGAACTTCATTAAGTTTAGACTTTCTATTGACCCTTGGAAGACACTGGTTTATACTCACATAAACAAAGAAGACTGTAGACATAGATGAATGGAAATTCGGTCAAGAGTAGAGCAGTTGAGGGAGTAAATCACCATGGCAGAAACTGAAGCCCAAAGTACAAGAGGAGCTGGAGAAGGGAAAACCACAGCTGGCCTAAGAATAAGAGTCCTCAACTAGGGTCGTCGTGACAGTTAAGAGCTAAGTGCAGACTGCTGTTACGAGAGAGGTGTGTCAGGAGCTGGAGTTTGCCCTAGGACCCTTGTCTAGCATATGTGTGTCTGTGGTCTAGGAACTGCTTTGAACAGAAGATAGCATTTTTATGTTGGTAGAAATGAAGATGTTTTGTTTATAGACTGTACCTTAAAAGAATCAATTGCTTTTTGATAATCAATAAAAATGATCTTGTGAAATGGTAAGCACTGAAGTTTGGTCATTGTACTGGTTGTTGGCTTTTCTCATTTAACTGTGATGGCTATTCTTGATTGCAACTTGACTACATCTGGAATAAACTTAAGTGGCTGGGTATACCTGTGAGGGATTTTTTTCTTAATTAAATCATTTGAAGTGGGAAGACCCAATTTGTCTTTTGAGACAGGGTTTCTCTGTGTAACGGCCCTGGCTCTTCTAGAACTCCCTCTGTAGACCAGGCTGGCCTTGAACTCACAGAGATGTCCCTGCCTCTGCCTTTCGAGTGCTGGGGGAAAAAAGGTGTGAACCACCACTACCTGGCATGGGAAGACCCACTTTTAATCCAGCTCTTTTGAGGTGGGAAGATCAACCTTTAATCTGGGCCACGCCTGCTGGCAGCCTGTATAAAGGACATGGAAGAGGGAAGCTTGCTCTCTTTGCCTGCTTGGCTCTTACTGGCAAGTCCATTCCTTGAGTGGCGTTAGAGCCTAATTCTTTGGGATTCTAGCATATACTGAAGACCAGCTGAGATATCGAGCCTCGGGAACTGAGCTACTACTGGCTTCTTGGACTTTCCATTGGTAGACAGCTTTTGTTGGACTAGCTGAACCATATCCTAAAGCCATTCCAGTAAGTCCCATGCATATCAGTTCTGTTCCTCTAGAGAACCTAACTAATACAATGTTTTTCATGGTGTTGCTTTCATTTGAAATAGAACAAGCCCATTTTTGTTTTGTATGCACTGGCATCATGTACAACATTCTTCATTGAAATAACAAAAAGTATAAATGTGTCAGTAGCACATGCATCCTATAAGAGCTTTGGTCTACTGGATATCACACTGGTAAGTTCCAGTTTATTTGACTACTTAGGAAAAGCATCACACATTCCCACCTTGGTGGGCAGTGGTTCTCAATCTTCCTAATGCTATGACCCCTTTAATACAGTGTCTCATGTTGTGGTGACCCCTAACCATAAAATCATTTTCATTGCTACTTCATAATTGTAATTTTGCTACTGTTATGACTCATAATGTAAATATTTTTGGAGGTAGAGGTTTGTTGTAGGGGTCGCGACCTATAGGTTGAGAACCACTATTGTGGGTATGTGCCCAGTTTTTTTGGTAGAAAAGTAGTAATTAGGTGGTTCCTGTCCAGGGGTGTGATCAAATCTTCCAGTTGTAACTCTAAAACATATAACTATGAGTTCCAGGAAAGGTGCAAAGCTACACAGAGAAACCCTGTCTCCAAAAAACAAAAAAAAAAACCAAAACATATAACTATATAGCACAGTCTCCGGAACTAAAGCTTCTCATTCTTCGGACCATTGTGTGTTGTATTTTGTTTTTTCAGTAAGTATTTCTGTAGGCCTTATTTGACTGTCCAAATATTTTATCTTGCTCATCTATAAACACAACTATCTAAAATTATTAAAGTTTTCAACCTAATATTAATTATAAGTGTTTTCCTAGACTCTTCATAGCGGAGAAGGCATCAACTTTTAGATGTTTGCGGATATATCATGCACTTGGCATTGAGGGATATCAGTGAATATACAGAATGCTTGTCCTCCTGTAGCATCCGTTGAAGAAGGTCCCCATGGTCTACCCTTTCATTTTCCTCTAACTGTATTTGCCTTTGTTGCAGCAGCAGACTCTCACTCACTATGTCAACCTCTCAGTCAGGCTGGATAGTTGGGACCGATGATTCACTTTTTTTCATTCTTTTTTCTTTGCATTACTTCATCCCCCACTGGGAAAGCCTGGCAGCTGGTTTTGATCAGTGACCTTTGAGATTAAGTGACTTTACCCTCTGGATGTAAATGTGAGCTTTTTTCCTACTCTGAGCTCATTCTCTCAATTTAGGCATAATTGAGAAAGATTTGGCATAAGGAATGGCAAGGACTTTGGTCATTTTTCCCAGTGAGGTTATGGTTAGGCTCACAGACAAATTTGCCTCCAGTGAATAAATTGAGTATGAGAAGTCCTGAGCTGCTCAAGACGCAAAGCTTTGGAGCTGGAGTAGTGGCTCAGCAGTTAAGAGCACTGGCTGCTCTTCCAGAGAACCCAAGTTCAGTTCCTAGCACCCACATGATGGCTCACAACTGTCTGTAAGTCCAGTTCCAGGGGATCCAAATAACCCTCTTCTGACCACCCCAGGCACCAGCATGCATGTGGTACACATATCTACATGACAGGCAAACACTTGTGGTGGTATGAAATAAAATGGCCTCCAAAGGGAATGGCACTATTAGGAAGTGTGGCCCTGTTGGAGGAAACGTGTCACTGTTGGGGTGGGCTTGGAGGTTTCTTTTGCTCAAGGTTCTCTCAGTGTGACTTTCAGTCAACTTCCTGTTGCATGCAAAATGTAGCACTCTCAGCTCCAGCACCATGTCTGCCTGCACACCACCATGCTCCCCATCATGATGATAATGGACCGAACTTCTGAAACTAAGTGAGCCATCCCAATTAAATGTTTTCTTTATAAGAGTTGCTGTGGTCATGATGTCTCTTCACAGCTCTAGAAAACCCTAAGACAACACTTATACACATAAATCTGTTTTTTAAATTTTCTCTAAATCTTCCTCCTATACCAGTTTACTCAACAAAGCATTTGAAACACTGCTTTGCCTGGGTTTCAGAGGGATACTAAGACAAGGAAGGCATTGACTCTTGAAAAGCAAAAAGCCAAAACAAAAGCTTAGCCTCACAGTGTAAACTGAGTCCATCAACCAAGCTGGATTGATTGTAAGATTTTTCCCATGGTGTCAAACCCCAGAGATCATGAATTTGTTCACCATACTTTGGAGGATTGCTTTATTTTACTTACAGAGAATTAACTAATTTTAAATACTTTGGTCTTAATTTTACCTATGTCTTTTTTTAAACAGTGTTCATCGTTTTTATATTGGAATCACAAGTCCAAAGCACTAAGTCTCTAAATTAATATATTTATAAAAGAAAAACAACCATGGCTGAGTTTGAGAAAACAATAGATGCAGTTTATCTTGTGGAGAGAAAATTGACCATTGTAACCAGTTTCTATCCTTCTTTAAAATTTTGTTAGCCCTGTCTGTTCAGATACTTTAACTTTTTGCCCTAACTTACTTGTAAATATTACCACTAATTTCCACTCTGGGTATAATGTGTAGAGTCTTCTGTGGCTGACTCCTGGGTCGGGCTGGCTTTGTACCTCCATTTGGGCTCCTGTGTTGACAGCTCTCCTACTACTCTGCTTCATGTCATGAGCAAAGTGTCTCTTTAGGGGATGCCTAGCCACCTAGGCAAGGAGCTCATCCTATCCAGTGGGATTAAAAAAAAAAATCTGCTCCAATGGGGCTCTTAGTAAATGATCTGAAGTCTATAAAAAGCTTTTCCTAGCACATAAGGGACTCGTTATTTCATTAGTAAATGGTTTACTCAACAACTGTTCCAGACCTTTAGAAATATGAGACATTTTTTTCTTTTGAAAGGTCCACCCTCATAGTAAACATTAAAATGCATCATTTTACATATTAAATACAGGTAGGTTTGGGGGCAAGTGTTCAATACATTTTTAAAAATAACTCTGCTGCTGAAATGATGTGGCCATTTGATTTGACTAATGGGATTTTACAATCACACAGGAAAGGTGGTAAGGGAAATTACTAGAAATTGTAGGCTACCTAAGCGGCAAGAGTAAGAGCGATCTGTACTATTCTGTGCAGGAATGTTATGTGAGCTCCTCCAGAACTTGCTTTATGGTAGAAATAAAGACTTAGCAACTTTTTTTTTTTTGGGTTTTTCGAGACAGGGTTTCTCTGTGTAGCTTTGCGCCTGTCCTGGAACTCACTTGGTAGACCAGGCTGGCCTCAAACTCACAGAGATCCGCCTGGCTCTGCCTCCCGAGTGCTGGGATTAAATGCGTGCGCCACCACTGCCCGGCCTTAGCAACTTTCTAATGCATCGTGATTAAAATCATAGACTACGTCGAGAATGGCAAGCTCAGCTTGTGGCTCTGCCATGCAGCCTGAGCATGTCACGTGACTGCTCTGGGCCTTAGTTTTCTACTGAGTCACAGAGCCTGTGAGTCTCGAGGGAAGTGTGAAGACCATGTGAAGACCTCAGGAAGGACCCTGGCTCTTGTTCAGGGCTCATAAACATCAGTTGCTTCTTGGCTACTGTTAGACTGCATGGCTTAGATGTACCAGCACAGTGGACCTATCTTGTAATGAAAGCATCAAAAAGTTTTAGCTAGAAGAAAAATATTGACGTCTGTTTTCTTACCATTTAATATTGACAATAATCCTGATTAAATTAAAATATGTTAGGGGCCTCAGGAGAGGAAAGGAAAGGAAAGGGTTAAATTCTTAGGCAAGAAGAGAAGTGAGTTAATGCATATTTCTCTCATGCTAGTCCAGATGAGAGCATGCTTTGAAAGACTTCCAGATGTGGAACGTGGGCCCCGAGAGTCAACAAAGTAAAATGTCATCGGTGTTCTCGGAGTCTCCTGCTGAATGGCAGCTGATAATTAGCATAGCTGGCAGAGTGTCTGGAGCTGTGCTATCAACAAGTGCACTATTAATAACACACGCTTATCGGCTTCTTTATCACCGAAGACTCAGACTCTCTGCCACTGCCCAAATCTGACACCCACTGGTTCCACACAGGCAATGCCAGCATGGCATCCTAGGACTACCCTCTTCACTTCCGTTCTTGCTCTGTGCTGCACAGCATCTCAGGAGAGAAGGCTATGGTCTTCATGATTCTAGGCCGGCTGACACATGCTTCTTCACCGGGGGAGGGCCTTAGGTAACTGGCAAGACCGTATATTGGGACAGATGTTTTTCCTCAAACTTTGATGAGTGAAAGGTATTTGTAACATTTTTGCGCATGCATTTTAAAGGTTTATTTGTATTTTAACAATTCAGGTAAAATGAATTTTGCCAAGGTGTGGTTTGGAATCTCTTACCCTACATCACTTACCTCATCATTACATCACTTACCTCGAATGACTAGAGACATGTAAGACAATGCTGTTGTGTTGGTAAGGGAAAAGCTAGGTTTCTTGAGGCTCTGAGCACTCAAGATTAGAGGTGTGAGTGGATCCCCACCCCACACCCCACCGCAACTGAAACCATACTACTGGAGCTCACATTCTGAGAGTACCACAGTGCCTAGGACAGGAGCAAGATGGGACTGAGGCCTGAAAAATGCCAGGGTTCTTGTGGTTGTGTCAGGTTTGGGGACTGTATCAAGTTTCAATCTGGCAGAGTGAGGATCAAGGTCCCTTTGTGCATTAAATTTCACTCTCAAACAGACTAGGAAATCTGGAAGTGGAAATGAATCGACCTTGCAAAATTAAGAGCTATCATGTGTGAAGTAGAGCTGCCAAAGGGTAAAGAGCATCAAAGAGGAAGTTTGGCAGAGAGGCCATGACAGCAGAGAAGAACCAGCAAAGCCGCAGTGAAGGGCTGGCTGCTCTAGCCATACTGGAAGTGGGCAGACAGGTTTCCCTAGGTTCAGCTTGACAGAGAAGACAGACTGTAAGAACCCAAGCAGAGAGCCAAGTGGGAAAGAGGAGCCTGAGTACGGCAGCGTGTCATGAGTAGCCTGCTAGGCTGACCTCAGTTGGTTTAGGAGAATGCACAAACCCTTTACCAAACAGATCTAGTGCCTAGAATATGACTGATCCTTTCTCTTATCAGCCTTCAGCAGATAGCTGCTCAGAAAAAAATTATCCCACTCAAAGATTTTTGAACCAACAGAGTTAATAATGCTACACAAGAAAGCAGGTGAGGACAGGTGGCAGAAAAAAAAAAGGAAAAATCACTCACTAGACAAATGCTACACAAATGAAATGCCTCCTTAGAATATGAATTGATAATTAATCATATCACTGATTTAAAAGACCTATGTGGCAATGCCCTATGTAATCAGCAAGAGCTCAATGCAGAGAAGATTTCAAAGATGATGCGAGGCGTGGAAACACATGCCTGTAATTCCAATATTTGGAAGGCAGAGACAGGACCATTGCTGCAAGTTTG
Organism: Peromyscus californicus insignis; assembly: GCF_007827085.1. Classification (NCBI taxonomy): domain Eukaryota; kingdom Metazoa; phylum Chordata; class Mammalia; order Rodentia; family Cricetidae; genus Peromyscus; species Peromyscus californicus. The sequence continues at coordinate 68,191,034 of NW_026294424.1, forward strand.
AGGCCAGCCTGGATTGTGTCAAAAAGAGTGAAGGAAAGCCGGGTGGTGGTGGTGGCACATTGCCTTTAATCCCAGCACTTGGGAGGCAAAGGCAGGAGATCTCTGAGTTTGAAGCCAGCCTGGGCTACAGAGTGAGTTCCAGGAAAGGCTCCAAAGCTACACAGAGAAACCCTGTCTCGAACAAACAACCTGAGCACTCAAGATTAGAGGTGTGAGTGGATCCCCACCCCACACCCCATGGAAACTGAAGCCATACTACTGGAGCTTACATCCAGAGAGTATCACAGTGCCTAGGACAGGAGCAAAAACAAAATATATATATACACAAAAAAAAAAAAGAGTGAAGGATAGAGGGAGAAAGGAGGGAGGAAAGAAAATCAAAGATGGTACACTGAGAAAAGGGTAGTGGATAGAAGAGAAGGGAAGAAACTACTCAGAAATGAAAGCGGTCACAAAGGAACAGCCCTATGACTGAACCCTGGGGAGTGGGAGATCTGATAAAAACAAGAACAAAAGGGACGTAACAGTGTGAGAGTCACCTAACTTGCCACCTGGCTCCACAGATAGGCCGTTCGACCTGTCCCTGCCAGCAGCAGACATTGATGGTGCACTATCACGATGCCCAAAATTAATTATTGGGTTTCTTTTTAATTTTTAAACAGCTTTGGAACAAAAGAGCTCAGAGGCCGCTGTTGTGTTGGAGTACATTGCTATCTAGAGCGGGGGCATCAAGCGACAGCCAAGCCCACGAGCTTTCATTCGAGATGGTCTATGGCTGCCTCTGTGCTACAGCAGCAGAGCGAGCGGTTGCCAAGGCCCCATACTCGCCAAGCACAAGCTTGCCAGCCTTTCGCAGAAAGGATCAACCTCTGACATAGTCTTTCCCTGGAAAAATACTCAAAACGTTAGTAATGCTGGTGACCTCTGTGGAGTGCATTGAAGGTTCAGGAAAGGACAGATAAGGACTTCCCGCTCCCTCTGCTCTGGTCCCCTCTGACCTGCTCATCATGTCATTAAATATTGCCGGGAGGAGGAGGGAAGGAAGGATAGGAAAAGGCTCCGAGCTTCTGGAAGTCCCCGTCATCTTGTGTTGCCGTCATATGACATTTCCTTTCATCCCTGGAGGGAATGAGTGCAGTGTCGACACCCCAGAGAGAGCAGAGAATTGCTGCCAGTGCCAGGTGGCTCATGGGAGAAGAGAGGAGACATGTGGGCTTGGTGTTCTCTCCTCACACACGGGGACAGTGAGGAGACTGACCAGGTAGCTTTCCAACAAACGGTACAAACGCTCTTGGGAGTGTAGTTCCAAAATCTCTTTTAAAGAAAAATGTAGAGCTGGAGATATGACTCAGTGGTTAAGAGCCCTGACTGCTCTTCCAGGGGACCCAGGTTCAATTCCCAGCACCTACATGGCAGCTCACAACTGTCTGTGATTCCAGTTCCAGGAGACCTGACATCCATGGCAAAATACCAGTGCACATAATATATATATATAAAAATTTACTCAATATAATAGCCTCTTCCTTAGGCTCGGAGGTAAAATGTTTAAATGGCCTCAATGCTCAGTGTTCCACTCTCTAAGGACTTTCAAAGACCTACTGATTTAAAAAGGAATGCATCAACTGCTGGACACTCCAAAGAGAATCTAGACCAGTTTGTATTTGAGGAGGCTGGTGGTCTTTAAATCAGTAAGAGTTACCTCTACCTTCAAGAAAATGTTTCAAAACCAAATACCCTGCCTGCTTCCACAGTTTCATCCTACTCCAGTACATCCATCATCAGTGACACCGTTTTTAACATTTAAGCTATACTTTTAGAGGCAACCATCTAAGTAGATTTTGCTCTGGTCCAGGGAAGCAGACATCAAATTTATCTGTCCTTTGAATAGTCACAATTCATGGACGTAGCCATTTTGGGGCTGTCTTCAAATCCTCCTCTGAAGTCATCGGGTCAGGTCATTTTATAGTTCATCACAAGGCTCCAGTTGTACCTCAGTAAAATGGTAACCCAGTTGCTTCCTAAAGAACTTTCCAGAAGAGCCACAGAAGAGAGATGCCTTGAGAAGAATCCCCAAATACCAGATGCTTCACTATGAAGCCACAGTGCCCTACTGTGCTGCTGTATGTATAGTCAGAGCCTCTAGAAGCCTGAGTGAGGCCACGGCTGGGCTGCAGCTCCCCATCATCTCCACGCAAAGATGAAACTTGGCCTGAGCAGAGCCCAGTTTGTGAGTGTGCACACAGGCTGGGTTTCTGCCATCAGCTGAACTCCCTGCCACATGAGCCACCTGGTGACTCTGAAAACTCAGGGAAGCACCTAGAAGGTTCTCCATCTAGACTTTCACACCCACCCCACCAAGATTTCTATGTGGCTTTTCATTTGCCAACAGAAGACAGAATTAGTTCAGATAGCCCCGCAAACGAGACTGGGTCTTATTAGCAAGATGCTCGTGCCCAGGAATCAGCCCAAGACAGTGAAAGAGTGGTTTAAGAAATATAATCCATAGGGGTGTTAAATTGGGACTCACTGTGGTAATTCCAGCCACATGACCCAGGATGGGGACCAGTCACCAGGCGGGGTCACATTGTGGTTGGAGTCCAGGGCTGCTGGGCTGCAGTCTTCCTGGGGCTCCTGTTCCTTGACTTCCAAGGCTTTGAGTACCACTGAGGAAGATGTGCTCTTCAATATGGCAACGGCCTCTGTCCGGCTGACCTCTGTGAGCTCAATCCCATTCACATTCAATAAAATGTCACCTGAGGCCAGAGAAGCAGAAGCATCCTCAGTGAGTGCAAATGGGATTCTGCTCCGTGTGTGGAAGGACAGAGGCTGACTCTGGGCGTGTGGACAGGGTGAGGAGAAGTGTGTCTCTTGAGCTCGTAGTGACATGAGGCTGGGTCTTATTTAGCAAATGGTAAATAAAGCACGTGGGAATGTCTAGTTGGGAGTTCTCTACAGATCACCTACCAATGTTCACCTATTGCCTTACGTGAGATAGCTTTGTTCACTACTTAGCCAAAGACAAAATACAGTTTCACTCTTTGAATTTCCGGTTTTCTTTAGCACGCAGTGAGAGCAATGGACAAAGAGCTTCGGTGCCTGCACAGAGCCTGGTGTGTGGGATGCTACCAATAAACAGGGACTGAAACGGGAGTTAGTGTCTGGCACAGGAGCCCAGAGCAGGTAAAGACTAAGCCTGGACCCGGTCTTCACAGAGATGGAAAGCAGGTACCATTTCTAGTCCCTGCATCCCTGGGCTGTGCAGAGCTAGCAATAGCTAAGTGCCTACGTTGTACAAAACTGCTCCTGTGTGTCACATGCTGCAAGTTCTCTCATTAAGTCTCCTCTTGTCAGACCTCATCATTCTCCACCCGGGTGGGTGCCTGCCGAACAGCAAACGATATTAAAAGATGCCTTCTTATCCTTGCTTTCTATTTCATTTATCTCCTGGTTTTTCTTTTTGGGGGTGGGGGGAGGTTGTGCCTCTTGTACGTCATCTTATCTTCACACAGAATCATTGTAGACAGGAGGAAAATAACAGGGGATAGCCTCGAATGCTTGTTGACTCAAAAGGCAGCACCCTCTGGTTGTCTGGCTAAATCCTGTCCTGTGCCACCCCCACCCCCATCCCAGCTCATCAGGCAGACTGACTGTACTTGAAAAATGTGGTGTTTTTCCTTCTTCTTGAATCTGAGCTCTTAAAAAGCACAATCCCTCTACCTTGGCAGCCTCCTCATGTGCTTGAACAGTGCTGTTAAGATCCTTGCAGACGTGAACTGGATACCTCCCTTCACGTAGAGAAGCCCGGAACAGGAGTGGCCAACAGAGGTCCACTTCTCACCAATGAGCGAGTCCCTCCACTCATATTTAATTATACCACTGAATCGACATCTGTCTACTCATTTATCCCATTTATCTCACAAAAGGGCACAATTCATAAATCAGTTTCACTACTGGCAAAGAACCCGTTAGAATGCGTGGAACTAAATGATGCCTTAGAGGTAACTTGGCTCCTGGGTGTAGTGACTGCCCTTCCAGCCCGCAAAGTCTAGGGCCTCTAGCCTGCCCAGCAAAGCCGCCTCACGCCCACTCACATGCACCAAGAGGGGTGAGCCTGGACTACAGCCACAGTCGTGCTCATCCTAGTCAAAGAGGCCCAGCCATCACGGCCAGCTCCCTCTCTCATCTTCTCCTCCACTCAGAGGGCAGTCAGCTAACTCAGCAAGCTGCCAGCTCCTCCCCAGGCTCTGGCACCCCAGGACCTTCATCCTCTTCATTTTGTACCTGTTTTTATTCTTCCATCTCTGCTTATGACTCCTCCAGGCTCAACACTGATGACATAGATGGGCAAGTCCCATTCCCCGTGGGACGCTCCCCCTCCAACGGTCATGCCGAGAGATTCGCTGGGGTCTTTGCGGACACTAACAACCTTCTCGTGACAAGTGGCTGCAGGCTGGAGGGGCTGAAGGCACAGACACAAAGAACATGGCACATGCACTCACGAGGCGTCTCCACGGGCACACAGTTGTCAAGGCATCAATAAGGTGGTGGTGCCTGGGGTGTCCCAGAGAACACACCAAGAGAACCAGCACGTAACAGAGTTACAGCATCGCAGAATTCCAAAAGTTCGCTCAGAGAAGTTTACATTTCAAAGTGGAATAGTAAACATAGAAAGGGAACAGCCTGAAGACCGTGGTAGAAATCTGGAGCTTACGAAGTGAACTGTATCCCAAATCTCTCAAGGGAGGCATCTGTTTTTGACAGTGGTAGGTCAACTTCATGATTCACAGATTATCAGTACATTTTTCATATTTAAAATTAATTTACTGTGTGTGTGGAGGTTTGGTGGGGCACATGCTTTAGCATGCACATGGAGGTCAGAGGACAGCTTACAGAAGTTGGTTCTCTTGCTCCACCTTATGGGTCCCGGGAATCAAATGCAATCTGGCAAGCTTGACAGCAAAAGCCTTTACCCACTGCGCCATCTTGCTAGCCCAGCAAGCTTGTCTATGTTTAAAGTAAAAGAATAAAATCATTGACCTGGGGTGACGACTTGGTGCCTAAAGTACTTGCTGCACAAGTCTGAAGACTACTGTTCGAATCTGCAGCCCTCCGATAACAGCCAGGCATGTAAAAATGGTGACTCGCGTAATCCACAGTTCAGGGATCCACAGAGCAAATGGAAGGAAAGAGGCAAGCTCTACTTTGGCCAGAGGCCCAACCTCAGTAAATATGGTAGAGACCAGCCAAAGAGGACACCTGATACCATGCTGTGGTCTCTGTGTGCACACAATCACACATGCACATGCACCCATGTATTTGTAAATACGCACACATGCGCACACTTGCATGCAAATCATACACACATGCAGAAATCTGCCCCGCTTTATCCATCTTTCCCATTTTTGGTACTTTCCAAACAGCCTCAGCAGCACTGAGCGATACACTCTGCTGAACCGAGTGGCTGAACACCAGGACCGCACATGGCCTGTGTCTCTGATGGCCTTCGGTCTTCTCCACCAGAGCGATGGAGGGTTGTGCGGGAGAGACGGATGGTAGCGATGGAGAAACCCAAACTTCTCAGTAAATTCCTCACCCTGAGTTGCCCAATGTAATACAGAAGAAGGAAAGCATGACAGACATAATCCTTTCTGTCTGTCTTTCCTCCTCACTCCTTGCTTTGGAGACCTTGGATTGTTCCTTAATGCTTAAAAACCTGACTTGTGGTAAAATCCTTCAAGCTGATTAAAAAATATGGACAACTAAGAAGCTGTATGGAATATTTATATTTTAAAACATTTACCTAGGGTTTAAAACATCAAACGTTTTAGATATCTAGAAAGCATCAGGACCTACCCATGCACCCTATAGCTTGATATAAAATCACTGCCAGGCTATGGTTAATGTGTCCCAGTGACACTTCTCTGGTCACGTTCCCCTTCCTCTCTCACACGGGTGACTTCAGGACTAAAGATGGTGCCTCTTAGTGCTTAACTCTTCAACCAGATAGCTTTGCTGTTCCCACTTTCTTTGCTATTTCTTGGAAGCATTTAAACTCCTCCTATTTTCAAATGCCATGTTGTTTTCCTACATCAGCTTAAAAACCAAATCATCAAACAGCCCCGTACGTCACTTTTCAGGTGGTGGGGGCTTTTCAGAAGGCAGATAGAAGTGTGAATGAGAAGAACTGGCTTTCCTGTATGTTTCCAGGAATTCAGACACAAGACACAGGGCTACAGCAAAGATCCCATTAGACTGTCCTGGCTTTGTCCATGGCTCACAGCAGGCAGGGAGAAGGAATTATAAAGCCCCACTGCTAGTAGTTTAATGAATGAAAATATAACACATGCTACTTAATTCAACTGAATTCATTAATTAGATACAAGCTTTATGTAAGGTTTTTGAAGATCTCACATATAGCTTGATATTAATGAATACTGTCAGAATAACTTTAAAACACTAACTGTATTTATTTGGAAGACGGTACCAGGGAGTTTAATCCATAAAATTCTTCAGCAGGGTGTACTTGCTCTGTCTAGATTGCTTCCCATACATAAACACGGAACTGAACTGTTTGTGGAGACATAACTGGCTGGAGATTTAAGATAAAGGTGATCTCAGGCTCCCTGATTACAAAGCAGAGAATTTTTTTTTCTGCAAACATTGCTCAAAAAACTCAACTTACGGCCTAATGTGGAAGGAAAAGGCATTCACTCATTCATTCATTTCATCCTGGTTCAGTAATAGGCTACATATAGGGGTGTTTGGCTGGTTTTTAAACACTGATATATATATATTATATATATATGTTTTATATATATATATAATATATATATATATTATATATATATATAGGTATTTTGCACCATGTGTGAGCAGTGCCCCCAGAGACAAGAAAGCACTGGATCCCCTGGATCTAGGGTTACAGATAGTTGTGAGCAGTCTTGTAGGTGCTGGCAACAACTGGCATGGCGGGGGTCGGGGGTGGGGATGGGTGGGGTGGCTGGGGATTCTCCTCCAAGAACAAGTGTTCTCCACTACTGAGCCATCTCTCCAGCCCTGTTTGTTTTTAATAACAACAGCATGACATCAGTTGTCAGGGAAAGTGGCTGCTAGAAGCTGATCATCAGCATGACAGAATGCTAAACCAAGGTCATAGGATGCTTAATCTGGACTGGACAATGTGTTGATTAGACACCCGTCTAAAGGACGTGTAGACCTTGCATCTAATAGAAGCCCCACACAAACACAGACTGGGCGGAGTCACCTCTCTTAAAGAGAGACTGCAAAGAGAGGAAGGTGGAGAGACGTATTCTCCTCACAGATCCCTTCTGCTGGGTCCACAGTGGTTGAAATTTGTCCTGGGGCCACTGAGATGACTCGGCCGGTAAAGAAGCTGGTCACTAAACCTGATGATGTTAGTTTAAGCCCTGGGACCAGTATGGCGGGCAGAGAGAACCAATTGATACGAGTTGTCCTCTGGCCTCTACACATGTACCATACATAGCACATGTCTACATACATACACACCTAGACCCACACAATAAATGAATAATGATTTTGTTTTTAATTTCTGGATTTGAATGCCGTAAGACAAGACATGCGCTCCTGACTTGTCCAAACACTGCCCTCCATAACGTCCCATGGGCTTCAAGTGTTATAAGTATCTTCCAAGTCCCTTGTACAGACACAAAAATATTAAAAACAGCAGGGGAATCATCATCATTTCCAGGCAGGTTGGGAAACTCAAAAACTAGAAACCAAGCGAACTTCTTGTTGCATTTCAAAGTGAACGGAAAACAGCCCTTTTACAGAAGGGGCCTTGGTTAAAAATATGGCATGCATTTGGCTTAAGCTGGAATCAGGTCCCTTTAGAAGGGCTGCAAGCTGGGATTTAATAACCCCTGCCCCCAACAGCACCGTCCTCACTTCTGCTTGGCTGGGAGACACCTGTTACCTCCCAAGGATGAAGATGGAACTTTGGCCTTTAAATTTCATGAGTAGCACTTCTTGAAATGACAAAGTCCAGAGATAACCCTTCGAGACATCAAAGTTTACAGCTTTCCCAGGAAACAGCCCTCTGCAGGAGCTGCAGACACACCTGGCTGGGTCTCACCTTAGAAGCCACGGTCCTCTCCCCTGGGCCTGGGGACCACCGGCCATTGCTGATCTGGCCAGCTTCTTGGAAGATGTCTGGGCTGGGATGTCGAACCTGGCGGGACACGATGAGATGAACACGTCCTTCACTGGCCTGGACAAGAGGACATTACATTAGCTACTTGCACAGACCTGGCTCTAGGGCCTTACCAGGATACCACTTTCATTTTTACTTTTATTTAATGGAAAAATAAAGTGTCAAGCCTTTCTTATGTGGTGCTGGAGACTGAGCCCAGGGCCTCTGAGCAATCCAGATAAGTACTCCACCATTGAGGTCCACCACCAACCCTTCTAGATTTCTTCATTTTTAAAAATGTGGTCAAAAACTAGAAGAATATATATCATAAAACTGATTTATTTTTGATTATTGTAGGTGTGCATATATGTATGTGGGTATGTATATATGAGTGTAGGTGTCCTCTGAAGCCAGAAAAGGGTATTGGATTTCCCTGGAGCTGGTGTACAGGTAGTTACAAGCCACAGGGTGTGGGTGCTGGGAACTGAACTCAGGTCCTCTGCAAGAACAGTGTGCACACTCAATCACTGAGCCATATTGTTAACCCCCACCCTAGATTTTTCTCGTCACTGCCCAGCTTCTACTTTGGCAAAAGCATAAACTATTTCCTTGAACTTGAAACCAGGGACTAAACATTGCTTCAAGAAAAAGTCCAAGGAAGGTCTGACTCATGCAAGTCTTTGAAGAGACACCGTTAGGTCTTGCTAATGCACTTTCAGTGATGAGCTTGGCTGCAGACAAGCATGGCTGAAAACCTTTCTGAATAGAGTAAGGTGCATGGTGTTAAGTCGTCTACATCAGTTCTAACTCAATGGTCAGAAGGAAAGAGAAACAGGGTCAGAGGCAGCAACCTTGAACCGGAAAAATGAAAATACTATGTCAGTCTTAGAGATTCAGGCATTGAACCTTTGGAATACAGGGATGACAGCCAGAGTAAAGCCATTACCCTGACCATTTTTATATGACTATCACTAATTCTGATCCTTATGCACACTGGTACTTAAGCAGAAGATTCAGAATAGCAAATGTATTGCTTATTGGAAAGGTTTGTTCCACGCAGGAAATTACAAATTAGCTTTCCGCCACAGGTCAGCTTCCTGTGTCCCTGATTGAGGGTGTCAGAAGCCAGACATGCCAGTGCCTGAGGTTTCAGATCTGCAGGGCAGACAGAGGAGACCCTAGGCCTGAGGAACTCGTAGGAATAAGGTTGATTTCTACTTCAGTGAAAAATGGCAATGGAAGAGACATGGCTCAATTTGGTTGGAAAGGTACCTGACAAAACTAGGTTTGGGAACCAGGAAGAAAACTCTAAGGTCTGATAGTTCGCCTTGTCATTCCAGGTCTCGACTACTCACCACAGCAGAAACAGACACTGATGTGCCTGTCTCTTTCCTGCATGGGTATGGGGCCATGGAGAAGTCAGGTCACAAAAGATGTGCCAGGCAGTTCCTGCTTGTCTCCATTAGCTCAGACAGTGGGAATCAAGATGTTTGCTTTTCACTGGCTATGGTCTGAATGTGTGCACCCCTCATCTGTGGAAATCCTAACCCCCGAGGTGATGGTATTACCAGGTGGGCCTTTGACTCAGTCCCCATGAGTGGGATTAGTTTGTTCTTTCCAGCACGTGAGGCTACAAGAAGAAGATACCTCATATAAGAAAGTCATTTGGGGATGGAGATGGTTCAGTGGATAAAGAACCAGCTGCACAAGCACAAGGACCTGAGTTCGGATCCCCGGAACCCATGTATAGATGGGAGAGGTAGCAAGGGTCTGAAATCCCGGTGTTCCTAGGATGAGGTGGAAGGCAGAGACAGGAGAAGCTGGCTGGCACATGGAGCAGCAAACAATAACAAACTTTCAAGTAGGGTGGAAGCTAAGGGCTAGCATTCCAGGTTGTCCTCTGACTGACACACGCTTCTTGTTGTATGTCCATACCCACACTCACACACATGAATGCATGCACACACACACACATACATGCATACATCACACACAGAGATTTAAGTGGGAGGGGGCATTTCCAGATACTGAACCTGCCCATATCTTGATAGTTGGAATTGTAAGACATGTATTTCTGTTGTTCATATTAATAAGGCACTCCATTCAGGGGACTTGGTTTCCCCAGCAGTCACAGAGACTAAGACACTGCTTCTCTCACCTTCCTTTCCAGAGCACATGACTCCCTCTCCCTGTCAGGAACTAGGACCTTCAGTACCAAGCGCTCCGCCAATGCAGTTGGGTCCTCACAGTTGTCTAAAGCACTAACCAGCCCAAACCTTCCTCACATTGATATCTCTATACAAAGGCTCTCTTGAAACTTGGGGGTCATCAGGTGGGTGGTTATAAATTAGACTAGCTTTTAATACAATTGTTGGGGTATAGTAAGAGTATTATAAATATCACAATGGATGGTCAGCTACGTGAGCTGTTCATTCCATATCCGGGGTAGAAAATGCTACCAAATGGCTCCACAGAGGAAGCTTGAATTTAGCCTGTTTTCCTTTATGCACAGCCCTAACTAACCCAATCAGTGCTTATGTGTCCTTCTTTTGCTAGCCTGTCTTGGATTCCCTGGGGTCCCTCACCACATCTGGAGCTTACATCAGAATGGCATGGGCGCGTACACGCGTATACACACACACACACACACACACACACACACACACACACACACACAGCGCCCAGGTAACACACCATGAAGAAACGTACAGAACACAGAACTATGGCATCACCAACTGTGTTCAATTTTGGAAGAGAGTGTTGCAATAATTGTATCTCTTCCTCTGGATTGCAAGCCTCACTAAAAGGTTATCTTCAAGAACTCTCTGAAACAGAACTCATGGGAAGATAAGTAACAACGAACATTCAGGTCAAAACCTCAATCGCAGAAACTGAATTTGCTCTCTTATCTTTGGGGAAACTCCACTGTTGAGAAGGCTGTTGGCAGAGCTATGGCTCTGGGCTGGAACTGTGTCCTGTTCATCTTGGACAGTGAGCAGCTCATGCTCTGAGCAACACTTTACAAGAAACGTGAATGTTGCAGAGTTATACCCGGCTCAACGTGACAGGCAAAATCCGAATTGCCAAGGTGCAACCTGCGTAAGCTATTTCATTCACATTTGTGAGCACACATTTCTCACTGGGCTTTCAAATACTGGCTCCAGAATGAAGCCTTGGCAGGACCAGCACTCCAATAAATAACACTGGTATCAATTTACTTGCAAATAAATTCTCTGCAAGGCTGGCCCTGTGGCTCTTACCAGCCACCTCATGAATCGTTCACAGGGAGGCTATTTAGTGTACTTTCTTTCACAGCGTTGGAGATATGAGGTAGGCTAATGTGTTGGTCTTGGCACTAACTCTCAGAAGCAACTGGAGTCAGGCTTGAGAAACGGTCCCGGGCACTGGAGTCTTTATTCCCACTGGTGTGACGGTGATACATGAAAGGGGAGACAAGGTAGAGGTACAGAAAGATGAAGGCAGGAATGATTCCTGGTTTCACACCCACATATATGCAGGAGATGGGCTCATCAGAAATGGGAAATGGTGACTGAGAGGGCCAGTGCTAACTATAGGGAGAGCAAAAGTTGACAGAGAACCTGTCCATGACAGTGTAAGCTTCTCATCCAGCCAAGGGCTTCCCCTATTTGTAAGGAAAATTGAAACTGAATAAGGCATTTGCACTGCTTTCAAGGGGTGTGTGTGTGTGTGTGCGTGTGTGTGTGTGTGTGTGTGTGTGTGTGTGTGTGTGTGTGTGTATACATACACACATATGTATATATACCCCAATATATATCATATATAATGTATATATAAGATATAATATCACACACATATATAATATGATATATATTCTATGCTTAAATTATTTGTGTTTTGAGACAGGGTCCCACTGTGCAGCCATGACTGGCCTGAAACTCACTATGTAGACCAGGCTGGTCTCAAGTGCATAGAGGTCCATGGCCTCTGCATGAGTGCTGGCATCAATGGTGTGCACCAAGTGAGCAATAGCTCACATGGGTTTACCTGCTGTGCTTCTTGCACTGGCTTTATAGACCTCAAGGAGTCTCCATCTCCTCTGGCATGCTGTACAGGGTTATTCTGTGCAAACACATGAAGTGGGGGGTGGGGACCGAATTGACTGCTGGCTATCATAATTGTGCTCTGTGAAGCAGTAGACCCTGGGCACAGTCTGGGTACCAGAGGAGAGGCATATTTAGAAGGGCCGTGCCTTGACGCAGGCAGGTGAGAGCTGCGTGGGGACCTACAGAAGCAGCGGGTGGGGCAGCTGCCTCCTGCTTCGTCTACCACCTACGCAGGGGCTTTTCTTGACCATCTCTTCCTTCCCCTCAAGACAGAATCTTTTAGGAATAAGAAAGTGAGTGGTGATGGCAATAGAGCTAGTGGCTTAGGCAGGGTCATACAGATGCCATCGACAAAGTCCCTGAGACTGCTGATTGCTGAGTCAACAGACAAAGCCACTCCTCTGCCTCAGCACTTCTCTTCAGGGAAGTGGAGGTTGCTCCTCCCGGGATTATTTCTCTTCCACGGTAAAGGAATAAGCGTGGAGGGGCCTATTGTGCTGGAGAAGGGCAGCGGGCTTTCCAGGCCCTCTAACCCTTGTGTGTATGGCTGCACAGAAGATTCCTTCGCATAAAGTTTAACTTGAGTGGCTATACTGCTTTCCAAGTCTCACTTTCTCGAGAAAACAGGGAATTTGGAGTCTTATTTAGGAATCTTTCAGGCTTTGAGAATTGAACATAAGGAGATTTAAGTTTAGTCTGTGTGCACTAAATTGACTACAGGACCCTGGTAAGACAATTTATGGAAGCAGGGGTTAGATTCCATAGGAGATGTGCTGATCTGTACACATACAGATCTAGCAGGTCTTATTTCACTGACGGTTCTTATTGGCTCCCAGGGACTTGAATGTTGAAATTCCCACACAAGTTCTGCTTTTTTCTTTCCAGGTATGAAGCACAACTCCTGAGCTGGAATCCCATCTTTAGAGTAAATGTCGGTAACCTGAGCAGGGCACTGTTTACTTCTTGGCTCTGTCTGAAGCCCTGCCACATTCTCTTTAAAACTTGGAACAGGCTGACTTTCAGTTCTTTGATGAAGTAACTGCATGTTTAAATATCATTTCATCCGAGGAACAAAAATCACACATATGGCAGGATTACTGAGTGCTCCTACTTTCCCCAACCTCTAAAGCTGATTTGAATTTTGTTTTAGTTTCTAGGGTTACAAAGAAAGAAAGGAAGGAAGGAAGGAAGGAAGGAAGGAAGGAAGGAAGGAAGGAAGGAAAGAACAGGAGAAAGAGAAGATGAGAGGGAGAGAAAGCCAGCTAGCTAGGTAAGAGCATGGAGGATTACTCAATTTGAAATTCACAATTGCTTTCTTTGTTGACTGTATATATTTGAACTCCTAAACAAACGTAACTCACTAATCTAGAATTGCATGTAGATGGGAAGTGTAGGTAGAGTTTTCCTGCCTGGCCCACAGTCAGGGCAAATCTCTCTCACCTGCCAGTCCCACAGCCGTCAGACCCGACCAAGTAAACACAGAGACTTGTATTGGTTACAAACTGTATGGCCGTGGCAGGCTTCTTGCTAACTGTTCTTTCAGCTTAAATTAATCCATTTTTATAAATCTATACCTTGCCACATGGCTCGTGGCTTACCGGCATCTTCACATGCTGTTTCTCATCGTGGCGGCTGGCAGTGTCTCTCTGACTCAGCCTTCCACTTCCCAGCTTTATTCTCCTCCTTGTCCCGCCTACACTTCCTGCCTAGCCAATGGCCAATCAGTGTTTTAATTATTGACTAATCAGCAACACATTTGACATACAGAACATCCCACAGCAGGGAAGTCCTCAAAATAAGCATTTCTCTTAGAATTCCCAGGTTCTTGTGGTGATAACTAGGTGGAATATGCTGGCACTCTGGGATACAGATGTTGAGACATCTTTTTTTTTCCTCTTTGATCAGCTATCTCTTTGTTCTGTTATCTCAAGTATGACGTCAGATAGTTCCAAAGAGTTTGTTTTCCATATAGTTATTCTAGTAAGGATGCTCAAAAAGCTTGAGAAATTAACAATGGTGGAAACCCACGTGGTCCTGGCTAAGCTGCTAAGAAGTCAACTGCCCCATGTAGGAGGTGTCTATCTCTTTAAGGCTTTTCTTAACAGGCCTTGACTCTCCATGTGTCTTAACCCTGGGGACTTGTCTACCCAGGCTGCTGCTGAATAAGCTGAGGTGAGGGGTTCAACATATGTAAAGTTAGTCCAATTTAAAACAGTTGTGGCCTCTGTAATAACTCTTCCCTGAAGTAACGTAGGAAGAAAAAAAAAAAAGTGTAGTTTGATGGGGGAGAACATGACCAAGAGGAGATGTTGTCTGGGAATTTCTTTGTGAGGCAAATGTGATTCATGGGGGAGACACACATGGGCAGCCTAGCCAACTGCCAGGGCTGGGTGGAAATTGGAGTCTCAATCTTTGAAGGGTACTTAGTTTAATCCCTGCAGCCGGTGTGTATTATGAATATCACATAAATAAAATCAACTGTTCAGAGACAGCAAGCTATTGCTTAGCTTTTTTTTTTACAGCATCTAATTTTTTACATTTCTTTTCCAACTAGCTTTGCCCTAGCCTTTCCGAAAAATAAGTTTTCTTTCTGCTTATAAAGCAGATTGGCTTTGTTTAGTAAGCAAAGGGATTTTTTTAAGGAATTCCCACTATTAGGCAAGATTTTACTTCATACATTTACTTTGTCGGGGAAAAACATGTTCTTCTGTTATTAATCTTCAAGAGTAAAACGCCATGTGTAATCAAGATTTTTCCAAATAACATAACAGTTTTTCTTTTGCCTATTGCGAAAGTACAGTTGGCCAAGAGCTACAGGATGGGAGTTGCACTAGGTGGCCTGCAGAGGGCGCTAATAAGTGTAATGTGAAAAAATATTGACAGTCACCCTTAGGGTCAAGGTTTTAAGAATGGGGAAGAAAAAAAAAAAAAAAAAGAAAGCTAAGATAGCATCTTCCTGGAGGGAAAAATAAAGGGGGCTTCTCTTTCATGTACGACTGTTTCATCTTATCTGTTTTTCTAGTCTAGCTCTGTCTTCTTGGTTGTACAAAATCAAGGTGTTTTCAAGCCCTGAGAAGCAAGCACCCATGGCTGTCTCATTCACCACTGTACTGAGCACTGCTTGGTGTATAGAGGTTGCTCAACCAATGATAACTGAGCAAAGTCAAAGGGATAAAAAGTAGAGATTACGTCATAGGGTCAAAGAGCATGTAAAAACAAATGTAGATCTGGTTCTGTGGTAAACGGTTTGACAAAAAAAAAAAATCCCTCAGAGATGGAATTAGTGAGCAAAATGTATTTTATATATATTTATCTGTTTCTAATTTGACTAATTTATTAGTTAAATAATTACATATAATAAACACATATTCACCGAGTGCTTAACCTTGTTAGGCATTGTTTTAGGTACTTTTAGAATATAATGTGCTACTACACTTTTCTAGATTGGCAGGTAACCATAAAATAGAAGCAAAGCAGAACTGGAGGACAAAGGTGGGGGAACGGGTGGGGAGAGAGGGAGAGGGAGAGAGAGAGAGAGAGTATACACTCTAAGACTATCAGTAGAGGTCATGACCCGAGGTGCACCATTTGTGTTGAGATTTTTGTTTCTTGTTTTTTGGTTTTTTTTTTTTTTTTTTTTTTTTTTTTTTTTTTTTTTTTTTTTTTTTTGGTTTTTTGAGACAGGGTTTCTCTGTGTAGTTTTGGTGCCTGTCCTGGATCTCGCTTTTGTAGACCAGGCTGGCTTCGAACTCCCAGAGATCCACCTGGCTCTGCCTCCCAAGTGCTGGGATTAAAGGCGTGCGCCACCACCGCCCGGCCATCGATTGGGTTCTTACTTGGACAGTAGCATTGAAACCACCAACCCTTTCTTGACTTCCCTAGAGGAAGGCTCACATGGCACACATGATAAGGGGCTAAGTGTTTCTGCTCATGTGGATGTTTCTAACTGGATCTTAGGGTGACCTCTGACCCACCTGAATCAGATGAGCTGCACTTTCTGGACTGCCAAATCGAAGGTCATGTCCATTGATGGCCAGCACACGATCATTCTCCTCTAGCTGGCCGTGTCGGTCGGCGACACCACCATTCAGCACATTGAAGATGAATACCCCAGGTTCATCCACCCTGCGCACCAGCTTTATGCCGAGCTGCTCCTCAGGGCTGCTTTTGTGGAGAATTACATGGAAGCTGTCATCCCGAGGTCCATAGGAGTCCAGTGCCTGTCCATTGCCTCTGCTCCGGAACTTCTGCTCACGAAGCACTGTGAGCCGCAGCACCTGGCAGGGCTGCCGCAGGAGCCGCAGGGCATAGTTATGAGGGACGTTGCTGATGTCCATTCCATTAACCTGGGGGTGGGGCCATTTGATAGTGAGTGTACCTACCACAAGCCTTCTGAATAGGTCCAGGCCAGCATGGATTTGGTCCTCAGCATCACCAAAATCAAATGAATACAAGCCCAAGAACACAGAGTAATCAGGACATTGTCCCCTAGCCTGCTCTGCTATCTCTTTTTAGCCTGTATTCAAATACCTCATTTTCCACAGTAATTTTCCAACATCTATGGCTCAGCACTGCCTTACACAGGCCCGTATGTCTATTTGCAGAATCCTGGTGACTATTTCTGTTGCCTGCCAATTTTAGTTTTTCATTGATACAGAAGGAAGAAAGAAAAAAAATTGAAAAGAAAAAGACACTCTCCTATTGTACTTAAATGAGAAGGTTTCTCTGTGTAGTTTTGGTGCCTGTCTTGGATCTCACTTTTGTAGATCAGGCTGGCCTTGAACTCACAGAAATTTGCCTGTCTCTGCCTCCTGAGTGCTGGGATTAAAGATGTGTGCTACCCTGCCCAGCTCAAATGACTACATTCTTAAAGTGAGGGGCATGCAGAGCACAGGCCTGGCCACTGATCTGCACCCCAACACCAGATGGTGACATCCAACACTATTTAGACCAAAACGAATTGTTTTCTTTCCAAAAATCTTCAACAAAATTTTTCTTACTGAGTTACTTATACTTTCACCTCCAATTACTCCATCTGTGTGTGTGTGTGTGTGTGTGTGTGTGTGTGTGAGAGAGAGAGAGAGAGAGAGAGAGAGAGAGAGAGAGAGAGAGAGAGAGAGAGAGAGAATACGTGCTTAAATGCATGAATGTGTTTGTATGTAGAATATCTGTGTGAATGTGCCTGGGCATGTGTTAGTGTTTCATGTTGTAGTATCTGTGAGTGTGCCTGTGTGTATGTGAGTATATTTGCATGTCAAAACATCTGTATGAATGTGCCTGGCAAAGTGTGGAGTGTTTGCATGTTATGGTATCTGTGTGAATGTGCCTGAGTGTGTTTTCACACTATGTTATCTGAGCGTGTGTTTGCATATTACAGTATCTGTGTGAGTGGGTCTGAGTGTGTGTGTGTGTGTGTGTGTTATGACTCAGTGTATGTGAGTGGGCCTGAGTCTGTGTGTGTGTTGTATGATATGGTATCAGTGTGTGGGTCTGAGTGTGTATGTGTTGGTGACACAGAATATGTGAGTGTGCCTAGGTGTGTGTGAGTGTGTTGTATGATATGGTATCTGTGATTATGCCTGTGTGTGTGTGTGTGTGTGTGTGTGAATATGTTATATGATACAGTATCTGTGAGTGGGCCTGAGTATGTGAAGAGGCTGTTGTATACAATACAGTATCGGTGAGTGGGCCCGAGTGTGCATCTGCAGGTGTGAGTGTGGCAGTGTGCATAGGAATGTCAGGTACCAAGGCAGATGTCCGTAAGGTCTTCTGCTGCTCTAACTACAGAGGATTGTGGGGGCTTGGATAATTTCAAGCAAACTAATGCACAAGGACGTTGCTAGGCTATTTACCGAAAGGCCGATCACTCTACAGCACTCCTTCGGCATCCCAAAGCTAGGCCTCTCATTTGGACCTCACTGACAACCCCCAAGCTTGCTGCTGCATCTGACTTTCTGGCTTTAATTACCCCGGCTCCACGGGCCCAGCCTGGAGGCCACAGCCCCCAGTGTTTGTCACTGCTCTGAGGAAAACAGTTCCCAGCAGCCCTGCACTCTGCTTAGATTTCAGGAGTTTGCTAAGATTGCTTGTACTTGAAGCCAATTGTTAGAGGCATGTTGGAATGAGCTTTGAAAGGGCCTTATTTAAGGTCAACCACTGCCTCCTTCCTGCTGCAGCTCAGAAATGGACGGGGCTCCCTCAGTGAAGACAAGGTATCCCTTTGTCCAAACACAAGGGAACACTACCCGGAAAGGTGGCAGAGTCTGCTATCCCATTAGCCCCCCAGCCAAGGAAAGTCACGGTCACCTGGTAAAAGTCCCTGGCATGTCTTTTATCTTCAAGTTGCCTCCAGATGAGGGCCAAAGAATAGAATTTTCTTACGCAGCTCCCCTCCCACTCCAAGGCACAACAGTTTCCATTGGAACAGGGAGAAAGCCCTGCTGTGACTGGGGTCCCAGTCTTTATGACCCACTCGAGTGATGGGCCCTGCCTGGTGCGACTCCCCAGAGACCAGTGGGAATGTTAACATTTCTGCAGGAGCTGCTTTCAATTATTTCTCCTCTTATCCCAATTAGTTTGCCAAACAAACAGCTCATGTTGGGGGACAGGAGTTGTCCCTCTGCTGGCCGCAAAGGGTGAGATGAAACTGTTATCTGAGTATCAAATTAGAAGTAGATGAGCAGGGAGGGTGTGCTAGTCCCTTTGGGCTCACATTTGACATCTGTCTGGTAAACAACGGTTCTCCCCACCCCCTTCCTTTCTGTCCTGAGAACTCTTCTGTAAAGTGTTCCTTTCAACCATGCCTTGGAGGACAGTGTGCCCAAGCCAGGTCATTCCACTCCTGACTCCTCGAGAATGCCTCTGGGTCATGAGACTAGATTTTCTGTAGAAGGGGCGTCTGAACAGAGCTAGATCAAATACAACAGTTTCCATTCATCTGCTTTCCAGTTTAAGAAAATATATGCTCCAGTCTTATTTTATACTAATGTTTCTTTTAAAAGGGGAGGCCCCAGGAGCAAGAAGAGAAAGAAAAGAAAGAGTAAGTGAGGAAAGAAAAGGGGTAGCTGAGGAGAGAGAAGACAGAACATGATACAGTAGCAAAGAGAACTGTTTATAAATAGAGAGAGGGAGGGAAAGAATGAAAGACCCATCCCAGTTACATCAGAATTCTTCATATGAGATTTATCTCAGTGTAACTGTGGAAAGGGAGTGTCTATCTTTATTTCATGATACCCACTCCATTTGTCATCTACCTGTCCCTCTATCCACCCATCCATTCATCCACTCACTCATTCATCCACCTGTTTATCCACCCACTCATTCATCCAGCCACCTATCCACCCATCCATTTAATTATCTGTCCACTTATCCACTTATTCATCCATTATCGGCTCTGAAGGATTCTACCTATTCATCCACCCATCCACTTATCCACCCATCTTTCTGCCCAACCATCTGTCTATCTTTCCACCTATCTATCCATTATTTACTTTTAAGGATTTAGATTATGGGCCTTTCATAGCCTACAGCTCATGATCTTGTAGCTTCTAGTTACACGATCATGCCTTCTGGGCACCTTGAGAATGATGTCTCCTGGCAGCAGCCGTCCATCTCTGGCAATCACTCCATCACGGTAAATATGCTGGATGATGATGTGGACCAACGGGGTTTCACTGCCTCCCACAAGCCTAATGGAGAGGCTTTCATTGGGATCCACTCTGTTGATTTTGATGCTTGTAATTTCCCCATCTGGAATCAGGTGGTACAACCTTGGGAAGACTGAAATGGACAAAAACAGTATTTGTTTCAGACCTTCTTGCCAAACTAAACTGTGTGCTGTTCCTTGTGCGTGTTTCCCACTTTCCTGCTTTGGTGCCAGCATACATTTCTCTGCTGGAATGTTTTCCAGCCTGGGCCAAAACTCAATTTTCCCTCCAAGGCATGCATGAAATAATCCCTTCCAATTAAACTCTACCCCAATCCCTCTTTTCCTTGCTGTCTCTAAACACATGATTCCTATAAGGCTGACTCTACTTCTCACAGCATTCAACCTTCCGTTATTGCTATTAATGGTGATCTCTCATATCACCAACCGGACTGAAGAATCTAGCAACCAGCCTCACTATCAGGCTGCATGTAGCTGTCTTAACCTGGTTCTTCCCAATGTTACTAGTCCTTGGTTGACTGCTCCAATTAATGTTTAAACTACTTGGAATACACATCAGAGGCAGTGATTTCTGGCTGCTCTATGGTTCTGTGCACAGATTTCTCCGTACACGGGAGCCTTCGGCTGATGCTCACTGGTAGAATAGGAACAAACTAATGAACAGATGTCTTCAGGGAATGAACCGTGATTGCATTACTTTCTTATCAAGGAACAAAGCCGAATCTGCTCTTCTGTCCTCTTAGATTATTTTGGAAGATCTCAGAGACTCTGCTTTTCAGGCTCCAGGAATTCTCAGCCCTCTGGCAGATACTGCTGCCAATACCAGGCCGTCAGAAGACCTCGTTCATAGTCACGAAGAGGCTGAGATCACGGTCTCACGACCACCTTCTGGAGGTGTCCCTCAGCTACCTGGATCACTGAACTCAGTGCTGAAGAGAGGATCAAAGATCATGGGAGCGGGTGTTTCCTAACCTTAGTATTTGACCCAACCCTGGCTGTGCCAGATAGAAGCTGTCTGGGTCACTGTGCAGCTCCACAGTGACAGGCAGTCCTTTATTCATGTGTGTGTGTGTGTGTGTGTGTGTGTGTGTGTGTGTGAAATGCACAGTCAGGAAGCTGTGAAGTAAGGTGACCGTGTCAGGAACACCAGGCTTCTACTAATGACAGGCACACTCGTAGCCTCAATAGTTTCCCAGGAGCCAGGTGCTCACAACCAGGTCAAAGGTCACAGGGACAGGCCCTAGGGACCAAGAACCCAGAAGCACTGACTGTCACTGTCTTTCACTCCAGCTGGAATATAAGTATCTAGAGAGGACACCAACTGCTGAGAATAAGTCACACCTAGTCCAGTTGGGAGGTGGCTCCTTTGTGTAGCTAGAAGCTCAGTTAGGATGCAGAAGGCCGGGGACAGTCAGTGTCCAGTAGCTGCTGACAGCTGCCTTCATCCCCAGGGTCACCTTGAATTCTGTCACTGAAAAGATAGGCTATGAGCCTGATTCTGTATAAGCCGCTCTTCGGGACTATTTTCAAAACCTATAACCACAGTTCATTTGTTTAAACAACTCAACTCTCTACGAAAATTATACAGGAAAAAAATTATTTGCAATTACTCTCCAGCCTAATTAACGAGGTATTGTAGTGGCCAGTGGAAGCCTGTGACTTGTGGGTCTTTAACTCCAGATTTAATTTAATGTCAGTGAATGGTTTCTGTGAGGCTATGAGTAGCAGTTGTAATCTGTCAGTTACTAGTGCGAACAGTGTGTAGGTGATTGGGCTCAACTAATATTCAAACTGCTCTGGTTGTATTAAGTAGGCTCTAAGCATGTGTCAGAACATGTTTGGTATCAAGGGGATGGAAATTTTTTGAAAAATCATTTTAAAACAAAGCAAGTTTGGGAAATAATCATCAAAGCTCCCGATTCTCCCTCTTCCCCCTTCCTCCTTTACAACAGATGCAAACATTGTTCTCCTTCAATGACCAGAGGAGAGCTGATTTAATTTGAAAGGACATGTCCAACACCACACTCTTAAATGATGCTCCTTAGAGCCAGACCAATGAGATGCCCATGAACTTTCAGGGGTGAAAATGATTTTTTTAAACTGTCAAAATGGTCCTAGTATAGACACAAAAGAATTTGATCAAAATTCTGTCTTCGTCTGAAGATTATAGGATTTGAAAACATTCTTATCTGTGCACTGAACTAAGAAATTGGAATGCGTATTTTCAGTCCTTCCGATGACCCTGTGAAGGTGACTTCTTATCCCTGTTTCCAGGTGAAGAATTAGGTTGGCAGCAGGAAGGAGATGGAGCATGCAGGTTATCCAGCAGCTGAGACACAGACTCGAGAAGTCACACAGGCGCACGAGGGGAGAGCATGGAGGGCACGCGCTTGGAGGGCAGCATAGACAAGCCAGGGGTCTCATATGGTGCCCGTGAGTTTTCCAAGGGCATGGTAAATAAAGTGCCTGGGGCTTTAACTTTCAACTCCAAAGAGTGTTCTGGAAGGTGTTAAAAGAGCCAGAGTTTGAAGTTAAACCCTGCCATGTGAGTGTGGGGGGGGGTGGGGGGTGGGGGGGTGGTTGTTTAGCTGTGTGACTTTGGGCTACTTACCTAACCTTGCAATCATTTTCCTTATCTGAGAACTAGGAATGACAACCCTTATGTCAACGTTCTTCTGACATATGCATGACTCAGAGCCCTAGCTGGTACTGAGGAGCTGTTCTTAGTTTTAATGCTATTATTTTACTGTATACGTTTAATAAAAACCAGATGTGGTGCACGCCGGCAAGCCCAATACTCTCAAGAGGCAAAGGCAGGAGGATTGCGGTGAGTTTGAGGTCAGCCTGATCTACACAGTAAGTTCTAGACTAACCAAGACTGTAGAGTGAGACCCCGTCTCAAAAAAAATGGTAATTTAACCTAAAAGCTTCAATATGAAATGAAAAAGGTGGAAAACAGTGTCTCCTCAGCTCCACTTACACTGGGGAAAACGGAAATCATACATGAACTAAGATACAATAACTTTCTGTGGCTTCACAGGTCAACAAGGGCATTTAGAACAAGTTGAGTAACCTCTATCGGCCTCAGTACACTTTCCTGAAAACAGGGATAATGACAGTGAACCATTCTGAGAACCACACCTCGGAGATGCTAGTGACCTTTGAAATGTGCCCTGGTCATAGGGTTCTTGTGATGATTAAATAAAAAAGGCACATAGAACTCTTAGAGTGTCTCATGTGTAGATGTAATGAGATAATAACGTAACAAGTCTATCAGTATGTGTTAGCCTGTCAAAGACGCTTTTTCAAGGGCCCTTGAGATAGGTCAGTGGCTCAAGGCACTTGGTGACCTGAATTCCAGCCTCAGGCTCCACAGGGTAAAAGGAGAACACCAATCCTCACAAGGTGTCTTTTGCCCTCCACATGCACTGGGACACGTGAGTGCACCCATCTCCACCCACACACAATAAATAAATGAAGAAAATTAAAGCAATAAATGAAAACAAAGGAACGAACTTGCTGCCTATCGATTTGTACAGCACTCATGGTATCTATGGTTTTTTCCGTTTCAACAGAAGACTGTATAGCGCCATGTGATGAGAATGAAATAAAATGCTTTTCCCTCTCTAACTATAATAATGATTTTCAGACGTATTAAGCTGGCCCCTGAAGCCCAGGGAGCAGATGTGCTTACCCTCATCTGCGAAGAAAAACGACTACAAAAACCAGAGTTTCAGTCCTTACTCAAGTGGAGAGGCTAACCAAGGTGAAGAAACAATGCTGTACCCTTGGGAAGAGAGGGATCATGGAGGGTGGGTGGCGATCAGACTGTCATCATTCCTGAAGTGACTTTGGAAACCCAGCCTGTGGCCAGCCTCGGGGTAGGGGTGGTGTGGAGACCCACAGAGGCTTCCTAGTGAGACCTTACTGAGCTTGCTTTACCCAGAAGGGATGCATAAGAAGATGATTTGGCCATGAGCATGGTTACCAGGTGTTTGGAAGGGTCTACACTTGGCTGTACAGTGTGCTTTGATCTTACAAGGGGGAGATCTTTCGCCTCTCCCCTTGGCATATTATAAAAAGTCCTTTTCAATAAACTTCAAGGCTGTTGGGTATTGACCCAGGCCCTTCCGAAGCTATCCTATGTCTCTGTCTTTCTTTTCGTTGTCTAGGTCTATCTTTCTATCTAATATTTCCTCATTCCTCTCTCCTCCACCCAAGAACCCTTCAAAAGGTGGGAGCAGGTCAGAGCTGGACTCCCACAGACTCCACTCTACACAGGGTGGGGATTCTGATTACCTTCAGGGACAGTAGCATTTTCAGAGTTCTCCCTGCCCTGGTCAGCGTGGTTGGCAACAGTATTCCCGCTCTTTGTCCTTCGAAGAACACTCAGAGCTCTGTTAATCTTTTTGAAAGATCGGCTTCTCATAGTGGAGCGCTCAAAGGGCCGCGCTGAGGAGAGATGTAATGGAGACGGGAGTTACAGGTTCACGGCCATCATCCGTTAGCCAAGTGTGCTGCTATGTGCCTGTAATCCCAACACTCAGGAGGTTAGACAGGAAGCCCAGGAGGTCAAAGCCAGCAGAGGCACAGAGCAAGGCTTTGCCTCAAAATAAAAAGGCGACAACAGCAAAAAAATTATGTATAAAATATATGAAGTAGGACAATAAGATATTGAAACAGTGATTATCTCCTAGTGATAAGAATTTACCCGTACTTCTAATTTTTTTTTTTTGTAATGAAAAAGCGTATCTTGCTTATATAAAATCTTTTCTCCTCCCTTGGGTAAAAGTGAATATAACAACACTTTCTATGGCAGGCAGAGGAGGTCCCCACACTGGCAGGAACCATAAGTCATCAGACCTCACCTCAAATGCCTTCACCAAGTCAGATTACACAGCCATAAAGATCTGAGCACTCACAGGTTCATTTCACTGTGAGTGAAACTGGAGTGGAGAATTGGACGTGGAGTGGCTGCCAAAACTACCAGAACCATTTCCCCTTTAAAAAAAAAAGCATTTCTTGAACTTCCCGCCACGAGTATTCTACAGAGGGCAATCCCAGGGAAAACCAAGAAAGAGCCCGTTCCCAGACACCCACCCATGTGACTCACCCCTAGTTCGGTTGCTCCGGCCAGAGTCTGAGGGGTTGGTTACTGGTTCACCATCCTCTGCTGTGGACACGTAGGCAGGGTTGTCTAGGCCAGGCTCGTCGGTCATTAAAGAGATGGTGGCGGCTGCAGAAACTTCTGGGGAGAGTGGCATTGCTGTGAGGCTGGCACAGCCGTCGGTGCAGCCGTCTTGCGAGCGCCTTTTCCGGTCCTTGGTCAGGCCGTAGTGGGAGGCACCTTTGCAGCTGGAACAAACCCAAAGGGGCAGTTAGAATGTTTAGTCAGGACTCCCCCAGTACACACATCTGTCCCTGGACATCCCTCCCCTGTCACACATATGAATACACTATATGCTTGCCAGCCAGAGACATGGATGACTCGAGACAGTCATTTTTAAAATCGCCTATTACATTCTCCTAGCACAATCTCCACATTGGCTGCCGAACAGTAGGCAATCAAATCTACCTGACTGGGTGTGAGGATGGAGATCTCTAACACTTGGACTTGGCAACTGCTTCTTACTGGTGTCTATTTTGTCTATGAAAGCCCTTCATCACATTCCCACTCCTTTCTTTTGGGTTCGATCCCACAGCATTGGACATAAATATACGAGGACACTCCCAGGTCCCGTACTTAGCTGACCATGGAAACAGAATCGCCCTTGCCACAAAGCCACAAGGGTTGCTTGGAACTGCTATTCTCTAGGGGTAGGCGTGGTGGCTTCCATTCCTGTTCCATTCCTAGGTCTGGTAGGGCCTCCCATGTTCTTCAGAGGGACCAACTCCAGGGACTCTCACACGCTGGAAAATGTCGTGTCTCACAGCATTGGAAAAGAAAAATATCTTTGATGGCTTATTATTAACAACAGAAAACCCTTCTGTCCATTTCCGTTTTTCTATCCATCTTGCTCATTTCATTTCACCAAGAACCAAACTTTGTAAAGTAGACCAGTCATTGGTAGACTAGGGAAAGGGTGGAATGCTCAGGGCTCTGAAGACCAATGTTTGAGCCAGCGTAGATCCTTACTTTTTCACGAACACATTTCCTTACCACTAGGCTAGTCATTTCAGTTTACTGACAAAGGTTTTGGTCAGGAACTGGAGATGTTTTGCACTGTTGGAGAGGGTAGCCAGATGACACGCTGCTGTCCCAACGGAAATCGTACTAATGAACTCCTCCGAGGGGCCATTTGCCTAACAGAGGTGTGCTGATCATGTTATTCTTATCTGTTTATTACACAAACCCCATACCACCATACCAGTAGTTCTCAATCTGTGGCTAGCAACCCCTTTGGGGGTTGAACAACTCTTTCACAGGGGTCCCCTAAGACCATCCGAAAACTCAGATATTTACATTATGACTCATAATTTACATTACGATTCAAGTAGCAAAATTACAGTCATGAAGTAGCAATGAAAATAATTTTATGGTTGGGGGTCACCACAAAGTGAAGACCTACCTATATTAAAGGGTCACAGCGTTAGGAAGGTTGGGAACTGCTGACGTATATGATTGAAGTCTTTTATTTTCTACTTAGTTGCTTATTGTTCTTTTTTACATTAAAGCGTGTGTGTGTGTGTGTGTGTGTGTGTGTGTGTGTGTGTGTGTGTGTGTGTGTTCCCAGAAGTCAGGGAACACTTGTGGGAGCCATTTCTCTCCTTCTGCCATGTGGGTTCCAGGGATGGAACTCAGGTCCTCAGGCCTGTCAGCAAGTGGCGTTATGCATTGGCCCATCTCTCTGGCTTTCTAGTTTTATTCTTTTTAAAGAAAGAGCACAGTAGCTACACTGTGACTGAACTATTTAAAATGAATATCCATCTATCTATCTATCTATCTATCTATCTATCTATCTATCTATCTATCTATTTAGGTTTTCTGAAACAGGCTCTTGCTATGTGGTCCAGGCTGGCCTGGAACTCACAATCTTCCTACCTCTGCCTCTTGAGTGCTGAGGTTACGGGTGTGCACTGCTGCACACCACCAAATAAACATCTGCAACCTTGAGTGATGCTTTGTGTTCTTGACAGGAGACGGGAGCTCCTGTGAGTCTGCCGTTGGTGGGCTTCAGACTGACTGTAAACACACAGAACTGACTGGAGGGATCCTAGAGGCAGGATCAGAATACTTGCCCTGAATGTACCTAGCTGTGTGACCTGAAGTAATTAGATCAGATGGTTAAAACTTCTGCCCTCGGGACTGTAGAGACAACTCAGAGGTTAAGAGTTCTGGCTGTTCTTACAAGAGGGCTTGAGTTTGCTTTCCAGCACCCATGTCAGATAGATTGCAATTACCTACAACTCCAGCTCCAGGAGATCTGACACTCTTCTGGCCTCTGTGGCTCTCTCTCTCTCTCTCTCTCTCTCTCTCTCTCTCTCTCTCTCTCTCTCTCATAATCAGTCAATATACTCTCTGTAAACAATTCATGCACCTCAGAAATAAATTTGACAAACACTAAAAATTATCCAAACCTCTTAAGATTTTCATCCTACACATAGTTCTTGCCATAAAGTTTAGTTGACATGAAGTTTGGCCAGGAGCATAGCAACTTGCTGGATATATGGTCAGTTCTCAGGAAATAGAAGCCATTCCTTGAACTCACCCATTCTGTGACACTCATTTCTCTTACTGTCCCATGTCTGAGGGTCAGGATGTACTGAAGAGCTGCGCAGTTCTACAGCCCAAGCAGCGGTTGTGATGTAGGTCCCATTGCCTGAGTACGGCTGACACCATTGCAGTATTGTCATGGCCCTCCCACTGTGCTGGGCTCCTGCTTCTCTTCACATCACTGAGTGCAGTTACCATGCAAATGTCTTCCAATAGAATCCATCACGGATGTATGGTTATACCCACAGATCCCATCCCTCAGATCTCATCAGAGTAACCTTTTCTTGCAGTAGATGGTAATTAATACAGAGACCCACAAGCGGACTATGTGCAGAGAATGAGGCACTTTGGAACACTCAGTCCCAAGTGGGATGTCTTCATCAAATCTCTCCCCTCAAGGCTCAGGGATCTACACAGATGAGGAGGTAGAAAGAGTGTAAGAGCCAGAGGTGGTGGATGCTCCAAGGAAACAGCATTTTTCAGACACAACAGGACTCATACACATATAAGCTCAGAGAGATTGAGACAGTGCTCTCTCTCTCTCTCTCTCTCTCTCTCTCTCTCTCTCTCACACACACACACACACACACACACACACACACACACACACACACACACACACGACCTGCACAGGTTCAAACCAGACAAAGTCCCAGCACTGAGAAGGGGAAGTGGGCACTACTAACCCAGAAGCTATCTGCAATGGATCCCTGCTGGAAAAGGGGAAATTTGTTTTTCTCCAACGGAATGCCACTAGGTATAAAAATTACACTTCCAGGCAGGCTTCATGCTTGGAGTAGTTGGTCATCACAAAACAGACCCCATGTTTTTGTGTGCTTTTAGTATTTTCTTTTTTTTTTTTTTGTTTTTTGTCTTTTTTGTCTTATTGGGTTGTTCTAGTGGGTAGCCATTCCAACCTTGATCTGGAACCCCCATTGAGGCTTTAGTAACTGTCACACCTACAAGGCGGGGCCAAGAGAGGACCCTGAAGACCCAAGATCCAGATGCGCTGTCTCTCTTGGTTCCTGGACCATGGATGCTGGAGGTAGACCGAGCAGAGTTCTCCAGAGAACACGCCAGACTGTGCCATGCCTTTCCTAGACTCTGCAACCTACCTATCCCTTCATTTGTAAGTTACACAACTAAATAAACCTCCCTTTTAACTACATGGAGTGGCCTTAATAATTTCACCAATATTTGGCGCCCAACGTGGGGCCTGAATCCACACCCTGAGATTAAGAGTCTCATGCTCTACTGACTGAGCTAGCCGGGCTTTTTTTTTTTTTTTTTTTAGTTAGTTAAAAGGGAGGTTTATTTAGTGGCGTAACTTACAAATGAAGGGATAGGTAGGTTGCAGGGTCTAGGAAAGGCATGGCACAGTCCGGCGGTGTTCTCTGGAGAACTCTGCTCGGTCTACCTCCAGTGTCCAGGGTCCAGGAACCAAGAGAGATGGCGCATCCAGATCTTAGGTCTTCAGGGTCCTCTCTTGGCCCTGCCTTGTAGGCATGAGTTACTGAAGCCTCAATGGGGGTTGGAACTTCCAGATCAAGGTTGGAATGGCTACCCACTACAGGTTGTTTTGATTTCCTTTTTTTTTTCTTTTCTTTTCTTTTTTTTTTTTTTTTTGAGGAAGAGAGACAGAACTCAAAGTTGTATGGAAACAGAAGTGGGGACAATCTTGGAGAAGTCAGGGAAAGGAAAAGAATATGATTAAAATATATTTACGAAAAGGCCATTTTGCTTCAGCACTGGAATGAAAAGTTACTGAATATACAAAAAAAAAAAAAAAAAAAAAAGAGCAGAGGCAGGCCAGTTTTGTTTTAAGAAGCAGATATCCATTCCTAGAAGAATGTCTACAAAGTTATTTTCTTGCAAGGGAAAAAGCAAATGCTTTATTTGCTTTCTTGGTTTATTTTTATTTATTTTATGTGTATGATTGTTTTGCTTACATGTATATGTGTGAACTATGTACATGCTTGGTGCTGGCAGAGGCCAGAAGAGGACATCAAATCCCCTGTAGCTGGAGTTACAGATGGTTGTGAACCACCATGTTGGTGCTAGGAACTGAAACCAAGTCTTCTGGAAGAGCAGCTAGCGCTCTTAAATGCTAAGCCCTCTTTTTGGCCCCCAAAGGCTCCATTTCAGGGCTAGAGAGATGGTTCAGTGGTTAGGAGCACATACTGTTCTTGCAGACGACCCTCATTCAGCCCCCAACACCCATGTCATGTGGTTCCCTCAATCTCTTGTAACTCAAGATCCAGAGGGATCTGACTCCTCTGGCCTTCATGAGTACTCCTTCTGTACCCATGTGTACATACCCCGACACAGACCACACACACAGACACAGACACACACATACACACACATACACACACACACACACACACACACACACACCATGTAGAAATAGAACGAATATTTAAGAAAATGTTTTCTTCCATTAGAAAGACACTCCCAAAGAGATGAAAAGCAGCACTACATTTGTCATGGAAAAGGATCATCTATTTGACACCAAACAATGCAGCCCAGGCCAGAGGGAGTTGCCGGGTTAACCTAAGTGCATTTTAAAGCCAATGGAGCCTGGTGTGAACAACCTAGCCATGTTTAATAGTGTTTGGGTAATTTAACTGGAGACACATTTTAAGACTTCTTTTGCTTGTCAGTCAATACAATACAATGCCTTTAATAAACAGTGGTATTTTAAATGTGATGAAATGTGGTGTTACTCTTAGTAGAAAGGGCCTGTGATTACACAACTTTAAACCCTTATTTTCTAGAAAATGGATAGGCCAGTACAAGCCAGAGCTTATACTTTTGAGCTGCCCCAAGACCTCCCCGCTGGGAAGCCTTAACATCCCTTTTGAATCGGTGAGGTTTTTACCAGCTTCATCAGTTACTTTGGCTTGGAATTATTCTGCTCCAGAAGAGTAAAGTGGTTGATATGGGGAATTTAAAAATTGGAAGAAATACTGTGTGATGGAAAAAATCAGAGCCAGCATGCGTTGGAGAGCGCCAAAGCTGTAATCCGAGAGTGGAACACGTCTCTGTAGGCCAGCGAGCATTTGGTCAGCAGTGCATGGAAAGGAAGTTCATGACTTGTCAGTGGATTTGGAAGCAGCCTCTCTTTGTGGGCAGCAGTGCCTTTGACCATGTACTCAGCCAGAGCAGAAAATACATTTCCCTACAACACAGGTGACTAGAACGGCCCAAGCTATGGCTTTCTTTGAGGGACATAGCCGGTCCCATTGAGAAAGTTGAATCTCATTCTGGTGCCTTAAGAGAACTGGAGAGGATAAATTGCAAAGACCCTACCATTAAGACACCGTCGATGTCTCAGATTCCTGGGGGGGGCTCTAAAGACATATTTTTTGAGTCCAGAGAAGGGAAACGGCATTACATGAATGACTAGACTTCCCCTTGGCACTCTATCTAGCTGTAGTTATAATGGCTGGGAAGGGTGCAGAATCTACATGGAAACATTCAGACTCATAAGCTCTGAAAAAAACCCAGGGTAAAGACTCATCCTTTTGTAATGTCAGTTTTCTCCATCTTCTTGGCTTAGCCTGAATCTGAGACACAAAGTGATGGATGAAAGCAGTGGCTTGTCCTTACTAATTATCACTTCTGCAGTGACTAATACTGGGGGGCTCTTGATTTACAGGCAGAAACGAGGGAGGGAGAAGGGATAGAGCTGATTCATGTTGGCTAGGACAGGAAGATAGGCTGTACCCTGGGCTGTGTTCAAAGTCAGCAGGATTTATGCTCCCTTCAGTTACCCTGAGCCCTAAGTACTCTCAGGTGGTGATGGCTATGAACTTGAAGGATGAGCATACGGAACACAGAACACCATTTTTTTTTTCAACCCAAACCACAGACTTTGGATATGCTGTCTGCCCAAACAAGCATCCTGAAATCATTTTTCTTGGTACTGATGAAGTCTAGGTCCCGAGCTCCTCCACTGAAGCCAGCATCGAGTGACGATCAGTCTGCTTCTGAGGACACCAGTACCAGGTGCCCTGAATTTGGGGCTAGGGGCGGAGCGTTGAATGTGTGAAGAGAAAATGAACCCTCTTCCTCCAAAAGTCCTGAGTCTGTGGTATGAGCTGCTAATGGGAGCTGGAGACGAAGCTCCGGATGGACCCCAGACACGGTTCACAAAGGTCCTAAGGGGGAACCTCCACAGAGCTCAGCCTGCCGGGTGGGGGTGATACTAGCTCATTTGCAGGCAAGGGCTCCCTGCTGTCTGTGAACTGGCCCACTTATGATAGCATGCAAGCTGCCCACAAGAAAGCAAGCCCCTACCCTCACAGCATCATCCGAACAAGGCAACCCCCCCTGAGGTAATTTCCACACTCCTGCTCTCAGCACACTTCTGATACAAACCTGACTCAGCTCCTCACTCAGAATCCGTTAATTGCCCAGTCTGCTCTCACTGTAACCCAGGGACTGAACTCACAGGATAGTGAAGCAAGGAAGTGAGGAAATGAACGAGGTAAGCCAGACAAGGGCTGCGGTGAACAGTGCTGATTATAGTTTTGGACTCTGTTGCCATAGCAGAGCTTTGCTGAGAAGGCCAGTCCAGTGTTGTTAGAAGCGAGCAATCTGGATACTAAAACCCACATTTTAATGTGAACTCTTTTTTTTTTTTTTTTTAAGGTTGGCAACAAATCGTGCCTTAAAACACTGTGTGGTCCAAACAAAACACAAACACATGCGTAGCACACATCTATCTCAAAGGAGAGCACATTCTAATTCTTTAGCACATTCTAAAGGAGTGGTAATAAGACAAAATGCCAGTGTAGGAAAATTGGGCCTGTTTCCCTCTTTGTAGTTCTCTAAGAGGCGATAGGAAGCTGGGCGGTGGTGGCGCACGCCTTTAATCCCAGCACTCGGGAGGCAGAGGCAGGCGGATCTCTGTGAGTTCGAGGCCAGCCTGGTCTACGGAGCGAGATCCAAGACAGTCAGGGCTACACAGAGAAACCCTGACTCGAAAAACCAAAAACAAACAAAGCAGCAGCTACCGGAGTCTCTGGCATTCTGCTTTCTGCTACTTGTATGAGGAGCATGTGCACACAGAGGCAAGATGGGCACTCAGGAGGGCTGCCCTTTCATCCACCTGTCCCAGGCCACTTTTCTGACCAAGCTGCAGGTTGAGAGTGAATTCTCAACTGTTCTTTTTTTTTCAAAAGAACTAACTGTTTATATAAAACTAGAATTTAACTGGAAAGGAGACATCTAGTCGTTCTAGATAGACCTATGATTTCTTCCAGGCAAAGGGAGTCAATGGTGGAGGGCTCCTGAGAGAAGTGAGTTTCCTAGCACCAGCTGGCTCTGAGGCTTTGATGTTTCATCACCTCCCTAGCACAGGATGAGTGGCCCTGAATCTGTGTTTTGGGTGGAGGTCCAGGGACCAGCTAGGAGGTTCTGCTTCACGAAGGCTGATGGCTCCAGAACAGAGCAGTGTCTGTCCCTTATGGAGGTCATTAGCAAATGAGCTGTGTGCTAGCTATCAGGGTATTGGTAACCCCCAAGGAAGAAGCATTGCTCCTGGGTGCTCAGCCCTAACTCCTCTGAGGAGGCCACCCTTGCTCTGATCCTTCTGACATCATATCTCTGTGGCTTTGTACATGGCCTGACCCACTTTCCTTCCTCTGGTTACAGCTGCTCACCTTCTAATCCACTTAACCACACTGAAACCTTTTCTCTTCATTCAGAAACTCATTGGGAAAATGTTCTCCTTTGCTAGTGGAATGGAGTCAGAGCTTCTGTTGACATTCTAGGACTTCCTGGGTCCATATTACCCTCATGGTATCTAGTGGAGTCTGGCGACTAAGAGGAGGCTGGCTAGAGGCAACAAACACCCATCAGTCTCTTGCTATGTTTTACAAATGTGGCCTCATTTAACCCCTTCTCAACTGTCCTGAGACACTAGTTCTCATGTATCACCTCTTCCATAAAAATGAGGATGGCAGAAGGGAGAAACACCTTGTTCAAGGTCACCGTGAGAAGCTGGGGTCTGAACCAGGTTGTGAGTTCCACATTTTCTTCCCTCACACAGCCTGGCCTCCAGCCTAGAGCTTTCCTGAGCTCCGGACTCACCTATCAGACATTCCACATCCTCACTTTGACATCTAATATACACCCTCAACATAACATTCACACATCCGATTTTCCCTGCCAAGCCAGTTCTTCTTACATTGTTCCCACTGTGTTAAATAGT
The DNA here is from genome assembly GCF_007827085.1 of Peromyscus californicus insignis. Classification (NCBI taxonomy): domain Eukaryota; kingdom Metazoa; phylum Chordata; class Mammalia; order Rodentia; family Cricetidae; genus Peromyscus; species Peromyscus californicus. The sequence goes on from NW_026294424.1 coordinate 68,224,889, forward strand.
TCCTCATATCCATCCTGTTCGTTCAGGACAAAAACATCAGACTCAGCCTTGAGTCCTCTCTTTCCTTTGGCATCCCAACAACAACAAAAATTATCCAGAAACCGCAGATTCTCATCACTACTGCCACCTTGCTCCACCTTGTCACTGGGTTATTGGCCTAATTCCCTAAATGTTCTATGTTCCACACTTGTTCTTCCCCATTTACTCTCAACACAACATCTGCTATGGTTTTAACATGGTTTTGAATGGATCCCTCAAAGGTTTGTGTATTGAAATTTAATCCTCCTGTGCTATAATAAGATTATGGAATTTTAATCTGAGCATGGTGTTTGGAGATGGGGGTCTTGGGAAAGTGATTAGGGTAAGACAAAGCCATTGGGATAGATACTTGCTGTGGGTAAATGCCGCTGGTCTTCTGAGAAAGACAACAGTCTCTCTTGTCTTTGCCATGTCATGTCCTATGCTTTCCATGGCACTCTGCAGTCCCAGCACAGAGGCTGGACCTCACCACCTTCATGCTCAGACTCTTCGAGATAAGGGTTCCGAATCCCTAACAGAGCATGAAAAATAGTTGAAGGTAATGACTGCTGAGATGATGACCTTCATAAACGTTTACCTGATGAGTTATTTAGTTAAGGTAAATATCTTAAAAATTATTACAATTATTCACTAATGGGGGATGACATTCGCAGCACATGGTTATAGAGGTCAGAGGACAACTTGTAGAAACTGGCTGTATCCTTCCATATGTGGGTCCAGGGAGACAAGCTCAGGTCATCAGGCTTGGTGGCAAGTGCTGTTACCTGCTGAGTTGTCTAGCCAGCACATGGAACAATACTTTAAGACCTAAATACATCATCCAAATAATGTAGTTAATGAATTTAAGTTCCAAATGCAGGGATGGTTTCTATACTAGACTAGTATAGTTCCTATACTATGGTATGGACAGGTGTGATAGCACACTTGATATGACCAGGTGTGGTGGCACATGCTTGCAATCCCAGCATTTAGGATGGTGCAGGAGGACTTGAGTCAATGTCAGCCTGGGCTACACAGGAAGACTGTCTCATAAAAACAAAAAAGCACAAACAGGAAGAAATGAGAGTATTTCATAGTGAGATGAAATTAACTACTTGAGCACCACAATCAATCCCATAGAATGAACCAGTGGCCATGCAGCATCCCTCTCCAGGATGGAGATGCAGCATCCCTCTCCAGGATGGAGATGCAGCATCCCGCTCCAGGATGGAGATGCAGCATCCCTCTCCAGGATGGAGATGCGGCATCCCTCTCCAGGATGGAGATGCGGCATCCCCCTCTAGGATAGAGATACAGCATCCTCCTCTAGGATGGAGATGCCTTCTTCTCTATACTCGGGGCTTGGGAAGAGCTGGCTCATGGATTCCTATGTCTGTCATGGCTGGTGGTAGAGACACCAGTTTGACTTCCGCTAACTGGTTAGCTCTGGGCAACCACAGAGCTGTAAGTAAACATCTGTTGAACCCAACGGAGTAACAGTCATCCTTTCAGCATTGCGTTGACAGAAACACCGCACTGAGAATTGCAGGATGCACCCACACAGCCCTGACAACATACAGTTACTTGTGGTTGACTAGGATATGGGCTTGGGGCCCCTTTCCCTCAGCAAGCTCATCATATCCCCTTTTCAGTCCCACATATTCCAAAACCAAAATGATGAGGAAGAAAAGGTGGAATATATTTTCAACTGGCCTTTATTTTCCCTACATACCTTACTGTACAACTTTGACAGTTTTATTGCTTTGTTTTGTTTGCGGGTGTGGGGGAGGAAGGTTCTCACTACAGTGTGGCCCAGGCTGGCAAGCTAGCCTTGACTTTATAACCCGGCTTTAACCCTTTGCATGCTGGGATTATATACCTGTGGCTCATGCTCAGCTTCAGTATGTGTTTTAAATTATGCCTTTACTCAACATACCTTCTTTTGATACTTTAGGCTAGCACAGTGGGGTCTTTTTAGAATAGTACTAAAATATATCTTCTCAACCAATGAATTTGCGGAGGGCCATGTAAGAAACATGGGGTGGTGAAAAAAATAAACTTTCAGGTTGAAAACATCTAGTTGGGAATCAGGTCTGCCTCCCTACCACTCTGCAAATTTAGACAAGTTCCTCAGTCAGTCCACTTGACTCATTTCCTGTATATCAAATGGGTCCCATGATGTTTATTCACTATGGGGTTAAAAATATCCATGTGAAGTGCCCAGCATTCCCTGGAATTCAGTAGCAAGGCAGCGGGCAGTAACTAGTGTAATTAGTATACCTCAAGGTGCATGCTAGACGCTGTGGCTGCAAAGAAAAACATTGTACAATGTATAACTAGGGACTGATATGGAAAGAGGAGAACCATCATGCCTTGTTAAAGGAGAGATGCAGGTAGACACTAGTGTTGGGAGAGCTCAGAGGAGGAGCGCATTCACTCTACTTAGAAGCGTGAGGGAAGGCTTTTCAGACGAGGTGAGTCCAGAGAAATGAGTGATATCAGCTAACACCCAAGATATAGAGACTACATTCAAAGGCCCCAAGGATGCAAGTGCATGGTGAGTGTTAGGAACGGCGGGTTCCGTACAGTGTCCCTGTTACACAGCCGATGGGGGAAGAGCAGGGTGGGAGTGAGGTCAAGAGGAGGAGAAATGTCAGGGTAGAACTGTAGGTAAAACCTGGGACACGTGACTGCCAGCCCCACTCCTGGGCAAGGCTAAGCCATACTCTTGGGGCTGGGACAGCAGGCACAGAGAAGTCTGATGCTAAGGCTGGAGAGGGGGGAGGCCGGAGGAAGCTGTCACTTCTTCAGGCTCTCTGACCATCGGCCTGAAGAGGATTGCCACTGCCAACTGCCAGCCAGTCGCTACATGAATCTATAGCTAGCGTTCAAAACTCCTCCCTCTCCCCCTCCATTTCTTTCTCATCCTTGATTTTTTTTTTTTTTTTTTTTTGAGATAGATCCTCACCATGTAGTGCAGGCTAGTCTGGAACCTGTGATCCTCCTGCCTCAGCGTCCTATGGACTAGGCTTACATGTTCGTGCCACTGTACTCAGTGTTTCCCTTTTAAGAGACTCTTCCTTCTCTCTCAAGGAGTAGAGCTTGCAAGGGAGTCCACTCATGCCTGTCCTGACCACCTCGAAGCCCTCAGCACGGTGCACAAGGCACAGGCAGACAGCACGTCCCAGGCTGTGTTAACACAGCTTAGGTCCGAGAGCGGCTAGTTTTTTCCCTCCCTGTTAGACATTTTCTATTTATGCTTCTAATTGTGCTGGCCTAGACATGGTTTAATAGTTGCAGGCCGCCTTAATGCTTTTTTTGGGGGGGAGAAGGCAGGCTATATATTTTAAATATATGACAATATTTCATAAGTCTTTAATAGAAATCTCTATTGTGCTTGAGATAAAAATAAATGCACCAGGCAGAATCTTCCAAATGCCCCCACTGAGGCTCCCTAGCCCACCCTCGAGTTGGGCTCATCCCTGCCAATTAGCTCTCATCATGCTCCTTGGAAGAGTCTCAAGTAACAGCGGTGCAGTTTCTATTAATAGGACTGCTCCAGTCCCCCCCAGGCATTCTGGTCCTGAACACAAGCCCCCTACCAGGAATGTTCTGAGCTCTGATTGGATAGTTATTAGCTACATTTCATTCCCTATACCTGTATCTTCTCACACAATTCCTCTTCGACCTAAGGACGTTAGGTAAAATTATTCTTAAGGTTCTTTTGATCCCCTTCTAGGTTAAACCTCCTGCTCCCTGGAACGGAGCGACTTACAGGTAAGTGATCAGTAACGAAGCAAGTACCAGAAATGATGCCAGTAATAAACGTTAGTGCTTATGTGTGGTCTTGGGTGAGGGTGGCATAAGTTAATAAGTCAAGGAGGTCAAGGAGGTCACCCAGGGGACAAGTGCACCCTCTGGTAGTCAGGTTAGAGCCAGAGTATGAATTTGAACCTAGATGGATCTCATCCTAAAGAGCCAACAGACTTCCTATCTCCCCACCAGCCACACACTGCCTCTCCTCATTAGTTCCTCTCCTCGGTCTGCAAACCGCTGAGGGAAATGTCCCCCGGTCTCCAACCACCCGGTTCACTTGTTAATGAACACCAGAAAGGAAAAATTCAAAATGAGCAGAGAAACCATGCGAAATGGGAAGTTGGGTTCCAGCTGCCTGAGGCTCTGGGGTAGACATGGGGTGTGAGGAGGGGCAGTGTGCCCTCAGGATAGAGTTCATACAAGTAATGAAGAGTCCAATGCCAACCCCCGTAGACACGCCTGACTCAGTTTACCCAAGATGCTGCACATGCCTGAGATACAATTGGCCAGTCTCTGAACAGGGCCAGTTTCTGTTGGGGGTGGGGTGAGATGAGAAGAATGCATAGCGGGAAGTCGATGTCTTTTCCCTTCAGAGTAATGGCTTTCCTCCTCTTCTCTTTTTTCCCCTATTAATTTACAGAGTCAGCTTCTGTAAGAATCTGTTGCTGTATTTTGATCCTTCAGATCTCAGCTCACCATGCAGGATCAATAGTTAGGGTGGTTCACCCAGACAGTTCACTTGCTATGGATTACGGACCAGGCACGGTGTGGAACACTTCCACATGTACTGATCCCTTCAACCCTCGCACCACCCCTAAGAGGAAAATATCGCCATACCCCAGCTTGCCAGTGAGAAACTAAGGCACAGAGAACCTAATAACCTTCCCAGGCTCACAAAGCCGGTAACTGGAGGGGAGGGTGGAATTCTCTTTGAGGCGTGCATGTTAGCGCAGTAAGATGCCTACATGGCTGGTGGCTGATAACTGAGAGGTGCTTGGAACACGTGAAACAGAGAAAATACAAGGAAAATTAGAAGCAGGCTATTGGAAACATCCTATTCTTTACTATGGAATCACCCACTGCAACTACTGCGTGGCTAGCTACCGAGGAGCACTCAGGCAGTATGACCCGCCAAGCGCAGCCTGTGCTAATCAAGTCTGTGCCTTTAGGCCGCCTGCAGCTGAGAGACAGGAGCCACAAACATCACGCACGCTGCCTGTGTCCTTGCCACTGCCCTGTCGCCAGGGCCTTTTGCCAGCAGAGTGCACATCCTAGGTCCCTGAACGCCCTTGGGCTTCCTGCTTCGCTGCCATCCTTCATCTCCAGAAATAACCTAATTATCTCTGGGAATAGTTTTGGCTTCTGCCTCCTAGAAACAGAAGTTTAAAAGGATCCTTTCTGGGCTTGTGGGCACTGCTAGGTGGATTATTTATTCTGCCTCTAGAGGGAGCTCTTTAGTTCTGGACTTTATACACTCCTGCAGGAAGAAGGATAGGCATTTGCTGTTGAAATCAGGCTTTACCAAGAGAGGAGGTATTGCAAGTAGTCCACGCTGCTGGTGTGCCCTGTTTGCTCCTGTTCATGACAGTCATTAGATTGGCGCTTTTCTTTATTAGAAGGCATGGCATTGGGGCTTAGCCTATTCGACATTGTCCTAACTGGATGATGTTATTGCCCCCCCACACACACACACTTTACAGGTATAAACAATGAGGTTCAACATGGCGGCAAGACACAGCTTTGGGATTCTGATGTTAATCTAAATCCTCTTCGTCTCTGTCTTATGACAATGTTAACAGTATCACTGTCCTGGATGTGGCTCACAAGTTCTGAGCACTCCACGCTCAACCAATTTAATCCCCCTTATAACCTAGCAGGCAGGTGTGAGCAATATTCTTCTTTTGCAGATTTGGAAACAATGCATAGTTTAAATTGTGCACGGTCACTGTTAACCTCTGGTGACTAGCAGTCCCTGTTTGCCTGGGGATAACCTGCTTCTGAGACACAGAATTTCCAGATTAAAACTGCTCAGTCCCGGGCATACCTGATGAGCTGGTCACTTCATCCGTGGCAGACAGTGTGAAGTCAGAGCTATGACTCTCAATAGGATGCTCTTGCTGGTGACACCACTGCATCTTACCCCATTTCCTATGTTTTGGCCCAGAGATTTAATGAAAGCTACTTGGGGAATGGGGTGAGGCTTTCACGGTTTCAGATGCCTCGAAGTGTATGCTCCGGTGTGTGCTGTTCATGGGTGCCCAAAATGTCCTTCCTTCCGATGGCTGCTTGAGTACCTTCCCTCACAGCAACCCACCCTTGCAGATCTAAATTGTATGCAATTCCAGGGCTTTCTGGATACTCAAAGAATCAACTCACTGTTTAGTGTAGACAAAGCCTAACTGATAGCCAGGGGAGTCTGATAAATATGAGCTCTGCTCCCTGGGGTGCCTCAGAAGAATTCCAAAGCCCAGACCAGATGTGCGATTGACAGAAGTTGATGAGGGATGGTGGAGGGTTTGGGCACAGTCACATGCCAGGTCAATTCTTCATAGAGACGTCACGGTAGTTTATCCATCCTATGACTCTCTGGCCCCTTTGAGGTCATCAACTTCTCTTCCTGGACATTTTTGGGGGAGGGGAACTGCTGATACCCAAGCTACAGACAACAGGGTTTTTCTGTCAACTGTGTAGGGATTCCAATGGACGTGAGACGGTGGTGAAGGAGGCCAGCTATTTGCTCAACTGCTGGTCCCTGCAATTTTTGTTTCCATTGAGAATTATTCTACTTACTTTTAAGTACTTGGAAATGTGCTCAGCCTGGTGGCACTGGCCTGTGATATCAGCTGCTTGGGGGCTGAGGCAGGAAGATCACAAGTTCTGCTTTATCTAGAGTGAGTTCAAACTGGCTTAGCCAACAGAGTGAGACTCTGCCTCAAAGGAAAAAAAAAAATGCCAAAATAAAATACAAAGAGGGCTGGAGCTATGGCTCAGTGGTAGAGCAACCACATAGCATGTACATGGGCCTGAGTTCAATTCCCAGTACTGTAGCATGCATTCACGGGAATACTCACACACAAATGGACAGACACATAAATAGCACATTTTGGAGAACTGGGCTATGGAACAACTGCTTTTCACTTCAGGGTTGATGGGAAATGGCTTTTGGGGTAATGGGAATCAAGGCAACCTGACCACAGTGGTTTTCTGGCTGACTTTCCAAACTGCCTGGGCACCCAGATGCCGGCAAGAGTTTTTTTTTTTGGTCTTTGTGTTTTTGTGAAGTCCATTCAATCTCAGGAGCTGTGCAGAGGGGTCACAGCTCCATATGGAGACAGACATGGGAGAAGGTGGCATGGCACTCGAGTGGAAATTGTTTCCAGATGACATTTCAAAACTATCCCTCCATTCCTCCACATTCATCATGTGGCACTCCTTGGGTAACTACGAAATGCCCCATCTGTCTAAACCCTTTCCAGGCTAGGCATCCCAGACTCTCCAGAGCACACGACTCGACACTTGGATATTGAGAAATTGTGTTCTTCCTCCCTGCTTGCCAACGTGTCACGGGAAGACATTTGGCTCTTTGTGCTCAAATCCTCTTTGCACGAATCAAATGAAAAAAAAAATCCCATCTCTCCAACCACTTTCCATGTTTGCTCAGTGAGCTTCCTCTTCTTCTCGACACGTTTAAAGGAAACAATAACAATACTCTCTCTGCAAATCACGTTTCGTAACCTCAAAAGTATGTTATGCAAATGTGGCGTGCAGAGTGCATGCTTCTCCCATCTGCAGGATGCGAACTCTGGGCTGAGCCCCTGGGTTCTCTTGTCAGAGCCCTCTCTTAGCTACGGCTCTGCTTGAGCCCTCTCACAGGGCGCAGTTTCTGCACAAGACCAGGCCTCTCGCAGTCCGATGCATTAGTAACTGTCTCTGCTCATGTCACCTATTTTGGCTTCATGTTTGTGCCCAAGCTGGCCTCTTCTCTGTGGTTAGCACTCAAACAAACACTGTTCAACTCAAGGCTTGCTTCTAATCTCACTTGGAAGCTTCGTGGTATAGTACGGGATTGGGGGTGACACTCAAGACCCTCAGTGGATGTCTGAAAGCACAGATAAGACCAAAGCCTAATTATCCCAAACATACATCTATGTGATCAAGTTTAGTCTACAAAGCAGGTACAGAAATAGACTACAAGACAGTGTATGAAAGCTACGTGACTGTGACTGTTGAAGCATCTCACTGTACCACACTCTCTGCCACGAGTAAGTGACTATGGGGGGAAAATGTCTATAACCTCGCTGAACTCATTCATTCATCCATCCATCTATTGTAGTGGGTAGCCATTCCAGCTTTGATCTGGAAGTTCCAACCCCCATTGAGACTTCGGCAACTGTCACGCCTACAAGGCGGGGCGAAAGGAGGCACCTGGGGACCCGAGATCTGGATCGGCGGACGCTCTCTCTGTTGCGGGACCCTGGACTGGAGAGGTGGACCGAGCAGAGAGAGCGTTCTTATACCTATCCAATCTATTCATTTCATAGACATTTAAGTGGCCACGATAGTCAACTAACGGTCAGACAGAGGGTTAGGCACTCCTAATACAGCCCTGGCAATTTCACACAGTAATAAAATAGGCACACCAACAAGGCCGACATGAGCTATGCAGCCATCCCTCCGACATCTTCAGGTTCCACTTCTGCACATACAACCAAACATGAATAGGACACATTTTTAATTCCAGAAGGTTCTAACCGTAATGTGAAATGTAAAACCTGAATTTGCCTCGTGCAGACCACGATGCCGCATCCACTGTAAGGAAGAAAAGCGTGCCACGATGTAGTCTCCTATCATTTCAGAGGGGTCAGTTCCCTGGCACCATGCCCCTGTCTCACACAGCTTTTGCATCTTTCAGTTTGTATGTAAAACTGTGGTTATAGTGCACACTCACTAAATGCCTCCTCAGTTTTATTAGACACAATAGAAATAGTCCCTCTTTTCAGATTTCACCTCCAAAGCAACTGACAGGGCCTGGGAACATGGCTCAGCAGATTAAGGACGTGCTATGCAAGCATAAAGTGTTTGCCTATGATCGCCAGACCCCAGGTAAGCACCAGGTGGGTGTGGCAGTCCCCTGTAATGCCAGCATGGGGAATATGGAAGGCAGAGACAGCATCTCCAGAGCACCTCATATCAGTGAGCTTGGGGCTCAACTGAGAGACTCTACCTCAATGACTAAGGTAGAGTAACTGGGGGAGACTCCTGGTGTCAACCTCAGGTCTCCGTGTGTGGAGATACATACATGTATACTACACATACACACACCAATTCCACTGTTAGCCATTTATTTCGATGATATAGTTAAAACATAGCCAGGCAAACAGCCCATCAAAGGGGTGGTCAACATGATCAACTATTTGTGGAAAATTTTAAAAAAGATTTACTTTTGGTGTGTGTGTGTGTGTGTGTGTGTGTGTGTGTGTGTGTGTGTGTGTGTGTCTATGTCTGTATGTTTGTGCAAGTTGAATGTATATGTTTTCAGACACCGGAGTCATCTGATCCCTTGGAGCTGGAGTTACAGAAATGGTTGTAAGCCACCTAATGTGGGTTCTGGGAATCACTGCAAGAGCAGCAAGTACTCTTAACCCCCGAGTTGTCTTTCCAGCCCCTAGTTCTTGAACTTGAACTCTATATTTCAAGGATTACATTGAAAAGTCATCCTAACAAACACAGTGATATTTCTGGGCTTAAATCACATTAAAGGCTTTTTGATTATCTTGAAATACTAAACCTTCGGAATCTATGGAATCTGCAGCCCAAGTGATCTGTGAGGGGAGCAACAGGTAGCACTGGGAAGTAGTAGGCTCCCAGCTCTCAACGAGCATCTGTTGAAGGGTGATGTGGGAATATTGTAGCAATTAACAACAATTAAGATCGTGATTGTAATTACCTATGTGAAAAGTAGTCACCCATATCCTTGTTCAAAAACTGCATGTAAAATTGAAATAACATTCAAAACAACAACTACTTTTTCATTATCTTAATTTCTTCTTTTATTTCTCAGCATACACAGAAGTATAAAATTCTTAAAGGAGTAAATGTCACAAAGCCCTTATATGTCCAGCATAAGTTCTCAAACATAATTTTTGATGAACAGAAGTTTTATGTGTTAAAAACTTTGCCTTTGCTACTGATACTTCATTAATATTCCAGTGCTTAGCTCCTCCCCCATGTTTATTTATTGTTCTCAAATTTCATGTATTATATTTTTGGTCATATTTACCTCCTTTGCCCATTTCTCCCATATCCATCCCCTATCTATCCAGCTTTTGTCCTTTATGTTTCTTTAAGCCCATCAAGTATGGTTTACACTGCCCATATACTCTTGGTTGTGTGGCCTTCACTGGAAGGTGATCTACCCACCAAAGGGCACAATTTTTAAGAAGGCAGACCCTCCTTTTCCCAACAGCCATCAATTGCCTTAGCTGGGGGCGGGACTCGGTGCCTACCGCTTCTCTCCATTCTGGGATTCAGTCTGGCCTGAGCCTGCACAGGTCTCATGAATGCTATCTCAAATGTTGTGAATTCATATGTGCAGCTCTCAGGCTGTGTCCAGAAAACACTCAGTGCCCAATTTTGACTAGTGACCTGATTTGAATCCTAAACATGGCCCTGGCTCCTATTTTTACTGAGCTTGCCTTTTAAGTTTTAATCCACTTGATTTCTTTTTCTTTTTTAACTTTTGAAGTACTCCACAATCCCAAGGGAGGAGACAGCAAAGGACATAGAAAAACACACAAGTGGAACTTAAAATTGGCCTTTTGCCAACCACCCAATTTATTACTAACTTTGTTCATGGCCAAAATCTGTCACCAGAAAACTACACTGAAATCAATGGGGTCAAATATTTTAATCTGCCCAACTATTCCAGAAGGAGGAAACAGAGTCCCTAGCTTCATTGGGATATCATGGGCTTCCTGGTTGCTCAAGTGAAGTTTTTGCCCATTTGCTACAATGAAACAGGAGACCAGGCTGAGACGCTGCATGGCATTAGCATAAGAGTTGCCATGGTCATGGTGTCTCTTCATAGTAATAAAAATGCTAAGAAACACGGCCACAGTGAAGCTGTATGGCAATAACATAGTGTGGTAGTTTGAATGTAATTGGCACCCCCATAATCCCACACTATTAGGAGGTGTGGTAATGTTGAAGTAGTGTGTGGCCTTGTTGGAGGAAGTGTCACTGTGGGGGCAGGCTTTGAGGTCTTTTTTGCTTAAGCTTTGCTCAGTGTCACAGTCAACTTCCTGTTGCTTGTAAGATGTAGGATTCTCAGCTACTACTCCAGCTCCATGTCTGCCTGCCCACTGCCATGCTTCCCTCCATGATGATAATGGACTGAACCTCTGAACCTGTAAGTGAGCCCCAATTAAATGTTTTCTTTGTAAGAATTGCCATGGTCATGGAGTCTCTTCATAGCAATAAAAACCCTAAGAAACATAACCATAGTAAAGCTGGATGGCATTAGCACAGTCACAGAGATACAGGTCTTCCCATGAGGAAACTCGGTGTTAGCATCCTTTAGATATTGCAAATTTTTATGAAGATGTTAGTCATTTCATATATTGTGAGCTGTTTGTTATAACAAAGGCAGATGACTAACTGTGGAGAGCTCCAACTAAAGAATCAGCCTCTTGACAAAGATTAAGGAAAGGCTCACGGCAGACACTGCATGCCACATTGGTAATTCCGAATGTGTCTGTGTCGAGCTGCATGTGTTCCAAATACAGACACGCACACCTCATATAAAGTCAGACGGTGCAGCAGTAGAGTGGAGTGTGGCTGTCCTGCCTCACTGTTGAACCTGGAAGACTGACCCAGGTACTTAGAAAACACAGCGTTCAGGAGCTTTCAGACATATAAAGCAATCAGCAGCCTTTTTGACTTTGCTGATCATCTTAAAAGTACTCACTGAGGACTCCACTCAAACCCTCCCCATCCTCCTGCTTGCCTGTCAGTGATAGAGGATCTAGATAATTACAGGAGAGGATTTGGCTAATTACAACGCTGAGAACTGACATCCAGAAGACAGCGTTCTTTTCCATGGACTTAATTACAATCTGGCTGGTCGACCTTACTCTTAAATTGACCATCAATTGGATTACATAAAACCGACATTTTGGATAAGGGTCTTTGTTCCATCAGAGAACCAAGAGGCTGTGACTCACCACTGCTCTTTTGTGAACAGTCTTCTGAAAAAGATACAGTTTGGTAAGTAGTCCTGCAGCTTAAAGTGGTTGTGTGTATGTGTGTGTGTGTGTGTGTGTGTGTTCTAAAATAACATTCAATGGGCTGTCCCTTGACCTTGCTGTCACTGCGGTCATTGTTAAGGTTTGAGTATGAAATGTCCCCTATAGGCTGATATGTTAAGGTTTGGTCCCCATGCTAGTGACACTATTTTGGTGGTAGAAACTTGAGGATGTGGGACTTTGTTGAAAGAAGTGAGACACTGGCATATCTTTGAAGTTTTTACCTTGTTTCTAGTCTTTTCCTTGCTCTTTGCTTCCTGTCCACCAGAACCTCCCTGTCACGTACATCCACTGGCATGACATTCTGCTCAAGTGCATGGGGCCAAACAACCAAGGGCTGAACTCTCTGAGGTGGAGCAAGATGAATTGCTCCTCTTTTAAAGTATTCTTTTAGGTATTTTGGCCACAGCACATGAAAGTAGCAAATATAGTCACTATCTTGTTGACACTGTGATAGATTTGAAGAACTGTTGGTGGAGAGTGGAGGCTTTCTGTCTCAGACATAACTGAAGAGCCAAGCTTGGAAGTGGCATCGGCCCCTAGGGAAACAGTACATGGTATCTCCCAATTCTATAGCCATTGCCAAATCTGAGAACCAAGCTGGTGCTTGTTTTTAGAGATTTTTCACTTGCCAAAGGTAAGGATTTTTCCTTGGAGATTCAGTTCTAACACAATTAGTAAATGGCAGATAAGAAACAGTTCTCAATGACTTCAAACCCACACTCTACGAGTTGATGTCACCTCCAGGACTGATTCGACTCCCAGAAAGCCAACAGTACTTCTGACAAGTCAACAAGATGAAGTCAAAAGGCACAGTTGAGCCATTGGGGTCTGCACATGTGTGCCCATCAGAGATGCCATGGGGACTGTCACCCAGCCAGTGCTCTGCTTCTCCAAATATGTGCCAAGAGGAAGAGGTCCTTTATTTGCAAAATAGTTCCAGTCATACCAAAGGATGCTTGTTTCTAATGAGCACAGGATCTGAAGGCAGACTCACAAGGAGGGAGTCATAGGGTAGACACATGGGGCTCCTGCATTACTTGAAGCTTCCAGAATGCTTTTGTATATTAGGAAAATAGTTTACCCTTCTTATCTTTGAAGCCTCAGCCCTTCACATAACTCACACAATCTCACTCTGCATTCTTGGTCTCAGAAATCCCAAAGCTACCCTATGATCCCTCTTCTAACAGATTTTCCCATCTCCACAAAGGCTTTGTCCTTATCCAAACTTAAAGAGCTGGCAAATCCGGAGGACTCAAGCCTAAGGCTTACCACTTTGTGAGTTTTTTCCTTTCGCCGTTTTACGCTTCAGCCTATCTGACTGCCCACACAGATCAAAGATGCTGGCGTCCTGGCTGCAAGACCAGCTCTACTGTGACTTCAGCTGCTCCCAGAAAAGTTTGTCTCTTATCAACCAAGTTCACTGGCCATCATCCATTATGGGGTGAGAATTATCAACCAGGCTGGTGGACAGTCAGAGCCCCAAACTGCTATTTTGGGGGCTCAAAACTGCTTAGCCTTCCTGTGGACTGGGTCATAGAAGGTTCTTCTTGGATGGCATCATGGCAGGCTGGGCTGAGCTGCCTGGGATGGTACTGGGGGAGGGTTAGAGGAACTGGAGTGTGGGGGAGGCAGCAGTGGTACCACTGGATCTGGGAACAAAGTCCTTTGCGAGCTCACATCAACTTCTTGGAAATACCACCTGAGCAGTGCCAATCTGTGCCCTGTCATTTGATAGATGAAGCAATTTGCAAATTGCATGCTGCAAATTGCCAGTACCCATTTAATTCTTGTTTAATCAAAATAATCACTCGGCAATTGGCATTCCATTTTGCAAAAGGCAACTTGTTTGTCTGGAAGCCACCTAACGAGACATGATAACAGTGGATTCCTGATTCAGACAGGGCAACTTAGATTTCTGGGCTTTTCATGGCAGGCAGACGATCTGCACTTGCCAGACTTTGAGTTTTGATCCTCTCCCAGCCCCGCACTGTGGTGCCATCCTGTCTCATGATGCAAGGCAGCAGCAGGGAGCCCCAGATCCCAAGCATCCACGCGACTTTGAAGAACGATCAACATCAGTGACACTATGCTGTGAGGCTAAGAAGTCAATCAGCCACAGGGAGTGCTGCCAAACTAGAATGGGTGCACATTCAATGGGGTCAGTGGGATGGAAACCCAGCATCAGTGGGCAAGCTTCTGTGGATCAGGTTCTTTTGGGGGTGGGGAAGGAGAGGCAAACTCTGATAGAGCCCAGGCTGAGTGTAAACTCGTTATGTAACCGAGGATGACTTTGAACTTCTGACCTCCTTGACTTTCAAGTGCTGGGATCACAGGTGTGTGCCACCATGTCTGGGTTATGTAGTGCTAGTGATCAAAGCCAGGGCTCCCTACATGCTAGACAAGTTCCCTACCAACTGAGCTGCATCCCCAGACCATGTGAATTCCTGAATAAAACATCCAATTTCTTCTAATCACTAGTATGATGAATAAACCATAAACCCAGTCACAGGATGTACTGCTCATTGGACACATTCCTGAGTATTAATTTTCATGTTTATGTCAGAAATGTCATTTAGGGAACTTACAAGTGTTGCTCTAAAATGAATCATGGTTACAACATCAGTGAACATAACATTTACTTATGAACTATTTCTGTAATCCTGAACTCTTGCATCTGAATTACCAACCAATGAAGTCATCAAGCCCTGGCGTGAAGTAAAGAAATCAACAACTGTGCATTATAACATCAGAGTGACTACTTTGGGAAGGGACTTTGAAGCCCAGTGAAAACTGCTGGGTCAAGAAGCTGATGACGGCAGCATGGATTAACCCCCAGCGCAGTAGCTGCCATGGTGAGAAGCACATTCCTCTTGCTACATAGACCGCCTGTCCTGCTCCAAGCACCCAAAGCGACCATCTCGATGCATAGGAACTGTGGGGAAATGCCTTTTCTCCGTTTATCACTCAACAGAATTTTACTGCCTTTCCAGCTTCAAAACCCAGTTCAAAGATCATCTTCCAAAGGTTTTTGCTCTAAGCCCCAAGGCCCAAGTCTAGTGGACTCTCTAATTCTGTGGTTCAGCTAAGCAGACACAGAAAATACTCAGGAAGTAACTGTCTCTGGACTGAATGTGTGGAGGCTTTCTCTCCTGTGTGTCATCGTTCTCTAGTTAATACACTGTAAAACTGTTCACACAGTATTTACATTGCATTAGATACACTAGAGATGGTTTTTATAGTAGTACATGGGAAGATGTGTGCAGGTGGTGTGGAAACACTATGCCTCTTCATTTAAGGGTCTGGCGCATTCTCAGGCTTTCTTATCCTGTCCAATCTGGAGAAGATATTGACCGATCACTATGGTTTTTGTTTTTTTCTCTTAAATCACTGGCACTTATCAAATATGAATGTATCCATTTCTCTACTTAAATTTTGGGTCTCTTATTGAGACAAAACAGTGTAACACTCTTAGATTTTCAGCAATTGACTCATCGAAGGAGCAATGTTGGCAGAATGAATTAAAACATAGAACAAATTCTTCTCTGTACTGTATATAATTACCACTCTAAAAGACTAGAGAATCAAAGCCAAATGAGGAGGGGTGTATGAACTAGACAACAAATATATGCTGGATGGAGTATAGCTTCAGAATCCCAGAAAACACAAACAGGTTGGGCATGGTGGCACAGCCTTTAATCCTAGCACCAGGGAGGCAGAGCTGGGTGGATCTTAAGTTCAAGGCCAGCTTGCGCTACACAGTTCCAAGCCAACCAGAGTCACATGGTGAGGTCTGTCCTAAAATCAAGCAAAATGCAAACAAAACAATAACAGCAATTTAGACCAATAAAACCACCTACCCAACAACCAACTCAACCCACACTATTTACAGACATCAAACACATCACTGGGGATTAAAACACTAAGCTCTATACAGTCAGCACTAACTTTCTAGCTTTGTGAATCCCTTCAAGACAGCTTATAATTCCAAATATAAGAATTTTAGGTAGGAGGTTTTATATCTGTATGTTCAGAGAACTTGCTAATTCCCAGGTTGCAAAGTCATACTTGAGTTGTATTTTCTAAGTCAGTTATTCTTTAATTATGCTCTTCTATGTTAGGGGTATGCCTACTTACATGTGCTTTTCTAGTTCACAGTGGAGCTCATTAACTAATAACTACAAATTCCTCCAGAGGAATAAATTTAGAGGATGTAGTATGTTTACATATGTAGGATATATATGAAATATTATTCAGCCATAAAAAGAATGAAGTTTGTCATTGGCCGCAATATGGATGGAACCAAAGATTATGTTAAGTGAGACAAGCCAAACAGAAACAAACAAAACACAAACCCGCATGGTCGCAACCGGTAAGATAGCCCTGTAGAAGAAGGGAATGGAACAGTGCCCATAGAGATTAGGAAAGGCAGAGGGGTATAAAGAGTGTCAGAACGAAGTTCAGAAAATGGCAACAGAACACAAAATTGAGGAATCATTTCTGGTTCTTTCAAAATATTTAGAAAGCAGGGATAGCCTGAACCACAACTGGTAAGGGCAGATAATTGATCAAAGCTGGTCTAACCTGAATGAAGACAGGGATGAGATGGTGGACAGGGCATGATATCACCTCAATGGTCAAGACATCCATAGCAAATGGATTTGTCCCAAGATGGCCACCTTCCCTATCCATCAGAGGTGGATCATGTACAGTCTTCCCTCAGCATCCCCGAGGAGGTCAGTACAGGGCCTCCATGAATGCACAGGTCTCTTATATAAAATGGCAGAATATTTGCATATAACCTGCGTACATCCTTCTATATATATTAAATTGTCTCTAGATTACTTGTAATTTATAATACAGTGTCAGTGCCAATAGTAAGATTGCATTGTTCAGGGTGACAAGGGAAAAAGTCTGTTTAAGTACACAAGTTGGTTTTATTTTCAAATTCTTTTAGTATTTGAATCTGTAGGTTAAAAAAATCTATGCATATGAAGGCATATGTCTCATTGACAGGAAAAGGCTGCCTGCAAAAAATCAGCCAGTCTTGAAAAAAGCAGGACCTTGACAGTGAGCAACAGCCACCATACTGAATCCCAAGAGCCAGTCATGTGTGGATTTATAGTGTGTGAGCCAATCTGTTTGTTGGCTTAGTGGTATCTGAAAATGTAAGTCCTGCCTAATACACACACACACACACACACACACACACACACACACAGACAACACATAGACACAAACAGACAGAAACACACACATACGAAAACTTAACCAAAGAAAACCGTAAACACCCAAAATAGAGACAGCAATGTACTTACACCATCTAGGATATATAGGCATTGAGCACTTCAAGGCTGCCAGGACTCATGAAACAGAACAGAAGCTGACCGGCATGGTGGGAGGAAGAGAAAATTCTTCCATGCCCACCTCTGTTCCCTGATCCAAAGACGTAGGACCATTCTGCTCACTAAAGCACAGGGTAACATGGTGCTCACCATTAAGTCTACCGCACTACTATCTCCATGTTCTGTGGAGAATCTATTTCCATTTCTGGGTAGAGTCACGATGCCCAGGAAACAAGAGAACAAAAGTCAAGAGGGAAGGAAGGGACGACAGTGTTGTATCCTGGGAAGGACTTGTCCCTGTTGGCAAGGACAGACTCAGGGAGACTGGGGACAACGTGAACGTGATGCTGAATAGCATCAGATAGCGTGAGAAACCCAAGGTTGGTGGCTATAAAAACCCCAACTTCTATGGCAGAACCTCTCCAGAGAGAACTTCCCCTACAGCAGGGCTGAGCCAGGGCTCCCCCAGCTCTGTAGTTGTGGCTCCAAGACAAGGGTATGGTGCCCAGCAAAGGAAAGTGACACACATCATCCAAAGGACAAAAGTCTCAGACTGGCTTTTCTCATCCATGCAGGGATAAAGAGAACACAGTTGACATGAGACCTGTGAACACAGACAAGACCTGGAGATAACAACGTATTCTTTTCAGACTTTCATATGCATGCGTCAAAGAAAGGCAAGGATTAAGGCTTGCTGTGTTTCACAGAACAGACACTTCTCATCATCAAAACAGATCTTAAGTTGACTGCATTTATGTGAAAATGTTTGTCTTCACCCACAAACAAACTAGCAACTAACAGTTGTATTAGAGAGGAGTGGTTATAGATATTTGTGAAAAACATTCCTTAAGATTGTCATTAAATAATGTGTTAAGTATACAGAAAGAAGGGCTGGGGAAGTAGCTTGGTGTAGCTAGAGTTTTCCTGTCTTGCCCACAGTCAGGACAAATCTCTGTCACCCGCCAGTCCGACCCAACCGAGTAAACACAGAGACTTATATTGCTTACAAACTGTATGGCCAATGGCAGGCTTCTTGCTAACTGTTCTTATAGCTTAAATTAATCTATTTCCATAAATCTATACCTTGCCACGTGGCTTGTGGCTTACTGACATCTTCACATGCTGCTTGTCATGGTGGCGGCTGGCAGTGTCTCTCTTCCCTTCCTGTTTCCTCAATTCTCCTCTCTGTTAGTCCCGCCTATACTTCCTGCCTGGCCACTGGCCAACCAGTGTTTTATTTATTGACCAATCAGAGCAATTTGACATACAGACCATCCCCCAGCAGCTTGGTATTAGTAGCAATTGCTGCTTTTACAGAGGACCTGGCTTCAGTTCTTAGGAGATTCAACACCCTCTTCAGACCCCCCTTCGACACTAGGCAGGCATGTGGTACACAGACATACATGCAGGCAAAACAGATACATAAAATAAATAAATCTAAGAAAATTTTTAGCAAATAAATACAGAATCACTAGTGAAATTAAAAGAGCAATGGCAATAATGTGGGAAATAATTGTAATGTGTCATCAAAGAACTGATATCTTTGACATATTATAAAGAGTATATTGAAGTCACCCCAAAAGAGCCACTAAAAATGACTTAAATACTAACAAAAGGGACATGGGAAATGAAACCAACACAAGCTTGGCTAGCTCACTTATAACCAAAGCAGTGTGACATTGGCCTTAATGACACTGTCGAGGACATCTTTCCACGTATGGAGTCGGCGATGGTCCCATCCATGACCGTGCAGGCTCCTCCACTGAAACACTTCTCATAAAACTCATAATAGCAGTGCGCAGTCTGAGAAGAAACTTAACACATTTATTTGATTAAAAATTTTAAAATCTACTTGAATCAATAATTCTACTTTAAAAATTAATCATAAAATTGGACATTTGAAGAGAGGCTTATTATTAAAAAATTACTAGGGATAGTGGAAGCTTAAGAATTACAGCCACATGCGACTAAACAAATGCTGCCGTGTCTAGGGAATAACCCCATCAATTATTCACCCTGAAAGGTGAGTACTACTACACCTGGCTAAAATCAGCTACACTTTTCCTGTTTTTTGTTTTTGTGTTTGTTTGTTTGTTTTCTTCAAGACAGGGTTTCTCTGTGTAGCCCTGTCTGTTCTGGAACTTGCTTTGCAGACCAGGTTGGCCTGCAACTCAGAGACCAGCCTGCATCTGCCACCTGAGTGCTGGGATTAAGGTGCATTTTTGGTTAAAGTGTTTTGGAATAAAGTTATATAGAATCTGGAATGTGTTTTAAAATGCTCTAGTGGGTTGGAGAGATGGCTCAGCGGTTAAGAGCACTGGCTGCTCTTCCAGAGGTCCTGAGTTCAATTCCCAGCAACCACATGGTGGCTCACAACCATTCATAATGAGATCTGGTGGCCTCTTCTGACCTGCAAGCACATATGTAGGCAGAACACTGTATACATAATAAATAAATCAATCTTTAAAAAAAATAAAATAAAATGCTCTAGCAAGAAGGCAGGTTAAGAGGTGCAATAAAATATAAAATGATGATAGTTATTAGAATTGGATACTGTATCCATTGGGGTTCTTTATATGATTCTCTACACAACATGTTTGAAAAATTCTATGCTAATAAGTTAAAATCAGTTATAAAGAGCATAAAATGAGATCACAATGCTTAGCAATAAATAAGAATTATAAGACACAAACTTTCATAAATGCACTTATATTCACACATATTGTTGCTCTTTTAAAAATGCCACAGGAAAACTGGACATAGTGGCATATGCCTCTAATCCTAGCACTTAGCAGGTAGAATTAGAAGGGTCAGAGGTTTGGAGTCATCCTCAGCTATATATATAAAGCAAGTTCAAGGCCATCCTGGACTACCTGAGACTCTGTCTCAAACCCCCCCCAAATAAAATAAAATATATTGAGAAGATAGTCTACCCTCCCCCCTGTGCCCCGTTTTGCCTATCTCATTGTATTCTCTTAAGTAAGCCGCTTACTTTCTCAGGGACATGAGTCCTAAAGTGTAAGATTTGTTTTTAGACAGTCTTTACCGTCCCTCATAATGTCGAGTCTGTGCCTCAGCCGGGTTCAGCCTGTGTCCTTCGCAAACTTGTCACCACAGCTCTCTGGATGAGGCCCACTGAGACAGTGGTCAGGACAATATTTAGTTTGGGGAGTGTTCGCAGTATAACTTATTTTAGGCAACAACTAGCTGTTAGGTTTGCCCTGGTCTGATGCTTCTCCACCCTGTAAACATATACGCCTGGGGAGAGGGGAAGGGGAGGGCAGGGAGCACATATCACTCTGGAAACTGAACAGGATCCAGCGTGTGACTGAGAAAGCCCACATTTGCTGTACATTGGAACCATGGTGTGGGGTAGCCACAGCATCTGCACTTCATTTTTCTTGACGTTAGGCCACAGTTAACACTCAGAGTTCTGAGGGATGTTAGGACCCTGAGATCTTAGGGTGGTGGTGTTCTTATCATAATATCCTAGTGTTCTATTTCTTTCTCTCCAGGGACATTTAGGGGACAGACACAATGTGACTGCTTGGAAGAGTAGAAAACACCTTCTGCCTCAGTTTCTCTTTTTGATGGAGAGGGGTCAGTACTCTTAGAAAGAAATATGCATGCTAGAAGCTGCCATCCTAAGGGGACTATTTACCCTTCCAGTGAGAATCAAATAAAGATGCCACTATTTCTTAATTAACTGTAATTCAATGGCTTGTGTACTAAAGGAAGGGGTGTCCTGAGGACACACATACCACCAACACATTCAGTCTCTGTCAGTAAAGCACCTGCTGACACTGAGATCACTAGCTCCAAAGGCTGTAAGGGCCAAGGGGCACCCCCAGAGGGGAAGGCTTGCAGCCAAGCTACTTTTAAACAAGATATTCACATTCCATGAAGAGTAGCAGGGGAAGTTTTTCCCTGATAGAAGCAGTCCCGCGCTTTACAAGGCCCGTAGGAAATTCTACTCATGCCAGTTGGAAAAGAATGTTCCCAGTGTGAACTCTTGGGGAGGAAGTTCCAACCACAGGAGACAGACTAAACAACAGAATTCCCGAAAGCGTTTGAGTCACACGTGTGTGTGTGTGTGTGTGTGTGTGTGTGTGTGTGTGTACACGTCACATTCCACTTTCCTAGCGCCTGGCTTCCGAGGGACCGCAGGGTGCTGGCGAACTGTGCAGATGGCCTGGTTATCCCTGTGGCCAGATACTTCCTCCTCTTCCACTTCTGGGTCAAAAGTCCTAGGAGGGGAGCTGGTACCTACTGTTTCCCTGAGGTCTCACAATGTCACCTGGGACATTACTTCCAACAGGGAAGCCTTTATTAAGCCCAGGTCATTAAGCACCTGTGCTTTCTAGCTACAAGAGACTGAGCCACATCAGCAGACAGCATGGTGGTGTTTACTGGCAGGCTAATGGCCTTTTAGCTAGCACAGGGGGCCTGGGCTGTGGACGGAAGAACTGCGCTGTGTACCTCTTAGGATAGCTATTGACCTTCTAGGTGGCCATGGAAACATGGTAGAGTGCAAGCACCATTGAAAGGGAAGAGGAAGCCCCATTGGCTGTGCAAAGGCACCAGGTTTGCTGAAAAGCTCGTGAAAACAGAAGCCTAGGCCCCTACTTTCCTCTTAGGAATTAGAATCCCAAAGACAGTGGTTCTCAACCAAGGCAATAGTTCCCCCCAAGGGACATCTGAAGGTCTGGAGACCTTGACTTGTCACAACCTGGGAGGGTAGTGGATAGGGGCCAGGGGTTCTATTCAACACCCACAATGAACGGATCAAACCCGCAGCGGAAGAGCATCTGGACCAAAATGTCAATAGTACTGGGGTTAACTTCTTTGTGGGAGGAGTCGTCTTGAATCTGTGGGTTTATTTTGTATGGTATGTGTGTAAGTACATTCCCGTGTGTGCATGTGAAAACTCAAAGTTGACACTAGGTTCCTGATCAATCTCCATTTATTTACTGATACAGGACCTCTGACAACTGAACCCAGAGCACACAAATTGGACCAGTCATAACTAGCCAACTTACCCTGGCAATCCTGTCTCTGCCTCCCAAGCATTGGGATCACAGAGGCTGCCATGCTTGCCCGGTTTTTACATAGGTCCTGGGGATTCGAACTCTGGTCCTCCTGATTGTGCTGCAGCGCTAGATCCACTGAGCCATCTCCCTAATATTTGTGTTTTTAACAAGTTCCCCAGGAAATATTGATGGACACCGGTTTGAAAACTCTGTACAGATCTTGGCATCTGGTCAACAGATCAGGCAGGAAGGTGGTGAGGGTGGGAAGAAGTGGACGTGCCAGCAGATGTCACAAAGACATCACTAAAGACCGTCCCAGCCTCCTCCCTAAAGGCACCAGGGAGCTCTTTCAGTGAGTGAGCCACCCAGAGCAGAAAGGCCAGAGCTCAGAAACATCACCTTCACTGCCAGTTGTATCACCAGAGCTGGGGCAGCCTTGTTGCTATGACTTGGAAGAATCTAAGGTCTCCTCTCAAGGGCACCGTGCTTCTACACAGGGCCTTGTCTTCAGCTGTGAGTGCCGTAAGCTGATAATGGATGGGAAGTGGGGGATTTGTAAGCATGGACTTCCACTCCATGGCATGCAGTGGAACAGACCGTGTGATAGGGTTTAGCAGAAACTGCTCCCTATCTGCTAGGGCTTGGGAACAACATGCCCAGGAGAACTTCTGCAGTCCTGTTCTCTCTCTCTCTCTCTCTCTCTCTCTCTCTCTCTCTCTCTCTCTCTCTCTCATCAGCCGTATTCTTTTATGAGGCTGGAGGTTTGGAGGCCACAGTGTCCTTAACTCGCCCCTGCACAGCACCTGTCTAGCTTAGCACTGTTGAGAGAATGGCCGAAAAAGGCCCTTTAAGGAGTTGTCATGGAAAGAACCAATTCCTGGGGTGCAAGGAGGGAAACCGGAAGCAGGAACCTGAGCAAATGAGATTGTTTCCCTGTTGTTATGAGGCTGGCAGAGGTGGGGGATGCCTGCCATTTTCTTTTTTTTTTTTTTTTTGGTTTTTCGAGACAGGGTTTCTCTGTAGCTTTGCGCCTTTCCTGGAACTCGCTTTGGAGACCAGGCTGGCCTCGAACTCACAGAGATCCGCCTGGCTCTGCCTCCCGAGTGCTGGGATTAAAGGCGTGCGCCACCACCGCCCGGCTGGCCTGCCATTTTCTTGAAACAGCTATACATCCTCGTAACTAGAAGAAATACTTAAGATTTAGAGGGGGGGGGGTTTGTTTTGTTTTGTTTCGTTTGGGACATAAATTTGGGGTTGTTCTTTTTGCTGACTCCTCTTGTTATTTTTGCCAATTCTATGTAATCACAGCCTACATGTTAGTGTTGCCACAGTGATTGAATGTTGAGCAAACTATTTCAGTCTTTTTTTTTTTCACAAGGACACATGAGGCACTGAGCTAGTCACACAGATTGGCTTACTATACTGTTTTGAATTTAAAAATTATCTTATTAAATTTTATCACTATTGATATACGAATGAATACTTTACAACACTCTGCTGTTTTCTCGTTGACCAGTGTTACCGTCACTTGAGAAAACCATTACAGTCCCTTGATATTGGTTGGAATGAGATAGGGGGGGGGGGGGACGTGAACCAGGTACATGAGTTGGATTTCTTTAGATAGTTGGTTTTGGAGCCTCGAATCAGCTCCCCAAACCCAGAGTTCCATGCAAACCAAGGCCTTCCTACCTAACCTCCCCTCTGTCACTTTGCAGTTCCTCCCTGGCCCTCTGACCCTCCCTCCTTTCATTCTGCCACACCCCCTTATTGGCTGTCTCAGTCCATGGGGCCACGGGGCTGGGATGACCTGGGCTTCAACCTTTGGTGTTACGGCATCTGACAACTGTTGCCAAGACACCATCAATTCTTTCTTCAGATGGCAGTGCCAAATACTAGAGAGTTATACTCAGTGAGGGGCAACACTCCTGAGGTCTTTAGAGCCTCATCAACTGCCAGCCTCATGGGTTAAACACTTAATCCTGACCTGAAGTCTTCCTCCCTGTCATTAAGAAGCATTTTCCGTGCTCTGTTGATGCCTTATCATTGCTGGTTTTATCGGTTATACCATATAACAGAGGGGCGTGGTTTTCATTACATAGCCATGATGCCCACGGTCAAGTACAAGTCAAATAAGTGTTCACTAAAAATCCCATGGGAAATGACAGCCACAGAACATCTTCCTATGACTGAAGCCACCTATCAGCTGTACAGATGCCACATCTCCTTCCGAAGAGGACTCTGATACAAAGGCCACTGGTCTTATCTCCCAAAGAACAGCCAAGTACCTAGATGTGCTGAACAGAATATTTCCCAAGTCACACACAATTCCTACAACAAAGCTTTCATCGTTCTCCGACCTTTACCCCAGAACACAATGTGCTGTATAGAAGCAAATTATAAAAATGTGTTTGGCAGTTCAGATGCACCAGCTCTGGATCAAATCTCAAGGCTGCTCCATTTCCAGTGTGGGGCTCCCATTCCCACGCAAATGTTTTACAAAGAGATTTACAAATGCTTTAGTGACTGGCTTCCTTGAGCGAGTGTTCTCAGTGCCTCTCCGGAGCCACACGGAGGATGTGCACACTCACAAATCATTCCTTTGGGTCTTTATCATCAGTTGGCTCTAATCCTCTTAATTCTGCACCTAATGAGGCATTGACTTGGGTAAACAGCAGGGAAGCTGGGATAAATTACATTTATTACACTATGATATAGATACCAGCATCCGTGTGGAATTTCTACTCCAGCTACAGGATCTTTATATAGAGAATACAAATAATATAAATTCTCTCATGGTAGCAGAATCCAAATATCTCTAACATTCAGTTAATAGTCATCATTTTCTAATCACGCAGGAGAACGCACCTTTTTTCTATCACTTTACTGAACACCACTAGCCATGCAATTAGGTGAAGACTTTTCCCTCTCATCTTGAGTCTAGTGTGGCGAGTAGAGAAGGTAAACTGAGTCTCATGTCAAAGTTGATTTGTCTTTAAAACACTCATAGGTTTGAATACTTGACTACCAGGAGGAGGCAGACACAACCCATGTGGGGTAAATGATGGCAACCTTCTGACTCTTCTGAACGAATGAGGGTTCATCTCTGAAGAAAGAAACACTTTACTGTGCGTCAGGTCCAATGAATCTGAGTTAGCTGTACATTTTGTAGAAAGTCAGAGTCAGTCACCCTGTTCTGTCAGAGGCTCCAGACTGATGACGTGGTACGTGACTTGGTTAAAACCTCTTCCCCATGCAGCCCTGGTCCTCCCTTGATGCCTCTGTGACCCCAAAGCTATGACTGAAAAGAGCCTTCAGATGCACAGGTGTTCAACTCACCAGGGACACCATACAAAGATTCAAAATGAGGCAGCCATTTGTGTCCAGTCTCATTCTCTTCACAGCCGGGAAAAGCTCACCAAGAACACTTTGGAACAAGAGACCTTTGGAGTGGAAGGGGGTTGGCACGGAGAGAAAAGGTAACTGAAGACCCTCAGACAGGGACGGCGTGTTCCGGGACTTCCGGAAGCAATCAGGAGTGAGCCAAACAGCTGATTAAGGGTTAAGCACAGTCTTACATGGTCAAGTCCAGGAGATCTAACTACTTGAAGCAGGTCTAGGAAGGAGACTAAATCAACCTGGTCCCATAGAAAACAGAGTGAGGTCCAAGGGCGTAAGAAATTTTAAGGTTTGCCTTTTGGTTTTTTTCTTTTAGTAAGTTAGATTCCCCTGATTACAATCTGATCAGCATGCAGTCACATGCTACATCAAAGGAGGTATGGTGCTTTACGGCAAACACACCGATCAAGGGTCCCACTGGGTACCAACAATCCCACACAGATCCTGCCAAGTGAAGCCACCAGATGCCTGAGGTTGTGTGATCTGAACTAGGCAAGTGTCCACGTGACCCCTCCCCAGAAGACAGTTTCCTAGCCTTCCAGTCCTGTACAGTCTTGACAAGTACGGAAGTTGTTTGAGCCTCTTTCAGTAAAAAGAACAGTAGAGTTAATAGTGGAGGTATTCGCTTATTGAATGACCTACGGGCTGATGAATGGCTCAGATGTTCCCTAAAAGTCTTCAAGTGACTTATTTATGCATATGATTTTTAAGACTTTGAAAATTAAGATTTTAGACTCTGGAATTTCTTTTACAGAAACACAATCCTAGGAGTAATTTTTCATTTGCAGAAAGTGATTCAGTTCTAGCTGGAGTTTAATCCCTGTTCCGATCTATTCCATGCGTGCACATGTACACATACACATACACATGCACACGTGCATATATAAAGTCTCTATACCAGAACCATTGGCATCAAAACCCTCCCAATCAAGGGCATTGCCTACTGTGGACCTTTAAATTGTGCTTCCAGACAGGGCCCACGGCTTCTTGCAATCGGCTAGGATGCCCAGCATAGCAAGGTTACTCTTCTTCGTGACTGACTGGAATTTTTTAATTTATACTGCCCCTGCATGGGGAGTTAGAAGTCACCTGGCCCTGGAGTTAGAAGCAGACCTTTAGTACTTCACTTTGCTCCAACCATTTTTGCTCAGGGTGTTACTGCAAATCAAAGGCTATTTGAATAAAGTAAAATGATATCCCAAATACTCTGTTCTTGCTAACAACAAATGACAAAGAATCTCATCTGAGCACCACAGAGCCGGGGGCCACACCACCTTCTGAAAGCAGCCTGTTAAAGGCCTGGAGTTAGAAAGCTGGGAGGGGTCACCAGCGCAGAGTGGCCACAGATTGGAGTGTCCTCATGTGTCAGGGTCAAACATTTGTCTTGAGTGAAATAAGAGCATTGGAGTCTAAAAATAAATGGCAAGCCCATAGGCTATGGTTTCAGGATTCCCTAGTGGGCAGGTGGAGGCATCGAACAAGTTAGTATACCATTAGCAACTGGGCCAAGTGCAGCAAAGTGCTCTCTAAAATCGTACTGACTTGGCAAGACTGGGTTGAATAAAATTACTTCTCCGAGGAAGGGTATATATTAGTGCCAAACTATTTGCATGGTGGAAAGTTCTCTGCTTCGAGAGACTTAGTAGTTTCTATGGAGCAGATCTGGTCAGCAAATTCCACTGTTCTTTCTTTGCAAAAGAAGTTTATGGTTCATGTTTCTTGCTTCATTCCAGTTTTGAAGTGTTTATAATCAAGTGCAAAAAGCAGGCCCCTCTCCAGTCACATGTCAGAAGCCCCCCAGGGTCAATGGACAGTTTGGCAAACCAGAGGTGAGCAAGAAGCCAGGACAATGGCCTCTATCAATGAAGGTCTACAGAGAGAAATCACAGGGGCTGAAACAAAGCAAACACTTTAGAAACAGCTCGAAACATTGTTAAGTGCATTCTGAGTCACAAACATAGTAGGCCAAGCAGCTTGAAAGAACAATTTACAAATAGAAGGGACAAATATTGAAAAAAAAATTAATGCTCCCTCCCCAAGATAAGCTCTTTAAAATTACACGTAAGGGGAATCAGGAGATTTATGAACTCACGTAGATAAGTTTGGACTAAAATCTAGGTAAAGGAATATTTGGCAAATATGAGGACACATAAATCAGCTGGACCAGATGACACAGGCCCTCGGGGAATGAAGGAATTTGACTAATACGCTTACTGAACAATGGCGCAGTAAAAATGAATAATTATTTCTGAAAAATTACCTTGCACTCAGGGGGGATGTCAGAAATTGGAAAAAGCCCAACAACATGTGATATTGATACAGAAAGCAAGCAAAAGGAAAGAGTAGTTTAGGGAAAAAAACAAACAAACCAGTGACTGATGTATGTGATGGTTGGGTTAAAAGTTGAGGGATGAATATTAGGGAAGTAAAATTTTAAAGGAAGGATGAAAAACAGAAAGAAGCCGCATTTCAGTTGACTCCCATCCCCCAGTGCCTATGAGAGTGTCTTGAAGATCGCAACACTATGCTCTGCATTGTTAAGATTGTGAGGGGTGGGGAGGGAGTTGGGCTAGCTAGGCCGGCATCTCAGGAAAGATTTCACCGCCATTATTAGTCTGAAGAGTCACAGCTAGGGGAAAATGGATGAAAATGGTGGAATCACAAACATGGGATTGAACCTAGTTCTATGGCTTCCCAGAGTGTACTCTACTACCTGCCATCATGCTGATATGAACCAAAGGTGGAGGACCTGAGAGTGTCATAAAATTTATGGATGACACTCAGGTGGGGGAATGTCCCCAAAGACAGGAGGCAGGAAGAGGAGGGGGTAAGTAAACAAACTTGGCTGCATATGGACAGGGTGTGAGTCAAGAGAAGTCACTAGAAACAGATACGAGCAGGCATGGGGGTAGCAGTGGGAGTGGGGGACTTGAAAGCAGCAGCATAATTTGGAGACAAGGAAGCTAGCCATGAACTCCCACCGAGCAGGGATGGGATGGAAGGCGGGCTTTAGCATGCATGGCTCTATTAAAATCTATGTTTAGAGTACATGACCCAGAGTGATGTTAAACCAGTAGAAAAAGATCCCCCTGTCTTCTCCTCCTGGAATAATCCAGCAAAGGCGAAAATAAGTAGAAGTAGCAGGAGCTAACACTCAGGACCTGCCAGTGTCAGCTCTTACCTGTTATTCGCGGGATGCAGGAATCATCATGCGTGCATAGTTTACAGATGTGGACTTAGGAATCTAATTGCCCAAAAGGCCTGTGCGTCCATTCATCTTGACATCAAGATGTTGTTTCTGACCCCTCCCAATCTTTCTTCTGGCATCCGCTCCAATACTCCCTTTTCGTGAAGGCCTTCTTAAGAAAGGCCCCTCTCCTCTCTTTGCCCTGTTTCTTTCTCCTGAAGTTCTGTATACTTGCTCTTTACTACTGCATAATCCCCAGAGCCCAGAGCATGCCTGACATTTCACAAGTATTTAATAATACTTATTTTCAAATTGTACTCTTCCTAGGAGTGAGTGTTTTCTTTTTAATCAAGTGTAAACTCTTCATCTACAAGAATGGCACCTAGTAGTAGGTTGGGAAACCACACTTAGAAACCAACAAACAGAGGATCAGAATTTATAAGAAAAGCAATAGAAAGCTTCTTGTTGGATTTATTTTCCAGAACATTGGTTTACATCCACTTGCTGAGAAAAGCCCATTTTTGTTTATTTATTTTTTACACCTTTTTTAAAAACATTTTTTAAATTTTATTTTATATGCATTGGTATGAAGGTGTCAAATCCCTTGGAACTAGAATTACAGACAGCTGTGAGCTGCCATGTGGGTGCTGGGAATTGAACCCGGGTCCTCTGGAAGGGCAGCCAGTGCTCTCTCCAGCCCCAAAAGCCCATTTTTAAATTGATGTTGATAGACATTCCTTGTCTTTGCTGAATGTCTAGCAAATGTTAAAGAAAATGAACATGCTGGGCATGGTGGCACATGCCTTTAGTCCCAGCACTCAGGAGGCAGAGGCAGGTGGATTTCTATGAGTGTGAGGCCAGCCTGGACCACAAAATGAGTTCCAGGACAGCCAGGGGTGTTACACAGAAAAATCCTGTCTCGAAAAAAGTCAGAAAAATAAAAAAGAAAGAAAGAAAAAAAGAAAGAAAGAGAGGAAAGGAAGGAAGAAAGAAGGAAAGTAAAGTAAAATGACCACAAATGCTAGAAAGTATGAAGGGAAATGAAGTTGGAGTCCTAGGGGCCCCCAGCCTCAGTCTAACACCTGCCAACCTCTCCAGGGAAGAGACTGTTTCAACAAGCCACCTGGAAAGTGGACAGTCACCCTTGAACTTTCATTACATGACATTGAGAGCCTTATAAAAAGACATTTCCGGTTATCTTGTGACCGAGGAGAACACACTGTTCTCCTTCGCTCCCATCACCTCTCCAGTCCTATTTTTAAGGCCCAGATACCATTTCTCAAGACTCCCAAGCAGATGGTGAGTGTCTAGGGGCCTTGCACGGGGAATCAGCCTCACTCACAGAAGAGTTCAGAAGCCTTTTGTGAGGTCTGGAGGAATTCTGATTCCCTGAGGTGTGGAACCCGAGGAGACCAAGGGGAACTCTCAGGGAAGACCCTCCAGTCAGAAGATACCAACGCTGACAGGCTGGCCTGCCGGGGCTTCCTGAGCCCACTCCATCTCTGTGCTCTGGTGCTGAAAAGCTTGGTGCATATGCTGCCCAGGTCAGCTGAGGCCACTAACGTTTACAGCGCACTTGCAGGCTGCGGGTCCCCAAGCGCCTCATGTAGGCTGTGCCTGAGTCTTGACCCCAGGAGGCATGCACTATCATTAAGGGACCCCGAGGACCGGTAATCTGCTGAAGGTCACATGGCTATTAAGTGCCCCAGCCAGTGTTTGAACTCAGGTCTAAGTGGCTTCAGAGGCCACATTTTCTTCTTTGCTTTTTCAAAATGCTTTTGATTAGCATGCAGTAATTATATTTTAAAAAATGGGTTTTGTTAGGACATTTTCATACACATCTATAATGTAATTTCATCATAATGCCCACCCTTATTAGTTACCCTCTCTTGTCCCTTCTCAGCCTTGCTAATCTCCTTCCTCTTCCAAAGTAGTCCACTTCTTTCATGTTTCTGTGTGTGTGTGTGTGTGCGTGTGTGCAGGGCTGTTTACAGGAGCATGGATGAGAGTTTGTTTTCAGGAACATGGCTACTTCAGCAGTGACTACACCACCAAAGAGGCCACATTTTTTTGCAGCTTGTAGCTTGCTGCAGACCTTTGTATATGAAATCCTTAGAATCCCAGAAAGACTTAGAATGCTGCATTCAAATCTGTAGCTTTATTACAATCACATGGCCCCAGGTTGCACTTGTCCAAAATTGAACAGGGAAGTCCCATGATGCCATTTTCTGAGCATGCCCAGGAAGTCAGACTCCATCAGAGGATACTCAGTTCCTCATGGGTGATGTGCAAGGTCACGTGTGTCACACCTATGGTATTATGTCACCCAAAGCTGTTAGCCAAAACTACTAACAATTAGTTTTACTGCTCCTGAGGGCATGTCATACAATAACGAATATGTTGTATGTAGCCAAATGTCATGACTTATTCAGGGTCACACAGCCTGTAACTGAGAGGACTGAGTCATTTGGGTAAACTATGATGCCTCAGTTTCTCCATTTACAGAACAAGTTGTTAGAGTCCCTTGAAGACCTCCTGAGGCTCTAAGCAGCTACAGTGCTAGGCAGCAAGTGTCACCAGATTCCACCAGCCAAGGAATGTGCGGGGTCAAATCATCATCTTCTAATTGAGGAAGGGGGAGACGGAGAGGGAAGAGGAAGTAGGTGCTGTGGTGTCGAGCGAACAACAAGAAGGGAGCTGAATAGCTGAGGAGTGACTCCTAAGGAGGAAGGCAGCAGGTGTGGTCCAGGACCCATTGCTGAGGCAGGAGCCAGACAAATGTGGCCCTTTGCTGACAAACAGCTCAGGCCTCTCCCGAGACTTCACTCTAAGATGACAGCCACCCCGCCTCAGAAGTCACTTGCCTCTCCAGTGAAGCAGGAGAAGAGGAGCCATGTCACCGATCCCTCTGCTCTGTTTACCCATGCTCACTGGAGACAAAGCTGTGATCCAAATTTCCTCACATCAAAGACTCCGTCTATTGGGGAATGTTCTGTTATTTCAATCACCAAGAAAAGCGGGACCACATTTCTTTGTATGCAGTCTGTTTCAGAGATACTAAAATGGGTTAGGGGTTGTATATTCTTGCCATCACTAGCAAAATCTACAACATAAGGGCTTCTTCTATACCAGGCGTTGTATTAAATACTTCATATTTTATCCAGCGCTCACAACCACCTGTGAGGTAGGTGTTCTTACCTTCCTTTTTGGGTGAGGAAAGCTCAGTGGGGCTGAGGAACTGGCCCCCAAATTGCCCTGTGTAAGGAGTCAGCCAGCCTGACTCCAGAGTTGGCCTGGTAGCCACTCACCAGGCCATGTCACCTCCCTCTTCTCATGAGGACCACTTGGTTATAGTGTTGGGCTGACAAGAGGGCTCCTCTCTGTCATGAAGTCCTGGCTTCTTCCTTTCTCATTGTTTTGGGTAGAAAGATTTAGTGAGGGGAGAGGCTTAGGAAGGGTGCCCAGAGCCTCAGGAGAGCGTGCAAAAGTGGAACAGGAGAAATGGGCTGGAAGGGACCACCACGCCTGCCACTCCCAAGACAGGCAAGAGAACAAGAAGCTCAGAGTCAGGAGGAAAGTTACCTGCACCGAAGCAGGATTACTATGGGGTTGAGCAGGGTCCAGGGCTCCTGGGACATGTGCATCCCTCAAAGAACCCTAGCTGGCCTCAGCAGTCTTAAGGCTTGAGCCACTCGGGATGTCATGGAAGCAGTGTGGGCAAAAGAGGGCTCCTGGGGAGAGAGGCCACCAAGAAGGACAGTCCCTTTCCTTTTTATAGAAAGGGACGATGACTAAGAAAAAAAGGATGTCTGCTGCTCTGGCCTCCAGTTTTATTTGGCCTGCAAAATCGGGCCATTTCCTGCTTGTTCCTTCCAAGACCCACCCCAGATTGTCAGGAAGAAACTGTCCTCTGTTAACATTGAGAATGTTGTGTTCTTATGCCAAGGAGTCCAGAGAGCTCATGTCTCAAGGAGCAGGGTGAGGGGAGGCTGCAGCAAAACTCCAGCAACTTCTTTGCCTTTTAAAATGGCTTTGCTCATGTTCCATCAGGTATTTATTAATGTAGTAGTAGACATGTGCAAAATTTATAGATACCTATAGTATGACAATACCTATAAACTATGTACAGATGATATAGATTACTACTTACATAGATATATATTTATGATAGTATATATGGAAATATATGTATATGTCCATAGCTCTGTATAGAAATAACTATACATGACAGGCATATGAATATATGAATATATTCTTTATTGATATAAGCCCATGATTTAAAAACCATGGGAAACTATTATTCTGGGAGAAAGATATTTCCCTCTTTGTGTTCTTTAAGTTTCCTCCAAATGTTGGGTGACTTGTCAATCAAAAAACTGAACTCAGATAAAATGGCAAATAAATTCCTAAGGACTTTAGCACTCAAGGCTTTGGGTCTTTCTGGGAGACGACTTCTACTTGGATAGTAAGTTACAATCTATGCTAGTCTAGCATTTGTCCTTTGTCAAAGGCATGTTTCTCCAAATTCACTTTAACAACACTCTTCTACCAATGCAACATGAATGAGGAGGAGGAAGAGGAGGAGGAAGGGGAGGAAGAGGAGGAAGGGGCAAAGGAGGAAGACAATTAAATATGGTAACAAGCTACAACCAAACTGTCAGAAGACAAATAATGAAAGGTAGAGGTCATTGGACCTGACTGGTTATTTGATATTAAGGAATTGGTTGCTTGTCTTGTTGTGATACTCGTGTTGTTGTCACATTTCTTAAGAATTTACCCTTTTCTTGGGAGTGGTGGTGCATGGTCACAACCCAAGAACTCGGGTAGTTGAGGCAGGAGGACCCCAAGTCCATGGCCGGCCTGGGTTACATAGGGATGTCCTTTCTTAAGTAAAACCAACAACAATAAAAAAGAAGCCAAACTAAACAAAACCACCTTTTAGAGATGAGATGGCTGAGATATTTACAGATAAAAATGGTAGTCATGTCTAAGATTTGCTTCCAAACAGTTCAAGGGCATGCAGATGAAAGAAACCTGACCACGGACTGGTAACTGCTAACGACGGATGGAAGAGACCCAGAAGGTCTCTATTCCCCCCTCTCCTTTCGTTGTCCAAAATTTTCCACTGTAGCAACTTAAAACGAAGATGAAAGTAAATGAACCAAACCTGAACTAATACGACTATTAAAAAAATCCTGACTTTGCCTGTCACAGTCACGCAACTAGAAAGATAAACACAACTGGTCAACCCTTGAGTAGACTCTCGAAACTGCTGGGTTTGGATGGAGTAGAGGTTTTTCCAAGGAAGAGCGTTTTATACCAGTGAAGAATTAGGAAACAGATTTGCTGCATTGTTGCCAAAAGAGAACTTGTGGATTATCAAGGAGAAAAAAAAACCCCAAAAAACAAAAAACCAAGGAACAAGGTCACCATGCTCTGTGCACATCAAAGAATCATTACAAAGAAACATTCAGTAAGCCTAGTATAAATGGATCAGGAACATACAGCTTCAATTTCCTTCCAAATACACAAGTCTAAAACTTAAGGGAAAATGGGAAAGCACGTACTGAAGGCTGAGCACAGAACACAGCGGGAGAGCACTTGCCTGATGTGGGAGGCCTTGGTGCCCTACCCTCCCACCCCCACCCGCACCCCTACCCCCAGCTGAAATGCTTTGAAGGCATTCATCGAACCCAAACAAAACCTTGAAATCAAGCTTCACCTGTATTGGGATATGGCTTCTCCACCTCAGCCCATTTTATCTGTAAATGTTATCTCCTTCCTTTTGAGTCCTAGCAAAACTTGGCCTCAGCTGCTCAGCTCAAAACATACAGCAAGAAAAATCCAGAAACTTTTTTTTTCTCTTTCAAGATCATTGAAAAACAAACAAATTCTTGGAGAGTCAGTTTGGACAACACTGGCTGGCGAATCCATAAAGCTGAGCCAGGCAGTGTGGCCTTCAAATGTGTTGGGTGTCGTTAACAGACAGTGAGGAAGAAATGGGTGCTGAAGGCATTCCTTTTGTCCCTTCTCTTCCTCCTAGAAGAATCCAAAGGCAGTAATCTGGACACACCTGTGTGGATCTCTGGTCCCCTGAGGCTCCATAGAAGATGCCCCCCCCCCCGCCCCAGCTTTCTATAGTCCACAGACCAACAGCTGAGGTCAACAAGGGAGGAAAAAGAAACACCGGGGGTTACTGTTGTAAGACCTTGACCTAGAAAAGGGAAAGCAAGCAGCTAGACCACCTAGCGAGTGACAGACACAGCTAAGGCAAGCCGACCTCTCACTTCCAAGCCCAGAATGCCCAACTGTACTTGATTGACAGCTCCAAAGCCAAGCCTCTGGTGCAGAACGTCACAGGTGTGCTTGGCAGACGCTTTGCGAAGGTTCTGCTAGGGAGGTGGCGGTTGTTTAGTGTCCTTGGTCCTAGGACACTTGGTGGGTGATCTGTGTCCCTGTGCCCTTGACTTGTGGACTGGACCCAGTTTTCAAGGAGGATGCACACAGCACTCCCGTCCCGCCTGCTGTTCTTGGCAGTTTCTCCAGGAGACCTTGGCCCTCCACAGCCCTAGATAATCCAAGTTACACATTTAGAATCACTCATCTTAACTCCTCTAGTACGCAACTCTGGTGGGAACAGGCCACGTCCATGCAGAAGGCTGTCTCATAGGGACCGAGGATTAGAATGTAACTTCTCTCCCCAGATCCTGGAGTGGCTACTATGAACAGTGACCCCACTCACAAATCCAAACTGTTTATCAAGTTAGAGAGCGGTGGTATGTCCTGCCTTCCTGAGAAGTCACAGAGCTAAGCAGTAATGTTCATCTCAAAGGACACGGGTTCTTCTAGTCGTCACCGTGCCGAGCCGCCCTTTGAGAACTCCCTACAGTGGACAGACAGTGTGCTCTGAAAAGCAAAGCCTCAGCATACTTGCACTGCGTGCCTGCTCCCAGCTCGCTCAGCCTGTCCCACCGGCACCAGCAGGTCACAACAGCCCCCTGAAAGTGGCAGCAAGGAGCACCCCCCAAAGCTGATAGGGACTAGGAACTTTGAAGGTGGAGGAACCGCGCAGCCTTCCAGTTCTCGGCACACGTTCTTAAAGGTTTGCCGCGGGCAATGAGATGCATGCTGTACTCCAAACGCCAGTGCTTTCCCCTGGAGTTATTGCTGAACTAAGTATGCAGTTTAAGTGAAAGGAATGCTCTGAAGGCCACAGTGGGTCACTGAACAGGCGACGACTATACCTCCGTTCTCCAAGGGCAGGGCTGTGTTCTGGACCCTCTCGGGGAAGCTAAGCTGGGATCATCGTGAGCAAGGTCAGAATTCCTTTGTTATGGCAGCTTCCCTCAGTCACGAAGGGGGCCAAGATGGGAAAAACAACCTCATTCATTTTACCTTAAGCCTTGGGGCTCAGCTTTGCAGAAGCTGAGCGTGTGGACATTCTCCAGCACCTCCTCACCCCTCCTAAGCACGCACTACTTTGTGGGGAGTGCGACTCTAAGTCCTCAGTGACGCCCCGAGAAGGGACATAGACACACAAGGAACAGGGGTGGCGGCCATCAGAGAAGTCAGGGGATGGTGGCTCCCAGCTGCAACAAAGGGCTCTTTCATAACCATGCCACAGAGTCACCCGGGAAGGCTTGTTCCCTACGGAAATGGGAAACGGTGGACCACGTGGCTTATCTGGATAGTTCAAGGAGGAAAATGATGGCACCACCCCAGAAGAGGTTAATTTTACTAGGGTTGAGTTGAGGCCTAAGAATCACGAACTTTAAAAAGCAGGCTGGGTGGTCCTGAGAACCCACCTGTCCTCAGACCCTCATGGACACATCCTGTGTGCCCCTTCTCCACGGCCCACGGGTGAGGTCCTTGCCTGTGTTCCCTTTGGGGTCTAGGAAGTTCAGAGAGCAGCTTTCAGTTCAGCACTGTTGTGTGGACGAATGTGAGTGTGTGGGGCCTGGGACAGAGGCCAGGCCCTGTGCATGTCAGGCACGTGTTCTTCCACCACCATAAAGCCCCCAGCATGAGGTACTTGTTTCGACAGTACAGCCTCTGGGACCGCCCTAGACTCCCTGCCTCCAATTACAGATTAGAACCCACTACCTGGGTTTTAGGATTCTTCTCCTGGGTTCCCTTCTCCTCTAATCCAAGGCAACAAATGGCAAAGATTGTGTTTCAAGAGGGACATAGCTGCCAGCAAGAAACTCTTGGTCCCCAAGGCCAAACTGAGCATGCGTAAGCCATCTGTTGGGCGGGACACAGTGCTGTTTGCTTGGGACTTAATTAGTTTTAAATTAAATTTGAATGCCATTAGGTACTATACACATAATGAATTATGTTACATATTATATGTTTGTATATGTGCACACACACACCCCCACTGCTACTTCACATAGATTCTATAATTGGCCATAGACCTCACCATGGACTATGCCTTTTACTTGAGTGACTTCTATTTTGAACATTTCCTAACAGGTTCCTGTAGGCATGTGAGTTGGGACAGTCCTGCACCCAATTTTGAATCATTTACTGATTAGCTCCACTGTCCCAGATCAGTCCCCAGTGGGCGGAACTTGGTGCTAGTGGGTAGGGAACTCAAGGGAGACTCTGCATCTGGAAGTACTGGGGAGATAAAGCAAGCTTCATCTATGTGATAGAGCCTGGGTTGGGGAGCCGGGAAATCCCCATGGTTCTGTCTCTAAGGTCCTGGTGACCAGGGTAGATAGGAGATGAAGTTCTTCACCTTAAGGACATAGACTCACCTTCTTCTGCCTCTGCTCAGGGCATTAAACTGGCTGAGAAGTCTCATGCATGGTTCGGAATTAAATTGGTAAAGTTTTGGTAATAGCCAGTGCTATTTGATATTCGGAAATGCTCTCTCCACCTCTGTCACACCTAATTCCTACCTACTTCAGGGTCCAGCTCACACCCCCAAAGTTCTCCGGGAACCAGAAATGGACAATTTTCACCTCCTCAGTAACTGGAGATGGTTAACAAGTTCTGACCAATCGGTTTAGAAATGCTGTCCTGGAAATTCTATAGCACCACACTTTCTGAAGAGCTTCAGAGTGACCTCCTTGTGTCCACTCAGATAATCCAAGAGAGACTTTGCCTCTGAGCCAGATACTTATAGGACAAAAACTGATAAGCTAAAATGAAAATCCTTCCTTCAACAAGGCTATAAGACTGAAGGTAACTAAATGAAGGGGCTCTTCCATAGCATCTAAAGTAGGCCAAAGGGTAGGCCCCCAAAGGTAACT
This sequence comes from Peromyscus californicus insignis, assembly GCF_007827085.1. NCBI lineage: Eukaryota > Metazoa > Chordata > Mammalia > Rodentia > Cricetidae > Peromyscus > Peromyscus californicus. Next base: position 68,263,244 of record NW_026294424.1, read on the forward strand.
CCACTCAGCATTGTGCGTGAATGTGACCTTATTTAGGTGAAGTGCCTTAGGACTGAAATTAAATTAGGCTAAGGGTCTCATGATATGATCACGCTGGACTATCCAACTGGGCCTAAACACAGTGACAATATCCTCACAAGAGGAGGAGCTGGGAGTCTGTTCTGTGGCTTCCTAGCATGTTCAAGGTCCTAGGTTAGGTACCCAGTGCTGCAGGAAAAGAAGAGGAGGAGGAGGGAAAGAGACAAAGAGAATTTGGAAGGTCACATGCTGACACACAGAGAAAAACTGGAGTTACAGAGCCACAGTGAAAGGTTGCTTAGAGCAGACCCTGAGGAGTACAGGGAAGGATTTCCCACTATGCCAATGTGGATGTGGACTCATGCCCCAATTTCTAGTATCTGGACTCCAAAACACCAAAAGAATAGGTACCTAGATACCCAGTTTGTGGACATTTGTTGCAGCCGTCATGGAATACTCACACAGTGACTGACAAGGATACAGGTGGCTGGGGTAGGCAGAAAGGATGCTGTGGTACTGCATTCCAGAGACCCCAACCTCAGCCACCACTGGGAGAGGGGAAGGAGACTTCGCACAATCCCAGTGAGCTCTCCCACTGTTTTTTTCCAAGGAAGGCTTTTGCAATGGCATAATCTCCCCAGGGGCTCCCACAATTCAAGTTGAAGCCAAACACTTTCTCTAAGTTTTCTGATCTCAGGTGCACTAGGGTTACATTTCAGTTAGGTAGACCAGGCACTCCTGAAACGCAGCATCTGTAAAATGAATGCCTTGCCTTCAAGTGTCTCACTCTATTTGCCAAGCATTTACTGAGTAGCTACTGTCTTTGACAAACTGGTTAGTCCTACTAAGCACAAAAGCAGCACTGGCTATCTCCACACGTCCATGAGTGGAGTCGCAACTGAAGGAAGACCAGGTAAGTTTTTCTAACCAGAGCTCTACGAACCCCAGTTTAGATTCCTTGTTTTCTCTCTGAGCCCTGGTAGAGCACACCTGTCATCCCAGCACTCAGGGAACTGAGGCAGGAGAATGAGAGTTCCGGACCAGCCTGGTTTACACAGAAAAATCCCATCCCTGAAAGAAAAATCATCCTTCCTGTAGTTTCTTGTCTGGTTAGCAAGGAGGAGTTTTGTAAATATTGTTGGCTGAGCAACACATCTTCCGTGACTGATAGAAACCACCCACACTAGCCTGCAGCCCTTTCGACAAAGGAGCCAGAAAAAGACTCAAAGTTAGGGGCCTAGGTCATTTCCTCTCATGAAATAGACACTAGGCATGTAGGAAAATATATTTATGTTTTAGAAGTATACTATAAAATATTTGAGGGTGAAATTTTATGACAGCTACATTTACTCAAGACAATTTTAAAGATATACATGTATATATGTGTGTGTATATTTCTTTATATGTATATGTATGTGTATATTCATGTATGTATTTTTTGAGGCAGAGTCTTGCTATATAGTTACATAGCCTTGGATGGCCTGGAGGTTGCTAAAATATTAATCTTGAGATTGATGTATATGATTATGGGCATCAGTGACATGGTTCTTTATTTCCATATATTTAAAAATTATCAAAAATACAAATAAAATTATACTTTTAATGCATAAGTTTATCTTTTCTCTTTACAGACACTACACCTGTCTTCAGGTATTGGCTCTGATGGTCTCAATAAAGGGACTGTGTTAGTCATTAGAAATCCCTATACAAGATGCACATCTCTGCGTGCAAGCCCTGATCTTAATTGCTCTCTCAGTTCTATTTATGGAAAGGGAAAGAATTCAATTTATCAAAAAAAAGGCTGAACACACACACGCACATGCACACAGCTTTAGCACAGAATTGGGGGGATGCCTTGTTGGAGAAGCAGCAGAACCATTAAGATGATGATGTTTTCTGTTAAGTCACAGAGTACTAAGCATGCTGCCTAACCGCCACGGGGCATTTTATTAAAACACATGCAATATATGCAGAATTACTGCCGGAAACAGAATAGACCGGCTGAGAAAGTGACTCAGAAGCCACCTCCATCCACCACACACACACACACACACACACACACACATGGGGTCGGGAGGGGAAGGGACAGATGCAGGCGCAGAGAAAGGACTCACAGTTCCGAGTACAGGAAGTGCAGGTTGCCCACATTGTCAATGTAGTTAGCAGGACTCAGCCAGGGCAGAACCAGAAGCAAAAGCGCCTTCATTTTCTGAGCAGCTGCTGCCTTCCTCCTGACCACCTCAGTCAGCCCAGTGCCGCCCCTTTAAGCAAATCTGTTCATGTCCCCACAATCAGAAAATGATAATGCATCTGTCTTGGAGTCTGTAGATTAAGGCACGCTATAATTCATGAGCCAGTAAGAGGATTAGCTCTGGGCATATCCAATAATGTGATGGGAGATCGGAGAGACCCACCATGGTTGGCAAGAGGGCTTAGGCTGAAGGCAGCAGGCTGATGCCTGGGAAAGGGATGGGCCCCTCCTGCAGGATTCGGACTGGCTCCTGGGAAGCAGCTGGTACATTTACATCACTGGCGAGGAGCAGCCAGGCTGTGAGTGAAGCCGTGTTGGAAGAGGGCACGGGCATTGGCACATTCAGCTCCAAGTGTAAATGAGTGAATAATCAAAACCCAGGCTGCTGCCTGGTGCAGAGAGACACTCAGAAATTAGCATCTCTAGAGCCAAGCCTGGAGTCTCTGGGCTTTATGATGCCGCCTCACAGGAGGTGCGGAAAGAGGAGCCACCCCTCCTGAGCATGGATGCACTTTCAGAATATGAACTTGTGACACTCTACCCTTCACTATCCTGACACAGATGACCACGGGGATGTGTGCTGGTCAATTTGGGAAGACGGGCTCTCTTTAGGAGACCAGGCTGTTTTCTTTGAAAATACTAATGAACCCCAAATAGACAGCAGTGCTGTGTAAGCAGGGTCTCTGGCTGGCTGTGGTGAAGAGAGTCACTGTCACTCCTCTCTGAACTACGTGCCGGCATTGAGTTGCGCACTGTCTGAGCCTCAGTTACAGAAATAAAGCTAGTATACGTGGCTTCTCGAGGGAGCTGACTATTATTTCTTTCAGCTTCAAGTTGGATAAGGATTATGTGCCTGAGCTCTGGACGGCCAAGATGCTCCCAAGACTCCATATTCAAGAAGAATGTGTCCATCTCGCCAACTCCAAGTCTAAGTCTTGAGAGAAATGGTTCAAAGGGAAAGTTACATTCGGGATTAGCAGACTGAACACCTGTGAGGAAGAGGAGTGAGCGCAGGAGTGTCTACAGAGGGAGAGGAACTGTAATCAGCTGCAGAGTAACAGAGTCCGACATCATCGGAGCCGGGCGTGGAGGTGAGGCAGGTCTGAGAGCGCTTAAACACAGCCGAGCACTGCGTGCACACTGAACTGGCATGGTCTAGCTCAGACACATGCAATCCTCACAAAGCCTTTCTTTACAGTCATTGCCAATTTTGTTGAGGCCCAAACTTGAACTCTCTGGCAGGGAAGGCCGGTATGCAGGAGTGAGTCAGAGCTAATGGACAGCAGTAAAGAGGAAGTCAGGCTTGGTATTCGTGCTGAGGTGACAAGCTTGCGATTTGAATCCTAGCTCTGCCTCATGCTGGGCGTACCAGGCATGCTGCTTACCCTCTCTGAACTTCTGTTTCCTCCTCTGTAAGAAAACAACAGCATTTAACTCAGAGTATTGTTAAGACGCTAGAACAAAATTATGCCTGCACCAGTGAGTCGTTACTAATGACTATTAGTAATAGTGACTGAGCCTGGCTGGTGGCTTTTTAATACTTGTCTCATCTTTTCTGCTCTCTTATACTGAGGAAGATGATATGCCTCCTTTTCCTGAATGTGGGTTTAGCAAGTTCTGGGACAAGCTCTTCTGAGAGGTGCAAACCCTAGAGTATAGACCCTAATTCATGAACAGCATGCTGTATCCACTATGACTTCATACTGGTGTGAACAACCATGGCGGGGTGCTACTGATACTTAATATGTATTCTAGGAAAAATGAACAGTGCCCATCCATGTAGCTGGAGAGTTTTCTCGCCGGGTTCCGCCAAGCCCTGGCGTCCCTTAGCCCACTTATAAAATAAACATACAGACGCTTATATTATTTAAACTGCTTGGCCATTAGCTCAGGCCTATCATTGTCTAGCTCTTACTCTTATATTCAGTCCATTTCTGTTAATCTATACTTTGCCACGTGGCTCGTGGCTTACTGGTACCTTACATCTTCCTTGTGCTGGCGGTGGCTGCAGGCAGTCTCTCCCTCTGCCTTCCTGTTCCCTCAATTCTCCTCTCTGTTAGTCCTGCCTATACTTTCTGTCTGGCTACTGGCCAATCAGTGTTTATTTATACAGAGCGATATCCACAGCACATCCATTTGTCTCCTTGCATTTCAGGGTGATAAAACGAATGAATGAATGAATGAATGAATGAGATTGCAACACAAAAATGAAGGGATCCTTCCTGTTGTTTCCACTCACTGGCTGCCCACCAGATGTCTGCTCTTCTAATGGAACCCAGGTTTGTTCATGGCAGTAATGCACTCAGCCCCTCCTGCAGATGAGTGGTCCTGGATCACAATTCAGGCCGACAAGGTTTAAGCAAAACTCACAGGTGGAGACATTCTAGAAAGTTCTTCAAAGGAAACAGGCTCGGCTCCCTTCCTGCCTGAAACTTCTATGTGATACTGTGGTGAATGGCCATTTTGAGAGCACACAGTGACAAGCTTGAGGGTGGCCACTAAACTGAAAACCAGAAGGAAGCCTGGATCCCTGATGGCATCGGGGTGACGTCATCCTGGTCCTAGCCTTGCTACCTGAGACTTTGTGTTCCATGAGAAAAAGAAAACTTCCAGCCCCTTAATCCTATACCACTTGATGTCCTCTTGCCTACCAGCTGTAATCCTAATTAGTATAAGTCCCTGGGGGATAAAAGCCCTCACTTGGAATAACCACGCATTGTTCTACAGCTTCCTTGATAGTAAACAGCCCTAACCCTAGTCCTTGTCCTGGTGCTTTGCTGGCTGTCCTCTCTATGCCGGGCAAGGCCACCTCAGATATCCACCATCGTCTCTCCATGTCTTATTTCTTTCCTCTTTGCTAAACAGAGGTGAGGTGAGGACCAAACTGGATTCGGGGTTAGGAAGTCACAATAAGGCCTGGCATTGTGGTGTATAACTTTAATCCCAGAACCAGAGAAGCAGAGGCGGGTGGATCTCTTCGAGTTCAAGGCCAGCCTGGCCTAAGATAAGTGAGTTCCAGGACAGCCAGAGTTACGTGGCGAGACCCTGCCTCAAAAGAACAAAACCCAATCAAATCAAATCAAATCAAGTTACTGTAGGAATATGTGCCAGTGTGTATGTCCAGACGACCTGAAACGACCAGTAAAAACAAACAACACACACACACACACACACACACACACACACACACACACACACACAAACAAAAACACTGACTAGTAACATGCTTACAGGTTTCAAAGTGGTGCCTGGGGTTCCTTTCTCCCTGCGGTGAAATCCTGCCTAGACTGTGGACAACCAGCTAAGCCTGGATTGTCCCGAAAGCAACAGAAAAGGGCCCCTGACAGCAGTCAAAGTCAACAGAGGGCGCAGGGTAGATCTTTGAAGAAGGTGCTCCTAGGACATTGGCCAGACTTAATCAAGACACTCCTCCCCAGGAACCTGCAGCCAGGTGGGGCTGAAGCCAATTCGATCATGTTTTCATTCCAGCTTCTTTCAAAACACTGAACAATGATCTCTTTTTCCTTGCCAGCAGGTCCTGAGGGAGGGCCAGTTCTATTATCTACCACTTTTAAAGAGTAAGAGAAACCACCTGGAGAGACAGCTCAGCCATTACAAGCTAAGGCTCACAACCAAAATGTCAAGAGGAAGAGAGACAGAGGGTGGGGTGCCTTGCCTATGAAGCAACTCAGAGGGGATGTTTTCCGCTTCTCTTCTTTACCCTTCTGAGGTCATTTCCTCAGAAGCAGAACTCAGTCTCTTTCACTGGGACTTAGACCGTTATGGCCCTTGATAAATGTCATGCATGCAGAAGAGGTTGTCACAAAGTGAAGACGAGGTGTTGACTCGTCTTGATCAGAAGCCAGAGGGTAGCAAGCTGGTGTCCGCTCACGCTCTCACAATGACACAGGTATGGAGGGAGACTTTCCAGCCAAGCCTTTTGCAGCAGCACCATGACATCTCCTGGAATCATATCTTGGTTGGGAAGGCTGCCATCCAACTCAACCAGCCCGGCCCCCTACTGGGACCTCTTTGAGCAGACACGTGACATAATCTAAAGGCATGTAAATAAGAGGGCAGAAGTCAACAGCACCGAGCAGATTCTACACACTGGGTCCCTGGATCCCAACACTCCCAGAGTGCTCTAATCTAAGGCAAGTGTCAAGGATTGGCCACTAGCTCAAGTCACAGTTCATCTTGTATGTGTTACCAAAGCTTCCCCCAGCTCAGGCTCTGAAGGTCACTGTGTGTACATGGCCAGAATCCCAGAGATCATGGCGTCTGTTTACAGATGTGATGCAGCTGTACCCCAGACACAAGGCTACCATCTGTTAAAGATGTGAAATTCAGTGAAATAAGAGGAAGAAGTCAACGAGCCCTCCTTTCTGATATTATCAGTTTACAACAGATCTTGTAAGTTTTCAGCACCAAAAACTTGGTATGAGTAATGCATGTTAAATACCTTCATTAATCCACTCCACAATGCATCAATATTTAAAGGATGATGCTATACATCATAAATGTATTCTTGAAAACAGGGTATTAGGTAGCCTATGCTAGCCTTGAACTCCCTATATAGTTAAGAATGACCTTGAACTCCTGATCCTGCCTCTACCACTCAATTTCTGGGATAATGGGTATATACTACTACACTGGTTTATGTGGTGCTGGGGATCAATCCCAAGGCTTTGTGTGTGGTAGTCAAGCACTCTATCCAAGTAAGTTACATCCCCAGTGCAGCAATTTTTGTCAAGTTAAAAAAAAAATTGTTTATATGTATATGTACCAAATAAAGTGACAATAGAGAATGATCAAAAACGCTGAACTGTAGCCAGGCAGTGGTGATGCATGCCTTTTATTCTAGCATTCGAGAGGGAAGCAGACAGATCTCTGAGTCTGAGACCAGTCTGGTCTGCAGATGAGTTTTGGCACCACTGGGGGTATAGAGAGAAACCCTGTCTTGAAAAATCAAAACGAAAAAAAAACTAAACTGTATCATGTGGTGCTGTAGGTCTGTGGTCCCAACACTCAGGAGATGGAGGCAGGAGGATCAAGAATTCAAAATCATCCCTCAGCTACATATAGAAGTCCAGGCCAATTTATTCCACATGAGACCTTGTCTCAAAAAATGAGAAAAAAAAAAAAAGAGCAAAATGTCTTCACAAAAGCTCTCCCCAGCATATCCACAGGACAATGGTCCCAACCATCATTCATAATCCTTGAGGCCTCATGCCAAGTGACACTTATCTCCTGGGCATCTGAGTCTTCCTAGCTCAACAGATACCTAAAGCAATAGCTATTGGGTCTTTTTGTTTTGTTTTGTTTTGTTTTTTGTTTTTGTTTTTTTTCTTGTTTTTGTTTTTTGAGACAGGGTTTCTCTGTGTAGTTTTGGTGCCCGTCCTGGATCTCACTCTGTAAACCAGGCTGGCCTCGAACTCACAGAGATCCACTTGGCTCTGCCTCCCGAGTGCTGGGATTAAAGGTGTGTGCTACCACCACCCGGCGCTATTGGGTCTTCTTAAAGTCCCTTCTAAGGGAAGGGAAAGGTGGTTTACTGACCAGTAATGGCCAAGACCTATGAAGGATCAGAAGGCAAGTCCAGGGTTAGTTCCAAACTCTTAGTCTTTGCCCACAAATGCTAGGGCTGGTAATGGAGGGCATCTGTGTATATATTAAGCACTTGATGACTAATGTGTATTTTGGGAAATGCTGGTGTCAACCTACTTAGGCAGCTCTGGTGTGGAGGAAGAGGTGCAAGCGCAGGTGTTGAGGCCCATGCTTCCTTGAGGTGGGGGTTTCCTCCCCAGAGAGCCACAGCCTGAAGAGGTGACTGGATTTCTGTCAGTCTGGGGTTCCTCCCTCACAGCTCTTTCCCAAGTGCAAATCATTACCAATTGTGTGATTGCCAACACTTTCCCCTCAGCTTCCTTGAGAAGTTCTGGTCACGGGGTAGCGTGGGCAGGGCAGGGAATGAATGAAAGTTCTGTTGGGGCAGCTAAGTATGGATTCTCTTCCCTGTAGCCCCACAGGTTGCCACAGTCTACTCCAGTGATGCTATCCCTTTATCACTGGTTGGCCAACCCCGGGAAGGAAGCATCTAGAAGCTGACAAGGGTAAGATGTGACAGCCTCCCCTGCAGCCCAAAGGAATTTAACCCAGAAACCTCATGATGTTGGTTGGGTGACACCCATATTGGATTTCTAACCCTCAAGAGAACTCTGAGGTAATAAAGTTGAGTTGTGTGAAGTCAGAAAGCTTGTGATCACTATTATAGCAGCAACAGGGAACTAACACATCCCAAATAGAAGAAAAGATGGCAATACGGCAGGACAGGACACTGGCACATGTGCAGAGGGATTTCCACCAGGACCCTTCTCCTTAGGTCTTCTATATTCCCTATCCAGTGTGTCCCCTGGTCTTGGCATAGTTGGACCAGAACTTACCTTATCTTTGACCTTGGGTTTACTTTCCTCTCCACAATGCCTCTGACACCTGACCAAAATTATCAGCAATGGTCACCAAGAGGCTCCCTCCCACAGTCTCCTTTTACCACACCTTCTTTTGGGAAACTATAGAGGTGGGTCTCCATGTCTGAAACCAGCATTTACTGCAAACCTACATTAAAAACATCTGACTGGGCATCTTGAGTCCACTGGCATAACCAACATGGTCAACATGTGCTAAGCACTACACTCAGGCCCTTATATGATAAAAACTTTCGTGTTAGAGAATCTACTTATGTCTCACAAGACAAAGCCACAGATTCATGACCTAAGGTATGTGACCTTTAAAAAACAAAATAACATGCACCTGCCTCTTGCCCTGGCTGTGACAGGAACCAAGATAAATACAAGGCTGCAGATTTCCTCTTACAAAAATAACTGTGGTATTATTGTTCACCGTGGATTAAGCACCTTAAGTGTGCTGAGAAGAGTGCCTCATGGGGAACAGGCCCAGAGCCACCAGTGAGGCCACCCACACAGCAATGCCCAGGCACACAAGAGTGAAAAGGACCAAAGTGAGAAGCAGGTGGGGGAGCAGGGGGTGCCAGTCTCCAGCAGCAAGAAGCGCACCTCATTTCTGCCACCATTGTGTGTACCTTGGCCAAAAGAGAAACAGACACAGTCACTCAGAGGGTGTCCTGGGTAATTTTGTGTCAGCTTGACACAAGCAACAGTCTCCTGGGAAGGGACCCTCAGCTGAGAAATGCCCCCATCAGATTGCCAGTACGCAAGTCTGTGGGACGTTTTCTTGATTAAGGACTGATGCAGGAGGGTGCCCAGCCCACTGTGGGTGGTGTCAACCTTGTTCCTGGATGCTATAAGAAAGAACACTGAGCAAGCCAGGGAATACACCAGTAAACAGTGTTCCTCCATGGCCTTTGCTCCAGTTCCTGCCTCAAATGCCTGCCTCGGCTTCCTTCAATGACGGACAGTGATCGGGATGTGTTAAGCCAAATAAACTGTTCTTCACAAGTTGCTTTGGTTGTGACACTTATCACAGCAATAGAAAGAAAAGTAGAATGAAGGGTGATAGTTTTCTGAATTTCTCATTTAAGGACTCTAGTTGATTTATTTGAAACAATTTGTCATTATAAAATCCAATACTCTATATGATGAGCATATGCCAATAAAAATTAAAATTGAAAATAAGTAAGTGAATAAATGTAGATCCTACACCAATTAAAAAGAGAGATGGCTTGCTTATAGAAGGATTTATTTGCGCTCACAGTTTCAGAGGTTTCTGTCCACCTGGGTGAGGAGGGCAGCCAGGAAAAAGAGAGGGAACAGGGGCCTAGCCTAACCTCAAAGGTGTGCCCTCAGTAAGCTATTTCTTCCAGCTAGGCCCCATCTCTTGAAGCTTCTGCCACATCTCCAGATAGCACCATTTGGCCAAGAACCAGGCATTTGAAAACATGACCCAGTGGTGATAACTGATATCCAAACCCTAACATTTCACACCACCATTTTTCAAAAACCATAAACACATAAGGGCATACACACAACACAATCCCACTTAGTGATATTTGCTCACACTGGTTCACCGCCATGAACACCTAGACGGTGTCTTATTGAAACAGACACAAAGAGAAAGAACAGGCATCCTGTGGAGTGCCAGGCCCTAGGGAGGTGAGTGAATCCTCACTGCCCCCTGGTTGGCATCTTACTCCGTGGCCCCGGGAGAGGAGGAGGAAGGGTTCCTACCTTGTCTGGAAATGATGCTGGAGATCGCAGCGCTGCAGCACCTTGGTGCAGTGCTCTGGGAACGGGCAGGTGACCAACAGCTTGTTAAGAAGCTTGTTGACCAGGATGCTGGACTTCTTGCAGTGCTGCAGAACCACAGGCTTGCGATCCACTGGGCAGAAGTCCTTCTCCACCAGGAAGTTGGTGAGACACAGGGTACAGTAGGTATGCCCGCAGGGAGTGTCCAGAGGGTCCAGCAATGCTTGCAGGCAGATGTGGCAGATGAGGTCGTCGTCCACGTCTTCTGTGTAGGTGTAGAAGTGGTTTTCTTCTGGGGAGTGGTTTTGGCCACACACCGTGCACAGGGGCTCAAGGCTGGGATCTGGGTCATCAGCGAGGTCTGGTTGGTTCATGACTGAGTGGGGATCAGGAAACTCAGGGAAGCAGTATTTCCTCAGGAACAGGTCAAGATGTTCTAAGGGCCACCCAAGAGAAAAACCTGCAAGAGAAAAAGGCAGCTCATGTTCATACCATAGCCTGAGGGGACCAGGGCTTATGTGAGCAGGGACTCCGAAGGCCAGGCTTGAGCATCCACTCCATAACTATCTTCGCCTCACTGTACCTCCATTTCACATAGTAGGAATAATGGACACCTACAAACATCCCCATGCTGATGGATTAATTATCGCTTGGGTCCCATCTACTGGTGAAATGTGTACATCATACAAGAAATATGATTTGTTAATAGAATCAAAGAGATAGATCTTTTACCAAATTCTTTGTCAGACCAGAGCAAGAAATAATAATTTTAGAAAAACAGACGAAGACTCTTTGCCACCTTTCTCCAAACACAGTAGGACACCAGAGCCTTCAACAAGTCACCTGAGCTGTGTGTCTTCTGTATTTTCACTATGGTGATGGCCTGGATTACTTTCTGTCTTCATTACCACCCTCAACTGTCGAGTTATCGGTAGTTAAGTGGCCTCGGAGTTCAACCTACCATTACTGTGTGTGGATGCCTTTAACCAGGAAAAGGTTAACACTAGCCCAGCTTATAGGGCTGATAGGAAGACTACATAAGTTCAGTGAAGATTTGTACCAGGCATACACTGAGTGTGAATTAACTTGTGATTTTTCTCACATGTGTTCCATAATTTATCTTGTCTTTAGTCAGGCTCTGTTGGCCTGGAACTGAAACTTTGGTTCATAAAAGGGAATCTTTCTGCTTTGTCAGAACAGTAGTCTTTGATCCAATTATATATTAATATCTTTCCCAGAAAAATACCATGGCGGTATATCTTTTCCTTTGATACAGAAAGAGTCCCCAAAGAATGAGTTTTTCAATGTTTGATTTTAAAACTCGGTATTTCGCCGGGCGGTGGTGGCGCACGCCTTTAATCCCAGCACTCGGGAGGCAGAGCCAGGCGGATCTCTGTGAGTTCGAGGCCAGCCTGGGCTACCAAGTGAGCTCCAGGAAAGGCGCAAAGCTACACAGAGAAACCCTGTCTCGAAAAACCAAAAAAAAAAAAAAAAAAAAAAAAAAAAAACTCAGTATTTCTTAGACAATCAATAAGTACTTTCAGTTACCAACTCTAAGCCAGGCTGTGAGTTGAGGGGGAGACCTCAAAAACACATAGAAAGAATGCAGATTTAGGGAGTCCCCAGTCGAGAGAGGAGGTGGGCATTCTCAACTTGGCAGAGAGCAGGTAACAAGTGCCCGCCAACAAGTCTGCCACTGTCTATGACAAGGGGGCATCTGGCTTCCCCTTACCTCCAACACAACTTTTTTTCAAAAACAAGTAAAGACTTTCAGCTTTCCACAGGTGTCAGAGACCAAATATGGACCATGAAAAAGTACTAGCTAAGCCAGAGAACAAGCCCCTACCCTAAACCAGATGCCCCCGAAGATAAAGAACAGATCAGGCAGGTCAGGTAGCATAGCAACAGAACAATGGGCCCTGACCAGTGACCTTACCACCTAGCAGCCTCACGACTTGCACGACTTGCACGTAGCCCCTCACCTGCACGTCCCCCTTCACCTGCACGTACAGCACGTCGTGCACCCCTTCCCTCCTCCCCTCCCCCTCCCATGCTATATAAGCCCTGCTGAGAATAAAATTTGCAGCTTGATCAGAACACACTGTCTTGCTGTCTTCTCTCGTGTCTCCCCCATCCCTCTCATTCTCTCCCACAGGTGAGTCGCCCCCGTTGATACCCCATTTACCCGGGGCACACAGGGCCATGAAGATGCATGAACTAGACAGAGGGGGTCACGTGTGGAAGGAGCATGGTGGTCACACACTGTGGAAGGAGCATGGTGGTCACACACTGCGCTGCATCCTTCTCCTTTTCCAAACATTCTGAGCTTGTTTGTCCAAACACAGCCTTATCTCAAAGAAAATACACGCCTTCTGACTTTCACAGACTCGGCTTTGATGTTTACATTTCCAAACTCAGCTAGGATGCCTGAAAGAACAGTCTGGACACAGGGGGCTGAAGTGAAATGCCTGAAAAGTCAGAGCACTTGGGAAGCAACAGCATTTGACTTTTCTCTCTAACTGAGACCACAGACCACAGAGGGTTCAGGAAGGGGGTGAGTTGCCATCAGAGTGCAAAGAAACCCACAGAGCTATTTGTTCTGAGGCTCTAAGTAAGGCACTGGAAGTTCACAGGAAGTCCTTTCAGGAGACCGGAAAGTTAAAATTAATCTGACAATGGAAATGGGCCACCCAAAAGGTGGTCATCTTACTGTAGGGAGAAAGGTTCAGAAGGGTAAACTGAGGCTCTAGATCTTTGAGGATTCTTCTGGAGTTCTGTCATATGCCCCCACATGCTCTGGTCCCGTTCTTTCTCAGGCTGCGGCAGGAGACAGTCTAACAGGGAACCAGGCTCCAGCTCCAAGTACTAATGAAAAAGCCACTTCTCACTGGAGTGCCACTCATCATCCTTCAGTGACATGGCGGTGTAGACCTGATGTGTGGTTTGTCAAGTGTGCTCCGGGAGGAGTCGTGAGCCTCCCTCAGAACCTTCCAGAGGCTGAAGGTGGGAGACGACAAGGAGAGACCTTGGCTCATCTGCTGTGGTCTGGGCAAGTGCCTCCCCAAGGTCCATGTGTTATAGGCTTGGTCCCCAGGGTGCTGCTACCGGGAAGAGAGGGTATGGAGCCTTGAGAGGTGGGGCCCAGGGTAGATCATATTGGGATGTGCCTTTAACATTCTTTCTATTAAAAAGATCCCATAAGAAGGTTTCAAGCAAGTATATAATGTACTCCGAACATACTCCACTGTGCATCCCCACTGCTCACTCTCTTAGACGTCCTTCCTTCCCATCGGGTCCCTTGTGTGTCCCAGCTCTTCTGTATGCTGGCTGCTGTGGTCATGGTGTTTGCACAGCATTAGAAAAGGACGGATCCTGACTGAGGCCTTTCATTATTGTAACATGAAGGTGATTAACGCAGGGCATCTACTCTACCTTGCCTCTATTCCACTGGCACATCACTTTAAAAAAAAAATATATATATATATATATATATATATATATATATATATATATATATATATATATATATTCTGCACTAAGAATCCTGCCTTTAAAAAAAGTCATAAACCACAACAAACAAAAAGACCCTGTAGGTCACCAGATTAGATAAAATCCTGTTCACGAATAGATTCCTATGATTCTGTGTTATGACGAAGTGTTTTTGTTTTGTTCTTGTGATATTGCGTGTGTGTGTGTGTGTGTGTGTGTGTGTGTGTGTGTATGTGTGTGTGTGTGTGTGTGTGTGTGTGTGTGTGTGTGAGAGAGAGAGAGAGAGAGAGAGAGAGAGAGAGAGAGAGAGAGAGAGAGAGAGACAGAGTCTCACTATATATGAGACCAGGCTAGCCTCAAACTCAGAGACCTGCCTGCCTCTGCCTCCTGAGTGCTGGGATTAAAGGCTTGTGCCACCATGCCCCTCCGGATGGATATTTTTTATAACTTTGCTTCTTAACAATTAAAACTTCCCATGTGCTAGGCACTGTCCTAGGACATTATTAGATTACTTCATTTTATCCTTACAGCACCTCATGACATTTTTGTTGTTGTTGTTTTTAATTAAACAGATCAGGAAACTGGAATATGGCGTGTAAGTGACTGGCCAGTCAGGCACACCCTAAAGGAAACTAGCCAGGCAGGGCTCCCGGCCTCTACCTTCCCCCTAACTTCCCATCGCTTTGTCTCTCAGCACCTTTCTCCACTATAAAATGGTCAGAACTCCCATGCTGTAACCACTTCAATAAAAAAGACCCAGGGAATCAGAAGGATTTAAATCCCTTTAGGCCTCATGGTAGGGAGAGCTGTCAAAGCTCTGAGGAGACAGAGTCCTTCCTCTGAGGAGAACTGGAGGGGCCGGGGAAAGAATTCGCCTGAGCAGGTTAGCAAGGCTAGCAGGCTTCTCCTGCTTCCTCCATCCCCTCCCTTACCTCCAATCTCTCTTTCCTTTCTCCCAGCTTCTCTCCCTCTCCTTCCCTCTCAGAGTAATGAATCCACTGGCTCTTGGCCAGATGGTAAACCAATTTCTTAATGTAATGCTAATGTAAACACCACTTACATATATTTTTGTGAATTTGCTTTAGACTAAATAAAGCCCACATAAATAAAATTGGGCCAGGGGAGGGTTAGCTGAACAAGCCCTTTGGGCTCCACAGCGATGAACCAGGTGGACTTGGAAAAAATAAGATTCCTTCAGTTTACCTGGCAGTTTTTTTCCCGTTTCTATTTTATGAGCATATAACATATCCTGTTTTTAGATGAATGTGAGACGACAGGATTATGAATCATTTAACCTAACAGATAAATGCTTTTCTCTCCTAAAAAGTAAGGTTTGGGGGCCAGGCGGGTAGGAGTATTTATCTAAATATACTCAGTATGGTAGGCCAGTCCTTCTGGTCCTGGGTGTGGGGGGAGGGAGATGTGGGATGTGGCTTTCATACAGTTAGTTCAGAGTGAGAAAGCAGAAAGCAGAAGTCCTGCTTTCTTGGTCTCCCACACTGAGAAACAATCTCTCCCCTTTTCATTTAGAGTAGGGCAGAAGAACAACAAGACTTTCAGACATTGACACCACCTAGGATCAGCTGGGAAGACAGCCTCAACGAGGGATTGATCAGCTGCTTTGGGTCAGCCTTGACACACGTCTATGAGGGGATTGTCTTAATTGATGTGGAAAGACCCAGGCCACTGTGGGCAACACCATTCCTTAGGCAAGGGAGTCCTGGACTGTGTAAGAGTGAAGAATGTAGTTGAGTGCAAGCAAGCAAGCAAGCATGTATTCATTTTCCTCTGCTCTCAAAGGTGGATGTAATGTGACCATTTCTCTCAAGCCCCTGCCATGGTGACTCCTCTTTAATAATGAACCATAACCTGGGATTGTCAGTTGTAACAAATCCCTTTCTCCTCCAATTGGCTTTTTTAAAATCACAGCAATAGAAATGAACCTAGAAAGGGAGCCCACTAGAACAAGATGACCCTGGTGTGTCTTGGGCACCCTCTTTCTTCTTTCAGGGCACCCTGAAAGCTAACAGAAAGCAAATGGATGAACACATCACTTGGCTCCACTGAGAGTTCATATTCCCCTATTGAGAGAACCAATTTCACCCTAAAATATCTCTTGTTTCCAAGTCCCGTTTTCTACCAGTAGGAGATTCCATAGTGTCAAAGGAATCCCAGCTGGTATACAGAGCTCAGGAGTGGAGTTCTTGTCTATCAGGCACAAGGCCCAGCACGGTCAAACCAAAGAAACAAGGAAATAAATGAAGGTGCTCCCTCCGCTTGTAAGGATGGTAGTTATGTCTTGTATCAGTATCCTTCAAAGATGGCACACAGGAGCTGCACTGAAAGGAACTTTAGGACTGGAGAGATGGCTCAGAGGTTAAGAGCACTGACTGATCTTCCAGAGGTCCTGAGTTCAATTCCCAGCACCCACATAGTGGCTCACAACCATCTATAATGAGATCTGGTGCCCTTACCATCTGCATACATGCAGGCAGAACACTGTATACATAATAAATAAATAAATCTTTTTTAAAAAGTTTTGAGAGTGGTCCTTACATAATACAGTAATGATCTTTATAAAACAGATCATTCTACGTTCAGGCATATCTTTATATCAGAGGAAATGTTCACACACCAAGTGAGAATTTGTCTCCCTATAGCTCCTCCCCTCTCCAGGGTCGCAGTATTGCCCATGGAGATCTTCAGAGAGTATACGTAGTTGCTTAGTACTTTAGTATTTGAAGATATGACCTTCTCTGAACTGAACTGGATTCATCCAGTGTTTCTTCAGGTTTCTAGTCTCAATGAGACTGACCAAATCTTCACAGCAAGCACCCCAATCTGTTAATGTGTCTCCTACAATGCCTGGGAAGGGTAAGCACCAAAATTCCAGGACAGAGGGAGGCCAGTATTTGTACTGTTGAAATGATTCTCAGTCAGCCTAGGATGCTTCCTCGATGCTGGTGGGTGGCTACCCACGAGATGCTTCCCTGAGCACTAGTGGGAATCATTGACTATGGAGGAGAGGAAAGAAAAAAGAGAGACAGAGAGATGGAGAGTGGGAGAGAGGGAGGGAGCCCTCCATGTGTGAGGTTCTAAATCCTGGATTCAATCAACCACAGGTTGGGGTGGGGGGGAAGGCATCTATGCTAAATATATAACCTTTCTCCCTTACTTTTCCCTAAAACTTCAGCAGAACAATACATTGTATTAGATAATATAAGTAATCTAGAAAAGATTTAGGCCACCTAGGAGGATGTGTGATTATTAAAGGCAAATACTGTACCATTTTATAGAAGGAACTTGAGCATTTGTGAATTTGGGTGTCTGTGGGTGGGGAGGGAGTTCTAAAAGCATCCACGCTGAAGAGGGACAGCACTCTCTCCATAGATAGACAGACAGATGGATTGAGAGATAAGATCTGGGGTTACAAGGAGAAGCACAAAGCTTCTAAAAGCATAAACAAGGTCTGTGGACATGGCTGAGAAGATGGAAAGCTATTTAGTGCCTTTATATAAACAGAGGGCAGCCTTCAGCAGCTAAGTAGTCTGGCATGAGAATCCACAGTATTCTGTTATTCCCTAGAACAGATGGCACTAGGGACATTTTGGGCTCCTATTTTATCAATCTCATTTTTAAGAGTATGAACAACACATAATGCAAGAAAACTAAAATGGAAACCAGTTAAACAGTCAATCAGTGATATTTCCCCCACCCAAAGCACAACTATTAATACCCACTAAAGTTCACTAGTGTGTGAAAAGGTTCAAGTGATGAGCAGAGAGAAACCCATGGAGGAGTGACAGGAAGAAAGAGAACCTTCCAGCTCCAGCCACCTGCTCCACCCCCAAAAAGAGAGTACTTGTAAAGGAGTGTGCCTGAAGAGGCTTGCTTGTCATCCTAGGTCGTAACAGCTGTCCCAACCTGGGGAAGAGACAATTGCTGAACAGACTTGCCTACAGAAAACGCCTCACTCTCATAGTATGTTGAGAAACCCCACTGAATCCATCCCTAAACAACAGACACACTTATCCCATGGGTGCTGTGTTGAGCCACATCACAGCCTGAGATGAAAGAGACTGTGATACTAATCCCTAAACAACCACAGCTTACCCATCTGATCTCTAACCTAGTGCCGATCCTTTGTTCATCGTGGGTTGCTGTCTTGCTTTTGCTTTTTTAGAAAAGCACTGAGTATTCATCTTCACTGTCACCATGGCAACACCTAGGTCTTTCCAAAGAGGTTTCACTGAAGAATGAAGACCCGCTCTGAAAGTGGGCAGTGCTGGTCTGTGACTGGAGTCCTGGATTAACTACCCAGGGGAAGAGGAGGGACTGAGCCAAGCAGCAGCGTTCATCTCTCACTGCTTCCTGACTGTGGTGCCATGTGACCAGTGCCTCACACTCCTGCCTTCCTTCCCTGCCATGATGGACTGTACCTCTTCAAACTATGAGTCGGGGGTGGAGGTGGGGGGTGTCTGTCCTTAACTTGCTTTCATCACACACTCAGTCATAGAAGACTAATAGACTATTAAAATCACCATTACTGAGGTGGTTTTTGTTTTTGTTTTTTTGTTTGTTTTTGCTTCTTAAAATTTGCACCCCAAGGCGAGTGCCTCCCTTGCTTTACCTATAATCAAGGCCTTATCACTATTTTTCTTAGAAGTTTAAGTAGGGAAAGTGAGGTGTCACCACTGTGGCTTAGACCCAGCCCTGGGATTAACACAGCCTTGGTGAGTCTTCCTAGTTTCCTTGCATCACCCCTGGTAGCCAGCCAGGTGCCATGAGGAAATTGTGGGCTTGGCCGACGTATCAGAGGTGCGCCACTAGACTCTAAGCCCTATACCGATTGCAGCTCCACCTCAGTCCGTGCCTGGCAGAGACACCAGGGCCACAACTTGCTGAAGGGCTCACGAGCCAAGAAGGACAAGAAGTGTAGAGCTCTCTTCCAGAGGGGTCAACAAAGCAACTGGGTCCTGCAAAAGTTTTGCTGCATGTGTACATGAGATCCCAGCCAAGCGAGGAGCAGTTCTTGCCATCCAGGACATGGCCCAGAATGTGCCAAACAGCAGGCAGAGGGCTCTGCCCTGCTGGAGTGGTGTTCAGTCTGGTGATTTGGGGGAGGGTGGGGGCAGGGTCTTCCTATTTAGCCCAAGCTGACCATGATCATGCCATCCTCCTGCCTTCGCCTCCTGAGTGCTGAGATTACAAGGGTTTACCTCCACACTGAGGCATTGCTTTGTAATGATGACGTAAACTTGTTCAAAATCTTTGTATCCCTCAACCAACTCTAATGGTTTACAATGTATTTCAAATGTATACAGACTAAGCCTATACGGAGTGATCCCTCAGGTAACTTAGCGCCGAGAAATGGAGTCTGAGGAGAAGGGCTTGGAGAGATAGCTCAGCTGCTGAAGGACTTGCCTTGAAACCATAGGAACCTGATTCAATCCCCAGATTCCACCCAAGCAAACAAAAGAGCCACCCAAGCAAACAAAAGAGCCATGCCTTATGGCATGAGCTTTAATCTCAGCACTGAGGAGCAGACAGATCCCTGAGCCAACCTAGCTTGATGGGAAAACTCTAGGTCAAATGAGAGCCCTTGTCTCAAAACAAACAAACAAACAAACAAACAAACAAACAAAAAACCAAGGTGAATGGTGCCTGAGGAACAGCACACCCAAGGTCGTCCTCTGTTCTCCACATACACATGTGTGCAGCCACACAGACATGCATACCCCCCATGAACACAAACACATGAAATAGAAGCTGAGGCTGGTATGGAGGTACAGGCTCTAGACTCAGTGATGATGTGCTTTTCTGGGATGTGTAAAACCCTGGGTTCAGTCCCTAGCATCACAACACGACAGAAGAAAAAAAATACTTAAAAAACCTGAGGTGTAGACATTTTGTTGATGATGCTATAAACCTTTGAGTGAAGCACTGTTGGGCAACCTGGGGACTCAGTATTTCAAACTAGCTGCTGGGCCCACACCCCAGCCATTGCCAGGACACTCATTCCTAAGCAGAAGCTTAGCCATGGAGAAGCCCAGTGGACCAGTGCCAACAACTGCTTCCCACAGAGGCCCTGGCCACCTGCTTTCTTTCTAAAGGAATTTGCCAGTGGGTACATTTGTCTCAATAGTGCCCTGGCTGACCCTCTTAAAATGGATTATTTGGGGAAAGCAATTCCCAAAGTCAAGATAAGCCCTATCTTTCCTTATTAATCTTACTTAAACCTTGAATTTCAGATACATTCAGTGAGCACTGAAGGTTCTGATAATGTGTGATCTTTTTAATAAGTACTGATTATGAACTAAGATACATTATTCCTTGGCTTACAGACTTGTATATATAATCAGGACAAGTGCAGCACTTCAATGACCTGAATACAGAGTCACATATAGGATAAAAAAAAAAAAAAAAAAAAAAAAACTATCTTCAAGCTATGAGCCAGAGTTGGAGGAGGCACCCGGGGAGGGGAGTGCAATTCACCTTGGGAGACTGAGGCAGGTTCTTGCAGCCTGCCACAAGGGTTGTGGTTAGCTCTGCCTCTGCTTAACTTCTAAAAATCAATGGTCTCAAAGAGGGAGCGGGAGACTCATTAATGAAATCTGTGAATGACATCCGCCTGCACAGTGTTTCAAACACTAGGAAGAACAGAAGAAAACTATAAAGGGTCTCCACAGAGGTCAGCATCTGCCAGGAAATTACAGAACCAAACAAGAAGAGACGGCCCAACACATCTGGAGTCAATAACTGGGAACACATTCAGAAAGTGGGAAAGACGAGAGAAGTGGTTGAGCGGACAGAGTCCCCCATGGTTAACCAATTACAAATGAGTTCTGGAGGCCAGGGGATGGCTTTTCACAACCTTCCAGAAAAGAGCTTTATCTCCCTTGACAGGAGACCTCACCACGCTTCCCCTGGATGTCATGGTACACCTGCTATCCTTGGGTCTGTAATAAGTGTTCTGTCTCAAATAAGATGTCCTCCCACTTCCTAGCCTACAAACATGGACTCCTGCAAAGAATCCATGATTAAGGGGGAGTATTTCATATGAGCAAGGGCTCCACTGTTGCAAAGCATCAACACTGACTCCTGGGAAGAGCTGACACTAAGGCAGTATGGGAAAGAACAACCTGTAAGCTGGTGTCCGACCCCCTCAAAGCTGACCGTGTCAGGAAGGGAACTTTTCTTTAGTTTTTAAACAGTTAGCCAAGTTTTAGGAAGGACATAAAGAAATATATTTGAATTCTCAACATCTTCCAACTATTTCAATTTTACAGATGTACGCTGACTGCCCGGTCCATGACTGGGATTTGTCCTGAACTCTGTGGGGACTCCCAGAGAGAATTCAATGCCGTCTTCATGGAGTTCAAGTTTAATTAGGAAAACAGAGGTTAGACACAGATAGATGGCATGACACAGCCAGCAAACTCGATAAAGTGCAACGAAACTTTGGAGGAGAAGGAACCAGAGAACCACACAGCGAGGGCCAGGGAACTTAATAGACCACTGGTTGCTAGGATGACTCACAAGAGGTGACTGGGGGCTGGGGGCTGGGGCTCAGTTGATAGAGCGCTTGCAGAACATACACAACTCCTGGGGTCCAACCTTCAGTACCATATACTGGGCATTGGTGGTACACGCCTTAATCCCAGCACTCAGGAAGTGGAGATAGAAGGATAGAAGTTCAAAGTCATCCTCAGCTAGATAGGGAGGTCAAGGCCATCCTGAGTTACATGAGACCCTGTCTTTAAAAAAATTATTGAACAAAACTCACAAACAAAAGTGAGTAGGCTTTTAACAAATGAGAAAAAATCCCAAGAGGGAAGGGCCTGACCAAAGACATCCATCAAGGACAAGGGTGTACATGGGGGTTGGTAGCTCCATGATTTTAAGACTTTTTTTTAAATGTTTTATTTAGAAGTCACAGATTTTTTGGAGTCAAGGCCTCACTATATACATAGCTCAACTGGCTTCAAACTTACAGTGTAACCCAGGCTATCCTCACACTCATGACCCTCCCTCAGGCTCCCAGGTGCTGGATACTGGTGTCAGCACTGTGGCTGGCTTAGAAATGACAGGGTTTTGGGATGGGCAAGGATCTTAGGTTCTCACCAAGTGGGGGAAATGCTGCTTCAGCATACCTACGGGTGACATGCCAGTTACTCTTCCAAATGTTTCCAGTGATGGAGGTCTGGGCAGTTTTCAAAGATCCAAATTCTTTGTTACCTTGGCTGTTGGCGCTTGTTCTTTCAGGGGTCAACCCATGTCACACTGTCCCTTCAAAACATGATCCCTGTCCCCAAATGAAAGCAGCATGGGGGTTCTCCTTTGTCTTGTCTCTGGTCCTACTTACTGTCTTCGTGAGTAGTCCTGGTGATGGCAAAGACTCTCCTAGGACACTTTCTACCTGGTTAAGGTCCCTTGAAGCAATGCTGCTTAGAAGTAGATATTTATCTGCTTGTCCTGAGTGGGGGAGGGAGTTAAGATTCAGTGGAGTGATAGTTCCTGGAATATGACATGACCCATCTCTATTACAATCTCCATTGGCTTCTGCTGCTTTCCTTCTGGAGATATGTCATAGTATTGATGGGAAGAATACATTAGAGCACAAAACCCTTCCCATCCTGCCTTGATCATAGGAACAAAGGATGATGGTAGCAAATGCTGCCAACTCTAACTCTTCCTTGCCTATATTTCACTCAATATTTCTACACCAGTGGTTCTCAACCTGTGGGTCATGACCCCTTTGGTGGTAGAACAACCTTTTCACAGGGGTTGCCTCTCAGATATTTACATTACGATTCATGTAATCAACAGTAGCAAAATTTACAGTTATGAAGTAGCAATGAAATAATTCTATGGTTGGGGGTCTCCACAACATGAGGAGCTGTATTAAAGGGTCGCAGCATTAGGAAAGTTGAGAACCACTTGTCTACACAAAGTTTTCTCCATAAACAGACAGATGGTTGTGAATATGAACATCAGCCATAGAGTGAGTGCAGTAGGTTAAAGTGATACCCCCACCCCGAGGACACGTCCATGGTTATCCCCGGAGCTTGGAAGCTGACCTAACTGGTAAATTTGACTTTAAAAGATGTCATCAAGTATTGGACCTTGAAATGAGATCATATTGATTACCTGAGTGATCTCTAAATCTAGTATCCTTAGAAGACAGACTCAGAAGAAGAGGCAGTATGAGGACTTTGCCACAGGCCACGTGACCTCTGGACCCATTGAAGCTGGGAGAGGTAGGGGTAAGTTCTCTCTTGCCTACATCCTTCAAAGGCAGACTGTGGCCTTGCTGATATCTTGATTTCAAACTTCTACACACTCTAGAACTGAAATAATAAACAGAGTTGTTTGAAGCCTCTGAGTTTACGGTAATCAGCTAAGGTAGTCCTAAGAGACTAGCCCAGGAGACTGTGTATTCCTAGAGGTGAATCCCACAGGAATGAGTAAATATTCCCAGTGACCCACTCTAACCCTTCTCTACATGGCTAAGTGACAGGGTAAACATTTAGAGATGGCGGCCACTGAGACTCCTATATACTTAGGGGTAGCAATCCTTCCCCAGTGTAAAACTCTAATGATTTCCTTTTAGCTCACTAATAAGTTATAATGCAGATGTCTTTAGAGGTAACCATGAAACCAATTTACAAGGGCCTCCAGGGGTCACAGATAGACTGGCTGAGTGTGTGCATGCTGTGGAAGATGTCATACGAGTATGACCATAATACCTAACGAGGACTTTGAAAACACAAGGTGACTCATGTGTTAATATGAGGATGCATGAGCCCAAGCATGCAGCATTCTAAAGAGGCCACGTGACTAACAGCTTTTAGTCACAAGCAAGTTATACAAATCATCTCAGCAGATAGCAATGACATATTTAAACCTCTCATCATGCATCTGCTGTTGCCATGCTGTGTGCCAAGAAGCTATTAAAGGGATTCCTAGAGAGCTTCCACTCTGCTGCTGGTGAAGTCTTAGGTCCCTGTGACAAATGCATCACACAAGAAGCCAATCCGAGTCACTGGCAAACAATGGTGGTGTTTAAGCGTACGTGTTCCAAACTAAAATTCTTGATGTCATAAAAACAACAAGAAAACCTTCCTGGCTAAATGGGATGGAACTTGGGGCACATACTTGAAGTACACCAGTCAACCTACAAACAATGACAGGGAACGTGGCTCCCTGGGCAGGGAAGAGGGATTCTTTGAGAGGAGTAGAAGAGGCAGACAGGGATAAGAAAGAAAGAAAAAAAAACTACCCTAAAACCTGCATATCTCCAGCTTGGGAGTCAGCTCATCCACCCTCTCTGAAATGGGAATGCCTTTTCTCCTTTCTGTTTGAGGATCTAAAATTTTAATTTGTTGTTACTACTTTCAGTAAACAATTTTCTACAGGTTAGGGGAGATGCTGGTAATAGACACGAATTTTTCTCATGCAATCTTTAAAACAATTGATTGTACATTATTTATTTTCATGCCACATGTGAAGATGTCTCAACTGAAGAAACACAAACTTTGGTTATCCATCCATCTATACATATATCTGTCATCAACCATCTATCTGTCTGTTCACCCATCCATCCACTATCCATCAACACATCTACCTATTCATCATCCATCAATACATCTATCTATCCACTATCCATCCACACATCTATCCATCATCTATCCACATCCATTCACTCATTACCCATACACCCATCTGTCTATCAACCCAGGCACATAGCCACCAAACATTCCAGGTGTTACAAATGCCAAATACTGATCACTTTCAGTGACAACACATTCAGCACCCCACTGGGTAACTTATTCCATTTTTGGAAACACCAGTTCATAGGAAGTGCTTTCTCCCCTTGAAGTATGTATCTGTGTTGCTAAGCAATAGTTCACTATGGTGTCCTTGTGCCATAGGACACAGAATAAGGAGGAGATGGCAGAGTGGGGAAGGCAGCCAACATTCTATGACCCTGATCTCAGCTCCCTGTAGGTCTCTGTACTTAGCGACTTTTATGGTTTTTACATCAATCCTTATTCTTTGGAAAACAGTACATGGTTAAAATCTAATTCATTCAGGAGGAATCACACGCAGTCTCCTTCAAATAGTTTTGGAAGGCTCTTGATTGTTTGGAGACACTGTCAGAGGGCAGTCAATTTACCACCCACATAAAAGTGAGTCTGTACTGCTGGCACATAAATATCAAGAATAGTTCCATGCTGCCAGGGAGTCCAGAGATACCAAGGAGGGGAGGAGTCATTAGAGAGCATCTGTAGCCCTGAGCCAAGCAGATCTGGACTCCACCTTAGGTGTGCAGCATTCAAAGAACAGGAGAGAAAAAGCTGAGAGGTGGAACCATGAGTCCATGCTGCATGAAGATGCTTGAACCTCATCTTGTACATTAGATTCCTACACCTGCTGGTCTATAAAATACCAGACATCACCCTGGCAGCTACTCTACCCCAGAAGGACGAGATAAAATGGTCTTGGTTAACAGGCTTTCTTCTAAGCCTATGGAGGTCTTTCCAGGAATGTATCTGTCCAGTCAGTGGTTGTTTCCATCATTATGTCCAGACTGAAACATGAGCTAAGATGTCCAACTGTAGTTAATGTAACATGTGTCCTGGAACACTATAGCACTTTAACTGAGCACCTAGCATGTGCCAGGTACTTTACACGCGACCACTGCGACTGTTTATCAAGGCATCCTGGGTAGCTAAGTGTCCCACTTTTCCAGGAGATCAGACTGAGGCAAAGATACCAAGTGCCTCATGTAGGCTAGTAATTGTGTTGACAGAACCAGGTCTGTCTGGTCCCCACTGCCATGCCTTCTTTTCAAGAAAATCACATGGGTACTAGGCTAATGTAGTGCCAGGGCCATTCCAAACAGGTTTAAAAAAACCTGCCCGGGGCATAAAGAAAGCACATGGTAGGACTGGGCTTTGGGCCCCGGCAGTCTGATGCCAAAGACCAGCTCTCTGTTGTGGGATGGCAGCACCACTTCACCCGGAACTGAGTTAAGACCGTGGCCTGGGAGGCACTGCCCACCCCTGCTCTCCATTACCCTGACCCAGGAGTTCAGGCGAAGAGCCTCTCTAGCTTCTACTGTAGAATGCAGGGGGGCTCATCCTTGGTGGGGGGCAATGGAAATGATGGGCGAGGAACTTGAACTTAAAGTCCTCTTCCTTAAAGTCCTCTACAGCAGGCTGTAGTATGGTCAAGGTTAGAATCCATAGTCCTCGGTTCACTGGGCCCTTGCTCTTGAATGGCAGAAATGGGTTACGCTTTGGGAAGAGTGTGGGACCAGAAGAAGCTCCAAGGGGTCTGAGGACACATCTGCTCTGATGCAGTGATTCAAGGTCATTGAAGGGCACAGCATATTAAGGGGATGAGCCTATTCCAAGAACTCATGAGTCTCCCCCTCCACAGAATGGTACACATTACAAATTATCTGTCCCCTCTCATACTGGCCTGGCCAAGTACGTCAGGGAATCTCAGGTGGAAGATGTTTATCCTCAAGATTAGAAGGGACCAAGTACCCCAGGCCACTCAGGGTGCTGGTGATGGGTGGTAGCATGATTGAAAATAGACCGAGCTCCCTCCCAAGTCAGTTTACAGCAAATGACAATGAGACCTCTCCTGAAAGCCTACAAGGAACTTGTACTTTGTGGATATCTCCAGAGAGCCTTCAGCTGGAGAAAGGAAGGAATAAAGACCACCCCCAGAATTTGCTCTGCCAAGGGGGCTGGCGGACACACGCTGGCTGGCCCAGTGAATGACAGTTCATTCATTCTCCTCCCTCCGGACTATTGTGTTTCTCCAAACTGTTAACGATGGGGTTAATAACCGGCAATTAATTACAGTAATAAGAGCTGGGTTCCCAACTGTTGCAGCCACAGGAGAGCTACGTAGGCTCACACAAGTCCTCTAAGCTCCCAGGAAAATTCCTCCAGCAGAGGCAGACCTGGCTTCTATTAGCCTCTGGCTCCGTACCAGGCACAGCTTACTCCAAGCTCTGCCTATGCTCAGAGCCACATTATAGCACATGGTACTTATCTCTAATCCTACTGAGGAAGAAATGGAGGTCCAGAGAAATTCAGTAATTTGTTAAAGGATGTAAGGTTTCCCATCACACCTTGTACACACCTGAACCAATGGAGTTGTCACGGGAACTACTCAGGAAACACACATGTAAGTTGTCCAACAAGCTGCCCCTATAACTAGTCAGTCAACTCGGGTTCCTGCCTTTTTTTCTTTCTTATATTGGGGGCAATAATATATACAGCATTCTATTTCTAAGCAGTCAATGATGAAATGATTTGATTAATCATAAGTCCATTGTTGCAAAAACAACTCATCAACCAGGTGAGCCAGAGGGGGTGAAGATCTGCAGAGGTCTGGGATATCAAAGACGAATTAATACCTAGGAAATCCCAGGCACGGGGAATCCTTTCTCACTCTGCTCACAAACCTCTGAATCCACTGAGAATGTTTGTAAGGCGTAAAGTGCTGTCACTCTGCAAACATGTGAGCTTAGAGGACAATACTAGGCACAAAGGTCAGAGAAGACACTATGAGCTTCCCAGGAGTCAGAGAGAGGCTGGCAACAGGAACAAGGTCGATGCTTAGCAGTAAGAAGCAACTTACTTGCTTCAGCCTATACGCTGGGCTTCAGTTTCTATAGACACGTTCTTTTAATTTCTAGAGGACTATATATGGGCCTATTTCCTAATAGATTATTCCCTTACAAACCCATCTGCTAACTTAACTCCCAGGAAATAGACTAACTGAGGACTATGAAATGAAAGATCTCACTCGTTTATTTCTCTCCTGGAGTTTCCCAGCTAGCTCGGTAAGAAGCTGCCTTAGGAAATGGTCCCTGTGCTCTTGTCAAGAACAGTATCTGGCGGAGGGCGGCTCTTGAGGCTGTCCAGAGCTAGGTGTGCGATCCAGATGAAGGAAACAAGAATGAGTCCTTGAGATAAAATGACTTTAAAAATCAGGTCCTAACAGAGCAGCCACCTCCATGTATTTTTTTTAATATATTATGCCTTTATTTATTATATTAAAAGCAAACAACAAAAGAGTTCCAACAATTTAAAACCCAGACCTGGCGTTAACATTCTTGTGGCCTTGGAGTGGTAATCTTTACTTTAACCAAAGGTCAGCAGGCAGCCTATCTGGCCTGGAGGTAAACAGTTCTAATCCAGACTGCTAAATGTTTTCCACAAGCAAAGGAAACTGCAGGCTTTTTTTTTTTTTTAAGGTTTTTTAAAAAAGAAAGCCTTATAATAGGGAACCAGAATTTACCGACGTCAGGACTCTGTTGTACACAACACAACATAACCTGGGAAAGTATTACAGAAGCACGAGATGAATGCAGAATGCAAGGGAAAAAAATAAGACAATCTGAATTTGGTGAGTGTCCCCAGCCCCCCACCAAACAGGCTGAGCTGGTCTTCACATTTGAACTAAGTTTCAAAACCTGTCTCGCCTTCCTTTTCTCCAGGGGTTTTAAAAAGAATCAGATAACTTCACGGACAAGCAGAGGCTAGATCAATAATTAGGAAACGAAAATGATTAAATATCTGTCCAGAGGCAACACTACGAGCCACAGAGAAGACGACTGATAGAGACATCCTCTACTCTCAAGAGTGTTACTCTGGACTGAGCCGTTCACAGTCAAGGCTGTCATTCAAATTCCCTGGACACCCCTTAAAGGTCAGTGGTCTAAAGGCCAAGAGAGGAGAATGGAGTTCCGGCTCACCTGTTCAAAGGTGTTTGGGGCTTTTAAAGTAGCAGTAGCCAGCCAGTTTTCATTTCTTGTGGTAGAAGCTTCTTGGGCCGCCTGAGCTGTGACCAGTCTCAACTTCGGTGTACAGGTGGCTGGAGGAAGAAGGAGGGCATTGGTTGGCTCGGAGCAGGAAATGTGTGACATCACGGAAGTCTGGCTAAGACCTGAGGGACTAAAACATCCCCGGAGGCCCCGCCCCCACCCCTGTCAATTACCTGAATACCTGGGAGCAGGTAGGTGGCGTCTCTCAGAGGACAAATGAATCAGTTAGAGCGATTTGCAGGATGGAATTTACTTTCCTTCCTGAGCATAGCACGTGTCCGGCCCCGTGTACAGAGCTGAATGCATATGCCTGATTGTTTCCCAGACGGCCCTTATATGCCTGCCTGATTGTTTCCAGGGCCCTCCCAAGCCCACACAGCTGCCAACATCAGAATTAAAAGGGAAGTTGGTTTTTTTTTAAATGGGTGCAAAAAAAAAAAAAAAAAGGGAAAAGATTGTGAAGATTTGCAATATCTGGGATTTGTCCCCCAAATGCCTTTCTGAATCGCATCCATTTGAGTCCCTAGTGTTTTCCTGTTGCACTATTATAACAACTGGAGGTGACATTATTAGTGTACTTCCTAAAAAAAAAACCTAAATCTGATGCGTGTCGGCATCTTTTTCCACACCCCCTTACTGGCCCCCAGCACTTTAATAGTATATTCTAGGCATTGGTAAAACTTGGGTCATTCCCACCTGTCTGTTTGTCACATGTGGTTACAGTTCACCGTAGGCCTGCAATTAACAGTATTTTAAATGATTCAGGCTGGAATGATAGCGCTTTACTAAGGGGATGTTGTCCGCTGGGAGAGCCGCAGAGGAGGAGGAGGAGGAGTCAGGGTTATTTTGGTCCCAAGCTTGGTGTGTGACCCTGGACAAGTCATGGTTGCTTCAGCTTTTCCAGCAGGAAAGAGAGGCTAATAGCACGACTCAGCGGGCACCTGAGTGGCAACTATGAGGAATCTTGCCTGCCGGTTAAGGCCTGTGGCATCTGTGCCCAGCGCGGTGAACAACCCCCATCATCCTGCTGAGTTGCTGTGTGTGCGCGCGCCTGTGGCGCAGGGCCAGCCTCCCTCCCCAATTTATTCACTCTCCGGAATGTGCTACCTGAGGACACTTGGGGAGTTCTCCTCCTGGGCTGGTCCAGGCGGACGTTTGTCCCTTAAATAAAACACCTGCTGAAAAATCCTTCCCCCTTCCCGATCTCGAAACTGTGGGCTTCATCTGTTCTAATACCCGACTGCTTAGCAGGGGTTTGTTGGGCTGGGCTGGAGGAAGGTTGGTGGCAGAAAAAGTAAATGCAAGCACCCCATCCCCCCACTGAGTCCACATTGGTAGTTCCCTGTCACTCAGTACTCGGTAAAGCGAATGGGAAGGCGAGGAGAAGGAAGAGGAAATCGAGTCCGGGAGGCAACTTCAAAAGACGGGCTCATCCCAGACAGGCCTGAACTGTCTCTGCCACCTGGGACCCAGGTACTCTTTCAGCAGCGTGGGAAGCTTTAAACAAACACAAAAGCCACTCTTTACGACTTTATCCAATAGACACTAAGTGGGGTGTGGCCACCCTGTACTAGTAAAAGCAAAACAATAGAAATAGGAGGCATACATGAAGGCAGCCGAACCCTCCACGTGCAGGTTTTTCTGGGGTGGTGGAGGGGAGGCGTACCATCCCACCAAGACAAAGGCTTCTCTTTCCTGAGACAAGGTGTCCCCGGGGGTAGGAGGAGACCTGGCTAGCCCCGTTGAATCAGACGGAAGGCCACGCCCCTCGCTGAGTCCCGCCCTCCGTGTGCTGTCAGTCAGGCCTCACCTTGCCCAAGGGACTGGCTCTGACTTGGAGAGGCAGTTAGAGTTCCTGGCACTGGGCCCCTGGGCCGAGGAGCAGGAGAAATATATTTGCATAAAATGTGCAATAAAACGTACGCGCATAGAACTTCGCGGAAGGCCTCTAGACTGTGGGGAGTTTTCTTGCTGTATCCACAAACGTACCGCCCCCCTGCATGCATGGCCTGGTGAAAGAAAAAGAGAATGGACATAGGAAAAGTGAATAAGCATTAAACTGGGAGCGGAGCTAAGGCCCAGGTGCCATGTATAAGAAAAGCTCCTGGCTATTTTATATGATCAGCCAAGCCAAGGGAAGGGCTTTTCTATGCTGCTGGGTGTAGCGTATCCTTTAAAGACTACTAACAAGTTCCGTAGGAACTCCATTGTCCCGTTCAGGCTGTTGTAGTGTTTGAGCCAAGCCTTACTTAGATTCTGAGGAACTATAGAAAAAGTGTAAATGATAACCACAAAAGCAAACACCAAGAGAGTCGTGCCAGATGCTACTTACCATCCCAAGCACTTTATATCTCAACTCCTCAAGTCAGCTCCGAGAGCTTAAAGTCAGCTCCGAGTGCTATTCACACGGAACAGGTCGGGAAACCAGGGCACAGAGAATTGGCGAACTTGGCTCATGTAGCAAGAGACAGGGCCAGAGCAGTTTGTAACCAGGGCCTTTCTAAACCACGAAAAGAAATCAGAGAGATTCTAATTGTATGTTCACTGAGTAAGGTCCTAAATGTCAGTTTAGCTATCTCTCTGTCTCCTCCTCACCCTCCCTCCTCATCTCCCCATCTCCCTCTATACAGGGTCTCTAGCTCAGGCTGATCTCAAACTCCCCATACACATGAAGGTGACCTTGGCCTTGGCCCCTTCTGCCTCCATCTCCTGAGTTACACCTGGGGTTACAGGTGTGAGCCGCTACATCTGGTTTTATATAGTGCTAGGGTTCGAACCCGGGGCTTCCTGAATGTGAGACAAGCATTGTACAACTGAGCTGTATTCCCAGCCCTGTCCATCCCCACACATTTTCAGACAGGATCTCATGGAGCCCAGGCTGATCCAGGTTGATCCTCCTGTCTTCACTTCAATAGTGCTAGGATTTCCAGTCATGCACCACCAAGCCGGGCTGCCCTCAGCTCCTTACCTATGCATTACTCTGAAGGAAGAGACTAGTAGCTGCAAGAATTGGACCAAGACCTTCAGCTGCAAATGAACAACCTGGTTCATACACAAAATATACAGATGTAAGATGTATATTCTTATGTATGCAAATGTATGGATATATACATCTATGGAAGGCCCCAGAAAACCACTGTGGTGGTATTGTGTTCCCCAAAATATTGTGCACTTGAATAAACTTATCTGGGGTCAGAGAACAGAACAGCCACAATATTAAACATAGAGGTTAGGCAGTGGTAGCACACGCCTTTAATCCTAGCATTCCAGAGGCAGAGATCTGCCTGGATCTCTGTGAGTTCAAGGCCACACTGGAAACAGCCAAGCATGGTGACTCACGCCTTTAATCCCAGGAAGTAATGGCAGGAGGTGGAAAGGTATTTAAGGCTTGAGGACGAGGAACTATATAGCCTGGTTAAGCTTTTAGGCTTTTGAGCAGCACAGTTCAGGTGAGGTGGCTGTGGCTTGCTGTGCTTCTCTGACCTTCCAGCATTCACCCCAATACCTGGCTTCAGGTTTGATTTTATTAATAAGAACTTTTAAGATTTGTGCTACAAACCATACTACTTCTGGGGTTGTTCTTGAACTTACCTTTTGGAGAACTGTCAAAACCAACCCAACAATGAAGGAGAGCTTGAGGGGCCCCTTGAGAATGACCAGTGATTCCCTGTGACATCTTCCATGGTCATTTCTAGCAACATACTCTTTGAAGAGCTAATAAGATCTGCATACAGTTGAATAAAGTGAGATAATGTCACAGTAAGTTGCCTTACTGCCAAGGTGAGTGGTTTGGACCAGAGTCGACAAACCGTAGACACACACTGCTTCTCCCTTCCCCAACCATTCTCACTGGCATTGCTAAAGGGCTCAGGTGCTCTGGAGCACGAAGGTGTCATACAGGACTGTCACAGACTGCACCAGGCTTTTTCTCTGGGGCCACCAACCAGCTCCCACATGACACAGAGACTTATTAGTTTTGAATGCTTGGCCTAGCTTTGCTCTTTTCTGGCTAGCTCTTTTAACTTACATTAACCTGTTTAATCTACCTTTTGCGTCAGGGCTTTTTACCTTTCTTCTGTATATTTTCACTGTTTCCCGTGTCTAGCTGACTGGTGGCCGCCTTGTTCTCTCCTTCTCCCTTCTTCCCCCCCTCATTCTTTCCACCTTCTTCTCTAGTTCTTCCTTCATTCATCTTGAGCCTAGATTTCTCCTCCTGTCTGTTCTCTCTGCCCGCCAGCCCCGCCTATTCTTTCTCTGCCTAGTTATTGGCCGTTCAGCTCTTTATTAGACCAATCAGGTGCCTTAGGCAGGCAAGGTGAAACAGATGCAACACATCTTTACATAATTAAACACACGCAGCAAAACCAAAAGTAACACACCTTTACAGAGTTAAGGTGATATTCTGCAGCCTAAACAGATGTAACATGTCTTTGCCTAGTTAATATTCCAGAACAACCAACTGCCACTGTGTTCATGAGTTCAGCTGTGCTGGTTTACAAAGGCTTACCACAGCTGGGCTTGTTGACTGTGATGGTCTCTCACGGGGGGGGGGGGGGGGGGGGGGGGGGGGTCATCAACCTCTCCTCCTAGCCAGTTGTATGCAATTCTGTCCTAATTGCATGTGATATCAGGGAAGGGCTAGAAGTACATAGATTGGGAAGGTCCAGGGAGGGGGACTCCCATCTATTGGTCCACTGGGAAGTCCTCATCCATGCTGGTACCTTCTAGTGTGGCTGTTTCAAGGTCACCCACCCTGCTGCCCATAACCCCCACAGACCTGTAAGTAAGCCCAAGAAACACAAATGCATTGGTCCTCAGGTAAGGTTTGGTGGAATCACACCTCAGTTTGCCACTGGGACCTTCCGGGGAGGGATAAGCTTTGTTTACATCTCCCTAAGGGACGAAATTGTAACAACAGCTTGGAATGTACCAATTCTACCTCCAGGTATACTAGTAGTTGACGTTAACCCTCCTGCCTCAAGAACAAATCATTTTTAGCCCGACTTTGACAGCAAATGAGAGGCAGGGCTGCTTGGTATTGCTGGGGCTACTGGGGAAAGCTTCATGACAACAGACACGTGAACTGGGCCTGGAAGGAGAGGTGGACAACTCATAGAGCCGGAGGCAGGAGTGATGGGACATAGGCTGTGTGTGGTGAGGACATGTGTGGGAGGGCAGCAGGACCAGGAGACGTTCACAGAGGACCAACCGGATGGATGAGATGGGGCCAGATCAGGAAGGAAGGCTGGCTGGTGGGTAGAGGTGACTGGCCGTGAGTGCTAGTGTTCTCAAGTGTTGGGCTACTTCTCTATGACTTCCTTCTCTTGGGGAGCTGGCCTCTTCTGCTGGGACTAGATCCTGGAAAGTTCATTTTCTCCAGAGGCAGGTGGGAAGCATTAGGAAGCCCACAGAACCCAAGGCTGGGCCTTTCCCAGTTCCTCGGCCGGCTCACGTGGGCTTTGTGATTCGACTGAACTCTCATCCGTTTTGACATAGCCTTGTATGCAGGAGGGGAGGTCTGTTCTCCAAGCTCTTTACCTCTTGATCCCCACAATGAAGGCTGGCGTTCTCAAGGCTTCCTCGTGGCAATGAACCTGTGGCTAAAGCATTCCTTCTGATTCAGAATTACTCTGCCCCTGTTTGCCCCCTTATTTTACTTTACCCCCAGCCTATTTGTGGGGTTTTCTAAGACAGCAGAATGCCACAATAGGGAACAGACTTCATCTGATTTTAATAAAATCATCTTTAGAAAAAGCCTTAGCTACATAATTTCTGAAGGTATTCAGCATTATAAGATGAAATTGTTCTATATACATTACATCACATTGGCCTCGGTTTTTTTTTTTTTTAAACTAGCTCCGCTCCAAGTCTTCCGTTAGCTAAGTACAAGTACTTAGCATGATGTGGATAAGCTGATCTCCACAGGGCAATTTTGGGGAACAGCAGTGGAGACGGAGGCTTTGGGGCTCTGTAATGTGGGAGACATCCCATCTCACGCCCCCCCCCAGCCATGACCTGCTTGCTTCGCAGACTTTCCACTCGGTACCCCACACACATCATAGGAAACACTCATCTTCTGGTTCACTTGGTTTTTGCAGGGAGATGGAAGGTCTCGGAGCAGTTATAATTACATCCATTATTTATGAGGAGACACTTTTTTGTAAAAGTTCCCTGTGCAAATTGTAGCCAGCACACTCTCATTTAGCAAAAGGAAAACAATGACCGTGTTCACTGCTCTCTTTGCCATCATCAAAAGTGTAAAGCCGGTGTAACTACACTTCCATGTTTACCTGAGCCCATCCTACCACAAACCATGTGAGTTCCTTTCCAGCGACTTTTAGTGGTGGTGGTTGCTACTTGGAAGTTGGTCTTGTCTCTTTCTCTCTTGGTTACTTCATGCTTTGTTTTTGAGACAGTCTCCCTATACAGTCCATAGCGGTCTGGAACTCCCGTCCTCCAGGCTCAGCCACCTACCTGCTGGAATTACAGGCACCAACCACTACGCTTCTTCATACTTCAGCTGGCCCAAGTCCACGTGCTGAAAGTGGCAGAAGATTTCTTGATCTCCATCTGAGGACCTCGACATCTTTGCAGAGGACCCATTTGGTATCCATGACATCCCTATAATGGCAATGACATTTGCACACACACACACACCCCTTCTAGAATAGCCCATTCTCAGGCTTACCCCCTTGGAGCTCTTTATCAGCCTGTCTGTCAAACCTGTATCACTTCTTGGTCCTTTCTATGCATAGAGCAGCCACTGTTCCCTGCCCCATGTTAGAGGACAGCATGCTCATTCATGGCCTTGTGACCACAGGAGAAGAATTTCCTAACGCATACTCTCATCCACCATATTCCATCTTTTTCTCACTCTGCCTCTGAGAGTCTCCGAATGGTCCCCTGGGAAAGAGCAGTCAGTGTAGGCTCACTTCTGTTCTTCCTCTGTCTTGGAGGGAGCCCATGTTCTCCCGGGTTGCCCTGTGCCCCATGTTTTTCCTGTTGATGAATCTGCCATACGCAAGTCTGCCCAGCTGGGTGCCTTCTAGTATTGTCTTCCCAGTTCTAGAGTTAGCCTCGGATTTAGTCTTGATCATTTCAAAAGTGACATATGAGTTTCCATAAGGGCTTCATTTTTTCTTATTTTCTGAACACTAGTGGAAAAGAGGGTCATTGTTTAAATGGGGTGTCCCTAATACATGCCAGAACCTGAGTGTTTACGGTTCCCATAGCAACCCGTCTCTCTTTTGTTCAGGCTCTTGTCAGTGCTTGCCCTCCTAACTGTTCAGGTGCCACTGTCTGAGGTGACATGATGCACCTATGTCGCTGTGCGGAGCCCTGGCAGAATCCCACAAGCTAAGTAACTGTACTTGACGTACAAAAACCAAGCCCGAGAAAAACTTGTCCAACATGCCCAGCTGGTTGCAGGCAGATCCCCAGCTCCACAGCCAGCTACCTGGAGTATCGTTGTGGGGAACCCTGAGGAATTTCTTCCCGGGGAACCTTTGCTGACTTCTCCAAGCAGATACTTGTGTGTGCTCTCTACAGGTCCTACTTCAGTACTTTGCTGCTTGGAGTGTTTAGAGTGTCTCCTCTAAAGGTGGCAAAGTATGCAATGAGACGTTTCCGATAAGCCCAGGGCTCGGCCCACAGTCTGGAAGGAGCACTGGAAGCCTTCAGTACATTTCACTTTAAAGATCAAAAGAGACCAGGAAAGAGATAAAAAGGAGTACACATTGCTAAGTTGAATCTCGAATCAATCCTTCCTTTCCCCATAAGCTTTGGGGAGTTTTCTATCACATTTAATCTCCCTGCAATGGACAATAATCTAAGCATTCATTATCCACTCATCCACATTTGTTGAGTGCTTTCTGTATGGTAGTCAGTGTCTAGGAGAAGGGCTCCCAACTTTATGTCTTTACAATCAATGGGGAATGAGAGTTAAAACAAAACGCAAGGTAGAAATCTTCCTAAGGAAGAATGCTACAGATGTAGTTACCCGAGAGAAGGAGGCTATCTTGAGCTAATTTAAAGGCTCCAAGTTCTATGCCATTAAACAGCAGAGCTAGCCTCAGAGTGCAGTCTGTAGTTCCTGTGGTAACCTCAGACCCCAGCAGTCTTCCCTCGGTCCAGATCATGTGTGTTACCAGATGACCTAAGCCTCTTCTAGCTTTTTCCTCTGCACTAATGTGAGAAGTGGGAGCTCTGAGTGGACAGGCAGACCAGCCATGTCTCAATTACAGCCTCTGTCTCATGGCCACGGTCAGGGCTGGCTGGCACCCAGGTAAGAACTTGGGAACAACCTGGGTTCTTTCTGCCAATGACAGTACCATCTGTAGACACTGAGATGAACTTCAGTTCCTTTAAGGTGGTGTTGACGG
Organism: Peromyscus californicus insignis; assembly: GCF_007827085.1. NCBI lineage: Eukaryota > Metazoa > Chordata > Mammalia > Rodentia > Cricetidae > Peromyscus > Peromyscus californicus. Next base: position 68,300,459 of record NW_026294424.1, read on the forward strand.
CTTAGGAGGCCTTTTAAAAAAGACCCTACTTCAAACCTCAGCTTTTAAAGTGTTGCGTAACTTATGTGTCTCTTGATTGTGTTTATGTACGTTCAGCCCTCAGTGAAAAAGAACAAATTGTCATTTGCCTCACCTCAACCCTCTGTGGACTTGCTGGCTTGGTGCTCTCTATGAAATGCCTCTTTCTGGACTTAGGAGACCAAATTCTTCAAACTTTTTCCCAAGGGAGTTTAAAATTCATAGTCATTAGTGACCCCAAGTGACTTAAGGGCATGTTCTGCTGGGGGATTGTAGTAGAAAGGACACTCGTGAGAAAGGAACTGTGTTGACGGTCAGGTGGGGTGTGTGAAGTCCCAGAGGAGCCAAATTCCTAGGTGGAGAAGTGTTTTCCTTCCCAGTGAACTTCCACCTCCATCCAACAAAGGGCAGGTCCTCTGAAGCAGGGACCATAGCCCAGGAGCCCTCCCCTGCACCTTCCAAGTCAGACTAAGAAAGCCACCATGAAAACCACTCACCATCAATGGAGAGGCAGCCTTGGCCAGATTCTGAGCATCAGGGTCTCCAAAACAGGGAAACTCACTTGGCTTCTCTCAAATCCTGAGTGTGAAGACAGTCCCTCTTAGTTTGCTCAGGGAATTTGGCCGACTGTCTGATCTCCTAGGATCTTGTTGCAGCCAAATTCCCTGTGGGGGCCTTGTCACTAATCCACAGTGAGGTAGCTGGAGCCAACAAGATTGGACATCCTGGGAAACCACGAGCCGCAGTGCCTTGGAATGTCAGGTATGGAACTGGGTGACGTGGCGGGAGGACCTGTCCATGTCCGCTTCTGGTGACTCTGACCCTAGGTGCAGCCATCTCCTCTCCATATGGAGTCTGAACATCCATCCAGAGTTCAGCCGAGTAATGAGCACTTTCCTGCCGCTGTCCTTTGTCCATTATAAGAGTATGGGTGCCATTGTGATGCTTCCCTGAAGTGCCCCATTCCTAAGTAGTCCAATTAAGGTGCAGTTGGAAATGTGGACTTCAGCTGTAATCCAGGAACCAAATGACAGGTGAGAGCAGAAACTTGTTCCTCTTGGGATATGAGAATGACGGAGAAGAGACTTGTATGTTGTCTTCAAATCTACTTAGCTCATCCTGGTGAGTTGCATGGAAGGTTAAGAGCTGGGAATGTGTTATTAGCCAGTCTGGGTGTTTAGAGGCCCCAGATCTCAAAGTTCCCTGTTTGTGATGTCTTAATTTGAGCCTTTGACAGTATCAGGATCTGCTATCAGCCAAGCTGGCCAGACTGGTTTTTCTAGTAGCCCTAAAACAATGAGGTCCCCTTCTGACTCACTTTCTCTTAGTCTTTCAAGGAGGTGGACTAGAAATAAAGCCTTGACAAGTCAAGCTACTGGTGTGCTCCCATCCCCACACTGGGTGACTTCCACTAAAATACCTCCCAAGGAGATCAGCCTTGCAAGTGATTAGCCTGTCCCTGGACTAACACTATTTCCCACCCGTCCCTCACAGCTGCTGTGACAACTGCAGGAATGTGACAGCAAGATGGCATCCTGGGGGTTTTTGTCTTTGATGCTGTTTGGCCACAGGGTTAGGGAAAAGGTGGAGAGTAGTTGTGCAAAAGGACCCTCATCCTCATCTCTGCCACGAGGGCCAAGTATACTGTCGCCTACCTAGAGATGTAGGGAGAAGATCCATGATGCTGGGTTACCTTCAATCTGTCTCAAAGGATGTCTTTTCTAGGATAAAGGCCTCACATGTCAGAGGTCACCAACATGTCAGTCCCAAGCTGCCAGTCACCCAAAAGTCACATTCTCCCAACTGGTTATCATGATTTCTACCTGCCCGCAAACCTCCCATACCAATTATCCACTTTGTAGAACCAATAACCATCTACCCTCAAATCTCAAATGACTGATGTCTCATCTCCTATCAGCACCACTGAAGTTCTCTGCTAAATATGCAAATCACCGGAAGTTTGTGCACATCTCTGGACAAGAAACAAGTGCTGTAGCCAAGCCAGGTCACTGAAAACAGTTTACAAATGGGACTATTTCCAAAGTGACATTCAGGATACAGAATAACCCCAGAGAAAGGGCTGAGTTAGGTGATTACTGACTGTATGCCCCAGGAGTGGGGTAGGTACAGCCTTTGCTGTGCATTTGGATACAAATTAATGCCAGTTAGCAGGATTGTGTTGTAGTCAGGCTAGATATGAACCCACACCCAAACTGTCTTCCCTTGGAAATGATCACATAAGATTTCATAGAAAAGCAACATGGTTCCTCATTAAGAAGTCTTAGGAATCCATAGTATGAGAAATCTAAGAATGAGAAATGGAAAAACATATGTGAGGACCCACTGCTATACACCCAAAGCATCAGGTCTGAAGTTACCCTCTGCAGTGAGGACCATGGAGCCAAAGGTAGCAAGAGAGCTCTGCCTCCTGTGATTTGACACTCCCAGGATCAACCAGCTGGTCCGGAACTGGAAATGTTGGCTTTAACATTAGTCCTGTGAGTAACAGGTGCCCAGAAGAGATTAAATATTCAAGGGCTTGATTAGGAAAAGTGACATGGGGGAGGGGCTGGAAAGGCTGGATAGCTGTCGGACTGCATCCCAAAGCCAATGCCAGCGATGGAGAAATAGGAAAGGTTGGTGGAAGTGTGCTTGGGACAAAGGGCGGTCATATCTATCTGTGACAGGTCATATCTCCCTATTTTAAGACAAAATCAATAGACTTGAAATCCAAGGAAGCTGACAAAGGAAGTGTGGAATTAAGCGTACTTTTAAGGCTAGAGAAGGATGGGAGAAGATGGGAGGTTGGTTCTAAGTCCAGTGGACCATCCATCAGCTCTCAAGCCCCCATTTCTTCTTCTGTAAGAAGACTTTCCAGGTGTAAAAATTATAAAATCAAATGATGCTCTGAGCCACGAGGTTGCTAATGACTGACAAAGTTTCTACAGGGAGGAAGCCTTGTGGAAGGAGCACCGCAATGGCGTAGTGTTTAGACCGCAAAGGAGCCCATCGAGTCCTGATGGCCGTGGGTTGGGCAGGACTCCAAGGAGCTGTGGGGCTGCCTGAGGATCAGAGGATCCTCGCTGCATTTGAGAAGGACTCGTTTTTCTCCTCACCATGCCTAGCAAATGGAGAAATGACTTCCCGATATGAATGCACAGATGAACAAAATATATCTAGGGAAGGCAAAGAGAAAAGAGGATTTGGATACAGAATGATATGAATTGTTGGAGTTGGGTTGTAGGCAGGGTATACGAACCCCATAGGGCTGCACTACACCTTTACTCTTGAACTCTGTTCTGGTTGGTTGATGCTACGCTATAACCATTGTTGCACCTGCAGACCTGGGCTACCAAATTGCCTGGAATATTTGGGGCTGGTTTTTCAAATGGAAATCAACTTATTTCTGACGGCCACCCCTCTGTTATTACATTCTCCAGTCATACGAACAATTCTTGTAAATAGAAGTGGACAGGGGGTGCTGTCAAAAGCAACTGGTCAAGCTAGGCCTGTTTACTTGAGTAGCTGAGGCAGGAGGATTACAGAGAGTTCCAGGTCAGCCTATGCTATACAACTAGTTCTTCTCCCTCTCTCCCTCTTGCCCCTATGCTTGGAAAAAAAAAAAGAAAGCAAGCAAGCAAAAAGGAAAAGAAAAAAATCAGCTTATTGTTGTATGAACTTGTTGGAGACTGATTTACCAAATGGACAGTATATTTATTCACAATTGCTATTGATTTTTGTTCAGTCCATCACTGGAAAGAATCCATGCCATTGTTTTCTCACAGCTAAAGGTGGCGCATTCCTTACTGTCCTTATTCTCTGGCCACAAGAAAGTGTTTATTCATTACATTTGGAGGAAACACTGAGCTAAGGCTGAAGGAAAAGCGACCTGACATGTCCTAAGTTCTTGACCTCACATGATGTTTGAGGCAAAGGACACTCTGGAGGGAAATTGAGAGAGCTCCAGGGCTTCAAACCAGGTACATAAGACACAGAAATGCGTGGATCCCATGCAGAGGCAGGAAGAAACGAGGAAGCCCAGGAACTCACTAACTGCAAAGTGATGGCTGAGTTCTCCTGGGTGGTGGTATAGAGTTCAGGCCAAGCATATTTTCGTTTTAAAATCTTTTATTGTTGTTATTTTATTTCATGTGTAGAAGTAAGTTGCTCCTATGCATGTCTGTGTACTGTGTGCATGTCTAGTGCCCATGGAGGCCAGAATTAGGCATTAGATCCTCAGGACTGGAGTTAGAAATGGTTGTGAGCAGCCATGTGGGTCCTGGGAATTGACTTTGGGTCTTTCAAAGAGTGTGCAAGGGCAGAGCTGACTTCTGAAATATGCTCAGGTTCTATTTGACTCTTACAACTGAAAAGGCATGATGATATTAGTTTCAAGTCAGACACAGATTTAGTTGTCTTTTACATAATGAGCTGACCTCATTTCTGGTTTGCCCCTGGGTAGACTGGCAGGTCACAGGCTATAGTTCCGTGAGGGTGCTGGGGCAAGAAACTGGAAGTCCTGTGCTCACAGAATCTTAAGAAGAGCAATATGCTGTCTCACAAGTGTCAGAACTGCCCTTCCCGGGGGGAGTTTAATTCCTAGCTCCTGCTTGCCAGCACACAGACCATATGTAGCTCCAGTTCCAGAGGAATTTGATGCCCTCTTCTGGTCTCCTCAAAAACTGCACACACATTGTGCATAGACATACAGGCAGGCAAAACATCCATACACAAAAATAAAATAAATCTTAAAAAACAAAGCATTTCACATCATAGGAGTGCCTGATTTCTGACAAAGAGTGTAAGCTTTTGCACAGCAAGAACTCTACCTCCTGGGGCACACACTGTTACTATCATCTGGCTCTGCGTGTTTCCTCTGAGTTATTCTGTATCTTGAACGCCACTTTGGAAACGGCCCCCTTTGTTTTCAGTGACTGGCTTGATTATGGCACTTGTTTCTTGCCCAAAGATGTGCACAAACTTTTCCAACTTCTGCTGACTTGCACACTTAGGAGAAAACTTAAGAATACAGGAAACAATTTAAAGTCATAGCAAGATCTGGGGACCCCATTAGCACGGAAAGGGGCTCAAAGGCAGTCAGGGGCAATGCTGAGAACTGACCTGTCACAATTTCTCCATATTTCAGTTATTAAAGGGGTTGCAAGGCCCAGAGCTAAAGGGATGGAAATAGAGGTGGCCCAGTCACACTGCAAAGATACACTTTTAATGCCTAGCATTTTAAATGAAATAAATCTAAGGCATGCAGTGTAATATTTTGATGTACATAGACAGTTGGGCACATTATTGCAGTCAATCGGTTAACATAATGTTAATTGATTAGCATACTCATCATCTTATTTCGGATAAGTGATTATGTGTTAAGTACCTAAAATACACTCTCAGCACATTGCCAGCACACAACACTACAATCTGTATGCCCCCCACTGGATCTCCAGAGTTACCCATGCTACATAACTTAGTAGCTTTGACCTACATCTCTCCAGCTGCCTCCAGTGTTTCTGTGTATCCAAGCCCCTGGTCTCAGCCTCCCAGCGTCTGCGAAGATATGGCTGACCCAGCTGATTTATTTTAGTGGGTGTGCCAATGTAATACAATAGCCTCTTCCTTTGATCCTGATACAGAAAAACTTTCATCATTCGTTATGTATCTGCAGAGAACTTTCAAAGACTGACATGGCTATAAACAAAACTTCAGCAAACTCAAGGGGTAAAGGCATTGTAATTTACATTCTCTTCTGACCTCCATCAGCACCTGCATGCACATGCAGACAGACACACACAAACACACAAGTACACATAGATAAAAAAAAACTTTAAAAAGAGTGGCTGGAGATATGGGTCAGCTGTTATGAGCATATACTGTTCTTGCAAAGGACCAGAGTTCAATTCCTAGCACCTGAGTTGGATGGCTCACAATCACCTGTCACTCTAGCTCCTGGGAAATCTGACACCTCTGGCCTTTTAGGGCACCTACACTCACTTGAAAATATACATGTACACACACACCAAAGGTACACACACACACCCACAGACACACACACATACATCCCACATAGGCACACACATACACATACCACACAGGTACACACACATACCACATACATACACACACACACACACTTAAAATAAATCTTTAAAAATAGCTAATAAAGAAAGCCTAAACTTTAAAACTCTTTAAAAAGTAATAGAACATACAACTAAATTTAAAATTTTGCATAAAAATGTCTGCACAATCTTCATGTGACCATGAGCAAGTCTGGGTTATTAAAAAGAAAGAGCAAAATGAAGGAAGATCAAGAAGCAGAAAGTACCAGATGGTGGTGGTGGTGGTGGTGGTGGTGGTGGCGGCGGCGGCGGTGGAGGGAGGCGGATCTCCCTGAATTTGAGGCCAGCCTGGTCTACAGAGTGAATTTCAGGACAGCCAGGGCTACACAGAGAAACCCTGTCTCAAAAAACCAAAGAATAATAATAAAGGAGAAAAGAAGCAGAAACAGCAGACATTAAAAAGACTAAAAGCATTAAAAGATAATGCAATTTAAAACTCTATGGCAGCAAATTTGAAAATGGGAGTAATCGCTGGAAAAGAAAAGTAAAAATATCTACTTTTGCAGATGATCTGATTGTAAACCAAGAAAACCCAAAGGACTCATCCAAATCTCTCAGAATTACAGAAATTTTTTAAGGCTGGTGGGTCCAAATAATGGATAATAATTTGAAATACATCATTATTTTTTTTCTAGGAATTAAAATAGGGATGAAAAATACCTTTAAAATAGTGACAAACAAAAATTATCAAGTGCTAAATACTTAGAAATGTAATGGAAAGATAATACTCCAGCCATGGAAAGATGGCACAGAGCTCCCTGTTTGTAACTGTATTTTACCAGTGATGGCAAAATGGATTTTTTTTTCTGCCTATTTTTTTTTTCAAGTAATTGTGCAAGTGATCTAAAACTTTTAGAGGAAACTCTAAATTCCAAGAGAAAGGCATATCATTTCAGAAAAATAACTAGAGTCAGGGCAGACAATTTTCTCAATGGTTACTGGAACCTGTGCAGCCAAGTCAGCCACCTTAGTGTCCTGGCTTCCAATTTACTGCACATTCAGTGACATAGTTCAGATGTGGGAGTGAATAGTGAAGTAAAGCAGAGCTCTTGCAAGAAGATCCAGTATGTACCATGGTGCCATGCGGAGACGGGAAAACCTCCCTAATCTATCTTCCTTCCAAGTCAAAACCTCCAGGAGGGAAGCTAGATACAGTGGACTGTAAATTACAACATCTTAAGACAAAGGAAGTATAAAAGTACCACAGGTCACGAGCCAGCTAGAGAATATGCCACATAATATGCTTAGTTTTTTAGAATATAATGACTGAGTATAATTTGACAAAAGGAACCTGAGAAGAGTAAGAAACGTGCATGGGCCACTTGAGTAATGGCCAAGAAGCCAGGAAAGCTCTTCAGAGTCCCCAAGGGTGAAAAGACTACAAATCCACTAACAGGGAGGTCAGACTTTCTGCCCATCAGGCCGGCCACAATGTAAAGAGTCTGTAACGCTGTTTTGTGCTGGGAAAGTCATGAGGAAGGGAGCATGGTCACACAGCATGGATGAAATGAGAAATGTGACATCCTCTTAGAGACACAGCAGCATCTATAGAAAGTTCAAGATGGATACACTCTCAGTTGGCCTGGTGGCCCAGGGTTATAACACCTGACTCTTGGGAGGCTGGAGGCTGAACTGCAAATTCAAGGATTATCTGGACTAGAGAGAAAATTTGAAGCTTTGGGAGACTCTGTCTCAGAAATAAAACCGGGGATAGGGACACAGTTCAGCAATGCAGCAACTTGTCTGGCTTACGCAGAGCCCAAGGTTCAATATCCAGCCAACCAACCAATACTCAAAACAACAACAAAATACAAAAAAAAAAAAAAACAAAAAAACAAAAACCCCTAAAACCAAACAAACAAAAACATGCTCTTCCAGCCAGCAGTCCTTTCCCAGAAACTCTCCAATGGGACGTAAGATCACCAGAATGTAATGTGTTTTTCATGATTTGTTTTCATGGTTGTTTCTGTGCGAATTGTTGTGTAGAAGTCAGGAAGTATGTCTAGGACGAGGGGCATGGCTAAATAAATTATGGCCACCCCTGAGATGGGGCAGCACAGTCACCAAGAAGAATGGGTGCGAGTTGTGCTGGCCGGCAAGGAGGACTTCAGAAGGCGTTGTTGACGGAGTCAAGCAGATTACAAGGAGTGATGTATCACACGGCTGATTTCTATAAAATAAACAAGGACCGAAAAGCACCTTGTGCGTCTGTGTGTATGTGTCCGCACATAACCATAGAGCCGTGGGAACATAGGAAAGATACTAAACAGACGATAGTGAGGGCGGTTTGGGAGTTGACATGTGTGATGAGAAAGTAAGCGCTGAGACAAAAGCAAATGTTAAAAGCAAAGCAAACCAAAGGCACCCGCACGTGACCGCACCCTCACGTGACCTCACCCACACGTGACCGCACCCACACGTGACCGCATCTGCACGTGACAGCGCGCATGCACTTCCTCAGACGTCAGGCACATGCACTTAGGAAAATGCCTGAAATCACTTGGTCCACATGAGACTCTGTCTCTCAGATGACTTCCTGACTAACAGGAAAACTTGTGGTTCCCTGTGTAACACTGTTCCTGTACAGTCTCCATTCTCCAGGAAAGAATTTATTTTTGTTGCTATTAATTTTTTAATCTATTTTTATTTTTGAGATTATAATATAATGATAACATTTCTCCTTTCCTTTCCCTCCCTCCAAACCCTTCCATATACCTGTTCCTACTCTCCTTCAAATGCATGGCCTCTGTTTTCATTAATTATTGCGTGCATATACAGATATGAATATGCATATATATTCCTAAATATAACGTGTTCTTAATCTGGGATTTAAAAAAAAATTGTTTGTTTATTGAGACAAGGTCTCTTGTAGGCCAGTCTGGCCTCCAATCACTGTGTACAGAGCAGGCTAGGGTCATTGGCCTGTGGAATTCCTAGCCTTTAACACTGTCTTTCCTGTGACCCTGGGTCTTATCTCAGAAACAGCACTAGAGAGGCTTCAACACGCTCACAGAAGTGGAATTCCTGTGGAGTTTCCACTTCCTCCCCTTCTTCTCCACACTTCCTTCTCTGAAGTCACCCTCATGTCCACCTTTCTAGGCAAAGCAAGCGACTTCAGATAGATTTTCATGGAGCTGTGTAACTTTTCCATCCACATCTAAGAATCCAGAGGGAAAGAGTTACATCCCAGATACCCCGGGCAATCAACAGTTGCTTGCTGGGTAATAGGCCTTAGATATTTGAGTGCCAAGAGCATTGACTTGAGATGCCTCTAGTGAGCCCCTGTGGTGTGAGCTTCATGCTCCTGCCTCATCCTTGATGCTCACAACGTGCTTTCTAGCTCACGTTTGCTCATCCCCTGGCCCACAATCTCCTTATGCAGCACTGGGAACCTTCAAAGGAGTCTCCAAGGGTGTGGTCAGACTCAGAGTCTCGCTCCTTGCTACATCCTCTTCATTTCATTCCAAGTTGACTTTCAGAACTATTCCTCACTTCCTCTGTCAACTTTTGAACTCTCAGAGTGAGAAAGATAGATATTTTTTCTTCAAGTCACTGACACTTCAAGCTAAGTAATTGCAGAAAGAAACCAGAAAGCTATTTACAGATGCCACAAATAAGAAACTGTCACAGTGGAAGGCATAATGAATAGATGAGGGAAATTTAGTATAATCCTGGGATGCTTTGCTACACAACAATGATTAACTGATGATGGATGTCACTTCCCTCCAAGCAAAGGCAGGCATGCTCCTGATTCCTGCAATCTCCCCGAGTGACTTTTGGAACACTGTGGGAGTGCTAGAGGCTTTTGTATTCTTGCCCTTATGGAACTTGTGATTAGGCAACCAAGCTAGAAAGAGACCATCAAGGGGTGAATGAGAGACCTCATCAAGAGAACTGAGGCTCTGGTTACTGACCAGAACCAACTCTCAGGCATGAGGGAAGCCATCTTGGATTTCTCACTTAAAAGCAGCCTCCCAAGTAACCGCAGCCAAAACTCACAGAAGAATGCCTCAGCCAACCCACAACTGTGGCAAATAATATTTAGTGGTTGTTTTAAACCACAAAAACTGTCTATAAAGCAGCAGCGTATTATTAGTATAGGAGCTTGGTCATTTGAATTTAATCTATGCTTTTCTAGTTCTCTGCATATAGTGAGACATGTTTTCTACTTCCATTTTGGAACCTGGGAAAACACGTTCCTGACGCGATCACAAACAATCTCTATGTCCTCCACACTGTAAAGCTCACAGGGTCAGACGATTGCAAACACAGGTCCAGCGTCTTTCAACTCTTCAGTACCCTCTTCCCAGGGCAACAGGATTGGCCACTGGGAGTTTAGTAGGTCTTGATAAAACGAAGTGCTTCGTGCAGCACCTGATGGGCTGTTGTCTCATTTTCTTGGAATTTGGATGTGTCACGAATGAACACCGTGGTGCTCTAGATTTAGTCAGCCACCTTTGCAGTTATCCCTATGGTACCTCATTTTCCCTCGGAGACAGTTCTGAAAAGAAGAGAGAATCTTCCCAGAGAATGGGGAACTGGGCCCCTTGGTCAAGGGCACAGTGGTTGTAATCGTGTCACTGATAGCAATCGCAATTAACGTTTTTTGAAAACTTATCAATATGTTGACCATGGTGCCATGTACTTTGACTGATTTTGTTAGTTCTTTATCATTTCCACAAGGAAACTGGGGCACACTTGGATTTGCTGACTGTTCCAAGTTTATGTAGTTAACTGGTAAAACCTCAACTCTTAGCAAACCTCTGGCTCTAAGTGTGGCTAGTTGTGTAGCTAGAATTTGCACCAAAGAATAGTAAATATAGCTAGCTACCTATAAAAATTTCCCAACTAGAAATCGCCCATAAATTACAATCACCAAAAATTTAAATATCATTTATTATGAATCAAAAAGCAAACATGACTGAGAGCATATGTATGTCCCTGGTTACATCAGTTATTATAGAAAGTGATAAAACATGAGTTATAATAAAAATAGCATTTGAAAATCTTGGCTCTAAAGAGGCTTACATTGTTTTGAAGGTACCAGACTTTCACAGTGAAATAACCATGGAACAAGACAGGATGTAATAACCTTTTTAAGAGTAGAGGAATTCAGATCCCTCATCCATGCAGGAAGGCTGCGTGTTGTGTTTCAGGCCTCTCTCTTCCTCAGAGTGAAATCACAGCTTTCACTTTTGGATGTCACCGCACTAAAAGATAGTTCAATAGGCCAGGCTAACCTGTGTTAGCAACCGGGAGTAGTCTCCAGAAAAGAAAATTTACTTCGGGGTTTAAGATGATCAAAACTGATTACTTCTCAAGAGGTTTAGAAACCCAGCGCTGTAAACACAGCTGGGGAAACACTTGAATGTGAGTCCATAAAAAACCCAGCAAAGAATCGACCCTTCTCTCCTGGCATGGTCCCACACTCTGTGCGTGAGTCCACAGGAAAGCAGTACATAATTTTAGACAAGCTTGTCGGTGGGGAGAAAAGAAGAATATATAGAGACATGCTCACTGACCTCATCTAGGAGTGCACTGTAAATAACTCTCTTGTTTTGTTGAGGTAAAGGCACAAGGATTATTCTCAACTAAGCCACTGAGTTGTGACTCAGGGGTGTTATACAAACAAACCAATAAAAATTGGAGTCTTCTCAAAAGTTAGAGTGCTAATGGAATTATTTTTTATTTGTTTGCTTTACTTTATGCATGTGGGTGTTTTGCTTGCATGTATGTGCAGCACATATGTACCTGGTACCCATGGAGGTCAGAAGAGGGCATTGGATTACTTTGAGCTGGAGTTATGAATGGTTGTGAGCTACTGTGTGGGTGCTGAGAACCGAACCCGGGTCCTCTGCAAGAGCAACAAGTGTTACCCGAGGAGCCATCTCTCCAGCCCCTAGAATTATTTTTGGTTGAATGAAAAGAAACTTGATTTGTTGATGAAGAGCCAACAACAGAAACTAAATTGATTTCCTTTACTTGGAGACATTCTTCACTAAGCAAGCCTTCTATTCTCCCAGGAGAATGAGCACCTATGGATTCTATACATTAACAATAATTCTCAGATAAAGGGATTAGAATTTGTTTGTTGATGCTTTTGAACATCTTCAAAATAACATTTATTATTATTCTAATCAAAAGATACTGTGACTTCTAAGAAGCAATTGGCCTGCTTAATTTTCTTCTCAAAAGACATTTAGCTATCACTTAAATACATTTTTGTCGATTATTTTGTCTGTCAAAAAAATCATTGTGTTTAACTCATTTTAAAACAACTTTCCCTTCTGGGGTTGTCTTCTAATTAATTTGTATTCCTTTGTAGATACACGTCAAGGTTAATGGTATTTTGAGGCAGGATTTGAGCTTTGGAAAGAAGTTTATCCGAAGAGGAAAGGAATTAAGTCTTCAGAATGTATTTCTCAGCTGTCTCACTGTGGTCTCATTAGCAAGAAACACACAAAGTCCTTTCTGAAATAATACTGGCTCAGAACCTCATGCTTTGCCATAACAAGGCCCTGTTATTGCAGGTGGCCTCTTCTACTCAAAAAACAAAGACAGAAGCATCCATTGAATTAGCCTGTTTAGATGTGTTGAGCCCTGCTAACGAGACAGCCATCAACTGCCCACTGTAATGCCCTTTTATGTAAGGGGAAGCCTGCCCGACTTCACTAGCCCAGATGCACGTACTGACTGTCCTGTATCTCTCAAAAGACACGTCACATTGTTTAGCTACTTATCAATTGAAGGGCCTCCCCCACCCCACGTTTTGTATTCTATGAACAAGGATTCTACAGACATTCATATACGTTTTGAAAGGACATATTTTCCAATTCTGCTGAGCATGAATCTAGAAGAGCTGAGTCATATGGCAATTCTATGTTTAACTTTTGATGAACACCAGGCTAGTTTTCAAAGTGGCTGAGCCTTTTTATAAGCCCACCAACTCTGCATACAGGCTCCAATTTATCCATACTCTTTCTAACCTTTGTTATTGCCTGTGCTAACTCATATAGCCATCCAAAGACTGTAACAAAACCAGAGTCAGCTGGTGCTCTCCTGAATTAAAAAAAAGATACTTACAATTGTGGTCACAACAAATGCAACAGGAGCTATGGTGTTCTTATAGTCCTAAAAAGATCAAGGGAGATGGGCGTGGTGGTACACACCCTTAACCCCAGCACTTGGGAGGCAAAGGCAAGTGGATCTCTCTATACCAGAATGTGGAAAGAACTCCCATGCTCACGGAATGGCAGGATTAATGTTGAGAAAATGGCTGTGCATCAAAAAGCACTCTATGTAGTCAATGTCTTTGCCTTAAAAATTCCAACACAATTTTTCACAGAAATTAGAAATCATTTTTGAATTTCATATGGAAAAACAAATGACTGGGAATATCCAGAACAAAACTAAATATTAAATATCATCAACAGCAATTAAAAAAAACACCTGCTGGAGCCATCACCATACCAGATCTCAAGTTATGCAATCATAAATACAAAAACTGGAGTTGCAGTACAATAATAAATATAAAAATTGTACTGGAATAAAAACAAAGTCACTTATTCTCTGATCTACATAGTGAGTTCGAGGCCAGCCAGGGCTACACAGTGAGACTCTGCCTTCAAAAGGGGGAAAGGAGAATGCTGGAGAGCTGTCTCAACAGTTAAGAATACTTACTGCTCTTTCAGAGGACCTGGGTTCCCAGTACCCACATGGTGGCCTGCAACTCCAGTTCCAGGAGATGTAGCACCTTTTTCTGGCCTCTTCCAGTACTAGGCATGCACTTGGTACACTTACATACATGTTGGCAAAATACTCATAGAATAAAAGTAAATAAATCTTTAAAAAAAAAAAAAGATGCCGGGCGGTGGTGGCGCACGCCTTTAATCCCAGCACTCGGGAGGCAGAGCCAGGCGGATCTCTGTGAGTTCGAGGCCAGCCTGGGCTACCAAGTGAGTCCCAGGAAAGGCGCAAAGCTACACAGAGAAACCCTGTCTCGAAAAACCAAAAAAAAAAAAAAAAAGATTAAAGACTAGTGTTAATATCAAAGACGGGAGAAGAAAGACCACCGACCCATCATGGCCAAATTAATTTAAGCAAGCTTTTTTATTTATGTTCATGGGTTGTCTGCCCCTAAGGCAAGATTTGAGATGTCAGCACTGGATGTGAGGAAAACAAAGTTTTTATAGCCCGGGAGTAGGGGGTTTCCAAATGGGGGATTTGACAGGCAAAATAGGCGGGGTTACCGGACCAGGACATTACCATAACAAGTTAGTCATAACAACCTCCTGAAACAAAGACATGATTGCAAGGTGGTTGTAACAAGGTGGTCATAACAACCTTTTGGAACAAAGGTGCAAGATGGTTATTAACTTTTTGAAACAAAAACATTTCTGGAATACAGTACAGAATCATCTGTAGTTAAGGTTATGGGTGGGGCAAAGCCCAATCTTTGAGAAACAGAGGTTTAATCATAAACGGGAATGAACCAGGTTTGTCTTTACTATAAGATGGCTTTTAAGCCTAAGATGGAGGCAGGCTGTTGCTGCTTTAGGGGGTAGGTGTATAGTTCAGTGGGAAAGGGTACTACTTACTGTGTGAGGATGAAGACCTGAATTTGAATTCCCAGCACTCATGTAAAAGCTGAGAGAGACCATGCAAACTTGTAGCCCTAGCACTAAGGGGAGGGGCCAGGATAGATGGGGAGGTCCCAGGTGCTTGGTAACCAGTCAGCTACTCTAGCTAAACTGTGAGCTTCCAGTTCAGTGAGACACCCTGTCTTAAGAGAATAAGGTAGAGAATGATAAAATAAGACAGGCAATGCATTCTTCTGATCTCCCATATGGGTACATGCACACACACACACACACACACACACACACACACACACACACACAAACAGAGAGAAAAAAGCTAAGTTCTTATTTGCCCAATCTGTTTGTAAATAAACACACAGAGGCTTTTAATTCATTTTTATTTTTATTTTTATTTTTATTTTTTTTTGTTTTTCGAGACAGGGTTTCTCTGTGTAGCTTTGCGCCTTTTCCTGGAACTCACTTGGTAGCCCAGGCTGGCCTCGAACTCACAGAGATCCGCCTGGCTCTGCCTCCCGAGTGCTGGGATTAAAGGCGTGCGCCACCACCGCCCGGCCTTAATTCATTTTTAAAAGCTGTTTTATGTAGTGCTGTCAGCAGGAGAGTTGAATTCTTCTTGGGCAATGATGGTTCTGTCTTGCTGCTGCTAAAGCCCCCATCTGCACTAATACAAGCGAATCTCCCATTGGATCTGGGGAAAAGGTACTATGACTGTGTCTGCAGCTGATGGCACTGTGCTGTGTGGCTCCAAGGGACTAAGCAGCCACTTAGAGCCTCTGCCCTTAGCCGGTAAACTACTTTGCCAGTTTGTTAAGACTTGGTATGAGGTCATTGACTGTTTCTTCCAGACCAGTGATTATCAGAGTGAGGGTCCCAGGCCAGCAGATGCTCTATTGCTTGTGAACAGAGTAGAAAAGCAAATCCATTAGTTTTCCTCCCCCTCCTAACACATACCTGGGGTGGAATCTGGTCATCTGTGTCCAGGTGACTCAGGCACAGGCTAATATTTAAGAACCTCTGCCCTAGAGCAAACACAACAGAGACCTAAATTTGCAGAAAAACCGTGAGCCAGACCCAGTACAAGGTGATAGGTACGTTCAGTCTGAGAGCTCAAAGCAGAGAGAGAGAAAATTGTTCCCTGTCTGAGATTCCAAGTGAAGTTGGCGGAAGGACAAATGATGTGAACTTGTAGTGCGGGGCAGTCCGGTAGTTCAAGGCTGAGAAAGCATCCCTGCAGAAGTGATTGGAAGCACATGAGAACCCAAGTTAGAGACGATTGTTTACGTTTTTCACTCCCCTAAACAACTTTGATCCCACTGCACCAGATGTGCCTGATTGGATGTAAGCAGGAGGTACGTAGGCAGGAAATACGTTAGGATATATGCTTGCCCCTGATTGGACCTGATGAGAAATATGGCCTTATGGTTTTTGCCTTTCTAAGCCTCTGCAAAATGTGACTTGCTGCCATTTCCTGGCAACCCCAGCAATTCTCAAGTTTAACGGGCATCCAAAGCCCGCAGCAGCATACAAAGCCCGCAGCAGCATACAAAGCCCACAGCAGCCGCTAGATAGCAAGTTCATTCGTTATTCCTCTTACTTCCAAGACATTCCCAACTCCACAGCATGGCTTTCCAGACACAGCTGGTCACCGGCTCCACCCTCATTTCCCTAATGTCCCTTGCTTCTCCAGCGGTGTCCCACAGAGCACGCTGACATCACCCAGGGACTGGGGCCAGGTGGACATGCAGCCTCCTTTCTCACCTCCAGCATTGGGATCTGCATTTTTAGAAGGTCCCCAGATGACTTGGATGTGTGTGAAAATCCTACAAGTTCTGTTCTAGGTACTGGAAGTGACTCAGTTCTCCCAAACCTGCCAAATTCTATTCCCCGTGCGACATCCTCGGCCTGGGATGCCCTTTCCTTTGCCTTCTCTGACTGCAGAGAGGCTGGACATCACCCAGAATGTAGTTTGTTTCTTTATCTGTTTGTCCCCAACACTACACTGTGAGATTCTCTGTAGTTTGCAGGGATCTGGCCCTACGTGCTGCCTTTCGGATAACAGAAGGTTAGCCAATGTACACTCGACAGGACAGTGGGTGGGTGAATGATCCACCCACGTAGACAATCTGTGGTCACTTTACCTAAGGGCTCACATTCCACTTTGTCTACTGACTTGTCTAGTTAGTTCTCCGATTCATTCGAGTCAAACCGAGAGTTGAAGAGACTGGGATGGGGCAGGGGCGAAGGAGGGAATACAGTGTGAACTTTGGAAACACCCTGATGGCAGCCTGAGGTCTCACTACATTTCTGTTTATGAGCGCCTACCTGGAAAGGCAGAGACAGTGCCTGAAATGAACACTGGGTTGCTGGCGTGGCCCCCAGTTTGACATTGATCTAAGGCAGGGGTGCTTTGGGTCTTGGCATTTGGGCTCCAGGCCCCAGTCTTCTGAGGCTCCTGATTCCTGAGTGAGGATGTTGGAGCAAGCAACCTGACAGAACACCCATATCCCATAGTCTTCGTGTGTGTGTGTGTGTGTGTGTGTGTGTGTGTGTGTGTGTGTGTGTGTGTGTGTAAGTGTAGGCCAGACATGGATGCTGGATACCTACTTTGCTCTTTCTCTATTTTTTGAGACATGGCTTCTTAATGAACCTGGAGCTCCCTAATCTGGCTAGACTGGATGGCCAGCAACCCCAGGAATCCTCCTGCCCCTGCCTTCCCAGCTTTGTAAATGCAGGCATGCCTCACAGCATCTCTGGCTTTACAGTTTTTTAAAAAAAGATTTATTTGATGTGTATGAGTGTTTTTGGCTACATGTCCATGTGCATACCATGGATGTTTGGTACCCGTGAAGGTCAGAAGAACATGTCGGATCTCCTAGAGCTGTAATTATGGATGGTTGTAAGCCACCACGTAGGTGATGGGAGTTGAGCCCTGGTCCTCTGCAAGGGCAACATGTGATCTAAAGCGCTTAGGCATCTCTCCTGCCCCGCACCTGGCTTTTTCATGTGGGTTCTGGGGATCTGAACTCAGATCTTCATGTTTATGTGGCAAGCACTCTACCAGCTGAACATCTCCCCGGCCCCCTATACGTCTTCTTAAGGACAAAAATTCTAATTTTTATTGGCATGCAGACCACATCGCGGAAATTAAGATTTTATTTAAACAGGCCTCCAGAGGTTAATAATCCTTTCTCGTGATCTGTTTTACAGGCATGTTACACTAAGATACATGGTTCTCCTATTTCCCTAGGGATGTTTATAAACATCATTTATTATATATTCAGTGTCTCGAGACAAAGAAGCGATTGAACAAAACCTGCCTTTGGGAAGATGTGGGTGTACAGCACACACAGAGAAGTGGATTTTGATCGAGAAAGTTGGCATTTGCTTGCAATCCAATTCTGTTTGAGCAATTAAGTTCTCTCGAAAACCCACTGACTTGTCATAAAGAGTGTGTGGATTAGAACATACTGACTGTTCTGAGACCACTAGCCTTGCATGGTAATGCCCGGGTGTTGCAGCCGTGAACAGTACAGCCACTGTCGGCACACACTGGGCCACTCAGCGTTCATGAAGTATATGCGAGCTGCCCCACATGGGAAGCCCACAGCTCCCCTTGTTCCTCAGTGTCCCTACCCCCGGGCCAGCAAGTCCCGACTACTCCCAGCCTGCAATGGACCATTATCTCCTATTCTGACATTTGAAGATGGAATCTGAATGCCAGGAAGGAAGTTTGCCAAACAGGTTTAGGGGAGAAAAATCCTCTTATTACAACAGGATACAGTAAAGAAAACAAGGGGGAAATTCATGAGAGGGGAGAGGATGAAACGCATAAACAGAAAAATACTTCCGAGAAACACAAGCCACCCGGAGAACGCAGTGCAGTTACGCTCGTGTTTACTGAGAAAATGCTTGGTGCTGGAGGGGCAAGGGTGTGGGGGGAGGCTGACCCACACGTCAGAAACTGTTCACTGTCCTCTGTGTCACAAGACTTTAACATCTGCCCTGGGTAACTGGGAGACGCTAGCATTTTCTTTCATAACTTCATTTCTCTCATAAGCAAAATATTATTCCTTGGGAAGGGAGTCTGACTTTTTGTTGCATAGAATTGCACAAGAAAGATGGAGACAGATTGCCCTTTCATTATGCAGAGATGGCTGGAGGCTGAAAACGTTGCAAAACAGGGTACTGATCCCATCATTTGGGGTTCAGTGTCCTGGATGGATCACTTAGATGCTTTGTGTGGCTCTATAAAACAGGTCTGGGCTAACTCCATCTACTCCAGATGAGACGGTTCTGGCCTCCACGGAGTAGAGATTTGACTCCACACAGTATGAAATAGCATGGATGAGGAGGGGATAGGAATAATTCTCAGAGCCGGGCGGTGGTGGCGCACGCCTTTAATCCCAGCACTTGGGAGGCAGAGGCTGGTGGATCTCTGTGAGTTTGAGGCCAGTCTGGTGCACAGAGTGAGTTCCAGGACAGGCACCAAAACTACACAGAGAAACCCTGTCTCAAAAAAAGAATAATTCTTAGAAAAACACATATTTTTTTTGTCAAGATTATTAGACTGCAGAGTAGGAAGAAGGCCACAATAGATAAAATATTATTTTAGCCAGCTCTCAACTGAAGCTATTTGGGTGTTGGGTTTTGTTACAGCTCCTAAGGAGTCACAGTTATCAAGAATTCGTGACTTGCAGGGTCCTTGTGGCGATTGTCCCTCCTCGGAGGAACGGGAATCTCTGACGTCTGAGTTATGTGTAACCTTACGTGTATGTCAGGGACCAGGTCTGTTACTGCCCCTCGAGCTGCCTCAGGCTCTCTCTATTTCCTGCTCCCATTCCTCTCTCAAATACACTCAGGTTTCCCTTGTGTGGCGTGGTTCTATGACTCCTTTGTACCCTAGAGTCGCTATCCGATTTCTCTAATTTTCACAACAAATAGTGTCTAGAGTGGCAACTTCTCAGCATCCCCAGCTGCCCCCTGGCCCAGGCTGAAACAGCACATTGCAGAACACTCTTGTTCCAGCCAGCAGCACAGTGTGGGCCTTTCCCAAGGCGCCCCTCACCTTGACCTTTCTGTAGCATTTGACCTGGCAGATCACCCACTCTTTGGAAGATGGTGTGTGTACACTAGGCACAAAACTGTTAGAGGACCAGTTAGATTAAATATTCCAACATTTTCTGAATTAATATAAAGTTAATATGACTTAAACCAGAAAAATTATACATATAAATGATCTTTTATAGATTTTTAAAAAAATTTTATTTTTTAATTTTGTGTAGGTGCATGTCTATGAATGGGTATGCACATGTGAATGCAGGTGCCCTTGGAGGACAGAAGAGGGCAGCAGATTCCCTGGAGCTAGATTGATAGGTGGTTGTGAACCACCTGACAGGGGTGCTGGGAACTGAACCCAGGCCATGCAAGAGCAGCACACACCCATGACTGCTGAACCATCTTTCTAGTCCCAACGTTCTACATTTTAAATATTTATAGGAAAAAAGGATTCAAATTAATGAAACTGTCAAACATTGTAGCAGCAGCAGACCCCCTTTTTTTTCCAGAGTAAGGAATAAGTGCAGTTTAATTTTTAAAAATAATATATATCTTTTTAAAATTTATTTATTCTTATCTTACGTACATTGGTATTTTGCCTGCACGTACGTCTGTGTGAGGGTGTCAGATCTTGGAGTTATAGACAGTTGTGAGCTGCCATTTGGGTGCTGGGAGTTGAACCTGGGTCATCTGGAAGAGCAGTCACTGCTCTTAACCACTGAGCCATCCATCTCTCCAGCCCCAATAATATATATCTTTAAGGTATGCATTTTTAAAGATTTTAGGCAATCTATCTGTAAAAATCCACTCAAAATGGAATCATTGGTCTACATATAAGAGAAAAAGCTACGGAACTCTTGGGAGGAAATCATGAGGAAACCTTTATGATCATGAAATAGGCAGTGGCCTCTTAGCTAGCAGGTAAAGGACACACACATACACACAATGAATTGGTCTTTATCAAAATAAAAAAAATGTTGTGCTGCAGAGGACACCATCAAGAAAATGAAATGTACCCAGGAAGCTTCACGTAACCATCACCAAGCCTTGTTTGTCAGGTTGGTTCACATCCTGCGATGACTTTCTCCTTGACAGAATTTTTCTCTGATTTCTAGTCAATGCCAAAGTTCGCTGAACATCAAACACTACATTTCAGTATAGATATGACCTTTCTTTCATGTTGCCTACTTAATTTTGTTTTAATGTTTACAAGGTTGGTGTTCTTTCTAAATGTGTGTGTGTATGAGAGAGAGAGGGAGCATGCAGGAAGAGAGAGAGGGGGGGAGAGGGAGAGGGAGAGAGAGAGAGAGAGAGAGAGAGAGAGAGAGAGAGAGAGAGAGAGAGGTGTTCTGGGGGGTTGAACTCAGGTCCTTGTGTTTACATGGCAAGCACTGAGCTATACCCCAACTCTAACTGTGAAATTTCCTTTAGGAAGTAAACCTAATAAATCTTTAATTATCATTTAAAGCTATATTAAGGGTCAAAATTAACTTCAGTAATTTTTGACAACCTAACATCTGTGACCAATGTTAGTGGTATTTTTTAATAGCATATTACCTTAACATGACTTTCAAGAAACTATTATGTTAGGAAAATATATCTGAACCTTTTTTAATGCTTCATTAAAACATTTAACTTAAATTATTTGACCATTTCAGCCCATGCACTGCTTTAATTTCTCACTGCAGAGGCCGAATTTCCTGTCAGATCCATGTCTTGTTCACTGCTTTATATTTTTGCACAATACTAAATACGAAAAAATTAGCTGCCTTACTGTATAAAGAGGCCACAGGGTTGTGCCCTATAGCACTTAAATACCATATAGAGACTCATTATCACTTACATTTTTTTTGCAAAATAAATATCCCATGTCAGAAAAAAAATGCTAGCAAGATGACTCAGTTGGTAAAGGTTCTTGCTACCAAGACTGATGACCTGAGTTAAATTTCTGTCAAAGAAAATAATGAGTTCCTATACACATACACACAGTGACACACACACACACACACACACACACACACACACACACACACACACACACACAGACACCAAGCACATAAATATAAAAAAAAAACTTAAATGATAAAATAAGAATAAAATCTCTTTTCTGTTGTTGTGATAAAATAGTCTGACCAAGGTGTGTCTGTAGAAGGAAGAGTTCATTTGGGCTTACGGCTCCAGAGATAGGAGTCCATCCTGACAGGGAGCCATGGAAGCAGGCAGGCATGGCAGTAGGAAAAAATGGTGAGAGAGATCACATCCTCAGTCGTGAGCACAAAGCAAAGAGTGAACAGGAAGTGGGGTGAGGTGCTGAACTCAAAGCCTGCCCCCAGTGGCATACTTCCAACAAGACCACACCTCCTAAACCTACCCCAAACAGTGCCACCAACTCAGAACTAAGTGTTCAAATAGCTAAGACTGTGGGGGCCATTTCTCCTTCAAATCACCATGTTCTACTCCCTGGATCCCATAGGCTCGTGGCCATAGCATAAGGCTCAATGTCCAACTTAGTCCAACTTCAAAAGGCCCCATAGTCTTTCACAGACTCAACACTGTTTACCAGCCCTAATTTTTTGACAATTAAGGTAATTTCTTGACTGTAACCCTGCTGTCACATCAAAACTCAAACTGTATACTTTCACCATACAATGGCACAAGATATGGGATGGGCTCATAGTGAGGAAATGCTGAACCAAAGCAAGACAGGAACCCATCAGGGCAAATTCTAAATCCTGTAGGTCCATGTCCCCTGTCAAAGGGCTTAGATGTCTCTGCCCCTCCAGCTTTACTGCCTGTAGTTAGCATGCATCTCTCTCTTGGTCTGGTTCCACTTCCTATATGAAACTCTCCTTGGCCAATGCCTCACAGTTCTGGTATTTCCAGCATCTTAGGGGTTTCACTGCAATCCAGGTTCCACTCTCAGAGGTTCATGAAATGGCCTCTCAGAGCTTAGCAGAGGGTCTCCAACCATGTTGCCTGGCCTCAGCAGCTCTCTGAAACTTTGGAAGAAGAATCCATGGCCTTCTCTCTTGTATCATCCATGCCTTTAAAGCCAGCACAATGTGGATGACACTGCCAAGCTTGGCTACCATCTTGAGATGGACCCTGGTCCCTTTGAATCACATTAGCAGTAGTATTCTTATTCAGTTGCTTCCTAGGAGCAGAGAACTCTGGATGCTTTCTTTCACAAACTAGAAGCTTAGCTGGGTAGGGCTTGCCCTGGGTTCACCCTTCCCTTTGTTCCAGTGCAGAGAAGGAAGCTAATCTCCTCAATAATTCCAGCCTCTCTTCCAGACATGTCTTGGCTGCAGCATTAAGCTTTAGCGCTTTAAGTGCTCCTTTTCTCTTCAAACTCCATTCTGTATTTCTGACCCACTCGTCCTTAGCATGGTAGCCCCCGCATCACGGTAGGCTGTCTTGAAATGTCCCTGGCCAAAGAAATGTAACCATTACCTTTAAATTTAGCTTGAGGCAAGTTCTCAAGATGTAGGCAGAAGGCAGCCAGACTTTGTAAAAATATCACAGGACTAGCCTCTAGCACGGTTGGTATTTTCATTCTGCTCTGAAACCTCTTTAGCTGGGGCTTCACAATCGTACTTCTCTCATCTCTACTGTCTTCCAGGCTCCTAGTAAGATGGCCCTTTAAGCTCTGCTGATAGCGTTCAACCACCTTTCTAGCCCAAAGGTCCAAAGCCTTCTATATTCCTCAAAACAAACAACAATAAAAATCACGGTTGACTTCTTCACAGTAACAGACAACGCCTGGTACCAACTTTTCTGTTGGCTGTGATAAAACACCATGACTAAAGAAGGCAGATGTTATTTGGGTTTATAGTTCCAGAGGAATCTATCACATGGGGAGGCATGGCAGTAAGTGATTGGCATGGCAGGTGGAAGTGAAGATAATGAACTGGAAGTGCGGCAATACTACACAATTTCAGAGCCCACCCCCAGTGATATTCCTCCAGCAAGAGACCACCTCCTAAAAGTACCCACACAGTGCTACCAACTGGGAAACAACTATTGAAATATCTGAGCCTATAGAGGACATTTCTCATTCAAATCACCACAGCCATAACACATGAGGTGTGGCACTGTGGCATGAACATGTGGGACAGGGCTAGGTTACATGGAAAATAGAATGCCAGGAAGAATGCAGGGACCAGTATTGTTCTTTTAAAATGGCCATCTCATGGGAAATGACCGTAGCCTCACGAGACTGTACTGATTCCTTCTGACAGCAGTATCCCAGTGACCTAACCATTTCCCAATAGCCTTCACTGCTGGAAGGCTCTATAGCCTTCAACATTACTACACTGAAGGCCAAGCATCCAGCCGGAGACCACATACTCAAACCATAGCACAAGCCAATGAAAAGTCAGGCACAGATTTGAGTAACTAGTACTCCAAAGTGAATTATACAAATAGCTAATAAACACACGTAAGTATGTTTAGTGTTATCAGTAACTAGGGAAGTGAAAAATCAAAACTGTAATGAGGGCTGGGAGATGGTACAGTGGCAGAACGTTTACCCTAGCACTCAGGAGGACCTGGGTTCAAATCCCAGCACTACCACCAAAAGTATTTGCAAGGAGATATTAGTTAACATTCATTAGGATGCTTATTTAAAACAAAACAAAACTGAAAATAACCAGTGTTGGCCAGGATGTGGAGATACTGGATCCTTTGTACATTGTTGGCAAGGATATAAAATGGTACTGCCATCATGGGAAACATGTATGGAAGTTCCTCCAAAAATTAAACATCTAATCCAGCAAGTCCATTTCTAGGTATTTATCCCAAAGAACTAACAGCAGGGACCCAAACAGATGCTTGCATACAATGCTTGTTTATAGGCTTATCACTCCCGATGGCCCCAAGGCACAAGAGTTTTACACACTCAGCAGCAGAATGAGGATCTGAAGCTGAGTGTAATGGGGCTCCCCCAAGAATTGCACCGTCTCATCCCTCGTACTTGAGGCTCCTAGCACAGTCAGATCTGTAGAGAACGAAAAGTCACCATGTTCTGGGGGCAAGGCAGGTAGGAAGTTGTTTGTTGGATGAAGAGTTTCAGTTTGGGAAGATGAAGGAGGTTTTGAGTGGGACAAGGTGAGTCTTCGTGTCGTTGAGCTGTACACTTTAAAGTCGTGAAAATGAAAGAAAAAACAATTGTGGATGAAATGGAAAAAATGAAATGAAAAAAAAATCCAGCATCTATTACTAGGTTTGTAAAATGCTGCAGCTACTTCGGCCTTTTCTCAAAATGTTAAACACAAATTCCATATAGCCCTCAATTGCATCCTTGAAGTTGTGTGTATGTGTGTCCTCAAGAAGACTGAAAATTCAGGTCACTGCAAAGTACATTCACAAATGTTTATAGCATCATTCTTCATAATAGCCACGCCCCTCAGAAACAGTCCAAATTTTCATCAATTAGTGAATAGATGGATAAAATGTGTATATCCATACAGTGGAATATTATTCACAGATAAAAATGAACACTGACATATTTTACAACACAGATCTACTTTAAAAACACTATGTTAACTTAAATGGTATATGTCATGTGATTTCCTTTCAAATATACATCCAGAATAGCTAAACCTATAAAGATATAAAAATATTAGTTATTTTTAATAATAGAATTGAGAGGCAATGGAGGAAGATGGGTCTAAGGTCTCCTGTGAGGGTGATGATGCGTTCTGATGTTTTACAGTATTGATGGCTAAGCAGCTTTTCACACACATGCTGAGCTGTATGGTTAAAGAGGCTATCTCACAGTATGGAAAATATATTCAACAAAGCCCAGTACACCCACGAACCAATTAATTAAAGAGTGAGAGTCCACTACCTACAGACTAGAATTCATTTTGTCAGTCATTGATTTGCTAAATTTTTGTTGGACATGCTGAGTCAGGAACTATGAGAGGTGTTGAGCATAACTGTGCTCTGCAAAGGTCACGTGGCCTCAGCGTGGACAGAGACAGGGAGGGTGAAGCCATGTGGACAGCTGACGTGGTCAGGAGCTAGCCAAGACAGAAATCCCCGCTCATGGCAGTTCTTTACATTCTTCTTGCCATATGCAGGCAAGAAAAGGAAGAGATCTGCCTTCTGTCCAAAGAAAGGGCCAGATTTCTAAGGGGCCTCAGAAGGAGCTTTATGATGACAGAAAACAAAGCATTAAGTATTACATTTGCTGTTGAAACTTGATGAGAACCATCCCACGTGCCCCTCTTCACCAGGGGCTGCAGAGCAGTGGAGTGGAAGCCGGAAGCATGGGAGGAAGTTGAGCCTTTGCTCTTCAGGTGCCTTTGAGAGAGAGTGACCAGGGATCTGAGGCCAGCATAGCATGTGGAAACGCCTTTCCCCTTTCGCCTCGGGGACGTGACTTCCAACAAAGCCATGGCGCAAGACATTGCAAGCTGTCCCCTGGTCTTTGTTTCACAGACTATGGTGTTTCAGAGAGAGAGAGAGAGAGAGGAAAAAAAAGCTCAGTGAGCAGGATAAGACTCGCCTCCGTGGTATGGTGGGCCTGTGTGGGGTGTTTTGGTTACTGAGGAGTTTCCCCATCTTACCCCTCTTGTCATATCCCTGAGGGTTCTGAGTGGCCCAGAATGCACTTGTCATACTTCCCAAATAAGTGGCTACTCGTCATTATGATCAAGGCCCAAGCACATGTTGGTGACCGAATTCTAACAGAATTAAGCAACTTGGTTGGAACAGATCGACTCTCACATTATTTCCAGGAGCATTCCTGCTGACCTCTGAGTCTAAAAGTAAGCCATTGTTTCGGATGGGCCTCCACCTCTAGAAGAGGAGAAATAACCCCAAATATAACTCTCACTGAGAAGAAAGGAAAACAGGGGATGGAGGGATAGGATCAAAGCACTGTTAAATGAATACACAGGTGTGAAGCTGTCCCCCCTTTGTGTGGCTGTCTGGTTAGTTTCGAGTCAGAACTCTGAAGTGGGGAGCCATGTCTGTTCACAGCAAACTTTAGGATATGAGCCTCCATGGCCACGGTGGCTCCTTTAGAACAGTCTATAAGTGACAGGGCCAGGTCTCCATACATTCCTTCTCAACAACGCCTCCTCTTGTGCTTCTTCCAGGAAGACTGGGAACCCCATGTTTAGTGGGGGCCCTCAGCTTTGGGTCAAGTGGACCCAGGACTTAAATAATCACATCCACCCGACACACGCGCGCTCTAGGGAAAACTGTATTTAAGACACAGCCCAAGGAAAAAACCTTCGGTATCCACTTACAAACCTCCAGCTCGACGCTGTGTTTTGTCAGCCTCTCTTCACGTTTTCAAGTGGGAGTGAAAGTGAAATTCACTAAAAACTAAATAAGCAGCCTTTGGGGGGTAAGGTTGGGGACAAGCGTCAGCCTCCCAGAATCTCCCTACGTGCCAAGCACAAGGGAGGTGTTGCTTACCCGGCCAACGAGGAAGCGACTTGAAATGACAGCGGTGCCCTAAGCCCCCTTCTTTCTGTCCCTAGCCATCATGTCCTGAACCCAGGAACTGGAAACAGCAGGAAACTGTCCCTGGACTCATGGTTGTGGTGTTCTTATAACCAAGAAACAGACTGAGTTTGGGCTGACTCTAAAGGACAGAACTTCCGCACTGAGTTCCCGGTGGTTTTCTCCACCTTCTCTGTAGCTCATCTTTATCAAATGTCCCAGGCAATGTCAAAGTCTGGCTTCGCTCCAGCACCTCGAAAGAAGGTGAGTTATGGCAGATGCAGTCTGTCTTTCAAATGGTTTGCAAATGGCTTGTCTGCACCACAAGCCGCTGCCTTGCCCAACATGCTCTAAGCCAACAGCCAAGCCATTTGTCTAGTGAGTGAAGCAACTGAGTTCAAGTGAGGGGAGGGAGAGGCTCAGAGCCGGAGCCTGGGAAAAAGCCGCCCATCTCAGGATTTGCTCAATCTTTGGAAAAGGGATGGTGGCATGGTTAGCCTGCACCTCTTCTCAGCAGATGTCCCCCGTAAAACATGAGGCCAACACTTGGATTTGCATGTCGCCTTTCTTGTTTTTATGCGTCACAGGTACGCCTTGGTTTGATTTTTTTAACTAGACATATATGGTTTAAAAAGTTCTCATCGTCTTTATTTTAATCTGGATGCCAGGCTAATCAATTCTTTCCTCAGGGTGCAGCCCAGGCTTACTATGGTTGTTTTACGGCCTTGATCCTTGACATCATGAGATCCGTAGTTACTGTATGTTTAAAATGTTTAAATAAAGTCTGTCAGAGAATACCAAAGCTGGCAGAGCGGAGAAGGAGTTGTTAAGAGCATGTGAAAGTAGTGAAGAAAAGATCAAAGATCTTGGGTCTCGTGGTCCTAATCTATTGCATTCTCGCCTGGAGGGGAAGTAGGAGAGCCCCGCCTCTCCTCATTCTTTGCATTGGCCTTCATTTCCCTTGGCCAGGATCATTGGTGTAAAATGAACTCCGATGCCCAAAATGCAGGCCCTCGTTCTGTGGGCTGCGCCAGGGAAGCTGTGCCAGGGAAACTGCTTGGAGTTCATCAGTGTTGGTCAGCCCAGCAGAGTTAGGTTGAGTTCCTTTTTGTAAACAGGACTTGGGGGACAGGTTTGCGGCTTTTCCTGAAATAGTGTTTAGCCAGCCTGTGCTATTTTCCTCACACTGAAATTTAAAGGCCATTAAAAACCAATCAGAGTAGGGCTTGACAGAAGAGCCCTCATCCATCTTCCCCCACGGGAGCCAAAAGGGGCTCCCGCTGGGAGCAGATCCTGCAGTTAGGGCAGGAGACAGAGTTTACAGGCTTGGCCACAAACTAGTTTTGGGGCTTTGGGGAGACTGCATAAGCCCCTCACAGTCCCATTTCTCCATGATCAGAAAGGTTCTAGAGTAACATATGTGCCGGCTGCTTCACAAGGGCCTCGAGAGAATTCCTAACTTAGTATTTGGGAAGCACCAGAACTCTGTTCAGAAACTGTGAGCAATACACTTTGATACTAATACTGCATTAACAACTCCATGGAACCATTGCAAATTGAGTCACTGGGGCATGAAGTCCTGTAACCCACGTCTGCTGTAGCAACGCTCTACCCAGAAGAAAGCAGGAATTAGAGAGACACGCATCAGCCTCAGATACTCCTTATCAACAACTCAGCGGGCTCTTTATTGTAATCATTCCCACCACACCCTCAGTGGAGCAGGCTGAGGTAAATTAACACTTGTCTGTCTGCTCAGCTCAGCATTTCGTCCTTGGTCTAGCCTTGTCTCTGTTGGATTGTTTCTTCGCTGTCACCCGATCCCAGTGTGACCTCAGTCGTGAGCCGGCACTGACCACTCAGCTCACCACCTTCCGCGTATGAAGAGTTGGGCCCAAGACTCAGTTGCAGAGACCCACAGCCCCGTCGTGAAGATCAGCCCGGAGGGCAGCTCATTCACTCAGTCAGCCTAATCCCTTCCCCAGGGTGTCTGGAGTGGGCGGTAGATTCGTCTATTTTTTGAGAACAAGCAGTTAGGGTCTTTCCAGTCACAGGAGGTGAGGATGGGTAAGAATGACACCAGAACCCTACACAACAGACCAGTGTGCAGTGGCCAGATGTGGGGAAGGACAGCAGCTGCAGCGTGGGAACCAGAACCACCTCTCTTGATGTCCCAGAGTTTGTGAGCCTGCAAAGTCCCTCTTTCTTAAGTGTATATTAACTTAGCCCCACTCAATTCACCACAAAGCTTAAAAGGAAATATCATTTTGAAAAATATAAATTTCCATTTATATGATGTTCTTTTGGTCAACTATCCTACATGAACTTACCCTTGTTATTAGGAGTCTACTATGTATTGATATATTAATAACTCAACATTATTACAAAGGGAACTAAGACTCATACCTTATAAGTATCATTTACTTTATGTAATGGTCAATTAAGAACTAAGGACCTGATTTGATCACTATTTACCCAATTCATAAAGCCTCCTTAGTACAAAACATCAAAAAACATCCACAAGATTGAAAGGACCAAACACTGGTGCTAAGCTTTGCCTGTGTTGGGTTTAGCTTTCTGTTTTAGTATAGATGAGACTGTGTCTACGTAATTCAAGTTTACGTTTTCTCCATCTGTTTTACATGTACGTGTGTCTATATGAGAGTACTTCTTGTCCTGAATGCAGCTGGGAAGATATTTAAAGATGTAAATATTTACTGACTGTGCACAAATAATAGTGTGAGCTTATTCTGCCGGTGATGGAGAAGCAGGACTGAGAAGCATTGATGCCAGCTGGGTTTGTAGCTGATTCCTGGGTGACCTTAGGCAGGTTAACTAACAGCTCTGTGTTCTAGTGCTGTGTGTTCTTATTGTTCTTCATTCCAAAAGCAATGACTGCTGAGAACAAGGCTGCTACTTACAGCGGAAGTCACAGAGGGCTCCCCCGGAGGCTGTAATCTATTACCTTTTCTGTTTTTTGAACGGAGAAGGGATGGAAGTGAGGGACTCTGTCTTTGCTTGGTTTAGGGAGAAAGTGGTTTAAATGTCTCAAAAAAAAAAAAAATGAGCATGTAGCTGTTTATCCATGCCCTCATGGTAGGAAAACATGGCCCAAACAGAGCAGCTGGGTTTGGAGTGGCTCTCAGTAAACATCTCAGAGGGCCAGGGAACGGAATGGCGTATCCTGCCCTGTTAGAAATTAGATCGAGGAGAGCTTTAGGTAAGTCATTTCACCTTCAAGTACCAGTGTCTACACCTTTAAATAGAAATAGTAAGAACCATATTAAGGGGTGTCCAAAACCGTTACACAAAATGGTCATCACAGAGAGGCAGCTTGACAAACGTGAGTTTTTTTGTGCCCTTCCCTTTATCCATTTGGATAGTATTTGTACCAGAAGAGAGAAAAGAGGGACACCTCCATATTTTACTGTCTAAGAGCAAACACTGCCTTCGGCCCTCCCATGCATGGCGAGACTCTATTGACATTTCTTGCAGTTCTGTCTCTTTCCGCCGAGAAACCACCATAGACAAGGAAACCTGCTCCCAGTCTGTAACTGGAGCGTCTGTTCAGAGTGGAGATGCTGGGAGCATCTCTCCCACACAGAGCAACACACTCGTAAGAAGAGGGCAGTTCACGCTGACAGGCTCTTAGAACGCAGAGGAGAGATACCCAATCGTCCAGACATGCAACCTCGTGGTCACACATGGTAGGCAGGACTGCCCTGACTCCAAGAAACTAAGTTTTTCAAACTGTTTTTGTAATCTCTTTCCAATGTCCAAAAAATGTTAGGATCCACTAAGATCATTTGTAGCAGTCATTATTTGAAAGAGGTTCATTAGCGTCATAGAGATCATGGCAGAGCTTTCACAAAGTTCCTCAAACAGGTTGAAGAAAAGGAAAGCGATCTGCCTGCACCATGCACCTCTTTCTACACGCTGTTTACCTTTTCACAACCCCGTGAAGTTACAGTGCAGCGTGGCTCTGTCCTTACGACACCATGCAGAGGCATCGCTAGTGCTCTGTTTCATTACTTCACAGAAGCCAATGGGCGGGACGTACACCCTGATTTTATGTGCCACCCAGAAAGAAAACAGAAGACTGCCAATTAAATTGCAGTGCACCAGCAATTATAAAACCAAACGAAACGAAACACACGGTTTCGGAGATGCCAAGCTGTGACATGATGACTGTCTTGAGAGTATTGAGACATGGACTTTCTCTTTTGCAGATGAGAACATTCATGCTGTGTTCAAGGGTTGGTTGCCGATGCAGTCTGGGCCACTATCGAACCTTCTGACTTTAGCCCGAGTGGACTCCATTCAAGCAGACCTAGCAACGGAAGCAAGGCAGAGGGCTTCCACCATGTAGTCTGACAGCAGCCACTGAAGAGGAGACGCTTCATCATGGGTAACGGTAACACTGGTAGTGTCTTTAACGAAACACAATCACCTGTTTTCCAAGGGAAATCCAAGTAACTATCACCTGTCTTCCTGATACATCTCATGAGCACAACGGGGGGTGCCGCCAATCATCATTTGTGGACTCCGCAGTAGATAAAATTTCACTAGAATGCAAGTCAATGCCCACTGGTGCTTGCGTGTGCATTTGTAGACGCGCACTGAACAGGGAAAGTTTGAGGTGGCGACGGATGCTCTTGTTCCCAGCTGAGGCTGAATAACGCCACGTTGGCCTTTATGTTGCGGCTCTCATACCACAAACAAGTGCCCTTTTCACGGTCCTCAAGTACTGTTGTTCCCTCTTTTTGTCCCTTCACCGTTTCCAGTGGCCCTTAAGCACAGCTCTGAAGAGCTGTCTAGTGTCCTAAGCCTGAGAAGGATGCGTGGACTGCAGGAAAAAAAATACTTGCGTTAGGTAAGCCTCATTCAGGCCTGAGTTGGACATGAGCTTAATGTTAAAGAATCTACAATATGTACTGAATTAGGTCTCTTGAAACAAAACCACACAGGAGACAACGTTCTGTATGATCACTTGATGAAAGTGTGGCCGCAGGCTTCCAGAGGAATCTACCTTCCTTCTCACTAATAAGAACTGACTGCTGTGAGGCGTTAGCGTGGGAAAAGGGCTGTTTCCTCTACTGTCAGCCTATCTGCCATTCATATCTCATAACTGCAAACGCTGTGGAGAGGTCAAGTCGGAGGAGCGAGCAAAAGTGTGCGGGGCCGAAGAGATGGCTCAGCGGGTAAGAGAGTCTGCTCCGTCAGAACAGGACACGGTTCAAATCCCCAGGACCCACTTAGAAAGCTGGGTTTGGTTGCATGAATTTCTCTAACCTCTGGGCTGTGGGCATTGTTGGAGCTTGGTGAATGTGGACTGTGTTTTTAAAAGGTAAGTTAGGAGGTAATGGAGCAGGACAGGTGATATCCTGCTGCCTCTGCACAGGAACACACAGTGCACATCTCTCTCTCTCATACACACACACACACACACACACACACACACACACACACACACACACACTCACACTCACACTCACACTCAAGTACACACCAAGGACAGAAAGTTAGCCAGGTTTGATAGCACATGCCTATAACTCTAGGACTCTGGAGGCTGAGCCAGGAAGACAGCAAGTTGAAAGTCATATGCATATGCATATATTAAATAGCCAAAAAAAAAAAGTGCCAGTTGACTAGATCTTGAAGACACCGCACAGAGGCATAATGATATAGCAGGAATGCATGCTCATGACATCCATTTGTCACAGTTTCTTGTTGTAAGCACTTCTTCCCGGATTTACGTGGCTACAAGCAGAGGGTCAAAAAGGAAGGAAGCTACCCCAACACAGCGGGGTTTGGAAAAGTAACCCAACCTGGAGAGCCAGAGAGGTGGCAGTGGAAGCCTTTCTTCTGCTGTGCCTTTGTGGCTGTGAGGCAGGCTAGCTGGGTTACAGAAGTAAGGGGCACCCTGTGAGTGACAGAGCCTTGGCTCTGAGAAGTCG
This sequence comes from Peromyscus californicus insignis, assembly GCF_007827085.1. NCBI lineage: Eukaryota > Metazoa > Chordata > Mammalia > Rodentia > Cricetidae > Peromyscus > Peromyscus californicus. Next base: position 68,333,672 of record NW_026294424.1, read on the forward strand.
GTGGGGGCAAGTGAGGAAAGCCGCCATGCAGAGTGAGTCCAGGGCCTCATTGCTCTCTCCCACAGAAGCCAGCAGCCAGCCAAAGCATCGCTGAGCCCAGCGACTCACACATCCCTTCACCAAAACACAGGGCCACAGGTGCTCTGTTTCCAGCCTGGATGTGATGTTAGCAATAAAGAGCCAGCAGTTACCATCACCCTGGAAAACACATCAGGGCGAGGGAAGCTGTTGTCAATTGTTAAAACCGCCGTGGAGACTGCACTGTGGGAAAAACACCTGCCTCTGTTTTGCAAGGTGTCTGGCTTCCTCGGGGCCACTCACTGATTTCCAACAAAGCCATGCATTGGACAGTTCTCACAAGAGGCTGGGAAAATGAAGTTGGGTTTCAGGTTTGACGCACACGAGTGACATTTGGGCAGGCTTTGTTCTCCCCACTCTGGTCGGCTCCCCTTCCGGGCCGTCTTCCATCCGGGCTGTCTTCCATCCGGGCTGTGGCTGTTGTTCCGAATGAAAAGGTACTGGGAGCCTGAATGCTGTAATTGGATGTTGCACCTGCAGACCCCGGGCCTGGGAGGAGGCTGGGAGGAGGCTCAGTGCCGGCTGCTCTCTCTGCACGTGTTTATGGGTGTGCATTTTATTTCCCCAGTGAACCCGGAGATACTGCACAGTTTGTTTGGGGGCATGAATATGCTGGAGGGGATCCAAGTTGCTCAGCCACTTTCTCTATTCTGAGAAAGTGGGGTCCACCCCCTTACTCTCTAAGAAGGAGGATTTTTTTTTTTTAATGCCATGAAAACATGCCTAGTGTATTTGGGTCTAAGGGCTCCTAGTCCCAAGAGGGGACTTTGCAGATAAACAGTGCCCCTCAGAGAGTGAGCAGACCCCACAGTCCAGCTCTCTTTCGCCAATAAGCTGATGAATTTTTTATGAGTTTCTTAAGCTTGCCTTTAGTAACATTATCCAGGCAGTGGTGAGAACCATTACCCACAACCTCTGAATGCAGCCCCAGAAGAGAGAGATGGAGGACTCTCTCAAGTGAGCCAGATGATGATGCCCTGCCCTTGGCCCAACACCCAAGGATCTAAATGTACCATTATAATGCTTCAGTTCCTCATGTCTCTGTGTCATCTTTCCTTGGTTCCCCAACAATATTCTAGGCAGCCGCCCATCTGCTTTCTGTAACCATAGACTGCTTATATCCTCTGCAATTTTATGTAAGTGAAATTTCCATGTGGCTTCTGCCCCTTAACATGATAATTTTGGGATTCATTCTTATTGTGTGTCAACTGCTCATTTTTTTTATACTAGTGTTGTATTATAAGGGCATAGCTCAGATGATTTATTTACTTACTTCTAGGGGGCAGGGAGGCCAAGGTCAACCTTAGGTGTGGTTTCTCCTGTGACAATCATCTTGTTTTCAGAGACAGGGTCTTTGACTGGCTTGGAAATTCCCTGTTCAGCTAGGCTGACTGGCTAAATGAACCTTGGGGACCCATCAGCCTGCCTTCCCACCACTAAGCACACACTACCGTGTTGGGTACCTCAGACTTTGCCTCCCCACCACTAAGCATACAATATCACGTGGGCTATTTTTTATACGGCTTGTAGGCATTGAATTCTGGTCCTCATATTTGCATAGCAAGGACTTCACTGACTTACCCACCTCCTCAGGCCCGGTCACCTCTTTTTTGCTGTTTGTTTGATCTTGGGGGCGCTTTTGCTTTTGAGGGTTTTTGAGATAGACTCTTGTTATGAAATCCAGGCTGGCCTAGAAGTCTACCTCCTCTGCCTCAGTCTCCCAGGTATTTGAATTATAGGCATGTGTGGCCCACCCCTAGCTCATCATTCACCTCTTGATGGGTGTTTTAGTCATACATTCCTCAGTGGGATGAAACAGCTAACAGGGAGGAAAGGTTTATTTATTTAGGCTCACGGACTCAGAGACTTCAGTTCATCATGGCAGGGGAAGCAGGGAGCAGTGGGTGTGTTTACACCATGGCAGCCAGGAAAATTCCATACCTGCCCTGGTGTGATAGGTCATAGTCAAAACAGAAGCATGTTAAAAACATGCCATAAAACTGCCTCCAGGCAATGCCTATAAAGTATGCATACAACTTAAATGCATTCTGTGTTTAGACTTGGCTCTCAACCTTCACATGCTTGGTACTTCTGGTTCTGAAGTTCTCAGACAAGGAGGAGCCAACCTGAGCTGAGTCTGGGAGACCTTTATACACCCCGCTGTTGTATATAGTATTTAAAGAATTACCCCGAATGGCAAGATACTACCTGGAAAGTTTTCATGAAATTTTTCAACACCAGCCAGAACATGAGGAGAGTAATTTAGCAGTTCAGGACTTTCTGGCCATGGAGATCACGTTCTCCATGTGCCTTTGTGTCTTCTTTGATGAAGGCAGGCATCAAAGTCAAGACAGACCCAGGCCACTTCCACTTTTTGGAGCTCTTGGAATATTAAAAAAGAAATTTCACAATCAACCAATTTAAATGATATGTTTTTTATGATATGTGTTTTAACGTATATATGGAACAAATTAGTGATTGTAAATATACATTAAAAATCTGACGTGTAACATTGGAGATGATGTTATGATTTTAAGCTCAAGCCTATGGTGGGGCTTGGGACAAAGAATTCTCTTGGCCACCTTGTGATAGGCAGTTCCAGCTTGGAGCCTTTCTCACATAGCCCAGACAACCCTAAATTTAGACTAGCATGGCTCCCCTTTAACACTTTTGGGGGAATCAAATGAATGCTACAAGGATAACTATGGAAGAGAGGGTCATTTACTTCCTGTATGTGTGCAGACTCCCTGTCCGAATGGCAAAAATGGAAAGGCTTTGTGCCTTTTGGAGGAACACTGTGTTCCATAAGCCTCATAGCTGGGGGTGAGGGTATGAGACCGAAGCTGCCATTGTCTCTTTCCTGCTGAGTGTGGGGTGAAAAAGATGTGCTGGCTGTGAGAGGGCTCCTCTACTTGAGGAGTTCCCATGTGGTCCTTCCTGTCATGGGGGCTGCTACTGTCACCTCTGTGGAGGACTGTTCTCTCTGCCTCTGTGTATCTGGGATGACGTTCCTTCACGTGGTGTGACTTTGCCCTTCAGTAGACACTGCCATTGTCTGGAGGCATTATTGCTCATCACAAGTGTAGTGGCTGAGGGTGTGGCTGAACATCTTGCAACACATGGCTGAGAATAGCTTATCTCCAAACACCAGGATGGCAAAGCCAGAAACCTTTATGAGGTAGTCAGCAGTCACCCAGAATGGACAGAATGCAACTGATACAGAATCTGGAAGGGGTCCAGTTCCTCAGTCAGACGACATAGCCATAGATTGTGGGTCACAGGCTTGACATCACCAGAGAACGGGCCATCCAAGATCCCACGTCCCTTCCCCTTTCCCTCATCCCTCTCTGTCTGGTGTTTTGAATAAGAAATGTACCTTTAGGCTCATGCATTTGAACTCTTGGTCCTCTGTTGGTGGCACTGTTTGGGGTGACTGTAGAGCCTTTGGGACCTGGAATCTTGCTTGAGGAAGTACATCACAAGGAGCGAGCTTTGAGACTTCATAGCTTCACTGTTCACTCTCTTCTTCCTTCATCTGACTGAAGATGTGACCTTTCAGCTTCTACTTCAGCCATCCGCTGCCACGCCACTTCCACCATTAGAGACTCTCTCTGAAGCCAGAATCCCCAAAAGGCCTTTCTTCCGTAAGTTGCTTTTGGTTGGGGTGTTTTATAGCAGCAACAAGAACATTTGCTACACACAGGGCACTTTGTGTTTCCTAACCGTGCAGCACCAGTTGAGGACCATTTATTTTTAATCTTCAAAATGTGAGGATGGGGACATGCTTTGCAAGCTTGAGGACCCCCCAAACCCACATAAAACACCATGTGGCAGTACATGCTTGCAACTCCACACATGGGGGAGAGCGGAGACAGGCAGAGGCAGACCTTGGGGGCTTGCCCGTCAGCCAGTCAAGTTGAAACAGTGAGTTTCATGTTCAGTGAGAGACCCTGTCTCAAAAAAGTAAGTGACAAGCGACAGAGGAAGGTACCTGAAGTAGAATTCCACATACACATGCACAGACAAGTGCACACACACACACACACACACACACACACATGCATACACAACATGCACACAAATACATGTGCATGAGCACACACACAAACACAGCGAGAGACATTTAGTGTGCTCTAAAACAGTGACCTTGACCTGCAAAAGCAAAACTTAGTTGAATAGTTGAATTACATTTTGCACTTATCTTAGTGATAAAAGACACATACGGAAAATGTATCTCAAAACAATGTGTTATACTGGCGGCTGGAGAGATGGCTCAGAGGTTAAGAGCCCTGGCTGCTCTTCCAGAGGTCCTGAGTTCAATTCCCAGCAACCACATGGTGGCTCACAACCATCTGTAATGTGATCTGGTGCCCTCTTCCGGCATGCAGACAGAACACTATGTACATAATAAAAAAAATAAGTCTAAAAAAAAAACAACAATGTGTTATAACCTGAAGCATTAGATTATGGTCTCTGATAACAAATTTGGGTGATGAAGCTTATTTTAAAGCCCAGTATTGGCCTGGGGCTCTAGCTCAGCAGGTAGAGAGCTTGCCCAGTAAGCATGAAACTCAGGGTTTCACCCCTGCACAGCATCAACATGGTATATTGGTACATACAAAAACCAGGAGGTGGAGGCTGGAGAATGAGCTCAAGGTTGTCCTCATCTGGTTAGGGAGTTCACAGTCATCTTGAGCTAAATGAGATCCTGTCTTTAAAAAACCCAAACATAGATCCAGTGTTAGCTAGGACTCTCATAGCAAATCCTCAGATGTTCATGGCTGCCTCACTCCAGGATGGAGCTGGATTCCATGTCAGGTGACTTGGGAGTCTCTCCAATGGAGTGGGTTAATGGCACACCATAAAGGCCGAGTTCTAAGCCTGTGAGATGCCTGCTAGAGGGAGCTCTGGGCACTTCTGGAAAGACCTTGCTACAAGCTCAGACTCAGAGAACCAGTTCTTCGAGGTTGGCTCAGAGGGCGCATTGAGTCAAAGGGACAAGAGGTGTGGTGGCAGGGCGGAGGAAGCCACATGGAGCCTCTCAATGTTCAGAGAGGGAGGGACAGACAATGCCTGGGCCTGGCTCTCAGACAGCTGCCCAACTCTTGCCAAGAGGAGGCAAGTGTGTCCGTAAAGTCCTAGGGCCTGAAAGATAATCCAGGCAGGAAGAGTTTGGCCAGGCAGCTTTCCTGCAAACCAGAAGGACGGACTTTTGGATTAATTCTGACTTGCTTGTTGTGTTCCCTACCCCCCAGGCATAAGCACATTTGGAAGCCCACATACAATGTACCTCTGCGGGTACAGGATGGCAGTAGCACACACTGAGAGTGCCCAGGGGAGATGCTTTTCAGCGAGGGAATTCTTTTTTTGTTTTGTTTTGTTTTGTTTTTTTGGGACAGAGTTTCTCTGTGTAGCTTTGGAGCCTGTCCTGGATCTCCCTCTGTAGACCAGGCTGACCTCGAACTCACAGAGATCTGCCTGCTTCTGCCTCCCAAGTGCTGGGATTAAAGGCGTATGCTGCCACCATCTGGCTAGCAAGGGAACTCTTAGGAGACTAGACAATTAGACCATTGTCTAATTGGGAATGTTCTAGAAGGCAAGCAACATTTCCTGGCCCTGGTCACCAGCCTACCAGTGTGGCAGAGCTCTCTTGTACAAAGAGTTAATGAGGAGATTTAATGATTTCTCCTGTCATGTGGGCTTGTCTTGGGCATTAATGTATCAGCATATTGTGGACTATTAGTTGAAGATGTGTTACATTTGTTTGTTCTGTGGAACATTTGTTTAATGATGCAAAGATGTGCTGCATTGCTTTATGCTGCATTTGTTTAACTCTGTGAGGCTGTGTTACTGTGCCTGTCTAAAACATCTGATGGTCTAATAAAGAGCTGAATGGCCAATAGTGAGGCAGGAGAAAGGATAGGTGGGGCTGGCAGGCAGAGGGAATTAATAGGAGGAGAAATCTGGGAAGAAGAGATTGAGGAAGGAGAAAAAGAGAAGAGGGAGGAGAAGAGGAGGATGCTGGGAACCAGCCACCTCACCACACAACCAGTTACGGAGTAAGAAGGGAAGAGAAGATATACAGAAATAGAGAAAAGCAAAAGCCCAGAGGCAAAAGGTAGATGGGATAATTAGTTAAGAGAAACTGGCTAGCAACAAGCCAAGCTAGGGCAGGGTATTCATAAGAAAGAATAAGCCTCCAGGTGATTTATTTGGAAGCTGGGTGGCAGGACCCCACAAAGAGCTAAGAGTAAAAAAGAAAAAAAAATAAAAACAAACCAATTACATCAGCAGGCGTACACTCTGGTGTTTTTCCATGGGGCTATTCCAGAAAGGGAAGGAAGTGTTTCCTACTTCCATTAAATACTCAAGGGCTATAGAAGATGCCTTTTAGTAGTAACAGGAATACCTGCCCTTAAGCCCATCAGAAGAGCCTTTGCCTTTAATGTATAGGCAGATTAAAAAAAGCAAGATTTGGGCAAGGAAAATGTTGGAGTAACAGTGATTCTGTTAGCCTTTCTCTGAGAACTGGTGTCACTGGGAGCTGCTGGTCCGCCTGCTTTGTCTTTGTCTTGTCACAATGCCCATGGGGCTGAGGTTAGGTGAAGCATGCCCTCGTCTCTGTGGACAGCAGAGAAAGAGCGGATCGTTTTTTGTATCTCTGGTGCTTATTTTAATACTTCAGTAGAGGTGTTCTAGAGGGGTGTTAGTATGATCACACTCCTGGCTACGTCCGGTGTGGAGGTTCAGCATTGTTTCGCCCAGTTCCCTAATGAGCCTGACAGAGTCAATTTCTACTTCAGGTTCAGAGAAGGAAAGCCGGATATCTATAAAAGGCTGGCTTTATTCCTTCCTTTCTGAAAACGAGCTTGATGTCACTGGAAATATTTTCCTTTTGCTGTGGTTGCCAGGAAGCTCAATGAAATCTGATACCCAACACGGATGATCAGGAAGACCCTCAAGCCTGCGCTCACTTCTTATTTCCTCAATTCTTGTTATCTCTCTCACTTTTTACTGGGCCTGTTCCCCATTCGAAGTCTGGTTTGTATTTGCTGTCATTTCATGGACGAATTCACAGCTCCAGGTTCCTACAACAGCCAGGCACATGGCAGTAAATGACCAGAGTGAGTCTGGCTAGGGCTTGGTGAAACCTGAGGCAGACTGAGGCTGTCTTCCCTGGGTGTGCTAGTAAAATCACATTGTCTCTGTCAGTCTCTGGCCCTTAGTCCTTATGTCCCCGATTTATTCATAGCATTTATAATTTCCTATAGCTATTTTGTGCAAGTGTGTGTATACATGTATGTGTGCTCCCTGGGTGCACATGGGGTGCAGGTATGCATGCACATGCATGATCCTCTCTATCAGAGCTCATACTGTCTTATTTTGGAATGATAGGCATGAGTTATCCCCCTCTGCTTCTTCACGGGAAAGAACTGGTTTTGTACCAGTGTCATTTGCCTGGCACACCATAGCTGTGCTTTGTACCAGGGATGAATAAAGGTGAAGGTATGTGTATGTACATGTGTAGTTGTTTGTATGTGGAGGTGCATGTGTATGTGTGGAGACACCCAGAGGTCAGCCTTGAGTGGTGTTTTTGAGGCAGGGCTGCTGTGGGATGTCGTTCTGTATGCTGTGAGTATGTGTTGCTCTGATTGGTTGATAAATAAAATGCTAATTGGCCAGTAGTGAGGCAGGAAGTATAGGCAGGGTGAGCAGCCTAGGAGAATTCTGGGAAGAGGAAGGCTGAGTCAGGAGTCACCAGCCAGACACAGAGGAAGCAAGATGACAAGGCAGAACTGAGAAAAGGTACCAAGCCACGTGGCTAAACATAGATAAGAATATGGGTTAATTTAAGTGTAAGAGCTAGTCAGTAATAAGCCTGAGCTAATGGCCAAGTAGTTATCATTAATATAAGCTTCTTAATGATTATTTTATAAGTGGGCCACAAGACTGCGGGGGCTTGGTGGGACCAGAGAAACCCTCTGACTACACAGGGTTTCTCACTGGTCTGGCTGGCCTGCAAGGCCCAGGAATCTGCCTGCTAGGTGCTGAAATTACAGGTGTGTGCCCATGTTTATCTCCTGGCCAGGCATTCAGAGAGGAGGGACATAAGGTTCTTCATGCTCCATTGCCCCCTTCCTTATGTCCCAGGGCCAGATGTTAGACAGACATTTCCCTTGTCACACACTGGGACCTTGAATTTAGATTCAGCCTCATGCTGGGTCTATGTCTATACAGTTTGATGGAGATCTAGCCTGTCAGGGTGTGTATTTTTTAAAATGCTCTTCTACACCACCCTCTGGCTCACCAGCTACCTGTTAAGAACTGAAAACCTGAAATATTTCTGTAGCACCCATACCTGTGCACTCAGACTGCACTGACTACCTAGTGTGTGTGTCTCTCTCTTTGTTTTTGTATCTTCAGTATAATGGTGATCCTACTTTTTTTTGGGGGGGTGACCTCCTCATGTGACTCATTGTCAGGCTTGAGAGCTCTTTGTGATTTAGCAGAGTTCATATTAGTAACTGTTGAGAACGTTACAAAGGCCCAGCTAGGACTTGCTTCTCTGTGTATTTTTAGCCTTAACATACACCAAAGTACTAGAATTTATGTCTTTACTAGTCCTGTGGGAAATTTCTCAACAAGTACTAGGACCGACCCCCCCCCCCCTCATCTCTCTCTTTCTTTTTTTGAGACTGGATTTTATATAGTTCAGAATAGACTCAACCTTATAACTATTAATTGCTGATGACCTTGAACTCCTGACCCTCCTGCCTCCACCTCCCAAGTCCTGAGATCACAAATGTGCACACCACACTTGGCTAGGACCTTTCCCCCACTTCTTCCATAGTTATTTTTGTTATTTCTGTCCTCAGATTATTAGTTCATATTTTTAAGGGAAGAAAGCATGAACTTGCTGACATTTTAAAATTATGATAAAGTAGATACAACATGAAATTTGATACCTTAATCCCTTTTGTTTTTCAGTGATGGGAACTGAACCCAACTTTTTAGCTAACAGTATGCAAACATTATGCCAATGTATCCCAACCCCAACTCATCTCAACCGTTACTAAATGCACGCACACACACACACACACACACACACACACACACACACACACACATTGTTGTACACCATGACTACTGTCTTCTCAACTCTTTACCATGCATGAAATTCTGGACCTTTTAGAAACTAGTTCCCTATTCCCGGCCAACTCTGGCAGTCATCACTCTGCTTTCTGCCTCTGTGCAGATGACCTCGCTAGTACTTCATGGAAGTGGAGCATCTCTCATGTGTCCTTCTGTAAATGGCTTTATATTACCTAATGTGGTGTCCTTGAGTTTCAATCATGTAGCATGTGTCAGAATTTCCTTCCCTTTGAAGACTGAATTATATCCCGTAGGATAGCCTACATTTTGCTTATCCATTCATCTCTCAGTGAATGAATGGGTTCCTGTCCCGTTCTGCCAATTGTGAGTAATGCTGTTACATACATAGATAACACAAACATCAGCTAGAGTTCTTACTTTCAATTATCTGGGATAGATATGCATGTGATAGTCAATTTACATTGTCAACTTGACTGGATTTGAAATCGTCTAGTGCTAATGCTGTGACCTTTTAATACACTTCCTCAGGTTGTGGTGACTCTCAACCATAAAATGATTTCCCTTGCTACTTCGTAACTGTAATTTTCTACTGTTACGAGTCATAATGTGAATATTTTTGGAGATAGAGGTTTGCCAAAGGGGTCAAAACCCACAGCTTGAGAACCGCTGACCTAGAGGGTTAGTGTTTTTTTTTTAAATATTTTGATAAACTGTTCTGTTTTCTATTATAGCTGCACTATTGTCCATTCCCATCAGCAGTGAGATTTAATTTTAACAGTGGGGTTTATTTTCCCTGCATCCTCTGTAGCACTTGTTAAGTTTTTATTGTTGTTTGTTTGTTTGTTTTCAGTCTGAGGGACATGGGGTGCCGTTTCACTGTGGTTCTATTTGTATTTTCCTAATAATTTGTGACATTCATATTAGTTCATGTGCTCTCGGTCATTTATAGATCTTCTGTGCAGAAGTGTTCATTCAAGTGCATTGCTCATTGGGATCAGTTCACTTTGTGTTGTTGAGTTATAGGAGTTCTTTATATAGTCTAGAATTTATCACATGCTTGACTTGCACACATTTCTCTCCTTTGTGGCTTATCTTTTCACTCTATTGGCTCTTTTGTTTGACTCAGGGAAGTTTTTATTTGTTTATTTTCTCCTTTTTATTTAAAATTTGTTTTTCATACAATATATTCTGACATGTTTTCCCTCCCCCAACTATAGCTCCTTCCCACCTCCCTACCCACCCAACTTCATGTTCTCTTTCTCTCTCCCTCTCTCTATCAGAACAAACACAAAAACACAAAAATGAAAATCAAAACAAACAAAAACACAGTAAGACAAAAAGTGCTGAAATGAAACACAAAACCCACAAAAAAAGAAAAAGAAAACCTATGGAGTTTGTTTAGTGTTGGCCAAGGACTCCTGGGCTTGGGGCCTGCCCTGAAATGTGCTAGATATACCCAGTGACACTCCATTAGAGAAAACAGAATTTTCCTTTGCCAGCAGGTATCAGCCGCAATTAGCTTCTTGTTTAGGGTGGGGCTCTATGTCCACGTCTCCCTCTCAGTGCCAGGTCTTCTTAAAGCCGAACTGTGCAGGCTCTGCATGCTGTCACGGTCTCGGAGTTCAGATGGGCATCGGTCCTGTTGCGTCTGGAAGACACGGTTTCCTTGAAGTTGTCCATCACCTCTGGCTTTTCCAAGCCTTCTGCCTCCTCTTCTTTAAAGATCCCTGAGCCTTGAGGGGAGGGTTTGATGAAGACATTCCATTTAGGACTGAGTGATCCAAATCTCTCACTCTCTGCACATTGTCCAGTTGTGGGACTCTGCGTTAATCTATATTAATTCCCATCTACTGTGAGAAGAAGCTTCTCTGATGAGGGTTGCGTGGATCACTGATCTATGGACATAGGAGTCATTTTATTGCTGTCTTCCTTTAGCAAAATAGTAGTCAGTTTTCTCCTAAGCTCATGATCTCTCTAGTCTCATCTTCTTGGCCATTTCAGTAGTGTCAGGTATTTTAAAACCATTGAGTCTGATTTGTGCTCCTGAAATACTCTTGTGTATGGGGGCCTACCAGGGGTCACACCCTTAAAAAATTAAAACTAGTTCTCTCTCTCTCTCTTGTGCCGACCTCCTTGCTCCATGCTTGAATCTTGTCTGACTTGAACTTTCAAAATTCCTGTGCATGCTGTCATAGCCCCTGTGAGTTTATATGTGCAAATGCTAGTTGTATCCAGAAAACACTGTTGTGTTGTCATCATCTACTGGAAGTTTCTCTGATGAGGGTGGAGATTTGCACTACTCTATGGGTACAGCAATAAGTCATTAGGAGTCAGTCTTAATATTGTGTCCATTTAACAGAATAATAGTAGTAGGTTCTCTCCCAAAGCCTATGACCTATCTAGCCACAGGTTCTTGGACCCAATAACAGTGCCAGGTGTGGATTACATCTTCTAGAGTGAGCCTTGAATCAAATCAGAAAGTGTGTGATTACTTCCATAACATCCATGCCATATTGCACCAGTAGGCATATCCTGCCAGGCCAATTGTTATTGCAGCTCCTGGGGTTTGCAGCTGGATAAGTATCTTTACCAGCTGTGCATCTGACAGAGGACTAGTACCTTGAATATATGAAGAACTCAAAAAAGTAAACATCAAGGATATAAACAACTGGGCGGTGGTGGCACACGCCTTTGATCCCAGCACTTGGAAGGCAGAGGCAGGCAGATCTTTGCGAGTTCAAAGCCAGAGCTGGTCTACAGAGCTAGTTCCAGCATAGCCAAGGCTACACAAAGAAATCCTGTCTCAAAAAACAAACAAACAAGCAAAAAACAAGAACAAAAAACAAACAATGAAAAGAAAGAAAGAAAACAACAATCTAATCTAATTAAAAGTTGGAAAATGGAACTAGAGAGTTCTCAAAAGATGAAATGCAAATGAATGAGAAATAGGTTTTGGGTTTTTGTTTGTTTGTTTGTTTTAGTGCTAAACCTTTTTAGCCATCAGGCAAATGCAAATCAAAACAATTTGAGATTTCATCTTGCCCCAGTCAAAGTGATTAAGATCTTTTAAATGGCAACAAATGCTGGCATAGATGTGGAGAAAGAAAAAAATTATTCACTGCTGGTGGGGGTGAAAACTAGCACAGTCACTATGGAAATCAGTGTGGAGGCTCCTCAAGTGGCTAGAACTAGATCTTATCACATGACCCTGCCTTACCACTGTGGTGGTGTGAATGAGAATGCCCCATAGGCTCATATGTTTGCATGCTTAGTCCCCAGTCTAGAAGGATTAGGAGGTATGGCCTTGGTGGATGAGGTGTGGCCTTGGTGGATGAGGTGTGGTGCTGAGGGTGGGCTTTGAGGTTCCAAGCCCAGTTTCTCTCTCTGCCTGCTGCCTGTGGGTCAGGATGTAAGGCTCCCAGCTGCTTCTCTATCACTGTGTCTGCCTCCCACATAACTGCTGTTTCGGCCATGCACTCTCTTGGTGCCCCCTTCTTTCTTCGTCCTCTCCTGGCCCCCTCGCTCTCAGTTATGTCTTTTTCTTCCTCTCTTCCTCTCTTGCTCTCCCCTGCTGTCTCATGGCCCAGTCCAGTCTGCAGGCCATGCTCAGTTTACTACTTTCCCTCCTCTGGAATCTTCCAGATGCCTCTGGCTGTTCTCTCCCTCATGTATGCCATAAAAACCTCCCCCTCAAGCTTACCTCGGAGCGGTCATGTCCTCACTTTATACATTTACCTTATAAAATTCACTGTAAGTTAGTACTATTACAAGTAAAAAATATATTTAATACCCCGATCCTTAAGCCTTAGTCCAGCCTACCTCCAACATGCTTGAAACACTTCAGTTAGCCTACAGTTGGGCGACATTATGAATACAGAGTCTACTTTCTAGTAGGTGTTGACTATCTCTTGGGATTTGTTGGTTATGGTACTTTAAGGGAAAATAGAGTCGAGCATGGTGCTGGAAAGAGGGATTTGACTGAAAGCATCTCACTTTCCCGTGATAGTAAAGTTGAAAAAAAAAATAGTAAGTGGACCATCTTAAACCAAGAGATGTCTGTGCACACACAAATGTGAACCCCAGTTCTCAAAAAAAGGAAGGTACGTACCGATGTGGATCAGGGAGGCAAGGCAGGATGGAGAACCTAAGTGAGGAGAGAGGCTGTGTGGGGAGGGGTACAGAGGCCCCGACAGCAGCTGGGAAGGAAGAATAATAAATACGTGAAAGAGAGTGGAAGCGGGGCTCTGACTAGTGTTAGAGGGGGTACAAGTGGGGAGATGAACTTGGGATTCTAGATCTAACTTGGAAGAGCCAGTGTGACCTTATAGCTTCTGACACATGTCGCTCATCATCAAATATTAAATATATATGTGAAGAGGATACACACAGAGTCAAAAGCCAGGTCTACATAGCTCTTCTCTCCATTTTATTCCAACCCTAGACACCCAAGGCCTTTTCCCATCACCAAGAGGCCTTTCCAGTGGTCCTGTCATACCTACCCAAAGACTTCCATGTGTACCTCAACCTGTGGGTCATGACCCCTCAGGGGTCAAAGGATCTTTTTATGGGGGTCACATAACAGATATCCTGCATATCAGATATTTGCATTACAATTCATAGCAGTAGCAAAATTACAGTTATGAAGTAGCAATGAAATAATTTTATGGCTGGGGATCACCACATGAGGACCTGTGTTAAAGGGTCGCAGCATTAGGAAGGTTGAGAACCACTGATCTATACTCTACTTCAGTGGTTATTGCATGTGGGGGAATGTGGGCACAGGTTTTTTTTTTTTTTTAAATCAAGTGTGACTCCACCTGGTGGAGGAACAGGCTACCTTATATTCATGCACTATGGATGGGTTTCCAGGTGGATGAAGAAACCTTTCCTTCACTTTCCTGAACCCTGTCTTCCAGATACCAAGACCACTCACCCTGCTACTCTCGGTGGTTCACTGTTCAAACGTCAGGCCTTGGGAAGTACAGACCCCAAGCCTGAAGGCACCCTGGAGGGGGGGTTTCCCCAGGGAGACCCCCCTGCAGGGTAGCACTATTAGCCTTAGTGACATCTGTGTCCTGATTTGGACAGGCTGAGGTGCTCTTTAACTTCCTCCTGCTCTTGACTCAAGCCAGGATGCTTTTGTTCATCTTTGAGGCTGCTGAGTCAGGCACCTAATGCCTGGATATTGTTTTCCTGCAGTCAATGAGAGACTGAGCCTGGAGCCGGGAGAGCAAGACAATAAGGAAACAAACGTGGGGTCTTCTGTAGTTCTAGGACATCACCATGCTGGGCCTAGTTCCTGAACAGGCAGGGCAGTCTCAGACGTCTGCCTGAATTTTCTTATTTTTAAGGATGCAAAGAGGCATGTGATAAAATCTGCAGTAGAAACATCAAGTGAGTCTGACTTTTCCCAACCAAACTGCCAAAACTTTCAGAGATGCTGTGTGCACGGTATTGCTCACAACTGAATGTTGGCCAAAGTTAAGAGCCGTGGAATGAGCAAATTAACAGCTAACACGAGATAAAACATTGAATCCTAAAACCGTAGAGTTGGTTAAGCAAGGATTTCTTCCACTCTCTCTTTGGCAGGATTACCAGGAGAGCAGCCTCTTGGCTGGCATTTACCCAGTGCTTACTGTCTGCCAATTCTTATGTAAATTACCTGACCTGTATGTAATATTTCATTCAGCTCTCACCATAATCTTAAGAGGGCCACTCCCATCATGCAGAGTAAGGAACTCAGGGTTAGAGATGAAGTCACTCCCATACAGTGACCCAGTATCTTAGTTTGCTTCCTGTTGCTGTGATAAAGAACACTACCAAAAGCAACCTGGGGAGGGAAGAGTTTCTTTGGCTTACTCATGTCTGGAGACATAGTCCATTGAAAGATGCTAAGGCAGCATAACTCAAGGCAGGAGCTGAAGCAGAAGCCATAGAGGAGTAATGCTGATTGGTTTGATTTCGATGGCTTGCTCAGCTTGCTTTTTAAAAATACAATGCAGGACCACCTTCCCAGAGGTGGCGCCACAGTGGCCTGTGCCCTTTCACATAACATTAATCCATAACATGTTCCATAGACTTGCCAACAGTCCAATCTGATGGAGATGTTTTTCTCAGTTGAACTTTCCTCTTTTCAAATGACTCTCTAGCTTGAGTCTAGAGCCAAAAAACTCTAACCAACATACCCAGTTAAACACCAAAACATGGCATGTCTAGGAGTGTGCTGTTCCAAATCTGGCTCTTCCTATCACTTGTCTTGAGCTCTTCTGTGAGTTGCTGACAGCTTTGGTGGGTAAAACTTTTGCTTCAGTAAATGCTTTGGGAAAAGAGTTCCAGAGGGAAACTTTTTTAGCGATTCAAGGTGGCTCTAGGCTTACGTGTCAGATACAGACCAAGAATGGAGCTGTGAGAGGAGTATTCTGAGGGCTTATGCGATAACTCCAAGGAAACAAGACAAGAGTCTTGTGACCCCAGTTTCTTCAAAACACAGAATTGTTCTTGAGATGCTTTCGTGCTCCTCCCAGGTGTAGCAGAGAAGAGTGAGTTTACTTCAGAGTGTTCATTACAGCTGGATATTGTTATTTGTTTATACACCTCTCTGGAAAAATGTATTTTTGCCACATGCAGCTTGTGTACAATGAGTGACTTGTCCCTGTAATTGGACACTTTACTCATGTGACTCCTCTTAACCCTCAGAGTATAAATGTCTGATGCTCTAAATAAAGTTGGCAATCGCATGAGACTTTAGTTGGTCTCTTTCATCGGCCCCAGTCTCCCAGGTCCCACGACCCATTAGAGCAGTAAACAACAGGACACATAATAACCTAGGTACCCTGTCCTTATTCCCAGGTGACATTGCAGGCCGCTGTGACTTCTGTTTATAAACAAGAAAGCCATGACTAATGGTGCTTTGTCCTTTTGCCTATGAGAACCTATCTGCCAGCAGATTCTTTTAGTAAGTAGCCCATGGAATGGCTGACACTAAGTTCCTATTTTGAGAAGGAAAAAATCAGCACATGTATTCCCAGCCTAAGGTCAATTCTTTACTTTTCTATATGTGTCCTCGTCTTTACCTCCAATTGTGAGCCCTTCTGTGCCATGGCTCTTATCCAGGCCAACTGGCTGCTGGTGAAATAGAAGTCGGTTAATTAAGGGACAAAAAATGTCTTCCTGCAGGATCCAAAGGAGACTTCAGACATCAGGGCAATCGCTTCTTCTGTCACCTTGGATTCTGCAGATGGAGCCTTTGACATTTTCTCCTGAAGACCCATCAGCCTTTAAACCCGAGGCTGCTCAGTCTTTTGTTCTCATGGAGACTGGAGACAGATTTACCGGAACTGCTGTGACTGAGGGGGTGGTTGGAAAGAGGCTGGCATTTAGTTCAGACGGCATGGTCGTGCTCTTCTTTCCTAGTGGCGTAGAGTTTGATGCAGTACCCAGGTATGTCCAACCTTGTTGGATAAAGTGATAAAACCAACGTATCAGGCAGGAGCTGACGTCACCATGGGGGCTTTCAAGTTCCTCATCTGCCCCCCACCCCCCAGCTTTTCACTGCCAGGAGAAAATGATCATAAACTTGAAGACTGTCGGAAGCTTTCTGGGGTTTTCCCAGAAAGGTAAGGTAAATGGATTTCTCTCTCATTCCTCTCCTGTGAGTTTCCTGACAAGTTCTGACTGATTTGGTTCCAAGAGTTGAGTCTATTCTGGGATTGATAACACACACACACACACACACACACACACACACACCAAAACAAGTTTTTTGCGTGGTCATGTAACCAAAGCAGCTGACTGCTTTCAAGTGGAAACAGAGAGAAGCCGTGGATGAGAAACAGGACATATTAATTTAGCCTTACAAATGTGCCCTTTTCGAACGCCAGCATTACTCACACTTGGCGTTGACTGCATGAGGCCTGAGTCTGCTCAAACACCATGGCTCTGAACTGTCCTTTCCATTAGAGGAGGGCTTTCCAGCTAGTGACATGCTCCAACTCTGCATGCATGTCCAGATGTAACCCAAATCCTAACGGTTACAGGAAAGCCAACAGCTCCACCATAGAAGTGGTGCATTCCTGATGCCTCAGCAAGGGGATATGCCCAGATAAACATGAGGGGATCTTATATTTGGTGCATGTTGAGGGAGGAGGGGGCTTAAAGCGGGGAAATGTAAAATTTCAGGGAAACCGTTTCTGTCTTCTAGCCGAGATGAGGTTGGAACCTGAGCCAACCTTCTCTAAGGACATTTTCCCTCTCGAGAAATGTTCCAGTTGTGATAGGAAGTAGAAAATGGCTTCTTTTAAGGCCACAGACGAACGTCTTTCACCTTCCCTGCTGTGCCTATCTTGACTTACCCACTTTTAGTACAAATGGGGGACCCAGGGGGGAGTCATCCCGTGATTTTCGTCCTGTCTCTACACCAACAACTTCCATCTTTGAGTCTCTGCCCCAGAGTCTGGCACTTTTTGCTCAATTTCGACTCGTTTCTCATGTCTCACAGCCACCTTGAACTTGCACTCAAAGCCAACTCTTGCCTTTTTTTTTTTTTTTAAACCTTCTTCCTGTACTCCCATCTCAGCCCCTGGCTCTTCCATCCATTTCGTGTTCTATCCTGGAAGCCACCCTTACCCAGCCTCATTCTCTGATTCCCACTTTCATTACCATATCCAGGAAGTATATTTTCTCCAGGCCCCGCCTTATTCCCACAGGGTAACTGGCTGTGCTGCTGCCCACCTCACTGAAGTTCTGTTCATCGTCTACTGATGGGGTCTTCTCGCTTCTCTGTCTGCCCCTGGACCACTCCTACATCTACACTCCCAGTTCCAAAAGACAAGACTTTCTAAAACATAATTCAGAATGTGCCACGAGGCTATCTATAGGCCTCTGGATAAGTTACATGACCTTTCACTTGGCCCTGGGGGTTTAGCATGATGGGATGGCTCACTTCTCCACCATGACCAGAGTGTACATTAGCTTGCTAGCAGTTCCTCAAAGGCCCTGAGCTCTCCTGTCTCACACCTTTTGCTCTTTCAGGGATGGTTGGTTCTGACCTTACCCCACTCACATACAAACTCTATTCCTGTCTTCCTCTCTCATCTTTCAGATCTCAGCTTAAATTTCCTTAGAGCCCAGGGACATTTGTGCCCTACTCCATCCCCGCTCTCATTTCCTCCGTAATATTTAATATGATTTGGGTGTGTGTATCCTCTGCATGTGTGCCTAGGTACGCATACGTGTGTGGTTCATGGTTATAGAGACCAGAGGTCACTCTCAGGTGTTGTTCCTTGGGTGCTGTCCACCTTGATTTTTATTTGTCTCACCCATTAGTCTAGACTGGCTGGCCAAGGAGTCCCGAGATCTACCCGTTTTCACCTTCCCTGTGCTGGCGTTAACAGGAGTGGACCACCATGCTCAGAGTTTTTGTGGGGATCCTGGTGATTGAACTCAGGTCCTCATGCCCTCATGGCAGGCACTTTTCTGATTGAGCAATCTCACGATCTGTGTATATCCTGTATCTATTTGCTTAATACTTGATTTGTAGTCTACCTTCCCATATCCATGTTTCCAGCACAGCTAGGTTTTATTTACTAAGGCAGGAGGAGCGTCTATTGTGTCCAGGCACATAACAAGTCCTGAAATTTTAGTACAGACAAGAGCCACTGAATAAGAAAAATAGTATTTCCTTTGAATTTAGGGCATTTAAGGAATTTGACAATATTTTTTAATTTAAAAATGATTATTATTGTTATTATGGTTGGAGTGAGTAGCCTGATTGTGGAGTTTAGAAAATTCTTTTACACAGTTGGTTCTCTCTGTGAGCTCCAGGGGTTGGACTTACAGGGCTTGAAGGACAAGCATATCCAAGCATATCATATCCAACCCCCCCCCATCCCCCACCCCACCCCCGCATGCGCACGATCTTGCCAGCCTGAGTGTCTTAAATATCTTCAGAGAGGAGCTTAATGTTCCCACTCAGATGCAGATGCAGACTTCCCAGGCAGACCAGAGAGCTGGCAAGCAACTGTGGACTTGGAATCTGCAAGCACCCCATCCCCCAAGCACACATTCCCTCTCCTGTCCCAGTTCTTTCCTAGCCCAGGGAAGGGTTCTGGTGAGCTCCAGGACTGCCAATCTCATGCATGTCCACTTCCCATGTTAGATTGTGTAATTCATTCCTCATGAAGACAATGGAGAAGAGAGAATATTGTACTAGCATAAAAATTTTTGGTGACCAGCTTTGGGAAACAAAACACCATTTAACTTTAGAACATCAGTTTAAGAGGGTGCATGTGTTCCAAATCCTAATAACCAACATATTCACCTAAAATTGCTCATAACTAAACTCTAAAATGGGAGTTCATCTGTTTTCTGTTTTATATGAATTTGCGAAACCGTGGTGACTCACCACCCCCAGCCACACCCCTTCTTACTCGCCTCTTGAATCCTGGTTAGCATGTGCTAGACAACGTTGGATGCTGACTAGATAATTTATTCACACAGGGATTGCATTTATTTGCATTGAGGCAGAACCAGGAAACAATTTCCTGTCTATATTTGGAATAGACTTCCTGTCTACTGGGGAAGAACTGTGAACATTGTTTGGAACCGTTCTGTGGCTTTCCCCAGCCTCCTGGGCTGTTCCTGCGATGGGAGCAGTAATGGGTAACCTGGCTGGTGAGGTCAGGACAGTAGCCCTTTCCCTGGGCTGCATTTCTGGGGCTAGGGAGCTGTATTGGAAAAGGAAAGGTCTCCTTCCCTCTGCCTCTCATATCCTTATGCTGAGGCTTGGCGGGCACTGAAGGGTGCCTGGGTAGCCTCTACTCCCCTCCTCTCCTCTCCTCTCCTCTCCTCTCCTCTCCTCTCCTCTCTTCTTTTCTTTTTTTCTTTTTGAGACATGGTTTCTTTGTGTAACAGCCCTGGACCTTGCTTTGTACACCAGGCTAGCCTCGAACTCACAGAGATCTGCCTGCCTCTGCCTCCTGCATGCACCACGACCTCTGCAGCCGCTCATGCAGCCTCTAAGCTCCCTGCTTTAGGCAGGCCACACGTCCACAGGGATGCCAGGCCAGCTGAGGCAAGTCTCTGTTTCCTAGCTTCCATTTTTTCCCTGTCACTCTTCGATGGGTGCCTTAGTCAGACTCTTGCGGGTCTCACGGTTCATGAATCACTATCCGTTTGGCTCCCCAGAAAGTCAGTGTATCACTTAAGGTTCCTGGTCGGCTCTTTATGTGGTTCCCACCAGACTCTCTCTTAAAGTTTCAGGAATTGATACTGTACTTTAAATCACTTCTTCCTCCCCCCTCCCTTCCTTCCTATCTTTTTTTTTTTAAATTGAGTCAGGGTTTCATCATGTAGCTCTGACTGAAACTCACTATGTAGTCCAAGCTGCCCTCAAACTGGTGTTTCCCCGACTCAGCCAACCAAGTGCTGGGATGGCAGGTCTACGTCGCCACACCCTGCTTAAAGTGTTTCTTTCATAATCAACTTTGGATGTACCTGTGTATAACATGTTTGTAAAACGAATCTGACACCGGGATCACAGAGATGTAAGTCAGGGTTTGCCATATCTGAAAAACAAAAACTAGTGTTTTCTACATTCTAGATTTTTCAAGGAGACTTAGGCAAACTCCCTGAGGAATTTCATGAGACAGTTTTACCTTAAGTCAACTCCGTCAAAAGAAGAGTCATGCATCCTGTCTCTGTGGGTAGGGTTTTGTTCTTTTCTTGGTAATCATTCCAATAGTTTCATGATACTTTGCTCTCAAAACTTATTTTATTCTTACCACTGAAGGAGAGAAGGTCTGGAAGGACTGGGTCGTTTCTGAGAATCTCAGAGAGTCTTAAGCTGAGGGAGAGAACAAGCATGATGCTCCCATCTCTCCCTTCTGCTTTTCTCAATTGCTTGCAGAACCCACAATTTCCTCCTGAGAAGTTTCTGTTGCAGCTTCTGGCCGAACAGCCTTTTCCATTATTTCTGCACTAAGAGGGTCTCATTTGATTCCCTCCTGGATAGGATTCGGGTGCAGAGACTGGTCTAAAAGCAGAGGGGGCAGATAAAATAAATTGAGTTATTGCATTAAGAAAAAACAGTTTTGTCTGTAGTAGCCTAAACTTTAAATGAGAAGAGAAGCAAGGATTAAATTTAAATTTTCCCATTAAATTTCAAATCACAGACAGCTTGAGCAGGTCTGTGCATGGTGCTAGGGGTGAGGGTGATGTCATTGTCCCTACACATTTGTTCGTTTGTGTGTTTTGCCTTCTTTAAGTTAAAGGCATTTCTCTTTGAAGCGAAGTCACCTCTTCTGGGCTCTGTGCAAGGCTGCAAGACTAACTCTGGCATATCCCTGGACAGTCACGGAGAAGAGACTCAACCCTGGCTCCGTCAGGCAGGGGCTACAGCTTCCACGCTTTTGTCTCCAACCCTGGCAACAAGATTGTCTTTTCCTAAATGCAGTAAAAACGGCAATAATAAACATCCCCAATGAAAGGAACAGTGTGTGGGGCGCCGCGGATGTCTTAAAAGAGGAAATTCCTGGTGTTATATCAGACTTTGGAAAGCAACAATATACAACAACAACAAAAACCAAGCAAACCATACTGACAATTATCTCTATTTTTACTGCCCAAAGCCTTTGAAGTTTGAATTTAAGAAGCCCTGGTCAACTGCGTTCATTAATTGATCAGAACGGAAAATCACGTTTGCACTGGAAAACGATTGGAAAATGTAGGGGAACTTCATTTTAGATGTTTTCTAAGCTGGTTCAGGCAGCTGGGTCCCATTTTGTTTGTTCAAACAGGTTCTCAGTGTTCCAAACCAGCTCCAGCTGCTTGTCCTAATTGTATTTCAGAACCAGAACCTGTTTGTCTTTTTTGGGGAGGAGTGGGGTACTTTTGGAGAATGAATACTGAAATCTCACTGGTTTTTTGTTTTTTTTTTTTTTTTTTTTTTTAACATCCACACTCTCCTTTCCCTGAGTGTCCACCTTGGGAAAGTGTGGCTGAGCATGGGCTCCGGGCACGCTGTGCAGTCATGACTAGGACAGGCATGCCAGAATCCCTCAAATGACTCTCAGTATGGGCCAGCCTCCTTCCCGACTTGTGTTCAGCATGAGCTGTACAAATGTCTCTTCATATTGGGAGATTATTGTTTTGTTTTAGAAATGACAGAACTGCTGTTGGGCATGCTGGCACACACCCATAATTTCAGCAATCAAGATGATAGTGCTTGGCAGATCGAAGCAGAGTGAGTTTGTGTGTGCGCCTGCAAGCTCACACATAAAAGCAAAATGCTTTTAGTGAGAAGCCTCAGATAATGGTGTAAAAAGGCCCCCAAAAGCAAAAAGAAGTGATTGTACTTAATCCATTAGGCTCCAATAACATACACAGAGAGAAATGGAGGGAGAGAGGGAGGGAGGGAGGGAGGGAGGGAGGGTGAGGGTGAGAGGCAGCTGAGAGTTCTCAGGGTGGACAGAATAGAAACCATAGGCGCAGAGATAAAGGAGGCAGTGAGGCCTGGGAAGAGCTGAAGTGTGGTGGTATTGTGTTCCCCAAAATATTGTGTACCTTAATAAACTTATCTGGGGTCAGAGAACAGAACAGCCACAAGATACTTAGGCTAGAAAATATTAGCACACGCCTTTAATCCTAGCATTCCAGAGACAGAAATCCCTCTGGATCTCTGTGAGTTCAAGGCCGCATTGGAAACAGCCAGGCATGGTGACTCATGCCTTTAATCCCAGAAAGCAGCCTTTAATCCCAGGGAGTGGTGGTAGAAAGCAGAAAGGTTTATAAGGCGTGAGGACCAGAAACTAGCAGCATCTGGCCTGGTTAAGCATTTGGCCTGGTTAAGCATTTTGGCTGGTTAAACATTCGGGCTTCGAGCAGCAGTTGAGCAGAGAGCCATTGGGATGAGGACACAGAAGCTTCCAGTCTGAGGAAACAGGACCAGCTGAGAGGACCTGGCAAGGTGAGATAGCTGTGGCTTGTTCTGGTACTCTGACCTTCCAGCATTTACCCCAATAACTGGCCTCTGGGTTTGATTTTATTAATAAGAACTTTTAAGATTCATGCTACACTGAAGGTGAGAAGTTGTAGGTCCTGGTTGCCGGAAGGATCCCAGGAAGTGGCGGAGGACAGGGAGAGACCGCTGTTCCCATTGTCACTGCTCAGAAACATGTAAGTAAGCTCAGCCAACCACACTGAGCAGAGATAAAAACCTCAAAGATGAGTTCAATTCACACGGCATGCAAAACTGTGAACCAGTGAATGATTGCCACTCTAAGGCATGTAAGTGCTGGGGGATTACTACACAGCAGTAGAGAGCTAATGCACTATGAGGAGCAGGGTCTGTGTTTTGTTGTTTTTTTATCTTAATTCTCCGTTGGCTATCCTTCCCTGTAAGTATGTACATTTCTCATTGACTCACATATGCAATTATGTACATTTCTCCTTCACATTTTAAAAAATGTTCCAATATGAAAATTTCATAATAGGCAAATGCTGTAAATTATTCAGCATATTTGCTATCACTTGACATTTAAATGATTTCTAAAATTATTGCTAATGCAGGCAATGCTTTATGAATTTTTCCACCCATTGCTTTCATTTATGAGGGTGGAATTGCCTAGCCAAAGGAATTAGAGATTTTAGAGATTTTAAGTGTGTGTGTGTGTGTGTGTGTGTGTGTGTGTGTGTGTGTGTGTGCGCACTCGCACATTTATGCCAGGGCACATGCATGGAGATCAGAGGACAATTTGTAGAAGAAGGTTCTTTCCTTCTGCCATGTGGGTTCTAGGGCTCAAACTCAGATCATTAGGCTTGGTGGCAGGTGTACCCCTGGGCCAGCTCACCAATTCTAATTTTAAAGGCAAATCCTATTAGCTCATTTATGACCTCTTTGAAATTTGCCTCCATTTGAAGTCAGGCAACTAAAAGGCAGTTGGGAAGTGGTAAAGGACAGCTTTCATGAGACCAGCAAAGGATACTGTATGTGAGAACAGGGTGAGTTCCTGTGATAGGGGCAGTTAAAGCTTGGAGGAGGCTGCAGCTGCCATAGAACCTGGAGAAATTTCTCCATGTCTGAAAGCCATTTTTTAGAAATGAATTTGATGGACAGAACTGATGAACATAATTACTAAAAGAGTATGAAAATACCCAGGGGGACTTTCCAGCAAGAAGGCCAACTAGGGTCTGCCTCTGTGTGACCCTGAGAAGAGGCTGAACAAGAAGATATAGATGGTGTCAAGGAAAAAAGAGAGGCAGGGCTTCAAAAATTCACAAAGGTAGTGAGTGACAGGACACCTGCAAACTGTGGGGACCATGACTGTATCCAGTTGGGAAGAAGGGTGCGGAACACAGCTCCAGCCCTGAGGTCCCCTGGTGGGTGGAAGGGAAGCAGCAGCCCTAATCCAATGGGATCCAGTCCTCTCCAGGGTAAAGAGATGCCCACCAAGTCAGCTGGAAGCAGTTTTTCAGGAGAAACGACGCCCCTACTCCTGTTCACCTGCTTTTTTATAATAAGCAAAAAGTCTAGAATGTTAGGATTCTGCCACTCCAGCTATATGACCGCATATTGCACAGTTCAGTGCCATGCATGTGGGTCTTACATCTTACATCATCAGTGCACTGTGTGATTTCACAAATGCATGCAGCGTGATCACATCATCAGCGCATACGTGGCATAGGTCCATAGGCCCACCTGCCCATCTGCAGGGGGAATCCTTAAAAGCCGGACACAGACTCCTTCCCCCTCTCTGCATATGCCTCTTCCCAGGCCTGGTCACTCTCTTCTGTCCCCACCCCCTCCTAATAAAGCTCTGATACTGGGTTTTGTAGTGCCTTATGACCTTTCCACACGCTAACAGCGCCACTTGTTATTATTTAAGACCAACGTTGGTGCCGTGACTTGGAGTCTCAAATCCAGCTAAGGGCTTTCAGGAGACAGTGGTCCTCTGGATGGGTCGGCAATGGAGAGGAATTAGAAAAACAAATGCCAACCACTGCCAGCGAAGATGTGGGCAAAGAAGAAGCCTTATTCATTGCTGATGGGGATTTAAATTGATGCTTCCAATGGGGGAAATCAGTGTGATGGTTCCTCAATAAAACATAAACTACCACATGGTCTGGCTATACGGTCTTAGATGTATGCCCAAAGGACCCTAAGTCAGCATGCCACTGAGATGCTTACACATCTTTGTTCATTCTGCACTATTCACAGTAGCCAAAATGGCTTAGAGGTCCACCACCAGGCAAATAGCCAGAGAAAGTATGGTACTACATACGCACAACGGAATTGTGTTCAAGTGTAAAGAATGCCAATATGATATTTACAGGAAATGTATGGAAGTGGAGAAGACTATGTTAGATGAAATAAGTCAGACTCAAAGTGACAGATGTTTCCTCTTGGATGTGATCTATGTTCATATAGTATATGTCTATAACATGTGATATGAGAGATCTACGACATGAATATGTACAAAGGCAACTGTGAGAGAGGAAGAAGAGGTCTAAACGGAGGGGCCGACAAGAGGAACTGCACTGGCTGGTCTTGTGTGTCAACTTGACACAAGCTAGAGTCATCAGAGAGGAAGGAGCCTCAGTTGAGGAATGCCTCCACGAGATCCAGCTGGAAGGCATTTTCTCAATTAGTGATTGATGGGGGAGGGCCCAGCCCATGGTGGATGGTGCCACCCCTGGGCTGATGGTCCTGGGTTCTATAAGAAAGCAGGCTGAGCAAGCCATGGGAAGCAAGCCAGTAAGCAGCACCCTTCTATGGCCTCTGCATCAGCTCCTGCCTCCAGGTTCCTGCCCTGCTTGAGTTTCTGTCCTGACTTCCTTTGATGATGAACAGCCATGTGGAAGTGTAAGCTGAATAAACGCTTTCTTCCCTGACTTGCTTTTTGGTCATGGTGTTTTGTTGCAGCACTGGAAACCCTAAGACAAGGACAATGGGACACCTGTGACGTGAAAGCAGAAGGAAGGATTGTTTGGGGAGCCAGCAAGAAGAAGGAGGAGGAGGAGGCAAATATAATTAGATGTATATAAAATGAAATCAACAACACAGCCTTACTTTGAATGCTAACTGAAAATTAGCTTAGAGATTGCATGCTGGTTGTAATTCATTGTTTTGGGGGCCCTGAAGTGGAGCTGAAGCTACTTTGTGCAAGTGTGACATATTGACATATCCAGAATTGCTAAGCAAACAAAATAAAGTAACTATTCACTTAGGAAGCAGGAGAGAATGACCACCACCAAGTCTTAACTAGTGTCCTGGTTAACTGGTGCCACGTGGAGGCATCAGATCCAATTTTCCAGTCAGTTATTTTAACCCCCTCATTTGGCTGATCCTCTGGCCCCAGGAAGGCCTCGTGACTTTAGATATGCGGAGAGAGAAATGCCTAACTCTCACCATGTGACAGATGCTATTAAAATGATGTTACATCCGGTTGCATTTAAGTCCTATAGCAGATGAAGAACACAAGTGGCCAAGCCACTCAGTCGAGATTAAGTGACAGTATATAGAAAAGCCAGAGTCCCCATCATCTGGATCCCAGTCTGGACCGTTTCAGTGTGTACTTGCCCACAGTTATACAAAGCCATCTAAGCATCTCTGTGATTCTGACTCCTAAGGAAGACAGAGTTGGTCCTTGAATGCAGGGAAGATTGCTTGCCACACTAAGCACAGGACTCAGATCTCTACCCTGCAGCGTTGAGGGTAAGGGTGGGGCAAGTTCAAGGCCAGCCATGTGGCAATTTTAGAATAGCAAGGCATTTGCCAACCGCGTGAGGCAAGCCCTGTGGGCAGTGGATGCCATGCCAGCTCTTGTGGTGGGGCTCAGCACAGACAGGGCAGGTGAGGCAGGCTAGGCTTCTCCCCAAACATGTGTTCCTTATTCCCCAGTCTGGGGGCTCAGAGGAAAAGAATGAGATTGGCCAGGATTTTAGCGAAGTGTGGTTGTGTGCTTGCTCGTTTAAAGTTTCTTTGTATTAGTTTTCTCACTTTAAAAATGAAAACATTTGGGCTAGAGAAATGGCCCAGCTGTTAAGAATGTGTTGCGTATTGCTCTTTCAGAAGATTCAAGTTCAGTTCCCAGCACCCACATGAGTCAGCTCACAATTTCTTAAAACTCCAACCCCATGGGGATCTGACATTTTTGGCCTCCATGGGCACCTGCACATTCACGTGATTAAAATGAGAGAGAGAGAGAGAGAGAGAGAGAGAGAGAGAGAGAGAGAGAGAGAGAGAGAGAGAGAGAGAAAATCCAGAAGAAAATGTTTAACTATCCAGAATTGAATATAGGAAAGGTGAAAGTCCCTGGTTATCTGCCCTTCATTACTCTGCGGCTCCATGCCTGTGTTGTCCTACTTGCAAAAATAACCACTATGATTCACTGGGTGTGGAATGTTCTAAACATCTTTCTGCACACAAGACACACAAACAGACACAGAGACACACACACACCAGGCTGTTTTAAAGACAGGAAACCATTCCCATGTTCTAGAGATTGGTACTTAAGCAACTTTGATTGCACTGATATCTATTTATTTACTCATTTACTCACTTTATATATGCAGGCACATTTGGGGGTCAGAGGACAACTTTAGAGAGCCACTTCTCTCCTTCCATCATGTGGATCCTGGGATCCAACTTGGATTTATCACGCTTGGTCTCATGACACTTTCACCACTGAGCCATTTCAATGGCCCTGGTTGATACTGTTTGTTACTGTTCTAGAACACTCCAGAAAGAAGCAAGCTAGGAGTGTCTACTTGGGGCTGCATTCCTGTGTTCTCCAGAGACCTCCATAACTAATTTGAATTAATTAAAATTTATGAACTACTCATGAGCAGTGGCTTCTTTGCTGAATAATGTGGCTCAGGGAAGGAAGTATTTCTCCACACACCACCTGGTGGAAGATCTCTGTCCCCACATTTCCCCTAGTGAGTGGCTCTTTCTGTGATCCAACCCTGACCCATGGGAGAACATGGGACACTGTGGATGAAAAATACTATGTAGAAATTATTAAAAATGTCCACACTCATGGGACGTCAAGATGGAGAATTATATTGATCATCAGTTGCCATTTTACTCTGGGAATAAAGGAAAATATAAAGTCTGTGTAACCCTAGGCTGGGGAAATTCATGGGGTCTACTTCTTTGCGTTGATGAGAATGATGACACAACCCAAGCCTATCAGATGATCATGTGTCCATCGCAAAAAGGCCACCGAAGGAGGAAGCTGTTGTGGTTTGAGTGTGAAGGGTCTCCCACAATCTCATGTGTTTGGACACTTGTTCCTTGTTTGGGAAGGTTGTTGAATCCAGGGGAGGTGGAGCTGGAGGAAGTGGGTCACTGGGGGCCAGAAGGCTTCCATACAGCCTCCAGTTTCCCGAGTATGGATGTATCGTGACCAGCCAGTCTTCTGTGCCTACTGTCGTGCCTGCCCTGTCGTTATGGAATGATCTCCTTGAACTGTAAGCCAGAATAAACCCCTCTTCCCTTAACTTGTTTCTTCTTAGTTACCTGGCCACAGCAATGAGAAAAATCACTAAGACAGAAACCAAGGCCACCTCATCTCTCCCAGGCAAATATGAAATTGTATCCCTCTAACTCATTTAGGAACATTTTGATTCTGTCCTCTTCCTGGCACCTCACAAAGCCAAATGGCCATGATTTCACTGTTTTCCCTTGGCCCTCACCTGCATTTTTGTTGTCCATTTGTGGAGATTTTGTTGTTGTTGTTTTTGTTTTTTATAGTGCTGGGAATTAAACCCAGGGCTTTGTGAATGTTAAGCATGTCCTGGAGTATCACTGAGCCACACTTAAAAACATAAAAACAGAGTCACTAAATCTCCATATTTGCTTCATGAGCTTCTCAACCCAGGTTTGCAGGTAATTATAATCACCTGTAAATAGCTTCCTTTGCCCAAAGTGGCTGCAATCCAATGCTTAGAAAAGTCCAAGATGATACTGCACCGAGATGAAGGGTTTAAACTTTCCCACTTTTACAACTGAATTTAGGTTGCAGTTCTCTGAGAGGGGCGAACAGATGTCTCTCCCAACAAAGGGCCGTTTATCAACAAATTACATTTAAGGATGAGGGAGAGAACATGAACAAGGCCTGAGTCAGCCCTACAATGTCTCAAGGACAGTTCCTGCAACCCCCTTGAAACTTACCCAAGTATGTCCAAAGATAAAACCTCAGCCAACTAAAGATGTACTAATATAACTGCTTCTTGTTAACCAATCATATTTGAGATGACCTGTTTCTGAAATTCCCCTTAAAGGGTGCCTGCATGTTCCTCTCGGGGTTATAGAACCCTGTGTGCATGCTGGAATGCTAATAATTGCTCTATGCTCTTATATACTATTTGAGTCTGGGGTCTTCCTTCAGCATTTCCTTGAACCCTACAGACAAAAGAGGAATGTGAGCCTGTTGTTGGAACTTTCCAGAATTTGATTAGTAGCTAGCCCTCCACACCCTGAACTGGATATGTATCTTGGTTTCTTCCATCTCTTCTCAAATTGCCTGTGGAGTCAAGGATGCAGTGTGGACCAGAGTCATGTTGAGACCTCCAAGCATCTATATATTCAAATGTAGTAGATGTGCATGGTGGCCTTTTATAATTTACTAAATGAAAAAATCCCATTTTTAATTAAAAAGGAATTTCAGTTCATTATTTATAAATAAAATAGAAAATCTGGAGGAAGAAAAAATTTAAAAAAAAATGACTAAAACCTTCACTCAGTGATCACAACTATTGGTATTTGTGTGACTATCATTTCATTGTATGGATATACATGATGGAGAACAATCTTTGTACATTGTAAATGTGCATTGCTCTCATTGTTAATTAAAAGCTGATTGTCCAATAGCTGGGCAAGAAGAGATTGGGTGAGACAGCCTGACACAAGAGAGAGTTCTGAGAGGAAGAAGGGCAGAGTTAGGAGTCACCAGCCAGCCAGATGCAGAAGAAGCAAGATGAGAATGTCGTACTGAGAAAAGGTACCAAGCCACATGGCTAAACATAGATAAGAATTGTGGGTTAATTTAAGTGTAAGAACTAGTTAGTAATAAGCCTGAGCTACTGCCTGAGAATTTATAATTGATATAAGCCTCTGTGTGGCAATTTGGGAAGCAGCTGCCAAGTATTTGGTAGTTCCTGGTGGGACAAAAACTTCCATCTACATAAACAAATATATAATTTTGTCTTTAGGATTGCAACATCTGGGAAGGTAAAAAGGCAAGTCCAGATTCTAGGAAGAAGAGATGGAGGATCACTAATGTGTGTGTGGGTCTGGAAAGTGCTACAGAGCATGACCTTTCTTGTGGACCCCCATCCCCGTGGGCTTCTGGTCCTAGGCACCTTCTGTTTTCTCCCTTTCTCTTTGCCATCTCCCACCATACTCCCCACACTCATTTTTTTTAACCTTTTCCTAGTCCCAGGGATGTAGAGCCATTCCAGAGGATGGGAGTTTCTCTCAGCTCTTCCAAGAAGACTTTCCCCTCACAGAGTAGAGAAGTAGAAGAAGCACATCTGGGATCTCACAGATGCCATCTATGAGGGAAAGCACCCACAATCATATTTGTCCTGAAGGCCACACCCTGTCTACTCAAATGCCTGCATCGGTTAGCCTTCTGTCACTATGACAAGATGCCAGAGGCAGACAACTTTAAAGGAAGGGAGGGTTTATTGGAACTCGTGGTTTCAGAGGTTAGGTGCTGCTTGGTTCTGTTGCTTTGAGTCTGTGTTGAGGCAGAGCATCATGGGAGGAGTACATAGAGAGTAAAGGTCCTAGTGGCTGGGAAGAATAGAGAGGAAGAGTCTGGAGTTCCAGCAGAGCCTTTGAACCCACCTGCAATGGCTAACTTCCTCCCAGTAGGCCCCACTTTAAGAAAAGTTATTTTCTGTGTATGGGTATTTTGCTTGTATGTATCTCTATGCACCATGTGCATGCCTGATGCCCAAAGAGGCCAGAAAAGGGCTTTGAATCCCATGGAACTGGCATCACAGATGGTTATTGGTCACCTTGTGGGTGCTAGGAATTGAACCTGGGTCCTCTGGAAGAATAATCAGTGCTCTTAATCACTGAGCCATCTCTCCAGTCTCTAGGCCCCAGTTCTTATAAGTTCTACCACCTCTTGATAGTGTTACAGGCTGAGGACCAACTTGCATAAGAGCCTTTGGGAGGCATTTAGGGTCTATATGACACCATTTAGGGTCTACATTACATCCTTCTACCATTCTACACTGGGAAGCTGTACAAGGAGTGGGGAGTGACTCAATCTAGTGTTTTGAGGATAAGGGAAGACATCAATTAAACTGCTTTTCATCACTTTTTTTCCCATCAGGCCAGAATCATTCCTGAGGTATTTCCTTCAAGCCTCGATGTTTTCATCTTTAAACGAGGAATAATGCTATCTTCTTCACAAGGTTGTTGGGATGAGAAAGAGAAATACGTAGTGCAGTATGAAAAAGACCAAACATTAGATGCCTTGGCTGTTATCTGACAGTCCCCAAGAGGACTCCAAGGGTATCAGCCTCGTGATGTTCCTGGATCTGGTCCTTAGTTTTTAATGTCTAGACTTAGATAGTTCATTTTAGCTCATTGTCAAAACTCATTAGAGACTAAAGTACAAGCCAAAAAAAATGTAGTCTATAAACATTAAGTGTGACATGTCCGGCTGATCACCAAGTCTGCAGGGAAGAAAAGTTATAGGGACACGGTTCCTGGGTGAACTGCCAAGGCAGGAATTCGGTGGGATCTTGACTGACATTATCATGGCTACCACAGCTGTAGGGCCAGTGCTGCTGTATGGGGAGCAGGCTGGAAGCATGTGGTCACGGCAGCTCTTATCTCTTTGATTTTCCTCCTCTGGCCGCCATAGCGACTCAGGCGCGACTATATGAACATTTCTCCTTAAGGGGCAGCCATGCTACAATTTATACCATCTCAGGTAGAAATGGGTGCCGTTGAAAGTCAATAGGTATTGATATAAAGCAGCATGCTGTAGTGTAGAAAAACAAGTGTCTAGAAAAGACTGAGTTAAACAGTTTTTTTTTTTTTTTTTTTTAATGAGCTGGGGCTGAGGAGATGGCTTCACTGGTAAAGGGCTTGTCATACAGGCACAAGGACCCGAGCTGGCCTCTCCAGCGTCCATTATAAGGCAGGCTGTGCATGCCTTTAATCTCAGCACCAGGAAGATAGAAACACGAGAGTCCCTAGACCTTGCAGGCAGTTGGTCTGGCTAAATCAGAGAACTTGCTTAGAGCATAGGGACAACCTTGAGCAAGCCACTGCCTTCCCTCTGTTCAGGTTCTCATAACAGCTTCTGCCTCACGGAGCTGTTACAGGGAGCCGGTGAGTTGATATGTGTGACGTCTTAGAACAGTGCCTGGCACATGTTTTTGTGTTGTGCTTGCTCTTATCATTAGTGAGCTGGGCTTGGTATTTTTAACTTCCATACCTGTTTATACTATCGCTACATATGATATGTGCATCCAGATACACAGGGGCTATTATTTGGGGTGTTTTTGAACGCTGAATAAATGGAAATCCCCAGTTCCCTTGGGAAACCCATCCACCCATATCTTTCTAGTCTTGTTGACTTGTTCAATCCACTGTGTCAGACTTTTTTTCCCATTGTAGAAAGAACACAATATGGTTAACAAGTCTCCTTTGCTTGGGCATCTGTTGTTAGTCTTTGGTATTATAAATAATTTTTATATAATATGATTGTGCATGTCTCCTTATAGACATTGTCTAGATACATTTTGTGGTTTTCTTTTGGGCAAATCTTGATTGTGGGATCCTGTTATTAAGTTCTTAGGGGGAGTATGAGAGATTACAAAAGATGCTGAAAATACAATGCATAGCTCAGAGACACTCCCCACCCCATGGTTCCATAAACCCTTTTCATCTCTCCCATAAAGCATAAGCCCTAACGAGGATGGGAAGTGGGAAAGCCAATAGGCTCTTCTAAACAACCTCATGACCTTGAGGCAAGTTGTGGGCTCTTTGGACCTCCATTTGTTCATTTAGAAAATAGTGGTTATCACTCTGGGCTCTTTTAGACCCAGAGTCTTGAGTGTCTACACTCTGCCAGACTCAGAACGGCATCAGAGCAGAGAGAGCATCCCACGAATCCTTGTTGATTGAAATGGGGCCAAGGTGACAAGATGCATTTTTAAATAGCTGTTTGGTAAGCACCAGAACACAGTGTTCCCCACAAAAGAGTGGAGGAGAAAGAGACGACTGAAAAAACCTTTCGGGAAACCTAAGCAATAGGGAAAATCCCCCCACCCCCTGCCCCAAACAGAAACTGGCCAGATTATCATAGAAGGACTATCAGGAAATTGCACAATTTATAGGAATGAGATTAAAAACGCTAATGGAATGAGACATTCCACTTTCAAGAGACAGAGCAGGAAGCCAGACCTAGTTGTGGCTCAGCAAGAAATTGCATCGGAAGTGGACAGCTCTAAACATCCTCTCTCTGCAGAAGGTCTGCCTCGCTGGAAGGTTTTAAACAAGGGTGGAAGGTTGTCACTCCCAGCGCAGACAGACTGTGCCGTGTCTCCATCTCCGAGTTGTTCTCTGTTTTGACCTGCTTTGTCCTCTAATTATCTTCTGAGGGCTTGCATTACTGCCTCCCAACCTCTTCCTTCATTCTTGAAGAGAAACGGAAGGGGTCTCTGCGTAAGATAATGCATCCAAGTCTCCTACTGATGCCATAAAATAACTTCCAAGTGTGAGCATGAACGGTGTTCCGCCCTGGATGCAGAGTGGAGCCCACACCGCATGAGGAGTGTAAAGGAACAAAGGAAGTGAGCAAGGGGGAGAACGGCCACCATCGAGATGTGGACATGAGTGTACCAGAAAATGGGACACTGCTACTGAGGTCCTAACTCTGCTCCCCCAGTAGGAACCTAAGCCAGGTTCATGGAAGCTTCGCCACAGAGCCTGTCTCCCAGCCTACTCGGCCACTAGGTGTGACCACAAGCTAAGGATGTGGCTGGTGGAAGCTGAGTGTTAGTTGAAGTGCCTGTTGACTCCGAGGGGAAAGGATCTGCCTTCAGCTGACTTCCTCCTTATTTTTGGCTGGAACTGTGGGTTGTTAGGTGGCAAGCAGAGTAGCCCTGAGACATGTTATATACTGAATTGTGTCCCCAAATAAGTACAGGGAAGTCCTAACTCCCACTGTGACTGGATTTAGAGATGGTGCCAATGAGAAGATATTTACGGTTAAGTGAGATTGTGAGGGTAGGAGTCTAACCCAGTGGGTCAGTGACTTTATTTTTAAAGGGAGGATTTCACTCTGTAGCCCTCATTGGCTGAGAATTCACTATGTAAATGAGGCTGTCCTCAAACTCCCAGAGTTCCACTTGCCTCTGCTTCCGGAGAGAGGGCCAGGTTTAAAGCTGTGTGCCACCACGCTCATTTCCCAGAGACCTTTTGGAGGAGAGACGCAGGTACCAGAGCAGACCCCATGT
Organism: Peromyscus californicus insignis; assembly: GCF_007827085.1. Taxonomy (NCBI): domain Eukaryota; kingdom Metazoa; phylum Chordata; class Mammalia; order Rodentia; family Cricetidae; genus Peromyscus; species Peromyscus californicus. The sequence goes on from NW_026294424.1 coordinate 68,368,355, forward strand.
TGGGACGTGGTATGATGATGGCCTTCTGCAAGGCAGGAAAAGAGACCTCACCAGAAACTGAGTCCTGGCACCTGGTCCCAACCAGAACCATAAGAGACTAAGCATGAGCTGTTTAAGCCAAGTCAGCGTAGCAGCCTGAGATAGACATCAAGGTGACAGGGTTATAAAACAGAGTCTGGGGTCATCGTGGACGGAAAAATTGCCCACCCTGGATATCCATGTGAGAGCACACAAATTTCTAACAGTCTTTGTAATATTTTGGAGTCCTTACTGAAGCTGAGTAATTTTTCTTTTCTTCTATAGAGTTTTTGTTGATTTTTTTAATATATTAGATTCAGGGACATAAGGCTGTTTTCATGCCAGTAATATACATGTTTGTCAGCTTGATGGATTAAGAAAGACCAGTGTGTTAATGAAGTTCACTTTGGGTTTATCTCTAATGGTTCTTATAGAGAAGTTTAACTAAAGAGAGGAAGCCCACCCTGAAGGGGCTGGTGTCGTTCACTGACTTACAAGGAAAAACAGAGAAAGTGAGCTGAGCACCAGTGTGCATCTCTCTCTCTGCTTCCTGACCGTGGCCACGGTGTGACCGGCTGCCTCATGTATCTGTTCCCAGGCCTCTCTGCCACGATGGACTGTATTCTTCTTAAGCCATGAGCCAGAGCAAATCCCTCTTTCTTAGGTTGCTGTTGCTGGGTATTTTGTCCCAGCAATTAGAAAGGTAGCTAATAGAACTACACTGTTTAACTTAACTGTATTATGTTAGTTAATAATTCAACCATCGTCAAGTGAGCTGTTTTTAAATCTGTCTTTTTCATCCATGTAGCCTAACGAAAATCCCTAACTGGGTATTGATTGCATAAGCACGGATCTGTACCAAGATTTGCTCCAGTAAATCCACACTGTCTGAACTGGAGCACCACCAAGGATGTTTTGGTACTTCTGCTGCGGTTACCTATTCCACCATCAGCCACTGGATAGAAAGGAAGGTCGTACTGTGGATTCAGAACCTCTCTCTGGAGCTAAGACCCATGTGCTGAAGATCTGGTAGTCAATCAGTGGCTCTATTGGGAGGTAGTACAACCTTCAATAGGTTTGACCTATCAGAAGGAAGTTAGGTCATTGGGGGTGTGCCTTTGATAGGGATATTTGAGCCCAAATCTCTCTCTCTCTCTCTCTCTCTCTCTCTCTCTCTCTCTCTCTCTCTCTCTCTCTCTCTCTCTCTCTCTGCTTCTTGGACTCATGAGGCAAGCACCTGTCTTGCACATTCTCTCTGCCATGACATTGAGCTTTGCAACAGGTTACCTTTACCTAAGTGACCTCAGAATAAAAGTCCCGAAGCCGTGAGCAAAGATAACCTCCGCAACTTCAGGGTGATTGCCTCGGGTAGTTTATTACTGTTGGGAAAGCTAACGCGGGCATCTAGGCCACATCTCTGTGCTTCAGCTTGGTGCCTCAAACACCCTTACAGAATGAAGCTGAGGAGTGAAATGGTGATGACAGCTGTTACCAGAAAGCCCCAGAAAAGGGGAAAAGTGAGCCTGAAAAGCATCTAGATGGTGCTTAAATTCATGACGCTTGGTGGTATCTTTGATCAGGAACTCATGTTTGAGTGTCTTCCTCTCTTCACGTAGACTATGGAAACAGATGTTAAAATCTGTCCTTAAAGTTTCCTAAAAGCAACAAAGCTCTTCCTAGTGAAATAACTTTTTGAAGTTGATAGAAGGGATATGCTGAAATCGGTTACGTTTGGGTGGATGGAATCCTTTCCCCTTTTCCTTGCTCAAGAATGCTTTGGCAGCCTGTGAGCTGTTTATACAGTGCACGTGTGTGTGTGCACAGTGCACTCACACACTCTGTGTACTCTCTGTCCTCCACCTCTCCAAAGCCCTCTCCAGGCCTGGGGTTACCTCCGCATTTGTTTATTCCCCGTGACAGTCGCTCTTTCTCTGCATCTGGCACAGCCCCTTCCCTTCCAGTTTATATTAACCAGTCTGCCTGTTAGAGATCCAGGGAGACCCACCCCTGGCTGTTGAGAGTGCTCTTAAAATGGATGGCAGTGTCTCTGCTAAGTATTTTGAGGATTTGCAACATCAAATATAAACGTTCCATTTGTCAGTCCTGGAGTGTGGGAACCTGACCTTGGATCTACAGGCCATCTTTCCCCCTCCGTTTCAGAGAAGCCCCTTTTCTTCAGCTGTGGACCTCTAGGCTACGTTACTGAGCATCTTTGGTGTGCCAGCCGTGACATCTGTCTCTTCTCTCGGTGTCATCGAGCCAGGGTCACACACGCCGTCATTCCATAGGAACAGAACCTTGATCCCACTTGAAGAAGAAACGGACTCAGAGAAGAGCCTGTTTTCCCTACCTGCCGTTGATGTGACAGTGTGTGTGATCAGACGGCCCCCTCGTAGGACTATACTGACCACGAGGGAGGTTTGGGGACTGCTTTTGTTTTCCTGATATGGGAGACAGAGGCACGAGGCATCACCTCATCTTCTCTTTCCTTCATTGTACCTGACATCCTGATGTGGTGGCTGGAGCTGTGGAGACCATCTTACAATAGTTTGTACCTGCCATTCTTTTCCCACCATCCCACTAACCCCATTTGTTTCTCTCCACTCCCCTTCTTACATTATTTCTCCACTTCCTCGAATTTTCTTCTTGAGGCCTTCTTTCTGGTTTGCTTTCTTCCTGGAGTCTAGTGGGTCCTGTCTATCATCGTAATGGTGATATCTAACCCGGTCCCAGGAGTGACACTTTGGTGTCACTGTCCCCCATCTCTGTCTTTCTGACTCTCACTTTACCCCCTCTCCCTTCTCCCAGCCTTTCCTCTCAGTGTTCCTGGTGCGCGTCTACACAACAAGCCTTCACTCATCATCCTGGGAGTAGAATCCATCTATCTTTGCTTATAGGTAAAGCTGTTGGTGCTGACGTAATGAAGGTTTTTAACTGTTCAAAAGCTGACATTAATTTCCTTGCCCTTGTCTGAAAAGGTCAAACTCTGTGTCTGTTTGTGCATGTGGCCCACCTTTTCTTTTTAACATACCTAAATCACAGTTATTTTGATGATTCTGTGATCCTTTCAGCATCTCTGGGCTAGTTCTGTTGACTGCTTTAGCTCTTAACAGTAGATTTCCTCTCTTCTTGCTTTCTTTGTGCCTCAATTTCTAATTGAATGTCAAGCATTGTGCTTGAAGAACAGTGGTGGCTGAGACAACTGGTATTTATACACAGAAATGAGCCTGTCTGGGTTTCTGGCAGGTCCTTAGTGCGGAAGGATTAAGGTAGGTTTGGGTTTTGCTCTTGAGAGCCTTCACTCAGTGGGAGGCCTTCCTCTTCCTAGTGTACTCTCAGATCTCAGCTTTCCCTCCATGCTTCTACTCCAGAGAGTTTCCTTCCTACAGTAGACACCTTGGCTTCTCAGAATGCCTACTCCTTTCCCCCCCTTACTACCCATAGCCCCAAACTTTTCCTCAGATGGTGCGTATCCTTGGATGGTAAAGATCTCTGTATGCCTTCTCAGTGGCAGTAGAGTAAGGTTTTGGGTGTGTAGAATCTTGAGGCTCAGAGGGCCCCTCATTCCTTTTCTAGGGAGAGTTGTTTCTTGTTTCAACCCATTCCCTGGCAGTGGTAGGTCTTTGCCTACACTTATTTACTGTGTACTCAGAGGCACATGAGTTTTCCTTGCATAAACCTTTGCAAAGCTGCACCCTTCCAGCAACATGAGGCTTCAGCTGGGCGAGGAGGGAGCATTTTCCAGGTTTCCCAGCAGCATCTGGCCCCTTCTTTCAACCGAGGCCACTGATGGGGGTGATCTGGTCCCCTGCCCTGCCTTTAGGAACACCTGTGGGGAGGGGTTGGGGAGTGAGGAGTGCCCTGTGTCTAGCTCCTGGTGTACTAGCCCATGCTGAGTCTTTAGGAATGTCTGACAGTTTCAGCTCTTTCTTCTTGCTCACTCTTTGGCCTCCATCTTTCCTTTCTCTGCATTGCCAAAGCCCAAACAGCCAGCGTGTCTCATGTCTCTTGGGAGAGTCCTGACTCTTCTTGGAATTCAGTCTCTTTGGTTGCCTTGAGACCTCAGCTCTCTGATGGGCTCAAGAACAGAAATGATTCTGTAGATTATCCAGTTTGCTCTCATTGTTAGCATGAGAACAATGCACGTTTGCGGTTTTTACATTCTAAGTAGAAGCAGACCTTGCAGAAATCTTACCAGCTTCACATCTAAAATTTGTCCAGTGTGTAAGTAGAAGTGGGACTGTGCTGATGGGCCAGAAATGCTCTACAGGAAAGAGGAGGGGGAAAAGGGAAAGCCATGGGGTAGGGGCAAAGAAAGGAAATATCCAAATTTCTCATACTAGATATCTAGACCTCTCTCTCTCTCTCTCTCTCTCTCTCTCTCTCTCTCTCACACACACACACACACACACACACACACACACACACACACACACACACCAAAAGCAGAAGGGGCACTATCTGTGGGGACAAAGGGGACCAGAATTGAGGAAGAAGTCAAAGGAGAATAATAGGGTGAAGACAAAGTACAGTACTACATGTGTGAAAATGTTATAGGGAAACCAATTGTTTTGCATGCTAAGCAAAAATAGTGATAGTTTTTAAAATTAGTGCTATTCTATAAATTTTAAAATAAAATTTGTCTGGCATCTGACCACTTCCCATCATCTTGATGCCTCCTACGGTGGTTTGAATGAGAATGACCCCTATAGGCTCGTATGTTTGGATACTTGGTTCCCAGTTGGTGGAACTGTTTGAAAAGGATTGGGAGGTGTGGCCTTGTTGGAAGAGGTGTGTCACTGGAGGGAGGCCTTAAGGTTTCAGCAGAATCACACTGTTCCTAGTGTGCCCCTGCCCTCTACTTGTGGGTCAAGGTGTGAGCTCTGAGCTCCTCCTTCCACTATGGCTTTGCTCAGCTGTCATGAACTCTAACCTGCTGAAACCGTAAGAGCAATTCAACATCTTTCTTTTATAACTTACATTGGTCATGTTTTTTTTTGTTGTTGTTTTGTTTTGTTTTGTTTTTTGTCACAACAACAGAAACGTCACTAAGATACCTCCAGGCCTGGTTGCATGGATCACCACATCTCACTCAGTTTATCGCAAAGCATTCTGGATAGAACCCTGGCTTCTCCCCTTTAACGCGGTCTCTTCCGAACATTCAGCCAGAGCGATCTTTGAAAAACATCAATCAGATTGGAACATTGCTTGGCTTGCTTTCCAATCATTCCTCACCTGATAAGAAAACCCAGATTCTTCAAATGCCCTCTGTGGCCATCCATTATCTGCCTTGTCCCCAGCTCCCTCTGCTCAACTGCCTGCTTACTACAGCCCAGCCCTGAACCCCTCTATACCCATCCCACATCAGGGGCATTCTGATCTTAGAGCTTTGCCATGGCTCTTCCTGAACTCTCTTCCCTGGGTCATCTACACGATTGTCTTCTTCTTGACCCTTCAGGTCTATATCTGAATGACACTCTTGTCAATCTACTGCAGTTGTGACCCACCCTCCCAACAATGCCTGTCCTGCTTGATTTTTCATTGTCATACCTACCACCTTCTAAAATATCACAAAATATACTGATTTCAATAAACACTTTTGGTTATATTCTACCTTTCTCTCTACCAGATACAGATTGTGACCAGCAAAAAAAATATAGTAACCTCCTCCTGCTCCCCAACCCTGCCCTGTGGTGCTAGGGATGGAAGCCAGGGCTTCGTACAAACTATTCAAGCATTGTACCTACCACTGAGCTCCACCTTCAGCCCGTGGCTTTTAGGGATAGACTCTTTCTATGTGGCCCAGGCTAGCCCTGAACTTCCAATCCTGTCTCTGCCTCACAAATGCCGCAGTCACAGATGGGTCCTGTCAGCTGAAATCTTATTTGTTTTGCTTCATGACTTATCTGAAGTGCCAGAGCCACATCTGGAACACAGGAGAGCACCCACCAACACTTCGAAGATAACGAATCCACACTGACCTTGGTGGGTTTTGTAATAACGACTGTTAAAAGAAGTCAGCATTCACATTCCCAGGGCAGTGGGAGCTAAACGTTGAAACTGTTTCATGCGGTCTACCTCATAACATGCAGAAATTAAAATGCCCAGGCAAAGGGGACCCTTGTGCGTTTTCGCAAATATGGATAGAAACAACAGTACGTGTTACACACTTTAGGATGGGCGGTGGGAGGTAAGGACAAGAGTGTGGCGGTGGGAGGCGGTGGGGGGAGATGAAGGGAAAGGAAGAGAAAGAGAGGAAAAGAAAGTCAGGGCCTCCCAAAGACAAACTGGAATAGTAAGTACAACATGGAACTAACTTAACTCAACCCTAGCGGTGGCGAGACACTTGAAGACACCCCTTCTAGAACTTCCACTAACTCCGTGGCTCCGAACAGAGTTTACTATGACCGCCCTCCTGTGTGTGTGTGTGGGGTGGGGGGGGTGGGGGGCTGGCTCAGGTGGGATAAATTATGCCGGGGCCAGGACTGAGAAGCCATCCCCTCTGTGCCTGAGGGAGGGGCCCCATGATGCCTTGGGCCAGGAGTGATTTATGGGGCAGCCCAGGCAGCTGAGTCTGCAGTGTGCTGGGTTGCACTCCCAGAAAGCCTCCGGTTTCTGTCTCTGACATTAACCCTTTCATTGCCTCCTTCTGACATCTCCACCAGCAAACTGCTTTCAGTCCCAGGACAAGCTTGTTGTACTTTCTGTCTGCTGCTCAGGATCGGCTGTGGGGCTTTTGGAGGGCTTCTGCAGTCTCTGACCTATAGAAAGCTGTGAACGAACGAAATAAATCTCAGAGTCACCAGGCACTGAACGGGAGGGGCTCTGTCCCATGTGGTTCATATATTCTGCCGTTTTCCTGGAACCGAGCCTCACATGTCTCTGAACAGGAGACACATGAGTATTTATTGTGAAACTCTCTGAATTGCAGGGGACAAACATTTTGTTCCTAACGGCACCGAATTGAGCCTTCGCTCATCCAGCTCAGTGGGAAATCTGTGCTTTGTGTTAGAGACAGGATTTAGTACCTTTCTCAAAAAGATGCTTCGAGGCAAGATGGAGAGAGGGAAGTAAACCTGTGCTGTGCAGGCTGGAGGAGACTGGCCAGGGCTGGCTGGCTGTCACCTGTGTGTGAGCCGCATGCAAGGCCTGGCTAAGAAAGAGAGATGAGGCTGTGTCTGCCATGGGTTAGATGCAGTTTGAAAGTAGCTGGGTGTGGGAAGCCTGGTCCTTAGTGTGGTAGTTACCAGGTGGTGGGACTTCTAAGAGATGGAACCTAGAAGGAGGTCCTCATTGGTCCTAGCCTGGTATGTCTGTCCCTTCCTGTCTCTCTGGGTGAGCTCTCTTCCTCATGGGCTCTTGGTAGAATGCCTCAGCAAGGCAGAGCCTAAGCCAACAACATGCCCATTGACCTGGAGGAGTGAGGATAAACAAACCTCCTTTCTTTATGAGTTCCCAGCCACAGGCGTTTCATTATAGTAACAGCAAACGGACTAATAGAGTGTCCATCAATAGAAACAGCCATAGAATTCTTCCCAAGTGGAAGGTAACTAGTTAGAATGGACTGGAAGTTTAATGTGTTCAGGTGGAGCTGGCTAAAGAAATTTACTCACTCAAAGAGAGTGGGGCAGAAAGGCCTCCAGACTCTCTTCTTTCGCAGTGCTCATGAAGCAAGTCTTCCTGGGGTTTTCAGGACAAATGGGCCGAAACATAGGATTACATTTCCCCAGAAACTCAGGTGTCTTTCACAACAAAGTGGAAAAATACTCTCTGAAAATGCACCCCCGAGGTTCCCCCAGGTCTCCCAAACTTCCAAATATATTTTAAGCTGTTTTGCTGATTTCAAAAACAAAATCAATTTATAGCCATGAATGCTCTCAGCTTGAATAATAAATAGCAAGTTTTCCACTTTCCTAAGCAAATTTCCCTCAAGGTAGCGGCCTGGCTGAGACCCTGACATCTGCAGCCAGGGGAGAGTTTCTGAGAAATGCAGCTGCTGGCAGCTGCTTCTCCTTGTCTTCGTGATTCTCCTGCCTTGTTCTCTGGCTGGGTTTGCGTCCCGCAGCTCCTCCTAACAGTGGAGAAAATGCCAAAGGGAGGAAAAGTGAGAGGTGACTCGTATGTTCAAAAATCACTCATTCATGCCTTCAGTTATTCATCCCCAAAGTATTCATCAGACACTGGATATGCGCCAGGTACTTCTGTGTGACAGAGGCTGGAGGAGTGTGTCAGGGCAGCCCTAACAAAGCCTCACAGGGTGCTTTAGACAACAGCAGTGAAGAGCAATGGAGAGGTGTTGGTAAGGCTGGTTCCTGCTGAGGGATGACAGGGCATGTCTTCCAGGCCTCTCCCCAGCTTCTGGTGCTTTGCAGGCTGAAGTCAGCGTTCCTTGATTTATAGAAATATCAGTCTGGGGTCTGCCTCCATCTTCTCATGATGTGTATTGTCTCCAAATTTCCTTCTCAGTAAAGGCACTAGTCACAGCAGAACTCGGATCCATCTTAATGGCTCCATCTGAACATTATTGTCTCTGTAAAAACCCTGCAGAGGGCCCTTAAGTTAGGATGGTTCCTTTAAGATTTTCCACCTTATGAGGATGCAAAAGTAAACTATATTTAGTAGCAGCAGGGACTTGAGTTCCAATCTTGCCCCTAGGCTAGTGATATGTGGTGTGATAACTTGTTCATGATGACGGTTATGGTGGCAAACATAGCCCCTGGGCAGCCCATGATCATGGAAAATGGACCAACACTGTGTAATGTGTTGCAGAGATAGGGTACTCAGGAGGTTCAGTGTACTAAAGATAGCTTTGGCTGATGATATTTCAACTTGCAATATACTTACGTGTCTAACCCTCTGTAAGTCGAGGAATGCCTATGGCCCCAACTACAGTCGTGTTCTGAATTATTAGGCATCAAGAATTCAAGTTATGAATTTAGAAGGCACACAGGTCAACCCATCCTGTATTAGTGACCTTTCTTGCTGTCATGATCAATTGACAGAAGCAATGTCAGGAAGGTGTGGGTAGCTTTGGCTCAGAGTTCGTGTGTATAGTCCCTCACGGGAAGGCAATCACAGCAAGCAGGATCTTGAGGCAGCCACAGTCAGTGAGCGGAGGGTGATGAACACTGGTACTCTGCTAAAGTTCTCCTTTTTGTTTAGTTTAGGACCCCAGTCTGTGGAGTGGACCACCCACCTCAATTGATCCAATCAAGCTATCCCTCACAGGCATGCTCAGAGATTTGCCTCCAAAGGGATTCTAGATCCTAGACCCTGCCAACTTGGCGGGAGGGAGAGACAGAGAGACAGAGAGACAGGGAGAGATTATTATATAGTCCTGGTTGGTTTAGAACTCTCTATGTAGAACAGGCTGATTTCAAACTCTTAGAGGTCTACCTGCATGTAACACCCAAGTGCTGGGATTAAATGTGTGCACCTGATGCCCAGCTCTTGACAATGTCTTTGCTGGTTTTCCTTTTGCTTTCTGCTTTGGGTTTTGAGGCAGGGTCTCTCTTTTGTAAGCCAAGCAGGCCTCACCCTCATCCTTGTAAATTCTGGGATTATGAGCACATGAGCTGCCATGCCTGGTCTCTCTTGGTGATTTTCCTCATGCTGTGGGGACCTCATGAGTCACTCTAGGAAAATACCAACCACAGAAACAACATGGTCACATCTGCAGCTCAGGCTTCCTAATTCATGAGCTGGAAATACTGACACATACCCGCCCCCCTTCCCTGTGATCTGAGCAGCCACTGCCCTCTGTAGAGTGGAGGCTGTGATTCACCCTTCTCCAGTCCAACTCTGCAGGGAGAGGCTCTTAGACTTCTAAGTTCCCAGCTCATTCCTCACACACTCGCAGATGCTTACAGTTACAAGGTACTCAGTGGCCATGTGGTCCAGTCTTCCTTATGAAATGAACTCAGCCCTGGGGAAGATGTCCCTCCACAGTCAATCTTACCAACAGGCACCTGGCTTCTCTTGAATGCTCCAACATGCTCCCATGGCAGTCCCCTCTGGTTTTTGACAGCACGATCATTGTAGAGTCCTTATGATATTTTTACCCCATTTCTGGAAGACTCATCACTGAGGTATTTTCACTCCCAACACAGGATAGGATAATTCAGGGGCTGTGCTCTGCAGAGCCAAGTTAATTCATTATCAACTTCTTTGTGTCGTATGTGGGGGTTGGCTACAGTATCTCATCTGCTACTCTCTCCATGTGGTTAGTCGTTTCCAAATGTCTTCAGTCAAGCAGTTCCACCAGTAAACAAATTTTCGGCAAGCATTTCTCAACATACACATTTCATTTATATACATATATATGTACTCAATGTACATCTGCTAACATACTATAAAATTGGGGGCATAAAAACAGATGTTAAGGGTAAAAAAAAAAAAAGTCGGAGTGGAAGTTCTACTCTCTACCCGGATCTCGGGGCATGGTACAGCACTTCTTTGGGTTCCCAGCTCTGTCCGTGGAAACCACTGATCTATGCACGGCCTTCTTCTGCAGGATGACAGCTCTTTGAGTTTAGAGACCGCCTTTTGCTCCCTGATGTACTGTAGTGTTTAGGATGGTGTCAGTCACAGTGGATCTCCTAGGACATGCTTCTGGAATCAGAGTTGTTCCCAGTCAGAGCAATCTACCTCCCACCCCCACCCCCCACCCCCGCCCACTCCCAGCTAGTATCCCTGTGCTGTTTGGTTTGGGTTGTAGCGCGGATTCCTCCCACCAGGCCAATTCACCTGGATCTCCTTAGCTGTCCCAAACCCAGCTCATGCCAGACTGAGCCTGGCAACCTGTGACCCCACAGTATCTCCCTCCACGAAAGCATCATCATTCACTTTTGTCCCCTCCTGGCTTCATCCAGCTAAACTGGCCGGAGTCCCATGCACTCTAGGTAGGCAGATTTCACTTTACTGGCTTTAATGTAGTCATTATGTTTTTAGACAGGGTCTTGCTGGCTGTGTGGACCAGTTTAGCTTCGAACTTGAGATCCTCCTGCCTCAGCCCCCTGCTCTGGGTAATAGATGTGCCTTACCACACCTGGCTCCATCCTCACTTTAAATTAAGGACCTTGGATTTCAGGTGGCCACTGGGCACTCGTACTGAAATATTTCGCTGAGGAAAACAAAACAAAAAACAGAGCGGCCTCCTGTCCATAGAATGGAATCTACCACACTTCCAGCACCTGAGGTCCTGTGCATCACTGTCCCCTTGCAGCAAGTGGCATTGTGCCTGCTCCCAGTAGCAGCCTCTCCAGGGGTGCACTGTGTTCCCCTACCGCTACACCCAAAGTGTTGGCACCGACTACTCATCCCCTTTGTCCTGTACCAATGGTGCTCTTTCCGCAGTGACCACCATCTGCGCATATGTTCCCTCTGAGACCCCGGGTCTCACTCCTCTCCAGTCCCTGCCTCATCCACACCTCTGTGGTCCCCGTGCTCTGTGACTGCCACTCACTCTAGTCATCACTGTCTTGCTTCCGGTTCTTGCCTGCACTTCATTGTTGCCGCTTTGCTGAAGCTGCTCTTGCTGGGGCTTCTGCGATCCTCCCCTTGCCATGTCCACCCTCCGCCCTCCCTTTGCTGGATTTGGAAGCAGCATGTCACCCGGAGAGTCGCTCTTTCCTCCCTCACATGTCTTCTCCGCCTGCATCACTCCTGGAACGCCTTCCCTTTCCTATCAATATTCAGCTTCCGGGGTGTTTTGGCTAGTTTTATGTCAGCTTGACACAAGCTAGAGTCACTGGAGAGGACGGAGCCTTCATTGAGAAAATTCCTCAATAAGATAAGGCTATAGGCAGGCCTCTAGGGCATTTTCTTAATCAGTGATTGATGGGATAGGGCCAAGCCCATTGTGGGTGGTGCCATCTCTAGGTTGGTGGACTTGGATTCTATGAGAAAGCAGGCTGAACAAGCCATGGGGGGAAAAACCATGAGGAGCAAGCCAGTAAGCAGCACCCCTTCATGGCCTCTGCACCTGCCTCCAGGTTCCTGCCCTGTTTTAGTTCCTGCCCTGACTTCCTTCAGTGATGAAGAGTGATGCAGAAGTGTGAGCCAAATAAACCCTTTACTCTCCCAACGTGCTTTTGGCCATGGTGTTTCCTCACAGCAATAGTAACCCTGACTAAAACACTGGGCAATCTCCCTCAGTCTTGCCATAGCAAATACCTTCAAATTTCTATCTCAACAGGACCATATCCTTCAATTCGTGAATGCTATCACCAGCTGTATTTCTTCCTGGGTGTGTCATGGGCTTTCCATGTTGAATGTACCTAAAATAAAAATGGATTCCCTCTAGCCATCTGAAAATCCACTCTCCTCCTGTACTTCTCAGTAAAAGACACCAACTTTCACTTATTCATTCAAGGTAAAACTTAAAAGGAATTCTTGTTTTTGTTTGCTTCTTTGATACAGGGTTTCTTTATGTAGCCCTGGCTAGCCTGGAACTTGCTATGTAGACCAGGCTGGCCTGGAACTTGCAGCCATTCTTCGGCCTCCACCTCCCAAGTTCTGGAGTTACCGTCATGTGGCGCCTCACCCTACTTAGGAAAGATTTTAATATCATATGCTATTAATTCTTTGAGGCTGTCATACATACATACAATGTATTTTGATGACACTCACCCTCTCCCCCATCCCCCTCAGATCCGCCCCTCATCTCCCACACCCTCCCAACTTCTTTGGATGTGTGTGTGTGTGAAACCCACTGAGATCGATCGGTGTTGCCCAGATAGATACATGTGGAAGTGGGACCAAGTACGGGATCACGTTCAATCTACCAGGGGCCACACCCTTAAAGAAAACTGACTCTCCCTCCCATCCCAGCCCAGTCAGTAATATCTCAGCCTCGTGTGGGTCACTTGTGGGCCCCTCAGGGAGATTCATGAGTTCTATTACCCCTTAGATCCAATCCAGTGGTTAAATATCCATTTTTCCCCAATCTTAAAAAACAAAAAACAAGAAGGTGCTGGATGTAGTGGTGCATGTCTTTAATCACAGCACTTGGAAGGCAGAGACAGGTTGGAGGCCAGCCTGGTCTACATAGTGAATTCCAGGACAGCCAGTGCTACATGGTGAGACTTTGTCCAAAAAAAAAAAAAAGTTTTCATCCCCCGCACCCGTGAAACATGCTCTATCTCCTCAATCTAGCATCATCCCCCCCCGAGAATTCCCTGACTCCTCGGTGAGCCAAATGGGCCCCATCCCTTTATCATATTCTATTCCCTCTGTAAGGTTTGTTACAGCCAAGCTTATACGATTTACTAATTTATTTGCTGACAGGCTCATTTGCTGATGATAGGCTTCCCAAATCAGGGCTTTTTCTGTTTCATTCAATGCCGACTCCCTAGTGCCTGGATTAGTGATGCAGAGAGGGTTCCCAATAAGTAACTACTGGCTGGTGGGTTTATATAGTCACCTCATTACAATGTATTGTAATGTATGACAGTACAGATTACAAACATTACAATGCTACTTGGGAACTCTTCATACTTTTCATCTGCTCCAGCCAGCGCCCCGCCCCCCATCAGTGGGTCAGTGAAGGTTTTAGAGTCTGTGATGCCGACAGCTTTTAAGCACTCCCTCTCATCATGCCCACAATTACAGCCTGCCGGACTGTAGTCTTTCTACAGTGTTATTTCAGCCCCTTGAGAAGCTGTTCTTCCTGACTCCCACTCCTAGCCTCTCTAATACCTTTTTCTTAGGACTTCCATCGAAGTTGCCTTGCAACATAAATCCCGTTGAGTCTCTCTTCTGCTTCCGCCTGCCAGTGGCACCCCACCACCTGAACAAGGAAAGAGCAACTCCATACTTGGATGGGAGTAGCCATTGCCGCCCTGTCTTCAGTCTCCTCCCTTTTCCACACCCACCTTGTAGTCCCCCCAAGAAACATTCTTTGGTGCACACTCTTGTCTCCACTCAGTTTAAATCTGGCTAAGTGCCACTACCCTGTGACACTAAGTACCAAAGCCCCCGAGCATCAGCATCCCGGGTTTCTGTTACCAAAGAGGATCCACCCTCTATTCTCTTCCCAAACCATTCCTACATGGCATTTTCTGGCTTGTTTCATAAATGTCTCTTTCAGCCAATTATTTGCTTTAAAAAAAAAAAAAAAAGGATTCTTATTGAGCAACTACTATTTTCCAGGCACTTGAGGTACGCGAGGGGACACAGTTGGAAACAAACCAGACAAAAGAATTTTTCTTAAGAAGTAAAAGGGGCGGGCTGGAGAGATGGCTCAGCGGTTAAGAGCACTCTGGCTGTTCTTCTAAAGGTCCTGAGTTCAATTCCCAGCAACCACATGGTGGCTCCCAACCATCTGTAATGAGATCTGGCGCCCTCTTCTGGCACGCAGGCAGAATACTGCATACATAATAATAATAATAATAATAATAATAATAATAATAATAATAATAATAGAAGAAGAAGAAGAAGATGAAGAAGATGAAGATGAAGAAGATGAAGAAGATGAAGAAGAAGAAGAAGATGAAGAAGAAGAAGAAGATGAAGAAGAAGAAGAAGAAGAAGAAGAAGAAGAAGAAGAAGAAGAAGAAGAAGAAGTAGTAAAAGGGGTCCCGGCAGCGGTGGCGCACGCCTTTAATCCCAGCACTTGGGAGGCAGAGCCAAGTGGATCTCTGTGAGTTCGAGGTCAGCCTGGTCTACAGAACACGAAAACTACACAGAGAAACCCTGTCTTGAAAAACAAAAAACAAAAAGCAAACAAATAAAAAGTCAAAGGGGAGATGGTCAATGAAAAATAAGTAAGCTATACAATAAATATGCTTAGAGGTGAAGAATGCAGTGCAGTCAAAGAATTTGGGAGAGGCACAAACGGAGGCTCAGAGGTGGGGAGCAGGGCTGCCATGTTGTCAGGGAAGACATCACTGTCATGACATTTGGGTCAAATGGAAAGGAGGTGAGGACCAAGCCACATGGACATGAGGGATGAGCACTCTTGGCTGAAAGAATAGCAAATAGCCCTTGATGTGGGGGTGTGCTTGGCCATCTTTAGAAGGAGCACATTGGCCAGAGTGCTTGGAGTACGATGAGAGAGAGGAAGACAGGTAGGAGATAGAGCTTGGTTTTGCTTTGAATGAGATGGGCAGTCGGAGGATGCTGAGAAGCACGGGCAGTGGGAGGATGCTGAGAAGCAGAGGGTACAACTGGACACATGGATCTCTGCATCATGAAGGGAGGGTACCCGGTAAAGAAGCTTCTGAAAGGCTTTGGTAGCTTAGGCCAACATGGCTGACCTCATTAGCTTGGGAGCGACAGTCACTAGACCAGATCCCTCTGTTGGGGACTAGATCCTCCCAACGCCCAGCACTGCTCACACAGCAGTGTTCACGGGCATGGAGCAGTGAGTAGACCCAGTTGTCCGAGGGAGAAGCCAGGAGCTCTGCAGCCAGCACTCTGTTTTTCTGGGACAGCTTGAGCAGGATTATTTCCAGTGGGCAAGCCCTGTTTTCTGGTTTTCCTAATTGAACTTCCCTGGGGCCACATTCTGAAGACGGCGTGGGTGTGTTGGCACAGAGGCCAATACAATCAAGTCTGATTGTGAAATGTGCTTTTAAATTACCTCTGCACACATGAAATGTGTTTCAAAAAATAAAAACCACATGTTTCTCCAAGGCAGGCTGCCCTAGGTAATCGTGACCTCAAGACCACAGGTGCATCTTAGAACACAGTCAGAACATTCTGGAAGCACAAACAGGTCTCTGACTGTCAGAATCTATCTTTCTGCCTCTTATTTATTTATTTAACAGTACTGGGGCTTGATTCCAGGGTCTGCTACAATCTCAGGAGTTGCTCTACCAGGGAGCTACAGCCTTAGGCCTCTGCTTCTAATTTGAGGAAAAAACTAAGAAAGAAGTAGTGGCCCATATAACTAGAATCCTGACTCTTGGGTGGCTGAAGCAGCAAGATCCAGAGTTCAAGGTTAGCCTGGGTCACATAGTGAGGCCTTATCTCAAAAAAAGAAATAGATAAATAAATTTAAAAAGTAAAAATAGCATTTAGAGAGGGTAACTAAGAATGATTCTCTCTCTTTCTGTTTGTGTGTGTGTGCACACGCTATGTAGGTGTGTGTCATGTGTGGGCACATCCTTGTGGAGGCTAGAAGTTGATTTGGGTGTTTCTTCTATCTCTCTTCGCCTTATTTAGAGAGGGAGGATCTCTCTTGAAATCCAGAGCTTGTGGATTTGGCTAGTCTTGTCAGCCATCTTGTTTTGGGGCTGCTGTGTCTGCCTGCTGTGCTGGGATTGAAGACAGGCTGCCATACCCACCTGGGATTTACACGGGTGTCCATCAACATGGGACTCCAACTCCAGTCCCTATGTTTATGAGGCAAGCGCTTTACTCAACGGGCAAACTCCCTGGCCCATCACTTATTTAATAAAGGGAGATAGTGGAGGAGGTAGACTGGGGAGTGGACAGTCCTTAAACTCTCAGTAAAATTGGGAATTATTTGAGCTTCTAGAGCATTTGAAAGTCTTATTGAAATGAGATAATATGTCATAAAGGGACTAAAAGGTCCCTTACTATGACAAGGTCATATTTCTCACCTAGCAGCATCAGGCATATAATGTGAGTTTCGTGGGCCTTCCTCTCCACAAGGATGTCAATATGAACATTCTTTTGATAAGCTTTAATCACTTCAACATTGCATTTAGTTTTGATTTTGGGGAAATTTAATAGATTTTCATACACACTAAAATGTTTGTTTTCAGATTAAGACAAAACAAAAACATCTGAGAACGGGACTTGCTTTTCCTTCTGCTTTTAAAAGGATTAACACCCCTTTACCTCCTAAGTGTGGTAGGTACCCCCAAACATGTTAGGCCTGGGGCCTGATGGGTAAGCGATGTCCAGGATGTCAACTTGAGGCTGTCTGAGGGTCTCATGGCAGGGGAAGTTTTAACCTTTCCTTCTAATGGGATTTCTTCCTTCATTGACTGGGGTCCTTCCAGAGAGATGGCAAGGGGGGTCATGGTGTAAGCCCTGCCTCTTCGAACTGAAGGCAGACAAAACAGCAAGGTAGGACCAGGTGCTGTGACAGAGACCTTGGGTGACACCTGACACTAGACCCCAAGACTGTCAGAGAAACCACCTGATCCCTGTCCAGACCCATCCTCAGGGTCCTCAAGGCGAATCAAAAGCAGGAGGTAGCTATTTTTGAGGGACTCACTATGCTTTGGGAGCAGGTGAACCTGCACCCCTAGAAAGTGCTTGAGACATAGCTGGACACTCCCCTGCCCCCAGACCAGGGCAGATGCTTTTACTACAGGGCAGGCTACTTCCGCATCCCAGGGGCATTTGCTGAATGAATGAATGAATGAATGAATGAATGAATGAATGAATGGGTTGGTATATCAGTGATTAGGCTTCATGGACCAAAGCTGCTAGGACTGAGCTAACCATGAGCATTTTGATCTAGGGATGACTCTTCTGGGTTGCCGTACTTTTTTGCTTATTTTGTTTCGTTTTGGTTTGTGTGCTGAGACTGAACCTAGGCCCTGGGCACACTAATTACATAGTCTACAGTGAGCCCCATCCCAGCCTCCTGGCCCACTCTTCCTTCCCTAGAGGGCAAGTAGAGAAGCCCCCTGATAAGGCTGCCCATCAGGAAGGTTACTTTCCTACTATCCTAGGAACAGAAGAGATGAGGCAAAAGGCTTCTTTATCATTAAGCCAACCATTTGTTTCATCATTGGTTGATTGACTGTAGGCATGGCATTTCTTCATTCATTCACCAAATGTTTGTTGAGGACCTACTATGTGCCAGCACTATCCTAGGTGGTTGGACTATAGCAATGGACAAAATCAATATTGCTCTGCCTTGTGGAGGAGACATTCTAGAATTAGGTAAAAAACTACCACGATGCTATATAGCCTGTCATCTCTAAAATGACAGTGATAGAGACAAGCTAGAGTTCTGTGTGTTTTTAAGGAAAAAAAAACCAAACCACTGCTAAGTAATTGTTACCAGCTGCAGAATGCATACTGGTGTCGTGTATGCTAAAATGAGAAAAAAAAAATCTTGCAACTTGGAATTCACTATGTATGGGAGATAAGGTGTATTGTTCCAGAAGATGCTTATGAAGGAAAGGGAGGAGAGCAAAGGAGGCTTGGGAGGGAGTCAGGGTTGGGATGTAGAGTGTCCCTCCCAGGCTTGTGTGTTTGAATGGTTAATCTCCCGTTGGTGGTGCCATGCGGGGAGGCTATGGAGCCTTCGGGAAGCAGAACCTCGTTGGAGGAGACGGGCCACTGGTGGAGCAGACTTTGAGGGCCATAGCTCTAGCCTGCTTCCTAGCCAGTCCCAAAAGTCTCTGCGCTCTCTGACAGCTGAGGTGATTTAGCCAGCAGCCTGGCACTCCCACAGCCGGGTAGCTGGGCCGGCCGCCACGCCCTCCCACCACAAGGAGCTGAGAACCCTCTCAACCATGAGCCAAAATAAATCCTTTCTCTCGTAGGTTGCTTCTTAGAGGTTAGTTAGTCACACTGAAAAGCAAATAGCGGAGGGAATAGCGACATGAATGATAGACTTTAACAAAATGAGCCACTAAGTTAACGACGGCTGCTTTTAAAGCATCTTCATTATAAGTTGTACATCACAAACTCATCCAAAATGTATAACCCAATATATTTTAGTAAACTTGTAGAATTATGCAAACATGATCACAATCTAGATTTAAAGCATTTATCTTTTCTAATTGCAGCAGGAACGAGTAACAGGAGACTGATCTTAACAGATTCCTAGGCATGCTGCGCAATATTGTTGAGCAGAGGGACCACATCACACAGCCCATGTTTAGAAGGCCATCATCTTGAAGTCAAAGCTCATTCCATCCCTCCCCTCACCCCTTTCCTCAGCCCTTGCAATGACTACTCCACCCTCTGCTTGTGTGTTCATGTTCATTTTAGACGTGCTGTGCTAGCTCCACTATGTTCTACTATTGTGATGAAACACCATAACCAAGACACCTTACAGAAGAAAGCTTTTACCTGGGGACTTGCTTACACTTTTAGAGGACTAGTGCATGACCATCATGGCAGGGAGCATTGGTGACAGGCAGCAGGCATGGTGCTGGAGCAGCAGCTGAGAGCTACATCCTGATCTGCAAGCCAGGGAGGGGGAGAGAGAGAGAGAGAGAGAGAGAGAGAGAGAGAGAGAGAGAGAGAGAGAGAGAGAGAGAGAGAGAGAGAGAGAGAGAGAGAGAGACATTGGGCTTGGCATGGACTTTTGAAAGCCCACCCCCAGTGACATACTTCCTCCAACAAGGCCACACCTCCTAATTCTTCCAAACAGTTTACCAACTATATGAGACTGTGGAGACCACTCTTACACATCATCACATAGCCTCTGGGTTACGTGTGTTGTCACAAGTGACAATGTTTCCGTCTTTTCAAAAGTTGAGCTATAGGACTGGAGAAGTGCCTCAGTTGTTTAGAGCATTTGCTGCTTTGGGAGAGAACCTGGGTTCAGTGTTCAACATCTACCTCAGGTTGCTCACAATTGCCTGAAATTCCAGTTCAGGGAATTTGATGCCCTCTTCTTGCCTCCTTGGGCAGCTGCCTGCATGAGCACACACAAATGCACTAAAGTCAATCAATCAATCAATCATGAATCAATCAATCAATCAATCAATCTTTAAAGGCTGAATCGTATACAACATGTTCATCTGTTGATGAACGTTTGAATTGCTTCCACCTCTTAGTGATTGTCAGAAACACCACAGTGAACACAGGAATGACATGCTCTCTTTGAGGTCTCTATTTTAATTGTTTTAGATAAATACCTACAAATAAAATTGTTGTGTCGTAGTTTTTTGCTTATTTTTAATGTTTTGTTGAACCTCCATAATATTTTCTGTAACAGCCAACCTTTTTTATGTTCTCATCAACAGTGTGCCAAGGTCCCACGTCCTCCATGCCCTCAACATTTGTCTCCTGTTTTGTTTGTTTTGTTTGTCACATGTGTGGCAGTATCACACCTGTGTGGTTTTTAATTTTCCTGATGGTTAGTTATGTGGAGCATCTTTCTAGATGCTCACTGGAGTGGTGACTATTGATCAACCATGAGCTCCTGGAGGAGGAGATCGTTGTCTATATTATGTCCCCATTGCTAAGGCGTTAGACACATTACAAGTATTTATTAAATGGGGAGGGGCATGATATTCCACCATCCCACAGGCATGTTTCTGGACTCTTATCAAATTCTCAGAGGTCAGTATTACTGTACCCATTTTATGAATGGTGGCTCTGAGGCCCAGATAGGTGAAGTCACTTGCTTCTAGGCATAGACCAGAAAGAGCTAGAACTTGAGCTAGGTCTCTGATGTTCCTCATATGTCTCTGGTATCTTTGTTTTTGACTCATTTAGTATTCTTTAGGTGAAAATTGGAGTATCCGGTGAGTGAGGCCCCAGACTTTCACAAACCAGAACGGAGCGTCTGGGAAGGGAAAACCAAAGCGCTGCCTGGGGGTAACACCACATTTACAGAGCTGCAAGCACTTTGGCTTGTCAGTGGAGCTCTCACGTCTTAACTGCTTTTGTTTCCAAATCTGCTATTTGATTGAATGAGGACTTCCTGCCCTGACAGAGATGATAGTTATAAAAATCTTTTCCTCTGACTCCAGTGAACTGGCAGTACTACTGTCAGAACACAAGCTTGCTTTTATGTTTCACAAAGCATGAAGCCAAATATCGATCTTTGTAGGATTTAGAGAAACGTCTCATGCATAGGAAAATATCTAAGTTGAAATGCATTAAGCCATTGTAGGCTTGATTCAAAATTACACCAGATTTGAAATGACTGTTTTACCTTGGTCAGCTAGCCAGTCTATTGGGTTTTAGTAAGAATAGGAGAGTCCAAAATCGAAGTTGAGTTCTTCTCCCAATAAAGCTATACTTTATATTAACCAGGCTCTAGTGGGAAGCAGTCCTGCTAGGGAGCTGGCATCCTTCTCTACCCTAGAGTGAGAAGATTATCAGCACTTAGGCAAGGTCCTAGAGACTTGAAAAGTTGCCTTCAAGCATGAGGAAACAATTAAAGTTGTTCCTAATGAGGAACTATTGGCAGATACTTCATTCGTATCCTGCCCAAGGGAAAGCTCAGATGAGTATGGGTATGGTCACAGATACAGGCATGGACACAGATGTGGGCATGGGTACCGATATGGACATAGGAACAGATGTGGGCATGTGTGCAGTTGTGGACATGGGTACAGATGTAGGCATGGGTACAGATGTGAGCATGGGCACAGATATGGACATGGGGACAGATATGGACATGGGGACAGATAAGGACACAGATGCAGGCATGGGCATAGATATGGGCATGTGTACAGATGTGGGCATGTGTACAGCTGTGGACATGGGTACGGATGTGGACATGGGTGCAGATGTGGACATGGGGACAGATATGGACATAGGGACAGATATGGGCATGGGTAACCCTTTCTTGTCTGCCGAGGCAGAGTATTGCATTGTTTGAGTGTACCTATGTTTACTTGTCCATTTTCCTTTAGTAACTTTTGGGTTGCTTCCAGTTTTGAGACACTAAAAGTGAGGCAGTAGCTGCAGCCTCAGGCCGGGTACTGAGGCATTCAATAGTGCTGTGCTCTGCCTATGCCCACAGATGCACGTGTTCGAGTCCTAAGCACTGACAGTCCAGGGCCGTGATGAGAGGAATCGAGGTGAAACAAGGCCGTCAAGCTGGAGGCCTGGCTTAACAGGATTTTGTTTGTAGTAACTGATCTGAGAGCGTGCCTTTTTTTCTCCTCGTACATATTTGTGTTCACAACAGACAGCCATCTGCGAGCCAGGAAGAGCCCTTTACCAGACTCCATCTACACTGTCCCCTGTTCTTAGAGGTCTACCCTGCAGAATTGTGAGAAATCCATTTCTGCTGATTACATCTTCCAGCTGGTGGTGTTTTGTTAGGTCAGCTCTATCACACTGTTATAGGTAGATTGGGGGGTAATGGGTTATTGACCCTAGATCAATGGTTCTCAACCTTCCTAATGCTGTGGTCCTTTAATACAGTTCCTCATGTTGGGATGGCCCCCAACTGTAAAATTATTTTGTTACTACTTCATAACTGTAACTTTGCTACTCTTATGAATTATAATGTAAATATCTGATATGTGACCCCCCAAGGGTTCATGACCCACAGGTTGAGAACCCTGTAGGGCATGAAGGGCCAAAAGTTAAGTGAAAATATTTTTATACTTTGATTTGGTTATTTATATCATGACTATGAAGCCAAGCAAACTTGTCAAATTGTCCATTTAAAATTTATATGTTTGTAAACTTTATTTAAACTTATAAAAAAATATTGACTCTAGTATTTCCCAATTGATATTCTTTTTTTAAAAAGGTGTAACCTTACCTTACGCTTTGGTTGTAGGACACAGAAAAATCAAGGTGGACTTGAGCTAGGTGCTTTCTTTCTATTAGCTCACAGGACTGGAAGGTGCTATGTAGGCTGCTCGGGAAGAAAAGTCTTCCCAGGTCCTACCCAGCCAAGGAGCCTGCATGCTGCAACACTGACCTGCGTGGCAAGCTACACCCACTTGTGCGATGGCAGCATGACTGCGAGGGGGCAATCAGCCGCTCTGGGACTGCAGCTGAGGCTCTCTCCAAAGCAGAGGACTCACGTCTTGTGTTATGAGCCTGATCGAAAGCCCACGGCTGGAGAAGGCATCACCCTATCAGGGAATCTACTACAGTTGTTTTGCTCACTCAACACACTGCCTACTAAAGACTTGGTTTTACACCCATAGAATAATGCTGCTCTCTGCCTTGGCAAAAAAAGGGGGGGGTCTTTTTTCCCAGGGGGTAGTGGTCAATGCAGAGACTCAAACAGGCCAAAGTGCTAAGACAAGTGACTCTGAACGCTCAGCCCTAAGTGACACACCTATATTAATTACCCCTTCCAAGGTCCAAAGAACATCACGGAAGAGGGAGTAGAAAGAGTCTAAGAGCCAGAGGATGAGGGGGAGTGATGTGAAGAGCCATCTTCAGGATATGATGCGGCCATTGCCCTCATCAACTCACAGTAGCTGCCGTTACCTGCTCTAGAGTGGCCCGTCAGCGTTCTATCATTGGTGTGTGTGTGTGTGTGTGTGTGTGTGTGTGTGTGTGTGTGTGTGTGTGTTGGGGGGGTCAACAGGGCTGAGTGTTCACAGTCACCTGTCTTAGCACTTTGGCCTGTTAGGAGTCTCTGCATTGACCACTATTCCCTGGGAAAAAAAGACCTGTTTTTTTTGCCAAGGCAGAGAGCAGCATTATTCTATGGATGTAAAACTAAGTATTTAGAAGGCAATGTGTTCAGTTAGCAAAACAATTGCTGTAGATTCCCTAATAGGGTGATGGCCTCCTCCAGTCATGGGCTTTTGATCAGGTCATAAGGCCCACTCCTCCTCAGGAGCTCTTGGCAGGAAGCAGGTTATCAGCGGAAGGGAAGTCATTTTCCTCCTAGCCACAGGTAGGTTGCCCAAACTTTGATAAATACTTCCCCTATCCATGCTCATGCAAACAATCCTAATTAAACTCAGCGAGTCGCAAGGGAGGGAAAAAAGAAAGAAAAGAAAAAAGACAGCAAAGTAGGAGAATTGGTTGGAAGGAATCTGGAGTTCAGCGAGAGAAGGACAAGAAAGAGTGTGTGTGTTGTGGGGGGCAAATCTGATCAAAATGCATTGTAGATGTATATAAAATTCTCTCTGTCTCTCTCTCTGTGTCTCTATCTATCTCTCTGTCTCTGTCTCTGTCTCTGTCTCTGTCTCTGTCTCTCTCTCTCTCTCTCTCTCACACACACACACACACACACACACACACAAAGAGTCCATAATAAAGTACAAAAAATGAAGCGCCCATATTACCTGAATCTTTAAAAAGCTGTAGTCTTCATGCTCTTGAGAAGGCCTGAAAGAAAGGTAATTGGCATATATTATTATATGTAGAGTAACCCTCTGTATATGTCTGTTCTGCCTCTATAGAGTCAATGAACCACGGACAAAAATCTTTATGAAAAACATCCACGTCTGATCTAAACATGTACAGCAATATACCACTACTCACAGCGCTTACATTGTGTTATGTGTTACAAGCAATCTTGAGATTGTGGGTCTTATGCAAGCGCTGTCCATTTCATGTAGAGCACTTGAGCATCCTTACGTTTGGGCATCCACTGGGCACTGGAGCCAATCACAGGGCACCAAGGAATGGCTGTTTATATGCTTTTGCAGGTAAAAACTGACTTGTAAATTAAACACTTCAAGACAGCAAGGATCGAGTGTGGATCTGGATTCAGATCTGTGCTTGCAGAATGCAGAACAGCATCCCAGACCTATCAGGAGAGCTTCTCAGCTAAGGGAATGTATAGGGAAGTCACCGTGGAGCAGGAGGAGACAAGTGGCCAGGACACCCTGGGGTCAGGAAGCGACTCTCTGGAGCATAGTGTCTGAGGTCTCTCTCTACTAGCATCGTGGCTACTTACAGCTTGACTATTCTTACTCTAGAAGGGGAGCTAAAGAGAGGGATACTGCACTGAGCCTATGAGGCAGCAAACATCTCCAGGAGAGGAGCCTCAACAGCAGGGTAGCAGAGCCAAGAGCAACAGGAAGCTCGAAGCCCCGCCCCTGCTCAATGAGCGAGCGCAGGCCTGAGGCCCCGGTTATTTGCTCCAAAGGACCTTGTGCAGATGTTACATAAACAAAACCTCCACTGACTCCACTTCTGTGTCTGGCCTAAAATAGCCCCGGGGCTAGACTCAGCCTCTGTCATCCCTCGTGGTCCCCCATATGTGCGAGCTACTGCCCTCATTGAACCCTGTGTGTGGACGCACTGCAGCCTCCCCAAGGGACAGCTTCCCCTCGGACCCAAAGCAAGGCTCCTTGGCTGCCCATGGCAGCTCAGACACACGGCATCGCTCTAAGACCTCCGATGGCTGCTGGCCAAGGGACATGTCTCCTTTCTCCGGGGAGGCAGGAAGTTGGGGGAGGAGTGTTTTAAAAGTCCCCTCCCCCTTCTTCCCTCATTCCTCTCTTCCCATCTTCCTCTTTCTGTCTCTCTCCTCTTCCAACACTGCTCTTCCTCCTCTGCTTTCTTCTTCTCCCCTCGGCTCTCCTCCTGTGTCTCCTGTTCCTACTCTTCTGTGTAAGGTAGAGAAAGCCCCAAAGCAAGCTTTCCAGGTTACAGTGGGAGATTTCCTTCTTGGGGGTTTTTATTTGCAAGTGATTTAAGACTGTTCTCGTCTGACGTGGTGCTTGTACAAGTTTCCCAGACCCTGTTTGGGTTTCGGCTCCTTCATTCTGCAGAAAACCAGTCCTGTGTGAACATCTGGAGGCTGGAACATCTGTGCCCCAGCAAGGGGGTCACTCTAGCTTTACCACTCCAGCGTGGGTCCCTGGGAACCGTTAATCATCCTTTCTCCTTGGCCGCTTGCCTTTCTCTAGAATCTTAGCTGATAAAAAACAATAAAACAATATCTACGATTCAATACTGACGCCAGATATGTCCTGTATGTTTAGTACTCTGGAAAGTATTTGATGTATTTTGTTTTACTTGATTTTCACTGAACAGTCCTATGAAATCTGCAAGTATTGTCTCCAGGCGACAGAAAACAGCGGGTTAGAAAAAGGATGGGACTTGTCAAGAGTTGCTACCGGGGTGGGATGAAGACCTGAGTCGTCAGGAGTGATTGACTTGTCTTAGCGGCTGCCTCCCATGTGCCAGAGATCATCTGTCAGGGCTCATAGACCCTCTTACTCCTGCTCTTCTTTCTACTCAGAGTCCAAGCTACTCTATCTTTTGCCCTCCTAATTAAACCCAGCAACCAATGTTTATCTAACATGATCTCTGAGACCCAGATGACCAATATGCTCTTGAAGTCAGGCAAAAAAAAAAAAAAAAGATAGCATCATGTATACTGTTGAGATTATATTTTACCCATACTTGTACTTTGAAAGAGGTCTTCATGTTCCCGTGGGTTAGAGACTCCCAGATGCAGTTTTCAGCCCTGAGCTGAAGTTCCAACCCATATAGAGGAGAGAGGAAACAACATGGAGATCAAGAAGACTCAGCTCTCACACCGGGGCAAGCGCCAGGCTGCAGCGAGCCTGTGAGGGATCGTGTCACTCGGGAACCCTTGGCTTTCTGAAGATTTTAGTTCAGATCTCGATGGGTTGTTTAGTCCAGGACCCTCAGGGATATTGACTCTAGGAAGACGCGCCCCTTTCCCTAGACCTAAGGAAACTTTGCCTTTAGCCTGGATCAAATGGTGTATACGGAGTGGGGTGGGAGTACCGATGTGTCACCTCAGGGAAACATTTAAGTGGAAGAATTCTTTTGACTCATGGTCTCAAAGGGTTCAGTCCAAGGTTACTTGGTTCTGTGTTTCTGGGCCTGTGGTGAAGCAGCTTATCATGGTGGTAGAAATCATGGTGGGAGAAATGTGTGACCAGAAAGCAGGAGTGAGGTGGGGCTTGGGACAAGCGACAGCTCTCAAGAGCATGTCCATTTTGACCTGCTTCTTCCGGCGAGGGCCGAAGGCTTCTAGAGCCTACCAGAATAGCACTACCAGCTGTGGTCTAAGCTGCAGTGCATGGACCTCTTTGGGGGATGCCTCCCATTCAAATCCTACCCTACCTCTGTGAGATCCTGCACTTTTATTCTTTACTCATTCATTTCTTCATCAGTCTGTCTATTCATCCATTCATTCCTGACAGTCCTGAACTGTTCACTATGTGTTGATACAAGGTTCCGGGGTGGCAGAAATGAATGCAGACAGGGTCCCTGACCTCCGGGAGTTCAAATTTTAGAGGAAGAGATTAAAAGAAAACACTGTGGTAAGGGCCATGGCAGATGCCCAAGTGAAAGCCTCCTTTGAGCTGTGTGCTAAGCACTGGGGGTTATCTGTGTGCCCACCTGTGCCGTGGCAGAGGGATGGAGCATGAGTGTGTATGGTGGCTTCCCTGGAGAGACTGTTCGGTGCTCTTACTTACGTCTCTGGATACTCCAAGTGCCCAGGACTTGGGCTCCAGTACCGAATACCATGCCTGGCTTCTCCCTGTGCCCTTTATTCGTGTCTCCCCAAGAGAGCAGGTATGATTTATCTGATTGGAGAGTCAGGGGTTCAGCAGAGGAAACTGGGACAGGGTGACTCAGCTTCTCTGGGGTGGATCACTCCCTTCTGCGCCTGAGTGTAGTTTCCAGACGTTTGCCAGGGTGCTGACTGTAACTGCGTGAGTGAGTTCAGCGGGGGAGGGGGAGATAGTGCACAGCCCATTTGGCTAATATCTCTAAAGCTACTTTCAACAACCTAGCTTTAGTTAGTGTTTCCTGTTTTGATCTCCTTTTGCCTGATGTCTGTGGCAAGGAAGAAAGTGACTGGACTCACTTGAACCGCAACACAGATGATGCTTAAGTGGGGTCCATAAGTGGACGGTAGGCCCACTTGTCACTCTGGCATGATTGACAGGAATGTACATCTCCCCTCCTCAAACCCCCCCCACCCGCCCCCGTGCTAAGACTTGAATGGCCGACCTTGATCACTGTAGGAAAAGTTGCCTTGCCCTACCCGCACCTTTGCGGCTCCCTTCTGACTAGGCTCCTTAGTGAACAAAAGGAGAAGGCCGGACGAAAGAGTCCAGGGGTTCTGTTCAAGTGTGTACCACTTCCACATGGTCATGAACTTTCTTTGTTTCAAGCCTGGCGCTCACCTCATCTCTAGAGAAGACTCTCAGGATAGCTGCTTTTTTTTTTTTTTTTTTTTTTTTTTTTTTTCCCTCGGGATGCCTTTGGTTTGGAAGGCCCATTTAGGAGCGTCTTCTGACTTGCGTTTCTGGGACACCCTGCCCTCCTGTTTCTCATGAATGTCCGTTTCCTGTAGGGCTGGACTTCGGGTTCTATTTGTTCCTAGAAGACGGTGCAACTGTTGTCCTCACCCCCTAGGTCAGGGTTGCTGCCTCTCTTTCTTCAATGATGGATGACTGAGAAGCAGAGAGGTAAAGGACCACCCAGAAAGGATTAGCAAAATCCCAGAGAGCCCCCACCGAACCACTCCACATAGTCTCATCTCAGACATTGTACTTGACTCGTTGATTCTATCAGCCAGTTCCCCGACTGGCAACTAGTTGATTCTTTAAAAATATACTTTAATATTTGTTTAATTAGCATACACAAAATTAGGTTTCATTATAGCTTTAAAAAAAAAAAGGTTCTCATTATGAAGCCAGATTTGAACTAACAGACATTGGCCTGCCTTTGCCTCCTGAGTGCTGGGGTTGAAGGCCTGTGCCATCATGCCTGGCATCGTTATGGCATTTTCCAACCAAGTTAGTGGGTTGTGTTCCTTCCCTCTTTTTGCCCATCACCCTGGCTCTCCTTCCGCCCACTACCCATAACCTCCTTCTGCTTTTGTGTCTCCTGTGTTCTCCTGCTCTCTCTCTGCTTCCTCAGCACCTCCCCTCACCACCGCACTGGTGGCCTCCTTTCCCGTTCCATGGCCTCTGTCCACACTCAGTCACACTTATGCACATACACGTTAGCATTATAAGCTAGGATCTGTGTGAGAGAGAAAACATGGGATTTTTGTCTTTCTGACTCTTTTTTTTTTTAAACCTCACTTAATGTAATACTTTCCAGATCATCTCTTCTTTTCTTCCAAAGTTTTGACACAGAGAGCTTCAGAGTTGGTGGGAGCCCAGTAGAGGGAGCCGTTATAAACAAATTCTACAACCAGCCAAGCAGGTGGTCCTGTGTGTGCTTTGGAAACTCCATCTGTTCAAAAACTCTGAGCCAGACCAGAGCTTGTGCAAGGTAGCATCCCGGGTTCTGTGGGCTCCCCAGGAATTTAAATCCTGCTTCTATCAGCAGAGCTTAGTTTGGGCCCAGTGTGACAGTTTCCACAGTTGAAACCTTTTGGATTCCTTAGGCAGGTCCTGGCTCCAGCTGGTGCAGGAGCTGGTCAATCCCACCGACCTTGTACACATACACACCAACCAGTGTGCTATTGATTGTCGTCTTCAGAGACAGAGACATCCTGGGTCAAAGAAACCTGTAGTTCTGATCCACAATGTCCAATCGAAAGACCCAGTCAAGCCAAGCACATCTCTAATTTTAGCTCTGGGGAGGTGGAAATGGAAGGACCCATTGGGACTTTTGGCCAGTCAGCCTCCTGAACTGGTGAACTCTAGGTTCAGTAAGAGACCCTGCCTTGAAAAATAAGGTGAAAAATGATTGAGAAAGTCACCTGGCATTGACCTCTGGATTCCACATTTGCAAGCACACATGTACACATGTGCCCCCTCCCCTGCCCCTGCACACACACACACACACACACACACACACACACACACACACACACACACAGATAATGGAGCCTGAACTCACTGAATGCATCTAGATCCTTTGTTCTGGACTAAGTTCAAATTCTAAATAGCCATAGGTGTGGTAAAGTCTTGCTGAATAAACTTTCATGACCAAGACAACTGCTGAAATGTGGAACAAAAGCACTCAACATCTGGGTGGGTGGGTGGGCACGGGTTTTTGTGTGTGAATTTGTTTTAGAAGAAGAGTTGTCAAAACTGATGGCGGGTCATGGAAGACACCTGTAAGAGAGAAAAGAGCTGGAAATACCAGCATCTTTGAGGACTTAGTCGCTGGTTTATAAACAAAGCTATTGCAGAATAAGGGGGACCCAAGATGCCAGGAGGCACATTAGTTTTCCAGGGATGTTCTTACCAAGTACCACAGACTATGTAGCTTCCAAAGCCGGCCTTGATTTCCTCACATTGCTAGGGTCTGGATGACAACATCACAGCGTTGGCCATTCTCTTCTCCGGATGGCTACCCTTCTTCTGCTTCTTTATGGCTATCCCTCTGTGCCCCCACAGATATCTCTATTTTCAAAATGGTACCAGTAATGTTAGATTCCCCTCCCAAGTGGGTACACACACACACACACACACACACACACACACACACACACACACACACACACACACAGAACTTCATTTCAACTTATCTCTTTATCTGCAATACAGTTATGCTCTGAGATGGGACTAGGAGATGGGACTTTCAATTCATGAATCCAAAAAGAGAAGGCATTGCTCAATATATAATGTCATGTGGGTCTGTGAGACTGAAGCAAATATGTGATTATGCTAAGTGATGCCAGTTGTTACAACTGATACATTTTGAAACCTTGGGGTAGTTTTCATGGACAGGGAAATCCATTTCTGGTAGCTGGAGATTGAGATTGGGATACAGCCATACAGGGACCTAGCTGCTATCTTAAAATAAAAAGATTTTATTTTATTTTAATTGTGTGCCCGCATGCTCGCGCGCGCGCGCGCTGCGCGCACACACACACACACACACACACACACACACACACACACACACACACACACACAGGTGTATGCAGGTGCTCACAGAGGTGAGAGGAACTAGATTCCCTTGAACTGGAGTTGAGGACTGCCTGTCCTGGGTGCTAGGACCAGAACTAAGGCCCTCTGGAAAAGCAGTATGCCCTCTTAATTGAAAAGTCATCTCTCCAGTCCTGGCTGCTGTCTTCAGCATGTATTCTATCCAAAGACACTGTGGATTGAGAACAGGGAAAAGTGTAAAAGGCATGCAACCATTCTGTGGCCCAACAGTGATGTATTATACCCAGTTATATTGCAGCTGAAAAAACTAGTTTTCTGTGCTCAACTGTACGAACAGAACTTGGGAAATGTAGTTTATATGTAAGACTGGGAAAGGAATACAAGGTTTGGTCAACATTGAGTCAGTTTGTATAGGTCAGTCTCAGTTCAAAATATGATCCACTTATTCTGGGGAAGTAGTCACTATACCAGTGATCCTCAACCTTCCTGATGCTGTGACTCTTTAATACAATTCCTCATGTTGTGGTGACCTCCAACCACAAAATTATTTCATTGCTACTTCATAACTATAATTTTGCTACTGTTATGAATCATAATGTAAATATCTGATATGCAGGATCTCTGATATGCGACCTGGAAAGGGGTCATGACCCACAGGTTGAGAACTACTGCACTAGATAGCCAAGAAAATGTACTTGAAGATAATGGCATCATGGATCTCCTAAATCCCCAAAGTCATAATGAATCTTGGTCTTGAGTAATACTCTCCTACCATCTCCAGGTCACGGAATACATAGAAGACAATGCTTATGCTGTGCACTAGACTCCATAGACAATGCTATTTGAGGGCACTGTGAAGACTGAGACCGTTGGTCACACCCATGTGCTGCAGCTTACAGGTAGCGAAGAGGATGACATGTGGGTAAGATGTGGATTCCGGGAAAACTAAACATGTTGCTACCATCATATAACACAACAGAAGAGGAAAATCAAGCACTTTAAAAGCCAGGTGGCCCTGGGGGACTACAAGATGATAAATCATTGAGACCATAGACTCTCCCTTCATCCGGAAGCCATACTCAGGGTGGGAAGGCCCCTCTAGCGAGAGGTTCTAGTGACTCAAGCTATTGATCGTGTCCTGTTTGGAGCATGTCTTCCTTTTCTCTCCTGCATAATTAACTGGAAGAGAATTAGAAAGAGAGCCTGACATGGACATTTGTAACCATCAGAAAATGCAATAAACAAGGAAACAGGATGTTGGATTTGGACATTTTTTCCCATAGGTTCAAGATTTCTATAATGTACGCATGTGTCTTTGCTTTGGTTTATCTTATCTACTTTGAACTCACAAATATTTAGTTTCGTTGATAAATAACTCATCTAACACTTGCCAACCGCAGGAAAGTAGCTATATGACGACATATCAGAGAGGAGGTGGAAAGACAATTTTATAAAGCTGAGATGCTTTTTTTACAATCACTTTACTAAAAGAAGACAATTTTTAGCCCCACAATTATTGCCCCATCAGAGAACCTGAGCAGTATTACTAGCCTTGGACACATTAGATTACAAATGCCTTATAGCACTTAGAGTTGGGCTATGGTGTATTCTGAAATTAAACAACATTTTTGCCTAAAACCAACTCTTTCACAGAAATTATTCTTGATTTCCACCAAGTTACGAAAAATAAATTGGAGGAATCTTCTATTAAGATTTTAAAAGCAAGCAAATAACTTTAAGGATAATATCCAAATCCTTGGTCGTTTCCTTTCTCCATTTTCATCAAATATGGGAACATTTAACCACACAGGAAGAAGTGGGTGGATTTGGAAAGTTGCTGAATTCTCTAATTTGAATCAATCCACATTAAATACAAGCTGCTGTTGTACTAGTAAGCAAAGGATAAGCACAACTTTTGCTGAGTGGATGTGGATGAGAAGTTGATTCATTGTTGCTCGGAAACCCAAGGAGAAAAGGATGTTCTGAGGTTGGGAAGAACCAAGCCATTCATGTTTCACATCCTTGCTACTCACAGCATCCAGCCTCAGTGGGTCATTGGTTCTTTAGACCTCTCTACCACTAGGTCCAACAGACAATGCTCTAATTGCCTTTTTCAGCTCTCATACTGTAAAAAGGGTCTGTACAAATGAGATCTATTGAGTATCATTGCCTCTTTACACCTTTGTGCTGTTGGTTCACCCCAATATAGTGCTTAAGGGTTGGCTATTGTTCTTAGACACAAGGAAATGTGTAAGTTTCATTAAGATGTGAATTATGGTGCAGTTGGCCATGAATTCAACACTAAAGAACCAACAATATATACTAAGTAAGGTTAAGATACAAGATTAAGCATTGACCGATAAAGATGTTGTGACTCAAAGAAACCTAACCTTATATTATCCTAGGAGTAATGGTCCAGTATTACTGATTCAGTGTTTGTGGAGATATTACAGAACACAAATGAAAATAAACTGTAGTGGTAGAGGTGGTTATGGTAGATTTACCACTCAGATCTTCCAAGGGAGGCTTGGCTATACAGCCATGGGGAATGGGGTTGATGAGCAAGCTCTAACTGATAGGGTCCTCTTCATCCAGAGAGTCAGGCTGCCCAAGGTCATGCCCTTCTCTGATTTTGTACCCTCTTATAACATCTAGCCTTCTTCCCCACTCACAGCATTGGGTGAAATTTTGTCAGACTTCCCAGCAATTTGTCTTAACTATTGTTCTGCATCCTCTCCATTCTGGGGTGCTAGGTCCTGGTGAGCACCTTGTTCCCCAGCTGTCCTTGAGCCCCAGTGTCTGAAAAAGCTGCTTGCTATGATAGCTTGTGCATGTGGCAAAGTAGAGAGAACCTCTTTGAGATCTTCCTTCTCCATCTTCTACCCTCCACAGGCTGTCTGTTTCCCCTCCTTCACCTCACTGTCCTGGTTCCAGGGTCATGGTCTCAATGCACATGCTGACAACCCACCCCAAGCCCAGGGTCACTATGAAGTTCCACTCAGGGACCCACTAGAGATGTAACCAAGCCAGCCTCACACCAATAATCATAGGTCACAGGAGGGAATATGTTGCTTGGTGGCACTTTCTCCTCATCCACTCCCAGCAGGTGACAGTCTAGGTATGGAAGTGGCGGTCTCCCCTTCATCCCCGTATGTCACTCATGGCATTCTCCCATCTTTTCCATTCCTGATCTCTGGACCTCAGCTGCCCTGAGGAATGCTGGCCTTTGTTCCCACCTCCTGCCCTAGCATCTTCCATTGAGTGGGCCCTTTCTTGGGTTCCCTCACTCCCGACTCCTCCAAGAAGAGAGTTCATGAGGAAAATGCAAAATCATTTCCATTTCTAAGCCTTCTGCAAGGGTTTCCCCTGCAGATATGCAATGCTTTTGCCAGGAAGCCCTTACTAGGGACAGCTCACATCCCTACTCATTCCTAGTCTTTCTACATTAGCTGTGTATTTTGTATACTACAAGACCGCAGGATGTCTCACTGGATGGTCTTCCAAGGAGCTGAGAGAAATTTATGGAGGAAAAAAAGCTAGTATTTACTGGGACTTACTCTATGTCAAACATCCTGCTGAGTGCTTTACATATTTATTTCGTTTAATCCTCATAACACCCTTAAGAGGTTGGTATGAATGGCTGTATTCAGCAAGTGAGGAAACACAGGCTTAGAGAGGTAAGTGATTTGGCTTGTACCTAGAAGTCAGCAGAGGCGAGTTCAGATGTACTTTTTGCTGTCTCACTCCAGAGCTAGATGGAGCATCTAATACTACATACAGAGACAGACTCAACCCACAGAACAGCAGGACAGACTGCAAGAGTGGAAAGATGGATGGGCTTCTCCTTGGAGTCAGGGGAGAATGGTGCTCTCTTTTCTCTCTTTAAAGGATTCAACTACAGCCACAAATTGAGCTGGGAAGGAGATCTGAACATTTGAGGTTGGTTGGCCTCATTTTAATCATGTGCCTAATAATCTGTCATCATTTAAAGGCCATTTCCTCCGCACCTGCATCCAGAGTGCATCCAGAGGCTGAGGCCATGAGGAGGAATCACAGAGTCCCTGTTCTGCTCCTTCGCAGCCACGTGTCCTACTTACAGTCATGCACAGCTTGTAGGTACCATGGCTTCCACAGCCTGGAGGATGGGAATGGGGGAGAGGGGAGGCAACCATGCCCTTGCCTGTCAGCCTTCCTGACATATCAGCATTGGGGGTGACGAAGATAGAAATAATAGAAAGATAAAACTGTGGATTTGGATGTAATTGATGTCATTGAATCTGGGAGAGACCTGAAGATGGACAGTTTTCCATAGATCTCTGCTTGGATGTTTTTCTACACTTTGGAAGAAATTCACAGACATCAAATCTCATACCCAGATGTTTAGCTCTGGATCTTGCTCTGACAGTTTAGTGACAGGCAGGATTTTTCTTAATTCCTATTGTTCCAGTGTTTGTCAGGGAAAGCATTTTATATGAGTAGACTGATTTATTTAAATAATTTAATATATACATATATTTGCTTCTATATTGAGCCATAAATCAATGAGCCAAACAAGGGGGCAATGGCATTCCAATTCCCCTTTGTCTATCTGGTATGCCAGGTACCATAACTTCAGCTTATTCTCCTTATTCTCCCCAGATCCTGGGGTTTCTGGGGTTCTACTTATGATGCTGGCTTCTACATTTCCCTAATCCAGCTCTGGGGACCTAGGGACCTGCCTTTGCTTTCAAGTGTCTTTACAGTACTCACTCGCTTGTTCAGAATACAGGGCTGGGAAAGAAAGCAAAATTCAAATTTGTCCTTTAAGAATTCTGGTAGTGCTTCATTACCCCCACTCATGTCCAGGATGTTCATGTAGATCTCATCCATGTCTCCATCATTGGGCGATCCCCGTGTCTTTCTTGAGGTCCTGTTTTCCAGGTAGCCTCCCTGGTGTTGTGAGTAGCAGTCCAGTCATCCTTGTTCCACATCTAGTATCCTCCTATGAGTGAGTACATACCATGTTTGTCTTTCTGAGTCTGGGTTACCTCACTCAGGATGATTTTTTCTAGATCCATCCATTTGTCTGCAAACCTCATGATGTCATTGTTTTTCTCTGCTGAGTAGTATTCCATTGTGTATATGTACCACATTTTGTTTATTCATTCTTCAGTTGAAGGGCATCTAGGTTGTTTCCATGTTCTGGCTATTACAAACAATGCTGATATGAACATAGCTGAACAAGTGCTCTTGTGGTGTGGTTGAGCATTCCTTGGGTATATGCCCAAGAGTGGTATAGCTGGGTCTTGGGGGAGATGGATTCCCAATTTTCTAAGAAAGTGCCATATTGATTTCCAAAGTGGTTGTACAAGCTTACATTCCCACCAGCAGTGGAGGAGAGTTCCCCTAGCTCCACATCCTCTCCAGCATAAGGTGTCTTCAGTGTTTTTGATCTTAGCCATTCTGACAGGCATAAGGTGGTATCTCAGAGTTGTTTTGATTTGCATTTCCCTGAGGCAAGGGTCGAGGGAAAGAGAGCTTGGGGGAGCGGGAGATCCCAGCTGGATCAATAACAGAGAGGGAGAACAAGGAATAGGAGACCATGGTAAATGAAGACCACATGAGAATAGGAAGAAGCAAAGTGCTAGAGAGGCCCACAGAAATCCACAAAGATGCCCCCACAATAGACTGCTTGCAATGGTCGAGAGACAGCCCAAACTGACATACTCTGGTGATAGGATGGCCAAACACCCTAATTGTCGTGCTAGAAACCCCATCCAATGACTGAGGGAACTGGATGCAGAGATCCATGGCCAGGCCTGGGGTAGAGCTCCAGGAGTCCAATTGGCAAGAAAGAGGAGGGTTTATATGAGCGAGAATTGTTGAGACCAAGGTTGGATAAAGCACAGGGACAAATAGCCAAACGAATGGAAACACATGAACTATGAACCAATGGCTGAGGGGCCTCCAACTGGATCAGGCCCTTTGAATAGGTGAGACAGTTGATTGGCTTGATCTGTTTGGGAGGCATCCAGGCAGTGGGACTGGGTCCTGTGCTCAGTACATGAGTTGGCTGTTTGAAACCTGGGGCTTATGCAGGGTCACTTGGCTCAGCCTGGGAGGAGGGGACTGGACCTGAGCGGACTGAGTCTACCAAGTTGATCTCAATCCTCGGGGGAGTATTTGCCTTGGAGGAGATGGGAATGGGGGGGTGGGCTGGAGGAAAGGGGAGGGGGGCGGGAGGGGGGAGAACAAGGGAATCCGTGGTTGATATGTAGAATTAAATTATATTATAAAATAAAATAAAGAATTCTGGTAGTGGAGTCTGGAATCCAGTAGACCTGGATGAAATCCTGACCACCCTGCTTGTTAGCTGCTTGACCTTGGACTAATTAGGTCACCTAATTAGTAACCTCAGTTACTTATCTGAAAAATGGATATTGTCATGTATGGCTCATGCTACTACTGGGATGAAGTGGGAGTGTGCATGCAGAGCCCTCAGCATGGGGAGATGTCCTGCATAGGACCAGTTGGTGCTATTAGGAGAAAGGTCAACATACCACACCAAGCTCCCATCTAGAGTCCTAAAAACACTATTAAGTCAAAGGAAGCCACAGGCAAAGTTCACATGTTATCTAATCCCTTATATAAAATGTCAAAAACATTCAATACTATAGAGATGGGCTATAGACTAGTAACTGCCTAGGGTTGGAGGTTATAGGGCTGGGGCTGACTCCTAGTGAGTATGAGCATTTATCTGGGAGTGATAAAAGCATTCTGGAAATGAGTAGTCATAAGGGTGAAGAAATGTATGAATATACTAAAACCCCACTGAAATGTACACTTTAGAGGGTTGAATTTTATGTATGTGAATTTACATCTTTAAGAGTTTTTAATAGAAAATTCATTATGCAGCTAACAGCTTGAGCTCTGAAGCCAACTTGTGGAATCTCTCCCCCTCTCCAGCCCTGCAAGAAGAATGAAATGTCATTTTGCTGGAAGCCTGTGTTGCTTTCTAGGTAAATCATTTGTTCTGTCAAGACTGTACAATAAATGTCAACCCAGTGCAGTTTTGGCATTTGTGGGAGCTATAACACACAGCTCTCATCTTCCTGTGTGAGGCTGCTGAGCAGTGTGGATTTATGGGCAGGAAGAACCAACCACCTAGTCTCTCTCTAAGTCCAGAGTTTCTCTGTGTCTTGTCTCATCTGGGAGATGGTCCAGATGGTAAATGAGATATCTTCCTTCCATCTGTAATGGAAAAACAGTAACCGAGAATGGGAAAAGTTGATCAGATGAGCTGTGAATCTTTTGATGTATCATAGTCATTGGTTCAAACTGAAAATGAGGACCTGGATGTCCATGCACACATGTGCCTATGTTCATGTGCCCATCACTCACATCATGGAAGGATGAGGAAGGGACTTTGCTAAAGGGAAAATGGGGCACTTTGAGATGAGTCAGTGAGCATTCCAAGACTGGAAAGTATTAATTCTGGAATGTCATTGAGTCCATTCAATGCTTCCAAAGTATGACTGAAAAAGTACACAGTTCTCTGACTCAGCCTAGGACAAGGCTGTCAGCACCACTTAGGGACAGTTTCAGCATGAGTAGGGCCACAAGATTTTCATGAAAAATTATTTATTCACTGTTTGAGATGTCCATGTAGATTTGTGGCCTTTGGTTTTATTTTTAAAATGGTTAAATATGTGTTTTTAAAAATCAAAGACTTTTGTCTTATTTTTTAATTTCTTCCAGATTTATGGCTGGCCAGTGTTCTATATGTCACACTGAGTTCTTTGGAGAATCTGGAGCTGGAATAATGTCAAGTGAGGGGGGAAAAAGTTTATAAAAAGGCAATCTTTTTTTTTTCCACCACATTAAGACATCAAGAAATTTATCAAATTCTTTACTGGAAAAATATGAGGGGTGTGTGTGTGTGTGTGTGTGTGTGTGTGTGTGTGTGTGTGTGTGTGTACATGTTAGTGAAAAGTGCACATATGTGTGCCCATGTGAGTCTACATTGAGATCAGAGAATAATCTCCAGCTTCATTCTTTAGGCGCCACCCACCAGTTTTTATTTCTTTTTATTCGAGACATAGTTTCTCCTGGTCTGGAACTCACAAAATAGGCTGGACTGGCAGGCCAGCAAGTCCCAGAATTCCACCTGTCTCCCTGTTCCCAGCACCGGGATTCACAGGCTCAGCTTTTTTACACATGTTGTGGGGCTCGAAATTCGGGTCCTTCTGCTTGCAAGGCAAGCATTTTATCCACTGATCATCTCCCCAGCCCAGAAGCACTATTAAAACCCTCCTGGTAGCGAGGTGGATCATAGAGACTGAAAGAGCTTGGATACAGAAGAAAAGTCAAAGTGAGGTAACGTAACAAACTGCCCAGACACATGGGCTCTCCTCTGAGCTTGCTTTCACTGAGAATGTTTGGTGAGACTCTGTTAAGACCGAAGGTACTCTGTGCTGTTATTACAAAGAGACCAAGCAGGGCACAGAAAATGCTCTTGTGGAGGACCTGAACACTTAGCCACCATGTATCAACTATCTACCCTGCCATGGCCAAAGCTAGGAATTTCGTTGTCCCTCACAAAATCTAGTGAGGTCTTTCTGATTGAGTCAGTTTTGACAATGAAAGAAACTGAAGGTCTACAAGGTAAAAATCACCGAGTCAAGCAAGGCTCTGTGTGACATTGGAACCAATTCAATTTTATGATTTTGGCTATGCCAAAAACAAGAAACAAAAACCTTGGCTGTGGAACTTTCAGTCTTACAGCTATTTTGATACCATGTTTCTACAACCTTCCATTGTGTGGTTTCTCTAAGTGTGGAGGTGCTATGCCATTTACAGCCTAGTAGGGCACTTTTCCTAATGCCTTCCTCTTGGGAGTGATGCTGTTGGCCAGGTGAGAATAGTGAGGTATCCAGGCTCACTCTTTCCCGAGCCAGAACCTTAATGAATCAAGTTTCAGTCCAGCGGTTCTCAACCTTCCTGATGCTGTGACCCTTTAATACAGTTCCTTATGTTGTGGAGACCCCCCCAACCATAGAATTATTTCATTGCTACTTCATAACTGTAACTTTGCTACTGTTATGAATTGTAATGTAAATATCCAATATACTACCCTAAAGGGGTCTTGACCCTCATGTTGAGAACCAATGTTCTAGAATCTGTTTGTTCCTTGAGTTTCCCTGCCACCAGCTCCCCTAACTCCGTGCTCCCTGCCATGGCTCAGAAGCTCAACCATTTTGCTACAGTCTATCCAACCAGTGCAAAACAGGCCACCTTTGCAGTCTCCCCACTTCCAGTCCACTCTTCCCTAGAACCATTTTGCTCCAAAGAATGATTTTCTTTTTAACAGTGAAACTTCTCCTACTGAGAAAGTGTTCACTTTTCCCCCATTGCTAAAGACTAGGTTTAATAGTCTTAAGATTCCTTATAATGACTTTACTGTTTAGGATTCATCTTTGCAAATATATTTACATTGGAAAACTCCCTAACTAGACCAGGACTGGATTTGATTGCAAGTGAGAGAAAACTAAAAATAGCAACAGTTTCACTATAGAAAAGCTGATTTCTTCCCCTTCATATATGGCAAAAGCTTCCAGCCTTTTAGAACCCAAGTTCTTCTGTGTCTTTATTCAGATTCTCTCCACATAGCTTGGACATCACCGGCCAAGATAGCTGCTTGAGATGCAGCTCTTGAATCCACATTTTCACACATAGGAAAGAAGAAAAACCAAAGCTCTTGCCCTCTCCCGTTGTGATCCCTTCCAAGATGTTCCACTTAGGAATTCCTGTGTAGTTTACATGTAAAACTGTCACATAGACACACCTAGGGCTAAACAGAGTGGGAAATGTGGTCATGGGCTTTGGCAACATTTGTCCAGTTTAAAAAAAAAAAAAAAAACCAGAACAAACAAACAAAAAACAGAGATCCTGTTACCAAGGTGATAAAAGAATCTGGAGACATCTGATATTCTACTCTGGCAGTGGAACCTCCAGAAATGGTTCTTTCTGCTCTGGGGATCAACCCCCAACCCCATGCTTTCCCGTCAGCAGTGACAGAGCTTGTGTTCCTGGAATTGGAGAAGTCTCACGGGTGTGGGTGACCATCAGGTACTGAAGTTCCTAGGTTTTCACTTCGTTTCTTTAAATAGACCATTCTGCTGAACTCTAGTGTGAAAAGCCGGCCATGGACATCTGAGACTATGACCTGGGTTACAATCTGTAAGAGAAGCATTCACTGCACGCGTTCTCCAATGGCCGACACAGGGTAGCCTGTCGGAGGGAAGATCGTACTTTGTCCTGAGACAGAATCAGGAGAGAGCACAAGCCAGTCAGGGGTCTGAGGGAAGAGCCTTCCGGCCAGAGTTCAGTGAGGGCTGTAGCCTGGAGGGAGGAGGGGCTTAGCATTTTCAATCACAGAAGAAAGCAGCCTGACTAGGGAGTTGAAATGGAGGGAGAGCAGGGGACCTGGCAGGCACAGTGGGAACTGAGTACCCATGAAGGCAGCACTGTGGGAAGGTCACAGCAGGGAACCAGGGTAGAGCCCTTGGGTGACCTATGGTTCCAGCATGTCCTACTGGAGGCTTGAATGAGTTTGTCCAGGCCTGAAGTCGTGGCTCAACACTGGAGTACTTGCTCAGTGTGTTTGAGATCCTGAGTTTGATCTCCAGATGGAGTAGGGGAGAAGGATTAAGTTATTAAATCTCTCTGTGTCTGTGTCTCAGTTTTTCTATCTCCAAACAGTTCCAGAACAGTATCTTTACAGCACGGTTGTTTGATTTCATGAGTTTAACATGTATAAAGTACTTCACATAGCGCCTCAAGCATGACAATCTTCATACCTGTCTTTCAACGACATGCCAAGCTTTCTGTTATGCTCGTCTTTCCTCTCCCCCACCCCATCTCCTTCCTCTCTCTCTCTCAATACATCCCTAAGGCTTGTCGCATGCTATATGGCAGCTCTGATTTTCTAATATCCTATAGCCAAACCTCAGCCCCTACTGTACCCTACTCTATACATTCAGTCAGTTGGATTAGATCTGACTCTGTGTATCAGAAAACTCTAAGTGTGGCAAATTATAAACATAACTCTTATTTTTTTCTCTTTTAAGTGGAAGCCAAAATGCTGACTCCATGGCTATCAAAGACCCCAACCTTCCATCTCATCCTGCAAGATTGTTACCCTAACTGCTCAACTCTGCCATAGTCCAACAAGAGAAGCTAATGTAGAAGTGACTAAAATAGGAAGACCTTGGGAAGTGGCATTTACTCACGGGCCAGTGTTCTCATGAGCAGCGTTTGATCCATGGAGAATGAATGAACGCCCTTCTCCTTAAAGAGCCTGCGATGGGAAGACCATTAATACTTTAACAGATAAATAGTGAGTTCCAGAGAAGTGATTCAGATGACCCATGTTGACATTCTAATTAAAACTCCCCCCACTTCCCTTCTTCCTCTGCCTTCTGTATCTTTTTCGACAAAAGCAGGTCTTGCTGTGTAGTTCAGGTCATCCTTGAACTCACTCTCCCTGCCTCTCCTAGTGCTGGGATTATAGGTGTGAACCACCATGCTCAGCCAAACATTTCCTAGTTCATTACTGATGAGGCAATAATGCTTTGGGGTGGTATTTGGAGATCTCTTTGGCTGGTTAATCTCATTTTTAGTGAAGATAGAAGTCAAGAAGATTGTCAACAATCTACAGCATCAGGCCAAGTCTTACCCACCATTTATTTTGTTTGGAGTGTGTGTGTGTGTGTGTGTGTGTGTGTGTGTGTGTGTGTGTGTGTGTGTGTACAGAAGCCAGAGGAGGACATCAAGTGTCCTTCTTTACTACTTTTATTCCCTTGAGACAGGGTCTCTCATTGAACCTGGAGCTCACCATTTCTGCTAGACTAACTGGTAAGTGAGCTTCTAAGATCTGCCCATCTCTGATCGCCGGTGCTGGGGTTACAAGCGCATTCAACCATGTCCAGCTTTTATGTGGACCTTCGGGATTCAAACTCAAGTCCTTAGGATTATACAGAACATTCTTTTACCCACTGAGCCATCTCTGTGGGCACCTCCACTTGTTTTCGTAAGTAAAGTATCATTGGAAGATAGCCCCAACTGCTTATTTCCATGTTGCCAATCTACTTGGCATAGTCCGGTTATTTCAACAGAGACCATGTGTAGCCAACAGAACCAAAAATATTTACTATCTGGCCCTCTGTGGAAAAGCTTGCTGATTCCTGAGCTAGGGCATTTGCAATGTGGAGTTTACATGAGCACAGACTGTGGTGACAAATCCAAGACCAGCCTGTCACTTTCCACAAGTGGTGTTGGGCTGTTACATCACCTCTCACAGACAGGTTTTTTTCACTTCTAAAATAAGGTGAAGGTTGATATCACAAAGCTATTGTGACTCATTTTTAACACAGAGTTTTGCTATGTAGCTCAAGCTGGCATCTAATTCACAATCCTCCTGCCAAGTACTGGGATTGCAGGGTATGAACCGCCACATCTAGTTCCCATTATGATTATTCAATGAGACAATATATAAAATTCTCAGCACACTGCCTGGAACACCAAGTTTTTCTCTCTCCTATTGTTCTTTCTGCATAGCAACTGATTGGAAAATAATACCACATTTATTTGGACTTATCTATTGAGCAATTCTTGAACAATAATAGCATTTGCAGTTTAGATACTATCTAGGCAGGAAGAGTATTGCACATGAAAGATTTCGAGATTCCTCCAAAGTGAGCTTCAATCACTGTTGGCAGTTTTGCATGCTGTTCATTTTATTTACAAGTGATATAAAACCAAAGCCAACTGACTGTTGGAGAAAGAACAGCATCTATTGGTTCCCATTAACTGAAAGTCACTGGGTTAAATCTTTGGTACA
The DNA here is from genome assembly GCF_007827085.1 of Peromyscus californicus insignis. NCBI lineage: Eukaryota > Metazoa > Chordata > Mammalia > Rodentia > Cricetidae > Peromyscus > Peromyscus californicus. The sequence goes on from NW_026294424.1 coordinate 68,411,651, forward strand.
TGATGAGCCCAGACTTCCAAACCACATCAGGAAGAATCTGTTCTCCTGGCAGGGTCTTCAGTAGGCAGGTTTCAAGCTCAGGTTTTTCCGCTGATGTGGCGGCACACTCATAGCTTTGCAAAGAGTCCCCACAATGTAATTAACCTTCAGGGCAAATCCTAGCTGTGACCTGGTTCAGTAAAGTCTGAGGGTTAAAGAAAATGTCTACGTGTGTGTGTGTGTGTGTGTGTGTGTGTGTGTGTGTGTGTGTGTGTGTGTGTGTGTTTCAAGACAGGATTTCTCCATGTAGTTTTGGTGCCTGTCCTGGATCTCACTTTGTAGACCAGGCTGGCCTCAAACTCACAGAGATCTGCCTGGCTCTGCCTTGTAAGTGCTGGGATTAAAGGCGTACGCCACCACTGCCTGGCAGAAAATGTCTACATTTTTAATGGGTTTTTAAAAAAGGTACAGAAAAGTTTATCCAACAATAGGAAAGGTGAATAGCAAAGCCAATGATAGTGTCTATCTGTCCCTTAAAGAAGTAGTAGTAACAATAAATAGTAAAGAAAAGGAGGAGGAAAAAGAAGAAGAGGAGGAGGGGGAAGGAGGAGAAGAAGAGAAGAAGAGGAAGAGGAAGAAGAGGAGGAGGAAGAGAAGAAGAAAAAGAAGAAGAAGAACAACAAGAAGAACAACAAGAACAAGAACAAGAGCAAGAACAAGAAAGAGAACAAGAACAAGAAAGAACAAGAAAGAACAAGAAAGAACAAGAACAAGAACAAGAACAAGAACAAGAACAAGAAAGAACAAGAAGAACAAGAAAGAAAACGAACAAGAACAAGAACAAGAACAAGAACAAGAACAAGAACAAGAACAAGAACAAGAACAAGAACAAGAACAAGAACAAGAACAAGAACAAGAACAAGAACAAGAACAAAGCCGGGCGGTGGTGGCGCACGCCTTTAATCCCAGCACTCGGGAGGCAGAGCCAGGCGGATCTCTGTGAGTTCGAGGCCAGCCTGGGCTACCAAGTGAGTTCCAGGAAAAGGCGCAAAGCTACACAGAGAAACCCTGTCTCGAAAAACCAAAAAAAAAAAAAAAAAAAAAAAAAAAAAGAACAAGAACAAGAAGAATTGGTTTATCCACATAGTAGCTCAGGTACAAATGGAGTAATCCTTGTTCACTGCTCCCAGGAAAAGAATGAAGGTTGCTTTGATGGGACCCTGTCATTTCCTGTCACACCTTCTGGAATTTTGCTCATCTATCTGAGACATCCGAGAGCGATCAAGGTCAACGGCCTCCCCAAGTCTCCTTTTGGCTGCCCTGGAGTTTTTAACCTTAATGAATGTATTGCTCATCTCTCTAAGTTCTATTTAGTATTTACTGTCAGACTTTTTGATGGTTCTTTCTTTTCCTGAATACTTCTTTTATTCCTTTGGTCACTTTGAAGATTCTTGTAGTCTCTATCTCATATCTGAGTTTGGAGACACTTAGATCTGTTGATAAATTTATCTTCTGTGATGTTTGATTTATGGGAACCCTGGTCTCCTGGATTGAAGGCATCTCTCCAGGGCTTTCTCTGGGGACATCTGGGAACTGTTTCCATGCTAATTTAATACCTGAGGACTTCACCACACAGGAAGTGCAGCTCTGAACCTCCATTTAGTGAGGGTAGTCCTAGGCTTGCAAAAAGTTTTCCCCATTCAGAATTCACTTCGAGGAAGCCAGCTTCCTAATCACTTCCTTGGGTTTTTGCTGTTGATTTATGGAACATAGACCCATTTACCTTCCCACTGTCACTCAGGGTGGCAACTTCATATGGGGTATCGACTTTTCCTTCTGTCCTGGACTAACCATTAAATCTCAGACCTCTTGGCTTATGAGATCATCTAATAGCCCCAGGCAGCCCTAAGCTTGAGTCTGCAGGTTATACTCTGGTCTTTAGTTTCATTTCATTTCAGCTTCTGGGATTTCCTCTTCATTCTTTTGAGTGCAGCTGGACATTTAGAGGGATGGTAGTGGTATTTTTATACTGCTTTTACAGGTGTCTCCTAGCAGGAGGGTCTGTGTCGTGCAATCCACCGTATTGCTCCAAATGGAAATCCCATTAGGCCTGAGCAATCTCACGAGAGATCGGTTGAGCATCAGGGCCACTCAGGCTAGCAAACACTGAATGAGGTGCTCACAAGATGTGTACAGAGACAGAGCCTGGGTGAATGTCCAGGAGAACACAGGCAGGCCTGTTGCTAACAGGTTTTAAGCATAAGGAGTCTATCCACTTGGGTGTGGTGTAAAGGCAGCAGCTTGGATACGTGCTTTAGACTCTAGTTGCTAACTTTAATTTGAATTCTTTTACCTCCTATAGCAACTCTGAGTTTATCATTTAACCCTTCCCTTTCCAGTATGCAAACTGGGAGACAGGCAATGTATGCAAATGGATGGTCATGGATGCAGTGTGCTCTATGCATGTCAGCCTTAGAGAATGGACCATTGTGCCCTGTGTGTTCTGTACATGTCAGTCCAAGTGGAGTCAGAGAAAGGACCAGGCCAGTTCTGTCTTCTCCAAGGTCTTATGGAAGATTAGGGTTAGGAGCACAAACGCCCATCACGATTAATCTACCCCATTTCAGAACTAGAAAAAAAAATCTGTAAAGGGAAAGTGAGAAACCGAAAGCTTCCACCTTCATAACTGAGGAGAATTTTGGCCCAGGCTTCACAGAGAGGGAAACTGTAAAATCTAAGAAATGCTCTCTGAATTGAGGGATGGAGTGGGGGTGAATTAGAGTTGGGGGGCCTATAAATGGGACCTCTCAGAGGGTCATAGGGTGGTGCCAGGGCCAATAGAGTCCTAGTTTGGGAGGGTATGGGGAAAATCAGCAAAGTACCTTGGCCTTCAACCATGGTAGAGATGGCAATGGGAGGAGGCAAAGGTCTAACCTCGGCCACCTGAGAGCTACATACTACCGTGAGTCCTCTGCTCCAGAGGACAGTATTGGAGCGCCAGACACTTTCCTTAGTAGCTTCCCATGCCAGAATATTGGCTCTCAAAAGAACAAGCAAATAAAACAACAAAATGAGCTGATGTAAAGGCAAAAATTTAGACAAAAATTTAGTTTCTCCTGCAGGTTGGAACGAGATTGTGAAAGCTTGAACTTTTTTTTTTAAGTATTCATAAAACACGCTGACAAGAATGTTGCAGTGTTTCTAAACAAGTTGTTTGCCCCCAGAAAGCAGGGTGTGCTGATCAGCAAAGCACTCTGGAGGCTGCTTCCTCCTGGGAAGTGGTCTGGGCCCTGGGAAGTGTGTTTCTCACTCAACAAGTGCTTACTCAGCAGCGAGAGGCAGAGAGGTGATAATGGCCAGCTCTCAGCAACCCTCCATTTAATTTTTTGAAGGATTGCCAACAGTGGTGGTCAGTTATCTCTGAGCTTTGAATGAGGGGTGCATAAGGTCCCACTGCATTCAAATGGAAAGCTTGCTGCGGAGTCGAGCTGGGATTGCCACAACTCATTTTTTTTTTTCTTGCTGTATTTGGGCACAGGCAGAAAGTGACTCATGTACATTGTTATGGTCTGTGCTTCCGTGTAAAATCTTCGAATCTTCTAAGTTATTTTCTTTCTTTGCAGGCTGCTAGAGTCCCTACGCTGTGACATTTTTGAAGGCTGCCCTTTATGCCGCCTGCTAAGCTCAGCAGGTTGAAAACAAAAACAGCATGTTTTGCCTAAATATATGCAGATAAAGTTTGAGAGCTTTGCTCATCACGAGCTCCTCATCATGGAAGGTGCAAAAGCCACTTTATGAGACTAAAACACACGCTCTTAGATATATTGCAACCTTAAGATTCTATGACTTACAAAAACAACAACACAATGTTTGAAACCAGGTATGTTGTTTATAACTCTAATACCACTTTGTATCCTGGGCTACAAAATGAGTTCCTGGCCTACTGGGCTACACTATAAGACCCATCTCAAAAAAAAAAAAAAAAAAAAAAAAAAAAAAAAAAAAAAAAAAACCCAAAAAACAAAAAACAAAAAGACATTGTGCCTGTACTTCAAGTTTTTAATGCACTTCACATACATGAACTCATTTTTTTTTAATGGAAGTCAATTTCTTGACTGTGATAAATAAAAACAAATATAAACAATATGACTCCTGAAGAAAGGTGGCAGAATAAAGGGAAAATAGAGACTCTCCTCCATGGAGTCTAAAATATAAGCGAAAATAAGTCGTCCAGTGAAACGGAAAGCGGGAAGGGAATGGGAATAATGCAGAGTCAGAGACTGTAAAAAGGGAAAGCTGAGGAACAAAGGGTCAGATTTTTAAAATTATACTTTAATTAATTAGTTGAGAATTTTACAAAATATATTTTGGATACATTCATGTCTCTCCCCAACTCCACCCCAATCCTCTTCCTCCTCCTCACTCAACTTCTTGTCCTGTCGATCTAGAGATGAAAATGAGAACTAGTTGAGAATGGACATGCTGGTGGTACACACGAGAATTTATCCTGAACACATAATCTATTTGATCCTAGAACTGACTGATACTAAATAATTATGGAAGAATGTCCCCACAATAGCACATGAGCATTATAAATGGTAAATATTCAAAATTAGCCAACTTGGGAGGTGAGGGACAGGCAGAGAAACACGAGTTTGAAGATTTTTCTCATTGTTTGTAATTACAAGTCATTCAATACAGTGGAAAATTGAAACATGTTCCTAAACAAATAATGACTCCAACTTCTTCCCATTTTTCATGATTTCTTTTCTTAACCTTATTCCCCCAAGAGGGAGATTTAAGGAAACAACATCTCTTGTGTTAAAGAGCGTGAAACCAAAGGGCAACAACTCCTTGGACTTCCTAATATTAAATTCAAGCAACAGTAAAACCATTATTTTATTTTAAAATGGTGTGAGCAAATATGCGTATATTTTTGTAAAAATTCCACACTCTCATCAGCATAAATATAATCCCCCCTCTCCTAAATTTACTTGCATTATCCCATTTAACTTTTACAACATATCCACAAACGAGGTGACATTGTGGCCATTCTATAGATAAAAGTCTGTTTCATTCTGGAATTCCTTTAAGAGGAGACAAAGGCTTTAACAGCCCCGAGAGCAAAGATTTGCAGCACACACATGATGAAGAAAATTGACACGAAGGTGAATAATGTTACTGAAAATGTAAGCAAGGGCAGGAGCAGATCTTTCTAGTTCAATAGGCCTGGGACCCAGAAAACTGAAAGCCACAGGCTCCTGGAAGTTAGGGGTGGCTGGACTTTCCAGCCTTGTCAAAGGGGTGACCCAGAGTCCACCCTGCAGGAGAGAAAGGCGAAGAACCGAGTTCAGAAGACCCTATGCCAAACCCTACAAAGTTAGCCTATTCCAAACAAGTCAGCAAAGAAATGGTTTGAAAACGGTCATCAGGGGCAGCCAACTGAAGCCAGTGACTGCCAAAGGCACAGAACCACTCCAGAGTGCTGTGAAAAACCTGGACGCTAAAACACACACCCAGGGTGGAGCTTCAGGATGCTAATGAGGCATGTGACACACAGCGTTCGTGTAGAACTCCAGGCAACAGAGCATGCACGAAAAAGGAAGCAAAGGCACCATGCACATCCTGAAATCCTGGAAAGCTTGAGCGAAGGTACCATAAGCTCCCAACGTTTTGTTAGCCTTTGAGAGGCTGAGTTTGCCCTGTTCCCATCCAGTCCTGCCTCTTGCCGGTGTGCTCCATCTTGAAAAACGGTGGTCCCTGCTTCCTTTGCAATCACGTGTCCGTTCATTTCTTTGTCCTGGGACACAAGAACCTGGAACCTCTCTCTGGAGGTGTCCTCTGAACTCCACTATCAGACAATATCAGTGGGCACAGGCATCTTCTAAAATCGGGACTCTGGTGTTTTTTTTAAAAATAGGAAATAACATTCTTGGAAATATGAACATGAGGAAGGAGAAAACTATGTGTCCTTTTTCAGTGTTATGTCCCTGGTAGTCAACATTGCATTGCTGGTAGCAGGTGTTCAACGAGTGTGTGTGTGTGGGGGGGATGCTAAAAAGGAGGATGAAGGAAGGGAGGGGAAAAGGCAGGAAGGGAAGGGAAGGTGGGAGGGGGGGGGAGGGAGAGAGAGAGGGAGGGAGGGAGGGGTGTTAAGAAGGAAGAACTGATTTTATGGTCTCTCTCCTGACCCACCCACCTGGCTCTTTCTGCAAGCCAGTAGCATCCTAGAGCATTTGAACAAGCAGGCAAGGAGAAATATGAGTGAGGCAGGAGCTTGAACCTCCTTCTGAAACCATGGCAAAAAGACTGCCCTCTACAGATGATAAAGTCAAAGGACAGAATTCTGCTTAAGTCACAATCACTGTCCTAGCTGGCTTTGCAGAGCTCTCCATGGCAGAGAAATGTCCAGCCTGTTTAAGCAGTTGTATTTTGAGGTCTATGAAATAGCAACTTGGTTCTTGACTAGTTCCAGTTGATCCAACGGGTTCTAATAGAAGCCATAACTACCGGGATGCCAAAACCATAGCCATTTCTATAGGGTATGTTTTGCTTTTTGAAGTGGTCTGTTTCTCGAAGTTTGACTGGCTTGGTGGGAGGCACTGGGCTGAATGACTCTCAGTCCCAAGGGGACTTTGGGTCCCAGGTACTTAAGGGTTAGGGCATGGGGGTTCGATCCCTTCTCCCATCTCTTAGCTCTGCTTTCTTTGTTCTGGGTTGACCCTTAGGCAGGCCCTTTCTACGAATGGAACCCTGAAAGTTCCTAGCTCCCATAACCCTTAGAGACAGCTATACCCTTGGCTGCCCCTGCTGAGAGTTTTCAAACTTTTTCTTTGCCAACTTGTTTGGAACGGGTGGTGGGGTGGATGACTCCTTACTCCCAGGTCTCTTATAGGAGCCCCAGGACTGATGCCTATTGGATTATCTGCCCATCTTGGAGCCAATAAGCTTTATGGAGGAGAATATGCCCTTAAGTAGAAAGAAGTTCCCCCAAAGAAAGTTCTAGAAGTTTTGCTTTGCTTTTATTTTGTTTTTGAGACAGAATCTTACTCATCACGCAGACTGGCCTGAAACTCACAATGCAACTGGCCTTAAACTTGCCCTTTGCCTCAGCCTCTGGAGTTTGCAGATATACGTCATCCTGCTGGTCTCTAGGTGGACTTCCTAGAAAGAGAAGGATAAATGCAACAGAAACCATCCGGAGGTCTGCCATCATTCATTTAAAGAAAACTGTTTTTGAGTCAACAATACTCATTGAGCACGAAGAATGTGCCTAGCTTGTCTTAGGTGCTGGGGCTGCAGAATAAGGCAAAAGCCAAAATTCACTATCATCTTTCCTCACTTGTCCAGGCTGCTATAAAAAACAAACAAACAAAAAACAAAAAAAAAAAACTCACCATGATAGGGGAGGTGTGGGGAGGGACCACAGACAGCAGAAGTTCCCCACTCTATTTTGCCTCAGAGTTTAAGAGCACAGTGCTAGCTACTCAGTATCTGGTGAAGGTGAGAGCTTGCTTCCCGGTTCAAAGACTGGATCTCAGCTGTGTTTTCACACAGTGAAAAGGGCAAGCGTCTCTCTCTGGCCCTTTGGATTTCAGGGGTTTTTGTTTGTTTATCTGTTTTTGCTTGCTTGTTTTTTGTTTTTGTTTTTGTTTATTTGTTGAGGCAAGGTCTCACTATGTAGTCCAGGCCAGCCTCCAGCTCATCCTCTCTCTGCCTTAGTTTCCCAAATCATGGAATCACAGCTGCGAGCCATTATGCTCAGCTGGGGACCCTTTGTGTATGCGCTGTTGTTCCCACGAGTCAGCCATCTTGGTTTTTTGAGATCTTTCACTGGCCGGGAGCTGGCTGATTGAGCTCGGCTCAGAACCTGCTGAGTGGGCTGGCTGGCTGGCTGGTGAGCTTTGGGAATGTATGTGTTTCCCCTTCTCCTGTACTGGGATTATGAGCATGAGACGCCAAACTCAACACTTACATTGGTTCTAATGGTCAAACTCAGATGCTCATCCTTGTACGGCAAGGACTTTACTAAGCTCCAGCTCCTGGAGACCCGTTTCTTAGGAGACTACTAATCACATTCACAGGGGTGCCAGTCTCATGATTTAATCAGTTCCCAATGGCCCCCACCTCTCCATACCATCACCCGGGATCACTTCACCCTTCCAAAACCAGTTCTTTATCTAACATTATTGTTTATTTTTATTAAATGTTGAAGTTACTTCTTGTGTCTGCTCAAGAAACGTATGTGTATGGTGGCGGTGGTGCACACCTTTAATCCTAGCACTTGGGAGACAGAGGCAGGTAAGTCTCTGTGAGTCTCAGGCTCCCAAGCTATACAGAGAACCCTGTCTCAAAAAACCAAAAAAAGGGAAAAAAAGGAAAGAAAAAATATAGAAAAAGAAAAAAAAGAAACATGTGTACTGTCTTCTGGGACATTATAAAGTTACTGTGGGGCTCTAGAACAATCTTCAGGCTCACAGGAAGCAATTTGCACTTGTACATCGTGGAGAGAGCGTGTAAAGACTGGGTGTGGTTTGGTTGTGCTACTGAGAGGCACTCATGAGGACATGAGGAAAAGCAGAGGTAACCTCCTGAGGGCTTCCACATGCTGCCATTGTATTCGGCTGAGAGAACTCAATGACTCTCTAGCTGCTGGTAGGAGCTTGCAGCAGGCTTTAAAGGCTGGAAGGGCCTCTCTAGCACTTTGCTTCTTCCTATTCTCATGTGGTCTTCATTTACCATGGTCTCCTATTCCTTGTTCTCCCTCTCTGTTGTTGATCCAGATCTTGTGCTCATTGCATGAGTTGGCTGTTTGAAACCTGGGGCCTATGCAGGATTGTTTGGCTCGGCCTGGGAGGAGGGGACTAGACCTACCTGGACTGAGTCTACCAGGTTGACCTCAGTCTGTGGGGAAGGCTTTGCCCTGGAGGAGATGGGAATGGGGGGGGGGGGGTTGGGGGGAAGGTGAGGGGGACGGGAAGGGGGGAACAAGGGAATCCGTGGCTGATATGTAGAACTGAATTGTATTGCAAAATAAATTTAAAAAAAAAAAACATATAATAAAAAAAAAAAAAGGCTGGAAGGACTTCTATAGTCTGACATATGGGCACCAAATAGGCTTTTATAGGTCTAAGACATAAACTACTCACTGCTAGAGTGGGTTCCAAGTTGGGGGGCGGGGAAGCAGTGTAATTCGTCTCTGAAGAAATGTGGGAGCGTTTGCCACCGCATCCTGTTTTGCGTGCTGCCCTGTGCCACGCCAGCTTGTCGTCTGGACAAATGTATTCTCAGCAGTGGTGGGACATATGCTTGTGATTCTAGGGAGGGAGGTGCTGGAGATAAGGTAGAAATTGCCACTGAAAATGAACCTCAGTGAAGCTGTCTTTCAGCCCCGTGCTCCGAGACACATCACATACCCGCCCCCAAAGCTGCCAGCATCAACAAAACTGATCAGAAGTCTGTGCAAACTTCTGCCACAGACGCTCATCGTATTTCAAGCAACACATCAATATTTGCTTTGTGCCTATCCCCTCAGCTGCCCTGACTTGGCAGATACTGACATCAGAAGGTTCTGGTTTACTTGAGCAAACAAATTGCTGGAGAAGAATGGACGGAACTGATCTCATGGTGGCCGTGGTTGAAGGAACACCTGAGAGTAACGCGAACTGAAAGATCGGAATGATTTTCATCCTCTTCCAGGATCCACTTGTGTTGTGAGCTAACCTGCTCTGTCCTTGCCAATAAAAGGACCAGCTTGCTTGAAGCAAAGAAAACTTTTGTAAAGATCCTGTGATTCAACTCAGTGCCACCCCTCTCCCCATGCTTGAGATTGAATCCAGGCCTCATACATAAAATATAGTACATCGCTAGACTAAATGTACATCCCTAAATCCATTGGCTCAACTCTTTAAACCAGTGGTCCTCAACCTTCCTAATGCTGCAACCCTTGAATACATACAGTTCCTCATGTCGTGGTGACCCCCAACCATAACATAGTTTTCATTGTTACTTCATGACTGTCATTTTGCTACTGTTATGAATCGTAATGTAAATATCTGATGTTAGGATATCTGATATTCGACCCTGAGAAAGGGTCATTAGACCTCCGAAAGGGTCATGACCCACAGGTTAAGGATCACTTTTTTAAACTCTTACTCAAATTCTTTAAGCATACAACCACAAGTGACTTTCTCTGAGCATCAGTTTTCCTTATCTGTGAAGTGATATTAGTAACATACAGTTTTGGGAGCTTTGGGAGAGAGGATAAAATAATGTAACCCATTAGAACATGCAGCACACTGGCTGTCGAGGAGAGGTACCAGTGAGATATAAGTGTTCACACGCACACACAAGCATGGTGTATGTTTGTAGAACTACTCTGTGTGCACTTCTGGGGCTGTGGCCCTCCCAGAGACAGATGCCCATGCCTGTCATGTCTCTACTCAACTCAGGAGACACCCAGGTGTCGGGTGACAAGACTGTTTGGAGCCACTTTAAATCCAAACATAGACAGCGCTCCTTGATGGCCGATCTGTCCCCAGCCACAGAGAGGCCATTTAGATAACAAAGGCAAGTCTGAGATGCAGAATGGCTGATAGTGGCCCCGATGAGACAGATTGGGGTGAAATAAAAGCCCTGTGCTGCCCATCAGTGTCAGGGACACCTTCATGTGAGATGTGGGCCTTGTGCATGCTTCCCATATAAGGCAGCGGCTGGTCTCTGAGGCAGGGAGGGGCAAGGGAAGGTGGAGACCTTTCTTGGATCTACAGATTTACTTCGCAGATGAAGACTCAGGTTGAGAGAGGTTGGCTTGCCCATGATCCCACTGTGAGACGAAGTCAAGTTCAGGATAAAATCCCAGGTCTTCTACTTCAAAGCTCCACAGGACTTTCTCCAGGGTTTCCTGGGATCAAGGGAACCTAGCTGGAGCCTGAGATCAGTCATTTCACACAAGTCCCAGAGCAAAGAAGTTTCTGGAAGCAGGAATTTCTCAAGGAAGAAAGAAAATGGATGCTTCTGGGTTTTTGTTTTGTTTTAAGTGAAAGGGAATTGATTTTTAAACACAATTTTGCTATGGATTCATTAAAAAGAAATTTAAGAAGTTATGGACTAAACAAAATAAAAATTAAGAAGTCGCAACCTCTCATCAAATTCAGCCTGCTCTCTTATCCGGGTCCCTAGAGGTGAACCTGGTACCAATGTCTAGGGCATCCTTTAGCCTGTCCATGTGTCTACAGTATAGGTATGTGATTCGTTCCCCACAGGTGATGTATGCGCTTACTGTTTAGCAAGATGTTCCTTTGTTTTACTTAAGGATGCGCTGTGCACGTCTTCTGCTTCCACACTTGAAGATCTGTCCTTGCTTTAAGTGGCTCTGACAGCTGAGCATAATGGCTCACGCTGGCAATTCCATCACTGGAGAGGCTGAGGCACAGAGATCTTGAGTTCAAGACAAGCCTCTGCTACATAGTGGTTTCCAGGCCAGTGTGCGCTACATAGAAAACCTTATTTGTTTAAAACAACAACAACAACAAACCAAAACCAACCCCCGCCCCCCGCAAAAAAACCTTCATTAAATTAAGTGGCTCTGCAGTGTTTGACTAGATCAGTAGTTCTCAACCTGTGGATCGTGACCCCTTTGAGGGTCGAATGGCCCTTTCACGGGGGTTGCCTAAGACATCTGAAAACACAGGTGTTTACATTATGACTCACAACAGTAGCAAAAGTTATGCAGTTATGAAGTAGCAAAGAAAATTATTTTATGATCGGGGATCATCACAGCATGAGGAACTGTGTCAAAGGGTCGCAGCATTAGGAAGGTTGAGAACCACTGGACTAGATGAACACAGCTTTTTAAGCAGCTCTCCAAAAGGGACGTACATCGCTTCCTGCATTTCCCCGTGAATACGAACACCGGCAGTAAGCGTCACGTTCTGATACTGTGCGCTCCCGTGTCACCTTCCATGAACATTCTAGCACCGGGTCAATTGCTGATGTTTACTAACTGTGCTTTCAGAGACTGGGTGCTTTCTTTCGCCCTGGCCACTCTCGCTCTCCCTCACGCTCCTTAGCACTGAGAATCAGCTGTCTTCGAACTGTTTTCTGTGGCCGTTTCATGTATACTCTTGAATTCGGAGTAGAGCATCCATTTGTTTGGTGAACAGTCAGATTTTTCTTATCAGGAACCAGTTGCCTTTATCCTTTGTCTTTTTTTTTTTTTTTCTGCCCCATTTTTTGCCTGTTTTCCTTCTGGCTTATGGCAGTTCTTTATAAATTAAGTAAATTCGTTTTTTGCCTATGGTATGAGTAGCAGCTACTTATTTCCTATAACCACTTACTTATTCCCATAAAACAAATTCCTACTCCTATTCAGACAGTTTTCAGGACCCTATCTGCTCCATTGACTCTTGGGTTCACTTATGCATTGGCACAATTCTATTTTCAATGCTACAGGCTTAGGTTACATCCTAACACAGTGCATCCATGAAATAAAGTTTGTTTGATTGTCTGTTTGCTTGTTTGTTTTCAAAGGAGCCTTAGTTGAGGCCTCATAGAGAAGGCATGCTCTTCAGGCTTCAGCCAATGCATACATAAAGTCTGGCAATGGGCTTCGTCAGTTCTTCTAAATCCAAATGTGCCCCGAAGTCTTGGAGCACATTGTAATTGAAACTAGTTGTCTGTCTAGAGCGGTGGTTCTCAACCTCCCTGATGCCGTGGCCCTTTAACACAGCTTCTCAGGTTGTGGTGACCCCCCCAACTGTAAAATTATCTTTGCTGTTACTTCATAGCTATGATTTTGCTGCTGTCACAGGTTGAGAACTTCGGGTCTAATGGCAACAGGGGTTACTGTGGTAGGTCCTGGGGGAAATGAGCAACTGCTTGCAAGGGAAATGTTACTGCTAGGTTTTGTTTTTTTTTTCTAGTAAAGGAAAAGCTGGCCTCTTCCAACGTGAAAGAAAAGAGAGAGGGGCTCAGATTGGTGAGAATATTAAGCAGTCAGTTCCTATATGACCCCACTGTGGGTCTCTCTGCCTCCTTCTTTTGCTTCAGTTTCCCAACTTTGGCATGAGGAACTCAAAAAGGCCGTGAACTTGGCTGACACTGTAGCCCGGCAACACTCCTCAATTTAATTTCCTACTTGAGTTTTAATTATTTCAGCCTTTGGTCATAATAAAAATTCTTTTAGGACAGCCATGGAAATTTCTGTTTCTCAGGTCATGACTTGAACAGAGAACTAAGGATTGTTTTTTTCTTCCTAAACGTGCTCCAGTACTCTCCAGAACACCCACCACCACAGGGCGCTGCAGAAGGACGTGTGCTTCTGTTCAGACCCAACCCGGTTACCAGAGTGTGATCAACTGCAAAGCTACTGCATGGCATGGATGCTTAGTGTCTCCTTCCTGTGGGCAAGGAGGAGTTTGTCACCGCACGTGAGACAAAATCCATAGTCACATTTGTACCTCGCCTCATGTCTGAAGGTCTGTCTTCTGGACCCTCCTGATTTCTATCCTATGCCCCAAGGCATAAACATCAGTATTTGCATTGAGGGAATTTAGTATACAGAATCATTGGCTACCAAAGGACAGTCAGTTGTCAAAACAGAAGGATCTAAGCACAGGAAAAAGAAGCCTCTCCTCTGGAGGAGAGACTATAAAAGGAAGGGCTGAGAAGTCAAAGCAGGGCTCTTTCCCAGGCTGAAGTTTAGTCCTTACCAGGTGGCTGCACATATATTACACACACACACACACACACACACACACACACAGCCTTCCCTTCCCATGGTGAAGAACTGTGCCGGAGTGGGGCCCCTCTTGTCTGCAGAAACATCTTGCTAGGTGGTGAGGAACTCACTAGAAGGTGCAGGTAAGCCGGAGCAGATCTGAAGGACCTGCAGAGCTGGGTGGTGAAGGAGTTCTCTGGATGGTGCTGATGCATGAACTGGAGAGAAGTGACCAACTAGGGAATCGGAGGACCCAGGCTGGCTTACAGGAAGCCACCGGCAGCCACGCTGGCTGATTAGAGCTTGCTGGAATCAGTTTTAATCATCAGTTTGGCACAGTCTAAAATCCCCTGAGGAGAGGGTCTCAATGAGGGGTTGTCTGCACTGGATTGGCCTTTGGGCATGTCCGTGGGTGGAGTGTCTTGATGAAGTTAATTGATGTAGGAAGACCCCGCCCACTCTGGACAAAACCATTCCCTAGTCAGAGGGTCCTGAACTGTGTAAGAGTGGAGAAATCCAGCCACCGAGTGAGCGAGCATGCATCCATTGCTCTCTGCTCTTGACTGTGGCTGTCACGTGACTAAAGTTCCCGCCACCTTGATTTCCCTGCAATAATGCACTGAAACCTGGAAGAATAAGCTAAAATAAACCCTTTTTCCCCCAGGGTCTTGTTTCATCAGGGTATTTTATTCCAGCAACAGAGCTGGTCTAGAAAAAGTGGTCAGCTAGCTACAGGAAAAACTTGCTGCAGAGTGAACTATCTGGTCCTCCAGCTGGCTGCTGGCAGCTGTACATGCTGGAACTATGGAGGTAAGTCTCTTCCTTGACTGTGACTTTCCAGCTTCAGAAGACAAAGCCCCCTCTGTTGACAAAATCTACCACTGAGGCAGCTAGGAGAGGGGAAGTGCTTTCAGGGCCGGGCTGCACATTCCACAGCAGAGCGAGCTGGGTGGGTTTTCAGCCAAGAAGGAACAAGGCGGTGACGGGCACATTTGTGCCATTTGTGCCTTTCAGATTCAGAAAATTTCTTCTAGAAGTCTTCCATGTTGGATAAAGATCTGGTGTCAACATGGGAAACACCCAACCCTTTCCCCCCAAACACCCAACCCGATGCTCCCTTTTCTCAGGTCTCCTCTGCCTCTCCACAGTGTGGCTTTGAAATCTGCCATGTAAGCAGGACCCACGCTCAGATTCATGTCGTGAATAATCTCCCAGACTGCATGAACTTCATGGAAGATGGTGATCACTGTCTCAAGCATGAGAGTCAGGATCTGAGAGTCCGTTATGGAGTATGAGAGTATGAAAGTGGCCTGGAAATCCTTTGAGCAGCAAAGTGGTTTCGGCTGAGATACAGGTCACAATTCTTGACAGAACTGAAGTCCCCACTGAAGGATGGCAATTCTTGAGAGAATTGAAGCCCCCACTGAAGGATTCGGCCTGCTATAAGAATCAAGTAGCACTCAGCTATCTGGACACAGTTTACAAATATGCATCCCTAGTCCCCTTCCCAGGCTTACTCAGCTGGATGCTGCCCTGGGCCAGGATCTGCAGTGTAGCAAATCCTCAGGTGTCAGAGGAGCTCCCATGTGAGGACCACAGGGTTAGGGTGGCATGAAGTGTGACTTCCCTCAACCATACCATCTGATCTAATTTCTAATCTCACTCTTCGTTTCCCCACCGCTAAACTAACATCCAGAACTTAAAAAGCGCCTGTCACCTACTGCTCAAAACCTGCTTTTATTTTTGTTCTTTTTCTCAGTCACCACTCAAGAACCAGTGATTAAGTGGACTTGGGCTGTTTGTTTGTTCCCTTGTGTCTTGCAACCTTGCCCTAGCTGGCCTTGAACGCCTGGGCTCAAGTGATCCTGTGACGTCAGCCTCCGGAGCACCTGGGATGACGGATGCACACCACCACATCCGGCTTGTGTGGGCTACTGTTTTTTTGGTTGCGAGCCCAGCCTTTAACGGCCGAGCCGTCTCTCCAGCCCATGGGCCAGTGTTTTTAAAGAGCTTAAAGTAGCAAACACAAGGCACACAGGAAATACTCACTGGCAGTCATAAAGGTGGTATTTCTCCGAATGCCGCCACGGAGCCACCTTACACCAGGCATGGGCGCGAGCCCTCTGCACGCGACACCTTCATGCTCCACAGCCCTGCAGGAGATGGCTGTAGAGTATGGATTACTGCTGCAGAGATGAGGAAACCAAGGGTCAGAGAAGTGAAGTCCTCTCTGGACTGGTATGGCTCTCAAGGGACAGAACACAGATGTAGAACCGTGTTTTCAATTCTTAGAGCCTGAGTTCTTAGGCAGCAACCTGGAAGGCTATAGGAGGGTAAGGGATGGAACACAACATCACATGTCACAGATTTTAGAGAGAAGGTCTTTGTTCAGAAAACAGGAACCACCTTCTGGCACAGTTTATACAGCCCAAACACGATGAATCGTTCTGCCTCCAGCCCGAGGTTCGATTCCCAGAAAAGGAGGCAAACACGTAACAGGGGCCCAGGGACAGACATTGGCTGGGTTTCCATCTTTCTCGAGGGTGACAACCTGGGAGGCAGGTCACCTGTCAGTGTGACTGGACCCGGTACTCTTGGGAGGTACCCAAGATATACGAATGAGTCAAGTAGAGGAAACCTGAGCCAAGGTATCCATAGAAATAAGACAAACAGCCTCGAAGCAGGGGCAAGAAGAGGCCAGTGACACACAGGTCCTTTATGCCTTCTAGCATGAAAGGGACAGTGCCAGTGTGTTCTCTTAGAGAGTGATGAAGACAGGAGCAGCGGCCTGAGGGTGGAGCAAGAGGCATGGCCTCCTCTCCTCTCAGCCTGGCGAGACAGTCTGGAGCATGGCCTTTGACAGGTGCAAGGGGACTCCAAAGGTAACACATATCTCTATATATAGATGGATAGATAGAAATATGAATATATCTTAACAGTCTTGCATGATAAAGGATTGTCTATTATCTCTCATAACCCAGAACCTAGAGCCCAGCAGTTGACCAGCAGTTGGGCAAGGTTATCAAGCCTGTGTTTCTCGCTTGATTTTATTTTGCTATTCTCCATGCGTTAACTCTGCTCCCAGAGCACCACCCCTCATGGCACCAAATGACTGCCAAAACCCCAGCCATTGCATCTAGACACAACCATGTCAAGAGGAAGAGAAGGATACTACCCATTCTGTTAGCTTTTCTCTCCAAAGTGTGCTTTTCCCAGAGGCCTCCTCTCAGACTCGGTATCATATTATCCAAAGTGGTTCTTCAGGCTCACATCTAACCCAGTGCTGGGGTAGGAGGAAGATCAAACCCCCATAATTAATTTAAACCACCAGAACCCACAACCCAGGAGAAAAATCAGAAAGGACCAGTTGTGAAGATGCTACATAGGCTCTATTTAAAAGGGCAGGTATACTGAACAACATCGCTTCTTTTTCTTTAATAGCTTTATTCAGGTATAATTGATATATTAAAAATCTTCACAGATCTAAACTGTGCAATTTGGTGAGCTTTGACATAAGTATCTATACTTCTGAAGCCATCGTTACAATCACACTAATAAAAGTAGCCATGATCTGAGAACCTCTGCCTCATGTAACTGACTTCCCATCCTGACCGATCAGATCAGTTTGCATCTCCTAGAATTATGTAAGCGAATATGCAGGTGGTGTGTGTGTGTGTGTGTGTGTGTGTGTGTGTGTGTGTGTGTGTGTATTCTCTGTTTGTCTCTCTCCTTTCCCTCAGCAAAATTATTTTAATATTCACTCAGGTTTTGGTGTACTGACATTTGGTTTTTTTATTGCTTAGTAGTATGCTGTTATGTGGCTATACTACAATTTGTTTGTCCATTCACCTGGACATTGGGCTTGTTTCCAGTTTTGAGTTCTGCAAACAAACAAACTTGCACGAATATTCAAGTAGAACATGTATGAACATCATTTCATGCAACACACGTGTCCTCAGATAGACCTCTAGGAGGGATGCCTGGGTTCACCGTGGGAACAGGTTTAACTCTGTCAGAAACTGTTACACTTTCTTTCCCAGGTTGTTACACATTTACCATTCACACCAGCTGTGCTCCAGCATTCCAGATGTTCAGTATCCCCGCCACCCCTTGGCAAGACAGCTGTCTTAGTCCATGTCCTAATGGGTCAGCAAGTCTCATTAATAATAAACGTCCTGTAACATTCCCTCCAGTATCCTGAAACAACATTTTTTATTATTATACTTGCCTGTAATGTGTCATGATTTGAAGAGACAACCCAACATCATGAGTGCCTTAACCGTGAAAGGAAAGAGGAATAGAAAGGCCGTTTCTAAATGGCATGTATTTGGGTGTGTGGCTAAGCAGGCCTGAATGAAAGACCACCTGCAAGAGTCCCCGTCACACCATGCATGCATGACAGTCATGCAGTATATGACTCTGAGGACTCTGTGACAGTGCAAACCAGACCACGTGCACTTGGCCCCAGACACCAGAGGCAGCATCCCCACCAGCAACGCCATTTTCCCAAAGAGTCACAATCAGTATTCAGCCCCACACAAAACAAAACGGGGCACACTGGCCCTCGACTGGCCTGGTGATTGCACTTGAATTAAACTTTATGTTTATTAAAACTATGGAAAATTGGCTTGTGTTTCTTTTAAAAACAAAATAAGGGACTCATCTCAGAAATAAAAGTTTGTGTTTTTACTCTCGTGAATGTCCACTGGGGTGTTCGGAAATACGGGGGAAAGAGCTTGATTGCATTTGATCGAACTGAAGAAATCTCCAAAGGCTATTGTAGGCACACTTTGGAAGGTTTATAAATATGGGCTCTAAATTCCTAATGTAAAGTAGAGCTGTATTCATGTTAAATTCCCTGCATGTTACTCCTATACTTGTGTAGGAGAATGTCCTTGGCACTAGGAAAGAGAAGTTGAAATAATGAGGAGTAAATTATTATGATGGCTGTGATTAAATCTCAAATGCCTCAGCCAGAGAAAGAGACAGACAGACTGACTGAAGGACAGAGAGACCAGAGGAAGAGAACGATCTAGCCCTTGGTATGTCCTCACAGTAGGAACCATCCCAGATGGGGACTGTGCACATTCACAGTACCTTGCTAGAGGTCAGGAGGACTGACCAGCTTTCTCTCTACGTCTTCTCTGTCTCCCTCCTTCTGACGGCTGCCGGGATCCACACCTGCCTGCCTGCCGGGATCCACACCTGCCTGCCTATGGTTTTGCTCTCCAACCAGTGAAATGGTCATCTAGCTCTGGGTCAGTTTTTAAATTCTTTTATCACTGAGACTTTTAATAACTCACAAACAGGAACTCAACTCCCAGGTAGCAAACCCTACTCCCTCTCTGTTCCCCTTTTACCCGAGAAGACGATGAAACTCGGCTGAACACAGGTTGGCTCTGCAGAGGTCAGTACACAGCCATTGCTCCTGGTCGTGAGAACTGAGCCTTTCTTCACATTCAGGGCCTCGGCAGCACAGTGCAGCCAGCCATGGCTGCTGTCCCTAAGCCTCATGGCACACAGCTTGCCCTCAGGTCATCAATGCCCTGACCAGGTGGGTGTGACTGGGCTCTGGGACACAAATTGTTGGAAAACACCTTTACCGGCACATGGAATTTGCTAAACGTTGTCCAAACATTGCCCAGGTACAGAACATTCCAGAATCTGTAATGAGTAGACCAAGCTGAGGCAAAGTGTGGCTGGAAGAGTCTCTCCTTGCTGTGCTACATGATGGAACTGTTTCCTCTTTGGTGCTAACACCAGGTGAACAGGCAGAAGCTAAGAGTGACAGGCAAGTCCCCTTAGAGCTCTTCTGCACTGGATTTGGTGACTGCAGCTAGGCTGCTAAGGGTGGCTGGACAGTGAGGCCAGTGAGGCCATCCTCCCAAGGGAGAGGACAACCCAGTTGGGCTGGGGTGGGTGACCCCGACGATTCCCAGGAGGCAGCATCTGTATACAAAGCCTGGGGACAGTTGCTGGATAAGGTTTGTAGAAGTCTCTCAGATCAGTGGTTCTCAGTCTTCCTCATGCTGCGACCCTTTAATACAGTTCCTCATGTGGTGGTGACCCCCCAACCATAAAATTATTTTTGTTGCTACTTCATAACTACAAGTTTGCTCCTGTTATGAATCATAATTTAAATATTTTTTTGGAGTTAGAGGTTTGTCGAAGGGGGTTGCGACCCACAGGTTGAGACCACTGATCTAAATCCTGTGCTCCTGGCTGGCCCTGAGGGGTTGTGCATTCTCTCTCAGACCTACTGCCTATCAGGAACCAACCTGCTGAACCAACACTCCTCATGACAGCCAGGAATGCAGCTGTTATCTTTCTCTTTTTCCTCCTTCCTCCTTTCTTCCTTCCTTCCTTCCTTCCCTCCCTCCCTCCCTTCCTTCCTCTCTTCCTCCCTTCCTCCCTTCCTCCCTTCCTCCCTCCCTCCTTCCCTCCCTCCTTCCCTCCCTCCTCCTAACGGATATTGGTGTCTGTGTATTGTGTGGGCACACACGCAATGGCGTGCATGTGGTAGTCAGAAGACAGCCTGTTGGAGCAGCTTCTCTCTTTCCACTACGTTGTTTCTGGAACTGCAACTCGTGGGCAGCAACTGCACTTACCATTGAGCCATCTTGCTGGCCCTGCGTGGCTGTTTTCACCATACCTCTTTGCAAGAACCAATGCTGAGAAGTCGACTCAGATCACCATCTGTGGGATCCCCAGTTCACTATTTCCCCCAACATCACCTCCCCATCCCGGCCCAAACTCTGTGCAGGACGAAATGAAGGCTTTCCTCTGATGTAAACTGGGGTTCGCTATACAATCTGAGGTGGGTTTGTCAATTTTCTTACCATACAGAACACATGGGCTGTAATAGCCAGCAATTTCAAATCCGTTTACCGCCCCAGGGCTGCCCTAGACACTGGCTGCAACAGCCTTTACAAATAATCATTTACCTCTTAGACAAGCTGTCATGATTAATTTATGATCTGAGACGTTATTAATTTATTGCTTAGCTTTGTGTAGTGACTTGTCTTAATAAGGCCAGCAATTAATCACAGCTCCCTGCTCCGAGCCCCGATTTAACTTCCTTTTATGGTTTTACACATATGCATGAATTTGAAACAATCGAACAACCTGAAAGGATATATGAAACCCCAAATTGGTCTTTTACATGTTCAAAGAGGGCAGCAAACCCAATTTAAAAGGGAATCTTTTCATCTAATTGGAAATGGCTGTGGCTAAGTTCTGTGTGTCTGAATGCAGTGGGGCCAGCATGTCCAAGGGGAGGCAGGGAAGCCAAGCACTGAGGCCAGGCTGATCCCAAATCCAGTCCCAGCTGACCGATAAACGCACAGCAAACAATGGCACAAGAGTTAAAGAACACATTGTCAACGACGGCACCAAAGTTAAAGAGCAGAATGTCAGCTGCATAATCTTTTCTTGTACATTTTCTGCTATTGTTTACAAAGGCGGAGCAAGGAAACCCTGGCAAGCCCACTCATATTTCAATCTTAAATGACTTTTAAAAAAAAAAGTTAAACCCTTTAAACCGGCTCTGGATCAATTGTGATGGATGTGAGATCATTATATGAACTAAATAAAAACCTCAGAGGATTGACTGCCTTTTAATAGATTCCAAGACTCTTGCTGTGACGTCAAACCACAGGCACACAGGCAGGCACAGTACCCGGGAGAGCGAATGCTTGGGCCTCATTTCCTGCTGGTTCTGGGTTATGCAATGGTCAGAGATGATCTGTGTCTCCCCACAATTTGTATATTGCCCCAACTCTCAGTACCTGAAATCAAAGCTATACTTGGAGCCAGGATCTTTATGGAGACAATCGAGGTAACAAACAGCCCTTAGCATAGGCACTAATCCAATATGGCTTGCCCTCACCCTCCTAGGAGAAGGAAACCAGAAGCACAGGCACCCAGGGAAGACTGGGCTCAGAAATCACCCTGATCTTCGACATCAAGCATCCAGAGCCACAAGAAAATAATTTTTTGTTGCTGTTTAAACCACCCGGTTTGTGCGATTTTGTTATGGCAGCCCTAGCAAACTGATGTATCCAGCTTTCATTGGGGGCTTATATCTGCTATTTAAACTCAGGAGGACTGTGGTTAGAGGTGGGAAGGTGTCTGTGTTTATACTGAGTAGATGTCATCTGAGAAGAGAATGCGGACACCCCAGCAGACCCACAGAGCGTGCTCCTAGCTATAATGTAGTCAAGATGGCCCCAGTGGCTTAGGCAACGGCCAGGTGGGGTTCAGACCGTTAAGTTTGGCTTCTGCTTTATAGGTCAAAAGAAGATAAACTACGCATGAGATTAGACACTTCTCCCAATTTCCTTCCCAGAAAAACGGAGTCAACATAATGAAAATGGATTCCTGCTAGGAAAAAAAAAAAAAGATATGACTTGATCTGAACAAAATATGTGTGTATTTTGACCCAGGGTGTATTATGATAGTTAATAATGCACCATCATAAACATTCCTCAAAAGTTCCACATCTTTATAGGGAAAAGTTCAGTGTGCCTTCACATAAAACTCAGCATGAATTTTCCTCCAAGCAGTGACTCCAGGATCCTTCTGTCTTAGAATTCTGTCATCTCAGCATGGGGCTCTTGGGTCACTATAGTAGAGGGTAGAGAGAAGGGAGAGGGAGAGAGGGGAAGAGGAGGGAGAGAAAGGGAGGAGAAAGGGCAGAGGGAGAGGGTGAGGGGGGGAGAGTGAGAACACTCTATCTTTTAAATGCCTTAGCCCAGATGTGACGGGCAGACTTACTGTCTAGCACTGAGGGAAGCCAGGAGACGCAGCGGAGCCCATGGGGCATTCCGATGGCCTAGATGGCCTCTACTGCATTTGGTGCATTTTTGTTTCACACAAAATCCAGCGAGAGGGACTTACATATGACGTCTTCTTGCGTTAGCTGTTTTTTCTACCTGTGAAGACTGAGATTTCAAGGCTGTGTGGCTCAAGCTCATCGCTAAGTAAACGATAGAACCAGCAGGGAATTTTGATCTGCTTCCAGATGTTCATCACTAGGTTTGACAGGGAATTTTGCACCAAAACCCTCGAAATCCTTATCTTTGGTTTTATTTGATTTCTGAATCACTCTGAAAACAAAGAGGAAGATAAAAATCAAAGTCCTGTAACACTTAAAGAGGTCCCCTTGCTCTCCACACCTTGGAAGATGCAGATGGCTGATTTTAAGACATGGACTCAGAGTCATTCTAAAGACGGACCTTGCTTGGCGTGTGCTTTGCATAACAGGGAGATCTTAAGGCATCTCACACACTTTCAACAGATTGCCCCCCCCACCAAGGTCAAGGAAACCAATCGTGAATTAAAGTGATGGCACACAACTTACCTGGTGGAATTTTCACAAACACCCCAGAAAAGGAGACACTGCCCTCAAGATAACCTGTGGCTCATAAACTATGGGCTGAGTGATGCTGAATGGTCAGCACAGGTCTGCAAAAATACTAGAGCAGGGAAAGGTCACTGACTCCAAACAAATCAGAACCCAGTCTTCCCCTCTCGGCTGACATTGCTTCTCTGGCCCAATTGCACTGTGATGGATGAACATTTTTAAATCATTACCATCTCTAAAATATGCTCTTTGGTTTGGGCCCAAGACCTACTCAGCCCATTGGTTTAAACACTCAATAACTTCAACATCGTAGTGACTTGACTTGGTAAGAGTTATTGAGAGGCACGTTCAGATGACTCAAAGCACAATCCTCCTGACCTGTGAGACTCGCCCTTGATTTGACCTTGTCTTCGAGAACCTTCCCAGAGACAATAGGGAAACCTCAACTATTCAGACTAATTGTGTGGTGGGGGATAGAAACCAGATGAAGGTAATGGAAAGTCTGAGTTACAAAAGAGTGTAATGAAGACCATTCCATTTTCTCCAGCCTCCTTCAAAAGGAGAGTGTTGTATTAAAAAGCAAAGGCTAGATGCATGCTTGCACACACACTTGTATCGGTGCCAGTCAGTGTTGGGATCTTATCCGCACTGATGTGAAGCAAAATAAGACAAACCAGAACAGTGGGGTGACTTGTTCACGGGGTTAAAGTTATTCAGCTTTTAGATTCTTGTGTTACTTAACTCCTACACTTCTAGTTAACCTTTCCTTAATAAAATGATGGTGAGCTGTATTTTTAACCACCCATTTACTGATGGAAACTCTTGGCAACCTTTGCCAGAGTCCTGTGGACTTTGAAGCTTTTCACTCATTTAGAACCTAACGGTATTGGGCTACTGTCTCTAGAGACCTGTGATTTTCGGTCAGAAAGTGGTGAGTTGCTAGTTGTCGGTGCAGGAATGTCCAGTGCTCTGGAGGCTGTAGAGAAAACACTTTGAAAGCTTCAAGAGTGTTGTGTAGTAGACTTTGTGATCAGTCAGACTTCAGTTCCCAACCTGGTCGCACCACAGCGGTGTGAGAGCGTGGACAAGTCATGTGATGTCTCTGTATCTCCCTTTCCTTCTCTATAAAATGGGAATAATGACAGGACAACATCTCTTTCTTTCTTCTGATCCATCTACATTTGTGTGTGAGAGTGAGAACATGCCACGGCACCTCCGTGGAGGTCGAAGTTCAGCCTCAGGAGTTTGTCCTCACCTGCCTAGTCTGAGACAGGGTCTTTTGCAGTTTGCTGCTACTTACCCCTGAACAGCTGGCCTGCAGCTTTCTGGGCATTCACCTGCCTCCACTACCCATGTCACCACAGGACGGCTGGGATTGTAGATGCATGCTACCTCATCCACTTCATGTAGGCTCAGGAGATCTGAACTCGGGTGCTCACACTCGCATGGTGCATGACCCACTGAACCCTCACCAACCCATGTTTCTAGAAGTGAGACGTGAGAGGTGAACATAAAGTGATCCGCACACAAGGCAAGCTCGATGAGCATTAGCCATCAATGTCATCCTTACTGTTATTAGTAAGTAAATAGCCGCCTGGCTTCTGGACTGAGCTGACCTGGCCCCTGTTAAGTGAGGCCAGTTTTTAGATTATTGCATGTGAAGTGTAGAGATGTCTTGCCTGGTTCTACACTCTGCAAACGCTGAGGGACAGAAATCTTCTGTGCCTCCCCATGCTGTCTTGGGTCTGAACCATGCCACACGCTCTTCGTACAGCTCACTCAATGCAGCAGAAACCTTCAGGGAAGTGCAGACAGATGGGAAACGCAGAGAGCTCTCCCATCACGGCTATAGGCAGTCCCTCAAGGGAACTTAGGCACATTGCTTGCCTGGCACAATTTTGTCCTTGAGGAAATCGATGTCTAAATGGCCGGAGTCACAGGGAACAATAGAGTGAAGGAGGAAATAGGTCAAGTGAAGATTGAGTCTGTGTTTATAGTCGTAATTCTTTACCTTTAAATAACAGCACGCTGTATGAAAAAGCTAACGTCCATCCCATGGCTCAAACACGTGAGCACCTATCTGCAACCAAATATGGGGTGGAGTTCAGCTTGGGGATGTGGTTGGGTTTTCTGTAGTGCTCACACTGTTTACCATACCAAGCCCCTCCCTGGTGCTGTTAGCATCTTCTTCCTCCACATCTGCCAACCACCCAGTGATCTCAGATCACATGTTGCCATCTCTGTGATCTGCACCCCTAACTCCAGATGCTCCTTTATCAAGTTCCTCTTCTTCCCTTCTAACTCAAAGGGACCCAGTCTGCTTTTGCTCAGCACTGCACCTCAACTCTTGGTACAATGCCATGAAATATCACAGGCCTCCAAAAAATGGTTCTAAGTGAAGGCATGGATGGACAGATAGATGAATGAGGCACCTATGTTATTAGCTTCATTCCATGGAATTCTAGGATTACAATCTGTGGTGGTTAATGGGGATGGTTAACCCTACAGGATCAACTAGCATTCTATATCCAGCTACATCCTTTTTGCTCAGCCCAAATCACATTCATGAGTGGATCGTCTACCCTGTTGATCAAATGTGAGGATCTTTCTGAACACCTAAGATTGTCCTTGTTGTTGTTGAAATGATTCACATGACTTCTGTTCTGTTTGTAGGCTGTTCCTCCAGAGCAGCAGTCTAGTGTGGCCATCATCCTCGTGGATGAGCTAACCGCTCCAGTGTGGCCATGAGCCTCGTGGACAAGAGGGCCCTCTTCACCCGGGGTGGTGGGTTTGAGAGCTGGACAACCAATGTTGGGAAGTATAAATTCTGGGATAGGAGGGGTTTTCTTACTTCTGTTTGTTATTTGTAAGTGACCTGTATCAACAGTGTGGACTTTGCTGAACTGAAGTCGATATAGAGCAGAGACAGGTGGCAGATGAGGCCTTGTCAACCTGTGTTTTCTTCAGCTTGGAGCATGGAGACTTCTTCCTAAGGCAACATTAGCCTCACACCTCACTGTTGACCCCAGAATTGCCAACAAGCTATACCCTTGTCCCCTTCACATCCCAGAGTGTCCCACCTGTCCCATGGGAGTGTTACCCTCCTGACATGCCCCTCTCAGCACCAATGGAGGTGCCATGTGGTGGGCCAGCTGTGCTGCTCACTTTGCTTGACAAGACCTCAAAACCCTCCTTCTAAGCCCTTTAAACAAAGGTGTACAATGGGCCGTGGCTCACACACTGGGCCTGTCCCCTGAAAGGTGGTGATTGTAAGGAAAATGAAGGAGCATGGTGTAATAGAAGGTGAGATCCAAGGACACGGATATGAAGGCTGTCACCAGGAACCACAAGAACTTCAGAGCAGTGACATCATCCCTGCCCAAAGCTTGGTGGCCCTGAAAACCCACTGAGACATTTAGTAATGGGGGGAGGGGGAGGCAGGGAAGGGCAAAATGTGGCCCAAATTCCAAAATTCATGGGGGTAATTATCTTAGATTCTTTTTAAAAAGAATTCTGTTCTTTGGAAGACAGCTTTATGAGATCCCAGCCATCGTGGGTGTGATGTAGACACCCCTGACTCTTCTCAGCTGACACTGGTCCGAAGAGCAGATGACATGAGAGCTCTGGGCTGACCACATGAAAAGGGGCCAGACAGAGTCTGCCTGCCGCAGAAACGGGAAGATGGCGAGCTTGGTCTTTTTCCATTCTCCACACAGACAAAACATCCCTCCCATACCACCCCCAACAAGTGCTGGGACTTAAACCCAGGGCCTTCCACATGCTAGACAAGTGCTCTTCTACAGAGCTGTATCCCAATACATTGGGTTTTGCTGTTGTTATTTTTAGATACAGTCTCACTATGTTGCTTTCTACAGGGTTTGTTGTTGTTGTTATTGTTTGTTTGTTTTGTTGTTGCTGCTGTTGCTGCTGCTGTTGTTTTTAAGACAGGGTTTCCCCATGTGACTCTGGCTGACCTTATTATATAGACCAGGCCGGCCTCAAACTCACACAGATCCACCTGCCTTTGCCTCCAAAATACTGGGATTAGAGGTGTGTACCACCATGCCGGGGTCTTTCCCCCCATTTTTAAGGAGCCCTCAATCTCTCCTGAGTTTATCATGGAACAAGTTTTAGCAGCTGCTCAAAAATAAGTCTGTGCTTCACTCCTGACACCTGGCAGGCACTTGGGAAATATTTGTTGAACGAATAAACTACTTTTCAGAGAGTACTGATTATTTATTAAAAAACCCATTTCCTCTTTTTATAAACTCTTTCATTCCTATTTCCTCATTTTATCCTCAAATCAACTGTCTTGGGTTTGCCACCATTGGGGACAAGGCATGATGGGACAATCGTGTCATCATTTATCAGGTGGATGGGGATGAGGTATGCTTGGAAAAGGTCACTTGGGCAAAGTTTGGAGAACAGGCTGAGCACTGGGGCTCCTGGCTGGTTTCCTGGTTCTCTTTCAAGGTAGCCCATTCTCAGGACCACAGCTCCCATTGACTGAGGGTGTGCTATGAACCAACTATTAAGCTAAAAGTTATGCATGCATTATCACCTTTAATCCCACTATTCTCATCCTCATTTCACAGAGAAGGAAAGTAAGGTCTACCCAAAGCGGGGAAGTAAAGAAGGATGTAAAGGCACAATCAATGATATGGCATTGATAAAATCCCAGAGTATCTGGCTCAAATCCATGCATTTGATTACCATAAAATTATTGTCTTAAGATACAAGCAATACAGTTATTACTCATCAAATTTTTTTTCTTTAAAAAGATAACCAGAGGAAGAAGGAATGTAAGTTCCCTCTACTAGTGAACTCAAAGGTATTTAAAGACCTAGACAGCCATATTCTTTTGAAGACCAAGACAGCCATATTCTTTGGGGCTGAGAGCAGTAGATGTTGCTCTATAGAAACTTTATTGTCAGGGATGGAAAGATGGCTCAGTGGTTAAGAGCACTGGTTGCTCTTGCAGAGGACTTGGGTTGGGTTCTCAACATCCACATGGTGACTCATAAGCACCTGTAACTCCAGTTTGAGGGGATCTGATGCCCTCTTCTGGTGTCTGAGGGCAGCGAGCACACATGTGGTACACAGACACACATGCAGACAAAACATCCACGCATCCAAAATATATTTGCTTTTTAACACCCCCCTCAAAAAAAACCCCACATTATCTTGAAATGTATTTGGTTGAGGCAAATTTTGTAGGGAACATCCAAATGCATCCTGGTTTAAGGCAAAAATTCTGGAATGTTGCCCGACTTTTGCTGATCTTGCTCAATTTGTGGTCAAAGGGAGTCAGCTCCATGCAGAATCTATTCTTATCCCAAGCCCAGTGGATTTCATTAATTGTCTCCAGCTCATATCTCTGCTTCCCTGGTTCTGTCACTGTGGTCACGAATGACACAGTAACTATCTGGACCAGGAAGTTCATGACCAGCAGACAACTCCAGAAGAAACAAGTGGTTACGGATGCCGTTCATCCTCCAAGTCAGCAGGGTCTGAGACAAAAACCTGGGGAAACCTAGCCAAATGGAGAGGAACCTGACAGCTGCCTTCTTTCATATTTTTCAGAACTCATCTTGGTGACAAGACAATGATTTATGGTTCCTTGGGTTATGCAAAAAAATGAGCCCAGACACAAACACGTTTGCACAAGAAGAAAAAGATCCCAAGAAAACAGGGAAAGGAACAGGACAGAAGGAAGGCCAGAGGCCCCAGGAGGGTCAATGGTTCTGGCAAAGAGTGAGCAGGAGCCTAGAGGTTCCATACACTCTTGATCTACTGTCCCTACTATCCTTAATGACACTACATTCCCATGGGAAGATCCACTTTAAAACAGACAGACAGACAGACAGACAAAAAAGGACACAAAAATCTCCTGGAGTATTTAAATGGCCACAACCATAGTCTCTTACAATCTTACCCTTGTGTAAGGCTTATTATTTAATTTGGAGGAAATGGGATTTAAATCTGTTTTTATTTTTACTTTAAGCCTGGAGCTCCCTGCACAACTCAGGCTAGTCTCAAATTAACAATCATCCTGTCTCCACCTCTCAGAAGCTGATATCACAGTTGTAAGCTACCACAGTTGGCTGATTTTAATATTTTTTCAGCTGCTGAGGAAGCAGCTTGGTGCAAGGGTCTTACCGAACAGGAATGCGGCCCTGGGTTCAATCCCCAATCCTGTAAGACACTAAAATAAGTAAAATAAAATCACAAAGGAAAGAGAATATTTCCAGAGTGTGCCAGTAAGTAAATTTCTTGGTACACATAGCTAGTAAAGGTAGGGACTGGGTGGGTGGGCCTTAAGACTAAACACAGGTCTCTTCTGTCTCTCTTTCTCCTTCTGTGTCCCTGTCCCCATTTCTGTGTCCCTCTGGCCTCACCATTTCCCATCATGGCTACCGCTGGCAGAATAGAGTAAGGGAGCCTGGCCTCAGTTTCAAGTGTATCATTCCTAGTGAAAATTTCCGAAGAAACCAGAGAGTCTTTTCATCTCTGAACATATAAATGAATAACCCCAAGGGAGGATCCTGACTGGTTCCATTGTTCACATGCTCAATGCTGGGCCAATCACATGTTCCAGTGGGCAGGTCTCAGATGGTCCGAGTGTAGGGCACACCTTCACTCCTGTAGTTTGCTGAGCGCTGGAACATCCATTCTGAACTACAGGCCCAGCTCCTCATAGGACCTTGGAAGTTGTCAGTCAAACTGGCTGGTGCGATGAGGGGACAGTCTGTGGCTCTGATGGAGTGAAAGCCTCGGGTCAGACTCAACTCTCATTCAGATTTCTTTGTGGAAGTTAAACAGACCTCTTACCATAGTGACACACACAAAACATGAACACACACACACACACACACACACACACACACACACACACACACACACACGGCTTCATTCATCCTAGAAAGACACACATTTTGTTTTGTGAATCACAGACTCTCACTTGTCATGTCTGTCCTAGAATGAGTGACTATTTCTCTTTTTCTTCAGTGGAAGCCAAGGTGTGCTGTGCACCGTAAATGCATTGATATATACAAGGCAGCTGGTGGAGTCTGTGGCACAAAGCACACGCTCTACAATTATTTATTGTTGTTGCTGTTACATGACCTTGACAAGTTGTATTCCTACTTCAGAGGGTGAGGTTAAGCACCAAGTGTGGTGTTATATTGTGTCCCCCAATATATTGTGCATCCTAATAAACTTATCTGGGGTCAGAGAACAGAACAGCCACTAGACTGACATAGAGGCCAGAAAATGGTGGCACTCACACCTTTAATCCTAACCTTCTGGAGGCAGAGATCCATCCGGATGTCTGTGAGTTCAAAGCCACACTGGAAACAGCTAGGCATGGTGACTCACGCCTTTAAACGGTTAAGGTGGTACTGTGAGCCTTTAATCCCAGGAAGTAATGGCAGAAAGCAGAAAGGTATATATAAGGTGTGAAAACCAGGAACTAGAGCCTGATTAAGCTTTTAGGCTTTTGAGCAGCAGTTCAGCTGAGATCCATTTGGATGAGGACTCAGAGGCTTCCAGTCTAAGAAAATAGGATCAGCTGAGGAATTGGTGAGGCGAGGTGGCTGTGACTTGTTCTGCTTCTCTGATCTTCGAGCATTCACCCCAATAACTGGCTTCAGGTTTGTTTTTATTAATAAGAACTTTTAAGATTCATGCTATAACCAAGCATATTTCAAGCCAGCAAGTCTGGCCATGATACGGTGGAAACTGTACTCGGTTTGTAACTCCTGCTCTGTTCCTGAGCACTCTCCGTGGAAAGAAAATAAAGGCCTGGTGGGACCCTAGACCCTGTTGGTGACTTCTCACTGCCCATGTCAGCCACTGTCTCCCTTCAATATTCACCATAAGCTTCACAACTATGAACAGTTTTCATATTTTATTTAAGGACATTAGCAAAAAGTATGCTTTCAATTGTGAAAGAGAGAAGGCAATTTCTCACCATTTGAACAAGTCACTTTTTTTTTTTGCCTCCTCTCTCCTCTTTCAACCCACAGACACTTTTTGAAATCTTAGCCTACTAGCCCATAAATATCACCTAAATCACAGGATGTGAGAGCTGCCGACAGCTAAACCTTATGATAACGGTTAAGGTGGTACTGTGAGACGCCTTCAAGCTGCAGTGATTCCTTGAGGGAGAGCCCACAGCTGTCTCCTGCATCCAGCCTCATCTTAAATACTTTCTGATATAGAGTTCTATCACCATCTCCTCGGATGCAGATCAGCCTTATTATATCTTTGTTTTCCCACAAGCGGAGTCTCACTTTAGGCTCCCAAATTCTGATCGTAGCCTAAATAATGAGACGAATCAAGATCCTTGGCTGCTTTAGGAGGATTGCTTTCAGATCGTCTCACTCTGTAGCCCTGGATCTCACGAAGTCAACCTCAAACTCACAGTGATTCTCCTGCCTCCGCCTCTCTGAGAGCTGGGGTTAAGGCATTCACCACATCCAGCTCACTTTAGAGAGGTTTTCCAGAACCTAAAGTATTTGGAGTTTTGTGTTACTTTTTCCTAACAATCCAATTTATTCATAATAGTACGAGGCAATAGAAGATGTTCTTGGCTGGGGGTGGAGTGGACAAAGGTTTTTGTTTTGTTTGGCATTTTTATGGAGGGTATAATTGGCCTGAAGTCAAATGTACGCATGTAGAGTATCACCTTGGTAAATTCTGAGGTATGCATCCATCTGTGAAACCATTGCCACAGTCAATAAAAGAGTTATGTAACTTGGTCCCAGAAGATCTTGATGGATTTTTTTTTTAATGCCCCTATGCCCTACTCCCCTAATATGTGGCTCTTTTCAACACAAACACAGACAGTATAATTAGAAGGAAAAATCCTAATCCATATGAAGGAGGTAGAGGGGAACAGCTCTTTGGAGCTCAGAAGGCCTAGCCACCCCCTTATGCAGAATACCTGCTTTCCTTGCTGCAGGCCTGCTAGCCATGAGGAGACTTGGGGTGAGGGATGAATGTTCTTTGAGGATTTCTGAGCACTTCATAAACTGGGCTCATCCCGTTTGCAGGGGGCCTTTATATTAAAAACAGATGGGGAAGCAATGCATGCAGGTTTCCCAGCACCTTTGTGCAGCCCCTCAGAAAACTTCCAGGATACTGGGAAGTTATAAAGACATATTATCCTTGATTTCTGACTTCAACAAGACCTAAGAGTCCTGGTAAAGCTCAAAACATGCACTTAGAAATTAAAGGGGGGTGGGTGTCAGAGCTAAGGAGCCATCCACCCTCTTCTGAGCGCCTGCAGCTTCCAGCCTGGATCCCTTGTGAAGGACTGAGAGCTTATGGAAGGTTTTGGCTCAGCGGGAGGAAGGAGTGTTCACCAGATTGTCTTGCAACACGCAACGCAGGAAATTATCCATCAGGTGGGAGAGGATGATGCGGCAATTCCATCCAGATGAGCCACGATCAGAAAAATGAACAGTCTAGCTTGCGAAATGAAGCAAAGCGAAATGCAGGCGAGCGGGACGGGGTGTGACTGGTGCTAAGGATGGATGGCGAGGGCTGGAAAAAAAAGAGATATGTCGACTCTGTATACCTGAACGGCGGGTTTGGTTTGGGGGTTTGGGGCTTGTTTTGTTGTTGTTGTTGTTTGTGTGTGTGTGTTGTCTTATTCTGTTTTGTTTTCTGCTAGCTTACCACAAAGCCCTGGCTCACATCTCCTAAATTCCTCAGGAGCCCGTGAGTGGACCTAACACGAGGGAGGAGCACGGCATCGCTTGATCTCTCCGTCGGGGTAGGGGCATGATATGCCGCCGTTGACGTGGATTCAGCGTGACAGAGTCTAAACAAACGTAGGCTCTATCAGTCGGACATGAAAGGGCTCAGCTAGGCTTGGAGCCTCTTCCCCGGGACAGCAGAGAAGCCAGCAGGGAATCTTATCGGGAGGCGCAGAACGCAGAGGGTGATGTAAAGCAGCCGGCTTCCAGCCCACACCAGATAGGATCTGGAGACAAATTAGGCCAGCGGATACCCACTCAACAGTCCTTCCATTTTTCTTTTCTCCATAAAAGCTCAGATGTGTTTGTGGGGAAAAGACAGTGGGGAGTTTAAGAAACACTATATTCCTAAAAGTAGAAGGGAAATTTGCAGTCTGTCTGTAACAAGGCCTTAACGCAGAAACAGAAAGCCAGACTTAGCACAACCTGGGGATTTCTTGCCCAGGCCTAAAGATCAAAAGCCTCCTGTTTGGCTCAAGTTTGCTTATCATCGTGTTGGGGGATCTCTCAGACCCAGGGGAGCCAGGCGTGGACACCCACCAGGACATCAGAGGCCCGACCTCACATTCAGCCTTCTCCCAGAAGGGGAAGAGAAGGACGCACAGGGAAGCTCCCTGTCACGCATGCAGGCTAGCATTCCTTCCTTGAACACTGTTATTTCCATCCACGGCCATCTGTGATTAGCAAGGTATAGGTGGGAGAGAAAGAAACCCATTGTTAACATTTCGTGAATATTCTTCAAACCTTCATCTGAAAGCCAGTGAAAGATGACACGAAACTGTCTTATATTTATACCTTCCTCCTTCTTGGTCACATAAACAGTGAGTACATTGTAATATATTCAACTAACTCTTCTGTATGAGGGTAGCTTAGCCTCTAGCATTTTATTATCACAAACAGCCCGTAGCTACCTCTTCCCCCAGCTCAGTTCTTTAGAGCTGTTGAGTAAAAGATATGTACACCCATGGCTTCTTAGAGTGGCTGCTAAAAAGCTGTAGCCTCTCAGTCACCCAGTGCCACCTCCCCAAAGGCCTTGGCCACCTAACTCCCAACGGTGTGCCAGAGGCTGACTCTGACATGGTCAATCTTGTAAACATGCTGTCTCTGTTCTTTTCACTGGTGTTCTCTAGTTATGTGAGAGCAAATGATTTTTCAAACATGTATTATTATTATTTTATTATTATTATTCATTTGTCATTCATGCAGTTGAATGCTATTGTTTACTGTGGTACTTATCCTTTCCACCATAAGAATCCTTTATATAGCTGGGCGGTGGTGGCACACACCTTTAATCCCAGTACACAGGAGGCAGAGCCAGACAGATCTCTATGAGTTCGAGGCCAGCCTGGTCTACAGAGCAAGATCCAGGACAGGCACCAAAACTACACAGAGAAACCCTGTCTTGAAAACAAAACAAAACAAAACAAAAAAGAATCCTTTATATAAGAGACATTTTGTTATACAAATTATACAGTTATTCAAAGTTTGCCGTTTGCCCTTTACTTAATAGTTTTTCAATACACTCGTGTGTATGTGTTCATGCATTCATGGGGGGGGGGGGCGGTGCAAATGTTTGCATGCACACGTGGAGGCCAGAGATCAACCCTGAGTGTCAGTTCCTCAGGAGTTCTCCACCTGAGTCTTGACACAGGGTCTCTCACTGAACCCACTGACTAGACTGGTCTGGCTGGCCAGCGGGCCCTGAGCATCTCCTGTCTTTGCCTCCCCAGCACTGGGGTTACAAATTCATTCTCACATGCCTTGCTTTTTTACAGGGCTCTGGGGA
The DNA here is from genome assembly GCF_007827085.1 of Peromyscus californicus insignis. Lineage (NCBI taxonomy): Eukaryota > Metazoa > Chordata > Mammalia > Rodentia > Cricetidae > Peromyscus > Peromyscus californicus. The sequence continues at coordinate 68,446,264 of NW_026294424.1, forward strand.
ATCAGACTTGGGCCCTCACACTCACACAACAAGCGCTTTCCTGACTGAGCTCTCTCCCTTCTGCTCACCATACACTAGTTTTCGTTTTTCCAGATCAAAAGCAGTGTGTAGTTACCAAGTTTATCCCCTTTCTCTGTGTGTCCCACAAGAGGAGGTAGTGGCTTTGAAATGAAGCTGTGAGCATGGCTTCATCAAGCCTCCATGACTATTTGGTTTGGGGTGTTTGTTTTGGGGTTGGGGCAGAGGTCCATGGCTGGTGATTGAAATTAGGGCCTCACACAAGCTAAGCAAATGCTCAGCCACTGAACTATATCCCCAGCCCTTTAAAATAAAAAACAAAATCCCATACTGGCCTTAATCTCTCCTGTAGCTCAGGCTGCTCTGAAGTTCATGATGGGCACATGTCCTTTGGGGAGTCCATGATTGCTAAATTGGGTCATTTTGTGCAATAGAATATGCCCAATATTAGAAAGCCTCTCCATTTGACTAAGTCTCAGAGCTTGGAATGTATCTCGATTATGTCAGACTAGTACTTCAATCTCTTTTCTTGTATTGATGGGACTTTGCCCCCCCCCCACCCATTCTGGGCATGTTATTATCCTTATTCTTCCTAATGACATATTTCTCAGAATACATCCCCCTCGCTAAGCAGTGTAGAAGTATGTGTTTTGTTAATGGACGTACTATACATAGTTTCTGATCCTTGAATAGGCAAAACAGAGATTGGCTAGACTTGGCCAATCAGTAATCCATTCACCCATGATATTGTGATTGGTTGGCCAATGTGCATATGACCTAAACTCAACCAGTACAGTTCAGGTCCTGAACTTGTATTGTTATTGTTGGAAGAGCAGCATTCACAAGGAAACTGGGACTTTGGGTTGTTCTCTTCTATTACCATGGATAGAGCACACCTGAACGGAATTAGTTCAGAAAGTAACCCAAGAAACAGAAGTGACTGAGTCCTGATGACAGGGCAGAATCCTTAGACGGCCCTTAACTGAAATTGGCTTCCTCCTGAACTATTTATGCATCCAATAAGATTATTTTTCTGCCTGAGTCCGTGGGAGATGGATCTCACCACCTGGCCCATGCGTTCTGAGACAGACAACTTCCTATGAGCTCTGGACACCTTGGCAATGAGCCGAGTGTGGAAGAGGTCCTAGTCTTGGAGTCTGGGGTGAGCTCTCTGTCCGCTAACTACTTTCAGATCCGGGAACCAGTCACTTCATCGGTGTGGGTTCGCTTGTCTTGCTGATAGAAGAGACCATTGGGAGAGAGAAATTCTAAATGTCTCTTCTAAGGCTGTTTCTTGGCTCTATGATAGCATAGTGTCAACACTTCAAGTTAGTCTCAGGGTCTGCCTCCAGCTGCCACCTCCACCACCCCATGACAACTGACACTGATGTATTTTAAAAGTTGAAAAGCAAATCCAAAGAACTACTGTGTGCTTTGAGGAACCAAAGGCTAGGCAAGACCGTCTGGAACATTGCAAAGATGTGGATTCTTCCGGAAGTGCGTTAACGAGGTGATTGATGCCTTAATTCATCAACCACTGCAGCCATTGTATAGATTAGTAACAAATATTTTGTTGTAAAAAGGTCTGCTCCTCCAGTTTTGCTGAGCCAAAGTAAACAAAGACCCTCGTTATATCAACAGATGATACAGTGTTCAGGAGTGATGCTGTCTGGAGGAGAGGCCAGAGAGGCTGGCCCCACCCTGGTCTCCTTCATCTGATCTCCACTATTTACCTTGAGGAGTTAACAGTTCTTGGACATCAGACAAGGTCGTGGAATGGTCTTTCAAAAGAACCAATCAACTGCACGGTTCTCCAACTCTTCATGGGTCCTGATGCCTTCAGGACAAAGTTCAAAGCCACTGGCATGGCGGGACAGCCTTTTGTGGTGTGAGCCTTGCTTTTTGTTCCACCTTGCCACACCCCTAGCCTCTCCCTCCTCTTCATGTTCAGTCCATGCACTGGGTACTAGGCAAACGCTGAACTTTACCCGTTGTATGCCGGTTTCCTAAAGATATATTCCTGGCTCTTGGGCATACTGTCCTGAGTTCATCCCCACCCTTCCTTTGCTCTGTGTTCCTTCATCTTGACTAGCCCTTGCTGGCTTCATTTCACAGGCTCCTGGGTTGCATACTTCCAGCTGGTTGGCTGAGACCAGCAGGAGGCACATGCAAAATCATGGTAGCTATGGGGTGGGTAGGAAGAAAGGAGACCCCAGGCTATTTTTCTCTGTGCTACTTTAAGTGGCTTACACAACATCTCTGTGGGAGTATTAGCTCTTGATGGTCAGGCCCCCAGTGACTTCTGGGCACTTCTTTCCCCCTCTAGCAGGAAGGTGGAGGCTTCCTGCTGATGCCAATCTCTGTGTGGCCTCATCACCCTGTATTTTGTTCCCAGCATCTCTCCCTAGCACATGGCCTCACCAGTCCCTTACATTAAATTCTTTATACTGTGGACAGCTGAAGAGGCACCTGCTTTCCTGCAGAGACCTGATTGGTGCAGACAGCGCTCACACACGGTGGCCTTGGCTTCACCTGCTTCACCTTGAGACAAACTCTTAGCCGTAGATTAGGATGCTGTTCTGTGGTTACCTCCTCTTGGTACCCGTCCGAGTTTCTCTACCCACCTCATCCTGAAGGGTAAAGTGGTCATCCCTCTTCTATACATTGCTCATAACAAGCAATTTATTCATTTCTTCCTTCCTTCCTTCCTCCCTCCCTCCCTCCCTCCCTCCCTCCGTCTCTCTCCCTCTCCCTCTCCCTCCGTCTCTCTCCCTCTCCCTCTCCCTCTCCCTCTCCCTCTCCCTCTCCCTCTCCCTCTCCCTCTCCCTCTCCCTCTCCCTCTCTCTCTCTCTCTGGTTCTATGTAGACCAGGCCAGCCTCAAACTCCCAGAGCTCTTCCTGCCTCTGCTCCTGAGTGCTCACACCAATGTGTGTGCCACCACACCCAGCTAACTCCCAGCTTTTGGCTTTTGTCACTGGAGGCAGAATGCATTTCTCGGGGACAGATGATGCTATCTGGGGAGGAGTTATTGCTGTTTCCTTTCCTCACCCTGTGTTAAGGATGGCCCAGTCATAATAAGATCATCTAACATCTCTGGATAATTTAGTGAGACCAAGGGAAAATAGTAGAACGCTGGACGGTGAATTTTATGTGTCAACTGAACCAGGTCATAGTATTCAACTATGTAGTAGTAAAATACTAATGCTGGGGAAATGTTTTTGAGGGGACACACACTTCTAAGTCCACAGACTTTAAGCAAATAATTCTCCCTGATGTGGGAGGGCCTCATTTAATCCCTTAGAGACCTGAGGAGGAGAAGAACCTAGCGGTTTCTAAGGAAAGAGAACTCTGTCTGTACACGAACTATGGAAGTAAGCCACACCATCACCTCTTTCCCAGATTTCTGAACTGTGAGCCTGTCCTAAGGATTTTAGACTGACCAGCACTACCATCATGTGAGCCAGTTCCTGGGCTCCCACACACAGCCTGCTGGTTTTGTTTCTCTGGCTAGTACACTGGGTTAAAAGAACTCAGAGAAAGAGTGAGCTCTTAAGAGGGAACAAAGACCCATTGCAATGTGCCTTAGTGGAAACAATTAAAGATGATCATTTCCAATTTCATTAAGCATGTTTATAATTATTCTTTGATAGAGAACCTGATTCATCTTTTTCTCTTTTGAGCAAGGAGTAATCTATATTCCTTCCAGGGTCAAGTTTATTACCCCTCAGCTCTTTCCTTCCCCCTTCCACAGACCCTATGAGCCAAATCTTCAAAGCCAGTTTTCTTCCAAATGCGGACAGGACTCTCTCAGCCATAGGAAGCTCAGTTAACTGATCCCATTCCCTCCCCCAAGGGTTTCATAGGTGTCATCGGTAAAAACTGGTGCCCTGCATTCTGCAGCCAAGAATAAAAGATGTCTATTATTATTAAACGCTGAACTGGGAGTTAAGCATTTAGCATCTGAGCATCTTGCTGGGTTGAACTACTGGCAAGTGACAGCCCTTCTGAGTTGTAGAACGAAAAGCCATATGGAAGCACAAATGTCCGTCTAGTTCTCACAGGCTTCTCACTGGTGACTGCACACCTTGGAAGGAGCTGGCTCAGGCAGAGGAGACAGTGTGTGGAGACAGGCCTCCGGCTCGATGTCACATCCTTTAGCCACCAAATCCCTTCAGTAGGTCCTTACCTCTGAGGCCATCTCTGCGTGTCCTCTCTTGAGAGAGAACCAGCCAGAAATTGCCTTTTTTCTCAGCTCTCCCCTGTTCATGCAGATGGGGGACCTGCTCAGAGAAACTCCATCTGTTTTAACTTTCATCTAGCAGGCATGGCAAATACTGGAGCCAAACCTGTCCTTCATCACCCTCCTCAGCTTTCCTTCCTTCTCCAGTGAAAACTACAAGGTTGGGTAGCATAGTGCAGTGGTAGAGTACTCCCCTGGTATACACAAGGTCATAGGTTCCATCTCCAGCATTGGAAAAGGAAAACAGATTGCATGAGAAAGATTATGTGAGGGGGCTGGGAATGAGAATGATAGTGTCTTTAATCCCAGCCTTCGGAAGGCAGAGGCAGGGGGATCTCCGAGTCTGAGTCCAGTCTGGTCTACAGAGTGAGTCCCAGGTCAGCCAGAGCTATCTAGTGAGATCTTGTCTCAAAATAATTAAATAAGTAAATAAGTAAGATAAAAGGAGGGAGTATGTGTGGGAGTCCACTTGGACTTTGTATCTTTGTAGGTTTACTGGCTGCTCTGGATTCTAACAGAGGGAAGATTCTAACTCCTGTCAGTAGTATTGTAGGCATGAATGAGGGAAAGGGATAACTGCAGCATGAGAATCTTCCAGCCCTATTTGGAAACAGAACCAAAACAAAACTCCAGGAAGACAAAGATACAAAGTCAGGGTTGAGCGGCTTGTATTTAGGAAGTGGATGTAATGTTGATGATACCTCTGCTGTACTATTGTGGAATCTGCGGAAAATTAAATGATAGCTGGGTGTGGTGACTTGTGTCTGTAATGCCACCACTCAGGAGATTGAAGCAGGGGGATTGAGAGTTCAAGCTTATGCTATGTAGCAATAACCTGCCACTAAATCCATCCATCCATGCATACATAGCCAGGGTTGTACTGTAGCCTGTAAATGATTCTTGGTCTTCAAGATCTCCTGCCCCGACTGTTGTGCCCTCCTGCTGCCCATCTCTTGGCTTCCGGCCACCTGCGGTTCACTTCCTAACTCTTTACATAGGCCCATGTGGTGTAGCAGAACGAGTAGGCAGGAGATCCACAGAGCTGTGTTATGCAACCACGTAATATAGCCCAGGCTTTGGGAAGTTTGACAAACTGGAATCTGTGTTTAGATTCCTAACCTTGCAGACATCTCAGGGCAAGGAGGACCTGACTGTGTCCCCCCAGATGGCTACAAATGGTTTCACTCTTATGTTTGGTGAGGTTGCAGCTGCCCCTGGAATACAGCTGTTTACAGAGTCTGGGAAGCAGAATGTGTGGGGAATGTCAATGTCACAGGGTCTGCTTCTTTCTCACTCGGGAAAGGAGAACACAGAGTGCAGCCTGATGTAAGAATACATCCACCCATTCCAAAAGAATTCATTGTGGAATTGTAGAAAGCTGAAGACATCAATCCTGCCTAGAGTGAGCCTAAGATGCCATGTATAATGGATATGCAGGAGGATCTCCTGGTTGCTATAACAAATGACCACAGCAGCTTAGATATGGCTTAGAGAAATAGGCATGTATTCTCTCATGTCTGAGAAGCCAGAAGCCTAAATTCAAGATGACAGGAAGGCCACACTCAGGTGAAGATTCCAGGGGAGAATCCTTGGTTCTTCCAGCTTCTGGGGGTTGTGGCCTTCCTGCAACTGTGTATAACTGTCTATAACTGTGTCACTCCATCTCTGCTCTATGGTCACATTCCTCCTCCTCTGTCTCACTGTCCCTTCTCTGCCTCCCACAAGATCAAGTATGGTTGATGGATTTAGGGTCCACCTGGAAGATGCACGAGATGCATTCTTCATTTCCAATTTGTTAACTGTGTCTGCAAAGACCTTTTCCTCAGATAAACCTGCATTCACAGGTTCCAGGGATTAAGACACGGGCATACCTTTTAGGAGCCCCACTGAGCCCATTGGAGAGAGAAGAACAGAAAGACCAGAACAGAGAGGAAACCAGCTGCCCACTACACAGGGTTCCACCATCACTAGTCAGCTCAGCCCCTCACCAAATTTCCGGGTCAAGGAGAAATGCATCATTTCCAATTTGTAATCAGTGGTAAATATCAAAGACACAATGACTTACACAGTTCAGGGAGTTCTGAGAGGAAAACAGCCCAAGACTCTTCCACTGCTATCCCTTCTTCGTGTGGAACTCAGTCATCATCTGTCCAGCTTCCATCACCACATGCAGAAATCAGGTTGCTGAAATTTCATCCCTCACATGCCTATGTCAGGCAGGAAGGAGGAAGAAAAGTGCTATGATCAGATGGTCTGTGCCTGCTGAGTGGATAATTTAAAGAGCTTTGAGGAGAGCAGAGTGCTGACATCTCACTGGTGAAACCGTAACTTCTAGCTGCAAGGGAAGCTGTTAAAGGGTATGCCTACATTCAATATAAGTGTGGTACTTAAATAAAACAAGGAGTTCGATTAGTGGGAAGAAGAAGACAATAGGTGTGGTGTTGGTGAGCATACTCTCTTCCACAAGGATTTTATATGTCACTCAAGTTTTAGCATCTATGTGGCAGAGGCTAAGAACACAATTTATACCTTTGCTCTTGTAATTAAAAAAAAAAAAAGCAAAAAAAAAAAAACCCTGACATTTGATGATTGCTTACCCTGTGTCTGGTGCTGGGCATTGTTATTATAGATTTCTCAACCCTTGCAACCACCCTTTGAGTTGGACTTATTACCTCATTGCCCTTCAGAGATGAGGAAACTGAGTTTGGGGAAGCCAAGTCATTTGCTGAGTGTCCTATGTCTAGAACGTGGCAGAGCTGGAAGCTCATAGCCTGAGCTCTGTGATTACTGCATCACATAGCCACACTGTAGTGAGACCTTGACAAGACCTGAAGGGGCTTCAGTTCACTGTATGCACAGGCTCCCATGCGTATGTGGACAGGAAGGCCATCTTTTCTCTTCCTACATCCATCACTGCACCTGAGTCGTAACATCACACCTCATAGTTCACCCACCAGTCCACTAAAATGTTCCTTACTCTTCCCACTAGCCCTTAGCTCCCAGCCTCCCCGACACTGACATTGGGGCAGGAGCTCCTCACTGGTCACTAGAAGAGCCGGCACATAGATGGTGAGCAGAATGCATTCGTTAGTTTTCTCATTCCTGGGACCAAACGTCTGCCAGAAGCAACTCAAAAAGGAATTTACTTCAGCTTACAGTTCCAGAAGTTTAGCCCATCAGGCAAGAAGGGCGTGGTGGAGTGACTCTGTGGTGGTGGGATCATGTCATGTGACAGGCGTCTCTGTGGTGACGGGAGCCCGTCATATGCTGGGCTGCTCTGTAGTAGGGAACTCTATCATTTACTTCTCTGCCTTTGCCTTCATATCCTCCCTGTCTCTCCCCTTTCTTCCTGCTTTCCATTTTCATCCTTTCCTTCCCCTCCTCTCTGACTGCCCCCCACCCCCAACTCTAGCTGTGTTTTCAGGCTCCTTTCACTCAGCTTTGGTCTGCATCGTGTTTTTATCCTTTTGTCCTACTCAAGGCTGTGCGTCTTTCAGGATATGCCTATTTTAAAGACCACTGACACATTCTATAGTTCTTTATGTACCCCGAATCACCCCACACACTCCTACTCCCACTCTCCCCTACCTATAAAGTGGTCACAGCACTTTGTAATGCCGGCTGCATAAACGCTTAACCCACGGAAGGATTCTGTCTCTGACACATATGCCTTTGTATTGCACACACATAGGCATGCCACAGTCCTGGCCCGTTGGCTGGTATATACAGTTGCAGAGAAGGGATGTGGTCCAGCCAGCCAGGAGCAGGCCTTTTTATCCTCTGCTACTAGGTCCCTGGGATGAGCAGCTGTTGGCAGTGTTCCATGAAGCTGGAGTCTTCCAGAAGTGAGACGGCATCTGGATTGCCAGGATTGCCCATTTTCCTTTTGGCCTCAGTTTCAGCTAACGGGAAGCACTTTCATTAAGAATGTACCTGTTTCCTCATGAGGGGAGGTTTGTAAACATTAGCTCTCCTAGATTTGGCAGGGCTTGGCACTAGGAAGGCCCCCTCTTCCTGTAGGAGAAGCCAGGCTAGCTCCCAGTGTATCTGAGACATCCCTGCTCCTAGCTCTACAGCATCCTTGGAGGCCCTCTGCCCGCACCCCCAGCAGCTGGCCTCTCCTCATCACCTATGGAAAGGTGCCCATCAGAGAGGAGCCATAACAGACACGAGGCCATCCACAGAGCATGGCAAGGAGTACATGTTTCTCCAACTATTCTGATGCCAACTTGGAAAGCCTCTGCGTGGCAGCCTCTCATAGACCGGTTGACTGGCTGGCTGACTCAGCCTTGCCGAATTTTCTTACCGTCTCTGACAGACCATTTTTCACCCCAGTATTTTCACTACCTGCCGACAGCTGGCATTTCTGTTTGATTTCTGTCTGTGTGCCACCTCGCGGTGTGATCAAAAAGAACTGACTATCTCCCCTATTTTAAAAGTGACCAGTCTACTCAGGCTCGTTATTTACCCAAAGGTAGGTGGGCATGACTTCACTTTTTGGAAGTCAGGCACTAAGTTCTGTCACAGTAGACTAACGCTGTAGGTCTGGGCCACCATCTAGGAAGTCCTGCCGGATGAGGAACACTGCCTTCTTTGTTAGAGCCTTGAGCAGAAGTCTTACTCCCTCTGTAGGACACCCTGGAGGGGGAGGGCTGTGAATCTGGCTCCTTCCCAAGGAACATGCCAGACAGAGCTGCATTTTTCCCTTCATCCAGAAGAAGCACTCCAAAGAATGCTGGTTCCATGACCGGCTCGCTTCACATGCTAATCCAGAAACACCATTTCTCTAACAATCTGACCGGCTCGCTTCACATGCTAACCCAGAAACACCATTTCTCTAACAATCTGAATAGCAGTCCTTGTTTCTGCCTTAGGAAGGAAAAGGCAAGAATGTCAGAGTCTGTGTGGGAGTTAGTTGCCAAAACGTGTTTATGAATCTTTGGCCTGACTGAGAGGAAAAAGAAAAAAAAATGGGGTTCTGTTTTGGGGTTTGTTTTGTGTAATATATAGATAAGCCAATTTAAAATTTTTTATTTAATTTTTGTAGCCGTCTTAAGCTCACAGAAAAGTTTACATATACTTTCTACATTTCCATATATATTTATACATGTGTATATTCATATATATGTATATATGGAGAGGTGGAGGGCATATATATGTATATACACACACATATATATGTGTGTGTGTGTGTATATATATATATATATATATATATATATATATATATATCGCTCTTGCCTGAGGGATTGTGGTAGTTTGAAAGCAATTGGCCTCCATAATCTCATAGGGAGTGGCACTATTAGGAGATTTGGCTTTGTTGGAGTGGTATGGCCTTGTTGGAGGAAGTGTGTCACTGTAGAGGTGGGCTTTGAGGCTTCCTATGCTCAGGATACCACTGAGTGAGTCAGTCAGCTTCCTGTTGCCTGCAAGATGTAGGACTGAGCCACCACCATGTCTGCCTACATGCCACCATGCTTCTCTATCGTGGTGATAATGGACTGAACCTCTGAAACTATAAGCGAGCCACCCCAATTAAAAGAGTTGCCGTGGTCATGGTGTCTCTTCACAGCAATAGAAACCATAACTAAGACGGGGGTACACTGATTACAGTACGGAAACCAACAGGGACACAGCCCAATAAACCAAGATCAATTGTTTGCACCTGAGTTCACTCTTGGTGGTGAACCAAGGTCCCGGCAACATAAAAAAGTACATATCATTCTAGGACCACACTGAGCAGTTTTCCTGCTATAAAGACAGAGCACCATCTATTCACTATCCTCTCAACTGGCGGTCGCTGATATTTTGATTGTCCCATAGTTTTACCTTTTCCAGAATGCCATAGAATTGGAATCATAATCTATGTAACCTTTCAGTTAGGAAAGCATTTCTGTTTTCCCCACATCTTCTCATGGGTTGCTAGCTCATTCCTTTCCCATGCTGCACAATATTTCCCCCGTAATACACCACAGTTTGCTCAATTTTTGAAAGACCCAGTTGCCTCCAAGTTTTTGTAGCTGTGAAAAGGCACTCTATACATGTCCATGTGCAGGTGTTTATATAGGTCTAATCTTATAATCCATTTTTAAATATAAATTAGATCATCACATTGTTATTGTTTTCCTTGAGTCAGGGTCTTTCTATGTAACCCAGTCTGGCCTTGAACTCACAGCAATCCTCTTGCCTCAGATTCTCAAGTGCTAGAATAACTGCTGTGCACCACCATGGCCAGGTAGATGGTTTGTTTTTAAGATGAACTTGACAGACACCATCTGGGACACCCATCGTTATAAACACAGCTTAGCACAGTCAGAGTGATTGTATGATATGGAAGATTCTTCAGTGTGTTTATAGGAAAGGATACATGGAACATAAGGAGTTTCTGTCCTTAGTTTATGCTATGGAAGAAGTCAACATGTAAACCCACTGAGAATCGTGACAGAATGTAGAGTAGTGCTAATGGAGAAATTCCAGAACAGAGAAGTGGAAGTTTCAGAAACAACATTAATTTTAAGTACACCCCACCCTGTCAGCACCCCGCCCCATCCCTTAGAAGCTTTCTCAGGCCAGGGGAGACATACGGTCTGTCTTGAGCATCATCACCAAAGACAGGAAATACTTAAAGAAACAAGCCACATGGACAAGTAAATGAATGCACTGTGCAGTGGACTGGATTGTGATGGCCCTCAAGGAGAAATCCTGTCCTGAAACCTGTGGTACGGTCTCACTAGGGAAAGCACCAACAGAGGAATTGGGGATGTTAGTGATTTGGGGATGAGGAGATCATCCTACATCATCTGGAGGGGTCAGAATCCAATGGCAAGTATCCTTTTAAGAAACCCAAATGGGAGACAAGAGACACAAGAAAGAGAGGGGATTTGACCACAGAGACAGAGGCTGGAGTGATGTGCCAGGAATCCAGGGAGGCTGGCAGCCATCAGAAGCTAGACAAAGCAAGAATTTGTTCTTCTCCGGAGCTTCCAGGGGGAATGTGGTCTCACCAACACCTTGATTTTAGACTTCTGCCTTCTTCTTGTTTAAACTATTTAGTTTGCAGTCACCTGTCACAGCATCACGAGACAGAAACATCTGCTTTGACAGAAACACCTGCTTCTCAGTACATTTTTTACTTAACACAGACAACCGATTGATTACTATAATTGTTTATTGGAAATTGTCATTTTTTGGGGACACCCAGTGTCTAAAGCCCATTTCTATGTGGAGTTACCACATATACAATATGTTTCCTTTAAGTACAATTATTCATTCTAAAAACTTCCAGTCTATCAGATTTTGTTGAAGACCCAGGTGACCTTGGAAGTTGTACTCAAGCTCCCTTCCATCATCCTTGTCTTCTCCCACTAACCTGAGAGTTCCTCAAGTACAGAATCCATTCTCCATAGTGTCCAGGAGTAGAGAACCAACAAGCTGCAAAGGTAAGATCATCTGGCCTTAAAAGATCCTGAATGTGCTAATGAATCAAGGAGGCACCAATCATGCTTTTAGAAAGACAGATTCCTAACAAGTCCCCTTCCCTTCCAATCTCTTTATCTCTAAGCTACCTTCCAAATAACATATAAATGCAATGATTGGTACATATTTTTATTGTGCTTCTATTGTATACAGGACGGAGTTGAACACTTCAGAGAACATGGAAGAGACTTTATAGTCTAGCTCCAAACCTCCTTGGAGGCTAATATATCATTTATTTGCATTCTCAACCTCATTTCTCATCACACACACACATACACACACACACACACACACACACACACACACACACACACACACACACACACATGAGAGAGGGGGAGGGAGACAGATGGACAGACAGACAGTGCCCTGTGTCATAGCCACTCCCCAGTTCTACAAAGGCACTATGGTCTAAAACAGACACAAAAAGAGATTTTGACTTGATTCAGAAGATGTTCAATAACACAACATGCTGCCTCTTTCCCTGCAACCCCCCAGTTCCCCTCCCTATTATGTACAGCTGACACATTGTGCCATAAACGATGGTTTGCATCTACAGAGCCATCTCCTTATCCAATCCCGATGTGCCCAGTCCGTGTCCAGCTCTCTTAAGTGTTGTCTGGTGGGTATGATACACATTACTTTTTTATGGCTTCTAAAGTGCCCTGTGGATATTTCCCTGTACCCTGTTTCTCCTCCTCACCATCTGATAGCCAGATGTGGAAGAGCTCAAGATCCCAGAGGACTGTGGAGCCATGAGATTAATCCCAAATCCCAGAATCACCATCTGGTAAAGCACGCATCCCACACTAAATTACAAGTGAGAAAGAAAGGTTTCGAGTGTGGGTCTGCAAAGAGGTTGTTTGTTACAGCATTCGCCTGTCCTGGTTAATACAGTCATCCTCATATTGTAGCTAAATGACAGTTTTTATGAGTTGCTATGATGAATAACATCAAAAATTGAATCTTTTCATTTTTGACTTCAGTTTTCTAGGAAGAACTCTCAGAAAGGAGTTTATGGGTACTGATATTTTATGGGCCTTATATTATTTTCCGACTGCTTTCTGGAACACTAGCTGTGTCTTTGACCTTAGAATCAAAGAGTAAGAAGACCACATTACAACCTCCTCCAAATTATTTCTTTTCTCTTTTGTATATATTTGGGGGGGGAGCTCACATGTAGAGGTCATAGGACATCTTTGGGCATGGTCCTTGCCTTTCACCTTGCTTGTGACAGGGTCTCTCTTGCTCACTTCTGTGTATGCCAGGCTAGCTGGGCTGGTCGTCTCCCTGGTCTTGTCTGTAAGTCCCTTCTCCCAGTAGGACCACTGGGATGACAGATGTTGAAGCGACTGCACCTGCTTTTCTAATGTGAGTTCTGGGGAATCCAAACTCGGGTTGTCAGGCTTATGTGGCAGTTGTTTCCCCCCCCAAGTCACCCTCCCAGGCTCCCTTCACCCCAAATTATTCATACTGTCCCTAGCAAAACACTGTCCAGTACATCAGTGGACAAATCAGACAAAAATATTCCCATCACCTTTTTCTTTCTCATGAGATGGTAACTATTGCTTGTCTTGTCTCCCTACAGGTTCACTGTGACAGCCACAGATCAGGGCTGAGCCTGTAGCTTTTATTTTTATTTTTTATTTTCCCATTGGCATTCATCACAGAGAAGACACTTGGCATGGGCCTGTGAATGGAGAAACCTACTATGTAAAATACGCCGAGCATAGTTCAGCTTTTGCAACCATGGTAGTCAAAACTGGCCTCCTTATTGCCACCAGCCCAAGGATGCTAACTCCATGACTATCAACCATGACTGCCTGTCAACCTCATCTGGCAAAGCTTCTTTGGTGGCGCCTCTCTACTGACCAAGTCAGTCTGTCAGTATTCTTGAAAACTTCCCCATACCTTTAGTGTATTGAAAACCACAGGAGAAGCTGGGAGGCTAGCAGGAAGATCAGGTGAGAGCCTCTGGAGGGGTGTCTTCTGGCAGAAAATAGCTAATTAAGACTTTTGTCTCCACTCCCCTAAGAGTAGGACCCATTAATACGAGTTTTTCCTCAAGAGCTCTTGACAACAGTGTGGGAAAGTCCAGCACTGATATTTCATGGAAGGAATCATGCCCCATAGACACCAACATAATCCTGAAAGCTACAAAACTGAAGCCCATGAGCATAAGGACTTTGTTCTATTTATCACTGTGTCCCCAAAGCCTAGTACCAAGTCAGGGGATGCTTGTTACAGCACTTAGAATGTCCTGTCTGATCTGCTTCTTCAATCTTTGTGAAGACTTCTTCCATTTTCCTGGGATTAAATGAAGCCATCACCAACCAGGTAGTGTTTTTATTTGTTTGTTTGTTTGTTTTTGTTTTTTGTCTTACATTTGCCATTCCCAGAGACAGAAGAAAATGCTATGACCTAAATGGCATTTGGTTGAGGACACTTCTTGCTCGAGCCATCTGTGGGCTGCCATGCTTAGGCAGGTGTGTTCCCACAGGCTGGCAGAAGAAGTAAGCACAGTAGCCTGCCAGTCGTCAGAGTCTATGGCCAGAGAGGAAGTGGGGCTTTCCATAAGGGCCACTTCGTCAGATGGTTTGGAGTGGGGAATAATGAGTGGGGTGGGGAATACTGTGAATAGACCATCTGGTTTAAATTCATGCACTGAAAAGAAAAAAAAAGGATAAATACCATCCTTCAAAGTGGTCATCATCTTCTTCCACCGCTGGATAATAGAAATCCCCAAGTTCCTTTGTTTTCTCCAAGCGTGTTCAGACCAAGAGGCCTTGTTATACACCTGGACAAAGGCAGTTTTTCCATGAGACCTTGAGTTGCTCTCTCTATGAGTCAGTCTTGCTGTGTTACATATTGTGAGTACTTGTTTGGTTAACGTGTACTGGTAATTAAACCTCATATGGTAACGTGATATGGAAATAACAAGCACTCTAGATCCGCGTGATATCCATGTATGGGACAGGGATTTTAAAACCTTGATTCTCTACCACATGGCAGGCAAGCAAGAAACACTTCTTGGTTTTTAAAAAATAATTCAACTGTGTTTTTAAAAAAGGAGGAGGAGGAGGAGGAGGAGGAGGAGGAGGAGGAGGAGGAGGAGGAGGAGGAGGAGAAGAAGAAGAAGAAGAAGAAGAAGAAGAAGAAGAAGAAGAAGAAGAAGAAGAAGAAGAAGAAGAAGAAGAAGAAGAAGAAGAAGAAGAACCAGCACAGAGTGTAACAGGCAGTCATGAACTAATTTGTGACTTGATCCTCATGAAGAGACGCTAGTCAGTGTTAGCATCTTTTTCCCTTAGAGAATCATTTCTGAGAACAAAGAAGAAACTCAACTCTTGAAAAGAGCCAAGAAGAAATCAGCTGCTACCCCACTGCTTCACATGGATGGAGATCCATTTCTTCACTGTATAGCCCATGGCCAACAACTGAAGTTACCATCTTAGTGTCAATGAAGGAGCAAGCCTAGAGGAGTCACTCTCCTTTCCTTTCTACTTCTGTTTCCAGTACTTTCTACAATGCCCATCATGTAGGCAGGTCACCAAGAATGTGTTTTTAGGTTTGAGTCAGACATGGAGATTTATTCCCACCTCCCCCAACCCCCTGAATGTTCATGTTCATGTTCTGATTTAAATTCTTTAAGCTCAAAAGAATTCTGTTTTCCCTCCAGGCTGAAACTACCCTGCAGGACTTTTTAGTATTGAGAAATCCAAGAATTCCTGCACACACTAATTGACATGTTCCAATATATTTTAAGAAAATATCCAGCCATTCCAGCTGAACCAAGTGACATCTAAAAGGAGCACTTGGATAGGAAGCGGTAAACAGCTGTGGGGTTGGGGGGAAGAGGCAGGGTTATCTTGAATTTATATGTCTTGCAAATATTTATTCAAGGTGCTAAAAAGTAGCATGTCTCCCTCTTAAAACCATTGGACCAAGTGGGCTATGACTTTACTTTGTAAGTAAATAGTGCTGTGCCATTCTAAACAGATTTATTAGGCCTGTCACCAACAGCCAAATATTTATATAAGCTCCGTGGGTTGAAAAGGTAGTTTAAGAAGGCTGTTTTAACCGCAGCTCTGTAAATGTTTAAGGTAACATCCTGTCCCTTTGAAACCATCCCACCTAGCCGTATTGTCGTATTTATAATAAAGAAGGCAGCATGGTCAAAGTGATGCATGGCTTCCTGTCGTCCAAACTGAGGCTTCTACCCTTCCATCGTAACCAGAAAGAAACAAGAAGTCATTTTGGAGATCCTCCTATTGAATACCTGGGAAGAAGGCTTCGAGGTTAATGGTGGGCGTTGAGAAAGAAACATAACTTTGGCAGCAGATGGAAGTCGCCAGAAATAATACTGAAGAATGTGATTGGGTCTCTCTTGGAACACACAAATAGAGTTAACGGCTGTATTTATTTTTAATTGATTCGTTTTTCTAGGGAAGGACCTCAGGAGTAGCGGAGTTGGGTCCCCGCGTCTGCTGTGGTTGTTAGAATAAACCATGTGTCTTGCTGAGCAAATCCTCGGCTTTGCAAAGCTCTGATCAGTCCCACCTGCTTGTGGTCAAGCTGGTCTCAATATCAGATGATGAAATACTGGCCAGGGCTCTTACAGTTGCAGGTAAGGGAAACCAAACTCCTCCAAGCTTAAACATTATGAGCATCTGCTTCTCCATTGGAGAGAACTAGGCGATCCATCTTTAGGCCCAGCTGGACTCAGGTGTTCAACTTTGCTGCCAAAACCCTTTGTTCTTCTTTCTGTTCCTTTATTTGTAGGCAGCATTAGCTACTGTGGTGGACAAGATGAGTAGCCACAGGCTTTTATGGTACTAGCTGAACATACTCCAGACAGACAGAGGTTTGGCCCGACTCAAATACACGGCCTTTCTCAGCAACTGTGTGATTTGTGTGGTTTAACCAAGAACCAGAGACAGTATAATGGCGGTCAGGGTCAGCTAGGATTTACCTCATCAATTATGAGAAAAGATGTGGTTATCTGGGAGAACTCCAAATGAAATATCACACACACAAAAGGCTTTGTCTAATGAATAGAGGGAAAGGATCAATGTCTTATAGGATTAAGCACAAAGACAGATTTTCAATTTATAAAAATGACACTAAGGTATATTTGTTTAGTTATCTTCTAGAGACCAGAGACTACCTGCAAAGCTCAGTGACATCACCAGGACCTTGCTTTATGCAGAAATAAAGATGGTGGGGAGGTCATTAAAGTCACATCTTTGTGTGTATGTTTACAAAATATGTATCTCTAAGAACTTCAGCAGATCTGACCAAACCTGCTAGCGGCCCAGAATTGATTAGCCTATGGACACACATCGTTAAGGACTAGGAGAGTTCATCCCCAAACCTCAGCCTCTTTCTCCTGAGTTCTAGTGCAATGCAGATTCCTGGACCCTGGACATCCTTGTCATTCTCCCTGGGAACAGGTTATCCTCATTTTAACATGCTCCCTAGGAGATACTTCATGATAAAACCTGAGGATTCTGGGCTATGGGATATATTTTCATTCAATTCCATTCAAAATTACTTGGTGGATATTAACTGCACAAGACGCAGTGATCCCTGTTGTGGCTTGAATCCCAAATGCTCCTCACAGGCTCATGTTCGGAACACTCAGTCCCCAGTTTGTGGTACTGTTTAGGAAAAGAGGCCAAACCACTGAAAGGAGGCGACTAGGGGAGAGGCCTTTGAAGGAAACTGTCTCTGATTCCTGTCTCCTTTCCTGTTTCCCCTGCACTGTGCCATGTCAAAAAGCCGCCATTCCATGTTCAGACAGCCACTAACACTTCTAGAACTCCCTGTAGTGAGGTACTGACCTCCCTCTGAAATGTTGAGCCCTAACAAACTCTCCATCCTTTCTGTCAGGAATTTGTCATGGCAATGAGGAGATTAACTACCATGTCCCTGGTATGATTAGTGTGACGATACAGCACCCAGGAGGCTTTGGTGGGTAGAGCCAAGGTGCCCCTCGGTGGGTGAGGCAGACAAGGTATGCAGCTGGCGGCAGCTGGCGTGGCACCATGAAAGTTTCTCACACCCAGGCACATGTCTACATGGAAATGAGTTTATTTTGATAGAAAGAGAGAAAAAGAGGTGGGAAGGGGAGGGGGGTGAGGATGCACACCTCATGGCAGGGAAGAGAGGAAGGGTGGGAGACAGAGAAGAGGGAGGGGATTTTCCTTAAAAGAAGATTTACATCAGGACACAGGGCGGGTCCCCAAGGAGCATGTCAGAATACTAACAACCAGACTCTAGCTGAGGTATTAGGTCCTAAAGGTAGAGTGGTGGATTTAATTACGGGCCTTAGTTCTTCACCCCAAGAACTACATTCTTGACTTGATATTGGCAGAAAGAATGCTCTGGCACCCAATTAGAGTTTAGCCCTGTGAGTTGCTTTGGACAATGAACTGTTGCACAGATACCACAGTATCCGACCTAAGTGTAGACCTTAAGATACCTCAGCATCTCCATTTGTCCAAAGCCCAGACAGCAGCTTGCCCTGCATCCACGCAACATCCCATTCTGGACCCAAAGCGAACACATGTGGAGCAAGGTCCCCCAAGTATAACGAAGCCAGATAGACCCACAACTTGAAGCACCGCTTCTCTCACAAGCCAACCCCGCCATCTCTAACTGATTCATAAGTACCTGCCACTGAATTGGGGGACAATTTTCCCCACAGCATTGCTGTAGAAATAGCCCCTAACTTTGGTTTGCTTGGAGTTCACCCATTGCCTCTACTGAAGAAGGCAATGTGGAGAGAGAGTAAGGAACTGGAAGTTTATTAGTGAAGAAATTTGGGTGATGTGTGGTCCTTACTCCATGATGCAGAGGAGGGGGGATAAAATCTGTATATATTGTCTACACCATCACCATTGCCAGCAAACACAGAGTGCACCCACCACCTGCCAAGGGCTGGATAGGGATTACAGGAGACTTGCAGTAGAATTGGAGGTAGAGGAGGCTCCCAGGTCCTGCTGGAAATACCACATGAATAGATTGGCTCGGGCTGGCCTGAGTGTTCTAAGCTTATTGGTTAAAAATTAAGGTCCTTAAAGGAAAAATGCCTCGCCAGTCTGCACACCACACTAATACACTCAGCAGCAGCAGCACCTTCTCCCCTGAGAGGAAGGACTTCCCAAGGACCCAGGAGTTGGTAGACTGACCTGTAGCTAATGACTGTCAACAATCTCTCCCCACTGTGAAGCTCCTTGAGGTTTCAGCATCGAGAGCTAAGAGGTCACTTGATGGATTAGGTATCATCAAAATCCTATTTCCTAAGCCAAGTGTAGTGATGCTTGTCTGTAATGCCAGCACTCTGCGGGCTGAGGCTGGATTGTGAGTTTGAGGCCAGCTTGGCTGCATAGCAAAGCCTTGCCTCAAAAGAAAAATCCATTTTTTCCATGATGCTGCTATTCTTACTTTATGAGGGAGACTGATCCCCAAGTCCGGCTATGTATTCTTCAGGGCTCAGAGCAAAATGAAAATTCAAGATACACTCGCAAGTTATTCAGAATTACAAGATGGCAGCCACATTGCAATTAAACTGCATATGGGCACTATTGGATGGTGTCCAGTGCCACCACACAGTTATGCCAGACGCTAACCCTGTTGCCACACTAAGGGAGTTCCGACTGCCAATGCTTGCCTATGTGTTAAAGAAACAACCAGAGTCCTGCCCAGGTGTAGAATCCAGAAAACGACCACAGCCTTTCACTCAACAAACATCCATGGCACCTACCATCCCCAGATCTTCCTCAGGCAGTTTGCTGAGGTCAAGTAATGGCCAACCCCAAGAAGAAGGACCTGCCACTTCGAACCCAGCCAACTCCAGGTTGCTGGACCAATGACCAGGTGGGTACAGGAGAGACTGAGAACCATTCAGTCCCCAACATCCCACCAGCTGGCTCTTCACAATGATTCATCTCTGAGATGCACCCCCACTCACACCCCCACCGACAGAGTGCTTTACACACAGCCCAGACCTGGCTGTAGATTTGAGTGAGCACAGCTGGACTGGGAAGGCTGTACAAGAAGCTTGCGGTGGTTTTTCCTCTGTCACGAGAGATCTTGCTCTGGGCTCAGGACAGCATGGAAATGCTTGTGCAGATTCACCAAGGTGAGAGATTCGCCCTGAAGCCTCCGACGCTCAGGCTGTTCCCACCACGCTGCAGCTGCTCATCACACGATGACATTTGGAAAACAGGCCTTGCTTTGAAGCTGCTGCAAGGCCGGGGCATGCTCTCCTGCTGGGGAACAAAGGGCCGCTGATGGAAGAAGTGTTGGGTCAGGCTGCCCAACTCTTCCCCCAAGACTGAGGAGTAGCCCTCATTTTCTATAGAATTATATCCTCTGTCATCGATGCCAACTCATAACGACCAGCTTCTTTGTCATCTGCATGCAGCAGTGGTCCATGCGTGCAATCCCTGACTGCTGGGGTTCAAGGCCAGCCTGGATTGTTTAGTGAAACCTTATCTCAAACCTGATCCAGCCCAAGAAAAGAAAAACACGAATTTCCCTGACGACCTGTAACGCTAACATCTTTTCATGCACAGATTGCCCTATTCATGTCTTCTTTGGCAATCTGTCTAATCAGGTTCTTTGCCCATTTTTAAAATGGGGTTATTCGGTGCTTTACTATTATGTTGTGTGCGCTCCTTATATTGTTTGGCTGTTAACCCAGATAAATAGTTTGCGGGTATTTTCCCAATCTGTAGACAACGTTCCCACTTTGTTGACGGTCTTCCTTGCTATGCAGAGCCTCCTGGTTTAATGTAGCCTCACTTTTTTAAGTAGGATTTATTGCCTGAGATTTTGCTATGGTGTCCAGAACATTACTCCCTAGGCTGATGTCAGGATCCCCTCCCAGTGCTTTTTGAGTTTTAGGATTCTAAGTCTTACATTTGGCTCTTTTAACCCATTTTGAGCTGATGTTTATGTGTTTGGGGATTAGAATCCAATTTTATTCTTTCCCATGTCAATACCCAGTTTTCCCAACACAACTGTTTAAAGAATATTCCCCCCCCCCCCCCCCCCCCCCCCGCCGTATTCTTGGTGCTTCTTATCAAAAGTGACTTGGCTACATGTGCTCATGTTTGCTTTGGGTTCCTGTTCAGCTACTAGTGTGCGTGCTTTTTGAGGGGCTTCCCTGGGACTAGCTGTCTTTGACTTCTTATAAAGGTGAAGTGGGGATGGACACAATGGAATAGAGAGAGAAAAGTCAGACCAGAGCAACAGTCCCATCCAGCTGTGGTTCGGTGAATCAGTGGACTCACTGGGCTCAGGGACATAGCACAGAGGAGGGGTTACTTACAGAAGCATGGATGACCCCTAAGTAGCTACACCACCAAAAAGTCTCATCCAAGCATGGATGACCACTTTCCTATAAACCACATAGACAGAATGCTCCCTTCAGCTAATCTTCCCCATTCTCTACACCGTACCACCTCCCAGGACCACAAGAATACATGCAGTATAGGTAGAATCACATACAATAATTCCGTATGTAATTCTGGAAGGAGGGGCTGGACTCTCAGTGAGGGTCGAATGACCCCCTCCTCCATCAACTTCGGGGGGGTCTCTTCTGATTTGTCACAGCTGTTCTAGCGAGATGCAATGGCCACCGCGCTCAGGGCACAGCAGTCTACAACACTCCCATACTTGGCTCTTTCAAACCAAAACATAGTCCATCCATGAAGGCTGAGACAGGGAAAAAAATGCTATGTGTATATTGACGAGTTATTGCTTTTTTTTTAACACTTGAAGAAAATACAATTCAAATTAAGGTTGATAGCACAGGCTTAGTCTGCCAGCTCTCAAGGCACGTGTTTATTTAAACAGGACCTAGTTACAAGATACATATGTTCTCTTAGCCACAGAGAAGGTGAAAGGTAAGACAGGGACTCCCCTGAGCAACTCCACTGTCAAAGGCTAAGTGAAAACCTAACCCTGTGAACTTCCAAAAGCAATGGTTCTAGATGTAAGGGAGTTAGCTGCAAAGCATCTGGACTAGGAAACACTCTGAAGAACAGGTAGATTTTTCAAGGAAGACAGGAAAATACATTGAGCCAAGCAGTTTCCTAGGGAAAAAAAATCAGCCTCTCAAATTGGCAGGGACTGGGACTCTTGTCCTTCAGCAAATCCACTAAAGTCAAATGCTGGAAGATCTGGGTTTCCTCCAAAGAGATTGCTGCAGCTCTCCCACTGTGGGTCCCTAAAATAATGTTCACGGGTCTTTACTGGATCCAGCTGGGACAGAGAGTGCTGAAAGTAACAGCTTCAATGTAACATGTGCCACACACCTATGACACTCCGGCAACCATGCTGAGCCATGACATCTTTGTCCAGAAAGTCAGATAAAGAACTATGACCTGGGAAGACACTATCCCAAGCAGGCATCAGTGGAAAATGGAGCCATCTCTTTCCTGTATTCTCAGCTCCCATCTGTTGAGAATTCACCATGTGTCAGGGTTTATTCTGAACACATAAGGCAAGTCATAGGCCTACTATACAGTAGAGGAAACAGAAACACATGTTGGTTAACTAAGTCTTGTTTGAGCCAGGCTATACTGCTAGAAACTGATAGTTCCGGAATTCACGTTTAGTCAGCCAGGCTCCAGAACACGGGTTCTTAACCAGAGCTCTTCTTCCTCCAAACACGACCTGAGGTGAAGGAGGGCACACTACCCTGAGGCGAAGGTGAGCACACTAACCTGAGGTGAAGGAGGGCACACTACCCTGGGGTGAAGGAGGGCACACTACCCTGGGGTGAAGGAGGGCACACTACCCTGGGGTGAAGGTGAGCACACTACTCTGAGGGGAAGGAGGGCACATAGAGAATTGTGTCCAGTTTCTTCCCCACCCCTACCACCAATAGAAAGCAGGATCTGAGAGAAGCCTCAGGACTTAGCAGGTTTAGTCCTTGGCCACAACTCAGAGAATGTGTTATTATCAAGAGACGGAGTAACCAACACTTTAGGGGAGAAAAACTTTGCCAAGTTTTTTCAGGCAATAAACAGATACTGAATCAATGAGCTTCATTCGATTAAATGTGTGTTCAGCTCGCAGGGGGTCTGGCGAACCATAAATCAGAGAGCCCAGGGCTTTTCTGGGCTCTCTGTTCTGGATTCTGCTTGGCCCACCCCAGGCCTCAGCCACTGTTCTATGAAAGTGAGACTCTCCCCGCAGGACTCCCAGGGATTGGCTCACGCTTGCTTCCTGACCATTGTGCTGAAGTGCTGGCGGGTCCCAGGGGTAGATGGGAGGCCTCTGCATGCATACCTGCCCCTCTCCGTGGCTCCACACAGCTGGTAAGACTGCTGCCCAATGCCCTAATGGGTTATCCACCCCCACCCAAAGAAGTACTTTACGGCAATGGCATTTGTGGGTGTGGTGGGCTATGAGGACTTCTGAAGAAAATAAGCCAGGCCAGAAATGAATAGGGAGCCAAAGGGCCAGCCTTGGGGGCAGGACTTGGTGGCACGGCATCTCACCCAGGTCTTCCTGTTATGACATGACGTGAAGGAGTCAAGGAAGAATCCCTCATGGTGTCCTTAAACTGACCCACTTACGAAATAACCTCTTCTTCCTGGAATCCTGGGAGACTCGTGTTCCCACCTGCTGCGTCTAGTTCACGGTGTGCGGTGTAAACTACTTCTGCCGGAGAGAGAGCTGGCCCTTGCCAAGCTTGAAACAGAGCAGGCAACGGTCCAGGTGTGGGTTCCGAGGAAGGGAGCTGGTGGTGGGTCACTTCCAAAGGGATCCTGTGCAAGAGGACCTCCAGGGCGTCAGAGGTGACGACGAGAAGCATTCGCACCTTATTGACCCTGGCAGGGGCCAGCGAGGCCAGTTAAAGGAAGCACCCTGTCAGTGGAGCCTCGGATGGGAAGTCCTCAGACCCGAGGGCTCCCAGGAACCCAGGGGAAGAGTAAGCTTTGGGCACAAAGTCTAGAAAGGCTCGGATGCAGAACTGTGACAGCCCTGCCTGTTTTCTCCACATCCTCCCGCTTCCATACCTGACCTCCCACTCTGACCTTAGAGAGAAAGCAAAAATGGCTTACAAATAGGGAGGAGACAGTGAGGAAGGGAGACGAAATGACTACATCCTTTCCCACGGGAGGCCATTTGCCTGGGATGAAAGAGAACACGTTCTCATTGCACACACACACACACACACACACACACACACACACACACACACACACACACACACGCACAGCCCTCCTCATGTATTTCAGAAGTATGAGGACGTCCAAAGTACATGTTGGTGCTCCGTGGTTCAAAGACAGTGTGGCATCACCATAGCTGGTCTATCCCGAATGGCAAAAATGCCAGGCTACTTCCTGGCTCCTTTGAAGAGCGAGCACCACCAAAGGTCAAGAATTTGTCTTTTAAAACTCAACATATATAGGTTGAAATTGTATTTAGTGGTAGAAAGCCTGCCCGGCATGCATGAAAACCTGGGTTACATACCTCCCCCTGCTAGAAAGGGGCACGGAGAGTACACAGCAAGGACACAGGAGATGGGAAATGGCGTCTGTGAGTTTCCAGCCAGATAAACCAGTGTGGACCACACAAGGTCAAGTGCCCGTTCTGTGACAGGTTTAAAATTATTCGACTTCCTTTTCTGGGCTCTCCAAAATGTTCTTGGAACCAGTAGGGTTTGCAGGTAACGTTTTAAAATAATATGCATTTCCACTATCTAGCGGAAACTTCTCACACTCTTGTCTCGTAAACTACAGTGCAATTACCTTCTCTGAAAAGAGCCGGGGCTTCACAGGAGGGATGTGCTGTGTAACTGCAGACATCCATTTTCTAATTGTACCTCTTTTCTGTCAAGAGTTTGTATTCTGAGAAAGAGTCAAGTTGTGGTTAATGAGGCAGAATCGACGCCATTGTCTGGAGACAGCACACCTGTACTGGGTGGTGGGGTGTCCTTCTGTTAGTGATCCCTCAGAGGGTTTTTAATGGCCGGCTCTGAAAACACTTTATACATTTTAATTAAACATTAAGTATTTTCAGATTGATCATACAGTCCCAGAAAAAAAGGAGAGAAAAGAAAAACTAAGTAGCTGGTTAAACAATGCCTCTAACTCACCAACATACTAAACGCTGATGATTCTTTACGTCACACTAAGAGACTTCAGCTGCAGAGCCCTCAGCAAGATGGAAACTTACTTCCCTCATGTAAAAAGTCCCAAACCTGGGGCTGGAGAGACGGCTCAGTGATTAAGAGCTCCCACAGAGGACCTGGCTTCCAGAAATTCCCAGCATCCACATGGCAGCTCACATCTGTCTATAACTCCAGTCCCTGGAAATCTGATGCCCTCTTCTGGCCTCCACAGGCACCAGGCACATGTGTGGTGGACACACATACACATAGGCAAAACATTCGTACCCATAAAACAATAAAATAAATAAGTCTAAACAAAACAAAAAAAGAAAATTTTAAGTTCCAAGAGAAGCAGGTGATCTTGGGTGGGGAGATGGTTCAAATCCAGCAGCCCACACAGCCCTGAGGTTTGAGATCTACTCTCCTCAGCATGGGGCTTCTACTTCTAAGCATAAAAATGCTGTTGCATGCCTCCACAACCACTGCCCACTGGCCAGGGGATGACCCAGATATTGTGGGTGTCACTTGCTTTCACATTTCCTTTGCCAAATGTGGGCACAAGGCTGCATCCAGCTGCAACGAAAACTGGGAAACACAGCCTCTCACAGATCACCTGCATGCCAGGCTGAAAGACGGGGATCCGATTTCTAAGTGAAAAATGGGAGGCTGGGCATGGAGAATGACAGGCTGGGCTTGACAAGAGTTCCCCCCACCCCCGGTGCCTCGGTCATTACTGGGGTGAACTGCAATTTCACTTAACATTTACTCCCGTGTGCCTGTATTCTAGCTCATGCAGAGATATTCTTCCAAGAAAAAGGACTTTGTGAAAGGGAAAATCCCAATATATCTGTAAATAAACTACACTAAAGGCTAAGACCATTCCTTGCCTGTTTCTCTCTTTGTGGGAAACTGTAGCAAAGGTGAAGACTTTGTCTCTGGTCACCTGAGAAGAAGCCAATTGCATTCAGAGGTTTGGGGCAGCCAAGGATGACAAGGCATTGATGAGCCCGTGGTGACACAAGGCTGTCGTAATACTCACGAGGGGATCCACAACAACCCATATGGGCCTGGTGGGAAAAGTCATGCCAAGGCTGCACGTGACTGTTGGGAGGGCATTGCTGTATGTCCCTCTCTCCTCATTTTCTTACTTCACATTTAGTCCTGCCCCAAATAAACGCTCTAAATGCTCTACAGTTGCCCTCTACCAACGGAGAGCTCTGGGAGGGGTGGCAGAAACTAGGGGTGACACTGACTTTGTTACTGAATATCTGTGCTGCTGAAGAAATCACAGACAGGGACAAGGCTCTTGGCCCCTTAGGCACCCCATAAACCTGCAGCTGTCACCAGCCATGTAGGCCAGCGCTGAGTCTGCGAAGTTTCTTCTAGGACTTGCCTTCTCTCTTTTTTCCTTTTCCTTCCTTCCTTCCTTCCTTCCTTCCTTCCTTCCTTCCTTCCTTCCTTCATTCATTCATTCATTCATTCATTCCTTTCTTCTTCCAAGGTTATATGTACATGAGTCCAAGTGCCCACAGAAAACAGGCATTGGCTCTCCTGGAACTGGAGTTATGGGCAGTTGTGGGCCACCCAACATGAGTGTTGGGGATGAACTTGGGTCCTCTGGAAGAGCAGCTTACACTCATAATCACGAAGCCATTTCTTTCACCCTTTTTTGAGACACAGTCTCACTACATAGCTTTGGTTGGGCTGAAACTTACTAGGTTGACCAGGCTGGCCTTGAACGCATAGAGATCTGCCTGCCTCTGCTTCTCAGGTGCTGGGATTGAAGGTGTGTGCCCAGTTTGTGTGTGTGTGTGTGTGTGTGTGTGTGTGTGTGTGTGTGTGTGTGTGTGTGTGTACAGTGGTATACACTGGTGTGTATAGGCTAAAGGTCAACATCAGGAGTTGTTCCTCAGACACCAGACACCTTATTTGTTGAGATCAAGTCTCTCCGTGGCCTGGACCTCACCCATTAAGCTAGGTTGACTGACCAGCAAGCCCCAAGGATGCTCTTGTCTCTGCTTCCCTGGTACTGGAATTACAAGCCTGTGCCACCACGTCTCGGGTTTCATTTGCAGGCTCTGGGGCTTGAACTCGGGACCTCATGCTTACATGGTAAACACTTTATAAACTTATCTTCCCAGCCCCCATGTCTCATCTTCCTTGACTTCAGTATGCTCCAGGTGTCCACACCACCTGGTCTATGGACTGTAGACACTGTGTGCACAAAGTAAACACTAGGGCTATGAATGTATGTGGCAGAAATGCCTAATCATTTCACCTTCTTCCACTGTCATGGAATCTCTGGTTTTCAGCTGAGCACACTGTGCTACTTCACCCCTCCTCAGGAGCTGGGGGCAGTCATGCAACCAAGTTCTGGTCAGTAGCTTGTTAATGGAGACGTTGTATGTGGCTTCCAACAGTCCCCTGAATGAATAGCGGCTATGGTCTTTCCATTCCCATTCCTTCTTGCTGTTGGCTGGGATGCAGGCATGGTGGTGAGTCATTTTGGACCATGTGAAGGAGGGTGACACCCAAAGATGGCAGGGAAACAAGGTAGAAGCAGCCCGGCATTCTACTTCTTTCTAATAATTCATCCAAACCGTGGTGGCTTAAGCAACTTTGATAAACCCACTATTTCCCCTAGCCAGAAGAGAAAGCACAGCTCTGTAGGCCCCTCCTGGGGTTGGGGTCTCTCTTGAGGCTTGATCAAGTTCTGTCCAGAACTTCTGCATCTCTCTGCTTGACTAGGGGAGGGTCCACTTCCTAACTCATGTTGCTGTTGGCAGCCTCCAGGTCTCTGTCGGCGGTGGGTCACAGACATGCAGATTTTTTTTCGCCACATTAACCTTACTTCATGGCAGCTGGCTTCCCCTAGAGACCATAAGAGACAGAGAGAACAAGATGGGAGTTAGATCTTTGATGACCCAACCTCAGAAGTGGCATCCTCTTACCCTTACTTCAGCCACATGCTGCAGTATTTTGGTATTTGCCTGTGTGTGTTAGGGGCAGGGGGAGATCTTATCCCACCCAAAGGGAACTGATTATGCAAGGCCGTGAATGCTAGTAGGGCAAGACCCCGGGAGCCTTTGTAGAATCGTGGGCTACGGATCTGCCCCTGAGACACTGCTGTCTTGTAGCCGGTCTGTTAATGCTACAAACTTAATGCGTGACAGAAATAAACAACCATCTTTTGAAAACGTTTCTTTGCTCTTGAGAATTCCATACAGGTCTAAATTGAAATATGATCCTATCTACCCCCCATTTTCCCCTTCCAACCCTCCCTATGTACCCTACAACAACCACTCCTCACATCATGTCTTTTCCTTAAATGACAGACTAACTCTGGTTAATGTCGCCCATGTGTACATGGGTATGGGACCATTCAATGGAGCATGGGAATCTTACCAGGGACCACATCCTCTCAATAGAATACTTTTTCCTCCTCTGCCTCTATCGACTGCCAAGAGCTTCTCCATAAGGGGGCAACCCTCTATTTTAAGGCTAACTTTGCATTTGAGTGCCAACTTGTATTCGAATCAATAGTGCTGGGTTTGTTCCATTCTCTGGAACATTTCCTGCGAGTGAGAACCATGTAAGAAGCATTTTCTGGAATGGCTGTCTAGAAAAAAAAAAAATTTCAGTTGTGTAGCAGTTTCGTCTAAGATTAAAACCTCCCATCTCAGAGGAAAGCTTGTTAAGACATGGGATGTTAAAGGGGAAGTGAGACCAGAAACTGTTCTAAGGAGAGGAAACATTCCGCCCTCCAGGAAAGCTCCTTAAGCTGGGGAAGTAAATAACTCAGTAGCTTCAGGAAGTCACTGAAACTGACCAGATTCACCAGGCCCCTCTGTCCCCCAAGTGTGTGTAAGCAGTAAAGATTGCTGAGAGATACTTGCAGACCAGCTGGGCTCACTGGAAGAGGCAGACACCAGCTAAGTAAAGAACTGTGGGAGGAAGGCCATTGCGTGACATTTCCCAGGAAAAGCCGAGACCCATCTGAGTGACCTGGAACAGGCTCAGGCAAGTTGAGCCACCCAGAAGGACTTTCTCCAACCTGTTGAGTTACCTGTAAGTTGTGCAGTGTGTTCCAGGGTCCCACCTTTTGTGGGCTGTCACCCATGCTGGGGTGGCCTTGGTGACACAGCTGTCTGTGAGCGACCCCTCACCTATATCCAGTAAGTAACCCAATAAAACTCATGCGTGATTCACCAAGTTACACTTTGTTGGTATCCTTGCTATCTGGGGTGATTTGTTCATGTATCCCCCAAGAATGGTGTCACACAACTTCTCCCAATGACCTTCACTTACACTCCAGCTTCCTTTCCAGAAACCTCCAGGATTATTTTGTAAGAATTCTTTGGCTCTCCCTAAAGACACTCTGGGCTAAGGTCTGCCCACGGGAATTTGGAGTCTAGCTGTCCCGGTCAAGGTCTCCTGAGAACTGGACCCATGTGAAACAAGAACTGGTCTGTATGGGCTTTTGAAAGGGAGGAAGCCAGCTTGCAAGGGAAGGAGAAGGTAGCTATGCAGAGAGAAGCCTGCAGAGGGGGCTCAGTCCCAGGATTCCCATTCCAGGCCTTCTGAAGCAGGCTGGATCCCCACCCCCAGGTGTATGAGATGCTTCTGTACGGTTCCAGAAACACGTCCTCCTCCTCCTCACATCGCCATAAAGTAAGTCTCCACCAGCTGGGGTGTATTTCAGCTCTTGCGGTTAAACAGTCTCTAACTGGGGAAGGTCTTGACTGCTTGTGAACTTTCCATATCCAGACTCAGCATCATCTCAACAGCTCACAGCATCCTTTCCTACACACTCCCACCAGAAAAGCAATGAAGTCTTGCTAGAAAACCCATAGGGAGGGGCCAAGCAGACTCACTGGAAAAGAACCAGGCAAGGGAAGGACATTGCATGACGTATGTATGCTTGGGATGTGGGTCATTACTGTCCTGGAGGTCAATAAATGATTCCTTAGTAGCGCTGGGGATCAAAGGCATCCTGCCTTGCCTGGACCGCACGCACCCACATAGGCTTGTCTCCCCTGAGTTATCTCTGTTCCTGCGTTGACAGGGAAAGTCCTTGCTTTGTGAATTGACCCAGGCCTCTTCTCTGAAGTGCCTTTGCTCTTGTTCCTTCTGAATCCCCGTGATGGCTCTGGGATAGCCTCTGTCTCCACACTCCCTCCGTGGGCTACTTTCTGTCTAGATTGTTTACTTGGGAATCCAGGCCAGGGTGCCGGGGACGGTTGTCTTTTTTTCAGCAGAGTTCTGCACTCCCCTTCTTGAGTAACACTCTGCATTCCTTCGATGCCTCCTCTGAACTGGTGGGGTGTTTTGCAGCAAAGCCATTGGCTGCACAAAGCCCAGGAAGACTCTGTCCTCAACCTTGTTCTAGGAGCTGACCCTCTGGTATGGAGGGGGCAAAGTGAGACGTGGTAAACAGGAAGCCAGCAGGCCCAGCTTGGCCTGGGGATCAGAAAAACATCAGATACCACACTCAGCCCTGGAGCCAGATCATAACCTTCTGGGGTTACAGCGTCTTCCAGGCTGGTTCGGGGTGTGTTCTCAACAGTTTGGGATTGTCAGTGCAGCAGGAAGAATCTGTCCTAAGACACTGACTCAAGAATGCCATGTTTCCAAGGTTACTGTGATAAATGGATAAACAGATGAGCTAAAGAAAGGCAGGGAGAGGAGAGTGTGAGAGTGGCCAAGGGCTGCGCCCACCGCCACCTGTACCAAGTGCTACTCTTTCACTCGGCCTCAAATCTTCAGTCCTGGACAAGCAGGGCTGCCTTTTCTATCCTTCTCAAGTACGGTACTTTGCTTTCGAAGTCAGTATCCCCACAGCAGAAACCAAGTGCTTGAAGCTAGGTGATCTCTGTTCATCAGAGCTTCTGACCCTACGTGTCTGGTACACAGCAGGAGTTCTGCAACGATTTGTTGAATGCATGAATAAATGAATGGTTTTTCTCTGAGGATGATTTCCACCCTTCTCTATGGCGTGTCTTTTTCGTCTGTCTGCTGTCTTCACAATGGGGACACTCTCTTCCAGTTGTGCCTACCAATCCCTACTCATCTTTCAGGTATCATCAGGTGCAAGCCAGGCTTTGTGGGTAAGAGCTGGGCTTCCCAGGAAACTAGAAAGGGGTCTTTTGTAGGGAATGTGCTAGTGGGTACAACAGATTATATGTAAAACAAGAGTCGAGAGGTGGAATGCTGGGAATGGACAGGGTGAAGCAGGGAGGGGCATGGGAGTGTGGAGGAAGCCGGAGGGTAAAAGGGAGGGCTAGATGAAAAGAAAGAGTGGGTGAAAAGCCACATGGACGCCTACTATCCCGCAACCCAATTTTCAAAATAATTGAAGGGATAGTAAAACAGACACACAAAAGGCAAGACTGAGGAGAATGCTGAGTGGTAAAGGATTAAGTGGCCCCAGAGGTCTGAAAAAGAACACAGGCTATTGTGATCGCCCTTGGCTGCCCTCTAAGACCACATGGTAAGACCTTATTACTGAAGAAACCATACACTTTGGCTGCAGAATATAGAGAAACCAGTCTCAAAGTGGTCAGGAAACTTCCTTCTTGCTGGCTAGCTTTCACAGTGCCCGAAGATGCTCTGTAGATGGCTAGAGGAGAAAGAGTATCAGTGGTCTGACCCTGCATGCTACAGTCCCGGCCTGGCACAGTGCATGACTGGTCTGTTCCTAACACCTTTCTGATTGGATCTGAGACCTGCTCCACGGGATGGGAGTTCATGCCTGATACTGTAGTCCTAGTCAAAAGCTCATAGCTGAGGATTTTGCTACATGATCATGCTGTCAATGTACTTTCTAAATATGTGTATTCATACCCATCAATCTGGGCTGCTCTCAGCCTCAGTCAGAGAAGCTTTTTTTTGTACCGGGCAGCAGTCAATGGAGAGATATATAAGTGCTCCAAGTGTTGAGAATGAGAAAATGAGCACACAACCGTAAGGAACCTGTATCAGCACCCACTTACCCTCACTAAGACTCAGGAACATCTCAGAAAAGGAGATAGAAAGACTTGAAGAGCCACAGGATGGGGAGGAATGAAGTGCTGTCTTCTGGACATGCCATGGCTGTCACTCTCATATGCTCACAGCTGTTGAGATTATCTGAATAAGATCTCTACAAAATCAAGCCAGCCCAAATTCTGGAGTACATGGGTAGATGAGCTCCAGACCACACCCCTTACTGAGGAGTTATTGGCCGTTGATGGTGGCTGGGGACAATGTGGATAGTGGCTGGGGAAAATGTGGACATGTGGATAGTGGCTGGGGAAAATGTGGACATGTGGAGAGTGGCTGGGGAAAATGTGGACATGTGGAGAGTGGCTGGGGGAAATGTGGACATGTGGAGAGTGGCTGGGGGAAATGTGGACATGTGGAGAGTGGCTGGGGGAAATGTGGACATGTGGATAGTGGCTGGGGGAAATGTGGATAGTGGCTGGGGACAATCCTCCTGGTAGGGTTGCATGCTCTGGTGCTTTGGTCCCGCACTCATGTGCATATGGGCAACACTAACTGAACTTGGGGGAAAAACCATGAAGTTGAGGAGTATGTTTTTAAGGGGGATAGGGAAATTATGGGGATGAAGCAAGGGAGACATACGATTATACTTCATTGTGTATGTGTATTTATTCTCAAGAGTAAGAATTTTAAAAAAACAACCAGGCTTCCAGGGTGCAGATCGTTCCTCCCCTGGAAACCTGAGAGTCGGGACCCGACATTCTCAATGCTTGCTAGTTCTCTTACCTACTATAATTATCCTGAAGGGAGAGTGACATGATCAGAGACTAACTGAATTGACATGTGGCCCCTGCTGGTCCTGAGTTGGGTGCCTTCTCTCCCTCCCTTGAGAGTCCACATTTCATCGTGTCTCTTTAGAGACTTCACGGTGTTTGTAATAGTCTAGCCATGCTTGCACGTGTGGTGTTTTCCTGTACAAAAAAGTCTCCTTTAACACAGTGCTTTACAGAAATAAACTCTGGAGAACCCTTGTGGGGTACTTCTGTGCACAGCCCTCGAACGAAAACATCTAAAGTGCAGGAGGGAACGCTGCCTGGAGGATCAGGAGAGAGAGGATTCTCAGAGGACAGATCAGGCCTTGATGGGAGGATGGGATATGGCAACACAGAAACACACAGGTAAGGAAAACAAATCCACTTCAGTGTTTCCCATCCTGAGCTGCAGCTTCCTGGGCTAGAATGAGCTGTCCTCTGTGAATCAGAAGTGCAGTTCAAAGGGAGCTGGTGAAGGGCACAAGGCAACCCCAGGCAGCAGAGCTGGCACATGAAGAAAAGGACCTGCCCCTTCCCGGGACAGGGACCCCCAGGAAAGACGTGCGTGATAAACACTGCTGTGTGTCTGCAATCTGGCTTTTATCCCTTCAAAGACTCCTGAGCTGGGGGCAATTAACAGTGCTGGGGCAGCCAAGAAACTGCCCTGTGAGGATAAACAGGCTGACAGGACATTTATACAGCAGCTTCAAGCAGAGTTCTGGTTCCCAAGTGTGGAACAGACAGGAAAGAAGCATGGACATTAGGAGATGCCTATTGTCCTCTTTCTGGGCTGAGGTTCTTCTGTCAGGCATGTGGGAATCCTGATTCAATTTAAGGAAAGGCTGGGTGATTCTCTGGGACCTCAAGGCAGTGGTAGACAGAAGGACCATCACACTGTTCCCACCAGGGACCATCAAGTCTCTTTTATAGAAAGCAGAAGCCATGGTCAAGTTTTTACCCCCTCAACTTTATGAAGACTAAGTTGACAATCCCCAGCTCTTGGTAACCATTATTCTCCTCTTTGCTGGTATGGACTTGGTCATTGAGATTACCCATATACGTGAGATTTGCAGCATCTGGGCTTCTGCACCTGGCTTATTTCACTTAACATAATACCCTCCAGGTTCATCATGCATCATTCATCACACAAATGGCAGCAGCCCCCTCTTTTATTAAAGGCTAAATAATATTCTGGGGTGTGTGTGTATGTGTGTGTGTGTGTGATTTTCTTTTTCTGTTTTCCTGATGACAGACATTTGGGGGATGTTTCTTCACCTTGGCTGTGAATGATGCTATAGTGAACAGGGGGACACCGATTAAACATTGGGAGAAAAGCAAGTCAAAGGTGTCTCAAGGTATCATCTCACATCTATTAAAGTGACTGTTATCAAAGAGACCAGACATGAGCTCTGTCACCAGTGAGGCTGTGGAGAAAGGGGAACCCTTGGGCACTGTGCTGAGAATGAAAGCTAACAGAGCCAACAACCTGAGCTCACTAGACTGTCCACGGTCAGGATTCCACAGTGACCCGGCTGATCTTCCCTGGCTGCCCGGCAGGCAGAATTTAGGCCCTGGAAAGCTCAGCAGCTAAGAATATTCCCTATTCTTACAGAAGATGGGGATTTGGTTTCAGGCACTCACGTGACAGCTCACAACAGCCTGCAACTCCAGTTCCAGGGGATCCAGTTCCCTCTTCTGGCCTTCATGGTTTCTTGTACACATGTGGTACACATACACTCAGTCAGGCTCACACACAAATATACATACATACATACATACATACATATACCTAAATTTTGAAATAATAAATAAGTCTCTTTTTTTTAAGGCAAGCTGACTTGAGAGGCAGCAGTGGCTCCTCCTTCTCCCAACTGTCACAGCTGGCAAGTGACTGACCTGTCTTAAACTTGTCTTCTCTTCCGGTGGAATGGGACTAAAGTCATGGTGCCCCCTTGCTGGGATTCTCTTTAGGATCCACAACACAAGTACATGCCAAATGCTGTCAGTGAAGAAGGTTGGTGTGGCCATCACTAAAGCATGAAGCTGGGCATTGCAGGGGCACACTCCTGTAACTCCAGTGCTTGGAAGAATGAAGCAGAATTTCGAGTTCAAGGCTACCCTATCTAAAAAATAGACAGACAGACAGATGGATAGGAAGAAAGAAAAGAAAGAAGGAAGGAAAGGAAGAAAAAAGAAAGAAAGAAGGAAAGGAAGGAAGGAAGGAAGGAAGGAAGGAAGGAAGGAAGGAAGGAAGGAAGGAAGGAAGAGGCCCTCATCTCCTGAAAAAGAAAATGAGATCTATGTTCTGTGGTCCTTTCCCTGAGGAGGGAAAGGAGTTGATCTATAGAACCCCCGAGGGTAGGAATGCTGAAGCCGCATGGCTGACTTTCCTATGTGACAAGGCTGTCACTCTCCAGGGGCGGATGAATACAGTTACTAGATTGACTGCAGCGATGTCAGAGCTACACATGTGTGTCAAGACCTATTAAAGGGTGTGTCTTGTGCACGATTTATTGTACGAAGCTGTGTTCAAATATAACAATAAATATAATTAAAAGAATGAATTTTTAGAATCAAAAAAAGCCTTAAGGACAGTGCTGTCCATGTAGATGCTCACAAGTAGACAGACGCAGATGGGCAGAGACTCCCAAGTGAAACGACACTGTTCACATACAGCTATTGCTCTGTCCTCAGCATCCCTCTTCCCCTTCCCCTTCATGTGCCCAGATCCTTTATCCTGTAATCCCCACACCAAACCCATCTCTCATAGAAGCCTCAGTAGACCGCTTGGCCTCTCAGCAGTTGTGCCCACTTGGGATGCTAAGGTATCACCACACGCACCATCATTTCTCAAATAATGCCTGTGACCTCTTAGGTTCTCTTCATCTGTCACTTAAACTGTTAAGCCTATGTACTTGTGGGGATGTTAAGCTTCTGACGTTAAGCACGTGACACGTGACGGCTATCTCCTTGGTGTATAAAACACAGTTGTAACCGCAGGCTTGACTCTCATCACCCCAAACCCCTGGTCCATTGCTATCAAATACTTCTTGATGTGACCAGACCATCAGCCACATGTTGACTGCTGTAGATTCTACAGAAAGATTCTGTTTCTGCTGTATCCCTTGTATATATCTGTGGTGGTTTTCCATGTGCATCTAATGACTCTCCTACTTGACTCCCGTACTAGCTTGAGTGCAGTAGAGTTTAAAACGCTTTTCCAGCTCTTTCTACATATGAACCACATAGTTCTAAGTCCCAGCTGAGTGTAAGCCCTAGGATGTAAGGTACTTGGGAACAGCTTTGAAGCAACAGCAAGTGGCAAGCCCATATCTACCCATTATCCTAATCCCTTTCATTTCTGTTTGTTTTTAGTTCTCCCAGAGGCCTACTGGCGTCTAATAGCTCATCTCCCAGAAAAGGAATGACATTTATAACCGCACCAACTCCTGCAAATGGGGGAGTTATCTGGGGACTAGGGACATGCCCCCTGCACTCTGATATCTCAGGGAGCAGTCTCAGCCTGGTGCCTTAGGAGTGAGCCGCAAAGTCGGTGCTTAGCAGCCAGACAGTCTCAGCCTTGAGCATGAGCGGAGGCTGAGAGTTAGCAGGACAGTTCCAAGTATCGTCTTCCTGTTTCAGAGGGCTGCTGGCAGGTCTCTGGAAACCTGCAGCTTATTTATGTCTTTAATCCTGGATTCCCTGCCACCACTCATTTCAGAACTGGAGCAGCCCTGTTCAGTATTAGGCTCTTCCCACCCCACCCTCGCCACCACCCCAGTGAATGGAGAGTGAGCAGGGATGGCCTCCATCATGGTTGGTGCCTGCCAGGGAGGCAGTGGCTGGGGTTCCCACAGGGATGTGCCCTTGGGAAGCAGGGACAGGGGACGTGTTTTCTGTTTTTCTGTTGTCCGATAAAAGACAGAAAATGGCTTTTTGAGTAGGAATTAAAAATGCAGAAATATTTAGGAGAAAATATTCTTTGCCCCAAAACAATCTTTGTGGTTATGTTTTTCCTTCTAAATAGTAATTTATGGCCGAGTGAATTGCTGGTATTACCATTCCCAGGCTGTTTTCATGTCATCGATGTGCATTTCTTTCGAAAAGTGAGTGGTTGGGAGGACAGAAGAGAACAAGGGCCTTGGGGGGGTCAATGTTAGGAATTGTTGGGGAGAATTTACAGCAGCCATAAGGAAGAGGACAACTGAGGCAGGCCTGGATTAAAGAGTGCAGAGAGGAAGCACCAGCAAACGGGGAGGCCTCTGGCTTGGAAAGTTCAGTGCCGATTCATTAGTACTGTCTATGTCCACGAAAACGCTGCCGTTACTCTCGAGGCAGATGGTAGAACCAGCTTCCTTTTCCATCCAGCGGCTCACACTCCACATACACGTACACACAGGTCACATACTTCCTTCTCAGTAGCAGCTCAGTTTGGGTCTGATGGCCCATACCCCTGCCCCCCTCCCACACTACTTAAGGAAAAAGACCCCTCACTCGGGTCCCAGTAGGTGACTGTTGCTTAGTTGAAGCTAATCATACTACAGATGTCCCCGCTTACACGCAGGTCTCATATTTCTGAATATAACCAACTGTGGACTAAAAATAGTTTGGGAAGAACTTGCCCCTGACCTGATGATGTGCAGAGAGACCTTTCCTTCCTTGCTATCATTTCCTAAGCAATAGAGTACAGCAATCACTTACACAGTACTGTCTACTTAGTATTATAAGTAGTTGAGTTGATGACTTGAAGTATGTGGGAGATATGTAAATACAATGCTATTTTATACAAGAGATGGGAGAATTCATGGATTTTGCTATCTGTGGTGGTTCAAATAGGCTCATATATTGAATGCTTGGTCATTGGAGAGTGGCACTACTTGATAGGGATTAGGAGGTGTGGCCCTGTTGGAAGAAGTGTGTCATTGCAGGTGGACTTTGGAGTTTCGAATGCTCAAGCCAGGCCCAGGGTCTGGCTTTTGCCCCTTCCTACAGATCTGGATGTAGAACTCTCAGCTAGTCTGCATCATGTCTGCCTGCATGCTGCCATGCTCCCTGCCATGATGATACTGGACTAAACCTCTGAAACTATAAGCAAGCCCCATTTAATTGCTTTCTTTTATAAGAATTGCCATGGTCATGGTGTCTCTTCACAAAGCAATAGAACACTGACTAAGAGTATCCAAGAGAAGCCTCAGTACCAACCCCCTACAGATACTGGGAAATGGTAGTAATTCCTTCCCGCGCCGTAGAGTGTTTGCACAAGGTCATATCTCCAACCCTAATAGCTGGAACCTGGAAGACAATCTGGGGGGCTTCCAGCAAGATTTTTCCCTGGACTCTGTAGATACAGGCATCCAGGAGGAAACACCCCCTTGGTGGCTGGGTATGAGTTTTCTACATGAAATGACAAGAGCTTCCTCAACCACTGTGCAGCTCAGGGGAAGAGGAAATTGTGGGCATTAGGACTAGGGCGGAGTGAAAGGGTGTAAAATACATTCTAGGTCCCAGACCAGTGGCTAAATCTGTCCTGGGACCCTCTCTCTCAGGGTGGGTGCTTAGTGAGATACTGACTCCCTCTCTCTTTTTTTTTTTTTTTTTTAATTTTTTTAATTTATTTACTTATTTTTTGGTTTTTTTTTTTTAATTTATTTTAATTTATTTTGCAATATAATTCAGTTCTACATATCGGTCACGGATTCCCTTGTTCTCCCCCCTCCCGTCCCCCTCACCTTCCCCCCAACGCCCCCCCCCCCATTCCCATCTCCTCCAGGGCAAAGCCTTCCCCACAGACTGAGGTCAACCTGGTAGACTCAGTCCAGGTAGGTCTAGTACCCTCCTCCCAGGCCGAGCCAAACAATCCTGCATAGGCCCCAGGTTTCAAACAGCCAACTCATGCAATGAGCACAAGATCTAGTCCCACTGCCTGGATGCCTCCCAAACAGATCAAGCCAGGTGATGGGATGGCCAAACACCCTAATTGTTGTGCTAGAAACCTCATCCAACTACTGAGGGATCTGGATGCAGAGATCCATGACTAGGCCCTGGGTGGATCTCTGGGAGTCCAATTAACGAGAATGAGGAGGGTTTATATGAGCGAGAATTGTTGAGACCAAGGTTGGATAAAGCACAGGGACAAATAGCCAAATGAATGGAAACACATGAACTATGAACCAACGGCTGAGGGGTCCCCACTGGATCAGGCCCTCCGAATGGGTGAGACAGCTGACTCCCTCTCTTTAGGCCATTTCCAGCTGGGTCTTCAATCCCTTGCAGCTGGATGTCTAACAGTAAGAGCGCACACGCATGTGTACACACACACACACACACACACACACACACACACACACACACACACACACACACACACCTGACAGAACACATCTAACAACCTGAGCCATCACGTGGCTGCCCAAATCCTTGGACACACTCGGCTTTGTCCCTTCAGTATGTCCTGTTTATCCCTGCTCAAGCCCTTCCTCAGCTGCCTCCCACCTGTCCCAACCCCGACTCCCGCTAACTCCAGCCGCACATTTGCCAAACGGTATGGATGCGTAGTCCCACGAGCCTAATTCAATCCCACATTTGCCAAGGGCCGCGCGCGGGTCCATGGTGCCTGTCTTTTCATCTCAGCTCCACCACGCGTTTGATAGTCTTTATCAGAATTATTTTAATTCTCTAAACTTGGGCTTCCTCACCTATAAATCAGGGGAAATGTCTCATCTCTTAGACCATTTTAAAAATTAAATAGGGGTTGGGGGTGCCAGTGTTTGATGTGTCGTAAGTGACCTGGAATCACAGCCTAAACAAGAAATCAGTATTTGAATGGAAATTGGTAATTACTTTGTATTGACTGGGTCATTCAAAGAGTGGTGGAGTATTACCACATCAGTCCAGCAGCAAGGAGAGACAGTCAGAACTAACCCACTGCCCTGTAATTGGATGTTTTACACAATGTATTTTTTTTTTAATCCCACAAAGAATGCTTGATTTCTTTTTTCTTTTTCTCTTACTGGGGTAGAATCCAGGGCCTCAAGTACTAGGCAAGTGCTTTACCACTGAACCACATCACCAGCCCCAAAGAACCTTCTTAAATGTCAACATCATTCCCATTTTCCTGAAGCAACTGAGGTTAGAGAGCCTTGACAAGTGCCTGGGCTCACAGACCGAGTGGCTGAGATCCAGGCCCTCGTCTCAAGTATACATACTCTCCCCAGCACAGTGTCTCAACCACATCCCTGCAGCCCGATGCTCTTGACGGCTCTCTGCTTCCCAAGTTCTGTGAATAGCTCTGGGACTCACTTGGTGGCTTGGTTTCTGTCCACGCAGCAGTGTTTATACTCATGGCCCTTGCAGACAGTCAGCCAGCGTTTCTGAAAGCCCTTCTGTGCCGGGGAGGGGAGAAGGGGAACCAGCCTGGTGATGCAGCAAGCCTTCTGGCTCCACCAATACAAGCAGCTCCCGTGTTTGGCAGTAGGCTGAACATTCACACCACTTCTTAGCCTTTCTTTGTTTACCCGGGAGGTGAGAGTCCATGATAAGGCCTCTGTTGATGAGGTTTATGTGACTAGAGATTGACACGTGCTATTGACACTGTTTACCATTTCCTGAGTGTCAACGGGACCCATTAGGTGACTGTCAAAAGATACTCATTCAAGCAGAGAATCAAGGACCGGGTAGTTCTGTTTAAGAAAAATAGAAATAGATGGGAAATTAAATAGGAAAACCTCTTGGAAATTCAATATTGAAAAAAAAAAAAACAGCAGAACTTAGTGATGAATTTCAAGGCATTTTTATCCAAGTCAGCTCTTAGTAACATTCTTATTTGACAGCCTAAGTTTTCATTGTCAATTCAGGGACTGAGAAATGCCAAGAGGTTTAGTGAGGCACACCCCTCAGTGTATCTGTAAGGGCATTTCCAGAGAGAATGAACTAAGGAGAGACGGAGCCAGACTTGAATGGGGACCACCGTCCTGCGAGCAGGGCCTGGGCTCTGATCCAATAGAAATAAGAAAAGGAGAGAGCTGGTAGGGACAACTGTCTCACTCTTCCTCACCAGAACTTCTGTCATGTCAGGAAATGTGTGGTGACCGAAGCAGCTCGTTGATGGCGTCCCCACCACCCACTGGCCTATCCGGCCCACTCCACTGCCCATGAAGATCAAGGTCGGTCACCTCACTGGTGCAGGGTTTCCCACCAGTGTCTCAGACGCCTACTGTCATGTGTGAACACACCAGCAACCCTTTCAGAAGAGAGCTTTGGACATCAGAGACTATGTCACAGCCATGAGAGACAAGCAGGAATCAGAGTCAAGAAGGGGGCTTGAGAATCAAAATCTCAGAAACTCATCAGAAGCTCAAAAGGAAGAAAACTAAAGACAAAACGAAATGGAAAAGGTAAAGCTATGAGACAACAGATAAGAAGATGCGTGAAGACAAGTCCCAGGGCCCCCGCATCTGAACAAGAGGAGTTCCAGAAAAGAACATCTGGAAAACACATCATCCACAAAGCAACTGACTATGATGCTCCAGGACTGACGAGCATGGGTTTGTAAGGGGAAGGCAAGGGCTGTAAAGTGTCAGAGCACTTGTCCAGGAGACACAATTGCTCTGGTCCCCTGTCCCCTGTCCCCTGTACCAGGCAAGTGTGCCCTGCAGCTGGAGTGCTGGCTGCCCCCGACCTGTTTCCGCTGCAGTAACAGTACAGAGACTGGGTAATTTAGGAAGAACAGGGTTGTGGAGTCTGGGAATCTGAGAGTCTGACATCAGCATGGTCTGGTGACGGCCCCCTCCTGACTGACCATGTGATTAGGAAGAGCAGGTGTTAACTTGGTTTTCCTCCTCTTCCAGAGTCACCGAGGCCACCATGGGGCCCACTCTTATGATCTCATTTAACTTAATTACTTGCAAAGGTCTCACTCCCAAATGATCATTATCATATGACTCCGGGGATTAAGTTCCCAACTTTGGGGAGACGGTCAAACCACTGCAGGGCCATGTCTCATAGCTCCCTTCTCTGGAGAATTCCCTCACCCAAGCAGAAGCCGTGCCTCATAGGCGGTCCCACGCACTACTACACCCTGCGCAGGATAGTGTGACACAGTCCGTGACTGACAGACGTGAAGGGTCAAAAGACCAGTCACCTTTTCTCTCTCCAAAGAGAGCCAAATCTGTGGTGCAGTTCCGGCTACAGACCCTCCTGCCAGTTAGAGGGTAGGGTCCTGGGACACCACTTCCATTATTGCCCCGGGGTCCTTCACCCCATGTCTCCTGAGAGTAATCTCTCTGTTACACACACACACACACACACACACACACACACACACACACACACACACACACACACACACACAAATCTACTCACAGATTTGAGGGATCCTCTATTTGGGGGGCACCCAGTCTATTTAAATCAGAGATAACAGTATAATACACAAGGCTTCTAGAAAGCTAAAACAGGTTTTGCACACAAAAATCAAGACTCAGGATGCCAGTGCGAGCTGGAAGACTGAGGAACAATTCCTTAAAATTTCTGAAGGAAATGCTTGGTTCCCAGACATGGTGGTGACACTCCAGTAATACCAGCACTTGGAAGGCTGGGGCTTCATGAGTTCACGGACACCTTAGATATACAGTGAGTTCGAGGCCAGCGAAAAACCACCTTAAAAAAAAAAAAAAACTAAAATAACCAAGCAAACAAAATATCGTCAGGGTAGGATTCCATGTCCAGCACCTGAGAGGCATTTTTGGAATCCAAGCTCTCAGAGAAATGTTCCTGCGTACACTCTTCTCCGGGGGTGCTTTGGCAAACCAGGAGAGAAAACCAAGAGAGAGGCTCATGTGAACAGAAGGAGAAGCATGGTGAGGGTAGAGGGGCAGTGATGAGGGAGATGCCAAGATGCCGGCAAGGGCAGGACCGCAGGGATCCGCCACTGAGGAAACCGAGGAACATCTTATGTCTTACAAGATGTGGACAGTGATGCAGCTGGGGAGAGTTTAAGAACCTGATGGTGACCTTGGGCATTTCTGTGACCTTGCCAAGGCTCGGCTTCCACTTGTAAATAGGAAGAATAATAGTTGCTTTCTCATAGGTTTTCCTAAGAGTTAATAGATCTCACAAAACACAAAACTCCCTGATAAGTTTTAGGCCTGCTGAAGGTCTCTCGGCTGTCACACCAAACTGAATCAGACCAAACTGGAAAGCCCAGGTTTAATGAGTAAAGCGCTTCCGGGGGATTCCCCAGCCCACGGAGAGGAGACTGGGATACTAGACCAAAAGAACCACCAGTCTGTTTTCTGGGATGCCCCACTTATATACCCCCTGTGGGAGTGCTCTTGAGCATCTCTGGGGGAGGAGCTGTGTTTGGCGGGCTTTGAAGGGGCGGGTTTGGGGAGGAGCTGGGGAGGGGAGCCCAGGTGGATCTTCCACCAGACTCCTTCCAACCGTTCCAGACTGTTTGGGTATAAGG
This sequence comes from Peromyscus californicus insignis, assembly GCF_007827085.1. Lineage (NCBI taxonomy): Eukaryota > Metazoa > Chordata > Mammalia > Rodentia > Cricetidae > Peromyscus > Peromyscus californicus. Next base: position 68,489,389 of record NW_026294424.1, read on the forward strand.
ATGCCAGCCTGCCAGGGGTTGAGTTGGAGCTCCCACCCAAACACTCCCCAGCACAGAGTGAGCACTTGATGAACTTGTGAGCATGCACTTCACTGTTTCAGCCTGGGAAACGCAAACTGGCGGAGAAAAGGGGCTTAAATCCAGCCGGGCGGTGGTGGAGCACGCCTTTAATCCCAGCACTTGGGAGGCAGAGGCAGGTGGATCTCTGTGAGTTCAAGGCCAACCTGGGCTACAGAGTAAGTTCCAGGAAAGGCGCAAAGCTACACAGTGAAACCCTGTCTCGAAAAAACAAAAACAAAAAAAAAAAAAAGAAAAAGGGGCTTAAATCCTCCACGTGTGGGTGTGGCTTATCATGCAGATGACTCAGGTTGTGGACAACTTTTTTTGTCTACTCCTTTACCTTTTGTATTTAGAAGTTTTATTTTGAGTTTTAAAGGAGTGCATGAGTATCTGCCTATTTCCGTTCAGATTTCATCAAATTCACATTTTCTCAGTCCTTTTAAAACTAACTCCCTCCTTCCCTCTCTCCCCCTTCCCTCCCTTTCTTCCTTCCTTCCTCCCTCTCCTTCCCTCCCTTCCTTCCTCTGTCATCCCTCTCTCCCTCCCTCCCTTCCTTCCTCCACTTTTCCATCCTTCCCTACTACTCCCTGTTTGATAATGACTTTTCAAGAGGCGATGTGACAATCGCCAAAGAAGACCCCACTCTCGTGATACACATAAGTGCCATTGGAAGGCACACTTTGAAGAACAGGAAACCCCACAAAATATTCTAAAGACCATTACGTTCATGGAACTTCTAACTGAATTAATTGCGAAGTCTTCTTTTTTGAACTGAAAATGCATACACTATATTCTGATCACAGTTCCCTCCTCCATCATCCCCCAGGTCCTCCTGCCTCCCACCCATTCAATTCCAGGCCTCTTTTCTCTCTTGAGAAAACAAACAAGCAAGTCAAAGGCAAACAAACCGTATTTAAAAAACAACAACAAGAAACACACACAGAAAGACACAGATGAAGCAGAGAAGGGCTTGATTTCCAACAAGGGAACAGTGAATTGAACTAGCAGGTATGTCTAAAGCTAGTGCTGTGAATTAGCATACAGGTAGAAACACGGGGCTCCACCACAAGGAGTTCTGGGAACGAACTAAATCTTTCAGTGAACCTTAAATCAAAGCTTAAGGTGTGTGAGCGGGAGACCGTTGTCCTCTCCGTCAGTCTGTTCCCTTACTCCTGCGCTTCTTGAGACTTCTAGTTTACTCCAAAACAGCCAACACTGTGGTTAGACTGTGTCTCCCGGGAGCTGGCTTCTGAGCACGAGAGTTCGATTTTGGGAGAGACACAAGCCCAGCCTTTACATGCAGGACAACGGCCTCTGCCTCGGTACCATCTCCCTGTGTGTTCCAGGCACTGAGGCCAGCCAAGCCCGCACTTGGAGCAAATCTGGAGAAATGTACGCTGACACTTGGTTCCACATCTGGAAATGCTGAGGGACAGCCATGGTCTCAACATTGTGGTCATTCTCTTCTTGAACAGAGGTCCCACACACCTTGCAGGCAAACGCTTTTCTTTACAGATGTCTGATAAACCTTCAAAACTCTCTTACCCAAAGGGGAAAGGAGGTAACGTTCGGGTCACAAAGCTAAATTTTTAAGGCTGTTAGTTGGGAAAATGCAAATCTGGGCAGGTCGGCTACTTGGTATGTTGTGGCCACAAGAAGGTATACTTTAAATAACGCTCCTTGGATTAAATATACCACTTAGAATTTTGTTTCTGCCAAAGCCTTCACAAGTGTCTTTTAGGAATTGATTAAATCTATGGTTATATACCACAACTTAGCCCTTTCGGAGCAGAAATTGTTGAATTCTTTTATGAAAAGAAGCAAACAGAAATTCTTTTTATAAAGTTGGGAAACTAGTTAAAGGAAGTTTTTGTGGTTCTATTTCACATAAAAGAAACCGGTCTGCTAAAGGAAAGGGAAAATCATCTACTTTATGATGTAGAGAATTTTATCTATAGATTTTTCTTTGCTTGCTTTATAATTTCTCAAGAGGAAAACATGTTTTGTTCTTTGTTTTGTTTGTTTTTAGGCCCAAACTAGAGGAATAGGTTGAGAATATTTTCCTACCAAGTACCTTAGGTATGGAGAGCAAGTCGGCAGATAGGCCACATGAGGAGGAACGTCTGTAAAACTGTATCGTGTTGGGGACTTTTGCACAGCGTCTGCACAGGTTTAAGCCAGCCACGGTCCCAGCCCTGAGATGGGAAAGCAGACTTGAGCCCCCATCCCTAACCAAGACGCTATGTGCAAGTGACATCTGCTTTCAAAGGACAAAGCAATTCTGTCAAGGGGAGTCTCACTGTGCGTATGAACAATACTTCAGGGCAGGCCCATCGCCAGCAGTAGATGGCCAACACAAAATGAACTCAATGGCATTTCTGTAGGCTTTGTGTCTCATACTGCTGTGTTTGGGCATCGTTTGCCCTACTGGTCTTCCGCTTGTGTATGATGGCTTCTGCTTTTGTGTTTTTACGGATTTTGTGCATGTCTATGTCTGCTTGTTTCTTCTGTTTTGTTGTTTAAATTCTGGTTTATTTGGGTTTTTTGTTTGTTTGCTTGCTTGTATGTTCTCTAAAGAGAGAAAGGAAGGGCATGGAGTTGGGGAGTGGGGAGCTGAGGAGGATCTGGGAGGAGTTGGGGGGAGAGAAAACTGCGATCAGAATACATTACATGAAAAAATATTTTCAATAAAAAATACACACATAACAAGATTTAATGCATTTTGAAGACCTGTATCGTGTTGGGGACTTTGTCGGGTAGATTTTAGATGCTCTTGTCAAAAAACAACAACAAGAAGAAGAAGAAGTACCATGTGTGATGAGAGATGTGTCCGTCTGTTCCTCTGTTGACAACTCTTTCACAATCCATATGTGTCCCCGAACACCCTGTTGTGAAGCCCAGATCCACGCAGTAAGATTTACTGGTTTTTAAGTACTTTATCCACTCCTAAACGTCCACTCAAAAGTGCTCTACCCCGTCTCCTCCCTCCTCTTTCGTCAACGCTGTGATTTATAGGGTCAGTTGCAGCCTCCACTCTGCTAAAGCCATTTCTTCATGGGGTCTCAGCCCTGATCCCAAGCACAGCAGGGCCCCGCAGGCCTCTACACAAATGCTTGTTCATGGGGGTCCTGATTCAGCGGGAGGCTCAGGGTGTGTGTGTGTGGTGTTTGGAGGTATGTGGGGTGCGAAGGCATGGGGGGGGGTATGTGTATCTGTGTCTGTGTATGTGTGGCGTGTGTATGTATAGGAGTGGGGATAGGGATGGTGTATCCGTGTGTGTACGCAAGGTAAGTGAAAACACCAAGGCAAGATGGTGTGTATTGTGTGTGTCTGTGTGGTGTGGCATGTGTATGTGTGTGGTATATGGTGTGTGGTGTTTGTATATGTAGTGTGTGTGGTGTGTGTTTGTAAATACGTGTGGGATGTGTGTATGGTATGTGCGTGGTGTTTGGGTATGTGTGGGATGTGTGTGTATGTGGTGTGTGTGGTGTATGGTATGGAAGGCAGATGTGTATATATGTGTGTGCTGTATGGTGTGTGTATGCATGGGAGTGGGGATGACAATAGTGATTGTGTGTGTGTTTGTGTGTAATTCTGTATATAGTGTGACATAGTGATTGTGTGAGTGATAGTGTGTGTGGTGTTTGTGATATGTGTTTGGGGGTATACATGGGATGTGTGTGTGTGTGTGTGTGTGTGCGTGTGGTATATGTGATGTGTGTGTATGTAGTGTATGGTTGGGGGGTAGATGTGGTGTGGAGGGGTACGGTATGTGTGCGTGTGTGGTGTATAGTGTTTGATGGGTTTACTGAGTCTGCTTACACTTAAGGCGGTTTTTTTTTTCTAGAACATGTAGTGTACATTGTGACTGAACATGAGGCATGGAGAGCCCCTCCTTGTCCCTCTGTGCCAGTAAGACAGCCCTGACGCTGCAGGCCAGACCAGCCCCCACCCACCATCCACCAGAAGGAGAAGCCAGTGGGGGGCTGATTTGGCATAGCAGATGAAATCGGACCACCCGCGAGCAGAGAACATGTGGGTATGGGGGGTCACGGGATCCCTATCAGATGTGGACATCTAGACCTCCTGTTCGGGACATGTAGTATAGAGGCAGGCTTTGAAAATCTACTCTTGCCTAAGTGTGTGTGACCCAAGGTAAGTGAAAACACCATGAAACCTGAACTCCTGACTCTGTGCATCTTCGTAGGCCTTGAGTCATTTCATCCAAGCAGTTGTGACATGTGCAGTTTTGAAACATGCCCTGGAGCCTGCCTTTCTGCATCTGGACCCCAGCCCTCCCACTCTCCAGCTGGGTAACCTCAGGCGAGTTACTCAGCTTCTCTGTGTGTTTTTCTGTAAAAGGGAGACACCAATTGTATCTGAAATGTAAGATTGCCAGGAGAATTCACATTTGCTAAGTATTTAATTAAACCAGTCCCTGGGGGAGGAACTAGGGAGATATTTGCTCTACTCCTACTCTGTCTCTGTGTCTCTGTCTCTCTGTGTCTCTCTCTCTCTCTCTCTCTCTCTCTCTCTCTCTCTCTCTCTCTCTCTCTCTCTTTCTCTCCATATATATATCTCAATAGTTGGAAGTACTAGGCACTCATTCCAGTGGAAAGACCCATCTCAGGGACCAGGTTCTGTCTTCAGCTTTAACCCCTCTGCATTCATCTTGTTGTTTTAGGATTTTTGTTTTTATTTGTTGTTTTATTTGTTGTTTGGTTTTTGTTTTCTGAGACAGTCTCAGTACATAACCTGGGTTGGCTTCAAACTCACGCTCCTCTTGCCTCACTCAGCCTCTTTTTGTGCCTGGTACTGTCCACTTAGAATCACTGAAACCCCCTCCCAGGCTCACCGGAACATAGCAGACCTTAGACGTTTTTCCTGATGTGAATGGTGGTTGTTTCAACTTTAGCGGGGAGGGGTTAGGTAGCTTTTATCATGTGTTCATTCCCTCCACTTGGATCACCCTTTCTATACTTGTGAGATCCAAAGTGGGTAGAAACTGCATCGATTGGCGAGAATGTCTTGACAATAAAACATCTCAGGGAAGTCTTCCAGGCCTGGCCTGTTGCCCTCTAACCTCCATCAGCAAAGGAAGATGTCGGGGAGAAAACAGGCCCGGAGCTGCTTCGTTTCTACAGAGCCTTTTGAGAGGTAAGTGTTAAGGGTTTCCCCATACTACTTTTTCCATTAAAAATGATCACTTAAAAGGCTAGTAAGATGGCTGGGTAGGCAAAGGTACCTGCCACCAGGCATACATGGTAGAAGAAGAGACCCATAAGCTGCCCTGTGTGCAACACACACACACACACACACACACACACACACACACACACACACACACACACAAATAAATAAGTAAATAAAATGTAATTTAAAGTTTACTGTTTAAAATGTGTCAAAATCATTCATGATTTTCAGTTGTCCAACATTTGTCCTATATATAAATTCTGTGAACAACACTCTCTGGGAAGGAGCTGCATCCACAAGGACTGATGGGCGGGTTAGAACTGCAGTGACATGGAGAGGTTGGAATGTTGCAGATCCAGAGCCTAATTAGAACTTACCTTAGGTGAGCTTTAGCCCCCTAATAGACATTCCTTGCCCATCTCTGTGTCTGGAACTAGCATCCTCTGAATAGATAAAAATCTTATGAAATCAATTAACGTAGCAGACAATTAGCTTCCACCAACCCTAAAGCTAAGATGCCATTAGATAGCATCTAAGGGCTAAGGAGAGTTTCCCGCATCACCTACCTCGGTGATGTTTCCACCAACGTATGTTTTAAGTTTCTTGGTTTATAACTCTCTTTGTTCTGTTATTATAAAACTCCAGGAGAATGTGGAATGTGGGGTAACCAGGCCTCATAATTCCCAGTCTATGGTTACTCAAATTTGGCTCCAGAATAAACTACCTCTTATTTCTTTTGAGGTAAGAACTGTCTTGTTTTGCATCAACAGTTTCTTCTTAACATATATATTCTTTCTCTCCAATGTCAAGTTTAAGACTCCAACTACTCCTTCAAGACCTACTTAAAATATTGAGCAAGTTACTGTCTGGGAGGTTTGCTGACGCCGGGGTGCTGTTTGCTTTTACAAATAAATGAGTGTTCCCGGGGTTCTGTTACATCACTCCACATACTTCCTTGAAGAGCTTATCAAATCCTGGAGGAATGACTCTAGCAACTGTCCATCTGTAGGTCATAGTCTTTCCTTCAGTTGGCAGGCACATATGCAAATCATGAACTCAAGGGCATGAGGAAATTCTCAAAAGTGGTGGGTACACACACCTTTGCCTTAAATGTGATGGCATTTTCACAGGTGTGTGCAGGGGTCCAAGTTCATCAGACTGTACATGTGAAACACGAGCAGTCTGTTGTACACAGTTAGCACTTGATGAAGTTATTCTGAGTGAGTGTGTACTCAGGTGTGCATACACACACACACACACACACACACACACACACACACACACACACACACACACACATATACCCCGCTTGTTTCTGTGGTCACTGCATTAGTCAGGATTCTCTAGAGGAACAGAATTTACAGAATGAATCTCTCTATGTGTATAGAAAGGGTATTTATTAGAATGACTTACAGACTTGGTCCAGCTAGTCCAACAATGGCTGCCTCTGAACCGAAGATCCAAGAATGCAGTAGTTGTTCAGTACACAAGGCTGGATGTCTCAGCTGGTCTTCAGTATACACCAAGGATATATACATAAAGAAGTAGTCTCTATGCCAGTGGAGGGATGGACTTGCTAGCAAGGTGAGAGCAAGCAGACAAAAAACAAGAGCTTTTTTCTTCCATGTCTTAGCTAGGCTTCCAACAGAAGGTGTGGCCCAGATTAGAGGTGGATTTTCCCACCTCAAAAGATCTGGATTAAATGTGTGTCTTCCTGTCTTGAGATCTGGTTTAAAGCTGTGTCTTCCCACCCCAAAGTTCCTATTAGAAGCTGATCTTTCCACTTCAAATTAAGCAAAAATCCCTCGCAAGTGTGTCCCTCCATTTTGGGGTTTTAGTTAATTCCAGAGGTGATCAAATTACAACCAAGAATAGCCATGCCAGTCACCTTCTCAAAACAAGTGGCTGATGTAAGATCACCCATCTCCAGGACTAATTAAGAATCCAGCCATTTTCAGATCACCTCAGTAACTCCCATTTCTCCTGACATCCCTGCCTCCTCTGAAATGTTCAGCAAAGCTCTGCAAGACCTGGCCCTTGCCTTCACCCAACTTCACTCTCTCCTTCAACCTCTTCCCCGATCAAATCCTTCCTCCCCCACAACCACAGCTTCCACTTGCTTCCACCCTCGACATTTCATGTCACAGGCTAGACATCTAGGCTTCCAGGAAGCTTCCCCTGGTCCTTCCAGGAAGCTTCCCCTGGTCCTTCCAGGAAGCTTCCCCTGGTCCTTCCAGGAAGCTGCATTGACAGGACCTTGTCTGGTCTCTCTTGCAGTTCTGCTGTGATTTTACAGAGCTCCCTGCACTCCACAGTCCCTCTTCCTTGATCTGTACCCCTCGTGAACTGTGAAGCAAGCCCTCAGAAGAAGCCCTCGGGTTGTTAGTTAACCACAATCTCCCGCCCCAGAACCTCCAAGATGTCACATGCTGGTTGGGTGAACGGGCCAATCAGCAATCAACCTCAGCCTTGCAGTAGGAGTCCATTGCCAGAGCCCAAACCCCCAACGCCCTTGACTCTCTAACGAATGGCGTATCACAGCTGTGCCACCACTTTCCTTGTGGCTGAGACAAAGTTCCCAACAAGGTACTACTGAGCGATAAAGGGTTCATTCTAGCCCCGAGTTTGAGGGGATAAAGCCTTCGTGGTGGGGAAGGCAGCAGGAGGCAGCTGGTCATAGTGTGTTGAAGTCAGGAAGCAGGGAGAGACTCGGAGGTGGTGGGGCCAGACTATAAAACGCTAGTCCCACGTCCAGTGGCTCATTCCTTCAGCAAAGCTTTGCCTCTTGAAGGATCCGTGAGCTCACACGGCACCACCAGCTGAGGACCAAGAGTTGAACATTTCACACTCAGACAACCATAGCAATCTGGCCACACGCTCTATCAAATTATCTCTCTCAGTTGTATAGGTGTGTAGTGGGGCGGGGGGTCCCTCTGAGTAACCAAAAAAAAAAAAAAAAAATCCAGACTGGCCTCACACAGTCTGCTTGCCAGCTACCAGGTAGGATCCCGTCTTTCAGTCCTCATCAGACTTTATGGCCAGCTCATCAGACTGAAAACAGCTTTTGGAGGGGAGGAAGAGAGACAGCAAGGAGGGGGCAGGGAGGAAAGGAAAAGATGGCAGGAGAGGAGGCTCAATAATATAGTGACAGAGATGCCGGAAATGCCATAACTCAATCATCATTTGGAATGCTAACTTCAACTTTTTAACTAAGAAATACATTTTAAAAAAGAAAACAGCTTAACTGGGCCCTACATGCCCTTACCAGCAAACTCCCTTCCTGTTTTTCTAAACTCTCCATGTTACAGTCTTTGAGAACCGCCTCCTTGACCATTCCTAGTCTCACGGTGTCATAAAAGAGACAAAGCAGAGCACTTGGGAAGCTGAGGCAGGAGGATTACAAGGCCATCCTGGACTCCACACAAGACGCTCTCCCAAACAAAACATACAATATGTCCACCCTCATGCTTTACAACATGTGTTTTTTTTCACTGTGCTTTTACAAACTGAACCGAAATCTGGCCACTGCTACCAGATTCATATTCTAATAAAATGGCAAGGAGCGATTTCCCTAGAGCAATAATGAATCAGCGTGTGTCAGACAGGCCTGTGCTGCCCTGCCCTTCCTGACTGGAAAGCAAAGCTGGATGCTTCACACCAAGAGATTGCCTTTGGCTGCCGAGAGAAATGACTGAGCAGTTGACCAAGAAAAACACCTCTAGGAGATGAAGTGCTCGGAATCAGGAGGTCTGCTTTCCTGGGGGTCAAACAGGAAACTATTTCACCCATGAAGGCATGACACTGGTGTTACTCAGACGATTCCAGGATCCATGCTGTGTGGGGGAATGTGTTGGCTTCGTCATAAAATACTACCCTAAGAGAGACCCGTGAGCATTCCTTGGCATAATAAAGCTTCGAGTTGTCTTGAGGATAGGCTCTCTCCGTGACCCTTGCAAATCTTCTGTTATGGGATTATGAATTTTAACAGCAGAGAGGGTGACTCGGGAATGGGATTGTAAAAGGACCTCTACCCTGAATTGCAGGCTGCTCAGCGAACACAGACTTACCTTTTTTGTTTCTCTAGGCTATCCCAAACCCAGCAAAATGATTGATGTTTTTACAACTAACTGCAGTCTGTCGAGCTATCAAAACTCAATCCATGCTCTCTGTGCCACAGACACAAGCTCAAGGGCATTGAGGAACAGGATGTAGTATTACTTGTAGGAAAGACTTGTATGTTACAGAATTATTAGTCTATCGGCCTGTAAAATGCATGGGAAGGCTCCATCCTGAGACCCAAGCTGATGGGCCCAGGTTGGCTTCCTAAATCACCCTGAGCATGAACATCTAGTCACCTATGGATATTGATGGAACATAGAAGATGTGTGAGAAGGTATCTTTTGTTTCTATTGCTGTGAAGAGACACAACGACCATGGCAAACCCTACATAGGAAGCATTTAATGGGGCGGCTTACAGTTTCAGAGGTTCAATCCATTATCATCATGGCGGGACATGGCAGCGTGCAGACAGACATGGTGCTGGAAAAAGAGCTGAGAGTTCTACATCCTGATCTGCAGGCAGCAGAAGGAGACCGTGTATCACACTGGGCATAGCTTGAGCATATAAGACCTCAAAGCCCGCCCCAACAGTGACACACTTCCCCCAAGGCCACACTTACTCCAACAAGGCCACACGTCCTAATAATGCCACTCCCGACAGGCCAAGCATTCAGACACATGAGTCTATGGGTGCCATTCCTATTCAAACCACCACAGGGGCTCACCCATTTCTCTCTCTGATTCCTGACTGTATATGTAATGTAACCAGCAGCTTCATACTTCAGAAGCTATGTCTTCCCTGCCATGATGGAATAACTGTATACTCCAAACCATGAGTCAAATAAACACCTCTTTCCTTAAGCCCCTTCTGTGGGGTATTAGGTCATAGCAGTGAAAAGGTCGCTAACACACCAAGGAGGGGACAGACAGTTCCTGTCTATCATTTCAAATGGTGGAGCCTCCAGGGAAGGCAAATTCTCTCCATCTGTCACCTCCACATCCTTGTAGTCTAGTCATCTGTGATTATCACACACACACACACACACACACACACACACACACACAACACTGTGGCATGTGAGTGTGTGTGTGTGTGCACATGCATGCATTCACACACAGATAAATAAATCATCTTTAAATTATTTACTTTAATTGACAGATACAAATTATGTATTTATTACATGCATCATGCTGTTCTGAAGTCTGTATACACAACAGAAGGGCTGGATTGGGACAACTGGCCTATGCATTACCTTTTCCTGCTGAGGACTTAAACTTTGTTCTCTCAGTGCTTTTCAGGAACTTTGTGTTAGTCACGTTTCCATTACTGCCACAAAACAAGGACTTGAGATGAATCAACTTGTACGAGGAAAGACTTCCTTTGATTCATAGTTTTGGGGATTCTGGACCGTGGTTGGTCAGTGCATATACTTGCAGCATTTGTTGTTGTCTGTTTCCTTAATAATTGACAGTGACTGGGGTGAGATGAAATCTCAGTGTAGCCTTAATTTGCATCTGACAGCCGGTGGAGCTGAATATTTTTCCACGTGTGTATTAGCCATTTGTGTCTCATCTTTTGAGAACGATCTGTTCATTTCGTTTGCCTATTCATTGATTGGCTTGTTTGATTTCCTGATTTTTTTGTTGTTCTTTGTATATATAAGGTATTACTCCTATATCAGATACATAACTAGCGAAGATTTGTTTTTCCCCATTCTGCAGCCTGTCTCTTTGTTCAGTTTACTTCTTCCTTTGCTGTGCAAAAGCTTCTGAATTTGTGGATCCCATTTTCCAGGCTGCTATTAGTTCCTGAGAAACTCAAGTCCTGTGCAGAAAGCTCTTGTCTGTGTTGATACCTTGAAATGTTTCCCGCTTGGTCTAGCAGGATTGCATCTTACACTATGGTCTTTGATCTGTTTGGAGTGAATGCTGGGACAGGATGAGAGACGGGGATCTAGCTTCAATCTTCTGCATGTGGATATCCATTTTCCCAGCACTGTTTATAGAAGTGACTGTCATTTCTTCAGTGTATATTTTTAACTTACTTGTCAAAAACCAGGCCAGGTGGCTGTAGCTGTATGCCTCATCTATATCTGGTTCTCCATCCTATTCCGTTGATCCACATTTCTGATTTTGTGCCAGTCCATGCTGTTTTTGTTACTGTGGCTCTGTAATATAACTTAATCATGTATGGTGATACCTCCAGAATTATTCTTTATATGCAGAATTGCTTTGGGTATATGAGATCTTTTGTGATTCCATATGAATTTTAAGATTAGCTTTCCTATTTCTATGAAGAGTGGCATTGAAATTTTAATGGCGATTTCATTGAATACGTAGATTGCTTTTAATAAGATACCCATTTTTACATTAATTCTTCCAATCCTTGAGTGTGAGAGATCTTTCTATCTTCTAGTGTCTTCTTTGATTACTTTCATAATACACGGATATTTCAGTTATTTAATTAGGGGTGGTGTCCCTGATTTCTTCCTCAGAAAGTTTGTTTTTGGTAGAGAGGAAAGATATGTCCCAGCACTGTGGCGAAAGTGTGTATTGGATCAAGAGTTTTCTGCTAGTCTTTTCTCTTTATTTTCTTTATTTTTAATCATGTGTGTGTGTATGTGTGTATGTGAGTGTGTGAGTGTGTATGTGTGTGTATGGATGTGAGTGTGTGTGTATGGATGTGAGTGTGTGTGTATGGATGTGAGTGTGGGGGGGGGGGGGTGTGTATGTGTGTGTGTGCCAGGAGAGTGTTGGATCCCCTGGAGCTGGAGTTGCACACAGTTGCAAGCCACCTGACCTGGTGCTGGGGAAGAAACTAGCTCTTTTGCTGAGGCAGGATTCTCACTTAACCACCAGCAGCTCTCCAGCCGTGGCAGTCTTTAGAGTCATTTTTGTATACAATCATACTTGCAAATAAGGACAATATGACCTCTTTATTTCTGTCCCTCTTATTTCCTTCATTTTTTTCTTATTGCTGTAGCTAAGACTTCAAGAAGAATATATATTGAACAACAATAGACAAAGTGATTTCAGTAGAAATACTTTGAATTTTTCTCATTTAACATAATGTTAGTTATAGGTTTGTCATATTTAGCCTTTACTATCTTGAGATATACTTATTCTATAGTTTTGGGGGGGGGGTCTCTTATTGTGAAGGGATATAGAGAGTTTTGTAAAAGGCTTTTCTGCATCCACTGAGATGATCCTTGAGTCCGTTTATTTAATATACTACATTTGTTAATTTGTATTTGTCAGTCTATTCCTTCATCTTTGAAATGAGGCTAACTTGATCATACAAAACGCCATGATTCTGTTGGCTGAATGGAACTCCGTTGTGTATACGACTGTGTTTGCTTCATTCATTCATTCTTTGGTGGGCATTTAATTGTTTCCATAGCTGGAGTAGTGTGAATAGCACTGCAATAAACGTGAATGTCAGAGATCTCCTCAGTGTCTTGATTATTTCCTTCCTCAGCTGCGCAAGGTTGAGGTACTGAGTTTGGAACCCAACCCCCACGTAAACTCACAGATGTGTCTCCATGAGCCTGTAATTCCAGCAGTGCAGGGAGAAGAGACCAGAGGGCCACTGGCTCTGGCTGGCCACCAGCCTAGCTCGAGGTTCACTGAGAGACCCCGTCTCAAAGGAGCAAGATGGGCAGTATAGAGCCAGGACATCTGATGTCCTCCTCCTCTGGCCTCTGAACATATACGTGGGCATGCACACCTACTGTACACACATACCGCACACACATACTACTTGATCATACAAAACTTCATTTTGGTGGCTGAGTAGAATTTCATTGTATGTACATGAGAGAGAGAGAGAGAGAGAGAGAGAGAGAGAGAGAGAGAGAGAGAGAGAGAGAGAAGAGAGAGAGAGAGAGAGAGAGAGGAAGGAGGGAGAGAGGAAGGGAGAGAGAGAGCAGGAACATCAGCTCAGATTCTCACCTTTTGTCCCTCCAGGATACGTGCCATCCACGGTCTCTAGAATCTGGTTTCCCATGCAGAGAATTGGCTTTGTCCACAGAATGTTTGCTGCTAAGAAGGCAGCTAAAGCATGCTCAGCCCTTGACCCCAGGACCCTTCCCAGAAAGGGACCTGACATTATGTGCTCGCTACATCTCTGGATAGCAAAGCTTTAAGCCACACAACACAAAATGTATCTCTGCAGCCGTGGTCACCCAACTGCCATCCACAGCCATTGCAACCCAAAGTCTCCTCTGATATCTGTCATGTTGCAGACACTCGGGGACTCCCGCCCTTTGCTTACTGGACAGATGTCAACTAACTCTCAGCATGGCTCTTCTTTTCCTACCTGTGACAGAAACAGCACGAGGGATTTATCTCTGAACCACCAGCAACTTCTTGACATGTGGTTTTACCCGGGCCCTACAGCAAGGTGTTGTGCCGGCGAATTGTTTTTCTTTCTCTCCCTGGGGTTTTGTTACAGGTCTCTCTTGTGGTTACTTGGGAAATGTAGCCCATTCACCTACACAAGGTTTGGCACCATTGGTAGGAATTGAACCCACCCGCAGACTTCCCAGTGAATGAGATGATAGAGCTATACATGAGGCGTCCATTGCTTACAGCCAAAGCACCCGAACTCGTGCGTACTGAGGCACATCACGGCAGAATGGAAAATGAGACCCCAGAGGCCTGCATCAGGAATGCTGGGCTCTTTCTGCCAGGGAAAAAACAGAGAGAGAGAAAAAAATCATTAAGAGTTGGCAACCATTTCAGAGTGGATCGGATTCCAAACAAACTAGTCTGTCTCTTGCATCTGTGCGGGGTGCTGTGCTGACTGGCAGGCAAGACCAGTTGCAACTGTGTGTGCATCACCTTGCAGCAAGCTCTGCCTCTGGGTTCCCAGCTGCAGGCAATGGGCTGGGCAGGAGCAGCTGAGGCATTACAAAATAAGAGGACGAGAGAAAACGACCAGAAGTCACAGGTTCGAGGCCACTGGTGTCTCATTATGGCTTATGACTCATCAGAACAACTGTAGCTCACCTTTGCCTCATTTTTTCCTCAGAAGACCAGAAACAGCCACCAGAGGGCTGTGGGAGGGCGTCTTCCCACGCTGTTTTTATAGACTTCCTTCTCTTGTGTCCACACGCAGGCTTAGCTGGCACACTTACTAACCCAATCTGAAGTAAGGAAGAAAGTTTTCTGAGTTCTCAGTGTTTCTCACGGTCTCACCTCAGAAAGCGCAGAAGCTGTGAGATCAGTGTTCTGGAGGCCAGAGGGGAGTATGTGGTGTGTGTGGGTGTGTGTGTGTGTGTGTGTGTGTGTGTGTGTGTGTGTGTGTGTGTGTGTGTGTAATTTAACCTGGCCTGGAACTCACTGCACAGCCCAGGAGAGCCTTGGCCTTGAACTTGTGACAATCCTCCTGCCTCAACCTCTCTAGTACTGGAATGACGAGCATGAGCTCCAACACTCAGCTTCAAAATGTCTTTCGTTAGGGTTTGGGGAGATGTCTCCACAGTTAAGAATGTATCCTGCTCTTTCAGAGGACCAGAGTTCAGTTCTCGGCACCTCCGTCAGGCATGTCCCAACCACCTGTAACTCCAGCTCCAGGGCTCTGACACCCTCTTCAGGCCTCTGTGGGCACAAACCCACGCACAGGCACAAACACATACGTATAATTAAAATACATCTTTTAAAGATATTCTTGAATGTTCAGACCCCAGGCTACATTAGAATACTGAGACGTCAATGAGTATTCAGAAATAAAGGTAAAAAGGCTTTTCTAAAATGGGCACATTTTTTTAACGACAGCTTTAAAACCAACAAGTGACTGCAAGAGTGTTTTTGCTTAATGTAATAAAGGTCTCCGTTCATGCCTGCCGCCTTCAGCACGCCACGGCCATTTACTAAAGACTTCGGACACGGCGGTCCTTAATGGTGTCTCCTATAAACATCACCACAATGCTCTTAGGTTACTCTTGGCCTGCCCGTTGAATTCACAAATGGGCGTTTTTTACTGAGTCAGAGAACTTAGATTAAACAACTCACCAAAAATGCACATAGTGAACTAGGAATGAAACAGCCAGCCTTTCAGCTCTAGGCATGAAGTACGAGAACCACAGCATACCGTGTGGTAGGGACAATGGACCCAGCTCTGTTCTCATCCGAGGGATGCCATCTTTTCAGTCTCCATTGTTGTGAGGGGATACAGGCCTGGTGACTTCAGACCTCCAGTTTTTTTTTTCAGAAGACAGCAGGAATTCGAACTTTTATGTGAAACTGAAATCTTATTGTTAAACACTGGCAATCGCTACAAAGTTGTCCATCTCTCTGCAGCCAAACAAAATACAGCTGTGAGCTGGGCTCAGTCCATAGGCCGCCTGTTTGCAAACTCCATCCCCCTGGCCTGGGCAACTGGGAATCATTTCAGATTCTTCTGTTCTCTTAAAGAAACATGGCTCCTTCAACCAGGCTCCAGAGGGCTTTAAATTATTGTTAATGGTTCAGCTCTAGGGCTACACTACCGCCCACCCACTGGCCCTCAGAAATAAAGTGCCCATCACTTTATTCCTGGTGACACTGGCGTGTAACTTGCGGGATCATTAATCTGTGGGACTTTAGGGAGCTGTGTAGACCTGGGGGTGCCAAGGGGGAACAAGATGAGAGAGAGAGAGAGGGAGAAAAGAGTGAGGAGGGGGAGAGATAAGAAAGACAACAGGGAGTCCCTGCTGAGCACTGTCCACCCTCTAGGTCCCCTTCAGCACCCCTCCCCCCCCATCCCTGGCCCTTATCTGTTTTAACCATTCAGAGCCCTGAAGGCCAGCAGTCAGTCCCGGCCCACCATTCTTCATTTCTGATTTCTCTCCTCAGAGGAGATAAGGAGGTCCCAGGGCCTCTCAGTGTGTTTTACATCAAAGGCCATTGAAGGGTCCTGACAGGCTAGATGTCAATGCTATAAACAAACCATTAATCACCCTGCCATTTCATGGACACGCTCTTCCCAGAGGGCATGAACTTTCTCCAGGTCACTAATATAAACCACATCTCCCCGGGTCCCCAGCCAATGGAGGAGGCAGGGTGGGATGTCTGACTCAACAGTTTGTAAACAGCCACTTAAAAGAGAGATGGTTGCAATGAACGAAACAAACAAGTCACAGCTTTGGGGGACACGGAGATCGCTGCCACCCCTTCTGCGTGCTCCGTCTCTGAACCAGGTACAGAAAGGAAGGCCAAAACCGCATCCTTTGGCAACCCTCCAGAGTGTGAGTGGTGAGGATTGGAACCCAGGGAAGTCTTTCCAGAACAGTCTCTCTCCTCTGTGAGATGACACTGGAATCCCCGGACCAGTGGGTCTAACTTGGCCAGTATGATCCCCTGGAGGCCAAGTCTTTGGTGTACAGTCATCCGTCCACCGAGCTTCTGCTATGGGCAATCTCCAAGCTCAGTAACCAGACTGGAGAGGTCCTAGCTCGTATGGCTTTTCCTTCCTGTGAGGGGAGGCAACCACCAACCAACCAGCCCAGGTAGCAGTAAAGCCATAAAAACCTGAAAAGCGTGTTGGGGGTGGGCGGGTAATAGCTTGGATTGGCAGAGAAGAGAAATCATTGACTAGCCTTGGTGCTGGAGTGCAAAGTGGGGTGAATAGCAAAGAAAAAGAAAGCAGTGCCTACGTGCAGAGCACCCTATATCCCCACCTGGAGACGCGAACTCATCAGATGAGAGGCCTTAAGAAATGGTATCTGCCCCCACACACACACAACAACACAGACGGTTGACGTTGCTCTTGGACGTCCACGAAAACCTGACGGTAAAGTCCTGCTGCTGAAGACACCATACACATTGGTCACAGTACATGGTGAAATCAAGCTGACACCAATCAGGACGTCTCTTCCCTGCTGGCCAGCTTTCACAGTACTGGAAGTTGCTATGCAGGTTGCTGGAAGAAAAAAAAAATCATCAACAGTCTTACCTTGCTGTGAATGCTGGGAACTGCAATAATGACTGTCTTGGCAAGATATGCCTACAGATTCAACAGTGTTATCACCAATCACTTTCTTACTTGATATAAGGCCTAATCCACAGGAAGAAAAACATGCCTGGGACTGTAAATCCTGCCTAGAACCTATCTATGATAACAGAGCTCACAGGCCTCAGAGGTGAGCCTACTATTATTACTACACTAAGTGTTCATAAATGCCCTCTAAATTTGTACCTCCCCACCTAGAGGTCACTATAGCTCTCAGAGAAGTTTCTTTCTGCAGTGGATGGTGATAAAGAAGAAACTCACAACTGGCCAAAGTCCAAAGAATACGTGCAGAGCGCTCAGCCACAAGTGGAACACCCCTGTGACCCACACTCTCATCCAGAAGACCCCCATGGAAGACCGTGAGAGCCAGAGATTGGGGAGAGCCCAACGGAAATGGTGTCTTCTGCGTGTGGTAGGACCACTGCATCAGAAACTCACAGCATCTGTGCCTACCTGCACACAGCCTTCAGTCAGCATGCAAGCTCAGAGTGGGAAGGGGTTTTCAAGGCCTCACTCCTAACCAAGAAGCTATGGACAGTAGTGGTTTCTGGGAGAGGAGGAGTCAGTTTGTTTGACTGATCGCTTGTTTGATTGCTTGATTGATTGATTGACTGAGTAGTTGATTGATTGATTGATTAGTTGATTGACTGGTTGATTGGTTGATTTATTGATTGATTGATTGCCTGATTTGAGACAGGGTCTCACTCTGTAGCCCTGGGTAACCTAGAACCCTTTATATAAGGCAAGCTGGCCTTGAACTCACAGATAGCCACCTGCATCTGCCTCCAAAGTGCAGGGACTAAATGCGTATACCACCATGCATGGATTTAGTTTTCTTTAAAGGCAGACCATGCTCCAGTGGATGGCACAAACTGGAGTCAACTTTTATTCTTTAAAAAAAAGAGCACATGATGTTGGGAAGGATAGGAGAGAGGGGGTGGATATGATCACCATATACTGTATGAAATTCTCAAAGAATTAATGAAACTATTTTTTAAAGATCACAATCCAGCCACAAATGGGACATCCGTATCATACTCCACTCTAGCTAAGGCTCAGGGAACATCCTAGAAGAGGGAGCAGAAAGATTCTAAAAACCAAGGTCAGAGAGAATCAGTGTGAAACTGTCTTCTGGACATGGCAGGGCCACTGCACAAATGAACTCACAGTGTGGGTCGTCTACGTAAGACTTGCACAGATCAAACCAGTGAACATTCAAGCATGGAGATGGGAGGAGCTCACAGGCCCCGCCCCTAGCTGACGGGCCATTTTAACAAAGAGAGAAATGACCTCTATACAAACTGCACACCAACCAAGAAGCGGGAAGGCTGAAGTCTAAGCAACAAGGCAGGAAGCAGAGCAGCTGGAGTAAGGTGGGCAGATTTCTCAGAGAGTCTGAGCAGTGGGGAACACACCATGCATTTAGGTTGTGTTAGGGAAAGAACTTAGACTCTCCCTACACTGAACCCCTGGGAACTGGTCCAGGGCTGAGATGCTGGACTTCCAGGCAGAAGAGCAAAGTACCATCCCAAGATCAGATCTGGAAAGGTCAGAGAGACGTGGAAGAGGACATTGTCCCTGCTAGTTCCTCTGCTTAGAAAGTACCTTTTTGAACTGGGCCTTGCGGTACACACCTGTAATCCTAGCACTCTGGAGACAGAAGCAGGAGAGTGTAGCTAGAGTTTCCCTGCCTGGCCCACAGTCAGGACAAATCTCTCTCACCTGCCAGTCCCACAGCCACTCAGACCCAACCAAGTAAACACAGAGACTTATATTGGTTACAAACTGTATGGCTGTGGCAGGCTTCTTGCTAACTGTTCTTACAGCTTAAATTAATCCATTTCTATAAATCTATACCTTGCCACATGGCTCATGGCTTACTGGCATCTTCACATGCTGCTTGTCATCATGGCAGCTGGCAGTGTCTCTCTGACACAGCCTTCCTCTTCCCAGCTTTATTCTCCTCCTTGTCCTGCCTATACTTCCTGCCTAGCCACTGGCCAATCAGTGATTTATTTATTGACCAATCAGCAACACATTTGCCATACAGAACATCCCACAGCAGGAGAGTATTGTGAGTTGAGGTCCAGCAGGGTTGCATGGTGAATTCCAAACCAGGAAGGTATACATAGTAAGACCTTGTCTCAAACAACAACAACACAAACAAATGTTAGAAGGAGTTAACCTGTAAATTACAGTTTAGTACCAGAACTAACCTGATTTCCTAAATACAGTAAGAGGCTGTAAATGTTAATGATATCATTGCCACCAATTATGTTCTAGTTCCTTAACGGCCACCAATTACCTATCATTTAAATGCTGTACTGCTAGTTAAGTGTCATCTTAACTAGTCTTGGACAAAAGGAAGAAAGGATGCGCCTTCTTCACATGTTTGCTGATCTGAATCTCCATTAACTCAGCTCTGACTCCTCTCTGCTCCTCTGGGAGGCCTTTGCTGTGGGATGTCTTTCTGTATGCTGTGAATATGTATTGCTCTGATTTATTGATAAATAAAGCTGCATTGGCCTGGGGCAAGGCAGCTTAGAGGCGGGTGGGAAATCCAAGCAGATATACTGAGAGAAGAAGGGCAGAGTCTAGGGAGACACAGCCACTTCGGAAGGAGCAGCAAGATGCCAGCAGATCAGTAATGCCACAGCCACATGGCAACTTATAGATTAATAGAAATGGGTTAAGTTGTAAGAGCTAGCTAGCTGCCATAGGCCATGCAATTGGGAATTAATAGTAAGCCTCTGGATGATTATTTTATAAACGGCTGAGGGACCACAGGGCCAGGCGGGACCTGAGAAACCTTCAGGTACAGGCCTTAGCTGAGGATGTCCCTCGGAAAGTGACTTCCTCCATCTACCCGGTTCCTCTCCACCACCTCTCAGAGAGAGGCCCTTCAGAGTGCTTCACTATCTGACATCTTTGTCCCTTTGATTGCTAGCTGTCTGTTGTCTGGGTTCCCACTTCAGAAAATGCTCTGTAGCCGACAAAGAGGCAGCAACTACATCTTCATTGCTCGGATGCCACCTTGTACATGGCGGAATGGGAATGGGAAAGGGTGTCACTGACTGGAAGATTAGTGCCGTGGTTTGACTTTTAACACATCCCCTGGGACCTTGAAAGCCTGCTTGCCCACTGGTGGGCTTCTGAGAGGCGGTTAGTGAGGATGCGAACTTTATTGATGGAGTAACGAAGTGATAAACGTAAAGCTGAGTGGACTGTTAGGAGGTAGGCCTAGTTGGAGGAAGTGGGTGACTGGATTTGTGCCTCTGAAGGGTATCTCTTATCCCTTCCTCTTGCTCAGCACACTTCCCAGCTGACATGAAGTGGCAGCTTTCTTCCTCCATGCCTTTTTACCAGGATTCTCTTCCTCACCATAGACAGGCCCAGAAATAATGGAGCCAAGACACTGTGGAGTAAAACCTCAAAAACAGTGAGCCAAAATCCGCCCATGATTCATGAAGCTGCTCTCTCTGGTGTTTTGTTATAGTGAGGGGAAAGTAACACAGAGAGTGATGGGCTTTTATATGCTTAGCTTGTTGTGAGGCTAAGTCAGCCAGGTGTACCTCTGAGGATGTTGCTTGATGTGGTCCCAACACTGACTCCCCCAGTGGTCTAGCCAACAGAGAAGCAAAGCATTAGGACTGGGATGTGCAACATGTGAACTCTGAACAGTCAAAGAATGATGCCTCGTCTAGAGGATAGATAAGACGTTAGATTGTGTGTATGATATACAACCTTGTAAAACAAGGTGGACCTGAGATGGCCTGTTCCATAGTATCTCAAATGAAATGGTGAATAAGTGCCCTTGCTGGTGGGACTCTACTCTACAGAAGTGGTCCTTGAGGAAGACTCTGAAGGTCATAAACCCCAATATGTTTATCGAGATGAATGTGTGACAGGATTGTCCCATGCAGTAGGTATTTGCCATCTCTACGGTAGGATTACACTGGGCTTTTGTTCAAGTGCATTTACTACCGTGGACTAGCACAGCCAGCACTGAATCTCAGCATCTGGGCAGGGGACAGGCCCTTTGAATCACCTGCATGGCACAAAAACAAATGAACCAATTTTCATGACTCTAAGAATATTTTATGACAACTGTGCCTGGTATTGCAAGGCAATTTATGTTGTCTATAATTCATGACATGATGTTATTTTCACTTTATAAATAAGAAAATTCAGGATCAAAGAGCTTAATAAAATTATCCAAAGTTACAAAAGATGAAGACAGGATTAGAATTCAGATAGGGGTAACTCCAGTACTCACTCCTCTACCATACCAGTAGTATCCAACGTCAGCCCATATGCCTGATCCATTTGCGTTAGTTCATGAACAAAATGAGAAAAGCAAGGACGATATAATGATTTCCTTAATTCTGAATTACCTACTCTAAGAAGATAGTATTGAAATAATAGAGGAGAATATAATATCGTGTTATACAGATTTATTTTCTAAATTAAGATTAGATGATGTACTAGTAAGCTTTGACTATCAATGTGGCACAGCCTAGGGTCATTTGAGAAGGGAGGGTCAGTTGAAGGTCTACCTAGATCAGCTTGATCTACAGTCATGTCTGTGGGGCTTGTCTCATTGTTGGTTGATGGAGAGGACCTCAGCCCATTGCACCATCCCTGAGCAGGTGGACCAGGACTGTATAAAGGAGTTCACGAGGCATGAGCCCAAGAACAAGTCAGAAAGCAGGGTTTTTCCGTGATTTCTTCTCCAAGTTCCTGCTTGAGATCCTACCCTGACTTCCTGCAATGCTGGCCCGTGACTGGAAGTGGAAGTTCCTTCAGGCCAGAGTGTTTTATCACAGCGAAAGAAAAGAAACCAGAGCAGATGATGTTTTCAAAATCGTTAGTGTGTGATAAAACTGTGTGTTGAGTCAAAGAAATGGAGAACACGCCATTACAAGAGTCTGACTTAATTTTAAAATTCTTCATTGACAGTGAATTTGTGCAATTTCTCAGGCTTTTGGGTAGGATCTGTATAGTGGTTAATTTTTATTGTCAACTTGATTGAATGGAGAAATGCCCAGGGCATTAGAGAAACACAGCTTTGGATGGGTCTCTGGCGTGTTTCCAGAGACTTTGAAGAAATGCCCACCTGGAATGTGGGCAGGAGCAGCTCATGGGCTGGGGTGCAGGCTAACTAAGCCGGAAAAGAGGAGAAAAGTGTGCCAGCATGCCCTTCTCCTGCTTGCCAACCTGCCCAGCAAGGGAGCAGTCTGCCACCACTGTGCCCTCCTCACCCGAACAGTCAGCACCCCCGGAACGTACATCACCCCTCCTCTACAGGGCCTTTTGTGTCAGGTAATTTGGTCAAAGCAACAAGAGAATCTCTTCTCATTAATTCAATATTGTGAATCTGTGATACTGATATTGTGGGATATTTGACTCTTCATTATAAAATCATACGATTGTAAATTTGCTTCAAAAAAAACTTAGTTGGCACAATTTAAATTTGTTATCATCTCTTACTGTTCAAAATCCCAAATGTTTAAGAGATGGTACCACAGACCATGCTAACCCACTCCTGATGATGGATGTAAGATTGTGGGCTCCTAGGTCAAGTCCAGCCCACAGGAGTTGACCACAGTAGGTTTATAAATGTTGCATTAACTTACAATAATTTTTTTCATTTTTTATTTTATTCATATGAGTGTTTTGTCAGTGTGTATATTTGGGTGCCACATGTGTGCGATGGCAGCAGAGGTAAGAAGAGGGCACTGGAACCCCTGGAATGGAGTCACAGAGGGTTGTAAGTCACCATGTGGGTTCCGGGAACCAAATCTGGTTCCTCTGCAAGAGCAAGTGCTCTAACCCCTGAGCCCTGAGCCGTCTCTCAAGCTCCAACTCACAATATTTTAAATACAGGAATGTACATAGGACTCTTCACTTCTAGATTTTCTTCAAAAGTCAGAGTTGAGCCACACTGGACCTGCCTTTACTCCCTTATGGAATCCAGAGGTGTGTGGCTTCTGATACCTGTAGGGGAGGTGACTGCCTGGTGCTCGTGTTCTCTACCACATCCTATTGTGGGACATCTGGTAGGGTGCAGCAGGGGAGACTTCAGTAGGGCCAGATTGTTATTGGTCTTTGGGTGGTCCTCTCCACGCTCCCGTGATACTGAACTGGCCCATGTTACTCTCTTTGGTCAACGAGACACATAAAAGCAGGAGCCTGACAGATGCTTACACATGAGGCTTTGTCGTCTTTGGCTCCTGAGAGCCCTGGGACCACCGTGCAGCAAAGTAAGCTTGTCACTGCAGGTCACCAGGAGGAGCAGAAGCAGTCTGGCTGGCTGGCAGCCTAGAGTGACTGCAGATGGTGACGACTTTTTAGAGCAACCAGTTCAACCGATGACTAAAGCCACATGGACAAGTTTAGGTAAGACTAGACAGGACCAGCAAGTGACACCCAACCCAACCACACCACTAAAGTGAGCATAGTTTTAACTCACAGTCAAGTGAGTTTGAGATAAACATTCAAATGTCACTCATCCATGCTTTCTCCTGAAGTATGGTCATTTAAGTTTGTGACTCCTGCCTTAACATATTGCAGTCCTTCACACACACACACACACACACACACACACACACACACACACACACACACACACTCAGCTAAAAGTATTTAAGTATTAAATAAGAGATAAAAGTTTTAAATTTCCTCTTAGCCTGTGAATAGTCCCTAGAAGTAGTTGGAATGTAATAAATATTTTTGAATGAATCAAATGAATTCACAGACATTTTGTAAAGTAGCTCAAGATGTGTCACCACACTCCCAGGACTCTGCCCTAAAAGAGCCTCTGAGATAATTTCCAGGTGGCCTTGCAAAGCATAAAACACCCACTACAGCTGGGCCCACTGGCATCCCAACCCCATGCTGCAGCTACTAAGCCACCGGGCCTAGAAGATCAGTACACAGGAGCCAGCTCAGTAGGGACTGAAGTTGGAAACGATGGGTAGGAACAGCCTGCCTGTCCTTTCTACTTTGCTTTACTCCGCCGTGGACAGACCAAAGGGCAAGTGGACTGTCCTAACAGGGCTGAAGGAAGCATGATGTAGCTTTGGTATGAGCTGAAGGGACGTCAGAATGAGAGCTGGATCCTAATCACCAGAGTTGTTTGTGACTGATATTTTTCAAGGGATTGAACACAATGAATGCCAAGTGAAGGAAAACACAAAATACTCCAAACACCCTGAGATGAACACCCACGTCGTAATCTACCTTAGAGATGATTGAGTAGAGTGATTGCCTCTTGCCTTCTCCCATGGTCTTGCACACTGTCTATCTTTTCTCAAAAGTAAAACATATAACCACAACTATTTGGGATGCTAAAGATGAAAGATTACAAGGTCAACTCAAATCAGTCATGATGCCTGTAATCACAGTCCTTAGGAAGCTGAAGCAGGAGGATTACAAGCTTGAAGCCAGCATGGTCTACATAGCCAGAATCTATCAGTAGTAGATAAAGGAAGGAAGAAGGGAGGGAGGAAAAAGAGGGGAAAGAGTGTGAACATTAAGTTAACCAAGGACACTCTTCAGAACAGCTGTAAAGAATTCCAGAAAAATAACAGCAGAAATGGGAAGAGTTTGAAAGGACCACCAGAAGGAGAGCTGGGCTGTACTGGGTCCAGTGTACAGTGAATTGTGGGTGTTGCTGTCAAGGTATTAACAAAGTGGAAGTCCCAGATTTTAGAGCAACATCCTGCTTCTTAGCCACTTTGTAGCTGAGCCTATCTAGATCCCAGTTTGCTCATCTACAAGACGATATAAACAATATTTGCTCTGCCTGCTTCATAGGATTTTTGAGGTTTAAAGGGTGCCTTTCAAACATTTGTGATTCTCCCCATCCACATTGATATGTCAACTGGTGTTGTCATTGTCAGGTCTTGTTTAGGCAACCATATTGTTGAAGTTTCATGGGTACAACTTCGCTGTCACATATAGAAAATGCTATCTTACAGACTTCCTTCTCTTTTTGCTCTTACAATATTTCTGCCCCTCTGCAAAAATGTTCCCTGAGCTTTTGATACAGAAATTGTATTGTAGATGCATCCGTTGGGGTTGGACACGCCATGGTTAGTTGTTCTCTGCATTTGACCAGTTGTGTGTTCTGTAATGGTCTTCATCTACTGCAAAAAGAAGCTTCTTTGATGAGGGTTCAGATCTATAGTTATCTGTGGGTACAAGGATAAGTATTTAGAATGCAATTAGAAATTATACTAACTTAGGAAGTGGTAGTGATAGGGTCTCTTCTAGGGTCCAACTCCACAGGGAGTTGGCTCTATTTACAGTACCATCATGAATTTCCTCCCATTGGGCAGGCCTTAAGTATAAGTACACAGTTGTTGGTTACTCCCAAGATAGAAGTGCCACTATTGTTGTCTTGGGGACATCTCACTGTGCTGGTCATTGCTGTGGTCCATAGGCTTTACCACTGGGTAGGACTATTGCTCTCCTCCCTTGGCAGCATGCATAACCCCTTCAGATCCTATGAGAGTCAGTCCCAAAGGAAGAGGTCTTCAGGAAAGTTCCAGCTTGACACCTCTAGTCTTGTCTCCAAAGTGTGTAATATCTTTAACAATAGAATCTTACTTTCAAATTACAAGTAACAACCAAGGGCAACGTCAATAACCTATATTGTTTTGGGAGTCACTTGGACTTATCTGATCAACAGCTCAAAGGAGGATTTTCCATCCCTGGCACTGGGCTGTTGTTAAATAGTCTATGGCTCTTGTGGGGAACATTATCACCCGAGGTGCCATAAATTCATTTAAACAAAAATGTATGCTACTTTGTCTCCGTTTCTCTCTTGTCCCTTTGGTAAAAAGGAGATAACAGAAATACAGGTGCCCATCTACTGGTGTTTTATGAAGAGTACGTAGTTTCATATTGGGAAATACCCATGCTTGGTACATAACAGGAACTATATATGGATTTGTTCAAAAGTAAAACACACAAAAATCCTTCTCAATATGTTGGCTTTTAAAGTGAATTTTGCTGAACTAACTACAAGCCATTTGATGCTGTGAACAAGATCAAAAGAACTCAGCAATAGGTCTTTTGTGTCATGTAGGCTTGGGGTCAGTTATATTAATTGACCCTTGGTTATTTTGTCTGAGAAGAGGAGGCTAGAAGTCCCCCAGAGTAATGAGGCATCCATCCAGTGGTTCACACTGGCAAAAGATCTTAGAACAGACAGCAAGGATGCCCCACCTCTCAGATTGGAGATGCAGTATTGGAGACTTTCGTGTGTACATATATATTACTTGGTAGAATCAACACTATCTTGACATTTTGGGAGAACTACCCTTCTGACTCATGTAGCCCAGCCTGCCCTTGAACTCCTGATCTATGATGAAAAGTTTAAATTTTTTTGCTTTCAAAAAAAAAAAAGTTGAAATTTAAGTCATACCAAAACAATATTGGGAGGTGTGGCTCTGAGGACATGACTGGGTTATGAAGCCTCCACCCTCACAAGTGGGATAGTTTGCCCTATAAAAGGGCTTGGTGAAGGATTATGCCCTTTTGGTCTTCTGTGGGGACACAACTTCCCTCCCTCTAGGAGGGTATGGCATTCAGGACACCATCTTCCAAGCACAGAAAAGTCTTCAACAGGCATCAGCCCCTGAGGCCTTGATCTGGGACTTGATGGCCTCCAGAGCGATAGATAGATAGATAGATAGATAGATAGATAGATAGATAGATAGATGTCTATTCCTTGTATAAAAAGTTACCAGTGTGTGGTATTCTGTTTTAGTAGCACACACAGACTAAGACAGCCCTTCAGCCACTGTCTTCCCCTCACGCAGTAGTGGAAGCCCATTTGTCCTTTCCCTGGATAACAGGAAGGCAGGGGCAAGAACAAGAGGTGGTCAGTGGTCACCAATTTGACCTACAGCTGGGGAGATCTCATGGGCTCAGGATTAACGCCTTTTTCCTAAGCTTCCATCACCACTTTGTGGTGGTTCGAATGAAAACGGCCCTCATAGGCCCATAGGGAGTGGCACTATTAGGAGGTGTGGCCTTGTTGGAGGAGGTGTGGCTTTGTTAGAGGAAGTGTGTTTCAGGGGATGGGCTCTGAGATTTCAGAAGCTCAAGCCAGGCCCAGTGCCATTTCTCTCTTCCTGCTGCCTGCGAAACCTGGATGTAGAACTCTTAGCTACCTCTCCAGTACCACGTCTGCATGTGTGCAGCCATGCTTCCCACCAGGACAAGACCAGACCAAGCCTCTGAACTGTAAGCCACCCCTAATTAAATGTTTTCCTTTATAAGAGTTGCTGGGGTCACAGTGTCCCTTCACAGCAATGAAACTTTAACTAAAACACCTTCTTCTCCATACTGTGTCTCAGGAGCTTCCTGATTCAGCACACTCCACAGGCTCAGTGGACAGGGCTTTGCACATCCACTCAGTCTCGGATGAACTCTGCAATCCCTTCTCAAAATGTTTTCAAGGTGCCTCATCCTGGGCCTGTGTGTATCCTATCTTTGTTGGGGTTATTTTAAGCTCTTCATATGGCCTCAACATTCTTACTTTGAAGACATCTCCCCGCCCCCCCCCCCCACACACACACACACCATCAAAGCAGATCACGATCGAAAGTCAGGACTATTTATCAACTACAGTCACAATCTAGGGCCTATGAAATCTTCAAAGGTCACTGAAAGTATATTATTTTGAAAAGCCTAGCTTTAAAAAATAAAAAGAGAGCTGCAATATTACAATTTAAAATATCTATTTATAGGGGTTGGAGAGAGAGCTCAATAAAGAATGTTTGTTGCTTCTCCAGAGAACCTGAGTTCAGTTCACTGTATCCACAATGGCCTCAGAAGCTTCTGGGCTTGCACTATCACATGACACACACACACACACACACACACACACACACACACACACACACACACACACCTTTATGTCCATTATCAAACATAATTTCCACACAATAGCAGCTGAGTTCAGCCATAACTTAGCTGGTAAATGATTGCTTTGTTAGATATTCAGACATTTTGAAGATATCTATCTAATCAGACTCTATCAGACTGTTTCAGAGTGCGATTAGTATTTAAATCAATAGACTGACTGATAAAGCGGTCTTTATTTCTGCCCTCCCTAATTCAGACAAGCCCTATCTAATCAGCTGAAGAGCTGAACATCGAAGAGAAACTGACCTTCCACCAACTAAGACAGCTTAACCTGAGACAGAAAGAAAGATACATAGACAGACAGACACTGACCTTGGACTCAAACTGAGACATTAGTTCTTTCGAGATCTCAAAGCTGGTAGCTTTGGACTGGAAACTAAATGGTGGCTCTCCTGTATCTCCAGCCATGGACTTCTCAGCCTCCACAATCATATGGGCCAATTTTTAGAGTAATTATTCATATTCTGTCTCTCATATCTGTCCCTATGGCTTGTCAGTAGAACCCTGACTAGTAGAGCAGTCTCTCCTGAACACTTCAGCAAGTGACTTCTACAAACATCCCACATGAGGCAGAGAGGAGATCTCCACGTACACATCCTTTGTCCTCTTAGAAAAAAACAATTGGGCATTAGCCGCATGTTATTATTTTACCTTATTGTAAATGAACAAAGATATGTGTTGGACCTAAATTATAGACAACAGAATTTGAAAAGCTTTAAACCAGCCCAGCTGAAGCTGACGGGACAGGACAATGAGGGACAGGAGAGCCAATCACTCTGCCTTCCATCTTGGAGTTTGCATCTACTTTGAGAACTGCCATTTCCTCTGTTACACAGAGGATGAGATCCTACTGGAAATGATAGGTAAGGCTAGTGCCTTGATCAGGCTAAATTCCTTTTGGGACACCCTACACTCTACCCACATCCATCATTCAACATAATTTCTCTGTGATGATGTAATTGAGTTAGGTGGCAATTGACTAGTTGATGTACTATTATGCTATATTTATTTAATTAAATGTATTTAGTTGTGACTTTCAATTCTCTAGTCCACGAAGGATAGGTGTATGGCTTAGGGCAGCAGAAAACATCCCTGTGTATGTGGAGTGAAGATGCCCAGCTTTGCAAGTAAAGAATGAAGGCTGGGGGCACCTCGACCATCAGGAGTCTGGGAGCTACTAAGGAGAGAGGATTAGCCTTCATTCCAAGCAGATCGATAGCTCTGGTCTTGCACCTAAAATAGAAATGGCCTGGTCTGGTGAACAGGATTATGACCTTCATTTTGCTACCCGAGACAAATAAATTAAACCAATGAAAGAAGGCAGTTTTCTCAAAGTCATCCAGTGCTTACCATCAGCAAGGAGACCATTTGGTCGGCTCCCAATGCCCAGGGGATCCTTACGTATACAAGCCATATACGTGTGTACACGATCAGGGAAAAATGACTAACTGGACCCTCAAGTTACAGCTTGAGAAGACATTAATGCCCATAGTCATTTAACTCCAGTCTTCAGCACCCCGTTTTGATTCATGGAGGAAGGTGGAGTCTTTTTTTTTTTCTTTTACTTTTTCCCTTGACAATGATGACAGAGATGCCTATGCCAACCAGTTTGACTGTCCAGCCTCTCCAGGGAGGTCTGGGTTACTTTTCTCTGAACTACTAGCTTGTGAAGAAACATGGATCTTTTGCTTTTCTGTCTGCCTGCCAGGGTCATTACCCCAGCTTGATGTATGTAACACAGCTCTTACTGGTTTAACTGTAGAGAACCTTAAACTCACTCTCTTCTCCTCTCCAAGCCCATGTGCTTGGCCTCTGAATGGAGACCTGGACTGTTCCATGTCCCAGCTGGGAAATGCCATGTTTTTAAACAGTTTTGCCTTCAAACTGCCCTTACCTTGCTCTGTTTGGCCAGGCCAAACAAAGGCCACAGTTGTATATAATTAGTTAACTTCACTCACTGTCTCCTGTGTTTATGGTTTCCTGCCCAATTCCAAGTGACAAATGACTATCCCAAAGCCATGGGCTTGACCCCAGATGACCTCACGCCTGATTGCCTTCTTCCCAGTGCATGGGTCAGTACTCAGAGACCCCCAGAGCCCTTGCTTGGCTGGTAATTGATTGTGTGTGAATTCACGGGCCACTTGGTAGACCTGGGCACTGGACACAGCAGAGGGTGGTGGGGACAGCTGCTGACTCAGTGCAAGCCCTCAGACATTCACTTCGAATGAAGGCCTGAGTGTGAAGAACCTTGCCACCCAGGGTGAGGAAGGGCCGATGACCTGAGAAAAAGAAGTCCTGTCCCAGGGCAGCCAGGACTGATGAAAGCAAGCCAGAGTTTCCCCAACCGCTGTGTTATTTTCCTTTGGTCTCTTTGCTGACTGATGTCAATCAACTGTCAACCAATGCAGCACAGTGTCTAGGTCACTCTTCTGCTCTCCACGCCTCGGTCTGTTTGTTTATGCATCGAGCATCCTCTCTTCTTAAGAGTTCTTTCTATGTCGAAGTATCAGAGCGCTGCCACGTCTGTTCAAGGGTCATAAATTGTGGTGAAGCACAAGAAATCCTAGAAAAAGAAGGCTGAAAGCCTGGGTAGAGACCTGCTCTCATTCAATGCACAGCTCAGCAATGATTTCACCACTTGGCCTGGGGTCCTTCATTTATAGAAGGAAGTAGAAGAAGGACAGAGAAAGCAAAAGGAAAATCAAGGCGCTGGAGAGATGGCTCAGCTCTTTAGAGAACTTTCTATCCTTCCAGAGGTCCCAAGTTCAGTTCTCAAGACCCATGTCCAAGGGCTCACCAACGCCTGTAACTCTAGCTCCAGGGGATCAAATGTTCTCCTCTGCTCTCCCTGGGCACCTGAGCCTGTGTGTGTGTGTGTGTGTGTGTGTGTGTGTGTGTGTGTGTGTGTGTGTGTGTGTGTGTGTACCTCCACACACACATACATAAATAAAATTTTAAAAACCTTTTATATAAACATCAAGAAATCAAGGAAGCCAGGCAGGGAGGGAGGGAGGTAAGGATGGAAAGACAGAGCGGTGAGGCCAGGGGTGGTTTAAATGTCCCCAGGTCTCTGCTTCATTTGTTTTGAAGTTATGTTGATAGGTTAATAAACACTTACAATTATATCTTGTTAATAAACTGATTCTTTATTATGAACAGCTTTGTCACTAGAAATAGTCTTTGTTCTGAAACCCAGTGGCTATTAACCAACCACAGCTTTCTTTTCTTATGCTAGCAAGCTATACTTTAGTCTACCTTTTTCCTTTTAACCCCTCTGTGCTTCAATACAAAGCATGTATATATATATATGTTTTTTGAGACAGGGTTTCTCTGTGTAGCTTTGGAGCCTGTTGTCCTGGAACTCGCTCTGTAGCCCAGGCTGGCCTCGAACTCACAGAGATCCGCCTGGCTCTGCCTCCTGAGTGCTGGGATTAAAGGCGTGCACCACCACCACCCGGCCAAAGTATATTTTGTATTATCGTATAGTTAGGTCATGTTTCCCCCCTCTGTCCTTTAAGTGGAAAATGTAAAACACTTTAGGACATTTACTCTTAGTGAAATAATCAGTTTGGTGATTTTCAACCTATCATCTTATTATATATGTTTTTTCTATTTGCTGTTTTATTTTTGAAACTTCTTTTGGGTTGGTTTCATCTACTTCTACCTGTGACTATTCTGTGATATTTATTGCATTAGACTTTGGAGCGTCAGCCCTTTTTCCTTAATTTTTACCACATTTTAAAATTCATTTTATGTGCATGTGTGCATGGATGTGTGTTGGCATGCACATGCCACAGCATGAATGTGGGGGATCAGAGGACAACTTTGGGGGATCTGTTCTTTCCTTCCACTATGAGGATCCCAGGGATTAAACTTAGGTCATCTGACTTGGCAGCAGAAGCCTTTACCCAATAGAGCCATCTCCCTGCCTGAATACAAATCTTGAGCTTCCCTCAGGTGATATCATTCCACTTCGCACATCATGTAAATATTCCTTACCGTGGAATAGTGCCATCTGTCCTCTTCCATCTTCTACACGGTTGTCGTGTGCTAACATGGCATAAATCCCCAAACCAAGTTAGTTGTTTGTTATTATTATTATTATTATTAATATTATTATTATTATGCATTGTTTTTATTTTTTGAGCAGGGCCTCACTCTGCAGCTCAGGCGTGCCTAGACTTTGCTATACCAAAGGCTGACCTGGAACTAAGTATGTACCCACATCTTCTTGAGTGTTAGGATTACAGGAATGAGCCTCCATACCAGACTTACATTGTTATTTTTAAATATTTAAAACTTGGCGGGGGGGGGGGACTTTCAAATCTGAATGCAATTAAGTTAGAAAACTTCAGCTATCTCCCAAGTGTTGCTATTCCCAGTACTCTTTCCTCCTTTCTCTTTAAATATCTATGTATCTATGTATCTATCTATGTATCTATGTATCTATCTATCTATCTATCTATCTATCTATCTATCTATCAGCACCTACCTATCTACCTATCATCTATCTATCTACCTAACTAACTAACTGTGTGTGTTGGGGGTTGTGCCTAGACGTGTGTATACACACCCCATGTGTGCAGCAGCCTAAAGAGATCAGAAGAGGGAAACAGATCCCTGGAACTGGAGTTACGGGCATTTATGAGTCCCCGAGTGGGTACTGGGAGACGACCCAGGTCCTCACCAGAGCAGGAAGGGCCTTAACTGCCGGGTCTTCTTCCAGCTCCGCCCTCCTTCCTTCACGATCGCCTTTGAGATCTGTTCCCGTCTTCTCTGCGGAAGGACAAGCAGGAGGATCGCGAGAGTTTGAGGACTTCCTTGTCTGTGTGAGATCCTATCTCTAAATAAAATGAAATAAACAATAAACAAACAACAAGAGCCACTCCTCACAGGACAGATTTACTGTTGACTCAAAATAAAATAAACAAACAAGAGTCATACTCACAGGACAGATTTGCTGCTGTCCTCTCTCTCTCTCTCTCTCTCTCTCTCTCTCTCTCTCTCTCTCTCTCTCTCTTTCCCTTATTCTTTGAAAAATTCATAGATGTATATGATGCATCTTACTCATATTACCCCTGACCCCCTCCCTCCTATTCCCCATGACCCTCTTCACAAGCTTCGAGTCCTTTCTGTTTTTGTTTTGTTTGTTTGTTTGTTTTATAACTCACTGATGCCAATTAGTGCTTCCCATATGCACATGGCTGTGAGGTCATCCACTGGGGCATGGGCAGTCTGCCGGTAGTCAACCTCCGAAGAAAAATCTCTCTGTCTATCTCTGTCTCTCTCTCTCTCTCTGTCTCTGTTTCTCTCTCTCTCTCTTCCAACAGTCATCAACTGTCAATAGCCCCTGATCTAAGGATGGAGGTCCCAGGAGTCCCTCCCTGCTCCATGTTGGAATTTTTGAGCAGCTTAATCTTGTGCAGGTAACCGAATTGCTATGTGTTCCTGTGGGCCACAGCTATGTCGTGTCCAGCATTTCATGGCACGCCTCCCCATCCTCTGGCTCTGGCACTCTGCGATGTCCCCTTACAGGTGGTGAGGTCTCAACACAGATGTTCCATCTACAGCTGAGCACTGCGATGTCCCCTTACAGGTGGTGAGGTCTCAATACAGATGTTCCATCTACAGGTGAGCACTCACAGTCAGTTCTTCTCAGCACTTTGAACAGCTCTAAGGCTGCATTAACCACTATCTACTGCAGTTAGAAGCTTTTCTGACCAAGGCTGAGAGGAGCACATATGGATATAAACATAAATATTTAGAAGGCTGTTTGACAATGTGTTCATTTAGCAAAACAGCATCAATGGGCTAGCCGTGAGTTTTGACCATGTTCACAGTACCAAGCGTGAATTCCTTTCTGTGGAATGGGTCTCAAGTCCAATCAAGAGAGCAATTGGTCACCCCCATAACGGTCTTGCCACTATTACACCATTAGCAGTGCAGGTCAGTGTTGTAGCCTGCAGTGTCCATCACTGATTAGACCCTTGGTGTCTTTTCTTTATCAGCCACCTGTATAGCACCTTCTAGAACTATGAAATCTAGCCACCCGCTGACTTCCTTTAGTTTTCACAGGCCTTCAAAAATGCATACTCCACCTTTGGTTTTGAAACGGTTTTCTGGGTACAGAATTCTGAAGACAAGCATAGGGCCCAACACATAGTAAGGATTCGATGAGCATTGTGGAAGGAACTGACAAGCCCATGGACCCCACCTTCATGTCCTGACCACACTGAGAAAGACTGCGCGATCCAGGGAGAGGCAGCTTGGGACTGTTGAGAGGAGATACTGTTGACAAAGGGACAGGGGCCATGTTAGGAGTTGGGCTACTGGCCTGCCCTGGAAGGGCTTACGTATGGTACCTACTGTGATACCTCCCTCCTAAAGCCTTGAAGGAAAAGTCTCTCTGACTTTGCCAAAAAAACAAAAACAAAAAACTGGCAATAACACCCAGCTTCCCTTCCTGACAGTCCACAGTTGGTGTTTTCCTGACTGGCTGGCAGAACTCTAGCCAAGAGAGGGTTCCTTGGGGACAGATCTCTGGCATCTGGGCAGAGGATGGAAGGTGGGGGCTCTCCTTCCAAACTCCGTGAAAGACAGGAGGCCAGAAGGATCACCATCCAAAGATAGCGACACCAACAACCCAGGGTTATTTTTGGAGCTCTGGATCAAACCAACTTAAAGAAAAAGAAAACAAATAGAATAAGCAGAGGAGGCCAAACCGTGTGTCCTGCTGCTGGGACATTTGGGAGCACACTATACTCAGGAACGAGAGCTTGTCTGGGAGAATGACAGGTTTGTATTTTGTTTTGGGTTTTGGTTGGTTAATTTTCAGAGGCAGGGTCTCACTCTACAGTTCATGCTGGCCTAGAAATCACTAGTTAACCCAAACTGGCCTAGAACTTACAGCAATCCTCCAGCCTCCACCTTCCTAGTGCTGAGATCACAGGTATGCAGCGTCACACCTTGTCAGTGATTCCTTGGTATGCCTGCCACTTCTGTCTCAAATGCTCTCACAGCGCAAGTCCTGTCACCTGAGCGCCAAAGTCTCCCTCATTCACACTACAGTTTAAATAGCCAACTTCCACTATTTTGAACACAATTAATAACCTGAATTTGAACTAATTCAAACTCTAAATTCAGAACTTCTATTAAAAGAAGAGGAGGAGGAGGAGGAGGAGGAGGAGGAGGAGGAGGAGGAGGAGGAAGAGAAGAAGAAGAAGAAGAAGAAGAAGAAGAAGAAGAAGAAGAAGAAGAAGAAGAAGAAGAAGAAGGTCATGATGATGATGAAGCCACCAAAGGAAAAGCAGCCGAGCACACCTGGAGCTGTGGTAGAGTTTGACGGACCAAGGACAACTCCAGCTGGAACTGGCTGACTCTGAGTGAGAGCTGAACACTCAGTACATCCAGGAAGGCAGCTGTTCCTTTTCCAGCAGGCACTGAGAAGGGAATCTTGGCTCAAGCTCCTCGCTGTACAAACTGGCTCTCAAACCAGCAGCACCTGGGACTTTCAGAGATGAAGAGTCTCTGTGGCTCTGGATAAGGGAGTGATTTCTAACGCAGAAAACCAAACGCGCAAGAAGCCCAGAGGAAAACAGACTGGACACCAAATAGATTGCAAGTTTGCGTTCCAAGGAGACGGTTAAGAAAGGGTTGAGTGGCGGTGGTGGCGCATGCTTTTAATCCCATCCCTCGGGAGGCAGAGCCAGGTGGATCTTTGTGAGTTCGAGGCCAGCCTGGTCTACATAGCGAGTTCCAGGAAAGGTACAAAGCTACACAGAGAAACCCTGTCTCAAAAAATAAAAAAAAAAAAGCCGGGCGGTGGTGGCGCACGCCTTTAATCCCAGCACTCGGGAGGCAGAGCCAGGTGGATCTCTGTGAGTTCGAGGCTAACCTGGGCTACCAAGTGAGTTCCAGGACAGGCACAAAGCTACACAGAGAAACCCTGTCTCGAAAAACAAAAAAATAAATCAATAAATAAATAAATAAAAATAAAAAAGAAAAGAAAAAGAAAGGGCTGAGTGGCAGAACACTTGTCTCACTGCCCTAGGTATGGTCACAGTGATTCTGCTGGTAGGGCTTGCAGTCCCAGTGATGTGAGAAGCTGAGGCAGGAGGATCCCCTGAGCTCAATATCAAACCAACCTAGCAAATATCGTGAGGCCCCACCTAAAGGAGGATGGGAGATGGGAGGGAGGGGGAAGAAAAGAAGAGAGGGAGGGAGGGAGGGAGAAGGAAGGGTCAAGAGGGGGAGAGAGAGAGAGAGAGAGAGAGAGAGAGAGAGAGAGAGAGAGAGAGAGAGAGAAGGGAGGGTCAAGAGGGAGCGAGAAGAGGGGTGGAGAGGAGAGAGAACGCAGAGTTGCCATATAATCCAGCCGTTTAGGTATACGTCCAAAAGAACTGAACACGTCCACTTCTTCAGCTGCAGTGGTACACACCTTAATCTCAGAACGAGGGAGTCGAAGACAAGAAGATCAGGAGTTCAAGGCCAACCTGAGCTATCTAATGGGTAGTGAGTTTGAAGCCAGCCTGGGCTACATGAGACCAGTCTCAAAAAAGAAAGAAAAAAGAAAAAGAAAAAGAAAAGAAAAGAAACAACAATAAAAGCATGAAAACGCCAACAACGTACCCCAGCCGGTAAAGGCGATTACTGCAGAAGCCTGGCGACCTGCGTTCAATCCCCTGAGCTGGAAGGAGGGGGTCGACCCTACAATGTTGTCTTCTGTCTGCCACACATGTGCTATAGCACACACATACCTGAATACCTGAACTCACCCAAACACATCATATGCACACATATACATACAATAAAAATATTTTTTCTTAAAATAAGAGAGAAACAGAAAATGTGCCTGGGGCCTGGAGAGTTGAGTTGGCTCAGCACTTAAGAGCACTTGTTGCTCTTACAGAGGACTTGGACTCGGTTCCCAGCAACCAGATGGTGACTCTCAAGTTCCAGGGGATTTAGCACCCTATTCTGATTTCAAAAGGTACCAGGCACACATGTGGTGCACATACATATGCACGCAGGTAAAACACTCATATACAAAAAGTTAAAAAAATAATCTAAAAAAAAAAATTTAAAGAAGTATGTTCGGTCAAGAATTCATGCACAGATATTCATAATATCAAACTTGTACACACTGCACATAAGAGCCCAAAGGTGTCAGCAACCTCATGCCTGTCAACTGAGGAGTGACTAAACCGTGCAGTGTTTCCAAGGCTAGGTGATGGCTCAGTGGTTAAGAGCATCTACTGCCCTCAGAGAGTTCCATTAGCGGCCCCATATCAGGCCATTCCCAAACATCTGTCATTCTAGCTTCCAGGGATCCAGCATTCTCAGACTCTGAGGGCACTCAACTCACACACAGATACCCACACATATATAAATAATCTAAAACTATTTAAATACATTTCAGTGTATTCCCATCCAATGTAACCAAAAGGAACAAGCACTGATTGATTTACACTACAGTGTGAATGACCTTGAAAGCACTACAGTTAGTGAAAGAACCCAGACACACAAGAAGACAGACATTGAATTATTCCATTTGCGTTTTGTGTTTCTTCGGTTTTGCTTGGTTTTGAGCTAGGGTTTCGTTACGGAGTCCATGCTGTCCCCGCACTCACTATGTGACCCAGACTGGCCTCCAACTCAAGATGCTGCTGCCTTAGACACTCCCACCCCCGGTGTGTAACACCACATGGGATATATCCCTGCACTCGTGCAAATCTATAGACACAGGTTGGTTTTCATGGGCGAAGAGGAAGGAAAATGAAGAGATGGTGAGATTTCTTGTGGGAGTGATGCAGATAGTCTGAAATCAAAATGGCCCTACTTTACACAGTTTCCGTTACCTGCCATCAATTGTGGTGTAAAATGAAGAGTTCCAGAATCAGGCAGTCTGTAAGTTTCTAAGTGCATTCTGTGATGCAATCTTACAGACTTACTCTACACCACTGGGTGTGTGTCACCTTTGTCCAGCACACCCATGCTGGCCACACCACCTAGCCACCCACCAGTCACTTAGCATCAGTCTTGGTTTTCAGATTGACTACTGAAGTGTCTGTCAAAGGGCTTGCGTTCAAGTGAGTCAAACGTAGTCACCTGACAATGTGTCACAGTCACCTGACAATGTGTCGCAGTGCATACACAGTGCATCTTACTTCCTGTTGCATAGCTGTTGTGTCCTTTTGAGGGAGTGAGACGCACTACAGCCACACGAATTTGCTACAGTCTATCGGGATTCACTTTCTTTTAATGTGTCCGAGTGTTTTGCCTGTGTGTGTGTAACTGTACCATACATGTGCTGGTGTCCAGAGAGGCCAGCAGAGGACAGCAGAGGCTGATGAAACCGGAGTTACAGGCAGTTGTGAGCTGTCACATGAGTTCTGGAAACTGAACCCGGGTCCTCTGCAACATTAATAAGTGCTCTTTACTATGAAGTAAACTCTCCAACCTCTACTAAAGCATATTGTTATAATTGTTCTGTTATCCTTGTTGATACATTACTATGTATCATCTATATTTATATTTATAAATGTAACCTTTTCATAGGTGTTTATATAAAGGAAAGACACAGAATAAATAAGCCAACCATTAGGAGACTTACGACCTATCCTTAGATGATAAGTGGGGACCATGATGCTTGTACATCCTTACTAATAGGCTAAAAAAAGTTCCTGAATTATACTTCAAAAGGGTAAATCTTGTGATAAATGAACTACATCACAATACAAAGAAATGTAGAGAGATGGAAAAAATTTCAGGCCCTCAGCCAGGCTCGCTGCATCAACACCTGCATTTTAACAGGCTGCTCAGATGACTGGACAATCCTCCAAGCTTGAGAAACACCATGTGTGGCACAGCTTCCCACACTCAGCAGCAGGTTTGGAATCACACAGGGAGTTTTTAAAGCTGTGCCCTGGCATATAAGCTGTTCTTTGTGTTGTCTGCCCAACGCACGTGTAAGTTCCTGGAACATCTGGCATGGACTGACACCTCATCTGGGCTTTCACTCCATCCAAGTCAGCTCTTGGCCCTTCAAAACTTCATTGCTGGGTGTGAGAGGGATGATCTGGACCTGGCTGTGTCATTAGAATTGCTGTGCTGTTGACCAGCCAAGAGACCATGGACAAATTGGCAAACACCTCAGTTTACTGGGATGATGACAGTTTATACTTCATAGGGTTGCAGAATGGAATAAACTAATATACACAAAGCATATAGAATAGTATTTATATGTAGTAGCATTATATATGTGTCTCTATCAGGTATTATTATACAAGTGAAAATTGTATTCACTTATGTTATTATGTGATAGGTAGCAATTATGGAACCCTGACCATGTGCTAGGCATTGAGTTTATGTTTTTCATTATGTCATATAATTCTAAGTCTTACTTCCAAGAGACAGAAATTCATACAGCAAAGACTTAGTGAGCATTGTGTGACCCCAATAAGAAACTGAAATCCAGGGACACTGGGTGACCTGCCTGGTCACGGGACTAATGGCAGAGGAGCTCCATCCAACTCTAGAACCACTGCTCTTGCCCATCAACTCTTGGAGTTATCCATGCAAAAGCAAGTGGCTAGCTGGGGCAAGGGGACTTGGGATCCCAAGCAAGGGCCTTGGAGTGGCTATAATGGATCAGGACTTCTGCTCCCCTATGAGATGGACATATGTGCAGCCTAGTAGAGACTGAGGCCTTGGGGAGTATAGAGTCCCAGGTGTCTGACTTGGGGCTCTTTGCCCCTTCTATGACAGGGAGCATATTCCCAAGCACAGTGCCCAGTCTGCAATCTCTCCCCTTATCTCAGCAGCCAGCTGCTCATGATAGAAGATCCCCACAAAGCAGGAGACAGCCCTTAGACTTGGATAGCAAGGCGTATCATGGGTGTCTAAATCTCTGCCTCCAAAGCAAAACTCCATAATAGTTTTAATAGTTTAAAACTCCATAATAGTCCCTAGTTTTCCTAGGGACTTCATGCTTAGAAGCTGTTGGATTTGGGAAAAGAGAAAATTTTAAGCCAATCTCAAAATGACCATCAAGAGTTGCTAAGACTTTGGGACTGGTTAATTTTGGTTGTGCTGTTTTTATTTATTAGCAGTTTTTTTAATAGTAAAATTTATTTTTAAAACATTTAAGTGTGTTGCTCAGACCTACAGTGTCCCTGTGCCCCCAGAAGACCCCAGCCTAGACTCCAAACCCTTTACTGTCCAACGTTCCAAACAGCTCCTTCCAAAAGCCTGAAAAACAACATCCTTCGCAGGCTCTAACTCCACCATCATTAAAACAGCAGACATTTAATAAGCCCTGTCACTCTATATTTGGATTTCGAAGTGGGCTGTTCCCACCCAGCTGTCATCGATGAGGTGACTGTCCTCAGCCAGAGAACCGGCTGAGAGCCTCACAACACTGTGCTCCCTAACTCACTGCTCAGCTGCTGTTTCCAAAAACAGACTGTTTTTGATGGAAAACACTGCTTCATTTCAGAATCGTGGCTCTCCTCCCTGCTCAACTTTCTTCTCCTCCCCAAGCCCAGCCAGAAGGCTCTTTCCTAATGGGACCTCTGGAACTGCTTACCAGCTGGGAAGATGCTAGCCTGCTGGCAGAGGGCGGAGACGGCTGAGGGAAGGAGCGAATGGAGTTAGACAGGAAGGAAGATGGTGGTGGGGTGCGTGTGTGTGTGTGTGTGTGTGTGTGTGTGTGTGTGTGTGAGAGAGAGAGAGAGAGAGAGAGAGAGAGAGAGAGAGAGAGAGAGAGAGAGAGAGGCTGTCTGTGGTGTGTGTGTGTGTGTGTGTGTGTGTGAGAGAGAGAGAGAGAGAGAGAGAGAGAGAGGCTGTCTGTGGCGTGTGTGTGTGTGTGTGTGTGTGTGTGTGTGTGTGTGTGAGAGAGAGAGAGAGAGAGAGAGAGAGAGAGAGAGAGAGAGAAAGAGAGAGAG
Organism: Peromyscus californicus insignis; assembly: GCF_007827085.1. NCBI lineage: Eukaryota > Metazoa > Chordata > Mammalia > Rodentia > Cricetidae > Peromyscus > Peromyscus californicus. Next base: position 68,530,579 of record NW_026294424.1, read on the forward strand.
AGAGGCTGTCTGTGGTGTCTGTGGGGTGTGTGTGTGTGTGTGTGTGTGTGTGTGTGTGTGTGTGTCTATGTATGTGTGTGTGATAGGTGTATGCGAGTGTGTACAAAAGTCTATATGTCTGGGTTTTGAGCAGTGGATAGTGTTTGCTTTTGCGAGTGAAAGAATCAAACAAGTATGTGTCTGGCTGCTTAATTAAATAATAATCAAATTTTATTTTAACCTCATTTTCACTTTTGCGGATTTAAATGGGCACTAAGATTGACCATCATTGAGACATGAGTCTATAAATCCTTTGGGGCCAGGGAAGAGTTAATAAGATTAGATCAACTTCAGAATTTTATAAAAGTTAAACAGTTTGAATGAACACAAATGATCTCATCGCTTAAATGCCCCAATATAGCCTCTCTTTCATTTTATTTCATTTTGGGACAGAGTCTTGCTATGCCGTCCAGGCTGGCTTCAAACTCATGATTCTCCTGCCTCCGACTCCTGATTGCCAGATTACAGGCATGCACCATCACTCGGTTCCTTTCCATGTGGTTAAGCTTGTTGTTTACATGCAGCGTCTGTTCTGAGTCCAGATACGGGAGGTGGAGCTGGTTAGGTCTAAGAGGGCCTGTCTCAAGAGAGAGGACAGACACCAGGAGTCCAATGGAAATGGTGCAGAGTTCAGAGTCAAAATGTCTGGACGGACTTAGGTGTAGCTTAGTGTTTACCTAGCATGAGCAAGGCCCGGGGCTTGATTCCCCAGCACCATAAAAAAGAAAAGCATGCCAGGTCTTTAGCCTGCCTTGGTCACTTCTCAGTATGATTTGCCATTTGGATAATTCAGCTGATTCCTGTGAAGTCCGCCTTTGGAGCCCCAAACCATCTCTTTGGGAGAGAGGACGTGTGGAAGCTGGTGGCCCCGAGTTAGTGCCTTCCCTCTCAGTGTTTGGATGAGGTATGCAGTCAGTCCACTTGCTTTTTTGTTCACCTAGCTGCCTGGTTAAATGCATGCACCCTCTTCCCAATGCTGCACCTTTAAGAGCATTCTAGTTCGTGCCTCAGATCAAAAGGCTCAATTTTTTTTTTTTCCTGGAAGTGATAGAGAGCATTTGCCCCGACATGAAGCAGCCACTTAGAATAGCAACGACATTTTTTTCTGCTCTGGGTCAAGCACTATTGCTGCCTCATAGCCTGGATTCTCAGTTCCAGCACTGTTGACCTTCAGGACTAACTGTTATGAGCAGCATCCAGGCCTGTCCCTGTTAGATACTGGTTTTAGCCTCTCCACCCAGGGTTCGTCCTGTCTCAGTCTCCCATCTTGCTGTAGGAGCACCGGGATTCCAGATGTGCCACCTCATCCAGCTGTAGCTGGGTTCTGGGAAAACAGACTCAGCTTGTGCAGCAGGCCCTTTACCCCCTGGGTCGTCTCCTCAACCCTGTCATGTATGTCTCAAACTCTGTCCTTTCAGATAGCCTCTCCATGTAGTCTGAGTTGGAATTCTTCAACCTGGCCATGTTAGTTAGACAGATAGTTAGTTAGTTAGATAACTATAAACATGAACAATGTTATTGATTGTACCATGCACATGCTGGCCAATCTGTAAGGTCCACTTCTAAAATGAATTCATTTAACCCTGACAACAAGCACAGAACAGCCACTGTCATCTCCAATACAAACAAGAAAACTAAAATTTTTAATTTTTTTAGTTTATGTCAGTGGGTGTTTTGCCTGAATGTGTGTCTGTATACTACATAGAGGCCAGAAGAGGGTGTCAGATCCCCAGGAACTGGAGTTATAGACAGCTGTGAGCCTTCATGTGGGTGCTGGGAATCAAACCTGAGTCTTCTGAAAGAGCAGCAAGAGCTCTTACGACTGAGCCATCTCTCCAGCCTTCCTATCCCATTTTTAAAAATCGTTTCTACTTGCTTGTATCAATTAACTTCCTATAGTATTATATTATATGGTATAACTTACCTTAGGACACTCACCTTTGACTAGAGTGATCATATATTCAGAGTCTAACATAAAGACATGGCCAAGGGTTTTCTGAGGACTCTTGCAAAAAAAAAAATACAAATTTTAAATGACATTTATACATTTAACAAAAATGACTTTTTTACTAAGATTTATTTTTATTATTTTTAATTATGTGTATGAAAGATCTGAGTGTGGGTATGTGCACACACACAGATGCCTGAGGGAGTCAGAGAATCCAGAGGAGTCAGAATTCCCCTGGACTTACAAGTGATTGTGAGCTTCTCTGCATGGGTGCTGGAAACCGAACTCAGAATCTCTTCAAGAACCAAATGTGCGCTTAACCACTGAGCCATCCCCTCCAATCCCATAATAAAAAATGCCTTTCAGCTGGAGAGATGGTTCGGCAGTCAAGAGCACGTGATGCTCTTGCAGAGGACCCAGGATCAACTCCAGGTCCTCACATGGTAGCTCCCAAACGTCCAAAACCTCAGTTCCAGGGGATCTGATGTCTTTTTCTGACCTCTTCAGGTACCAAGCACATCCGTGGTGCATACACATACAGGCAGATGAAACACACATAAAATAAAGTGAATAATTTTTTTAATTACTTTCATTGAAAAGAATGGCCTTACGTGGGATCAGAACTAGGCTGGACAGCTAAGACTAGGAATGGCCACTTGTCTCAGAGTGTCTGCCTACACAACCCCTGTTAGGGGTCTCGTAGGTGTACTGGGGATCCTTCTGTTCATAAACCTCAATATATTTGAGAGTACCCTTCAATTTTATCGTTAGACAAAGGGAGCCATGTTCTGCTGGGCGCAGCCCTGCCTCACTGGAGACCAGTCATGAACAGAACATTTAGAAAAGGACCTTTTGGATTTGAAGTCTAGGGATGGCTCATTTCCTGAGGCTTTGGTGCTGCTGCCATTTCAGCAGAAGGGCGGACACGCTGACCCTCTGAAAGGACATCTTAAGTCCCAGAGCTCACGGGAAACTGAGGAGTTAAGATGGTTTTGCTCAAGGCAGAACTGGCTCTAGAACCAGAAAGGTTAAATTATAAATCTTCAGCAAAACACGGGTTTCTCTACATCATTTTCCTCCGGAACCGAATGAGAAACACCTGGGTGCTGGGATAGAAAACCACTGGGAAGACTCACAGTGGCCAGCGATGCCTGTCCCAGCCCTTCCGACAGCCAACGCGTGATCCCAGACTCGGCTCAGCTGTCCCCTTCCCCAGAATCCCTTTCCAGAACCTTCAGCCTCTTGCTTCCTCTCAAACACAACCCCCCTCGGTACAAGGCAGTCTGGATACCAGGAATTACCTTAGTCAGCCTGCTTGTCATCTGTCTGCTTGGCACAGTGTGTCACAAAAGCAGCAGCCTTGCCTGGCTGTGTGTCCTGTCCTGCTCACAGAACAGGGCAGGCACACACAGGGACTCAGCGGATGTGTTTCGGCTGACTTGAGCGTGACTGACTGACGGACCACTGGACTCCGCCGTCTTCCTCCCAGTGTTTCTTGTGTGGTCAGAGTTGAGCTGACGAGACTATTTATCTGGAAAAAGAGAGAGTCAGCCAGCCTGACTTCCAACTCCACCTGAGATGCTTAGAAAGTCGATCCAGCGCAGGTTCCTGCGAGTTCTAGAAGATATACCTTCCTCTCGTTTCCATCTCCCTGGCATCCAGAACTCTGTTTGGCATTTAAGGGACACTCAATAAATGGGTAGATGTTCACCGGTTACGTGCCTCATGTCATGCTAACCAGTATTCCCAGCCATCTCTCTCATTTAATCACCACTACAGCCTAAGGAAGCTGAATCGTAAGCCACGTGATCATAGATGAGAAAACAGAGGCTTAAGGTTTCAGTTTAAAAAAAAAAAAAAAAAAAAAAAAAAAAAAAAAAAAAATTCTCCAGTGAGGGGGAGAGAGCTGGTGTTTGAAGATGGGTCTATCAGCCACCTAAGCCATAGAACTGTCACACCTTCCAGTCTCCTAAATGACCCTAACACAGAGTCAATCAGCGAAGTTTTCTTTTTTAGGGCCCAGTGGGTTCAACCCTGCGCCATCCTATAACCCATTTACCCAGATTTTAACCTGATGACCACTGCATCCAGGCCAGGGCCTGGCATGGAGCAGGCGTTAGTGAGCGTTAACGAGCAATTGGTTGGAAGAAAAGGAGTAAGAGGGGTAAGGGGGAGCAAAAGAAAGGTGGGCAGGGGGATCTCTGGAGACCCTCCTCCCCCCCCACCCCCACCCCCGGAAAGGCCAACAGGCCTTGAGTTTTCTGAGAAGGTACCAGACCAGAAGCAGCACAGAAGTGTAGAGTCTGTTCCTGCCTTTGTCAGGGCATTGTTGACACCCCAGGGAGCCCCAAATGCTTCCCTACCCCACCTGCCATGCCTCTAGAACTATCAGCCATTGGCCCTCTAAAAGAGAACCAGTCCTGGTTGGGTTGACCCTGTGACCTGCTGGGAGGGAGGGAACAAAGAGACACTGTCTGAGATGGGAATTCCCTTCCTACCCCGATTCCCCCATCACACTAAGGAAGAAGCTTTAAGGCCCGATTCCTGGGGTGAGTGGAGCTCCGTGGTAGAGCTCTTGCCTTGAATGCACAAGGCCCTAGATTGTGACTCTTGATGTGGAGGAAATAAAAGAGAACAGGCCTAGCAAATTGGCTCAGGGGGTATTGAGCCTGAGAACCTGAGTGCGATCCCAGAATTCACATGGTGGGAGAGATTCAAGTGATCATCTGACCTCTGCGAGCAAGGTCAGGCACATATACATACACGCACATAAATACATAAATAAGAGTGATTTAAAGTTTTTAAGAGAGAGAGAGAAAAACTTTCAAAAGTCCAATGCTGACTTCACTTGAAACAAAGATGGGCTGAATTGGGGGTGGGGGTGGGGGGCTTAATAAGTTTCCTTTGATGACTGTGAAGCTGCAGGCTCACTTTCTTAGATGTGGTACTCCGTTGCTGTTTATCTGCCTGTGTTCTTTGCAGATAGGAGTTGTGATGATCGCGTCTGCTTTATTTCAGCATAGAGCCAGCCCCACCACAGGACATGGGCCCTGGTCACATTTTTTAATTTAGGCACTCAACACATACTAATTGGATGCAGGTCTACTCCGAGTTCTGAAACCTAGCTTTTTCGTAACGTTGGCAGCAAGCTCCTTGTACAAGACTCCTGGCCTGACCGGATACCAGGCTGTGTTTGAAGTCTCCCTGGCTCCCTCTCACTGAGAAGACCCATCTACTCCTCATGCTGCACAGAGATGGGCAGGGGGGTTCTTGGATATGGGACACCCAAGCCTCAAGTGAGCATTGCAACTTAATCTAAGTACCAACCAAACGACCTTTTCCGTTCTGAAACAGTCTCCATTCCCCCAAACACTTGACCCCACATGCTCCAGTTGAGGGGTGTAAGCTGTGTGTCTGCTTGTAGCGGGCACCGGGCAGACGGCTTCTGAGTTGGATAAGCTCATCGTGAATTTTGCTTTCCCGCAATACGCTCTTCCGCTAACCAGGCAGTAAGAGGAAAATACAATGTCTACAAGAGGAAAGAGTTAAGCAGCCAAGTCAGAAGAGTGGGATAGAGGTGATGGGGAGTAGAGAACTTTCTAGAAGACATAAATGAAGCGAAGGAAGCAGGCCATGTGAAGATCTCATTTCGGGACATCCTCTCGGAACAGAGATCAACAGCCCACACCGATTCCCACCTCAGGACCTTGGCATATTCTGTCTCTTCTGCCCAAAGGAAGCCAGCTAGTTAACCTTCTGAGCCAGTTTTAACCTGTCGTGGCTGGAATAAATATGGAGGCTTCCTGATCCAGAATTACTCCGGAGGCTTAAGAGGGAGATAACCCATCTCAGAGGAAATTTTAATGACCGAGAAGAAATTTTCTGTGGCATCCCAACAGCTGCTGTCACAGCACAGTTTAATGTCCTCAGAATGAAGTCAGGCTAAGGCTATGTCTCTCTGACCTGGGAACAGGGACTGTCCCTTAGCAAAGCTCAGCTCTGGTTAGCATGTCTTGAAATTGCCCCTTCTAAGTCCCATACCTCCTTTACTTGGGGCACGGGTATCCACAGATCAACACACGTATGTCATCAAAGGCATGCAGGGCAGGCACCACATTGTCTCTCCAGCAACTGTGGCCTCAGTGAGAAATGTTCCTCAACCTACCATCCCAGGCCAGGTTGTCCCAGTGAGAGGCATTTCCGGGAAAGCCAGTCCTGAGTGTTCTGTGCTGATTACTGCTATTATTGTTGGCTTCCCTGGGTCTTCTTGTTTGAGGCAGAGTAGAGACCGCAAAGGAGGTGGTGCTTATGTCTGTAACGAATGTGCCTTTGTGGTGGGAAGGCCATGGGAGTCTGGAGGTAAAAATGAGCAAAGGCCAGGCAGGATACGAAGGAGCATGACCAATCACCAAATAAGGGGTTATTGGCCACACACTTTATTGGGCCATAACGTCTCTCTTTCTGCTTTAGATGTTAGCAGCTGGTGACAAGCTTGAATGTGTGCAGGAAGCAGCCACAGATTCATCCCTCAACTGAACTCACCTTAAAGCGGTACACTCCCCTTCCCTGGCCATCTTCTCAAGTGAGGGTACACATTCAAGAATCGAGGCCTGGCCTGGACTGGACACTAACCCCCAGCAGGACCTTGTGCATCCTTCTTGGTTCTGCAAGAATATTTACTTTCTCCCATTTCAAAAGGCTAATGGTCCGGCTGAGGGAGAAAAAAGGAGACACAGACAAACGGGGACAGTAGAGAAGGATGTTTAAAACAGCCAGTTCTCCTGTTTGGCTTCCACAGAGCTGCATCTGCCTCTGCTGAGGTGGATTTTGCATCTTCGATCATTCTGGCCCCGTCCAGCCCCTTCCCAAGATCTCTCACAGAGACTAGGTCTCCCTGGGTCCCTGGATGGATGGTCCAAGCCTCTGGAAATTTGATGCTCAAAGCTGCTTTCGCTGCTATGAGTTTGGAAGTGCAGCAGCTTAGGGCTGGGGATGCAGCCCACTTGGGGGACTGCTCCTGTGGCATGCATGAAGCCCTGGAGCCAATCCCTAGCATGGAGTAAACTGAGATTGTTAGTGTACACCTGCAATCCCGGTCCTCAGGAGGCGGAGGCAAATGTCATCTTTGGCTATGGGTTTTAGGCTAACCTGCATACAGGAGCCCTGACTCAATCAAAGGAGGAGGAGGAGAGGAAGAAGAGGAGGAGGGTGTCAGGTGAACAGTTGTCATTCACAGAACACTCCCCAGTTACAATAGGCTTGTACTATGGAAGAGCCGGAGGAGTTTGGAGAGATGAACCACTGTGACCCTTCACCGTGTGTGGTGGCATGTCTGTAACCCTGGCACTCGGAAGGAGGCTGATGTAAGACCATTGCTTTGAGTCTGAGGCCAGCCTAGGATTCATAGTGAAATCTTGTCACCTTGTCTCAAAAATCAAAACTAAACAAAAACCTTTCCTTGGTTCCTTGGTTCCCAGAACTCTCTGAGCTCTCCTTTCTGGAGACCGCATTTCCCACACATTTCTCATTCCAAGTTCAAAGCCAAACTAGGGAATGTGGTCTGCCGAATGCTGGCAGTTCAAGCAGGGGCTCTCTGCCTAGCTCACTTCACTGCCCACTGCATAGAACCTACCGTTCCTGAGACACCACAACTCTGAACCATCCATTCATTTGTGAAAAGTATCTCAAAACACTGGACCCCAGGGCCAGGGTGGATTGATTCCTAGACCAGTTGTAAATCAGTGTTTGTGTTTGGCAGACTCAGATCCTTGTGGAAAGGCTAACTAAACAGTCGTTATCCTTTATAGGTGCCTGCCCAGTTTTTGTTATTTTGGACATAGCAAGAGAGGCCTGGGAATACTGGTGCCAGCACAAGGCAGCATCCTGGCAGTCTAGCCCCGCAAAATTCAAATATAAGGAGGCAGTAGCAGGAGAAATACGGTAACATTTCCATCAACAGCATTGATTCCAGGATGAGCCCCTGGGATGCAGCCTCACTGAGGTGCTTGTCCCAAGCTTGTGGCAGCCCTGCCCCGCTGAGACTTCAAATGATTGAAATGCAATCAACCTATGGTCAGGAAAGAAGAGGGGGGAGGTTGAAAAGAAGAGAGATAAGTCTTTAATCAAAGTGCCTGTCCATCACCTCACTCCCTCCAGATGGGTTGCCAAACACCAGACTTACCCAAGTGAAAGAAATCACTCTTTAGTTTCTGTTCCCCGTAGACTGGCTTTTCCCAACCCTCACCCTCACATTGCAGCTCTACTCCAAACCACCCCTACCCAGGAGGAAAACTTGGACAAATACTGTGCTGCAGAAACCCAAGAAGCTAGTATTCAATACATCATCCAGGATTAAATAAAGGAATTGACTAGAAATTGACTAAGAGACTAGAGAGATTTGAGAAAGCTTCACACACACACATGCACTTGAACATACAAACATACATACACACACTTGAACACACATACACAAATGCACATGTATACATACATACACAAACACACATATATACCCCCATATACATGCACACAAACACACATACACACATGCACATGTATACATACATGCACAAACACACATATGTACCCCCATATACATGCACACAAACACACATACACACATGCACATGTATACATACATGCACAAACACACATATGTACCCCCATATACATGCACACAAACACACATACACATACAAACACACACACACATACACACAAACACACATGAAAAAATTTTAAAGTTTTTTGAAAATCACCTTTTAGTGCTGGGTATGGTGACATACGCCTTTAATCTCAACCCTGGAGGAACAGAGGCAGGAGGATCTCTGTGAGTTCAAGGCCAGCTTGGTCTACAGAGTGAGATCCAGGACAGGCACCAAAACTATACAGAGAAACCCTGTCTCAAAAAACAAAAAACAAAAAAAAGTATCGAGCTCTGAAATCAGTCCCTGGGGATGATGAACTTTTCTATAATTTGTTTCTTTTCATTTTTTTCTTTGGATCGTGGTTTCGCAGCACAAAATCTTGTGTGTGTGTGTGTGTGTGTGTGTGTGTGTGTGTGTGTGTGTGTGTGTGTGTGATGTCACTATGTGTCCATGTGGTTGTTGTAAGTTGTATGCTGAGTGTGTATAAAAGCCATAGCTTGTCTTCCTCAGTCAACCTCCACCTTATATTTTGAGAGTATCTCCCACTAAACCTGGAGTCCGTTGTCTCACTAGGCCAGCAAGCATCATGGGGACCCTTGACTCTGCCTCTCCAACACTCTTAGTAAAGACTTCGCTGAATGAGCCTCTTTCTAACCCCCAAGCCCTTTCCAGTGATGTCAGCACACTAACCATCCCACCCAGGCCACTACGGAGCAATTGCTAGAGACAGACCATCAGCCGCCATTCCAGACTTCAGACCCAGGTATCTGACGGGTTACCCTTACTGGGGTGAGCCTTTCTCGACATCACATTGTTGGAAAATTCCCACCGTTTATCCATCTGGTTCCGTGCACGTGTCCAGAAGCCAGCGTAAACGCCCATCAAAAGCCCTTCCAGAGAACACACCTATCTATCGCCTGACTTTGTTCTCTGACGTTTTCATCTCCTTAAACAGACTTGACTCTGATAATTCAGAGATCTGTTGCTGGGGAAGGGTATTGCAGATAGCAGGACCAGCACTCCTTCAGGAGCGTTGACATTCCTGGAATGTGCAGTCACACTGCAGGCTTTTCACAGGGCGGCAGACACTCGGGATCCCCAGGGACCCTTCCCTGATGAGGGTGACTTTATGTCTATGTGATTTTATCTAGTGTTTTCCAAGCTGCCAGTCAAAGTATGCAACCTGAAAAGCATAAGTTCCTTGCTAGGCACCTCGGAGCCAAATATCTGTGCCCCCAGAACCATGCTGGGAAATCAAGGACTTAAAGTCACTGGAATTTGAGCTAAAGCTTAGGAACAAAATTATATACTGCTGATACCACACAGTTTCTTCCCTACCTGCCTGGATCACGATCCTCCTATTGTCTCGGGTCCCCTGATGCCTGGTTGGGGGCCTGATTGAGAGTGTGGCAGATATACCAGACCTACAATTTGTTAATAGATCAAATCTCATAAACATTATCTTTGGCCGGGCGGTGGTGGCGCACGCCTTTAATCCCAGCACTCGGGAGGCAGAGCCAGGCGGATCTCTGTGAGTTCGAGGCCAGTCTGGGCTACCGAGTGAGTTCCAGGAGAGGCGCAAAGCTACACAGAGAAACCCTGTCTCGAAAAACAAAACAAAAACAAAACAAAAAAAAAAAACAAAAAACAAAAAAAAAAACATTATCTTTGAAGACTTTCAAGCCAAGCGAAATCACTCTTATTTGGGAAGAAAGCAACAGGACTCTATATTGTATCCCTAAGTGACAGGTCCCTTCCTCTGACTCTTCACCCCTGTTCCCTGCACCCCACCAACCCAAAGAAAGAAATAGGTGAGAAACACGATTCAAGTCAATCAAAAAATTAGGCCATACCTGCTGTGGAATGTTCTGTATGGCAAATGTGTTGCTGATAGTCAATAAATAAAACACTGATTGGCCATTGGCTAGGCAGGAAGTGTAGGCGGGACAAGGAGGAGAATAAAGCTGGGAAGTGGAAGGCTGAGTCAGAGAGACACTGCCAGCCGCCACGATGAGAAACAGAATGTGAAGATGCCGGTAAGCCACGAGCCATGTGGCAAGGTGTAGATTAATGGAAATGGATTAATTTAAGCTGTAAGAACAGTTAGCAAGAAGCCTGCCACGGCCATACAGTTTGTAAGCAATATAAGTCTCTGTGTTTACTTGGTCGGGTCTGAGCGTCTGTGGGACTGGCAGGTGAGAGAGATTTGTCCTGACTGTGAGCCAGGCAGGAAAACTCTAGCTAAAAATGGCGTCCAATGTGGTGGCAAGAGTTTCCACCTAAAAACCTGAGAAAAGATTCTAAAACGGAGCTAAAAACAGTTCCTAATTGTCTCTCTCAAATGAGCGGCAGCTGCTGGTTTGAGCTACTGGTGGGTTCCTAGCGTGCGTGCTCGACCTGCCTATGGCGGGAATGAGGCCTTTGCAAGTGGCACATTAAGCTGTGTGGTAGATTTAGCCTTTGCTAGTACAAAACAAGAAAAGAGGTTTCTGGACTACACGCTGCTTGGATAAAAGCATAGACCCACGATAGCTCCCAGAGCTGGTGGTAAAGTACCACAGCCATGTTGGGAAGCTGAGGTGGGTGGATCCAGCAGCCACAGCTGCTGCAGTTTAAGGCAATAGATTCACAATAAGACAGATTCAGATGTAATAGTTTACAATGTGTGTAAAAGATACGTAGGCTTGAAAGAGACAAAAAAGATGATATATAGAGTTATAGAAACAAATACATAGTTTAAAAAAATAAAGTCTTTAAAGAGACAGTAAAGGTAGTATAAAAAATAAGCCACGTAAAAATGGATATTACACAGAGAATCTGCATTGTGTTGTCTTTGGGACTTTTAACTGCAGAAAAACATTTGATTGTAAAAGCTGTTGAGTTATGCCAAAATGTATATTTTAAAGGTACCTTGACTTCAAAATTTGGATATAAGGATATGTTACTTTGGAAAGGAGACTCTGCTTTTGTTTCCACAGAAAGCCAGAGGCTATGGATTTGTTCCAGATTAAGACACATCAGGTTTGACCAGCCAAGACCACCTGAAAGGTCTCCGATGACACCATGGCCCAGATGATCCAACATCCAGAACCTTTTCAAGGCAACTGCCTTAGATGATACAGCCTCACGGACTACTCCATGATCCTAAAATTTTGTTTCCCCATAAGATACAGCGCCCCCCTCCAGCAGGAAGTAGTAAGAGAAGCTATGCCCAAATTCCAAAATTGTATGTAATTTTACTTTGTTAAGGTTAAAACCTTCCTTTTGGAAAAAAAAAAGGGGGGAAGTGCTGTGGAATGTTCTGTATGGCAAATGTGTTGCTAATTAGTTAATAAATAAAACACTGATTGGCCATTGGCTAGGCAGGAAGTGTAGGCGGGACAAGGAGGAGAATAAAGCTGGGAAGTGGAAGGCTGAGTCAGAGAGACGCTGCCAGCCGCCACGATGAGAAACAGAATGTGAAGATACCGGTAAGCCACGAGCCATGTGGCAAGGTGTAGATTAATGGAAATGGATTAATTTAAGCTGTAAGAACAGTTAGCAAGAAGCCTGCCACGGCCATACAGTTTGTAAGCAATATAAGTCTCTGTGTTTACTTGGTCGGGTCTGAGCGTCTGTGGGACTGGCAGGTGAGAGAGATTTGTCCTGACTGTGAGCCAGGCAGGAAAACTCTAGCTAAAAATGGCGTCCAATGTGGTGGCAAGAGTTTCCACCTAAAAACCTGAGAAAAGATTCTAAAACGGAGCTAAAAACAGTTCCTAATTGTCTCTCTCAAATGAGCGGCAGCTGCTGGTTTGAGCTACTGGTGGGTTCCTAGCGTGCGTGCTCGACCTGCCTATGGCGGGAATGAGGCCTTTGCAAGTGGCACATTAAGCTGTGTGGTAGATTTAGCCTTTGCTAGTACAAAACAAGAAAAGAGGTTTCTGGACTACACGCTGCTTGGATAAAAGCATAGACCCACGATAGCTCCCAGAGCTGGTGGTAAAGTACCACAGCCATGTTGGGAAGCTGAGGTGGGTGGATCCAGCAGCCACAGCTGCTGCAGTTTAAGGCAATAGATTCACAATAAGACAGATTCAGATGTAATAGTTTACAATGTGTGTAAAAGATACGTAGGCTTGAAAGAGACAAAAAAGATGATATATAGAGTTATAGAAACAAATACATAGTTTAAAAAAATAAAGTCTTTAAAGAGACAGTAAAGGTAGTATAAAAAATAAGCCACGTAAAAATGGATATTACACAGAGAATCTGCATTGTGTTGTCTTTGGGACTTTTAACTGCAGAAAAACATTTGATTGTAAAAGCTGTTGAGTTATGCCAAAATGTATATTTTAAAGGTACCTTGACTTCAAAATTTGGATATAAGGATATGTTACTTTGGAAAGGAGACTCTGCTTTTGTTTCCACAGAAAGCCAGAGGCTATGGATTTGTTCCAGATTAAGACACATCAGGTTTGACCAGCCAAGACCACCTGAAAGGTCTCCGATGACACCATGGCCCAGATGATCCAACATCCAGAACCTTTTCAAGGCAACTGCCTTAGATGATACAGCCTCACGGACTACTCCATGATCCTAAAATTTTGTTTCCCCATAAGATACAGCGCCCCCCTCCAGCAGGAAGTAGTAAGAGAAGCTATGCCCAAATTCCAAAATTGTATGTAATTTTACTTTGTTAAGGTTAAAACCTTCCTTTTGGAAAAAAAAAAGGGGGGAAGTGCTGTGGAATGTTCTGTATGGCAAATGTGTTGCTAATTAGTTAATAAATAAAACACTGATTGGCCATTGGCTAGGCAGGAAGTGTAGGCGGGACAAGGAGGAGAATAAAGCTGGGAAGTGGAAGGCTGAGTCAGAGAGACGCTGCCAGCCGCCACGATGAGAAACAGAATGTGAAGATACCGGTAAGCCACGAGCCACGTGGCAAGGTATAGATTTATGGAAATGGATTAATTTAAGCTGTAAGAACAGTTAGCAAGAAGCCTGCCACGGCCATACAGTTTGTAAGCAATATAAGTCTCTGTGTTTACTTGGTCGGGTCTGAGCGTCTGTGGGACTGGCAGGTGAGAGAGATTTGTCCTGACTGTGGGCCAGGCAGGAAAACTTAAGCTAAACATACCAATCTTTAATTTCTGCTTGTGACTCCTAGTTGTATCTATTTAAAAAATAAAAATCAAAGCTGTGTAAACAGATCCACAAGCAGAGGTGTCTTTCTCTTGGTAGCATTCTCTCAACGGAGTCAAGCACCAAAGCGCTGTTTGGGGGCCACAAAAACCATTCCCCACGCAACATACTGACGAGCATCCTGATCAAATTATGTGGAAAGAATTCCTCAGCCCACTAAGAGAAAGGCCGTCTCTTCCAAATGAGTGGTTGGGAACGTAAAAGAGGCCCTGTGTGTGGCTGCTGACGTGTCGCTTTCTGCCTGGGGTTTTATCTTGAGCTCAATGCTCAGTCCTAGCCGAGCTGAGAGACCTCAGACAATGAAGCCTCATTTCTGCTTCACACCCACTCTTCGGAGCTCAGCACCGAGCAAGCGTCGGGAAAGGGTGTCTGGCGCAAAGGGGCAGCCTTGGATAAGTTCAGATATTTGTGACACCAAAATAAAAATGTTCCACGTCTCCGAGACCTGGTAGTGTCACAGAGAAACCAGGGAGATGGAAAGGCGTGCCAGGGCTCTCTCAGCGGCTCTAACCCTCCTCTGCCTGCCGGGACTGTGCAGAAGCCGCAGAGGCCCAAACGGACGAAAGAGGGCGGTGTTCGCTGTGGCTTTTGTCCTTCTCTTGGCTCTAACACAATGCAAGTGAGCCAAGAGAGAGCTATGCCCAGCATTTCATAACACAGGAAGTGGGGAGGAGATTAGATACCGGGCGCCGCGGTCCCCAGGAGGGAGCAGAGAGAGACTCTGTAAAAGTCACTCTTTTCCCCATACGAAAACCATTGCGGAGTTTTTCGTTTGGGTACCTCTTTTGGTCTGATTGGCTGAACTTCTCAGAGGACTTAATAAAATGAATAGTGTTTTCAAACCATCACAGGTCCAATGGATGGGCCCTTTAGTTGAAACCATTCCTTCTGCAGATGAGGGCCAGATTTCTCCATTTATCATCCGTTTCCCTTTGTGCTCAGATTTTATCGCTATGTGAGGAGGGAGAGGCAGATTTCCCTACAGAAGGTATTTAGAGAATTTGCAGTCATTTCAAAATAAGACACACACACACACACACACACACACACACACACACACACACACACACACCACAAGGTCCCAGCAAAGGAGCCCTAGCCCCGAACCCTGTGTGTCATCAAACTTTGAAAGATTTTATTCATGTTCTGTCTGGATGTATTCTATCAGGTTCTATCCATAACATCTGTCTGTGTCACTGTACACAATAAAGAACTGAAACCCGAGCAGCCGAGAGGTATCCATTTTGCCAAGGTACCTGTCTAGTCTGAGCTGCGATCTTCTCTGTTGAAGTAGAGAAGTAGAGACTAGCCAGCTTCAGAGTAATTCCTACCTACAAATGTTTGAACCCCAGCTCTGTAAGCTTATTTTGTTTTTGTTTTTGTTTTTTGAGGCATGGTCTAATACTCCCTGTGTAGCCCAAGCTGACCTCAAACTCCTGCGAGTCCTCCTGCCTCAGTTTCCCAAGTCCTGGGATTACAGGAGTCAGTCACCAACACTGGCTCAATGCACAGGACACAAAAAGCTGATGAGGACATAGTGTTAGCCTTGAGGAAAGGAAGCATCAGGTAAGACGTAGGGCTGGGTTATAACTCAGTAGTAGAGCTCAATCAAGGTCACCGGTTCCATCCCAAGCACAGCCAAGAGCTTTGTAAAAGAAAAACCAGACAAAACTATTAATGGTCACAGTACAAGGCAGAGCAGAGTCCCCTCGGGAAAATATTAACTGCAAGAGAAGAGATTGCCTGCATCTGGACTAGACAACTGAAGGAAGGAAGACACATGGAGGGAGACTTCTACTTGAGCTCTGAAGAACCAGAGGGCTTTAGGAGACTCACGCATGGTGGGGGAAGAGGTTCCAAGGCTGAGAGGAAGCCAGGTTTCAAAAGTCAAGCTCGATAATGACTCCTTATAAACCCAGCACTCCAGAAGCTAAGACGGGAAGATTCAAAGGTCAAGGCTAGCCTTGCCTGCACAGAGGGACCCTATCTCCAAAGGAAGTCAAGCTTTAGAAGAGTGTGGACTATTGAAGAGTCAGCAGGGAAGTGGAAATGTCTGTTGCTGGTGCTAAAGGGAGGTGAAGGGGCTGGAAAAGCTCGCTATGACTTCTCTCCAGACACTGCAACTGATCAGCGGATGTGATCCAAGAGCCACGGCTAGAAACGCATTGGGGTGTTTGGGGAGGGTTTGGGGGACAAGCGCCAAAGAAGACAGAGGAGAGGAGGAGGCACAGTGATTTGGCAGCCAAGTGAATGCTGAGAAGTGACAGTGGAGGGCAGGAAGTGTCACCAGTACAAGGCAAAGGGGAAGTAAGGGGAAGCAAGGCAGGGGTTCGGGCATTGAAGTGTTGACTTGGATGCTACCACAGAGGGTCAATATGGATTGGCCCAAAGGACAGCTGAGAACCAGGGCTGGCACTCCAGAAGGAAGGTCCGGAAAGGGAGGGACACGTTTGAGATGAAGCCTGATGCACCTGAAGATGACCCCTCAGGAGGGTCATCTTGCCTCCCAGTTCCCCATCCGTGCTCCAGGTCCTGGGCTGCAGAGCTGGGCATGTGGCTTGCCTGGACCTTGCTTGCTTGCCACTGATTTGACCCCTGACCCAAGAAGGCTGACATCAAAGTAAGGAGTGATGTGAAGGTGAGTGAGTCCTGGGAGGAGGGAGAGAGATTTCTCTTTTGCTGTGTACAGGGATTATTCTCGTAAAAACATTTCATCACAGAGCCCTGTTGAAGGCATACAAAGTTGAATGGGGTGCCGAGGGGCTCAGGATGCTGAGACAAGGAGATCTCAAGTTCAAGGTCAGCTATGGGCATGTGATTCCAGACCCTGTCTCAAGAAGTCGAAACACAGACTCCGAAGACATTTTTAAAAACATGATCTGGCTTATAGATAATCAGTTGAAACAGCTTTCTGCACAAACTTCTATTGAAGAACAAGGTATGGAAAGGAAGGAAGGAAGGAAGGAAGGAAGGAAGGAAGGAAGGAAGGAAGGAAGGAAGGAAGGAAGGAAGGAAGGAAGGGAGGGAAGGAGGGAGGGAGGGAGGAAGGAAGGAAGGAAAAGAAAAAAAAGGCATGTTTCAATACATAAGTCAATTGTTACTGCAAGAAAAAAAAATGGCAGAACTATGGAGTATTGGAAAGATCTGGAACGAAGTTTGAATCCAGTTGTACTCTAATAACCTGTGTGAGCACGGATCTGTCACTTCTGAGCCACAATTTCCGTGCCTGTACAAGAAAGTGATAGAATGTTCTTTCCAAAAATATCTTATGACAGAGTTTCGTGAATACTGCTCTACATGGCTCTCAGCACAGAGCAGCTTCTGGAGACCTCGGTTTCCCCACTGTGGGCCACTCTGGCCCTCTATGGTCTCTGATGAACCCCTCCACCTTGGCATCATCCTGTGTGAGTGGCAAGGGGCCCCCGTGTCCACAGGTCCTGGTCTGTTCTCACAGCTCTGTTCTCTGGCCAGTATTATTTATCCACAGCACATCTTGACCATCAGAAACATGGGCTCTTAACCAAAAGGCAAGCATTTCAGACTCCAGTCAACCCCACCACCTCCAGGCGATTCTGAGTCCCAGAGAATAACCCATCCTTCCTCCCAGCACTCCAGAACTAGATGGTGCCATTCCTGGCTCAGAGCCTCTTGGCTGTAGGGAAATGTCACACAGTCGTCCAATAATGACATCATTGAGCACAGTCCATCTGTATAGCACTCCTCCCTGTCCTTCTTTCTTTCATCCCCACCCCCCAAGACAAAGCTTTGGGTAAACGATGAGGCAGTTACAGGCACAGATCGAGCGGCTCCACATCTCAACTCCGTCACTCGGCAGCTGTGGCAGCTAGGCAATGACTCAGGCTCTCTGTGCCTCAGCTGCTTCCTCTGCAAAATGGGACAGCAGCACCAGCTTCCCAAATGCGATCCCAGAGCTCCCTTAATATGCCAGACTGTGAGGACTCCAAGAACGCGATGCACAGCTCTCAAGGGTTGCACGAATCCTAATTGGCCTTATAATAAAACCTGGACCTAGATATTGGGATAAACGCTGAAAGATCAGAGGAAACAAGCCACAGCCACTTCTCACCTCGCCAGCTTCTCAGCTGGCAGGATCTTGTCTCCACGAATCCTCAGACCGAATGCCCCTGCGTCCTCAGCCGAAAGGGCCGCCAAACTCCTGTCTCCTCCCGCCTTATACTCCTTTCTCTGCCCAGCCATACCACTTCCTGTCTCAACCTTCCCAGTGCTGGGATTAAAGGCATGTGACTCCCAAGTACTGGGATTAAAGATGTGTGTCACCACTCAAATATTTTTTTTCCTGGGATGGAACTCTGAACCTTGTGCATACTAAGCACACAGTCTCTCACAGGGCCACACGCACCCCACCCCGATCCACAAGCATCCCACCCCGATCCATAGCCAACACTTGAAATGTCCTCTACCTACCCATGCTCTTCTAATTGACACACTGAGGCTCAAAAGGGTGAGCTCAAGGGCACACACACCTCTGAAAAGACAGAGCAAGTGTTTAAATGGGGGACTAGATCCATGACCAGGTCACACATAAACAGATCAAGACAGCCTCCTTTTCCCTCCATAAAAAAAGAAAAAAAAATCGGGCTGGAGAGATGGCTCAGAGGTTAAGAGCACTGCTTGCTCTTCCAAAGGTCCTGAGTTCAATTCCCAGCAACCACATGGTGGCTCACAACCATCTGTAATGAGATCCGGCGCCCTCTTCTGGCCTGCAGGGATATGTGCAGACAGAACACTGTATACATAATAAATAAATCTTTAAAAAAAAAAATCCCCATGAAGACCACCACTGTCTAGTTCAGTCCACTCTTCCCTTTCACCTCACCAAAGGTTAAAGGTCAGGTCGTGTATTGGGTCAGTCTGGGGTTTCCTACCCTGCCCTGCTGAATCCCTGAGCTGAATCATTCTGTGCAGGACTCATTCCCCTTCAGCTAAGTGCCCTGATCTGTTTAGCAAATAGTGATGAGTCGACATCCTATCAGCAAACTAGATGAAAAGTAAGTCCCCTCCCCTCCCGGGAGGTCATGTGTCCATGCAGAGTAACTGAGTTGTCAAGGGAAATTACAGAAGGAGCTCCCCTTCAGAAACAGGAGGGCTTCTTCATCCTGCTCAGTCTGCCTAACGTACCTGCAAAACAAGAGAGAAGAGGTGTGAGGCACTCACATCTGCTGGGGAGGGAGGCTGCCCCCCCCAACCCCCCACTTCCCCCACCCTATAGTTTAGCTCCTGACCAAGAACAGAGCCCAGAAGTCTCTACCTCCTTCCAGATAAAGCGACCCACAGCAAGGCAGGGATGAGTCCAGGTCTGCAGCCCAGCTCTGCCCCATGGAGGGTGGGTGCAAAGTGGGTCATGTCCTTGGAACTCTCTGCTTCTGTGGACATGCAAAGGAGACTTGAGTTTGGATGCTGAAGGCCACAGTGGAGGACACTTAACACACAGTCTGCCATAGCAGAGACTTTCTCAGGGACATAACAGATTGAAGGTGCATTTGCCTCAGTTCCTGGGGAGGACTCCAGCAGGCCATGCCCACCTTTGTTGTTCTGAGGGAGCTCTGATGTGCTGAGGCACAGTTCCAGAAAGTTGGAGCCAGACTTGGAGATGCTTACTGGTCAACCCAGTCGTCCACCTCTAAATCGGCATTTGCAAGAACTTCCTGCCCTACTGATTTGCCCCCTACCGTCCAGTCCTCACACCATTTCAAAGAGAACTACAGATGCAGGTATCCTCAGCCCTGGGAATTCCAATGATCAATCACTGGTTCTCACAGAATAATTGAAAGCTATTAAATTCTAAAAGAGAGCTTGTCACTCACCTAAAAACATGCTCCCTCTCCAAGCAGATGAAATTCTGCATCAAGGATGCAAAGCTTGCTAAGCACAAGCATCCTTGTGCAGTGAGCAGTCTGCAACTGGACCCTTCCACATGGCCGCCTCATCTCTTCCTGCATCTCCATGTCCTTGCTGATCCAACTGCACTGGAGTTGTCTGTTCAACCCTCGGCAGCTTCTAGCTCAGGGCCTTTCCTCCTAACATCTCCAGTCTGGAAGTCTCGTCCCTGGTGACCCTTTTTCCTTCACTTCATTTTCCTCTCTGGTTTCCTATCATGTTTGAGTGACGGACTCACCCACCTCTGAGCTCAAAATTTCAGTACGTCCCATGGATGTGGCCATGGTGTTTTGCAGTTCTGGGAATTGAGCTCAAAGCTTTACAGGTGCTTAGACAAGTGGACTGTCTAAATGGGCTAAGCCGGCTCATCAGTCTTAGTTCATGCTCTCCACAGCACTTACCACCAACTAGCATAACACCCCGCGTGCATACATTGTGCTTATTTTACAGTCGGCAAACTGCAGAAGGCAGGAACATTACACTGTTGTTCCCTGATTCGTCCCTAGTGCCTGGCCACCGTAGCTGGGGAGAATTAGATAAGTGAATGAACTTCCCAGCAGCCACGGACACTCTCTGTCCAGTAGCTGTAGATGCCAGCTTTCTCCTTGTGAATAAAACCACACCCATGTGACAGCTAGCCGCTGTGAACACAGGAGAGATGGACCCTGCTGTGTCACTGAGACTCAAACATAAAGCTGGCGGTCCCCAGAAGCACCAGGCCAGAGAGGCTGTGCCTGGTTAGTAGGCCTCCAGCAGGCCCTGGCACATGGCAGGTGCTCAGAGGCCATGGGAATGATGTGTGGTCTTGTGTTCCTGTTGTTGACCACACAGACATCTGAATAACAGGAGGGGTCTCCAGGAACAGGGCAGCAGAAGGCGTGGTCTCAAGTCCACTGTCTGCTCCTCATTCCTAGTTCTTGTTGGTTGAATCACCTAACTGGAGTGCTAAGATTTCATGAATAAGATGGAAAGTGTTAGACCTAGAGTCCTGGTGTCACAAAGATTCTATTACAACACAGTGCCATGAGGAATCAGTGGCCACAATGCTTGATCTCTCTCAATAGTCAATCTCCACTTCTTCCATAATAGTACAGTTGTAAACTGGGCTTGGTAGTGCCCACCTGGAGTCCCAGAACTTGAGAAACAGAGGCTGGAGGTTCTCTACAAGTTGAAGATCACCCTGCTCTACATAGCAAGTTCCCGGCCAGTCAAGGATACTTGTCTAGACCTTTTCTCCAATTATCACCACCACCACCACCACCACCACCACCATCACCACCATCACCACCACCACCACCACCATCATATTAATAAAGCTGTAATCTGGATACACCACTCCTCTCAGTGGGAGTGTATTTCTCAGTCCCGTTGGCTTCAAGAAATGACTATATGACTAAGCTCTAGCCAATGGGACATCAGCTGAAGTGACCTAATTTCAAGTCCTACTCTTAAAAGAATTCCCGACTTCCTGGGTCCTGGAAAGCAGAAAAGCTAATGGGTCACCTCTAGCTACAGAAAAAGACACACACTTCATGAAGCCAAGTGCATATAAGTTGAGATTTAGATGTAAGGAAAAAATGACATTTCTGTTAATAACAGCCACTTTTATTTGGGGTCTTTGTCACATGTGGATAAAAGCAGATCTTCAAGACTGGAGATACACCCCAGCTGGTACACTGCTCACCTAGCATGCACAAGTCCTGGCCTAAGTCCCCATCACTGCATAAACTAAGCTACCACGGTCACCCCCGTAATCCCAACACTTGAGAGATGAAGACATAGGGCCCCGAAGTTAACAGTTATTCTCAGCTACATAGTTATAAAAGGGCAGCCTGGGATCCATGAGACTCTGACTCAGAAATAGAAAAGAAAGAGAGAGTGAGACATTTTCATCTTCATCTCCGTTCCTCATTGACACAAAGAGCATTTTATTGAGCATGTTTTGTATACTTGACAAATAGTAGATGTTGAAGGTAACATAGCAACTGGTTGTTGCCCTTGTGGAGGAGGACACAGCACATCTGAGTCATTCCAATATGATGAAGGCGCATACAAAGTACTCCAGGCCCCAGAGGAAAGTATAACTATGTAAGTTCAACATCCCACTGGCATTCATCTGGACATTTATTGAGCACTTCCCAGTACCAGACACTGTCCTAGACAGTGGGAATTCAATAGTGAAGAAGACACAGAAGATCTGCTCTCAAAGATCTCAAAAACCACACTCACCAAAAGAAATTAACTTCAAAGATCTTGATTGGCTTTATATTCAGCTCTAGACTCAGGCAACACTTCATTGCATAAAACAGTAGAACGTGTTTCTAATGGGGCAAGAAGAAGAGGTGGGTTTTATGTAGGGCTGGGAGGGGAATGCAAACAGATCCAGAAGTTCTTTCCTTGTAAGGCTGGGACAGAGGGGGGTGGAAAACGAACTGTTTGGTTGGTGTCCTTTCCGCACAGACAGAAGCATCATCACTGACATGCAGTTGAAGCAGGCCGCTACTGTACTGCTCTGACTTCTAGGAAGATCAGAGAACAGCTTCATGTGGTTGTAGAAACTTGTGGCCTCAGCATGAGTGACTCCCAGTCACTACTCTTGCTCCTCTTTCCTCAGAGCAGTGGCCACAGAGCAGTCACTGAAGTCAGTCGGAGTCCCAAATCTGACTGTGATAACTGTGTCATCTCCCTGCTGAGAGACATCCAGACATCCTCAGGGAAGAAACCTCATCATCCCTGACGAGAGCTCTCTCCTGACTTCATCTCATGTCCATCAGTACACTTCAGACTCGAGCCACACTGACCTTCAGACCACAGGGCCTTTGCATCACACATGGCTCTGCCCTCTACACAAACCACTATTCCTCCAGTATTTGCATTGCTTCAGTAGGATCCTAAAAGGTCTCCAGGCTTTGCAGGACTGTCTAGTCCAACACAGGTGCTTGTTCCCAGCAAACCCATCATTCCTTAGTTTCCAGACCATGTCACAAATTATTTTAGTTTTAGATACAAAGATGAGTCATTGACATCTTTGTTAATATATATGTCATGTTAAATAAAACTACAGGAAGCCATTGTTTTGGACTGAGTTCCTGTGCCTGGCCCCAACAAACCAGATTGAAAAACAAAATGGAGTCACTCATGCCAACTACATTACCAAACTGAAGAAACTGAGTTTCTGATCTGTCAAGACACCAGGCAATGAAGATTTAATAATGAAATTCCCTGAAAAGGCCAATTTTAGTTGGCATGATAATAACATTCCCTCTTCAATCCTCGTTTATTTAATTTTTTTAAAAAAAAATTTATTTGAGAAAGGAGTTGAGATAGGGTCTCACACTGTAGCTCCACTCTGGCTTTGAACTCACTATGTGTTCCAAACTGGCCTCAAACTCCAGGCAATCCACTTGTCTTCAGCTTCCAGAGTGCTGGGGTTACAGACACCATGCCCAATTATTTTTCTTTTATCTGTTTCCCTGATCTGATTTTTACCGGGAAAGGGACCCTTTGTTCTCTGTTTCTGCCCTCAGGGGGTCTTCCACAAAACCATCCCGGCCCATTCTTATGCTATTTAATGGGAGAAAGGGTTGCCAAATCCTAGAATCTCAAAATAAAACCAATTGAAATCTTTAGAAGAGCAGGGCATGATGGCACACATCTGTGATATCAGCACTCAGGGGGCTGAGGCAGGGGGTTGCTGCTAAGGTGGAAGCCTGCCTGTGATCCATAGAGAAACCTTATTTTGAAAGAAAAGGTCCTTGGAGGAAATCGCTGTAGGTTTGTCCTCCGATGCCTGAAGATGGGAATGGAGGGCATGTCTGACCTGTTTGGACTGGGCTTGAGATCCAGAGCTAGGGTTTCAACAAGATGGAAATTTGGGGAAACCAAGGGTGAGGACTTCTGCTATACTTCAAATATTCTAGGAAGCTTCTGGAAGCCTCTGTCACTCCCATCGAGCCCTCTAGCCCTGGCCTCTGCAGCCCAAGTCTTCCCCGTGGGGCTCCCCTTGCTCTCTGGTGGTACGCCTGCCGCTTCACAACACTTTCGGCCTGGCACCCACCTGGAAGTGGTCCACTGCCTACTCTCCATGGGTGGGGCCTGCTCACCACTCAGCATCTCCCCCTCCCCCTCCTTTCAGCTTCTTAAAGTTTTGACCAAATGTCCAGAAAAGACCTGTTACAAACGACTGAAGTCAGTAGTTGTGCTGGGGGTGTGGGTTAGTGGTAGAGCCCTTGCCTGTCATGTGGTAAGGCTGCAGGTTCGATCTCTAACGCCACCAAAAAGGTAATGTTGTACAGCTATTTCCTCAGAATTGAAACTTCTCCTTCTGGAAGGAGGCCATTAAGACTCAGGGGACCAATGGAGCTAACTGAATTTTATCCTGCCTTTCCACCACCGCTTTTGGAGATAGTGTCTCATGTAGCCAAGGCTGGCCTCAGCTACTACTATGTGGCCAGGGCTGTCCTTGAACCTCCCGCCTTTAATCTCCCTGATGCTGGAATTACAGGTGTGCGGCACAATCAACTCTTGGCTTCTTCTCATTTTATAGCTGATAATATTATAAGCATGTGCCGCAGGTTATCCATTCATCTGTTGCATCAGCCTGGCGGCTACCGTGAGTAGTGTGAAGTGCCCACTTCCTAAATGTGAGGGAAATAAAGGGACGTTCGGGATCCTATACTGATGACTAGACGTTTCCCTGCCTCCACAGGATCCCACGTAGAAGTTACAGTCTCAGGATGATTCAGCTTCCCAGATCTGTGCTCATCTAAGGTCCCGCCCCTACACACAGAAGAGACAAACACAATGGGCCTTGCCCTACCCTACTTGTGTGGCTGGCTAACGAGCTAGGCCCTCACTAGGTGAGTCTCTGTCTGCCCCACGTTCTCTCTAGGAAAACCAGGACACTACCAAGCCTCGCTGAATCTTGGGCTCTTACAAAGACTCAGTTTTCTCGGGGGTCAAATGGGGGGAGGGAGTAGGGGTGACTCACTGTCCTAGGTTACCTGGGATTCCAGGTATGTGTCACCCTGCCAGAACTTAGTTGTTCTCTTTAAAATGGTCTAGTTTATAACAGATAAATTTCATCTCAACCTTTTATTTTTTAAGCCCGTGAATGTGCTTGTTTGTGTGATCGTCACATGAATGTGTAAGGTGGATGCTGAGATTGCCTGCTTGCGGGATAACTGAGCCCAGAGATGCCAAGGGCCTGGCCAGAGCCACACAGCTATATATGAGACTCAAAGGGAGGCTCAAGTTGACCCCAAAGCCTTGTGGTCTCTGAGGCACCAGTCACTGGGCCCAGGAAGTCAGGTCTGAAGAACCTTGGAGTTCTGTTCCTCTGGGGACTGAGGGACAGTGAGGTTGCTAAAGAGTGAAGACGGGGGCGGGGACAAAGTCAAAGCGGAAAGCGTTTGCGCAGTTTCAGTATCCCACCTCAGTGTAAGCGCAACTCAGCCTGAAGCCTTTGGGCGGTCCTCCAGTCCTCCAGCGGGATCAACCTCTCCATCCCTTCTCTCCGAGAGCATCCAAAGACATGGATAAAGGGTGAGGGTAAATAGCAGGCATGCAAAGAGAGTCAGTAGGCCAGCCTTTAGTTCCAGCACTCAGGAGGCAGAGGCAGGCAGATCTCTGAGTTGGAGGCCAGCCTGGTCTACAGAGAGGGTTCTAGGACAGCCAGGACCTCACAGAGGAAATCTGGGGGGGAAAAAACAAAGAAGAAAGAAAGGGAGAAAGGGAGGGAGGGAGGGAGGGAGGGAGGGAGAGAGGGAGGGAGGGAGGGAGGAAGAAAAGAAAGGAAGGAAGAAAGGAAAGGGAAGGGGAGGGGAAGGGAGGGAAGGGGAGGGGAGGGGAGGGGAGGGGAGGGGAAGGGAGGGGAGGGGAGGGGAGGGGAGGGGAGGGGAAGGGAGGGAAGGGGAGGGGAGGGGAGGGGAGGGGAGGGGAGGGAAGGGAAGGGGAGGGAAGGGAAGGGAAGGGAAGAAAGGAAAGACAGTTGGAAAACCCCAGCATACCAGCCCACGGGCCCTCCAATACATAACCATCTCTTCCAT
This sequence comes from Peromyscus californicus insignis, assembly GCF_007827085.1. Taxonomy (NCBI): domain Eukaryota; kingdom Metazoa; phylum Chordata; class Mammalia; order Rodentia; family Cricetidae; genus Peromyscus; species Peromyscus californicus. The sequence continues at coordinate 68,556,363 of NW_026294424.1, forward strand.
TGCTTTGGCTTCGAAGCCCTGACTGACTTGAATGAAAACATGTTTTGAAGGAAGAGCCTGTTCTAGGGCGTGTCTCTGTGGAAGATGTGGAGGTGTCATCATTCAGCTTGAGGCAGGCACTGGTGGGCAGACAGAGACAGAGAAGGATGAGATCGAGGGCGGCAGGGTGACACAGGAGCAGCGTGATGCATTCAACATTTCAAAAGCTTGGCGGCTCCCAGGAGACAGGCTCCAGCAGCGGGAGGCAGAAGACATCCATCCACCCCTGCAGCTTCTGCTCTTCCATGGCATCCCATCTTTCCTTTCAAAGCTTAACACCTCTGGAAGATGTTGCCACCTTAGCGGGGACATGAGACCATGACAGAGAAGCCAGCAAACTGGGCTCCAGGGAGCTCAGCTGCCTAGAGGGTGCTGCTATGTTGCTAAAAAGCATCCCCGGATCCTCACATGCCAGAGCAACTGCACTCAAATGCTGCCACTCCCTTCCTGTCTGGCTGCTGCCTAGGTGAGCACACGTGGAAGCCATTCAGAGCTGTCCTCACCTATTGCCCGCTGAGGACCGAGCCTGTATTTCTAGCCCAGGCATGTGGAGCGCTCATTTCCACTCAGATAAGGAAGGCTGGGCCAAGGGAAGACGCGGAGCAAAAGGTCTCATTCTCTCTAGGCTCCGTAAACTCGGGGTGTCAGAGAAGATGAAAGAGGTCAAAGGGACCAGGGCCAAATGTGCCAGTCCCCCATGCTGGCAGCTTTAGATGAGGATCCGAAGTTGTCTGTGAAGGCTCCGAAGGCCCCGGTCTTGGTGCAGTTCCAACCGGCTCTGAACCTCTAAGAATCCACTCCCCAAGACACGGAGGCAACTGACATCTGGGGAGAAATTGCGTTCAGCTGTGAGATAAAGACATCGTACAGGGGTTTGCTTCAGAGATGTTCCGTGCATCGCCTTTGAAGGGCTTTCTGTGGCCTGGTGTTTTAAATACAGTATTAAATATGAGTAAAATATTTATTGGGGAAAAAAAAAGATAAAAAGAATTGGAATTACGTGGACCAGCAGCAGATGTGCCTGGAAGAAAGGATGATGGGGTGTGTGGAAAGTGGGTCATAAAGGAGGGGAAGGGTCTTTTGGATTCGCTGATGTCCTCCCGTCTGCCTTCCTGTGAGCTCTTTCCCAATCCGTGGTCAAAAGGTCTGGCAGTGGAGGTAAAGGTTCAAACTTCGACTCTGTCCTTACACTGAGTGACAGAGGACAAAGACGGAGCCTCTCTGAGTTTTACTGATCTCCTCAGTGAAAAGCGGATACTGTAATTATGCATTCGATACCAGCTTCAAAGGTTGGGCACCGACCTTGGCCAAGAAAACTGGCTATGTAGTCCAGGGCTCTCCAAGGGCTTTTGCTTGAATTTTTGTTCTTTAAAAATACAAAATACAGCCGGGCGGTGGTGGCGCACGCCTTTAATCCCAGTACTCGGGAGGCAGAGCCAGGCGGATCTCTGTGAGTTCGAGGCCAGCCTGGGCTACCAAGTGAGTCCCAGGAAAGGCGCAAAGCTACACAGAGAAACCCTGTCTCGAAAAACCAAAAAAAAAAACAAAACAAAACAAAAAAAAACAAAATACAAAATACATACATAAGTAAATATATAAATACATAAAAAATAAAAAATACTGCCAGCCTTGGTGCATATGCCAATAAACTCAGTACCCAAGAATGGCTGAGGTCGAAGGATCAGGAGTTCAAGCCCAACCTGGCTACATAGAGAGGCCTTATATAAAAAAAAGAAATGAACTAAAGTAATAAATTACTTCTCTCTAGGAAAGCTGTTTTATGCCTTGAATACCTAAGCACCTGCCTGGGTAGGTCTTTTCAGCCCTTCCTTAGACACTGACTGTTCCCCTACAGAAACAGTTGGCTCCTTCTGAGTCTTTGGGCTGCAGTAGAAAGGTAGCCATGGAGGCAAGCTTGGTGTTCCATACCTGTAGTCCTACCACTGGAGAGGTCATGAGTTCTAGGCCATACTGAGTCCCGATCCTAAAAAGAAAAGCATCCGCAGTGTTGTCCTTGTATTGTCTGTGACAGTTTACAGGCGATTGATTTTCACACAATTCCATGTTTAGTCCCAAATACTGACCTGGGAAAACCTGCTCATGTTTACGTAGAAGTGATAGATTCTGAAACCTCTTGCTAGTTTGTTACTCCCAGCAGGAAGGCACCGTACTACGTATCCTGAGATGAATCACCAGGAACCGCATGGCTGCTCTTTTCTAGGCCCAATTCACCACAGGCTCCACGCTACATTGGCTTACGTAAGTCTCCCCGCACACACCTCCACTCCTAGCATCCCTAGAGGTGTTTAACAGATGAGGAAATGGGCTCTGAGTCAAACTAGGGTCCCAGCCAGTATCATCTGGCTGCAGGGTAGCCATTCCATCCAGACCACAGGGTATCCAAATTTCCTTGCCTGTAATTTCGGAGACCTGCAGCCATGCTTTCGGGAACTTAACCATTTGTCAGGAAGTTCTCGGTAGTTCTAAATCTCAGCAGCTGCACCTTCCGCCTCTCCCTGCACACTCGACACCTCCCAACACCGTTGTGCTTGATCCCACAACGTATTCTTCGCCCTAAACCACTGTGGTTTAGATGTGTCTCCTAAAAAACTGGAAACAAGGAGACAGGGTTCAGTGTGCCTGTGCTCCCTGGAAATGCTGTCTGTACCTATGCTGCATGGAGGGCAGCAGAGCCTGCCAGGGTCTGTGGCTTTGAGCTATGTAGTATATCCACATCTGGTCGTGTGCAGAGAGGGAAGGGGAGAATAGCCCACCAATAGCCAGACTTGGTAAGTCCATCTTAGTGCAGGCCGCCAAGTGACCTCTTCCTGAAATGCCACCATTGTTCAAATTGTTCAGAGAAGCCACTCTCAGACCACAGAGGTCACACCGCCAAAGAAAAGCCCAAAGCTTCCAAGTCACATCTTGCACTCCACACCAGCCTCAGCAGGCTTGGGGGCTTCCCAGGTGTCCTGGGGAGCTCCTACCACAGGGGCACTCCAGTCAGGAACACAGCACAAGCGAAGTCCCTACACAGGACATCTAAAGACCACCCTGAAGGGCAGGTCATCCTGGGAACCCAGATAATCAGTCCAGAGACCCCAGGACTGCTAAGGAGAGAATTGCAGGTTCAATCTGCACCTGAAGGCAACCAGGAGGCTACCCACAGAACCATGCTCCGGAAACCTTGTAATTCTGCAAACCCGGAGGGAACTGGACCCATGGTAGGCCTCGTCCTTTCTCTTAGAGCACAGTTACAGGACATGGGTGAAAATCCTGAGCTCGTGAGGGACGTTAGGCTTGTCACCAAACTGTACGGAGCCTTTCTCATTGGTAAAGTTAACATGGTAACATGAGAGTGGTGTTTCTGCAGAGGGTTAAACAAACTGTTGTATGCAAAGCACTGGCAATAATACTTTCCATTGAAATTAGTGGGCACTGTTATTACTTTTTAATTCGTGTGTGTGTGTGTGTGTGTGTGTGTGTGTGTGTGAAGAGCAGGCACACATGTGCCACAGCACGCAGGTAGAGGCCAGGGGACGACTCTCGGGAGTCAGTTCTCTCTTCTGCCACGCAGTTCCTAGCCATCAAACTCAGACCATCAATCTTGTTGAGGAGTGACTTTCCCCAGCTCGTCTCCACGTTCTGAAATTGTGTTATTGTGATCAAAGCAGCACATTGACTGACATATCACAGAATTAGGGGCTGAGGGTATAGCTCAGTCTGTAGAATGTAAAAAGAAGGGGAAACAGGATTACCAAAGGATTGATAAATTGACCTGGGTTCAATTCCCAGCACCCATATGGCAGCTCACGACTGTCTGTCACTCCAGTTCCAGGGGATCTGACACCCTAACACAGACATGCATGTAGGCCCAAACACCAATGCACATAAAAAATTATACTTTAAAAAAGAGAAACAAGAAAAAAGAAAGGAAGAAAGGGAGAATGAACACGACTTGGCTCTAGGTTCGATTTGAAAATCTTAGGTGATCCTGTGGGACTCAAGATGCTGGGAGTCCTCCTACTGGGTCGGCTTGGGCTGGGGTGCAGCTCAGGATGCTGGAGAACATGCTTAATATATGCCAGGCCAGCTCGAAACAAAAAAACAAAAGCAGCAAAGGTTCCATTTTTTTAAAGATTTTTGTTTTTTATTTGCCTGTGTCTGGGGGTGGGGGCAGTCCCTGTGGAAGCCAGAAAGGGGCATTGAATCTCCTGGAGCTGGAGTTACAGACAGTTGTTAGACACCTAATGTGGGTTCTGGAAAGCAATTGATATCCTTTGGAAGAGGAAGAGCAGCAAGCACTCTTCATCAGTGGGCCACTTCACCAGCCCCAAAGATTTTAAAAAGCTACTAGTGAACAAGAGACATAAAAAAAAAAAAAAATCCAAACATTCTTCTTTTCAAAACAAGAGATAAGCATTTATTAAGCACCTACTATTTGCAAATGCATTGGTCATGCTCTCTTTAGAGACATTAGAGATTTTGGAGGCACACATTCCCTTGGAAATTTGAGCATTGTATTAACCCTTTAATGGAGGAATCAAGAGCGGGATCCCATTTGGGGGTGCTACTGCTCCTGGACTCCAGTTTCGGTGTATCCATCTAGGCTGTAACAGCAAAGCAGCCTGGGTATGAGCCACAAACATCATCTGGCTTGGCAGCCACACCCTCCCCCACTTAGGACCGCTTTCTAGCAGTGACCAAAGGCTTCTGATAAAGGGGGAGCTGCCCAACTATTAGACCTGCAGAGCTCCCAGGTAGATTTCCACAGGCAGAGGAGAGAGAGCGAGCCTGTTTTGTCTGTGTGGGAGAGAGCAAATGTAGCAAAGTGAAACATGAATCCAGCATCACAGCGGCGCCGGCTCCTCGTCGAGCCAGCTCTGAAGGGTCCTGGTGATGACTCTGTCTCGGCAGTTTGACCCCTCCCTACCTGGGAGCCTCTGCTCTTCCACCCTGGGCGGAATGGAAGGCAGAGGGGGTTTAGAAACCGAGACATTCAGCGCCACCTCCGCGGAACCAGTCTTCTTTTCTACATCTGCCTCTTCTCTCTTTGGTTTTTGATGATCTCATCCTGGGGTTTGTTCCCGCCATTCCTCTGTTACTAGGTAGCTGGTGAGCCGGGTCATCCTGGAGGCTCGTCCGTCTCTCCACCCTTCTTCCACATGGTCAGGGGCCTTCCTTAATGACCGCCCTTGAGAATCACCTGCCTGCTGCTTCACAAGACAGCCGGCGTTTGCTTTGTGCTCCCTGGAGTTGTGTTTCAAAACCTTAAACTGTCCCCTCGTCTGCAGACTTCCATCTCTTTACGTTACTAGGACACCCATCCCTTCTTAGCGAGCCCTGGCTTTTCAGTGGGTGTCTGTGGATACAGTCCTTGGGAGTGGCTCTCACACCACAGGCTTGCAGCTTCGCCTGACAGATCAAAGGACATTTCCCCCGATCCTGTTCAGCCATTATAAGCCGGGCGTTCACAGAACCACCCGGGGCACAGCTAGATGGCGCTCACGCCCACGCATTTCTGAGGAACGATGTGCCAAGAAAGATGTTTTCCATTAGTCTCCCATCTTGAGCTTACAGACTTGGGGGGAGGGGGGCTCGAGCACGTGAAATAGCTGCAAAGAAACCGCAATGCGTGCGTTTTCTAAACAAACTGATGTTTTAGTGGGCACAGCACGTTAGATGCAGTTCTAAGTCCCCAACAGTACCCCACCCCCTACCCCAGACAGGTACTAAAAAAAAAAAAAAAAAGCACTAACAGACTTGGTAAATTTGCCTAGGGCACAGGCAGAAGTCAACTCAGGCATCTTGTACCAAAACCACACTTAATAACAATGGACTGGTTGGAGGACAGGACCAAGAGAAGACACTGAAATGGACAGCTGGGATGAGGGTGTTGAGAAAGTATAATGCTGACCATCTCCACACATCTTTGTACTGCCTAAAATGATTTCACAGGCATAAACTACCAGGTGCATTTTGAATATTCAATCATTTTTTTCTAGGGGCACTAACTAAAGCTCTCGGTGGGAGAGTACTGGCCTGTACATGCAAGGCTCTTGTGTTCAAGCCCCTACACCATAAAACATTACAGTAATAATAGTTGTAATAGCTGGGTGTGGCAGTGAGCATTTGTAATCCCATCACACAAGAGTCAGGAGAATCAAGAGTTCAAGGTCAGCCTGGGCTACGCAGGGAGACAGTATCTCAAAACAATAATAGCAATAATTTTTATGAGACGGAGTGCATAGAACAAAGCGCAACGATGATCAAGGCTGGATTTGGCACACATGGGTCTCGAACTTTATATATGGGGGGGGGCGCTAAGAAAAAGACCTTAAAATAGCAATGTGAGAGTACAAAATCAAGCACGAACACAAAGTGTTTGGTGTTCTTTTCTGAAACAGAATGTTTCCCAGGTTGTCCTCAAACTCCTGGGCGACAATGGGTCTCTTGCCCCAGCTCCCTAGGAACCAGTGACAGTTAGCTGTATGTCACTGGACCCAGCTAGTAGATATTGTTTAGATTGAAAATGAAATCACAACAAATTACACCTTTTTAAAAATGTGGCAAATACCAAAGACATAAGATCCTGGAAATTTACATACTTACACCTGTGTTGTCCTATTTTCCCTATTTTATTTATTTATTTATTTATTGCTGCATAACTTTCGTTTGGTCATTTCTTCAATTTCATAATATAATTCTCATGGAGAGAAAAGAAAGCAATCTAAACATGTTTTTAAATGCCATGATACGAAAGCAATACAATAGTAAAGAAAATGATGTTATATAGGATTGAACTGTATAATTGTTCGGTGGAATTGCTCTTACTCTATCGATAGTAGCGTGCAGATGGGTATTTTGTCACATTCACTTACTTTGAATGTCAGTTTTTCCGGTATCACCAGATTCCATCAGGAGAAGGTGTATCAGATACACTGAGATTGATTCAGTACGTGAGAAGACATAACAAAGCAGTCTGGCATGTCAAAGAACACTACTTCACAGTTAACGGAATTGTTCTGGCTGTGGGCTCCACAAACACAAGGATTCTAGTCAATTCTATTTTTGCTTTGATTCCCATTTTTAAAGTACCACGGTGTGGTGTGTGGTGGTTGTGTACATTTACATGTTAAACAAACTAGGCCAGACTCAGAAAGACAAATATCATTTTCCCCTCATGTGCAGAATTTGCATTAAAAACAAAAAGAAGGAAAGGCATGAAAGTAGGAAGGGGGAAGAGGAGGTGAGCAGTAGGAGGAGAAAGTGAAGTGTATTCATGTAGGAAATGTCATAATGAATCCATTCTCTTATCCAATTAGTATATGCTAATAAAAGAAACTAAAAGTAATCATTTTATGCATTGAAATAGTGGATATTTTTTCAGAGATAATTTCTGTCTTGACATCAATGAGAGCTAAATAATCCACTCACAATTTCATGCAGTTGATGTATGAAAGAACAGCCATCGTTTTAACTCTTGTTTCCACCCCATTACCTGCCACTTCCAGAGTCAAGCTTTGTGAGACATACTGGACCCATAATAGGAGCCAGGATGCCACCGAGGATGCTGCTGAGGCCGTTTCTACCCTAAAAAGACTAGCAACTTATTTAGTATGAATGAAAGTAAGTGTGGACCGCATATGAAGAGCCTGCAGATCCCAAATAAATGAATCTTGGATTCCGCTCCTACTGGCTCCCCTGAAGGCCTCCTCGCCGCCTCTCCATCATCCCATGCCTCCTTAGGGGAAATACTAGAAAGGAACCCAGTGGGAAGAGACAATATCCCTACCCTATCTCAGGTAAAACCTAACTTCCAATGTTGCTAAAGGCTTATAGGTTAGGTGACCACTTATAAAGCCTCTTTCAGAACCTTAGACGCTGCCCTTACCGCTAACGAGTTCTGTCCTTCACTCTTCTTTACTGGAGTGCTCTGGCTGCAGTAAAGATGATCACTGCATGGTAGTGCCCATTCAAGCTCCTTATAGGAGACGGCACTGCGCTGCACCCTGAGGCATTGGAGGATCTAGTACGCAGAGATGTGGGAAGGGCCAAAGCCACTGCGTTTCTGCTGTCTGCCAAAAAGTAGACACGCATGCATGTAGATGCTGAATGTGTTCTCTTGCCAACAAAAACATTTCTACATCCCCAGCTTAGCTACTACTTCATGTGAGCCAATTGCAAGGCGTTTGCACATCACTAAAGAATGAGAAGGGGACTTTCTCCCCAGCCCCTTCCGCACAGCCCAATCAGCACAAAGTCTCTCCCAAGCCAGGACAGAGCAGAGCCACAGGCATGTGGAGCACATGTGTGCACTGCCTGCTTCCTTGCAACCTGAAGATCCAAGAATCGGGCACAAAGGCAGGGGGGTCAAGAAGTGGTCTGAAACTCAGTTATCTAGTAGACCAGGAAGTATAGCCCGGAGATAGCCTGCTCATCTGGTTGAACGGAGGAAGACCCACGTTCCATTCTCAACCCCTTTTTCTGTTGTAGCATTGAGAAGGAAATCTCTGCCAGAGGGAGCAGCCGCCCCCCATCTGGAAGCCTTAAAGTTGATCTTGGCTGTGTTCTTTTGCTGGTGTCTGACAAGCTACATTTGACCCTCAGTGTTCTGGAGTATCAGAGAAAGTCTCCCCTCCAGTGAGAGTGCTCTTAGAGGCTGCTTAAGGAACCCCAAGGTCAGAGCTGTGTCATGGACAACAGCCCTGGCCCATCATGAGTAGCAGCAATGTGTAAAGTCACTTTAGTCCTTCAGAATTCGTCAAGAACATTCTTCGAGCTAAAATAATGAGGAAGGTTGAGTTCCCAAATGACTTCTTTCCTTCCAGACCATGAATGTGACTGCTTCCTGTAACTTTGTATCTAAGCTGTTTGTAATCTATTGTTTACCCAAATTCCACATCAACCCTAGAACTCAGCCATACTAGTTCTAGGTGATTGGATGCGTTGGAGACGACTCCTGCCCACACTTGTCACTGGGCTGGCCTCCTGCTGAAGAAACAGTTGTGTGGGGCCTGAGCAGGACCCAGGGGGTGTGCAGGTGGAGAAAGGTGCACAAGGAGCGTTAACCCTGGCCAGACTGAATCCCTCGCTGGCTGTGGGGTGAAGGTTTAGCCACTGGACAGTTTCCCGAATCTTAACTGTTGCAGCGACACCACTAATTGACTAGCTCCTGCTCTCCTTTTGGGATACTCACAGGACCCGTGTTGGATCACGGCCCGCCCAGAGCTGGGGATGAAACTTGATGTTAAAGAATTTTTCTGTCATGTATGAGATCCTGCGTTGTGCCACATCATGCTGCTCTATAAAGAGTGGGATCCTAAATCCCACCGTAATCTCTCTCCACTTTGACCCTCTTCTCTGAAAAACAAAAGAAGGACATGATCCCACACTTCCTTGAGGAATTCATATTTTCATACTCTCCAGAGACAAGCTATATCTCTGCTCTCGGAATAGGTGAAGAGTTCTCAGCTAGGACTTGTTACAGTAACAAGTTCAAATAGAACGGAAAAGTTGTTACCAACCAAGTTCTCTATGAAAAGCTCCTGTTCTTTTAAATGGCTTTTATTAAAACGGCTTGAGCTTCTCCAGGGTGAGAGAAACAGACAGACAGAAAGAGAAAGACGCGCACACACACACACACACACACACACACACACACACACACACATACACACACATACACACACACACACACACACACACACACACATACACACACACACATGGGGTGGGGAGGGAGGGAGAGGGAGAGACAGAGCAGAGAGACAGAGAGAGAGACAGAGAGAGAGAGAGAGAGAGAGAGAGAGAGAGAGAGAGAGAGAGAGAGAGAAATTGTTTCATAATTCTTTTCTTCTTTTCAAGCTGGCCTAATTCAAATTGTGTCAAGTAAAACTCAACACTGGAGACTGGAGAAACAGCTCAGCAGTTAAGAGCTGGCTGTTCTTGCAGAGAGAACCCAAGTTCTTGCCAGCCACCACACCCTGCCAGATGTAATGGCTTTAGACACTGTGGTTGATATATTGTGCACCCCAATAAAATTATCTGGGGGTCAGAAAACAGAACAGCCACTGTATTAAACATAGGTTTAGGCAGTGGTAGCACATGACTTTAATCTTGGCATTCTGGAGGCAGAGATCTGTCTGGATCTCTGTGAGTTCAAAGCCATACTGGAAACAGCCAGGCATGGTGACACAGGCCTTTAATTCCAGGAAGTGATGGCAGGGAGCAAAAAGGTATATAAGGCATGAGGACCAGGAACTAGAGCCTTTTTTAAGCTTTTAGCTTTTAGCGGCAGTCCAGCTGAGATTCATTCAGATGAGGACACAGAGGCTTCCGGTTTGAGGAAACAGGATCAGCTGAGAAGTTGGCAAGGTGAGGTTGGATGTGGCTTGTTCTGTTTCTCTGATCATTCAGAGTTCACCCCAATACCTGGCTCCCAGTTATTTCATTTATAAGACCGTCTAGCAATTCGTGTTACAAGACACTATCTCAAATGTGTCATGGTTGACTGTACCAACACAGGCCTTCCTCTTGTAGTATAACAGGAGACGTGCTTGCTGAAGCACTCTGATAAGTGCGTTCCCTATTTACACTGATTAATCCTCACAAACCTCCATGAGATGGTTTCTGTTTTGCAGATGAAGAAACAGGCTGAGAGGTTCTTTCATTTGTCCAAGGTTCCAGAGTTGAGTGGCAAATCAAATGCATAAGTCCCACTTCAATTCTTTTCTGTTTTTTTTTTTTTTTTTTTTGGTTTTTCGAGACAGGGTTTCTCTGTGTAGCTTTGCGCCTTTCCTGGAACTTGCTTTGGAGACCAGGCTGGCCTCGAACTCACAGAGATCCGCCTGGCTCTGCCTCCCGAGTGCTGGGATTAAAGGCGTGCGCCACCACCGCCCGGCTCTGTTTATTTTTTTAACAGAATTAAATTATTTGTATTTTTTAATTAAACTAAAACAGAATTGATTATGTGTATGTGTGGGGGAGGTATACATGCCTGTGGGGATTCTCAAAGAGGCCAGAGACCCTCTCGAACTGGAGTTACAGGAGGATGTGAGCTGCCTGACATGGATACTGGGAACCAAATTTGGGTCCTCCCTTAACCATTGAGCCATCTCCCCAGCCTCTCACTCCCAATTCTTAATTTTGCTACCCTAGGAAGCAACTGAAATTTCAAAGACACAATTACCACTCTTTTTTCGAGACAGGGTTTCTCTGTGTACTTTTGGAGCCTTTCCTGGAACTCACTCTGTAGCCCAGGCTGGCCTCGAACTCACAGAGATCCGCCTGGCTCTGCCTCCCGAGTTCTGGGATTAAAGGCGTGCACCACCACCGCCTGGCTTACCACTCTTTAAGCACATGTATAAAACTCCACTGACCTGCAGAATAAAGCATTTCCCTGCTGGCCCTCCTCAAACCCTACCAGGACTCACCAGGGGACAGCAGCAATGTCCTAGAGATCTTCACAGGGACACACAGACCCTCTAGCTAACTCAGTCTACCTGAACAGGAATTTTCCGGAACCTGTCAAATTTTGATAAATTTATTGTGCATTTATTATTATCCTGGGTTCCCAAAGACACCCTCCAAAAACTCCCATTTCCTAGCTGGACTAGTTTGGTACTAACTCATCTACTTATCGAATGACATAACTTAAACTCTCTATCTGGTAGACGTCCTGCCGACTTTTTTCTCTGCTTTGGATAAAGTGGTGGGCATGAGTCTTGAGGTCTTTGTACAGGACACAGAAGGCCTGGTTCCCCAGAAGTGTTATGAAGAGCTAAAGAAACGCTCTGCAGACTTGGATGATGTCCAAGATCTTAACACAGATCTCCTCCTCTTGTTCTTGGGATGCCATCGTCTAAGAGGAGCTTAGGAATGTGTTAATAATTCTCTAGAGAAATCGGCCAGGATTACCTACTCATGCCTAATGAAGCTGTCATCCTCTGTTCCTCCCCGCTGTTCACTAAAGTCTCCCAAAGACTGGCTCATGAAGATGGATAGCGCTGTAAGCAGCACCCCAAAATTGGCACACCGTCAACCTAAGCAGACGCCAGCTTGTTCTGCATGCTACTCCACTTTTCATTATACTTCACAATAACGTGTTATTAAATGAAAATGAACTTGCCATTAAGGACCAGATACTACTTAATAAACATTCAGCAATGTCCCATGATTTAATTTTTAGTTTTTTGTTTTGTTTTTTTGTTTTTGTTTTGGGTTTTTTGTTTGTTTGGTTTTTGGTTTTTTGCTTTTATAGCTAGTACAGCAGCCATCTGAGTACATGTCACTCTGAATTAGATGGGATGGATTTTCTAGAACAGTCCTAAGTGGAATATATTCAGTAACACTTGATGTGTTTTAAAGTTCAATTTGAAAAATTCTGACTTTGAATTTATCTTTTGAAATTATCAATAAAATTAGGGACTGGGGATAGAGTGTCATTGGGAGACTGCCTAGCCAGCATGCAGGAGGACCTGAGGCAATCTCCAGCGCCACACGAATATTTATGCCAAATAAATGGGTGGTGGTACACACTGGTAATCCCAACACTCAGGAGGAGGAGGCAGCAGGAGGATTGGAAGTTCAAGGTCATCTTTGATACACAGTGAGTCTGAGGAAATTAGGTAAAATTGGAGTAGCCCCTCTCCTTTCCATAAGCTGAAGAATGAAATGAAATGGAAATTAAAGAGAGACTTGGGGTTGGTTTTTGCTATTCGTTTGTTGTTAGAGATTTGTTTTGCTTTTATTTATGTGTGTGTGCACCTATGTGTACAGGTGCCCTTGGAGGCCAGGAGGGGGCGCTGGATCCCCTATTTGGTGCTACAGGTGATTATGAGCTGTCTAATACAGGTGCTGGGAAGTGAATTCCAGTCCTCTGCAAGAGCAACAAGTGTTGACTGCTGAATCCTCTCACCAGCCCCCACTGGTTTATCTTTGTTTCAGTTTTTGAAAATGCATTCCTTTTTGATGTGTATGGGTGTTTTGCCTGCATGTCTGTCTGTGCACCGTGTGCATGCCTGGTGCTCTCAGAGACCAGATGTGCCAGATTCCCTGAGACTGCAGTTATAGAGGGTTGTGAGCTGCCATGTGGATGCTCGGAAATTGAATCTGGGTCCTCTGCAAGAACAGCCAGTGCTCTTTACCAACGAGCTTTCTCTCTGAGACATGGTCTTGCTGAGAAGCCAGCTCAGGCTGGTCTCAAACTCACAACCCACTTGCCTGGAATTACAGGTATGTGATACCCAACTCAACTGCTCTAGCGATTACTGATAATTCAAAATATCCCTCACTACAGTCTCTTGCTGTGGATATCGCTCTGTATAAATAAAATACTGATTGGCCAGTAGCCAGGCAGGAAGTATAGGTGGGACAAGCAGAGAAGAGAATTCTGGGAACAGGAAGGCTGAGTCAGAGAGACGCTGCCAGCCGCCGCCATGACAAGCGAGATGTAAGGTACCGGTAAGCCACAAGCCACATGGCAACTTATAGACTAATAGAAATGGGTTAATTTAAGATATAAGAACAGCTAGCAAGAAGCCTGCCACGGCCATACAGTTTGTAAATAATATAAGTCTCTGTGTGTTTACTTGGTTGGGTCCGAGCGGCTGCGGGACTGGCGGGTGAGAGATTTGTCCTGACCTTGGGCCAGGCAGGACCAGGAAAACTATAGCAACAGTCTCTTCATCTCCTTCTGTTTTCTTTTTGGAATAAAATAAAATAAAATATAAAATGAAGCCAGAAAACATACAGAAGAACATTTGTTACTATTAACCAAGACAGACATTGTAACATGGTTGCCTCTGCCTCAGATTGAGACGTAATAGAACAGATGGATGTCAAGTCTCTTATGGGTCCCCAGCCCACTCCACTCCGCCCACCCAGGGCTCGCCACCGACATGAATTTAACATGGAGAGTTCCAGGATACATTTTAAGACTGCTTCATCTGTTATTGTCTATAAATAATGTCTGGGTTTTCAGTCTTTTCGAGTCACTTACTACTCTCACAGATGAATTTAGAATCATCTTGTCCAAATCCCTGTAGAGTCCTTCCTCAGATTTTTATTGGAGATGCATTAAAGGAATGTATTACTTTGGGGAGAACTGACATCTTTATATTATTTGGTTTTCCCTCCAGGGACAAAGTATGTTTTTCATTTATGCAGGCTTTCATTATAGTGCATCCCTTTGTAAAATATTGTTACTTCTTTCTTGTAGATCCAGCACAAATTTTACTGTTATCTCTAGATAATTTATAGTTTGTGTTGATGTTGAAAAGAGGATTTCACTTTTGTATTGTATTATGATTTCTTTTGTTGTTATCATTACTTTTTTTGTTTAGCTTTTGAAACAAGTCTCATGTAGCATAGGCTAGCCTCAATGTCAATATGTAGCAGAGGATGGCCTTGAACTCCTGATCTTTCTGCCACTTCCCCAGTGTTAGGATCACAGATAAGCACTGCTATACCCAGCTCTACATTATAACTTGTGAGTCATTATTATTGATGTGCTAAAAAGACAGAAAAATTTAAAATACATATTCTGCATTTGGTCATATCACTAGATTCTTTCTATGTCTAAAATGAAAATTTTTCAATTGATTCCTTTCTGTTTTCTCTGTCTCTCTCAGTTTTATGAGACTGGGTTCCTCTGTGTAACAGCCCTGGCTGTCCTGGAACTCGCTCTGTAGCCGAGGCTAGCCTCTAACTCACAGAGATCTTTCCTATCAGGCCTCAGTTTTCTCATCTATAGAATGGGAAAACAGGGTTGGGCGGTGGTAGCACACACCTTTAATCTCAGCACTCGGGTGGCGGAGGCAGGTGGATCTCTGTGAGTTCAAGGCCAGCCTGGTCTACAGAGCGAGTTCCAGGACAGGCTCCAAAGCTACACAGAGAAACCCTCTCTCAGAAAGAAAGAAAGAAAGAAAGAAAGAAAGAAAGAAAGAAAGAAAGAAAGAAAGAAAGAAAGAAAGAAAGAAAGAAAGAAAGAAAGAAAGAAAGAAAGGAAGAAAGGAAGAAAGGAAGGAGAGAGAGAGAGAAGAACGGGAAAACAGATTATATTGACTTCATGGCATTGTTATAAGTAATGATGATTAGGTTGTATTATAAGTAAAGTGCTGTTTTTAGTACATCATGAATATTTGATAGGGAGTAACCATTGTTTTTAAGACTTTAGCCATGATATGTGCATGGTAGAGTATGTATGCCTGTAATCCAAGAAGTTGGGAGGCAGAGGCAGGCGGATCAAGGATTCAAGGTCCTTCTCAGTGCAAGAAACCCTGTCTCAAGAAAACAAAGCAGGAAGGGCTGGAGAGATGGCTTGGCCATTAAGAATGATGGCTGCTTTTCCAGAGGACCCAGGTTCAATTGCCAACACCCACATGGTAACTCACAGCTATTTGCAACTCCCGTTCCAAGGGATCCAAGCCACCTTTTGATGAGTGCATGCACATGGTATGCAGACATACATGCAGGTAAAACACTCCTACACACAGAATAACAAAGAAAACATGAAACAGACAAACAACCCTGACATTGCCAAGGCACTTGCCACACAAACCAGATGACCTAGAGCACTGGAATTACAGGCATGAGCCACCAGGCCTGACTTCAGCCTGGGCCTTTTTATTTATTTATTTGTTTGTTTGTTTGTTTTTCTGAGACAGCTTTTCTCTGTGTAGTTTTGGTGCCTGTCCTGGATCTCGCTCTGTAGCCCAGGCTGGCCTCGAACTCACAGAGATCCACGTGACTGCCTCTCCAGTGCTGGGATTAAAGGCATGCGCCGCCGCCCCCGCCTCCGCCGCCGCTGCCACCACCGCCACCACCACCACCACCTGGCAGGTTTTTAACTGTCTTTAGTCCTGTCCAGTTATTAGATGTGTCTGACTTTGTAAAACTAAGTAAATAATGTTTTCATTAAGATAGGGCTGGGTGTAGTGGTGCACACCTTCAATCCTGGCACTCAGAGGCAGAGGCAGGTGGATCCCTGTGAGTTTGAGGTCAGCCAGAGCTGCAAAGTGAGATCCTGTCTCCAAAAAAAAGCAGATTGATTTAGTCTTTATTGGTGGAAATATTAGGGCCACTCCACGTAGTTAAAAGGGAGGTTTATTTTGTAGGGTAACTTACAAGTGAAGGGACAGGTTACATGGTCCAGGAAAGACGTAGTACAGTCTGGCGGTGTTCTGGAAAACTCTGCTGGGTCTACCTCCAGAGTCCAGGGTCCAGGAACCAAGAGAGCCGGCACATCCAGATCTCGGATCTTCAGGGTTCTGTCTCGGCCCTGCCTCGTAGCCGTGACAGTTACCAGAAGCCTCAATGGAAGTAGTACTTCCAGGTCAAAGCTGGAACAGTTACCCACTACAAGTCTTAACAACACAAATCGATTTTTAGGAATAATCTTATCTTTTTTTTTTTTTTTCAAATTGCACATGTGTGGATGTTAGAAGACAACTTGCAAGAGTCAGTTTTCTCCTTCGGCCATGTGGGTCCTGGGATTCGAACTCAGGTCATTGGGCTTGGCAGTAAGCACCTTCACCTACTGACTCATCATCCCAATCCCTTTATTCTTTCCCTTTATCAGGAAGAAATACATTGTCTCTTCCAGCTCTAACACTCTATGACTACCATCGATCCAGAAAAAAAAATGTAAACTCCCATTATGAAAATCACCATCCAGCCATTCAGAGCCGGTTCCAGACCTAAAGCTAGCAGGACCAGGTCTCTCCCTTGGGGTAGTCCATTCGGCAGGGAGTTCTGTGGTGGGCAGGGAATCCAGGCGCTCCACAGAGAAGACATAACCCCGTGGAGCCTCATGTAAACAATGAGGCTAGGGATGGCATTGGGGTGGGTCCTCACGTTAGGGATAGGTAACAGCAGCCCTATTCAACACCATTAGGAAGTTGCTGAGCTGGCAAATCGAAAGGTTACAAAGCCTGCAGCTGCCACAGATCAAGCCAACCTTGAGGTCAGAAGACTGGAAAATTAGGGTGGGCCCATGGAGAATTCTGAGAGCAGAGGTCAGCCACAAGCCCGGGGTAGAAGTCAGAATGACTAGCCTGAGGCTAAGGAACCTACCATTCCTAAAGCTCTGGTGGGAAGGTGGACGCCTGAAAGCCTCCTCAGTGAAGAGACCGGGAAGGAGGGTCCAGTTGTTTAGGGCCGAGCTCCTCACCCGCTTGCCCTGGCTGCTCAGGCTCACCTTAAACTCCAGCACCCAGGGCTGGGGGCCTTGCCCTGTGTGAGAGGAAACTCAGAAATAGTTGTTGCCTCAAACTGACCTCAGTGAGTTAAAACCCCAGGGGTCATCACACAGAATAAACCTAGTCTCTGAACAGATGTTTCCCCGCCCCCAGGATACGCAGGAAGTGTCTCCAGAAGTGAGCAGAAGGGCGGTCTCCACAGGAGCAGCTCTGACTTAGTCAGATGGTGAACAGGGATGGAGAACTCGGACACGGATGCCTCCATGACTTGCTCTTCCCAGGCTGGCTGCTTTCCAAAATACCCGGTCAGCTCAATATGCTACCCTCACCACTCCCGATCTCTAACTGGCCCCTTCTAGCACAGAAGCTGACAAAACCCACCACGAGGTATGAAGACTGCCATCATACTTTGTCTCCCTTCCCAGACACTTTAGTCTTTTATAGGCAGAACAATGATGAGTTTGGGTCCTCAAGGAAACGCTGTGGAATAGTCACAGGGTAGTGGGATCTTACCTGAGGGGTGGCCAATTGGTCCTCAGTGTTTCCAAATTCCGTATTTTCAAACTCACTCGTACTAGTTTTTTTGTTTTGTTCTGTTGCTCTTGCTGCTGTGTCAAAACACCTGACAGACACAATGCAAGGAAGGAAGGGTGTATCGTGGCCCACACTTTGAGGGTAGAGTCCATCATGGCAGGGAAGGCATGCTGTCAGGAGCGTGAGGCAGCTGGTCATGTTGCATTCCCAGGCAGGGAGCAGAGAGAGATGAACACTGGTGTTCAGGGGTCGTCCTCCTTTTTATTCAGTCCAGGACCCCAGTCCATGGAACAGTGTCACCCAATTCAGGGTGGGTCTTTCCTCCTCAGTTGCCTTTCTGGAAATATCTTTATAGATACACCCAGAGTTACATTTCCATGGTGATTCCAAGTCTACTCAGTTGTCAATAAAGATGAACCACCAGAAATACTGAGTAAAATGTAACTCTGAACCCAACGCCTAGCAAGGACTTCATGGTTGTGCAAAGACCTACACAGAGTAGGTGTTTTTTGGTTTTTTTGGTTTTTTTTTATTCAACCAATGGGCACTCTTTTAACAGAGGCTGAGTAAGGGACACTCTTGCACCTCAGTTTCCTCTCCCATCCTCTGAACAAGCATCCTTTCTGCTGTCTAGACAGCGTCAGATCTTTACATTTCTGTGTTCTTCCTGCTTAACTGGCTCCCAGCCAGGCACAGGGCCACATCCACCTTTGATACCCGCAATCCAGAGGCAGAGGCAGATCACAAGAGCCAGGCCGGGATACATGGTGTGACCTTGTCTCAAAATAGTAACAATAATTAATAATAAAAATCAACAAAAATTAAAAATTAATGATTACTAATTAATAAGATAAAATGCACCACGGGCAGCACTCTAGTCCCACAAATCAGTGAGTCACAATATATATTAAATGTGTGTTTAAATAGAAACCCATCTAAAGTAAGATTATGTTCTGATTGGTGGATGAGAACTGTGACCAGAGGTGGGTGGGAAGTATTCCCAGGGTTCCCCGGGAGTGAATGTTGAGTTCTTCTTGTGCCTCTACAGCATGTGACTACCTGAATAATGGGAATTGACTGTCCAGGGCCTGTATCCAGATACTGACTCGTTCTAACACTATCCCTAGGAAATGTTGCAGGGGCCTATTGACTGTTGCAAAGAAAAATAAAAATCTCTGGAAACATTTTCAGGATCTTTATTTCATTTTTATAGGCACAGTCCCAGTTCTGCTTGACAAGTTCTGAATGTGATGGTCCACTTAGGACCGGATGTTCTGTTGCAGAAACAGATAAAAGGCAGCTGTGCAGCAATACTACCTCGCTGTTCTTACGGCACATCTCACTGTGGATTTCCTACGCGGCCGCCTACGCAGGAAGCCAGGGCAGAGGTGAGTGGACAGAGGTTCACGGAGGGGTCGTCAGCCCCACTCCAGTAGATTGCAGGGAGTTCACCAGGTCCTAGCAGAGCGAAACTTTTCTTTGGCATTTAGTGTGGACTTTTTCTGTCTCTGTTGTGAAACCATCAGACTGGACTTGGGACCTAACACCACAGTGACAAGTTTCGATTCAACAGCAGCAGGCGATGGAGGTGGGTGCCAGGCAAAGGCTCCTGCTGACTGAGTGGACGCAGCCGGGACACAAAGCCTGGGTGATGTGTAGACCTCTTCTCAAACTTCTCTTGCTGTGAGGATTTGCAGTCAAATGTTAGCGGATATACCGAGGCTTCAGTCACCTGAAATCTTTCCTCATGGCTATGGGCTATAGGCTGTAATGACTTCTAGGAAGCCATTCCAAGCCACAATGTCAGTCCCTTTAAGCTGGATTTTTCTTTTCAGTTCAGTTGAGGTAAATTTCTTTCCTTTGTGCTTAAATTTACGGGATAAATAACTGTTTTGTTCCCCAGGCTCTTAAATGCCACATGTTCTGAAGGCCACATCCCAGACACTCCTCTCTTAGAGAAAAGAGTTTCAAGGCCAGTCAGCTAGGCCTTCCTGTGGGGTGGAGGGGGAGCTTGCTGCCTGCCTCCCTCAGGGCCTCCCAAGCATCCTTCACATCCAGTTAGAGTGTTGGTGGCCATTCCCGGGAGGAATTCACAACTGGGGACCAGACCCGTGTCACACGCCTTCCGGTTTCCTACTTGCAGACACCCTTTCTCACACAGGGGTCAAGAGTGGGGCCTCACAAATGAGCGTTTGAGATGAGCCGTTAGAAATGTTTTCTTAGCAAGTCTTTTCTCTCCCCTGAGACTGAGAGAGTTTGGTCCCCAGACCTTTCAATCCTTCAGCAGATGTCATAAACCACAGCTATGTCCCATATTAAAGGACACAGAAGTGACTAACACTGTCCATTGGCCTCAGCTGGCCTGGGCAGTCTGCCAGGGCGGGGGAGGGGGGAGGAGAGGGGGAGGACTCTGCCTCCAGCCCTGAGAGCCTGGGAGAGCATAGAGGTCCTTCCTGGCTTGTATCCCCAACTAGTGCTCAGAGCAGGCAGAGGATCCAGGCACAGCCTTGTGCTGGACTCCAAAACCGACTAGTGGAGGTACATGTAGAATTAACACAGTCCGGGTTTTCTTCTTTTCAAGTTACTAATTGTTTCGCAAACATTTTCGGCATATATGCAAGTGTGCGCGCGCGTGTGTGTGTGTGTGTGTGTGTGTGTGTGTGTGTGTGTGTGTGTGTGTAAGAGTAGGGGGTTGGGACTTTGCAAGAAGGTATATGGATGAGGCTGGGTGCTCAGCTAAACAAGTGGGGAGCTTCCTGTCATCTCCCAGCCAGACCCTCCCTGCAGCATGCTCCAGGTCAGTGATGGACAGGCAGAGACGGCAAAGAGCAATGAAGGCCTGAGGAGAAACCACTCAGCGCGTTCCAGGGCCTTCTCTCCACGATCACCAGCCTTGCTGCACACTTGCCAATATTCCCAGTACAGCCCAGCCGTGCAGGGTTCGAGCCTCTTGGATCACACAGGGGTCCACAGGTGCGGCCAGATGGTACGGAATGGGCACAGTCTGGGGTGGCATCCCCAGCACTGAGAGGCCCTCCTCTCTGCTGCATCCTGCTCAGGCTTCTGCCACCTGACACTCTCTCTTCACAGCTTCTGCCTTTTGACTCTAAATTAGCAAGATTTGCATTCTTGCAAGATGCAAATGCTTTCAGGGTGAGCGAGTACTTTTATGTGGTGGGGAGAGATGGCTCAGTAGTTGAGAGCACTTGTTGTTCTTGCCGAGACCCAGGGCATGGTCCCCAGCAGCCACATGGTGGCCCACAGCCATCCAGGTGCGCGCACGCGCACACACACACACACACACACACACACACACACACACACACACACGGTGCACATAAAATAAATAAAATTTTAAACACAAATCAAGTGCTGCTTATGATTATGAATACAGAAAGCCCCAGATCCAAACACCAAATGGGAACATTCTACAAATCATTTGTTTTCTTTTCATTTGATGAATTTTATTTGCTGGAATTTTCATATAAAATGAATCAAGAGTGTTTTAAAAATATTTTAAACAATACTTTGAGAGGAAATTTTACCCCTTGGTACACATCTCTCCTCCCCATATACCGTCCAGCAAGCACAACCATGCTGGCGATGTGTGGCTGTCTTCGGGGCTCCTGTGTGCACACCATGTGTACATATGTGTTCACACTATGTGTACATGTGTATGCACACTTCTGCTTTAACAAAGACAGCACAGCTCTCCATGTACTGCTGTATAGCTTGCTTATTTTCCATCCCCTGCATTAGAAATCTCTTTTCTGATAAAACTTTTCTTAGTCTGTCCATATTACCTGAGTTTCAAAAGTTAAATTTGATTGGCTAGTCAGGGTGGTGACTAGCCTGAAATTTCAATACTTGGGAGACATAGACAGGAGGATTGAGGTGAGTTTAAGGCCAGTTTAGACTACATAGCAGAATGATGTCTCAAAACAAATCAAGAAACAGAGGCCAGCCAGAGGCTAAGAAGGTAAAGAAGCTTGCTGAGTAAACCTGGTGTCCTGAGTTTAATCCCTGGCACCCATATAATGGAGATAGAAAAGAACTTATTGCATGAAATTGTCTTCTAGCCTCCAACTTCACACCATGGCACACATGCACACATTTACACACACACACACACACACACACACACACACACACACACACACACGGCGGGGGGGGGGGGGGGGGGCATACCTTTAATCCCAGCATTCAAGAGGCAGAAGCAGGCAGATCTGTGACTTTGAGGCCAGGCTGATTAAGTTCCAGGCCAGCCAGAGTCATGTAGTGACAGGAGCGTACCACGTCTGTCTTAATTTTAACTAATTCCGATGCCAACGTCAATAGTTACAGATGGTTCCTGTCTTTTGTATTGGCAGATGTGTTTCTAGAAATTGTGGAATAGATCATCTATTACTAGAAGGGAGACAGAGACTTTGAAACCAGATTTTTGAACCCCATAATTCTTCCATTTTCTGGCCCATTACTTTGGACAAGCTACTCAAAGTGTCCAAGCCACAATTTGCTTATCTGGAAGGTGAGAATAATAACAGATAAACTTATTGGAGTGTTCACAAGGGTCAGTGAGTTAACATGTGTAAGTCAGTTGAACTAGGACTTAAGCAGGTAGCGGATCTCTGTTAGAAAGTGATTTATTTGTAGTCTGGCATGGTGTTGGCACACATTTTTGATTCCAGCATTAGGGAGGCAGAGGCAGACAGATTCCTGAGTTCAAGGCCAGCCTGGTCTACAGAGTAAGCTCCAGGACAGCCAGGACTACATAAGGAAACCCTGGCTCAAAAAAAAAAAAAAAGAAAGAAAGAAAACAAAAGAGAAAGAAAAAAAAGTAATTTGTTCTAAGACTAGGAATGGAGAGAAGAAAGCCCGGTGCTGAGCGGGGAGAGGCTGGGGGTGGGGGGATGGGGGAGTGGTGGGGGGGGGAAGTGGGGGGGGGGGTCAGCTGACTTGATGGAAGGACACTATCACGTCAGCAAAGGTGGGTCCTGAGTGCCGACAAGAGCCTCTCCATCCTGCTTACTTACACCTCACTCTGGCCAATAGTTCCAAGGTAGGGGAAAGGAAGGGCAGGCAAGGGACGTTCCGCCTCTTCACTTTTCCCTCCCTGGAGGACACGGGTCCCCTTAAGTCCAGGTCCAGCTTGATTCCCCTGCCTCGGGCCAGGCAGGACAAAGGCCTGCTTCAGGTCACCCCTCCCGTGCCTGCAGCAGGCATGGCGTTCCCAGCCCTCGGTGCCATCCTTGTGCTGAAGCGGCGCGAAGGCTAATTCCAATAAGGCTGGCCCAGAATGGCAACCTCACGCAGAAGCAGGAGCCCTCCTCCCGGGGAAACAGTCAGTACAGTGCAACCAATCCGTGAAACGTAGGAAACCTTTTTCTCGGGGGTTCTTTACCGACTTCCCGATTCCATCAGCCCACCTACCCACACGACACGGAGACCTGGAGCCTGGGGTACGTGTGCTTCTCTGGCTCTTGTCATGACCTATGACACCAGTTGGCCACATTTCTTGACTCACTTTCTCTCTAACCTCTGCCTGTGAGTGGTTCATCAAAGAATGAACGACAGGCGGCTGAACAGACCCTTGAGAGTTTGTATTTTTCTTCTTTTTCTAAGATTTATTTATTTGAATTATATGCATGAAGGTTTTTCCTGTATGTATGTATGTGCACCGCATGGGACCCTGAGAGGTCAGAGGAGGGAGCTGGTTCCCCCCGGAACTGGAATGATTGTAAGCCACCATGTGGGTGCTGGGAAGCGAACCCTGGGTCCTCTGCAAGAACAGTAAGTCCTCTTAATGGCGGAACCATCTTTCCAGCTTCAAAAATCCGTATTCTAATCTACATGTTCTCTAAGCGTATTAAGTTGCTCTACATTTTTAAGCAGGATTGAATCATCTATTTGTTTTGCAGTGCTGGGGACAGAACCCAAGCTCTCATTCATGCTAGGCAAGCACCTAATCACTGAGCTACATGGCCTCAGACCATGATCAAGGATTTACAATAGGAAAATGTGATCATCTTAGGCTTGAACTGGCACAGGTCGGGGAAAGTGCCCAGCAGTGCATGCTGTCTTAGGGAAAGGCACTATCTCCAGCCCTGGCCATCAAGACAAGCCCCCGACTTCAATGCCAAGCTCTAGCGTGAACCTTGACTTCCTTTTTATTTTCAAGGAATCAGAGAAAGGCCTACTTTAGGTTTCCAGGAACCTGGAAGAACGCATCCTGCCCACCGGCCAGGGCTCTTTTGGTAAGATGACCCCTTTTAGCCAGTGGCAATGGAGCAGCTAGGAGGCCACCAGACAGCCTATTTCCCAGCATGGCAAGATGCTGTTGCTCTTCCTGCAGCTTCCAGAAAGGCCTGCCCACAGAAAGGTCCCGAGCAGTCCTCTTCCTCAGCGCCAAACGCATCCCTCCGGGCCCTAGTGACAGTTCTGATCTCCTCCGCTGCCTTTGAGTGGGGATTTCCTTTCATGGCCCCCCTCCATTCAGAGGCTTTTTGGACGCCTTCTGTCCCGGTGCAGTGAAGCAGGGCTGCCTCTTTCCCACCCAGTGTCCCAAAGGGAAATGACATTCACCAAGAATTTGGACAAACTTTTTTTTTTTTTTTTTTTGGAAGAAGAAATGGTGTGAAAATTGCCCGGATCCTTGTTCCCTCAAAGCATCTCAGAAGCAAACTGCAGGAAGTGGTGGATTCCGACATAAAGGACATCGTTTGCCTGCCTTATTATCTCATTTTCCAGCAGGGCTGACAGGACAGCTGCCTGTTATTACCGAGCACACCAGGAAGTGATTTGCTGCCAAACAGAAAAGAGGAGGAGAGGGATTAGCGTGCTCACGCCACACAAACGGACCTCTTGCACCTGGTAGGCACGCAGCTCCAGTCCTCGTCTTCATAGGGTCCGGATCTTAAATCCCATTTACAAAGAAACAAAAACAACCCCAAAAGGCGCCTTAATGTCATTGTAATTATGATAAGCATCAGCAACCATTTTTCGGTTTTTGGTCTCGATTAAATGGACGGGCGGTAGCCCTCCGTCTCATCGCGCTAATCTCTTACTTGGGTTCTGTGATGTGGGGAGTTTACCCTTCCAAGTTGCGGACCTAATGGGTTCCGCGCGATGAAAGATCAGTGACAGCTTAACCCTCCTCCATCGCAATGGAGATCTCCCTGGAAGGTTGCCGAGCACCATCTGAAGTGACATTTCAAAGAAAAG
This sequence comes from Peromyscus californicus insignis, assembly GCF_007827085.1. Classification (NCBI taxonomy): domain Eukaryota; kingdom Metazoa; phylum Chordata; class Mammalia; order Rodentia; family Cricetidae; genus Peromyscus; species Peromyscus californicus. The sequence goes on from NW_026294424.1 coordinate 68,581,358, forward strand.
AAGTGATTTCCTTCCGTTTCTCAATTTCTAATGCACGGGGGAAGGGGAGCATGCTCCTTGTGCGTTGGCGGCGGAGTCAGACATCACGGGCTCACAGCCAGAGAAGACACAGAAGGGTGACAGGACACCTTACATGGCCCTCTTGTTCACAGCAAAAGTCACTTCAGTTCCCTCAGGCTGATCCCCCGGGAAGCCTGCACAAGAGGAAGAGAGTCTTGGACCCTTTAGCACCACTGATAAGTTTTATTAAATGAATCTTTGAATTTAAAAAAAAGAGGAAATCTTGGGGGCTGGGGATGTAGCTCATTGGGTAGAGTGCTTGAAACCCTGGGGTTGATCCCCAGTACCACATAGAGCTGACATGCTGGACCTTGCCTTTAGTCCCAGTAGGAGGATCAGAAATTCAAGGTCATTTTTTAGTGAGCCCCCACAACCATCAAAATAGGCCCGTTAATTGAAACAGAATTTAGATACAGCCTTTTTACTCAATTGTCTGGTTACTCAAACTGATCGGTAACACAATTTTTGAATTTTTGAAAACCCAGCCAAGGGCACAGAGGGATCATGAAACATGGAGCAGAGAGGTGCTTAGAGAATTTCAGAGTCCTCTAATATCTAGAGTGGTGAAGGGATGCCCCAAGTTCATGAGGCTACATCTTAGGGTGACTCAGGGGCCCTCTCTCCTTACCTACTAACTGAAATACTGAGGACTGAACCTAAGCTGTGAGGCTAGGCTAGATGTTCTCTGACTGCACCTTTAAAATTTGTATTTCGAGGTAAGTTCTTGCTGAATTGTCCAGGCTGGCCTCCAATCTGCTGAGTAATCAAGACAAGTCTTGAACTGTCAATCCTCTTCAGTTCCCCAAGTAGCTGGGATTACAGGCATGCGACATGGTAACCAGCTTTGAAGTGTTTCCGAACACCAATGATGCTCACCTTTGTTTTTGTTTTTTAACATTCATTATTTATTTCGGGGGGGGGGGGGGGGGGAGAGGGGGTCACATGTGTACGATGACGTGGAGGTCAGAAGATAACTGGGACCCAGTTCTTCCTTCCATCATCTGGGTCTTGGGGATTGAACTCAGTTTAGAGGCAGGCACCTTGACCCACTGAGCCCTCAATTTTGAAATTTAAAGCCAGAAGTTACCAAATACCAGGCTACCTCTAATAAGGTACTGCATTCCACTTCATCCGGACATTGATATGTTTCAAGGAAGAGTTAATGTGCTTGATTATAGAAAGCACAGGGGGACCTTACTGGGTCATTTATATACACGGACCCTAGAGCCCTCCCACAATCTGGATTACACTTCTGGGTTACACCGGCACCTGGTTTCAGGGGGTTATATAAACCATTGAATCCCTAGCAACCACCACTAACTGTCAAACATTTGCGCCACACAAGAGCCCCCCTACAACTAGCCACCATCCCACCATGCCCACACATTCCACTCGGGCCCACCTCCATTTCCTCATCTCCCCAGTTTCTCCCATCCTCCTCCACTGTAGGTTCCCTTCCCTTGTTCCTGCCCCCTTCCCACAGGAAGTCACATCTTCTTGTACCTGGCTTCCTTCGGTTCTCGCTTCAGACCCTCCCAACTGTCCTACGTACTTAGGGAAGTTAGAGGCTAGGGAAAAGCCAAGCCTGCCTGTTTGCGGGTGCATGAAAACGTCTAGCAAAAAATTCAACTTACTAACTGGTCCCTGAGTTTCTGATCACGAGCCTTTACGATGCTGCTTAGCAACCCATCTTGCCCCAAATACTTGGACCATAGATGGTTCAGGTTTTTATTTGTGCTTTTTTAATACTTGCAGTTCTTACTGGCTGAGGATCCCTAATATGAAAATCTAAAGTCTGAACTTCTCGTGTGGGTGAAAAGGTTTTGAGTTTCAGAATATTCTGGACTTTGGATTTTCAGATCAGGGATGTTCAACTTGTGTGTTTTTGTGCATTCCCTCTCCGATTACGCCACAGTAGACGTTCACACTGCCTTCTCCCTGCCTAGACTCCCAACACCCTCCTCTCCCCTTGACTCTTAGCTCTTTGCTGCTTAGACCTCTGTTTCTGAGCCAAGGACTTCCACAGACTCCCACAGCTACATTTACCCGCTCACCACTCCCTTCATCCTCCCAGCCAGTCTGTGTTGGAGTGCTGTATGCACCCCCTCATTTACTCAAGCCAGTCTCCCCCACAGCTTTCCCCCCTCTTCCTGCACTGTCCATGACCACTCAACCAGACCCTTCATACACCTGGACCATCAGCAAACAGCCACTTGGTGCCCTTCAGATCTCCTCTTCCCGAAGTCTTTTCCATCTCACCCCAAGCTCTGCGGAGGGCCTCTGTCCCTGCTGCTCCCTTTGCCTTGGCCACTCTCGACACCCACAGGGTGGTCAGTCCCTTCTTGAGTTTTGAATCTTCATCCGGCGTCGGCTTTAGGTCTACCTTACCCTACTGCGGCTGCTTCCAGTCCCTCACACCCTTCCACACTGCAACTCGAATCCTGCAGCACTATTTTTTTTATGGCTTGTAAGTAATTAATTGTGCAGTTCTGGGGATCAAACCCAGGGCTCTGCACATGCTAGACAAGTGTTCCACCTTGAACTACATCCCCAGCCCTGCTCCACTGTGTTTAGCACATAGAACCTCTAACACAGCAAATGCTTACTTTCATTTATTTATTTATATTTATTTATGTATTTATTTATGGGGCAGGGTGTTTCCAGACAGGGTTTCTCTGTAGCCCTTGGCTGTCCTGGAACTCACTCTCTAGCCCAGGCTGGCCTTGCACTCACAGAGATCCACCTGCCTCTGCCTCAGGAATGCTAGGATTAAAGGCGTGCGCCGCCGCCGCCACCACCGCCCGGATCATTTATGTTTTGCTTTTTTTTTTTTATTGTTGTTGTTTTCGTTTGTCGGTTTCCACCTTATTTGGCCTCTTGCTCTCTCTTGAACTGTCACCACACAGGACCTTTATCCTGTTCGCCCTAAACGCCCCGACCAGTGCTTGCAACACACTGAGCACTCAATTCAAGCTGAAAGACTGTGATATGTTACAAAACAAGAAAACGAAACTATGCATTGCCTTTTATATTATCCTTATTTTACACAGGAAAAAACTGAGGGAGAGAGGAGTGTGAAAACCATGCCAGGAATCGAGTCACAAGCCACAGAGAGCCCCGCAAGCCGTCTTCCTGACTCCACAGGCTGCTAGCCCAACAGCCATCCCACAACTTGTGCAAGGCTTCCCTGAGGTGCTGCTGTGAGGTTTGGAATAAGCGTGTTGAATTAGATCCACCATAACTAAGCCACCATTCAATGCCACGATGTCTTACCATGTCCCCTTGGGAGACACGGCAGCATGGTTGTTTGGATCTAAGATCAAATGCTGCTCAATTTACTTACTCCACAGAATAATAGACCCCCAACCCTGCCTGTTTGCAAAGGGGTGGCTTTTCGTTCATTTACCCACTCATTCACCCCTTGAGGGAGCACAGGCCACTGAGGCTATTCTGTGGGCTTCTGAAATGGATGCAGGCAAAACCAGAGTTCCTTTTAAATGACCATGAAACAAAAAGATGGCCACATCATTTTTGGAACAAAACCTAGAGGGAGAAGATGATCTTTCCTTCCACTCCCTCAGCTTGCTGTCCCTGGGTCCCCATTCCCACAGAAGGAGCTGTGGGTTGCGGCTGCTAGCCTGCTAATTCCGAACACCCCTGCGCTGGAATTTGGAAGGAATGTGTGCAGTGCTCAATACAAAGCTCATTTGGCTTCAGGGACCATTTTAATTAAATTAATTATCTCTAGAAGAAACACTTAAAGCTGTTTAGGCCTAAACAATAGGTACTTGTTCTCAGTTCTAATATGAGCCCGTTGTTCAGAGCATCCTTTTGGCGAGTTGAGGACAATATCTTACCAGATACTTAAAAAGGCATACACCCCATGCTCTGTCGTGCACAGAGACATTTACAGACAGCTGACAGATGCCCTGCACACCTACAAACACACTCCCCTTGGCCGTTCATCCCACCCTTCTCAGTTGGTCTGTCTTGCATTCTCAATAGTCCCCAGGACTATCTTCCGCTTTTTGGGAAGGGAAAAAAAAAAAAAGGCAGAAGGGTGAATGCAGCATCCCTGAGGCATTGGAGAGCATCACCTCTGTGGCCTGTGCCCCTCCTGCCGCCTTCCCCCCTCACACACCCTTCAAGAGCACCAGGCTGATCGTCAACTGGATGGAGGCAAAAGAAAGGAGTGACGTGGCTCGCTCCTGTCATTCTAGGACCTTTTTTTTTGCAATGGCAAAGCAAGGAATTGAAATAAACTAGCATCCTTCATCCCACACCTCATTCCCTGGTCCTTGCAGCTGGCGACTGTCCCTGGGAACAAGCCAGCAGAAGAGCCTCCTTACCCCGAGAGGCATTTTTCAGAGCCATGCACTATCGGGGAGAGTTGCTTTTGTGAGGGCTTTCTGTGGATGTTTTCCTGAGTGGAGACCTTTCTGTGTAACTCCATCCTCATGCCTCAGCTCCCCAAATGGCTGAGATTACAGGCATGTCATTACAAGTCTGAATTATGCTGTTTTTGTTGCTGTAGAAGCTCACTCTTAAGCCCACACTGGACTGGAACTCATGATCTTCCTACCTCAGTCTCCCAAGTTTGGGAATGACAGGAAAAAAAATAGCTCTCTGCATCGTGTTTTATTAAGTTCTCCTTGAAGGGAGAATAGAATACAGCAACACTTCCTCCCGGGACCCTACATCCTTGATATAGTAAACTGCATCAAAGTCCCTGGACTCCTCAGCAGAGTTGTGAGTGGTCATGCTGGGCCGAGCTTTGGCCTCTGTTCTTTGGAGTCTTTTAATAAGTGACCAGAGAGCAGAGAGCAGTGAAGAGTCGAAGAGTTGATTGATGCTGGCAGGATTGGGTTTGCCAAGATGAGTGCAATGCTAAGGGGTGGAGCTTTTCTAATCAGGTTTCCATAATATTACTGTGCACTTGGTGTTGGGGTGATGGCCAAAGGCCAGGCTGGCCCCTTCTAGCTTCTACTGTTCATAGTTATCCCTCTACAAGTTGGATGTGGCCGGGCGGTGGTGGTGCATGACTTTAATTCCAGCACTTGGGAGGCAGAGTCAGGCGAATCTCTGTGAGTTCGAGGCCAGCCTGGTCTACACAGCGAGATCCAGGACAGGCACCAAAACAACACAGAGAAACCCTGTCTGAAACCCCCCCACCAAAAAAAGTCAGATGTGGTCTGCAGCATAGTGGTACCTCTAGGATGCTCTAACTAAAATGGTAAATAATAACAATCTCAGAATTATTTTAATTTGCTTTCAATATATTCTAATTCATTAATAACAGACAGATGTGTGAGTCAAAACCTTGTCACAGGGACAGAATGCCTAACATGCACAACTGGAGAGGAAAGATTTATCTTGGTTCCATCTCAAGGTTTTGGTCCATCCTGGCAGGGAAGGTATAATCAATGACCTTCTGATAGTGTGATAAAACACCATAACCAAAAGCCACATATGCGAGAAAACATTTATTTGGTCTTCCAGTTCCAGAGGGATAAAGAGTCCGTCATGGTTGAAGGCATGGCAGCCAGGGCATCTACTGAATGAATGGTGGTCACATCTGAGAGATCATCTCTTCAAATGCAAACATAAAACAGAGAGAAAACTGGAAGTAGGGTGAGGCTATTTCCTCTCAAAGCCCACCCTCAGTGACATAGTTTTACCAGCAAGGCCACACCCTCTCAACCTCCCCAAATGGTACCACCAATTGGGGACCGAGTGTTCGAATACCTGAGCCTGTAGGGACCCTTCTCGTTCAAAGCACCACAGGGGGGAACAGGAGACCAGCCAGGAAGCACTGGACCAAAGCAGAACCAAATCCAGCATGGCAGAAAATTGTGGAGCTTGTGGTATTGTGGTTGGGTCTGCAACATGTTTGGGCATGCGCTCTTACGGCCTTGTTTACAGCCCACGTGGCCTCTTCTTTTAGCTGGCTCCCCTCCTTGCCCGCAGCTTGACTTGACAGACAGTCCATGGACCTGGCATCTCTAACATCCCGGGGCCTCAATTCCTAGTTAGGCTTCACCCTCATAGCTTCACTGCTGTCTTGGGGGCTACCTGCAGAGTTTCTGACCCCATCACACATTACTTGGTTTTCACGGCTTTCCTTTGGAATCTGGTTGGAGACCCCTATGACTTTGCAAGGCGTGCATTCTGTATACCTGCAACACTAGCATCATATGGGTAATGCCCAAGTCTATCGTCAGACTCAACACTATCCAGACTGTGGTCATATTTTATTTGTGCTCTAACAAATAAAGCTTGCCTGCGGATCTGAGGACAAAGCCAGCCACTATATTAAACATAGAGGTCAGGCAGTGGTAGCACATGCCTTTAATCCTAGCATTTGGGAGGCAGAGATTTATCCGGATCTCTGTAAGTTCAAGGCCACACTGGGAACAGAGCAAGTTGTGGTGTCACACACCTTGAATCCCAGCACTAGTTACCTATAGAGGTCTGGAGGTCTGGACAGACAGGAAGTGATAGAGCTGGGCAGAAAGAGGAAGTGATGTAGCTGGGTAGAGAGAAGTATATAGGTGTGAGTATACAGGAAGTAGCTCTCTCTTGGGCTGAGGATTTCCTAGCGGTAAGAACTTGTTCTGTCCCTCTGACCTTTCAGCTTTCCCCCCAATATCTGGCTCTGGGTTTTTTATTAATAAGACCATTTAGCAATTCACTTTACACCAGACCCTTTGGGGTTCTTGGTGGTGGTGGTTGTAGTGGTGTTTTGTTCTGTTTTTGAGACACAGTCTTACCATGAAGCTCTGACTGGCCTGGAACTCACTATGTAGACCAGGCTGACCCTGGAACTCATGGAGATCCATTTGCCTTTGCCTCCTGGATGCTGGAATCAAATGTGTGTATACTGCCGCGAGTAGCTTTCCAGACCCTCTTGAACACAGCTGCAGCGGCCTCTGAGAGCAGAAGCTGAGCATGAGTCGTGTGGAAACAAATGTCTAGGCAGCCCTGTACAAACAGGTCACCTTGTAGGTCTTCTCTTCCCAAGGGCAAGCCTTCGACACACAGGGTCTGGCTAGCCCCTGAGATGCCCGTCGTCTTTCTTACTGTCCAAACGCCAAGTGTTTCCCTTCTATTTAGTCGTGCTAATCTCAACCCTGCCTCCCTTAGCCCCCAATGGACCCTGGCATTTCTGAAAATCTACAAGTGTTTCAACCCTATTTTGCGCCTCAAACCTGGCTAAAAGCAGCTAAAAATATCCACAGCACGGCTTAGATGCTGGCTTGCTTTGAAATGCCCACCAGACTAACCGGCTCATCACTTTAGACTCAAATGATCGTCTCAGCTCTGTGGCAATCCTGCCCCCCATCTTCTTTGTTTCTCCTTGGGGCATTAGAGGTTGAACCCAGGGCCTTGAGTAGTCTCAGCATATACTCTGCTGCTGAGCTACACACAACATCTTCTGCTCCTCGATTTTGGCCCTAGAAAAATGGGCCTTGTTTATCCTACCTCTCTGTGTGTTCGTTACATTCCTTATTCATTGTTCCTCATACACATTCCTTATTCATTGTTCACTGGAAGAAGCTGTGAAGCCTGGCAGGGTGACGTAAGCTCATCGTCCCAGTGCTTGGGAGGCCAAGGCAGGAGGGCCACCCAAACTACACAGTGAGTCTCAGAAAGCCAATAATAGTAACAACAGTAATAGTCTCCAAACCTTGTCAGAGAGGGCTCAGGGTGCAGCTCACCAGTGTTGGAGAACTCACTCTGCTTACACAAGGCCCTACATTCAATCCCAGCACTATTTTTTTTTTATTTTTTTATTTATTTTTTTTTTTTTGGTTTTTTGAGACAGGGTTTCTCTGTGTAGCTTTGCACCTTTTCCTGGAACTCACTTGGTAGGCCAGGCTGGCCTCGATCTCACAGAGATCCGCCTGGCTCTGCCTCCCGAGTGCTGGGATTAAAGGCGTGTGCTACCACCACCTGGCTATTTTTTTTTAAAAGCCAATTCCTTCAGGGTGAAAAGATGTTAATACATCACCATAGGCCAAAAGGAAAAAAATCAAGATAATGCCTTGCTATTGAAACCTCTTCCTTCATGTTGAGTATTTGATTTGACCCTTGATTTAAATGAATAAGTGTATTTCTCTCATGTGGCAAATAAAATGGGATATATGGCACACATGGGAAATGAAGGGAGGCGAGATGAAGGTGGATCCACCGTGCAAATGTGGAACTCTGTTGTGGGATATTTGTACACTGTGTGAAGATACATTGCTGTGACTGGTTTAATAGAGAGCTGAACAGCCAATAGCAGCAGGTATGGGTGGGACTTCGGAAGACAGAGAGGACTCTGGGAAGAAGAAGGGTGGAGTTGCCAGCCAGAGAGGAAACAGAAGGTACAAGATGAAAGAGAAGTAATGCCACGTAACAGAATGTTGATTAATATAAATGGGTTAATTTAAGTTATAAGAGCTAATTGAGACAAGCCTAAGCTAAAGGTCAAGCTTTTGTAATTAATAAGAAGCCCCTGTGTCATTATTTGGGGCTGGTAGTGGGAAAGAAAGTTGTCCAATATGCTGTCCAATGTGGAGACTCAAATATATGTTGGCAGAGAGGTTACACCTTTGTTTCCACAGGAAACAAAAACTTATGGTTTTCTTCAAAATTAATTAAGATCAGATTTGATCAGGGGAGACCTCCTGAAATCTTGACTACAGACATGAAAAAAGAAACCAAAAAAGGCTACAGGACAGGTGATATATATGCTGATCCTTCTCCTATGGGAACAGCTCTGAGACTGGATGAGACATGATTAATCTTGTTGGCTACAGAATCCTCATGACTTATTATTACATGCCACCCTTTCATATGGCATGGGTAGAGGTTTGGTTATATAGTCCAAACAGACTTATAAAGTTGACAAATACCTTTTACCTGCTCAAACATAAAACAAAAAAATCATCTTTAACTGACTCATGCACACTTGTATTAATGCAGATATATATGTTACCTTTAAAAGTGTATGTGTTTTTTTGGGGGGGGTGGGGGAGACCAGATACCAATAAAGACAAGTAGCCCAGGTGATCCAGCCTCTCAATGCCTCTGTTAAAGTTTTCTCAAAAGTCTACATCCAGAACAACTTCAAAGCTGCTAGCTGAAATGGTCCAGCCTTGGAGATTATTCAGCTAAGACTTCAGAGAAGCTCTATACTTTGCCATCACACAGAGATGGAAAATAAGCAAAAAAATAATACTGCTACTCTCCCAAGACTTGAGCATTATCCAAATTTTCTCAGGGTCCCCTAAAGAGCCCATCTCCCCCAGAGAAAAGGAAGCAGTCTAGAGAATATGACACCCACATTCCCAAGAGGTAGATGGTTTTTGATCATTTGGTGGGTTATGGATGATTGTCATTGTTTAGGGGAGGTTGGTTACAAGTTGTTACTGGTCATGGTCAGGAAAAAAGCTGAACAAAAGATACTAGATTAGATTCAGGGATCTCTTTTTGAAGGGAGAAAGGGGGGATATAGTATAGAAATGATGGGATAAAAGGGTGGATTGCTTAGTCTACTTTTGAACAACTTCAAATATTTTACATTGATATGAATTTTTGTATATTGATACAAATTTAAGGTTTTATTGTTAGAACATACTCTATATATGTTTCTACTCTTAAGATATTTATGTATAGTGACATAAATTTAAGGTTATTTTTGTTGTACTACACATGTTTCTATTCTTGTATAAGGTATTGTATCTATGCAGCTCATTTAAAAATGTAAAGTTCTAGTCCTTGTAAGCTATTTAGGATAATTAAGAAATACAGGTTAGTATTTAGTCATCTATAATAATCAAACTTGTAGTCATGTTAGATATGTTTTCAAAGTTAAACAGAAATATATTTTAGATAGATAAATGGATTTCTAACACTTCAGAAATCTACAGAATATGGCATTTAAAATATTTTAATAACATAAGGCTTTTCATGACAGTGAGATACATCTGCTCCCGGCAGCACCAATTTACTTCAAAGAAGATGAAGGGCATCAAAAAAACCCTCCATCTGGAGTTTGCATTCAATGTGACAAAGGTAGCCATTTGGGCAAGAAACTGCCCTTACCTCAACTGCTGACAGTATGCTGTCCATACTGGACAAGCAGAACACAAAAGAAAGTGACTGCTGAAATTTGCCAAGACAAGATAGGGCAGTCCTTCAAAATTCTTGCTTGACAGAAAAGCCTGTCAGACATTCTAGGCCTGTAGGGTGAAGAAAGATGCCCCAACACTACAGAGGAACCTTGGGTAACTGTCTAGGCAGCCAGTTGTTTCTGTCATTTCTATAATTTTTTTGGAAGTTGCTTGTTTACACTTCCTGTTTATTCAGGTAATATTATATCCTTCGTGGGTCTATTGATGGGATTGAAGATGAAATAGTTATAGTTACAATTTTTCATGTTACAAACGTCAGTAAAGAAACTCATAAAAGAGGTATAAAGTGTATAAGGTTGAGAGACATAAAAGCTTAAATCATTTATCTAAGAAAATGTTTTGAGGTCTAAAATGATAGTTTTAGGATGGTAATACAAGTTATGATAGAAAATGGTTTAGGTATAAAACTTTAAATTTATCAAAATAAGATAGATAATAGAGTATTTTCTCTGAATATGCCAAATACAAATGGACTGGACATTGTGGATGTAATTCTTACCTGACAGTTGTTCTTATTGTATATTAGTTTTACTATGTTAGAGTTAAAACCTTTCCTTTTAATTTAGACAAAAAGGGGGAAATGTGTGATATTTGTACACTGTGTGAAGATATATTGCTGTGATTGTTTTAATAAAGAATTGAATGGTCAGTAGCTAGGCGGGAGATATAGGTGAAACTTCCAAGTAGAGAGAGGAAGGAGGACATAATCAAGGCACAGAGGAGATGCCAACAAGACAAGGAGAGAGTCGGACATACAGAATGAAAGAAAGGTAAAAAGCCTGGCTACATAGTAAGACTCTGTCTCAAAGAAATCAAAACCATAATATGTATCTTTACATCCAGAACACACAACACACAGCTGAGCAATTATGCTCAGAATACTTCTATCATTAATTCCTTAAAATATAAGGAATATTTCCTGGAGTTTATGTGTGTAGATATTTAGTAGGGTCCATTTAACTTAATGTTTCAGTCGTATGTATAAATAAATTAATATCTGTAAAACATTGTTTTAAACTGTTAAAATTTCAAATCATAAAAGAACATGTTTTGGTCAAAAGACACTGAGTTCATAAAAATACTATTTTAGCACTGTAACTTCATGTCACTGAATAGTTAACATATTTATATTATACACAAAAGCTCTCAGAAAATATCTTATGTAGTCCTGGCCAATGGACATGTCATTGTTACTGATGACAATCCCTCTGGGGGACCTTCTCTGTCATTTCTCAGGCACCTGTTTATCAATGACCCTTGAACGGCAGCCCACTACACAACCAGTTCTCTATAGCTTTTGTTTGTTCTTCCAATGCCTGAGTCTCTTCCATTATTCAGCCTCTTCCAGCTCTACCAGGCATTCAGGAGCTGTATGTACTTTCACAGAACTTCCTTAAATATAACTTGTTTCAAAGAATAAGCTAGAACAGAACAGTTCCACCATAATATCCAGTGAATATGAATTGTTAAATGCTACATATTTTGGTACTGCCACCATTCCCAGGGTATTTCATTTCTATCCATGTGATACAAAACTAGAGGGTAAGTCTGTGGAGCACTGCTCTACCACCGGGCTGAGCAGCAACGCTCACAACACCCTTCTTTATTACCAAGCCTTTGTTACATATGGGTGTTTCATGGGGGTTCATGTGTGCAGATCATTAGTGGGGTTTGTTGGAATTAACATTTCAGTTAGCTTATACTTTAAAATAAAAATCATATTCAATGGTAAAGAAACAGGACATAGTTTGCACCACATTACTCACTTGGAGAACTCAATGAGCACACACACACACACCAATATCTATAGCTATCTTTATAATTTAAGATGTTAATGAAATGTTAATTTTTCAATACAAAATTCATGAGTGTTCATCCTTCAGCTGCATTGTGCCCAACTTTGTAGTAGTCCTTAGTGATTTCTATTAGCCCCCAAAGTCTCTCTTAGCGCCTTTAGCCTTTCGCTTGTCTCACTGACACCAAAGAAGACACTTTGTAACAACCATGAGAATGGAAGCAATGAAACAATTTCAATCTGGAAAACAACACACCCCTTGCACTTTTTTAAATAATGAACTGGGTTTTTTTTTGGGGGGGTGGGTGGGTGTCCAAGCTATTCATGGTGAAGAGAATGTGTTTAATCTGATGTGAAGTTGGCTACCCAGCCATCTAGTCAGGCTGCAGAATGTTTGACTCTGGGTCTGGTAGGCTGCCAGACATTCTAAATGTTTTCACACCATGAGCAATAAGTAATTGAATCTCTCAGTCACAGCTGATAGGGCTGTAGAGAGGGGTGATCTCACCACTCAGAGAGCTGAGCAAGCATCCTTCTAAGGGGAAAGCCACACTTTACCTCTTGGTGCTCCTGGTATGCAACACCCTTTCAGTCAACTGTGGCAAGGCTTCCTTGTGAATGAAAGAACCAATTAATTAATTAATTAATTGGAGCTGGCAAGACAGCTCAGCAGGTAAAGGCCAGCCTGAGCCACCAGCCTGACAACCAGAGTTTGATCCCTGGGACTCACTTAGTGGATGGGGAAGAGGTCCTCTGGTTTCTGATCTTCACTGTCATACACACACACAAATAAATGCGATTTTAACTATTATGCAATTATTATTATTATTATGGTATGTGTGAAGGCACATGTACACACACACACACACACACACACACACACACACACACACACACACACACACGAGTCCAGAGAACAACTCTGGCGTCAGTTCCCTTCCACCTTAACTTGTGGAGGTCAAATTCAGAATGCTAGGCCCTCACGGCAAGTGCCTTCACCCAGTCAGCCATCTTGTAGGTCCCACACAAAAGACATGGCCTCAAACTTGTAATCCTCCTGTCTCTGCCTCCTCAGCATAACCTACTACCATGTAGCGACTGGCAAGGCTTTCAGATGGTTTTTGTCTGTAGATTTTATAGTGGCTGGGCCTCTCACTTTTACCACAGAACAACTGTGGAGGCCACAGGACACCTTTGTGGAGTCAGTTCTCTCCCACTACCTTTATGGGGCTCGAGGGATCGACTCAGGCCACCAGGCCCGTGTGCCAAGCACCTTTATCTGAAGAGCCATCTCACTGGCCCAAGGCTTTACACAATTCCAAGAGATCACTTTCGTGATTTTTATCATTCCATTTGCAAAGATGGAGACGCTACCTACGGTAGAAGATAGCTCTAGGCCACGGGCGAAGTAGTCCGGTTCCTGGGTTTAGGCTGGCACTGTCACTAACAACTGACGGCCTTTAGTGAGCTAACTTCTGGGTCTAATGTTATAAAATTAGGTTAGAATGGGAGACAATTTTTTTTTTTTTTGGTTTTTTTTTTTTTTTTTTGGTTTTTTGAGACAGGGTTTCTCTGTGTAGCTTTGCGCCTTTCCTAGAACTCGCTTTGTAGACCAGGCTGGCCTCGAACTCACAGAGATCCGCCTGGCTCTGCCTCCCGAGTGCTGGGATTAAAGGCGTGCGCCACCACCGCCCGGCGAGACAATTTTTTTTTAATCATTCCTGAGGAAAATACACACGTTCTCCTCCCCACTCCTTAGTTTTCATGAGGTAGATGTGTACAAGCATGAGTATTCAAGACCAAAATGAACGAATAAAAGCTCCCTGGGTGGGTGGGGTTTGTTTTTGTCTTTCCCTTTGCCCTTTTTGGCTGAGGTGACACCTTGCCATGTGGCTCACGACAACGTCTGGCGTTCCTCCTCCTTCAGTCTCCTAGCTATTAAAACTTATCACTGTGTGGGTCACAAGTACAAGTGAGGAGATGCCATGGTGCACTGGTGATGACGACCTTCAAGAGTTGGTCCTCTCCTACCTCTGTGCATCCCGTGAAAAGGATTCTGGGACGTCAGGCTTGGTGGCAGAGGCCTTTACTCACTGAGCTATGTCACTGGGCTTTTTTAAAAAAGGAGGGCTATGACTGAAGACCCAATGTTGACAGAACCGGACAAGAAGGTAACACTTTCGCCACACATGCTTTCCCTAGAGTGATTTCAGGGTGCCACCTAATTATTACAAGTTCTGACTAAAGACATTAGATGGTCCACCTCATCTTTGCCCCTTATAAGCAATGCTACCTTTGGGATCCTGAGCATCCCACACAGTCCCCTGTTAGGTGTGTTTCCAGGGTGGTGCTATTGGGAGGCAGCAGACACTTTGAGGCCACGAGAGGGGTTTTAAGTCACTGAGGGCATGCACTTACAGAGGGCCATGGGCTCTGGTCTCTTCCTTTTTCTCCTCTTCTTTTCCAGAGCAAGCAGCTCTGCTCCACCATGTACTCTCCACCAAGATGTGTTTTCTCACCACGGACACAAAGCCATGGAGTCAACCTACTGTACCCTGGCACTTCCCTACTCTGAGCCTAAATAATTCTTTTCTCTAAGAGTATCTGCTATAGGGATACAAGGCTAAGACCGAGAAAAACAAAACATCCAAACAAACCAACACCAGCAAGACAATCAAGGCAGAGTGGGTGATTTATTCTTACATTCTTTCAGAAAATTTTCACCCAACAGGGTTGGAGGTCTATACCTTGGTGGTAGAGTACTCCTAGTTAGCATGCACGAGGGCCGAGGCTTGATCCCTCACGCTGCCTCCACCCAGAAAAATTATCAGGAGTATGCTTCAAACAGAAAGACTGAAAAATTGGCTTTGTAGAGCTCAAAAACCTGGGAATACTGTCTGTTAAATTCTACATGTCATTGTGACATGGGTGGTTTTTTGTGTCATTTGTTGTGCTGAATAAACCATGCACACACACCCTGGAGGAATGTTTCCCTATGCTCCCAGACTCTCCCAGTATAAGAATTTTAAAGTAAGACTTTCAGTCATTTTTTAAAGTTCTTAACACACATAAAATATCTTATTGTTTCACCTATAATTCCTACCTGTTTCCATCCTTAGAATTCTTAACTTTAGCTTTATTTTGAGATAGGGTCTCTAACTAGGCTGACCCTGAACTTCTGATCTTCCTGTCCCTATTTCCCAAGTGCTAGGATTACAGGCGGGCCAATGTGCCTGTTTTGAGAATTTTCATCTCTAAATAACTCAGTAAACACTTGAAGTGCTTCCTTTGTGATCAATTTTTAATTTTCTTAGACTGCTATAGCCATTTTTCGTGATGTTTCCATACGTTTTGTTTAAGTCTCGTGTATCCCAGGCTGGCCTTGAACTCACTATACAGTTGTAGATGACCTTGAACTTCTGATCCTCCTGCCTCTACCTCCCCAGTGCTGGGATTGTAAGCACCATGTACATGGTGCTGGTGATTGAACTAAGGGCTACCAAGTGAGCTACATAAAATTCTTCAAGTTACGTAGGTGTAGTTGACAAGAGGATCTGTGACACGTGAACAGGGTTGGAACAAGGTGAGGATACACACGCACTGCTTAAAGCAGCAGCTCAGGCTGGTGTCACTTGCTCAGAGCTCCTGGGCGTCGTCCTAGTAAAGAAAGGGTTTGGGCAGCTGAGCTGTGATACAAAGGAACAGAAGACTAAAACAAATGTGACCAGTTAAAATTTTTTTCCAAGGGGGTTTGAGTATGTCAGTCCTGAGAACCGGAATTGATTCATAGAGGACTTCATTAGCAACTTAAGGTCAAAAGGTGCATGAAGCCGGCCTGGCCTATGCCAAGCTCAGGATTCAAAGGGCTGAGGACCATCTCTTGCCTGCTTTGGAAGCCTGGCTCACTTTTAAGTAGGCCTGTATTGGTGAGGTAATCTATGGTGTGTCAGTCCCGGCTCCAAAAGTGGGTGGTCTTTGCAGAGGGAGGTGCTCACTCACTCTACCTCTGGCTGGAGCCAGTTCCTGCAGCTGGCCTGCAGGCAGCCCACAGACTGTACTTGCACATTTCTTCATTTCTCACTTGAGTGCCCTTCTTTGGGTCCCTTTCAACTGCCCACTTTAGATCGGCTTCATTACACCACCGCTCCATTTGTCATGTAAATTGGGGGACTCGGGGGAAGTTTTTCTTTTGGCCTTGTCTACGGAAGAATACCAAGAGGTATTCAAAACGTATTAACACAAATCAATGGCACCAATAAAAGCGAAATCTCCTTAGCAACATAGTCTTGATTGCAAAGGGGGAACGGAGAGCATTTAGTGGAACACTGGCCCACATGGAAGACGCATTTGTCTGGAAGAATCCAGCACAAAGCCTAAAAGAGAGATTTTGAAAAAATCCAAAATTAACTCACAGGGAACAGTTACTCTTTTTTTCAAAAGTCCACAATTGGCTACATTAAATCTATCGTGTGCTTTGGGCTCTGCAACATTGTATCTCAGAGCTTTGCAAACTGAAATTACAACACCCTGCATGCTTCACATGAGTTACAGGGTGTTTTTTGTTTGTTTTGTTTTTTGAGGTTTTTTTTTCCTCCGCTGATTTCTTTGGTAAAGCAAACAAAAAGTCTTAAGAAATATTCATCTCACACACAATGTGAAGAAAACTGAATGGCTATTTAACAATATCGAAGACTGTAGGTACAAAAGGTTGCGCTCTCTTTTAGGCTTCCTGCAATGGATTCTAGATGCTAACTACTGCAGGCAGCAGCGGCATTCTGCAGCAGTTTGCACTGGTGGAAAAAAGAAGTGGAACACAGTGCTGAGAATGCTCTCCGTTGTGTTAGAACGAAAACAGTGAAAAGAATGGAAGTTCAGAAAATCAGGTATCGACTCTTTAGAAAAAATTCTAATACTCAAATGATTCAAGAAAACACAAATTCAAAAATAAAGCTTCTCTCTTCAATTATTTCATGTAGCATCGCCATTTTGATCTTGAGTAAAACAATTCAGGCAATGGAGGAAAAAATATCTTCACTTGCATACTACAGAAAAATTCTGTTTTTGTTTTTTGAGACAGGATTTCTGTGTAACTTTGTACTGGAACTTGCTTTGTAGACCAGGCTGGCCTCAAACTCAGAGACGGGCCTGCCTCTGCCTTCAGAGCCCTGGGACTAAAGGCGTGCACTACCACACCTGGCCAGAGAAGGTCTTAAAGTGAACTGAGTCAGGTATTTGTGTCACAATGATACCTCTTTGTGCCTTTCCCTATGTCAAGCACACAAATGTACACCTGAAAACAAAAGACTGACTTTCTGTAAGGCTGTTAACAGACTAGACTGTGGAGGGGGTAGAACGCTGTCAGACAGAGCTGATTATAATTTATCTTGGGTTACCTGTATCATTAGCTGCTTGGTAGTCATTTCTTTCTCTTCTTTTTTTTTTTTGGGGGGGGGTATTTTTCAACACAGGGTTTCTCTGTGTAGTTTTGGTACCTGTCCTAGATCTCGCTCTGTAGACCAGGCTGGCCTCGAACTCACAGAGATCCACCTGGCTCTGCCTCCCAGTGCTGGGATTAAAGGCGTGCGCCACCACTGCCACCACCACCAGGCTCGGTAGCCATTTCTTACACCCTGGTCAAGCCTTTCAACTGTATTAACAGGCCCCTGGCTTCCACCAACTAAAAGGCTAAGAATGTCATCAGACAGCATCTGAGACACATAGCTGACTGCTGTAACTCACCTACCTGGTATATCCACCAAAGTGTGTGAAAAATGCCTTGATTGGCGACTTTTTCTGTTACTATAAAAATACGATGAAACATCTGCCACACTGAAACATGAAATTTAGGATAATCTCAATCTGTGCTTCCAGGCCATGGTTGCTTATATTTAGCTGCAGAATAAACTCTTATTTTTCTTGAGGTGAAAGTTGTTTTGCATTGACGTGTATATATCTACATGCCTTTTCCATGTTAACTAAACTGGAATCTGGGTCAAATATAACGGGACAAAACTCATGTGGTTAAGCCACTTGATACAATGCAACACACAGACCCTGCTCAATGTGTACTTACAGGGGTAACAGTCAGAATTATTTCTGCCTTCACCTGAGAACTTGAGAGCCTACCAGAGGAATTGATGATCTTCGCTAACCTACATTCATTTCAGAATTTAAGGACAACCTTTGGAGCAAAGGAGTCAGATAGAAGTTACACTTTTTCTTTTTTTCCCCACAGTATAAGCAAGAGCCTCAAGCATGCTAGGCAAGTGATCCACCACCAAGTGGAAAGTTCACAAATGCCTACCGCAAATTTTTCAAGTTTACCATGCCAAGTCCTAAATTCAAATTCTTAAGGGTGTCAATTTAATTGTTTTATTCCCAGACATCTGTGAGAACGCTGTCCACTGTGTGTGCATGGGTCTGCACTTCACTCAGTCATGACCACAGACCCTTCTCAGTCCGTGAGTTTCCTGTGATGTAATTTAGATGGCCTCAGTTTTACTTCGCCCATTACGTTCTACAAAAACAAAATGCTGTGCTTTAGTTTAATTTTGGCCACAGCATTATCGGTTGAAACCATGTTCTGCAATAGATTCTGCTAAAAAAATAAAGTAAAAAATCAACAAACAGAGGGAATGATCTTATTTAGTGCCTTCTAGATTTTCTGTGGGGGTTATGAAAACTTAAGTCAGGGTCTCACTATGGAGTCTTGGCTGGCTAGAACTCATTCTGTAGACCAGGCTGGCCCCCAAATCAGAAAACTTGCTTCTGCCTGCTGAGCTATGGGATTAAAAGGCATACCCAGCTTTCCTTCTAGACTTTAAGTTTAATGGTGTGTGTGTCGAGAGAAAGAACCGGACACAGTTTCCTGAAGCAGGAAGCAGGAGGATGCAGTCACGGCGGTCACCAGCGCTCTTCTCTCCTGTTGCTCTCCGAGACTGTCTAGCCTCTACATCTTGTCACAGCCTCCAGAGTGCTGGCACCCAGGTTTGCACCAGGCTCCGGGGGAAGGCATCTGCTGCTGAAGGCTGGTTGATGCTGTTTCTTTAAACCCAACAGCAGAGCAAGTGATAGCTAATTCATCAAAAACAAAATGTTTGGTGTTCAGTTCACTAAAATACTTCTGAGATACAAAGCTAAGAAGGCAATATGTTATTTTTCAAAAACAGAAAAAACAGTCAACTCCCAATTCAAGAGTATCGTGTTTAGAAATGCAAGGGAGAACATGGGTTGATGATCTCAGGTGTAACTAGGTTTTAAAAGATCACATTACTTTTTTCATTATAGTCAACATTTTCCCAATCTTTAAACACACAAAATATTTTAAGTACATATGGGGAATACCCCACCTCTAACTGTTCTAATTGTTTAACATTTTTATTCTTCTCTCATGTACTACATTCCGACCGCACTTCCCTTCCCTTCATTTCCTTGGTTCTTCCCCTAGTTCTCCATCCTCCAGGTCCCTTCCTCCCCCCCGCCCCAGAAAAGATCAAGCCTCCTAGGGACATTAACAAAACATGACACAAGATACAGTACGACCAGGCATAACCCTTCACATCAAGGCTGGGGAAGGCAACCCAGCAGGAGGAAAAGGGTTCCAAGAGAAGACAGAGTCAGGGACACCCCCAGCCCACTTTCAGGAGTCCCACAGAACCCCAATAATCATAACATACATGTAAAGAACCTAGTACAGACCCATACAGGCTCTGCGAATGCCACTTCAGTTTCTGTGACCCCCCGAAATGCCCATGAACCCTATTAGTTTGATTCGGTGGGCCATGCTCTCATGGAGTCTTCAACCCCTCTTGGTTCCCACAATCCTCCTCCACCTCTTCCTCAGACTTCCCGAGCTCCGAGGGAGGGATCTGGTGGACACCCATAACCTGGGACCTCTCTCTCCTCTCTCCCTCTCCCTCTCTCTCTCTCTCTCTCTCTCTCTCTCTCTCTCTCTCTCTCTCTCTGCCTAATGTTTGGCTGACCCCACCTCTAATTTTAAACACAAAATTTAACAAGAGCTCATTTATGCTGACATTCTACATCCAAATAATTACCATTAAACATCTAGGTACATTGCTCTCACATAAAACTTAATGAAAAGAAAAAATAAACAACAGCTAAACAAAGGTAACATCATGAGGTGGTCATATCATAACATCTTCTTTTGATAACGAAAGCAAAATAAAGAGACCAAATAATCTGATGACATTGTAAAACAACAGAAATGTCCTGAAATCAAGATGAGCATCTTGTGGCACCATAGCTAATGCCTGCAATCCTCAGTTGCACAAAAGGATTGAGGCCAGCCTGGGCTAGATGAGAACCCATCTCAAAACAAAACAACAGGATCAGCATCTTGAAATCTGTTTTCAGTACTATGAGAATGAAAATATTAGCCTGCTACAAGCCTGTAATCTTGGTACCTGTAGGCTAGGGAAGGGAACTGAGAGTTGAAGGCCACGCTAGTCCATCAGAAAACAAAACAGACCAGAACAAAACAAGGAGAAAGAATTATCATCTTCAATGGTTTCTTTGAGAAATGAAGATAAAAGGCAACTCTGAACTATTCCCAGGTATAGGTGGGAATACTGGACCACTGAGAGGGTAGCAGTGTTTGGGAACGTAGTTCAGTGGCAGAGTGCTGCCTATCATCCACCAGGCCTTAGGTGACATACCCAGCCCAAGGTCTGTCAGGACAGAAGGGCCCACAACCAGATGCTGGTGTAGTGTCAAAGACAATTTTAAACATACTTTACTTTTGATTCAGTACTAGTGTTCAACAGCAAGTCAAAGCAAATCTGTACAATTGAGATATCAGGCATGCAGCTAAACTTCACATGGTAAACTGTGAAGCCAAACATCATGGAAATTCCAACAGTCTGACTATGTACAGAACATGTAAAACTAGTGCATCTGAACTTGCAAACACGGGTCTCAACTGCACGTATCACCGTGGAGCATCCTCCCCGTGACTGCAGTGGAAACTGTCCAAAGGCTGTACAGCTAGCTTGTGTCTACAAGGAAACAATCAGGAGCGCTCCATCAACACCGTGAAAACAACTATGGGGAAGGTGCCGTTCTTCCCAACTGAAAACTGTTCACTTATAAAACTATGCTAATAATTAGTGGAAATCACTGTTTACTATTATTCAAGGTTGTGTTAAATTTAGTTTGTGGGTTTTAAGACACAATTACATGGTTTCTATTCTGAATAACTAGAATCTAGTCGTTAAAGACTCTTGGTGTAGTATCTGCTGCTAGTTTATATAGATACAGTGAACCCTTCATGAGAAAAGGGCAACATTCACCTCAAAGCTGAAAATGTCACATCAGTTTTACTACTGCTACTGGACTCTAGAATAGCTATTCTAATCCAAACAGTCACAGTTGTGTGTAAAATATAATAGTTTGCAAAATATATTGTTTGGGAAAGTTTCTGTATAGCAATAGTGGCTACCTGTAAAAAGCCAGTGATGTACAAAAAAGATCACAGGTAATTTATCAGCTTACATACAAACCTATACGTTGGATTTCCTGCTAATAATCTATTTTCTTGGCCAGTCTAAAAAGCACTGATGGTTCATGACTTACAAACTTAAGATCAGAAAACAGGAGCTGAGGAACAACTTCTGTTTAAAATATTTCCTTGGACTGATGTTCATGTAATAAGGGTGCCTCTGATATATAATTTCCAGTACATGGGCACTTAAATTTATTATTTAAGAAATAATAATACTGTAAGTCATTAATGAAAGCTCTAAATGCTTGAGGTATGATTAGTTTATGATAATGCACATACCATGGATCTTGGCTCTTCTCTGTGTACATCTGAAGTGTGGGAGTACACATTTCTAGGGATTTTTTCAGTAGGGAACACATTTCTAATTACAGTTATAAGAGCTTTTCAAATCCTATAGTTAATATTAATTGTGAAAATATTCTTACAACAATATAATTTTGACCAGCAATAGGAGACAAACAGCCTCTTAACTAGGCCCAAGCTTCCTCTGCAGCCCATCTCTGTGGCATTCTACAGAGCGACAGCTGTGTACAGGACACTGTGCACAGCCTGCATGGTCATCATGGTTAGCTGCTCTTTCTGAAGCCTGGGACGAATTCAGCACTGTGTGAATATACAATCAGTTCACACTGAAACACAGGAACACTGGAGTTTGGGACAGCATTATTTTGAACTGCACTAATTATGGTGGTAGGACATATCTACCCTGGCTAGATAAAGGTTAAAGAAAGGTGGGAACCATTTAAATCCTTTGTACTCTGCTCCACTTCACAGA
This sequence comes from Peromyscus californicus insignis, assembly GCF_007827085.1. Lineage (NCBI taxonomy): Eukaryota > Metazoa > Chordata > Mammalia > Rodentia > Cricetidae > Peromyscus > Peromyscus californicus. The sequence continues at coordinate 68,603,689 of NW_026294424.1, forward strand.
AATGTTTTCTATGGATTCAAGTTGTTAAGTTCTCGTGTGTGTGTGTGTGTGTGTGTGTGTGTGTGTGTGTGTGTGAGAGAGAGAGAGAGAGAGAGAGAGAGAGAGAGAGAGAGAGAGAGAGAGAGACAGACAGACACGTTAGGACACTATCTTAAACCCAAGTTTTAAAGACAATTCCTAAAATCCCATATAGGATTTGAGATACTGGCATTTAGCTATTCAAATTTATATAGAAGCACAGTACTTTAGAGAAGTACAAAGAAACACTTTTTAAAAATACAGGTATATCAATTAACAAAACTGGTATTTAAAAGGTTTAATATGGGGTGGGGGGAGGGAGGTAGTGGTACTAATTCTTAATACAAATTATTAAACATAGTTTATATAATTTCAAACGTTATTCACATTATTGCTCGATACCACAATTATATGGAACAAGTTCTTGACAACACATTAAAATGTGTTTAATTTTAGGCTTATAAAAAAACAATGTCTACACATAGGCCATTCAGAAATCTATAGTGTGGAGATATGTACAACTAAACAGAAAAAATATATGTATGTCTATATTTAAAAGTAATAAGCTAAAAAAAAGTAATAAGCTAATCTGATCTGAACTTAAATATCCAATTTTCAATCAAAAAAGTATATAACTGGATTGAAAGTGAATGGGTAGATTGGAAATAGTATTAAACATACTCACCATTTCTTAGTGACTATCTACTCTATATAACAATACACTAGTGTTATATCAGATGATTTTTAATTCTAGAAGTTTGTTTTCTTTCCAAACTATCGAGAAACACATCCATTCCACAATTGTTAGATTGGAAACATTTGAATTTAGAAGGGGTAATTCTCTACTTCTGTATGTAAGATGTGCTGAGCAGTGAACATAACCGGATACAGATGCCTTTCTGCCTGTTGACTGGCACTGAGGACAGATGCTACTCTGCAGTGAGCTCACTGAGTCCCAGCAACCGCTGCTGCATGCACACCACTCGTGATGTGTCTATTCCAGGAAAACGACCTTTTGAAGAGAGATTTTTCAAAACCATTGCTAGTTCTTCATAAAGCTAAAGTATATCTGCTGAGACAGAGCATCAGGAACTGTGTGAGAAAGGTCAGCGCAGGCCCAAAAGGCTATGTGAGAAAATGTGCTGGTTTCAAATACTACTGTACAAATTCTAGTGGGAAGGGAAAAAACAAAACAGTACAAGAGTATGTCAGAACAGACAACAAGTATGTTTTTCTATGTTAAGGAACTGACAATGGACCGTGTGAACCTTGTTGACAAAATAACAAAGGCTGGCCATTTTTATGCTAAGTTCAAATGTATTTTTTTTTTTGAGAATACAAAAAGTAATCCTTGAAAATCAGAATACATAACAGAAAAGAGCACAATAACTTAAGTATTAAACATCTGTATGAAATAACTTGCAAAGTTTGACAAATATGCACACATAGAACATGCGGTTATTTAAAAACAAAACAAACAGAACCACCACCCGATTCTGTAGAACCAGCATCATGTCACCAGCAGGAGAGCACCAAGCAAGGCACCATTGGAAAGACAACACACTTGCAAAGTCTCTATAAATAAAGCAAATGCTAATCTGGTCGAAAAATCGGTGTCTTTGGTAAAAATTCTATGAGGATGACCTGTAAAAGGAGAAGAAAAGGGTTGTAAACAACTTAAAGCAGATTTTTTTCTTAATCTTAAAACATCAGTCATATTCTGTTGCTTAAATTTGTTTAAAAAAGATGTAAGACTGGGCAATGGTGGCACACGCCTTTAATCCCAGCACTCAGGAGGCAGAGGCAGGCGGATCTCTGTGAGTTTGAGGCCAGCCTGGTCTACAGAGTGAGTTCCAGGATAGTCAGAGGCTACACAGAGAAACCCCATCTTAGAAAACAAAAACAAAAAGATGTAAGAGTAGAAGAGGGACATACTGGGGAAGCGAGAAGGAAGGGGTTCAGTGAGAACAGGACAGGGACAAGAGAGACTACTGGAGGTATGAGTACAAACAGAACACACTACACATGTACGAAAATGTCATAATGAAGCTCACCAAGTATAATTAGCACATGCTAACAGAACTCAAAACTTGATTTTGAAAATACACACACATTTCAAAACTTTAATTTTATCTTTTTAAAGACAAGTCTGACTATGTGACCCTGGCTGGCCTGGAACCCTTTATGTAGACCAGGTTGGCCTTGAAATCATAGAAATCTGTGTCCTCACTTCCCAAGTGCTAGCATTAAAGGCATGCGCCACCATGTCCACCCTAATTTTTAAAACAGACATTTATTTGATAACTTTGAACCTCAACACTAAGTTTTCTTTTTATTTCTGGACCTTTACCAAGTGTGAAATATCCTTCAAGTCTATGGAAAAAAATGAATAAAATAATGGAAGTCTGTTGTGGGTACACTGTGAAGGTGTATTGCTGTGATTGGTGTAGTTAAAAGCTGAACAGCCAATAGCAAGGCAGGAGAGCAAGGCGGGACTTCCAGACAGAGAAAGAACACCAGGAAGAAGGCAGAGGAAGAAGGCGGAGTCACCAGCCAGACAGAAAGGAAACGGGATGGGAATATCGAATAAAGATAACCAAGTCACATTAAAAAAAAAAATGTAGACTAAAAGATAGGGGTTAATCTAAGTTATAAGAACTAGTTAAGAACAAGCCTAAGCTAAAGCTGAGTTTTCATAATGAATAATAAGTCTCCATGTCTTTTTTTTGTGAGCTGCTCCCTTCCCCTGCCCCAAAAGAAAATCCATCTACAGAAGTCCAAGAAGGTAATTAGAGGTAGGTAACATAGGTGTTCTACCTGATATATTGAAGTAGCATGAGTATATATGTATGCTTCAAAGAATGAGAAATACTGAGAACTGAACATAAGGGGTTTCAGTGTATGGCTCTATTTAAGCCCAACAACCTAAGCAAAGTATTACTGTCCTCACTAAAAGACAAGGAAACTAATGATCTAGACCAGACAGGTGTGGTGATATTGTGTTCCTCAAAATATTGTGCACCCTAATAAATTTATCTGGGATCAGAGAACAGAACAACCACTAGACAGACATAGAGTCTAGGAAAGGGTGGCATACACACCTTTAATCCTAGCAATCCAGAGGCAGAGATCCATCTGGATCTCTGTGAGTTCAAGGCCACACTAGAAACAGCCAGGCGTGGTAACAAGAGTCTTTAATCCCAGGAAGTGATGGCAGGAAGCAGAAAGGTATTTAAGGTGTGAGAACCAGGAACTAGAGCTGGTTAAGCTTTTAGGCTTTTGAGCAACAGTTCAGCTGAGATCCATTTGGATGAGGACTCAGAGGCTTCCAGTCTGAGGAAACAGATCAGCTGAGGAACTGGCGAGGTGAGGAAGCTGTGGCTTGTTCTGCTTCTCTGATCTTCCAGCATTCACCCCAATAACTGGACTTGGGTTTGTTTTTGTTAATAAGACCTTCTAACAATTTGTGCTACAGACAGGCACAATGATTTTGCAGAGAGGGCACTTGCCTCCAAGTCTGATGACCTGAGTTCAAGCCCAGGAACTCACATGGAGAAAGGAGAGAACTCCTCTAAGGTATCCTCTAACCTCCACCCCACCACACCCCCACACACACTCACACAGATACAAAGTAAGTAAATGTAAATAAAGTAGAAGAAAATGAATGATCTCATAACCTGTAAAATCGAAAACTATAAAGGAAGGAAAAGCAGACTGTGTAGGAGGCTTAAGAGAAGCTTAGAAGTTAACACGTGCTACTCCTCTAGAGGACGCAAGTTCAGATCCTAGCACCTACGTCAGGAAGCTCACAACTACCTTTTAACTCCAGCTCTGAGACCCAACACCCTCATCTGTCGTAGACACCTACTCACACATGTCCTACACACACACACACACACACACACACACACACACACACACACACACACACACACACACGCACGCGCGCAACATAAAGTATTTTTTAAAAGAGAAAGAAGCTGGACGTGGCACAAATCCCAGAATTTGGGAGGCAGAGGCAGGCATATCTCTGAGGCCAGTCAGGTCAATATAACCAGTTCTAGGACAGTTGGGGCTCATAGTGAAAGACTGTCTCAAAAGAACAAAAGATAACAATAACAAAAAAATAAATTCCAAAGCTTTGCCTTTTCTACCGTATAGTTTATAGTTAATCACTATTTGTATTAGTATTTCTTCTCTTTAATCAACCTAATCCCATAGTCTTCTCTATGTCCCAGAGTTGCTTACAGTTTACCACAGCAGGACAGATGAGCTCTGCATGAGTACTCCCTTCTTCCTCCCTCTGTAATTCTGAAGACAGGGTTTTTGGGATCAACTGGAATTCACGATATAATTCAGGCTGGCCTTGAACTCTCACCAATCCCCACAAGTGCTGGGGTGATAGTCAGGAGCACCCTGCCCAGCTCACATGCATGCACTCACTCACTCTCTCCCAGGAGTTATGCTCATTCTCTCTCTGCCTCTTCCCCAAACTACTTCTTTTTAGATCTGGGTACTGATTTCTTAGGGATGTCTGCTCTCAAACTAGCAGTCCTCTAGAGACCTTAGCCTCTAGAAAGGTGCAATCACAGGTGTGCACCTGCAACCCAACTGTTTCTTTTTCCCAAGCCCTTCTCTAAGGCACTTTTAGTAGTAAACCAAAGGAAACTGAAAATATTGTAACATAAATATCCAAGCTGACTACAGCTAAATTTATTCTGAACTTGAACTATACTGTTATATTAAATCTTTCCATGCTCCAATTCTAGATAGAATACATACAGGTCAAAAAACTGAGAGAGCTGGAGAGATGGCTCGGAAAAGGATTCATGTTCAGTTCCCTGCACTACTACAGCAGCTCACAATCATGTCTAACTCTAGTTTGAGGGGTTCCAATACCCTGTTCTGTATTCTCTGGGTACCAGACAGACACTTGGTGCAGAAACATACATGAAGACAAAATATTCATACACATAAAATAAAAACAAAATCTTTTAAAAATTATGTGAACAAAAAAGTCAAACTTTATAAAAATATCTTTGACAAATAGATACAGTAAAGCATTTTTTTTTTCTTTTTTGAGACAGGGTTTCGCTCTGTAGTTTTGGAGCCTTTCCTGGATCTCACTCTGTAGACCAGGCTGGCCTCAAACTCACAGAGATCTGCCTATCTCTGCCTCCCAAGTGCTGGGATTAAAGGCGTGCGCCACCACTGCCCGGCCAGTAAAGGATTTTTATTGTTAAAAAATTATTTGATGTGGATAATTTCTAAAGTTGGGACCTCGTTTTTCTCAGAAACTGTGTCTTGACATGGGAGGCTCTGATCGTGTACTTGATTAACCTTCTGGGCCAGGGAACTTTCATTTTCATTTTGAGTTTTACTGGCTTTTTGATTTCCTCAATAAAGAAAGTACTTCCCTTCTTGGTTCACAAACACTCCTTTCCCTTTCTAGTTACCCTCAGGAAGCCTTAGGGGTCACCCATGCCACTGTCCTGCCCTGTTACTTACATACAAGACATTCATTCACTAGCTTCCTAGAATATGTTCGCACTGAGGAGAAGTACTTGTTGAGTGCTCAGCTCTAGTCAAAGTATCTCTATTACTCATGCCAGGACAAAGGCTCAGATAACGTTAAGGAAGAGGGGGAGGAAAGAATCTAAGGAAAAGAGCACCAGGAAACTGTCTGCTGGACATGACATACTTATTGCATCATGAACTCACAGCAGCTGGAGCTACCTGCACAGATTTTGCAGGTCAAGATTCTAGGGTAGATGCATGAAGACTCATGCAACCTCACCCCTTAACTGAAAAGCAACTGGCAATTCCTAGCTGCTGGGAGAGGGAGAGTCATTTTCCTTCAGGGGTGTAGGCACTGGTCAGTTGCCCATGATCCAGTAAATAATTCTGTACCAATGCACATGCCAGCAACCCTAATTAAACTCAGCAGGTTACTTTAAAAAAGAGAGCGAGAAGCATGGGGTGTAGGAGGGGCTGTGTTGGGAAGAAGGGCTCCAGAGGAAGTGGAGAGTAGAAGTTAAGATATTGAGAAAGGAGGGGTGAACAAAATACATTCTACATGTTTGAAATTGTCCAAGTATAAATAAAACGTATGTTTAAAAAAAATTGTGGGGCTGGAAAGATAGCTTAGTGGTTAGGAGCACTGGCTGCTTTTGCAGAGGACCTGGATTCACTCCCCAGCACCCACACAGCAGCTCACAACTTCAGTTCCAAGGAATCCAACGACCTCTTCTGGCCTTCAAGGGCACCAGGCACAAACATGGTGCATAGACATACATGTAGGCAAAACACTCATACATATATAAAATAAAAATACTTTTTTTTTCAAAAAGTACTTTTTTTCTCCACCCAGCTCCTTTATTTGTGCTCGATTTTCCTGTTTCTCATGTTCCTCATCTATAAATAAATGGTTGGACTAGATGAAAAGGTTCTTTGTAGCTCTAAAAGTTCACGATTAAATATTCAAATGACTTGCAAGTTCACATTGAATAAATATTTCAGTATTCAAACACATCTTCCACTGTAGTGTTTTTAAATTTCAGGCCCCAGGGGTGAGTACACTATTTTACAGTCTATATGCAAAGTATAAAACAGTAGCTATTTTTGGCTGGGCGGCGGCGGCGGCGGTGGTGGTGGTGGTGGTGGTGGTGGTGGTGGTGGTGGTGGTGGTACACACCTTTAATCCCAGCACTTGGGAGGCAGAGCCAGACAAATCTCTGTGAGTTTGAGGCCAGCCTGGTCTACAGAGTGAGATCCAGGATGGGCCCCAAAACTACACAGAGAAACCCTGTCTTGAAGAAAACAAAACAAAACAAAACAGTGGCTATTTTTTTTATTTTTATTACTTTATGCACATTTATGTTTTGCTGAATGGATATACATGTACCATTCGTGTGTGTATATAAATATGCACCAGGTGTATGCCTGGTGCCTCAGAGGTTAGAGGAGAATGTCAAATCCTCTGAGAGAGGAGTTCCAGACAGCTATGAGCAGACATGGAGGAGCTAAGAATTAACCTGCATCCTCTGCAAGTATAACAAGGGCTCCTAACTGAGGAGCCAACTCTCCAGTCCAGGATGACTACTTTTCACTCTGAATCTGCCTTAGTTTTAAAAGAACAGTGCCCTGACAACGTTTTCCTTCCCAAACCCCATATGTACTTCATACCCGAGTGACAAACAACAAAACAAATAGTTTTGCATTGTTATTTATTTTCTAGATTATTTCTAATAGTCAAAATATAATTAAGGGGAAGTACTTCGCTTTAACAATCAGAGGTTGTATAAATTATAGGCAAAGGCATATATGCACAGCAGAAAGGCTCAAGTTCATTAAATAAGGAGGCCTTTTCTTCTTACTAGACTATGTGTGATTATGATGCTCAAATGCTTTTAAAGAGCTTCTGAAGCTTTGTTTACTCCTATTTTGAACTACCACAAATAGACATACTCTAAGAATATCTAAGGTGGTACAAGCCTTTAATCCCAACACTTGGGAGGCAGAGGCAGGAGCATCTCAGTGAGTTCAAGGCCAGCCTGGTCTACAAATCGAGTTCCAGGACAGCCAGGACTGTTACAGAGAGAAACCCTGTCTCAAAAAAACAAAACAAAAACAAACAAAGAATATCTAAAAATCACTTTAAAAGTAACTTTAAAAGTACTTTTTTTTTTTTTTAGGTTTTTTGAGACAGGGTTTCTCTGTGTAGCTTTGCGCCTTTCCTGGATCTCGCTCTGTAGACCAGGCTGGCCTCGAACTTATAGAGATCCGCCTGCCTCTGCCTCCCGAGTGCTGGGATTAAAGGCGTGTGCCACCACCGCCCGGCAAAAGTACTTTTTGTATACCTTCTATAATAATGTGAAATAGAATTCATTTAAAAGTACTTAATTATGTAAAAACTCAAGGGAAATTAAAATTTTTCATGAAGTATACAGTTTAGAATGTTTTAAAACAGTTTAGAATGTTTTAAAAAACTACTAATTTAATTGTAATGAAAGAATTTCTTAAAGATAAGAGAAAATAAGGTTCATATGCCATATGAATGAATGCTTTTCATAGAGCTCCTCTTGGAAATCACATAATCTAGATTTTTCTTTTCTCAATGCAGGAAATCCAACTCCTTGTGTGGCAGGCACGTGCTCTACCATGGGCTATTTCCAGTTTGTTATTAACTTTCATTTTTTCCTTCCCAAAGTAAATTCACAAACATGTAAAAAGTAATTAAAGCCTCAGGTTGAAGCGTGGTGTTCGGGTTTGTAAATGTCTAACAGCAATGAGTGTTTCCTGAAGCCCTTGAACTGTCCCCCAACGGGTAACAGAACTCTCCTATCCACAGTAAGATGGCTAGTACCTGTGCAGGCCAACCTCACAGGGTCGGTCACTCAAGTGTCCCTTTCCATGGCTGCCAAGAAGCAGCACAGGTCCTTCTCACCCTCAAAATGTAACCAAATTTAAAGTGAAGACCTATATGCTTAGTTTGTGAACAGAGATAGTCTGGGGGTTGGGGAAAGAACCCGTAAATTATCTTCACTGCTCAAGAAGAGCAAGGAGATATTCGGCTGTCTGATAACGAGAGAACTGGGAAATGGTTTTTAACCAATCTTTTATACATATACACAATGAGGATTATATTGTTTCAAAGAACAATGAAAATTCCTCAGAAATGTAACACCAGGTCCTTCACAAAGACTGGTTTTAGTTTCAACAATTACTTCCTTTCTTAAATCTTCTTCTTTTAATCTAATAACTTTTCCAGGTTTTGAAGTAAAACACTAAAGCTCAAGAAGAATTAATAAATTTATAACTTCTTAAAGTATTCTGAACTTTTCAAACAGAGAGCAATTATTCAAATAAATCAAGAGCATCAATAAGCTAAATTTCTAAAATGATTGTGTGTGGATACATTTTTGTAAGTGTATGCAAACTTAGCCATATTTTAAAGGACAAAGCAGGCCGGCCAACATCTGTTGACATTTAAGGTAACTGTACAAAGCAATGTTCTAGCAACACTTTGGAACCCTCTAAAGCCATGAGGTACACAGGCAGCCGAAGTCCATAAAGGCTTCTCAGGCTCCAACAGCTTGGCTGAAAGGTTCTCTTCCATACTTGGAAACTTGATTAGCATTATATAAAAACGCCATATCTGACGTGCTGCGTAACCAAGGTTGTGGTTATTCTTTATACAGCATCTAAAATTTCACACTCCATCAACACATGTTCAGGCCATTTTATCTTGGCAATTAATTTATTATTTTTCAGAACACAGTGAAGCCTTGTTTTCAAGTCATTCATAACTTTATAAATCAGTCTTGCAAATGAAACCCAGGCATCTGTGAACCGTAGAAAATCCTTGCACTCAGGAGATTAAGCTCCTGACACCTATGCTGATTAATAATCATGGAAAGAATAAGATCAGAAACAAAATAAATGATCATTTAATAGAGAAACTCACAAAACAGCCCTTTAACTTACATATTCCATCATGTTGTTCGTTTCACATTTCCTTTTGCTCAGTCTCCAGTGCAAGCACAGCTAGACACGAAGGAGGGTAAAAGAAGAGAAATGAGCTTCGTTTTCCTGGGCACAAGGCTCACCCATTCGTCCACCTTCCTATTTGCAGTCCAACCAAGCATCTGTTTCCATACTGTGCAATTCAGACCCCAGCAGTCCGAAGCTGCTCCCCGCAGCACTCACCTTGTGGTATAACCTATTGTTTTCCCATTCTAATAACTTCTCAATCGATCTTCGTGTCTGGAAGAAAAATGAGGGGAAAGTTTACTCTTGACTGGCTTTAGAAAAGCTGTTTTGCAGCTGCTTTTTGTGTGAAAAGGGAAGAAGTATAAAATGATGACAAGCAAGAGTGGTCTGTACTCTCCATGTTCCAGCACTAAGGAGCAACCTCATCAGAGACAGTAGTTTGCAAAGAAACATCCATTTTCTTTGAAATATATATGCTTAATTTTTAAAGTATTTTGAATTTACTAGTCTCTGATTTAAAACTATTAGTCTAAAAAGCAAATGTCGCCAGGCGGTGGTGGTGCACGCCTTTAATCCCAACAGTCGGGAGGCAGAGCCAGGCGGATCTCTGTGAGTTCGAGGCCAGCCTGGGCTACCAAGTAAGTTCCAGGAAAGGCGCAAAGCTACAAAGAGAAACCCTGTCTCGAAAAACCAAAAAAAAAAAAAAAAAAAGCAAATGTCATTTCATTTACTTAATTTAAACTTAAATCCCCACTTCTTTAGGAAACATTTTGCAGTATTTAAATAGTAATGAAGATTCCTTAATCTCTATTTTTAAAACAGTAATAATTCAAATATTAGTTAGCAAAATACAAACAGCCTTTAGGGTATATCTAAAAAAAACTACTAATTGAAAGTTAGTAAAGGGGGGAAATGAGTTATAAATCAAACTAATTTGAGGATTGTATGAGAAAATTCAGTTTGATGGTTACTGTAGTTTTCAAACAGAGCCCAATTTTTATTGAAGGCAACATGAAAGTGGTATCTGAGAGTCAAATTCGATTCTTAATCCAGGGGTACCGACCGGCTCAGGGCCTCCCTCAGCTGCTGCAACGCAGACTATGCAGCATGGACCACTTCTCGCTTGGGAGTGTGGATGAGGCAGCTACTGCGTGGAGCCAGGTGTCAGGAGGAGACTACCACTGCAGGTGCAGAAGTGACAGTACTGCTACACGACCGACTGCAACCTGACGCAGCTGCAGCTTTCTTGCGAAGGAAGAAGGCGTCTACCAATACTAACTGTGGCACAACTGTAAATAAGTATTGATAATCACATAAAAACCTGCATGCCAACCAAGACTGGGTGAGGTGAAAAACTGGTAGGAACAAGCTGGTTTGGAAGTCTGTTACATAAAAAATGTTAGGATTTATTGAAAGTATCTACTGTAATCTGGTGTTACATTTCAGCAGGCTGAACTGCTATAAAGACACTCAAGTCACATAGGTGCCAATTATAATTCATAGCTAGCAACAAATTACCACGAGTGCTTATATTTTCCAATTTTATGTCATAAAAATCAGAAAATCAACTATTTTCTGGCAATAATATGTCAATGACTAATTTATTACAATTTTTGAACAGTCTTTTTGGCAAGAATTTTAAAGAAAAAGTGCCCTTGTTAGCGATGATCAGCAGCCCTCACTTGTTTCTTTGTAAGATAGCCTTTTAGAGGCAGCTCTCCTTTTAAATGAAAATAGGGCAGCAGTTATGGTCACACTTTTTGTTAATTTAGTTGCCAGTCAGCCCCAAATCAAAAGAAAATAAGGCTGCAGAGTGTAATTAACATTCAGTTCAGTCGTTTGCTCCCTTGTCTAGCCCCCAAGCTTTGTTAAAATTGCCATCTGAATGCTGAAGGCTGTAGGGAAATCGATTTGATTCTAATCGCACCATGAAAAGAACATGATCTAACTGCTTTCAGCCCTCCGTAAATCTGTACTAGGTCTTTAGCACAATGCAACTTCCAATTTAAAAAGCACTGAATGTCTCGTCAATGACTTTGTGAAGAAAAAAGAACAAGGAGCAGACATAAAAATTCCAATAGTTGTTTAAGCATTAGAGTTCATTTGCATCACAGCGAACCTGAAAAGGGCTGACCTCTCAAACCGCCTCTCAGGTCTATGAAGTTGTAGCCTTGACAAGCTCACATTGACAGAGCTCATTGACTCTGAAAGGCTACTCTATCAATGGTGAAAAATGGCAATAGGTTCTACTCTGAGCAGGCATCTGCCTGCCCACCCGCTGCTAAACCAATGGCAAAACCGTTTCAAAACCTGAATCCACCTTGTAATCTTCCTTTCTAGGACCTTTTAATAATAGATTAAGATTACTATACAATTTGAGGTTTTACTTGTACTGATGGTTTAAAAGAAGATGGGGAAAATTAAAGAACTAGGGTAGGGAGAAGTAGCTTTTGAAGTCTGTCGTTTTATATTAAAATGATATAAAAGTAGTTCCTAAAAACTTAACACTACATTCTGCAAATATTTATTATTCAAAGAAAAGAGTGGTTTTTACCATATCAAGTTTCCAGAATGTATAAGCCATGCTATATACAATGAGAATAGCTCATTATCATACATATGTGTGTGTATATATATATATATGCACACATACACATGGCATTTACCAACTTAAAAATATTTACTTTTACTTAAGTCAAATACCAACATTTGTGTAAAAGATAATTACAAAGTATGAACCTAAAATTCTAAAATACTTAAGTAGGAACTTCGAATTTATTCTTTGCTTCTAATTAGGAGTTCAGTGATAGTGTTGGGTATAATTGTATCCCGTAATATTAAGAATTCTAAAGCAAACAAAGTTTGCTATGCCATATTCTGTATAATCATCTGAATATTCACTATTTCTCCACGGTTGAAGGCTGAAGTAAAGCTGTGAATCAGTACCATCTAATCTTGCTAGAAGACGTCTCTCCTGCTTGACAGGTGGAAAAAAGGCACTTGCACGTGCAGCCTAATTAATCACTGCACTTGACATCTCAATGATTTACAGCGAGGAGCAGGTGAGAACACACAAAACCAGAAAGAACCCTTGATTTGAGGAGAACATTTCTAGCACACTAAGGTGACAAGTAAGTGATTCCGGCAATGATTCGAAAAAAGAAAAAAGAAAAAGAAAAGTAAAGAAAGAAACTGTGCCACAAATTATTTGTTAGTAACAACAAAAGATCAAATTAAATGGAAGAAAAAAGGCTTAACCATGGAGAATGTTTAATACTATGCAATTATTTTTCGTTCACAAAATCAAAATATATTTTCAAGATAAAGTACAATACCAATTTGGCAGATAGTGGGGGAAATATGACATTCCAGCATTATAAAAGCTATTTCAAAGCTTTTAAACTTCAGTGAGAAGAAAGCACATTTTAATTACAGTCATCTAGAAATAAAAGTTAAGTGTTTATGTCCACAGGGTTGTCAGATTCTAATGAAATATTAAAATTCAACACAGCCAAACCTAACATCTATTAACTGGACAAGCAAATCTAATCCTATAAATACCTGTCATTAAATTTTAAGTGATTATACTGCCTTGCAAATTCAAAATATTCTAAGTTAATAGGATCAGAAAAAACATACATATCAAACATGACATACCAACAAAACAGTATCCTTCTAGGCCACTTTCTAAAAATAAGTCATATTATCTTTCTTAAAAGAATTTAGTGCTTGAGAAAAATACCAGATTGACAGTCATGGGAACTAAAAAATCTTCTGTTTCGCTTAAAGAACAGGAGAAAGGGAATGCAGCTTCAGTAAGTTCCCTACAGAGGGCCTTAATCCTTTTCAGTACTCACATGCTGGGGTGGAAAGACAGGTTAGTGGTTCTTTACCAATGAATCCTCAGTCCTGCCTAGGCTATCAGCAAGAAACCTACTTTTATCACATGGAGTCTTGAATTAGAAGAACCAAGACTACCAACTTACACCGTGTAAGCAAAACACGGCTTTGTGAGATGCTATCACGAAGTGAACCTGGATTAGAAAGGCAGCTCCCAGCACTATACCTCAGCAACCTTCCTCATCAAAGCTCATTATGAATGACAATGTTTTAAACAATAATATTAACATATTTTTCATTACAACATCTTTAGTTATATTCTTGCTGCCAGCTAGTTCTAATATAATTGCTTTATTAGAGTGAATAAAATTAAAAAACATTTCAATTACTGAACAGGCAGCATAGACTTAAACTAAGCATTTGTGTTTACTTTTATCTTCTTTGACACAATTTTTTGATAAAATCGTGGAAGAGTCAGAACAAAAAAAAGACAAGGAAAATTAAAACATTAGAATTCATAAAATTCTAATGGCTAAAGGATGATTAGTCAACAATTAATAGTAAACATGGCATACAGTTATAACTTCTTAAAGAAGAATCGAGAAGTAAAGTAAGCTTAAAACAGAAAACATAAACCACCAAAATCTTAACTACTCAAATGTAAAAGTTAGACTTCATCAACATTAAAATCTGATTTCCTCTAAGGCCTCTGTGTAACTGTAAGGAATAAAGTATTAATCCCATACACAAGTTCACATTATGAGCCACCAAACATCAACGAATCTCACAGGACATAGAGTCAGTTATAGCATCTTGATTTGTTACCACCATTACTTAAAATTCATCACTAGTGGTTAATTTATTCACAATCAGTTGTTTGAAACAATGGTTTTTCAAATTTTTACAACCATTTACTAAAGTTCAACAACTTAAACCTGCAATTAAAACTTACTTGAACTGGATTTGTTCATTGTATTAAGCAATGTCAAGGCAAATTTCAAATGTTCAATTTCTTATTTAAAACATTTTGAAATTCAAACTGCTAAATTTGTAATCTGTCAATTAAAATTTAACTAGAATAATACCACTAGTGCATTGATTATTTTTAACCCTTGTGTGTTTTTCAAATAAGGATTCATCCTTTCTTATTTATACAAATGGAACTTATGGAAATAAGTGAAACAATAACGGTTTTGAGGCTACTAGAAAGAAACTGTATAATTTAGAAAGAATTACTTTTAACTTAAGAGAAAATTACTTGAATCACTTCCATTTGTTCTGAATTAATGTTAAATCTCACATTCCAGTGGTGAGCTGAAAATTAAGTATATCTCAGTATCATTACAAATACAAAGCCTACAATTTGCCAAGATAAACCAAAATATGAATTGATTCCTTAAAAGGAGTTGTAAACAAATTTCCTTCCGGTATGTAAAAACCTCTTAAAATCTGCTATGAACACGGACTTTCAAAGTGTGGCTGCAGCAAGAAGGCCTGCCCAGCATTAGGACGCTGGGGTTTGTTACAAGGGAGCAGGTAGTTAGATGGCGAGACCTCAACAACTGCGGACATGTGCCCAACAGAAAGCCGCTTGTCCTGCCAGCGCTTGGGGGACGTGAAAGGGCTCAGGACGCACAAGTGCACGGCGTTCTGTCGTCAGGTTAGCAAGTGAATCTTACGTTCTTAAGGTTATAATGGTACTTTATGAATGATGAAGGTTTTGGACTTCTAGAAAAGTGCACATAAGCACATACATAAAATGCTGCACAAAATTATAAAGGGAATTGATATTTGAGAATATTTGAGAAAACTGTGATAAGATTTTTTAAAACTAAAATTTAATTTCATCTAGCAGCAGAAAATTAGAAAAACTTTGGGAGTGAATTAATTTTCATTAAGATAAAAATTCTATTAAGGAGTGATTCTCCTTAAGTATAATTCTGGGTTTTGTTTCTTATTTACAGATTTAAAAAAGAAAATTATGTAATTAGAAAAAGAATCAAAGCTTAGAACTGACAGTGAGAAAACATTGAAAAACTAAAAAGCACCCGATTACAACACAAAACGGGAGACGCGAGATTGGAAGCAACAAGCATGTGTGGCTTGTCACTCAGGGTCTGACCACGCTAGGAATTTTCCTTCAGCAAGACTGCTAGGCAGCCTGGCTAACTTTCATTTTACATACAAAAATGGAATCTTCCAGAGGACAAGAAACGTAAAGCTCCACTCAAGTGGTCCTGTGATCTAAAACCAAGGCTATATATTACAGAACATTCAACCTCATGTCGTTTCCACTGTAGGACAGAGCTATGAATATGTAAAGAATGTGTTTCTGAAGCTATCCTAACAGAAAGGTTAACTACTACATGCAAGTTACCCAAGCTACTAAATAGGAAAGCCACTTTAAATAACCAACTCACCCTAAAAGTATGATTAATATAGTTTAAAAAAAAAGAAAGAAAAAAGCTGGGCGGTGGTGGTGATGCACGCCTTTAATCCTAGCACTCGGGAGGCAGAGGTAGATGGATCTCTATGAGTTCAAGGCCAGCCTGGTCTATAGAGGAGATCCGGCACAGGCACCAAAAGTACGGAGAAACCCTGTCTCGAAAAACCAAAAAAAAAAAAAAGAAAAGAAAGAAAAAATGAATGAAAACAGAATTTCAGAAGAGAAATCTATTTAAAAAAATCATAAGGACATTCTAGGACAGTAAAACACAGCATCTGATGGTAAAAACTCACTGGTTAACAGCCAAGTGGGCATAAAAGAGACCACATCTTCCTACAAAGTACACATCAACAACACCATGTTCTACCTATTCTGAGACACGTTAATACTGTAAGTGTTGAGTGTGAGTCTGACATATTCAGTGGTGTTCCAGGGACCTTACAAATGTGTGTGAATCTGAGGCTGGGAAGATGGCTCAGTTGGTAAAGGGCTTGCTGTACGAGCACGAGAACCTGAGTTCAGATCCCCAGCACACACATAAAATATGACTGACGAATCTCATGCCTGTAATAGCAGTGCTGGGGAGGTGGAAACAAGAGGATCCCTGGATCTTGTTGGCTAGCTATGCCAATCAGCAAATTCAAGTAGGAAACAGTGTCTTAAAAAAATAGGTTGGAGCTGGGCAGTGGTGGTACATGCCTTTAATCCAAGCACTCGGGAGGCAGAGGCAGGCGGATCTCTGTGAGTTCGAGTCCAGCCTGGGCTACAGAGAGTTCCAGGACAGCCAGGGCTGATACAGAGAAACCATGTAATAATTAATTAATTAATTAAATTAATAAATAGAATAAAGTTAGTTGGGCACAGTTGAAGAAGGCATCACCTTTGATCTGTGGCCCACACAGGTATATGTGCGCATATGCACACACGCGCACACACATACACACACACAAAGAATCAGCTCTGGGCAAAACACATGTTCTAAGGATTCTAATGTGTGTCTCAGTCAGTCTCTCTGCTTGGAGTTCAGAACACAGTTTTCAGCTACTTCTCCAGCACTGTGCCTGCCAGCCACCATGCTCTTTGCAATGATGATAATGGACTAAGACCGTAAGCAGGGCTCAAACTGTAGGCAAACTCCCAATGAAATGTTTTCTTTCACAAGAGTTGCCTTGGTCATGGTGTCTCCTCACAGCAATAAAGCACTAACTAAGAAGAACCTAATAAATAAATTCTCCAAACTAAGTCTTATAAAGTAAACAAAGCCCGGTATAATGATACACATCTCTAATCCCAGCATTTAGGAAATAAAGACAGGAAGATTGGCAGTTCAAGGCTAACCTGCACTATTTGAACTGACCCAATGATTTATTTATTTAAAGTAAAACAAAAGAGCTAAGATGTACCTTAATGGAAGAATACTCATTTAGCATGTGCAAGGCCTTGGGTTCCATCTCAAGTCTTGCAAAAATTAAAAAAAAAAAAAAAAAAAAAGACATGAAAGGAAAAGCCAGGATTGATTCTTAGGTGGCCATAAACTCTCAGGTCCTACTCTATCACTGAAGGAAGTCAGGAACCTGGAAACAGGGACTGAAGCAAAAGCCTTGGAGGAGTCCTACCTTCTGGCTTACTCAGCCTGCTTTCTTATACTACCCAAGACCAACTGCCCAGTGATGGCACCACCCCTAGTGACCTGGACCCTTTCATATCAATCATCAGTCAAGAAAATGTTCCACAGACTTGCCAACAGACAAATCTTATAAAGACATTCTCATTTGGGTCCAAATGACTCTAGCTTGTGTCAAGTTGACAAAAAACTTTAACCAACATAATAGTAAAACTTTGTCTCCAAAAAGAAATAAAGTATCTGTAGATAGGGAAGGGCACTCCAGGTGGGAGCTGAGGGAGAGGACCCAGGAACAGACTTTCCACCTGAGAGACTGAGGTAGAAACCAGAAGGAGAAAGGGACTGTAGGCATGCTTTTGTCCTTCTGTTTTAAAAGCATCTTGGTATGAAGTACTGTGTCTGTGGGTGGGAGTGTGTTTTATTTCTTCCTGTTATTTAAAAATGATCTTTCCCCGAACACCTACTCTTTCTGGACTCCATCACTGCCAAACCTCCAAGTCCCTGGTTGTGATTACTAGTTTCTCATTGGCAAGTGTGCACAAAAACTGCTGTGTTGAGTTTGAGTACTGATCAGTGATACAAGAGAAGAGGCAGGAGAGAGATACATCTAGGTGGGTGGGTAACAGAGGTGGGAGAGGACCTAGAAGGAGCTGGAGGAGGGGGAAACAATCAAAATATATTGTATGAAAATGAAAAATATTTTAAAGATTTATTTTTAATTGTGGGGGGAAGGGGCATATGGATGTGCACACGCTGAATGCAGGTGCCAGTGAAGACCAGAAAAAGGCCATCAGAATCCCTGGAGCTTGAGGTACAAGTGATTGTGAGCTGCCTGACTCAGGTGCTGGGAACCAAATTCAGGTCCTCTGCTCTTAACAACTGAGCATCTCTCCAGCTCTTAAAAGTTGAGTTCTTCCTCAATGAAAAATGGCCCTATATTATTCTCTGTCTTTACATTGGGGACTTCAGTTCTAAACAAGCACCAATAAGGTTCAGGATCCTCACCCATCAGGAGTACTGACAATGTTACAGGGGACACTTCTCTTTGTAGGAGATGATGCACAGACATACACAGAGGCAAAACTTTACCCATACACATAAAATAAAATCTAAAAAAAAAAAAAAAAATCCAGTAGTTTTTGTAGCTGTTAACAAGCTGAGCTTAAAATATACATAGAAAAAGAAAAACAACAATCCAAAAAAAAAATTTAGAACAAAAATCCACAGGTAGGAATGTAGCTCAGCTGATACAGTCCTGCCTAGGCTTCAGGAAACAGAGTTGGTTTCCCAGCTCCTGATAAACCAGGTACGGCAAAACATACCTGTAATCCCTGCACTTGAGAGGTAGAGGCAAGATCAGAGGGTCATCTACTACAGAGCAAGCTCAAGGCTAGCCTGGGCCACATGAGACCCCATCTCAAAAAAGAGGAAGAGGACAAATTTGCAAGACTCACCCCACTGAACATTAAGCTAAAGTAAATAAGCTATAGTAAATAAGACAATGTGATATTAAAGTCAAGATCAACACAAATGGAACATAATGAAGTCCCCAAAAAGATTCATACAGTATGACTGATTGCCCACTAAATATTGAAAAGATAGTCTTTTTAACCAAAGGTCCTAGACAGTCATATGCCAAAACATGAACTTTGACCTCTTTGTCACAGCTATACACAAAATGCAGGACATCAAAATCTTTACAACTTTGGCTTAGGCAAAAATATTAAAGATGATAGTAAAGGCAATGTGGAGACCCATAGAGGTTTCCTAGTGAGACCTTACTCAAGGTCAGAGAATCTGGGCTTGTTTTTACCCAGAGGGCTGCATAATGGGATGATTTGGCCATGGGCATGTTTACCAGGTGTTTGGAAGGGTCCACACTTGGCTGTACAGTGTGCTTTGATCTTGAAAGGGGGAGGTCTTTTGCCTTTCCCCTTGGCATATTCTAAAAAGCCCTTTTCAATAAAGGATGAGGCTGCTGAATACTGACCCTGGCCCTCCCAAAGCTATCCTGTGTTTCTGTCTTTCTTCTCGTCGGCTAGGTCTCTCTTTCTACCTGATACTTTCTTATCCCTCTTTCTTCCTCCTCCTAAGAACCCTTCTAAAGGTGCGAGCTGGTCTCCCACAAGGAATTATATTTTTCTTTTCTTTTTTTTCCAGACAAAGTTTCACTAAGAAGCCCTGACTGTCCTGGAACTCACTATGTAGACCAGGCTGTCCTTGAACTCAGAGTTTTACCTGCCTCTGCCTCCTCAGGGCTGGGATATGTGTGCCTGGCATAAAAGCACATTTTTTTTAAACTGATGAACCAGACTTCACCAAAATCAAAACTTTGGCTCTGTCAAAGACAGTGTTAAGAGAATAGAAAAGACAGGTTATACACTAGAATAATAATACTGACATATATCTAACAAGGTACTTACATGAGGATTACATTAAATATCCTCAAGCCTGGCATAGTGGTGCGTGCTTTATACTTCCAACACTCGGAAGGCTGAAGCAAAAGAATCCTAAGTTCAAGCCTCAGTATGGGTTACATAATGAGACCTTATCTAAATTCAAAAACAATAACAAAACAACCATTTTAAAAAGTAAGACATTCAAGGTTGGAGAGATAGCTCAGAGGTTAAGAGCACTTGCTACTCTTGCAGAGGATTGGGGTTCAATTCCTAGTACCTACACGAGGATCACAACTATCTGTTAACTTTGGTTCCAGGAGATCTGACACCTTCATCTGGCTTCCATAGGCTCCTGCATGCATGTGTTACACATAAATTCACACAGGCACACATACAGACATACATAAACACACACACACACACACACACACACACACACACACACACACCTTTAAAAATTTTTAAATATTAACTTTCATATCCTCTGCTCTCTCTTCAGTGCTGGGGTTCAAAGCCAGGTTCTTCTAAATGCTAAGTGAGCACTTCATCACTAAAAAATAATCCCCATCCCAATAAATAAGCATTTTTAAGTAGCCAAGGTGTCCTTTCCTCTATCTTGGAGTCATGAAAGTCTGCTGAGAACAGGAATTGTAAAGGCAAATATGTCTAGAAGTCTGAGGCCATTCATATGTTGGCTATAGGTGGGCTCTCCAAAACCAAAGGGAGCATACAGCTAGTCTAGAAATAGTGTTTATGTGCAAAGTGAAATCAAACTCTACTTGTGTAAGAGATACGATTTGTTCAAAGCAAACAATAACATATTCTTCCTGGTGACAAAGTGAACAAAGTCAGTATAATTTGGGATAGTGGGGCCCATGGAAACAGTGGGATGATTTGTGTCAAATTCTAAAGTAAACTTCCTGCTAAAGCCGCTGGACAAGAATCTGTGTGATGCTATCTCTCTCAAAGATTGAAACTAATGACAAGTAGTTAAATAAAAGTGGGTCTGTGCTCTAAAAAAACAAATAAATAAAAAAGAAGGCTGGGCATAACAGCATGAGCCTTTAATCCCAGCACGCAGGAATCAAAAACAGGTAGATCTTTCTAAGTGTGAGGCCAGTCAGAGTTACACAGTAAGACACCATGTCAAAAACAGGGGGGAAGAGGGCAATTTGTTTCAACAAACTTTATCTTTTATTTCTTGCTCTGTTGTGTTTTTGCGGTGCTAGAGGCTGAAGGCTTGCACATACGGGAAGGCCCTCTACCACTGAGCTCCATCCCACAGCCCTCAATACTGCAAAAGGAAGACGTACAGTGGAAATAAACAGAGGATCATTACTTACAAGGGCAAGGCAAACTGAAGGATCATGACATAGCTACCAGAACGACTGGCATTTCTAAACATCACCAAGTCCTGGCAAGGACACTGAGTAACTGCAACTCCCACACAATGCTTGTTTGAATGCAAAATTATTTGTCCACTTTTGAAAAGAGTTTAAAAGTTTCTCATAAAATAAAGCATACAATTATACTACATGATCCAGTAATTCTACTCCTATATTCACATAAAAATAAAGCAAGCCTTTCTCAGAATCACCAAAACCACACACAATCCTATGATTTCCAAGCAATGCCTGGATAAACAAACCGTGAAGGTACATCCATACAACAATGGAGTGCATATAATGGAAAGTGCTTGTAATAAAAAAGGAATAAACTACTAACATATAAAACAAAATAGGTCAATTTCAAATGTGCTGAGCTAAAACAACAGTCAGAATAAATAAGACTACATAAATTGGATAATTCCACTGATACAATACTCCAGGACAGACAAAACTATAGGGATATATCAGTGACCACCAGTACAAGGAAGATTTTTGGAAAAAACTGTTACGTACCTTGATTATGGATAGCTTTGTAAATATATATATATATATATATATATATATATATATATATATATATATATATACACATACTATATTATATATAAAATATAAATTATAAAGCATTACACTAAAAAATGATTTTTTATCAAAGATAATTTTCAAAAACAAAGGAAGTCTTAAAAGAAAGAATCTAGAAGACATAAAACAGTAATACATAATAACAGTTTGTGGACATGGTCTCTGGAACAAAAGCTACATAAGGGGAAAACCAAGTTGATAATGTCTTTTATTTTGTTTTGTTTAGTTTGAGACAAATTCTCACAGTATAGCCCTAGCAGGCCACTTTCTATGTAGGCCAGGCTGGCTTCAAACTCAAAGATCTGCCTATCTACTTGTCTCTGCCTCTTGAGTGCTGGGATGAAAGGTGTGCATTACCAATGGACAATTGGCAATGAGGTTTATTGTTTTGGTTTTTGTTTTGTTTGGTCTGTTTTGTGTTTCAAGACAGGGTTCTCTGTATATCAGCCTTGACTATCCGGGAATTCACTTTGTAGATCAGGGTGCTAGCAAGGAATTTTTAAAGCAAGGCAGTTTAGTTACCTAAATCCACCTGGCTCTGCCTCCCGAGTGCTGGGATTAAAGGTATGCGCCATCACCACCCAGCCCAAGATTTCTTAATAAGGAATGTGGAGACAGAAGGGTCAGAGTCCACAAGACTGACAGGAATAAAATACATCTCGATTTTGAACCTCTAGTTGAGATGCACTGTATCTCTCTGAATGCTATGAATGTTTGCCTCTAACTCTAGTGACCAAACAGGAGTGGTGCTCTGATTGCTTTCAGAAATCAGTCTTCTCATCAGACCACATTATCATGGATCTGCTATCTTATTTGTATACACTAATAAAGAACAATCTGATAAATTTGTTTTAAAGCATTTCAGGTTTCCTGGGTTGTTTTGTGGGGTCTTGTTTTAGAACAAGCAAAGTGTATTTCTAGAATAAGGAAAGACAAAAGGTCAAGTGCCACCCCTGGGACCTGGGCCTATCATCTTGGTCTACCATCTGTCTTTATGGGTGGTCACTTTCCTGGAATAGGTGGAAGCTTTCACAGACATCATCCTTAACCACAATTCAGTGTTACAATTAGATGCATTAGATGCAGGACCACGTATAAAAGTGTAATTACTACACAGATGAGCTTGCAAGGGAAAGAGCAATGGTGCCTTACCATGCTCTTCAGGACGAGGCTCCACAGGAGCCAACTGGAACCTGCTGAGACCAGCTTTGTTTTTCTCAGAACTCTGGGCTGCTTCCTCTTATTTGGTTCCTTTGGCTGTCTCATATCCCACCGGTAAGCACTCTTATTTGTATTTCCCTAGCATTAGTTTTAACCCTATCATTTCCCCTCCAAACTCCAAGGACTTGAGACACAATCTACCGGGTAATGGGTGATGACTAAGACTGAGTTGCTTCTGTTAAAAGGGGGTTGTCACTTGGTTGGGTTCTTCTCCTTGAGTCTTGTTCTGAGGAGACAGGGAAATGGGACATCAGTCTGTCCAGGGGTCCAAGTGAAAAAGGTCATAATAGCAGTCAGGAGTTGACATCCTCTGACCAACATTTTTTGGAGTGTTATGGCCTGGAGTGCACTGTAGCTTCTGCCTTTCTTTTCTGAAATCCTCCTTTTCTGCCTTCGGTGAATTCACCCACAGCTTACACATCACCAGCCTGTTGTCACGGCTTTTCACTGAATAGCATTTTGGGATTTCTTCGAACAATCTTAAAATGGTCTCCAGTTTCATATCTTAGTTGTTTGATATATAATTGGTTTCTCTGTAGTCTAAAATATTTTATTAATTAAATACTTTAAATATATTAAATATTATACTAAGATAGTATTTACAGGCTTCTTTAGACCACCAAAGTGGTCTCTGACAAAGGGCCGGAAATTCCTAATATTCTGTCTCCATCTTACAAAGGTGCTCTAATATTCTCTTTACATCCATGACATGCAACAGAATAGTTTATACACAAGGCAGGGAAATGTATAGCTTCTTTTAAGCAATTTCTTTATGCTCACTAAACACTACATAAACGTTAAATACATCAAGCAGTTCATGTGCCTATACTCCTAGCACATGAGAGGTAGAGGCAGGAAGACCAGAGGTTCACAGTCATGCTTACCCAATGAGTTTGAAGCCAGCCTAGGCTACATGAGGCCCTCTCCAAATCCAAAACCCAAACAAAAAAGAAATTACATGCATGAAATAAATGTTCCACCTAGTCACATATACAGATAGAAATCTTGAACCAAACACTACGGACTGAACAGGTCACACTTCCTGAAGCAACAGATAAAGCCCATCAATCCTTTGGGTTACATGACAGCGAACAGCAACCGAATGAGCTGGGCAGCCACTCAAACAACAGCAAGGCCTCACCAGTGGAGGCAGTGAGAGAGGGCCTGAACTAAAAAGACAGCAAGTACAACTGTGTCCAAAGGCAGATTTTTGTGCCCTAGAGACAATCTGGCAAGAATTATGGGGGTAAAAACGTCTTAAAGAAAGCAGGGCCAGCAAAAAAAAGCCCCAGGCACACAAGTTCAATGACCCACTTAAAGGTAGGTGAGAACTGACTCCAATGTTCTCCTCTGACCTCTATGCACTCGCTGGAGTACCTGAACCTCCCTGGCTCAACACACTAATAATAAAAAGTTTTAGAGAAATGTAAATATTTCAAATATTAAAATAAATAATACAGAAGTAATTCTATTATAAAAGCATCATGTCCATTCTATCAATAAAATATATTAGCTCAAATTTTTCAGTAGAGTATATCCCTAATTTTATAATGGAAATCAAGTAATAAATTCTATGTGGTTTCTTTCATTTCCTTGCCATTATTTGCCACCAAAATGAAATGTTTCCATAGAAAATCATTCAAGGCAACTTGGTTGACTGGCCCTCCCATTCCCTGCCCCACTTTTGGTTTTCCAGGCTCGCCTTAACTTACTACATCATGGCATTCCAATCCTCCTGTCCCAGCCTCTTGAGTGCTGAGATTTCAGACGTGAGTTACCACATATGGCTAAATATTACTTCAATTTCATATGTGTAAGTATATGTATTTTTTAAGATAACAATAAGGGTGCTATGTTGGGCATGGTGGCACATGCCTAGAGCATTTGGGAGGCAAAGGCAGGCAGATCTCTTAGTTCAAGGCTAGCCTGATCTACATAGTGAGTTCCAGGCCAATCAAGTCTACAGAGTAAGACAATGTCTTAAAGAAATAAAAAAATAAACAACTCTTAATTTGCATTTTCTAAAGATTTATTTATTTATTATGTACACAGAAGAGGGTGCCAGATCTCATTATAGATGGTTGTGAGCTACCACGTGGGTGCTGGGAATTGAACTCAGGACCTCTGGAAGAGCAGTCGGTGCTCTTAATCTCTGAGCCATCTCTCCAGCCCCCCTAATTTGCATTATTTTGGCATATCTATAAACAACATCTTGGAATCTTTTCATTATAAGCAGTGAAAATCAAGTCTTTGGATTATTTTTCCTAATCAGAGTCAGTGTATATTCATTATAGAGAATCTATAAAGTACAAAATTAAAATGAGTTTCCTATTATCTTACCATAATCATCTTCTTTCCTCTATGGGTACTCTCATACTAAATCCTTTCTGACAACTTCTATTATGGGTTGAAGTATCCCGCCGAAAGTTCCTATGTTAGGGACTAGGGAGGTGACTTAATGGTTGGGAACACTGCTGCTCTTGCAGAGAACCAGGGTTCAATTTCCAGCACTCACATGGAGGCTCATGAGCACCTGTAACTCTAGCTCCAGGGAATCTGACAACCTCTTCTAATCTCCACAGACACCAGGACACACATGGTGCATATAATACATACAGCCAAAACACTCATATACATAAAATATAGAGCACTTGCTTGGGAGATCCTGTACACTGAAAGGTGATTTGGATCATAAGGAATATCACCTAATCAATGGATTAAACCACTCATGGATTCTTATTATGATGGCCTTTTGGGAGGTGTTTCAAATGTCTAGAGATGGGACCCAGTGGAATGGGTAGGGTCTGTTCTCAGGGACTACATCTTGTTCCAGTCCCTTTCTTCCCTCTCTGATACCTGGCAACTGTAAGGCAAGCAGCTCTGCTTGGCCACTGTGACATTTCTGCTTGGACAAGCAGAGAAGTAATAGAGCTAGCATGGCAGTCCATGGACTAAAATCTCTAAAACCATGAGCCAAAGTCTAGATTTCCTCCTTTAAACGGTTTCTCTTGAGTATTTGAAACAACACTGAAGCTGACATATACTGTTCTCATATACTGTTCAGCTAAGAGCTTTATAAATAAGATTTCATTGTATCCTTACAACAATTCTACTCAAATCATAGGTAGGTATCATCATTTTACAGTCGTCTCCACCAGATTGAAGAGGTTAAGAAATATGTCCACAGACACACAGCTAAGTGGTAGAGCTGAACCCAGTAGCCTTGCACACCGCACCACTCTAGTCCACAATCAATGCATACATAGACAGAGTGCATTCTTCTTTGACCATAATTTCTAATGCATACAAGTTATGAACACCTTCTACACAGCTATTGTATAACATTTGGATATATGATCATTTACTTAACTAATCTTGCTTTACCAGATAAGATTATTTTTGTATAATATTCAGAACAGTGTGGATCATTCAACAGAAAAAAAACAGGTAAAAATAAGACTTGTTTCACACTTCTATAATAAATTAAAAGATGTAATTCAACTTACTCTTTTACTGAGGCAAATAACTGGCCACATACTGCAGCCTAATGTGCAGCAGCAACACAGGCAGCCACAAAGCAACCACCGCACATTAACAGGAAGATTCTTCCTAAGACAGCTGTTAACTCTGTTGATGCTGGCTTTAAATTCTTCAGGAGCTACCTAAAGGAAAGTAAGAAATGTAACTGAGATGCTGAATGACGATAAATGAGTCTCAGCACACATTTTTCTAATTTCTAAGGAAAACTAATTTGAGATGTATAAACAGTAGGTCAATAAGAGAGACACTCGACAGGCTGTGGTAGTGCACACCTTTAATCCCAGCACTTGGGAGGCAGAAGTAGGCAATCTCTGAGTTCGAGGCCAGTCTGGGCTACACAGAGAAACCCTGTCTTGAAAACCCAAAAAAGAAAGAAAGAGACACTCACTTTTCCAGTTAATGAAGAAGGGAATTCTGATTCAAATTTGTTGCTCAGTCCAAATCTGTTCTCAAAAAAGAAAAGATATGTTATTATATGACACTGTGGGAACAGCATAAAAGCTTGAACTACCCAACTTAAAGGTTGGGGGAACAGAATGTGGACCCCCTCCACAGAGTGTCTAAGACAGAATGAAGGTCTAAGACAAAAATCATCAAAAATGAGCAACAAAATATAGCATGCAATGACTTTTCCAGTGGAATCAAAACTTATGTAATGAGGGACAATGTTAAATAACCAGCAATATATAAGTAAAAGAATAGATGGTTTACTTCATTTGAGCTATCACATATACCTTAAAAGCATCAAAGCATATTTTAATCAGACAGCAAATTTTCTAGCTTTCACTGTTTTGAACTCATAGTGCATTTTGTCTTTTAAATACCAATTACAAGAATCCAACTGCTTCAATTTATTTCACTCTTAACCAAAAATATTTATTCAATGTTTATTTTTCTTGTTTCCGAGTTGTAGTGCTATTTTTAAGAATGAAAATTGATAGAAGCGTTTTACAATATTAATTATACATCTAATAATGTATTACAGCTAAAACCACATACACTAGACAAGAAGCAAGCCCAGTACTTGTACAACTGACTAGGACCTCTGTACTCTGGACAGTGAGCACACAAATGGGCATTTGCTTTAAGATCACTTAAGCCCAGGACTGCCTAGGTAGGACCCAACAGGGCTGTGCAACCCAGACAGGTTTTCTTTTTCTCTTGTCATATCTGAATATAAGACATTATTAAATAGATGGTTTCATGGGTAAGGGCTGAAATACACAAAAAGGACTTGAGTTCAAGTCAAGATACAGTGAAATTGGGAAGCCAGATAGTCAAGAATAAACAGCAGACAGTAGAAAGCAGAAATTGTCAAGTGAAGCAGAAGTAGTCAGCAGTTCACACTACAACAGCAGAAGCTGGAATGATCAAGTAAACAAATCACCATGACAGGGCATTAGACCAGGGAGCAGAAGACAGTACAGAGAAAAACAGCAGAACCCTGAAGTCCGGCTGTATGATGGCAGAGCTCTGTCCCTCCTAGTCCCCAAAGCATTTTTTTTATTTATTTTTTAATTTTATGTGCATTGGTGGTTTTGCCTGTATGTATGTCTGTGTGAGCGTGTCAGATGCCCTGGAAGTTAGAGACAGCTTGAGCTGCCATGTTGAGGTGCTAGGAATTGAACCTGGGTCCTCTGAAGAGCAGCCAATGCTCCTAACTGCTGAGCCATCTCTCCAGCCCCATCCCCCAAATCATTCTTAAATAAAATCTTAAATTTACTGCTTAAATCCCCTTAAGTGTTTTTTTAATAATCTAATAAAGCCTCATCTTTCATATTTTTAAGATCCCATAATGATAGTGGCAAATGCTCCCAATATAATTCTTAATGAAAAAAAAAAAAAAACTAAAATACTATTGCCTAAATTTTAATGTAATTATTGACATATGAAAACAAAAATCAAATCCATCCAAATACTAATGGTAGTTAATCCCAGATAATGAAGATTATGGATGGCATTTTTTTACTTTCATGTTTTCCATGACTTCTCTAATAAAATCTGTTAGTATTTAAGACTAAATTGAAAGACTAGGGATAGGACATGAGCCTGAGTCTGGATCCCCAGAGCACACATAAAAAGCCAGGCCCAGCACCCGTAAACACAGCACTGGGGGAAGACAGGAGGAAGCTCATGAGCTTTGGTTCAGTGAGTTTCCAGCTCAGAAAATAAAGGCACAGTGAGAGCAATACAGGAGACAGCCCCTGAACCTCTTGCCTCAACATGTGTGTACATACATGCACTACATAAAAATGTACATATAACACACAAGCATGCACACAGACACTCAAAGGCACACTGTACACTCCATTTTAAAAGTACATACAACACACACAATACACAAAAACACACACCAAAAAAATAGAAAGAAAAAAAACAAAACCCAGGAACAATTACACAAAACATGAGCCCTTTTGTATCTTAATAATCCTAAGTTTCATTTTCTGCTTCATTGGGAAATACAACTTCCCGATTTTTAAGTAATCTGTATGCCTTTCTTTATAATTAGAAAAAAATAAAATATTAAGAAAAAATAGACGAGAGTTTTGTTTTTAAGACAGAATAAGGAAATGTATGTACAAGAGACATGCCTATATTTAGAGATAATTCTAGTAGCTTTAGAGTGTATTTCAGGGCTGAAAATGTAGCTCAGTTAGTAACATTCATGAAGTTGCCTAGCATACATTTAGCTCTGAGTTTAATCCCTAGCACTACATAAACTAGGTGT
Organism: Peromyscus californicus insignis; assembly: GCF_007827085.1. Classification (NCBI taxonomy): domain Eukaryota; kingdom Metazoa; phylum Chordata; class Mammalia; order Rodentia; family Cricetidae; genus Peromyscus; species Peromyscus californicus. The sequence goes on from NW_026294424.1 coordinate 68,632,967, forward strand.
GGTGGCACACATCCGAATGCCAGAACTCAGGAAGTGGTGACAGAAAGACCAGGAATTCAAGGTCGCCTTCAGCTACAGAGGGAGTTCATTGTCTGCCCAAGCTACATGAGAACCTGTCTTAAAACAAACAACAACAACAAAACCCACCAACCAAAAACAAACAAATAAGTGTATTTTAAGTTTCTGTTTGACGGGGTCTCTGTCTCTCTCCCTCTCTCCCTCTCTCCTTCCTCTCTCCCTCTCTCCCTCCCCATCTCTTTCCTCCCCCCCCCCCTTTGGTTTGGGGGTTTTACTGCTTATTTGTATGTATGTGTCTCTGTGACTACCTATTCTTCTGAGGCAGCAGCGTCCTTCTTCCTGAACCCGGGGTTTGCTCTTTCTCTGCTAGTCTGGTGTAAGAAAGTTCCCCCGATTCTCCAGTCTTTGCTCCCCTTGCAGCCTGAGTCACAAGCATGCTCACACACAGATGCTGAAGTCCCATTTGTGTCCAATGATTACACGCAAGTGCTCTTTTTATGTTGCTGTTAAGTAAGCTAAGACCCTTCCACATCTCCCCATAGTTTTGTGTTTTTAGAAGATTTACTTATTTTATGTTTCTGAGTGTTTTGCCTGCATGTATGCCTGCACACCATGTATGTGCATGGTGCCCAAGGGGTTCTGAAGAGGGTCTCAGATCACCTGAACCGGGAGCTAGGGATGGTTGTGAGTCACCACGTGAATGCTGGGAACTGAACCCAGGTCCTCCGTAAAGAGCAACAAGTCCTCTTAACCGATGAGCCCTCCCTCCGGTCCTCCATCCCTAAAGCCCCTCGAGGTCAGGTAGACTGTAGGAAATGGGGTATGGAAAGCATGCTGATTTCAAGAAAGCCAAGCATTACCAGCAGGCTGACAACTGAAATGGTGAGCACTCAGCCAGCAATCCACTTAGGTAAGACTTGGTAACTGCCAAGTACAAAAAGCTAATGTGGCGCAGCTGGAAGAGTAACACAATGCAAAGGGAATGCCGGAATTCTAATCCTGGTTACAATATCAATTCATCATATTATCAGAGAAGTAAACGTTCCCTGCAATTTTATTTGTCTCAGATAAAAGCAGACCCAAGAGCTAATGTTGTGCTATCCTAAGTTTTTAGTTTGTACAGTGCTAAGGATGACATCCAGAGCCCTGGCAATCACTTTCATCCCAGTGCCATCTCTAGTTTTATTTTATTTATTAAAAAAAATATGGTGACTCACTATACAGGTCAGTATGGCATGGAACTAGTAAGCCTCCTATCTCAATCCCTCCCCCTCATTTTTAAACTTTATTATTGTGTGTGTGTACAGTGTGTGTGTGCTGGCTAGTTTTATGTCAACCTGATACAAGCTAGAATTATCTGAAATAATTATCTGAAAATTATTTCTCATTGAGAAAATGCCTCCGTAAGTGTTGGAGCCCACCAAGGTTTCTAGTGGCTTTACCCAGCAGGCCTGCATAAGAGGATGATTGGTCCACAGGCCTGAGTGCCAGGTGTTTGGAAGGGTCTACACTTGGCTGTATCTAGCAGGGGGAGGTCTTCTTGCCTCACCCCTTGGCATTGTTATAAAAAGCCCTTTGGAATAAAGTTCTGGGCTGGTGGGTTAGGATCCAGGCCCTCCCGAGGCTATCCTGAGTTTCTGTTTCTCTCCCATCTATCCTTCTATCCAAGTCTCTTATCTCTCTCTCCTTGAGAGTCCCTGGGGTAAATAAATGTGGGAGCTGGTCTCCCACATGTAAGATCTGGCTGTAGGGCATTTTCTTAATGATTGATGGGGAAAGGTCTAGCCCATAGTGGGTGGTGCCACCCCTGGGTTCTATAAGAAAGCAGGCTAAGCAAGCCATGAGGAACAAGCCAGTAAGCAGTATGCTTCTGCATCAGCTCCTGCCTCCAGGTCCCTGCCCTGTTTGAGTTTCTGTCCCAACTTCCTTCAATGATGAACTGTGATGTAGAAATGTAAGCTGAATAAACCCTTTCCTCTCCGGATTGCTTTGGTCACGGTGTTTCATCACAGCACTAGAAACTCTAACAAAGACAGTGTGTGTTCTTGGGCACAGATGTGCCACAGAGCTCATACGGAGAGAAGGGGACACCTTTGGGGTTTCTCCTTCCACCTTTACATGAGTTCCTTTACATGGGTTCCAGGGATCAAACTCAGGTTCTAGGCTTGGAAAACAATCATGTTTACACACTGAGCTATCTCATGGGCCCAACTCTCCCAATTTTATTTTGTTTTGTTGTTGTTGTTGTGTGTATGTTGTTTGTTTTGTTTTGTTTTGTTTTTGTGCACCTTGGCTGTCTTGGAGTTTCCTATGTAGACCAGATTTTGAACTCAGATTCTCCTGCCTCTGCTCCCTAAGTGCTGAGATTAAAGGCAAACACTGGGGGCTGGAGAGATGGCTCCGTGGTTAAGAGCACTGACTGTTCTTCCAGAGGACCCAGGTTCAATTCGCAGCACCCACCCACATGGCAGCTCACAACTATCTGTAATTCCAGTTCCAGGGGACCTGACATCAATGCACATAACACTAATGCACATAAAAATAAATAAGTAAAGGCGTACACCACCATACCCAGCTCCTCAAATTAAAAAAAAAAAAATGCAAGATTTAAGGGTTCAATTTACACTTAGAACAGTTGCTATAATGTGGGAAATGTTACTGAAGGTTTCTCTCTTTACAACAAGTTTATATTCTAGAGTGAGGTGTAGCGGTACATGCCTGCAGTAGGCCCAGAATTTAGACAGCTGAAGTGGGAGGACTTGAGGTGTGAGGCCAGCTACATAGCAAATCCTGGTTGCAAATAAATAAATTTATACTGTAGCATGTCCTGCTAATTCATGTTCTGACAGAAAACAATTATGAAAAAAGAAAAACGTAGCACAGGGTAAGGAGAAGATGAAATGTTCTGACTTTAAGCAGGAGGATACACCTCTAACTGACAGAGATTTGAGATGAGAAGGACCTAGGTTCTGGGTATTAGATGCAAGTATCCATAAAGAGGAGCCAGCCAGTACAAAGGGCATAGGTCAGAAACACACCTAGAATAATGGAAATGGAAAGGAAACTAGAATTCAGTGTAACTAGAATAGGGTAAGGGAGCAGAAGGAAGAGTCAGAGGCTATCCACAGGGTAGGCTAGGTCAGGGAGAGGCTTGCAGCCATAGAAAGGGCTCTGCTGTGTGTGGTAGTATTATGTTCCCCAAAAATATTGTGCACCCGAATAAACTTATCTGGGGTCAGAGAACAGGACAGCCACAATATTAAACATAGAGGATAGGCAGTGGTAGCACACGCCTTTAATCCTAGCATTCCAGAGGTAGAAATCCATGTGTTCAAGGATATAGCCAAGCATGGTGACTCACGCCTTTAATCCCAGAAAGCCAGCCTTTAATCCCAGGATAATAGCAGATAGCAGAAAGGTATATAAGGCATGAAGACCAGGAACTAGAAGCATTTGGCTGGCTAAGATTTTGGCTGGTTAAGCTTTTAGGCTTTTGAGCACCAGTTCAGCTGAGACCTATTTTGGATAAGGACTTAGAGGTTTCCAGTCTGAGGAAACAGGATCAGCTGAGGAACTGGCAAGGTGAGGTAGCTGTGGCTTGTTCTGCTTCTCTGATCTTCCAGCATTCACCCCAATACCTGGCCTCAGGTTTGTTTTTATTAATAAGAACTTTTAAGATTCATGCTACAGCCGGGCGGTGGTGGCGCACGCCTTTAATCCCAGCACTCGGGAGGCAGAGCCAGGCAGATCTCTGTGAGTTCGAGGCTAGCCTGGGCTACAGAGTGAGATCCAGGAAAGGCGCAAAGCTACACAGAGAAACCCTGTCTCGAAAAACCATAAATAAATAAACAAACAAACAAACAAATAAAATTTAAAAAAAAAGATTCATGCTACAGCTGTGGGATGTCTTTCTATCCGCTGTGAACATGCGCTGCTCTGACTGGTTGATAAATAAAGCTGTTAGGCCAATGGAGAGGCAGAACAAGGTGAGGCGGTACATTCCGACTGGAGAGAGAAGAAAAGGAGAGCGGGGCAGACTCTGCGAGCCGCCACCAGGAGAACGAAGATGTGAAAGCACTGGGAAGCCACGAAGCCACGTGGTAAAGCACAGATGCACAGAAATGGGCTGAGTTAAGTTGTAGGAGCGAGCCAGTGAGGAGCCTGAGCCAACAGGCCATACAGTTTGTAAATGATATAAGCCTCTGTGTGTTTACTTGGGACCAAGAAGCTGAGGGACACACGTGGGAGGGATTCGTCCGACCACAGAGCCGGGCAGGACCAGAGAAACTTCCAGCTACAGGACTGTAAAGGAGATGAGGTGCCAGGTAGCTGATAAGGAGAGACAGCTGAAATCTGTACTGTGATGCAACTATGATGCAGATGTGCCTGCCAGTGGGGCTGTAAAGGGGGAAAAGGCAAGGAGTGGAAAAGGAAAAAATAGGAAGTCTAAGGCACAAGAACAAGGGGAATACACAGAAAGTCATGTTTCAAAGACAGAACTACTCTCTTTCTCTTCCGGTCCCAGGCGCTTCGGGAGCCGCAGGTTACCATTCCGACATGGCCAAGTCCAAGAACCACACCACACACAACCAATCTCGAAAATGGCACAGAAATGGTATCAAGAAACCCCGGTCACAAAGATACGAATCTCTTACGGGGGTGGACCCCAAGTTCCTGAGGAACATGCACTTTGCCAAGAAGCACAACAAGAAAGGCCTGAAGAAGATGCAGGCCAACAACGCAAAGGCAGTGAGTGCGCGTGCAGAGGCCATCAAGGCCCTTGTGAAGCCCAAGTCGGTTAAGCCCAAGATGCCAAAGGGCCCCAGCCACAAGCTCAGCCATCTCGCTTTCATCGCTCACCCCAAGCTCGGGAAGCAGATTAGAAGCTACATGGCCAAGGGTCGTAGGCTCTGCCAGCCAAAGCCCAAGGCTCAAACCAAGGCAGAGGCCTCAGTTCCAGCTCAGGCTCCCAAAGGTACCCAGAAACCCATAGAAAAGGTTTCTGTCTGCCAGACAGATGGACTGGTGTGACACACCTACACACTATTTGCAGATGATCAGGACCCCATGCTGTTTTTACAAATAAACTTGAGGCAGGATCTGTTAAAAAAAAAAAAAAAAAAAAAAGACAGAACTAATGGGTTGCTTGACACAATGGATACAGAGAAAGACTTCTAAGGTGTCCAAATTTTTGTCTATAGGACACTGTGCTGGCTAGTTTCTGTAAATTTGACACAAGCTAGTGTCATCTGGGAAGAAGAAAGCTCAACTGAGAAAATGCCACCCATCAGATTGGTCTGTAGGCAAGCCTGTGGAGCATTTCTTCATTAATGATTAATGTGGGAGGGCTCAGTAGTGATGTGGGCAGTGCCATCCCTAGGCAGGTGGTCCTGGATTATGTAAGAGAGCAGGCTGAGCAAGCCAGTAAAGAGCATTCTTCCACGGTCTCTGTTTCAGTTTCTGCCTCCAGGTTCCTGCCTCAGCTTTCCTAGAAGATAGACTCTAACTTGTAAACCAAATAATTCTTTTCCCCTCTGAGTTGCTTCGGTCATGGTTTTTTGTTTTTTTTTTTTATCACAGCAACAAAGAACAAACTAGAATAAGCACCCACAGCCAGTGACTAATAACTGCCACTCCAGAGGATCCAACACCCTCTTCTAGCCTCTTCGGGTACACACATATTCATGGCAGACACTCATAGACACAGACAGACAGACAGACAGACAGACACACACACACACACACACACACACACACACACACACACACGCATGCACACACAATTAAATCTTGCAAAGATTTTTTTTTTATTTTAGTCTAAATAAAACCAATGCTGGGTCTATCATCAACTGAGAACAGGAAGCTGCTTTGAACAGAGTATTCTGAATTCAGTTTTGGATAAGGGAAACTAATCTGACACTCCTCTTAGACAGCCAAACTGTAGGAACCCAGAGTCACAGAATTTTACCTCCCATAGCTATGACAAGACCTGTGCACATAGGAACGAGAAATTTCAGACACAAACTAAACACATGGGTTATACAGACAGTAAATGAAGACAGAACATTTTTCCTAATGTTGCATTTTGAACTCAATGGAATCAGATTTTTAGCTATTTTTGGAGATGAAATCATAATTATGGAAGAAATTAACAGACCCTGCTGTCTATAAAACATGCTTTAATTTACCAGCCATCTCAATATGTGAGTATCAATACAGCTCAACAAGGACTGAAAGAAGATATAAACCCTTGCAGTCGGACATGGGGAAACACACACACACACACACACACACACACACACACACACACACACACACGAGAGAGAGAGAGAGAGAGAGAGAGAGAGAGAGAGAGAGAGAGAGAGAGAGAGAGAGAGAAACAGAGACAGATGGGGGGGGTAGACCTGACACTAACAGTGTACTCTACCAGAAGACACAAACCCCTGCAGTGGAGACAAGTCTAACAATTTTCACTCTGTGACCATATTCTGGACCATGTTTAGATTCGTTCAGGTCTATGGAGTTATAATCTCATTCACTAAACTAAAAGCAAAAGCTGGTTTTGGTAGTTTAGTTTAGGTGTATGGGTGCTTGGTCTGCACACAGTCTATGTACTGGGTGTGTGCCTGTTGTTTAGAGGCCAGAGACACTGCATTCCCTGAGACTGGAGTGCCATGCAGCCAGTTGTGAGCTGCCACGTGGGTGCTGGGAATCGAGCCACGTCCCCTAGAAGAGCAACAAGAGGACCGCTGGTAGAGAGCACACTTTTAGTATCAGTCCTTCCCTTCTCCTCCCTCTCCACACCCTCTGCATGGGTGAGTGTGCATGTACATGTAAGTGTGCATGAAATCTCAAAACTCTAGGCCAAAATAAAACTTTGTAAGTTAATTTACACTTACTAAGTTAATAACTCCAGGCATTTTGTTACAGTAATGGAAAGCTTACTAACACAATAGGCCACCAAAAACAGTAACTGTAAGTAACATTTCCTACTATAAAAAGGCAGAGAAAGAAGGCTGAATAATGTAAGAAATCCTTCACTGACCAAAGCCAGACTTCACCATAAATAACCACAATGCAAGTAAAAAGAAAACAGGAGGCACTTGGCAGGCAGAGTAGCCCACACCTACAATGCCAGCACTAAGGAGGCCGAGGCAGGAGGGTGCTGCAGGTTTAAGGCCAGTCGGAACCACAAAATGAATTCCAGCCCAGGGAAACTTTGTTATGTACCTGTGATCAACACAAGGGAAAAAGGAAAGTTATATCAAAGTCTAGCCAACTCTACCCTAAGTAAGCTACATGGAAGAACTTAAAAAATAAGAAGAACTTTTTTCAGGACCCATTAGAACATTTCAGCCCTTGGTACTCCCAAGTCAGCTTTAAACGTAGATCTTTTCCTGAAATCTAAGAAATGAATAGTTGTCAAACACCACACATATTGTAGTAAAGAATATCATTCCACAAATGTCATGAGGAAGCTCCTCTACAACCTGGCAAAGGCTGCTCTCTTGGCATATTAGCTGCCCATGGCAACAAGAGGTCCAGATATGTCATTAAAAATAGTCCCCAATCAGCTCAGCAAGGGCAGACCCAGTTCTTTGACCTCATCCATCACAGAGCCAAAATCACACCAAATCAACCAAAGGAACCACATTTACCAAGTAAAGATCAGTCGTTGCTCTGTTTTCCCATATCTTATGGGAAAGTTGTCAAATTTGATGTTTTAGACCTAGAACTGTAACACCTCTTTACCTAGGGACCACGAACCCAGCCAGGCCACTCTCATGCTTCACCTAGATGACTGCAACAGTCTCTTCAATTTCACTCTAACATTTTCCTCAGTAGTGGAGCCACCACGGCACACTGAGTGTGCTCCTGTAGACAGCCTTTTATTCACAACCCTGGAAGTAACCCCAACTGATTAAGCTCACTGGTCTCTCCATCAAACACGCACACACTCCTGTTTTCTGTATGGTCTAGCTGTAATATAACTCTTCTTCAGACTTATTTGGGTTTACATCTCCGAGTCTAGACTTGAAGTGTTCTTCCTAAGACTGTTTTATCCTTCCTCAACACCATCTTCCCGAATCACAGTACTGTCAATCACGGTACTCTTCACTGCTTTCGTTCTCATTTAGAACTCATGTACTAGCTGTGAAGACTCTTCGTGTCTTTCAGGACTTCATCTAACATCTGGCACTGAATGTAAGGAATACCTGTGAAGCTGGAGACACAGCCAAATTGGTCATTGTCATCCACAGTAAATGAAACCCAGGGCTGCTCCCCAGCGCCACATAAACCAGGTGTGGAAACAACAGAACAAACAAACAAAATATGCTAAATATAAGGTGTTGATAACTAGTTAGAGCCAGTCTTGCTAGTGCACACTTTTACCCCAGCACTTGGAAGGCAGAGGCCAGCCTAGTCTATAGGGCGAGTTCCAGAACATCCAGGGCTACACAGAGAAACCCTGTCTAGAAAAACAAACAAAACCAAAAATTAGTACCTAAATTCAGTATCTAGAATAAACTTTTTACTCTATGCAGTCTAAGATCGATTGTTTCACTTGAAGTACACCAGTTTAGGGAGGTGGAAGGAAGGTAATAGAAAGGAGCCGTCTACACATGAGACTGAAGAAAAGTGCCACTCAGGAGGGTGGGTCTCAAGCCAACACAACCAACCTCAGGGACCCTTCTGATAAGGCCTTCTTTTAGTAAACAGTCCTTTAGAAAATTTGACTATCTGATTTATGCTCAAGGTCTTGTTTTAAAGTAGAAAATACAGCCAGGCCTGCTGGCACACACCTAAACCACTACTCCCCCTTGGGGGGTGGGGGGTGGGGTGTCTGTCTACAGAGTTCCAAGAGAGCCAGAGCTACAGAGACCCTGCCTCAAAAACCCCAAAAGCAGCCGGGCGGTGGTGGCGCACGCCTTTAATCCCAGCACTCGGGAGGCAGAGCCAGGCGGATCTCTGTGAGTTCGAGGCCAGCCTGATCTCCAAAGCGAGTTCCAGGAAAGGCGCAAAGCTACACAGAGAAACCCTGTCTCGAAAAACCAAAAAAAAAAAAAAAAAAAAAAAAAACCCAAAAGCACAAATAAAGCAGGGAAGTAATGTATCACATTTTGGACTTATTTTTTCTTTTCAAATAGTAAAAATTAACCACAAAATGTGTACATAGGGATAAAAATCAAATCGTGATAAATAAGAATTTGTTGAATGCTTATGATGGGTCCAGGTCATAAAATTAAAGTTGTATTTCGGAGTCTCATACCTAACCTCCAAAGCAGGTATTATCTCCTTTTGCAGGTGAGAAAAGTGAAATTCAGAAAAGTTCATCTATGGTTAGTTAGAAGTATCCAAGAGTTGAAACCGTTATGACTGATGTCAAGAACCAGTCTTTCCACAGCACCACCCATTACATATGAAATATGTCTGATAGAAGAAACACCAAGTCTCATTAGAAAAGAAATGCTTAGAGAAGGGCATGATGGGATATGCCTACTCCCAACCACTGGGGAGGCTAAAGCTAAATGAGCATGCCCAGGCCAGGAGTTCAAGACCTGCCCATCAAGATCCTGCCTCATAAACACATGTAAGTGCCCTAGCCTTCCCTCCTGAGTCTGACTGGGTCAAGTGAGCAAAACAAGCTGACACAGGAAACAGCGGTGTACAGACACTCAGGAGTATCAGCTGTTCCAAGTTATAGTTAAGGCTTACCCTTGCTGAGAACAAAACCTCAGACAGCTATATATGTACCAAAAGCCTGCTAGGAGCAGTGGCTCAAGCAGCACTCTGGGGGCTGAGGCTGGAGGCTAGCTTGAGCTTCAAGTCAGAGTAGGCTACAAAAGGAGGCACACACGACCTAAACTAGCCACGCTACGGCTAGTTCAAACCTTTTTCCTCAGTCAGTACCTCTCTAGTCAGCTTCAAATCTCAGTGGTCTTCCTGCCTCCACTGGGATACATGCATAACAATATAAACTCCAGGAGTCTCTCCAATTCAAAAATGTATTTTTAGAGCGGTCTTAAGTTATTGTTTAGAATACCATTCATCAACATAAATAAGTAGGCACAATTTACTTTTCACTCTCTTGCCCCCGTTTTCTTCTTAGCCAGCCATGTAAAACTTAAATTAGTCAATTTCACATCTCTGAGTAAGCACAAAGCTAACTTCAAACTCTGATTCAAATCCTATGGAAATTTCCCAGTTCCGCTACAGTAAAACTCTGACGCCTCAGCTCATTACCGTATCACTCATTTGTTTTTTTATGGGGAAGGCACGCCACAGTGCATGTGTGGGGTCAGAGGACACTTCTGCGGAATCACGGTCAATTCCAGGCGCCAGGCTTGTGTGATAAGGGCCACCCCTCACTGAGCCCGCTAACTCCCATTTCTTCAAGCAAGTCTCCCCATCAAAATGTAGTTGTTGTCCTATTGAACACTTAGCTTCCCTCCCCTTCGAATCCTTCAGCCAGCTCACTGCCTGCGTAACTTATTTTGCTGAAGTTCTCTCTCTCTCTCTCTCTCTCTCTCTCTCTCTCTCTCTCTCTCTCTCTCTCTCTCTTTCCCCCAGAGCTAAGGACCCAACCCAGGGCCTTGCGCTTGCTAGGCTAGGCAAGCGCTCTACCACTGAGCTAAATCCCCAACCCTTCTTTCTTTTTATAAGACAGGATTTCTATAATTAGTCATGGCTGGCCTGGAACTCACTAGACAGACCAGCCTGGCCTCGATCTCATAGAGACCTGCCCGCTGGCCTCTGCCTGAGTACTGGGATTAAAGGCCTGTGCCACCACACCTGGCTTCTGAAGTTGACTTCTTAATGAACGGATAGCAGGACCTAAGTTAGAAATCAGAGCTGCGGCCCGCTCTAGGAAAGACTCGGCTTTGGTTCAGATACAGAATGAGTGTGGAATAAGACATAATAATGATGATAACTGGTAGGTTACCCAGCTAATACAAGCTTCGAATTACTTTTAAATTAGTTTCCTTAACTTTTAAAAATTCCTTTATACCAGCACATTCCATAAGAGTTATCTCCCTGGTCAGGTGGTGGTGGCGCACACCTTTAATCCCAGCACTCTGGAGGCAGAGGCAGGCAGATCTCTATGGGTTCGAGGCCAGCCTGGTCTATAGAGTGAGTTCCAGGACAGTCCCACAGAGAAACCTTGTCTCAAAGAACAAACAAAAAGAAGAGTTATCTTCCTTGTAACAAATCAAAGTTGGGCTGCAGAGATGGCTCAGCAGGCAAGCATGCCTGCTGCCAAGCTTGACGAGGACCCACACGGAAGGCATCCTCACTTCCACAAGAGCACATGTGCCCACACACATGCACACCAAGTCAATAACTGATTAAAAAAATAAAAGTCTCCAATAAATTAGCAATATATTTTATTTTGAGATAAAGAACTACAAAATTTAAAATTGTAAACCAGCGTCATCCAGGAAAGGACACCATTTGCATGTCCCTTTCACAGTTTCTGGGCCCAGCCCCTAGACCCTGCCTGGCTCCTAAGCTGCCCTTCAACACGGTCAGAGTGGCCACCAACCTGATTGGCTGGAAGATGGCTGACCCTGGGCACATGGCTTTCCTGTGGTTCTGTCCCATCAAGCAACCTAATGAAGGTGCTTCAGCGTGTAAAAGAAATGGGCTGGAGTAAACTGTCAACACTAATGTATTATGTGATACAGTGCTTCCTCGGGACTCACCCATCTGTTTAGCTGTGATGTGAGAAGAAGGCTGTATGGGAGCAGCAATCAGTCGTGTTAGGCTGCTTCCCACTACTAAAGAAATATACTTACGTCCTTCAAATAAAAAGGAATAGTAACAGGTCTGACCCACACTATCTAGTACGCTTGTCATTTTTCTCTTTATTTTCATTACATGATAAGAAGTCAAAGAAAAAAAGAAAATATACTTTTGTAATTCAAGTCTTCCAAATTACATGAATGTAAATACTATGAAACCATGGGAATTTTCATTTTCTTCTCCCATATATGATTTTCCTTCAAAATACGAGTCTACACAATTTTTCTTAAATGCTACATGCAAATCTAACAATGAAAAAAATCCTATTCACCTAATATGGTGATATTTTATTTGTATTAAAATATTATTTGTATGTTAATAAATAAAGTTGCCCGGGGGTCAGAGCTATTAGCAAGCCATAGGAAAGCAGGGCAGTGGTAGCGTACGCTTGTAATTCCAGCACTTGGTAGGCAGAGCTGGGTAAGTCTCTGTGTGTTCAGGGATACAGCCATTATTGGATACACATGCCTTTAATCTCAATACCAATCATGGAAAACCTGGAGGCCTATACAGACAGGCTGTGAGGAGGCGGTCATGTGGTTGGGTTTACAACCAATGAGAAGGCAGGACAGGAACTCTATATAAAGACTTTAACACAGGGGTAGCTCTGGTTCGGAGAGGTAGGACCACCGCAGGAGGAAGGGTAAGGTTTTAGCTCTTAGCTCTGACCTCTTGGCTTTCTTCTTTGCATTGGTTCTGTGTTTATTATTTAATAAGAAGGTTGGATACATCTACATTTGGCGTCCAACGTGGTGGCAAGAGTTTCCACCTAAAAACTGAGAAAAAAATCTTCTAAAACGGAGCTAAAAACAGTTCCTAATTGTCTCTCTCAAATGAGCGGCAGCTGCCGGTTTGAGTTACTGTGGCGGGAATGAGGCCTCTGCAAATGGCACATTAAGCTGCATGGTGGATTTAGCCTTTGCTGGTGCAGAGCAAAAGGGGAGGTTTCTGGACTACACGCTATTTGGATAAAAGCATAGACCCACATAGCTCCCAGAGCTGGTGGTAAACGTAGCCATGTTGGGAAGCTGAGGTGGGCGGAGCCAGCAGCCACAGCTGCTGCAGTTTAAAGCAACAGATTCACAATAAGACAGATTCAGATGTAATAGTTTACAGTGTGTGTAAAATATACGTAGGCTTGAAAGAGACAAAAAAGGTGATATATAAAGTTATATAAACAAATACATAGTTTTAAAAATAAAGTCTTTAAAGAGACAGTAATATTAATATAAAAAATAAGCCACGTAAAGATGAGTATTACACAGAGAATCTGGATTGTGTTGTCTTTGGGACTTTTAACTGCAGAAAAACATTAGATTGTAAAAGCTGTTGAGTTATGTCAAAATGTATACTTTAAAGGTACCTTGACTTCAAAATTTGGATATAAGGATATGTTGCTTTGGAAAAGAGTCTCTTTTGTTTCCACAGAAAGCCAGAGGCTATGGATTTGTTCAAGATTAAGATACATCAGGTTTGACCAGCCAAGACCCCCTGAAAGGTCTCCGATGAAACCATGGCCCAGATGATCCAACATCCAGAACGGTTTGAAGGCAACTGGCTCAGACGATACAGCCTCATGGACTATTCCATAATCCTAAAATTTTCTTTGTTTCCCCATAAGATACAGCGTCCCCCTCCAGCAGGAAGTAGTAAAAGAAGCTACGCCCAAATTCCCAAATTATATGTAATTTTACTTTGTTAAGGTTAAAACCTTCCTTTTTGAAAAAAAAAAGGGGGAAGTGCTGTGGGATGTTCTGTATGGCAAATGTGTTGCTGATCGGTCAGTAAATAAATCACTGATTGGTCAGTGGCCAGGCAGGAAGTGTAGGCGGGACAAGGAGGAGAATAAAGCTGGGAAGTGGAAGGCTGAGTCAGAGAGACACTGCCAGCCGCCATGATGAGAAACAGCATATGAAGATGCCGGTAAGCCACGAGTCATGTGGCAAGGTATAGATTTATAGAAATGGATTAATTTAAGCTGTAAGAACAGTTAGCAAGAAGCCTGCCATGGCCATACAGTTTGTAAGCAATATAAGTCTCTGTGTTTACTTGGTCGGGTTTGAGTGGCTGTGGGACTAGCAGGTGAGAGAGATTTGTCCTGACTGTGGGCCAGGCAGGAAAACTCAAGCTACAACCTAAAATATCAAGAAAAAAACATATCACAAGAAAATAAAGATTCCTAGGAGTAACAGTAAGCTTATTAACTTTAAAAAAATAGAAATAGGGGCTGGAGAGACAGCTCAGTGATTAAAAGCATTGGCTGCTTTTCCAGAAAACCTGGATTCAATTCCCAGCATCCACATGGCAGCTTACAACTGTCTGTAACTCCAGTTCTAGGGGACTTGACACCCTTACACAGACATATATGCAGGTAATTCAATGCATATAAAATAAAAATAAGTAATTTTAAAAACTGGAAATACTCAACTGCAAAAGCGAGCATACACGTAGATCTGAATCTTTTGAGTCTGGCCTGGATTAACAATGACACTGTAATCTGTTTAGAACACCATTTACTTTCCAAGTGACCAGGGAAGAGTGTTTTAACCAACTTCTCAGCTAAAACAGGGAGTAAGCTTGCATGTTTTACTGTGATTTTTAATTGTTTAAAGATTTATTTTATTTTTGTGTATGAGTGTTTTGCCTGCTTCTATGTCTGTGCCCCAAGGGTATGCCTAGTGCTCATGGGAGTCAGAAGAAGCTGTTGGATCCTTGTAACTGGAATACGGATGGTTGTAAGCTACCAAGTGGGTGCTGGGAACTAAACCCAGTCCTCTGTAAGAGCAACAAATGCCATCTCTCCAGCCCATGTTTTACTATAATTATTAATAGCTTTCCTGTTTATACTTATAAAGGAAAGGAAAATGAAACACATTCAACAGTTATAATAGCACATTAACACCAATTTCAAAAACCTTTGCAGGTGCTAACTTTGCTATACAATCTAGTATGCCTAATATTATGCACGATGGCCATATGTAAGTTTTATATTACTATACAAATCTATATCACCACAAAACAGGGTGAGGTTTTCACTGCACCAAGATTCTTAGATATACAAGCTGTTTCAGAATAAAAAAAAAGAATTAACTAAATGAATCACTGTTTGGTTTAAAAATGGCAATGCTGATTTCTTTTTCTTTAAAATAACTTATATATTTTTAATTCATGTGTATTGGTGTTTTGACTGCATGTATGTCTGTGTGAGGGTGTCAGGTCCCCTGGAACTGAAGTTACAGAAATTGTAAGTTGCCATGGGTGCTGGGAACTGAACCCAGGTCCTCTAGAAGAACAGCCAGTGCTCTTAACCATTGAGACATCTCTCCAGCTCCAATGCTGATTTTTGTTTGTTTATTTGTTTTGTTTTGTTTTTCGAGACAGGGTTTCTGTGTAGCTTTGCCCTTTTCCTGGAACTCACTCTGTAGCCCATGTCGGCCTTGAACTTACAGAGATCCCAATATGGGGATTGAAGGCATGCGCATCACCACCCAGCCCAATGCTGATTTCTTTTTTTTTTTTTTTTTTTTTGGGTTTTTCGAGACAGGGTTTCTCTGTGTAGCTTTGCGCCTTTCCTGGAACTCGCTTTGGAGACCAGGCTGGCCTCGAACTCACAGAGATCCACCTGGCTCTGCCTCCCGAGTGCTGGGATTAAAGGCGTGCGCCACCACCGCCCGGCTCCAATGCTGATTTCTTAATGCTGTATTTTACACATATCTTTCTCAAAGTAGAAAATTACCTAAGGAGGGTAATAATCAATGAAGGCTAATATTCCCTGAGCACAGTAGCACACTAGTGCATTCTTCACATTCATTAGCTCACTTCATCCTTAATCTAAAGAGGTCTGAACACAGCTATCATCATGCGAACTGAAGAGACATAGATGGGTAATTCATATAAAAAGTGGTGGAAGAAGGTTACAACCAAACTATCACAAACATATTAAGGCTTACTGCTACTGTGAGCAAACACCACCATCACCAGTGTCTGGAGCAGACGTCCTAGCTACAGATCAGAATCACCTGTAAGACTCTCCCCGACCTGATCACGTACCAGAGCCTCATCATATGTGGACCACTGGCCTAGAAAGGGAGTGGAGCAAATGTTGGGGCTCCCCAGATGATTTTAATGGGCAGATAAACTAGACTAAATGAATCACTGTTAGACTTGCAATTGGCAGTACTGATAATAATAAAGAGGCTAGTGTGTATTTGCGCACAATGCCAGGTGATTTTAACAGACAGATAAGATAAAAAACCATTAATAATTATTTCCCACTCTGTTAACCACTCCAAATAGTCAACTACAACCAAACCAACCATCTGAGCACTTTGCCTATTCTATTTCCCAACAAAGTGTTTAGCTTTTCTTCTTGAAAAGAGACATTACAACTATACTTGAATCTTTTCATTGTGCTGTTCTGAACCCAAGGCAAGCACTCTACAACTGAGCCTCATGCCCAGCCCTGGCTGAACCTCTGTAAATAAAATTCACCCAGCTTTGATTTGACGTGAGGATTTTAAGGACCATCACAGACAACATGAAAAAGTTTGGAAATCCTTTTGAGCCAGGGTCTCTCTATGTAGCCGTGACTGGCCTGTAACTCACAGATCCACCTGCCTCTGCCTCCTGAGTGCTGGGATTAGACAAACGCCACCACATCCATTTTTTGTTATTAATTGCTTCTTAAAGCACCCATAGTCCTTAAGTTTAAAACAAGAAGAAAAAAAGTCCTAAGAGTCAAACTAAAAATTAAATAGCAGGTTATGACACTAAAAATATTGTGATAGACATTTAAGTTGTATTATTCATAATCGGCTATATTCCTTAATTAAGCGTGTAATGATGGTTAAAACAGCTGTTATTATGGTGCAAGTCCCCTCTCCTTATCCATGTAATAGGGCAATGATTATGCAGTGTTTTTGCCCTGCTAAGTCACCTAAATACACACTTAACAGGTGCTAAGAAACCAAAGCATTACATAAGCATACCCAAACAACAACATGGCTAGTCAGTATGACTGCTCTCAGCAACACTGAGAAATGGAAGGACTCTGCTGACAATCGTATGAGTCTCACTGTTTCACTCACTGACTTATTCACAGCACATCCCACTCACCCTACATCAAAACACAATGAAAAGTGCTCCAGACATCTTCAGCCTCGCTGCCTTTTTATATCAGTGATGAAGCGATATGTAAGGACAGGAAGTTTGAGCTATGACTTTTAGCCAGAGATATCAGCTGCAAAAGAGTATCAAATAGCCTAAGCTGTACAAACTCCGGACTTTATCAGGGAAATGTTACAAAACTTAGAGAACTTCCTCCTTCCGGACAGCTCATTATTTGCTTCAAGTCTACACATTCCTTTATTAGTCATGACCTTTCAGGGTGCTTTCATCCCTTATTATCTGAATAATATTGGGCTTTTGATGTTGCTAATAAGCCTTACAGGAACCCTTATCAAACAAGAAGACAACCGAGAGTCCTGCCCCAAAGCAGAACGATTACAGGAAACTCAGTACTTGTAATTCGTTGCAAACATGTATCTTTCTGCCTAGTTTTATGTCCACCTGTATATTTCTATTATATATAATGGCAGAAACTTGAATTAGTTTTGCAAAAATTTACTCTTAGGGAACTGGGAAGCCCTGTGGCTATGTGTGACAGACACAACACGGTAAACCTCACCCGTACCCATTGGCCACTGGGGTCTTACATCCCAGATCTGACCTCTGAGACATATGTCAACAGACTGTATGGCACAGTCCCGAAGGATAACGGGGAGGGGGTGGTTTACCAAGGTGGATCCCATAAAATATATAGGCACTTCCATCCCTAGGCTGAAGGGATGGCCCATAAAGCAGTCCATCTTCCCTGCTGGGATCCCACACATCCCCCGGGCCGTGGGGCCTGCTCCAGGACCATGGGAGGGAGGGGAGGCAAGGCAGTGTCTGTCCCCATTTGGGAGTCCTAAACAAATGGAAACAGAGCAAGTTCTCACTTCCTGGTCGCCGGCCTTTCCAGAAGGCCCCCCCCCCCCCGTCCCGCGCCAGTCACCGGGGACGGGGGTTCAAGGAAAAGAGGACTCCGAGGGGGTACCGGGGCCCACCCAGCCCGCGCCTCCCGTCCTCGTCCTAGCCCTCGCAGGGCCTTCCTTACACGGTGACGTGACCGGAGCCGCGGACCACCACCGGGTCGGGCGAGTACTTCAGCAGCTGCTCCTCCAGGGCCCGCTCCTCGTCCTCCTCCTCCTCGTAGATCTCATCGAAATCCGCCATCCCGCGCCGGCGAGCCCCCCGCCCGGGGCCCTGGCTCTGGGGCGGCCGCGGGGGAGTGGGGGGGGGGGGGACGGCTGGCGAGGCTGCGGGCGCGGAGGCCGCGGAGCTGGCGCTCGGCAGTGTCGGCTCTGGCTACTGAGGAGACCCGGTCCCGGCCGCCGCCAGCGCCGCCGCCGCCGCCATTACCGTGGGCAGGAACAACAACACAATGTCAACATCCGCCGGGGCCGCCACCACCCCCGCCAGAGCCGCCGCCGCCGCCGCCGCCGCCGCCGCAACTCCGGCAACCACAGCAACAGCCAGAGCCACCCGCAAGCAGGAGCAGCCGGCTACCGCATCGCGAGACTTCCCGGGAGCGCGGGCGGAGGGGCGGGCGGGAGCGCGGGCGAGGGCGCGGGCGTGGGCGCGCGGGCGCGAGGGCGGGCGGGCGGGCGCGCGCACGCGGGAGGCCTCGCGCGCTCCCGGGACGCCGGCCTCTGCCTCCGCTTCCAGCCGCCGGCGCGGCCCCGCCCCCAGGCTCCAGGGTCACCGACCCGGAAGGCGGCGTCGGCGAGGACCCGGGCGATGACCCGCCCCACCCGACCCCACCCTCCACCCCCGACTCGACACCGAAAGCCAAGCTGAAGTCATCTCTAGCCCAAAACAATGACGGGCCCCGACGGACGGACGAAGCCCCTGGCTGGAAGAGAGAATCTCTGGCGTGGGGACCCAGCTGAATCATCTGATCTCAGTGTTGTTTTGTTTTGTTTTTTTTGTCAGTGTCTTTTTAGTACACGATGCCAACCAAAGTTGGTTGACTTCCCCAACTTGAGACCAACAACAGGAATAGTGCGTTCCTGTCCGCAGTTCTACCTGATTTCCCAAAAATCTCCAAAAGTCAAATATCTGGTCCTTTTAGCCTCTCAAGTACAGCCCCGGGTCTGTTTGTTTGGTGGCGGTGGTTGTTTTAAACAAGAAATCTCGCCATCATACTATCAAAAAGTTGACAAATTCTCCGGGTTCCAATTAAGAAAATGCAGTTCTATGCTTCAACTCCCTAACGGAAGATAATCTGTTCTTTTCCATTAAAACCTTACCAGTTTCCTCCACAAGAGAGGAAGAAGGGAGTGGGGAAGGGGACAGGAGAAAAGGGGGGAAAAGGGGAAGGAGGAGCAGTTGGCTTAATGGATGGGTCACCTTGGACTTGGTTTCATAATCGAGAGTCTGCCAGGCATACAAACAAGCCCAGGGACAGGACTCCTAAGGACAAAATGGACAGTGGAGTAAGGAGAGCTTATCATTGTACTGGGGAGGAGAGCATAGCTGTGCTGGACCCAGGCAGGGTCCTGCAGATGGTTCTCCACAGAGTGCTCACATCCTTGGAGTTCGTTTATGGGTCTTTGTCCAAGCAGAAAATGCACAAAGGTTAATGCGGGTGGTGAGAAACGCTGAGCAACTAAATGTTGGAAAGAGTTGAGGCAGTGAGCTAGGAAGGGAAAAATAGTTGGTGTGTCAGACCTACCTTCCCAGATTTATTCATTCAATAAACACTGAGCCAACTATGTGACAAGTTGTGCGTATGCGTATGTGTGTTAGAGTCCCTGGCAGTCACATCTGTCATTAAGCAATTGTGATTCTGTCAGGTGTTCAGAGGGTATGCGGAGGTCTCCAATGGAGCCCATACATAGGAGGCAGCTCAGTTTGGTAGTTCTGAAGCCTGGCCTTGAATCTCAGTCTACCACTTGTTATGGGACCCCGGACAAGCCATTTAACTTCTTGGTCTTTCCTATGTAACAGGAAAACAAAGGCGGGCCATGGTGGCACACATCTATAAAACCCTAGCAGTTGAGAGCTGGAAGCAGGAAAATCAGGAATTGAAAGTCACTCTACAAAGCCAGTTTGAGGCCAGTTTGGGCTGCAATAGACCCTTGTCTCTAAAATAAAATAAAGATAACAGTATCTACCCCTCTGGGCTACTTGACAGACTGTCTTGACACATGTGGAAGGCTTAGGAGAGAGCCTGGCACACAGTGAATATAGTCACAGGCAACATTCCTGATTCTCCCCAGCTTTTCTGCTGTGAAGATCACCACAATCCTTCCGCATTGTGTCATGTGTTGGTGTCTGTAAAGTATTGCTAGTTTCAGAGACCCTCTGTGACCTTTCTCTTGGTTCCATGTGCATTTAATGGTCTCACTCGGGACTTCAACTCCAACACATTAGCTGCAGGAAGCTCCTGAACTTCCTCCTTGGCCTTAACCAAGAGACCAGCGGCCGCACTCAAAGGAGTGGCTACAAAAAAGGAGGGGAAAATGGGAGTAAGGAGGAGAAAAATGGGCCTGTTCTGGTCAGGGCCCACACCCTTCATGCTGTGTGTGACCCAGAATTCTCCTTTCAGTAGAGACAGCAGCTGACCGCACAGCTGAGAGCGAGCTTTCCAGGGACTGACTGACCGGTGGAGAAAACCGTAACAGACCCCTTCCTTCTCCAGCACCCTCCACAGATCCCGCCTTAGGGGAAGATCATGTTTTCTGAATTGAGACGTCTCATGACCGGCATGATGGCCAAACATTGGGAGTTAATGAGGCATCAGCGGACTTGCAAGGACCTCACTCTCAACACGGGCGCTGTATGGGGAGAGCACTCTTGTCGGACCCCACAGAGAGGTCATTCTAACGCCCACTGCCTAGGTGTAAAGAGGAGCTGCTTTTTCTCTTTTTGACTCTTCTTCCCCTTCTGAAGAAGCTACCAGTGTCAGAAAAAGGGCGTGAGACCTGGGAATGAGGCCAAGAGGATGAAGAAAGATGAGTCAAGTGTTTCTCTGTAATAGTTGACATCATAATTCCAGGCTCCACCCCCAGCCTGCCAGGATTGTTTCTTGCCAAACTACTTCCTCCGCCTTTCCTGAGGATGAACCAACCTTTTTGGTATTTCCCCCTATACCTCAGGAGTTCTCCTGTGTTCACAGTACCCACCCTTGCATACATTTCTGTCCTTTCAAGTTCCTGTCCATACTCCTCATGTCTCCATTTACCTTCAGACCAAATGGCTCAAAACAACCAGGACACCTTCTCAGTGACCCCAGGAGGCAAGGTTCTAGTTGCTGTTTGGGGGGCGTGGGAGTGAGACAGCCCCTCACTTCATAGCCCAGCCCGGCCTGGAACGTGTCCTCAAACTTGTGGCAATCCTTCTGTCTCATCCTCCCGGATAGTGAGGAGTTTATTATTCCTAGATTTAAAGACCTCCAACTAGCCCAGTAGTGGTGGTATGGTGTAGTGGCACATGCCTTTAATCCCAGCGCTCAGGAGACAGAGGCAGGAGGATCTCTGAGTTGTAGGCCAGCCTGGTCTACAGAGTGATTTCCAAGACAGATAAGGCTACACAGAGAAACCCTGTAGTCAGGCTTTCTTGGGACCACCAACTCCCCAATAATGACGTGGAGACTTATTATTCATTATGAAAGCTTGGCCTTTAGCTTAGGCTTGTTCCCA
Organism: Peromyscus californicus insignis; assembly: GCF_007827085.1. Lineage (NCBI taxonomy): Eukaryota > Metazoa > Chordata > Mammalia > Rodentia > Cricetidae > Peromyscus > Peromyscus californicus. The sequence continues at coordinate 68,654,536 of NW_026294424.1, forward strand.
GCTAGCTCTTATAACTTAAATTAACATGTTTCTATTAATCTATGTTCTGCCATGTGACTTTTACCTTTCTCAAAATGTGTCCATCCAACTTAATGTCTCACTAGCATCTCCGTACTTAGATTCATCCCGAGTGCCTCTCTCTCCATGGAAGTCCCACCTATTCACTTCTGTCTAGCTATTGGCCACTCAGCTCTTTATTAAACCAATCACAGTGACACATCTTCACACAATGTAAACAAATATCATGCAACAAAACCCTGCCTTGAAACCTCACCCCCAATCCCCTCAGAAAAGACCTCCAACTTTTGTCAGGACAGAGCTAAGTGGCCTTGGGCACATTTATGATATACATATATTACTTTTTTGTGTATTGGTGTTTTGCTTTCATGTATGTTTGTGTGAGGGTGTTGGATCCTCTGGAACAGAAGTTACAGACATCTGTGAGCTGCCATGTGGGTGCTGGGAATTGAACAAAGGTTCTCTGGAAGAGCAGCCAGTGCTCTTAACCTCTGAGCCATCTATCCAGTCCCCACATTTATCTTTCTAAGCTTCTTCACCCTAACTGGAACCTTTGTCATGGAGTTATGAAGGACCAAATGAGAAAATAAATGTGCTGTGGACTGCACTGTATCCTTCCTTAAAATTCATATGCTAAAACTTTAATCCTCAATGTGATGATGGTCTCAGGATATGGGGCTTTTGAGAGCTACATGGGTTTAAAATGATCCTAACAGCTGGGTTTCCAGAACAGGATGTCTACCTTGATAGAGACAGCAGAAACCCCACCCTCTTCCTCTCTGCCATGTGAGCAGATGGCTACCTGAAAGCCAGGAGAATGCTCTCCACACACTGGAGCCTTGGTCTTTGACCTCCTAGTCTCCAGACTAGAACTTTCTGATATTTAAGTCACTCATTCCAGGTGGGCAGCCTCCTCACCCCTCCCAAAACACACAGTCCCAGGATTTCTCCCACACCGTTCTGGGGCTCACCTGCCACCACAGTTGAATAGGAAGCAGCCTTTGATGATCAATAAGGAATATAAAATATAGAAAAAGAATACCCATTTCTTTATGATTTGATGGTGACCCATGGCCTGGAGTAATACAGGTTAACTGCCCAGTGGCTTCCAGATATAACAGATGTGAAGGGAATGATTTCAGCATTCATTGACTTGTCCTGGGGACACACACACATCAGATGAATGAACCCACCTTGTGATAGCCAGTGTCCGGCCCCCTAATGCTGATGTTCAGTTTGATGCATCACACCACAATAGTAAGGAAGGAGAATTTGGATGTTCTGGCTCCTTCAATGGGAAAACTGACATAGAACAACCATGAAGAAATAAACAGGGCTCCTTATACACCCCCCAATAGTGAGACAGGAGAATTTGGAAGTGTTGGTTCTGTCGGTGAGAAAACAAATTGGAATCAAGATCAACCATGAAGAAGTAAACAGCGCTTATTATATTCCCCAGAAGCCTGGCATCATTGCAACAAAATCTACATCCAGTGATATTCTTGATTTTGACTACACAAAGCATCCTTCTAAACCAGACACTTCTGGAGAGCGCAACATCTCAGCAGTCACTTAGTTCTTCAGATGACGTCAGCATCTGCCTATGGGACAGCAGTACAACTCCAAAGAAAGGAAAAGTGGTGGGTGCAAAGACCATCTCGACAGGACATACAGTTGTAGACATTTCTTGGCATCTGTTTTAGGCAGTTGTGGATGATCAGAAACTTAAGATTCGTGATAGCCATTCAAACCGCACTTCCAAACCAAGTCACTTAGAAGCTGCTCACACTACTGAAGTAGACTGCCTGTTTTTCAGTCCTCGTAATGAGCTCATTCTTGCCATAGCATCAGCTGACAAGACTGTTGCCTTGCAGGATCTGAGTAATCTGAAACTCAGGTTGCATTCCTTTGAATCACATAAGGATGAAATATTCCAGGTTCAGTGGTCACCTCACAATGAGACTAACTCTTGGCTTCTGGTGAGACCGATTGTAGATGGGGTGCCTGGGACTTAAGTAAAGTTGGAGAAGAACAGCCCAGAAGATGCAGAAGATGGCCCACCAGAGTTGGTGATTATTCATGGTGGTCACACTGCCAAGATCCCTGAATTCTCCTAGAAGCCTAGTGAACCTTGGTTGATTTGTTCTGTATCAAGATATAATATTGTACAAGTGAGGCAGATGGCAGAGAACAATTATAATAATGAATGCCTGAACATTTATAATGATGAATGCATGGACCCAGAGGATGAGGATCCTAGACATGTGTGCATTTGTGATTTTTAGACTCTCCCATTTTCCTCTGAACCTTTTTGTTTTGTTTGTTGTTGTTTTGGGGTGTTTTTTTTTTGGGGTTTTTTATTTTTGTTTTTCGAGACAGGGTTTCTCTGTGTAGCTTTGTGCCTTTCCTGGATTTCGCTTTGTAGACAAGTCTGGCCTCAAACTCACAACAGAGATTCACCTGCCTCTGCCTCCCAAGTGCTGGGATTAAAGGTGTGCGCCACCCACCCATGTCAGTTTTATTTTTCTTTAATTATATTTGAAGGGGTTAACACAGCGGCACTCATGGCTGGTGCTAGATGCTTCGGTGGCAGAAGAATCATGAGCCATGGTTACCTTTTTAGAGCTTTATTAGGAGAGAGAGAGAAAGAGAGAGAGAGAGAGAGAGAGAGAGAGAGAGAGAGAGAGAGAGAGAGACTATGCAGAGGACAGAGAGAATACAGAACAAGGGGGCCCCGCGGGAGGGCATGCCCCCTTTTTAGGCTGGGACATCATCGCAGACTAATGACGTAATAAGGACATAATCCTTACAATATTATTCCTTGATAAGAGTTTCTTTCTTTGGGAGGAGGGTAGTCTTTGATAACTTTGATACTCTCTCCATTTTGGTTGACTTATCTGACCATTGGACCTGTTATCTCCTTGACTAACTGTGTGCATGCTTATAAGGAGTAAATTGCTTTTCTACATAAAAAAAAGTCACCATCCCAAGGACTACATGTTTGTGTCCCCACAAAACTTATAGATAGGTCCACATGTGGTGTTTCACACCTGTAATCCCAGAATTTGGGAAGCTGAGGCAGGAAGATCAACAGTTCCAAACCATCCTGGGCTATGAAGTGAGACTGTCTCAAAAACCAACAGCAGCAGTAGCAAGCCTGTATATAGAAACCCCAACTGGAAAGGTGATAGCATTAGCGGGTGAGGCTGTCAGGAGATGTCTGGTCGAGGGGACAGAGCCCTCTGAATGGAATTTGTGCCCTTAGATCACAGCCCCCAGAGAAATGAGCTGTGCTTCCATTACATGCAGACACAACAAGAAGACAGATGTCTACAAATAAGAAAGATACCATGTGTCTGAGATACGTTTCTATTGGGTGACAGAACATCATGACCAAGGCAACTCATAAGAGTTTAATTTGGAGCTCATGGTCCCAGAGGATTAGAGTCCATGGCCGCCGTCACAGTGGAGAGCACGGCAGCAGGCAGGCAGTAGCCGAGAACTTGCATCTGAGCCACAAGCATGAGGCAGAAAGAGAGACTGAGAAATGGTGTGGGCTTTTTAAACCTCAAAGCTCACCTTTGGTAAAGGTGGTGGTGATGGAGGTGGTGGCAGCGGTGATGGTATGATGGTGGAGATGGTGTGGTGGAAGAGGTGGTGGAGCAGGAGGATGTGGTGGAGGAGGAGGATGATGTGGTGGAGGAGGATGTGGTGGTAGTAGTGGTAGAGGTGGAGGTGGTAGAGGTGGTGGTGGTGGTGGTGGTGTGGTGGTGGTAGAGGTGGTAGTAGTTTTGGTGGGGGAGAAAGAGGTGGTGGAGATGGTGGTGGAGATGGAGGAGGATGTGGTGGTAGTTATGGGGGGAAGGAAGTGGAGGTGGTTGGTGGTGGAGGACAGGGTGGGGGAGGATGTGGTGGAGAAGGAGGTGGTGGAGGTGGTTGGTGGCAGAGGATGTGGTCGGGGAGGAGGAGGTGATGGTGGTGGTGATGGTGGTGGTGACGGTGGAGGTGGTGGTGATGGTGTGGTGGTGGTGGTGGAGGAGGATGTGGTGGAGGAGGTGGTGGTGGTGGTGATGGTGGTGGTGGAGGTGGTGGTAGTGGTGGAGGAGGTGGTGGTGGTGATAGCAGGATTAGAACCAGGACTTGAATCTAAACAGACTGTTTCCTCACCATGTAGTCTAATCACCAGTAGAAGCTACGCATGTTGGTAGATATATGTAATTCCAGCACTTGGAAGACAGGGGCAGGAGGATTGCAGCAAGTTCTCAGCCAACCAGGGATGCATAGCAAGACTCTGTCTCAAAATAGCAAACAAGTGAAACACCAGACAAATATTTGGGTTACTTACACCTCTGTCTTTCCAACACCCGAAGGACAATTAAACTAGATTAATAAAATATAGAGTAGGCGGCTACGTGTATGGAACCATTTGCTTTCAGTTTTTTCTGGGTCATCTCACACTATGTATGCATATTTAATTCAAATCCTGTCTCCAAAATATTTTCATCATAAATTTAAAGAAAAATGGATTCTGTAAGATTCTCTTACATTCCTTCAATGGTGTCTAATTAAAATTTATCTTATTTAAATCAAACACTATAAACAAAAAATACAGATTGTATTCATTTTTCTTCTCTATCATCTTTTAACTCCACAGACTAATTTTGCAGATTATTCCTAGAGCCCTAGGCTCATAAAACAGAGGAGCCAGAAGCCGTACAGTCCACACTGTCCTTCCAAACCATATATTAGAGTTAGATGTAGCTACACCAGAGGCGGAGGCAGGAGGATCCCAAGTTTGAGGCGAGTCTGAGCTATAGAGCAAGAGTCCCCATTTCAAAACAGAAAACAAGAAGGGGGCGGGGTTGTAGCTCCAGCAGGAAGCTCCCTTGGCCTAGCATGCATGGAGCCACGGGTCCACCCCCAGCACTGCATAAACACAGCAGATAGTCCCAGTGCTCCAGAGGTGGGGACAGGGGCCTCAATTCAAGGTCATCCATAGCAAGTTCAAGGCCAGCCTGGGCTACAAGAAACTTGAAAAAAGAATGAGGAGGAAAAGAAGAAAATCAAGCATACATCTATCAGTCTGTATGAGTCTTCCTTCTCTAACCAAATGCACTCTAATTAGGAAGTTAAACATTCCTATCTAGTCGAGCATATGCAAAAATAGTCTCTGTTCTGCCACGTGAAAAGCTAGATTCTTGAAGGTGGAGACTGTGTCTTCCTTTTTCTTTTGATTATTCTAAGCCCTTGAGTAGTCCCTGGATCTAGGGTCACTCAATACTTGCACATCTATAACTTCTTACTACGATCTCTGAGATACAAAACCGTTGTGTATCTGTATGCGCCCAACAGTGTAAAGATATCCCCATCCAAAACTCTTCACTCTTTGAGCCTATTATGCCCATCTATTTCAACTGTCTTTCCTCCAAGAGAGCAGACTGAGGTGTTTGCCTCTTTGAGAGGCTGCATCTGACGGCCTCAGCCTGTCTGGTCAATAGCCTTCCGCATGTTTGGACTCCCAAGCAGACACACCTTGATTTAAGGAGTATGATGGACAGCCTCCAAGATGTTCTCTTACGACATCCTCCCAAGCGATGGGATTGTAGGCCTGTGATAGCAGGCCCAACCCCTGAATGAGACTTAAAATAAAGAGCTGGGGGCGAGAGGCACAACTGGGAAAGGTACTTGCTGCCAAGCCTGATAACCGTGGGCCCCACCTGATGGAGAATCAACTCCCACAGCTCTTGCTCTCTCTCTCTCTCTCTCTCTCTCTCTCTCTCTCTCTCTCTCTCTCTCTCTCTCTCTCACACACACACACACACACACACACACACACACACACACACACACGGGGAGGGGGGGGCTAAAGTACAACTAAAATCCAAAATTGCTAGTGTTTCTACGGTTTAAAATTTCTGTGAAAGGGGAGCTAGGAGAGAGATGGCTCAGCAGTTAAGAGCACTGGCTGCTCTTCCAGACGGACTAGGGTTCAATTCTCAGCACCCACATGGCAGCTCATGACTGTCTGTAACTTCAGGTCCGAGGGATTTGGCACCCTCTCACAGACATACATGCAGACCAAAGACCAATGCACACAAAATAAATCTTAAAAAAAAAAAATTTTCCATGAAAGAGAGAGAAAACAAACAGGAAGGGAAAATATATGCATTTAATGAGAAGAGGAAGTTAACTGTTTTTCCTCAGTCTACTGAAAAAATGTTAAGTAGTTATAACGGAATTCATACGCCTCCTTAAATACGTCACAATGTCAGGATGATATGTAAGACAATGGGGCCAAGTGTGGTGTGAATGTCTATAAACCCAGCACTCAGTACATGAAGCGAGGAGGGGCTGGCACTCAAGGTCATGCGTGGCCATCTGCTAAGGCCAAGCCTGGACTATAGGAGCTTTTGTTTCAATAACTGTTTTTTTAAAAACAGTTGTGAAAGCCAGGTGTGATGGAACAAGCCTTTAATTCTAGTACTCGGGAGACAGAGGCAGGTAGATCTCTGAGTTCAAGGCCAGTCTTGTCTATAAATCAAGTTCCAAGACAGCAAGGGCTACACAGAGACCCTGCCTTGAAGACAATAAAATAATATAAAATTTAAAAAATTTAAAACATATGAAAAAAAAAAAGCACCTGGAAAAGTTGTCACAATACCTGTTGTCCTCATCTGTACTTAGAGCTGATTGTATAGAACTCATGAAGTTGTTGTAAGGACTAAATGTGATAATTCATACAAGGAATGATAAGCACTGAATACATGTTAGTCACCATGGATGGTGTTTTCAATCTAGGTGAGTAGGATACTGGGGAGAGAGGAAGACATAAGTGTTTCCATGGTGACCATTCAACTCTGAGTCCCTTTCCTTCAATCCTCTCATCTAAGCAGTGAAGACAATATTACTGCCTCTTTCCCAGAAACAACTCACCATGATGGGTCCTGTTCCAAGCACCTACAAAGTTTTGTAGAAATGCAAGGTGCTGGGGCTGGAGAGATGGCTCAGTGGTTAAGAGTACTGGTTGCTCTTCCAAAGGACCTCGGCTCAATTTCCAGCACTCACATAGCAGCTCGCACAACTATCTGGAACTCCAATTCCAGGAGATCTGGCATCCTCACACAGGCAAAACACCAATGTACATAAAATAAATCTTTAAAAATAATAATAATAATAAAAGCAAGATGTCCGGCGGCAGTGATGGCTCAGCAGCTGAAAGCACTTGTTGCTTTTTTTTTTTTTGCCAGGTTCAGTTCCCAGCACCCACACGATGGCTGTGCCTCTCATGTGACGCAAGTTTCAAGGGTCTGATGCTTTCTTCTGACTTCTGTGGGTACCAGACAGGCACACGGTGCATGGACATACATAGAAGGAAACTTTCATATACCTAAAATAAATAAGTCTGAGAAGAGAATTTAATTTTTTAAAAAGGAACAAAATAAGTTTCTGCAACAGTGTCTCCCTTCCAGTCTTCCCTCTTCCTGTTCAGAGCAGAGCCACGCTGTGGGGCTGTAGGGACAGGATGAGCAGTCACCAGTTCGACCTACACCGTCGTCTGGCCGTCTAAGAATTCATGGCTGAAGAGGAAAGCATGGTGAACCTGGCTTCATCATTGTCCAGCAATCTAATAAGCAGCTCGCATCGTCTATAATAGCTTCATTCAGATAACAATGTCCTGGCCACCTGAGAAATCTCTAGAATGTTATTTAGCTGTGGGTTACCATGGTGATTAGCTTGTGAAAGAGTTCTCAGAGATGCATTCTCTCAATGTACTCCTAATTCTGATGAGGATGCTGCTTGCCCTGCCTATGATCCTAACGTGGCCCAAAGATCCCACTGTACTGGTGGTTCGTCCCATTGGAAACCCCCTTGATACCCCACTGCCAACACAAGTGCTTCAAGGGCACGTCATGTGAGTGGGTTAGTACCGCAGAGCAGCTGATCCTTTGTGATGAGAGTGTGATGCCAGCTAAATCAGGTACCACTGGGGCCCATCTACACCTTGTGACATCAGAATGTGGCTCTATCCTGTCCTGTCTGGTTTAAGATGCTTTAGGAATGACGTTATTTGGTAAATGAATCCTAAATCAAAACATTTTTGGAAGATAATCTTGGATTAACTCAGAGTGATGCCAATCTGTGTTTTTCCACATTGATTCATTTAGAGTAATGTTTGTTGTTGTTGTTGTTGTTGTTGTTGTTTGTTGTTGTTGTTTTAATTCCCATATTACTGAAATGAGTTGACAGACCTATTTCATCCTGGGTCCTATCACAAACAAGTGAGTTGTCTTTGTGATAAACACCAATGCCAAAGAGCAGACATTAATTTCTATTCTCATCACAAGGTGATCCAAACTACATTTTGATGGTTGGGCTGAGCAGGACAGCTGAGTCGGATTTCATTCACTCAGGTTAGTTTGCGCCATTAGGGATAATTCTATAATTATTTCAAATCCCTCATTTGTCTTGGAATTATAATGAAAATAATATAGAAAGAGTCTTATTAAATCTTGTTAACATAGTTTAAAATATTTATATTGAGATTTACATTTTACTCTCTAGCAAATCTTTTTTTTTTCTGTTCCTTTTTTTAATAAAGAGACTCATGTAGCCCCCACTGGCTTTAAATTGCTTAGTAGCTAAGGATGTCCTTGAACTTCTGCTTCTGCCTCCACAGTGCTAGGATTACAGGCATATGTCTCCACACTCATTTACCCACCCAACAGTAGGAGACCTTTTGTGACTTATTAATTACTGCTTTTATGTTTTTCCTATGTGACATCACAAGTCTCATGCTCTACCGACTGAGCTAGCTGGGTGACACCCTTGTGACATTAAATTATACAACCGTGAAAATTCGATTGTGTTTTTTCTTTTCCAGGAAGGTGTTTAAAACTTCCCCTTCTAGAAAACTGACTTTTATTTGTCCTTTTTAGGTTTTTCTCCTGTCTTTTCCTATATTTTCTTTCCTCTGATCTAGTTCTTCCCTTTGAGTATTATCGTGAGACCTTTTTTCTTTGTCTTCTTTTACTAATAATGCCAAAGGTGTTTTAATTGTTCACTGAAAATGGTCTTAAAACTTTAAACTACATGTCATTTCTGAGGATTAATATTTAAGAAGATTTCTTTTGCACAACAAAAGATATTAAAATATTTCTTTAAAAACAGGATAAAAAATGATCCTGGTGATTTGAGCACTTTTTATCTTTTCTAGGATATTAGTTGACAGTTATCAATTGTCAAAATTAATGTACGTGAGCTGACAGATGTGCTAATTAGCTTTACTGTGGTGATCATTTCATGCACACATATGCCAAATCCATATACTGTGGTTTAAGTGTCTCCCAAAGAGGCATAAATCAGAATCCTAACCCTTCTCTGGAGGTGTTATGCTGGTGGAACCTTCAAGACAGTGGTTCTCAACTTGTGGGTCGTGACCCCTACAGGATTCACAAACCAGATATTTACATTATGGCTCATAACAGTAGCAAAATTACAGTATGAAGTAGCAACAGAATAATTTTATGGTTACAGGTCACCACAACATGAGGAACTGAATTAAAGGGTCACAGCATTAGGAAGGTTGAGAACCACTGCTTTAAGAGGTGGAAGGTCATTGATGTTGCCACACTTGGAAGATAATGAGCATAATTAATGTAATTTTCCTGGGAGCCTGGAGGTCACCACACACACCAGGCCTTCCTACACATAGCTGTTTGGCTTCTTGCTTCTCAGCATGCTCTAAGTCAGTGTGTTGGTATCAGTGCCCTTTCCTAAGGACCTCCGGAGATGTAGGTCAAAATAAGCCTCTTTTTGATGGTGTGTTTTGAGACAGGGTCTCCCTATGTAGCCCTGGCTGGCCTAGAACTATGTAGATCAGGCTGGCCTCAAACTCACAGAGATTCCCCTAAAGGCACATGCCACCACACCCAGCTCGAAATAAGCCTCTTCACTTGATCTGTAGTCAAATATTCCACCCCTGAACAACCTCTCCTCTTTATGACATAGTCAGCTACAAGTATTGTTTGGTTTTGTATCACATTTGTATTCTTTAGGGTGGGGCATGTGGAAGCCAGAGGATAACTTTCAGAAGTCTGGCCTCTCCTTCCGCCATGTGAGTCCTGGAGACCGAACTCAGATTGTCAGGTGTGGCAGCAATCACCTTTACCCTCTCAGCCAAGGGGGCTGACCCAGCTTTGGGTATTTTGATTTGGCAGCATAAAATGAACTAATACACAGAAATTAACATATACCATTTTTGTCGCTTATCACTTAATAAAGCTAGGAAAAAAGCCATAAGCCTGAATCTGGTTTCTGCTTCTTAAACAAATGGTCTCTTCCAACTTCAGTTTCCTCATCCACAAAATAGAGGTGGGACCTCCCTCACTTCTGATTGTTTTTGTTTTTTGAGACAGGGTTTCACTGTGTAGCCTTGGCTGTAGCTCTGTAGAACAGCCCTGGCCTCGAACTTATGGAGACCTGCCTGCATTTGCCTCCAGAGTGCTGGGATAAAAAGTGTGTGCCACCACTGCCCGGCTAGCTTCCTCACGTTTGATGGTGGCAATCAAATGTAATAGCATAACAAAATGTTTAGTGAGGTGTCTGCCATAGCGGACACTCGATGAATTACAGTGCTTATCGCTGTTACTCTCATCTTAGAAACTTAATTTGGCATAGTCAAATGGCCCATCCCACTCCTCCATCTCTTTAAGTGAAGCTGAGGACTAGTCTGAAAGATTAAAGATATATCCCAGGAGGAGGTAGAGGCACGTTAAGTGGAGCAGGTGTCAATGAGATCATGGATGGGTAGGCAGCTGTGTGTGTGCAGCCAACACAACTGCCCATAGGAAGTAAGGGGTTGGTCTACACTTGATTTCATCTGAAGGCCAAGACGTGATGGAAGGATGATCCAGAATGTAATGAGCTGGAGGCAGTTACCCAGATGGCTCATGAAAAAAAAAAAAATCATCAGCTACAGCTGAGGATAAATAGTGACACTGTATTTAATCATCTGCAACATTTCTCTCTCTCTTTTTCTCATCTACATGGGATCTCACAGATGACTGATTTTTTTCTCTCCGGAAGTGGGACAGGACAGACCAATCAGCGAGCACTTCAACTTCCTCAGGAAACAGGAGCATGACCTTGAGCAGCAAACATCCTGTGACCTTGAATAGCCACCGAAGACTCAGACTCTGCTCCGGAATCCGAGTGATGTCATGATAACTAGCCAGGGGACAGCCCTAAACACCTGGGTGCTCCGCTCCATGGAGTCCTGGCTTGCTCAGTTGTCAATTGGAGCTTTGGATATAAAGTCGACTCCATCTGCAAATGTGTAAGGAATGCGTGGAAAGGAATCTTTGGAAAGAGAAGGAGGCAGAGACTGAACACTGTACTAGAATTTCCTTTCTTTGTGCTCTTTCTATAGGATGGGGTGAGGAAGAGGCCGCAGCCAACTTCCCAAGGCACCTGGAAGCTCTGAGGAACTAATCTGCTCACACCAGTGCTTTCTAACTCTAATCCCACATTCACACTAAACTGTCTTGTAACTTGGTGGATATCTCAGTCTATTCCAGGCCCCCTATCAAGTGGTAAATACTGAATTACCCCTAGACAGACTCACCAAAAGAACACACAATTCCTGGAATCAAGAAAGTGAGACTGGAATGGACTCAGTTTCCTTTCTTTCTTTTATAACTAAACATTTTAGTTAGCATACAAAACAATGGGTTTCGTTATGATATTTTCATATGAAAGTAATTGTATAATTCATATTCCTCCCCCAACCAAGTTCTCAATAAATATGTTATATACTATTTGTCAACTACTGAATAGGTCCTGAGCCATATAACTTTAAGGACTTTCCTAATCATCAACCTGACCCTGGGTAAATTTACCTCACCATCTCAGATATTACACAAAATTTAAACACTGTAGGCTGCTGTCATATTTAATGCCAATTCCAATTTCTCTTAAAGTCAAATCTCTATTTCCACTGCCAACATATAAATTAAGCGCTCTAACACTGAGCTAAATCCCCAACCCATCCTTAGCCCTTCTTTTTAAAAAATTATTATTTTTATAATTGTGTATCTATGTATATTTCTGTGTGCACTTATTTGTACACAGGAGTGCAGGTGTCCACAGAGGCCGAAGGCCTCGGATTCCCCAGGAGCTGGAGTTACAAATGGTTATGAGCCTCCTGACATGGGTACTAGAGGTAGAACTTGTGTCTTTTGCAAAAGCAGTATGCATTCTTAACCACCGAGCCACCTCTCCAGCCCTATCCTTGGCTGTTCTTAAAATTCCAAATACTTAAAACCAAATATTTGGGGACCAGCAAGATGGCTCAGGAGGTAAAGGCACTTACCACCAGGCCTGACAAACTGAGTTCAATCCCTGGAACCCATATGGAAGGAGAGAACAAAGTATTTTGGGTTGTCCTTTGACCTCCACACCCCTGCTGTGACACATTTGTGCTCTCCCACACCATGCATTAAGTAAAATCAATCAAACAAAAACCAAATACTGTGCCTTCTTCCTCTCCTACCAGCTCTACCTACAATCTCATCTGAAACGATGAAAACTTGCTCACCTTCTGTCCATAACGAGGGTGTTCAACACCAACGTGGTTCTTTGAGCTAAGAACTCCAAACTCCACTGCTCATATCCCTTTCTGTACTTCTGTTCATCCAGTTAGTCGCCAGTGCCCGCCCGCTGGTGCACACACCAGACTCTTGAATTTATCCCCACCGCTGATGGATGGCCATCTTCTCAAGTCTGGACCTCTGTATCGTTTCCATCCTTTACAATGACATACAGTGACAAAGGTGTATGGGTATGCCTCAACTTCAGTGATCTGATTTACCCTTTTAAATTATTGTTTATTTATTATGGGGGGGTACATGTAACAGAGTGCATGTAGAAGTCAGAAAAGAACTTGTGGAGTCCTTACTCTCTTTGTACTTTTTAAAGGAAGCATGGATTCTGACAATTAAAATGATGTCACCAGGCTTGCCCCTTTAAATGAACTTTTTAAGACTGTCTCACGTAGCCCCAGTTGGCTTCAGATACAGTATGTAACTGAAGATGACCTTGAACTCCTGATCCTCCTGCCTCCACCTCCTGAGTGCTAGTATTGCAGGCTTGTACCACATCCAGCTCGATTTCAAATGCTATCCACTTAATATGAAAAGTCTTCCTGTGCCACTCAAAGGCTTTGTTTCTGGCCACCAAATAGCTCTTCCGTCTTCCCTCTCCTGCATGCAAATGTTCTAGCATGATACACAGTCATCTGGGTCTGTGCTCACTCTAGACCTTTGGCCTAGAATCTTCTCCTGCTGTTTCACTGTTTTTTAATCTGAGCATTTTCTATGACTAGTTTAATCTGAGCATTTCCTATGAATGATGCCAGCAGGAAGAGAAACCGCTCTCTCCTCCGTGGTTCCATAAATTGATGTCTTCCATTAGCATTCCCAGTCAGAACCCATTGACAACTAAGGTTAAGTTGTAATCATCTGGCAAAACCTGGTGATTCCAGATACTTGGGAATCTGCGGTTGGAAGATCTCAAGTTCAAGACCTGCCTGGGTGTGGTGGTTTGAATGTAATTGACCCTATAAACTCATAGGGAGTGGCACTATTAGGAGCTGTGACTTGGTTGTAGTAGGTATGGCCTTGATGGAGGAAATGTATCACTGTGGGGGTGGGCTTTAAGGTTTCCTACTCTGAAGATATGGCCCAGTATCGGAGTCTATTTCCTGTTGCTTTCTGATCAAGACGTAACCAGCACCATGTCGGCCTGCACGCCACCATGCTCCCCATCATGATGATAACAGACTGAACTGATGAATGAAACTGTAAGCGAGCCACCCCAATTAAATGTTTCCCTTATAAGAGTTGTCATGGTCATGGTGTCTCCTCACACCAATAGAAACCCTAACTAAGACACCTGACTCCAGAGGAAGTTCAAGGCCAGCCTGCAACTCAGTGAGACCCTGTCTCGAAATAAACAAAGCAAAAGAGGTACTGGGGATGTAGCTCCGTGGTAAAGCGTTTGCCTTGCACACAGCAAGTCTAAGCTAGATCCCTTTTAAAAAAGTGTTAGTCATCTTTGCAGCCCCAGGGCCTACCATGTGTAGGAGCTGGGTAGCACAGTGCTGACTGAAGCTGAACTGGATTTCAGGAACAACTGCCTCCCATTCGCAGTTCCTCAAACAATCTGAGTCAGGCCTTACATCTGAAAGTGGGCATTCTTCTGAGATACTTTGTCTTTTGTTGACAACTAAACACACTTAAAGCACTGTTTGGACCAAAGTTATTCTCCAGCCAATATAAAGGGCACGGTGACAGTGTCAGCCACATTGTGTGGAACATCATTAACTTCTCTGATCTCAAACAAACAGATAGAAAAGAGAAAGTCCTGGGGGAAAGCCCTCTCCAGAACAGCGGCCATTCACTGCACTTCCTAGGCCATTGCTCTTTTCCTGAAACAAGCCTATTGTTCATTCATTATTGTTGTCGCTGAAGTATTAGAAGACACGAAACAGAAAAGCAGTGTATAAGTGAGATATAACCAGTACACTCTTTGTGGCAATAATCAATGACCAAACGTTGAGTAAAATTTCAAGAAACAATTGTCTTATCTTAAAATGTCCAAATGCTATATATACTTCCTGTTTCACATAAAAACAGTAATTTGGGATAGGGGTGTTGCTCAGTGACAGAGAGCCCAGAGTGAAAGGAGCCAAGCAAGTACCACCAAAAGGCAGAGAGACAATTTGTCATTTAAATGATAACAACAAAATAACTTTTTTATTTTGCTGCATATGAATATCCTTGAGCAAAAAAAAAAAATAGCACCTTGAAAACTTGTTCAGAAGCCTATGCAGATGGATTAGGGAAAGGTGCTTGCCACCCAAGCCTAATGACCCAAGTGAAGAGTCTCAGAGCCCCTGTAAAGGTGAACAGTGTGAACTCACCTCCACACATGTACTGTGGAATGCACAAGTGTGTGTGCACATGTACCCCCACACACACACCTGTACACACAATAATAATAAATCTTTAAAATTGTATTCATTCAGGCTGAGCAGGGGTGGCACACACCTTTAACCCCAGCACTCAAGAGACAGAAGCAGACAGATCTCTATGAGTTCGAGGCCAGCCTGGTCTATAGAGCGAGTTCCAGAACAGCCAGAGCTACACAGAGAAACCCTGTCTCAAGAAAACAAAAAACAAAAAAACAAAAACAACTGTGTTCAGAATTATTTTAAATTTACATTTGACTTTTGACTTACTTAAAAATGTGTTATTTTTAACTCTTTGTGGGTGTATATGCGCAGGTGTCTTGGAGGCCATAGGTATTAGAGCCCCTGCAGTTGGAGTTAGAGGTGGTTGTGAGCCCCTATTGTGGAAGATGGGAACTGAACTTGGGTCCTCTGCAAAATCAGTATAAGCTCTTAAGGGCCCTCTCTCCACCCCGACTTACTTTTAAAAACTCCCTTAGCAGTTTACTATATAAAATTCTTCCCTGTCAACAGCCATTGACTGATGTCTGTTGAGACACCAGTGCTCTCTGGAGGGGATGCCAAGGATCACCAAGCATCTGTAGGAGACAATGCTGCTGTGTGTGCTGGAGAATCAGGGCCATTGTCTTGCTCAATCAGTTTGCAGCCACTGAGTTCATCAGCTAAGTCCAATGGACTGACAGAGAACTCAAACATGAGGAAGGAATGGTAATGTAGTAAGCCAGGCCAGCGACTGGTTTGCCCAGAGCAGCCAGAGTCAGGGCAGCATCCAGCCAAGTTACAACACTCGGGGCAGACTCCAAGACAGCTCTGGAAAACAAAACAATGGCTCTTGTTTTCAATCTAGTGCAAATTATAGAAACAAGAAGATGTGGCTACCACACTGTTGTGCTTACTAGGCATCTACCATCAAGCGGTAGCTTAAACGGATGCATACTATGACAGGCAGACAGTGGATAGAAGATACCCACCGTGATCCCCAGGGGAAGCAGGCCCAGGAACCTAGCAGTTCTCTTCATCAGCCAAGAGATCTAGAAGCAAGTTGCTGTCTCCCACCCAAAATGATGCTCAGATCTGGTTCTGGATCAAGATAAGTCCTCTAACCTCTCAGTTCCTCTTGTGGAAATAACCATCCTAAGAAGGGCACTATCATAGATAAGGATGCAGAAAGGGACTGTAAGTGGGAAGAAATTCAAAGTGGGGAATGAGAGAGGAAAAGACAAACTATCACATATTTTCCCCCTATTTGCAATATAGGTGTGTGTGTGTCTGTGTGTGTGTGTGTGTGTGTGTGTGTGTGTGTGTGTAGACAGAGACAGAGAGAGAGAGAGAGAGAGAGAGAGAGAGAGAGAGAGAGAGAGAGAATGCTATGTGACAAAAAACGTTCCCTAGGGTGACACAGACATGACACACACATCTACTCATCCCAGATAGGGAACCCACGACAGACCAAAGTATGGATACCAGCGAAGTCCAACTTGGTGAGCCAGTGAGTTTTTCTGGGATTACTTATAGGAATATAGGTGAGAGGTTACTTACTGGGGCAGAAATGGCTCAAAGACAGCTGCATCACCAAGGTCCACCCCAGCATGAGTGACAGCTCCCAGAAGCTTGGAAACCTGGAAGCACACTGCACAGCCTGTTGGCAGCTCAATGGGTTGGAGAGTGTCCCTTCCAAGTTCTCCTTCTTCCGGGCAGCTAGTCTGCTCTCAGAGTCTTCTTAGCAGCTCAGCCTCCTGCTCTGAGAAGGACTTTATTGCATACTCTGACAGGGAGGGGTCTAGTGAATCTAGTTTGTTTCAGGGACTTCCTGAATACATTTTGAGTTATTTACCTGTCTGCATAAGGAGTTTCCCTGCAGGATGGAATGATTCAGTATCAGAGGAAACTGAGGTACAACAGTGTGTGTGTGTGTGTGTGTGTGTGTGTGTGTGTGTGTGTGTGTGTGTGTGTGTGATAGAAAGATAAAAGAGAAGATACCAATTATTGCTAAGCATCTTCAGAAGACAGTGCTCTTGTAAGTGTCTTGACTATCAGTTTGACATACACATACAATTGGAGCATGAAAGCATAAGTGGGACTATTTGGTGGAAGGAATTGGGACCAATGAGAAGGAGGAAGAAGGGCTAGGGGAGAGCAGCAGAGGGAGATATGAGCAAGATATATATATATAATAGTGTTAAGGCCAGCATTAAGAAAAAGTCCTACATAATTTATATAATCATGAAGATTTAATAACATAATTTTTATAAAGTCTTTGTACACTCCAAAGTTGCTGTACAGAGAGGTAAGGAGGAATTGCGCCTAGGCACAAGCTGTGGGGAACCCCCGTTCTTTCCCATCTGTCATCCAACACTGAGTACCCGCCCACTGAGCAGTGCTGTCTGCCGAGGTCTTAGTGGACCTTCATCTCTTCCCGAAGCTCTCACCCAGTAGGCAGATTCACACAAGAAACGAACCAACTTAGCACATTACAGAGTACAGATTGAAAGCAATAAATGCTTTAAGAAAAAAAAAAAAGACTACCCATACGACAAAGGATTGTAGTACAGAAGGTAGAGTAAGGACTTTGATCTTTAAAAAAAAAAAAAAAAGTGAAAGTGATGTCTGAAGCAGGAAGAAGATAGACAATGGACTTCTAGGTGAAGAGATGGCCAGGCCGGAAAGAAAGCTGAGGGGCCAGTAGGCCTACAGTTGGAATGGTTAGAGTAGTTGAAAGGGCCCTATCATGGAGGGTCCTTATGTAGATTCTCCGGTTCCTGCTCTGACTTGTTTTATCATATAAGCTACCTCATGCCCCTTTGCTTACAGGCGGAGGCTACCATTGGTGCTCATCACCGACATCCTGCAAAGCAGTCACACGGAAACCGGAAACCCAAAAGATCGGCAGAAGCAGATGAGGCATGAGACCTAAGCTAGTTCATTCTGGCTTCCCCAGCGCCTCACGCAGAGCCTGGCATCTATCTGTGGGCACACCATCAAAGCTCATCACGTTAATGAATGGCAAGATGACCTAAGAGCAAACCTGGGGCGTTGAAAGAGGTGACCCCCAAGGAGTCCCCTTCCACGTGGTGCGTCCGGGCTCTGACTGGAGGGGACTCCCTTTAGATGCCCAAGTGGCCAGCCTCTAAGGGATGCCCATGCCCTTGGCGCGCGAGCACACAGCTCCCCCATCACCCCCACCCTCCGCTCACAGTGCCCGCCTCGCACCCGTGTGTTCACACGCTCGGGTAGCATAAAGCGCCGTCTGTCCCCACGCACTCCACGCACACACAGTGCGGACACGCACACTCCCCTCACACACGCTGTGTCTCACCGTCACCCAGATTCTCAAGTCCCTGCACTCCCTCCCACCCCACCCCCAACCCCAGACACTGGCGCTCGCCCACAAGCTCAAGTTCTCCCGCCTCACACCCACGCATGCGCCCAGGCCGGGAGTGGGGTGGGGTAGGGTGGGGTGGGGTGCGGTGCCGTGGGGTGGAGGGCGGGGCTCATGCGCACCTGTGGCGGATCGGAGAGGTCGCGCAGCGCAGGGCAGGCTCTCAGGTGGGTTTGGGGTTGCTGATGTCATGTTTGGGAACTTTGGGTTGGTGGGACCGTGTGGATTCGCTTGTTTTGTCCCTCGAGCATGACTAGGAAGAGGGGAAGGGGACGAGGGGCGCGGGGAGCTGGAGGACCCGCAGGATCCCCTGCCGCTGTGTGCTCCTCTGCGCCCGGACTGGGACGAATGCGCAATGCGCGGACTTGGGACCCATGCTGCTGCACAGTCTGGGTGCTCACTTTCTGTCTGGGGACCCTGGCCGCTGGAGTGTGAATGTGGGGCAAAGAGAAGAGGGCCTTAGCTTGAAAGTTGCAGCACTTGGGAAGCTGAGGCCGGAGGATCGCAAGTCGAAGCCATTCTGGGCTGCAGTGTGAGACCCTCCCCCAAAAGAAGGAAGAACTAACAACCGTGATTGAATGCTCCATCTCTGCCCTCTCCAGGTGTTTGACAGGCTCCAGTTTCTTTGAGAAATAAGGAGCCAGGCATTCAGCACGTATGAATTCTCTTCTATGCAGACTATGGACTGGCTGTCTGACAAACACTGGGAATAAACAAAACAGACCCAGTTTCTGCTGAGGTGCAGCTTGAAGTCAGCTAGGAAAGATACCCAACCGGAAACTCAACCCACAGAAATCCAGATCACCAATTGTGATGGACTTTTGAAGTAAAACAATGAGGTTTGGGTTTCATTCAGAGCTTCCTGTGTTCTGGGCACAGGTGCATAGAAGAAATCAGGTTCCCTAGCCTCCTCTTTTGTCAGTCTGTCCTTTCTGTCACATGGGCCAAGTTTGGCCTAGCCTTGGAATCTTTAATATGTTGGAAAGCCACACTAATCAAGGGTTGGACTATTAAAAAAAAATGAGTACATAGTGACTGTACCTTCTTCACAGCATCATTATGAGAAATACTGTATGAAGTATTACCCTACCTCAGATGAGACTCTGAATCCTGGCTCTAGCTGTGTGACCTAGGTTAAGTCTCTGAATTTCCATAGTCTAGGGGTTCTGCTACACAAACAGCCATAATAATAGCACTTTTTCTAAGAAAGCTGCTGGGGATTGAATAAGTCATGTGGGCAAGGCTACGTTCCCCACCCACACACCCCCTCCCACACACAGAAAGCTCTTGGAGATGGTCGTTGTGGGGACTTTTGTACACTCAGATGGAGCCTGTTTCCTCCTTCATGAAGTGGGTGAGCGGGTAGCAGAGTTAGCTGTTTTCTCGGGGTCACAGGAAAGCTTTGAAGTTTAGGATACAGTCCCAGGTGGAGAAGGCAGGAATGGGACTTTGGGCTGGGTGGGGTGTGGGATGTGGTGAAGTATCCCCAGCACCTCAGATCCATAAGACTGTTGCCCAGAAATGGAAGAGTAAGGGAGCCAGCAAGTGTTAGCTCCTGGGTGAGTGCAAAAGCTTCAGAGTCTACAGGTGAGGTCTCTGAGAGAAGCCCTGGTCTGCAGGGTTCCTCACAGCCACACCTGAGCTTCTGATACCTCCTGTCTGAAGGATTTATACAGCTTCGGGTGCTGACAGTGATGATGGTGGTGGTGATGATGATGGTGACGATGGTCAAACTTTAGGCGTGGTGGTAGGCCTTAATTCCTCACATCGAGAATGGTGGCATTTTTTGTGTTTGACAGGTGCAGAAATTGGATTTCTTCTTTTCACTGTCTCTGGCTTCTTTTCAGTTCTCTCAATTAAAAAAGAGAAACTCGTGGCGGGGGTGGGGTGGGGTGGGGGCTGTACACACCTTTAATCCCAGCCAGCACTTAGGGGGCAGAAGCATGCAGATCTCTATGTCCAGCCTGGTCTACAAAGCAAGTTCCAGGATAGCCAAGGCTACACAGAGAAACCCTGTCTCGAAAAAACAAACTAACAAAGTAACTAACTAAATAAACAGAAACTCTTCAGGGCTCTTGTGTCCTGTCCCTAGGTTCTTAGATCTTTCATAGCCTGAAACTCACACCCCATGCCTCTGGCATTTTTTTTTTTTTCTAACCAACTCCCAGAGCTCCATGGGCTTTCTTTCATAGTCCCATGACCTTCTGCAACCTACTAGCTCTAAGTTGATTTGTTGATCCATTTAAGGTATTACAAATTCCCAGTGGGCGGGGCTTGTGCTACTGGATTCTCTGGCCCTGAGCCTAGTGTATAGTAGGCACTCAATCCACACTTACTTTTGGGGTTGGGAAATGATGCTGGGGGTTAAGCACGGCACCCCTTTGTCCACCAGGCAAATTCTTCACCACTAAACTACATCCCTAGGCCAATATACTCTTTCCATTTATCAGAGAATTCAGTGAGGTCTATGGGGCTAAGTCAGTCTCTTCAGGTTCCAGAACGGGAGGAGGCAGGAATAAGCTTTTCTCAGTGCTTGTTCGGCTTTCTCTCATGAAAATCTCTAGTGCTTTGGTGGGGGTTTTTGTTTGTTGTTTGTTTGTTGAGACAGGGTCTCACTATGTAGACCAGGCTGACCTGGAATTCACAGTGACCTACCTGCCTTAAAGGCATGCACCTCCATGCCCAGTAAAAACAGGTAACTTGGGGTGTTTTTGTACAAGCGTTCTAGGTGGTTTTTGTAGATGACCAAGGTAGAAAATAAGAAAGGCTGAATCGTTTTAAAAGTACTAGCGTTCACTCTCATTTGAGTAAAGTGAAAAATAAACACGAGGGCTAGGGACATGGCCCAGCTGTGGATTCCTTGTCTGGCATATGCAGTGCTCCGGATTCGTCCCCCAGAAGGAAAAGAAAAAAAAAAAATGAAAGATGGCGGGGAGGAGAGAAAGAAAAATGTTTTGATCCCCGTAATTAAGCAGCTATATCAGCCCAATGCTTGCAGCAAAGTAGAGGATTGGTATTGTGTGAATAACTCAGCTCTTCCCTGCCTTTCCGGCTCTGCGTATGCAAACGCATCATAGCTGAAAAGAGTAGGTGAGGCTGGGAAGGGCCGGAGGAGCTGGAGTCGGAGGGAGGGAGGGAGGTGGGGCATTTGCTTCAATTATCCGGATAATTGTCCCCCACCTCAGGCCATTGTTCCTGGAATGAAACAATATTCTATTGGATACTGTCTCGGCCTTTTCATCGGGCTCCCCGCGGTGCCTCGCACACGCTGGGCACAGAGTAGGCACTCAATAAATTTTATTCCGATGACAGACCAGAGCTTTGAGGGTGGGAGAGGGGTGATGGTTAGGATTTGGAGATGAGGGACTAGCCGTTAAGGTGAAGTGCAAAACCAAGGCTTGGGGGGTGGTGGTGGGGGTGGGGGTGTGGGTTGGCTGCCATCAAAATTCTGCTCCTAGGGCTAGAAGGCCGTGTAGATAGGCAGGCAGCTTTTCCTGAAATTCTGAGCCAAACCCCTGACTCCTTTCTCAGAAGATGCCCCCTCCCTTTCTCAGAAGGCTCCATTGAACTCCTGTAACTGTGGTGAGCACAAAGGGGAATTCAGGTTTCTCAAAGGCCCATCTACTCTGAATAAACACCAGGCCGAAGCAAAAGCACTTTTGGTACCGCCTCAGCATAGGGTCTGCAACCTGTTACCTCTCTGGATCGGCCGTGCCCTGATTTACATTAAAAGCAACATCCCTAGGGCCTTTCACTCAGCCAGTGCAGGAATGTGGGGACTAGCTCCCAACTGCCCCTTCCCCCCCGCCCCGGACCCACTGCTTTCAAGGTGGGGAGGGGAGAGAGAAAGCATTTGCTAATTGCGCCCTTGCCTTTAACGAGGTTCTTTTACTTCCGAGCTTGTTTGCAGGTTACAGCCTTATCTGGGGACCCACAGTTTTCCACTCTGGCTACACATCCTGCGAACAATCGCCTCTCCAGAGCCTGAATGGAAAGCGAGCGAGCGCCCCATTTCTGCTGAATGGCCGCCTCAGTTCATCTGAGGCTGGAGGGCTTTTGATGGCCACAATACAAGTTACGCCCAAAGAGTGTCTCTTTGGTCAGATCGACAACGCTTGGTTTCACGTTTGCAAGTTAAAGACCCAGCTGAAACTCCCACGCCAGACGCCAAGGACATTTCCCTCCACCCTGCTCCGAGCACTGCTAGGGAAAGGGTCTGGGCAGGCGGAAGGGGGTGGGGTGCTGACTGGGAGGAGGGGTAGAGGAGAATGGGGTCCTGATTCACAGCAGCCGTCTAGAAGTAGGTGAGGGGGGTTCATTTTCTTTGGCATTTCTTTCTTGCTTTTAATTTTTTTTTTAATTTTTAAAATTTTTCTTTGTTGACAGTTTTACCCAAACAAAAAAATAAAGCAAGAGCATTTTCTTCTTGTCTTCACCTAGGTAGCTGCTGCTTTTCCTCCAGCCCCTGAAAACGTGACTCCTTCATAAAATCAAAATTTATGATTATTCAAATGTTGGGGACTGTGAAAAGAGAGGAAGAAAGAGAGAAAATTAATATTGCAGCTGTTCTTCTGATTAATGAGAGATAATTGCTCATGAGAAGTCACCCCTGTGGCATTTTGTTGTCTCCTGGATCTTTGTTCTTTTCCACTATTATTGAGGACTTTCTTGAAGACTAAGCGGTTCTTTTCAATTTTTGGGTATTCAGAAAGGGTTGCCTGGTTACAGAGAATGGGGAAATCTCGGGCTATATCGGGTAAGATGTGCCACAGACAGCAATATCACAATGCCACTTGGAGAAAAGGATGGATACAAGTTAACGATGCGCTTTCAATAAAACATTCATAGACTTGTTCACGCTTTGATAATGACCTCATTAAAGGGAGCTGGGGGCAAGTAAGTCCTGTCTCCTGTTTGTGTTCGGCTAACAAAACCCAGCTTTGAGATCATTCATCGCTTTGGAAACTAATATGAAATCAATGTAAGGGGAGCAAATAAATCCGAGGCAGCCCCGCCAACTCCCCGGCTGTCCGGCTCTGCTTGCAGCCTCAGTTTGTAGCTGGAGAATTATAGAGGCAAATGCTAAACCAGAGGGGCAGGAAAACAACAAAAAGACTGAGGATGGGAGGGGGAGCCCTTGGGGGATAAAGGGTAGGTGCAAAGTGGGGGTTTTGCCTGAAAAATAAAAAAGAATGGTTAAGTACATCAACAGGTCAGAACTCTGGGGCCTGTTGAAAAGGCCATGCCACTTTGCCCATGAAAGGAAATTGGAAGAAAGAACAGTGGAAAAGGGATGTGAGGTTCGGGTCAGGTTCCATCACAGGCAAGAGGGAAAAGTACTACAAAACCATTGGAAACCTAGAATCCAAGCGTTCAAGGCTCAAGGCTGAGCTGGAAGGAACCCAATCTCAGAGCCCAGTGGCAAGAAGGCACGGTTGCTCTTTTTACAGCTGCTTCGATTTTTTTTTTTTTTTCCTAAGCTGAGGGCAGGGTGAGGGTGCTCTGTCTGGGAATGGGGAAAAGCAATTTTGTTACCTTTGCGTTTGTAACACTGCTTGCATTCAAGGAAGACAAAGCCAGCCAGCCTCTGCCAGCCTCAGCAAAAGAGAGGGGAAGCAAAGGGTTTCCCCCTCCCCTTAAAAGAACTAATTTTCTCCTTGAATTATGAAAGCAATGGCTAAGGTAACAGCCTGTACTCTGTACCCGACTGCTTAATACCGAATAAATCCTTCCACGTGGCTCCCCGAGTCCTGGCAATTAGAGCTCATTATAGGCTCATAAGAGCCCTCATTTTGGGGCTTACTTAATGGACGATGAAATTTTATCAGACAGAATCACTGAGAAATAAAATTGTGCGCTGGGGCAAGCACTATGGGCATGTGCTGCCTGTCTGCCAGCCTGCTTGGGAAAAGGCTCTGTATGGCATCCTCCTTTGCTCTGAGGTGCAAACTTGCGGTGCTGCTCCAGGGGCAATGGTAGCAGCTCTGCCCAGGATACAGAGGGTGGGCTTGTTGGAGCACGGGGCAGAGGTGGCACTGACTCCTAGGAAAAAAAAGGGGGGGGGAGACAGACACAGAGAGCTAGGGAAAAAAGAAAGAGCAAAGGTTATAAGAGGGGATACAACTCCCAAACACTTGCTCTGGGTGGGCCTACACAATTTGCAAAGGACTCTGGTGAACTGATTTCTCAGTCCAGCTCTCAGACTCAGCCTAGCCTGAAGCTTCTGCTCCCCTGCAGTCATCAGTACCACCCCCGCCTCCCTGGACCCCTCACCTCTCTCAAAATCCCTTGACAGTGGAAGCTGAATGCATCCACAGTTGGACATAAACCAAACAAGATGTAAGCCTCCTGCTTGATGGAGTCCCTAAAATGAATGGGTCCTGCACACAAACACCATTTGCAGAACATGAGCAGAGCAATTCTTGGGCGCACACCAGAAGCCACTGAGAATACTGGCATGCAAGCACCAGCCCCCAAAGGACTATAGATGACCTACCTCACCAGAGGAGGAAAGAGAAAAGGGCTATGTTCTCAAAGCACCAACCTATTGACCCCATCGAACAATCTAGGCCTTAAAAAAATACTCTGGGGCTGGAGAGATGGCTCAATTAAGGGCACTTGTTGCTCTTGCAGAGGACCTGGGTTTGGTTCCCAGTATCCAGATGATGGCTCACACCTATCAGTAACTCAGGATCCAGGGGGGATGTGATGCCTTCTGGCTTCTGAGAGCACCAGGCACAAGGGTGGTGTGCATACTTACATGCAGATGAAACACTCATATACATAAAAGTAATATCTTAAAAAATAATAATCTGCCGTCAAGCCTCTCAATTGTTGAATTCTAAATACATTTCCTAGTGTTAGAAGGATTTCAGGGACTGCTGGGCAGGAGAGAGTGGATTGGTTAGAGTTGGTCTTGACTGGGTGGGCTGGATGAGAGTAGCACCCTTCAAGGCTGTATAGGCAAACCTTACCATGCAAAAGTAGTTACAAGTGAGTGGCCCCATGCTCAGCCCCAGACTCCTTAATTGTTGTCACAAGATGTTGGATTAGCACATTTCTGGAATAGCTGTCTGTTTACACTCTGGAGACCCACCGTCCACTAACCACTTTCTAATTGAATTCTAATCACATTCAAATAGCTCAATAACCAGCCTCAGCTGCAATTCATAAAACTTTAATTGCCATCCATAAATCCTGGGCTCCCTAGAGCGGGGCATCCCTACAACCCAATTATACTCCTCCATCAGGCAAGAGAGAGGTGGTCACAGAGATGGGTAGGGGGAGAGAAAGAGAAAGCCAGAGGGCATAGAGAGAACCATGCCTCCAGCTGGGGTCTCCTGTCCTTGGGCACTTCTCAGGTTGAGGGAGTCCAGTCTTCAAGTTCCTTGTCCCTGTTGTGAACTTACACTTGAAGTTAGCCATTTTAGCAAAAGGACAGGGAAGAAACCGCTGTCATTTTTGCTGCCTTGACTCCCCCCTCCAAACCAAGAGCCTCAGTGGTGGCGGCCACCCTCTGTCACAAGGCTCACAAGTCTTCCTGAGCCACGGAAGGGAGTTCTGGTACCAAGCCACTCCTCACAGGTACAGGCAGGAATCCTCCATTAGCTCTACGCCCTTCTTTAGCTTTAGGACTTGATGCAAAGAGCATCAGTATTGAGGGTGCGGGGTGGGGGGGTATTAGCAAGAGAACACTCGACTTACACCAAAGGCCTCCTCCAGCTCCTACCCCAGTCTCTAGGAAGGCTGTTTTTGGTCATCTCCAAATATTTCGTAGTGGCGTTTGTAGGTTGAGCTTGTAAAACTATGTAACTGCTTGGAATAAGAAAAGGGCGACTCCTCAGCTCCCCTCCGAGGAAGGCTGAACTGCTGACTAGAAAGATGCTCAAGGAAGAAGGGTCGTTGGTCTGAGTGGCCTCAAGAGAAGCCCAAACACAAAGACATTTAGGACCTGATGTAGCACCGGCCTGGAGCGCTTGGTTTCTTAGCCGGGAAGTTGCCCATTCCTCCAGTTACTGGATTTGTCCAGTGCGAATGACCTTGGCCAAGTCTAAAAG
Source organism: Peromyscus californicus insignis (assembly GCF_007827085.1). NCBI lineage: Eukaryota > Metazoa > Chordata > Mammalia > Rodentia > Cricetidae > Peromyscus > Peromyscus californicus. The sequence goes on from NW_026294424.1 coordinate 68,681,018, forward strand.
CTTGAGAGCAAGGGCAGGTATGAGTGTGGTGAGGATTAGACCAGGCCGACCTCCCCTCCACGATCACACACCCTGCTCCAAGGCAGAAGAAGTCTCAGGCTCTACTGTGCAGCCAGGGTTGACACCGGGGAGTTTGGAAGCATTGGGTACCTCAGTTTAAATGGCCTGCAAGTCCCCACCTGGTGCGCTCTGCGTGGTCGCATCGCCGTGAAGAGTTGGACAGAGGATCAAGCAAGGGAGAGTGTAGGACGGAGGGTGTACGGCTAAGATTTTCTGCAGAAAAGGTGGAGAAGCGGGGACAGGAGGTCGATCACCCAGCAAAATTAACAAACCATACACTTTGCGAAGTCTCCCCCTCCCCCGCGTTCTTCCCTGCCCGCGTCCCCCCCCCCCCCCCCAACGCTTCTGTTGTGACTCGGGCAGCCTATCCCGAGGGTGGGGAGCTGCGGAGGAGCCTGAGCTGAGCGGTACTCCGCAGCATCACGTGCCGGGGTGGGGGCTATAAAATCCTGGAGCCGGGGCGCCGGGCGGGGGACGTGAGGACCAACCTTCTCCAAGGACCCCTTTGTTCGAATCCCAGACGCCCCAGACGCCGACACCTCCGTGTCCCCAAGGGCTTGACCGCCCCACGTCTGCCCAGCTCTCTAGGCAGTGAGAGGCCAGGAGAAGCCGCGGCCCGCAGGACAAGCCATCCATCCCCCGTCGACATGTCGCGCTCCTTCTATGTGGACTCGCTCATCATCAAGGACTCCTCGCGGCCCGCACCCTCGCTGCCGGAATCGCACCCAGGGCCGGATTTCTTCATCCCGCTAGGCATGCCGTCCCCGTTGGTGATGTCGGTGTCCGGGCCGGGCTGCCCGTCCCGCAAAAGCGGCTCTTTCTGCGTGTGCCCGCTTTGCGTCACCTCGCACCTGCACTCCTCTCGCCCGCCCGCAGGAGCCGGCGGCGGGGGCGCTACGGGGACCGCAGGGGCCGCGGTGGCGGGTGGCGGGGCGACTGGGGGCACCGGCGCCCTACCTCTGCTCAAGAGCCAGTTCTCTTCCGGTCCCGGGGACCCACAGTTTTGCCCACGGGTGAGCCACGCGCACCATCACCACCACCCGCCCCAGCACCACCATCACCATCACCAGCCCCAGCAGCCAGGCTCAGCGGCAGCGGCGGCGGCGGCGGCGGCGGCTGCAGCGGCGGCCGCAGCGGCCCTGGGACACCCTCAGCACCACGCACCTGTCTGCGCCGCCACCACCTATAACGTGTCGGACCCGCGGAGATTCCACTGCCTCACCATGGGTAGGGCGGGGGCCCTGGGGACCCGCGCGCGTCCCGGGAACAAACTTTGCGCCGCCAGGGGAGGAGGTGCGAGCCCGGGGGCGGGGTGTGGCGGGAGGTGGGAACTGTTGAGGTCGTCCTCAGCAATTCCACCGGAGGTGGGGGTTCACTTGTCAACCTCTAAGGTGAGGCCTTAGGCACTTCGCTCTATAGGTGCGCAAGTGTCGTGTGTTATCCGGGCTTTGGGGACCTGGATCCTGACTTCAGAGAAACTGGAGGTTGCCTGAGCGAGGTTTGGGGTGGGTGTGTTTGAACCTCAGTACGGCATTTTAGCATCCCGGCTGGTTAAAGGGTTTCTGTGCCTGTGGTTGAGTTGTGCCTGTGCTAGCAGTTTCTACTTCGCCAGGCAGACCGAAGGCAGCAGAGGAGGGCAAGCCCCAGCGCTCCTTAGTCCTTTAACTTAGAATCCAGCGCATACATACTGAAGGCCTTAATTCTCCTGGACGTCTCTCACCCTCCCAGACAGGCCACAGAATGCGAAAGTGGGGCGAGCATGGGTCTGTTGGGTTAGACTGGGTTCTGGAGACCCGTCCTTTCCAACGGTTGGCAAGTAGAGTAGGGGATACTTCCCTGCACCTCACCTCTGCTCTCTTTTGGGTCCGTAGGAGGCTCCGACGCCAGCCAGGTACCCAACGGCAAAAGGATGAGGACAGCATTTACCAGCACGCAGCTCCTGGAGCTGGAGCGAGAATTCTCTTCCAATATGTACCTGTCCCGGCTCCGGAGAATCGAGATCGCGACGTACCTGAACCTGTCCGAGAAGCAGGTGAAAATCTGGTTTCAGAACCGTCGCGTGAAGCACAAGAAGGAGGGGAAAGGCGCTTCGCGAAACAATCACGCCAGCTGCAAGTGCGTGGGTAGCCAGGCACACTATGCGCGCTCAGAGGACGAGGACTCCTTGTCCCCAGCCTCGGCTAACGAAGACAAGGACATTTCTCCCTTGTAAAGGAGGATGCTCCTCAGGCTACCTGCTCCCCGGCAGCCCCTGCTGAATCAGCATAGGGACCAAAGTTCTAGTTCATTGCCTTCACCCTTCCTGGAAAAGGAACTCACTCGGAGAAGTCCAGAGAGTTCAAAGCTGGGCCTGACTCTGAAGCTACTTCTTGACTCTTTATTTGGGACTCCACTCAGAGTTATGGATTTTTTTTAATGTAAATAATCTAGAATTCGAGTCAGTCTCATCTAACAGAAAAAAAAACAGGGTTTATTTAAGTTTAACACTGTATAGGGGAGTGGGTTGAAACCACGCATGTCATTTGCCAGCCTTGTCTTTCTCAGAACTTGATCAGGTAGGGCCTTCTTCATTAGTTTTGTTGCTGTTTTGAAAGGAAACCATTGAGGTTGCCATTAATATAGAGTTAAACTCCGTAGGTCTTGTTTTTCTGAAAATTTTCACGGGGCAGGGGAGAGTTTTAAATTCAAGTCTCTGGAAGTCCCTTTGTATGTGAATAGTTTTATATAAAATTTATATTTATATTTATTTAAATAAATGAAACAAAATAAATACTTTAAATTTGTGGTGCTTGCCCTCACCCCCCCCCCAAACATACACCATATCTAGAGACAGTCATGTGGGGAGTAAGGACTTAGAGGTAAGTCCTGGCTGCAATCATGTGGGTCACCCAGCTGATGGAACTTGGAACTTAAGGGTTTGTGTGTAACAGAGACTTCTTATCAAAAAGACACCTCAGTCCTCATTTGACTGCGACCAGGTAGTGCTCCTTTCACCAAAACGGGTGACCTCACAGCTGCCAGGACAGGGGACAGTCAGGGGACACTGACAAAGTCAAGGGGACCTTGGCAACTGGTGCTCAGCTGGCCTGATCTCTGTGACCCTCACAAGAAGGAAAGCAGGGTTTGTCCTGCTGGCTGGGAGGGGAGCAGGCTCAAACTCGCTGCATTTCCTACCTCCTAAAAACCAACCTCCTTTTTTCCTAGGAAATGGGCTTCTAGGCAACCAGGGCCAATGGCCAGTGGGAGGAATGATGTTTGCAAGGGCTAGGGGTGGGCCTTTCAAGAGGGTAATTTCTTTTCCTGGAAATAAGCAGGACAAAGACACCTCCGGTGCCCCCCTCCACCTTCCCCCCACCCCCACCCACGGTCCCCTCTGCCTCTTAGCCTACTCCAACCCAAAGCAAAGCCTCTTCTGCAGACGATTGCTCCATCCCCTTGCTATGTGCACACCCACCTACTCCCCACTGCCCTGCGCTTGGGTCTGGCTCACACTCAGTTCCGTTGCCAGTAAGGATCTCAGCCTCTACTGTAACCTTGCTGGGCCTTGTGGCCAGCTCTTGCCACGCAATTGCCAGGAGCTTACCACTTCTGGAGCTGTGTGTGTGGAGCATGGTTCTGCAGCAGGTGAAAGGAGAGCCAGCTAGCACTGCTATCCTGACCGAGGACTGCTACTGTGCAGGTTTTAAGAATCACGCTTCCAGGATCTAGGATCTGGCTACCCACATTAGGTTAAGAGCCTTTAAGTCAACTCTCAGACACTAGGCTCAAGTATGGAAATAGTCTACCAACAACCATCAGATCAAGCACTGCAAGCCACCGTGCCCTTGGGTGCATTGGAGAAGGTTTAAGACATTGGGAGCCAATGTGGACGGTGTCTACTAGGCAGTCTTAGACTCCGGCTTTCCTAGTGTCCCACTCGGGAACCCACCAAATGCTCTTTACCCAAAACACAAACTCTCAGAATCCTTAAACACAACCAGAAAACAGAAATGAAAATATTAGAAACCTGGATTACTTGACTAAAAAGAGGGGGTGAGGGAGAACCATTGAAGGTGTTGTATCCAACCTGGAGAACCCTAGGCAGCTAGGAGCTTCTGAACACAAGGAAGATGACCTTTCACCCCTGTACCCTGGCTCAACGCAGAGAGGAAAGGGGGAACAAAGGCCTTCCCCTTCTACTCCCCCATCCAGTGACCAACACATGCTCTAGGCCAAGGGTCTGACAGAGATTGTATCCCCAGGCAAGGCTTCTCAACTGTAAACCCTGGCAAAAGGGATCCAACAACTTATTCTTGGGGGTGTCAGTAGCCCAGGTAATGGAGACACTGGTGCCACTAGACCGATCTTCTCCGGAGTTCTTATTCTGAACCGGTTTGGTTTGAATTATGCATCAGAGCTCTGTTTCTTGCTACTTCCTTTCCCAAATAGAAACAAGATTTAGGGAAGGACAGTCCTCCGTTTGTAGCCTCCTCTGCCCCTCCCCACCCCTACTGCTGGCCACCATTTCCATCCAATTCTATCTGATTAGGATTGTGTCAGTTTGCTTGGGCCACACTGACTAGTCAGACGATTGCCAGAAAGGTGCTAAATGAAGTTGGTCACGGGTGGTAAAAGGAGTTGTGTGCCCACATCGATGCAGTACTGCAGATGTCAAGCATGCAGGCCTGTGTGCCAGAGAGAGAGACAGAGAGAGAGAGAGAGAGAGAGAGAGAGAGAGAGAGAGAGAGAGAGAGGCAGACACACACACACACACACACACACACACACACACACACACATACACACACACACACAGAGACCACCCACCCACACATACACAGACAGACAGACAGACAGACAGAGACACACACAGAGAAGGAGAGAGAGACGACAGGGAGAGAAAGAGAACTAAGTGGCAGTGGTGGTGTAAATGGAAAGCTAAGAACAAGTGGAAGAATACTAGGGTTTTTAATTTTCTTTTTTTTAATACAGCATCTGTAGTCCATGCTGACTACAAACTGTCTTGGTAGCTAAGGCTAACCTTTCCCCTCATCTTTCAGTGCTGACAGGACCTGATTTATGTGGTGCAGGGGCTTGAATCCAGCGGGGCTCTGTACAAGCTCGCACCAGCACCCTAACTAAGCTCTAGATTCAGCTCTTTAAGAAAAAAAAAAAATCCTTCCTTTTTTGCAGGCCCCCTTCCTTGAGAGATGCCCTTGAGGAAGGTGGGAAGGTGCTCAGGGAAAGCTAAGGCTTGAGAAAAGCTGGTGAACACTGAGGTGAGAGGGAGGAGAATTCTGGGAAGGGAGCTTCAGCCCAGCCTTCAGGACGGAGGAGGAAGAGAATGACACTTGCAATTGAACCCATTTGCTGGAGGAAATTGGGTTTAAAGGAGCAATCACTTCTTTAAAAGGAGCTCCTCCCACCTTCCCCAAACAGAAAGCTGTCCCAGAGGATGAATGCAGCTCTGTGCATCAGAGCAATTGTTCCTATTTTCATTATTCACAGAGAATCTTTGAATGTACCTGTTAAGGTGACAGACCTTTTAAAAAGGAACATTTTTTCCATGCAATTAATTGGTGCATTTACTAGGCTTCTATTAACATAATTTAATATAAATCTATTTTATAAATCTTTAGGCTCACATTACTGAAATTGAGCTCTTTTTAGAAAAAAAAAAAGTGCCCACAGATGCCTCTTTCTTAAATTAGATAGAATGAAATCCAAAAACTTAACTATTCTAAGCCAGCTAGAAATAAGACGGGCAGAGGAGTCTTTTGTATTGTCTTTGTTAATGGGGGAGGAGTGGAGAAAGCCTGAGCTCACATCACAGGAGACAAGAAACTCCAGCCCCGCCGGAGCTCTGCAGCTCAGGGGCAGATTCTTGAAGAGGCTAAGTCAAGCTGAGTTTGAGCCAGGCCAGAAGAGAGTGGGAACTGAAAGATGTGTCTTAGGAACAGAGCTGAATGAGAGTTCAGATGAAAATCAGACGGCAAAGACAAGTAGAAACAGCAACAATCCGACTTTGGAAGAAACCTGAAAGTAAGTTTCTCCTGTTTGGAGAAAGGAGACCCAAAGCACATGAGACCTCAAGTTCCCAATGGCGCTCTAGGGTAGATTCAGAACCTTAGCTCCTTAGGTTCAAGTGCATTCTCCAAAATTCTGGGGGTCCCATTGTCTCTAAAAACAGGGCTTCCTTGGTCTACTGATTTCAGGAAGCCCCCTTTCCACCGTGTTTTATTATTCTTGCACCTGAGCCCTGTTTTCTCCAACCCAATTGTATTTTGGTGAGGTTTCCCAACCCCAAACACCGGAAGGCCCCAGGGGCTCCCCTCAGAGAATCTGGACAGATCGGAAGTGTGTGCTCTGTGCCTACGAAAGTAACTAGTTTCAGATTAATGAAGCACTGACAATTTCAATCTGCTTAAAGGCGGGGGTTGGCACTGCCCAGGCCCAGCGTGGGGAGCTCGCCAGGCTGGGCTTTATATTGTCCCCATTTCTGAAGAGCAGACAAAGATGGATAGAGAGACATTGAAAAGGAGGGAGAGTATTTAAAACAGCCCCATAAAGCAAGCTGTCACTTTAAGACAAGAACCATAGCGCTTTGATGACTTTGTATTAGCGGCACCATTTCAAATAAGGAACTCCAGTCTCCAGAAAGAGGGAGAAAATGAGAGGGGGAGAGAGGGAGAGGAGAGGGAGGGGGGAAGGAGGAGAGAAGGAGAGGCAGGGGAGGAGGAGGGAGAGAAAGAGACAGAAGACAGAGAGACAGAGACAGACAGAGATACACACAGAGAGCGAGAGATGACTAACTCGTGAGCACTGTAGCGAGACTAATTCTTGGGCAGCTACTTGATTTCTGAAGTTCTGGGAGAAACAATCCACAGCAGGTGCAGGCAGAGGGGTGGGGGGAAGACAGGTGGGAGTTGCCGGGATGGGAAAGAGCTCCGGGCTGGACCCAGTGCAGCCGGCAGCTCCCGGAGCCGGGGCCAGCTTGGCCTCAGTTTGCTGGGAAGTGCGAGGGAGCGCGCACCGGCCCGCCCCGCACCACCGTTGGGGATTATAATGGAAATTTTTGACCGCTTCAAAGAAAAAGAATAGGAAGGAGGGAGGGAGAGGGCTGCCTTAAGAGACCACCTCCACAAAGCCTAATTTAAATTGTTTGGGGTCAAGCAGCAGCAAGCCATCTCCCCCTTTTCCTTCCTAATTAATGACCACGATTAATTATTAGGCATCTCGAGGTTTCCACAGGCTTTGAGTAGCTTAAGGTTGGAGCTGGTTTTAACTTGGGAGAAGGGAGTTGGAGTTAGGTTTCCTGTTGCTTTAAGAAAGGGTCCCATTCTGAGACCTGGGCTGACCTGAAATTATCTTTGGAGCCCAGGCCAGAGTAATCCTCCTGCCTGCCTGCTGAGATTACACTTGGGGCGGGGAGAAGGGAGTTTAGACTGGACTGTGTGTGTTTATTGTCTGTCTGTCTGTCTGCTCCCCTCCAGTTCTCTTTTAGCTTGCCTTTTTCACTGTCTTTATCCCCCTTCTTCCTCTTCCTCCACTACAGAGGTGTCCCTGTCTCTCTCTCTGTCTCCGCGTGTCTCTGTCTCTGTCTGTCTCTCTGTCTCTCTCTGCTCCTCCTCCCTTCTTCCCTCCCCCCCCCCCCCAGCTTTCTCTTCCCACTGTTTCTCTCCCATCCCTCTCCCCTTTCTTCCCATTGAATCCACCCTGGCTTTAGCTCAAGTATCCTAGCCCTGGTACCCAGTCCTCCACGGCCCGCCTGAAAGTACAGACGCAGATGCTGCGGACCCCAGACGAGGCGGAGGCATTTCGGAATCCCGCTACGCCGCTGTTGGCTGGCCGTGGGTGGGGCAGCGAGTTTCAGCCGCTGGATCGTTGGGTTGAGAGTTCCTGGCAGCTTAAATATTTTTGTTGTCGTTGATTTGTTTCTGCCACGGAAACTTTCTTACTCTCTATTTTATTTTATTTTATTTTTAAGACTCGGACCCCAGGACAGGAAAACAGGGTGGGCTTTGAAGGCTTCCCGGTCCGCAGCGCTGGAGGGGAGAAGCGTTTAGTCACTGTTTCATTAGGCACTATTTGAACCTTGCAACATGTGGTACTTTCTGGGCAAGCTGAAAAGGGGGGATTATGTAGGAGGGGCACAAGGAAATTAGCGAACGGTTAATTTAACTCGTTTTCTGCTAGACTTTTCGATACACTCCTAATTGACGGAGGGGCAGGTGAAGCTCCCGCCCCATGCAGGCTCATTCACGGTGGGAATAAATGGCTTTTTCAACTCACACTGCTCACAATATATCATCAGGGAAAAGACATGCAATGAATATGTTGATTTTTTTTTTATTAATGGAATTACACCCTGCCATGCAGGTGTGAGGGTAAAAACCTATACTGCAATGAAATAAGATTAACAATGAAATTAGAATTTTATTAGCTTTATATGTCACGTAGACCTGGATTTGAAGTGTCAAAACAAGAAACAAGAAAAGATAGTCTGTAGGCAGCCCTGCCAATCAACCAAGAGATACGAACTGCGTGGTCTCTAACTCTAGGTCGGCTTCTAGTTCCTTTGGCATCTCCCCTTGCCTGTAGGTAGGAGGCAAGTCCTGGAGGACTCCGCCTCCAGGGAAATAGCTTGGTCTTGGGACCCGCAGGAAAAAACATTTGAGTTCGGAAGGCCGTGTCTAGTATAGGCACGGAGGAGGTTCCTGGGGCCTAGGGTGGCCCAAGGCCGCTCCGAGGTCAGCCGCGCCCTGCTAGGCTCCAGCTCCAAGTCCCCCGCATCAGCTGCTGGGGCTGGCAGTGACCCCTGGGAGTTGAGAGAAAAGTCCGTGGGGGGAATGCGGGGCGCGAGATCGGCAGGGCGCCCCTTGGAAGCGGCGGGCAGTTTTGTTATCCCAGGCCCCCGGAGCGTCAGCGCAGCTACCTGGGTCTGGCAGGCGCAGAGGTGCCCTATGCAAATGACTCACTATTAGACCAGAAAGAAACACTTCAAATGGCCCTTTGTAACCTTCTATAGAAAATCGAGGTACTCTGCATGACAAAGCACAATTAAGCTTTCTATTCAGGAGTTCTGCAGCTGGTAGCCCATTGGGAAAGTGGGAGGAAACCAGAATATATTAATAGTGTGGCAAAAGTTTTTTTGTGTCTGTGTCCTTTTCGGGGTTGGGACTGGGGAGGGGCAGTGGGTGGACCCCGAGGGGAAGAAGGCTCCGCCTTGGATCCTTGCCACCTGAACGACATCGCCTCTGCCCACGTGGAAAGCCCCTCTTGTCTGGAGGCCAGAGTCTTCTGAATGGTCTCAACGACTTCCCGAGAGAGTCCGGCCAGGCAGGCCCCAGACCCAGGATGGACAGGACGCATGTGGGGCCCAGACTCCCAGTCCTAGCCTGCTCCACCTAGACCTCGAGGCCTCCTGTCCCGCATCACTGCACAGGAACTGAGGTGTCCCAGGCTTCGCTAGGGCGTGGGACAGAGCTGGCTGGTGTTGAGCATCTGAACCATCAACTCCCATGAAGATACGGAGGAGGGATGGTCCGCATCACTTCCTGTTGGTTCATTTTGACAGCCCCCCCCCCCCGAAATGTTTGCTTCTAAATAAATGAGGTTCTTAACCTACTTTAGCATGGCCGTTTACCCCCCTAGGTCCCCTCCCACCCTTCTATGCAAAGGTGGAGTGCACTGATTTTATTAGATAACCCGCAGCATCTGCAGGCCTTTGCCTGTAGCTTCCACCCGGCGGGGGTGAATGAGAGGCACTCCGAGTGACCTAACAACCCGAGGGGGCGGGACGAGGCGGGGCGGGGAGTGCTTATTGGAAATACTGTTAGGTCCCAGCTGTCTTTCTAGAAATTCTTTCTCTCAGAGATCTTTCCCAAGACTCCAACTTCTAACCAGGCTCCCCTCGAGCCTTGAGTGAAAATTCCTTCAGCTTCTGCTAATCCGCGAATCTCTGCAAATAGTCTTTTTTCTTTTTCTTTTTTTTTTAATTTGACTACACTAGGAACCAAACTCAGAGCCTCCACACAGGGTAAGCAAGTACTCTGCCACAAAGCCGCATTCCCAGCTCCTCCCTTTTCATCTTACTTAATCACTTTGAGACAGAGCATCTAGACCTATTTGCCTCAAGCTCCTTAGGCAGCCAAAAGTGACCTTGAACTTCTGATTCTCCAGCCTCCACGTCATGACCCTCAACAACCCATTGATACAGTGCTGGGGACCAAACCCTGGTCCTTGTGCACAGTAGGCAAACACTCCACCAGCTGAGCTACATCTACAGCTCATTTTGTTCTTTAATTTTTTAATCAACCAATTAATCAATCAGGCAGATGTTCATGTGCCAAGTACATACGTACAATTTTCCAGAGTCTGTTCTCTTCTTCCACCATGTGAGTCCGGAGGGTCTGACTCAGGTCGCCAGTCTACCCCCTGAGGCATCTCACTCGACCTCATTTCCCTGTTTATTTTAAGAATCAATTGCCTAAGCTGGCCTTGGACTGACTCAGCAGCTCACTGGCACGTGTGTTGTTCACTATGATGTCAACCTTAGTGGCCTCTGTGCTGGTCAGTTGTAGTGTGATGTGGTTGACCACTGTGCTGGTCAACTGCAGTGGGCATTGATGTGGCCAGCCATTGTGGTTACTGTCGTGGTCAGTTGTGGTTTTCACTGAGAACTTGAATGTGCAGTCCTCCTGTCTCGACTTTCAAAGTAGCTGGGATTACAGGTCTAGCCCTGGCAAACAATTAATTAAAAAAAGAAAAAGATTTTCAAAACTCCTGACTTACCAAAGTGAAGGGGTAAGTGATGGATGACTGTTCAGCCGTAGATGGAGCATCTCTCTCCCTCTAACAGGATGGACAAAGACAATGTGGGAGCCAGAGGAAGGTGGGGAGTGCCGAGACTGCTCACTTCCCTGACACGACAGAGCTATTGCACTCAGGAACTCAAAGGTGCTGTGGTTACCTGCACATGTGCACAAGGCTGGACCAGGAGACACCTTGGCACTGATCGGGGAGGGGCTCCTAGGGCCCTTCCCTTCCCTGAGGACTTATTCTCAACTAAAGGTTGTTGGGGTAGAGGAGACATTTTCTTCAGTGGTGTTGCCATTGCTGAGGTGTGCATCTTCCTGTAAGCAACCCTAATGAAACTCATTGGGTCATCATTATTTTTAAAAAAAAAAAAAAAAGAAAGAAAAGAGCCTGGTGGTGGCACAGGCCTTTAATTCCAGCACCCAAAAGGCAGAGGCAGGCAAATCTCTGGGTATGAGGCCAGCCTGGTCTACGGAGCGAGTTCCATGTTGGCCAGGGCTACACAGAGAAACTCTATCTTGAAAAACGAGAGAGAGAGAGAGAGAGAGAAAGAGAGAGAGAGAGAGAGAAGAGAAGAGAAGAGGAGAGGAGAGGAGAGGAGAGGAGAGAAGAGAAGAAAGGAAAGGAAAGGAAAGGAAAGGAAAGGAAAGGAAAGGAAAGGAAAAAAAGAAAAAGAAAACACCTCAGGACAGAAAATAGAAGGGAAGCTGATTGGAAGGAGGAAGGGGATCAGCAGCAGTGGGAAGGAGACAAAGGAGTAACAGGGGTTGACTATGATTTAAATATGTTCAAAATACACTATATACACACATGTATGAGTGTCTCATAACACAATTATCATTTATCATCAGTACACACTAAGACAAATCAGAAGACAAAAAACCAGTTTCTTGAAAAACCCTAGCTCAAAGGCTGAGGACTTACAACTCAGTAGCAAATCTGGAGGCTCTGAGTTCAGAGTGGCCCCAGCGCTTAAAAGATAGATAAATAGATAGATAGATAGATAGATAGATAGATAGATAGATAGATAGATAGATAGATAGATAGATGGATAGATGGATGGATGGATGGATGGATGGATGGATGGATGGATGGATGGATGGATAGATAGATAGATAGATAGATAGATAGATAGATAGATAGATAGATAATACATAATCCAGCTCAGTGATTGCCTGGTTGCTCATCAGGCTTGCCATGGCTGACTCAATCCCTCTGTAAAAGCCAAGTCAATTGACATCCTATTTTTTAAGACAAGGTCTCACTATGTGGTGCTGGATGGCCTAGACCTCATTATGTAAAGCAAGCTAGCCTCCAACTATCTGGGATTAAAGGCCTGTTAGCTGTTGTGTATCTATTGGTTTCTCCTCACAAAGAGGTCTTTGTCTGTCTTCTTCCCAGTTTCCAACCCTGATATGCATCACGACACAATACTAGGAAGATTTACTTCCCAGGGACCAGAATAAAAGATTTCCTATGTTTTTTTTTTTCAGATGGCATATTCATGTCCAGAGGCAAAATTAGCCCCAGACTAAAGCTACTTGTCTATCAAAGCTTAAAAGCAGCCTCAAAAGTACACTGGGCTTGGTGGCGTGCAACTTTAATCTCAGTACCCAGGAGACAGAGGCAGGAATTCAAAGTCATCTGGGTCTACATAGGGAGTTCTAGGCCAGTTGGGTTATATAGTAAGATTTTGTCTAAAAAAAAAATATGGGGTTGGAGATGCTGTGGAGTAATCCTTCTGTACACTGTGAATATGTGTCACTCTCATTGATTAATAAAAATCTGACAGGCTGGTATGGTGATATTTTATTTGTACTGAAATGTGATTTTATTTGTATGTTAATAAATAAAGTTGCCTGGGGGTCAGGGCTAATAGCAAGCCATAGCAGAAGCTGGGTGGTGGTGCATGCCTTTAATCCCAGCACTTGGGAGGCAGAGCTAGGCAGATCTCTGTGTGTTCAAGGATACAGCCAGTATGGAGACACATGCCTTTAATCTCAATACCAACCATAGAAGACCTGGAGGTCTGTATCGATGGGCAGTGACGAGGAGGTCATGTGGTTGGGTTTAGAACCAATGAGAAGGCAGAACAGAAAGTCTATATAAAGACAGATACACAGGATGTAAGTCTCTTGGCTGAAGAGGACAGCAGCAGCAGTGAAGGGTAAGGTTTTTAGCTCTTAGCTCTGACCTCTGGGCTTTCATCTCTGCATTGGCTCTGTGTTTCTTATTTAACAAGCCGGTTACATCTACAGGCTGGTAGCCAGGCAGGGAGAATAGGTGGGATAGCCAGACACAGAGGACTTTGGAAGGAAGAAGGGCTGAGTCAGAGGAGATGCCAGCCAGCTGCCAAGGAAGTAGGACATGTCAAAAATGAGGTAACAAGCCATGAGCCATGTGGCAAAGCATAGATAAGAAATATGGGTTCATTTAAAGTGTAGGAGTTAGCTAGTAACAAGCCTGAGCTATTGGCTGAGCATTCATAATTAATATTAAGCCTCTAAGTGATTATTTGAGAGTGGCTGTGCAACAGGAAAACTCTGCCTGCTTGGAGAGATGCCTCAATGGTTAAGAGCACTTGCTGCTTTTATAGAGGACTTAGATTGGATACCCAGCACCCACACAACAACTCACAACCACCTGTAACTCCAGTTCTAGAGGATCTGTCACCTTCTTCTGGCCTCAGAGAGACTGCATGCATGTGGTACACAGACATACATGCAGGCAAAAAAAAAAATCTGTATACATGAAATAAATAATGAAAAAAATCAAAGAAACAAAATCAGTGAGGTTTTGGAGGTTGTATGGGGCAAAGTCTGAATGTTTGTGCCCCTCTCCCATTCTTATGTTGAAATCTTAAAATCCCTTAGGTTAGGGAGTAGGGCCTCTTGGAAGTGACTAGGCCAGAGGGGTGCTGTCCCCATGAATGAGGTACAGTACCTGGTCTCCCTGAAGCCCTGCCACAGGATTTGGCCTTTGCCAGTACTATAACTTGGATCTGAAGTCTACAGCAGGGTCTTGATTTCCGAGACGGCTCTGTTCATAGGTGTGACTCTTGGGAATGATTGGACATGGAGGGCTCTGACTCCAGCAATGGGGTCATCTATTAATATGTTCATAATTTGATGGGCTAGGGGGACACGATGGAAATTTAGGAGGTCCTGCCTATCTGCAGACAGTGGCACTTGGGGTGTTCCTTTGGGAACTGTATCATGTCCTTGACTCCCTCCTGACCACCATGTGGTAATTAGTTTCTGTTGGTCACATACTTCTACCACCATAAAGTGCTGCCTTGCTTCATGGCCCAAAGCAATGACCTAAAAGCTCTGAGATCATGAGCTGGAATGAAACCTTTTCTCCTTCAAGTTGACTATCTCAGGATTTATCAACCAGAAGCTGACTACTTCAGCCAGTGCCACTTTTCTGTTATATTTCAAGACAGGGTCTTATTAACTTAGGTCAACCCTGAACTCACAGCAATCCTCCAGCCTCAACCTCCTGAGTCCTGGGATTATAGATATGTGCCATAATACTCAGCAGAAACTTTTTAAAAGCATTGTTTAATTCAGACACAACACATTTTCTCCCTAATTTTCCTCTCAATGTTGCCTTAATTTAGAAATGAGAATGAGTGAATGTCCGTGTCTTCAGATATCCCAGGTCATCCTGTGGTTACAGAATTCTTCCTCCCCCTCTTCTTCCTCCCTCTTCTTTTTCATCTTTGCCCTCCTACAGATGTGAATCACCATGCCTGTTTTGTGTAGAGTCCTTTCAAAGTCACATGACAAGGAGGTAGCATTGTCTATATCCCAGAGGAAGGCCAGCATGCATCCCTTCAGAGAACCCTGGTGGAAACGGAAGTGAAATGGGAGAATGGCAAAGACTGAAGTTTGGCCTTTGAGGCCTGTGTGGGAGGCAGAACTGGGTGAAGCTGGAAAGTCTCAGAAGGGAATGACTGAAGTCCTGTGAACAAGATTGCTCGGGGATGCACCCTGATGCTGAGAACATGGATTTCCATACTCCTCATCGTCTTATATTTGAATTGTTCCATCGATTCAAGATTGATGTCTGGAACGGCCATTCTCAGACTTGCTGTTGTTTCTCCTTTTCTCCAGAGAGAGGCCGTCCTTTACCTCTTCATACTCATGCATGATACAGTGGGTTTAACCCTTGACTTCTCCGTTGAAAGAAAAATCTAGTGACAGTTCAGAGACAAGGAAAAAAGAGGCACTAAAAACGGTTCTATTAAAACATTTCAAGGGGCCAGGCAGTGGTGGTGCCTGCCTTTAATCTCAGTACTCAGGAGGCAGAGTCAGGTGGATCTCAGTGAGTTCGAGGCCAGCCTGGTCTACAAAGTGAGTTCCAAGACAGCCAGGGCTACACAGACAGACCCTGTCTTGGAAAAACAAAACAACAAAACAAAAACATTTCAAGGGCCTCTGAGAGATGGTTCAGCGGTTAAGAGCACTGACTGCTTTTCCAGAGGCCTCGGGTTCAATTCCCAGCACCCACATGGCAGCTCACAACTGTCTCTAACTCCAAGATCTGACACTTTCACACAGACAGACATACAGGCAAAATAAAAATGCAAATGAAATAAAAGTAAATAAATTATTTAAAAAAAAAACAAAACGACGTTTCAAGCTGGGAGAGGTGGTGCATGCCTTTAACCCCAGCACTTGGGAGGCAGAGGCAGGTAGATCTCTCTATGAGTTGGAGGCCAGCCCAGTCTACACAGTGAGCTGCAGATCTGGCAAGGCTACACAGTGAAGTCCTGTCTCAAAAATAAATAAATAAATAAATAAATAAATAAATAAATAAATAATAAAATCAGTCACTTCTAAAGATCCCAAGACAGGTTCTTTTTATTCCCCCCCCCCCCCCCCACAAAGCTTTGTTATCTTTTTTGGAATTCTTCTCTGCGGATCTGTCTTTTGTGATTACCCACAGGTCTAGCAGCTCCTGTGTCTGTGGGTTCTGCCAAGGTAGCCTGTTGGCTCCCATCACAGCTGTCAACCCGCAATTAAGTTGTCAGAAATGAGCTTGTCATTTATTTTCTATATAAACAATTGGTTGCTGGTATCAAAGTATCTGTGAATGCAGAGACTGAAAAGAAAACCATTTCTGTGCCTAAAACAGCATCCTTTTAAAAAAAAAGAAACTTACAAAATAGTTGAGGTTTCATTCAAAACATGAAGATTTAATTTGAGCTGCAATGGTTGACGTTACAAAGAAGAGGCACGGATTTTGAGAGACTCAAGTGACCTCATTAGATTGACAGGTACGCATGCAATTGTAATAGCATCACTGTCTCCACAAACGTGGCTCCATTAAACAGAAAATGCAGTGTTCGTTCTCTACAATCAGAACTTTGCTGTTACAAGCTGGTTTTTCTTTCATTTGTTTGTATTCACACATGCCCTGGGAAAAGGTTCACCCTTCGAATGCAGTGAGATGGATGTGGCTTACCTTATATGTGTACGAATTGTTACCTTTTCTAGGAGTTTTAATAAAATTAGCTCTCATTCTTTGTCTTCATTAGAGGGGGCAATGAGAACGTTAATTTAAGCCATGATGAAGCATTTCCCTCCCCGGCCAGGGTTGTCCATGATTCAGGTTAGATGGAACCTTGTCCTATGCAGCAAGGCAGGCCCAGTCTTTAGTGGAAAGCAGCGGCTTCACTACTTCAATATTTTCTTCTATAAAACTCTGCTGATCAGACCGGTCTTCTCTACAGGCAGGTCCAAAGATGAGGTCCCTGCTGTCTCTGAACTGCCATAGTGTTGAAAGTCCTCCTTGGGGTTCCCGAGGTTGATGTGTTTGTTGGCCAACCTCACTCACTTCTTATGCCCTCTCAGTGGGGACTATACGCAAACAGACCACAAACTGCTACCCATCTCAGAGCTCACCAAACACCCTCACTCACTCCAGCTGGGGTTATGGCATAGTGGAAGAGTGCTTGCCCAGTATGAACAAAGCCCTGATTGTATCCCCAGTACTTCAAGAAAGACAAGGAGCTAGAGAGATGGCTCAGAGCTTAAGATCACTGCATGGTCTTTAAGAGGACCTGGGTTTGATTCCCAGCACCCACAATGCAGCTCACAACCATTCAAGAGATCTAATGCCCTCCACTGGCCTATGTAAGCACCATATGCGTATGGTGTATAGACATACATGCAGGCAAAACACTCACATGCATAAAATTTAAAAGGAAAGAAAGAAAGAGAATGAAGAAAAGCAAACCAGATATGGTGGCTCCTGGAAGTACCTAGCCTTTGGAAGGCTGAGGAAAGAGGATTGCCATGAACTTGAAGTTAGCCTGGGCTGCTTAGCAAGGCTCTGTTTCAAAATAAGTTATTATTTTTTTTTTAAAAAAAGAAAGACAATAAAGGAAACTGAGTGGGAACCACTCCACTTTCACTCTGTGGAATCCCAGGAAACAATAATTTTCCTCGTCACTGGCTTTTAGTTCTCCTCCTTTCCTTCTGCATGCTTCTATACCCTTTGAGCCCTTTGTCCCTCAAAAAAGGACAGGAAGAACAAAGTCCAAAGAGAGCTTGGGAGCTGTCATCTAAAGTCTGTAGACAGTAGCCATCAGCACCTATCTGTGCATCTCAGTCCCCATGTGTTCTCTATCAAAGTACCACAGAGCTGTGAGGGCGATCCGCTCTCCTCATGGGTACCCGTCTGCAGAAGCATCACTCTCTCTGACACACCTCTTACCAAAGAGAACAATAGACAAAGGAATGCTTCAGTCAAGGCTTCCAACAGGCTGTCACGTAGCTCTGCCTGGCTTGAAGCTAAACAGTGGAGAGTGAGTGGCCTTGGACTTCACAACACTGGATTTTGCAGCAGCAGGGGAATCACAGATTCAAGGCTGTCTTGGGTTATATGGAAAGTTTGAAACTAACCTGAGCTACACAGGGAGTTTTTAATCTCAAAGCAACAACAACAGTAACAACAACAATAACAAAACCAACCATAAGAACAACAACAATAAATGACAGGGATTAGTTCAGTGGTAGAGCTTATCATGCTTATCATGCACAAAGCCCTGGGTTCAATCCCCAGCCACACATACACACTACATATGGTCATAGGAATGGGCCCTAATCCAATAGGAATATAGCCTTTTAAGAAGAGAGGTGATTTCACTTTCTCTTATGAAAGACAGTGAGAAGGTTGCCATCTATAAACTATGACAAGCGCCCTTACCAGTCACTCATTGTGCTGGTATCCACCCCCAAGGTTTATTTGTTTATGTATATGAGTACTTTATTTGTATGCACACTTGCACACCAGAACTGGGCACTGGATTCTATTAGAGATGGCTGCAACCCACCATCTGCTTGCTGGGAATTGAACTCAGGACCTCTGGAAGGGCAGGGCAGCTGGTGCTCTTAACTGCTGAGCCATCTTTCCAGCCCTGGGCTGGCATCTTGATATTAGATTTTCCAGCCTCCAAAACTGTGAGAAACTACGTTTCTGTTGTTTAAGCCATTCGTTCTACGGGATTTTGTTACACTACCTCAAGCAGACCAGTACGGACAGCCAATTCTTTTCTTCAATGCCCAATCCCTGCTCAGTAGACAATTGATATAGATTCCGCCAACGCCTTGTTTCCAACTTGTGCCTTAGGGAATGAATGGAAATAGCAGCTAAGGCTTGAGGAGGTGCTGGTTTGATGGGAGAAGATGAGCATGCATTGTTTGGAACTCGCTGGACTTCAGGTGAGAGCGGTCCATAACAGGTCCGAGAACTGCAGTCTGTCTGGACAGTGGCAAATATCCCAATGAGGAATGCAAGCACTGGAGTAGAAAAACGGACGGTTTTTGAAGCTGGGAGGTTATGCCATGTTGATCTTGCTTTTAGACCTTGACGTTAAATCTTTGAATACGAAGTCTGCGAGCGGGTTTCCTGACTGTGAAAGTAAATTTTATATGTCACTTTGACTGGGCCCTGGATACCTAGATAGGCAGTTAAAAAAAATTATTCTGGGCCGGGCGGTGGTGGAGCACACCTTTAATCCCAGCACTCGGGAGGCAGAGGCAGGCGGATCTCTGTGAGTTCGAGGCCAGCCTGGGCTACCAAGTGAGTTCCAGGAAAGACACAAAGCTACACAGAGAAACCCTGTCTCGAAAAACAAAAAACAACAACAACAACAAAAAATTATTCTGGATGAGATTTATGTTTGATTGGCAGATTTAGTAGAACAGGTTCCTTTTGGCTGCGTGGGCAGGCTTCATCCAATTTGTGGAAGGCCTGAGTAGTATAAGGCTGAGTACGAAAAACGTTTTTCTCCACGCTCGAGAGGGATGAGAAGTTCTTTTCTCTTACCTTGGACTCTGGCTCAGGATCCGGGCTGTACCAATGTCCTGGGTGTGGACTCTTCAGTCTCCGTAAGCCTGTGAGTCAGTTCCTACAGTGCCTGGCTGGGTCTCTCTAGAGCTGCCTTCCTATTGGCTCTGTAAGTGCACAATCTCCCTAGAGCTGCCTTCCTATTGGCTCTGTAAGTGCACAGTCTCTCTAGAGCTGCCTTCCTATTGGTTCTGTAAGTGCCTGGTGCAATCTCTCTAGAGCTGTCTTCCTATTGGCTCTGTTTCCTCTGTCGAACTCGACTAAGACCAAGGGACAGAGGCAAACAGACTACCCAGCAACCCACACTGGTGACTTTTCAATCCTTCTGGAGACTCATCCTGATCTCACCTGGATTTTACTCTGGGGAATCAATTCTTTGGAATTCGCGGTAAAGTGGCTTGTGTTGTACAGACTCCGCCTTCAACGCCAAGCTCAGGTTCTGATTGTCACAAATCAATCATGCGCGAGGAGTTGGTCCATCTTCTCAGAGCCAGAGAGAGGTTGAGGTTATGTTAACGAAGGCCGTATGGCGGTCAGAAAATAGCTCTCTCTATAACACTGCCATAGAATCCTTCTCAACACAGGGACAGACAGTGTGACCTTTAAGACTGTCAATTTGACAAGAGTTTAGACTCACTTAGGAGACAAGCCTCAAAGGGCGTGGCTGTGAGGGACATCTATTAGGTCAACTGACGGGAGAGACACAGGAAGAGGCTCTTTCCACCATTTTATCACTCTTGGACTTCCTACACCACAGAACTGTAAGGAAAAAAATGCACATTAAAAAAAAAAACAAGTTACCTCGTCTCAGATACTGTACTACAGCAGCAGAAAAATGACAGACACAGAAGCCAACCAGCATGTATCTCTGATAATTCAACAATTTCCCCAGAATAACCATAACTATGGGTACTGAGTGATGTAACCAAAATGCTGTTTTTCTTCTTTTTAGATAGAGTTTGACTTTATAACCCAGGCTGGCCTAGAACTCTCTACATAGCCCAGGGTAACCTAAAACAGCTACCTCCCTGCTTCAGCCTCCTGAGCCCCAGGGTTAAGGCTGGGAGCTACCATGCCTGGCTTCCTTGTTCTGTGCCCCTCTTCGTTCCTGACACATTCTCACCCTCCCTGCCCCCACATGAACAGTCTTCCAAGGGACTGAAAGAATCTTAAGTTATGACGTGTCCACTTCTTCCCAAGCTCTGGAAGAGAAGCTGGCTGGCAACCAAAGACCATTAGGAACTCCTCTCTTGCCAAGCAGCTACTGTGGTTTGTTCTGTGTGTACTTACAGAGTTGCCACTGCAGCTACTTGAAGAGTCCTTTAAAATCTTTACCATCCCCAGCCAAGTCCACGGTTCAACTTCTTGAAGATCACATCAGGAGTAATGAACAAAAACGCACATCCGGAGCTTCCGTTTGTAACCAGCAGCCTTCGGTCTGGGTGGTGGGAACGAAGAGTTTGGGGCTGTACTTATGGCTTGGATACAGTTTTCCCCCAAAGGCTCTGGTACTGGATGTTCGGTTCCCAAAGTGACAGTGTTGAGAAGTGGCAGAACCCTTAAGAGAGATCTTGTTGTTCCTATGGGAGTGACTTCTAACCCTTGGGACTGGACTGGT
This sequence comes from Peromyscus californicus insignis, assembly GCF_007827085.1. Taxonomy (NCBI): domain Eukaryota; kingdom Metazoa; phylum Chordata; class Mammalia; order Rodentia; family Cricetidae; genus Peromyscus; species Peromyscus californicus. Next base: position 68,701,854 of record NW_026294424.1, read on the forward strand.
AACTTGTCCGGCCTGGTCTTATGTCAATTTGACACAAGCTGGGGCCATCTGAAAAGAGGGAACCTCAATTGAGAAAACGCCTCCATAACATCTGTCTGTAGGGCGTTTTGTTAATGAGTGAGTGATGGGGAGGGCCCAGCCCGCTGTGGGTAGTGCCATCCCCGGGCTAGTGGTCCTAAGTGCTATAAGAAAGCAGGCTGAGCAAGTCAGGGGGAGCAAGCCAGTAAGCAGCACGCCCCCACGACCTCCATATCAGCTCCTGCCTCCAGGTTCCCGCCCTGTTTGAGTGTCAGCCTTGATTTCTTTCCGTGAAGGACTGTGATGTGGAAGTGCAAGCCAAGTAAACACTCTCCTCCCTAACTTGCTTTTGGTCATGGTGTTTCATCACAGTAATAGAGACCCTAACTGGGACATTAAGGTGACATGCTGTTAGTGAGCCTGCTCCTTCCCACGGGTGCCTCTTTTGTGTGTGTGCTCTTCCTGCTCTCACAGGAGCTTCTGCTGTCTGCTATGACCCACCATGTTATGATACAGCAGGCCTTCACCAGAGACTGATGCTGAGACCCTCCTCTTGTGCCTGCAGAACTGTGTGCTCAGTCAATCCCTTTGCTTTATAATGTACCCAGACTGAGGTATTTTGTCATAGCAACACAAATGCGCTAAACAAGTTTGGATAATCGCTTCCTTTCTTCTGACTCTAAGTGTGGATATTCTGAAAATTCTGTTCTTTTTCTGTTCCTTATTCTTTTCTCAGAACTCTCACTGTTCCCATGAAATCAGTTATTTCTTTTATCAGGATAGTTCAAAGATATGGCATCTTCTGTGTATATATGTAGTAAAAGACATGTAACAGAAAATTCACTACTTATGTCAGGCATCATTATACCGCCTTATTTTTAGACAGGGTCTCTCTATGTAGCCCTGACCATCCTAGAACTCACTGTGTCTACATAAAAAAGAGAAAGAAAGAAAGAAAGAGAGAAAGAAAGAAAGAAAGAAACAAAGAAAGAAAGAAAGAAAGAAAGAGAAAGAAAGAAAGAAAGAAAGAAAGGAAGGAAGGAAGGAAGGAAGGAAGAAAGAAAGAAAGAAAATACAAGAATCTTAATCCAGACATGGTGATACACATCTGCAATCCAACAGTTGGAAGACTGACGGTTGAGAATTCCAGGCCAACCTGAGTTGTGTAGTGAATTCCAGGCCAGTCTGGGCTAAGAGTAAAACCTGTTTCAAAAATAAATAAATAAATAGATAAATAAATAAGTAAAGAAAGAAAGAAAGAAAGAAAGAAAGAAAGAAAGAAAGAAAGAAAGAAAGAAAGAAAGAAGGAAAGAAGGAAGGAAGGAAAGAAAGAAAAAGAAAGAAAGAATAAAAATACATGAATCTTTTACTCTACATTCACATTTAGTGCTACTCTCTGATTTTGGCCCCTAGTGTTTGTTTCTGCCTGTTTCTACTTTATCTTTCTCTGTTCTCCTAACACAAACTTCTGAAGACAGTGCCCTATCACTGCCCTATCACAAGGACCCTTGTGTTTGTTGAATGATGTCTACCTTCCCCGTCTACACGCCCAGGACCCCCTTCATTTGTTCCAAACCAACATTTCTTTCTCTCTTTGAGACAAGGCTTCTTTCTGACAGCCTGGGCTAGCCTCAGACTCACAATGTAGGTTAGGCTGGCCTCAAACTCACAGAGATCTGCCTGCCTCTGCCTCCCAAGGGCTGGGATTAAAGGCGTGCCCATCCGTCATACCTGGCTTCAAAATCAAAGCTGTTTCCATGTCAGTAACTCTGGTCTATACCCTGCTCCCTTCAGGCTTTATCCATTGCCTTTATAAATTCTCGAGCTCAGCTCTGCCGTTCTTGCCATCCAGTGAGCCTTTCTTCTCCCGTGTGGGTGTTTTGAATGAGAACGGCCCCCATAGACTCCTATATTTGAGTGTCTGGTTCCCAGTTGGTGAACTGTTTGGGAAGGATTAGTGTCTGGCCTTGTTGGAGGAGGTGTGGCATTGGGGATGGACTTGGAGATTTCAAAAGCAAAGGTCAGGCTCAGTCACTCATTCTCTGTCTGTCTGTCTGTCTGTCTCTCTCTCTCTCTCTGCAACTTGTGTCAGGTGTGAGCTCTCAGCTACTGCTCCAGCTTTGTGCCTGCCTGCCATGGTTCCCATGATGAACATAGACTAACCCTCTGAAACTGTAAGCAAGCCCTCAGTTAAATGCTTTTTTATTTTATTTTTTAAAGTTGTCTTGGTCATGGTGCCTCTTCACAGCAATAGAACATAACTAAATAACTTATATCTCTGGCCATCTCTTCTAGACAGTTTTATGTTCACTTAGCATCCTCTTTCCTCCCTCTCTCTCTTCTGGGACTCTCTACCAAGTATTAAAAATCTCTTCTTAGTGGATGGTGATGGCTCATGCCTTTAATCCCAGCACTTGGGAGGCAGAGGCAGGTGGATCTCTGTGAGTTTGAGGCCAGCCTAGTCTATACAGCAAATTCTAGCACAGTTAGAGCTATAGTAGAGAGAATTTGTCTCAAAAATAATAATAAATAAATAGGTCTTTTAGGAGCTGCAGGGATGGTTCAGAGGTTAAGAGCACTAATTGTTCTTGCAAAGGACCCAGGTTCAACTCCCAGCACCCACCAGACACACATGTGGTACAGATATAAAAGTGAGCAAACCATTCATACACAATAAATAAATCTTTTTTTAAAAAAGTCTCTTGGGGGGACTGGAGAGACGGCTCAGTGGTAAGAGCACTTGCTGCTCTTCCAGAGGACCAGAATTCAGTTCTCAGCACTCATACAGAGGTACATAACGATCTGCTACCCCAGTATCAGAGGGATCTGATGCCCTCTTCTGGCACCTGGGAGCATTACATGAGTGTGGTACAAGTAAAACATGCACATAAAAGAAAAAAACAAACATTATAAAAAATTCTTTTAGCCGGGCATTGGTGGTGCATTTAGTCCCTGGTCTACAAAGCGAGTTCCAGGACAGGCTCCAAAGCTACACAGAGAAACCTTGTCTCCAAAAAACAAACAAACAACAACAACAAAAAATTTTAGCCTTCAGCAAATAGCTGCCTTGGAATAAATTTTTTTCTCCTACTTTCTATTTAGAAACTAACTGTTCTATGTTCTCCAGTCTTGAAACCTTGGCTCTGTTGTTCTTTTGATTTTATTTTATTTACGTTAGTATTTTGCCTGCATGTATGTCTGTGTGAGGGTGTCAGATCTTGGAGTTATAGACCATTGTTAGCTGCCATGTGGGTGCTGGGAATTGAACCCAGGTCCTCTGGAAGAGCAGTCAGTGCTCCTAACCACTGAGCCATCTCTCGAGCCCCGGCTCTATTGTCCTTGCCATCTAGTGAGCCTTTCTTCTTCTGTGGTTTTAACCCACCATGTAGATTTCATGGTTTGGGAGGGAGGCATAGACTCACAGTGGCTAGCTCTCTACAGTGCTGGGCAGGGCTATGAGGTAATTCAGTGTTTCACAGCATGTTCCCTGCATTCTCTCCTACAAAGAAGGTGTCCATTATCTCTCCTTTCCTTCCTTCCCTCTGTGCTGTTTTGGAGACTAAACAGTCTCACACATGCTTGGCAGGTGCTGGGTGACTAAGCTACGTTGCCCACCAGACTCTTTGCTTTTTAAGATGTCTGCTGTTCAGTGTGATGGTAGGCACATGAGTGGATCGCTGCAGTTCAGTGTGATAATGGCCTCAGTGAAGTCTTGGAATAGTTGGAACAGCCAGCTGCCTGGATGAACAGGAGAAACTCATTCTTCATCCCGATTCTGATGCATAGCCCCCTGAAGTGACAGATATCCCTTATAGATGATAATCTATGATTTTCACAACTGATTGTTCTGTCTCCCTAGGGAGGTGCCAGGATTTTCATGAATTTTCCTGTAGAGCTCTGTGCTGGCTAGTTTTATGTCAACTTGACACAAGCTAGAGTCATTTGGGAGGTGGGAACCTCAGTTGAGAAAATGCCTCCATCAAACTGGCCTGCGGGCAAGCCTGTGGGGTATGTTTTTGACTGATGATTAATACAGGAGAGTCCATTTCATGATGGTGGTTCTACCCTTGGGATGGCAATCCTGAGTGCTATAGGAAAGCAGGCTGAGCAAGTCACGTGGAATAAGCCAGGAAAAAATGTTCCTCCATGACCCTCACTTCAGTTCCTGCCTCCAGGCTCCTGCTTCACTTCAGTTCCTGCCCTGACATCCCTCAATGATGGACAGTTACCTGGAAGTGTAAGATGAGATAAACTCTTTCCTTCCTCAAGAAAAACCCTAACTAAGAAAAGCCCACATTTTACAAACATCTTTAAAGGGTCTGGGAATATAGCTCGGTTAATAGAGTGCTTGTCTGGCATTCATGAGGCCCTGGGTTCTATCCCTAGCTCTGCATAAGCTAGGCATGTTAATGTGTATATGTATTTCTAGAACTCCAAATGAAGAGGCATGGGGATCAGAAGTTCAAGGTTATCCTCGTCTCCATGGCAAGTTTGAGGCCAGTCAAAGTTCCATGAAACCCTGTCTCAAAAACAAAACCCCCACATCTTTAAACTCCTGGTTATTAGGAAAAATAACCAAGCCCAGGTGAGTTATAGTAATGAGCCTCACTAGATGTGGTGACTCACACAAAAATACCAGTCCTCCAAGGGATCAAACAGGAGGCTTGCTCTGGGTTCAAGGCCAGACAAAACTATGTAGTGAGTTCTGTACCAGCCTGGACTACAGAGTGACACTTTGTCTCAAAAACTAAAGAATTCACACTTATCATGGGTCCGTATAGTTTCTTACTTTGAAGAGCAAGAGTAACGTCAAGGTTAAGTGGCCCCTGACTTGGGAATCCAAGAAGTCTGGCTGGTTGAGAGAAAGAGGGGATTTGGAGACTAATGCAAGTGACAACTCAAATGTCAGTATCTGAGAGGAGGAGGGGAAAAATCAGAAAGATCGCACAATTTTGAATGAATTTAACAATTACGTGTATGTGTGTCTCTATGTGTAGGTATGTGCATGTGAGTGCTGACAGTCTCGGAAGCCCGAAGACAGTGTTGGATCCCTTGGGGTAGGAGTTGCTAGTGGTTATGAGTTGCTCAAAGTAGGTGCTGGGAACAGGACTTGGGTCCTCAGCAGGAGCAGTAAGTCCTCTTAATTGCTGAGCCACCTCGCCAGCCCATGGAAGATTAGGTAGTTTTGATGGATGTGTGATTTGGTGTATTCTTTTTCTATAACAAAATACTAGGCATTTTGTAAGCAATAGAAACTTATTTATCCAGATTCTGGAAGCTGGTCAGTCCAAGATCAAGGCGCTGGAGAGTCAATATCTGTTATATATAGGTGTGTGTGTGTGTGTGTGTGTGTGTGTGTGTGTGTGTGTGTGTGTATGCACACACATGCGCGCGCGCGCGTGCGCGCGCGCGCAGTCACGTGCTCACTCTGTCTCCAAGGGAGCACTGTGTGGGGTGCTCACTCTCTGCCTCCAAGGGAGCACTGTGTGGGGTGTTCACTCTCTGCCTCCAAGGGAGCACTGTGTGGGGTGCTCACTCTCTGCCTCCAAGGGAGCATTGTGTGGGGTGTTCACTCTCTACCTCCAAGGGAGCACTGTGTGGGGTGCTCACTCTCTGCCTCCAAGGGAGCACTGTGTGGGGTGTTCACTCTCTGCCTCCAAGGGAGCACTGTGTGGGGTGCTCACTCTCTGCCTCCAAGGGAGCATTGTGTGGGGTGTTCACTCTCTACCTCCAAGGGAGCACTGTGTGGGGTGCTCACTCTCTGCCTCCAAGGGAGCACTGTGTGGGGTGTTTACTCTCTGCCTCCAAGGGAGCACTGTGTGAGATGTTCACTCTCTACCTCCAAGGGAGCACTGTGTGAGGTGTTCATTCTCTGCCTCCAAGGGAGCACTGTGTGGGATGCTCACTCTCTGCTCTTCCATCCTCAAAGTGGGAGATGCTTGTAGCAAGTCTTTCTCTGTACGGCCAGCTCCCACATAACAGCACAGAGACTTATTATTACTCATGAAAGCTCAGCCTTAGCTTAGGCTTGTCATGCTACCTCTTATAATTTAAATTAACCCATTTATTTTAATTTTGCTTCTACCACATGGCTTTTTGCCCTTCTTTTATTCTGTACCTCTGACTTGTTTTGCATCTCCTGGAGTCTCCTGCATACCCGCCTAGATTTTTCTCTCTCTCTCCCTCTCTCTCTCTGTCCAGAAGTCCTGCCTATACTTCCTGCCTAGCTATTGGTCATTAAGCTCTTTATTAAACCAATCAGAAGGCACCTTAGCAAAGACACATCTTTACAATATAAACAAATAATCCGCAATGGATACTGTGTACATATGACAGACGAGATGAATGGGACTAAGGGGCTAAGGGATTAAGATCCCTTCCATAACTTCTATGAACACACCAATCATGGCTGGGACATAGCTTGGCTGACAGAATGCCTGCCTAGCTTGCACAAAGCTCTAATTTGATCTCCAGCACTGCATAAATCCATGGTGTCACATACCTGTAATCCCAGCACTAGGGAGGTGGAGGCAGGAGGAACAGAAGTAAAGATTGTTCTATGCTGCATTTCAAGTTCAAGGCCAGCCTAGGATAACATGAGATAATGTCTCAAAAAAAAAAAAAAAAAAAGAACATTAATCCATCCCATCTATGAAGGTGGAAAGCTTGTGCCTTAGATACTTCCAAAGACCTGCCTCTGAAGGGCGTCATCATCTTGACTACTGGGTTCCAACACATGATTTACAGAAGGACACACATGTCCATACCACAGCACTGAGAAAACCAGATAAACAGCTCTCTTCTTGTGAAGTGGACACCAAAAACCTCTCGCTTTCATGGGTTGGAAATGGAATGCTCCTGTCTCGGGGGACCTGGGTCTTGCATACCGTGAGTAAGAAACTGGCTTGAACTCTGCCCTCGCTGGCTGCTCTTCTAGCATCACCAATGACCTTACCTGTAGTTGAGTTACATGTGAAGAGGTTCCTCTCTTCCTCCAACAATTCCTAGGTGAGCCATGTGTGCTGGTGTGTGTTGTTGGCTTTTTTTACTCGTTGGCTTTTTTCCCTTCCTACTCTGAGGCTGGCTGTGTGACTGAGTGGCTGGCCCTGGCATCCTCTCCTTCTCCTTTTCTCACTCCTTCTCTTCTCCTGAGCCTGGATTTTTCCTATTTATCCTCTCTGCCTGGCAGCCCCACCTATTTCTCTTTCCTGTCTAGCTATTGGCTGTTCAGCTCTTTATTAGCCCAATCAGATGTTTTAGGCAGGCAAAGTAACACAGCTTCACAGATTTAAACAAATGCAACATAAAAAATGCAACACTAGCCGGGTGGTGGTGGTGCACACCTTTAATCTCAGCACTCAGGAGGCAGAAGCAGGTGGATCTCTGTGAGTTCGAGGCCAGCCTGGGCTACAGAGTGAGATCCAGGACAGCCTCCAAAGCTACACAGAGAAACCCTGTCTCGAAAAAACAAAAACGAAACAAAAATTCAACACATCTTTGCATCATTAAACAAATATTTCACAGCTTAAACAAATGTAACACATCTTAAACTAATATTCTACAACAGGCTGGTACTTCTAGCCCTGGCACTCAGAAAGGAAATCTCTGTGAGCTTCAGGTCAGCCTGGGCTATATAGTAAGACCCTGTCTCAAAACAGCAAAGCAAAAGACACAACAATAACAAAAAATCTAACCGCTTGGTGCTGAAGAGATGACTCAGCAGTTAAAAGCACATATTACTCTTACTGAGGACCCAAGATCAATTCCCAACACCCACATCGTGCAGCTTTCAAGCACCTAGAACTCTAGCTCTAAGAGATGCAATGCCTCTGGCCTCCACAGGCATTGGCATCCACATGCACAAACACACTTATACAAAATTCAAATAATAAATAGCTGGGTGTGGTTGCACATGCCTTTAATCCTGGCACTCGGGAGGCAGAGACAGCTAAATCTCTGTGAGTTCAAAACCAGCCTGCTCTGCTCTATGAGTTCCAGGGACAGCCAGGGCTACATAGAAAGACCCTGTCTCAAAAATAACAGCAACAAAAAACAATCACTTGGTGTCACATGCTTATAAGGCCAGCATTCAAGAGGTGGAGGCACATGGATCAGGAGTTCAAGATCATCCTTAGCTACACAGTGAACTCAAGGCTAGTCTGGGATACTTAGGAGCATGTCTCAAACACAAAACAACAGGAACCAGTAGCTTTATGAAATTCTACTGCCTGCTAGGGGCTCGGGGCAACCCACAATGGTATTTTCATAATCTAGAGGAGTTTATAAGAAAAGAGCTTACAAAAACTGGTAAGTCCTAGCCGGGCGGTGGTGGCACACACCTTTTATCCCAGCACTCAGGAGGCAGAGGCAGATGGATCTCTGTGAGTTCAAGATCTACAGAGCAAGATCCAGGACAGGCTCCAAAACTACACAGAGAAACACTGTCTCAAAAAACCAAAAAAAAAGAACAAAAAAACCTGATAACTCCTATGGAGGAAGCACAGAGGAGCCAACAAAGACCGTCAGCTTGTTCCCTCTTGTTTCCATGGAGGTAACATTGTCATGGGTGGATAGATGAAAAAGAGCCAGGTGTCCTTAGGGCAGAGGGAGGAGCATGGGAGGAGCATGCCAGAGTTGGGAATGAGCAAGAGGAGTTAGGTAGCACAGGCCCATCCAACAGAGCAGTGTTGAGTGGAAGTGACGTGCATTCTGCTGTCCACAGCTGTGGGTTCAAGTCTCAATCCCATCTCCGACTAACACTATGACCTTGTGACCTTTTGTGAAATTGTGAGTCCTCTGCACACACACAACACAAACATTTGGGGTTAATTGTAATGTACAGGGTCCCAAAGGGGGCTATAAACTCAGATTTTAAACATTCATCCACAGGCCGGGTGTAGAGATGTACACCTATAATTCCAGCACCTGGAAGGCAGAGGCAGAAAAATGGGATCCAGTGTGGGGCCAGCTAAGTCTACACACCTAATTCCTGGCCAGCTAGGACCCAGGGAGACCCTGTCTCAAAAAAAATAAGACAAAAATCAAAGAAGAAAAACAAAACCAAAAATATTCCCAAAGATTTTAGGCCAACAATGGCACACTCCCACAATTCCACCACTTATGAGGTAGAGGCAGGAAGGTCAGGAGTTCAAGGCCATCTTTGCCTCGAAGCTACGAAGTGAGAAGATTTTTCTACATGAGACACCTTGTCACCCTTTTTCCCAGGAAATCTTATCTCAGAGTCTCACTACATATAAGATAGGCTCTGAGGTTTTAACGCTTATTAGGGAAACTTACAAAAGAGAAAAATCTAGCCCACAACTCATTTTCAACGTGGTGAAATGTTTGTGAATTCTAAATTAACAGTGAGTGACAATTGCACAATGCAGTGTTTTGCAGACATTTAATTAACCACTCATTAATTTAGATTTTAATGACACTTTTTTAAAAAGTGGAGGTTTTTTACTGTTTTTTTTTTTTTTGAGGTTTGAAATTATTTCTATGGATTGGTAAACTCCAGAGGAACTCAGCTCCTGACTCCAGTAGCTTGAGGGATGAGCTGGCCACGTACTCTGCAGTCCTTAGGCCCCCAGTCTCCTCCACTTTTGGTCCCTGCCTGAGCTCTGTGCTCCACTGCTCATGCCTGGATTTCTTTATACTTGCTCTCCAACCACACTCCCACCCTCTTTAAATCAAAGTCTGTCTTCCTTGATGTCCTTAAGTTCAAGGGCAGGCTCTAAAAGTCACTTTGTAGCACTCTGGGTCCAGAGCCATCCTGGATGGGGCTCTTGAAGGTGCTTAGCGGATCTTGGTTGGGCAGATGCACAGTAGTGAACAGCAGTTTCTACTCAGGCCCTACTCTCTTCCTTTCTCCATTACCTTCTCCCTCTTCCTCCTTAATCCTTAGTATCAGATAAGTGCCATTTCTCTGTTCCTTGTAATGTTGTAAATTCGTTTTGAACAACCTGGCTTCTGCCCCAATTTTATCTTCATTTTCTAATGAGGGTCGTATAAAATACACACAGTGGCTGGCGCTGTAGTTCATGGGGTAGAGTGCTCACCTGGTGGGCAGGTAACCTTTGGTTTGATTCTCAGGTGTAGTGGTATACCAGCACTCAGGAAATGGAGGTAGAAGTTCAAGGTCATCCTGAGAGACAATGTGAATTCCAGACCAAACTAGAGATGCAAGGAAGCAAGATACATATCTCAGTTTTAACAAACAGAATCACGATAACATTAAGAACAGTCATATGGGGAGGAGGGGTCGACTTTGCTCTGGAAATCTTCTTAGTTTTCATGGGATAAGTTTTTCAAATGTTGAAGTCTCTCGATGGTTAATAAATATGTTTTCTGTTTGAAACTCCGTAGGAAATATCTTCACACTACAAATCTACTTTGCTTATTAGATTTATGTAACTTGCTGGAACAAAAATTAAACTGGAAAGTTCTTGTCAGAGCTGAACACAGCAATATCCAATTAACGTGGACCTCTTCAAAATAAGGCCGTCTCTTAGTAGTCATATTTTTAATCCCCAAGATGCTTGTGCTCTGAAGCCTTCCAACTGCCAGCCTATACAAATGGCCTTCTTTTGCCATGGCCAGACGCCTTTCAAATATTGTATACTGCAGACTCAGTTCCTTCTGGACTCGACCAAGCTCCCTAGTCCCATGAGGCTAGGAGGAAATGCACACTTTGGCCGGGAGCACTTCTATTTGGCAGAGGAAGACATGACTACTCTGAGGTCAAGTGCCCTGGTCTTACTTCTTAAATAAACAAACAGAGCTCTGGAGAACTCAGAGGACCTCCCAGATGTCCCTCCTGGGATCTGTAGTGCCGAGGAATTAAACTCAGAATGATCCCTTTAGTCCATTTATGGATTAGAAGTTTTTTTCTCATGTCTACATTTTGCAATTCTTCATATATATATATAATTCTTCTTCTTCTTTTGAGAGAGGGGCTCATGAAACCCATGCTGACTTCTGTGGGAATTTTCTTTTTTCTATCAAGGTAGCTAGTCCACTAAGGACCAACAGTTCACAAATCTCTCCCACCTTGTAAAACTTTTATGCAAAGGAATCCAAATCTTTTTAATTTCCCCTACCTTATAAAACCTTCGTGCAAATCTTTTCATCTCTCCAACCAGGTAAACCTTTAATTTATGAAAAGCCCCGTTCCCCACCCACTCCTACATTTCCAGAATTTGATGGCCCAGAACAGCCAACCCACGCCCCCTTTCCTTCATTTTCTTTGAACTGATTATTTTTTTAGATTATTTATTTTATGTGCATTGACGTTTTGGCTGCATGTATGTCTGTGTGAGGCCGTGGGGCTGGAGTTACAGCGTGTGGGTGCTGGGAATTGAACTCAGGACCTCTGGGAGAGTGGCCAGTGCTCTTAACCACTGAGCCATCTCTCCAGCCCTGCACTGAGTCTTTAAAACTAGCCAATCTTGAAAGACTGTGAGGCCTGACCCCAGGCAATGGAGAAAAGCCACAATCACCGTTTTTTTGTTTTGTTTGGTTTTGGTTTTGGTTTTGTTGAGACAAGGTCTTACTGTGTAGCCCTGGCTGGACTAAAAGTCACTATGTATGGACTAGGCTTGCCTCAAGTGCTGGGATCGAGTATAGAAACATTTCAATTTCATATGAACCCAAGAACTTGTCAGTTCTTGGGATAATTCCCTGTGCCACTGGAGTCTTTTCAGAAACTTCTTGCCGGTGCCTCTATTTTGAAATGTCTTACTTATGTTTTCCTCTAGAACTTTCAACAGATCTGTCTTTAAAGTTATTGATCCATCTTGATTTTTTGTTTTATTTTGTGATTGGATCTAAAATAGCCCAGGCTGGCTTCAAATTCCTGACTCTCTCACTCCGGCCTCCTGAATGTGAGGATTAAGGTATGAACCACCACAGCCAGCTGACTTATATTTTTGTGCAGAGTGAGAGATATGGATCTAGTTTAATTTTTCTCCACGTGCAAATGAAATTTTCTCAGGACCATTTGTTGTAAAGATCTGTACCAACTTTTTTCCTTTAGGCCACCAATCAGCTCCCAAACCATGACACAGAGACTTATTATTAGTTATGAATGCTTGGCCTAGCTTAGGCTTGTTTCTGGCTAGCTTTTAAATTAAGTTTGTCTTTATCCACCTTTTGCCTTGGGAGTTTTTATTTTTCTTTCTTCTCTCTCTCTCTCTCTCTCTCTCTCTCTCTCTCTCTCTCTCTCTCTCTCTCTCTCTCTCGTTCCTCCTCTTTATTTATTCTCTCTGCATGCCAGCCCCACCTGCCTATCCCTCTCCTGCCTAGCTATTGGACATTCCGCTTTTTATTAGACCAATCAGGTGCCTTAGGCGGGCAACGTGAAACAGCAACACATCTTTACATAGTTAAACAAAGACAGCATAAACAAAAGTAACACACCTTCCCATAGTTAAGGTAATATTCTGCAGCATAAACAAATGTAACATATCTCTGCCTTACTAAAATAACATTCTACAACAAAGGTCTTTTATTCAGTGTTTGTCTTGGACATCTTTGCCAAAAATCAGAAGGCTGTAGCTATATGAGCTTATTTCTGAGTCCTCTTTTCCATTTCATTGTTCTGATTTTATTTATTTATTTATTTATTTATTGTCACTATGGCTTTGTAGTGTAGTTTGAGGCCAGGTATTATGGTGCCTTCAGTGTTACTCTTGCAGCCGAAGATTGCTCCAAATGGTCAGGATCTTTTGTACTTTCATATAAATTTTAGGATTTTTTTCTCTTTCTGAGAAGAGTGACATTGAAATTTTCATGAGGACTGTGTTGAATCTGTAGACTGGTTTCATTGATATGGCCATTTTTATAATACCAATTCCATCCATTTCTGAGTACCGGCAGGCTTCCCATCCATCTTCAATTCAGTTTTTCAGTGTTTTGCTTTGGGTCATTTTGTATAACTATTAGAACTGACTATGTAGTAGATGATCTTGAACTCCTGACCTTCTTGCCTTTACCTCCCAAGTCTAGGAGTACCCTACCACACCTGGCCTATTTTATTTTTTTGGCAGGGTCTCCCCAGGCTCTCCCCATGTAGCCCTGGCTGGTTGGAATTCTCTATATGGATTAGGATGGCCTTAAACTTGTGACAGTCCTTTTTAAAAATATGTTTTATTCATTATTTGTATGTATGTGTACATGGTTTCAGGAATTGGTTCTCTCCATCCACTTTGTTGAGGCAGGGTCTCTCTTGCTTCTGCTACCCTGCATATTCTAGGTGAGCTGGCCTATAAGCTTGTGGATAATACTCCTGTCTCCACTTCCGGTCTCAATGTAAGCTCTGTATCTGGCTTTTTTTTTTTTTTTTAAGATTTATTTATTTATTTATTATATAAACAGTGTTCTGCCTGCATGTGTCCTTGCAGGCCAGAAGAGGGCACCAGATCTCATTACAGGTGGTTATGAGCCACCAAGTGGTTGCTGGGAATTGAACTCAGGACCTCGAGAAGAATAGCCAGTGCTTTTAACCACTGAGCCATCTCTCCAGCCTGCATCTGGCTTTTCACACAGTGTCTTAGTTACTTTTCTACTGCAGTGACAAAGCACCATGACCGAGGCAACTTAAACGGAGAAAAGCATTTCGTTGGGCTTTGCTTACAGTTTCAGAGAGTTCGTCCATGATCATCATGATGGGGAACATGGCAGGCAGGCGGGATGCTGGAGCAGTAGCTGAGAGTTTACATCTGGCCTTCATGTTGCAGGCAGAGAGGCAGCAAGACCAGGGCTGGTGGCATGGGCTTTTGAAACCTCAAAGCCTACCCCCAGCGACACACTTTCTCCAACAAGTTCACACCTCCTAATCCTTCCTAAAACATCCCACCAACTGGGAGCTAAATAGACGAACCTATGGGGCCTTTCTCATTCAAACCACCACACATGGATTCCGGGGGATCAAACTCAGCTCACCAGGCTTAAATGGCTGCTTTACCAGCTGAATCCTCTTGGCATGCCTCATGAGTTTTACTGCCTGTGCCTCGTGAGTTCTGAGAGGACAGCTATGCACTATTGGTGTCTTAAATGTGTCCCGGAAGAGATCTTTCGTCTCCTGGATTGGACCCATTCCCAGGTATTTTAGTCTCTTTGAGGTCACGTGACTGCTGTTTCTTCCTAATTTCTTACTTAGCAAGTTGATTGCTGGTCTCTTGTACGGCTGGTCATTGGGACACTGTATGATTTTTCCCGTGTTACTTTTGTGCACTCTAGCTGTGCTGAAAATGGGTAAGAGAAGGTCTAAGAGATTGGGATGAATGTATTCTAAGCGGTGACCAAACCAAGTCCTGGGTGTGCTGTCGGCAAATGCCTGTCATTACCACAAGTCAGAAATTTTACATGTTCTGAGAAAAGCTGCTCTCGACAAAGTAGGCACAGGGTTTTCGTGTTTTATTGTTTACATATTGAAAAGCGCTTCTTTCTCTCCTTCATTGAATTTTGGCTTTTCACAGTGTGCAATTTTGCCGCATTTATGATCATTATGTACTTTGTTTCAAAAGAATGCATTTTGTCGTAAAAAGCCCTTCGCACGACTAGAGGAAGGGATCGATTCTCTACGAATATTCCAGCGCAACCTGTGGGTTTTTTTTTCCCCTTGCTCTGAGAATATTTAAAACAATCTGCAGAAACTCCTATGTACAGCAATTAGAAGGGAAAACTGGAGCCAATTGAATTCTCTTAATCAAGAAATAATTAATTTGTGCATGACAATGTTGGAGTCCTACATACAAAAGACTGGACGATTTATCCTCCCCCTTCTCCTTTTCACGAAGTTACAATTTCGATCTCGCTTTGTTTGTGAGATAATAAGGAAGACTTGTGCAAAGCGAGACAAGATGAACAGAGAGGCTCTCTCATGAATAGGAGAAATGAATGTTTTTTTAATTTAAAGGAAACTGTATTTAAAACACAATTTTTGGAAAATATAATGAAGTCAAATATAAATATTTTTTTTTTTTTTTTTTTTTTTTTTTTTTGGTTTTTCGAGACAGGGTTTCTCTGTGTAGCTTTGCGCCTTTTCCTGGAACTCACTTGGTAGCCCAGGCTGGCCTCGAACTCACAGAGATCCGCCTGGCTCTGCCTCCCGAGTGCTGGGATTAAAGGCGTGCGCCACCACCGCCCGGCGTCAAATATAAATATTGTGAACAGATGTTTCTTAAGAAGCTGCCGTGGTGAATAACCACCATCTGGAGCCATTCACGGAGAGAACAAGGTAAGCGCGCACCTGTTCCTTTCTTGAAAACGATGTAATCTTTGTCCCAAATTATAAACAAGTACGGCAGTTTCCATGAAAATGTAATATCCAATTTGCCAAGCCATTTAGAAAACTAGTGATGAGAATTTAGATGGCTTAGAAAAGTGTATGTTTTATATAAGGTTTTTTTTTTTTTTTTTTTTCCCTGAGACAGGGTTTCTCTGCAGTTTTGGTGCCTCCCAAGTGCTGGGATTAAAGGCGTGGGCCACCGCTGCCCGACTGTATGAGGTTTTTAAAAAAGACTTTATTTTTATTTTTTGATTATGTGTGTGTGGTTTGTCCATGTTATTGCATTGCCTGTGGAGGCCAGGAGAGGGCATCGGACAGCCTGGAGCTGGAGTTACAGATTTTGTGAGCCCCTTGAAGAAGGAACTGGGAACCGAACTGTGGTCCTCTGGTGGAGCAGTAAGTGCTGAAAAGTGAAAGGCTTTGTCTGACTCAGACTTCACTGTTGCCCTGAATTTTCTCTTCTAAAGAAACAATTCTTGCTGAGTGTGGTGGCTTGTGCTTTTTAGCATCACGGAGGCAGAGGCAGGCAGATCTCTGTGAGTTCCAGGCCAACCAGGGCTATACAGTGAGACTGTGTCTAAAATAAAATAAAAATAAAACTGTTCAAAGTGGATACATGATCTATATTTATAATTTTAAAAGTATTTCATGTTTTAACTATGTGTCTGTGTGCATGTCTTTATGTGGGTGTGTACATATGAATTTAGGTACCTGGAGGCTGGAGGCATCAGATGCCCTGGAGCTGAGTTAGAGGCAGCTGTGAGCCACATGACCTGTGTCTTAGGGTTTCTGTTGCTGCAGTGAAACACCATGATCGAAAAGCAAGTTGTGGAGGAAAGGCTTCCACTTCCATATCACTGTTCATCACTGAAGGAAGTCGGGACAGGAACTCAAGCAGGGCAGGCACCTGAAGGTAGGGGCTGATGATATAAAGGTCATGGAGGGGTGCTGCTTACTGGCTTGCTCCACATGGCTTGTTCATCCTGCTTTCTCTTCCTCCCTCCCTTCCTCCCTCCCTCCCTCCCTTCCTTTCTTTTTTAATGTGCATTGGTGTTTTGCCTGCATGTATGTCTGTATGAGGATGCCAGATCCCCTGGAACAGGAGTTACAGGCAGTTGTAAGCTGCTATGTGGGTGCTAGGAATTGAACCCCAGTCCTTTGGAAGAGCAGCCAGAGCTCTTAACCACCGAGTCATTGCTCCAGCCTCTCAAACTGCTTTCTTATGGAACCCAGGACCACCAGCCCAGGGAATATCACCACCCTCAATGGGTTGGGCCCTCCCCCGTCAATCACTAATTAAGAAAATACCCTACAGGCCAATCTTATGCAGGCATTTTTTTTTTAATTGTGATTCCCTCTTCTCAGATGGCTTTAGCTTGTGTCAAGTTGACATAAATTTTTCCAGCACAACATGAATGCTGGGAATAGAACTTGGGTCCTCTGGACGAGCAGCAAGTGTTCTTTGTGACTCAGCCACCTCTCCTACCTACGATCTATATTTTTTTAAAGTGTGCACAGACCTGAACAGACCCTACAATTGCCTCCACACTACCCCTTGCCGCATTTTAGACATTCTACAAGAAGTTACAATTGAATCTGAGCCTCGTGTAAGGACGGGGTAGATTGCACTGTGGCTACCATTGGAGCCTTTCTTTATCCAAGCCTTTTGGGGTTCCCATTAAGAGCTGGATGCTGTTGCCCTTCTTTGCCTCTGAGATGAATCTGGGATTTGCTTTGGCCAAGCATCTGAGAGCAAAGCAGTGTGGGTGTGGTCCCAGCACTGCTCGCAGTCCCAGCTACTTGTGAAAGCAAAGCACAAGTTTGAATTAGCAAGTTCAAGCCTAGCCCTGGAGATACAGTGAGACCCAGTCTCAGAAAACACACCAACAAGTAAACAAATAACACTACCAAGCCCCTCCCAAACAAACAAAATTATCCCAACCTAGATCTGGGGTGGGGTGTGTGGTTTTGTTTTTGAGTCAAGATCTCATGTAGCTGACCTTGAACTTGCCATGCAGCTAAGAATGACCTTCTGACCCTCCTGTCCCCGCCCCCCCAAGTACTGAGATTTCAGAGTGTGCTGCCATGCCTGGCTTTTTTTTTTTCTCCCCTATGAAAAAGGATCTCCTTCTATAGCAGTGGCTAGCCTGAACCTCACTGTGTAGACCAGGCTGGCCTGGATGTTGTGGAACCTGGTGTTTCTGCCTTCCCAGAGCTGGTATTACAGAGGGGAGTCACCATATCCTGGCAGAAAGGTCAGGGTTTTGCAGAGATACATTTCTTAAAATACAGCCGTGTCTTGTAAAGGAAGAGAAAGGATGCAGATGTACTTTCTGTTGGTATCTCGCTCTCACTCTTTTGGGTGGAACGCCCTGTGTCGTCAGGGTGTTGCGGGCGATCACGCAATCTCTGCTGTAAAAAGCCGGACACGGACCCCCCCCCCCCCCCACTCTCTTTTCTGTTTCCTCTCTGCTGTCTGCTCTGCCCCTCTTCCCTCCCTCCTCCGGGCCTGGCTTCTCCCTCCTGTCCCCTCTTCTTTCTAATAAAGCCCACTCTAACTCTGGTAACCATGGCTCCTGACTCTTCCGCCAACCAATCAGCGCCGTTTATCCTCTCGCTTCCTATACAATCATTTAAAACCATTATTTAAACAAGCTCCTATGAAGCAGCAAACCTGGGAATGGACGCACAGGCTTAACTCTAAAGCCTGATTTCTGCTGTCCTGTCTGTTAGAGGGCCAGCTGCTGACGGGAATGGCGGGCTGGGGATACAGCTCAGGGGAGAGTGCACCTCTGTGCTGTCAGGCCTTGTTCAGCAGGGCAGAAGTGAAGGGAGGCCGGAGGAAAGGTGCTTGTCACCTGAGCCTCGTGACCTCATCTCTAACCAAAGTGAACCTCCACATGTGCGCCGTGGCACTTGAACGCCTGCACTCAGACACTCCACAGTAAAAGCAATAAACAGATGAAAATTCAAACAAACAGAAGAAGTGAGATGGGCGAGGCAGAGAGGCGGGCGGGCGGGCGGCTGTGAATTCTAAGGTTACACGTTAAAAATTTGAATTATAAACGTCGAGCTGTTCTCATTACATGTGATCTCTTTTGAGAGGATCCTGGCAAATGTAGTCTAAATTTGAGTTTAATGCACTTAAAATAAAATTTATGCCGTTTATCAAAGAGAAATGTGGGCTGATTGTTAGTGGGGCTTTTGTATCGGGATAAATGAGTCAGAGCCTTCTAGCTTTTCTTAGGTGGTAAAAGACGATTCTTGGAAACCTTTTTAACTCTTTCTAGTCACATGAAGACTGTTCAAAAAGCTACAATTCCTGGACCAGGAAGGTGGCTCAGCGGAGAAATGCCTTTACCCACCAAATCTGAGGACCTGAGTTTGATCCCCAGAACCTCAAACTTACCCTCTGGCTTTCACACATGAGTTGTGGCATTTCCTCGCCCTCTCCCAAATAAACAAATGTAAGAAAATAAAAATGTAGAAGGCCGCAGTGGGAAAGCTGTGCTAATAGAGAAGCTGGAAGGCCTGGAGCTCAAACTAATAGCGTTCTCCAATGACATTAGCATTTATATCATCATGCACACTTTAGGACATTGTCAGGACCCAAAGAGAGCTGGGACAAGGCTCACTGAGTACCTGTGGGCCCCTGCCAACACTTCTAACCAACCCCGGACTCCCTCACCCCCAAACCTCTCCAGCCCAGGGACTGGGCTCAGCTTCCCTTCCCCCAAGCTTCTCTTTCCTCTGTAATCCCACCATTCCGGCGGCTCTGCACCCTCTTGGCCTCTTGGTCCACAGATCCTCTTTTGGTCTGTTCCCCCCCTCCCCCCACCTTTCTCTTCCTGTCTTGCTCTCTCTCTACCTCTCTCTCCCCCCTCATGGGCCGGTGCAGCCTGGACTCTTCCAGACGCCTCTGGCTGAATTCTCCCTCACATCTACAACCAAACCCTTCTCCTCAACTGTCCCTTTAAATCCTGTCTCCATTTTCATTTCGACATCAGCCTACAGTTTCTGCATGTTAGGCCAGAAGCATGCTACCGGAAATTCTAGCCACCCTGTGGCCTCGATCGTAACAGACCATGGACAGCACTGTTCCAGTGTCCTGCAATGGCAGTCTGGTTGCATCTTCACAACATTCCTAGCCCTGGTCACTCTCTAACCCCTAAATAGTGGAGGTGACTGAAGTCCAGAAAGGTTAAGTAACCTGCCCGTAGTCACACAGCTTGGGAGAGCTAGAATACAAGCCATGCTTTCTGACTGGAGGCCAGTCAATGTAGCCATCTCAATATACTACCCCTTGTCAGATTAGGAATTTACATGTTCCTGATTTGCATGTTCCTGCCCGGGTAGAATGTGCAAATAATGACATCTTGGTTTATGATACAGCATCTAACCATGTAACTGCCCTCGAATTCACGATCTCCCTGAGACAATCTCTCAAGGGTTAATAGTACCAATTCAGTTAGTAATATCAATCATGTAATAACAGCAATGATTATGCAATAATGAAAAGCTAAAGTTGATGCCATATTTAATTTTTTTTAAATGTCCCAGAGAAAATATTTTTCTTCCTAGAATTGAGATGTTTGTTTGTTTGTGACAGGGTCTTAATTTTTGGCTGTGGCTGCCCTGGAATCCATAGAGATCTGCCTGCCTCCACTTTTTGAGTGCTGCGATTAAGGTTGTACATTACCACACCCAGCCAGATATGGAGTTTTAGTTATACACACAAAAAATCTGATGGACTGGTGCATATCTATAATCCTACCACTTGAGAGGTGGAGACCGGAGGACCAAGAGTCCGGGAGCTCAAGATCTTCCTCAGTTTGAGTTTAAAACCAGCCTGAGCTGGGAGCCTTTAATCCTAGCACTCCGGAGGCAGAGGCAGGCGGATATCTGTGTGTTCAAGGACAGCTTTGTCTCCATGGCAAGTTCCAGAACAGCCAGCACTATATAGAGAGACACTCTGGTCTCTCTCCATGCCTTCCCCAAAAGACTAGCCTAGTACCCTGCTCCTCCCAAAAGGACTGGCCTAGCACCCTGAACCCAAAAAAAAGACTAGCCTAGGCAACAAGAAATTTTATCTAAATCAAGGAAACAACAGCACTTATCTCCCTTCAGGAAATGGAAGAGTCGGTTCTCTTTGCTCTTGTGAGCTGTGGGCTATCTATATCTCTCTCTCCACCCCATACCGGGAATGGAAACTGAGGCCCTTGCACATGCTCAGTAAATGTCTAAGGAAAAACTGAATCCTTAGCTCTTGTGTTGTTTTTGAGACATGATCTTACTATGTGGTCCGTGTTGGCTTGGATCTTACCCGCCCCTACTCCCTCAGACCCCAGACCCCACACACAATGCTGGTATCACAGGAGTGAATGAATCTGCAGGCCTGGTTTAACAGTATCAGTTTGATTTCCAAAGGCTTCTTTGAAAGTAATCTAAATTCTATTTGTGTAGATAAGCTGGGCTTATCTCCCAGCTGCCTATTGTTGTGATGTCACAGAAGGTAGATGAGGGTCTCATGAAAGTTAGGCAGGGATTTACTCAGGGTAAGATGAACTGGCCAAGCTTCAAATGAGAGGCAAGTTTTGAAACAGCAACCATCATTCCGCTAAAGCAGAGAATTGGCGTGTCTAGAATTCAATTCACTGTGTTCAATACCCATGTTACTCTCTATCTGGCTTTTCCTCTACTGCCATCACCAAGGTCCAGGGCTGGCTATAGTCCAGGCTCTAGTGAGATCTGTGAATCTCACTGTTTTCCTGCCTCTACCTAAAAATGCTCCATTAAGCTCCTGTTGGGTGTAGGATCAGAGCTGCAAGCCAGGACCTAAACCCAGCTCTCAGTAGGGAGGCCACTAAATGCATGAAATTACCAGGAGTTTTCTTAATTTCTGCACCTATTTCACTGTTGACAAATAATCACTGAGGGGACCAGCAGCTGTTTGTGACCTGTTGGTACTATGGTCCACATACCCTAGGCCTGAATGTAGGATACTTTAGAATAAGATTAAAGCCAGGCTTGGTGGCTCAAAACTTTAATCTCAGCATTCAGGAAGCAGAGGCAGGTAAATTTCTGTGAGTTTGAGGCCAGCCTACTGTAAATAGTGAGTTCTAGGACAGCCAGAGGTATATAATAAGACCCCCATCTCAAACAAACAAATAAAAGATTAAAGCCTGGCTGGGTGGCTTCCATTTGTAAATTCTAGTGCTGGAGAGACCAAGGAAGGATTGCCGTGAGTCTGAGTCCATACTGTGCTATATATTGAGTTCCAAAGCAGCCAGAGCTGCAACACAAGACTTAATAAAAACACGAACACAGATACACACTCACCAAGTTTTCATTTAAGAAATAAGAAAAGCCCAAGAGCTGACTTGGTCTTTGAGGGGCCACTGCTGTGTCCTTGAACTTGTGGGTGCCTAGCTTAAATCTCCAGACCCCTTCAGCAAACACTCCAACTCCTCTGTTAAAATATCTTCCTCCAAATAATGGTGCTCCTAAGGCTGCTCTCCCTTTCACTTCCTGGGACGGAAGGATGGAAGGAGAGGAGGGAATGTGGGGGAGACTAAAAAGGCCTTTAAAAGCCTGGAGAGGTGGTGCAAGCCTGTAATCTGTGCAGTTTGGAGGCTGCCGCAGAGGTTGTGAGTTCAAGGCTAGCCTGGCGATAAGTAAACAAACAGGCCAACAAAGAAAACCAAGAGCCTTATAAAACACAACCCTTCTACACCCTACACCGGAGGATGTTGACGGGCCTTTCTAAAGAAGCTACTCTGGAAAGCCTGTGACCAAGCGTCTGGATTGTCCTGATCTTGGCAGACATGTCCCCAGACCTCCCCTCGCCCCCAGCTGCCGGGGACCTTGATGAGCCCCAGTAGCTGCTCTGAGAATCAAACCATCGACTGGCACATTTTTGGGGGCACAGCAGCTATGCCAGGGAGGCTGGGCTTCTGTCATCCGGGCAGGGATCCTGTGCTCCTTGTGCTTTGGGGGAGTCTGAAACAAGTCACCTTGGAAAAGGAGAGGGAAGGCTCAGATGGACAGCCACTATCTAAGAGATTAAACAACGAAACCCCAAGAAGGGGTGGCTGGGTATGGAAGCTCATGCCTTTAACCTCAGCACTTGAGAAGCTGAAGCAGGAGGATGGCCATCAGTTTGAAGCCAGCCTGGGATACACAGTGAGTTTCAGACTTTTATGAACTAGAAAAATAAGACCCTATCTGACACAAAAAAGGTGGAGGGGGGGGATGGGGACGTAGCTTGGTTGGTTGGAAGAGTGCTTATCTAACTTGCAGGAAGTCCTGGGTTTGATCTCCAGCACACATGAACCCGACCCTGGAGAACGCCTTGATCACTTGGGAGGTAGACCCAGAAAGATCAGGAGTTCAAGGTCATCCTTGATTATGCAGCAAATTTGAGGTCAGCCTAGGCTAGGTGAGACCCTATCTCTCAACCAAACAAATGAGTATGTGCAGTGTGTGTGTGTGTGTGTGTGTGTGTGTGTGTGTGTATGTGTGCACATGAACACAGATGTCTTCTAAGGCCAGAGGCTTCAGATTCCCAGGAGCTGAAGTTGCAGGAGTTGGAGGCACCCAGTGTGGGTGTGAGGGCCCTAACTCAGGTTCTCTGAAAGATTGGTACCTGCTGTCAACCGAAGAAGAGTTGTCTCAATAGGTAGCCCTGGCTAGCCTCAGACTCAGAGATCTGTCTGCCTCTGCCTCCCAAATGCTAGGATTGTGCTGCCACTCCCAGCCTTAAAACCTACTTTTTATTTTTGTTTGTTTGTTTATTTATTTATGAGACAAAGTCTCTGTGTAGCCCTGGCTGTCCTGGTGTTCACTTTGGAGACCAGGCTGTCCTGGAACTCACAGAGAACTGCCTGCTTCTGCCTCCCAAGTGTTGGGAAAGTCCATTTTTAAAAGTCAGAATTTCCAGTCGGGCGGTGGTGGCGCACGCCTTTAATCCCAGCACTCGGGAGGCAGAGCCAGGCGGATCTCTGAGTTCGAGGCCAGCCTGGGCTACCAAGTGAGTCCCAGGAAAGGCGCAAAGCTACACAGAGAAACCCTGTCTCGAAAAACCAAAAAAAAAAAAAGAAAAAGTCAGAATTTCCTAACAAAGTATTTACTAGATATTTTTTAAAGTATAGTTAACTTGGAATTTTCATAATAGTAACGAGCTTGGGTTTTTTATTTGTTTGTTTTTAAATGAATCTTTAGTGAAGTCATGTGGAAAACATTCTTCATATCTCCTCTGCTAGGAGATTTTCTATTACATTTTCCCTCACCCTACGGGTGCTTATCCATGGCGAACATGCTACTTTAGGTGGCCCTGAGATCTTTCAGGAAAGGTGCTGGTCACCTCTCCCGGGTGGTCTGAGCATAGGCTGCCGAAGCCAGCTTTTCGGAACATTCCAGGCCTGGCTGGAATCATTTCTGCCCCTCCTCAGAGCAGGCCTGCGGGAACGGACTCTATTTCCTTCCGATATGGAGCTGGGGTTTGGCTGCACAGGCTCATGGACCCAGGCACACTGGTCGCAGCGTCAAAGGAGTGTTTCAAATGTTCTTGAATGATGTCCAGTTGGTTTGTGTCCATCCTGGGTTCTGCCTCCCCAGGCTCCCTGTCCCTGCCTCCCAGCGTGTCAGCCGATGGGTCAGAGAGGGGAGCAGGCCTGTTACTGTGAAGTCACTGGCCTGCATGGCTGGATGACATTGTCTGGCTCCTTGCAGATGCTGGTAAAGACCTTCTGGGGCTGAAGATATATTGATGTGGCCAAGAAATACAATTTATGAAGACCTTCAAGAACATAATACTTTTTTTGCAGACAGGCTCCCAGAGGATCTTATTAAAAACACAGGCTGCTTAAAAGCAAAGAAACCCAATGGCTGTAAAAATCTGTGGGGGAAAAACTTAGCTTTTATTTCCAAACATTTATTTAGGATGGGATTTTTTTTTCCCTAAAGAAACATCATTCAAATATAATTTTTCTGGTGCTTTAAAAGACTGTTTCTGCAAGGCAGTGGTGGTACACACCTTTAATCTCAGCACTTAGTAGGCAGAGACAGATGAATCTCTGTGAGTTTGAGGCCAGCCCGGTCCTGGACAGCCAGGGCTACACAGAGAAACCCTGTCTCAAAAAATAAAACCAAAAAACACTGTTTACATTTATTGATTGATCATGTGAGTGTGGTATATGTATGTGGTGTATGTTGTGGGTGTGTAGATCAGTAGACAATGGATAACATGTGAGAGTCTTCCCTCTCTATTACCTGGGTCCTGGGGATGGAACTCTGGTACTCAGGCTTGGTTACAAGTGCTTTTATCTCCGGAGTCATCTCACTGGCTCCCAGATTATTTTATATGACTTGCCTAGGCTTTGAGAGTACAAAGCAGGATGATGAGAAGGTGCCAGGATGACTGGAACCAGGATGTGCTTGAGGAGGACTGGTCTCTCATGTTCCTCTCCACCACCTCCTGAAGATGCCTCCACTGGATCCCAGTTGAAGTTTTGCAAAGCAATGCCACTGACCAACACAAAATTCCCCAACAAGCTGACTGCCCAGAGCCATCAGGCACGACCCAGCTGGGTCATTCATTTTCCTTCCTGTCCCCTCAGCAAGAAGAGGCACTAAAGTCACAGGGTCAGGAGACTCATCATGAAGAACCATTCTGGATGTGTATGGTACCACACACCTGTATTCTCAATGAAAGCAGGAGGATCACTGTGAGTTCAAAGCCAGAGTGAGCTGTGCAACAAGATTCTGTCTCCAAAAGCAAAAAAGAAAGAAAGAAATCATAGCCAGAAAGTGAAAGGCAGAAAGGGAGAATGGAAACTAAACACTGTAACTAGTGCTCGCTATAATTACTGCTGTTGGGGGTGGTCGGGGCTAAAACAAGATCTAGCCATGTAGTCTGCTTGGCTTTGAACTTGTGATCCTGCTCTGGAGTAATCCTTTCATAGACTGTAAAGACTTGTCACTAGAATTGGTTTAATAAAATACTGCTTGGCCAGTAGCCAGGCAGGAAGGATAGGTGGGGCAAGCAGACTAAGGATGATAGGAAGGAGAAGGGCAGAGTCGGGAGTCTCCAGCCAAATGTAGAGGAAGAATGTCGTACTGAGAAGAGGTACCAAGCCACGTGGCTAAACATGGATAAGAATTATGGGTTAATTTAAGTGAAAGAACTAGCTAGTAATAAGCCTGAGCTACCGGCCAAGCATTCATAATTAAGATAAGCCTCTGTGTGGTAATTTGGAAAGCAGCTGCTGGCTGGGTATTTGGGAGTTGCTAGGGGGACAGAAACTTCTACTTACATGGTCCCCCTACCTCTGCTTCTCATGCCAGGTCTAAACATTAATCTATTCACACAAGCGGAGTCCCATGATTAAAATTCCTTTAAAGGCCTTACTGTTATCAATGCTGCTACATTGGCAATCACATTTCAACATGGCTCTGGCCTGGGAAACCGCATCCACACCACTGAAGAGGCTCCAGTGACGTATTTCTCAGCTTTTGACGTGTAAAAGCGATTCCTCTCCCTTGAAAAGGTGACACCCCATCACTTTGAACACACGAGCTGTGGAAGGCAGTCTGCTGAAGTGATTTCACTGTCTAACCTGAGGAAGCAGAGGGGAAGCAAAAGGGGGTGTGTTTGGGGGAAGGACACAGTTTCTATGAGGTTACAGTGTCACAGTCCACACAGATACATTCTATAGACAGTGGCTTCTGGAACATTCTATAGACAGGCTTATGGGTTTTAAAAAAAAGTCTATAGCAAGGGCAGAGGGCAGAGCAGAGGTGGCAGCAGGGAACCATCCAGGTCTGGGACTGAGGCCTCTGTCCTGAGCACAGCCTTTCAGATTGGGACCAGATCTGTCTGTGAGCCCTGGAGTCACACCTTCTTCCCACCCTAAAAGTGCTAGCCTGCACTTAGCAGGAAGAGGGAGGGGCTGAGGAGGACAGAAGCTGTGTGAGTCAAGGTTGCTTCCTCTCTTCCGGCCTCCTTTTTATTCTCTGTGAAATGGAACAATAGCAATTATCTGAGGACTGGCTTCAGGGGTGGGAATGAGGAGATTAAACACAGGACACTTGAAGGGCATCAGGGTCATGTCATGAAGGAAGTGAGAGGCAGAAACTGTGAAGATCAAATGAACAAAGCAATACAGCATGGTGTGGTCTCCCATATCTGTAATTCCAGGAGACTTGTGAGCTCAGGGTCAGCCTGGACGCGATGGTTAGTTTTTGTCAATGTGACACACATTAGAGTCACCTAAAAAGAAGGGACATCAGATGAGCCTCCTGTGGTGGTCTGAGTGAGAATGTCCTTGCTGGAGTTATGTCACTGGAGGTGGGCTTTGAGGTCTCAAAAAGCCCATGGCACCCTGCCATCCCCAGTGGGTTCTCTCTGCCTCCTACTTTCCTAGAAGATGTAAATTCTCAAGCAGGGGCATGGTGGTGCATGCCTTTAATCCCAGCACTTAGGAGGCAGAGGCAGGCGGATCTCTGTGAGTTAGAGGGCAGCCGGGTCTACACAGTGAGTTCTAGGTCAGCCAGGGCTATGTAGAAAGACCCTTTCTCAACAAGCAAACAAATAAACACACAAATAAACAAACAAACATATTCAAACTCTCAGCTGCTGCTCCAGCACCATGCCTGGCCACCTGCCGCCATGCTTCCTGACATGATGGTCATGGACTCTAATCTTCTGGAGCCCTGAGCCTCAAATTAAATGCTTTCTACATCGCTGTCCTGTTGTGGTGAAAAGACACCACTACCAAGGCAGCTCTTATAAGAAAAAGCATTTAACTGGGGCTGGCTTACAGTTTCAGAGTTTAGTCCATTGTCCTCACGGTGGGAGCACGGCAGCACACATGCTGGCCCGGTGTCTGAGAGCTACATCCTGATCTGCAAGCCAAGAAAGAGACACTGGCCTTGGCATGGGCTTTTGAAGCCTCAAAGCCCACCCCCAGTGACACACTTCTTCCCGTGGGGCCACACCTCCTAATCCTTCTAATCCTTTCAAATAGTGCCAGGTCCTGGTGACTAAACATTTGAATATATAGACCTATGGGGACCATTCCTATTTAAAACACCACAGTTGCCTTAGTCATGGTGTTTTATTATAGCAAAAGAAAAAACTAAGGTCATAACAGTAGGAGGGCTGTCCCTGCCCCCCACCAGCTGCAGCACTCGAGAAAGTGGCCCCTGTGCCATGCCTGGGCAACACAGTAGAGCTGGCCCTGAAGGTGTGGGTGTGGGGGAACTGACCCCGCCCCTTGCTCATCCCGCAAAGGATGAACTAGCCAGGGCAATGTTGGAGAGCTCACCCTGGTGGTGAAGACAGGGGACAGCTGGTGGGCTGGCCAACCCTGCAACTACCCAGGCCCAGAACCAGAGTTATATGTTGGTCCACCCCAATATCCACCTCATCTATGATCTGCTGGAGAACAGGGAGTCGGGGGTGGGGGTGTAAGATGAATTGGTAAACGGTCTTATTAACAATAAACCTGGAGTGAAAACTGAGAGATCAGAGAGCAAGACAGCCACATCATACCTCTAGGAAATCCTCAGTCAAAGAGAGAGCTGCTTCCTGCATACTCATGCCTATATGCCTTTCTGTGCCCTGCCATCTTACTTCCTCTCTCCACCCAGAGACATCACATCCTCTTTCCGCCCAGCTCTATCACTTCCTGTCTGTCTGTCCAGACCTCCAAACCTCTATGATTAACTAGTACTGGGATTAAAGGAGTGTGCCACTACCCTTGGCTTTATTCCCACCTTGAACTCACAGAAATCCGGGTGAATCTCTGCCTCCCTAATGCTCAGATTAAAAGCATGTGCTACCACTGCCTGACCTCTATGTTTACTATAGTGGCTGGCTTTCTCCTCTGATCCCCAGACAAGGTTTATTGGGGTGCACAAATAAAATATCACCACAGAGGGTTCTTGTGCACCCAGGGCTACAGGATCTCCACGACATAGGGCAGCAACCGGATGTCCAGGAAGAGTCCCAGTGAGGGCCCAGCATTGATGGTGTAGCAGAGACCGGGGCTTCAAACCAAACCAGTGATTCTTTGCCATGAACGTCTGCATGTAAAGATGTATGGACAAAGGAGTTTACTGTGTGACTCACTGGGTCACACTGCAGCTTCCATGACGAGGTCTTCCCTTCCTTCCTTTCTTTTTTTCTCTTAAATTTTATTTTGTTTTCAGTTTTTTGTGGGGGTGGGGGTGGGGGTTGGTGGTTTCAGGTCAGAGGGCAGATGTGAGGGGCCGGAGATGGATGGGATTGGGATGAATGATGTGAAAGACACAAAGAATAAATAAAAAGAAAGTTTTTTTTAAAAAAAAAGCAAGAAAAGTAACTAAGACACATCCATCAGATTGGTCAGTGGGCATGTCTTTGGTGACTTCTTTTGACTAGTGATTGATGTGGGAGGGTCCAGCCCGCTGTAGG
Source organism: Peromyscus californicus insignis (assembly GCF_007827085.1). Classification (NCBI taxonomy): domain Eukaryota; kingdom Metazoa; phylum Chordata; class Mammalia; order Rodentia; family Cricetidae; genus Peromyscus; species Peromyscus californicus. Next base: position 68,730,620 of record NW_026294424.1, read on the forward strand.
CAGTGCCACCCCTGGGCAGGTGGGCCTGAGATGTGTAAGAACGCAAGCTGAGAAAGCCACGGGAAATAGCCAGGAAGCAGCGTCCCTCCGTGGTTCCTGTCTATGTCCACTTGAGATACTTCCCCAACTTCCTTCCGTGTTGGGCTGTGATTGGGATGTGTGCTCCGAAGGCACCTTCTTTTCCCTCATTGCTTTTGGTCACGGTGTTCATCACAGCAACAGAAAGCCAACTAGAGCCCTAGGCTGTAGCAAGACATGGTTTCTGAAACAAGAACTGGGCATACGGCAGGAGGAGGGTGGAGTTTAGGATGAGCTTTGGCTACTTGAGACTCATCTCAAAACAAAACAGCCGAAGGAGGGAGAGGAAAGTCCCACAGAAACGAAGAGAGTGGAAATTTGAAAACCAGATATAAGGGCTGGTGAGACGGCTCAGGGGTACCAAGTTTGAGCCTGGAGAAAACTGACTCACCTGCAAGCTGCCCTTTGACCTCTGCACATGTGCTATGGCAGGAATGACACATGCGTGCATGTGCACACACACACACACACATATGCACACACACTAAATACAGAAGTGTAAAAATATAATTAGGTTGGGCATAGTAGTACATGCCTTTGATCCCAGAACTCAGGAGGCAGAGGCAGGCAGATCTCTGTGAGTTCAAAGCCAGCCTGGTCTACAGAGTGAGTTTGAGGCCAGCCAGAAATGCACAGTGAGATTCTGTCTCAAAAAAAAAAAAAATTAAAGAAAATGCGAGCTTAAAGTATGACTTATTTTTGCTGGAAATTCATTCTCAGCTCCTCTCCACTGGGATCTTGGCTGATGTGCATTTGCTGGGGTTGACTGGATTATTTAATTGCTGTTTTCTGTCTCTAACTGCTGTGATTATGACTCAAGTAGTGGATACATCTCGGGTGCCATATAAATAATAATTATTCTAATTACGGTCCAACCTGTATGATATAAGCTGACAATATCACCGATGGCATTTGTGTACGTGCACCCTGTAGGGTGGTGGAGAAGAAATGTCCCATTGTGAAGGTTCAAAGGAATCTCCCCTCCATGCTCACAGTAATTTTAGAATTATAACACCCAAAAGCACAATGCCACACTGATCACTGTAAGTTTGCTGAGAGCAATGTCTTCATAATTGCCTGTGATCTAAGTGTGCTGTATTTAGATAAGGTAAGCATTTCATTTCATTTAACGGCTTTCTTTTAGTGCTATGAAAAATAAATGTATGGTCTTTTTTTTTTTTTCAGATTTCCTGTAGAAGTATGAAAGTACTTGGTAGTTTTAAGTGTGATTGAGGCAAGGTACACAAGCAAGTACCTGGTGTTTAGCAGTATTAAATATCACCATTGACAGTCACTTATATCTAAGTAAACATTTGATGGACATGATGCTCTCCAAGCAATTTGTTGTTGTTGTTTTTGTTTTTTGAAGTCAGGGCTTCTCTATGTAGCCCTGGCTGTCCTGGAACTCCCTCTGTAGACCAGGCTGGCCTTGAACTCAGAGATCCACCTGCCTCTGCCTCCCAAGTGCTGGGATTAAAGGCATATGCCGCCACCACCTGGCATCTCCAAACAATTTTTAACTTAAATTTAATTTTATGTTTTGAGGCAGGCCTCATATAGCCCAAGCTAGCCTCCAACTTGATAAGTGGTCAAGTTCAAGACATATTGGCACTCCTCGCCTTGAACTCCTCATCTCACGCTTTAGGTTGACAGGCATGTGCACTTTCTAAATAACCCCACAAGAGCCACACAGCATCTTGTAGACCCTTACGAACCCAGCAAGCATTATTACCTGAAGCATGTAGGAGGATCACACTGGACACTGAGTGTTGAGAGAATGGTTGGAGCCCATTCATAGAGCACGAAGATGAACACAGGCAGGGGGCTGACAGGTTGCCAAAAGACAGAATTCCAACAGTTTAGCCTAAAGGTATTTATTCCTGTTTGCTTTCTTCTTTTAAATGAGGGTTTTGTCTCACATATCCAAGATGGCCGTAAATTCCCTACGTGGCAGAGGATGACCTTCAACTCGCAACTCTTTGCTTTCACCTCCCAAGTGTTGGGATTAAAAGCCTGTACCATGCTGGGCGGTGGTGGCGCACGCCTTTAATCCCAGCACTCGGGAGGCAGAGCCAGGCGGATCTCTGTGAGTTCGAGGCCAGCCTGGTCTCCAAAGCGAGTTCCAGGAAAGGCGCAAAGCTACACAGAGAAACCCTGCCTTGAAAACAACCCCCCCCCCCAAAAAAAAAGCCTGTACCATATCCCAGACTTTAAAGATGTTAATTGGCTCTTAGATTTTTAAAAATCATGTGTGTATGTAGTAGCCAAGGGTGACCTTGAATATCTGACCCTCCTGCCTCTACTTCCTGGGTTAGAGCGGTCCGCTACCACCTGTTACTGACTTTACTTTTAATGCTAGGATCAGAGAACATATTATTTCACAAAACAAAGTTTTCCAAGGAGTCAAGCTGGCTCTGTAGACAGAGAAAGGCGAAGGGGATGCAGAAATGACATAAAAAGTAGAACTGTCACTTCAAAGTCACTCTCCTGAAGACACAGACTGCAAGAGAGGCAACAGAGGGTGACTGATAGGCTAAAGTATCAGTCCTCAACCTTCCTAGTGCTGCGACCCTTTAATACAGTTCCTCATATTGTGGTGACCCCAACCATACGATTACCTTCATTACCACTTCATAACTGTAATTGTACCACTGTTGTGAATCATAATGTGCTTTCCAAAGGTCTTAGGTGACCCCTGTGAAAGGGTCAGCTGACTTCAAAGGGGTTACATCCCACAAGTTGAGAACTGCTGGGTTAAAGTCACATTACCTTTTTTTTATCACCAGTAAAATAGAAAGTGTATCATTATCAGTACGGATTGCACTTGCCCATTTGGAAAATTTGGCTGTTAGTCCGGATTTCTTAGAAGGTTGAAATTTAGTTTCAGTTTGGTGTTGGAACCTTAGCTCAAACGATGATGACGATAATGATGGATGAGGATGGACCAAGATTATGATGATCATGTTGGGGACTGAACTCAGGATCTGCCCATGCTGGGCAAGTACCATACCAGTAAGTTCCAAACCCAGCCCTTGTATTTTTTTATTTTTTATTTATTTATTTTTATTTTAAGGTAGAGTTTCTCTGTATAGCCCAGGCTGACCTTAAACTTGACATCCTCCTGCCTCCATTCTCACAGTGCCAGGGTTCAGGTATCTGCCATCTTTGACCCTCCATTTTGATATTTATGTCCTAGGGTACGGGGCCTCTTTGGAAACAGTCACCTCCTGGAGTTTTTAGTGAAAGAAGCAAGGCGATCCCAGCACAACAGTAGAGCCCCGACTGAGCACTTGCTGTGTTCGAGGCCCTGCCTGCTGTGTTCACTCAGGGGATGTTAGCTCCCTGCAGAGGATGAACCCACGGTCAGGTGAGTTAAGCTGGGGGTCAAGCAGGAAGCGGCAGGTAGATTCTGGCCTCCCCTGCCTGACCCAGAGCCAACACTCATGGCAGCCCCCTTGTTCCTTGCTGGTTTAGAGATGGCACAAATTGCACAAACAAAAGCCACAGAGAGGGATAAGAAAACTGCTATGGTGGTATTCCAGCCAGGAGGCGGGGGGACCCTGCGGAGTGGCATGGAGCTGAATTGTGAAGACTTGGTTTAAAAAAACAAATTGTGCAGTAAGGAAGAGGAGCTTCCTGGAGGCCTTGGCCTGTCTGTCCCTGGATTCCTGCCAGGCCTGAGGTAAACCCCTGCTCTGGGCTCCTTCCTGGGCTCCAGTCAGCCTCAGCTGCAGCCCCTAGTAAACGCCACACCGCTGCCTTCCTATGGGTGTCTTTGTCTGTTAGATACAAACCTCTTTTTTTTTTTTCCCCACGGTGGTGCATACTTGGGATCCCAGCATTCCTGAGGCTAGAGCAGGAGACCAGTCTGGCCCCTAGTGAGACTCCGTTTAAAACAACAGGAAGAAAAAACAAACCAACCAACAAACTATAAAGACAACAACAACACAAACAAGAACAGCAGACTGGAACTGTAGTGGCCTAAGTGAGGCCCTAGGTTCAGTCTCCAACACGAACAGACAGCCCTACCCAAAGGAAAATAACAATACGCTTAATCCAGGTGCAGTGGTCATACATGAAATTTCAGCACTCAAGGGGCAGAGACAGGTGGATTGCCATAATTCAAGGCCAGTTTTGGCTACAGGGTGAGATTCTATTTCAGACAAACAAATAAACAAATATGTATTAGGTGTTTTTTTTTTTTTTTTTTTTTTTTTTTTGAGACTGGGTCTTTCTGTGTGGTCTACGTTGGCTTGGAACTTGACATATAGACCAGTCTGGTCTTAACGTTAGAAGATTCTTTCTCCTTTTTTTTTTTTTTTAATTGATGCGCCATATTTATTCTGTGTTAGTCTCCGTATTAAGATGCATTTGGGGTTTTCTTTTCTCTCTCTCTCTCTCATAGATTACATCGTCCAGCACAGTTTCCCCTCCCTCCACTAGAAGATCGTCTTGTCTCTGCCTCCTGATCAGGAGCTTCATCAGGCAGAGTCATCGTGTCCATCTGATTTCCCTTCTTGGAGGACAGAGACCAGCCTGGATGGCTTCATACCCCGAGCACCCAGAAGCCCCTCTACTTCGTCATACGACTTTACACAAAGGAACCATTTTCCTGAAGTCAGATGATTTATACAAGAAAATGATTACATTCAGTTTAAAATACCAGCCACCCTGCCAAAAATGCCCGTTTCTATAGTGCTAAGGTATGCGGCCCTTGTGGCTTATGATTTGAAACACACTTTTGTGGCTAACTCAGGAGAATTCCTGGAGCCAGAAGAAATCTCTTAAAGGCATACACTGGGGAGGGAGTACTCTCAGCTGGGTGAGACCCAAAGTAGCATTTGAAGAGAAGACCATGATGAATCCCGATCTTTTCTCATCCAATATTCCTCCAGGCTTGATTTCACTCACACCGAGGGGACACCAGGCCTGTTAGCCTGGCAGGAAGCCTTCAACCTGGCTTTCAGGGGCTGCAGTTCGAATGCGCAGACCGCAGAGGGAGGTGAACTTGCACAGGAGAGGCTTTGGATATATAAGAAAACTACAAAATGGCCTGTGTGTGATGGTGATCGTGTTCTCAAAAACCTCAGCCCCAGAGTGGTACCGCACACCTTTAATCCCAGCACTCGGGAGGCAGAGGCAGGTGGATCTCTGTGAGTTCAAGGTCAACCTGGTCTACAGAGTGAGTTCCAGGACAGCCAGGGCTACATAGTGAGACCTTGTCTTAAAAAAAAAAAAGAAATTTTTTTTTTTTTTTTTTTTTTTTGGTTTTTCGAGACAGGGTTTCTCTGTGTAGCTTTGCTCCTTTCCTGAAACTCACTTTGTAGCCCAGGCTGGCCTCGAACTCACAGAGATCCAACTGCCTCTGCCTGCACCATTTCTATTTGATGATTCTTAAGAATTTGTTTCCTGGGGCTGGAGAGATGGCTCAGTGGTTAAAAGCCCTTGTTGCTCTCGCAGAGGTCTGGGTTCTGTTCCCAGCATCCAACTTGGCTGCTTGAAACCTTCTGGAACTCCAGTTCCAGGGAATCGGACACTCTCTTCTGGCTTCCAGGCACACACGTATCCATGTGTCAAAATACTCACACACATAAAATAAAAATAGATAAATATTTCTTAAGAATTCATTTTTCAGGCGGATCTCTGTGAGTTCAAGGCCAGCCTGGGCTACAGAGTGAGTTCCAGGACAGGCTCCAAAGCTACACAGAGAAACCCTACCTCGAAAAACCAAAAAAAAAAAAAGAATTCATTTTTCTCCAGGTGGGCATGGTCACATAAGCCTAAGGTCCCCAGCACTCTGGAGACAGAAGTGGTAGGATTATGAATTGTGACTGCACTACACAGGGAGACCCCCCCATCCCCTAAAAAAATGGGAAGGCTTGAGAATTGTTGTGGTAAGTGGCCCTTCCCCCTCTCCTAGGCCCAGGAAATAAATTTCAGGGAGGTGGAGAAAAAGAAAAGGATGCAGACAGAATGCCTAGAGCTCTGGCATCCTAAGATCAGATCGGCTCCCTGGAAAGGGTAGAGTCCAGCCAGGGAAGCTTCTGTCTTTGCAGGATTCTGCGGTCCCTTCCCCGCTCTCCTACCCTCTTAGCTCTGGAGTTAACAAGGAGCCCTGACTAGCACACTCACAACAGCCTGATGCTTCTGCTCTTTCCTCTTGGCCGGAAAATGGAAAATTCTCATCTCTTCCTCTTCAATCACAGAGCTTTGTCCTGGAGAAGAATGTTTTCAGGGTGGTGGTGTAGGGAAAAAGGAATGCAAAACACCAAACGGGACACAGAAGAGAAGAATAAAATACAGTGATAGAAAGGGCTTAGGATGTAGCTAGTTTGGTAGAGGGCTTGTCTAGCAAGCCCTGTGTTCTGTCCCCAGTGCTACACGTGTGGTCCAGACCTGTTACCCAGCACTTAGGAGGCAGAGACAGGAGAATCAGGAGTTCAAAGTCGAGTGGGTGCCAGGACAGCCCCAGCTACATGAGATCCTTTTGTTGTTGTTGTTGGGTTTTTTGTTTTGTTTGCTTTTTGGTTTTTTGAGATGGGGTTTCTCTGTGTAGCCCTGGTCATACTGGAACTCGTTCGGTAGACCAGGCTGGCCTTGAACTCAGAGATCCGCCTGCCTCTGCCTCCCAAGTGCTGGGATTAAAGTCTTGCACCACCACTATCCAGCTTGTGAGATCCTATCTTAAAAAATAAGAAAAAAAAAGCCAACTGTGTTGACAACTACCTTTAAACCAGTTACTTGGGAGGCTGATGCAGCACCTGGAAGGTAGAGGCAGGAGGATTTCTGTGAATTTGAGGCCTCCCTGGTTTACACAGTGAGTCCCAGGCCATCTGGGCCTACAAAGTGAAGGGGAAATAGGATGCCACTGTTTTGGACAAAGCTTTTAGACAGACTAGGAAAAGCAATCGAAATAGAGTCACTCACATTGAAGTTCTCAGTCATCAAAGAGAAACTAGACCGGCTGCCTATGTGGCTTTCGGAGATTCATGATAAGACAGGGGTTCCCAAACAGGCGATTTGAATAAAGCCCCCGCTTTGATCTGCACACAAAAGAAGCAACCTGAAATAACATGGTGGCAGCTAATCAGGTATGTTCCCATTGTTCTCTTCTTGTCCTATCTTAGCAGGAAAGTGGCTTTGAACCGACGGACTTTCTCTTTACTTTCTGCTTTCTCCAAGTCTGACTGTCTATGACATCAACTCCCTGCCATAACGATCAGAATGCTCACACTCTTTTCAGACCTGAGGCTTGCCTGACTGAACAGTGGAAAGGCAGGCTAATGAAGACCATGGAACTAATTCAGTGTGAGGTTCCGTTTGACAAGTGTTTTCTGAGGTTCTGAGGCAACAGCAGGAGACTGAGAAAGGGATGGCCGAATTCCAGACTGCAGACACAGGTCTCCAAGGCAGGCAGAGAGAGGGGGCCAGGGACTGTATATGGTAGCCTTGATAGCCTGTGACAGTAGTTCTAGATTAACCTGATTTTATGATCACAGGGTGGGCCACTGCACGGTGTGGGGGCGCAGGAGTACGGGATCTGAATTTTAGCAGGGTTTCCCACGGTGTGGTTGAGTGACTGGCCCACAGGAGACTGGCACTAAGCAAAGCAACTGTGAGACTGTGGCCATGGCCTGGACAAGGGATAAGAGGACTTGGACCAGGGCTCTGGAGCCTCGAAGGCAGGGAAAGAACATGATGTCAAGATCCAGGAAGTGAGTCAGAATGGGTATGGAGGGGACCACAGCAAGGCAAGATCCTGGTGGGAGGAAGATGAGCCTGGCAGGGGGCCTTGGAATATGACAGCAATAACTTATACACACACACACACACACACACACACACACACACACACACACACACTCGACAAGGAATGAATGAGATTAGCCGGCTTCTTTGACCCACTAAGAGCCTCCATTCTCCTTCCAGAAAGAGTCCTCACTGTTCAGGCCAATCAGTGACCCACCTGTCCCATTTGCCTGTATAGCAATGGTTGACACCCCCTCAACCCCCAGGCTCTTACTGTGCAGTCTGGGCTTGCCTTGCATTCTTCTGAGTGTTGGGATCACAGGCAGGTGCTCCACAGCCTCCTCCCTTCCTTCCCTTCTTTCTTTCCTGGTTTCAGGTAGCCCAGCCTGGCCCCAAATTCTCAGAAATCCTCCTGTCTCAGCCTCCTGATTGCTGTGATCACAGGTGTATGTTACCGCAGCTGGATAATGGATAATGCTTCCTTCCTTCCTTCCTTCCTTCCTTCCTTCCTTCCTTCCTTCCTTCCTTCCTCCCTCCCTCCCTCCCTCCCTCCCTCCCTCCCTCTCTCCCTCCCTCCCTCCCTCCCTCTCTCCCTCCCTTCCTTCCTTCCTTCTTTCCTTCCCTCCCCCTTTCTTTCTTTCTTCTTTCTTTTTGTTGTTGTTGTTTTTTGAGACAGGATCTCTCTATGTAATAGCTTTGTCTGTCCTGGAACTCGATTTGTAGACCAGGCTGGCCTGAAACTCACTCAGAGAAATCTGCCTGCCTCTACCTCCTGAGGGCTGGGATTAAAGGTGTGCGCCACCACATAGTAGTATCTTAACAACTAGATTTTAAACTTCTGGGAACTAACTTTGCATTTTTTGTTATCAATATGTTTCTGGTCAGTTTAGCACACAGCTTTGGGCATAGTAAAGCTTTAAGATATCTGTTGAGTTTAGTGGCATTTACACAGGAAGAAGCATTTCATTGGGAGGAGGTTCAGGACACAACCCAGCGTAGGGGAGAAAAGGCATATTTCTGAATTCCCTGATGATGTTCCGATTGTACCCACAGAAGTCATTTCCAATGGTAAAAAGCGTGTCAGTGCCCGGGGGAGACCCCACTGCAGAAGGGAGAAAGACCATGCTGGAAGAGGAAGAATTCTAGTCCCCGTCACTGGGTAGGGTTAGCAGCTGCAGTAACCATCTGTGTCCTTATGTGGTGATGTGCACTGGGCTGTAGACGAATTTCTACCCTGGCCTTCCTATGCAGAAGTGAGGTGCACTGGATAAACGAGCATGGTGGGCAGTGCTGTGGGAGCGGAGAGGCAGGGGGACCACTGCAATGCAGTAAAAACAAAAGTGAGCGGAAGGGCATGAAAGACCCCACATGTTGTTGTCTAGAATCATCCGCAATTTAGAACTTAGACATTTACAAAGCATCAGTATGACCAAGACATTTGTTTTCCACCCAGCCTTTGACTGATACATAAACCCAGGCCATGTTCACCCCTTGGAAAAGGGTATGTGACTGTACATGGGACCTAAAAAGAAGCTGACACTCAGGAGCTTTGGAGTGAAATTTGTAATGCTTGGGGAAGGTCTGGTGTTTTATTTTATTTTATTTATGTAGGTCCTGGGGAGTCATCTCAGGGTTTGCTGAAGAAATGCTTTATATCCAAGCCATTGCACTGCCCCATGCATTTTAACCAGTCATCCTGGTGTTGCTTTGCTCCAAGACTGAGCAGCCATCAGAGAAAGTCTTTCTCTATCCTCCAGGCGGGGCGGGGCAGGGCAGGGCACTCTGGGTTCTCCAATTCTACTTTCTCTGGTTTTATTGGTGGCTTTAGGAGAAGCAAACAGCACTCAGGCCGATAAGATAACCAGCCAGTGGGAGCCTGAAGCTAAGAATTGTCTTTCATTTGGAACCTCAGCTGATGCCGAGGACAAGATTTGAGCACACAAAACAGGGGGTTCAAGGTTTGGTGGACAGGCCCGTTAGCCTCTGCGCTATCTTACCTTCCAACTACCACCCCCACTTCCAGGAATCTTTAACAGAGTTATTTCAGACGTTCAATACATTTCATACATGCAATAATCTGTTGTCTGTATCTCAAGGAGAGTGAGAATAAATCTTCAATATACTTTATGCATTTTTTTTTTTTACCAGTGAACACCCCCGTTGCACAGCCATTTAGGGGAAGATGGGTTAGTGTGAGGTAAGGGTAAGGCTTGCAGTCATCACAGTCTTGGCTAAAGTTGACCCGAATGAAAACTAGGCATTGGGAGGCGGGAGGGTGGCTCGTGCCTGTAATCCTAGCACTTGGAGGACCAGGACATGAGAATCACGCAGGAATCCTGGCTAACCTAGGCTACAGTGTGAGGCTCTGTCTCAAACAAAGAAAAGTAAAAATCAATAAAAACAGCATCAGCCCTCAACTGTCAACTTTGCACATAGGAGTCTTTCAACACGGACTGGTGTCTGCAGCAATACGACCACCTAACAAGACACAAATTTTGGGCTGGGGATGTAGCTCAGTGGGTAGAGTGCTTGTGTGGTATTGTGAAGCCCTGCATTCGATGGCCAGTACTGTATCCACTAATGCAGTTAGTTAGATAAGTTGCTTTGGTTCAGTTGACCTTCATGCTTCCAAGAGAGCAAAATGCCTAACTCATGATAATATTAATATCAGTTTTTCACAGAGCCATCACAGGAAAGAATTTGATACGATATAATTGCCCCTAATGATGTTTGAAATTTTGTTCTGTTCTTTAAAAATGGTTATTTTGGTCAGGTTCTATGTCGTCTTGCCTGGCCTGGAACTCTCTATGTAGACCAAGCTGGCCTCAAACCCACAGAGATGGGTCTGCCTTTGCCTCCTCAGGGCTGGGATTAAAGGCGTGTGCCGTCGACCGTGGGTGTGATGCTCACAAGCTACTACACTAACAGCTTCTGGAAGTCTGAGGATGGCCTGTGGGAGTCTGCTCTTTCCTTCTGTCACGTGGGTTCCAGGGACTGAACTCAAGTCGTCCCACTGGACGGCCAAGGACCTTTCCTGCCTGGGCTGTCTCATCCAAGCCCCTGCAGGAGGCTTTGTATGGCTTCTGCTCCCCAGCTCAAGATTCTGAGACTTTGTTCCCTCCTTAGGAGACTCGCTCTGGCCTTTCTGCCCTGGCAAAGATGGCACCATAGGTAGCTTTTCCCAGGTAGGCTGAGTGAAGCTCCCCGATTCCGTGTCTCTGTGACCGTGAATCTTTTCACAGCCAAGGCAGGCGGGCGGCAGAGCCTAGCAGAGGGAGGGCTGGAAACACACGCATCACCCTCCCTTCCTCCCCCATCACTTAAATCTCAAACTTCGTGCTCGGAGGACGAATCCAAACACAGTCTCACCTTCCGGTGCAACCTCAGACTTGCTGAGGGCTAGGCGCAACTGCACCGTCTTCCCTGAGTGGCAGGAGAGGTTTCGGCCAGGGCGAGGCTGTGACCCGATTTCTCGGGAGGATTTGGGAATGGGCTTGGTTTCTGGCCACGGTGTGTGGATTTAGATCCTCAGCTGGCCTCTCGCGCCCTCTAGTGGTTGAAAAATCACCACCTCATAGAACTTGTCACTCAACGAGTTGATTTTTTTTTTCTCTCCTTTTTCTCCGTGGATGAATTGCCCTAACCTTACAGCTATCTGCCGTGTAGTGAACTCAGTTCATAGTTACAGTTACAAAGCAATGAACCAAATACACACAATAGGAGGCTTCGACACATCTTGTGGGATCTTTGGAAGGTCTTCGGTATCTTATTTCATGGCACAAACCCAACAGGCTGTAAATACTTAATGGAGAGCTGCAAAGATGCTCTAATCCAAGGCGGTTCCCCTCTCGTCGTCAGCCTGTGAAACATAAGCTCGCGGAGCTGAACAACCACACGAGCGGCTCTTATCTTCCCGAGATAGCTCCACTCCCAAGATGACCGTAAAGCCTCACATGTGGGGTGGTCACCAGTTTAAACATCTCTGTTTTCCCTCAGATTCCACGATAGCCCTCCAATCCTTGGGAGAACAAATTGTCTCTTGAACAATGACAGCCCTGCCTTAAAACAATGGGTTCAACTCGTGGCAGCAGAGTTCGTTGGGGACACCGCAAAGCTTTTCAGGATCGGGGCTACATCACTGTTTCCACACCGCCCCAAGCACATATACTTCTTATTTAATCTACGTGCCATGAATGACCTTAAAAGAGGGGCAAATGTAGCTCTGTGTGTGTGTGTGTGTGTGTGTGTGTGTGTGTGTGTGTGTGAGTGTGTGTACGCGCCCGCGCCTGCGCGCACATGCCCTCATTCAAACACCCCACCACTGAGTTTGTCTACACCTCAAATGCGGAGTCTAGCTGGGGACTGCTCAGAGCTCTGCATATCACCAGATGGAAGAATCCCCTTCAAGGAAGATTTTGTAACTCACGGAGCTGGCTCGCGTTGCTCACGAGCACCTGGCGAGCACAGAGCCCTGTTCGCACCTGCTGTTTAATCAGGGCCTAGTTTGTTTTCTGTCTGTCTCCCCTGGCCAAAGCTCAGCCCCGAATAGCAGCTCATTCTTTGTCCACGACAACAACAGCGTAGAGCCTAGCACAGTTCTGGGCATGGGAGGTGTTAAATAAACATTTGTCAACGTCGTCGGCAGTCCCTTGGGGTAAATGCTGCTGGGGACAGGCCAAAGGCAAGGGCGAGGCCCATTCTTATCCTGAGTGACACCATTACTCAGAAAAGCAGGTGCTTAAAGGCTCAGAGGTAGCCATTCCGAAGGCCCAGATATGTACCCACGGGGCTAGTGCGCATTCCTCGCCACGGTGCACTTTGTGAGCGAGCACGAGCCATCTCCTGACCCCATGGCTCCACGTGTTTCTCTGCGTTTGCTCTGCATTCCCAGGCCTGGCGGCAGATGACCTAAGGTCCGCGAATAGTTTGTGGTAGGGTTGGCTGGGGAGGAGTGCTTTCTTACCTCACAAGGTGGAACAAATTTCACCTCTGAAATACTTGAGAGTCAAATCGCACTGTGGGAGGGGCTCAGAGCAGAGTTCCAGGCCAGCCCAAAGGGCATAGCTACACCTTTTCCCAAAAAAGTCAACCAATCAAGCAACCAAAGCAGGAAAAAAAAATCCAAATAAAAGGGTTTTTAAAAAATGATTATTTTTATTTTTTATCTTCACTGGTATTTTGCCTGCATGTATGTCTGTGTGAGGGTGTCAGATCCTCTGGAACTGGGGTGACAGACAGTTGTGAGCAGCCATGTGGGTGCTGGGAACTGAACCTTTGGAAGCCTAGCCTTTGGAAGGACAGCCAGTGTTCTTAACTGATGAGTGTCTTTCCAGGCCCCCAGACCCTCTTGTTTAAAGTGAATGCTTTGAGGTTCTAGAGCAGAAGGAGCTGTCAGAAAGGCCCGCCACTGTGCAGATGAAGCAGAATGACGATTATGGACGTGAAGCAGGACAGGGTCTGGCTCAGTGGCTGAGGCCTTAGCACGCAGGAGGCCTGAGTTAGGGCCCAGCACTGCATAAACAACGGACAAACTGTACTTTGATCCTGGTGCACACCAGCAGTCCCAATGTCTCTACTCAGGAGGCTGAAGAGGGTTGCTTGAGCTAAGGAACCAACCAACCAACACTCTCCCGCAATCTACGTAAGGGAGGAGAGAGACCAGGCATGGCATGCGTATTTTGTTATCTCTACTGCTTTTCTTTTGTGCTGCCTACTTTCCAAAGATAAAGGTGCAGGCACAGTAGTGTACGCCTGTGATCTTAGACCTTGGGAGGCCTCTGAGGCAGGAGAATCAGAAGTTAGAGGTCAGCTGGGCCTACATATGGAGCCCCTCCTCCCGGGGGGGGGGGGGGAGGAAGAAAGGAAAAAGAAAAACCAAACCAACAAGCAACTCTCCCCACTTAAAAACAAAACAAAAAACCAAACAGAAGCAATAACAGAGAAAAACAAACAAACAACAAAAAACAGAGAGGCAGCAAGTATGAGCTCAATGCTGCAAAATTCCACAGAAACCTTTACTGAGCCCAGGCACAGAGCAGAGCCTAGCCCAGGCAGGCTGAGTAGAGACACCAGGCAGTTTGTGGGTTTCAGCTTTTAGCTTTTCCATTTCCAGTTATTCCAATTTGCTTGTTTTTTAAAAAAAATTATTAATTTTTATTTTATGTGCACTGGTGTCTTGCCTGCATGTATGTCTGTGTGAGGGCGTCAGATCTTGGCGTTATAGACGGTTGTGAGCTGCCCTGTGGGTGTTGAGATTTGAACCCCGGGTGCTCTGGAAGAGCAGTGGGTGCTCCTAACTGCTGAGCCGTCTCTCCAGCCCCCTCCCCCACCCTGCTTGTTTTTTGAGTGACTACGTGTGGTTGTATCTGGAGCTACAGTAATTTTTTTCATCAGTTAGGATCAAGTGTGGCTTTAACAGAAAACTCCAGAATAAGTGTCTTAACAAGACGATAAGATGTCATTTGTGTCTGTCATGTTTTAGGTCTGGGTGGGGCTTGGGGCTTTGAGAGCCAGGAACCTTTCTAATTTATTGTACCACGGCCACAGAGGATGGTTCCCATTCTCAAGGAGGCCTCACAGGCCATGCTTTGGAAAGTTTCAGTCACATGGCTGCTCCTTCTTCTTTCTTCTTCTCCTCCTTCTTCTTTCTTCTCCTTCTCCTTCTCCTTCTCCTTCTCCTTCTCCTTCTCCTTCTCCTTCTCCTTCTTCTTCTTCTTCTTCTTCTTCTTCTTCTTCTTCTTCTTCTTCTTCTTCTCCTTCTTCTTCTTTAAACCAACAAAAAGACCTGACCTGAGAAAAGTGTGTCCTTTACTTTGAAGGACACTAACCCAATTTCACCTCCCACTAATGTCCACATCTGATTGGCTGGGCTTTTCTTCAAGATCGAATCTCACTGGAAAAGGGACTGTAATAGGAAGAACATATAAACACGCGAATCTTCAGAAACCATTACTGGGAAGAGAATGGTCACCAGAGAAAAATATGCAACTTTTGCCCCAGGACTCAGGCATCATTCTTCTAAGCCAGAAGTGAGCCTCGCCTGTCTCCCCAGGGGATGGGTGTGACAGACAGAAAGCTAGAACTCAGTAACGTTAGGACAAAGATCTGGTTAAACCCTGCTGTAGGTCAATAGGTGATTTGAAATCACACGAACAGGGATGTCCATGTAAGAGTAGGTGTGAAGGAGACACCATCTCATTTTCCCAGTCATGTAGTAACTAAAGCTTCATATTTTGTAGACTGTCCAGTCACTCACAGCTAAGTCTGGCTAGGACTTACACTGACTCTAGGTAGGAAGTGCAGACTTCAGTCATATTCAAATGACTCCCATGGTCTGGGTCCTGAATGTTCAGGAGATAAAGATTACTGATCCTTCCTCAATGTCTTCTTGGAAAAAGTAGAGTTTTTCTGGGATTGTCCAAAATTCTACCCTAAGATTTTCTTGTCATGTTATTCCTTCTCCTAAGCTTTCTTAATCTATTCTGTTTAAAAGTGACCTCATCATTTTCCTTCCCAAATTTGCTCCTGGCTGAGCCCTCCCCATCTGAGTAAAAGGCACGGTGTGACCTAAGCTAGGGTCGTCACTCCTTTCAAAGCTCACACCCACCCAGTTAAGGCTTTGACTTCTCTTCAGAGGCTTCTGACTGCCAGGGGCATTTCCTCTTTGCTGGCCTGAGGCAGCCTCCCTGAGCTCAGCTGAGGCCAACATTCCTTTTTATCTATCTATCTATCTATCTATCTATCTATCTATCTATCTATCTATCTATCATCTATCCATCTGTCTATCATCTATCTATCATCCACCTATCCATCTATCTAATCTATCTAGCATCTATCTATCTATCTATCTATCTATCTATCTATCTATCTATCTATCATCTATCTATCTATCTATCTATCATCTATCTATCTATCTATCTATCTATCTATCTATCTATCTATCTACCTACCTACCTACCTACCTACCTACCTACCTACCTATGGTCTACTGTAGCCCAAGCTGGCCTCAAACTTGCTTGCAGCAGAGGCTTGCCTCAAGCCGGTGATCTACCTTAGTCTACAGAGTGCTGGACTGCAGGTGTACACCCCCGTGTCCAGCCTTCTAAGATCTGGCCTCCTTGTTCATTCCCAGATGGACGGTTGTGATTTCCAGCCATTCCACGCCTCTTCTGCTGAGCCCTCTTGAGATTCCTCTATGTGTGTGGATTGCTATTCCTTCTTGACTAGGTCCCTTTCCACGGAGAAGCCCTGCCCCATCATCCATTTGGCGTTCAGCTGCTGAGCATGGGGTTTGGGACTGTACCTCTAGCGGGGCCTCTACTGTTCCGTTCCATTAACCCTAGAAAGGCAGGGCTAGAACTTTCCTACTTGGCGCAGAGCTGGGGCCGTCTTCTGGCTTGGGAGGACTCCACTGTACGGAGTTAAAGCACATACATTTGAATTTACTTCTTTTGGATTTTTTTTTTTCTTTCTCCCCATCCATCCCGTGGGTTGTGCAGCGCTATCCCATTCAATGGGTGAGCAAAGATTCAGCTCACTGGTTCTTCACTTCCCAGGTTTTGTCTACCCAAAACTCAAACAAACAGACGCAAACGACAGAACACCTCACAGGACTCTTGCTACACTCCTGGGGCTTGCCGGGGACAAGGCTCTCTCTTCAGAGGCGGCTGACCTAAGCGGAGCCAGCCCTCCTCCCAGGCCGCCGCCGCAGCTGTGTGCTGGAAAGCTGGATGGCGGAGGCCCCTAATAAAGAGCAGACCTCCCAATCGCCTTCCCTCCCCCACCTCTCGCATGGCTTTTCAAATTAAAAGTTAACTGAAAACCGAAGGCCTGGGGAGAAGGAGAGGGCAGTAGGACTAGAGGACCCCTAGAAGGAGTCTGGGGGGTTATCCTGGAGAAGAAGAGGGGGATTGGAAGGCCAGATTCCCCGCGGTCCTGTCCAGCCATAGCTGTTCAGAGAGCAGAGGGGTGTCAGGCCCGCTTCCGCTGGGCTGTGCCGCAAGACCTGCTCTTGTCCTCAATTAGGGTCATTCATCTGCCCTTGTATTAGGAGCCCTAGAGAGAGTGCCCGGGGCCACGGACCCAGGGAACTGCTTTCCGCTGCTCCCTGGCGATCCGGGGAGGCCCTGCACAGTTGGAGCATGCCAGCCACCACGGCTGAGGAGGTGGGCGACAAGTCTTGGAGAGAGGGTAGCTAGTTACACCAGCCCTTTGGATTCTTCAGAATCCTTTTCTTCTTCTTTTAAGAGCGGACTACCCCTCGCCTGGGGTTGCTCCAGGGTTGGGGTGGAGCCCTGCTCCGTCTCCCCGCAGGGACTCCGACATCTGGCTGCCGCGTCTTCAGCCTGCTCCAGGCTCGCCAACCCTGGGAGGAACCTCCTCTCCATGCAGTCAGGAGTTAAAGGGGCAGTCAAAGGCGTTTTCCTCTGCTATAGACCAAATGCCCCTTTCTTTTCCAACAAGAAACCAGACCTTGCATCTTGCCCTGCGGGTCAACT
The DNA here is from genome assembly GCF_007827085.1 of Peromyscus californicus insignis. NCBI lineage: Eukaryota > Metazoa > Chordata > Mammalia > Rodentia > Cricetidae > Peromyscus > Peromyscus californicus. The sequence continues at coordinate 68,747,944 of NW_026294424.1, forward strand.
TGATTTGAAAGAAATTAACAAGGTTGTCTAAATGTGAATTTTCACAGGTGACGGCTTTGATGGCTGTAACGGGTCTTCCGCAGAAAGACCTGAATTCTCCAAGGAAGGTAGTGCCGGTGTGCAAAGCAGGCGAGCCCTGGGAAAAGGCCCAAAAGGAGCCTCTGAGAGACGCGGGTGACTAAGGAAGGATGCCGGGCTGGGAGCCCGGGCGTTCTGAGTCTGGGATGCAAGGTAGATTTTGTTTTCCTGTCAGTGACCGTTTTGATGTGATTGTCCAAAGTTCACTGGCCCTCTCTGGAAAGTGAAATCATCTCTAGCAGCCAGCAGCCTTTGATATCCTTGTACCCTATTTCTGGTCGCCCGCAGGCCATGGGGTGTAAGAACAGGGTGAGAGAACTGATGACGCCCTTCCCATCCGGTTCCCCAGAGTCCCTGGCCTCGCGCGAGCTGGACCTCCCCCCGGTCTCAGCTGCTGGAAAAAACCTCACTCTTAACTCCAGAGAAAAAGACCCAAGGAGCTGACAACCACAATCTGAGCGCAAGTTGGGTTCTTGGTACAGTATCCCAAGCGGAAAGCCATACCATTAGCGTCGCCGAGTGACCTGGTCCCCTCACGACACCAGGGCCAGAAGTTCAGGAATGGGGAGAAAATCTCTTGGCTAGGCCCTATTTGGCTCCGAGACCACCCAGGACCTGGGGCGTCGAGGGAGCAATCTGAAAGGATTTTTAGAACAACTTGGCAAGGAGCTGGGCTCGCCCCCTCCCCCTGACACCCTGGGCTGAGTGACGGGCACAGACCGGACCTCTCCTACAGCCCCGCAGAGTGGAGGGCGGAAAATGCGATTCAAACCCGCCTATGAGCAGTGGGAGGGCGGGGGCAGGACCGGGTTTAAGAAACCGACCGCTGGAGCTCGCAGGCCTCCTGCCCCCGAGGTTGCTCCAGACCACTGAGTTTATTTTCCTTTCGCAGGGGAGGCAGATGCTTCGCTGGGTCCCGACTCAGCGAGATCTTCGCCCAACCATTTGCTTGCCTGCGCCACCCCCTACTGGGGCGCTATCCCGGGAGTCGGCTCTCCAGGCCTTTAAACCTTAGGGAATGTCACACATGGAAAGCTTTAGCAAATGTTTGTTAATGATCATAACAAAGGCATCATTTAAATTAGGCAGGTAATTACTACCAGAAGAGCAACTGGGTGCTCGATACCCATCCATTTCTCTGCTTTAAGCGCCTGAGGAGTTACTGCCCCAGGATACCCCAGCCGGCCCGCTTTTCGGACTCCTTTACAACGGCTCTGAAATGAACTGTGAAGTTACCATTTGTGGGCGGAGAACGCAGGGGCCCTGCTTGAGAGAGACTCTGGTGGTGGGACAGAGCTGGCAGGGTGTCGGTTGCAAAGCAGGCCCTCTCTCCTGCAGGATCTCAAGCCTCAACTTCTACTCCCGTTGGGTACCTGCTACAAAAACCTAGATCTGGACCTGACTTTCACAACAGCTGAAACCCCCGATTTGACCCCCCCATTGCCCCCGCCCCGCGTCTCTCTCCGTGTGTGTGTGTGTGTGTGTGTGTGTGTGTGTGTGTGTGTGTGTGTGTGTGCAGGACTCCTTAGCATCCTGTTCATTATCTACAAACATTACGGTATCCTGCTAGCATTCCGAACAAGGGGCTGTTCATACATTTCGCCTTCAATGATTTCCTGAAGGAACATGTGGAAGTAATAGCGAGCGGGGCAGTCACCCGAGCTGAAGATACACCAGAGGCAGGCGCGCAGAAGGGCGGAGGAGAACTGGGGCTCCCAGCCCAGCCCCAGGCATCCTCTTCCTGAGCCCCGCACCCCCACACTCCTGTTCCATCTAGGCACGGCACTCAGCATTTCGGGGAGACCTTCCCAGCGATTCACTTCAGCCCCATGTCCACTCTCCTGGTGAAGGTTGTTTGACGGTTTTGTTGCCCACCTGACCACCTCGTCCATTTTTATGTTGATGTGTGAGATGGGGGAGGATGGGGGAGATAAAGGACTGCTCTCATCTCCCCCACCAAGAGAATTAAAAATTGGAGCGCAAGTCGAAGGCCTTCCCTTCCCCCACCCTCTCTGGGAAGCCCCGCTTCTCCCAGGTCTGGTTTCTGGAGTGTCAGCGCCCCCTTTCCCTCGCCGGCAGGATCGCTCTGTCCCAGCTGTCCCTCGCTGGGTGTCTAGGGTTCCCGGGTTTGTGGTTCAACATCCCGAAAGCTTTGGGTACGTGGGATACTACCCACTCGGATAGGATGGGATTTTAGGAGGGTCAAAAGACTTCTGCCCTCGAGATGCAGCGGGCAGTCGTGTGGTAGTCACGCCTAGCCCGAGCTTTTTCGTATGAAGATAGAAGCGAGGACCAGATAACCCCGAAAACAAAGGCAGGTCCAGATAAGTGTCTCCGAGGGGACAAAGGTCGTTCTTCCGGAGAACAATCCTAAGGTAGGCTGAGCAACCGTTATTTGCACACCATCTCACACTCCAGTCTTTCAAAACCCCATCATCTTCGTATTAGACGCCCCCGTTTCCTAATCCCATTAAAGGATTAGTAACTACACGGCACTTTCCCTTAAGACCCCCAGTTCAAAACGACGCAGCCGCGTTAAGATTTCTCCCCAGGGCCATATTTCTAGCTGGGCCCGGACTACTTACAGAAGGGAAATTTTGCATTCTAGATTTATATTCGTTTTGGAAACTAGCAGCATTTTTTTTCCCCACCCATTTTCTGTTCGAGGAGAACACAAAACAATAGATGCACAGGGAAATATCCCCCCATTGGGAAGCCAACTCTTTTTGGAAATGATGGCTGTTTGTAGTTTCAAGAAACCTCTTTCCCGGCAGAACGTCAACACCTCCCCCTGCAGCCACCCCCACCCCATCTGGTTTGCTTCTCCCCGCCCCCCGGTTGTTGTTGAAGTCTGGGGGTTGGGACTGGACCCCCTGATTGCATAAGAGCAAGAAGCAAAGGAGAGATCTGGAGCCTGGGCAAGGAGTCGGAGGGAAACTTTTATTTTGAAGAGGCCAAGGGGGGGGGGGGACTTCATTTCCTGACAGATATTTACTTTGAGCAAATGATTAGTTTTAGGAGGATGGACTATAACATTGAATCAATTACAAAATGCGGGTTTTGAGCCCATTACTGTTGGAGCTTGAGGGAGAGAAACAAACAGACGAGCTGCAAGGGTGTATTGGAGGCTTGGGGCTTACTTTTCACTCGGTGGATAGGATTTTCCTTGCGAATTGACGTAGAAGAAGAAGGTAAGGGAGAGGGGAAAGTGACTTTTGTTTCTAAAGGAAGTCCCTGATCATATTTTGGGGCTGGAAGAAGCGAAATAACTTTAAATTTTGAGCAACAAGGAAGGGAAAAAAAAAAAAACCCAACACAGCTGAATTCCAGTTGTGCGTCCAGAAAGTAATTTATTCTGAATAAACTTCACTGGGATTGGGGTAACCATAGAGTTAGTCCAAGGACTGCAAATTTTTTTTTTCTCCAGACCTATTTTTAAAAGCAATGTTTTCTAACAATCCTATAGCTTCCCAAAGAATTTGCTAGGCTTACATTTTTGAGGTTTTTCTCCAGGGTGGGGGTGGCCTTCGAGCATCCTGGGATGAGCACCAAGTAACATCGGGGGTGGAAGCAGCGGTGTTTGGCCACTTGGCAGTGGGTCCTGGAAGAGGACAGGTTTTTAATGAGTATTTTCATTCGTCGCCCGCGGTTTGGCGGGACTGCGCTGTAGCGGGTGGTGTGGCGCGGAGCTGGGGTGGGGTGGGGTGGACCGCCAAGGAGAGGTGTGGGAGCGAGGGGCGCCGAGTGGGGCGCGGGAAAGGACTAGGAAAAAGGGAGGTGTGAAGGGCTCGGCTGGAGGCAGACGGACCTCGGATGCTGGCCGGGTACACACGGCGCCAGCCGAGCCCTCGTAATTACTGGACGGCGCTGCTGCAGGGGAGAGCTGCGGCCAGACTGGAGCGCGGCGGCGGCGGCGGCGGCGGCCGCAGGACCGGCGGAGGGGCTCGCGGGGCGGGCGAAGGGTGACGGCTCCCAGGGCTCCGGAGCGTTCGTTCGGGTCGAGTCACTTGGGTGCTAGACGCCACGGGGCGGGATCTGCAGTGCGCTCGGATCGCGCGCCTCTCACCCTGGCGGCGGCGGCGGCGGCGGCGGTGCGGACGAACGATCTGGAATAATGACAAACACATTTGGCCCCGAGTGAAGAAGTCGTCCTGGCCTCGCATTCCAGCAACTGGGATTTGAGGAATTTCGAACAGCACTCCAAGGGGCCCTCATTGTGCTCTGTAGTCCCCACCCCCCACTCTGCTGGCCTGCATCTGCGGTGGAGTCGTTTCTGCGGGGCTTGCGGGGGGGGGGGGGGGGGGGCTGACTGTTGCTTCGTCCTGGCCGCAGGCAGCCCAGAGGCGAGATCTCCGGCTAGGAGCTGACCTTCTTATGAAGAAGTTAGGGACAGCTGCGAAAGGGCAGACGTGGGTGCAGGTAAGCAGAAAGGCGAGAGGCCAACCACCCTCGCCTCCTGCCTGCGGGTACGGGAGCCTGGGTGCCTCTCGGCCCTGGGGTGTGATGCGTGCACCGCACTGGCCGCCTGGGCGTAACCTCTCCGGAGTCCCTTTGCTTCCAACGCCCACTGTCCTGCAAGGTTTAGGAGCGGTCTCCGAGCAGCCCTGGCTCCTTCACCGTTGGGGGAAATCGGTTTACACACGTGAGATTAACCCCCCACCCCCCTTCCCAAACTCCGGCAGTGCCGGGGAAGCGGGCGACGTCCGCTTGGCTTTGAAACCCGGTCGGTGTGGTCGGCGATTCTTTCTGTTTGGAAAGGGTGTGGGCCAGTCTACAGAGCCAGGCAGTATGGCTCGGCCCCAGGCTGCAGCAGGACCAAGCCACAGAGCCTCGCGGCCAGGTGTGCAGGAGTTTGCCAGTGACTTGGCGACCGGCCTTGGCCAGAGAGGAAGTGCTAGCCTGTTTGTCTACTATGGGTCGGTCTTGCCTCGATGTGCAGGACCCGTGCTAAGAGCTCCCAGCCCTGCTGAGACCTCAGGATGTAAGGAAAGTGCCTGGAAGAGATTGTCACTCGGTCCACCCCCGAGGGTGTGTGTGTGTGTGTGTGTGTGTGTGTGTGTGGAACTGGGGAGGGGGCGTGGGTGGCCCTTATTATGTCTGGGCTGCCCAGCGTCGGACAGAGCTACCCAGAAAAGCCCCAAGGCTGGGCGGTGTGGGAAACGGTTTTTTTGGCTTCGTGGCGGAGTTGCTCAATGTTTTGGATTGACTTGCTTCTCCTGGATGGCTTCGGATCAGACTTAGGCAGCCTTCTGGGGCGGGAGGAGGCCTCCGGTGTAAACCCGCACTATGGTCCTCCGTTGCACATCACCAGTCCTAACACCCAAAGTTGCAGGAAGAGGCGCGAGGCGGGGGGGGACGCTCCTCGGAGTGCCGTCGGCACTGGCGGTGGCTTTTACATAACCCCTCTGTGGTCTGGGTTTCCCGGACACCCAGGCTTGCCTTCTCCTCCTCCCTCTCAGCCTCTTCCTCTCCACACTCCTCTAAATCAGGACTCCTTCGACTCCCCAACAGGAGTGTGTGTGTGTGTGTGTGTGTGTGTGTGTGTGTGTGTGTGTTGTGTGGGCGCGCGCGCCTGCCTGTGCCACACCAATTTGTCGCCGTGGTCAGTCCCCGCTTCGGGACTCTTGCAAAGGTCCTGTTTTTGGATTGACTCTTCTAGTACAGCTGGACTTAGCTGGCCGGAGAGAGCCCAGCGCCACCGCTAGCTCCAGTCACCGTCCCCTGCCTTTGCTCTAGTCTGGAGACCCGCAGGGATTAGACTCAGAACCCGCTTCCCCAGTTCTGGGCTCACAGGGGCTTCAACTTTTCTTCCCCGGGCGCGGGCTGGGGAGAGATGCAGGGGGAGGGGCTTCGGGCTGGGCTTCCAGCTGCAAACGCGTCAGGCGCCGGGGCGGGCGGGATTTCTGCCTCCTGGGGACGGGACCTAGGCTGCGCGCGACCTGGGGACGTGGTTGGTGACCAGCTTTCTGCCTGCGGATCTCGAAGGGTGGGACCCCCTCTAGCCTTCAGTGAGTTGCGTGCAGGCTAAAGATAGCTGACGGGAAAGTGGCAATTCTGGACAGAGGGCTGAAGAGGTGGATAGGTGACTCAAAGGTGAGGCTTAGCGACAGTCGGGCCCCGAATGATGGCTGGGTTGGCCGGAGGCATCGGTCTTGGGGAGGAGTGGTGGAGGAGCTCGGGCAAGCAGCTTCTCCGGGCCGCATTCTGACCCCCGGCCCTACGGGTGCATGCCTTTTTGCTTGTAGTGGTTCCGTGCCTTTTTCTTTTGTTTTAAACTGAAGGGCGAACTACGAATCCGAGTTGGGAAATTAGATGGTACGAGGCGGATAAAAGAAAGCCTCGGACTTGGGGAGTCCTCTTCCCGGCTTTCTACTTTAATTCCCTCCCTCCCGGGAGGAAGAGAAAGTAGAGGCACGAAGTGGGGAGAGGGTGCCCAGGGACTGGGCAACAAAGCGGCAAGGTGGGCACTCTAGACCAAATTCAACCGAGAGCTTGCTTGGTCCAGCCTTCGGGGCAGGCGGCTACGGGCGACGCTGACTCTGGCCTATAGGAGGCGCTGTTGCTCGCCTGTAACCCTAAACCTGGGGCTCCTCTCCCTCCTCCCTGCCCAGCGTCCTCCCAGGTCGCAGTTGAAAACAATGCAAAGGCTGAGTGTAGAGCCTTGGGGCGCGGCGGCCTCGGGAGCCCTGAGCTAGCGGCGGGCCAGGGGCTTGGGATCCCGGGGGCAGATCTGCGTCGCCTCGTATCTAGTGGCGATCTTGTGGCGGGGAGCTTGAGGGAGGCAAAGGGAGCCGGGGTGTTCGGTGTGCGTGCGTGCGTGCGTGTGTGTGTGCGCGTGTGTGCGTGCGTGCGTGTGTCGATCTGGAGCCTGCCAGCGCGGAACCACCGGGAGAACTGGGCGCGCCGAGCGCTGCGCTCTTGGGGACCGGGACCCTGAGCCGTAGGCGGCGGCGGCGGAGCCAGCGGGTAAGATCAGCAGGGCTGCCGCGCCCTCTAGTGGCTCCCGCAGAGCGACCCCTGTCCCACCAGCCTTGGGTGGTCGGAGCCGCGGTCCCCGAGGTTTCGAGCGGGGAGCCCGGTGCACCAGAGTTTGGGCTTAGCTGGGTCGTTCTCGAGTCACCCTGCAGGCATTGCGTGGGCGCAGAGGCGTTGGGTGGACGAAGGTGGGCTGAGGGTCCGGGTTTGGGCTGGAGAGTTGGGGCGTCATCATTTAGCAGAAGGTGGGTGGAGCGGGAGGAGGGGGGTTAGATTCTGGACCCAGTACTGTTTGGGGGGACAGTCCCCTGCTTGTGCGTCCAGTCTGGGGCAAGCTCCCAGGCCTGTTGGGCTGTTTGTTTTATGACCCTGAGTTACCGAGGGATGGGAATAGTTGTTTCCAAGTTTCGGGGACCCCGCGGGGTGGGTTATGAGCAGTGACAATGGAGTGCCAGGGAAAGGCGTCGTGGCCTCCTCTCCTCTTGGCACGGTCCAGGTTGCCTTCATGTCTGGAGGGGTGGAAAGGCAAAGAGTGTTGTTTCCCCTAAACCCAAGTGGCCAGTTCTGCTAAGTCTTTGCGGCCTGGTCAGCAGCGCTGTCTTCCAGGCTCCCAGGCCACGGCTGCCTCCTGGTCCCTCCCTGGGCAATGGTGATAATAATAATGCTGATGGTGATGCTGGCGGTTATGTTCGTCCCTCATGGAATTCTCCTGGGGTCCCCAAGGAAATTTAGGCATTTTAGACGGAAGTTTTGTTATTTCTGTTTCCACGCCTGGGAGTTTAACTGCAAGTCATCACGAAACCTAAAAGTGCAACCTAAGAGATTGTAAAAGTTGGGACTTTAGGTCCGAATTGGTTTCAATGGCGCCTGCCGCTCAGTGAACTCCAGGACGCTGGTTCTTGAACCAACACTGCCATCTGCTGTCCATTCTGAAGAACTGCATATACCTCTGAGCGGGCTTGGCAAACTCCAAATTGACAGTAGGGAAGTTGCTTTTCTTTTCTTTTCTTTTTTCCCCCCTCGCTTCAAAATTTTATTTTCGGTGTTTGGGTGTTTTTCCTGCATGTATGTATATGTATATGTGCATGCCTTTTGAGGCCAGAAGAGAGTGTCAGGTTCCTGGGTCTGAGCTGCCCTGTGAGTGCTGGGAATTGAACCCAGAGATGAGTCAGTGAATTTAACCACCAAGCCATCCTACCAGCCCCCTTTCTGCTCTTGAGGATCATGAAGGTGATTTGACTCATTTTTCTTTCCTGTGAATCTGCAACATTCACCAGAAGAACAGATATTATTTTTCAGACACTTGTGTAGTTTCCAGCTTAATTTGTGTGTGTGTGTGTGTGTGTGTGTGTGTGTGTGTGTGTGTGTGTGTGTGTGTTAGGGGTCTGGAGATAAAATTCAGTCCCTTCAAATGCTAGATGAGCACTGTACCACTGAGCAACACCATGCCTTAATTGTTAATCTTTGTTTGCTTGGTTGGTTAGTTTGATTTTTGAGACAGGGTTTCTCTGTGTAGCCCTGGCTGTCCTGTAACTTGCTCTGTAGACCAGGCTGGCCTCCATTTCAGAGATCCATCTGCCTCTGCCTCCCTAGTCTTGGGCATGTGCCACCACCACCAGGCTAATAGTTTATCTTTTACACTTACATTATGAACAGTGTTTGTGGAGCAGACCTGTAAGGAAGGTAGCCGGGTCTTTAACCTTCTGTAAACTTGGTATGTGGGCTTGGTGACTTCAAGTCAATGATCAATTTGTCATTTGTTGACGGTCTGGAGAAAGTGTTTCTTTATTCACTTATAGTTGCATATCTCGTGCAGGGAGACCCAGAAAGGTTTATGAACTCAGACTGTCCCTAAAATGCTTACATATCAAAGTGTCCCAGCCCCTGCCCCTCACTGGAACATCTAACAGTGTGATCTGGCAGGTCAAAAACACTCTAGTCCTGGCGGGGGTGCAGGTCCTGGGAAATATACTTTGGGCTAGAAAACACAGAAGTTACCATCGTTGCAGACCCATACTTAAGCTGCCTGAGCTGAAGTTATGAGACTGAGTGAAGAGAGAGGAAAAACAAAACAACAAGATGTGTTATTTTCATAGTTAGAATTAACTGAGGAGAGCCGAACTTGACCACACCTCAGAAATCTGAGTCTCGAAGGGTCTCAGTGGCTTTGGGGCCGAGAGTCTCCAGTTGTCTTTAATCGGGACAGGGTGGGGTGCATTTCGGTGTCCAGTGGTTGGGCCGTGGAATGCAAGCATTGCGCCCTTGGTGTCGAGGTAGCTGACTCCAGCCTCAGGCCAATGGCAGCTCTCTGGAAGAGATGCTTTGGAGTCGTTTGCATCCTGTTTACTTTCCAACGTATCCTGGGGTCTCTGGGAAGAGATTCACCTTCGGCAGTTTCTGCTTTTGTTTGCAGTGGGATGACTGAGTGTGGTGGTGGCCGGCAGCCGCGCAGGATCTTGAGTTTAAGGTCAACCTGAGCTACATCGTGTATCTGGGAGAATTGGAAAGGGAGAGAGGAGAGAGAAGGAGGGATGGAAAGGGGGTGGGCTGAGACAGTGGCCGCCATCATTTTGCTTCTGTATTTTAGGACTGTAATGTATTAGTTAAGGCTGCAGAGCTGTCACAGTGATACCAGCTAGAGGTTCACCCCCCCCCCCCATCCCTCGCTGGGCAGAAGATACAATTGTGGGGCCTCCCGTAAGGAGGGGTCCAAGGACATGGCTGGCATCATCTAACAACATCTCAGGCGTCTGCAGAGAGTCAAAGTGTGCATCCAAGCATCTTAAATGAAACTATGTGTGTTGGTCCTTCAGGACGCAGGGAGGCAACTGGCAAGCCAGTGATGGTTGACTTCAACTTGGAGATAAGACTGGAGTTCCGAGGGATAGGGTTGGGATTAGAATCTAGTCTGATAAGAGGTGCATTGTGTCTTCTGAGAAGGGATGAGTTTAACAGGTTGGAGTCGAACCGGGGCACCTGCCCGAGAGAGAGAGAGCAGGGTTGCGATAATCATACTCCGTTTTGTTTCTCCAACTCTGACATGCTTTTGAGCTGTGGATATGGAGGCTGGGGACTGAAGTCCAACATGGAATGACATGGGAGAAGGAAACAATACTTTATCTATTTATTTATTGCGATAAAGTCTCTTGTAGCCCAGGTTGGCCTTGAACTCTGGATCTTCATTCTCTATATCACTGTGCCCGAATAATAAGCCATTGAATTTAAAAGGACATTTATGTATTTGTTATTTGTGTGCTGCGGTGCACATGTGGAGGCCAGAGGACAATTTGGGGGAGTTTGTTCGCTCTCTTTTCACCATGTGGGTCTTGTCTAACTCAGACCATCAGGCTTGAGAGCAAGCGCCTTTACCCACTGGACCATCTCACCTGTCCCATTAATTTTTTTTTTTTAAAGAAATCTGTTATTCCAGCCGGGCAGTAGTGGCTCGTGCCTTTAATACCACCACTTGGGAGGCAGCAACAGGTGGATCTCTGAGTTTGAGACCAACCTGATCTACAGTGTGAGTTTCAAGACAGCCAGAGCTACCCAGAGAAACTCTGTCTCAAAAACAAAAACAACAATCAATCAAACAAACAAACAAACAAAAACAACAGCAAAACAAAACCCAACCCCCCACCCCCAGAAATCTGTTATTCTTTCCTGCAAAAGTGTCAATCCTCATCGCACTGCCTTACAGTGCTACAAGCTTCAGATTTTGTAACTGCAGTCACTTATACCCGTGTGTCTGACCCTCGGGAGTTCCAGTCTGGGAGCCGTGAAGGATTGGCACTTGCCGGGTGGGAAAGGACCAGTGTAACCAAGATTCCCTTCCTGAGATCCTCAGTACAGGCAGCAGGCATGGGGAGTCTCTTTCTCCCACGTTGGTCTCTGTTTCTCATTGTGGGGGCAGACATGCTGCAGTCATTCATGGCTAGGTTGTCTGGGCTGCAGAAGAGTAATAGCATGCAACTTCGTAAACACCCCCCAGCTTTCCTAGCCAGGGAACTGCTGTTATCGGAGACGGAAGTCTGAAATCTCCAGCAAACACATGTGGATGTTCACTGTTGGCATCATTATCACTCTCTCCAAGGCCCCTGTTTGCATTGCCCACTTTGTACGCCAGTAAATCATTGTCCGTGGCAGCCTGTGCACTGTATCTGGACACACAGAGGGAAATTTTCTGGAGCCTGGCTGGGGCAGAATGTTCTCAGAGCTCGCTCTCTCAGTGTGCTGAGTTCTTCTCTTGAGTTTAGTGGGGCTGGGAAGATCCATGGCTGGTGAGCCTCACTGGAGAACTACAGGATGGGAATGTGATAAAAACCCCCGGCCAGCAAGCTGGCTCTGGGAGTTGCTTTGAAGCCGGCCAAGTGGATTATCGGTGGGAGGCTGATATTTGTGTGTACAAACACACAGGCCCTTACTGCTAATTGTGGTAAATCAGGCGACCAGCCTGGCTCTGGGGCCCCCTGTGGCTGTCACCACAGCAGTTTGGAAACCCTACATCCCCCAGCACCTGCCAAGATCCTCAGAGGCCATTAAGCCAGCCGGCATCTTTCGAAAATGCATTTGGTCCACAGCCCTGCAATTAGGTTTTCTAATTGTGGTGTGCAGAGGAGAGGGGTCAGGGGCAGGCTGTACTAGGAAAGAGTGGGCACCAAAAGGCTGACCATTCCCAGATCCTTAGGAATTGCTGGTCTGCTAGTCTACCAAAATTGGTGAGCTCCAGGTTCAGCCAGAGACCTTGCCTCAAAAAAAGTGTAAAGCAATTGAGGAAGATGTTCGATGTCAGCCTCTGGCTTCCACACGCACCTGTACACACAGGCACACGCATGAACAGTTATGCGCGCATATGCGTACACATTCACTCACTCCTGGATCTATTCCTGGCTGTGTGTTTTTGGATCATTTGCTAAAGTTTTGTGCCTCACAGCAAGAAACTGTGAGGGGACAGATGGAAGTCCCCCTCTGTCGATAGCTTCTAGGAAGGAGTTTTTCTGTTCCCCAGAACTTGGTCTGCATAGGATGCTGCGTTCTTAACCTTGACAAGTGATGCTCTTCATGCCTCCCCAGGGATGGAATTAAAATTGTACCTCACCCATGCCGGGCGTCTCCTCCTTTCTCTTTAGCTGTTCCTTCATTCATGTGCCTATCCTGGTCTTTCTAAGCTTCTAGTAGCCTGGCTGTGTGTCCACATTCCACAAGAACACAGACTGGGAACCCAGGTCCTTGCATGCTTCTGGGTCATAGGGGCCACCTCTAAGCTGTGTTGGTTAGTCTACATTGAAACCCATTCTATCGTCAAATTATTTGTTCCAGCCCAGGGAACTTTTTTGAATGTTGGGAGATTCAAACTCCCGATGAACCGTGACATGAGGCTGGTGACAGCCTGTGTGAGGCAGAGACTTGCCTGCTTAGACGCTGAGAAAGCCCCTAACATTTATTTCTTCTTTCTCTTTTTTGGAGACAGTGTCCACAGACCCTGGCATGACTTTGTGGCCCTGCCAGGCTCTTTGATACTCTCTTCTTAGCTGTGTTACTATATAATCTGTTAACCTTATGCTGGGACATGTTTCTACTGAATGGTACCGTTAAGGCTTCCCATTGCAGGAGAACCCGGCTTAATGGTGGCTTTCCTTTAAAGGTTTGGCTCATGCCCTATGTTGTTGTTGTTGTTTTGTCTTTTTGCAGTTCTCAGGAGCCATGAGGACCTCCCACCAGGCCTTCCTGGCCATCAGCTGTCTCCTCACGGGTACGTAGCCTCCCATACATCCCTGTACTCTTAACTCACCGTCCCGGGAAACTTAATGCTTACTTCTTGTGTTCCGTGGGCCTCTTCATCTGCCCATAGACCTAAAGGGGGTGAGGAGAAACCAATGGTTCTCTAGGGTGACCAGGAACTTGCTTGCCCTTCGCTGAATGACGGGCACTAACTCCATTTTGAAACAAGTGCTTCCTGTCAGTGGTCTGAGGGTTGTGAATAATTATGGCCCTGAAATGTTTTCTATACTTGCCCACCACTCTCTTGCTCTCCCTGGGATGGGCTTGCAGCGAAGAAGGAGCGGATCAATTCCAGCATGTTCAAATAGAGTAACGACTCAGGCAGTCTTTCACCAGGCTTGGTGGCTCAGGCCTGTCGTCCCAGCTAGTTGGGAGGCTGGAGCAGGAAGATAATAAATAAATTCAGGGCCAGCCAGGGCTACAGTGTGAGACCTTTTCTTTAAAAAACAAAACAAAACAAAACAAAACAAAACAAAACAAAACGAAACTAGGGAGATACCCAGTGGTAGAGTGGTGCCTGGTATGTGTTAGATTTCATCCACATGTTTACGTGTTGGGATATTACTCTAAAGCTAGGCACCAAGGGAAACCAGAGACCATTGATTAATGATTAAGTCATAGTGTGTCTCCTTTCACTCTATAGACAAAGGAAGCTAAACTGAAACGTGAAGCTTGGAGATGCATTTCAAGCCCCTCCCCCCGGGTTTTAATTTTTAGTTGTGAATTTAAACCCAGGCCTTCCTGCTTTGGCTTTTGGAAATCATTAAGGAGCGATGTCGTGCCATCGGGCGGCAGTGAGGAAAGATGTGTGATTCTTGAGGGAGTCCAGATCTTCTCTCTGTGTGCTCTGTTTCCTCTATCTCCTCTTCTCACATCTTCTGCCCACTTTTTTTTTTTTTTTTTTTAACCAAGGAACACTTCTGCAGGGCATATGCACGATAAAGAACCCATATGTGCCTGAGCCCAGACCGCACTGGGATATTTTATGGTCACACATAAAAGTGTGAAATATGGAATTGGAATCAGACATCCTTTATCCATTTGAGTGTTTGGAGGGGTGAGTCTGGGAGGTTGGGGGGGGGTGGTGGCTGTTGAGGCCGTTGGAACACTTGCTACACTCAGCAGATGCAGCGGCTGTCATAATGGGGGGCCTTTCATGGGCATCCAGAGCGACGGAGTTTCATGCAGAAACGGTCGTTGTTCATGGAAGCCGCCTCTGTGGCCACTCTTAGTCCTCTGGCGAAGCCATCCTTTCTGGCTCACCCTACTCAATGCCTGCCTCTTTTTCACAGGGCCGAGCCTCATCCTCTGCCAGCTCTCGTTACCCTCTATCCTTCCGAACGAGAATGAGAAGGTTGTGCAGCTGAATTCTTCGTTTTCTCTGAGATGCGTTGGGGAGAGTGAAGTGAGCTGGCAGCACCCCATGTCTGAGGAGGAGGACCCCAACGTGGGAATCAGAAACGAGGAGAACAACAGCGGCCTCTTTGTGACCGTGCTGGAAGTGGTCAACGCCTCCGCGGCCCACACCGGATGGTACACTTGCTATTACAACCACACGCAGACCGATGAGAATGAGATCGAAGGCAGGCACATTTACATCTATGTGCCAGGTGAGTTGGAGCGCTCTCCTGGACCACGCTGCTTCCTGTCCTGTCTCCGAGTCACTGTTCATAAAACATGTAAAATTCATAAATGTTTATTGCAGAGAAACTGGAAGGTAGAAAACAGTTTTTTCCTTCCTTCATCCCTCCCTCCCTCCCTCCTCCTCCTCTCTCCCCCTTCCTCTCCCTCTTTCTCTCTCCGTCCATAAGGCAGAGGTGGACACGAGCATCTTGCTCTCTCACTGTACCTTATTCCCTCTTTGACTGAGGCTGGAGCTAGGTTGGCAGCCAGGGAACCCCAGCTATCCTCCTGTCTCCGCCTTCCACAGAGCTGAGGGTGAAGTGAAGATTTTTACATGAGCGTTGGGGATTTGAACTCAGGCCCTCGTGTTTGGACAGCAAATGCTCTCACTGAGCCATTTCCTTAGCTGTTTGTCTGTCTATCTGTCTGTCTGTTTTTGGCTTTTGAGACTCTTAATGTATAGTTCTGGCTGTCTTAGAACTTACTATGTAGTCCAGGCTAGCCTCCAGCTCATAGCAACCCTTGGCTTCAGCCTGCTGAGTGCTAGGATTAAAGGCATGGGCTGCCATGTTTAGCTTGCTTTTTTATTTTTATTTTTATTTTTTAAAGATAGGGTCTCCTATGTAGTTCAGACTGGTCCTGAATTCATCATCTTCTCTCCTCACTTCCTGAGTCTCAGAATTATGGGCATGTGTTACCATACTTAGCTTTTTTATCGTTGCT
Organism: Peromyscus californicus insignis; assembly: GCF_007827085.1. Lineage (NCBI taxonomy): Eukaryota > Metazoa > Chordata > Mammalia > Rodentia > Cricetidae > Peromyscus > Peromyscus californicus. The sequence continues at coordinate 68,763,121 of NW_026294424.1, forward strand.
TTTGAGATGAGTTTTGCTGTGTTGCCCAGAATATCCTTAAACTTCCAGGCTCAAGCGATCCTCCTGCCTCAACCTCTCAGGTAGCAGAGAGTACCCACATTATGACCAGCCAGATACAGAAAATTAAATTAAGATCATTTGCACTTTCAAATCAAGAAAAACTCATGGGAAGCTTGGAGAGATGGCTCAGGTGTTGGCAGCATTCATTACTCCTGTGGTGGACCCGGCTTTGGTTCCTAGCACTCATGGCTGTGTCAATCTGTTATGCCCTTTCCAGGAGATTAGCGCCCTCTGCTGGCCTCCACCAGCACTGCACACGTGTGATGTACCTGCATACATCTAGCCAAAACACCTACACACACACACACACACACACACACACACACACACACACACACACACAAATATTATTTTTAAAAGAGAGAGATTCATGGCTGGGGATTATAACTCAGTGGCAGAGTGTTCTCCTAGCACGTGGAAGGCTGTAGATTTCACCCAGAGAGAAGAATTTATTGTCAACTTGTCAGAGTTTTATTCATTTTGAAAATAGTCTTTACTATGGCATGTCTTTTACTGGTATGGTGCCAAAAAATCAAATGTAGTCATTCTTTTTGGGTCGGTCAATGTGAAAAAAGCGCTTACAAGTATATCAGGCACCAGGCCTGGTGTAGGAGGCAGACTCGACAGACAGGCGTTCAGTCGGGTAGTTTCCAAATAGCCGCTCAGTTTCAGATTTAATACAAACATGTATTTACTTTAGATGAACTGGGAGGAATTCTTTTTGTCTTTGTCACTAACATTTAGGGGAATTTCCATGCTGTTGATATGATCTCGTGTCCGCTGAGAAGCAGGCACCGAGACGGAAGATATGCTAGGGTTTTTGTTTTTTTTTTCTTATATGAGGGTCAAGGCCTAGGAGAGGAGTGGGGGCATCCCGCATGGTCCTGCTTGACTCTATCAGGTGGCTAGGTACTACAGTGCTGGGGAGTGGGCCTCCTTGCCATGGACCTCAGTTCCCCTCAGTCATTGGTAGGAAGCATTGATGGGGAATGTGACCTTAGGGTATGAGGACCACCAGGCTGGGCTTTAGAGAGTGAAGCTTCTGTGGTTGGAGGGATGTGCTTTCTCCAGAATCCAGGCCTAGCTGACAGTTTGAGATGCATTTGGTTTACCAACCACCTTGCCTTTGCTGTGAGCCTTTGCCAACCTGTAACTGTCAGTACGCGTATGTGGTGTTGTCTCCCTGGACAACCATACAAAGAAGGACCCTGGCATTACCTTTACGACATACACTTAGTATTTGCTCATAGGAAAGATTAGTATTGGAAAGGAAAGCCCAGCGGAAGCATTAGGGACATTAGTCTGTCTCCCTGAACTTGAAATTAAGGTGTGGCTTTTGTTTGAACTCCTTGTTGACAGGATTCAAGGGTTTGGAACTCTGAGCACAAACTGAAACAATGGGAATTTCAGTACGTTGTTGGGGAATGGGGAGACCTTTGGAATTATAGGCCTGTTGCCAGACCCACCCAGCTTTTACTGCATCTTCATGGGTGCTGGGGATCTGAACTCGGGTCCCAGTGTGTGCATGGCAAGCATTTTTCCTGCTAAGTCATCTTTCCAACCCTGAAATGTGCTTTTTCTAACAGTAAAAACAATTTGTTGTGAAAAGAGGAGATATATATTTAGAACATTACTTTAATGCCGCACATTAATGATGTTGATGAAACTAATAATAATGTTAATAATGACAATAAGAACATATAGTTTCCTTCAGTTTTTATTTTTGTTTTTGTTTTGTTTTGTTTTGTTTTAGTCCTGGAGGGTTTTCTCCATGTCGTGAACATAATGGACTTGTTATGTGGGCTTGTTAAAAGTGGATCCTGAGGTTTCGGTCTGCCTAAACTAGTCCGGAGTTTTTCCCCCCAGTTCCCACCTCCAGTAGAAACACCACCCAAGTGGCCTCTGTGTCACCGTTCTCCTATGGGACCTTCTCCTGGGCGGTTATAAAGCCGGGCCGTTTCTGCAGCTACTGCTGCTGCTGCTGCAGACACTTAGTACTTTTCAGCACAGCAGCTTAACTAGAGACTCTTTGCAAAGAAGGGTTTCAGGCTGTGGAATTACCCAGGCTGGGATAAAGCCAGTCTTTGGATCCCTAAGAGCATGCTCTGCCCCCGCTCCCTGAATTCCACCCCCACACCACAGTCTGGGCTTTTTTTTTTTTTTTTTTTAACTTATTGAGAGATTATTTTTGACAGATATCTGTGCTACTTGTCAGTGATACCAGCTATAGGGGTTTCTTTCTTTCTTTCTTTCTTTTTTTTTTTCAAGACAGAGTTTCTCTGTGCAGCTTTGGAGCCTGTCCTGGAACTCCCTCTGTAGACCAGGCTGACCTCGAACTCACAGAGATCCGCCTGGCTCTGCCTCCCGAGCGCTGGGATTAAAGGCGTGTGCCACCCGGCTGGCAGTAGGGGTTTCTGAGAGTAGTTCATAAGAGAAGGATTACGGCTGGAAGTAGACACCTATAATCTATCACTAGAAAAGTTGAGCCAGGAGGACCGATCGTGAGTGCAAGGTCTGTAAGGCCACTCTGCATCATTTAACATGTTCCAGTCCAGACTGGGAAACACAGCAAGCAAGACCTTATAGCAAACAAAACCAACCAAAACGAGAATGCAAAATACTAGATACATATATAAATAAACGGAAGAAACAAGGATTACAATTGGTGTCTTAATCTTCAGAATTTTGATTTGGCTTCCTGGATGGTATTTCTAATTATCATTGTTGTTATTTAGTTGTTGCTGTTTGATCTTAAAATTACTTTCTGCTTGTCACAATAACTAATGTTGGCGGTGTGACTCTTGGATGTATGTGCAGAGGTAGCATTCACACCTAGCAACAACAACAACAATAATAATAATAATAATAATTTCATACCTAGGAAGAATAATGCCAGGCTGGGGGTGTAATTCAGTGCAGAGCACTTGTCTAGCATGTGTGAGCCTCTGAGTTGTTTCTCTAGCACACCAACACAATAAATAATAATAATAATAACAATAACAACAACGATGATAATATCAGTTGGGATACCTTTTCTGTATATATGTGTAAAAATGAAATGAAACCCTAATAGATTCTTCTTTCTCTCCTTAAAATCACAGACCCAGACATGGCCTTTGTGCCTCTAGGGATGACAGATTCTTTAGTCATCGTGGAAGAAGACGATTCCGCCATCATACCTTGTCGCACCACAGACCCGGAGACTCAAGTGACCTTGCACAATAATGGGAGGCTGGTGCTTGCCTCTTACGACAGCAGGCAGGGCTTCAACGGGACCTTCAGTGTGGGGCCATACATCTGTGAGGCCACCGTCAAAGGAAGGACGTTCAAGACCGGCGAGTTTAACGTTTATGCTTTGAAAGGTACTTCCACCTCTTTCAGTGAGAGCAGCGGGCGAACAATTAGAGGCTTTTTAATTTGATTGTAGGCACTGGCAGTGGAAACCTGGTTCTGGTTTAGGAATTCAAGATTCTTTTTTCATTATACAATGTGCTTGACCTCTGTGGCTATAATAACCCAGGCTTAAAAACCACCACAGGCTGAACTTGCTTATACGTGTAAGATTGCATGCTCCATGAAAAATCCCACAAGGAATCCTTTCTTGCATAAGCCTCTTACTATTGATTCACATTCTTGACTACACAGCCTTAAGAAACAAACATACACCCCGGGGGGTTGGAGACCTAGATTCATTGCCGTAACTTAAGACCGAAGTGATTTCAGTTTTGAAGGAAGGCTGTAGTTAAAGAGGCTGAACCTCCTCCCTTTGATGTGAGGGGGTTAGTCAGACTGGCAAAGTCTATCACACGCTGGCGGCTGGAGTGGAAGATTTTTAGGGAGGACTTGACGTGGACATGGGGCAGAAGCAAGAACATGTCACTTGCCTCCTGTTACAAACTTGTTTTGTGCTGGGCTTTGGGGAGGCGCTAAGAATAACTGAGGAGCGGAGAAGAGAAGTGGCAGCTGGCAGCCCAGAGCCTTAAGGTGGCCTGAAAGAATACAACCATAGCTAACCCAAATGCCCAGGCACATGATGTTCCGGTTAAAAGAGATTCATTCTTCTTATTGTTGTTATTTTGTATTTCTCTGTTGTAACTACGTCCCAAGTTGAATAGCACCAAACGGCAAGGCTTCTTAGACTTTCCAGCTTTTGTCTCGATCACACTAGTTTGCACACGATTCTTCATCATTTTCGATGAACCTGACTCAGCTCCACATTTACGCTGAGATCTTAACTGCGCTGTATTTCCTTTGTCCTGTCATTATAGCAACGTCAGACCTGAATCTGGAGATGGAAGCGCGTCAAACTGTGTATAAATCAGGGGAAACGATTGTGGTGACCTGTGCTGTCTTTAACAATGAGGTGGTTGACCTTCAGTGGACCTACCCTGGAGAAGTGGTAGGTGCCCCCGGGTATGGAGCGCACAGAGCCAGCACAACAGAACTTGAAATGCTCACATGCCAGTGGTGTTTCTCACCCATGGGCACACCCCAGGCTTCAGCTTTCCATCCAGACAATAGGAACATGACTCCAAGGCCTTTGCTTTTTCTCAGTCAGGGAGAGTTTGAGATGATGTAAAGGGGCCAGATTGTTCACAATGCACAAAGACTCCCCTGGAAACGTCAGAAACAAACAGGGAGGTTCTGTGGCTATAACACAACAATGAAAATATTAAAAAAGCAGGAAATGCCTGGCTTTTAAATATTTGCCCATTGTAGAGGTAGTCATGCATCTTCGTTCTCTTGACTCACATGCCTTGGGGTTTTGAGTCATCTGATCATGTCACTAGGCATTTAGGTCCTTATGGTCTGTAGTCATCAAGTTGTGTGACAGCATACCAAAACGTATTCCTTCCGTCTAACTGGAACTCTGTGTAAAGTCTCATTCACTCTGATGGCTGAAGTGAGACTATCAGGGATGCGCATGAAGATTATGGAAATCTAATGTAGAAATGGTGTTTAATTATGTGGATGGGGGCCTCATAGGGAACAAACTACACACATATAATTATATGTGGGGGACAAACCCAAGTGTCAGTTATACATACCACAGAAGTATTTTTCTTTTCTCCCTATTCTTGAGTTGTACATTTCTGTCCCCTGGTCTTATTGTCATCGGACAACTTTGCCTTCTGCTGGCCATTTCTCTCCCAAGCTTTGGCTGGCTCTCCTTGCCTCCTGACTGTTCTTTTACATTTTTATTCATTATTGGTGTGTGTGTGAGGTGGCGTCCTTGTTACTGCATGGGTGTGGAGGTCAGAGGACTCCGGTTTTTTGGAGTCAGTTCTCTCCTTCCATCTTTAAATGGGTGCCAAGGGTTGAAGTCAGGTTTTCAGGCTTGCAGGACAAGTGCCCTTGCCCACTGAGCCGTCTTGCCCAGCCAAGTTGGATGTTCTTAAATTAGACGTTATCAACTACATGCATTGAGGAACACTGACTGTCTAGTATGTTCACATACTCCTGGCACGATATAATGATTTCATACTTTTTTCTTCATTCTAGATCGCTTTAAATCCTTAAAACAAAAATTCTTTTCACTTACGAGAGGCAGATCTTTTTTTTTTTTTTTTGGTTTTTTCGAGAGAGGGTTTCTCTGTGCAGCTTTGGAGCATTTCTTGGAACTCACTCTGTAGCCCAGGCTGGCCTTGAATCCACACACAGAGATCTGCCTGCCTCTGCCCCCTAAGTGCTGGGATTAAAGGCGTGCGCCACCACTGTCCAGCCTGAGGCAGGTAATTCTTAAGCAGAAACACAAGATATTTGTCCCACAAATACATAAAATGCTTAAACACATTTTTTTCCCCCACAAAAGTATTGAAAGTTTCTTTTTGAAACTTTGTAAAAATGTGGTGGGAGACACAGGAAAACCTGCTTCTCAGAGCAACATCATTTTCAGATTCCAGACAGATAGATCCTTTCGAAATTTTCATGCATAGATAAATATTTATAATTAATAAGCATCATTCTTTCAACACAGTCTGTTTTATCCATCCTCCCCCAAGTGGGTTGTATGGACAGTTTACACAGATCACTGACTATCCTATTCATTTATTTTTTATTAAAAAATGTGTTGCAATACTGGTGACTGAACCCAGAGTCTCATATGCGCTGAGCGCATGATTCACTGCTGAGCCACTGCTCCAGCTCAGTGTTTTGATGTCTGCCTGTCTTTTGGTTTTCCGGGGGGCTTACTCTATAGTCCAGGCTGACCAAGAACTTGCTATGTAGCTCAAGCTCGCCTCAGCCTCAGGGGAACAGTCCTGCTTCAGCCTCCACGTGCTGGATTAGAGCTGTCAGCCACCACACCTACCTCTAATATTTTAAAGCATGACTTTTTTTTTTTTAAAGGATCTAGATTTGGGGTTACATTTACTTTTCATTACCATATATGACCTATCTATAATAATGGATATTTCATGACAGCATTTTCATCCACACATTTGATTATGGCCATCTACCCTTAACTCTCCTCTCTTGCCCCTCCCGCTCTAGCTGATACCCCTCTTCTTTCAAGCTCGTCCCTGTCCCTCTTTCACGCCTTTTGACCACTTGTCTGTGCCCCAGTTAGCTTAATTAGAGTTGTTTCTAGAAGGGTGGGCAGAGGGCCACTGGCAGGAATGGGTCACGTACCCGTAGCTATGTCATTGAAGAAAACGTCTCTCCTAGCAACCACTGACTGCTTCCAGGTCCCCGGGGGTGGGGGGTGGGGTGGGGTGTTGGCTCTTCCCCCTCCGCATTCTTGTTTTTTATTTCTATTCTTCAGGTTTTATATTTTAGAGCAGCTTTAGGCTCTCAGCAAAATTGCAAAGTACAGCATAATCCCTGCTCCCACCCATACTTGCCCTCCCGATTGCCAAGTCTCCTGCGGAGTGTGCATCCATTAGAACTGATGAGTCCTTACTAGGGCTCAATCTGGAAGGAACTTTTCAAACATTAGTGGTTTTTTTTTTTTTTTTTTTTTTTTTTTTTTTTTTTTTTTTTTGCTACTGCAGAGAAACAAAGGCATCACCATGCTGGAGGAGATCAAACTCCCATCCATCAAACTAGTGTACACTTTGACGGTCCCCAAGGCCACGGTCAAAGACAGTGGAGATTATGAATGTGCTGCCCGCCAGGCCACTAAGGAGGTCAAAGAAATGAAGAAAGTCACCATTTCCGTCCACGGTACTATTTCCTTAAATGTCAGTCATTCATGGTACTTGGGATCCATATGCAGTGATTATTATGTAACGGGAACTCTTGCTTACACAGAGAAAGGTTTCGTTGAGATCAAACCCACCTTCGGCCAGCTGGAATCTGTCAACCTGCATCAGGTCAGAGAGTTTGTGGTGGAGGTGCAGGCCTACCCTACTCCCAGGATATCCTGGCTGAAGGACAACTTGACTCTGATTGAGAATCTCACCGAGATCACCACGGACGTGCAGAAGAGCCAGGAAACAAGGTAAAGCGAACCCTTCAAAGATGGCTTCCATCATGCGTGTCTTCTTAGAAAGAGGTTGATCTATGCCTGAGCACCCAGACCAAACGTCAGCCCACCAGGTGTAGCACCTGAGCTGAGACGTGTTTACAGTCCCATTTTAATCACACTTTAGCCATAACGCTGCAGCCTGGCAAAAATACGTTGATACGTTAAGGCAAAATGGAAAGAAAGGACTAAAAAGTTTTGTCTTCCCATGAAAGACCGCATGCTGGATCTAGCTAAAAGTGAAGGAAAGATGGGGGAATCGGATGTGCCTGGACTCAGTAGAATCCTTGATGTCATCAGATCCCAACAGACATATATATGAACGGGTTCCACTCGTGAGGTAATTTACATGTAGACCTACCTGTAACAAAATGCCACCATCTGGAGTGCATCTGCCCCAGGGCAGGACTTCACTGACAATGAGTGGAGTCTGATTGAGTTCGAGTCAGTGAGTCACTTGGAGCCTGACCCTGGTACTGGGGCAGGTTCTCTCATCTCTTACCGGTACCACTTTTCCTTGTTCCTGGTGCTGTCCATCAACCCTGGGTCTCTTGTGTCCCTTGTGTGCTAGGCAAGGCCTCCCCCATTGGGCACCTCGATTTCTCTTGCAGTTTCCAGTTATGAGTGGAATCCAGGAGTCAGAGGGCACAATTTCTGAGACAGGGTCTGTAGCCTAAGCTGACCTTAAACTCTCAACAGTCCTCCTGCCTGACAGCCTTTAGGATGATAGGTGTGAACCACTGTACCATTTGAAGTAGTTATCATTATGCTGCTGCTTATTATTACTATTAGTTTTCCGGGGACAGGGTCTGGCTATGTAGCATGCCTGGCCTCACACTCACAGTGACCCTCATGCCCCAGCTTGCGAGCGCTGGGAGATACGGGGTCATCCTGGCACAGCTGACATTTCACTTGTGTCCGAGCTAGAATTCCAGGCTGTAAGAAACAGCACTGGCAAGGCAGGCTTGTCGGGGGAGCGGCACAGGAAAGCTGCTTGCTAATGTGATTTGAGAACCCTTCAGCAGCGTTCAATCTCTTCATTCCTGGGTGGGCCAGGCAGCACGAGGTGAGCGGAGTACCTGGCTTCACGGAGGTTAAAACCAACGAACCCACTGACTTTCTTGGCTAAACAGGTATAGGCTATGACTGGCCTGCATCATCTGGCCATCCACAGCTGGGTGTGCGGAGGTGGCCTCTAAGGAAAGCCAGGCCTGAAGCCAAGCCAGTAGTGGCCAGAGAGGGAAGGCTAGCATGGCCTGCTTTTCTACAGGTCCTGCACTTGCAGGGTAGTTTGGAGCCCATGAAATGCTTTCCCACACATTTAGTATTATCTAATGAATTCTCCGAGTGAGTGCTCTGTGTGCACTATTATCATGTTTTATATGTAAGGAAATGGAGGCGTAGAAAGTCCAATAATTTCTACAATTTTGTTCCATCCCCACTGTTTTTATGTGTTGGGATGTTTTATAATGACAGCTAAATGTGAAAATACTGTATTTACACACACACACACACACACACACACACACACACACACACACACACACACATACACACACATGCATATACACACACACAGGAGGCACACATACATGCATGCAAATGCAGACAAACACTGCAATTTGGGGGACTCCATTGTTGTCTTGTACCTTGTTGAAGCGGGGTCTCTCTTGTTTCTGCCATTGTGCTGAATATTCTAAGCGAGCTGTCTGGAGAGCTTTGGGGCGATTCTCCTGTCTCCTCCCATCTCACAATGGGAGTGCTGGGGTTGTAGGTGGGTACCTCTGCACCTGACTTTTTATGTGGCTTCTGGGGATTGAACTCAAGCCATCAGGCTAGAGCAGCAAGCAGTTTTACCAAGAGAGCCATTTTAAGTGTTTTCATTTAAAGAGGCTGCGTTTATTTCCATTTGGAAATGAGGTCTTGCCAGAATTGGTAGCTCTTGGAGATGGCTTATCTCAAAATACTTGGCTTTTTATTGTGTCTCTGAGTGAGACTTTCAGCGTGTGGAAGCTACGGCAAGAATTCTAGAAAAGACATTGACCTTATAACAAGAAAGAGACTTTTTCCCCCCAGAAATAAAATTTCAATCAAAGACTGTAATTGCTTGAACAATTGGTGTTTATTTGGCTACTGCTTGTTAGAATAAAATTCTCTTCTCTTCAGGTATCAAAGCAAATTAAAGCTGATCCGGGCTAAGGAAGAGGACAGCGGCCACTATACCATTATAGTTCAAAATGACGATGATGTGAAGAGTTACACGTTTGAGCTGTCAACTCTAGGTATGTAGAAGTCATGGAAAGGTCATGCGTTCTCAGTGACTGGCTGTCCATCAGAGACAGCTTGGCTCTTCTCTTCATAGCCTTGGAGGAAAAGCAAGACCTTAGGGTAGCAGCAGGGACCGGACATGCACATGTCAGGGGCCACGCTGTCACGCCTGCAAATTTGGGTTCGGTTTGAGCATTTCTAATCCCAAAGTCCAAAATGCTCTGAAACCTGAGACATTGTTTTTATCAAGGAAGGGGACAAGATAGGGTCTAAGTATGTAGCCCAGGCTAGTCTTGAAATAGTAATACTCCCGCCTCAGCCTCCAGAGTGCTAAGACTCCAGACATATGCCTCCGCATATAACTTAAAATCTGAAACTTTTTGAGGGTTCACATGTTGTCACAAGTGGAAAATCCTGACCTGACATCTTGTGACAGGTCAGAAAATATTCAGGCATATAAAAATATTGCATAAAATTACCACCTGGCTGTGTGCATAAGGTGTGTATGAAGGTATAAATGAATTACATACATAGGTCGAGTCTTTCCCTAAGACATCTCATTAGGACCCAACTTCTGAAAAGGTCTGAAATCTAAAACACTTTTGGAGAAAAAATTGTTCTGAGGAAAAATTTTAAATTAAAGTATGTACTTTTTAGTTTAAATTTTTATTCAGTTTATCTTTTTATATTTATTTTTTAAATATTTATTTAGTTTAAATTATTATTTACTTTAAAGTATGTAAAAGTCAATTAAAGAGGTATATTTTCCAGCTTATTATTATTACTTGATGATGGAATCCCGTGTTTTAACACAAATCAAGGGGCCGGAGAGATAGCTCACAGGCTAAGAGCTCCTGCTGCTCTTGTAGAAGACCGAGGGTCGGGTCCCAGCACCACATGGTGGCTCACAACCATCCCTAACTCCAGTTCCAGGGGTCCAGTATCCTCTTGTGGCCTCCATAGGCACCAGACACGCATATGGTGCACATACATACATTCTGGCAAAACACTTGCCTGTCTCTAATTTATTTGACTACAAATCGGCAAAAGGATCTTTAAAATCTAGTGATGCCCCTCGGGTGCATTTGGGTGAAGGATGCTTTTTTTTCAGATCCCAAGTGCAAAGCTAATTGGAGTGTCCTCCTTGCCTTCCACGCTGAAGGACCTCAGGCCCTTCTCCCTCCCCTTGGTCCAGATCTAAACCATCCAGGCACAAAGCCCCCAGACTCTAACACTGAAGTCGCTATTAACTGATGGGTCTGTTCAAGCTGGAGTGTTTCTTTCTGTCTCACACAACTGGAGAACCATTTCTGAACTCGTGGGAATGTTCCTTGGAGGGATGTCCCTCCATGGCCAGGGACAAGAATGGCTCAGCTCTGATTTCTCCCTTCCTCTGCAGTTCCCGCATCCATCCTGGAGCTCGTGGATGACCACCATGGCTCTGGTGGGGGACAGACTGTGAGATGCACAGCCGAAGGCACACCTCTTCCGGACATCGAGTGGATGATCTGCAAGGATATTAAGAAGTATGGAAACCAGATGTTCCCTATTCTTGTGTGGTCAGAATGTTTCCTTCATGACATCAAGGACCTCAAGTACATTTTATGTCTTTGGTTGACCCCCTTTTGTATTCGTGATTCTTCTCGGCCTGAGGCTCATATTACTCACAAACTATACCATGGGGTTCTGAAAGTGGATTCCATCTCCTGGGGTGTGTGTGTGTGTGTGTGTGTGTGTGTGTGTGTGTGTGTGTGTGTGTATGCACAAGCACGCATGCATGCGTGTGTGTTTTCAAAGGGCCTTTATTTTTCCCTTTTATTACCATTGTTTTTCTGTTTTTCTTTTAAAACTGTCTCTAATGTGAAGACAAGAAGAATTTTAAGAACCACCGTCGTTCAAGGATATTTAACCGCACCAGCCTATATTTTTAGCTCAGTCCTATTTATGAGACAAGGTCTCACTATGCGGCCCAGTTTGACCTCAAACATAAAATCCTCTTGCTTTGCCCTCCCAAGTTTTGAGGTTACAGGTGTGCACCACCACCCCTGGCCAGCTCACATCTCTGATTTGGTCAACTTTGTTTTGGTGGCCAGACTGGCATAGGAACAGAAGTAAAAACAGTGCCCGCATGACTGCTCACAGCCACTGGTTCTTTGGAGGCCGGAAGTGGGCACTGGATCCCCTGAAGCTGGAGTAGCAGGTGGTTGTGAGCTTCCCAGTGGGGGTGCTGGGAACCAAACCTGGGTCCTCTACAAGAGCAGCACCCACTCTTCCGTGCTGAGCCGTCTCTCCAGTCCCTCCTCCCCCTTAATAAACGGGCCCCTAAAATGTGTGTTCACACTTATCCCCATGGCAACCAGTTGTGTTCAGAATGCTTTCAGTGCGTCTTTGTTGAAGGCTGAGCTTTCTGCCCCGCCCCCCCAGGGCTGTGGGATGACTCAGGTGCTGGAACCTCTAGGTCTAATAACTTAATCCAGAAGACTACTGCAGCCCTAGGGACCTCTTACAAGCTCTCCCTGGGCCTGGTGGTGAGGAGAGAGGGTATTTTTTGAAGGACTGAGAAGTTGGGATTATTAAACAAGTTTGATATTATCTTCGGTTTGCTCATAGGTTCAAGATTTTGGATTGGTAGTTGTATTTTTTTTTTTTTTAATTTATCTGCCTCCTTCACAAACTTAGTTATCAGTGTGAGATTGCTCCTCTGAGCAGGTGCAAATGAATTTTAATGTGAGTGCATATGCATGATAAAATGAGAAAGTCAACATGTGGCAACCTCCAAATGCGTGCAAGGTCACCAATGTGGAACGGTCCCCGGTCTTTGTGACCCACAGTAATCAGATCCCCGTTTGTGTCATGTTCTCTCTAGATGTAACAATGACACTTCATGGACAACCTTGGCCAGCAATGTCTCCAACATCATCACTGAGTTCCATCGCCGAGGCAGGAGCACCGTGGAGGGACGAGTGTCCTTTGCCAAAGTGGAAGAGACCATGGCAGTTCGATGCCTGGCAAAGAATGACCTTGGCATTGGGAACCGAGAGCTGAAGCTGGTGGCCCCCAGTGAGTGTCTCAGTAGGCAGGACAGCTCCAGGTCACCAGCCAAGCCCTGACTTTCTCAGGTGGGATGCGGAATGCCAGACAGGGGCCACACAGTCATGAAGGTCCCAGGACAGAAATTCAGCCCTGTCTTCACTTGAAGCACTGGTCTTGCAGTCAGGCCCTTTCGTTGGCATCCCCAGATGCCAGATGCATTTGCAGTGACTGTGGACACTTTTGTTTGTCAAATGTAGTGTAGCTCCTGAGCCTCGTTAGTTTGATCATAGGTGTTGGGATGGGAAACCAGGAGGAAGAATCTTTTGTCTCTGGCTCCTTAGAACAGCTGAGTTGAGTTGAGATCTTCCAACCAAACAAATAAAGGGAGGAACGGAGCCAAAAGACGGGAGCCAAAAGGCAAAATGCCACCTCAAAAAGCTCTACCATGAAGTTGATGAGGTCGTTGTCCCCGCAGATGAAATCGCTCCCAGCTCATTCCCAGTCTTCCCTGTCTCTGTTCAAATTGTCCGAAAGGGGATCCTGGGAGAATCTTTGGGAAATGTGTTTTGCCCCAGGGAAGAAATCACATCTCATTCAGAGGCACAAGTGTTGGAGAGATGGTACTGGCCACCCCCAAAGTGAGCTGGGGAGCCTGGACACTTACCCGCCAGCAGTAAGACAGTCCCAGTCAGGCTCAAACACTTCCTTTCTACTCTCTGCCCCCCCCCCCCCCATAACTGAGGAAGTTCTCCACTGCACCTCTCTCTTGTCCCCCAGCCCTGCGTTCTGAGCTCACGGTGGCGGCCGCGGTGCTGGTGCTGTTGGTGATCGTCATCGTCTCTCTCATTGTCCTGGTTGTCATTTGGAAGCAGGTGAGTCTTCAGAGTCATTAGAACAAGAACATCTGCCTCCCTCAGTGTTTGGTCCAGAGAAGGGGCTCAGTAATCACATGTGTGGTGGGCTGTGTTAGATACATGTGTGGTGGGCTGTGTTAGATACATGTGTGGTGGACTGTGTTAGATACATGTGTGGTGGACTGTGTTAGATACATATATAGTGGATTGTGTTAGATGCATATATGGTAGACTGTGTTAGATACATATATGATGGACTGTGTTAGATACATGTGTGGTGGGCTGTGTTAGATACATGTGTGGTGGACAGTGTTAGATATAGGTATGGTGGACTATGTTAGATACACGTGTGGCAGATGGCTTTGTTGCATACATATGTGGTGGACTGTGTTAGGTACATGTGTGGTGGACTATGTTAGATACATGTGTGGTAGACTGTGTTAGATACATGTGTGGTGGACTGTGTTAGATACAGGTGTGGTAGATGACTTTGTTGCATACATGTGTGGTGGATTGTGTTAGATACATGTGTGGTGGACTGTGTTAGATACAGGTGTGGTAGATGACTTTGTTGCATACATGTGTGGTGGACTGTGTTAGGTACATGTGTGGAGAATCGTGTACTTCCTGGGTCCAGTCACTTTGCTTCCACAGTGAAGCTTGGGTGCCTCGAGACTGGTAATTCACCAGTTACCTGCCCTGGTCATTACAGAAACCACGCTATGAAATTCGCTGGAGGGTCATTGAGTCTATCAGCCCTGATGGACACGAGTATATTTATGTGGATCCGATGCAGCTGCCTTATGACTCCAGATGGGAATTCCCGAGGGATGGACTGGTGCTTGGTAAGTTCCTGTGAGGGCAGCCTCCCAGGACCCAGTGTCATCTGCACGGCTTTGCTAGTTATAGGCCTGGGGAAGAACTGGGGGCTTGAACTCTGGCTGGTAGGAAATTTGCTCACAGAGCTGGGTGCGGTGGCTCACACTCTTCACCCCAGCACGGGGGAGGCTAAAGAAGGAGGGGGACTGTGAGTTCAAGGCTAGCCTGGGCTACACAGACATCTTGAGCATGAGCTCATTAGGCCTGAGAAGGGGAAGTCAAGATGGAGAAGCTGTCTAGCCTAGGTGAGGCCCCAGATTCTATCCCCAGAACTGAAAAAGGGTGGAGTTAACTGGGCATGGCAGTGTATACTTATAGTTTTGGACTAGGGAGGTGGAGGCAGAAAAAATCATGAGTTCGGTGTCATCCTGAGCTACATAGTGGGTTTCAGGCCAGCCTGAGCTACATGAGACCCTATATTGACATACCAAAAGGAAAGACACTCATGATTGTATTATTGGAATGATTTGGCCTGGCAAAGATACCACGTTGGAAAATGAAATGAACTTCTGTGACTAAAAAGGACTAGCTGAGAAGTGAGATAACTCAGTGTGTTATAATCTGTTTTGAGGACTAATAAAATACTTCTTTATATATATGCAATGTGGGATATAAAAATACATGCTGGTGTTGTGGTGCATGCCTGTAATCCCAGTGAGGCAGGAGGATTGGGAATTCATGGTTATCCTTAGCTACATAGAGAGTTAGAAATCAGCCTGAGCTACATGAGATCCTATCTCAAAACCCCCCAAATCACCCCCTCCTATCTACACACACACACACACACACACACACACACACACACACACACACACACACACACACACTTTAAAACAAAACATAAAAATCAAGACAGTTTGTCACACATTTCAAAGATTTCAATCCTGGCTTGGGACCTAAAAATGAAGTCCCGAAGAGTTTTTGTGGTTGTTGTTTTTTTTTTTTATCACGTTATAAATAATAACCAGACCAAGGCAAAAAAAACTAGACCTACAGGTTATGGTATGTATGTATTACCTACAATCAAGGGCTCACCAGATTCAAATGCGGTCTTTTTTTATTTGTCTGTCTCACTCCAAAGTACAGCAGAGCTCAGATCTCACAGAGTCACTCCAACTGTAAGCAAGCCAGGCTGTCTCGCTTATACCTGGGCATCTTTATTATATTTCCACCACTGTTTCCCAAAAAGGGACGCAGAGCTTAGAGAAGTTAAAAATAGTGACATTGGGTGGTGGGGGCAGGCAAACCCCTGCTGTCCATCACTTTGTCCTTGTCTTCTTGGGCAAGTCCAACTCACTGGAGGAACATCACCTTCCCAGGCGTGAGGTACAGACTGGAGGAGAGGGCATGTCCACTCTTGGTGGACATTTTCTGTCTGGGCTGCCCATGGTCGCACTGGCTTCCTGAAAATGCACCTCCCCCTCCCGATCACGGTCTCTTTAAGGGTGGAGACAACCGCTTGGATTTTTTGGTCTCCCTACACAATGAAGGGCTGTGCTAGCACACAGCCTCTGGTCCAGGGACCTTCCTTCACGACAAAGGAGACTAGTCCAAGCTTTCACTTGTGCGTTCCTCAGAATCAGTGGCATTTAGAATACTGTAGATTTCCAGTGGTTAAGGATTTGTTAATGCAAAGGTCGCCTCTGTCTGCATGAGAAAAACAGAAGGCTAGAGAAACAGGGGGTTTGGGCGGAAGCCATGGCCCGAGTGCCCAGGAGCCCAGAGCCTGGCAGGAGCCCATGTTCACACCAGGGATGGCTGAGCTCTTCTCTCTCTCTCTCTCTCTCTCTCTCTCTCCTCCGTGTTTTCCTTTCCAGTGCAAATGTTATTTGACAAAAGCAATTGCACTGATTTCCTTCCCTGTGGGCTCAATTCTTTTTCTGACATGGTGACTTGGAGGGATAATTAGGCTTATTCAATACAGGAAAAACTCCCACCCAGCTGTACACCCTTGCGCGCCGGCCTCTGCCGGTAAAGCCGAGGAGCCTGGAGCTGGCGTTGATGGCTCTGTTTGCCCACAGGTCGGATCTTGGGATCTGGTGCCTTCGGGAAAGTGGTTGAAGGTACAGCCTACGGATTAAGCCGGTCCCAGCCTGTCATGAAGGTGGCTGTGAAGATGCTTAAACGTGAGTGTTTCCTCCCAGGGATGCTTTGGACGTGGAAATACTAAGTGACTTCATAGTAAATTGACTATTATGTTGTGATTCTTCAGATTGTAAGTTCTATGTGGACTTAGGTTTTTGTTTTTTCTCTCTCAATTCGGTTTTTTGTTTTTGTTTTTGTTTTTTGGCGTTTTGTTTTGTTTTGTTTACTCTCATCCCTCATTGTGAAAAAGCAGATGTTTTCACTTCTGGTGACTTCTTTTTTTTAATCTTAAAGACTATGGGGCTGGGGAACTGGCCTGGTGTGTAAAGTGCTTACTGTGAAAACATGATGACCTGAAGTGAGGGGTGTGCTCCCATCAACCAGCACTGCAGGGAGACAGGAAGAGACAGGTGGAGCTTGGGAACTCACTATGGGCCAGTTTGGTCAGCCAACATGGAAAGCTCTCAATTCAGTGAGAGACCCTGTCTCAAAACATAAGATGGGGAAAGAGTTGAAGAAGATACCCTGATGTCCACCTCTGGCCTCCATGTGTATTTGTATAAGCAAGGTCACACACACACACACACACACACACACACACATAATTATTCGAGTCTAGACTAAGGAGATCATCTAGGACTCTTCTTTTAGACTCTTGGTAAACCAATATTATTGACTCGCATTGCTAGAGGTGTTTGTCTGAGAACTGGGGGTAGGTAGTTCATTTGAACTGAAATCTTTCTTACTTCAACAGCCACAGCGAGATCCAGTGAAAAGCAAGCCCTCATGTCTGAGCTGAAGATAATGACCCACTTGGGACCACATTTGAACATTGTGAACTTGCTGGGAGCCTGCACCAAGTCAGGTAGGCTCCTTGATCTAGAGGGAGGGTGTGTTGGGAACACTCATGGTCGTGGAACTTTTTGATCCAGTTTCAGGCACACATTCCTCTCTCTGCACCCTAAACATGTCTCATGCCTTTATACTCATGCCTCATGGGTATAAAGCTCATAAGTGGAGCCCTTATGGTGGCCTGGACTTTTTTCAAAGTTCACTGATTCTGAGCATTACGGCTTCTTTTTGTTGCCCATTTTTATACCTGGGTGCATTTGGTCCCCGCAGGCCCCATTTACATCATCACTGAGTACTGCTTCTATGGGGATTTGGTCAACTATTTGCATAAGAATAGAGATAGCTTCATGAGCCGTCACCCAGAGAAACCAAAGAAGGAGCTGGACATCTTCGGACTGAATCCTGCTGATGACAGTACAAGGAGGTAAATACGAAGGGAGTCAGTTTGTCACATTGGCAAAAAGCCTGTCCCGACAGATTCCAGGCCTGCGGATTCTGGGCCAGCACCAGAGGCCACAAGGCTTGCAGCCCACCCAGCCATCCATGTCAGTGTGGATGGATACATAGCTGCAGGTGTTTGGGACTAGGTCATTCCATGGGGAGGCTGCACCGACAGGTTTGAGTGACAGTGGGAGCTGGGGGACCTCCTGAAAGCCTTTCTCTTCTTTGTATGTGATTCCTCAGGACATGTCAGTGCAGCTCTGGCCAGGGATGTCTAGATTTGTGCCTTGCAAGGAGCTGTTGGGGGATCTGTAGGCTTGATCTGTTGCTCCTTGCTGAACCTGGGCCAGTGATACTCATTTGTCTCTACGGCTAAAACTTCCAGGTGGCTGTAAAGAGTATGGATGTGAGATTCTGTAAGATCAGAAAGTCCGAGGACCTCCCTTGCTGTTAAAATACCTAATGAGCTCTGAATGGGTGCATTGAGTCGTAGGAACTGTTGGTCGGAGCCACATGGCCACGTGGCTACTTAACCGACAGAGGGCAACAGCGAATTGTCCTTACTGTCATGAACTTTTCAACTCTTTGTGTACCAGACTGAGAGTATTTTGTGTGTTCCTGGGAATGTAGCTCTCAACTTCCCTGTGGCTCTTGGGGATGTCTCTGCTACTTCTGAGGGTGTGTAGAGGGGTGACATTGAGGACAGAGAAGTAAAACACGAAGAATCATGGCAGCCACATCTGTGGACCCCGGCTGACCCTGTAGTATTTCCCGTCAATGTGGATAGTATTCATTTTGCACTCTTTTTTTTTTTGTTTTTTTTTTTTTTTTTGGTTTTTCGAGACAGGGTTTCTCTGTGTAGCTTTGCGCCTTTTCCTGGAACTCACTTGGTAGCCCAGGCTGGCCTCGAACTCACAGAGATCCGCCTGGCTCTGCCTCCCGAGTGCTGGGATTAAAGGCGTGCGCCACCACCGCCCGGCTCATTTTGCACTCTTTAGGGAAGTGCTTGCTTCCTCCCGGATGGGCATATTCCTTCCACATCAGAAGCATCCTTCCTTCTCAGTACGCCTGGGTTTGGGATGATCCATCCATTTGTGACTGATTAATGGGTCATCTGTCTGCCTGGACCACCCCATGCAGTGTGCACATGGGGATTGTTTATGCTCATCCCTGAGACCTTGATACCTCCCTCAGTTAATGGCACACTGTAGGTACCCAAATTAGCATGTTATCTACTGAGTGACCAAATTAGAGACCACTCGGGGTGAAACGTCTTTGTCTTTTTTTTTTTTTTTTTTCAGTTACGTGATTTTATCTTTTGAAAACAATGGTGACTACATGGACATGAAGCAAGCCGATACCACACAGTATGTCCCCATGCTTGAAAGGAAAGAAGTCTCTAAGTACTCCGACATCCAGAGATCGCTGTATGATCGGCCAGCCTCCTATAAGAAGAAATCTATGCTAGGTAAAAGCGCCCATGCTCATTCTGGCAAATATGATCTTTCTGTGGTTTGATGGCATACTCAGAGGAAGGGAAACGGGGATGAGGGGTACATCTGTCAGACTGTGTGATCCCTAAGTGCAGGCCTGTTCAGCTGGGCCTGGATGTCTTTTGTAGATCTGTGGTCTGTGAGTGAGAAGAGTCCAGACAGGGTTAGTGATGGAGATCAATGATATATTGCTTGCCTGGTGTGTTCACAGTTCATGCTCCGGCACTGGAAAAAAAAAAGAGCATATAATATTGTAAAAATAAAAATAGAGAATAAAGACAGACCTAATGTAATCCATTTCTCAAACTTTAAATGTTGTTGCTTTAAATAAATAATTCATTCTGCTATAATGATCTTTTCTTGTTAACATGTCTTTTGTTAAAAAATGAAAGTGGTGATAATTGGTGGTTTTTTTTCCCCCCATGGCCAAACTGAAAGTTGGCAATCTTACGTTGTTTCCTCATGATTTTTTTTCTGTGTGCGCGATAATCCTCGCTTTTTGCTTTCCTAACATACAATTTGGGGTAGTAACTGGAGAGTAGACAGTTTGAGGTTACAGTTCTGACAAGTGTTCCTATTGACTTTTGTTTGCAAGCATGCCCTGCTGCTTTGAAAACAGAAGCGTATGTGGTGGGGATGAATTCATTTGTCAACTCCAGGGGGCCACATGGTAATGCCACGCCAGATGGACCACCTCACGCCTGCTCTGGGGTGGCCACTCTAGGGATCTAGCTTAACCACACACTTGAAGTGAGTAGTGTCTGGGAGCCTGACCTTTTCTTGTGATCCTACTTTTGGGGGTTTGAGCCTCTCATCAGCTGCTGCAAAAGTATTCAGCTGCCTTGGAGATTGTTTTGAAAAAAAAAAAAATTCTCTAGTGTGCTCTGAATACTTTCAGGATTCTTAAGTGAAAGGTACAATCCATTAAAAAATACATGCTTGTTTTGTAAAAGCCAACATGCATTATTTTCCATATCTGCAGCTCCATTCACTTCACGTTGCCAAATGGGTGAACTTCCAAACACTTCTAAGAGTTTACCCAATGAGAGTTCTTGGAAGCACTGCTTCCTTTCCACTCCCATATGGTTAAAAATAGTTTACATTGCTTCCCCGGGCAGAGCTGGTGGGCCTGACTCATGCTCGGCCTGGGTCCTGCTGGCAGGCAGACCACAGTTTTCTGGCCTTCCCATAGCTGGGAGGAAAAAATATGAATGGCTGAAGCCGCTCCTGGCTGGCCTGAACATCGTGGAGGACCAAGAACTGCTGGCCTAGACTGCCTTCCTGGAAAACTCTCGGGGCCCTCCCAGAAGGGATGAATGGGGGGAAGTTAGAAGGCGAGGTCAATGCCTGATCGTGGACGCCGTCCTTTAAGATGGCTGCCTGCTCTGTTTGGTTAGTTGATGTAACTGGCAAGCTAAACACAAAGTAAAAGGAAAATAAAGCAAACCTCAAATTTGCCATGGACGATTTCCGTGTGTGTGTGTGTGTGTGTGTGTGTGTGTGTGTGTGTGTGTGTGAGTGAGTCTCCAAGATGGCTGAGGTGATTGTGACTGGGGGGGGCGATGAAAGCCAAGGGCAAACAAAAATCTGTGTGTGAGAATCCATGGAGGAGTTTGGTTTGATTAATTATTCTGCATATAGCTGTCTGCCCCCCAGGTATGTGTTTGTGCATGCAGGCTGGGTATCGCTTATCTGAAATGCTTGGAACCGAATGTGTTTTGAATTTTTTTTTTCAGATTTTGGAATATTTGCATATACATAATGAGATATCTTGGGGTTGGGAGCCAAACCTAAATAGAAATTCCTATCTGTTTCACGCACACCTCAGACACATAGCTGACAGTAATTTTATACAATATTTTTTCTAGTGTGCCTGTGTTTTGACTATGACCTGTCACATGACGTCTGGCATGGGAATATTTCTACTTCTGCCATCATGCTGGTGCTAAACAAGTTTTGGATGTTTCAAGCATTTTAGATTCAGGATTCTGGGTCAGGAATTCTCAACCTGTGTCTCTTTCTTTTGGAAGAAAGAGCCATTATTTCTTCTATTTTTATAACACTGGGGGCTGAAAAGTGTGCTTCGTGCATGCTGGGCAAATTCTCTACCACGGAGAATAGCCTCCTTTGCATAATTTCTGTATCCTGTGAAGTCTATAAACTATGAGGAAATGCTTTCTGAGGAGATCGTTGGGCAAACTTCTGCAGCCTGCCAGACCAGCAGGTGTCGGGGTCCTGGAGGGTCCCGTGCTTTCAGCCGACACTAACACCTTTGGCGCCTTTCCCGCAGACTCTGAAGTCAAACACCTCCTGTCAGATGACGACTCCGAGGGTCTTACCTTGCTGGATTTGCTGAGCTTCACCTACCAAGTTGCACGAGGAATGGAATTCTTGGCTTCCAAAAATGTAAGTTCAAGGCACAGGGACCTCCTCCTCAGACCCAGCCCCAGGTTCAGAGGGAGGGGGACGTGGAACGAAATGCCAGGAGGGAGATCTTAGAGCAGCAGCGACAGGGGCTTCTCATTTTACCTACCTCTTCACCACTTCCCCAAAACTGCCTGGGAGTCTGACGTCACTGGGTGTCCGTCTTTCTCCAGGCCCCTTTGTCCCTCCGGAGGAGTCAGGACGGGGAGGGAGGGCAAGTTCTTCCTGCCAGGGCACCCCTCAAGGGCCACCACGGAGTGGCCAGTCTTGCAGGAGTCTGGCCTCAGCTGGAACCGTTCTGAAGTGAGATCTTTCCCTTCCCGTGTAGTGCGTCCACCGGGACCTGGCTGCCCGCAACGTCCTTCTGGCACAAGGGAAAATTGTGAAGATCTGTGACTTTGGCCTGGCCAGAGACATCATGCATGATTCCAACTACGTGTCAAAAGGCAGTGTAAGTTCCCTCCACCTTCACCGTTTATCCCCTTCACCCCTTTAAATCTCGGAAGTGTGTTGTTTCTTAATTCAGACGTCGTATTTCTGAAATAGGATCACAAGGTTCATTAGTTGGCTCCAGAGGTCCCAGTAGGGAAAGCTTGGGCTTAACAGACAGCCTGGTATCAGCTCCACCCGATAGCAGGGCTGGCATTTGGTCAAGTTTAATGTCTCTCTCATGCCTTCGTTTCTCTGTAGCATCCCCCATTTCCTAAATTGCTACAAGGGAATAATTTAGGGAATTCATATAAAGTGCTGTAGACATAGAGAAGTGCCCAGCAGGGGCTGGAGAGACGGCTCACTGGTTAAGAAGAGCACTTGTTGCTCTTCCAGAGGATCTGGGTTCAATTCCCAGCCCTCATGTGACAGCTCACAACCACCTGCGGGTCTGGGGATCTGATGCCCTCTTTGGGCTGTTATGTGCTCTAGGCATGCATGCAGCGTACAGACATTGAAGGCAAAACACCCACACAAGTAAAACTAAAAGCAAACAATTAGACACACCCAGTAAGTATTAACTCCTAATAAGTCAAGTAAGTACGTGAATATACAAGCATGCATTTCCAGGGAGATCTCTAGTTTTTAAATTCTTACCAGATTTCCAACAGGCAAGTTTAAGCTTCAGAACATTAAGATGGCTGGAGTTAATAAAATGGTTCAGCTTCTTTAAAAATAGTTTCATTACCTACTTGAACCAGCCTCTCCCTCCCTTCAACCTAAGCATGTGAGCAGCTTAGGAAGTGTCTGCCACCTGGGGGTATGATTATGTGTCACTCTGTTCCACTGGTGTAAGACAGCTCCCAGAGCCGCAGCACTTGCTTAGACAGTCCATGTCGATACCTCATGACTCATGACCATGACCATGACCATCGTTGTGGCTCTTCCCAGGCACCTTGATCGAGTTGCTAAGGTTATGAATGTCTGCTGTTTCCTTAGTAATTGGGGTGGTGGTGGTGGTGGTGGTGAAGGATGCTAGCCTGAAGGATGCTGCATTGTGTATCTGTCTAGACTTATTATTTCACCTGAAGTTTGGACCGGCTTCGCAAAGGAGACACATCTCAGTGTCTTCTTTTTTTGACAGTGGAAAATAGCCACTTATTTCATAGAGTTTGGAAGGTGTCACTGGTCTACAGATTGCTGTATTTGTTTTTAGTTTTGTTCCTAGGGTTACCTGAAAACAGGGGAACTGGTCTGGTCAAAGGTCACACTTTATTGCTAAATAGAAAGTTAAATATTTTTATTGTATTATTCCTTCCAAGAGATAAGAAGGGACATTGAGCATGCTTGTTCGTTATGATTGTTAAGAATCTAGACAGTGGGCTAAGACGATAGCCCAGTTAGCGAAATGCTTGCTGGGTAAGCAGGGGTAGCTGAGTTTGATCTCCAGAACTCATGTAAAAAGCCAGACATAATGGCTGGTGATGTAATCCCAGTGCTGTGGAGGTGAAACAGATCCCTGGAACTCCTTGTTCTGTCCTAGGCAGCCTAACTGAATTAGTGAGTCCCAGGCCAGTGAGAGATCTTTCTCAGAGAAAAAACAAAAACAAAAACAAAAACATAGGTGGATTGTATCCTGTAACAACAGCTGATGTCTTTGGCCTCCATATGCACACACACACACACACACACACACACACACACACACACACACACCACACCACACCACACACCACACACACACACACACATACACACATGCACACAACCAGTACCTGCATACACATGAACATACACACATATACATATTCACGCATACCACACCTAGTTGCCGGTGAACAGGAAACACACGAGAGACATGATGCAGGCAGGATCTTTAATGCATTATTCACAGCCCAGGGAGAACCCCTTCCCATTTCTTCTTCTGCAGACATCAGAGCCTAGCCTGTGGGTTAATCTCCTCTCTCCTTCTCCACAGACCTTCCTGCCTGTGAAGTGGATGGCTCCTGAGAGCATCTTTGACAACCTCTACACCACGCTGAGTGACGTCTGGTCTTACGGCATTCTGCTCTGGGAGATCTTTTCCCTCGGTATGGGCTTGACTGCTCTGCTGGTGTGGCTAATTCTGAAGGGATATGTGTCGGTCCCAGGTCCAGGATGCCGACACACGCAGTGTCAATGGTTCACACTGCAGCTGCTCCACAAGTCGACCCTTACCACGCCTGATGTAGGCTGAGTAGACCCAGAGGAATCTTTGGGGGATGCTTCCTCACCCCTGGCCACTGCCCCTTTTCTCTCGTGGGTTGTGTCAGAGTGATTTGTCTCCACGGAAAGTGCTTCCGATGACATCTGTCTTTTCATTTTGGACTCTGAGTTAGATAGGTCACCGAGAGTTTCTTCCCCTTTATTTGATGATGAATGATGCTCAGTTGAAAGCTGATGTGGCAAGGAAGGGGGTGTAGCTCCCCATCTGGAGGAGATAAACCTCCTTAACATTTGATCACTTGTCATCAGGGCCTGGACAGGTCAGGTGCCTGCTGCCAGGGGAGGGTTGTAAGCGAGTGATGACGTATGACGGTGACCTTTGGGGACATACGGGTTACACAGTTAGAGGTAAACCCTGCAAGCTATAATGTGGGTTCAGAGGAAGGAGAAAGAGTCTTGGAGTAGAAGCTTCAAAGAGGAAATCAAACTTGGCCTGGCCTTGGCTGTGGGCTCATGGCACCACTATTCATTCCCACTCTCCATTTCCTGAAGCCTTGTACTCCCTTAAAACTGTGGATCATTGACAGTTCAGGTCCCAGCTTTGAATTTGGCTATAATTATTTGAACACTTGTGATGAAAATAGCATTCTTAAGCTGGGCACGGTGGCCCACGCCTTTAATCCCAGTATTTGGGAGACAGAGGCAGGTGGATCTCTATGAGTTCCAGGATAGCCAGGGCTGTTACACAGAGAAAGTCTGTCTCAAAACAAAACAAAACAAACAAAAAAAAGAAAATGACATTCTT
Source organism: Peromyscus californicus insignis (assembly GCF_007827085.1). NCBI lineage: Eukaryota > Metazoa > Chordata > Mammalia > Rodentia > Cricetidae > Peromyscus > Peromyscus californicus. The sequence continues at coordinate 68,788,414 of NW_026294424.1, forward strand.
ACCTTTAGTGGCTTAGAACACCTCCTCACCTTTTGAGTGTGTGTATGTATATCCAGTAGTTGAAAACACTATTAAATTCGATAGTGATTTTTTTTTTTCTAAAGTTGTATGCTTTTTGCCCAAGATGCTTGAACTCAACCAACCGAGACTCCTATGTCAGTCAAGTTTGAGCAGTCCTCCATAGTCGAGGAGATACTAACCTACAGATTCTTTGAAAGAATCGGGACATTGCGGCTTCGGGATTAAAGATGTGTGGTACCCATAGAAGCCCTTGGTCATCCAGTTTCCTTTTTCGGCTCTTAGGTGGCACACCCTACCCTGGCATGATGGTTGACTCGACTTTCTACAATAAGATCAAGAGTGGATACCGGATGGCCAAACCTGACCATGCCACCAGTGAAGTGTAAGCTTCCTCTCTGCCCGTGCTCCAGGGTCCGTGGGGTGGCTGACATCGACGCACACTCCCACACTCACTCTGAGCTCTGCCTTTGCAGCTATGAGATTATGGTGCAGTGCTGGAACAGCGAGCCCGAGAAGAGACCCTCCTTCTACCACCTGAGTGAGATTGTGGAGAATCTGCTGCCTGGGCAATATAAAAAGGTCAGTGGGAGCCTGTGACGGTGGGCAGGAGGCTGTGGACAAGGACGAGAGAGTAGCTGGCACTTATACCAGCCAGCAGTGCCGTTCAGCACTGTTTGAAAGGGACACTTTCAAAGGAGAACACAGATCGTGTAATTCCGTGACCACGACTTCAGGGAGAGCTCTACAGGACCCTGGTAGCAATGATGAATGAAGACACTCCCCACCCCTTCCCATAGGGCTCTCTTTCGTCTTACATGCTCGACACCTGTAGGCACTTCATCCTCCAGACATTTGAGTATCTGCAGCTACAGTGCATTTAGAACCTTCAGGACTTCTGAGGCTGTTCAATTGCTCATTTGGACGTACTTAAATTCCTTTGAAACTGGCTTTTACCAGCTGACTGGAGGGGACAATCCCAGCTGTTATCTGTGACTCCAGCTGGTTTTCTGTGGCACAGGAAGCATTGTTCAAGGGAACAAATGTAATTTCATGGACCTACGCGGGGGATGCAAATGAATGGAGCAGTTTTCTGCTGAGGCCTGGAGAAGGGAAGCCACACACTCGAGTGTGATGAATCCCATCTCAGACTAGGCACTGTGGACTGACTCGTTTCTCTTTCTTCTTGAGAGGCCACATCGGTAATTTGCCCTGGAGCCTCTCGTCCTTTGAGCTGACAGTTTAGGATGTCAGTCTAGATTGCACACGTTGCGCCTCTCCTACGTGATGCTGGGAGCAGGTAGGAATAATTCACCTAGGTCAGCGGAAGACTCTCTGTTGGTGGGAAGAGGAAGACACTGCTGTTGAAAGTAGCAGTTTTTTATTTTTGTCTTTTGTGGCTGGTCCACCCTATACACGGATGGCACAAATCTCTGTGGTGTGTTGACTTAAGTACGCCAGAGGGGTGCAGCTAAGCCATATGGTGATTCTGGTTTTAATTTTTGTTTGTTTGTTTTCTGCTTTTTGAGACAGAGTCTCTCTATGTAGCTCTAGCTGTTTTAGAAGTAACTGTGTAGGCCAGTCTGGCCTCAAACTCACAGAGATCCACTGCTTCTGCCTCCCGAATCCTGGGATTAAAGATGTGAGTCACCATACCCAACTTACTTTTAGTGGGTTTTGTTTCTTGGTTTGCTTGATTATTTTTTGTTTTTTTGAGACAGGGTTTCTCTGTGTAGCCCTGGCTGTCCTAGAACTCGCTCTTTAGACCAGACTGGCCTTGAACTTAGAGATCCCCCTGCCTCTGCCTCCTGAGTGCTCGGATCAAAGGCGTGCACCACCACCACCCTGCTTGGTTTGTTTTTTGAGGACTCTAACCTCCATACTGACATCCAGTATGGAAGTACTCTCCCATCAATACAACTTGTCAGTATTTGTTTTCATTTACTTTCTTGATGATAGGCACTTTGACTGGGTTGGGTGGCTTGACTTTTCTCCAATGGCTAAGGATATTGAATACTTTTCCAAGTATTTATTGGCTATTTGTATTTATTCTTTTATAAGCTAAATATTCAGTTTATTGTCCATTTATTGATTGGATGATTTTTTTGGTATTTAAATTTTGCAGTTCTTTATATATCCTAAGTACTAATCCATTGACTGATGTGTATTTGGCAAAGTTTTCCCCTAGTCTTTAGATTTTTCTCTTCACTTTTTGTTGTTTTTCTTTGCTGCACAAAAGCTTTATTCTTTCCTTCCTTCCATTATTATTATTATTATTATTATTATTATTATTATTATTATTTTGAGACAGGGTCTCTCTTTGTATCGCTGTCTGATCTGGAACATGACAAACTGTTATCCTTGTAGAAACCCATACACGTTAAACCACATGTTCTAAATGTGTATACTCATTTCACAATTTGTCAGTAACACTTGATTAAATGCGTCCAATGAATACTTTCAGAGTTATGAAAAGATTCATCTGGACTTCCTCAAGAGTGACCATCCGGCTGTGGCACGCATGCGCGTGGACTCTGACAACTCATACATTGGCGTCACTTACAAAAACGAAGAGGACAAGCTGAAGGACTGGGAAGGCGGCCTGGACGAGCAGAGGCTGAGTGCGGACAGCGGCTACATCATCCCCCTGCCGGACATTGACCCTGTTCCCGAGGAGGAGGAGGAGGAGGAGGAGGAGGACCTAGGCAAGCGGAACAGACACAGGCAAGTGCGGTGCTTGCCCACCTCCCCCTGTGCGAGCCTGGAAGGGAGGGCTCATGGGTGTGAATTGTGCGCGGGCAACAAGGGGCAGAGGTCCAGGGTGGCCCCTGGAGTTTTTTTTTTTTTTTTTAAATATATCTTTATGGGCATTTGTGTTTTTGCCATGGGTGTCCGGGTCCCCTGAAACTGGAGTTACAGACTGGTGTGAGCTGCCATGTGGGTGGGTGCTGGGAAAGGAACTCGGGTCCTCTGGAAGAGTCAGCACTCTTAACCCCTGAGCCCTCTCTCCAGCCCGCCCGTGGAGTTTTGAAAATGCCTCCCCCACGGTTCTGAGGTGTCTCACCCCCAGTGAGCGCCTCTCTGGCGAACAACCTCAGATCCGAGTCCTGAGAGCATCGGCGGCGCACCGCACCGAAGCCGGGGGTGACGGTCAGAGCAGCCTCGCCCCGGAGGTCAAGGAGGAGCGAGGCGGGCCTGGGAGGTCTGCTGCGCCATCAATAGTCCTTAGCCCTGCCTGTAGTTCAGAATTACAAACTGCTGATTCACAGGCCTCCCCCGTCCGTCTGTCCTTCCTTCCTCGGCGGCTGCCTTCGTCTCCTCTTTGTGTGAAGCACAGGGCAGCCGCCCCACTGTGGGGAGGAAGCCATGGTCCTATCCACCGGCAGATGATCATGAGTTTTGAGTAAAAAGACACACAAGGACAAGGCAGAATATGGATGAGATGTCAGGAATCCAGGAAGGGAAGACAGATGGAGAGTCCTGGCAGGCTGGTGACCTCAGGGATTGTATACCTAAAACCTTTTGTTTAAAAAAAATGTTTAGTACACAAGAATATTGTGAGACTACACCGATCAGTTAGTGGTGACCTAATTTACTTCATCCAGCTTGGTGTATATATACCATCACACACATGTACACACACACACACACACACACACACAAACACACACACGCACATACAAACACACACGCACATACAAACACACACGCACATATACGCTCAGACACACACACATACACATGCATACACACGCACACACATGCACATACACATGCACACACACACACACAAGCACGCATGCATGCACCCCCCCCACACTTTTATTTTTCACTCAAAGCTAAGTAGGAAACACGAGGATACTTCACCCCTGGTATTCTGGCATACGCGTCCTAAGAATGAGACCATTCGTGTGATACGAAGGAAAGTTAACTGTTGCAGAGAGTTAGAGTTGGAGGTATAGAATCCATGTGGACTACGTTTGAGGCCGTAGGTTCAACCCCCAGTACTGAAAGAAAAAAGAAGGAAACCAACAGCTGTTCTCAGGTCTCCATTAATACTCAGGCTTTATTCAAATTCGGATAACAGTTTGAATAGTAACTGCCAATATTTATTGGGCTTTTTCATATGTTCATGGTTATTGTCATATTTAATGGTCTCAGCAGATATATTGTTAGGCATTTCGGTCATGTCATTTTTAGCCTTGTTTAGCTTTATTGATGTTCCAGAGAAATCTTTTTTTTAAATTTTATTTCTTATATATATTTTATTTTTTGAGATTATAATTGTGCTGTGTGTAGCTATATTCACCTAAGTATACAGAAACAGCCTGCTCAGTCTGTATCATGTTCCCTGTATGTCTATGTATGTTGGGACTGACCATTTGATATCTGATAAGCAACCGGTGTGCTCCTCCCTAGGGAAGACCATGTCTCCGATCTCAACGTGCCTTCGTTGTCTGTGGTTCTTTGTCTAGAGTTGAGGTTGCCTGAGTGGCCATCCTTTACACATTAACCTGTCTACTGGTGTCCTTCTTACTCCGGTCTCGCTTAGGCAGCCATGTTAGCGAGGCTTCTGGTATGCCGTTTTATAGATGTGAAAAGAAAACCTTTTTTTGCCCTCTGTCTTCACCTGGGCCTTCAGACTCAGAGGGGCTGGGTGGGTGAGAGGCGAGAAGGAGCATGGCAGGGGAGTGAGGTAAACGTGGGACCCCATCCTCCTGCTCAGGAGGGTCCAGAGACCGCCAGCGGCTGGCGGACCGAACTTGGTCTGGCTGACTTCAGGTCCTTTGCTTTTCTTTCCCAGTGCCTTTTGATTGGCTGTTACTTACTCTCTCCCTCATAGGATGTGTGGGGAAAGTAGAAACTCTCATGTCTTGTTAGCAGCTTCCACAAAACACCTGTGGCAGGAAAGAAGGCAAGCTGGGTTGTGAAGACGGCTGTGTCTTGGTTTGGCATTGCCTCTGTGCGGGACTGGGTAATGAGTAGCTGGCTGGCTGGATGACAGACTTGCCATGCTTGGCTGCACGTGTTTCAATAGGAAAGGACCTTGCACAAAGAGTCCCTTTGCCTCGGGCAGCCACCCTGGAAAGGCAGCCCGTGTAGCGTGCCGTCAGTCTGTCCGTGACCTTAGCCTTTGCTTTTCAATCCCACCAGCTCGCAGACTTCGGAAGAGAGTGCCATTGAGACGGGCTCCAGTAGCTCCACCTTCATCAAGAGAGAGGACGAGACCATTGAGGACATCGACATGATGGATGACATCGGCATAGACTCCTCAGACCTGGTGGAGGACAGCTTCCTGTAACTGGCAGGGTCGGGGGTTCCCGACTACTCCTGGAGCCTCCTTGGGATCCCTTTAAGAGAACCACTTCACGGCAGTGCGAAGATTGAGGAGAGGACTCAGGTGAGGTGGAAAGAGAAGTTCCCTGACCCGGGCCGCGGGGAGCCTCTGTGAACGGATGGGATACTCGGATTGAACTTGGTCCGCGTTGCCTCTTGCATCTCAGCGGTGGGCGTGTGAAGTTTGGAAATGGACGGACAAGGGGAATAACAGGCCGCAGAAGACGAGCTTGGTGTTTCCGGGGCATTGGTGAGATTCCCACACACGCAATTAGTGCTGTGACACAGCTCCAGCATTGTAGTTATGTAAATAACTCTAACCAAGGATGTGTTTAGATTTGTGTTAACTCACCTCTCTGGACTTCTGAAGAGACCACTCAATCCATCCATGTACTTCCCTCTTGGAATCCCGTACCAGCTGCTGTTGAATTTTCCCACGAAGTACATGCAAAACCACTTTGAACCTTGAAAGGTACTGGAACCACCCTGTTTTACTGTCTTATTTGTGTTAAAGAGGCAAAAGATGACAACTAACCAACCTTGAATAATAGATTTGGGTCTTTTAGGAACCCAAGAACTCCTCTGTATATTGTAATCTATACTTATAACACTACTACTGTTAACAGTAATGCTAAATATGTAATCCGTAACATGATTTACCGCCAGAGAAAGCACAATTAAAACAAAAACCCTTACTAAGCAGGTGGACAAGTTTGGCAGTTTTTGACATTTATATTAAGTAACACGTTTCTCAGTAAAATATAATAGCTTTAGTGGATTAAAGTTAGCGAACACTAGAGAGCAGAGTATTAAGTAGTGTCGCCCAGAAGTTTTTGATGCTATGTACTGAGTAGTGTTCTCCCTAATCCAAGGCACTAAAAGCAGTTAATCACCTCTGAAGTAATGGAATTAGAAGAAAGCAAGGCGGAACCCCCGTGTTCTAAATGTTCTCAGTATAAAGGCTTAAGTCTGGGCCCAATGTGACGTCCCATGCTGTGACCTTGTGGAAATGAACAGTTCACAAAAGGACTCAGATGGGCAGAAGTTTCTTTCACGACCAGTGATGACTTTGATGGATCTCACCCATCCCTACTTTTTAAAATCTATGACATTTAAAAATGCTTCAATATCAGCACCTCACTTTTCTCTCTTGTCTTAAAGAGAAAGAGCTGGTGATCCCGAAACCACAATGGTGCTGTTGAATGAAGGTTGTGTGGGCATTAGCTTGGCTCTTTCTTTCCCACTGTTAACTGCAACTACAGCCCCTGGCTCCGGGTCTTTGCCCCAGAGATTTGGAATCACTAGGTCTGAGGGGAGCAGGAACCTATATACATCTTAATAAACTCCTTGGTGTTTCTGATCAACCAGCATCCAGAAACACCGGCTTGAGTTACAGAGGGTTGCCATGGGTGGGGCAATTTTGAAATTCGGAACTGGGCTAGAAGTCAACCATGCAGGAAGGCTACTATTTAAGTCCTTGGCTTTACGTCAGTAACGTTTGATGCCACATCTCTAGCAATTCCCATTCTTAATTTGTTTCCATGCTTAGCTAAGGCTGAGAAAGCAAAATCTTGGTTTGGGCACATCTTCCAGTTTCAGACAGTGTGGATACCACTTCCCACTGGATGGGGGACCTCAGGTTGTCCACCTCAAAGCAGGTTCACAGATGATGCAACTCTGTGTGTCAGGTCTTTGTAGAGTCAGCTCTGTATTTGGTGGAGAAGATGAAAAGGTTTTCCTGATTTGGGGGTGTTTAGGTGGGAGGACAGCAGAACCAGCCGAACTGTCAAACTGGTTAGTGTAAGTTCATTGGCATTCTCTGCAATGTGCCTAATTGCGGACTCCGTATGAATGAAACATGGGCTGTGATTACTGCAATCACTGTATCTGCTTCCAGCAGGTGATGCTTTGGAAGCCACAGAAGCAATAACAAGGTACTTGACTGCCTACTGGTATAATCTCAGTGCAAACCCCAACTTTCCTTTTTCACAGTAAGTGTGAAGACTGAGCCAGATTGGCCAATTAAAAACAAAAACCTGACTAGATTCTTTAGAGCCAATTAGACCTGAAACACATTCATGTTTCTAGAATTGCAGCTCAAGCATTCTGTTTATCACCCCTTTGTACAGCCTTGACTTTGTTGGTTCTTTTTATTCTGATGTTGCTTTGGGCCTTGCATGACACCATGAGGTTGGATGAACAGTTCCTGTCCTTAGCCGTTCTCTCCGCTGAGATTAAATGGGAATACATTTGTTTTTGTTTTTTGAGACAGGATCTCTCTATGTAGCTCTGGCTGTCCTGGAACTCACTCTGCAGACCAGGCTGGCCTTTAATCCTCAGAGATCCATTTGCCTCTGCCTCCTGAGTGCTGGGATTACAGGCACGCACCACCACACTCAGCAGGAATACATTTTTATTTTTAAACAGTGTTTTGAGTGTATCCCTGATTTATTTCTATTTTGCCTCCTGCAGAGTCCCCAAAAGAAAATTTACCAATCTTCTCTGCTTTCTATTTTTATGATGACAATCAAAGCCAGCCCGAGGAAAACAATTTGTGACTTTTTAAATGATCAGTGAGATGTCCTTGAAATGTGGTCTGCCAACCTGTACAAAATGGTCCTATATTTGTGAAGAGGGACATAAGATAAGATGATGTTATACATCAATATGTATATATGTATTGCTATGTAGACTTGGAGAATACTGCCAAAACGTGTATGACAAGCTGTATCACTGCCTTTGTTTATATTTTTTTAACTGTGATATTCCCCACAGGCACATTAACTGTTGCACTTTTGAATGTCCAAAATTTATATTTTAGAAGTAATAAAGAGGAAAAATACTTACATGTTCCCCAAATGGTGGTGTGGTGAATGCGTGAGAGCGACTAACGCCATCGGGAGGGTCTGCCAGTACAAGATGGCTTCCAAATACCCCTGTTCATGTTCTGTTTTAAAAAGTGTAAATGGAGATCTTTATATTTCAATAAATGATTTATTATATATGGTTTAAAGTGATGGGGTCTACTCCTTCTTTTGTTTTGTTTTTTTTAGTTTGATCAGGATCCCCTTCAACTCCCTTCCTACAATTCAGCCTGTTTGTTTGAGGCAGGATTTTGTTGTCTAGTTCAGGTTGGCATTTACCTTCATGATCCTCCTGCCTCGGCCCCTAAAGTGCTGGTATCCTAGCCATGTAGCACAATGACTGGCTTCTTTTCCTTTTTTTTTTTTCCCCTCTGAGTAGACTAGTTGGTAAAGCAGTTTTAGGTTTACAGAACAGTTGAGTGGAAGATCAAGATCTCCCATACACTAACCAGCATTATACACGGGCAGCCTCCTCATCTATACTGGAACCTTTCAGAACGCAGTGTTTGTTACAGTGATGACCCTGCATCCATGCATCACCTGTGCTGTGCTTTAGCATCCTCCATGAAAGTTACGTGTAGATTTATGTCCTTCACATTCTGTCAGTTTCCCCAGTATCCCATCATATAAATTAATGCAATTCATTAATGGAAATTATTAGGTTAATAATTGGAAAACAGGTCCCTGTTTCAAAATAGCTCCCTATTACCCAAATTCAGACAGCCTATGCATCCAAGCCTGTATCCTCCAGAGCAGGGCTGCTCATTGAGTATTAGCTCCGCCTTGGCTCAGCCTAGGAAGAAGACAGATTCCTGGGAACAAAAACACTTCTGTCTGAACAACAGCTACATAATCCCAATTCTATCCTTTAACATAACACAGACAATTCTGTCTACTTTATCTGGTCTAGTGATTTTTTTTTTAAATTAGGGGTTTAAAAAACTTCTTGCTGGGCGGTGGTGGCGTACACCTTTAATCCCAGCACTCGGGAGGCAGAGTCAAGTGGATCTCTGTGAGTTCGAGGCCAGCCTGGGCTACCAAGTGAGATCCAGGAAAGGTGCAAAGCTACACAGAGAAACCCTGTCTCGAAAAACAAAAAAACAAAAACAAAAACAAAAAAACTCCTAAATTTTTTATTTTTTGCATTTTTGAGTCTTACAATAACTTAAAAAAATTTCTACAGTGGCAGGGAAGACATCTCATAGGCGCAGAAACTAGAGGACCTCAAGACTAGTGGCTTTTCTAAAAACCACGTAACTGAATAATGATAGCACTAGGATTAGAAATTCCAAATATATAAACCCACGATCATTTGCATGATGAGCCAAGGAGAAAGCAAGAGACACTGAGAATGTCAGCATGCAGAAGTAGCTTGTCTGGCTTCTTTGATATTTTCAAAGACAAGCAATGGGCAAGCGCAGCCTGGAGAACTCTTCTATGTGTTTGTAATCAGAGCCTTTCTTTTCCGGCTGAAATACACCAGTTCTAATAATGGGCATTGTGATTTTAATACCGGTGTGCTTCATGAAAAGCAACCCAGGAAAACGGCCTACTGTATCAGAATCCATCATAAGCTAGGCAGTTTCCCTCAGAATAACAGCCACAGAAATGTTTCATTATCTTTAACTCCAAATACACGTAAAGAATAAATCCAATAACATCATGGTAGCAGTGTTTATAATAGAGGCAATTGTTTCATCCCACATTAGAATGTGTGTGAAAATACATATGTGTTCTTAATTAGCAGTTTATATCATCCTGCCCCACCTGGTTACATAAATAGCACCTGTGTCCTAAAGAATAATGAATGTAATTTCCCAAATAGATTCACACACCAGTAATGTTTCCATCATCCACACGGTAGTTTACATACAAAACAACGGAGATATCGAGGACACATGGTCTCTTGTGGCAGGGGGACATATCTGCCCCCCCCCTTCTGGTTTATAGGCTAATTGGAATTTTTAAAAGGTTTGCCACATGAGCCTGGCAGATGGCATTTTGCTTTATCATTGTTCATGGGTATTAATGACTTCCCTCTGGAGCGTGTGTATCCTGTCTATTTTGAATTTCATCACATTTCACACGCTGACTGCTCCAAACAGAATCAGAACCGGGATTTTCTGTGTGGAGTGTGGGTTGTAGGTTGGTTGGTCGACCAAAGTGGGAAGCCTGACTAGGATAAAGCTCCCTGAAACAAAGGAACACTCTTGTGGGTCTGTGCTGACCATTCTGGCACCCATCGTGTTTTCTTTAGCTGGCTCTCCCACTGGGCTCCTGGTAGAATCAGGTGTCTATGAAGCCATTTTCAGACTGGATGCATCCTTCATGAGCCTAGGATGATTACGAATCCTTTCTTCCTCCCTCAAAAGGCAGGGTTTGGTTTCCCAGGTGGAGGAAACCATGAGAGCATGATGCAATGGGTCAGCCACAGGAAGAAGCCATCTTTGAAATTAATTCCCTCCAAGAATATTTATTATAGAACAGACTCCTCTTTGTGGAATTGTATGGTGGTATTTTATTTGTACTGAAATGTGATTTTATTTGTATGTTAATAAATAAAGTTGCCTGAGGGTCAGAGCTAATAGCAAGCCATAGCAGAAGTCGGGGGGTGGTGGTGGCGCATGCCTTTAATCCCAGCACTTGGGAGGCAGAGCTATGCGGATCTCTGTGTGTTCAAGGATACAGCCAGCATGGAGACACATGCCTATAATCTCAATACCAACCATAGAAGACCTGGAGGTCTATACAGACAGGCAGTGACGAGGAGGTCATGTGGTTGGGTTTACAACCAATGAGAAGGCGGAACAGAAAGTCAATAAAAAGACAGACACACAGGAAGTAGGCCTCTTTCTGAGGGGAAGGGGAGTGAAGGGTAAGAAAGGGTTTTTAGCACTTAGCTATTGCTCTGACCTCTTGGGCTTTCAACTCTGCATTTGGCTCTGTGTTTCTATTTTAATAAGACGGTTACATCTGCAGAGTTGTTCTCTAAAACATGTAAGCTTGAACGAGGCAGCCGGCAGACTTCATTCGAGTCAACTCAGGATCCGAGGGGGGCCATTACATCACATAGAAGAGCAGGGCCGAAAACTGTGGTTGGAGGCCACAGGCCTTCCCCAGAGTAATGAGAAGCCCAAGAGTGAAATGCAGAATACCACCCACTGAATGCTCTCTTGATGAAGCTGAAGGTTTTCTGCGTCAGGGGATACAGGCAGGCAACACGCTGAGGGCTGGGAGCTTGGATTGGGGTAGCTTTGTCTCCTTTGGGTCCTATCTTTGCTGTGATTCCAGACGCTTCCATGGCAGCCTGCGGGTCTCTTTCCAAACGTATTCCTACAGGTTTCAACCTCGCTGAGCTGGACGTTGGTTCAGGCCCCGGGATTCAGCAATCATTACAAAATGGAAGACTGCTGCATCATGCCCACAGTGCCTCTCCACAACCCAGGGCAGATCTGTTTGAGGTGTAAGGGTGGTGTGTCCGCCTGGGACAGAGGCTGATGGGTTTGCTTGCAAGCTTGTTGTAAAGACTGGGATTTCTCTTTTAAAAAAAGAGTTACTTTAACTTTCAGGTTTGTGTGTGTGTGTGTGTGTGTCTGTGTAGGTATTTGCACATGGTACCTGCAGAGGTTAGAGGCTTTGGACCCACTGAAGCTGATGTTAGAAACTATTGTAAGCTGCTCAATGTGCCTGGAGCTGAGGTTAGAGGTCATTTTGGACTGCTCAATGTGTGTAGTGGGAATTGAACTTGGTCCTCTGCAGGAGCAGAATATACTCTTAACTGATGAGCCATCTCTTTAGCCCAAGACGACCTGGATTTGTTCCTTTCTTCCTCTCTCTCTCTCTCTTTTCCTTTTTTTTTTTTTTTTTGAGACAAGGTTTCTCTGTGTAATAGCCCTGGCTGTCCTGAAAATTGATTTGTAGACCAGGCTGGCCTTGAACTCACGAAGATCCACCTGCCTCCGCCTCCCCAGTGTTGGGATTAAAGGTGTACACCACCATGCCTAACTTGAATTTCTTAACGCAGTCATCCGTCATTAGTCATGGAGATCAGTGTCTACATGTCAAAGTCTACACTGTTCAGTGCCTCATGTAAGGTGGTATAGTATCTACATATAGTCTATACACAGCCCTCTGGACACTTCAGGTCAAAGCCAGTGTACGTACAGCACCCACTGCAATGCAAGCCTGATGTAAATAGTTGTTAGAATTTAGAGACTAATAGTGACAACTTAGAAGTCTATGCATGTTTAGTACAGCTACAACTTACCTAGAGCAAGAGGAGCCATGCTCAACCAGTGCTGAAGAGAAGGGGGTGGGTAGGGGGTGTGGGGGATGTGGTCTCTGAAAGGGCGGAAAGCTATCGTGGGGTACACCTATACATTGCTTCTTTACCTGGATTCAGGATGTTGCTCAACAAGTCCATTTTACTTTTGGAACATTTCTGGATATTTTTTCTCTCTCTAAATGAAAAGTTGGTTAGATCTGTGGGTATGGAGAACCCACAGATCCAGAGAGCAGACTATATGCTGTAAGTTTGAATGCATCTCTGTGTATTTTGTTAGTTTACTGACAAATATTTCACACTTTCATGAACTTTTTCTTTTGCTTTTGAGAAAGGGTCTCACTATGTTGCCTAGGCTGACCTGGAACTCACTACGTAGCCGTAGCCTAAGCTGAACTCAAACTCAGTTTTCTTGTCTTAGCTTCTGAAGTGCTGTGGTTACAGGTCTATACCGTCACATCTGGCCAATGGTATTTGAATGTTGTTGTTGTTTTTTTTTTCCAGTTTCTATTTGTTTCTACTTTATAGAAGTGGAATTGGCCTTGCATTCTGACATCTTGCACCCCCGAATGCATATCACTTAAAATCTTGGTTCTGCATACAGATGAAAACCTGGTATTTGTCTTTCTGGATCTGGTTTATTTCACATAGCACAATGATTTCCTGTTGCATCCATTTCCTCTCAAACGTCACACTCCCATTGTTCTCATGGCTGCATAAATATTCCATTGTCTGTGTGTGCCACATTTTCTTTATCCACCCATCTGTTGATGGATATCTAGGATGGTCCATTTCCTGGCTCTTGTAAATAGTGCTGCAATATCTTGTGCATGCCTTTACACCTTGTGCATTTTTTTTTTTTTTGAGACAGAGTTTCTCTATGTAGCCCTGGCTATCCTGGAACTTGCTCTGGAGAGCAGGCTGGCCTCTAATTCATAGATCCACCTGCCTTTGCCTCCCTACTGCTGGGATTAAAGGTCTGCACCATCATTCCCAGAGGTTTTTTGTTTGTCTTTTAAAGAATGGCAGTAATGTTACCTGTAAGTAAAGACCATTTTACTTTCTCCTTCCTGATGTAGACGTCTTTTGTTCACCTGTTTATATTATCGCATTGGCAGAGAACTCCAGCACAAGCTAAATGAAAATGGTAGAAGCCACACCCGTCCCTGCCTGGTTCTGGATATTACAGGGAAAGTGCCGAGACTCTCACGATTTGATGGAATGCTAACAAAAGGGTTTTCACACACACCCTTTAATGGGTTAAGGAAGTTTCTTTCTCTTCTAATTAGGTGAGAATTTTCATCTGGAAGGGATATTAAAATGCATGAAGAGCTTTTGTTTGCACATATTGAGATAATACGGCTTTCTTTTCCTTTCCAAGATTTAATTAATTAATTAAATTTATTTATTATGCGGGTGGGTGTAAGCCTGAGTGAGTTTATGTGTAGCACATATGTGCAGGAGCCTTTGAAGGCCAGAAGAGAGTGTCAGATACTCTGGAACTAGAGTTATAGGTGGTTGTGTGCCACCGTGCAGGTACTCCACAAGAACAGCAGGTGAGCTTAACTGCTGAGCCATCTCTCCAGGCCCCCCCCTTATTTATGTATTTATCTATTTGTTTGTTTGTTTGTTTTTTGAGGCAGGGTCACTATGAATCTTCGGATGCTCTGGAACTCACTGTATAGATCAGTCTAGCCTCAAATTTATAGAAATCCACCTGCCTCTACCTCCCGAGTACTGGGATTAAAGGCGTGTGCCACTATGCCTGTTCTCTCTGTTTCTCTCTCTCTCTCTCTCTCTCTCTCTCTCTCTCTCTCTCTCTCTCTCTCTCTCTGTGTGTGTGTGTGTGTGTATGCACATGTGTATGCCACAATGTGCCTGTGGAAGTCACAGGGTCACAGGATACCTAGAAATCTGTTCTTTCCTTCCACTTTATGGCTCCTGGAGAACTGAACTTAGGTTGTCTGGCTTGGCAGCAGGAATATTTGCTCCTGAACCATCTCACCACTGTTACCATTCTTGTATTGTCTCTTTATGTAGCCCACGCGGGCCTCAAACTCACAGCAATCCTCCTTCCTCAGCCTACTTACTCTGTGCTGGGACTCCAGGCATGTGCCACCACACTCGGCTTAAATATTTGATCTAAGTCTTCATTGAACCTACTCGGGCTTGGAAGGATTTTACCCTGCTAAGGCACAAAAATACATATAGGGACATTCAGGTTATTTATTCTTGAGGAAGATTACATAATTTTTATTTTCTTAAAAAATTATCCTTGTCTTGTAAGTTATGAGATTAATGAGCATTGAATTCCCGATAACATTCTTTCTTCTTCTTTAATTGTGTGTAGTAGGTAGCATTCCTCTTGCCCGTCTATGGCATTGATCAGCGTGTGCTGCACTTTTTTTTGAGGCAGGGTCTTGATTTGTAGCCCAAGCTAGCCTTGAACTCAGGCTAGCTTGAACTCAGGGCAATCCTCCTGCCTCAGCCCCTCATGTACTGCAATTACAGGTGCAAGCCACCATCCCTGGCTTGCTGTCTCAGGTTTTTGATTGGTTGGTTGTGACTTAAGACTGATCAATTTTATTGATAATTTCAGCTCTTGGTCTCCTTGTTTCTCTACGCCCAGTTATTTGTCCCCTTTCTACTTAATTGGTTTCTATTCTTTATTACTTCTTCTGAGTTTGTTGTTTCTGCCTTCCAGCTTCTTAAGGTAGAGCGTCATTACTGGAGATAATGTCTCCTTTCAGTACAGTGACTTAATTGTACAAATTTCTCTCTAAAGCATTATTTTAGCAACATCTTTCAAATCTTGACTAGATACAACACGATAAAGAATCCGAAGTATCTCACAGTATAAAGACAACAGCCTTCCCATAAGCTAGGGAAAATGGAAAAAAAAAAAAAGCTTTAGAATTGGGTGTTGAAGGTAGATGAGAAACCAACAGAACAGCTAAGCCAGGATCCATTGGCTGTCCTTCTCCCTGTAAAGTCCGTGTGTGAATACTTAACAGTGATAGCACACAGGTAGAACGGCCCTTCTAAAGGCAGAGGCAACATCTGTCACTGCTGGAAACCGGAAGCGGGAGTGAGGATGAAAAGCTGTTTGACATTTGAAGCCCTCCTCGGGCTGATCCCATTTCAAAGAGAATGGTGCTGTTTCGACATGGAGCCAGAGAAGCATGGTCCTCTGTGAAATTCCAGGGCATGGATCAGAACACAGGCAGAATGGGCTTCAAATCCAGAGGGTCTTACTATGGGTCCTGAGTCACTTATCAGAGAGACCTTCCTCTGGATTCCTCAGCATCCTACTCTACGTTCTTGAGACCCTTATCTCTACATAATCTTTCACCCCAAGTAACAAAGCACACAAATACACACACACACACACACACACACACACACACACACACACACACACTCACTGTTTAAAAAAAATCTATTTTATTTTGTTTACGTGTGTGTGTGTGTGTGTGTGTGTGTGTGTGTGTGTGTGTGTGTGTGAACACAGGGGCCCATGAAGGGTGTATTGGAGCCTGTGGAACCAAAGTTACAGGCATATTTGTGAGCCCCCTGATGTGGGTGCCATGGTCCCAACTCTGGTCCTCTGATACAATGGCTCTTAACCACGGTGCCGTATCTCCAGCCTCACTTATATTGTCTAAACATTATTTCCATGGTGCTTCCCCCCTTCCCCCAATAAAATGTTGCAAAGCAGAAATTTCAAACTCCCAAGCAGCAGGAATTGAATTTTGTTCAGAAAAATGTGTGTGTTATTTCTGGGCTCAAGTTCCATAGCGCATACATTACAAGCAAAAAGCCCTGAGAAACTACTTTTGCCTTTCTCAAGTACCTTCTTGCCTGGAACTTAAATCACACTGCCTAGATCTGCAGCAGTCATCTTTTGACTCTAAAGTTAAAGGCCATACACTGACAGATGGTAGTCCCAGGGACCGAGGCAGGTTCCTTGAAGACATTTGGTCTGATCATGTACCTACTGGTTCTTTTCTTTGCATGAGGAAAACACACGTTTAAGTGGCTCCATATTTCCTATCTCTTGACACAAATCCATTCACAAATGAGACAATTTTCCTGTCATAAATTAAACAATTGCACAGTCTGCCGGTCATCCCTGATTTCTACGTACTTTCCTCGGTGGCTTTCCGAGACACTGGTCTCTTCATCTTCCTCCTGCGTCACTCCTTGTCTCCCATCTCTTTGCTGGTCTTTCTCGTTTCCTAGCTTCTATTCACGTCAGAGTGCTGACGACTCCCATCACGGTCTGTACGCTGTGAACTCCGGAATGTGTGGTTTCAACTCAGGCACAGGCCTCTCTCCTGGACGGCCCATCAGTGTGCCAGGTGCACACTCAACATCTCACTTAAATGCCACGCAGCTGGCCTTCTAGTTTCAGAGTGTGGCTCCTCCCGCCCTCGGGTTCCTTGTGCCTTTGGTCTCCATCCCCCTAGCTGACGATAAATCCCATCCTCCAGGTGCCCAGGCTCTGAGTGGGAGTCAACCTTGGCAATTCTTTCTCACATTCTGCATCCAATCTATCAAGGTTTCAATTCCATTTTAGAGATGCACCTGGAGCGAGCCAGAGGCAGCCCCACCCTTCATTGTCTTAGCTGCGGTCAACTCCTGTCTCTAGGGCGCAGGGACACCACGTTATAGCCTCCCAACTGTTGTCTCCCCTGCTCGGTGTGCGCATGCGCCTTCTCTACTGAGGCTCGGGCAATTCCCGCACTTCGAAGTCTTCAGGTGTCAGCTGAATGTCCCCCTTTCCAAGAGGCCAGCGTGGTTGCTCTATTTAATACTGCCATCCGCTCAGTCTCCTCACAGATGCTGCCCCAGACCCGAACCTTTCCTGGCCCCTTAGACCTTTCCACTCTCTCTTCTCTTCGCTTATGGCTTTACATACTGGACGATTTAGCAGCATGCCTCCTTTTAAAGATTACACTAAAATTCTATTTATTTATTTATTCTTTTTGGGGGGGCGGCACTGCCATGGTGTGTGTGTGTGTGTGTGTGTGTGTGTGTGTGTGTGTGTGTGTGTGTGTAGGTCAGAGGAAAACTTGTGGGGGTCAGTTCTCTTCTTCTACTCTGTGGGTTCCCGAGAAAGAACTCAGATCACCAGGCTTGGCAACAGGTGACTTTACCTGCTGAGCCGTTTCCCTGGCCCTCAGCATGCTTCTTATTATTGTCTGTTCCCTCTGCTAGAGTGTAAGCTACACAGTGGCAGGATCTGTGCCTTCCTAGGGTTTTTTTTTGTTGTTGTTTTTTGGTTTTTTTTGCTATTCCCCTGGTGCCTCGTACAATGCTAGGGCCAGAGGGAGCATTCAGTAAATATCTGTCACAGGGCTGAATGAATCACCCACCCGGAGGTCAAAGAGACGGGACGCTTCAGGGCCCTCGAGTGAGATAGCAACCGTCAAGACTTTGGCAATGATCGAGGCCAAACTCAATGTTGACCTCAAGACTTCTGTCCACAGCATCCATCCAGAGCACCTACCTACTCTGTTCATTTGTTTGTTTGTTTAGAAAGAGGACAAAATCCTGGTAGTAAATGTTTGGGATACTATCAGCAAGATCAGATTGAAAACTGCTTCTCACATTTCAAAAATGCTTCTCTCGGATCCAGAAAAATAAAAAGTCTGTAGAAAGTCACTAGCTTTCTTACCATCAGAATATTTATTTGTCTGAGACAGGGTCTTGTGTGGCTAGGCTAGCTGAGGATGACCTTGAAATCCTAATTTTTTGTTTTGTTTTTTCGAGACAGGGTTTCTCTGTGTAGTTTTGGTGCCTGTCCTGGATCTCACTCTGTAGTCCAGGCTGGCCTCGAACTCACAGAGATCTGCCTGCTCTGCTTCCTGAGTGCTGGGATTAAAGGCATGTGCCACTGGCGCCCAGCTTGAACTCCTAATCCTCCTGCCTCCACTTCTCAAGTGCTGGGATCCTAGGTGTGTGCCATTACGCCTGGCTTACCATTGAACTGAAAGGAAGAATTATGTACTTTGTTTTAAACAAAACACGAGGCGGTTTTACTTGTTTTTAAATGTTTGTTTTATAACAGATCTCTCTGTGTAGTCCAGACTAGCCTAGAACTTGCTATATAGATCAGGTTGGTTTTGGACTGAGTGTTGGGATTGAAGAGTGAAGTTTTTTGTTTTTGTTTTTCCAGTAGGTAAAAATTTTAGCATGTTTTCTTCTTTTTAAATATAATATTTCAATTTATTCTTGGAGAAGCGTAATGCATGTGTGCAATGTATTAATGTTTGTATCAACTCCTTTCTCCATTTCAGCTCTCCTCCTTCAGTTTTCCCAGGATACCCCAAGACACCCTCTCTCATATTTCTCTGCTCAGTCTGGTAGTTTTTGCAACCATATTTGACAATGAAGTTTTGCCCCCTATGTTTTATTATGAAAAGCTTCTAACATATAGAAAGTTGAAAAGCTTACCCACCAGATTCTGAAATTTACAACCACTGCCTAGAGCAGCGGTTCTCAACCTTCTTAATGCTGCAACCATGCAATACAGCTCCTCATGGTGTGCGACGCCCCCCTCAACATAAAATTATTTCACTGCTACTTCATAACTGTAATTTTACTGCGATTAGGAATCATCCTGTAAATACTATTTTTGGAGATAAGGGTTTGGTGATGGGGTCCGCGACCCACAGATTGAGAACCAGTGGTCTGAGCGTGTGATCAGCCTCTTACCCAAGTCTGGGGTGACTGGGGTGACCGCGGAGAAGGAAAAGAACATGGAGGCAATGCAGTTTCTGGAATGAAGTGCATGGGTGGCCTTGGGTGGTGACTGTTTGCATCAGGCCGTCGACTTTGTAGAACTTGGGGTGAAGATTTCGGACTCCTCTTGGCTCACCGAGATGGCAAACTTGCTCTGACTCCAAATAAGCAGACACTGTTTAGCTTCGATTCCTCTTCAGAGTCGGAGCTCCGGGTGGGTTTTGATGGAAGCCACTTGGCAAAGAAGCCAGTCTGCGCAGAGAGGCATGCTTCAGCGTGGAGCCCAGCACACAGTGCTCTGTGTTTAGGTTATGCTACAGCTGAGGGCCGGCCACTTGCTCAAGATGCTCTAAGCCAGTGACTTTAGAGTGGACGCTCTTGAGCCTGGCAGCTGTGCTGCGGGTGGGGCCCCGGGCACCGTCAGAGTCGACAGTGTGGTCCTTCAGTCCTGCACCCGTGAGCCTCAGCCTCTTCACCCTGGCTGGCGTTCTGCTGTGATCTGTTGCCTTTTGGGACCAAGTAGAGTTAGCAGAAAACGCTATGGGAAATCTAGAACTGCCTCATGTCCTCTTCAGTCGCCATCTGTTCTTGTACTTTGACTGACAGGCGTTTCCTCTCAGCGTCTTGAAACTGTCTGGGGCTTCTGTGGAAACTCCACATTTTTTGAGTAACAATACCACTTTGTAGCCGGAAAAGACCATTTTGCTTTTGTTTCTTTTATTTTTTCTAGTCCTGTATTACCTTCCTGTCCAAAACATTTATTCTATTTTGTTTCCTAATCACTGTGCTGAGAACAGTAGTCACTGAGAGTTGGTGGGGAGTTTTTATAAACTGGCAGCTGAGTTTAATCAGTGGCTGAACAGTCCTGATTAGTCCTGAAACATTCTAACTAGTATCACCATAAATTGAACGTGGTTTATTTTATTTATTTATTTTTTGTTTTTGTTCTTGTTTTTATGTGCCAGGGGAGTCCTTTTGACTGACTTCTTTTCCGAGTGTAGAGTTTTGTGTGGATTGCAGTAGGCAGAACCAAGCCAGTCTAGCTTCTTCTAGCTCTATCGCTACTCAACAGACCAGATGATGGGTCACAGTATGATGTTTTTCCATCCGGGACCGTCGTCTATGAATATGGGCTCCCTGACGGTACTGTGCTCCTGAGAAGCCCATTTTTCTGGAAAAGTCAGCAACTCATCAGATGACTAATGACAATAGTGAATATGCTTATTATGTGCAGACTTCCATCACTTTCAAAAATATTATTTTATTTATTCTTTGAAATTTTCATACATATATACAATGTTTTCTTGGTCATATTCATCTCCAACTACTGTTATGATACTTAAAAAAAAAGAAAATAGATTTATGATGGGCATGATGGTGCATGCCGTTAGTCCCAGTGTTTGGGACGCCGACATAGATGGATCTCTGGTTTACATAGTGAGCTAGCCTCGGCTACATAGTGAGCACCACCAGTCAGCTAGAGCTACATAGTGAGATCCTATCTCAAAAATATAATTTTTTAAAAAATTTCAATTGTGTGTATATGCGTGTGATTGCAGGTGCCTGTGAAGGCTGGAAGAGCTGGGGTTCCAGGGACTTGTGAGTTGCCCTGGAAGTCAAGAGCAGTAAATATTCTTAACCACTGAGCTATCTCTCCACATCCCCTCTTATTACATTTTATATCAGTTTTATGACATCATGCAAAGTAATTCTATTTTATCGTTAGGTTATTTGTGGCACTGGGAATCAAACGCAGGACCTCGGCAGGCAAGGCATGATGACAGGAGCTGAGGTGGTTGGTCACAGTGCACAGTCAGGAGGCAGAGAGTAGACCGGAAGTGAGGTTAGGAGGTAAAGCCTCAAGCCTCTCCCATAGTGACCCACTTCCTCCCGTGAGGCTCCACCGACCTGAATTGGCACTTCCTAAGCAGCGCCATCAGTTGGGACCAGGTGTTCAAGTGCATGAGCTTAGGGGGGTCGTTTCCCTTTCATAGTCAACCCCCACTTTGTAAATGTGAGGAAAAGGAGCTAGCTGTGGCTGAGCATTTGGGATGGGTCGTAGAGTCAGTAGTATGATTCTCATGCACCTTGGGAAAGCTGGATAGCAGGGGAGATGCAAACAACTTTGGTGGCTAATTTAGCCCTAGGATTGGTAGATGCTGTATGGATTATGATAGCATTAAAAAGCAAACAATTGGGAAAGATGCAGTTAGAACAGGAGCCTACTTCTAGATGCAAAGCTCTTTCTGTGAAAGCATCTACCTTCACAAAATCCTCCTCATCTCCCACCTTGCCCTTATTCCAGACCCCTTGAGCTTACAGCAGCAGTAGTGATCCACATCACCAACAGCCCAAGTGTCTTAGCTGGAGAGCTGACCCAACCAGTGATGTCGTCAGCACCACTGGCGGGACTCTCCAAGCTGTCCTCCTCTTTCTCTGTGCTTCACACTCTTGCTTTGGTGTCTCAGTTAGGGTTACTGTTGCTGGGATGAAACACCAGGACCCGAGCAAGCTGGGGAGGAAAGGGTTTATTCAGCTTATGTTTCCACATCATAGTTCATCACTGAAGGAAGTCAGGACAAGAACTCAAGCAGGGCAGGAACCTGGAGGCAGGAGCTGATGCAGAGGCCATGGAGGGGTGCTGCTGACTGGCTTGTTCCTTATGGCGTGCTCAGTCTGCTTTCTTACAGAACCCAGGACCACCAGTCCAGGGATGGCACCAGCCACAATGGTCTGGTCCCTCCCCCATCAATCACTGATTAAGAAAATGCCCTCCAGGCTGGCCTACAGCCCGATACTATGGAGGCATTTTCTCGGGTGAGACTCCCTCCTCCCTGATGACCCTAGCTTGTGTCAAGTTGACATAAAACTAGCCAGCACACTTCTGTGGTCTATCTTGACTTCTTAGCCCTAATCCGTCATACTGAATCACACCCAATCAAATGCGACGCTATTCCTAGAATGATCTTTTCTGTAGGGTAGACTAGGTTATAATTCTCTTTTATTGTCCCATGTCCCTCTGTCTCCTTCACACCTCTCAGTAGAACATCTAAGGTCCTTTATGACAGACAGACAGAGTATAGATATATGAACTCAGTTGGTTCTCAATAGTTGAATTTTACTGGTGTGCAGAAAATGGGCTCATTGGTAGTTTTTCTTCATCTCTGTAAAATGCTGGTAAATTCTATTACATTCTTGTGCCTGGACCAGGGACAATGCATTTTAGGGTATTAGGTGCTTAGACATGAACCTGCAGCTGGGTATGGAGCCTCACAGGTCCTAGGTTGCAAAGCGTTGAAAGTTCCACAAGGGGTTGCTAGAGAGCAACAGAAACTCCAAGGACGTTGAAAGCGTTGTCTTTTGGCCATATCCTTGTTTCCTTTGTCTTGGAAGGAAGTAGACGTTTTCCCTCCTGTTATGCTAATATTTACCTAATGGATCTGGCTTGGCTTGAATGCATTATTGCACTCGTCCCTAAAGTCCTCTCTGTTGCCTGGCAGAAGTCCTGACAATGCTTTCCTGGTCTTCAGCTCCTTGAAGATCATCAATGCAGTGCCGTAGGTAGGTGGAAAGGAACGGGCAGGCTCATGTACCTCAGAGACTCAGCGAGTCAAGGGATGTGGCTATATGTAAAAAGACTTTAGAAACTGCCACTGCTTCCAGGTTGACCAGAACCTCCAGGGTGGCTTTGGGAAGGAGACCAGGTTGCAAGTCACCCTCCATTCATGGCTTTGGTTAGGAAACCCTGGAGCTGGAGTCCTAGAAGACTTAGTAGGCTAAAGGGAACTACAATAACACAATGCATACACACATACACATAGATGGGTAAATATGCCCACGCACGTATTTATGTATGAATTCTTTCCCCAAAATTTTGCGAAGGAACTTTGTGCTAAATAGGGATGTGCACCCCACGCAGCCGAGGGAGTGGTGCTGTCCAAGTTCTGCAATCACTCAATTATCATTGCTAGATTGTAATCACAATGGGCACTATTTTTGTATTTCTTTTCAATGTGTGGAATTAATATTCCCTTGGGATTCAGAGATATTCAGCTGCTAACAGACCCTGAAGGGGGCATCTGGGTATCTACTTTGGCAGTTGCAGCCCCAGCTCAAGACACTGAAAGGAATGTGGACATTGTCCCTGATTTGTTCTTTTGCACAGTAGCTTGACCTGATGCGTTTTGTTTTGTTTTGAGTGTGTGTGTGTGTATCCCTACAAAGTCTCATTCTAGAATTCACCACCTTTATTAATTGTCACAAGAATAATCTATTAGCTATAGCAAGTCTCACTGGTACCATGAAATCTATGGGTGTATTCAGGCTCCAGAGTTGCAGAAATGTCTTCCTGCCTGGTCTCCAACCTTAAAGAACAGCTTCTATACTCAGGGTTGTTTCCTTGTGCCGTAAGATGGCCTTTGGTGTTCCACTTATCAGGTCCAAGTTCCAGGGAAGTAATAAAGACAGGGAGGAGAACAACAGGGTATCTGGCTCCCTTAGAAGCTCTCTTTTAGAAGTCTCACTCAACAACTTCTGGTTTGTTTTTTTTTCTCATTTGCAAAGGGTGCTGGGAAGTGTAGTTTTCTAGCCAAGCACATTGTGTCTACCTTTCTAACATAGGTAGACACAAGAGAGATGGATATAGTGTTAGGCAACCAGCAGCCTCTACTGTGTGTGATAATTCCATTGTGTGATACCCACAGGAATACAGAGATTAGATGGGAAAATGCAAGTGGCTTAGGCCTCAGAGCTCTGCATTGTATTGTCTGTTCACTGCTGGTTAGGTGGAATTCCCCAGACCTCTCTTCCTTTGGCGTTGCTAGGCTTCCTTGACCATCCCTATTCTCATGGTTTCTAATGATGCTCTATTCTGAACTAGAGACTCACAGAGCCAATCACTGGCTTAGGGGACCTAGCAGGACCTTCAAATCCAGGAAGTCCACCAATGAGCCCAGAGATCTATTCATCTAATGTACACATCTCAAGTCTGGACCTAGGTATCGCTCTGATTTCTTCTCCTGGTTCCTTACACCCTCCAAGTTCTGTTTTCAAGTCACTCCTGGATCCTACCTCCACTCCATCTCAATGGCCAAGATTAAGTCCAGTTTCCCACTCATTTGGGGAACTGCATGGTCCCTGCAGGGTCTAGGCTTCACACCTCCCTCTCTAATACATCCTCCACACATCAACTAGAGAAATGGTTATTAAAGAAAGATATAACCGGTTCTGCCACTTCCTGGCTTAAGGACAACAACAGTTTCTTATTGTCTGTAGGGCAAGTTCAACTCAGTCATGGTTAAATGGCCCTGCTCACACTCCTGTGTGCCTCTCTCCCTTCATTCCGGCCTAGCCAACTGCTCATCTTCCCTTCCAGCTACTGTAGCACGTTCTTAGCTGTTCTAGGCCCTGGCACATGGCCTTCTCTCTGCCTAGAATGCTCTTTCCTCTGACTGACACTTCTTTGTTTAGCGAGTCACATTGCTTTATTTTCCCCTTTGAGACATGCACGGACCCCCAAGCCACGCCTCATTACAGGACATCCCCACCGCTCGCTGTCTTTGTCCTTCAAGCGCTCATCTGTCTTCTGATTGCTTGCTGGGTCGTGGGTTTCTTGAGGCCAGTCCTTCTTTGTCTTGCCCCCTGTGTCTCCAATGCCTGGGATGACACTCCGCATCTGTGCTTTCGGTGACACAGTCCGTCAATCATTTCCTCCTTGACTCCAAGCATGCGTTGACATCCTTGTCCTAATTCACGGCGCAGGTGCTGAAATCAGCAGGGTTAAATCACTTCGTCTTAATTCACTGGGAGAATCTTGCTTCTCCATTCATCTTCTGCTGTTATGTGGGCAAGACAGGGAGAAGGCAGGGTGGAGAAGTCCCTGTGGAAGCAACTTATGAGGCGCTCCTTTAGAGTTACATCCAGGGCTGCCTGAGATAGGGCATGAGGAACCACATGGACCAGCACCAGGAGGGACCAGGAAAAGAAGGAGCAGGAGGGAAGTGAGAGGGAACAAACAGGAACACGTCCAACTCCAGCCCTATTGGCATCTCCACTCCCAGCCTTATGCTGGGCAAACATTATGTACGCGGAGTACGAGACAAGCCAGCCCAGACAGTTTCTAAGTAATTAGTTACCGTTTGTGTTGCCTCCTTGGAGTTAAGAAAAGCAATCCAGGAACTTGTCTGTCCCAGGTTCCTCCGCCTTACCCTCCCCCGTTTCGCCACCCATCTTCCCACCTTCACACTCTGGCTCTTCAGCTGTCCTGTTCTTGTTGGAACCTGTGTGGAGTTGGGTTCCATTCCTGTGCTAAGTTAAACATGCTTCTATCCATCCTCCTTCAGGCTCCTGAACAAGGCCACGGTGGGTAGGTGATGTGGTAGTCCCGTGAGCTTGTGGCCTGTTATAGCTTCAGGGCATTGGACATGAAAGCCTTGGATATAGCCAGAGAGCTGGAAGAGGCTCTCATGAGCAAATGTATTTGGGTTTGGTGCTGGAGGTTAGTTAGACCCAGAGCACTGTGCACACTAAGCCTGTTCTCCACCTTTGAGCTTACATACTCCTAGCCTTCTAGGCTAAAGCTTTCTTTGTGTGTCAAGATAAATAAAAATAATAGTTCCCTAAAACTGCTTTTTCTCAAAACACACACACACACACACACACACACACACACACACACACACACACACACACACACACACACACTGCAGAATAACAATTATGAGGGGGTCTGAGTGCGGCTCTGATGATGCTGGGGTTGGCTCACCCAGACATTCTCCTCTATGCTCATCTGTGGCAGCAGTCATGGCTCATGGCCAGTTGACAGCCTCAGCATCTCCTGACAGACAAGCACTGCTTTGCCCTACAGCGTTAGCCCAGGAGCAAGGCTAAAATGCTGTCACAGACAATTCTGTGGGCCTCGTCTTTGTACACTTGGACTTGTCATGAGCAAACCTGCTCTCTTCCCGTCTTACCTGCAGGAGAGCAAAAGATGAATGAAGAATTAGGATTCTTCCTGTGAGAGCTGTGAGCTTGGGTGGGATCCAGGGGTGGCGGTAGCTGATTGAGCCCACCTAGTGCCAAGCCCAGTAGCTTACCTGAACAGGTGAGGTATCCCAGACCCGGGAGACCTTTGGAGCATCATTCCTTCTCTTCGTAGCTTGCACATTGACCACAAGAGGGAAGCATCACACCAAGTTAGTCCTTGGTCAACCTGCTCTTTGTTGTGGCTTTCCTATTGTCGTCTAGTGGGAAGGCAGGTGAGCTCCCACTGTAGGAGACTGTGGCTCCACCAGCAGCTGGGGGATCTGGTCTGCTGGGGTCATGAGCACAGCCATCTAGCCAGGAGGTACTCTGTGAATAGTCCTCACCGGCCATGAACAGTCAGAGTGAAATCTAATAATGATATTCAATAAAGCACTGAGAAAGATAAATCTGGGGGAATTCTTAGATTCTGAGGAGTCATCAAATATTGAGTACTTAGAATCAGAAGATCTGCCTCCAGTGCTGGCTCTGTGATGTGCTCTGAGTGGCATGCTTTTAGATGAGGTTTTTAGATTCCTTTTTTGGGTGGCACACATACTCCTTCTTGTCGAGATCGTAACGCTGCTGCTGTGAGGATGAAGCTAGAGAATATGGGCCGAAGTGCTGAGTGAGGGGTGACTCAGGATTGTGGATGTCCTCACGGTGCAAACCATGTGAGTGAAGACAGTCAGCTGGGTATTCTCCATGCTAAGAAGATCTTCCCAGCTGGGGTGTGTGTGTGATAACATGGCAAAACTACATTTAAATCTTAGCTCAACTTAGAGCTTGGCATGATGGTGCTCATGGGCAAGACCAGTCACCAGAGATGAAAAGAAAGGTAGAGAACTTATGGCCACCCTGAAGGACATAGTAACACCTAATTAAAAGAAGAAGAAGAAGAAGAGGAGGAGGAGGAGGAAGGGGAAGGGGGAGGGGGAGGGGAAGGGGAAGGGGAAGGGGAAGGGGAAGGGGAAGGGGAAGAAAGAAAGAAATTGGCTCATCAGGATATTCCCAGCTTAAAACCCCAAAGCCCTGGAATGTGCCCACCATTAGGAAAACCAATCTTGGGCTCAGCATGGTTCTCCAGGAGACCATTGCCTGGGCTTTCTGACTCTACCACCTCCTCAGCTCTACTTCTGCAGGGTTCTGGGGTCATGGGGAAGAAGTAAGTTTCATAAGGAAATGTAGCTGGAAAGTTTCTCTCCGAGTCCTGCCAAGCCCTTGCAGTTCTGCAGCCCACTTATAAAACAATCACTCAGAAGCTTATATTAATTGTTAATTAATTGTTCGACCATCAGCTCAGGCCTACCACTGACTAGCTCTTACATTTAAATTAACCCATAATTCTTATTTATGTTTAGCCACATGGCTTGGTACCTTTTCCCAGTTCTGCCTTTACATCTTGCTTCCTCTGTGTCTGGCTGGCGACTCCTGACTCAGCCTTCTTGTTCCCAGAATTCTCCTCTCTCTTTGTCCTGCCTATACTTCCTGCCTGGCTACTGGCCAATCAGCACTTTATTTATTAACCAATCAGAGCAACACATTCACAGCATACAGAGCGATATCCACAGCAAGGAAAGAGGAGCCCAGGTCTTTGGATTCGGGCAGAAAACTCTGAATCCTTTGTGGCTCTCTTGAGGAGGTAGGAGCTGTCAGGCCCCACCCCTTCTCCCCCTGAACTATCGCACCAGTCCCAATTTTCAATATAAAATCAAGTTGATTTTAAAGAATTTAAAGACTTATTTTAGGCTCTTCCCCAGAAGCAAGGGGATGTGTGACCATTCCCCAACTGGGAATGGGTTGGAAGTGCTTTGAGAGGCTGATCACGCAACCATATGGAGAAGATAGGGAGGAGAAAGAAGATGACGATTTTGGGAAGAATCAGATCTTGGGATTTCTTCTCACAGGAGGAGCACTGAGATTCAGCGCTGGCTGTGTTAAAGTCAGAATCATAAATCTCCTGAACTAGAGAGTGCCAGGTGGCCCGTTTTGACACCTGTAAATGGCACTGTGCTTCTTTTCGTCTGGTTTTGTACATTTCCGAAGTGACCCCACAGCACATGCCCTCAGGGAGATCAGGATTTTAGTTTTAGGATGTAAAGAAAAACAAAGGATTTAACTGGTCAGAGATTCAACCACTCATTTCAGCAGACACACTGGGGAAAACCATTCATTGACCCGATGGGGTCAATGACTTGAGTGGAAAAAAGATCATGCGTGCTCTCAAAGCTTGGAAGGGCAAGTGTAATTTTTTTTTTAATTAGGAAGCATTGGAAGAAAGCAGGAAATAACAGATTTGGGTTTTCATCACTCTAAAACAGCAATTTCAAACTCTCTGAAGTAGGAGGAAGAGATTGGTAGGAGAGAAGGGAACAGGAAGGGTAAATGCCCTGTGGGAAGATGGGCGGCAGGAGACTAGAGGACAGAGGAAATATCTTATGCCTGTCTGAAGCTGTGGGGAGAGACAGGTTGCCTCTTGCAATGTGTCAGCATTCACCAGTGGACAGCGTGTGCCAGAACTTCCTTCCTTCTTCACGACTAAGTAATATTCCTCTGGGGTGGTACGCCACATTCTTTTGGGTATGCATTTATCTGAGTGGTTCTCAAACTGCAGGTTGCAACCCTTTGTGAGGTCAACTGACCCTTTCACAATGGTCACCTAAGACCATCAGGAAACACAGATATATATATATATATATATATATATATATATATATATATATATATATATATATATATATATATATATATAATTCACAACAGTAGCAAAATTATAGTTATGAGGTAGCAACGAAAATAATTTTATGGTTTGGGGTCACCACAACATGAGGAACTGTATTAAAGGGTCGCAGCATTAGGAAGGTTGAGAACCACTGATTTATCTGATGATGGACAGTGTGATTGCTTCTCCCATACTTCATTTTGTGAATTCTGTGGTCTCTGTGGTCCTCCTACCTGGCATAGAAGAATGAGACTGACTTTCCCTCCCTGAGAATGTAGGTGGTCTCAGCAACCTCGCCAGTCTGAGGTCCTGACAAAGCAAGCTGTATGTGTGTTGAGAGATGTGGTGGTATTGTGTTCCCCAAAAATACTGTGTACCCTAATCAACTTATCTGGGGTCAGAGACAGAGCAGCCACTAGATACAGAGGCTAGAAAATGGTGGCACTCACACCTTTAATCCTAGCATTCCAGAGACAGAAATCCCTCTGGATCTCTGTGAGTTCAAGGCCACATTGAAAATAGCCAGGCATGGTGACACACGCCTTTAATCCCAGGGAGTGATGGCAGATAGCAGAAAGGTACATAAGGCATGAAGACCAGGAACTAGAAGCATTTGGCTAGCAGCATTACCTGGTTAAGCATTCAGGCTTTCGAGTAGCAGTTCAGCTGAGACCCATTCTGGCTGAGGACTCAGAGGCCTCCAGTCTGAGGAAACAAGACCAGCTAAGGATCCGGCAAGGTGAGGTAGCTGTGGTTTGTTCTGTGTCTCTGATCTTCCAGTTCACCCCAATACCTGGCTCAGGCTTGATTTTATTAATAAGAACTTTTAAGATTCCTGCTACAGAGAGACACTTGAGATGATGCAAAAGAGATAGGCCAGTGGCTCTGAAAGGACCTGGTTGTGGATTTCCAAAATCACCAATCAGGACAGAGCTTCAAGGAGACCTAGGATCTGATGTTCTCCTCAGAGTGTAAAGGTTCAGGTGACGTAACTCACATACCCAACTCCGTGTGCCGAATAGCCGAACGAACCAGGAAGCTGAAGGGCTTACAGTGCGTCCAACAGTCCTGGGACAGGAGTTGGCTGATGGACATGTGACCTCCAGGAGAAAGCAAGGCTGTCAGGTCACCTGTGAGTACTGGCTGGTGCAGGCTCAGGGTGCAAAGACTTTATAGCCTCGCTTCTTAAGAGCTAGCCATGCTTCTGTGTGTGTTTGATGAAGACAGCCTACTTCTCAGTGGGGCCAAAAAAGCTGGTCACTCCTGCCGTCTGGAGCGCCTTCTTAGGTTTTACCATGTAACTCTGAGCAGCACTACTAGTCAAACTTTGACAGATCATGGACCCTTATGACTAAAGTGACGAGTGCTGGATCCACACATATTTATTTATAAAGTATGGATATAGCACTACTAACAATTTTACGTCAAAATGAAGATGCATTCATTCTATAAATTAAAATGTAAGTTGAAGTGCTAACATTTTTTTTCTATACCTCAAATTGTCTTGTTTTGTTTCTTTAAAGAGTGGTGGGTTTTTTTTTGTTGTTGTTGTTTTTTGTTTTTTTGTTTTTTTTTTGGTTTTTCGAGACAAGGTTTCTCCGTGTAGCTTTGCGCCTTTCCTGGGACTCACTTGGTAGCCCAGGCTGGCCTCGAACTCACAGAGATCTGCCTGCCTCTGCCTCTCGAGTGCTGGGATTAAAGGCGTGCGCCACCACCGCCCGGCAAGAGTGCTGGTTTTGCATTAAATCCACCCATAAAATAAAATTACTTTTTAATATTTGAAAAAATTCATTCTTTTTTTTTTTTGTCTTTGAGAGGGTGCTTTGCTATGTAGCCTAGGCTAGCCCAGACCTTACTATACAGCCCAGAATGACTTTGAACTTTCAGTCCTCAAGCCTTGGTCTCCCAGGTGCTGCGGTACTCCTGGCTGACTGATCCCTGATCTTTTATGTTCTAGTGACGTTTGCTCACATCTGTAGGAGCCTGATGCCAGTCTTTAAGGTAAGTCATTGATGTGTGGAGGTCTCAGCTGTTCCACACTGACTCCTTTAGTCTCAGCTTTAGTTAAGGTGACGTTTCTAGTTTCTGAGATTCTTGGGAGTAGCCCACTGCAGCCTTGTGGGTGCTGAGGAGTCCGGCAGGGGAATTCATGTCCTGTATTTGGCTTTCTGGGAGAAGAAAAAACTTTGGAGATGAGGGTTTTGGGGGGAGGTAACTAGGGGTTAATGGAACCAAGATGGTGACATGGAAGGTAGTAAAAGAACTCAGGAGTTGGAAAGCATCATTGACACTGCGATTGTTAAGTTACCCATGGATGAGAATTCAGACTCCAGACGCAGAAAGAATCGGATTCCCAGAGCCTGGAGCATGCTGAGTCCACAGAATTCTCTGACCACAAACAAGAGACACGATGATCAAAAGACACCTCCAAACAGGAACGCGGGTACTCTGGATAGCATACTTCTGGCTAAAAGTAAAGGGTGAAGAGGAATCTGCTTCCGGAGCAACCCCATTTCCAGAAGAATAGGTGCCGCCAAATCTAGGTAGGAATCACTCAAGGAAGAAAATATGGATGCCCAAGTTTTACACCCCCTGACTCTGACTTCACTTACGTGAGATGAGGTAGCCTCTGGATTTAAAACAAAACAAACACCCCCCAGATTATCACAGCCAACCAATGTTGGGAACGACTGAATCAGAGGACAGACGGATGGACAGACCTAGGGGAAGCTGACAAGCCTTGTGCATCAGTGAGAGGAAATCTAGAATGCTGAACCACGGGCCTCTTCCTGACCCCACTTGAGGGTTAGCCACTGGGAAGGGGTGGGCTGAGAGGACAAGGAACTGAGGAAAGCCTGGGTTTTCTGTGGCATCTCAGGAAGGTGACTTGGAGCTGTGGAGCCTCCTGTTGGGGGTTGCCCGCCTTCAGACTTCGGCACAACAGTAACTGTCCCTTGCAGCTTCAGGGCTGGAGGCAGAGGTGAGTTCCTGAAATGCTGTGGCCTCCTAGATTCCTTTCCTTCCTGATCTCTCTTGTGCCTCTCTGCCTATGGAGCCCTGGGGCCCAACCTCTTGTTTTCCTTCAGTGCGACCATTCTCTAGGCCTCCTAGGAAGGGAGGGCAAGGACACCCTCCCCCTCCCCAAAACACACACCACAATGGTTTCTTTAGTCTAGAACATGGTGGACGGTGACACGGCTGAGAATATTCTCAATATGTAGCTCTGGCTGCCCAGGGAGCTATGTAGATGAAGCTGGCTTTGCACTCCCAGAGACCTACCTGCCTCTGCCTTCCAAGTGCTGGCATTAAAAGTGAGTGCCACCATGCTCCATCAGGAGCTGCATGCTCCACAGGGTGTCCCCTGGGCCCTGGTTCCTCAAGGTGAATGCAGCAAACAGACTCAGCGCCCTCGGTGGGAGGTACACTGCTGTTAGTGGTGTAAGAGATCTGAGTGAAAAGCTTGTTTGTTTCTCCTTACTTATCAGGTGGCCACCAACTATTATTTAGTTTATTAGCATCTTGCCTTTTTCTTATGAAACACTTTTGGGAAATTGCCCCAGAAACTATAGTCAGTGATGTCATTCACAAAGGACAAAGGAGGCAGCTGGACCCTGTACTCGTGAAGCCAGCAAGAGCCTGGGTGAGGACTTGGCCTCTCCCAGTCTTGGTGTCCTTTTCCCACCCCCCTGCCACCTCCTTCCTGTTGCCATGGCAATGTCCCTGGAGAGTGAGGACCAGGCTGTTTTTTTCCTACATCCCTCCTCCCCACCCTCTTTGTGTCTAGAAGAGAGCTGAGCACGCACTAGACAATGGTTGGCAATGATTGATGGAGAGTTTGGGGTGTTCATTTGGACCACCTGCAGGTGGGCTGGGGAGAGGAGACACCCCACCCCCACTCCGAATTGTTTACTTCTGTGTATCTACAGGGAAGAGTTGGTGAGAGGGTGAGGGATTACAGGGCTGGAAGCTCACACTTTGGCACTGCAGGGTGCATATATATTTTATTCCACGATGACAAATATTAAATAAATGAGGAGTGATGTTGGACCCACTGGAAGAGACAGGGTATTGATGTCTCGCTATGTTTGGTTCATAGGTGAATTTTTTTTTGGCAAAGTGATAAGTATGTTGCCTGTATTGATGTTTTTGCAATAAATAAAGTTGGAGAAAGAAACGAAGTTTCTAAACAGAAACCGTAGTGTCAAAACCCAAGTCTAGGGTCAGGGCTTGCTTTACATCCTCACAAGATATTTGAACCATTGGGTCTGCCAGGTAGAAAATTTGAAATGGAACTATATATCCAAAAACATCTGGCCTCCGACTGCCCTGCCTTACACTTTACATGTGTTATTTCTAAGTGACAGAAATGGCGAGGCCAATCTGGATATTCATGGGTGGAGGTCAATCTGGATATTCATGAGTGAAGCCTGGAGACGTATATGTTTTTCTAAACCAATTTCCACATGGCCGAAAGAATCCACTTCTTCACTAAAGTCAAGAGCAGCCTTCCCAGAGTTAAAAATGTAAAAAAAGCACAGACATTATATTCAGTGATGAGGGATGAAAGGTGGACTATTTTGTAGTCCACTCTGATGCTCGGCGCGGGCTCAGGCACTCTGAATGGAAGGTCTGTGGGCATCTGCAGGATGCCAGCCGAAAGGCTGGAGAGCTGCACACTGTGAGGCTTGTCTTCGAGGTACCGGAGGAGGCTTCCCAGGGCCTGAAAGGACAGATGCTTAAGGCTTGAGCTGTGAATTATCATTTAAATCAGCTGGTTCTTATCTTTTTAAGTGTGGAAAAAGGACAGGGATTAGATGGGAAAGCATGCGTGTGTGACGGGCTAACGTTTGTGGGGTATCTGCCGTAGCTGAAAAATTTGATCCGTATCTTGAAAAGTAAACTTCTATTTATAGCTGTTTAAAATCTGTATGTAGATAGCAATTTCTGTGTAAGTGTTCCTCAACTTACAATGGGACTGTTTTCCAATAAATCTATCATAAAGTTGAAGAATTGTCAAAAATATATTTAATAGTCCTTAGTGACTGAACATTGCAGCTTAGCCTAGCCTACCTTAAATGTACTCAGAACACTTACTTTTTCAGATAGGAAGTCTTGTATTTTTTCTTTGATGATTTTATAGGTGTAAATAATGTATCTTGATTATATACACCCCAAACTCTCCGTACACTCTTTCTAGTACCTCCAGCATGCCCGCTTCCCCCACTTCATATCCTCTACTTAAACTCCTGTTTTTGAAGAGACCCACAGAGTCCAATTAGCGCTGCCTGTTGGAATACAGACTGATCTTGTTGGCTTGATCTTGTACGGGTCTTACGCGGGTCACTAGGAGTTCAGTGGCCAGGTCACATCCAGAAGACAGAGCTGCACAGCACTTCTCCTCATCCTCCAGCTCTCACATTCTTTCTGTCTTCTCATCTGTGACATTCCCGGAGCCTCTTGTGGGGCAGAACACTTGTTGTTCATCAATAGCTGAGAAAAAAATGACCTAACACATAGCCTATGTATAATGAAGTATTGAAGAGTTTATGAAATTTGTTGACTACTGTTTTGAAAGAGACTGGCCCCACGGGTCAACTCGGGCACCTCTTGAAATCAATCTTCAGCTGACCTATCATAGGTTGGGTGCTGTTTTATGTATATATACCAGGTAGGCATCTATTTCAGAGGCACATGTGACTATATATCCATATATCTGTACTTCATGTTCCTTTGTTGTTATACTGTGTGTGGCTTTAATACAAGGAAAAGGAGATAGAGGCTTCCTACTGAGACCTTACTCAGGGTCAGAGAATCTGGGCTTGCTTTACCCAGCAGGGCTGCATAATGGGATGATTTGGCCACGGGTGTGGTTACCAGGTGTTTGGAAGGGTCTACATTTGGCTGTACTGTGTGCTTTGATCTTTCAAGGGAGAGGTCTTTTGCCTCTCCCATTGGCATATTATAAAAAGCCCTTTTTAATAAACCTCTGCATGGCTGGTTATTAATCCAGGGCCCTTCCAAAGCTATCCTGTGTCTCTGTCTTTCTTATCTCTTTCTGTCTTTCTATCTAATATTTCCTCATTCCTCTCTCCTTCACCCAAGAACCCTTCGAAAGGTGTGAGCAGGTCAGAGCTAGACTCCCATAGACCCCCACAGGCTCCCACAGAAGCTGAAAGCAAGGAGATAATCATACTTGACTGGGACTACGTAGCAGGTGAGCAGTGAGGCCAGGTCCCCAGCCTAGGTCTCTCTGATCCCAAAGTATTCTTTCTACTCCACGGCTGCATCAGTCTTTGGAGTCACTAAGATGCAGCTCTCCTATTATCTGCCACGATCCTAGCCCCACCTGAAAGACCCTTTCTGAAATCCTGCCCTCCTGCCACCCCCTCCCCTGGCCTAGCTGACTGTGCACCCCTGGAGGCCTCAAGCACCAGCGCGGTTCCCCTGCCATGGCTGCCCCCTCCTCTGATGGCCCATCTGCTTTCCTGCAGACGCCTAGTCTCCCCTTCTCCTACTCTGGAGCTTAGATCTAATGGGTTTTTTCTTTGTACAGTTTCTCTCTTGCAAACACAGCCCCCACTTCTCCTGCCCCCCATTTCTCTTGCCCCCCACTTCTCCTGCCCTCCCTTCTCCTGCCCCCACTTCTCCTGCCCCCCACTTCTCCTGCCCTCCCTTCTCCTGCCCCCCACTTTTCCTGCCCTCCCTTCTCCTGCCCCCCACTTCTCCTGCCCCCCACTTCTCCTGCCCCCACTTCTCCTGCCCCCCACTTCTCCTGCCCCCCACTTCTCCTGCCCCCCACTTCTGTCTTCTTTGTTGCTTGTTCCCAAACTGCTGAGGCTCAGGAGAAAAATCTCACAGATCGGTTATCATCTCAAATATGTTCATCGCAGTCATGTCAAATATCTCAGTGGTGCTGGGTAATCGTATTGTGTCTCCCTAATCAGCTTATTCTCCCTCACTCTGCAAACCCCTGACCTCCCTCCCTGTTCCTCCAAGCCTGCCTCACCCTGCTTCACAACTCAGCTTTACAGCTACTCCAGAAAGCGGATCCTCTCTGGGAGGAACGTGACCATCTTTATCACCCAATCTGCAGACCTCCCATTATCAGCCCTTCCTCTCCCTGTGCCTGTCACAGAGGACAAAGTGGCTGTCCTTCCACTCCTGAACCAGACCTGACTCTGCTTCAAATTCACCCTTCATGTCCTTTCAGAAACCTTGTCCTGTGAGTCATGCCTCTGCTTTTCTACCAGGCTATTTTCCTGTATTAACTAGGTCCTAGTTTTCCCAACTAAAAGGAAAAAGTTCTCCATAAATTCTCCCATTGCCACCTTGCTACTGACCTGTTTATCTAATTTGGTCACTAACAGGCTTCTGGAGTTTTCTCCTCTCACTGGGACAACTTTTCAATCCACTGGACTCCAGGTATCCACCCTACCCCTACCCCCAATTTCTCCATCAAAACAGTATGAGCATTAATCAAAATTCTTCAGAGACAGAATCAATAGGAAAACCAGAAGAAGAGGGAGAGACGGAGGGAGGGAGGGAGGGAGGGAAAGAGAGAGAGAGAGAGAGAGAGAGAGAGAGAGAGAGAGAGAGAGAGACTGGAGGGTAGGAGCAGATGGATGCCCCAACTTAAGCAGGGAGAGCAAACCCGCCCCCTCTCCCCTTTATCATTCTCCTCTGGTGCTCATCTGGATCGGGTGATGCCCTGTGTTGGTGGGGTCGCTTCTTTATTCAGACTACCAATTCCGTTGTTCTTCTCTGTAAACACTCTTACAGACACACCCAGAAATAATGTTTAATCATCTACCTAGGTCTTCCTTTGCCCAGTCCACTAGGCAGACAAAACTAGCTATCTGGATCTTGTTAACAGCACTAAGGATTCCACAGCCATAGCCGTCCCAGGAATGTTTTTAGTTTTCAGCTTACCCTACTCGGAATTTCTGACTAGCATTTTACTCACAGACTTTCTTCTACCTTTATGGTTGCTTTCTTCTTCTTCTTCTTCCCCCTCCTCCTCTTCTTCTCACTATGAAGCCATGGTTCACCTGAAGGTTGCTAAATAGACCAGGCTGGCCTAGAAGTCTGGCTGTCTCTGCTTCTGGAGTGCTGGGATTACAGGCCCACCCAGCCTCCTTTGCTTTCCCTTCTTGGAGCTTCCTCATGATACCATTTAGACCCTCTTCCCTCTTCCCTCATTTGTTTTTCCTGAAAGATCTCATCTGGATTATTTACCAGTATCTTCAAGGTTCTACACATCTTTGCTATAGCATGATGCTTTGGAAGGTGTTTTGTTTTGTTTTGGAACGTCTCATAAAGATCACTGTCTTCCAGCTTCCGTATCGGTGTCAACATTTGCCCTTGGATGAATCACAATCATTGGCCCAAATCTGCCTCACATAAAATTGACCATCCATCCTCCCAAACTGTGTTTATGCCTTGCCCATCAGCAACATAACTCTGTGCCCCAAGTTTGTCCTTTTGCTGAGAGCTCTTTTTCTTATCTGCCCCCTTTTCATCCCCACATTCAACAAGTCCCAGAGTACTATCCGTTCTCCCACGTAAATCTGCCCAGAATCCATATTCTCTTGGCCACTTCCCTAGTGTGGTCATAAACTTCTCACCCAGCTGAGCAGGGTAACCTCTGAAGTCACCTCACCACATTCACTTTTACATCCTTTCCAAGACAGTCAGCACAGAGCAAGAATTCCTTCATGATATATTTGCTTGATTATGTCAGGCCAATGCATACAATTTTCTCCATCCGTCTATCACGTGGGTTCCCAGAAATAAATTCTGGGGCTCAGACACAGCAGCCGAAGATTTTCCTACAGTCTATAAGAGGAGGTGATACTCAAGATATTTATCTACCCAGGTATTAAAGGCACCAACAAGTAAGAGCTGTTGTTAGCCCCAGTGCTGGAGCAAGGCCCAGGAGGCCCCTGTGATAGCAAGTGATGACTTTTTAATAATGGGGAGTCCAGCAGGGGCTTCTGTGAGTTAAGTAATCTTCTATCCGAGAAGTAATGGACGAGGAAGGGTCCTTCTATCGTCAGGATTCAGATAAGAACACAGAGGCCGACCACAGGAGGAATCAGTATAGAAAAATGTATTTCACAAACACCTGCGCCTAGATACTCGTAAGCAGCGGATGACTTCCTGCATGGGGACAGCAGAAAGTGAGCGGCTGCCTTTAGCCACCCTGAGGAGGCATTCCAGCTCGCTGCTGCTGGGACCTCTGGTGGGACATGACAAGGCTAGTGTCACGTGTGACAAAAGAAGCAGAGGGCTGGAGGTGGAGCCACCCGCTGCTGGAGGGACAGGAACCTTTTGTTGTTGTTATTGTTCAAGACAGGGTTTTTTTGCCTGTCCTGGATCTTGCTCTGTAGCCCAGGCTGGCCTTGAACTCACAGAGATCCGCCTGCCTCTGCCTCCCGAGCGCTGGGATTAAAGGCGTGCGCCACCGCCGCCCAGACAGGAACCTTTTTTGATTCTTGCAGTCTACACTTCAGACAAGCACACGCCAGCCTGCAGGTGGCCCTACCTCCCAAACTCTTCCTTCTCCTCATGTTGCTTCTCCTGTCTTCTTCCCTCACACTCGCTCAGTGTGCTGCAGTCACCCCGGGCTTGAGACGGGGGCGCTCTCTTGCATCTCTCTGGTCCACCACCAGCGTCATAAATTTGGTCTACCGGTTATCCACGGCTGTGTAACTCTCTCCCTCAGTGGTGCAAAATGGCAGCAATTACTTGTTTTGTTCATGTAACTGTAGTTTGAAGGCTTGAGTGAAGGCTTGTTCTTGTTGCATGTCTCTTACCCAAGGTAGCCTGATAGAGGATATGGTTCCTTTTCATGCCCAGAAATCCACTGCTGAAATCTCAGACAGGGCTGAGGGCTGAGGACTTGGCCCTTCTGCAAGTGGTTAACCAACAGAGGAGGCTGATTGGAAGCCATGCTGTCTTTGACGATGAATCTCAAAAGACACACAGCATCTTTCCCAATGTGCCCTCTTGGTTAAAACAATCACAGAGACCTGTCTAGAAGCAAAGTGGGGGGATGCATGAACCCCATCACTCCATGTAATAGGGGCAGGTTCTCAAGTGGTTCTCAAGGTATGCCTGTGTCAGGAGGAGGATATGCAGTTGTGACCAGTTTAAGAAAACAATAGTCAACTTCAGCTTGTACTGCTCTTCCCCCTTATTAGTCGTTCCTTAGGGTCTGTTGAAGTGTCACTCGCCAGCCAGATGAGGTGCCCCAGACACCACAGCCAGAGGCCTTTCTCCTCCTCTGTGGCATTCATCATGATTTTACACTGTGTGATAACTCTGGTGACCTTCTCATAACATCTATTGCTTCCTGCCTGTCTCTGACAGACGCTTCAACTGTGTCAAATGTGGGCTTTAGTGTAGGGCATCAAAGGGGTGAGCTGGGGCCCCAGCATCTCTGTTGTTTCTAGTGAGTGCTCACGATCTCAAGATCACACGCACAGTGAGTGCTAAGAAAGCTCTGGCCAGGAGAGCACTCACATGGCTCAGAAACAGACAATACACCTCCATGTGAATGCCAGGGGGCTTTACTCACAAGTCATTCTGAACTTGAACACAAAATGACTGGAAATGTAAAGGAATGGAAATATGCACTTGGGCAATGTCTCTGTAAATGGTCAATGACTTCCTGGCTTTGTTTGAGCCTTGTGTTGCTGGTAGATGCTTAGCACAGAAAACTATACAAGCATGTGGTAAAAAAAAATATTTTTGCTACATTTATTATTGTTGATGTATGTATACATGCACGCATACGTGTGGAGGTCAGAGGACAACTTGAAGAGTCAGTTTTCTGCTTCTGTTTGTAGGTCCCTGGGAATAAACTCAAGTCGTCAGGCTTGGCAGGCAAGCACCTTTGTCTGCTGAGCCATCTTGTCAACCCCAGAGGTTGTTTTAAAATAAATGAAAGTTTTATTTGAAAATCCAGGATAGCTAAAGCAACCCTGAACAATAAAAAAACTGTGGGAGGTGTGGTGATATATTGTGGACCCCAATAAATAAAATTTGCCTAAAGACCAGAGAACAGAACAAGCCACTACATTAAACATAGAAGCCAAGTGGTGGTGGCACACACCTTTAATCCTAGCACTCAGGAGGCAGAGATCTGTCTGGATCTCTGTGAGTTCAAAGCCACCCTGGACTACATGAGATTGACTCAGTCTAGGAGAGAAACAGAGCCAGGCAGTGGTGGTACACACCTTTAATCCCAATACTTGGGAGTCACGCGCCTTTAATCCCAGCACATGAGATCTCATGCCTTTGCTTGGGAAGCACACACGACCTTAATCCCAGCACTAAGAAGGAAGTGATATGGTTGGGCAGAGAAAGGTTTATAAGGAGTGAGGAGACAGGAACTAGTGCTTTTTGGCTGAGGCCTTTCAATTGAGGAAGCTTTTTGGCTAAATAAAGCTTTTCAGGCTGAGGAGTCCTAGAGGTAAGATGTAGCAGTGGCTTGTTCCTTTGTTTCCTCTAATCTTTCAGCATTTACCCCAATATCTGACTCTGGGTTGTTGTTTTTTTTTATCATAAGACTGATTTTAGAATTTGAGCTAC
The DNA here is from genome assembly GCF_007827085.1 of Peromyscus californicus insignis. Taxonomy (NCBI): domain Eukaryota; kingdom Metazoa; phylum Chordata; class Mammalia; order Rodentia; family Cricetidae; genus Peromyscus; species Peromyscus californicus. Next base: position 68,828,999 of record NW_026294424.1, read on the forward strand.
AGGGAGGTATCACCATTCCTGATCTCAAGTTATACCACAAAGCCATAGTAATAAAAACAGCATGGTACTGACATAAAAACAGACACATTGGTCAATGGACTTGAATTGAAGACCCAGATACAAACCCCTACACCTATGAACACCTAATTTTTGATAAAGAAGCCAGAACTAAACACTAGGGAAAAAAAAAAAGACAGCATCTTCATGGATGTCTGCATACAGAAGAATGCAAATAGACCCATACTTATCACCGCCCCCCCCCAACTCAACTCCAAATGGATCAAAGACCTCAACATAAAACTAGGTATACTGAACCTCCACAGAAGAGAAAGTGGGGACTAGCCTTGACCACATTAGCACAGGAGAAGACTGAACAGAACACCATTAGCATAGGGACTAAGGTCAACACTAAATAAATGAGAACTCAAGAAACTGAATAGCTTCTGAAAGGCAAAAGAACACCATCATTTGGACAAAGTGACAACCTACAGAATGGGAAAAGACTTTTTTTTTTTTTTTTACCAACCATACATTTGACAGAGGGCTAATATCCAAAATATATAAAGAACTCAAAAGACTTGATATCAAAAAACCAAATGACCCAATTAAAGATGGGGTACAGATCTATATAGAGAATTCTCAATAGAGGAATCTCAAATGGCCAAGAAACACTTAAAGACATGTTCAACACCCTTAGTTATCATGGATATGCAAATCAAAACAACTCTGAGATTCCATTTTACACCTGTCAGAATGGCTAAGATCAGTAATACAAGTGATAGCTCATGCTGGTGAGGATGTGGAGCAAGGGGAACACTCCTCCATTGCTGCTGGGAGTGCACACTTATACAGCCACTATGGAAACGAATGTGGTGATTCCTCAAAAAGATGGGACTCTGCCTTTGAAAGTGGTGGCACTTGGCTTTAATCCCAGCACTGGAGAGGCAAAGACAGTTGGACCTCTGAGTTCAAAGCCAGCCTGGGCTATAGTATAGAGTAAGTACCAGGACAACCAGGCTACACAGAGAAACCATGTCTTAAAACAAAACAAAACAAAAAACTGAGAGAGAGAGAGAGAGAGAGAGAGAGAGAGAGAGAGAGAGAGAGAGGAAATCCATCTACCTCAAGATTCAGTTACACCATTCTTGGGCATCATCCTACCTTGAGGACACTAGCTCAACCGTGTTTGTTGCTCCTCTATCAACAATAGCAAGAAATTAGAAACAACCTGTATGTCCCTAAGCAGAAGAATGGATAAAGAAAATGTGACACATTTACACACGTGAGAATTACTCATCTCTTAAAAAAAAATAACATCATGAAATTTTCAGGCAAATAGATGGAACTAGAAAAAAATCATCCTGAGTGAGGTAGCCTAGGCCCAAAAAGTTAAATCTGGTATGTATTCACTTATATCTGGGTATTATCCATGAAATAAATGATAACCAGGCTATCATCCATAGACCCAGAGAGGTTAGGCATAGAGGAGGGGACTAGGGAGGACACATGGATCTCCCTGGGATGGGGAAAGAGAATAGATTTTATGAGTGGACTGGAGCTGGGAGGGGCAAGACCAGGAGGATCAGGTGGGAAGGAGGAGGGGAGATGGTATTGAGGGAGGGAATCAGGGGAGAGACAGCTAGAATTGAAAAATGTTTGAGTGGCAATATGGAAACCTAGTGCAATGGAAACTTCATGTAATATATAAAGGCAATCCTAATCTAATGAAATCTCCAAATAATGAGGGAGACCGAACCCCTACTGGCCATCTCTTGTCACCAAATGAAACTTCCAATCCTAGGACTATGTTTCATCCAATTGAGTTGTTGGCCCAAGGGGCCAATGGACATTCCAAAACAACCCAGGCTGTTGCCGAGACAGTGGTTTGCCGAGACAATAGTTTGCTCTCCACAAACTGATAGCAAGTCCCCATTGCTGAAATTAACACCCACATAACTCATTGAACATGGAAAAGATGAGCTGGTGCCTACATAGAACCTTCACCCCCGTGTTCTAGTGTCTATGAAATGGAAAGGTAGTCTGCAGGCTGCCAAAAGAGAAAAGTAAATACCTACCCACCCACAACTTTTGATCTACAATCTTTCCTGCCTGCAAAATATGCTAGGGCAATGGTTATCAACCTGTGGGTCATGACCCTTTGGGGAGTTAAATGACCCTTTCATAGAGGTCACCTAAGACTATCAGAAAACACACATATTTACATTACAACTTTTAACAGTAGCAAAATCACAGTTATGAAGATGCAAAGAACATAATTCTGTGGTTGGGGGTCACCAGAATATGAACTGTATTAAAGACTTGCAGCATTAGGAAGGTTGAGAACCACTGCTAGAGCAACGGTGGCACAAGCCTTGTGGGAGTAACCAACCAACGCCTGACTTGACGGAAGGCCCACTCCAGAAGACGGAACCGTACCTGACACTGTTTGGGTGACTAAGAACCAGAGTCTAGATAGCCCAGAGGGCTACATTAAAACCAAAACTACTGGGGAAAGAAACAATAAAACAAAAAAAGGAGAAAATTTTACTTGAGAGGTTGCTGGCTTCGAAAACCTGGTGCGATGACCAGTCTTGGTTATCAATTTGACTACCTTTGCAGTCAGCTGAGATCCAAGTTGCTGGGCAATCCTGTAAGAGGATTTTCTTAGTAAGATTATTTGACGCAGGGAAACTCACCCCAAATATGGGTCACACCTCCTGGTGGCAGCCTATACAGAAGAACATGGATGGAGGAGACTTTGCTTTTCGCCTGCTGGCCTTAACTCTCGCTTGCAAGTTCATCTTTCTTGTTGCTGTTGGTATGAAATCTGATTTCTTCAGGATTCTAATGTAGACTGAAGACCAGCAGCTCTCTAGGACTCCAGCACCAGATTGGGAGATAGCCAGTCTCCCAGACTGATCATGAACCTTTGCGTTGTGAGACAGTCACTGTTGGACTACCAGGACCACAACCTGTAAGGCAATCTAATAAATCCCCCTTTAACAAGTGTCTACACAGTCAGCTCTGTTCCTCTAGAGAACTCTGACTAACACACCTGGCTAGTGCCCAGAGAGCTCACACAATCAGCTTGAACATAAGCAGCTCTGACAGTATCTCAGAAAAGAGAATTCTTCTCTCCGATTCTTAAATTGATCATGATTTCAGTCTATTTTTCCATTACTGTACCTAAATACCACAGGCTGGATAATTTACAAAGAAAATCATCTGTTCACTTCTGACAGTTCTGGTGACATTTTGTTCTACAGAGTCCCAAAATAGCACCGGGCATTGTGTGGTATGAGAGCAAGCATGTCAGACAACTTGCTTTAATAAGAAGGCCACTTCCTCAATCACACATTAATCTGTTAATCAGCAAATGGATAAATCTCCTTATAAGGGCAGAACCCTCATGATCCTGTCTTATCCCAAAGGTCCTCCTCTAATTCCCTTACTTGTGACTTTGGCGATTGAATTTCTGATGCATGACATTTGTGGTTCACAGTATAGCCTACCACATTCAAGCCATAGCATCTGACTTCAGTCAGAGGCTTTGGACATCAAGTCAGATAAAGAAGTATAAATAATTCATGGCAAGTCAGGATCTTACGGTGGCAGAGAACCAACTCCTGTACTTTGGGTGGGAGGATGGAAGAGCCATTATGGGATGGAAAAGGAGAATATGGTGGGTCTTAGATGGTACTCTGATATTCCTAAATACAAGCTTCTTACCAAATGCTCACCTCAATTCCTATGAACCCACCACAGCCCTGTGAGGTAATAGACTATACTATCTCCAGGGGAAAGGCAAGAAGTCCAGAGTTCCAAATGACTAAGGATCACATTTAGTTCTCTGTGGCTTTGGGGCCTGTACCAAACACGTAGAATCAGGCCAGAGATGACAACGAGCTTGTATTAGTTTCTCAAGTATCTTAATCACTGAGCAAATGGTTCAGTGGGGGCCACATATATCCTCTTCTACTTGTTTACATGGCTGTTTATGTGAGCTCAATTCTTCTAGATATTGAAACCACAGGAAATTAGGAAATCCAGTTGCAGAGCAAATCAGTGCACACATACGTGTGTGTGTGTGTGTGTGTGTGTGTGTGTGTGTGTGTGTGTGTAGTTGGTTGGGAAAAGCCACTGTCTGTGTGTATGAGGGGGTTATGTGTGTGTGTGTGTCTCTCTCGTGTGTGTATATGTGTGGTTGGTTGGTTAGGCAAATCCAGTATTTGTGTGTGGAGAGGGGGCAGTGTGTGTGTGTGTATGTGTGTGTGTGTATGTGGTTGGTTGGTTGGGAAAAGCCATTGTCTGTGTGTATGAGGGGATGATCTCTCTCTCTCTCTCTCTCTCTCTCTCTCTCTCTCTCTCTCTCTCTCTCGTGTGTGTGTGTGTGTGTGTGTGTGTGTGTGTGTGTGTGTGTGTGTTTTGAGGCAGGGTCTTTTTTAGTCAGGCTTGCCTTTAACTTAGTTACTGTGAAGAGACCCAATGGTCTTCAAGTTGGAGACAGAGAGAGACTGGGCCCAGCATGAGCATTTGAAACTTAAAGTCCACCCCTAGTGACACACCTCTTCCAACCAGGGCACACATACTCTAGTAAGGCCAGATCTCCTGATCCTTCCCAAACAGTTCCACTCACTAGGGACCAAGCATTCCAATGTATGAGCCTAGGGAGGCCATTCTCACTCAAACCACCATACTCACTGTGTCATCCCCCACCTCCCAAGTGCTAGGATTACAGGCATGAACTGTTTTCATTTTGTTGTTTTGAGACAGGTCTCACTGTAGCACAGGCTGCTCCCAAATTCATGACGCTCTTCTTGACTTAATCTTCTGAATGATGAAGTCGTATTTCATACTAATAATCTCACATCACAGGTATGAGCCAACACACCCGGCTAATTGACATATTTCTGAATCCCAATATCCCAATTTTACAAAATGGAGCAAAAAAGTAAAAAAAAAAAAATCCTCCAGCAATGACTCCACACATATTAGTCACTTTTATTGTTTGTGGGACAGAACACCTGAAAAGCTGCAGCCTAAAGAAGAAAGGGTTTATTTGGCTTACGGTTCAAGAGGATACAGGCCGCCATGGCAGCCAAGGCACGGTATCGGGATTGTGAGGGCACTGGTCATATTGTATCCGCAGGCAGGAAGAGAGAGAGATGAATACTGGTGCTCAACTCTTATTATTCAATCTCGGATCCTCATCTAAACAACAGTTCTGCCCACGGTCAGGGTGGCTCTTCCTATCCGAATCAACCCAACCTAGAAACCCCTTCACTGACAAACTGGGAGCTCGTTTCCATGGATTCTAAATCCTACTGAGTTGACAATCAAGATTAAGCACCTCACTGCAGCTCTGTGGAAAATGAGACGATCAGAATCGTGCGCAGGGATGATCACTGCGGAATCACCTACACAAGCAATGAAGGGTGTTTGCTGAGATGGCCCGGAGGGTGAAGTCCTTTGCTGCCGAACCTGATGACCTGAGTTCAGTCTCTGGGACCCACATGGTGGGGAGAGAACTGATTCCCACAAGTTCTTCTCCCACCTCCACACATGTGCCCCCACCATTAAATAAACACATAGAATAAAAAATGTTAAAAAGCCTCTGTTGGAGAGACACCCATATGATTTGTGTGGTTTTCTGGGTTTAACATTTACCAACAGTCACGGAAAACATCTTCAGAAATGAAAAACACATAAGGTCTCCCTATTTACTTGCCTCAGTCACTTCCCAAGTCCAGTCCTTTGGCTTTTCCTTGAACAACCACTACCAGGAGAAACCACTTTCTGTAGGGGAGACCACGGGACTTTAGACTGGAGATATCACCAGGACCAACGGTGTCAAACTGGCCAAGTTTATTTTTTTATACACAGAAACCTTTATTTCACTCAGGAGGGCTCCTTCCAGCACGAAGGAAGTTATTAAGACTATAATCTGAAAGGCTAAGCACCTTGGACTGTGCAGATTTCTAGGAGATAGCTTGTTAACCCAGAGTAATGAATAATTAAATAGAATGTTAATGTCCTCTGTATGTGTCTAGACCAGCAATGCACAGGAAAAATACAATAGCCATAGGTATGAGGCTCAAGCTAATGTCAACTTTCCAGTAGCCACCTTCAAAGCACAAAGAAACAGGTGAACGTAATCTTGGCAGCAATTTATAAGCCTATCAAAATATTATAATTTCAACATATAATAGGTATAGTAAATTATTCATAACATGTTACTTTTCTTGTTTTGTATTAAGATTGGTATGGCTCTTACACACACACACACACACACACACACACACACACACACACACACACACATATATGTCTCAGTTGGGTTAACTACCTTTCAAGTATTCAGTAGCCTCATGTAGCTGTGGTGACATAGTGGATAACAGGTTTAGGACAAGCCGGAATATAACTGGTATTTACAAGGGTAAAAAATTAGAAGTCACCTAACATTTGAATTGGTCAAATAAATATTGGTCAGTCTACACACTATGCTCTTATTAAAAATAATGTAAAGGATAATAATAAAAAAAATCACTCTGAAGATACATTTTAGAGAAAAAACTTAGTCTGGTCAATGACATTTTCAGTACTTGATATGATTTGGATCTCAAAATGTCCCACCAAGGCTCATGTGTTGAAAACTTGGCCCCCTTGACAGTCCTATTCAGAGGCGCGTTTGTGGAAGTGATTGAATGAGGCTCTCATCAATGGATAATCAATCCATTGATGGACTCCTAAGCTGATGGGCGCTTAGGAGGAAGACCTAGTTGAAGGCAGTCCTTGGGGAACGTCCTCGGGGACCACGTCTCGTCCCTGGACCTTTGCCTCCTCCTCTCTCCCTCCCTCTTCTGAAGCACGAGGTCAACTCTACCACGTGCTCTCTGCCAGGTTCTCCTTCATTGTTGACCCCAAACCGATGGAGCCAAGAAGAAGGACTGAGACTCTGGAAGCTACGAGCCCAGGTGAACCTTTCCGTATTGAAGCGGTTTGCATCTGTGGGTCCCAGTAACCAACCACTGTATTGTTTTTATGAGCAGTGTGTGCATTTAACAGATGCTTTCTCTTCCTCCTCATTCTCCACTCCCTAATCTGCTGCTTCTTCTTTCATAGCTTAAATAAATCAATTACATAAACTATGGCATGCTAAGTTTGCACACTTATTTGTTTAATTTCCATCTACTTCCAGAATATAAAAAATTCTATTGTCTGTAAAACATTATTTTAAGTCCTGAGATAAAGCCCTGAACCAAAATTTTAAAAATGTTCTTGCTTGCCTGTGGCCAAATACTTAGTAGGAAGGCTTCAAATAAACCACGTGTGAGCAAATCTGCTATATTGTTTATTTCACTGTTTCTTCACCATGATAGGAGGGGTTTCTGGGTCTCAAGAGTCTCTTTTTTCCTTGTGATGCCAGTTGAACCTTAGGACCTGGCACTAGGACCTGTACCGACAACCTGCTACTCCCCGGCTGCTGTTTCCTTATTCCTGAGAAATGGAACAACAGAAAAATTCCAACACATTTGTCTACTGTCGCAAATGGTGTGGCACCAGGGAGGAGCCAAGGTAAGGAGCAAACTGCACAGCGCGTCTTCCAGTAAGAGAGGAACTGGGGTAGGGTGCGGAACGGATCATGGGGACACATCCGTTTACCCCGGAACCAGAAGGGGGCGTGGAGTACGCAGGCACAGCTGTGGGGTCTGGAGGCTGAGAGTGCGCGTTCATTTATAATCCTGTCCATTTGCTCAGGCAACTACAAAGAAAGACCATAATAGCCGGATCAAGATACTCTGAGCTGTAAAAAATGGTTCCTCTTATGTATGGAACTGTGGACATTTTCAGTGATCTCAATTTTGTGTTTTGATCCCCCTGACGGGCACACCAGAGCAGGCTCCTTCCCTTATGGGGAGCACCTGCAAGCACTCTCCTTTCTGGCTGCTCTGATGAGTGACCCTAACCAGTCTGGCCCCTTGAGGTCCATCTGTCAGCTACTTAGATCTCTTTGTGCCTTTAAAAAAAAAGTTGTAACATGGTAATGTGTGTGCCTTTCAATCCACTCAAATAAAACTCTCTAACGAGAAAACGCATGCACAAATAATTTGAAAAGAATCAGCAAGGCATGGATAGAGAACATCCTTATTGTGGCTATTTCTAGTTGAGGCCGGGAGGGATGAAGGGAGGCAGGATCTAAGAATAGTCTGGAATTCACCTCTCACGGGTACCCCACCGTCTTAATAACAAAAATGACTTTCCTGATTGTATCTCACGGGTCCCTTTTATTGCCTGTGATTAAGACGGAAGCCTTTGTATTCACCCTAGAAAACAAAATATGAGACACACTTCCTTTGCTCTCACATTAACTTCACTTTATTGTTTGAAACTCCAAGTTTAAACATTTCCTACAGATCCAGGTTTCCCTTTTTGGCTCCAGATACCTTAATTATGAACATTTACCCCAAATTCTGCATCTGTATTCAAAACTACCCAGAGACGCTCTGGCCATGATTATTCTTTTGTTATTTTTTTCAAATCCCTGTGATTGCATTGTTAGATAAGCTCCAGCACATGGGTCTCACTGGCTCGTCATCATTAGACGCATTTATAGAAATCTACTAAATAAAAAATCACGAGATGAAGATAAAACCACTTATTTAAGGCACTTTGCATGAATTAAGTAATGATAGTGGAGTCACATTACTCTTCCTTGAGTATAATTCTGGGATGCTTTTGTGTTTCTTGGCATTTGAATATTTCATTGTCAGCCTCAGGGATTAGGAAATGAAAAGACAATGCTGAGCCTCGGCTGTTGTGCGATGTGTATACTATTCAAGATAAATGCTCATTAATCTTTGCTTTCAACTTATTTACATTCTCCCCCTGTTTATTGTAAGACAGCATAACCCCACATCAAAGAAAATTTTGAAAAACGAGAGAAACACAACCAAGCATCTTATCTCTTCAACGTAACTGCTCTCTTTGTGTATTCTCGGCCCATTGTCCTCTCATGCACACCTCTCTGTGTATTCTCGGCCCATCGTCCTCTCATGCACACCTCTCTGTGTATTCTCGGCCCATCGTCCTCTCATGCACACCTCTCTGTGTATTCTCGGCCCATCGTCCTCTCATGCACACCTCTCTGTGTATTCTCGGCCCATCGTCCTCTCATGCACACCTCTTTGTGTATTCTCGGCCCATCGTCCTCCCATGCACACCTCTTTTCATGGTTGCAGTTATCCCATGCATGCAACCTTGGATGTGGAGTGTCTGAGTTGCAGTTAAGATGAGGTCTTTTCAGGCTACAGAATAATGACTGTGGCTTTAGGTGTCTACCTTTTGTCCAGTCTTGATTGTGTCCGTAGAAGGCTGAGAAGGAGACCCATTCTCTGTGACTTCGAGACTGGAGTCATAATCTGTATCCACTTGCCTCTCAGTGCTGTGGGTTTCCTTCTGCAGGGTGCCTCAGATGCAGAGTCACCTTCCATAGCATCATCAGGAATCAAGGGGGATTTTCCTTCAAGGACAAAATTCTTAGAGGAACGGAAGAGGATCAAGATCTGATGTGCTTATGACTTTTACATCTTTGACTTAAATTTTTTCTTTCTATTTTATGATTTACACTGTCTCAGAATAATTACAACAGTGAAATGTATTTCCTAACCAGTGTCTCTCATTTCACATCTCATTGTGTTTCAAGTTTGAGGCAGGTTGACTAAGAATATGGTCCTTTCCTTCTACCCATCCCTGTGGGCACATCCTTCACTAAATGACTGTGTGGCTCTTCCCATTCATGGAATCTGGCCTGGTTCATGATACGCTTTAGTGGATGGGTACAGTAGAGCTAGAAGCTTTGGAATACCCCAGGTTGTGTGCAGACATGTGCACATGCATTCTCACTCATGGGACACTGTCCGGCTACCTGTGAACTACTGGGTTGGACCACTGGAGGGTGAGAGAACCTGCGGATGAAGATCATGACAGAGCAGCCGAGACCCAGTCTACTTCCAACCATCAGTTGGCCTATGCTTCGGCAAGTGCTCTGCTTCTGCTCCAGTACATTGTGAAGAGTCCCTGCCACACATTGCCACCACTGTGGCTAGGAGTACTTCTACCCAGCCTTCCTTTCCATGGTGAACTGGTGCCCAAAGAAGCCAAAGGCCAGAGTAGACCCTGCCTTCCTTATGTCGTTTCAGTCAGGTATTAAAAAAAATATTTACTTTTTATTATTTTATGTGTACTAGCGTTTTGCCTGCATGTATGACTATGCACCATGTGCATGCCTTGTGCTCATAGAGGCCAGAAGATGCCATCAGATCCCCTGAAAGTGATTTATAGATGGCTATGAGCCACCATGTGAGTTCTGGGATTGAACTTTGGTCCTCTGGAAGAGCAGCCAGTGCCCTTATCCTGTGAGTCATCTCTTTATCCCAGCTATCAGATATTTGTTGTTTTGCTTGTTTGTTTTTGAGAAAGGGCCTCTATACAGCCCTGTCCTGGAATTTGCAATGCAGACCAGGATTGCCTCAAACCTACAGAGATCTGCCTGCCTCTGCCTCTAGAGTGCTAGGATCAAAGGCGTGTGCCACTATGTCCAGCACACTGACGGGTATTTTTGTCATACCAACATAAAAGTATGTAATCAAGCCACTAAGTTGTAAGGTAGTAGGTTGCAGGGCATTATTTTGGTATCATATAACTAATAAGAGGTTCCATCACATTTCCTACAATTCTGTTTTGTTCCTCTTATGTTTCAATCATAGCAACAAGTTACAAATTGGACATTGAGATGACAAATGCATCCTTCTCATCATCCATGAGAAGCTTAAGATGTGTACTGTGTAGACTGACTGGTAAGGACTTACAATCCCCACTGAATTATTGCCCTCTTACAGCCCACCTTAGAGAAGTCACGCTAGAGAGAGTTGGACTCTCTGTATTTCTTTCCCTTTAACACAATCCAGCAAACCTATGCTATCTTCCCAGTAGACTTCTCAGGTCAGCAGGACCCTGATATAAATGCTCAGTCCACACGGACCTCACAAAGCCACCTAAAATGTAAACACTGCATTCCTACAGGAGATAGTGTTGTGTTTGCTGTTACTCATAATTGATTATAATTTCAAAGGGTTTGTGATATGTACTCACCTTTATTCTATACATAGAATAGTACATGAGACTATGCTTGGGTTTAGGCATCACACAGGCCAAGCATATCTCCAGGCCTGGCAATGACCTTCAACAGACAGCATCCATAACATCAACTCTCCATGGAGTTCCTGGCTTACTTTTCTCTTCTTCTCTTGTTCTTTGCAGTGCTGATGAATTGAACCCAGTAATGAGGAACTGAACCCAGGACCTCACACATGCTAGACCAACACCGTCATTCTCTGTAGTCCAAGTCCCTTTTTACTTTTAGACAGGGTCTCACTAAGTTGCTCAGGCTGTCCTTGAACTCACTCAGCAGCTCAGACAGGCTTTGAACTTGAGATCCTTCTCCCTCAGCCTCTTGAGTAGGTAGGATTACAGGCCTGTGCCACCAGACTCAGCTCTGATTTCTTGTTAATATGGTCTGATGAAGTTTTCTAAGTTATTTCAGGAAGAGAGCAAATAGAATAAATCTGCTCTTATTCCATTTTTAAACATCTATTTTACAAATCCCACTGTAAATAAACATACACACACACACACACACACATACACACAATTAGGCTTAGAAATTTGCAAATCGCCGGGCGGTGGTGGCGCACGCCTTTAATCCCAGCACTCGGGAGGCAGAGCCAGGCGGATCTCTGTGAGTTCGAGGCCAGCCTGGGCTACCAAGTGAGTTCCAGGAGAGGGGCAAAGCTACACAGAGAGACCCTGTCTCGAAAAACCAAAAAAAAAAAAAAAAGAAATTTGCAAATCACAGAAAAATAGGTCTAGATACATCCATGTTTTCCATGTCTTGCTATGTGGTTCTCTGCACAGCCTAGAAGGAGGACACACTGCTTCAGGAGGAAGGCCATCACTAGATGAGCATGCCAGACGCACACCTCCAGAAAGACCCCAAAACAGATTTTCATCTCTTCGGTTCCAGTAACACTATCAGAAGGTTGAGGACTGCAGAGACGTTTGGCACAACTCCACCTGCTGTTTTAATGGCTACCATTTTATTGCTCAAGATAACTCACTTGTATTCACTGTAAAACACAGGAGTCAGCTAGCTGTTAATTTGTGTGTGTGTGTGTGTGTGTGTGTGTGTGTGTGTGTGTGTGCGCGCGCGCGCGCGCGCGCGCGCGCACGCACGCGTGCGTGTGTGTGCAGGCAAAGCAATAGCTTCACAGTGCTTTCATATTTGGATATATAATAAAGTTGACCACCTGAGCAGTCTAGGTGTGGCTGTGCCATTGAGACCTGATTCATTATCATAGATAAGTTGATGCTAACTGTGGTGACATTTGGAAGGAGCAAAAAATGTCTAGCTCTAAATGGGTGGCTAATGCTTAATGCATCAGATATATAAATCAAACTTAAAAATGATTAATGCGTGTCAATTGTTCAAAATAATAGGTTTCATTATGACATTTCCATACCTGCATGTGACACTTTGGTCATATTTACCTCATTTCCTTCTCTTGTTCTCATTCCTCCCTCCATTTACTTTTTCTAAATAATCTCTCTTCCACTTCAGTGTCTTTAAAAAGAAATCTAGACTCTGCATATGAGAGGAGACATGGCGTTTGTCTGCCTGAGTCTGACTCACTTCACTCAACACGACCATCTCCAGTTCATTGTCTTATCACCCACACAGCTTTGTTCTTTATGAGTAAACAACACACCATTTTCTTTCTCTGTTCATCTGGTGATGGACACGCAGGCCGATTCCACATCGGGGCTACTGTGAACACTGGCGACCACAAACATGGACACGGATGTGCAGGTGTTTCTACTGCACTCTGACTCCTTCAAGGGGCGGCCAGGAATGGCACAGCTGGACCGTTCTATTTTCAGTTTTCCGAGGACTCTCCTTCCCGGTGTCTACGGTGTCTGGTGTCATCTCTGTCTCACCAGCAATGGATAGGGGTCCTTCCCCTTCACTGTCACCGGCTTCTGTGGTTGTTTCCCTTATGATAGCCGCTCTGACTGCAGACAGGATTTGTGTAGTTCTGATCTGCATCTCCCTGATGGCAGAAGATGCCGAGGATTTTTTTCGTGTATTTATTGGACATCAGTATTTCTCCTTTTGAGAACTGTCTGCCGAATTTATCTGCTCCCTTATTGACTGGATTATTCTTCTTTTGGTATTACTTTTGAGTCCTTCATATATTCTGGGTAGCAGTCCCCTGTTGGATGAATAACTGGCAGTGATTTTCCCTGCTCTGTGGCCCATCTCTCTTCTGAGAATTATTCTCTTTGCTCTACAGAATCTTTTTAGTTTCACACAATCCCATTTGTCAGTTCTTTATATTACTTCCTGAGCTATCTGGGGTCTAATTCAGAAAGTCCTTGGCTATGCCTATATTAAAACAAAATTTTGATCAGTCAAAAAAGACAAAAATTAATCCAGTCCTGTCCTTCAAAAATAACCACTGCCCTTTGGGACATTTATTTCTGGCATGACTTTTTTCTTTTTCTGCATGGGACTTGGGGTGGACCTGAGACAGGGTTTCACTCTGTAGGCCAGGCTAGCCTGGAACTTAACACAGCACAAGCTGGCTTTGAATTTACGGTAATCTTCCTGTCTTAGTCTCCTGAGTGCTGGGATTCCAGGTGCGAGCCACCACCTGTGACTTCTACAGGTAATTGAAATAAACAATAATAAAACGGCAGGTACTTGCAGAAAAGCTGTGTAAGGGTAAGAGCAGAGTCAGAAACCCAGGCAGACGTGGAAAGCAGTCCCAAGGCCCTCCATCCATTCACTGCTCTAGAAACACAGGGCGTCTCCCAGCGAACTCCCGGATCCCCAAGCTCTTACAGTCTCTCCACCCCCTCTTCTGCAATGATCCTGGGCGTTAGATCAGGAGCGGTGCTGTAGACTTATCCACTCGGACTGGGCTCCACAGCTCTGAGTTTTCACTGGTTGTGGTTTTCTGTAATGGTCTCTGTGGCAAAGAGACGTTTCCTTGATGAGCGGTGAGGACTGCACTTTCTGCAGGTATAAGGGCAAATAGTGGTCTCTCTGGTCTGGATTACATCACCTAAACATGGTCTTTCCTAGTTCCATCCATTTACCTGAAAATTTCATGTTGTTTTCATTCTTCTTTACAGCTGAAGAGCATGCCACAGTGTATATGTTCCACACCTTTATTATCTATTTGTCAGTTGAGGGATATTTAGGTTGTTTCCATTTCCTAGCTATTGTGACTAGAGCAACGGTGAACACGGCTGAGCAAGTATCTGTGGAGTAAGATGTTGAGTCCTTTGGGTGTATGCCAAGGAGTGGTATAGTTGGGTTGTATCGTCACATTTTTAGTTTTGTGAGTATTCTCCATACTGATTTCCAGAGTGGCTGGACTAGTTTGCAACCCCACCAGCAATGAGGGAAAGCTCCTACCCCCACACACCCCGCAGCATTTGTGGCCTGTTGTTTTATTGATCTTTACTGTTCTGATTGGAGTAAGATGAAATCTCAAAGTTGTTTTGATTTGTATTTCCCTAATTGCTAGGGATGATGAACATTTTTGAAATATTTCTTAGCTGTTTTTTTTCTTCTTTTGAGAACTCTCTATCAATACTCTAGGCCATTTTTGAATAGGTTATTTTTTTCTTTTGGACTCTTTGTTGTTCTTTATATGCTCTGGATATTAATCCTCTTTTAGATATAGACATAGAAGCCACATTCTTGCAGTCCCGCCAACATGGCTGCCTAAACACGACCTAAACAAGAAAGGTGGAACCAAGAGACATGCTACCATGGAGTGGGCAACATCAGAAAGCCTCAACTGTACACAAAGAACTACAGGCAACTAAGGAATTCTGAAAGCCGGAGAAACAGTTTTCCCCAGGGAACAGCACACCAATTGGTTGTTCAATACCAAATGGTCAGCCCTGAAAACATACATGCAAGTAACAATATATAGACTGAGCAGGTTGTATTTATAAATTTAGGATAACACATATGCATACAACAGCTCTGTATGTAACAACAACTGAAGGAAAAAGAGGCCATGAATCTTAAAGAGAGTTGGAGAAGGTATGTGTATTGAGAGGGTTTGGAAGGGGAAGTTATGTAATTATAATCTCAAAAAATAGAGGACCACGTGCTTTGGGCTCCAGGTATCACTGGCCTGGTGGAACTGGCTGTGTGGGACACTCGGCACAGGAGGCCAGAAATAATGTATACAAAGATTTTTGTTCTTCTAGAGAGTTGCCTGAAAATGCAGCCTATAGGAGAAAATACACAGAACAGATTACCACTGAGAAGTTGGGTAGGGTCAACGTGGAACCAGGTGTTAAAAATCTAGAAGACATGCTTCAGGGTGGTGAAGTAGGAGAGATGATTCTTCAGACTGAAAATGAGCTAAATCTGGTAAGAAAAAATGTTGCAGTGGAATCCGTGGGAGCCCTTAGTGGAAGAGCCTCCTGCTGACAGGTGGAAGTGGCCGATATGATCACAGTGTCTGATGGCTGATGAGATACTGGTACAATTAAATGTTGTCATGCTAAAATAAACATATCATGATATAAACACACATATAAATATACAAATTATATAAACACATCTGCAAAATAAACTATATACAAATACAAGGGCAATGGTGTGGCAAAGGGAAGTCAGGGACAGACTCAGCTGGGAACCTGGCAGAGTGAAATTCACCATTATCACCATAAACCCAGCAAACATCAGTGCAATACTTACCAAGCACTAAGTGCATAATTTTTTTATACTAACTCATTGAATACCTGCAGCCCACCAACAAATAATGTGTCACTAGACTTCCAACTTTACACAGGCCATGGAGTCACTTGCTCAAGTGTGGAACCCGGATTCAGAATCAAGGATCTGTTTGTGGTATTCTGGCTCTTCAATGCTGTGGTTTGTTCAATTGTTTACTTTCTTGTGATGATTCATCTGGACTGTGTACGGAGCCTTGTTAGATACCCTAGCTGGGTAGACGGAGTCGGTTTGGCTGTGGAGGACCTCAACTCCGACCGCATTGCTGTCATTCACTGAAGACTCACACAAGTCATGCATCACCATTCATTTATGCTACTGTCCATCAATACCTTTCTGTACTTGCACATCTTTCTCTGAGCACAATAAATTTTATTCAAACGGTAGTCACGGGAGAAATGTCCCCCTCCTTCCTCATCAAGAAAGCGGGTGACTGGGTGCGGAAGCCCTGGGGAGGCAGCATCTGCCAGCACTCGAGGATCCCGCCCGTGTGAGCCGAGGATAGAATTAACAGGCGCAGTAGTTCACAGCTCAACATTTGTTCAAGTCTGGCACATGCACAGATCATTAGCGACTGTATTTGAGAGGAGAGATCAAGGAGGTGGGGAAAGAGTGGATCTGATTAAAGGGGTAATCAGGAAAGGAGAGTCAGCGTTTATGTGAAAGCTCCGGAGCTAAAATGAACTGGAGAGCAGAGCAAAGGGCAGGGCACCTTGGGAGGGGGTCTGCAGACAATCTGGATCATTTTGACTCTGTGACTTCCAGTGCAAAATCTCGTCCCTTCTGTGACTCCCTGGAGCGGCGGCTGCCTTACTTCCCTGGGCTTGTTGCATCCACGCAAAGAAAGACTGGGCGTGGGTGGTGGGAAGGGTGGGTGGAGATTGTTGTCTTGTTTGTAGCTTTCGTCTTGGCTCTAAGAAGATAAATATTCATGGATAAGTTAATGCTTGCACAATGCTTGTGTTGACCCATGCCAGGCAAAGTCTGAGATGTTCAGAGCAATCGTAAGAAGTGTGCATGCATCATCCAATAAAATTAACCTTTTTCTTTTTGAGTCAAGGGCTCCTGTATGCCAGGTTAGCCTCCAACTCACTGTGTAGCTGAGACTGTCTTTAAATCTCCAATCTCCCTGCTTCTATCTCTTGAATCCTGGGAGCACAGGCATGCACCACTGTGCCCAGTTCCTGTTGGGCTGGGGAATCAAACCCAGGATTTTGTGCGTAATTGTCACGCATCGTATCATCGGGGTCACTGCCTCCTGCTCAAACTGGTTAACGTGTATAGAGTTCAAGTTGGTGCAATGAAGGGCCACCTTAGAAACAGGATCACAGGAGTCTCCGGCAAGAGCTGGTTCCTTCTCTCGACCCATCACAGCATATCTGATTCTCCCCACCCGACCTGTGGAGTAGGAAGGTACACATGTGGCCACCCCATCTGATATATATATATCTATATATATATATCTGGGGCGGTTACTAACTAGCAGAATAAGTACAGCTGACAAACGGCAGGGCTGGACTCCTATCAGCTGTGCTTTTTCCCATCACCTCCTGGACTTTAGTCCTAATCTGAAGACACAAAGGGGACACGTTTGAAGCAGAGAAGAATTAAGTCTTAAGCTTCATGGTCTTGACACCAAAAAGAAGAGCAACGTTTTGAGCGCTCTAGAGAGAAGGAGGGTGTGTGTGAGCTGTTCGGGTCCTGCTCACAGGTCCAAGGTTGTTGAGCCAGAACTTGCTCTGGTGTCGGAGTCACACCGGGGGTGTCAGCCAGAGCCTAGGTTCATCTGCTGTGACAAACACCCCCAAATACTGTAGCGTAGATCTGATAGAGAAGCTCATGGCTTCTTACACCATGATCTGGAAGCAACTGTCTATGTCTAGGCTTGTGGCTCTGAACTAGATGGGCCCCGAGAGACCCAGGTTCCTCCTCTCCTGTTAGGCTGCTGTCCCTTTGGGTGGCACTGTAAAAAAAAAGGATTTATTTATTTATTTGATGTGTATGTCTGTGTCTCTGTGAGTGTATGTGTGTGTGTGTGTGTGTGTGTGTGTGTGTGTGTGTGTGTGTGTGTGTGTAAATGTGCAATCTTGTGCACATACAGATTGGCCAGATGAATGTGCCAGGTATCCTCTATCACCACCTCCTATTTTGAGGCAGAGTCTCTCCCTGGGTTGGGGACTTGTGTTTTCTTGGCTAGGCTGGAAGTTAGCAAGCCCCAGAGATTCTCCTGTCTCTGTCCTTCTTGGAGCGAGGGTTACAGTCACACACAGGACACCCAGCTTGTTACACAGGTGCTGGGATCTGAACTCTGGTCCCTGTGATTGGGCAGCAAGCTCTCTTAACCCGTGAGCCCTCCCTCCAACCCACTGGGTAGCACATTTATCCACCAGTTAAAAGCTACAGCAACTCACTGTACTCACCCGCTAGCCCAGAGAAGGGGAGAGTGGCCAACACTAGCTGTTTCCTCCTAGGGAAGTTACAGATGTTGACTTCACGCCTCTTCCTGCTGCACAGACTTGGTCATGTGGCCATACTTGGAGGAATCGGTCCTTACCAAAGTTTAACCCAGCTGGCTGACCTGCTAAGACATTATAGTGAGGTCTTCTACTAAGAGGAGGAAGACGGGAAGAGATGCAGGAGACAGTGGGCTTCTCGATATTTCTAATCTGATGGGAACCATACACAGTGAGCCCGGCTGTAGGTAAGCACATGCACACCAGAGAAATAGACGTGCCAACAGGTGCCCAGAGCCTCCTGAGACTCTGAAGACAATAGATTTTTTTTTAACTTAAAAATTTTTATTTTATGTGTGTGGGTGTTTTGCCTGCATGTATGTCTGTGTATCATGTGAGTGCCTGGTGCCCACAGAGGTCAGAAGAGATTGTCAGGTTCCCTGGAACTGGAGCCATAGATGCTTGTGAGCCACCATGGAGGTGCTGATGGGCTATTCTGGCTGCCTCTAGTGAATTCCCAGAAGTTCCTGGGCCAGCTAGCCTTGTGCAGCATTGAATACAAAGACGCTCTATCTCAGTTGAGATAGAAGGAAAAAAACACAATCTCTGATATTCTCCGACCTCTAGATGTGCACTGTGGCACACATGCACTTCTACACACACACAGACATAAACACACACAGACACACACACACACAGACACAGAGACACAGAAACACACATGCAGACACACACACACACACACCATTCACACATATATACAAAAGAGAAAAAATGGTATCAGGACATATTTGTTAAATGCATATGAAAATATTGGTGGAAAATGTCACATTAGCAGGCTTGAGGCTCTGTCAGAGTCAGGGACTTAGGGGTAGTTCACTTAGCCTTTGACCTACTCCTGCTTTGTGCACCAGACCAGGGGTGGCATTGGCAACAGAGTGGGCATCTTTGAGGCAAATCCTACTTGCCTTGGTGGATGAGGCAGGTTCACCATACAAGCTAACAAGCTGGGGCCTACATCTCACTTCCTTATCCATTGTCTCCAGTGGTGCCATCCACACTGTCCTGTGGTCCTCACGACAGTCCTGGAAGGTGAGCAGGGCGGGTGATGTCCGCATGACTGAGGTTTGCAGATGGATCAGAGAAGCCAGTCAGCCAGTGGGGTGTGAACAAGTTTCCAGATCCCCTGTCTCCATGTGGCTCACATCGTCCCACAACCCCACGCTGCTCAGCCTGTTAGCCACGTCATCTCTGAATCCATAGCTCTCATGCAAACGCCCCCAGAAGGCCCACATAAGTAGTACCCCATTTTCTTAGGGGGGAGCCCAACTCCTTTCATTAGGGGATAAAGTCAGGACTTGAGACATTGTTCTGGCTCCTGTCCCCTTTCAGTAAACATGGAAACTCACCTGTAAAACATGCAGCTCCAAGTCCTGGAAGGACAAATGTGTTTTCTTCCCCTTTGCATTTTCTACAGAGATTTGGTCACAGAGCTGGGTTTTTTTTATTTTTTATTTTTTGGGTTTTGTTTTGTTTTGTTTTGTTTTCCTGGCAAATACATAAGACCAGAAAAACCACCTCCTAGCTCCCACGGCCTGCCCTTTCCTCGGTCTCCTCTGGAGGTCAATTCGGAGTCTGTCGGAGACAGCCTGTTCTGACCTCCGCTGGCCAGTGAGCCACAGCCCTCTCCCCAACTCCATCCGTTTGTTCTTTAACACACTTGCCTGATAAATGGCACAATTTTTGAAGTATAGATTTTTAGAGTCCCCCCCTCCTCCTCTGGATTGTAGAACGGTTCTAGTGACCCCCAAATCCAGGGGTTCACACTCTTGTGCAACTCCCTCCTCACTCTCTGAAGTGTGGACAGGATCTATGGCCGTTACCATTGTAATTAGAGTGTATAATTGTACTTACATATACTTCACTATGCAGCCCAGGCTGGTCTCGAACTCTCTATCACTCCGCGCATCAGCCTACCAACTGCTGGGATCATTGGTGTGTGCCCCCGCCACATCAGGTTGTCTTGAGAGAACTCTTTTACAGATTTGGACCAAGCATTCTGCCATGCTTACCAGGAACAGGGGGCAGGATCCAAGGAGGAGGCAACAAGGAATTGAAGCCCCAGTCCAGCTGACTTCTTCCAGCAACCACACGACCTTGAAAGTGAGTGTCCCACCCTTGAACCTTCTTCAAAAGGGACCTCGGCTCCTGGGAACAGCCTGACGGCAGCCTCCTGGATAATCCTAAAGCCCAGAACCCCGTTAAGCCGTGTCTGGGTTCCTCCCAGCACAGAAAAACTCGAGATCACAGGATGTGTTATTTTAAAGCCTATAGCTGTGGTGACTTGGTACACAGCAGCAGGCAGCAAATGGACTCTCCTGTGTCTCATTAGTCCCTTGCTCTTACCTGCCAGAGAGCTCGGAATCTCAATTTGTCTCCACTCCCACCTCGGTTTTGTGTCAGTCCCCACAGCGTTCATTTGTGTAAACAGTGACTTCCCGTATCAGTCGGGGCCCCTTGGTAGTGAGGACTCACTCAAGAGGCTTGACTGGAGAATGTGTGCAGGTTAAGCAAGCCAACATTATTTGGGGTATCAGGGTGACCCGAGGCGCAGCAGAGAGCCATTGTTACCACGCCCTCAGAGCACAAGGGGATGGCCGCAGAGTTTGACGAGTGCTAGCTAGCATGGAAGGCAGGTTTTCTCCCATGGTTTCGGGCAGAGGCTGGACAGTACAAGAAAGTACCTAGCTTCCCTTCCCTCCCTCCAAACTCTTGCTAAATCTGCCTTTGGGTAAACGTGTCCAGAGGTTAGAGGTCCAGGGTGATGTGGGGAGGGCACAGGGCAAAAGAGAAGCTGTGGCAGACAGATCTGGGCAGAGGAACAATCATAGAAAAATCGCTCCTACCTGAGCCCTCTTTTTACCTTGCTCAGCTCCAGTCAGCATAGCACTGGAGCCTCTGCCAAAAGCAACTCTCCATTTAGACACAGCCCATGGCCCAGCGTACAGTGCAAAGCCATGATGTACCACACCATCATCGTCTTGGCTTTCTCTGGGGAGGCCTGCTGCCATGCTGAGGTCACTCAAGCGGTTCTGTGGAGAATGCATGTGTTGAGAAAGGACCCCCCCTTTTTTCTTTCCGACCATGCTCAGCTTGTGTCAGTGTGTTCCAGCCGCACCTAACCTCCTGTGACCTTCCCCCGCCCCCCAACTCTGATTTGTATGTTCTAGAAGACCCCACCATCATTTTCCCACACAGAAATGACACCACTCATCCTGTAGGGCTGCGGCTCCTCCTCAGGGTAACTGCTACTATCTGCTGGCCTGAGGAGGTTTCTTCCTGGAGTTTATTTCCACAGCTCTAAAGGGCAACCCCGCGTCTGTAGCATGGGCCCAGAACATTCTAACGACCGAAATTCGCATTTCTCAGCTCTGGGTACACGTGGGGTCACACAGATAAGAGTAACTCAAGACTTCACCTTTACCACAAGCTGGAGGTCCTGCTGCAGCTTAGTGACCCCCCTGACACGGATAACAGCAGCTCAGCCGCAGCCCAGTCCTCACCTCTCTGGCCCCTTGGTGTTGTGTATCACTGTTTCCCGGGCTTTGAGAGACTGGCTCTGCATCCTCATCTCTGCGGCTTCCTCTGTGACCACAGCGCTGTGCCCCTGCCATGCCGTTTCTTGGCCCTGCGCAGCTGCAGGCCCTGTGGTACCAGCACAGCTCCCTGCCGCTTGCTTCAGCAGAGCCCTGCAGCCCTCCGCGGCCCCTCACCACCTCTGCCCTGTCATTCACAGTGGTCTTAAAGCAACACATGCTCCTGAAAAGCAATCCTTTGACGTTATCTGCAGGCTCAGGGGCTTGAAAGGGACCCGGTGTGGGGCTGGGGTGGGACATGGACACCTGGCTGTCTTTTTCAATCTTCGTCTTCTCCAGGTAGACTCCTTCCTTCAAGAGAATTGGCTCATGTGCCTGGATGCTGTGGTTTCCCTAGTCCACCAAACCACCAGGCTTGAATGGATTGCAAGGCTTCATTTGTCTGCCTGCCGTAAGGAGCTCTGTCTATCTGTATGTCCAGCATGATGTGTGTGTGTGGTATGTGATAAACCCACGGGGGGATGCCCATCATCACTCAGAGAGATGGACCAGGGAGGCAGAGCAGTGGGCTGGCCTTAGCACTCATCCCTCTACCCTTCAGCAAGAAGATTAAAGAAGCCAGCTGTGGGCCAAATGGAAGTCTTGGCTTTGGGACTTGATCCTAACCCTGTGCTTTTCTCCCTTTTCTCTTGAGTAGGGATTTTAGCTTATTTAACTATGTTCTCAACGATAAATAGAACTTTAATGAACGTCACTTTTGTCTTTTAAATAAGGATCTCACTATGTAGGCCAGGGTAGCCTTGAACTCTCAACCATTCTGCCGCAGTCTCCTGAGCACGAGAAGACCAAGTGTGAGCCGTGAGCCCTGGCTTGACTACAGGTTTGAATGGAGGTTCGTTTGCTGTCTGAGATGGGTCTCTTCAAAGGCTGGAAGACGCGGCTCAGATGGAGGTGGTTTATTTGAGAGCAGGAGGTGAGAGGCCGGTGAAAGGCGAGAGGCCGGTGAAAGGCACATTAACGTATGAGTTTCTGTTGAGGGCCAGTCAGCTGGGTCCTGCAAGAGATCCCCGAGGAAGCTCGTGGAGCCTTTTGGAGTGACCCACCAGCAAACATGGGGGTGTGGAGAAGCCGCTGGAGAACTGTCACGCCTCTGGTTAATCTTTGCCTCCCAGGAGACTGTATACTGGTGCTTCGGGCTGCTCCTGGCGTCAGCGGGCACTCTGTGTATGAGAACCCCTCAGGGGGAGAAGCAGAGCGTGGAAGGTGTGTGGTGAGAAGCTGTCATGGGGTTGAAGATGTCCGACTTGCCAGGCAGATAGAGGCAGCTCTGGTTGTGGAGGGGATGGACCAGCAGTGAGTCTGCTACCCTCAGCCTCCTGGATACACAAATTCATTATTCTCCATTTAAAGACACCCACTTCTGGGAGCACTGTTATCTTAGAGGTAAGCTACATAAATGGTTTTGAAATAAACAAAAAGACCTGTACTTAGTTGGTTTTTTTTTTTTTTTTTTGGTTTTGATTTGATTTGTTTATGCTTTTTTATTTTTTCCTGTGTTGGGAATCGAACCTATGGCCTTACTCATGCTAGGCAAGTGCTCCATCCCTAGCTCTAGACATTAGTTTTTTTTTTAAATTTATTTTATTTTTTTTTGTTCTTTTTGCTTTTCCAACTTTTAGTCATTAGTTTTAATAATCGTTTATGGAACCTTTGTTCTCCAGAGAGTCCTGCTTCAGACAATAAAGTAATACACAGTAACGTATTTAGACACCAGCTGCATCCACCCTCACTCCCGTCTTTAAGAGCTTACTGTGTATGTGCCCTGCATCCTTCTCGCCGGCATGAACCCGGACTGCTGTGTCTAGAGCCAGCCATGTCCTCACTAGACAGGAGAGCTAGGGCCTCGGAGGCTGGGTTGTGGCGAAGGGCACTGTTTTTCTCAGCACCTTCCAGCCTGCCTCCCTGTCTGTCCTTGGAGAGATTTTGGCTTGTCCACTTCCCAGGGTTTCAGCTCCTCTGCATTTCCCAGGTTCCGTCTCTGTTCTTCTGTGGCTCAAGGCTGTGCCTGGTCCCTGGTCATCCGGGACCTTGGGCTTCTTCTCCGGCTGCAATCTCCTTTTCCTAGGACTGGATCTGGTTCTCTGATCTTTCTCTGACACACATCCGGTGTTTCTTTTCCTCCTTCTTTCCTTTCCCTTCCTTCATTCTGCGTCACCCCCCCCCCCCATCGGATATTTCTCTGTTTTGAATGTATTTATCCAAAGTCATACCCAAATCAGTCTCTGCCAATGAGTATTAGGAGGGTGGAGTCTACCGGCTGTGATATCTGGAAGTGGGACCTTTGGAAGATGATTTAGGTTAAAGAAGGCTACAAGGGTGGGGTCCTAGCCCGATGTGACTGGGGCTTTCTAAAAGAGGAGACAGGAAGTAGGGCATTTTGTCTTGGTCTGTGATGCAGTGAGGATCTCACCAGCTGTGACCCCTTGACCTTGAACACCCACCCCCCATAGTCCTCAGGACTGCTAGGAAAATAAAGCATTGTTCTTTGCGAATTACTCTGCGGTTTTCAGTTACAGTAACAAAATGGAGTGAGACCAGGCTCTCACATATTTGCCAAGAAGCCCACTTCGTATCCCTGCTTGACTCAGACCCTGTGAGTCCAGCGCCAAGTGCATCTGAGTTTGTGATGCCTTTGGCCGTGCAGCTGGACTCCCAGGTTTACCTTCTACTGTCCCAGTGCCTTTCTCTCGTTTGTGTCTGGAACAGGTCTTGGATTTCCCGGTGTCCTTGTGAACCCAGGCAGAACCTGTATTATACCAAGCTTTGACACAGAGTGTGCTGAAGAAAGGGAATCGGCCTCAGGGTACAGAAATGACATCTATGAGACCGATTCATTACTGAGAGACCCACTCATTCACAAAAACATCCCTGAACCATGCAGGAGCACAGCTTTAGAATCCAGCACCTAGTTGTGGTATGAATGGGCCAT
Source organism: Peromyscus californicus insignis (assembly GCF_007827085.1). Classification (NCBI taxonomy): domain Eukaryota; kingdom Metazoa; phylum Chordata; class Mammalia; order Rodentia; family Cricetidae; genus Peromyscus; species Peromyscus californicus. The sequence continues at coordinate 68,853,917 of NW_026294424.1, forward strand.
GTCCTCACCAGCTTTGTGTCTGATAACCTGGTCTCCAGCTGGGGGTACTGCTTGGGGGAAGTTGCGGAACCTTTAAGAGGTGGAGTCTGGCTGGTGGGTGTGGTTCACTGGGGGCGGGCCTTCCGGGCCCTACTTCTGGTCCTATTTTCTACTTCTTGGTGAAGGAGCCCTGGTGCCATGCGCCCAGGCACTGAGCGCTCCTCCGTGTGGTGAACAAGCTTTGGTCTCCCGTGCACAGCCACTGAGCACTCCTCTGTCTCCTGACTTGATGAAGTGAAATCCTTCTGGATCTAGTAGTCACAAGACACGGTTCCCTCCTTAAGGATTTGTGATAGTTGCCTGTGACAGTACTTTTGCCCCAGCGACAAGAAAGGTGACTAATGTACTTATCTTGGAGTTTTACTGACTCTGGAGCTCATCAGAAAGTACATCCCCTCCAGCTCCGGCAGCCAAGAAGGGGAGAGTGGAGGTCATTAGCCCAATTCAGCTCTCACTCAAGCAAAGCAGATTCCGTCCATGGGCAAGTTCTAAGTGTTAGGTTCTAAGTTCTATGGGACCCTGTAGTCTTTCTTGTCAGACTTTCTTTGGACCACTAGCCCCCAAATAATGACATAGAGACTTTTTATGAAAGCTTGGCCTTAGCTTAGACTTGTTCCCAACTAGCTCTTAAATGAACCTGTTTCTATTAATCTACGTTCTGCCACATGGTTCTTTACCTCTCTTTCATTCTGTATGTCTGACTCCCTCAGTGTCTTGCTAGTATCTCCCGCACCAGATTTTAACCCAGAGTTCCTCCCCCCAGGAGTCCTGCCTTTCCCCTCCTGTCTAACTACCAATTACTCAGACCATTCAGCTCTGTATTAAACCAATCAAAAGGTGCTTTGGCAGAGACACATCTTCACAGTGTACAAAAAGATTATCGCACATCAGGAGCCTGCTTCTGGAGGCAGTTCTGTGATGATGTGTTATTTTGTGAGCAGTTTAGGGCAGCTTGGGTCTGTGCTGCTAGGAAGTGAAGTCCTCAGCAATGCTCCGCCTCCTAAATTAGAATAGGGATTATGACCCAAGAGGGATTATGACCAGTTACCCAGATACCTGTCTGTCTGTCAGCTCATTCTCAGCCACAGGCGAAGCAGGAATGTGGAATATTAGGTCTTCTCAAAATTCATTACGTGGTTCCAGTTTCATGGGGTTGGGGTGAGGATTCAGTGGATCTTCAGGATAAGGTCTGGGGGCTATCAAGTTGGCTCAGCTGGTAAGGATGCCTGCTGTCAAATCTAACCACCTGAGTTTGATTCCCAGGCCCCACATGATTTAAAGAAAGAACTGACTTCCACAAATTGTTCTCTGATCCTCTGATGTCCACACACTACGGCTTAGGAACACATACACACACACACACACACACACACACACACACACACACACACACGCAATAAAAATTTTAGATTAAGTCTGAAATTAGTAAGAGTTACCCAAAATGTTAGCTAGTGTTGTGTTAATAATAAGAACAATAGTATCAGAAATAGTATGTTTTCTGTAGCTGAAGTTTTCCTGTGTCCCGGCCTGCTGGCAGCTGGAACAAATCTTTCCCACTCGAGTCCCCCAAGTAAACACAGAGACTTATATTACTTATAAACTGTATGGCCATGGCAGGCTTCTTGCTATCTGTTCTTATATCTTAAATTAACCCATTTTAATAAATCTCTACCTTGCCACGTGGCTCATGCCTTTCTGGTATCTTACATCATGCTTTTCCTCATGGTGGCGGCTGGCAGCGTCTCCTGCCTCAGCCTTCTTCCACCCAGCATTCTCCTCTTTCTTTGTCCCGCCTGTACTATGCTTCCTGCCTGGCTGCTGGCCAATCAGCATTTTATTTATCAATCAATCATAGCAACATATATTCACAGCATACAGGACATCCCACAGCAGTTTTCTTAATTGAATTTTATTAGAATATGTAAATCATACATAATAGATTTTGTCATGACATTTTCACACTTTGTATAATGTACTTGGATCGTATTCACCTCTCATCACCCTCTCTGTTCCCTCCCACCCTGTCCTAGTCAGGGTTCCGATTGCTGTGATGAAACACCGTGACCAAAGCACCATGAGGAGGAAAGGGTTTGTTTGGCTTCCTCTTCCTCACCACTTTTCATCACCAAAGAAAGTCAGGACAGGAACTCAAGCAGGGCAGGAGCCTGGAGGCAGGACCTGACACAGAGACCATGGAGGGGTGCTGCTTACTGTCTTGCTCCTTATAGCTTGCTCAGCCTGCTCTCTTGTAGAACCCAGGACCACCTGCCCAGGGATGGCACCACCCACCATGGGCTGGACCTTCCTCTGTCAATCAACTAATTAAAGAAAGGCCTGCCTCCAGCCCATCTTAGGGAGGCATTTTGTCAGCCAAGATTCCCTCCTCTCAGATGGCTTTAGCTTGTAATAAGTCGGCAGGACAGGCCATCTCTTGACTCCTCCCACTCTTCCCTCTTCCTGACTAGTGCCTCTTGTAGTAAGTCGGCAGGACACGCCCTCTCTTGACCCCTCCCACTCTTCCCTCTTTCTGACTAGTCCCTCTTCTACTTTTATCCTCTCACACTTTTTATGATTTTTTGTGAGCCAATGAGTTTAACCGGGGTTCCTTGCAGGAGAGTGGGTGAGGCTTTGTTTATGGGAGCATGGGCCCCTTACCATTGGCTATATTACTGGAGAAAATCATTCCCCCCATGCAACCATGAACTGTACACCCTTAGGGAATGGTTGATCCTTATAAGCCCCTCCCACCCTATGACAGAATACTGGCAGGCCCAATCATGCACAGGTCTTCTACACACACACACACACACACATTGAGAGGAAAAGAACTCACCATCAAGTATGTATCTGAGCTCTGGCAAATAGTATTTTGGAAAGATACTGGAAAAGTGGGCGCCACTGCATGTGGGAAATTGAAAATTGGGAGAAAAGAAGCAGCTGGGTGGAATCCGTCACTGTAAAATGTCAGGAGAGCACAGACCGCCTCTCTGAAGGCATGCTCAGGAGCTGCTTCTGGAGGAGTCCTGGGCAGCCTTAGACAGCAGGCCTGTCCCTTGGGCGCTGCCCCCACCACTCATGCTACTGATGCAGGCAGGAAGGCCACACCTACTGCCATCTGAAAGGTCAGGCGTGCCAAAGTGGGGCAGGGCCCTGCTCCTTTTCCCTGCCTTGCTTCTGAGGGACAATGGGATGCAAGCAGAGCCCCTAGAACCTTCCAGAGGCTGAGAATACATAGAATATGTTCTGAGATCACAGCTCTGGTATTGGGGTTAAAATTTATTTTTCTTATTATCTTCTTACTATTTGTATATGCTGGATGACCTGTAATGAGTTTATTCTCTCTCTCTCCTCCCTCTCTTTATGTTCTTACACACAAGAAATTCCTGGAAATAGAATAGGAAGAAGCAAATGAAAACTTTGCTCTCGCAGGTGTGATGGTGCCTGCCTTTAACTCCAGCACTAGATGGTGGATCTCCATGAATTCGAGGCCAGCCTGGTCCACACAGCGAATTCCAGGACAGTCAGGGCTACGTAGAGAGATCATGTCAACAAAACAAAACAAAGCACTCAACTTTGCTCTCATGGAATTTGTATTCTGGTGGTGTGAGACAGTGTTCAATGAGCGAATGAGTGAAAGAATGCCTGGCCGAGTCCAGGGTGACAGCGGTGATGCTGTGGGAAGTGAGCAGTGTAATGTGGGATGAAGACGGGGGTTGTAGTGGGAAACGGCCACACGGAGAGGACAACCTGTGAGGAAAACTTTGGGGGGAGTGGGATGAAAACGCTCTAGCAGAGGGATAGGAGCAGAGGCCTCCAGACGAGACCGTGCTGGGAGGATCCAGGGAGAAGCCAGAGGCCAGGATGGCCGGGTGTGAGCCAAGGAGGAGGGCGGGTAGTTGTGAGACCGAAGGCGGCACAGGGGTGGGACTGTGTGCAGGCTGGTGGAAGCCATGTGTCTTTCTGAACAAGGTGGCGGGCAGCAGGAGTGCTTTCGGCAGAGAAGTGACGTGCTCCAACTTGTCCCACGGCACAGTCAGCCGCTGTGTGGATGATAGCTGAGGGGACAGGACAAGAACAGCGGTGGGGCGGGTTCAGGAGATCACTGAGGGAATTCAGCTGAGGGACCCGTTTCTCTCGATGGATGCATGTGTTGTAGGGTAGAGGATTCTCCATGGCGGTGGGGTGGAGCTCTACTGTATATTTCAGGATGTTTCTCAGCATCCCTGGCCTTGACCCACTAATGTCCCTTGTACCCTTTCAACGTGTCCCCAGATGGGACAGAATCACTAGTGTAGGTTAACGATAGCAACGGTGCAAGAAGCAATCTGCGTTAGGATGTGCTGAGTTTGCAGGTTGGGAATTAAGGAGGAGTCACAGAGGACTCCAAGGCTTTTGATTTTGACAGAGCCTCCATTGACAGGAGAGGGCAGGGAAGGCTGGAGTCTACATGAGAGGTCTGTATTGGTTGTGAGCCTAGCCTTTAACGGCTGAGCTATCCCTCCAGCCCGAGAGGTCTGTATTGGAATTAAATACATGCCTTACCTCTTGCCACATAATTTTTAAAAAGGCAAAAAGGAGCTGGCGACTGAGGTCATGGTGGCATGGATGGGCACTAGTGGCCACAGACAGTGGGAGTATTGCCACAGGTTCTAGCACCCCCTAACACATGTATTCTAGGCAGTCATTCATTCTTGGACTTGAGACTAGTGTAAAGAGTACCTTATGAGGGTTGACGATTACTGTGCATGCTAGATTCTTCTAATACAGAGGTCGCCAGGATGTCTCCCTGCCTTTGGAACCAACGAAGTATGTCAAGGCCACATCTCGGGTCTCACAGCCTTCCATCTTGAGTATTTACATTGAATATTTACTATTGCAAATCTGTTTTATCCAGTGTTTAGTTTCACCCCGACGAAGAGGAAGACATGGTTTGGAGAAGAACCTGACTCTTGAGTGACTTGTGTATCTGATTTTACCAAGCTGAAAAGAATGTTCTCTCCTTGACAGGAAGAAAAAAAAAATCCATTGTGTTTTACCTCCAGCCTTTGGCTGGGGCCTGGAGTTGCAAAGTATTTTGCTGAAGCACAGCTATAGATAGAACATTCTCATCTGCCTGGAGGTATAAACAACCGCAGGAAGTTTGGAACATGTTGCTGAGCCCGAGACGTGGTTCCCGCCACAGATTCTGTTGCTGTTCTGCAGAGGACGTGCTGCTTGCTGTTCAGTGTGTGGCTGCCACAGCGCCTCTCCCAAAATCTCAGCAGAAGCTCCAGTTTCTCCACTGCTGAACAGGCTGGGGAAAACAAACCCAACCGAGACTCGTGCCTTTTAACAGCCTGAACAGTCTCTCTCTCTCTCTCTCAGTCTCTGTCTCTGTCTCTCTGTCTCTCTCTCCCTGCTGAGACAAGGTCTCCTTATATGTGACCGCCCAAATCTGAAATGTCCCCCCACGTGCTCATGTTTTGAATACTTACTCCCTAGCATGTGGGGCTATTCATTTGGTTATTATTTTGAGACAGGATCTCTTGGACCCCGAGTAGGCCTTGAACTTGCTATGTAGCTCAAGCTGTTCTTGAACTCACGGTTCTTCTGCCTCCATTTCCTAAGTTCTGGGATGACAGGCAGGCACATTACGGTGAGATGTCATGTCTCGGGGTCTTGTGTGTGTTAAGCGAGCCCTCCACCCCTGGAGCTGTATCCCTGACCCTTGTTGTGCATCCTGAAGCCTTTAGGGATGGGGCGCGGCTGGCCGAAGCAGATCTCCAGGAGCAAGACTTGGAAAGCTACCCACACCCTTGGCTTTTGTCTAGTTCTCTCTGCTTCCTATCTGAGCCATGTGAATGTCCACTCCGTTTCTGACTCCCGTTGCCATGGATACAGCTGCTCCAACATGCCTTCCTGCTGTGATGGACTGAGCCCATGAGCCAAAACAAACTATGATTTCTGCCAGGTATTTTCATGAAACAATGAAAAAAATACCTGGTGTTCTCCACATCTCTAAGCGGACCACGCTGGCCTTGAACTCCCAATGAGACTGCCTCCGTCTCCTCCGTGCTGGGACTACAGGTAACAGCTACCATACACACTGTTTCAGTGTTAGGAAGAGAGTCTCACTATATCAAAATGGAGGTTCCAGGGGAGAGGGGAGGGGGATGAAAGGGAGAGAAGGGGATTCTGCCTTTAAGTCAGTGAAGATTCTGGGGTTGTTCAGTGGTTAAGATCACTTGCTGCTCTTGGGTTCAGTTCCCAGAATCAACATGGAGGCTCAAAATCATCTGGAACTCCAGTTCTAGGGCACCTGATGACCTCCTCTGACCTCCATGGGCATCGGACACACATGTACACACATACACATACATACACAAACACAAACATACACATACACACATATACACACACCTACATACACACACATGTACACACACACACACACACACACACACACACAAATATACACACATATGTTGGTAAAACCTTCATATACATAAGGTAAATAAATATGAACATTTTAAATTAATGAAAATTCTGAGCTGAGAATACGTTTTACAAAGTATTTACTTAATTTTATGTGTATGTGTGTTTAACTGAATGTTTTATATATATATATACATGTGGGTGGTAGGAACCACACCCAGGTCTTCAGCAAGAGCAGCAAGTGTTCTTAACTACTGACCCATCTCTCCACTCTATGTTTTAAGGGGAAAAAATGTGTGTGTCTGTGTGTGTCTGTGTCTGTGTGTGTTTGGGTGTCTGTGGAAGCCAGAAGAGGGTATCAGATCTCCTGGAGCTGGAATTGTAGGTGATGTGAGCTACCATGTAGGTGCTGGGGATCAAACTCAAGTCCTCTGAAAGAGCAAGAAGCACTCCATTGCTGAGCCATCTGTCCAGCCCCAAGAAGACTGTTTTTACTTAATTTCTTTTATAGAAATACAGCCATAAGATCCAAGCTAATAAAAATTCCTTAAGTAAAATTCATCCTGGAACACACTTTAATACACACACACACACACACACACACACACACACACACACACACACAGCACATTAGAACTAACATGCTCTTTAAAGACTGCCCGAAAAGAGAATTTCCTTTAGAGTTTCTATATTATTAACCAAATTACTACATTAAGAAAAGACATAATTTCACAGTCTGTGCTAATGGATTAAAATCAATGCGGTTTTATGCCTGCTGCCCCTTTATGATCACAGGGCTTGCTAATTTGCCTTACCCATGTGATCCTTGTGGCAGGGTGATGGTGTTTCAAACATGGGTTAGGGTTAAGAGTAATGGAGGTAATTAATCATAAGGAGGTTGGCTTAAAAAAAATAAAAAACCCATGACATCATAGGTAATTCTTGATCTCTCTGCTTCCATTGTCATTGTTTAATTACTTTCAGAGATAGGCTGAAGTATAGCTTTGTGGGAAAGTGCTCTGCCTAGCATGCAGAAGCTCTGGGTTCAAGTCCCCAGTATCATAAGCCACAGCAAAGGCAGCAAGCCACCGCCAAACTCAGACTTCTGAATTGCCCACATATAGAAATACAGGTGGACTTCCCACGTGGTCAGGATCTCAAATGGAGGTCTTCTTAAATTGTAAACAAACTTGTTACCTGTCCCTCCCCCTTTTCCTAATAGAAAACACTGATGGGCACGTGGGACCTTCCTAGGGTCTGCACTGATGGAATTGTTATGCCACCTGTCTCACAGGAGACACTGTCTCACAGGCGGACACCGTCTCACAGGAGACACTGTCTCACAGGCAGACACCGTCTCACAGGCAGACACTGTCTCACAGGCAGACACCGTCTGTCTCACAGGAGACACCGTCTCACAGGCGGACACCGTCTGTCTCACAGGAGACACCGTCTCACAGGCAGACACTGTCTCACAGGAGACACCGTCTCACAGGCAGACACTGTCTCACAGGAGACACCGTCTCACAGGCAGACACTGTCTCACAGGCAGACACTGTCTTACAGGCAGACACTGTCTCACAGGCGGACACTGTCTCACAGGAGACACCGTCTCACAGGCAGACACTGTCTCACAGGCGGACACTGTCTCACAGGCAGACACCGTCTGTCTCACAGGCAGACACTGTCTCACAGGCGGACACCATCTGTCTCACAGGCAGACACTGTCTCACAGGCAGACACTGTCTCACAGGCAGACACCGTCTGTCTCACAGGCAGACACCGTCTGTCTCACAGGCAGACACTGTCTCACAGGCGGACACCGTCTGTCTCACAGGCAGACACTGTCTCACAGGCGGACACTGTCTCATAGGCGGACACTGTCTCACAGGCGGACACTGTCTCACAGGCGGACACCGTCTGTCTCACGGGCAGACACCATCTGTCTCACGGGCGGACACCGGCTGTCTCACAGGCAGACACTGTCTCACAGGCAGACACTGTCTCACAGGCGGACACTGTCTCACAGGCAGACACCGTCTGTCTCACAGGCAGACACTGTCTCACAGGCGGACACCGTCTGTCTCACGGGCAGACACCATCTGTCTCACGGGCGGACACCGGCTGTCTCACAGGCAGACACTGTCTCACAGGCAGACACTGTCTCACAGGCAGACACCGTCTGTCTCACAGGCAGACACCGTCTGTCTCACAGGCAGACACTGTCTCACAGGCGGACACCGTCTGTCTCACAGGCAGACACTGTCTCACAGGCGGACACTGTCTCATAGGCGGACACTGTCTCACAGGCGGACACTGTCTCACAGGCGGACACCGTCTGTCTCATGGGCAGACACCATCTGTCTCACGGGCGGACACCGGCTGTCTCACAGGCAGACACTGTCTCACAGGCAGACACTGTCTCACAGGCGGACACTGTCTCACAGGCAGACACCGTCTGTCTCACAGGCAGACACTGTCTCACAGGCGGACACCGTCTGTCTCACGGGCAGACACCATCTGTCTCACGGGCGGACACCGTCTGTCTCACAGGCAGACACTGTCTCACAGGCGGACACCATCTGTCTCACAGGCAGACACTGTCTCACAGGCAGACACTGTCTCACAGGCAGACACCGTCTGTCTCACAGGCAGACACCGTCTGTCTCACAGGCAGACACTGTCTCACAGGCGGACACCGTCTGTCTCACAGGCAGACACTGTCTCACAGGCGGACACTGTCTCATAGGCGGACACTGTCTCACAGGCGGACACTGTCTCACAGGCGGACACCGTCTGTCTCACGGGCGGACACCATCTGTCTCACGGGCGGACACCGGCTGTCTCACAGGCGGACACTGTCTCACAGGCAGACACCAGCTGTCTCATGGGCGGACACCGTCTGTCTCAAGGGCGGACACTGTCTCACAGGCAGACACTGTCTCACAGGCAGACACTGTCTCACAGGCGGACACTGTCTCACAGGAGACACCGTCTCACAGGCAGACACTGTCTCACAGGCGGACACTGTCTCACAGGCAGACACCGTCTGTCTCACAGGCAGACACTGTCTCACAGGCGGACACCGTCTGTCTCACAGGCAGACACTGTCTCACAGGCAGACACTGTCTCACAGGCGGACACTGTCTCACAGGCAGACACCGTCTGTCTCACAGGCAGACACTGTCTCACAGGCGGACACCGTCTGTCTCACAGGGCAGACACCTTCTCACCGGCAGACACCGTCTCACGGGCAGACACTGGTTATGAAACATTTGAAAAATGATTAGGGCTGATGTGCTGAAGTTTGAATTTCAATTAATTTTAATTTTAATTATGCATGTGGCTGATAGCTACATGCTGGATGGGTCAGCTTCTAGACTATTCTGAAGAAATAGAATCAGGTTCAAACCCAAGACCACCCCCTTCTGCCTCCTCTCTTCTCCATCTCTTCCACTCTTCCATTTCTCTTTCTGGATACAGGCACCTGGAACCTCGCACCCACCATTCTGTGCTCCGCTGTAGAGACTCAGGACAGCCTCCAAAATCAAGGATTTAGTAAAGGTTGAGGCAAGAGTGACAGGTGATGGAGAGAATGAGCACACAGTCAGGACCTGAAGACCACACAGGCCGACTACTTCTTCCTCAAATACATCTGTATGTGCAGACACCCATTTTAGCTAAATCTTATTTTTCTCTTATATTGAATATTGATGAATATTCATCAAAATATTCATCAGAAGTAGCCCAGGAGGATATCCAGAAATTTAATGAACAGTGGATGATTTTGGGATCTCTGGATTATGGAGTCAGACAAGCTGTAAGGAAACCAAAATGAAATGAGGGACTAGGGGTTAGGGAAGGAAGCAACCAGTCTTGTTGGATCTGGGATAGGCAAAAAATAGAAGAGCAAAAGGCTAATGGCCTCTCGGCCACCCAGGCAGAAGGAAGCCCGAGTCATGGTCCTGATTATCCTTGGAACACTCTGTGGGCTCTGACAGTGATTAGCTATATATGCAGCCGCTGGTTGGGACTGACAGTGCCATCCTGTCCCTTCTACTCTGATGGCTGGCTGTGTGTGATGCTACTGAGTCATCTCTGCAGAGGGTAAGTTGACTCTTCTGCCTTGGGCACATGTTTATGGAACAAAGGGATAAAAAGGAATGTTCTAGATTCCCGTGACTAAGGGACTACTCACCACTTCAATAGTGGTAATAAAGAGGCAAGATCTAAGACAGCAGGTATCCTATCAAAGGGCTGTTGGGCACCTAGAATTCTTGGCATTAGTTGCTTTTTCACTAAACATATCTGCTGAAGAGTGTTAGTGGACTGTACCATGGACACAGTAAGGGCTTAGGACACAGGTGGGGAGCTGGATGCTGAGATCATAGAAACACAAACTAGCTGATTTTCACTTCCTGATATAACTCTGAAGAGAAGTTATAGTGCATATTAGAGAAGGATTTCAGCTAACCTAGGGGGTGGGCAGGGTCTGGCTAGGTCCTTCCTCTGAGGAATGGGCTTGTTAGCAGAGAAGTTGTCCAGGCCAGATTAGGAAAGAGATTTTTAGTGGCCAGACACTGTGCTCTGCCTTCCTGGCTTCTCTTGCAGCTATAGTTATGGGGCTGTTTCTCTAGGTTCTTGACCCCCAGGCAAGTGCTCTACCACTGATCTATCTCTACCCTTTAATGGCAAACTATTAAGAAGTGAAAAGTGATGTGGACCTGGGGATGGGGTGGGCTGAGGGATGAGAGTTAAGAGCATATGTTGCTTTTTTTTTTTCTTTTTAGAGGACCAGGGTTTGGTTCCCAGCACCCACATCCTAACTCACAACCATCTGTAACTCAAGTTTCCGTGGAGTGGTTCTGTGAGAACTGCACATGCATACACATAAAAAGAATAAACAAATCTTAAAAACAAACAACAATAATGATGATGAAGGGCTGGAAAGGGAAATTTAACAAGGGGTGGAAAAAGCTCTGGGATGGCTATAATTGGTCATCGACTTAATTACAACTGGAATTAACTAAAACCCAAGCACCTGGGTATACCTGTAAGAGATTTTTTTTCCTCAATTACATCATTTGAAGTGAGAATAGCATCTTTTAATCTGTATCTTTTGAGGTGGGAAGGTCCACTTTTAATCTGGACCACACCTTCTGCCGGCAGCCTACATAAAGGACACAGAAGAAGGAAGCTTTCTCTCTTTTTGCCTGCTTGCCCTCACTCTTGCTGCCAAGTTTCTTCCTTTCTGTTAGAGCATACTTCCCCGGAAATCCGGCATATACTGAAGACCAGCTAAGACATCCCACCTCAGGGGCTGGACAAATACCAGGTTCTTGGACTTCCCGTTGGCAGACAGCCATTGTTGGATTAGCTGGACCACAACCTGTAAGCCTCTCTAATCAATCCCCTGTATACATATACATTTCTGTTCCTCTAGAGAACCCTGACTAACAGAGGTCTGCATTGCATGGTGTGGACAAACACCCAAATGAAGGAATACATCAATAGCTTTCCACACACACACGGTTGGGGTGGCCAGCCAGTAAGCCCTTGGAGTGGCTACAGATCGTATATTTAAACCTCATGAGGGAAGCCACCCGGAGCTTCCCTGGAAGCACTTCAACTTTTAAGACTCCCCACCCCCATATCTGTGGTATCAATAGGGGACCAGCATGGAAGTCCTTGGATCAATTTTGTAGGCTTTTATATAACATTTATCAACATCCATGGAGCTGTGATACCACACAGAAATGCCAGCGGGAGGTACACCAAGCATGTAACCAGCAAGAGCAAGATCAGAGGGGAGTTGAAGGCCTGGGGTGCATGTTTCATAATAATTGCTCCCCCCTGGGCCCCAATGCCATGGTGGATGAGAGGGTCTTTAAAGTTTAACTGCCCCTGCTGGAGAAGATTAGGCGGTTTCACCCCCAGGGCGAACAGTCAGGGAAGCGACAATGCGGTGTCGTCAGGCTCATGGATTAAAATGTCTCCATGAGTGGCAGATGTGATATGCACATTTTGGCTAATCTTTTTTTTTTTTTTTTTTTTTTTCTTTTTTCTGGCCTGAAGCCTGGGGAATGCTCTGTTATGTTTATGGGATCTGAGAAAGCTGAGAGGCAAGAATTGGGACTCCAGGGTAGAGGGGGCAGGGTGTGAGTGTGAGTGTGGGACTTCAGTTGAGAGAGACAGGTCCAGATGGCCAGCCAGCCATGTTTAAAAGGAAAGAGGCAGGAAGGAGCCAGGGAAAGGTGAGTGAGGTCGATGTGGGAAGGAAGGCGGGCAGCAGGAGCTGAATGGGACATGTGGAGCTCTGTGTGTGGAAGCTGGTGGGCTGGAGTCCCTCAGAGCTTTCTGAAGAGGGTGGCTACCGTTTAGATGGGGAAGCAGTGCAGCTGATTGCAGAGGGCAGTGCAGAAGAAACTCCACTACTGCAGAATCAAGATATCCCAGAGACATCCCTAGACCGAGGTCCATGGATATGACATGTCTCAGGTATTAGTGGCAAGAGTCCCAGGTTCTGGTTCTCTCCACCACCCCCTCCTATCTCTCTCTGTCTGTCTCTGTCTCTGTCTGTCTGTCTGTCTGTCTCTCTGGGAAGTAGGGATGGGAGCGGCCATGGTAGCTCAGTTTCACCCATGCCCTGCTAAGCAAGTAACTAGGGAGAAGCCAGCAGCAGCAAGCCCTCTTTGGATTCCAGGAGACATTCTCAGACTGCTTTTTGGAGGGAGACAAGCGGGATGTTCTGGTCTCCATCTGTGCTAGCGAGACAATTGTCTGAACAGGGCTTGACCTTCCTAAGCATCCTCATAGCTATCACATGGCCCATTGCCATGAGACATTCCCAGCAAGAACAGAAAAGCTGCCCATACGCCAAGGGCAGCTTCTCTAGCTCTCCTACGTTTGGACGGCTTCAAGGGTCAGGCTGTGAGTGTGGTGCAAATAGGATTTCTGTCCAGACTGGGCATGGCTGCCCGTGGAAACTTGGTCAGCAGAGAGTAGCTGGTTTGGTTCTGGTGTAGGTTTTACTAAAATTATTTAGATACATATTTTAAAATATAATGTGTATAGGGGCAGGGAGCAGGGGTTGAGTGTGGAGGTTGGGGGCCTCCTTTTGGGAGCTAGGTTTCTCCTACTACCACATGGGTTCTGGGGATCAAGCCCAAGCTACCAGGTCTTTTACCCATGAGCCATCTCGCCAGCTCTAAACACGCGTTTCTTCTGTCGTGCTGCACACAGCCCTCTTGATCTCAAATTTCAGTCATTGCTTGGCGCTGGTGCCGGAGCACATATGAGGATGGAAAGGGAGGAAGAGGTCATCCGGGTATGTGTTGACATTTGCTGCCTTTACTGTGCTTCTCAATTCTGTCTGCAGGCAAAGATGACAAACTGAAAAAGAACAAATTAAGGGAGAGGAAGAGCCTTGCACGCTACAGGACAGATCCGTGCAGTGTGACCTCTAAGCCGTCAGTGCCGAGCCAGGAGGTGCTGGGACTTAAGGCCCCCCAAATAGGAGAGATAATTCTCACAGTGACCCGGCTTGCCCACCTGACCCAGACTTTTCTATTGCCTGGGTTGTTGACGAGAAGCTCTGTCTACCACTTACTCGAGGGAGGTGGGCTTTGCGGAGAAACCAAAGTGAAAAGAAAAAAACAGGAACAGGAACTTGTTAATAAATAAAGTTGCCTGGGGGTCAGAGCTAATAGCAAGCCATAGCGGAAGTCTGGCAGTGGTAGCACACGCCCTTAATCCCGATCACATGGCAGGCAGATCTCTGTGTGTTCAAGGATACCACCAGCATGGAGACACACGCCTTTAATCTCAATACCAACCATAGACGATCTGGAGGTCTGTATAGATGGGCAGTGACGAGGAGGTCATGTGGTTGGGTTTATAACCAATGAGAAGGCAGAACAGAAAGTCTGTAAGAAGACAGAGACACAGGAAGGAGGTCTCTTGTGGAGGGAAGGACAGGAGCGGGAGTGAAGGGTAAGGTTTTTAGTGCTTAGTTATTGCTCTGACCTCTTGGGCTTTCATCTCTACATTGGCTCTGTGCTTCTTATTTAACAAGACGGTTACATCTACAGGAACTCTTATAAAGCAAAGGTCCCATCTCCTTGTTGAGACAGAGGGACACTAAGAGACAAGACTACAATCCACTCACAGCCCCAGAAGACAGTTAAAAGGGTTTGTACCTGGAACTTGGTTTGGGTAGAAATCAGATTTCTCTGGAAATCTAGGAAGGACTTAGGGTTATGGAGAATAGGTATAATTCTTACGACCAGAACAGGGACGTGGAATGACAAAGAGGAAATAACATGTGAGCAGGATGCCAAGGCTGGAGGCAGAGGAACTTCCCCCGGGAGAATGGCTGATGTCTCTGGAGTCAGAAAGGAAGCTAATCCGGAACCCTGGGTGAGAGAAACAGAGTCTGGAGGAGCAGCCAGGCCTGTGACTCTTGAGAAAGATGGAAGAAGATGAGAAGTTATAATCGTTATAAGATCCAAAAACATGGAAACGTGAGTTGGGGTTTAATTATCCCATAGGTGAGAGAATGTGAGGAGTAGCCAGGTGGCCGTCCCCAAAAGGAGTTGACACTCAACAAATCAGGGAGGTGTTTCTTAGCCATGTCGATGGGGTCCGCAGTAAGAACGACCAGAGGACCACCACTGAAGCTGAGACGGTTGTCCAACAAGGTTACAGGATGGGATCTATAGGGAAGGGATGACTAGGAAAACAGATGTAAAATAAGGGCAGTGTTCTTGGATGTGTATCTACAGTTGATGTAAGGAAGTGCTCAGACATTCCCTACTATTTGGGGGATGTATGACCAAGACATGACCTCACAAAACCTGGGGGAAGATGTGATCCGCCATCAGGAGCAGGGCAGGTTGGAGCAGAAGTTAGTCTGTTGGGACAGTATCTTCCAAGAGGAATCATCCTACCCAGAGTGATGTCGGACACCATTTAAACATTCTGCCATGCACTGTTTTCTCTCTTGCTATGGAAAGAGCAGCATGAGAAGGCCTTGGAAGCTATTACCAGGTCCACAAAGGAGAACTCAGGGAGGGTACTGCAAATGTATGAGGTGTTTGTAGGGGGAGAAAAACAGTTCTCGAAAAAGAGCATGTTGTTAAGAACTCAACAGTGACTTTCTGGGAGCAGCAGGGCCCGTGTCACACGAGCAAATGTCACTCTGCAGCAGCTGAAACAGAAAGCAATGGACCTTGAAGCGTGGACTGCCAAGCCCTGAGGAAGTCTGCCCCCTGAAGAGTAGGTGGCAGACGCTGGGACTCGCTAGGTCCCTCATTATACTGATGTTAGCATCAGCATGGGCAGTTAGGGATCTGCCAAGTGTGGTTCGTGGGGGAGGCAAATATGAAGGGGAGGAGAAATGTAGCTGGAGTTTTCCTGCCTGGCCCACGGTCAGGGCAAATCTCTATCACCCGCCAGTCCCACAGCCCCTCAGACCTGACCAAGTAAACACAGAGACTTATATTGGTTACAAACTGTATGGCCGTGGCAGGCTTCTTGCTAACTGTTCTTACAGCTTAAATTAATCCATTTCCATTAATCTATACCTTGCCACATGGCTCGTGGCTTACCGGCATCTTCACATGCTGTTTCTCATCATGGCGGCTGGCAGTGTCTCTCTGACTCAGCCTTCCACTTCCCAGCTTTATTCTCCTCCTTGTCCCGCCTACACTTCCTGCCTAGCCAATGGCCAATCAGTGTTTTAATTATTGACTAATCAGAGCAACACATTTGCCATACAGAACATCCCACAGCAGAGAAATATTAGCAAGCAGGTCCTCTGGCTTCAGCAAGTCAGTACTGAGAGAAAAGGGCTTCACTACTGTGGCCTAGGACTAGCTGCTTATTACTCACAGTTCCAGAAGAATTCGACCCCATGTCCCTCACAGCTCACCCTCCATTCCTGAAAGAGACGTCACCACAGCTTTCAAGGGCGGGAAGAGTATCTGGACACGATAGAAGGGAAGAGAGTTCTCCTGTAAAACTGAATAGATTTAGGAAATCTTTGATACAGTGTGATGACAAGAGTTATGTCCTCGTTAGGGTGACTATCGCTGTGGTGGAAACATGACCAAAGCAACTTGGGGAGGAAGGGGTTTCTTCCGCTTACACTTCCATCACTGTTCATCATCAAAGGAAGTCAGGACAGGAACTCAAAAGGGCAGAAACTGGGGGAGGAGCTGGTGCAAGGGTCATGAAGGGGTACTGCCTCCTGGCTTGCTCTCCATGGCTTGCTCATCCTACTTTTTAAGTATAGAACCCAGGACCTCCAGCCCAGGGGTGGCACCACCCACAATGGCCTAGGCCCTCCCACATCAATCCTTAATTTAAAAAATGTCCCACAGGCTTGCCTACAGCCCGACCTCATTGAGGCATTTTTCTAAATTGAGATTCCATTCTCATCAATGACTCTAGCATGTGTCAAGTTGACATAAAACTAATCAACACAAAGTTGATAACAATATATGATTGTATTTATGAAAATTGGTGGGAATAGATGCTAAGTGTTCTTATCACCATATGTATGTACATATATATATACACAATATATATACATACACACACACACGTATATGAAATAAAACATATTAGGTTGATTTAGCCATCCTACCATGATTACACATTTCAAAATGACATAGAGTACTGGAGAAACATTCAATTTTTATTTTCCGCCTAATAAAAACATCCCATACTTGAGGCTACCACTATCACCCCATCCTAACGTGGCCTCACTCAGAATGGAGAAATTATTGTCCTTCAAATGGTAAATAAACTGCTCTGCACTTAAGCCCTGCATGGAAAAGTCTCCTCACTGGACTTGAATTCCACTGTGGTCACTTGGCACAGATCTGGGGGGGACCAAATCCATGTTTCCTCCGTTCCTCTGCAGACAGCCCTGAGACTCTGCCATTGTCATTGGCAGCATGACACACTAATTCTAGGAAGCTGATATATCCTGGGTAGCTGAGATGGCTTTTGCTTCCTACACCCTAAGGAGCCAAAGCTAGCTCTGTAACAATTGTACATGTCATAGCCAAGCTTTGCATTTCCTAAAAAGACGAGTCTCATGAAGGACTTGGAAGACACTATGTCCATCCCAATGTCAAGAAGGATTGGAGAGAGCTGCAGAGAGAACATGGGTCCCACCTCCTTCCGCTTTTGTGAATTTTAAAACCGACTGCAAATTTGTTATTTTGGAATCATAAAGTAAGAAGATTTTCTTTAGAATTTTTTTTGCACTTTAATTTGCAAGATAATTTAGCCCTGAGACTTAGAGTTCTCTAAAAAGATTTGATAAAATGGAAGACTTTTTATTCTTGAAATATTTTCATGTTGTTAATAAGTCAAATTTCAGAATCTTTGATGCACTACTTTAGATGAAATATTTTGTTACAGAAAACAGAAAGGAAGTGAGTTTTCAGTCTTGGATTGACGTACTATTTGCATCTTTGGTTCGTTGAACTATCTAGTTTGATTTGTCAACCCGCAGTTAGTTAGAAGTCTACACCTTCACCTGAAGACCCTGGGGGAGAGATGCAAAGGAACAGCACCGTGGAAGGGCTTCAAGGATGGGGGACAGCACCCCCATAGGATGTGGCTTTCCTCCCCTCATGTGTTGGTGTAAGGACACGCCACAAGAGGACTAGTCCTGGATCCTCTCAGCCGGACATGAGTGGTGACTATTTAAACTCTCCCTGTGGTAGTTTGAATGAGAAATGGCCCCATAAGCTCATATGTTTGAATAGTTCATCCCCAGTTGGTGAAACTGTTTGGGAAGGATTAGGAGGTGTGGCTTTGAGGTTTTAAAAGCCCATGGCATTCCCAGCTAACTCTTTCTGCTTGGTGTTTATGGATTAAGATGTAAGCTCTCAGCTACTACTCCAGCGCTGTGCCTACCTGCCTGCTGCTATGTTCACCTCCATAATGGTCATGGACTCGCCCTCTGGAACTGTAAGCCCACCAAAACTCTTTCTTCTGCAAGTCACCTTGGTCATGGTGTCTCATCACAGCAGTAAAAAAGTAACCAAGATACTTCCTCTTGGGCTGGACCTGCCTGCTGAAAAAACTGCCTTCTGTTATGTAAGCACAAATGCAAGGTAAGAGCAACTGAGAAGTTGCCCACATAGGGATATCGTGTTGCCTAGTATCACTTGTGGATGGTGAGTTCATTGTATCCAAGGAAGCTGAGTTAGGGGCCCATTTGGCCAGATGTTAATGCACGTATTCAAAAATAGCTTTAGATCAGAGAGATCCATCTGTCCAACTCATGTGTCAATAAATTCTCCTTTTTCAAGAAAAATTGTGTGCCCTTGGGTTTGGCTTTGACTCACAAGGAGAGGCACAAAAGGATTAAGGTAAAGAAAGTGTTTCTAGAGCTGTTCCCAGGGTCCTCTCCTCTCCTCTTACCTCCATCACTTCCTTCCTTCTCTACTTCCTCCCTATTTCCATCCTCTCACCCACTACAGTCTTGCTTTGTACCCCAGGCTAGCCTCACACTCATGATCCTCCAGCTTCAGCACACACACACACACACACACACACACACACACACACACACACACACACACACACGAGTGCTGGAACTGCAGGTGTATGCCATCATGCTCAGCTTCTAGTATACTTTTGGGGGCATAGTGAAAACCTGTGACTACAGGAAATCCAAGATTCTCATTCCAGAGCCTATAAGCATAAGACTTGCATCCTAGGAAGACTAGGGGTTATCAGAGTGTATTTTCCACACCCATCTTGTTTCCTGTCCACATGGGAGAAGAGACCTAGACTCCGGGATGACTGGGATGATTCAAGCACCACTGGCTCATAGCGGAGCAAGAGACCTATCCTGTCCCCGCCTTCCCTTCTGTGTCCTATTCTATCTCTTCCTCAACTTCACACCCCTAAAGTCTTCCATTGATCCTGTCTTTTTTTCATTGCTGGGAATCAAACCCAGGGCCTGGAGCACTGAGTCATACTACAACCAGACCATGTTAGCTTATAGACATCTTTTGTGTTTTTTCTTCTGATATATTTTCTTGCAGTATTATCTTTAATAGATCTATGCTTTTTTCCCCCCAGACAGGGGTTCTCTGTGTAGCTTTTGGAGTCTATCCTGGATCTCACTCTTTAGACCAGGCTGGCCTCGAACTCACAGAGATTCACCTGCCTCTGCCTCCTGAGTGCTGGGATTAAAGTTGTGTGCCACCACCACCCAGCCTAGATCTATGCTTTTAAAAGATTTATTGATGTTTTGCCTGCATATATGTATATATGTGTACCATATTTGTGACTAGTCCCTCCAGAGGCCAGAAGATGGATCCCCTGAAATTGGAGTTACAGATGGTTATGAACTGCCAATATGGGTGCTGGGAACCATATTTGGCTTCTCTGCAGAGTAGCAAATGTTCTTAACTGCTTAGCCACCTCTTCAGCCCCTAGATCTATAATTTAAATACAATGTCTAGAATAATTTTTTTACATTTATTTTCAGCATTAAAAACTCCAGGGTTCCTATGACACCCTCAACAAAGTCTTGTATAGCTGCCTTATATTCTATTTCTGCAGGTAAAAATGTGAAATCTCATCCATTTTGTTGCAAGAATTATTCATCTGCCTATAGTGCACATTGCATTGACTTTGTGAGGTATCAGAAAGATTGGTCTATATCTTTGTTGGATGCAGGTATGAAAGATACTAAAGGCCACAAGCTTTGTTATCAATGACTTCCCTTTCTTGGAAGAAAGAATATTTAAAAAAATAATTATGGACTAGCTCAAAAAGTGGCAGGATGAAGGTATAAAACGTTGTATTTGTGTGTCGAAGCAAGAGAGGAGGGCATGAAGCTGAGGTAGATATGATGGCCAATTGATCCAACTGGTTGGATTATATGCAAATTTCAAGCTTCATGCATATTTGATTTATACATTTCACAATTTCGTACTGTGGCATTCAGGTCCCAGGATCTTATGCTTAGATTCTGGTAAACCTAGACTGAACAAATGTTTTTTAAATAGCTCTGCTGCTGCCTGTTGATTTTCTCTCACAGACACATGGCTCCAGTTCTAAAAAGCTCTTATGAGTTCCAAAGAGCAGAGAAGCCCCTCAGCTCCTCCACCAATCCTTCCCAGAAGTGATGGCACACACGGTTCTCTACTTACAGGGTAATATCAAAACCAGAGTTTCTTACACATAGATATGCTAACGAATGACCTGGGGATTTGTTAAACATGGATTTTGATTTTAATGAGTCTGAGGTTCTGACTGTCACAGATACTCAGCACATGTTAATGGTGCATTACAATTTGAGCAACATATAACACACACACACACTCACACTGTTAGGATCCTGGAAAAGTCCTGCAAAAGACCACCATCTACATATGCAATCAACAAGAGTGTTTATTATTCCAGCATGCTGGGGCCATGAAGGTAAAATGGCAACAAACCCAAGAGAAGCTCACAGATTCCTTTTAAACACAGCCAAGGGGAGTTCCTAGAGCAGTTAAGTTACCTCAGATATGATTGGCCTACTCAAGTGGCAATTATATCAGTATGTTCTAATTGGCTAGGGCTAGTCAGGAGCTGGTTAAGACTATAGTTTTTCCATTTTGAGGGAGGCCTGGACAAGTCCCAGGCTTTGTCCTTATTTGGTTATTACCTTGAGCTATTGACTGTGGAGACTGGCTGGCCTAGTATGCACTGATTGTGGGGGCTGGCTCAGTAGCCCAGGCTTGGTACATGCTTGTCCCTTGTCCCTGCTATTAAGGGCATTGAAGACTGGTTGTTCTTTGTTTGTGGCTTCCTTAAAAATGACTTCCTCAGTCCCAGGAAACTGAAACTGAGGCCTGATCTCTGATAGAAGATCAAGCAGCCTGTTGTGGCATCTGCTCGGTCCTCTCAACATGTGTGCACACACATGCACACAATCCCCTTTTTAAACTTGTCTGTGTTGATGGAGAACTCTATCCATGGTTCTCTTGGGCTATCGAGCCTTCCCTTTGCATTCAAGAAGGCAGTATGTGCAATGAGTCTTCAAGGCAGAGTAAGTTTGGATACCAGTGACTCTTCCCTTCTGAGGCTTACCCCATTCTCTGAGTCATCCATAAAGTGCCTATGGAATTGCCATGTCCCTCCAGTACTGATGTGGAGACCACTAATGCCACTATAGATATGGATGTGGAAACCAAGGCACAGAGTTAAAACCTTGAAATAAAGGCCAGACCAGATTGTGGCTAAGACACCCACCACTGCGCTTCTCAACCGCCTCTCCACTGTAATACTCTGACCACCACAGATGACACAAGGGTCAACCCTTCTTTATCCATAAGAGCCATACTGAGCTTCTACAAAAGCTATGCCCTTCTTCTGAGACATGAGCCATTTTTTCCTTTCCTAAAACAATCTTCCTGGGACTGGAGATGGAGCTCAGTGGTAGGGCATTTGCCTAGCGAGACTGGAGTACCAGGCCTTGATTCCCCAGCATTGCAGACACAAGTGAACAAAGAGACCAACAATATTGAAACTGGTTAAGACAAACACACAAAAATATATCTCCAAGGTTGAAATCAGTGATACATTTCTTTTTCCTACCCTAAAGAATCATTTAATCCTTGAAAATGAAAGGGGGAAGAGCAGGCATCATCAGGTATTTTTTGTCTGCTTAAGCAACCATAAGAAAGTAGCTCAGGAACAGAAGCTTCCTTCTAAAGCTCTGGGGGCTGAGAGCCCCGTGGAAGGTCTCCACTGCTAGGTTCTGGTGAAGGCTAACTTCCT
Source organism: Peromyscus californicus insignis (assembly GCF_007827085.1). Lineage (NCBI taxonomy): Eukaryota > Metazoa > Chordata > Mammalia > Rodentia > Cricetidae > Peromyscus > Peromyscus californicus. Next base: position 68,876,174 of record NW_026294424.1, read on the forward strand.
GGCTGGTAGGTGCGGACTTCAGCCTGGGTCCTCACAGGGTAGAGAGAGTGAGCTTTGGGGTGTTTTGTTTTAAGAGGGTCCTGCTGCCATCATCAGGACCCCATCTTCATCATTTCATCTACACTTAGTCATCTCCCAAAGGTCCCATCTCTGAACACCACCTCAGCTTTGACACAAGTGCCTCAGTATATGATTTTGGGGGCACACAGTCCAGTTCATAATAAGACAGTGCTGGTGGCTCTTTTGTATGTTTTATATGTATGTATGTATGTCACAGAGTAGGACACAAACAGCATATGGAGATGAAGAATGTAGCCTAGGTGATAAAAGACCAGCACTGAATGTTCTACCTGCTCTAAGACCTGCAGGGACAGTGGAGATGTGCTGGGGGGAGAGAATATACATTCGACTAAGTTTTATAAGCGAGGAGCAATTATTTGGAGTGGTAACCTGGAGGCGGATCTTCTCCCTCCCAGAATCCATCTCCTCCGTATAGTCAAAATTGAAATAACCTACCCGGAGGGCACAAGCATTCTGCAAGACAGCCCTACACAGGAAATGAATGTTCCCCTTAATCATTTGGCTGAGAGGAAGAATGGAGATTGGCATGAAAAGCTAGATTTTTGTGAAATAATTAGAAAATGAAAAATTTTTGTTCTTCGAAATGTCCTCTGTATAAAATCAGAGAGTGGACTGGGGACACATTTCAGCATGTTCTCCTCAGACTCAGAGTGTGGAGATGCCACTGTAATAAAACCTCTGTTCTCACCGGGCCAATGGCCCTCCTCCAGAGCGGAGCTGGGCTGGGGCTAAGAAAGTCGGGATGGGTTCTTTAGTGGATGAAGCCATAGAATGGTTAGGGGTGCTGAGTGCCTTTTTTTTTTTTTCTGTGAATCTGATGGGGACGGAGCTATATGGGGAAGCAGGAGTTAATGATGGAATGTCCGAAGGGAAGCATTACATCTCCCCCTGGTTTGTTCACTGAAGTCTTAACCTCCTGAACTTTGCATACAGGGTCTTTATTGAGGGTAACAAGATAAAATGGGGTCATGGGGGCAGATTATAATCCAATAGGACAGCTTTCCTCCAGTAAGAGGTGAATAGGCCAGAAGTGGTAGCCTATTGGGAGTTTGGGAGAGAGAAGCAGGGAAGATGGGTATGTAAGAGGTCTATGTTCTTATTGCTATAAGAAGTAGTCCATGGAAACTATCACATTTACATATGCTACAGAAATATTGGAGCCAGATGTGGAAGCAAGCTGTAATCACAACACGGGGTAGATGGAAGAGACAACAGAATGGTGAATCTGGAGCCAGCCCAGTTACATAGAGATACACTTGTTTCTTCCTCTTCTCCTTCTTCTCCTTCTTTTCTTCTTCTTCTTCTTCTTCTTCTTCTTCTTCTTCTTCTTCTTCTTCTTCTTCTTCTTCTTCTTCTTCTTCTTCTTCTTCTTCTTCTCCTCCTCCTCCTCCTCCTCCTCCTCCTCCTCCCCCTCCCCCTCCCCCCTCCCCCTCCCCCTCCCCCTCCCTCCTCCCTCTTCTTCTTCTTCTTCTTCTTCTTCTTCTTCTTCTTCTTCTTCTTCTTCTTCTTCTTCTTCTTCTTCTTCTTCTTCTTCATAGGGGCTGAGGACATGGATTAGCTGGTAAAGTGCTTGTCACACAAGTGTGAGGACCTAATTGTGGGTCCTCGATACCCACATATAAAGCTGAAAGTAAAAGCCCACACCAGTAATCCTAGGGAAGCAGAGGCAGGTGGGTCCCTGGAGCTCACAGCTAGTGAGCCTGCTTCAAACAATGGGGTGGAGAGTAACCAAGAAAGACATCTGACTCTGGCCTCCGTGTACATTTGCACACACATGTTCAAGACACACACGAATGTACACGCACATACAAAATGATCAAAGAAGAAACCAGGAGAAAGGCACGCAGAGGGAAGACTGTGTGAGGGACACGTTCGTCCACAAACCAAGAAGAAAGACCCTCAGAGGAACCCAGTCCTGTTGGTACCTTGATGCCAACCTCTAGCCTTTAGAACTGGGAGAAAATATATTCCTGTTGTTTAAGCCATCTGCACAGCTTTGCTGTGGCTGTTTTGGTAAGATAGCCCCTGAATCAAGTGTTTCTGAAGCCCAGGAACACCCCTGAGCCAGTCCACCCACTTGGTGGTGACAAATTGCTGACCAGCTCAAGCTGCTTAGAGTGGTATAACATTATGCTGATGGAAAGGTAGGCAAGGGTCAGTGAAAGAAAGAGGGACCCCATCCCCAAAGGGCAAAGGCACCAACACAGAATGTCAGAGTGGTCTAGGCACCCACAGGAACCAGGCCATGTGAGGAGGGCCTTTCATGAGGCAGGTGGGGGCTCTGGCAGTGTGGCATCACTGAACTAATTCAACTAAGAAAAGGACGTGATGTAGTTTAAAATTTAGGGAAAAAAAAGCAACTTAGTATAGAAGGATGTGGACTGAGAAGTATTAAGTCGGAATGCTTAGTAGTATGTATTATAATAAGACATACATAGAAGTATAAAAATATATGCACATATATCATGCAGATATATAACACATATACAGACACATATATACATGTATATGTGTATGCACACATTACACACACACACACACACCACACACATATATCAGAGTGATCTGTGTCTTCTATATGCCAGTGAAGTGACAGGTAGCTGACAGGCCCTGAAGAGTCTCAAGAGAAGGTTGGCCATCAGGAAGACCAAGGCATGATGAGAGAGGGTTGAGACTTTCAGCGCTGTTCCTCAACTTGGATTGAAGAAGAGAGAGATGAAGCCTTGAGATGATCTCCTGTGGCCACTGATGTCACCGTGTCTACACAATGAAGCTTCCATGAAAACCCACGGGATTGGTGTGAGAGTTTACGGACTGATAAGCACATGGGGTTCCTGAGGGGGTGGTGCCTCAGACCTGGCATGGAGGTCCCATTCCTGTCCCATGTATCTATCTGTCTTAGCTTGCTTTTTGTTGGTGTTACTTAGAACACCTGAGACTGGGCAATTAACAAAAAGAGACATGTTTTGGATCATGCATCCGGAGACTGAGAAGTGCAGGGCCAGGCAGCTGACGCTGCTGGACATCTGGTGAGGGCCGTGTGCTGTTTTTCAGATTGGCAGAGAAGTTAAAACTCACAGAAGGGAAGAAAGAGAGGCACAGTGTAGTGACGGCCAAGCCATCCCTTTGAGAAAAGCATTAATTTATGGATGAGGGCTCAGCCTCCATGACATGCACCTTCCCTGGGTCTTAGCTTCTAACGTAAGCACAATGAATAATTAAGGTTCCAGCATGTGAATCTTAGGGGACACTGAAGCCATAACAACCTCTTTGCTATCTGGTTGCTCATTTATATTCTTATGTTTTGGTTGTGAGCCTAGCCTTTAATGGCTGAGTCATTTCTCCAGCCCCATTTATATTCTTTAAAATACCTCAAAACAAACGAAGAAATGTGTTTCTCTGAGTTCTGCAAGCTTCCTTAGCATAAGAAGAGGACCCAAAGAAACGGGCTATGGGAATTGCGACCTTGTAGCTGGTTGGTCAGAGTAGAGGAGACAACGTTCTTGCAACTGGTATCAGAAGTGGGGTCTGTCCTCTGTGCGGCAACCTAAAATCATGAGGTCTGAGGCAGAGTGTTTGAAGGTCATGGAGGGGAAGGACAGGGGATGGAAGTTGGGGGAAGATGGGAGGACCCTTCTCTGAGGCAGAAGGAAGAGGGTGTGATGATGGGGTTATAGGTAACTTTTGAGGTGCAAAGGTGGGAAGTAGATGGTGCCTTGGCTCCTCAGATGAAGCCATTTACCATGTGATGGGAAGAAGGAGACGAGTTCAAAGACTGAGTGAGAAAGGCAGACTGGAAACTCTTGGAGGGAGTCCGATAAGAAACGGACTAAAGCCGGGCGGTGGTGGCACATGCCTTTAATCCCAGCATTCGGGAGGTAGAGGCAGGCGGATCTCTGTGAGTTCCAGGCTAGCCTGGGCTACAGAGCGAGATCCAGGACAGCTTCCAAAGCTACACAAAGAAACCCTGTCTGGAAAAACACAGACCAAAAAACAAAACAAAACAAAAAACAAAAACAAAAACAAAAACAACAACAACAAAAAACTGACCAAGGAGACTCAGATGACTTCTGAAGCAGCATCCAAAACCCAGCTGGAGCCAAAGGTCACAGGTTTGTAAAATTCCAAATGCGTGTGATTGTTCTCTAGCAGAGCCCTGCCCCTGATGCAGGCCAGGAGGAGGCTGACCACTGAGTTGCTACATGCTTGTAATACCTGGTCCACTCAATTCTCACCTTTAATGGCTCAGTGACAGGGCCTCCGAGCTACACACCGAGAGCTCAGCGATGGAGCCCAGGCTCTGGGGAAAAGATGGTTTCACAACATCTCTGAGGGTGCTGGATTACGAAGCGGGCACACTGCAGCCATATGTATACTGACTCTGATCTAAATGACCTCATTGATCCTACAGAAACACTACAATGTATGTATCAGGGTCACCAAAGATGATACCTCATGGGACCATTATACTTCATGGATACTATTCTAAGGCAGTAAAACTTCCTTCTCTCTCTCTCTCTGGCCAGGCAGGTAGCGGCATGCACTTGGTGCCTTGGGGACATACATATTCCAGTAAAACAAATACCCAGTTTTCTGCCCTGGTTTTCCAAAACCCAAATCTCTGAGGGGAGCAGACTGGCCCAGAGAGACAGCACTGTGGTCAGATGAGGGAAAGCATTGAGTATATTGATTTCTGCAGGCTGCCACAGCAGTCCAACACCTTGGTGGGCTCACCACAGCAGAAATCCATTGTGTTTGAGGTCTGGAGTCTGAAACCAAGATGCTGGCAGGCCCTGCCCTCTCTGGTGGCTCTGGAGAGTTTTTCCTTGTCTCCTCCTCTCCAAGAACCTATCAGTACTCAGTATCTCATCATGGGTTAGGACCCCATGGAGTCACTCTTCCATCCATGACTGAGGGCTGACAGGCAGGTCTTGTGCCAGCCCAGTGCAAGTAACCACAGCAGCGCTTCCAGAGAGAGAGAGAGAGAGAGAGAGAGAATATAATGCTGGGGGAGGCATGGCAGCAAGTGCCCAGAGAAAGATGCTGAGAGATCACATCTCTGACCACATGCAGAAAGCAGAGAGTGAGCTAGAAATGGGAAAGGCTACAAATTCCCAAAGCCTGTCCCGGCGACATTCTTCCCCCAGCAAGACTCCACCTCCTAAAGGTTTCATAACCTCCCTAAATGACATCACTAACCAGGGACAAGTATTCCAACATGAGAGCCTACAGGGGCTATTTCTCATTCAAACCACTACCCAGAGTATCTCCCTTCCAATTCATTTTTTTAAAACGTGTTTTTGAACTGGTTTATAAGATAGGAAGTTTCAAAGGACTTAGGGATATAGCTTAGTGGTTGAGCTCTTGCTTGGCATGCGTGAGACCTGGCTTTAATTTACTTAAAACAAACGGGGATAGATAGTAGATTTCCATATGGCTTGCTCATATAGTCTTCATTTTGACTAACTTCTCCCATCTCCTAAGCTCTCTCATCCCTGCTCCCTTCTCTGCTGCCACAGGTACTCCAGGTTAAACACATATAACTAGATATTTGAAGCTGGAATCCCCATCTGACAGGTAACATGCAATAGTTTTCTGGGCCCAAAGGACCTCATTCACTATCATTTTTTCCAGTTCCATCCATTTTCTGAAAATTTTATTTCTCTTTATAGAATCAAATTCCCCCATGTTCATGTACCCCATTTTCACTATTCACCCGTCAATGGATAAACATCTAGGCTGACTTTGTTATTTTTTTAGATATTGGGAATAAGGCAGCAGGAATGAGCGAGTATCTCTGTCACAGGATATTAGAGTCTTTTGGTAAATTCGAGGGAGTGGAATAGATAGGTCATATGATAGTTCTCTTTCTATGTTTTTGAGAAACCTCCAGACTCCTTTCCAAAGTAACTGCACTAGTTTTAGCATCCCCAACAATTTATAAAGGTTCCCCTTGTTCCACATCAGCATTCATTGTATTCTTGATGATGGCCATTCTGACCAGGGCGAGATGGACTCTGGAACATCCTAACCTGCCTTTCCCCAGTGCTTAAGGATGCTGAACACTTTTAAACATGTTTAATAGCCATTTGTGTTTCTTCTTTTGAGAACTCTCTGCTCTGTTCCAGTGGCCCCCCTTCCCCACTTTTAAAATGTTTTTCATGTTTATTTATTTCAGTGAGTTCTTTGTATAGTCTGGACCCTGATCCTCTGTCAGGTGGCAAAGATCTCCCACTCTGTAGGCTCCCTTTACTTGATCCACAGGTTCCTTTGCTGCAAGGAGCTTTTTAGTTTTGTGAGATCTCCTTTTTCCTGTGCTATTGAAGTCCCTTTCAGAAAGTCCTTACCTGTACCTACGCATTCATACTCCCTACTTCTCCTCTAGATGTTCCAGGGAGTCAGGTCTTCTGTGGAGGGAGGACATTGTTTTTGATAAAGGTCACGTTCTGTGGTACTGTTAGTGCTTCTGTGTGTGATTTTTACAGGTTACAGCTTGACTCAGAACACCGAATGTCTATTCCTGTCTTTGCTGTCTGGCTTCCTGGCATTGTAGATAAGATGTCAATAAACTCCAAGAAAGAAAGCCCTGGCAGTGGGGCCTCCCATCTGACAAACCACAGGATGTGCTGGAAGCCATGACTGTCAACAAAGCCACCCTAGGGCCAAGCTGCATGGGCTGAAATGTCCTCTCCAGGACCCCCACCCAAAACTCCAGTTGGAGTTCAGCAGGGCAGCAAAAACATGGGATGTAGAGACTGTTTACCTCACAGAGAAGTCACTGTCAAAAGCTATGGAAGATTATGGAGAACTTTATGTCCCTGGCACAGTGGTCCATTTGTAGCCACAAGTTTTACATCCAGAGATCCAATCAAGTCTGGCTCTAAAACAGGACAAACAGAGCTTGGACATGATAAATAATTAAGAGGTGGTTTAAACCATAAAAGAGGATGTGCACTGTTTATTTGCAAATACTGCACTATTCTATACCAGGGTACTTACTGAACATCACAGGTGTTGGTATACACAAGACCCTGGAGCCAACTCCCCCAAAACACTAAAGGACAACAGCGTACTTGAGCATGTGACCCCCATCACAGCAGCCTTCAGTGTCTGTCCCCCGACCAGTGTCTAATATTGATAAGCATTGTCTTGAAGAGGCCTATTGTAGTTTTAAAGGAGCATATGGCGAACTGCTGTAAACAACCTGCCTGGTAACTTCATTCTCTTATCTCCTCCTCCTCCTCCTCCTCCTCCTCCTCCTCCTCCTTCTCTCTCTCCACATCTCTCTCCTTTCTTTCTTTCTTCTTTCTTTCTTTCTTTCTTTCTTTTTTCTTTCTCTTTCTTTCTTTCTTTCTCTTCCTTCCTTCCTTCTTTCCTTCCTCCATTTCTCTTTAAATATTTTCTTCTATACATTTTGTAAAAAGAAAAAACACATAGAGTATGATTTCATAGTCGTAGAAGGAATCGCATTTAGAGATGGACAGCTTGCAGTCGTTTTCAGCAGTGAAATACAATTCATTTATTCCATTGTAAGTTGCACATTCTTTTTCTGTTTACAGCGTGGGGGGGGGGGGGGGTTCGTTTCTGCCAGAAAACAATCCCTGATTTCTTCACCTTCCTAAGAGTTCAGTTTGAGATGCCAGCCTCTCAGCTGGTCCCTGTCATTGCTCTGTGGGAGGGGCCCCACCCTGTAACATCCTAGCAGCGAGAAGAGCTGCAGGCCCTGGTCGCACCCCTTCTGTCCAATTGGCTGTGATCTCAGGGGGAATCCATTTAGTCTTCAAGCTTTGCTTATCTCATCAGAGAACATTAAAATGGAATCAGGTATGCATTATTTTCTTCAACGGTCCCCTTATCAAATGTTTATGAAGGTTTCCAGGTCAGGTGCTGTGGAAATGAAGGGGTTTGCTTGTTTGCTTGCTTGCTTGACAGGACCTTGCTACTTAGTCCAGGGGGTCTTGAACTTCTTGTTCCTCTGTCCTCTGCCTTGATCTCCAAAGTGCAGAAATTACAGGCATATACCACCATAACCAGCTAGCATGGACTCTGTACCTCCTCATGTAGAGATAGAGGCAAAAACATTAAATGAAACCTAGGTTTAAAAAGGGAGTAACTGCCGGGCAGTGGTGGCGCGCGCCTTTAATCTCAGCACTTGGGAGGCAGAGCCAGGTGGATCTCTGTGAGTTTGAGGCCAGCTTGGGCTACAGAGTGAGTTCTAGGAAAGGCACAAAGCTACACAGAGAAACCCTGTCTCAGAAAACCAAAAAATAAAATAAAATAAAAAGTTAAATAAAATAAAAGGGAATAACTGAGTGATATGGGTGCATAAGCGCAACATTTGAGGTAGTCAGGGATTCGGAGTGGACTTCTCTGAGAAAGGAAGCTTCATGCTGTTGTCCTAGTGAATAATCAATGAGGGGAAGAATAATATGAGTGTTTTGCCTGCTTGAGTATGTATGTTACACTTTGTGTGTGTAGTGCCCTCAGAAGCCATTGGATCCCTTGGGATTGGAGTTACAGATGGTTATGAGCCACTGTGTGGGAGCTGGGGATTGAACCCTGGTCCTCTGGAAGAGTAGCCGGTGCTGTTAACCACTGAGCCATCTCACAGAGATGTATCTTGACAAGACTCCAGTGCCCAGATCTGAGGGAGAGGTGGGGAGGAGCCAGCTTGCTTCTCTTTCATCTTTCCTCTGTCTTTCTTCCAGGTGCCCAGGGACCCTGCTGCTCAGTGCTCATGAGCCAGATGCAGCTGTTGTCTGAGAGGCACTGGCCAGCTTGTGGAGCCATATCCCTTCTCAAGCAGCTGGGGAGGTGATTCGGAGTGCGGTCTTTATGAAGGAGTTCGGGTTCCCATCTACGTAGATCCAGCAGAGGATGTGAAAGAGGAGAGTCCAAAGCTTGACAGAGAATGTCTGCCAGATCATGAGAGATGCTAAGGTCATTGTGAGCTCCACAGATATGCAGCAAAGAGCCACCCAGAAGACAAGTTTTTGTGGGTTAGGTGAGGGCTGGAGCAGGCTGGAATTCTCTGAGGACGGGGAAGCACTGTCTAGATTCTTTACGGTGTGGGTATGTGATCTTAACTTCCCCGCTCTGTGGTACCCACACCCATAAACCTTCCCCCAACACATCAGCCATCATTTCACACCCTGCATCTATCCTCCTCCTCTGGTCCAGTCTAGCAGACAATAACAGACACAGACACCCCTTCTTTGAGACATTCTGGTTATCTGCTCAAAGAAACTTGCACCCCCAATATTCCCTGTCAGTCTCCTCACTGTCCAAATCCCTTGTCCAGACAGAATCTCTGAGAAGGATTCTGGGAACAGAAAGGCCTGAGATTAGATTGCAATTAATATTTTAATATTATATATGAAAATAATATACAATAGTTTATTAATTCCTTGAGAATTTCATATATGCACACAATGAATTTTGATCATATTCAGCCCTCATTCCTCCCCCCTAACTCCTCTGAGATTCACTGATCTCTTCTAACTTTTGTGATACCTCTCTTTAAAAAATTTTTTTAATTCACCAAGTCCAATTTGTGCTGGCCGTAAATGCCTGGGTATGAGAATGTCTGCTGGAGTGTCATCAACCTACCAGGGACCACACTCTTAAAGAAAACTGACTCTCCCTCCTCCAGAAGCCGTCTACTGCCAATCACTCCTCAGCTAAGGGTGGTCACCCATGAGCCCCTCCCAAACGCCATGCTGGAAGTTGACTGGATTGATGTTGTACAGGTCTTGTGCCGGCGACCACCGTTGCTCTGACTTCATGAGTACAATGGCCCTGTCATGTCCAGAAGACAGTTTGACTCTTACAGTTTTATGACCCTTCATCCACAATGGTCCTTGAGCCTTGCATGTGTGTGCCTGTGTGTGTGTGTGTGTGTGTGTATGTGTGTGTGTGTGTGTGATACAGAAGTCTCATTTGTGACTGAGCACTCCACAGACACTCTCTGTGCAGTGGCCAGCTGTGAGTTTCTGTGCTAACTAACACACTGGTTATCCACACTGCACAAAAAAAAAAAACTTCTTTGATGTGGTCTGAGACCAAGCAGGTGCATTTTTAAAGAGCAGGGGAAAACACTGTTTGGAACAGCAGAAGCCTGGTTCAAAGGTGCTGCTGCTATCCTCTCTCCACCTGTGTCATGAACCAAGCAGGGTTTGGGAGCTTTTGGATGGGCCCCTGATGTTCCAGAGCAAGGCTCTCCGCGCACGCCACAGCTGGTTCTTGCCTCATACATATTTCATCTGTTTGAGTGTGTGTGGTTTGGGACAACTAAAAACCAAGTAAGTACTGTGCCGCCTCCACATTTGCCTCCAATATGTAGAGATTGTATTTCTATCAATGCCTCTGAGATATAAGTAAATGCAAGAAGTCCCTGCCAGCTCCCACTGAAGTTCTCTGCAGAGGAGGGATGTGGGCTTGTGCATTCCCATTAGTGAGTTGGCATCTCGTCCTCCCCTCTCCCCCATGGGCCTCCTGGGGAGCTGAAATGCCAAGTTACTTCCCCCAGAGAAATGCTTCCCTCACACACAGTACATTTCGATCAGACGTGTCACACGTCCCCAACTGTAACGGACTATCTGTCCGCCAGCCTCATCTACGGTAACTGACATCAGTTGAGCCTGTCACGTGCAGAAGTGCTGGCAACATAAATCTTTCAAAAGATTGAGAGGGAAGTGCAGAACGAGGCGCCAAAGTGCTCACGAGAAAACATCGTGAATAACAGAGACAAAAGCTGTTCAGATGCCCTGTAAGATTAGAAACTATCAGAAGTGGCCAGAAGCCCCGTAATCAGCTTGGGGTGTCTCATTCAGATGTGCTGACAACACCTATCAGGCTCCTCTGGCCTCCTACAGAGATTAAAAAGGGTAGTCGAGCAGAAATAGTCATCTCAAATACCTTTATTTCCAAATATATCCTCTTCTGAAGAAATCCCATCTCATCTTGCCACCTCATCGCTGAACTTCCGGTGGCTCCAGCGCTCACGGAGAAAAGCACACACGTTCCAGCAGACAAGTTCCTAGCAATTCTCCCCGCCGTCCCCTTGCTGCCTGCGCTCGAGTGATAGGGGGTTGCTTGAGAGTCTAATTCATGCACGTTAATGCTTCGAATCTCCGCTGTCGCTCTGTTCTCATGTCCTTCCGTGTGCTCGGGGTTCCACCACATCCACCACCCTGCTCCACTCCCTCCAGGGTAGACCGCTGCAGGGGAATGGATGTCTATCTGTGATGTGGAAGCCTTCCTCTCTGCCATTGTTACTCTTTCCTCGTGCAGCTGCACCTTGCCTGGACTCAGAGCTCCTGGCTCGGTTTCTCCGCGTATTCTTTGATAACGAACACTTGGGTTGATGAAACGGAATGGAATCACATTTAATAAATTCACCAACCATGTGTTTGTGTACTTACGCATTTATTTATTGTGCTGCTGGGGCTCAAACCCAGGCCTATTAGGACCTCAGGGAGGCTGTACAAGAGCTCTGCCAGTGAATTACATTGCCAGCCCTAGACTTCTACTGTAAAGAAGAGATTGGATACCTAAGTGACTGACAAGAAGCGATGGTCTTTTCCGGCAGGATTTAGCGTAGGCTTACATAAGTAACTCCAAAGAAGAAACTGAAGAATTCTTAAGAAAGCAAAGCTACTGTATTTTATTTGAATATTGTTTTATTCATGCATTCAGTTGCTTATTTAAGGCCTATGATGCGCAAGTTGTAATTCGAGACATTAAGGATTCAGTAGCAAACAATATACATAAAAATTCCTGCTCTCACAGAGCTATGATCTCAGGGCATAGTGGTTGGTTAGTTTGGGCTCTGAGGCCAGGGGCTTTTCTCCTCCCCTTGAGAAAATAATTTAACCTTCCTGTGTCTTGGAACCCTCATGTGTAAAAGAGAAATAAGAGGTAATGTCTGTTTCACAGGGCTTTTGTAAAGAGAGATAAGTGAACACATGTGAATTACTCAGGGCGATGGCTGGCACGTAACACATTCAACAAACTCTATGCATGAGGGTTTTCTCAGAGTGGAAACAGAAGCTCAGATTCCTCATTTGTCTGTCTTAATCTCACACTGGCTGCTGCCAGGCCCACGTGCAAGTGTCCCCACTCTCCTGTCCCTGAGTTCAACCTGGCATGTCTCTGCTCTCATCCCTGCGCCTTGTCCTTTTCTGTGATTAGCATCACTTGCTTTCAGTGTCTTAGCTGGGAACGAATATGTAGAAATCAGAAGAGCATGAAGCGGGTTCATGGCAGATCGCCTATCTAGGTGAATTTATCAGTACTCTCTTGATGGTTGAATTATTCAGTTCTCCACTTTCTATCCGCTGTGCCACTCAGTTCTCCAGCTTCAGCTGAGGGACATTCTGGAGAGCTTCCTGGAAACTGGAAACTCTTTCCTGTCATTCACTAGTTGTGTGTTCTCCAGCGAGCCGTCGACTCCCTCCCTCCCTTTCTGGGTTGTATCGTCTGCAGCATAGAAGCTGTTTGTACCTTTAGCCACAGCCAGAGTTCAAGAGGATAGTTTTGGAGAATGTAGCAGGGTGGTGGTGGTGTGCGCCTTTAATCCCAGCACTCAGGAGGCAGTGACAAGGAAGATCTTTAAGTTTAAGGCCAGCCTGGTCTATAGAGCAAGTTCCAGGATAGTCAGGGCTACACAGAGAAACTGTGTCTCAGCCCCACCCCTCCCCAAACACACACAAATTACGCAAGATGTCGTACTTGGAGCTCTCAGTAAAGTATGAACCCACTAGATGACAAGGTTATTATTTAATTTTTTTTATATGTAGCTGTGTGTTGGGGAGGGTATGTATGCATATGTGAGCCCGTGTGTGTGAAGGCCAGAGGCGGATGTTGGGTATTTTCCTCAATCTCTTCCTCCCATTATTTTGGAAACAGGGTCTCATTGAACCTGGAGCTCACTGATTTGACTAGACTGATTGGTTATCACCTGTGGGGATCCTCTGTCTTTACCCTACCCCGGTGTTGGAATTGTAGGAGCATGCCACCATGCCCAGCTTTTTATGTGGGTACTCAGCTTATGTTCACAGAGCAAGCACTTTCCTGACTGGGCCATCTCTTCTGCCTCTGTTATTCAGTTTTTCTTAGTGAGTTTGGTTGCTGCCTTGTCTAATTGCTGGAATCCATGGTGTGCAGTATTGGAATGGCAACTGTAAAAGGAACAAGTGTTGCAGCAAGTAGTCTTTCTGACGTTAGTGGCCTCATTTGCTGTTATAAAGAACTTGAAAGCAACCTCCCGCGTTCTGCACCAGATCCTTTCTTTAGCAAACACTTATGAGGACAGCAGTGGTGGTAGGTCAGGCTGTCAGGCAATAACACACTGCCTGCAAACCTCAGCAGCTTAAGACATCAAAGGCTTGTTTCTTGTTCATGTGGCATGTCCTTCAGGGGTTGGGAATAGGGAATGTTCATTGGATCCTTCAGTGTTCCTCGAATGACCATTGCGGGGCGGGGAGGGATGTCATCTGAAATTCTGTCGTTGGCCAGAGGGAAGGGATATCTGAAAAAGGTTCCAACCCAGCCATTAGGTGCTGGAGGTGGCACTCATCCGTCTGCCCACTCGTTGCTGAGCACACAGTCGCTTGTCCACCCACATCCAAAGGGCTGTCAGTCCAATTCCAAGAAGAAAGAAAGCTATTGACAGGCAGAGGAACCAGCCACACTGAAAGCATGGAGCTAGGGACAGTGGCTCTGACCCTGCTTCTCGGGTTCCTTTCAGTCTGGTAGAGGAGATAAGAGATGGCAGAAGGCAGAATTCCACAGACACTATTTCTGAGCTTCCATCAGAGTCCCCTGGAGCCTGGAGGATGAATGGAGTGATTAATTCCCATGCACTGCTTAGGACATGGAGGAAATTCATTACCAGGAGCTGGCGGGCTCGGTAAAGATGTTATGTGGGAGACGAGAACCAGGGCAGTAATAGCTCATCATTTTTAAACTTCCAGTGAAGGCTGCCATCATCAAACCCATAATTTATTTAAACATCTCTCTGTCTATGCATTGGACCCAGTGAGCAGCAGACATATCCTGCCCTCCAGGAGGGCATGGGAACCAGGGGGCCACATTCCTATCAGACTTGCAGAGTAGGGCAGGAACACCTGGGACACATGCAAATTGAAAGTATTTATTTTGAGCACGAGTCATCTTTCAATCGTAGGTGTTCGCTGGACTGGTTTAGTACAAGAAAACAAAAAAAAAAAGACAAGATTGGAAAACACAGAAAGATGGAGGACTGAACCCTGTCCTCCAAATGCTTATAAATATTTAGAGAGCTAAGACAGAGATGGGGGATATTTCAATAAAAATACTGGTGTGATTAATGCCTTAAATGGTGGGTTCAGGCACGTCGACTGGCAAATGAAGAGGGGGAGAAAACTTCTCTGGTCACAGAGATGTTCAGGACTGAAAATAGGGGGTTTGGGGCAGTGGGTGGGGTGAGGTCAGAGAGGAAAGGAGATGTTACGAGAAATGACATGCATGAAAGTGTCTAGGGAGGAAGATGAGCGCCCCAAGTAGAGTTGATCAGGAATGGGTCCTCTGCATAGGTGCGCAGGTCGCTGGGAAGAAAGGAATTTGGGAACGTGTAGGAGAAAGGTTGAGTTGCAGGTGTAGATTTGATCTGAGGAGCCGTGAGGAAGTTGGAAAAACACGTTTTCTGGAAGCATGAGCTATTCAAGGGTCAAAGCCTACATGAGGTGCCTTACAGACATCACCGTTTCTAGGCTTTACCCCTGTAAGGATGGCAGGAGTGACCCTATTTCTGCACTAGGAAACAGGCTCACAGGTCTCCTGGAGAAGAGGTTGGTTGGAAAGTCAAGCCCAGAGCTGTGTGGTGTCACACCAGTGGTTCTTCTATCCTACCTTCTGGCTGTGATGACTGTGGGCAGGAATGAGGACATAAAATTATACTTAGTAAGGTGAAGTGCTCTGAGGTTTAGGGAGAGAGGCTCGGAGACCGATAAGGAGGCAATTACAGGTACCTCGATTTTGGTAAGGATCTGAATTGAGGTAGTGATGGGGGAGATTGGTGTGTGACCAAACATGTAGCCATGAACCATAAGGAAACCATATGAAATTGCCAAATTAGGTGGAGAGATGGCAATCTTGATTTCAGACTTGTGAAGACCACAGGTAGCCAGGTAGTTATTTGGCGTTATTGGAGTGGACAGGCAACGTGGTGCGAATTAGAAGTATAGGCACCCTGTAGGCATAAGCATTGCCTACAGAACTTGGAAAACTAAATATATTCATTTAGTAGAAGTTGAGATTTTATTAGAGAGGATGGACTGGACATGGAGGGGAGCCTGCTATCCTAACACACAGGGGACTGAGACAAGATGATCTTGAGTTGATGCAAGCCTGGGTTACAAAGGGATCAGAATATGGAGGAGAGGAGGGAGGGAGGGAGGGAGAGAAGGACAGAGAGAGAGACAGACAGAGACAGAGAGAATATTTACAAATAAAGTTTAGCAATGGGCCTTCTCTAGGGTTGTATTTCTTGGCTGGGAATTCCTGGAGCAGTTGCCTCCTGGGTTCCTGAAATGTTGCCTAGAGCTTCCACCTCACAGTGTGTCTGATTGATCATCTCGACTTTGCTCATCTGCACAGCGCACCTGCCCTTCTGCATCCCACCGCTGTAGTTTGGAGACAAGCCTGGCCTGCTTGTGCCATGGATGTGGGACTTCTGGGCTTCCTGAAGCAAACCAATCTCGGCATCCTCCATCCTCGCTCACTGTGTCATAGGGCTGAAAGCCTCTTGTGCACACCGCCAGATTGCACTCCGTGACATGGGATAATTAAATGTCCTACAGACATACAGTGTTTGAGTGGAGCGGCCCTTAAACCACATCCACCATTGCCACAAGGTCACATAAATACTCCCAGTTCTTATCATACTGCAATATCATCTGATGCTGGAGAATTTCATAAACAAACTTGGATGTGCAATAAAAGGAGTCCCTACACCCAGCAGGCAATCAAATTTCTACATCTTAAAAGCCCCAATGAATTATATACATAGTAACCAAGTTTGTCCTCATAAAAGTCATTCTGCTATCCTCAAACTCATCATAAAAGATCTATATTAAAAATCAGCATCCTGATGTCCATATAAGATTGAAGCAAAAAAATAAAAAATAAAAAATCCTGTGGAGTCTGGTTCTCCCAGGGCCTGAGGCAACCCTGGCTGGCTTGGCTTGGCTTGGTTCCTGTGAATGTCAGTGTAACTGAAGGTCCTCATCAGCTAGGTATTCAGCCAAGCAAGCCCAGGAGTCCCTGCGGCCTTACACTGTGTATTACACCCACCTTGGGAAGCAGCAGGACCATCTAAAACCACAGATTTAACTGTTGTGTCAATCGTCTCTTCCCGGAGGCTCTGCCAGGCCTAAGTATTACCAGCCTTGGCATTTATTTTATCAATACATCCTGGAATTATTTTTCAAAATCTGACATTAATTTTTGTGGATGTTTCATGTTGTGACAATAATCTCCTCCCCACCCCACCCCGCCCAATCTTTTCTCTGCTTATTCTGTTCTTTAAAGCTAAAACTACAGTCCTTTGGCCTGTGAGAGATCTCGTGAGTTTGTAGAGTAATGTCAAGTATCAGACAGAGGTCCCTTGGTCTCAGAAGAGGCCCACCTCGAGAGGAGGTTCTGGGATGCCTCTTGGGGACTCATATGTCCCCCGGATAAGAGACAGCCTTTCTAGGGTTACAAAAACCAGCGTGAATCCAGAGGTCACCCTTGTTCTGAGTGAACAACTCCATCCACTGCAACATCCCGACTGCACTACAAACTAGATCTCATCAGGTAAAGACAGTGGGGGCCAGAGGCTTGAGTGACCCTTCAGGCACTGAAAGCCTTACTCCCTGACCTGTGATGCTGAGGTAGCCATGGAGATGAGATGTAGCTGCAGAGGCTACAACAGAAGATGAGAACCCCGCACCGTGCTCCAGCAAGGCCTGGTCTTGCCACCTTAGAGCCTGTGTGGCCATTCCCACCCTCTGTGTCTCCTCTGTCCCTCACTTCTCTGCACCTCCTTGTGTCCCTTAATGGAGGCTGCAGAGGAGGAGATGCTTTGGGGAGGGAGAGATGAGTGGATACCCACCACTCTGGGGCCACTGAGGCTGTATAGTCCTCACTGGGACATGTCTGTGATCACAGGGCCAAGAGTAGAAGAGGCTACCTCAAGCTCCCCCTTTCATGGCCTTTGTTGTTCACAAGACCTCAAAACTGAAGGGCCACACTTCTTCCTTCTCCAAGTTGAGGAAGTGGTTTTAACAAGACTCTTGAGAGAATTTGAGAATTTTACCCTTTCTTTACCAGGAGAGGGCTGGGGCCTCAGAGACAATGACTATGATGCTTCCGTAACCTTAGGTGCCTGTATGAGGTTTCTGGAGTAGCTTAGAAACGTCATAAACGAGAGCTTACACCAATTCCCCACCTTTTGAATGACCTCTAACCCTAGGACCACAAGCCAGGGCTGACTGCATTCCACTTTCTTCCTGACCACACTTGTTATCTCCAGATTATAAGGGAGAAGCATGTTTGGGGGCTGAAGAGAATGCTTTGTTCTAGGTGTGCTGAATTTGAGCATCCTTGGGCTCACTGAGTCTCATGAGGGCTTTAGAAGTTTGGGCCAGTGGATGGAAGAATTTCAGAAGTGTTGCCCTTCTAGGTGGAAGTGCTGAAATCACACAATACTGGAGATGACCCCGAGACAACAGAGCAAGAACTAGGAATCCAGAAGGGGAATCTGGATGACAGCTCACCTTGACGGTAGACAGAGAGCATATGAAAAGAACCGAGAGATGGAGAGAGGCTCAAGATCAGCTGATAGTAGCTCAGAGGTAGAGCAATTGCCTGGCGTGTCGTGTGTGAGGACCCCGGATCCCACTCACAGTACCACACAAGAGAGCCAGAAGAGAGGAAGAGAAAGGCTGGGAGGGGGAAAGGAGCAGAATCCGGGAAGCTGGACAGAGGGTGTGGCTAGGAGGGTCACAAAGGGTCACTTCTGGTAGCGGCTGGATGTCACACGAGGCTCCTGAGCAGTAAGGGTGGAAACCTACCTGCAGCACCCACCTCCCTCGGGGAATGAATTCCTATTTTCCACTTCCCCTCCCCACCCACACAATTAGCAAATAATCCCAAGCCATTTTAATTAAATGCACAAACCGAATAGGCACACTTTTGCAGCACAAAGGACTAACTTCTGTCCTCATCTGGGAGACTCTTGCTTGGCAAATGTCACCAATTTAAAAATAGTTTTCAAAATAAAATGGTCCATGTTCTTTCCCCACTTGGCTTGCGCGCAATACGTTAGGTTATTTCTGTGGCTATTAGGACCGCTCTGATCTACCTAATTTGGGAGCAGGCTGTTACCTCAGAAGACTCTAAATTGGGTGCATTTTTGACTATTTCTGTGAAAACTTGATGTTTCTTAAATGTCACTTTCTGAACTTTAGATATGCAAACACAGAGGGAAAGTCTAAGGCGCAACGATTTCTTTTTTACAGCACTGATTAGATTTGTCTAAATCTTTGGGTCAGATCTGACAGTTGTATTAAAATCTTTTTTTTTTTTAAATGATAGAAACCAGAAGCTTCTATCTAAAGTATACATCCTTTCCTGTTGTTTTGGAAAGTCAACGGCTCATGCTTCATATGCAAAACCTTGAACTTGGGACCATTATGAACATATCCTCAAGTGTTGGCCGACCAGTTTTTTTTTATGAACTTGATATTCCAGAGCTCTGCTGTTCCATCAAGGCGTCGCCCAAGGCAGCTTTCCTGGACTTGCAGGTTAACAGAGCATTAGATTGATATAGCCCAGTATTCTTGTTCGTATAAATATTTTAAGTTGGAAAAATCCTTTTTGTTATTTTTCTCTCTCTGCCTAAGAAATACTTTCATGGTTTTTCCCATAACAGGGCAGTGTGACTTCAGTAACCCTGCATCAGGTGACTAGGAAGTGGCTTCTTGGCCCCACTGGCTTTCCACGGCTGTTCTAGAAACAGAGAATCTGCAGAGACACGACACTTCTAGGCCAACGAAAAGTGCCTCATTTCCAGTAAACTGTTCATCCTCTCTCCTTCTTGGTTCCGGATGTGGGAAAATGAACTGAGGGATGAATAGAGAAGCCAGCCCAAGTATCGCACTTTCAACCCTAGAATGCGTCCTTGAGAGCTTCCGATTCCCTTCCCGTCATGGAACTGGGTTTTCACTCAAGAACTGCTTCTGTGACTAATTCCAGCTGCCAGTTCTCCTCCTTCCTTGTCTTCCTCTGAGGGGAAGGAAGGAGGGGGTCGTGGCTACTCCCCCATTCCCTTTCTCTGTTGCTTTTGACTTGCTGGTTGACATCTTTGTCTCCCTCGTCCCTCTCATTGACTTAGAGTCCTTCAGCATGAAGGGCACCTCTTTGCTTTGTTGTTCTCTGAGTCAAACCATCTAGGCAGGGATAGACTGTCTAGGCATAAAAGGGGCGGCTTTCACCAGCATTTGTGGAAGAAGTTATGTTAGGAAAGAAAGATGTGGGGCCTGACCCAGGGTTGTTCTACATTAGCTATGTATCTTAACACATTTTCACTCAGTTCTCCCTCTCTCTCTATCTCTGTCTCTCTCTGTCTCTCTGTCTCTGTCTCCGTCTCTGTCTGTCTCTGTCTCTCTCTGTCTCTGTCTCTGTCACTGTCTCTCTCTCTGTCTGTGTGTGTTTGTGTGTGTTTGGTTGAGGTCTTACTATATGGTTCCATCTGTTCTGAAGCTCAAGACCCAGCTGGCCTTGAACTTGCAATGATTTTTTCCCCCTCTGCCCTCGAGTGCTGGGGTTACTTGTGGGTTCCCAGACCCAGCTGCCCTGCAGTTCTCATCCAAATCTCCAGTGGAAATCCATACACTCACCAAAAAGTTGGTGTGTGCTTTCGTGTATATGCAAAAGAGAGAGACAGAGAGAGCACATGGAGTCTTCATCCCTCATCAGAGGTCCGAGATGCACAGAAGCTTGGAGAACCAGTCCCTTCCTATGTAGGGACAGCAGGTAGCCTGTGCAATAACTCGGTATATTTTAGAAACCGGTCCATACTCCTGTAGACAGGAGGGAATTTATCATTTGAACCATCAGGCATACGCTGGCACGGAAGAGGACTCTGTGTTGGCTAGGAAGGACAGCCCAGTTAGCCGGGAGACTCTGGGATGCTAGCATGCTCGGTCCTCCACTGTGGTTAGTGTGCTTGGCACTGATTTGTCCCAGGTTTTGCCTCTATCGGCTTTTCCGGGTTGCATCCCGGTTGTAAATCCAGACAACAGCCATTTCTTCCAGCTGCACCTGACTGTTAGAGCTCATGGGCAGGCAAAGAGTAACCTCTGTTAGGGGGAAGCAAGGACACAGGAGCAAGAGCAGACTTATAAAACCAACCTCCAAATAGGCAGCAAAATATGACCTTCATGGAGAGCGTCCTACCCCGCTTAAGGGGGAAACAGTTCACCAAACTGGAAAAAGACGTATGAAAGGTTTTTAACCACGATTCAAGTAAATTACCTTAGTTCATCAATACCAATATTTCAGTGATGGCTTAAGGACTAGAGTGGATCACTTCTCTGTTGACTCTGTTAGGAAACTTCTTGAAGGTCCAGCTGGAGTGGGATTTCGGAGCCAGAAATGTCAGGTGATCTGTGAGTTCCTGGAAGGTGGGCCACACTTCTCTGACAGGCTCAAGTGTCCTCTGACTCCGTGAAGAAGGATTCGTACACTCAGCTGCAGAGACAGCTGTGGCCAAGAGAGGCAGAGTCTGGCCCTTCCTGGAGTGGCTGGCTCATTGGAGATTTGTACTGGTAATTCGCTTGTTGCCATGGCAACCACTGGAATGTTGAGGAGTACATTTGTTCATTTTATTATTATTCTATTATTTATACTGAGGCATCTTTGAGAGGATGATACATTTCTTAGGAGGAATCAGAAATGCTCCCCTCTCCCCTCACCCCTGCCCAGACAAAAGAGGCATTTAGCTATAAGGGACCCCAAACTGGATATACCTGTTTGCTAATCATTAGAGGCATAGTCTCTTTCCCAGAATCCTTGAGAGAAATCTTCGCTACCTGGTGGGATTTGTGTGCTAGTCACAAACTAGGGAAGTGGCAGGTCTCACTGATCAAGCTCAGGCCTCAGTAATATGTAAATATTCCTCCTATGTCAGAGTATATTCAGTGTCAATTCTGGGTCCTCTTACAGTTAGTTCATGGATCGTCATACTTAATTAGTTGAAACATGTCGCCGTATACAGAAATAAGGGAGCTTTTTTATAAACTCACCTGGGAAAATTTCTTACTCAACTCTGCAAACAATGCAAGGGCGAGGAATAAAATATAATGTTCTCACAAATCCAGTGAAATAAATAAATAAATAAATAAATAAATAAATAAATAAATAAATAAATAAGGATGGGGCTATGGATGCCAGCAAACTGCCCAGCCTTTAAGATTTGGTGTTAGTCATTTAGTACACTTCTAACTTGTGTTGACTGGATTCCAGGGATTTTGATGTAAAGGGTATTGGAATGAGGGAAATAGAAAGTGAAAGAACGTTAGAGTTAAGTGAGCAGAAATACAAGGTTAAAGACCTTCCTCTTAGAACATTGATTATTGGGTGTAAGCGACTGCATATGTAACAATTTAGCACATACTTAGGAGGATACACACACACACACACACACACACACACACACACATATAATGTTTACTGGAACCAATCTAAAGTCTACAACTGAGAAATTGCATTACTATTGGTTCACGCAAACAAAGGAGTCCCTGCAGGCACTCGATCTTAAGAATACTGATGAGGGAAAACGTGTTTATGGGGGTTGGAGAGATGGCTTAGAGGGTAAGAGAACTTCTTAAACAAGCATGAAGACCCAAGCTTCAATCCCAAGTACATAAAAAGCTGTGTGTGCCTGGCAGTGTGTGCCTCTAACTCCAGTGCTGAAGGCAGGGCCTAGGGGGCCCACTTGGGTAGGTTCCCTGGACACCCAACACTCTCCTCTGTCCTCTGTATGTGCCCAAACAGACATGAACAGCCACACACGTGCATATGCACACCACACACAAATTAACTGATTAATTAATTAAAGTGTGTTTACATATGGAAAAGCACCTACAATGCACAGGAATTATTAAAAAGGAGCGGAAAAGGTGAGCAGATTACCAACAGTGTATACCTTGCAATCACATTTAGTTTAAAATATGCAAATTCGGGGCCTAGAAGTATAGCTCAGTGAGAGCGCCTGCTTAGCACATGTAGGGCTCTGGGGTGTATTCTCAGCATTACAAAAAAATTGTTTTTGCTGCCATTTCTCTGTGTGTTTATCCATATGTACAGAGGAAGGAAATAGGAGGGCATCAAATATTGAATAATCATCATCTTTGATGATAGCATCATAGGTAGTTGGTCTTGCGTTATTCTCCTCAACAGATTGCAAGAGTAACAAGATGATCTTAATGGCATTCAGTCTGTGACTTGTTAATCACCTATTATGTTCCAGGTTTTAGATCAGGTGCTGAAAATACAGAGGTGAACGGGAGAGCTGGCCGGTCATTCTGGAGATTGTTTGTTTTGTTTTGACAAAGGGTCACACTCTGTAGGCTAGACTGGCCTGGAACTCACCGAGCTCCACCTGCTTCAGCCTCCCACATGCTGGGACTACAGGTGTGAGCCACCGCGCCCTGTGAACTCATGGCTTGTGTCTGAGTATATTAACCACTGTGCCTAGATTAAGTAGATGTGTGATTTATGAAGTCGATCACTGAAATTGTTGACACAGGAGGGAGAGATAGACGCCTTCATGAGCAATGCCCCAAACCTCACGACCTGTCAATCAGAAAATGAAGGGAGTTTGACCTTACTGCAGTTCCCTCCACTAACCAACACGACTTCTGAGCCAAGATCGTGGTCATTTCTGCCCCTCCAAGAGAACGGGACACCAGCTGCCCCATGCAGCAGCAATGATGAAGGCCACACACGGGTGTGGAGTCCTGTGTGTAGACGGAGAGATGCTGCCGAAACCAGATCAGAAGCCTGCATCTGATCAGGAGGAGCCTGGGAGGGTGGGATCTGAACTCTGCTCCACTGGAGCTGGATTCCTAGCATGGGCGTTTTCCTCCTTAGAGAGCTTCTCAAATGATCACTGGCCGCCAGGCACCTAATGGACGTGCTCATTGGTTGTTAAGAGCAATCTGACATTTGTGAATACTGTGTAGGCACATCAGCTCAAACATGCTAAAGGGACTGAGACAATTAAAAGGCACATAAACCTCAGCCAGGTTGATACTGGTTTGTTTGGGATGCATCAAGGGACTCAAATGTCACCAGATTCTCTATGTCTTGTCAGGTTCTTTTATGTGGAGAACACACACACACACACACACACACACACACACACACACACACACACACCACATTGCAACCATCTTCCAATCATTAACAGAAATGAATA
Organism: Peromyscus californicus insignis; assembly: GCF_007827085.1. Lineage (NCBI taxonomy): Eukaryota > Metazoa > Chordata > Mammalia > Rodentia > Cricetidae > Peromyscus > Peromyscus californicus. Next base: position 68,899,764 of record NW_026294424.1, read on the forward strand.
ATTTCTTCAGATTTCAGACAGAAAAAGTCCTCATAGAGGACTCTGCTTATTCTACATTGGGCCACATGGTCGTCCTTCAGCCAATCTTGTGCAAGGGGGCTGGAGTCATAGGGCTAGCACCTGTATAAAATAGAAACGGTTTCTTACAGACAAAAGCGTATCCCCGCTTTACCACTTACTAGGTGAATCATCCGGGGCAAATTGATTTCTCTGAGGCTCAGGTTCCTGAGAAATAGAAACAGAAGAGTGCCTATAGGAACGTGTGATTTAACATGAATAAAAGGTGAAAAGGACTTCCTATTAAAAAAGTAGAAGAGAGACACCTGACGTCATCAATAATAGGATAGAGGCATTTATATTACAACTCTATTTTATTATTCAAATGAAGAGAGACATGATAGGCAGTGGGAACTTGTACTTTTCTACTGTACAGTCAATCGGGCTATTGAAACAGCGAGTCTGGAGTTTACAAAGAGGTCTAGGCTTCAGTCTGCTGACTGCAAGAGCTCCCTCTGTAATTGAAGTAAGAGACCGGAGTGTATGACCTCTCACGGGACAAAGAACTACGAGGGGAAAGATGAATAGAACACAACACTGTAATGCTGCCTCCACACCCAACAGAGTGCAAGCTGCCAGTGTCCTCCTCCCTCTCCCAAGTGTTAGAAATTATAGAGGCACACAACCATGCCCCTGCAGAGCTGGGGGATGAGCCCAGGGTTCTGCGCATGCTAGGCAAGCACGCTACCAGTTGAACTACACGTCCTGCCCAACACGATCTTTTTCCTAAAGTCACACTGCTATTTTACATTTAAGTCTCTCCCCGAGATTTTCTATACACTTCAAGGACTCTGAAAAGATGCAGATCATTCGACTACATCAAAATTAAAGGGTTTGGGATCTGGAGTCATGGCTCGGAGGTGAAGGGCATCATCCGTTCTTCCAGAGGACCCCAGTTTGACTCCCAGAACCCACATGGTGGCTCACGGCTGTCTGGAATCCATTTCCAAGTGATGTGAAGCCCTCATACAGACATACATGCAGGCAAAACACCAATGCACACAAAATAAGAACAAATAAATCACAAAAACTAAAGATCTTCGTTTAAATAAAGTATCATCAGAGGGCGACAGCGAGGAAACTGAGCAGGATTAATACTCAGAGTGTGAGCGACTCCTCAGGTTAACAAATGCAAATTGGGGTGCTATAGTTATCCCAGGTGCACCCACAGAGGCATTGCCTAAAGATGGTTTTGGTTTTGTAACGGCAGAGGCTTGGAAACGGGTCGTTGAGGGGGAACACTTGCCACACAAGCCTGACAAACTGAGTTGGGTCCTTGGAACCCATGTGAGGATAGGAGAGAACGGACTCAACAGAGTTGCTCTCTGATATTCAGGCTGTGGCACACATGCTATGCATGAACATCACACACACACACACACACACACACACACACACACACACACACACACACTCACACACACAGCTGGACTTTCATTGGACTGCCAGTTCACAAATAATGACACCAAGACTTCTTACTAATTATGAAAGCTTGGCCTTAGCTTAGGCTTGTTCCCAACTAGCTCTTAAAACTTAACCTGTTTATATTAATCTACATTCTGCCATGTGGCTCGTTACCTCTCCTCCATACTGCACATCTGACTTGCTCCATGTCTCGCTGGCAAATCCTCTCTTCTTCCCAGAGTTCCCATCTCTGCCTGGAAGTCCCTCCTATCCTCCCCTGCCTAGGTATTGGCCATTGAGTCCTTTATTAAACCAGAAGGTGCCTCGGCAGATACACATCTTCACAGTGTACAAAAAGATCATTCCACAACACATACAAACACACACACACACACACACACACACACACACACACACACACACACACACACACGAGATGATAGATAGATAGATAGATAGATAGATAGATAGATAGATAGATAGATACATACATACATACATACATACATACATACATACATAGAGTGGTTTGCCACCTAACAGAATGAAGCCCTCACAGATGTGGCTCAGCAGGGTGTTGCTTGATCTGGTACTGCCCTTGTCCCCTGTCACATCCCTGAGACCCCAGTTGCACCTTGGGCGTTTGCTTTCACCCCTCCCTCTACCTGGAGCCCTAACCCCTATACAGGTTATCTTTCCATCCAAGAAACGCTCCCCACCACCTCCTCCAAAACAATGACAGAGTTCAAGAAACACCTCCCTAAAACAGGCCACGCTGGACTCCAGACTTAGGTCCTTGAGGAATGATAAATGCAAAAAGGGGGCTTCTTCGCTTCCTTCACCTGCCTAAAGACAGTAGCTCCAAAGGCTGCTCAATCGCTGTGAATACACTCTCCGGGAAACTCATCCACTAAGACAGATTAAGCTCGCTGGAGTGTCACCCATCCAGTCACCCATCCCTTTGAAGGTCCCTTTATTTTGTCCCCCAATCACTTACTTTCTCCTAAGCTATCTAAACCACCCCAGCCCCTCTCATATGAAGGGGGTGCAAGCTTTTAGATACCATAGGGTAGGTGTGTGCACTTCCCCGATGTATCCAGGCACAAGGCAAATTTGTGTCCCTTCACTTCTGTTAATCTGCCTGTTGTCATCTTATGTCACAGATTTAATTGTCCAACCCTCAAAATGGCAGAGGAAAAGGTTTCCTTCTCTTTCGATAGCAAAGCCCTGTTTCTCCGTCCAGATCTCTTTATTCTGGTGTGTGTGTGTGTGTGTGTGTGTGTGTGTGTGTGTGTGTGTGTGTGTGTGTGTGAAAGAGAGAGAGACAGAAACAGAGAGACACAGAGAGAGATTTATTGAACAAAATGTTCATTGACATATCTATCACCTTTGAAAGTAAGGATAGGATGTCTTTTAGTGTCTACTCAGTTCTCATTGGACTCAACAGACACTAGTTGAGAACACAAACCAATAAATGAACAAGAGAAACAGAAACAGACAAAAGGAGACAGCGGTAGAGAAAAGGGACCACACTGCAGGCCACAGGGCTGCAGGCTTCTCTTTGAAGGGAGAAAGATTCTTTGGACTACCCCTCTCTCTTCTCCCTCCCCTCCAGATTTCCTTCAATGTGAGTGACCTACCAATACTTCTGGATATTTTTCCAACTCTTAAGGACAATTTGCTCATTTGAGGAGGTCAGGCTACTTTTTTTAGGCAGGCAAGGATGGATCTAAAAATAGGCTTTTTTTTTAACTAGAGGAAATTTATAATTTTTTAAAATTGCTAAGGACAGAACCCAGGACCTTGCTAGGCAAGCACTCTACCACTGAATCAAACCCTCAACTCTCACCCCCAAATTTGGCTTCCGTGTAGCATCCTCTCTTGGAAGCAGGCAGCAGGAACAAGGTAGTGTCATATTCCAGAGCTGTGGCTGTCCAGGGCCACCCAGAATTGTACCACTAGGCCCGGTTTATGTGGTTTTAGCTGAACTCAGGTCCTCAAGCACGCTAGGCAAGCATTCTACCAACTGAACTACATCCCCAGCTCCCCACCCTTCCACCAAATGTAGAACTACATGTGTATTGCAGAACATTAAGAAAACGCAGACAAATAACAAATATAAAGTAGAAATGTCCCGTGACGTCACTATCCGGGCATAGCTTCTCATGGTGTGTGCATCTATTCCCTGCAAACGGTTTGTCAATATATTCACTCTTGTGTGCTCAGATCCAACTCCTGCAGACAGGCTTTTGAAAATAAGACTTGACAAAAATGACACTTTCCTTCTTCTGGAATTCCCCTTCCCCAAGATGTCTGTCTTTGCTTTGAGTAAATAGCAGACAGATTCTAATTCGGGCACATTCTACAAAATAGTCTATCAGTAAGCCCCAAGGTGTTTAAGAATATAAAAGATGAGGAAAATGTGAGCAACTGGCTACATTGGGAGGAACCCAAGGCCGCGTGACCTTAAGTATGGAATGGGATGTTGGATGGAACAGAAACAGATACTAAAAGAAACACATGGAATCTTGTATAAAGTATGGATGCTAGTTAATAATGTATCAATTTTGGTTAATTAATTGTAAAGATGTGCCACAGTCATTTGAGATGCTAATAATGGGAAAATGTAGAGTGCGTGGAAATGTTCATTATTTTTTTTCTGTAAATCTGGCTGCGTTCTAAAATAAAAAAGTTTATTTTAAAAAGTGGCACTTGGGATGGTGTATCTCAAATATCTTAATGGCCTACATAGGAAACGAAGAAAGAAGATCGCCTCTGGAAACGTGTCATATTTAGTACAGTTTTCAGCACCATTCATCACCCTCCTTCCCTCCCTCGTTGCTGCTGAGAGGCAGGTAGTCAGAGCTCCGTGTTGCTTGTGCGGGGAAACCTGGAGTTGTTTAATTAGCTCTCTATCAGATATAGCCTGAGGATTTACATGTTTTGCCATGTTCAGCTTGCAGCGTGGGGCTCAGTCATGTTATTTTAAGAGCCTTGGCTGTAGGTAGAAGCATAGAAAATGCACTAGTGTTAATAAAAGCAAGCTTCGAACAAAGCAATTTACCTGGGAGAGAGTGAATGAACAGTTGGTGACTCCATTCAGAGAACCATCTGCATGGAATTTTCTTGTGCTAAGAAAAGTTTTTCGGGGGCAAGTGGCTGGAGAGATGGCTCAGCAGTTAAGAGCACTGGCTGTTCTTCCAGAGGACCTGGGTTCAATTCCCTGCACCCACATCACCCACATGGCAGCTCACAATTGCCTGTAACTCTGCCTCCAGGGGATTTAGCACCCTCACATAGATACACACACACACACACACACACACACATACACACACACACACACACACACACACACACACACACACACACACACACACCACCAATGCACATAAAAAAAATAAATTGTTAAATAAAAAGAAAATCTTTTTTCATGTAATCCGTGAAAAGAAGGACAGCTTCTGTCCTGTTTTGCTCCTCTGAAAAATGAGCTACTGAGGATTGGGCTAGGTCCGTTTCTAAGGGGCGGCTGCTAGGACCCATAGAGGAACACTGAAGGGAGAGACTCTTCTTCCTTGTTATTCTGGTGTCCATCTCCTCAAGTTTCCCCCCGACCCACTGAACTGTTGAACCTTTCAAGTATCCTTTATTTTAAGAGGAAAATATCTTTGGGTATCATCCAGAGTGTTTGATAAATGATAATATTTAAAATAAGAGCTATAGGCCATTTATACACCATCAAATGGAGTATTCTTTATTTCTTTGTTTTTGGCTTTTCAAGACAGGATTTCTCTGTGTAGCCTTGGCTGTCCTGGAACACACTCTGTAGACCAGGCTGGCCTTGAACTCACAGAGATCCACCTGCCTCTGCCTCCTGAGGGCTGGGATTAAAGGTGTGCACCACCACCAGCCAGCCAATAGTCTTTATTTTTAAGGTTGTCAAATTCATTGTTGTTGTAATGTAATTTTAACCTCAGAGTATTTTAATACTCCAACAAAGGAAACTTAAGAGAGGTTCACAGTGTGAGGGTACAGACTATCGCAGTGGGATAGTTGAGGAGGAAGGAGCTTGAGAAGGTAGTTGTGCATCTGGAGTCAAGAAGCAGAGAGCAATGGATGCTATGTTGCTCAGCTCACTTAATCCATTTATACAATCCCAGGATCTCAGCTCAGGAAATTCGTCCACCCACAGTGGGCAGGTCTCCCATCTTAGTCAATCCAATCAAGATAACTCCCCCGCCCCCCTTGCAGGATTTGGAGAAATCCATTGCCAGGTAATCCTAAATCTCATCAAGCTGATAATTGAGGCTACAATCACAATTGTTATAAAGATATAAGGAAAACTACATATTCAAGGAAAGAGAACACTGATTGGGACCAATGAAAGATGACTGCTTTTTATGGAAACTAGTATGGAGAAAATGTGTCGGCTGAGGTAGAGACATTGACTTAGTTTGGAGAAGTCTGAGATTTGTATTGCAAAGGGCATGCAGGAATGCTGAGAAGTGTGGTCTATCTACTTTGCGGTCATTCTACCGCAGGGCATATAATAACATAAACTGTATGTTCTCTCTTTCTATGTTTCTTTTAGATCACTGTGTTTGTTGGTTTTTGTCAAATTGACAAACACCTAGCCATATCTTGGAAGAAGAAATTGTGATTGAAGAATTGCCTCCATCAGATTGGCCTGGAGACAAGACTGTAAGGACATTTTATTGGTTACTGATTGAGGTGGGAGTACCCAGCTTAGAGGGGACAGAGCTACCCCTGGACAAGTGGTCCTGGGTGGTTTAGGAAAACAGCCTGAGCAAGCCATGGAGAGTAAGCCAATAAGCAGCATTCCTCCATGGTCTCTGCTTCAGTCACTGCCTCCAGGTTCCTGACTTGAATTTCTGCCCTCTTCCCTTGATGATGGACTGTAATGTGGACGTGGAAGTCAAAGACCCCTCTTGTTCCCAAGTTGCCCTTGGTCACTGTTTTATCACAGCAATAGAAAGCAAACTAATACAATCCTATTGTGTTAGATTTTTCTCTCACAGAAGTACAAAGCAAATGTTCATGAAACATACTGTAGTCACCACACACAGTTTAAGAGGAAGAATATTTCAACATCTTTTTATAACATATATTTTATGTTATCTATTATGATTATATCTATTATTTTATTAGGTTGTCATTTTCTCATTAAAGTTTAGAAGTTTAAAAATATTTGCATCTTGGATACCAAAAGCCTATAGATTATGTATGTGACAAGTAATTTACCCTGATTTGTAAATTATTTTGTAGCCTTCCTTATGGTCTTTTGAAAGATAAGTTTATAACTTTAATCATTAACTACATCAAAAGTTTTCTTCATTGTGTTTTCTCTGTTTTTTTGTTTGTTTGTTTGTTTGTTTTTTTAAATCTACCTTTTCCCAAACCAGTCAGAATCTATTTTTGGGAAAATTTAGAAGAAAAACAAACCTTCATTTGAGAGAGTGGGCCTAGAGGTAAACACTGATTGTTGCAGTCACTATCAAATGCCAACGCTTTACAATAAAATCATAAATGGAAGAAGGAGCACAGGGCGCTGTCCTGCAGAAAGGTCTCGGCTGTTTATACACATTTGCAAACCTGCATAGCCTTATAAGCAGCTTCTAGTGGTCTATGAACCATTCATCCCCCTGAGAGTTTGTTTACAATAATATTGAACTTATGTGTAGTTTTATCATCCATGAAGCATACCTCTCTATTTACTTGAATGTTTGTGTGTGTGTGTGTGTGTGTGTGTGTGTGTGTGTGTGTGTGAGCATCTTGTTATGTGGCCTAGACTCGCACTCCTAACTCATGAATGTCCCCAATCCTCACAGAAGAAACAAAAGCAAAAGTAAAAATAAATAAATAAAATAAAAGATTTTAGATTAGTTTAAGATAATTTACCCTTCTACAACACAGGTTGTGTAGTAGAGTTCTCCAAGGAAACAGGAGTGTGTGTGTGTGTGTGTGTGTGTGTGTAAAAATACATCATGTCATCATGTGTTTAATATATATGCCATACTGAAGCTGGCAAACTAGGCTAGCCTGGCATAGTACTAGATGTTGAGGGCTGGAGAACACAGCTCTGGTGTGTAAAGGCAGGAGAGGGTCCCAGTTCCAGAAGGAAAGCAGACTGTCTGAGCTCTGTCTTTGTATCCTCTCTGTCTTCAGGACTTCATTTATTTATTTTTGATAGCTGTCATTGGGAAAATCTCTGAGCTTTGGTTGTGTCTTCCCACACCTGGTGAGGATGCAGCTTCTTACTTAGTCCGATAATTCGAACGTCACTCTCTCCTGAGAACCCAGCCAGATACACCCTGAAACTGCTTTGTCAGATAGGTGAGGTCCCCTCAGTCACTCAAGTTTCCCCTAAAATTACCTTTGCATGCAGTGTTCAGATTAATTACTTATTTGTACATTATATCTTAGATTAGATTAATATTTATGCCAATTACATACTAATATTACTTTCTCACTTTTCAGTTTACATTTTACTTAAAATCAAAAATACAGTAAGAGGATTCAAAATTCAAAAAGTAACAAAAGACACTCTAAGAAATTTCCTCATCTAAGCTACCCAGTTCCTTCAACTGGAGTTCATGAATGTTCATTGTCTAAGCATTCTATTTGGAGCTTTCTTGGGCAGGTGAATACCTTTTCATAAAAATCTTCCCTTGTTTCGTGCTGGGATTAAAAGCATGCACCATCCATCACACCTGGCTCGGAGATTTCACAGAGGGGAACAGTGCTTCCTGCCCAGAGTACAAGGCTGACCATCTGAATTCAATCCCTGGAACCCACCTAAAGTGGAAGGTGAGAACTGACTCCACAAAGTGACTGGCCTCCAAACAGTGCTGTGATAAGAATCCCACTGTTCCAAGCCAGGTGTGATGGATGGTGCACGCTTTTAATCCCAGCACTCAGGGGGCAGAGGCAGGAGGATCTCAATGAGTTTGAGGCTAGCCTGGTTGTTCATAATGAGTTACAGGACAGACAGGAGAACTTAAAGAGACCCTGTCTCAAAAAAATAAACAAAAACAAACAAACAAACAAACAAAAAAATTCCAGCGACCATTAGTGAAACAAATAAAATTACCTTGTTTTTTCTCTTTCTTGTCTCAAGATCATTTATTAAATGTTTTTCCTTGTACTGAGAGGTTTTGTGTGTCAACTTGACACAAGCTAGAGTCATCAGAGGAAGGAGCCTCAGCTGAGGAAATGCCTCCTTGAGATCGGCTGTAAGGCATTTTTTCAGTTAATGATCAATGTGGGAAGGCCCAGCCCTCAGTGGATGGTGCCATCCATGGGCTGCTGGTCCTGGGTTCTATAAGAAAGCAGGCTGAGCAAGCCATGGGAAGAAAGCATCTCCCCTCCATGGTCTCTGCATCAGCTCCTGCCTCTGGGATCCTACCCTGTGTGAGTTCCAGTCTTGACTTCCTTCAGTGATGAACAGCAATGCTGAAGTGTAAGCCAAATAACCCCTTTTTTCCCCAACTTGCTTTTTGGTCATGGTGTTTCATCACAGCAATAGAAACCCTAACTAATTGTGGTGATATTTTGTTTGTGATTTAACAAATAAAGCTTGCCTGAAGATCAGAGTGTGGAGTTAAGTCACTAGTTAGACACAGAGGCCAGGCCGGTGGTGGCACACACCTTTAATCCCAGCATTCTGGGAGGCAGAGGCAGACTGAGCTCTGTGAGTTCAAGGCCATCCTGGGCTACACAAGACTGATCCAGTCTAAAAGAGAAACAGAGCCAGAAAGTGGTGACATACACCTTTGATTCCCAACACTTGGGATCTCACGCCTTTAATCCTAGCACTAGGGAGATGGAGACAGGATGTGATATGGCTGGGCAGAGAGAGGAATATAAGGTGGGAGGAGACAAGAGCTCCTTTTTGACTGAGGAGTTGGCGAGGTAAGAGGTGGTAGCTGTGGCTTGCTCTTTTGTCTCTCTAATCTTTCAGCATTTACCCCTATATCTGACTCGGGATTTTTATCATTAAGACCAATTAGGATTCCTGCTACAACTAAGGCATTCCTATTCAGAAGATTTTCCTTTTAACTATTATTTCATAGTAGATCTGCTGGTGACAAATTGGCTTCATCTCACTGGAGACTGGAGGATACCCTGATTACTTCCTTTGGCTTCAACATTTCTGATGAGAAATCTGCTGTTCAAGCCATCTTTCCCTAGTGTAAGGTATCCATCCTTTCTTTCTGGTTGCTTTAAGAATTATTTCTGTGTAGTCTTTTGAAGTTTGACCTTGATATATCTTGGAGTGATTTGAGTTAATCATTTTCATATATTGACTAGGCTTACATTTTTTGGTTCTATTTGGGATTTTTTCACAATTATTTCTTTATATATACTTATTCAGGACCATCTCCTTTCCTTGCTGAGATTTCATTGTTTGTTGTAATCCCACATGTCTTCAGGATTTGTTACTTTTTTTCTTCTTTCAGTATGTTTTTCTTGGTTATGAAAACTAAATAATTTCCATTTTTCCATCTCCAAGTTCTGAGGTTTTCTCCGTACTTAGTCACATTACAGATTTTCTATCCTCTAGGGCAATTTGTATCTTTTGGGCAGACAAGGCAAAGAGAACTGGGGAGCTCTTTTGGGTCCCCAAGACAACAGCTACTGTGCGCCTCCTGTTCGGAAAGCTTTATATTTGTGTTCTATACAATGCCCAGAGTTCTCAGCTGGATTTCATATGCGGGGTGGGGAAGAGGATGTGTACTCCATCTTCGATATTATTATTTTATGTAATCTGTGTTTCCTCACATGCATCACATGGCTTCTTTGCTCCTCATTCCTTCTCACAGGTTAAATTGTACCGTAATGATCCTCCTCCGAAGGCTCTGCCTTCGTTTTTTAAAATATTAACTGTTAGCAGTAAACTCCCCCAGTTTTGATTGCATGAAAATGGCTTTCACTTTTCTTTTTGACAGATCATTTTGTTTAGTACTCATATATCGACTGTTATTTCTTTTAGCACTTTGGGATCAGATCTGTGGTATTTCCTGGCTTCCCGTGCTGCTGCTGCTGAGAGATCAGCTATCAATCTCATCATGATTTGCTCCGTCCTTTGTCTCTGGGAGGAAACGGATGGCTCTGTTGTTGTTGCTGAGCCGTAGCTTCACTGTGATGTATCCAAAGGGAATTCTTCTCTTAACATAACCTTTAAAAAAGCTTCCTATAGCATGCATTCTTCTTGTTATAAATTCCACTTTCGAACCCCCTTCCCACCCTCATTACTCTCCCTAAAAGTCCCCTTCCCACATTTATGACTTTGGTTGTTGTTTTGAGACCCAACTGACCTTAACTGGGATTATCTGTACAGCCGTGGGTTTAGAACTACCTATTGGAGTCTGGAGTCCATGCCTGAAGACAATGACTGCCCCTCTCAGGTCACAGCCCATCATTGAAAGAGGTAATAGCAGAAACCATGGAAGAACACTGCTTGCTGACTTGCTGGCAGGCTCACGTTTACATGGCTTTTTTTTTTTTTTTTTTTTTTTTTTTTAATACAGCCCAAGCCACCTGCCCAAGGAATGGCGCTACCCACAGTGAGCTGGGCCTTCCTACATCAGTTAATTATGGAGACAGTACCCACAGGTCAATCTGATCTAGGCAATTCCTCCATTGAGGGTCCTTCTCACAGATGCCGCTAGCCTGTGTCAAGTTGACAATTAAGGTAAACCAGGACACATCTCTTCAGTATTCCATCTTGCCTAGTTTATCTATTATTTCCCCTGTGATCTCTTATTAGACCTATTTTAGTCTGAAGACTCTATCTTCTGGTTGTCTTAAACTCTGATAAGGTCCATTTCTTTTTTATTTTGGGCTGCATCCTTGATAATTACTTCAGATATATCTTAAAGTTCACTAAACCTGTTGTAATTTATCTGCTACCATGTATAATAAATCTCCCCCAATTTTTATTTTTTGGTCTTTGTAAGTTAAATCTTTTCTTCCAATCTCCATGCTCATTGAAAAAGGTAACATTTTAAGATAAAACCTGCAAGCATGGCATTGTGATTTGAATGTGAATTGAGCCTCCAGAGGCTCAAGTCTGTACACACTTGCCCTCCGGCTGAGGTGCTGTTTGGGAAGGCGGTGGAAACTTTCGGATGCAGAGCCTCGCTGGAGAGATAGGTAGCTGGGAGTGGCCCTTGAGGCTTTATAGCCTGATCCCACTTCTTGGTCGTCTGCTTCCTGACTATGTGATATGGCCAGCTGCCTCACACTGCTGCTACCATACCTTCCCGACCCTGATGGGCTGGGTCTCCTCAACTCACAGGCAGAATAAACTCTTCCTCCTTTTTTAAGTTGTGGGCTTTTTTTTTTTTTCTCCAGATATTTGGTCACAGCAATAAGAAAAGTAACTAATACACAAGTCACAGGAAAAAGAATAACAAGGCAAACCCTGTGTCTTGTCACTTACCTTCAGCAATGAATAATTCACGGCTGATTTGGTTCTTCTGAATATCTATTCGCTTTTTCCCACTCCAGATAATTCTGAAGACAATCCCATATATCATATCATTTTATCTGTAATAATTCAATGTGTATCTCTAATAGACAAGGATTACCCTCTAAATAAACATTTTATTTCTGTTTTAAATTCCACTATAAATCCTTACTACCAAATATCCTTAAGTTTAAAGAAAGTCTTTATGGTCTTTGTTTCTACTTCTGGTGTTCTTTTATTTCCTTAAACATACACATATGTACACATATAATTTGCAGTTGGTGTTTAATTGTTCTAACATGGGTCATCTTTATGGTGTGATTATGTGTCTGTTATGTCTGCTGGCTCCTGTTCATGGTGGATTGTTTCATCACGTACGTGTGATGTTTAATATATATTGTGAGCTTATGGCCATTGAAACATTATCCATAACAATTGTTTGAGAGATAACTGAAGCTTATTTCCCTAGAGATATTTTCCCCCTGGCTTGGTGTCGCAATGAACTTTACTGTGTCTGCATGGTCACTGGTCACTTCTGGGAACTTAGATACCAGGTTTCACTGCTTAGTCAATAAATGATTATCTGATTTCCAGTTAAGGGCCTGCAATAAACCAGTAAGCCAAGCCAATTGGCTGGCTGGCTGGCTTCCTTTCTTCCTTCCTTCCTCCCCTCCCTTCCTCCCTCAAAAGATTTATTTATTCTGTGTGTGAGTGTAGATGCTCCCTTTACCGAAAGCCACTGTGTCCAACCTTTTACACGGCTTCCAGGGATTGAACTCAGGTCATTGGGCTTGCAGGGAGAGCACTGACGTTCACTTCCTGAGCCATCCCCACCCCTACCCCCACCCTCTCCTTAGAGATCTGGAACTGCTCCCTCCCGACTCCTGTGCATCACTGACCTGTGATCGTTCACACTCAATTCTCTCATTGGATTTTTGAGCCACTGAAGTAGTGTAAACTTCATACCAGGCCTATAAGGTGTTCACCTTGTGGTTGCGTATTCTCAGATGAGCTTTTATTTTCCTGACGCTAACAGAGGAAAGCATTTCCACTGTCTGTTTCAGTGAAGTGAATTTTATTTTACCAATTGCTTTTTGTCAGGGTTGTTGCCTTCTGGAGAGCTGTCTCTAGCAAGGGACTCAGTTGCCTTCTTCTTTCACATAAATCCTTCTTTTTGTCTTTGGTCCCCCTCATATGCTAATACTTAGTTTAAAAAAATTACCCAACTATGTATTGGCAGATTTCCTGAAGACAAGATTCAGCTCCAATATCCAATGCCCAGTTTCTGCCTTGAATTCATGCCTTTTTTTTTCTACTTGTATCCTAGATGGATTCTTCCCCTGTCTTCAACTCAGCTAAGCATTTAAAGTATTAGAAATACTTCACTCAATATATTAAGATCTTGTAGACTGGAATTCTGAATGCCTACATGTTGTCATAGTCATAGAGAAATCCAAATTATTTTGCCTCAACTCCCGTGAGATAGGCTATCAGAAGTGAGCCCTCTTCACACTCTGTGTGTGTGTGTGTGTGTGTGTGTGTGTGTGTGTGTGTGTGTGTGTGTGTGTCCCTGATGTTCCTTACAGCTTCCTACTCTGGAGGCTATCTGATAGACTCCTAATCCATTTAGATGGGTCTCACAAAGAAGTATAAATCCAGTAGATTCTAAACAACAGAGTTTTATTTATCTGAATTCTAGAGACTGAGAAGTTCAAGATCAAAGTGCCAGCAGACCCCTAGGTAGTGAGGGTCTACCTCTGGATCATAGAGGACACCTCTACTATGCCCTCACAGGCTAAAAAGGCACGGCAGCTCTCTGGGTTCTCTAGCACAAGCTCTATCGTATTCTACTCATCTGGTAAATGCCCCCACTGTCTAATACCATCAGAATCAGGTTTCAACTCATGAACTCCAAGGGTGGGTCACAAGCATTCAGAAGATGGCATATTGGTTCCCAGGTTCATATACTTTATACAGTTTTGACTCATCTCACTCATGATGATCCTTGTGAGTTTACCATTCTTTGGGCAAAGCTATCCACTGCTGGTAACTTCCACTGTTAATAAACACTGGGTTTGGCCTTGAGAAGAGAGTCTGTTCTTCCCTCTTCTCCCTAGACATTGGAGAAGCCCTTCCCTTCAATTACTTAAGCAGAAGCATGAGAAAGACAACATGACAACATGGACATGAACTTACAAACATTTCAAAGTGCCAGACCCAGACTACATCACATTTATCTGATGGTGTTGCCCCGCCCCCAAATTTGAGCTTTGCGGCATCCTCTGGAAGGCATCAGCAATCCATTTCAGGGTAGACTGCACTAAGCCCAGTCCATTTGTTTTGCGATGTGCCGTGGATAACGACTTAAACAATAAACATTCACAGACTTCCCCAAGAAACACATAATATTAAAGAGGCACAGAGCAGTCAAAAGCTGTGCTTAGAAGAGTAACTGCTCTCTCAGGGACAAATAATCTAGATACATAGCTCTCTGAACCATCCATCCAACTTACCGGACTAAACAGAACATGAAATATTTGAGTTCAGGTTACGACACTGAATCTGGGTCTTCCTCAGGAACAATGGGTGGTGCTGTGCCTTTGATTTGCATAATCACTAGTCCCAAAGTGGTGGTGGTTTTGGGAAAAAGCAAAACAGAAACAATGATCTGCTGTCCCTGTAAACCCAACTCTCGGCTTGGGACCTCTGTCTTCCAAACTCAAGGTCATAAAGCAAATGCTGGAGCTTTCTAAACAGCAGTTCCCTGAGCTGTTGTGCTCACGTTTTCTAATAAAACTTGGTTTCCTGTAGGATGCCCCTCTTGCAAATCTTTCTTGATATATCACAAAGCGCAGAGCTTACTCAAGCTGCCGACTTGTTAACTGTATATTAATGTCACTCACGAGTGTGAAATACTGCTGGTGGGAAGATTTTGACTCACTCTCCCCGCCCTCCCCCATACACTATGTAATGGAAATGAAGGCAGTGATGCAGGCTGGGGGTGTGGTGTCATTGAAATATGTGGCACCCAAGACTCTTCAGTCCCTGCTCAACCAAATATGATGTGACTCTGAGAAACTTCTCTGCCCCAAGTGTCAACTTCTTTATGACAATGTTGGTATATTAAAAAACCATGAGAGGGTCTCATGGCTCCCTCCTCCTTCCCCTCTGTCACCCCTCAGTCTGAAGATGCTCGAAGCCACTCTGGCTTTACAGATGACTAGAAATTTGGCCATAGGCTACTGGTGCCATAGCTTCTGGTTTTGAGGCATTAGTCATAGTTGTATTGTGACAGCCTCGTTTCAGACATACTGTGTGGGTTCTCCAGCCCTTGCAGATGTTTATGAGTTGTCCTCCACCAAATCAAAGGGGACAGAGAGGACTAAGGCTCATAAATTGTTTTGTGTTTCTCAAGCTGTTTTCTTATTCCCTAAATGGCAGTCCAAATTTTGAAAAATTAAATATCATAATAGCAATAAATATTTGTAGTTGGAGGAAAGGATGGTTTGGGAAGCTTTTGTATGAATGAGTCACACTGTATACACAGTATATTTCTTTTTTTTTTTTCAGGTTTTCAAAGGCGTTTTTTTATTCACTATTTTTGATGACTATAAATAAGTGTTTCCACTATGGAAAAGAAAGTTAGCACAGTACATTTTCATGACTGGGGAATGGATTTCTGAAGTCATGTTCGATGGTGTCAAAACTTGA
Organism: Peromyscus californicus insignis; assembly: GCF_007827085.1. Lineage (NCBI taxonomy): Eukaryota > Metazoa > Chordata > Mammalia > Rodentia > Cricetidae > Peromyscus > Peromyscus californicus. Next base: position 68,915,428 of record NW_026294424.1, read on the forward strand.
GAAAAAAAATTAAAAAAGAAAACAAAACAAAAAAAACCCTGAAGGTTGGAATTCAGTTCTTTATAAAGACCCTTGTAAAAACAAAACAGAGTAAAAACAAACCTTAAAGGGCAGGGGAATCTTTTAAAAAGAAAAAGAAAGGACAAGGACAGAGAGTGACTCATTGCTTCTCAGATTTGTCTTCAGCCTCATCTCTGGCCTCCTTCACAGAAAGGGATTCCAGCTTCTCGGCCACCTTTTCAGCATTTTCATTTTTGCCTGGTCCTTTCTTCTCTTCCTCTTCAATCTCTTTCCTGCATTCTTCAAACTTTGTTTTGAACTTCTGTGCATTTTCAGCATTTAGGAAGCAGATGGCGAGCAGCTCAGGCTTGGGGCACTCATCAGCAAAGTCGGCATGGGTATTCCAGACCCAGGCACGGTCACTGCCAGCATTCGGCTTCAGCTCCATCATCCGTGTGATATAGTGGTTGGCGCATATTTTCAGAGTCTTGTCCCTCCTCATGAGAAGGCGGATGGTCCCTTTTTCCTTATGCTTCAGGAGCTTGACGTCACCAGTGCCTCGCTCCTTCCATTCTGGGAGGTCATTCTCTGAAGCAAACCGGAATAGCTTTGCTTGCATCTTAAAAAGTTCCTCTTCATCTTCCTCCAGTGTTTTAATTTCTTGCTCAGGAAGAGAAACTATCGACCCGAACTGGGGGATGGTTGGATTCGTCTGCATTCTCTGTGGAGGTGTCATGGTCCTCATGACTGTCCTTGGCGGCCGCCATGGGGGCGCAGCGTCCCTGGCTTGGCGGCCTCTGGGCGACTGGTCGCAGCTCCTTTTCCTTCGCGTCTGGCGCCGGCGTCTCCCGCCCGTCCGCCAACAGTATATTTCTTACTTCAAAAGAAGTCTAAAAAGTCTGAGAAATACTGTTTTGAAAGGGTTTGATTAAATAAAAAATATTTGTTCAATTTTATAAGCATAAAGTAAAAATAATATAATGTTCCCAAATACAAATTTTAGGATAGCATGCATCAAGTGGGCTGTTCCAACATCTTCCGTTCCTTCTCATCTGCAGCTGTCTCCTTTACTATGGGGTTTCTAGAGCCTCTTCTTATCCATCAGATGTCTTTACACTCAAGTGTGGGGTTTGCTGTGGCCAACGAGCTATTAGCAAATGAGATGAAGACAGTCTTGAGAAGAGCTGGTGACATTGAGCTTGCTCTTGTCTTTGCCTTTGATGTGGAAACAAGTCCGGAGGACTGGGCTGGAGGATAGACACCACATGGAGAACAACTACTCCAGTTTCTCACCGAGGGTTTGCCAGATCTGGTGGCTGACAGCGACCTCCACATGAGTGACAGTGGAAAAGGCCAGAAAAATTGGCCAGCTGAGCCCAGGCAAGGCTGCCCAACCTATGTACTTGAGAGTTAAAGGTTTACAGCTGTGCACGCTAGCGTTTCACAGCTGTTTGTTATGGAATATTACTGTAGCAATAGATAATGATAACCAGGAGATTGTACTTATTAATGGTGCTAATAACAATAAACAATAAACATGACAGTAAAGTAGGTACTTATTTTCAAAGACTGTCAGTTGTTAATCTCAAAATATGCCTTCTGATCTATCTTCATATTTCACATTATGCTGAGTATTACAGAAGGGGCTATTTCTGAGTAAAGAGATTATATGATTGATTGATTAATAGAAGAATGTCAGAGGAACTAGATCTGCCCAAGATTCTGTTACCAAGGAGACTTGGATGCAGCCAGTCAGGAATCCTCTTTACTAGAACTATGTCCAGGTTGCTGACCTCCCCCATCTTCCAAAATGAAAACCCTGTTTCCTGCCCAAGTCTTCTGGACCTACCTCAATTTTCATAAAAGTTCCTGTAGGATGTCAGTTTGAATAATTAGAGTTGACATTTTGCTTGCAAGCAAAATAGAGGTCCTTTCCTCAGGAAACCACAATGACATTAATATCCTCTTGAGTACATACCGCCCTCCAAATAACCCGATTTGTTTTCCTGAAATTTGCATTTTCATTTGATCATTAATGATGAGTTTTTCTTTGGAAAGGGAAGCCCATGGCTGTCTTGATTTGTTTGGCCCATTGGTTATCATGGGAAGTTCCTGTGGTCATTTGCTCACTGGACATTCTGTTTCCTGGAGCTACCAGTTACTTAACCAATTCCTACCTCCAAGACATGTAAGAGCTGGTCACCAAGAACTGCATAGGAACTAGCCAATCAGGAGTCAAGGAGAGAGTGGGAAAGATCTCCATCAACAGGTTAAGGAATATCCATTATCCTTATAGCGGTACTGTTTGCAGTAGTTAGGGATTGGAACACTGGGGAAAACCTTGAAAGCTACCCACAGGCACCAATAAATCTCTGTCAGACAGATTTGCAGCTCCCTGAGGCCTTCTGATAATGGAGTTAGTACGCTAGTCACGGTGTTTGTCCTCAAGCTTGGAGTCATGGAAATTTTGAATATGTCTCAGAAATATCCCAATGTCCAAGCTTGTGAGCCTGAGAGAAGGGCATTTTGTAGGGACACCTATGGGTAGTGTAAGTCAGTATTTTGGATGCTCAAAGGAGGTAGACAACTAAGGCTTGATTTCATTCATTCATTCATTCATTCATTCATTCATTCATTTATCTATTTATTTTTTGAGGCAGGGTCTCTCTACATAGGCTTGCCTGTCCTGGAATTCACTGTGTAGACCAAGGTAGCCTCAAAGTCCCAGAGATCCACCTGCCTCTGCCTCCTGAGCACTGGAATTAAAGATGTGGGCCACCACATCTGGCTAAAGACTTGATTTTTTTCCATCCTAAGTACCTTGCCTGCAATTACTTGATGTGCTTGTCTCTGTAACCCTAAGGATGAGACTTTTCTTTCTACATCTCAGAATTTCTTGTTAGTTCTCATCTTGCTAGTTCTCATTTGTGCCTTCTGATGCTTTCTTTCAGTTTAGGGGTTTGCATTTGGCACAGACAGATACGTGGTTTTTAAAAATACCCATTGAATGACTGTAGAGATGGTGGCAATTTTAAAATGCCTGAGAATTCGTGGTGAGTTGATTTGACAGAATTCTCTGAAAGCTTGTGCTTGTATGCATACATACCAGAATGCTTATACAAATTTAATCGCCTGTGTACACTTAAGAACATAAGCATTTCCCAGCTAAGACTCTTAGGTTGGCTTATATGAAAATTTGGTTCCATTTCCTCTGGAATTGAAAGCTTGATTTGAAGCTTAAATACTTCAGTTCAAAGTACTTTAGTTTATACCATCAAAATAGTAGATCAAAACTGCTTACTTCAATTCTGGGTATCACAAAACGGAACTCCAAATCTATTTTAATGAATGCGTCATATTAGTCTCTCCTTGAGAAATGATGAGTAGGAAAGTTTAAGATAATCTATTTTTGTTAGAAAAAAACACTTCTGAATGCTTTTCAAATAAGATTTGTTTTATTGAGGGAGTTCATCATTAATCTCAAAATCATACAAAATATAGGGCAATAAATTTTAAAAAAACAATGAGACTTTCTCCCTCCTGGTTCATTTAAGGGCTTTCCAAGTGTGCATTCTGGTTGTTAGATGTCTTTATGTAGAAATTTATTTTTCTGAAATAATTTGAGCACTCACATAAGGGAGTTCATTGGTGCTACATTATAACACTATTGCTAATACTTATAATTCCTGGGGGATGGACATGTGCACTGTGCACACTTGGTTTGGAGTTAGATCCTTTCTACTTTAAGGGGCTGTCATCTACCCAGCCTCATAAAATTTATGACAAGTTTGAAACATAATTGCCATAAACACATCTTGAATATAGATATGTTCACTTTCATATTTTCTGATTGTCTGCTAGTTTTGAGACCCACTGAGTTGAGTGGTCATTTAGAATTACATCATCATCATCATCAACAATAATGATACAGCAGAGTTCAAAGGAGCACATTATAAGCCAATTCTTCCATTTTACACAGGAGATGGCCTGGTTCGTAAAGGTGAAATGAGCTGTGCATATTCTGACTTTTAAATTCCAAGACAATTGCAGAAATGTCGAGCCTACAGAGGGCGGCTGGAGTATCGTATACATAATTGCTCCAGGTAAGCATTTTCAAGATTCTGTGCTTCCCTGTGTACAGAGACAAAATAGCAGGTGGGAACAGGATGAATGTGACACTCTGGTGTGTTCTCTGTCACACCAGCAACCAAACGAAGAGGAAGGAGACATCCAGGAAGAAACAGCAAGAAGTCCTCGGAGGATGACTTGTGTTCTGTGTCCATGAATTTAACCAAGTATGGATCAAAAGTATTAAAAAAAATTGTGACTGTATAGGACACATATAATGTTTTTCTTTTTTTTCCTCTAAAATATAGAACAAGTATTTACATCATACACACACACACACACACACACACACACACACACACACACACACACACACACAATTTATAATTAGGGATTGTAAGTAACCCCAAGATGATTTAAAGAGGATGTGTATAGGAAATTTGCAAATATCATGGCATTGTTTATCTTCATAATGTAGGAAATCTGGGAAGAGCCCAGGATAACCCAAGCCCTTCACTATACTCAGGAGATGACTTGACTCTCAAAGATTGATTGAGATCCATTCTAACCACTCCTAAGGGTCTTGATCCTTAGAAGATTTGGGGATCCTGATGTGGGGCAGTTGGGGAATGGGGATATCCTAGAACAAATTCCCCATAGGTAGACTAGAGGTTAACTCAATTGACTTAGAAATCAGACATTTTGCCTGAGCTGATAAGTGATCATTTCTTGGAGAAACAATGTTTGGTAGTCATGTGACATCCAAGAACAGCTATACATACAGTATGACCCAGATAGGTAGACAGCTTGTAAGAAGCATAACCAATATCTTAAGATTAGAGCATTGGTTCATGATCAATCATGTTAGCATCTCATAAGTTGTCTTTTAGGAGGCTGGCAAGTAGAATAATCTTCAGAAAGTTCTGAAGTGAAGGTGGCCAGCATTCTTCACGTTAGTTGAGCTTGTTTCTTAGATGTATGAAAGCATTGTGCCCAGCTTTAAAGAGAAACAAACCTGGATTCAAATTTCTACTCCACCGCAGGGAATCAGTGTGACTCATCTATGAAAGGCTAATAATGACATTGCTCTCCCAGCTTAATTTCAAGCATCTGATGTAGGCACATACAAGGGTATACAACAGGGGCTCAATCAATGCTGTTTACTGTCCATTTGGTGGAGCATAATAATGGTACAATGGTTTTCATTCCTGAGTCTTCATGAACACCAGGTAAAAATTTAGTAAATGTCTTATTGAATGCACACAACCCTATGCATCAGATACTACTACTGGCATAGTTGTTCACACACAGGAAACAGGCTCAGGAGGATTAGGTAGCACACCAAGGTCAAACCATTTGGAAAGCAAGATGCTGAGAAAGGGTTCCAACCCAGGTCTGAGGCTCGCCCTAACTGTTTCACCCCCTCTCCCCACAGCCTTTGGAATCAAGAGGCCAATTCTGCTCCATAGATGGTCTGTCTCTCCACATCTGTTTAGGTTGAAGAGGAAGCCGTTATTAACTAGTAAAGATGATTAAAAATCCCAGAGCCTGCACTAAAAGCTCCACGTTTCCGTGCTTCCAGCCGAGGCCCCGGGAACCCAGGTGAAACCAGGAGGCGCGAAGACAGATGTTTGACTTTGAGCTTACACAGTGGAATTTTGAGCGCTCTGTGTTTGTTTTAAAACGTATTTTATGGCGTTGCTGTTAAAATGATGGGAAGATCGAAATCTCTTTTAGCATTTGGAAGTACATTTTCCTTGGAGTCTCAACGCTTCAGTTGGCTTCAGAGGACGTGGTTTTGAAGACATTTATGCTAACTTCCGATGCTAGCTGCTTTTCTTAGCCCCGCTGTGGTAAAATTCAGGTAAACAGAATTTTCTTCCCGTCTTCTGTTAACAAGGTCAATAGATTAAAATATACAAAGTCCTGTTCCATCCAGCCTAAGAAAGCACTATCTGAGATTATATTGTCTTAGGCTTTTCTCTTTAAAGATTTATGATTTGGGGGTGAATATGCTGGCTAGTGACTCTTTGCCACCCAGACTTGAGGCTGGGGTTGGAAGTCATGGCCCATTGTACTAGCATCCTCAAGGAAGAGGGTGTTAAAACACTTGGGGAATGGCCTTACCAACAATACACTTGTATCCTGAGTTCTAGAATTGATTAGCAATTTATTTCTGTCCTTTTGTCCACATTGCTGGTATCTATCATGACAAGTTCGACCCCGCTAATCCACTAACAAGTGTATTAGGGGGATTTAAAGATCTCTACCACGCTAAGGACAGTGTCAGGGGTGGGAGCCATACACACACACACACACACACACACACACACACACACCATAGAGAGCAAAGGAGGCTGGGAAAGATCCTTGCTAGCTAAGGTGGCACATAACTGTAAGTTTAGCACTTAGACTGCTGAGGCAGGAGGATTGTAAGTTTAAGTTCAGTCTAGGCTATAAAATGAGAACTTGTCTCAGAAAGAAAAAGAAAAGGTTTCTGCGAAGAAACCTCCTAGGAATTTGGTGACGCTGACTCAGAGAACACTGATGTTGGTCATAACCCATTTTTTGTTTAGTTGGTAACTACACCAGTCACCGAGGATCTTTAATGTAAGGGTCACAATTTGTCTGTTTCAAAAACTCACATTTCCCCCCCTAATGTGCATCCATCACATGCAGTTGTCATTCTCTAGGATGGTGGATATTCTGCAAGTGGATTACTTTCGTGTCATAGTGTTAAGATTAACAGGGTCTTAGACAGCAAAACTATGATGTAAACCGAATCCCTTCACCTCTCCAAGCCACATGTGCATTGTCGTAACCCTGAGGATAGTTATACAAATCAAGTCCAAGGGCCGTGCCAAGTACCACGTGAGTGGACGATGCTTCGGAATTAGGAGTAATGATTGTTCGACATATTGTTGACCATTGTCTTGTCTCCTAAGAAGTCTCGGTGATATAGACAACATTTGATCATTGTCGAAAGGCTGAGAAATAAGGAATGATGTAGATAGTTGTTTTGTGAAGAATATGGTTGACAGTGATGGGTACCAGAAAGAAATACAGCACACTGAAGAGATTGAGACAAGCTGCATTGCTGTGTGTTATGGTTTGAATATGGATTATCCCCCATAGGCTTGTGACTTGGATGCTTGTTTCCCCAATGATGGTGCGTTTGGGGAGGTTCTAGAAACTTAGAAGGTAGGACCAAGCTGGAGGAAGTATGCCACTAGGACAAGGTTCTTGGGGGTGTATTATCACAACCCTGACTCTTCCCCTGATTCCCAGACTGCTGTGAGCTCAAGTTCTACTCTGCCACGCCTTCCTAATCTACCTTCCTCCATTGGTAGATTGAAGCCTCAGAAATGGAACCAATATAAATGCTTCCTCTCTTAAACGTTTTTTGTTTTAAAAATTAAATGTGTCTTTTGACAATTTCATACATGTGCATAGTGCATTTTTATTGTTTTTTACCTCCAACCTCTCTTATATCCCTCCTAGCCCCCCCATCAAATCCCTGAACCATTTCCATGTTCTTATCATTTTGTTGTTTTGTTTTGTGACCACTGAGTTTAACCAGGGCCATCTGTGTGGCCATGGGTTTGGAACTCTCCATTGGAGCTTGGTAAGTCACCAGTAAATACAAATGGAAAGCCAATGACTCCCTCTCCCTCAGCATCGAGCAATAACCAATAGTTCCCTAAGGGTAGGGGAGGCCCCCATGATTCAGACTGATTACTGACAGGCCCAGCCTCGCGTAGGCACAGTGCAGACAACCGTAGCTCCTGTGAATTATTGTTATGTCCGTATCATGCTCAGAAGAGAGCGTTTCACAGGCCTCCTCCCGATGACATGGCTCATATTCTTCCTACCCCCTCTTTCATGATGTTCTCTGATCCTTAGAGCGGGTGACATAGATTAGATGCCCTGTTTAGGGCTGAGTACTCAACTGTCACTTATTCTCAGCAACATGAACAGCCGTTAAGTCTCTGCATTCACCACAGTCCACTACAAAAAGAAGCCTTGATCAAAGCTAAGAGTAGTAATTGTCTATGGGTATAAAAATAACAATTAGAAGGCCTATTGGTACCATGTCTACTTATCAGAGCAACGGACAGTTCTCTCCTAGGGCCAGTGATATCCCCAGCCACGGGGTTTTGATCAGCGTTATAGCACTGGGCGTGGATTCTCTCCTGTAGAGCATGCCTCCAGTCTAGTCCGCAGTGGTTGCTTCTCTACATACCACTCATGCCACTCTGTGTCAGTAGGCACCTGGTGCCTGGCAGGTGGTATTGTAGGATACAGCATTTATGGTGGGTTAAAACTTTTGATGAACTTTCTCTCCCAGCAGCCTTCACAGCAACTTCTAGTAGTATGATGCTACCTCTAACAGGAAGGGAGCTTCCACCTCAAGTCCAACATGATTTCTCTGTGTCCTGAAACCAAGCTATAGAGTAATTAATAAACTTGCGTAACTTCTTCTTACATCCTTGGTTTTGATTAACTTTTCCTCTCTTCCTCCTCTCGTCTATCCCTACGCCTCTTCTGTTTAACCCTTACCGCCCCAGTATTTCCTGTCTCTATTTTCTTGTTACATATGTTCTACTCTCTGCCTCCCTTAAGACTCCTCTGCTACCAACCCATCATAGTGCTTCCCCAGCTTCTGGGTTTCAACAGACATTCCAAGTTGAACACAGAAATCTAAATTTCAAAGCTCTGACTCACGTATGAGAGAAGACATGCAATGCTTGTCTTCCTGGGCAGGTGTTACCTTACTTTGTAAATTTTCCAGTCCCATCCATTTTCCTGCAAACTTCCTAACTTCATTTTTCTTCACAAGTAAAACAACTCCGTTGTGTATTATGTACCAAATTTTTATTATCTGTTCATCAGTAAATGGACAACCTCGGCTGATTCTATTTCCTAGCTGTTGTGAATCTGAGTGTGCAAATGTCCCTGTTGATTGGATGTGGTGTCCTTTAGGTACACTTCCATGAATGGTACGGCAGAGTCATAGGATAGCTCTTGCTCCAGCTTTTAAGGGAATGTCCAAACTGCTTTTCAAGGAGCTGCACTAGTTCACACCTTCACCAACAGGGTATGAAGGCTTCCCTTTCCCCACATGTCAGCATTTGGCATCCATTGCTTTTTTTATTAGAGTAAGAAGGAATCTCAAAGTAGCATTAATTTGCATTTCCCTGATGCCCAGGGAAGTTGAACATTTTTGTATCACTAGCCATTTGTGGTTCTTTGGAGAACTCTTTGTTCAGATCCACAGTTTATATTCTAGACACTATTCTTCAGTAGATGCTAGAGCGAGATTTTCTCCCATTCTGTGGGCTGCTTCTTCAGTCACTTGACTGTTTCACACTCTGTAAGAAAGGGTTTTTTTGTTTTTGTTTTTGTTTTTAAGGTTCATGAGGTCCCACCTGTTAAGGTCCCAGGTATCGTTGCCCTTCTTAACTGAGTGACCAGAGTCTTAGTCAAAGGGTTTTGGTATTTTGGTCACATCAATAGGAAACTAACTGCTATACGTCATTAGCGTGCGTGGGTTACAAGACTGGGCATAACCTTGTCCCCATGCACAGTGCACTAGGCAGCGTCTCATGACAAGCCCTATATGTGAACATGAATCTTAGAAGGTCTTATTAATAAAAAACAAACCCAGAGCCTGATGTTGGGGTGAACGCTGAAAGATCAGAAAACCAGAACCAGCCACAGCTAACCTCACCTCTCCAATTCCTCAGCTGATTTTGTTTCCTCAAACTGGAAGCCTCATCCGAATAGATCTCAGCTGAACTGCTGCTCAAAAGCCTGAAAGCTTTAAAAGGCTCTAGTTCCTGGTCCTCACACCCTATATACCTTTCTGCTTCCTGCCATCACTTCCTGAGATTAAAGGCGTGTGTCACCATGCCTGGCTGTTTCCAGTGTGGCTTTAAACTCACAGAGATCCAGATGGATCTCTACCTCCAGAATGCTAGGATTAAAGGTGTGTGTGCCACCATTTTCTGGCCTCTATATTTATCTAGTGGCTGTTCTGTTCTCTGACCCCAGATAAGTTTATTAGGGTGCACAATATTTTGGGGAACACAATATCACCACACCTCTATGCTAGTATTGCAGAGGCTAGATTGAAACTGTTTTCCCGAGCTTCGTCTTCAGGCACAGCTACACTAGGGCTCCTGGGACAGACTTGGAGCCAGTGTCTCCTTACTGGTCTTGCTGACTCTGCCTGTGACAGCGTCTGTTCTACTGAAGAGGGGCAGATTATGGTCCCAGAGATGCAATCCTTGCTCTAAGCATGGAGACTGTGAATAGAAGACACTAAAATGTTATAGTCTACCGTAGGCTGCGCAAGGAAATTCCCCTGATGAAAACCGTGTCCTCTGTCACTTGTCCAACTGGAATTGTCATTGCTTAACTGCATAAGAGCAGATGAGGAGGCAATGAAACGCCACTCCATTTGGCAGATGTGATTATTCCATCGACTCCCAGTCCTTTCTTAGGTCTTTATTTGTTTGGGGTAAATTTAAATCACATAAACAAAACCTTCTCTCTCTGGGATATCTCAGCGTGTGTTTTCCCTTTCTAAGGCACTGAATGTGAGACTAGCCCTGAGTAGCCAAATAAACCCTTCCATGGAGATGTCTCAATCAATGTGCCCCCCAAATGTCTCTCAGGTGGCAATTATTTATTTAGTTGCTATATGGGGCTAAACTATGGGTAATCTCAAATGGGATAAAGGGGAGATTATGACAAGCAGATGTTCTCTAACCTCTCTTCCTGTTTGTTGTTGTTGATGTGGAGGTGTGGTCTCAATAGAAATCCAAGATTCTCCTGTTTCTGCCTCCTGAGGACTGGGTTGCAGGCATGCACCATGATACTTCCATCTTGTTTTGTTTGGGGACAGGATCTCACTATACTTGTGGGTGTGGCCTGGAACTCATTGTGTGGCTTAAACTGGCCTCAGGTTATCCTTGATCTTGTCTGAGCTTGTGAGTGCTGAGATTTTTGGCATGAACCACCAGGCCCTGTTTTCCATTTTTATTTCTTATAGCAGGTTAATGGTACAATCCAACCCAATCTGAACACAGATGAATTCTCAAGTTTCATGTGATATCGAAAAAATGTGGTAGTTTCCATTTTATCTAAGCTGCAAGTTACAACTATGAATTATTGATTAGCTGACAAGAGGTTACACCTACCCCTCAATATCACCAAGGCACAAAAATCACAATAATTCAGTTTAAAGATCTAATTAGCTGCTGTTCAACTTTAGACTGAGGTAACATGCCATTCCATAAAATAGAATGACTGATCCAATAGACTAACCCTGGGATCTTGGTGTCATAGACCAAAAGAGGCTGGAAGAAAACAGAAACAAAATACAGAAAGTGACTCGGTCATTTGAAAGCCTTCCTTGTAGAGCAGGCAGGAAGACAGAACAATAGAAAGATAACTGGTGAACATCAGGTCGCTTCCAGTTTGTTTTTGGAAGGATTAAAGCAAAAGGAACTTCAGTATCTTGTCAGCTGACACTGGTCTGTTTGGGAATTTGGCATCTCTGTCTAAACCCGATTCTTCAGGTCACACCAACAGCTTAGTTCCAGCTTGGTGACTTGGTATCATGGCATAGATGAATCTTTTTTTTAATCTTATTTTATTTTATTTTTTGAGACAAGGTCTCATAGCCTAGGCTGGCCTGGAACTCACTATATACATCACGCTGTCTTTATATCTTCCTTCAACAGTCTCCCCAATGCTGGAACAACAGAATGAACCAGCACTCCTGGATTCCATTTCTATTTTCAGCCTGGTCTGGGTAGGGGAAGGGCTAATGCAGAACCCTAGTTCAAAACAATAGCTTCCTGTACTTTTTATGCATTTATATATGATTTATTTTTAAAGCAATTTCTTTATGTTAATCTATGTGGCATTTGTATGAATTTATAAATATTTGTATAATAATTTTTATATAACAGTATGATAACCACAGATAACAGAAGGAAAGCAGAGAGAAAGATCACTTCAGGTCACAACACTCAACACAGCTCCCATACCTCTTGACCATTTCTCAGGTCACGTGACTCTCTCATGGAAAGACTGATTAATTCAACTTGGATGTCAGGCTCTTCCTTCGTGGTCATCTTCAGTAAAAATGCCCTGTCATCTTCGTGTTAGAAAGATTCACAAGGGCAGCCCAAATCCTTGACATATGAACTTGACATAAGAAATGAAAGGTTGCAGCTTTGCAAGATAATTTCAAATTTTATCTAGAAGAAAACACAGTCTACAGGGCCATCTGGAATGTCGGGAAACCACTCACATTTGCCTAGCCATTCTGTCAGTCATCAAGGCATGAAACAGCGCACAGGACATTCTTTAGATTGCTATCCTTAGGTGCCTTTTCCAGCAATTTCTGTGGAACAACAGTAGCAACCACTAGAAACAAATGAATATAGTCTCTGGAAATCCACGGCAACCTCAGAGTCCATCTGAGGCATCAGATTGCTCTCAACTGTCGCCTTGAGCTTGACTTCTTGGCTTCACAAGTTAGGCTTAGAGTCAGAACACACTTGCTTCTCTTATGTTTTTAATATTACTACAACGATTATTAAAACCTGGAGATACACGTGCTAGACGAGGCGTTCCACCATGGAACTCTGTGCCCAGGTACCCTTTTAGGGCCCTCATTCAGCTGCTCAAGAGCATTTGGATCAAGATGGCACTGGAAGGAAGTTTCATCAAGAACTGCTCAATAGGAAAGAATTACATTCGCAAGTTCAAATACCCCACACTGATCCCAAATAATGAATTTTAGTCCCACCTACCATAGCTATTATTGTCCTCTCTAAATCCTGTAGGCTTGGACACACTTGGAGCTAACAATGTACAGACAATGAATGGATTTCATCTCCAGCCAGGGGGAACCAGAATTTCGTCAGTGTTAACTAATGGATAATATAATAATAATTTCTATTTCAACAACTACCCCACAATGATAAATAAAAGGTGCCTCGTGTTGCTTACCTGTCAGACCTTTTTTCTTATTATTGTTTTGCTTTTGTTTTCCAGACAGGGTTTCTCTGTGTAACAGTCCTGGCTATCCTAGAACTCACTTCATAGACCAGGCTGGCCTCAAACTCACAGAGATGCTCCCATCTCTGCCTCCTGAGTGCTGTGATTAACGGCGTTGGCCACCATACCCCGACTTACTATTTTCTCCCTTTTAAAAGAATTTTTGTTTGGTTTCCATTTCTTCTTCACAGGCCATAACCTGTTTCTCCCCCAGCCATTTAGTTTCTAAATTTACTTAAAGTTAGGTTCACCCTTTTTTGTAGTCATGGTTTGTCTTGAGAGACTCCTTCTTCCAGGCAACTGGTGGGTCCTGTCATGTGCATTGCATTAGTGATTGATTTCAAGTTTCTTGAAACCAGATTCTGTGCCTTTTTAACGTAGTGTTTGTAGCCCATAAAATATAGATGCTTGAGCTCATGGGCAGATGGGTGGGTGGGTAAGTAGAAAATAATGTTACAACATTTGAACTTGACATATAAAATGAAAAATTCAAAAACATAGCAAGGTCAAGATCAATCCCAGAGCATCAAGATGGTAGCTGAGAGACAATAGAAGCAGATCTCTTAGGAAACTAAAAACCAACGCAAGTGATGAGAAGTTTCCAACCCATCCTCTTCTAAGGGAGAGAACTAAAATTACATGTGCTTTTTCTTTCTTTTTTTTTTTTTTTTTTTTTGAAAGTTTTCAGTTGGGGAAATGAGTTTGCCTTCTGAACATGTTTGGAATATATGAGTTGTCCGTCTCCCTTATTTGCTATTTATTGAGATAGATTATGCTTAGAGTCATTAGGAAAGTAATTTTCTCTTGATTTTTCAAGAGAATCCCAGCTGCGACCTGACTTTGGCAACAGAGAATGCAGGATGCCAGCAAGAGCTGAATTGGATTTGGGTTGTATTTTTTAAGGGGGGCTGTTATCCTTCTCCCATTTTCAAGGACAAATTCAAATATCTTCTTTCCTCTTGCCCGAGACAGTTACTCTGATGGGAAACTCTGCTAGAATAGAGATATTTTTGAGGTGTTTAAAAAAAATCCAATTGACAAATAGTTTTGAAGAATCCACTTTCGAGACCAAAATATCCAATTCAGCTCTGAGCCCTTATACCTGTAGATACTGAATTAGTCCTTTGATCTCTCACTCAAGAACATTCCATGAGTGGGGCTGAGTCATTATGCAAATCAGATGCTACCAATTAAGTCCCTTGGTTAAAAATGACCAGTTTTTAGTAGAATTTAATCTCTTGAACCTTGTCATTATACAAACACTAGGCAGCGTGATCCAATGGCTCAAACTGGAAAACATGTCCCTTGCTGCTGCTATTACTGCCACTGAATGGGCACTTAGCTCTGAAGTAATGATGATAAATTTCAATGTGTTAATACAAATGATGAGCCTTCTGTATCAAAGTAATTTGGAAGCAAGAGAAAGAAATTATTATGAAATAAACCTCGGCACATACATTTGCATTTTGACCAAAGAGTAGTCTTCCTGGGGGACTTGAAGATAACATTAACTGGTCTTCTTCACTTGAGTTTACCTTGTGGAATCAACTAATAGACCCAGGATATAAAGTTCTGACATAGCTCACAAAGTAAATATTTACTCACCACAAAAATGTAAACATGATATTTATACTTAGAATTTTCTCTTGCAATATTTAGTATAAGTCAAAGAAAACTAGCACATGTATGGTAGTTTGAAAGAAAATGGCCCCTGAAGGGAGTGGCACTATTAGGAGGTGTGGCTTTGTTAGAGGAAGTATGTCACTGTGGAGGTGGGCTTTGAAGTCTCATATACGCTCAAGCCACACCCAGTGTCTCAGACCACTTCCTGTTGCCTGTGAGTCAAGATGTAAGGACTCTCGGTTCCTTCTCTAGCCTGCATGCTGCCTTGCTTCCCGCCATGATGAAAATGGACTATAAACCTCTAACTGTAAGCAAGCCACCACAGTGAAATGTTTTCCTTTATAAGAGTAGTCGTGGTCATGGTGTCTCTTCACAGCAGTAGAAACCCCAACTAAGACAACATGCTAAAGGCTTTTAGACAGACAAACACATATTGAGAAAGACTGGAAGGGAACTGGCCAAGTGGAAGCAGTTACATTGAGCTGGTAGGACTATGGATACATTTTATGAATGGGTATAACAGCTTACTTGTGCTATTGGCCTAGAGTTTGATTGATGGAGTTGAAAGTACTCTGGGAATTTGCTTTTGTTTTTGTTTCCTTCTCAAATGGCTGACTGTTTGCAGAAGTTGTTTTGAGTTTTTATTAAGACCTGCAGGGAAAGAAGAAAGCATATAAGTGTAAGTACGTGCAGTCCTATCTTATAAAGCTGTCCTTCCACCCACTGTCTAGTTAACTTGCTGGAAAATGTCTCTAGCCAACAAAAGAGCTTCTAGTTACAAGTAAATCCGTTGTCGTGTTCTTTGTTACTGCCTCTACATTCATAAGACAAGATGATAGGTTAAATAGAATGTGAAGAAACCATAATGTTGAGTTCCTTGGGAGCAGTAGAGAAGGGAAGACATCTCCCAAGGGTACTTAGGAGATGAGACAATCAGTTTTGAGTTGCAGGTCAGTCTCTCGGCAGGTCTTAGCCCTAGTGTCCTTGCTTGTCCAATGGCGATAATGGTCTTAGACCTAGAGGATGGGTGGGAAATGCTCTCCAAGGACTGGTTGTTGTTGACAGTGTCCTGCAGACCACTGAGTCTTGTTTTATTGCTGTTTTCTTTGTGAACCACAAATAAAACCCCCAGATCCCATGTCCCAGAGCAGATCCCGCCACCACATCTGATCTCTTGTCTTGTGTAGCTCATTCCAGCATGTTTCCCAGAAGAGAAGGGTGGAGTATCTCATCTTCCCTAATGTTTCCCCTTCCCTGGCTTTTACTGATATGGATCTACAAGCAACCAGAGACCCCTAAAGCTGCCCAGAGAAGTTCTCTCAGTGCTAATGATGCTCACTGAAGCCAGAGAGACCAACCAAAGATACTAAGTCTTTCCAGTCAGAGTTCTTCGCAGGCACTAGACTGACCTCTCTTGCAGTCCTGTTCCATCCACTAGGACATCTCTGGGGGACCTTTAGTTGAATGTCACCTCTGGAAGACAGAAAGCCACATGCAGCATTCTAAAGTTTTAATGAATTTGGCAGGCTCTTGAAACAAGTTAGAGAGGCGGGCACAAACAGCAGCTTGTGACATATTTGACCTCTTTATGGTTTGTCTTTTTAATTCACCAATATTTTCCCTTATGCATTTTGATGTGGTTTATTAGTTGTTCACAGTAGAAAATAAGGATCAAAGCGAATCTACCAGTGACAGAGGACAATGGAAGTGACAGTGAAGGACTCCATGAGGAACTAGGAGGTAGGATGTATGATGGCCGGAAGTGTGATGTTGGACTAAAGGAACAGCAAGATACAAAGGAGGCCCCACAGAAAATGAGACCCGCTTCAGGAAGGGTTATATGTGAGAGCCAGAGAATATGTTTAAAGGCAGAAATGGAACAAAAAGAATGAACAATGGAATATTTTTGGTTGAGAACTGCAATTAATTTTTTTTGAGATTAAGGTTAGTAATATTAAATCCATGATGGGGTTTGTTGAGCTGGGGGTGTGGAGAAGAGCTAAAATTCTTATTGTCCCTCTGAGACGTAGACAAAACAGACTCCCTTTCTGGCTGTGTAAAAAGCCTGTGGTATTAGTCACACAATCACACAGCTTGATTGTAATTCTGAAACATGGGGTACACCATGAGTAGGAGCAAACCAGTGGGGGCTGAGAGGTGCAAACCCACTTCATAGTTCTTCTAGTTGTGGTTAGATAAAAGATGTTCTTGAGGTGGAGACCTTGAAGTGGACAGTGTGGAGTAATTGCTGGTTCTGGAGAATGACAGACCTCTCTCTGTGAGATGTAGAGAAAGCCAACGTCCTAAGTAGTAAAAAGTCTAGCATAGAATAGATGACAGCTCACAAAAGATGCCCTCCTTGAGCTCCCTGACCAACGGGCAGGCTGTTCTACTAAAGAGTTGCCTGTGACCCTGCACTTTTTAATTGTTTATACACCCTCCAGAAAGGGTGTGTGTGTGTCTTATGAGTCTCCTAAATTTTGTGAGCTTCCTGAGTCTCGCAAGTTTCCTAAGCTTTCTGAGTCTTAGGAACCTTGTTTGCTCTTCCCTCCAGGAAGAAATGTTCCAACCCAGGTGAAATGGCTGTATCCTGGCTATGATGGGTTTTGAATAAGATCATTTATTAAAACCAATTCCTCTTTCTTCTCTTTTGTTTGATTACCAGGAAGTTAAAGCAACCTCATCACAGACTGTGTTTCTCAGGACAGCACTGGTCTGGTCAAACGCCACCTTCCTTCTTTGGAGAGCAGCCACCCACCACAGCAATGTGACAGGGCATTGGGAACAGAAGGAGAGAGCCACCTGACTCTATTGTCCTGTGAGTGAGCACTCTCCAGACCTCCCTGAAGCAATCTAACTGAGTGAAAAGGACAGTTTGGGGTCTGTGAAAACCTTGGGCCCCGGAGGAGTTTCCCTGAAGTTCCTGTTGACAGAAGGATGTACCTCTCCTCTCTCAGCCCCTCTGAGCTCTTCATCAGTGAGACTTGCCAGCCTCGTGTGCATTGAGAATTGTCGCTGCCAACTCTGCCTTTCACAGATGTAGCTTTCGGAAAGAACCTGAGACCATTCTCAGGGAACCATGGAAAGAGGCGGCATCGGGCCAGGAATTTTTTTTTCCCCTCCCAAATGCGGTATTTACCGAAGCAGCTGCAACACTTCCTTCCCCATGAGCAGACTGCACACTCACTGCCTCTGTTCTTCGAACTGGGAAAGGCCTCTCCCAGGGGTAATCTGCAATTCTAGGTGGATTTCTTCAAATTTCCAAAGTCTAAAGCCTACAAAAATACGAGTCACTGATGAAGTCACTTCAAACCCAAATGGCACCCAGCTACAGTGATTTTAGCCCTAATCAGGCTCCTCGCCATGTCAGGCTGCTGAGTGTGTAGACTCTGTCTCCACTTCAGGTGGAGCAGGGCTGAGTTCTAAGGACCCGAGGGGCTTGGGTAGAGGGGGAAGCAATTGAGATCCTAGTGGTCATTTGCATTTGTGAAGCCCCTGTGGCCCTGTCCTGAGCATCGCCATATTCCTAACAGATATTACAGAGTGATTGTAACCTCCATTCTGCAGCAGCTTAAAGGGAGTCCAGGGGAAGTTACACTGGTCACTAGAAGCCCCAAGTGGAGAAAGAGCCTAACTGGGGGCACAGCCTGGCCCTTCCTAACCTCCTTCCCCTCCTCCCCCACCCCCCACTCCCACCCTGCTGTTCCAGGACAGTTAAAAAACTCAGCATGCTTGGTTCAGCAAATTTAATCTTCCCTTGTAAGTTCTAGACCTATATGGGCCTGCAGGCATTTTTGTAGCTTCTGAAAATATTCATGATTCTTTTTACACTTTATACCGGGGCTCAGGAGGCCTCAGCTTGCCTTAGAGCTGATGGACAGCATGTTGGCAGCAGATAACCACCTGTGGGTGACATTTTAAACTTCCAGATGTTGAGACACATTATAATGGGTTTCTTGAGAGAAGGTTATTTTGTTATTTATTTATTTATTTATTTTCTCTCTTGTTTGTCTTTGTGTTCTCAGTCCCCAGGATGGTGTCTGGTCATTAACTATGTGTGACTAACCTGTCCTTTCAAGTCACACAAGTGGACTAAATTAAAACACAGGAGGGAAAAGCTAGATCATTTGTGTCCAAAGAATGCAGGGGACAGTTACTCATTAGAAGATAAGATTATTTATTACCTCTTATATAATCTTTTAATTCTTTCACCCTGAGACTTTAATTACCAATGAGCAAATGCTTCTCTGAGTATTTGGACATAATTCCTAAGTCACAGTCAGATAATCGGACTTGTGAAATTTAACAAGAATGACTACAAGCTTGTAAACAAACTTGGTTAAATAAAGCAAACGGTTCATAGCTAACAGGCCTTCTTGCATGAAAAAGAAATATTTTTGGTAACTGATCATTTCAGAGTCCCTCTTCTATTCTATTCATTCCATTCTTCAAGAAAATATAAAAACAAATGTTCATTTTTATGAGTCAAAACTGGGACGTGTACAAATAAGAGGTTTTCAATGATGCATGAAAATTATATCAGAATTTGTTTTAAATGTCGAGGCAATTGTGGGTATAATTACACCCTCTTGCTCATTAATATCTATAAACCCTCTAATGGATGTTCATCATATTCCTTGGGAATCAAATTTGGCAGGTCAGACTCAAAAATCATTTCCCCTGCTTGTCAAATAGATAACAGTTTCCAAAGCAGATCAATATCTAACTCAATGGCAATGCTTGAAGTCTCAAGGCCCACTCAAAATTCAACACCCAATTTGGTTAGAATGAAGAAAAAATGTTAGTCATGGGTTATATAAAATATGCCACCTGAAGCTGACCTCTTTATATACCACTCCCCTCTCTGTCTGAGCAGTTAGGAGGCCTGCTAGCTCTGGGTTTTGTGGTTGGGAATGGGTGAGAACGTGTCTTCTTATATTCCTGTAACTCCTGCATGCTTGTGTGGATCTACCCACGACCACTCTTGGCATTGTTACAAAACTCAGAGTGATTTCTCCGTTTTGCAAATTTTTCAAACTCTGGCTGATTCGCATTTGTAATTCGAAGCTGTAATTAAAATTGTGTGGCTTTGTGCCATTTCCTCTAGAGCGTTCTTTTTTGGGTGATCTGCAAATACAAGGGAATGAGTGGGTCTTTCCAAACTCCACAAAGCTAGTTAGTATGGCTCCATGAAGGCAGCTTTGGAAGGGAGGTGCATAGGCTCCAGAGCGCTTGGTGCATGGGCACCACCAGCCATCTTTGTTTTTACCATTTTCTGCTGGGACTGTCCCTGTTCCCACCCCCATATAACACCTAATCTGTTCTTACCGTCTGAAGTGCAATTAGCCGGGGGCGGGGGGAGGGTTGTCGAGGGCTTGATCAAGGACCAGAGAGAGATGGTGTGATGAGCAGCCGAGAGTGGACTGGAAATGTGGAACATTGCAGGTCTGTGAAACAAGGCTAGTGTAGAGCTGGGTACGGCAAACACAGCCGTGTTTGTGTTCACGTTGGTAGCAGCCTTTAAAATAGCAAGGTTCGTTCAAAGCCTGAACTTGAGTCTGCTTGGCACCCAGGGTATTAACTATGGGGACATAAATAGCGCTGGGTAGAGTTCATTTCTTCATCTGACTTTTGTTTGAATGGGCAGCAGAGACATAGTGACTTTATTTTAAACTTTATTCCGAAAGTGCATTTATTAAAAAAAAAAAAAACTAAAAATAAAATGGCTATGTGATATATATCTATATATAATCCCAACACTCAGGAGACCAAGGCAGAAGAATTGCCAGTTGAGACCAGCCTGGGCTACAGAATGAGACCTTAATGCATGCCCCCCCCCAAAAAAAAAAAGCAAAAACAGCTTTTCCCCCCAGGAGTGAGAGCTGCATTATTGAATCTCAATTTAAAATCTTCTAAAAATGTGGCATTGGGGGAGTGCAGGAAGGAGCAGACCTTCAAGATGGAATGAGGTTCAGCAACTGGAGGGGAAGTAAGTTCAGGACACTGACCCCCGAGTTTCTAGGCTCAGGTAGCTTGAAAGATGAGGGTGGCATTAATCACAGTAGATGTTAGCATAGTTCTGATTGGGAAACAAATATACAAGGGGATTGCAATTCTAAAAGAAAGAAGACTGTGTAGGGTTTTCCTTAGCATGTAGCTATCTGCAGCTGAGAAAGGAAAACAGGAATGTCAAAAACTAGCGAGGAGGGCTGGCGAGGCGGCTCAGCCGTCAAGATCACTTGATACTCTCTCAGATAACCTGTGTTTGCTTCCCCGGTCCCACATGGCTATAATCCCTGTTCCGGGGGATCCAATCCCTTCTTCCACCTCCATAGGCACTGTGTGCATGGAGTACACAGACTCGCCTGCAGGTAAAAGGGCATCTATACATAAAAAAGTAGCTCTTGAACACATAGGGGGACAGCTCAGTGCATAAAGTTCTGTTGCACAAGTACAAGGTCCTGAGTTCGGATCCCAAGCACCTATGCGAAGTACAGGTGCTGATCTCAGGGCTGGGGATCCCTGGCCAGCCCAGCTAGTTCAAGAAATGAGCTTCAAGGTCGGCAAGAGAACCTGTCTCAAAAGTGATGTGGAGGGTGATAAAGGAAGACATCGGCATTGGTCTCTAGTCTCCACATACACCTGCACACAGGTGAGCAACCCCATCCATGCGCCACACACACACACACACACACACACACACACACACACACACACGCACACGCACGCACGCACGCATGCACGCACGCACACAGGAGAATGACAGGGAGAGCGAAGAACAGAGGACTTGCCCAGTCACAAATCTGAGGATTCAGGTTTATTTGGATGGGATGGAGCCAGGTATTCAGTGTTTGGTTTTTTTCTTTCTTAATTTTATTTTTTATAGTAATAACTTTAATTCTGTCGTTCAGTCATAGGGTTACTGAAAAGACATTTGATTGAATTTCACATTTCTGTAGGTTTTTATTTTTTACTAAGTTTTAAGCTACATATGATGAAGGCTCCCTTCTTAACCTGCTCAGTGAATAATGCTTTATTGATAACCAGTTGCACGCTGTACCCACATCTGTTCGATGTTGCTTGGACTCTCTCTACTGGCACAACTGGAACTCTAGAGCTCTGGTCAGCAAGTCTCCCTCTCCCTTCCCTTTGCTCCCAGCAGCATCATTTGTATTTTCTACATCCAGGAGCTCCAACACCTTCAATACCCTACACACAGAACCTTGAGGAGTCTGTCTTCCTGCCATCCGCTTATTTTACTAAACACCGTGTCCGGGAGGTTCCTCCATGTCACAGCTTCTGTGGAGATTGTCCTTTTTTCTAAGGCTGAATAATGCTTGAGGGTATGTAGACACCAGGTTGTCTTTATCTATTCGCTCATTGGCGGGGCACTTAGGCACTTTCTACTGCTTAACTGCTGGGAATAATGCTGACGTTGCAGGGGACGTGAGAGTATTGGTCAAGATCCTGGGATCAGTTCTGTAGTATAAATCCCTACAGGAGGGATTGTGGAGTGTATGGCAGTTTATTTTGCCTTTTTCGGAGGACTCTCTATGTAGGTTCCCATGGCAACTACTCCATGTTTAATTTCTTCCACTGTAGTGGGGTATCCACCAGAGAAGACTACTCGGACACAAATTTAAGCCAACAGAAAGTCATTATTAGCCAACCAACGACTTCACTGGGTGTTAGGGATCCCCGTGTAGTCCTGAGCCTTTGTCAGAGTGAATTTTTGAGCACAAAACCACATCATGGGGTGACACACCTCAGTTAGCAGGAGCAGTTAGCCAGAAGCAGATCTACAGAGGCCAAGAAAGCAAAATTAGTACATTTAGAGACTTTTCCAGAACTGCAGACTTCGATGGATTAGGTCTCTGTTTTCATTTTGGCAGGTGGTGCTGTCTACTTGTTGAATTTTATGACTCAAATGGTACTTCCACATGGTATCACTTGTGCTAAGGACTAAGAGCCTACTAAGATTCGGGGGTCCTGTTATGGTACCATTGTTAGTGACCCTAATGCCTCTATAGACTCAATTATAGTTTTTTTTCTATAGTAATGTCTGTCCTTATAAATGCATGCTGGTGTCTAATTGTGGCTTTGATTCACATCTCTCTAATGATTAGGGGTACTGAATACCTTACTCCTGTTCTGTTGGCCCTCCGTTTGCCTCATTGACTAACCCCTCATTAGACATGTGATATGTAAATGTCTTTTTGTTCGTTGGACCTTCCCTCTCTTGCATACCCCTTGAGTTCCCATACAGCTCCACTGTCTAGTTTTGCTTTTGCTGTCTGTGTTTTGGTGACATAATCGAGGAATCACAGGTATCAGGCACTGGCTTGAAGCTGCTCCTGGTGACTATCTGCAGCCAGGACTAGCAGCCATCGCTGTAACATCAAACCAAGTCTGATGCAGACAAGAAACAGTTCTCAGTCCAACAGGCCAGCAGCTGACCACATTTGTCACCGCTTTGGCGTGGTCACCCCTAGTGACCTCCCTAGTGGGAGGGACATCTTGGGATTTCTGGATGAGACAGATGTATAATAGGGAGTAGTTTGAAAGAAGAACTTGGCAGCAGAGGCAGAGAAATTGAAGCCTTTTTCTTTTCCTGATGGAAGTTGCCAGTTATTTTGATGATTTTTGTGACCAACTATTGCAAAAAAATCTGCATTGATGGATGAGGGTGGGTGTGTGCTCTGACATACTCATTCCTCGGAGAAAAGAAAAATGACTAGGGGACTGGAGAGATGGCTCAGTGGTTAAGAGCACTGGCTGCTCTTCCAGAGGTCCTGAGTTCAATTCCCAGCAACCACCTGGTGGCGCATAACCATCTATAATGAGATCTAGTGCCCTCTTCTGGCATGTAGGCATACATGTAGGCAGAATGCTTTATACATAACAAATAGATAGATAGATAGATAGATAGATAGATAGATAGATAGATCTTTATTAAAATAAAAAGAAAGAAAGAAAAATGACCATAGAGAACCTCCAGGACAAGGGAAAGTGTTACTGGGAGACAATCTCTTAGATGAGCTGTCTTAAGTGGACCACATCAGAACATTAGCACATGTCCAGGGCCCTCTTCATCCTCTTTATTCTCAACACACTTGGCATAGAGATTATACTGATAAAGGAAGTTGCTGCTTGAGTTTATCTCCTGGCCTGTGCTTTTGGCAAACTCCCTACAGTTATTTGGACATGGTGGGCCATATGCCCATCTGTGCTTTCACGTCCTTGTTTCCTGTTCTGACGATGGGTTCATAGCTGCAGTAAGAGTTCTCATCCATGAGTCTACTCTCTTGCCGATGACTTGCTTTCACAGTCTCTCCAGTGTGGCATTCCAGGGTTTGCACCAACATATGTCATAGTGGGTCACACCCTGCCACCAGCTCCCAGGGTCATTGTTCTCCTTGAACGGATTCCTTTGAGAACAAAGTCTTGTTCATTTGTCAGAGAGATGGTACCAAACGCAGCCATGGAGAGCCTTTGCTGGGATTTTATGCTCTGGAAACAGGGTGTTCTATAGAGATGGGTGGATTCCATATCACACCCCACCTACTGCAGAACCTGGACTGTGGTGGTCATGGCTGTTGTACTGTGCTTACAAAGACCCCTTTTGGTTCTTTCTCAAGAAAGTTCAAATCTGCTGCCATGTTAGCTGGCTTCGCTGCGTCAGCTGTAGGGCACGACCGTGCCCTGGCTGTTTGCTTGAGTAATTTCTATCCATTGCTCTTCATGCTCCTTTGCTCTCTGCAATGGCTTTTAACTTTATAGTTGGAAAAGGCTATTTTGGAACATCATGGCATGGGCTTCTTTTTTCTTGGGCCGGGAGTCATTCTGTGCTTTTATTCTTGGGATACACACATTGGCGCTGACCTTCAAAACATCTGTCATTTCTGGATTACGCCTGGCCAAGTTCTTGGACTTGTCCTTCCATGTTTTGGAAACCTGGACTCTGCTTCCTTCCTTACCACTGAGGCCTGGGCATTCTTCCTGATTTGGAGCTAGCTATATCCAGCTGTGTTGTGTGGACCACAGGAGCCTGTCAAGATGTCTCGCTCCGTTCCTCCACCACCCAAATGAAGCTGAGCTGCTGGAAGTTAACTTCACAGTTGTTTTTGTTTGTTTTGTTTTTTGTTTTCCTTTTAGAAAGAAGAAAAACTAAAAGCCAAATTAATGGGAGATTTTTTTTTTCTAGGTCTTCTCAGGTCTTGGTAAATTTTAAATATTTAATTATTTATTTGTCTTTCTTTCCTTTTTTTTTCTTTTTAAGATAGGATCTCACCATATAGCCCTGGCTGGCCAGAAACCAACTATATAGACCTGGCTTGCCTCGAACTCAGAGATCCACCCTTCCTCTTGCCTCTCAAGTGCTGGAATTAAAGGTGTGCATCATCATGCCTTGTCTATTTTGATTTTTTGTGTATGTGTGTATGTGCATCCCATGCATGCCTGGTGCCTAAGGAAACTAGAAGGGACAGTTGAGTCCTCCAGAACTGAATCATAGGCAGTTGTGAGCTGCCATGGGTTCTAGAACTGAAGCCATAGGCAGTTGGGAGCTGCCATGGGGGCCGTCAACTGAACCCAGGTCCTCTGCAAGAGCCGAGAGTCTTCTTAACTGCTGAGCTATCTCTCCAGCCCCAAGTCTTGGTAATTTTTTCTGTTTTAGTCCTTGATTCCAGTTCAACCAGAGACTGTATATATTGTCTCAGCCACCGAATTAGATTAAAAAAAAATGAAGAAATCATTTCAGTCCCTTTGGCTTAGAATTATTTCGTGCACACTATTGGGAGGTCTGCTAATTAGATATGCTATTGGTGAGAAAAATAAGCCTTGCTATTTATAAAGAGAAAAATACCTATTTCCCAGAGATTGTCTTGGTATGCATTCAGGTTTGGTCTGTTGTTTCTGTTTCGCTTTGGTGCTGACCATGGCAGTCCGGGGTCCTCCTCACTGGCCATGCTTTCCCACAGAGCTACCGTCTCTAGCTCCTAGGTTGTGTTTTTCCAAACATTCAGTTCTGCTTACTTTCATTTTCTGTATGATGTACATCATGATTTTTGTGAAACAATAAGCTGCCTTTCTCTTTGCATTCATGAGTTTGCATGAGTAAGTGGCATATTGAGAGGTCAGAAGCAGGGAGGAAAAGCAGAGTCACCCCAGAAAAACCAAACGCTTAAGCGTCATTTTAAAAGATTTGTTCAGTTGGTCGTGTGGTCCAATTATTCTATCACAAGACTGACATGGAAGATATTTTTGTTGTCGTTGTTTTGGTTTGGGTAGTTTTAGAGGCAAGGGTCTTGTCAGGTAGTCCAGTGGGCCCCAACCTGATCATCCTCCTGGCCCTGCCTCCCAAGTCTAGGATTACAAGAGTGTACCCTCCTGCCCTGCTAAGATTTGTTTTTAACTTTAAAATTATGACTTTGTTGAAGTTACTTTAAAAAAATCTTAAGTGTAATTATTTTGTTGTCTAATAAATATTGGCTTTCCTTGTTATTTTCAGACCAGTGAGTCTATATAGCAAGCATTATTCACTATACTAATCCTAAATCCGTCATTTTGAGACAGAGTATTGCTCTGCCGCTCAGCTTTCGGGAGCTTACAATCCTCCAGCCACAGTCTCTTGAGGGCTAGAATTATAAGCAAAGCTTTTTTTTTAATTCCCCCCTCCAAGATTTTAAGTGATAACAGTGGATATAGGAGTACAAATTGCTTAGGAAGCTAAGACTGTCTCAAGAAAGTCTCAAAAATGCCCAGCACTGAAAGAAATGGCCACGTCTTGTGAAAGAAGAATGCTCTGAGCATGATCATATTGCTAGCTGCTTTTAGCAGAAGTCTTTTCTTTAAATCACCACCTATGATCTTTAAAACATTCAAGTGCAGGGCTGGAGAGGTGGCTCAGAAGTTCAGAGCACTGGCTGTTCTTCCTGAGAGCCAGGGTTCGATTCCCAGCACCCACATGATGACTGTACCTCCAGTTTCAGGAACTCTGGTGCCCTCTTCTGTCCTCTGTGGGCACCAGGCAGGCACACAAGTGGTATACAGACATAGATTCAGGCAAAATACCCATACACCACCACTACCACACCAGCAACAAACTAAAAGCCCCCCCACCCCAAAGAGTAAAAGTCAATGAGTGTTGATTCCTGAGAGAATCTGGTGTGTGTGTGTGTGTGTGTGTGTGTGAACATTAAAATAGCAGATGATAGTATCCATGGTTTGAGTTTGTTCAATGGATTTGAAGGTTTTGAAAACCTTGATTTGATAGATACATTCATTCATGAAATATTTATGACTGTCTCTGAAGAGCTCTCTAACAGTATTAATTCTAAGCTACTAGCCCTGAGAGGCAGGCATTATTGTATAGATAAAAGAGTGGCAAAGTAAAGTACGATCGCACGGTTAAGAACACCTGGAATGCCAGCACTGTGAACCGAGTTCCTAGTCCGCCCCATGCTGGGAACCCAGGCCAAGGACCATGCCTGGCCATTATAAGCACCTGAAATATGCTTGTGGACACATTGAGCTGGGGATTAGATGCAGTTCTGTCTGCTGTGTCTGGAGCTACTGTCCTCTAGCTGGAAACTCTCAGCTCATCCCCGCCGCTCCTCGGCTTTGTCATTTCCTCTTAGCTTAGAGGAAGCTGTGGTCAGAGGAAGCCTTGCACGGCTGAGTCTTATTCTCTGGAGCTCTAGGGGCCTCAGTCCACTAATCCTGAATGCGTTGCGTGTGTGGAGAGGAGACCTATTCATCCAGGAAAGACCCATTCACATACTGAGCTCTGCTTGATCTGGAAGAGTAGATGAGGACAATCACCACTGTGTCCACAGGCCAGGAAGCTTCACATAAGCTAAAGCCAGCAGCACTCAATACTTTATTATGTCATAGTAGTGACAGAGCAGCCGCCATGAAAGTGTTGAAGGGAAATAGCCTGCCCACTCTATCCTCAAGGCTGTCACGATTTCAGTCTTTTAATTTTTGCTTGGATTCTAACACTCTATTACTCAAGGACAGTGTTTCCAAACCTTGCCTAATTCATAAACAGCACTGATTTGTTTCTGCTCCTTAAACGTGATGATGGGGATGAAGATGAAGGAGGAGGAGGAGGAAGGAGGGAAGAGGGGGAGGGGAAGGAGTGGGATACACTTTACCGTTTTCCATAATTTTTATTTTATCATTTCGGAGCACTCAGAAGAGGGTTGAGGGATCTTCACGAGGCTCTCTTAATGAAGCCACAGTAAGCACTTAATGCCGCTTCACTTTCCACACACAAACTTTCTAATTACAAAAGGCCCCTTTCAGACTTATTCAGGCCATATAATCTTATTTGCAGCCCCTAATTGGAGGGCTGTGTTTGTTGAAAAGAACAGAAGTCTCCAGTCATTTAGGAGAAAGCTGCCTCATCAATGCCCGTGGGAAGAAAAGAACTATTTATTTTGTCTGTTAATCCCAAGTACAAACACAGCAAAGCTGTCTTTTCTAATAGTGACCTATTTCATGTTCAATTGGGATAAAGCTAGCTTTGCTCAATAAGACTTTTGTGGTCAACCAGAAAGAAAAAAAAAGTCAATCTTATTAGGAGTCCCATTGAATACCTTCCAATAACTTATCTTTTCAAGAACTGAACCAAAACCCCGGTTGAATCCTCTCTGTTGTTTGACACTAAATCCAAATCTGGGCAGGAAGTAACCTCAACTAGTGAGCCCCATCTAGTGACAGGGAAGTAAAATGCCAGGCAAGATCCCACTCTGTAATTAGCCCCTATCTTCATATCTGATATTTAAAAATTCTTCTAAATGTGATCATACCTCTGTGTTAGCCACTGGTTCGCCTATTCTGGTACTTCTAAAAACGGCTTTTGTACTATACCAATTTCCTTCGGCTAGCTTAAATCTGAGCTTTAAAGAATGCTTAAAATAAGCCAGATGGCCTCATTTGAGGTTGAATTTTAAAATGTGAGTGGCCACATCCCTATTGCATGAAATGGTACTAGTAGATGAAACTGTATTTTGTATAAGTAACATGATTTGTGTGTTGATTTTATTTGACCGAAGACTCTAAAGGGTCTTCAATCTTAAGAGCCTCGCAAGAATGAAATTGAGGCAGGAAAACCCAGGGCATGTCTGAGACCATGAACAGTTTCAAAGCCATCTTTCCTGTCAGCCTCCAAGCTTGCTGCTGACTGTGTTGCTCAGGAATGGCTTCCTCTAGCTGACGGCATTAGAAGTTAAGTTAGCCTGTCTACACTCTGTTCTTCTGCATTTCTTGACTTACTTACTCTCACGATAATAAACACGTCAAACACTGAAAAACTCAGCGGCCACGATTGACTCTGCTCATACATGGGAAATGCTTTTGCTAATGAGTCTGCCTTAAGTATGCAGACCCTCTTTGTATGCCGTCCCCTACTCGTTAATAACCACATGTCACTGTGACAGAATGTATCTCTCAGTTTCCCTATCTACCCTCTAGTCATGTTCAGAATCTTTCCATTGGCTTATGTGGGCAGATATCCCTAGATATGCAGAAGCATCTAGATTATGGAGGAAAAAGCCTTAGCACTGTCCTTCATGGGTCCATTGACTCCGAGAAGTCGTATCTCCTTATGAGGTACCCTGAGCTCAGAGTACCAAGCCTGCAGGGCCCGCTTCCCCATCCCTCCCTGACCTGCCAGGCTTTAGACAAATCACTCCTCTTGGCCGCAAACATGCCACTGCATGTCGTATTTGCTTCACAGGGTTCTTATGAAGATGAATTGAATACAGAACGTGAAGTGCTTAGCTCAGGGCCTGGCAAGTACCAGAGAGCTCAGAAATACTGTTATCGCTTACGAAATGAAGGGCTCAGCATCATTCGCAAGATGGTTGAGAAGATGGATGGGAGGGGAAGGTGTCAGTCAACTCTAAGGCACTCTATCAATGTTAAGGACTAGAGGAAGCCTAGCAGGACCCTTAAGGAAAGGCCTAAAAGTGTTGTTGGTTGTTTTTTGTTTTGTTTTTTTTACTCTTTGCTCTTTGGGGTCCTGTCACCCAGCTCCCAAATAAATACATGGAGACTTATTATTACTTATAAATGCCTGAGTTTAACTTGGCTTATTTCTAGCCAGCTTTTCTTAACTTAAATTCTCCCATCTACCTTTGGCTTCTGGGCTTTTATCTTTCTCTAGTCTATATACCTTTCTTTCCTTCTTACTCTTTGGCTTGCTGTGTAGCTGGATGGCTGGTCCCTGGTGTCCTCTCTCCTTCTCCTCTCATTCCTTGATCTTTCTTCCCAGATTTCTCCTCCTATTTATTCTCTCTGCCTGCCAGCCCTGCCCATCCTTTCTCTTGCCTTGCTATTGACCATTCAGCTCTTCATTCGACCAATCAGGTGTTTTAGACGGGTACAGTAACATGGCTTCACAGAGTTAAACAAATGCAACATATCTTTGCATCATTAAACTAATATTCTACAGAATAAATGAGTGTACCACATCTTGAAATAATATTCCACAGCATAAAAAGAAGAAGGGATATTGCTGAAATGAGAGAACATGGGCTTTTTTTTACAGGTCAGCCTAAGCATCAGGGCAGAATAGAAACTGTAGATCTCATGATTTGTATTGTCTTACATTTGACTTAGGTTATAAATTTTCTCAGAGAAGAGAAAGACAGAAGGCAGCTAGTGTAATTGCACTTCCTGACTCTGAATGCCCTTTTATTCTTCAGAGAGCTATGTATGCTTACTTAAGATTGTGAATTTTAAATGGTGTGGTGGTTTGAAAAAAAATGGCCCACCAAAAGAGTGGTACTATTAGGAGATGTGGTCTTGTTGGAGGAGGTGTGTCACTGTGGATGTGGGCTTTGAGGTCTCATATATGTTCAAACCATGCCCAGTGAGACAGTCTGCTTCCTGTTGCCCGCATATCAACATGTAGCTCCTTCTCCAGCACCATGTCTGCCTGCATTACCACCATGTTCCTTGACATGATGATATTGCACTAAACCTCTTATGGTAACTTGAATGTAATTGGCCCCCATAATCTCATAGGGAGTGGCACTATTGGGAGGTGTGGCTTTGTTGAAATGAGTATGGCCTAGTTAAAGGGAGCCTGTCACTGTGGGGGACTGGCTTTGAGAATTTCTATGCTCAGGATATTGCCCAATGTCTCAGTCGACTTCCTGTTGCCTGCTAGATGTAGGACCCCAGCACCACATCTGCCTGCACACTGCCATGCTCCCCATCATGGTGATAATGGACTGAACCTCTGAAACTGTAAGCAAACCACCCTCAACTAAATGTTTTCCTTGTAAGAGTTGCTGTGGTCATGGTGTCTCTTCACAGCAAAGAAACCCTAACTAAGATAAATGATCTCCTCCATGTCTTTGCTTCTGGACCATGAGTAGTCAGAGGCCATGTCCATTCACAGATGTGATGAGTCAATGACCAGAAGAAACCAGCAGAATCTAGCATGTTCTCTAGATAAGGTAATATCATGGAAGATCCAAAAGCAGAGACAGGGAAGCATGTGAGACCATGCACTCTGCTGGGAAGAAAAACTGCCTGCAACATGGACCTCTGCGGCTATTCTGTGTGACATCAGGAGCCTGTCTGAACTTGTTTCTTTATCTGTAAGAAAGGACAGATAACGACAAAACCAGTTTCCCAGGGTTTTTCAGAAATTCATGAGCCAAGTCACGCAAAGTGCCCAGAATGGTAAATATATTTATTTACCTAACAAAGCCAATTACAGAATATTCTAGAATTAAAACTCTACCTAGGCATTGCTCTTCATTTTTTTCTTTCTCCACATCCCTCAGCCCACTTTCCTAAACTATTAAATAGAATCAGATAAACAGCAACACAAAATACTGTACCAGCTGATTCGCTTGGAGGTGCTCTAATCCTTCAAAGTCTAGCAAGTTCTAGGAGCTAATAACCTCCCGGTGTCTAAAGCAAAGCTGAACAGAGGACTTCAGAGTTTCTTCTAGCAGCTAGTCCTTAGGGGTTTGACTATCAGATGTAGGCATGCTGGATCTTAAAGAATGGCACATTTAAAAATATCTCCGCAGCTCACTCCTGGGTGACTATTAGCAGTTGAACTAACTGTTAGCCTCTTGGAAGATTAGATGTCGGGGATAATTAGCTCTCTGCCACACGGACTCTCTGTTTTTCAAATTTCATCCCTCCTTTCCCACCATGTCTCCTAGTTGACGTGATTCATTATTACTGAAAGCAAGTTCTTCCGTGTCTCTTCAGCGCCCTCACGAACCGTGTCGTTTTCCCAACCTATCACGCCTAACTCTCGGTTCATGCTATTAACTTTGATGTTTTACTTTACAATGCAATTTGTATCCAAGTACCAGAGGAAACAAAAAGCAAGCTAGACAGGTAGACCAGCTATGGGAAAATCCTTTAGAAGAACAGCCCACCCTCTTCTCTCTCTCCTCCTCCTCCTCCTCATTTGCAGGTTCTCACGTGCCGTGGAGGCAGTGAAATGCGCATTTCTCCATGATCCCAGCTCTGTGAATTTCTCATTTCATTGTCTGACATTAGAGTCTCTGAGCTTTCCCGTTTCATTATTGTAGATGACCTGGGCTTGGCCTTAGGCCACCGGGGAATAACATTCTCTTTTCTATAATAAATGGAGTCCATTAAAAGCCAGATCACAAAAGAATGAGATGAAATGGAGAATTAGCCAAAGGATCCACGTGCTTACAGAAGTTTTTGGCGGGAAGAACTCTGAAAGATCTGTCACTAACCCTGCACTTTGACCAGACCCAACACTCAACTAGTGAGTAACCACAGCTCGGTTGCACGGGAATCCACGGGATGCCCTGCCTCTGCATCACTTAGGAGAGCTCAGCACCAATGCAGCTATCCACCTTCTGCCTGTACCTGGAAATGTCATTGTCCAATAGGCAGAAAAATGAGATGACACTT
This sequence comes from Peromyscus californicus insignis, assembly GCF_007827085.1. Taxonomy (NCBI): domain Eukaryota; kingdom Metazoa; phylum Chordata; class Mammalia; order Rodentia; family Cricetidae; genus Peromyscus; species Peromyscus californicus. The sequence continues at coordinate 68,948,125 of NW_026294424.1, forward strand.
TCTCCTGCCCGCCGTCCCCCATCACCCATCACTTGTAGAGTAATTGTAGAAATTCCAGGGTTTCCTGAAAATGGTATTGATTGAACCAGTGTTTGAGGTAGTAGAAGAGCAAATGAAGAGCGCATTTCTTCTCTCCCACTCTCCTCCACCGGCATCAGCATCGAGGTATCTCCTCTCTCAGGCTCTGAGTGCATCCTCCAGCCCATCTTCACAGCTCAGAAACAAATGTGCAAAACCCAAGGACGGTGAAACTGCCCTTCCCTCCATGCTGGGTTTGCCTCCAACTGAGTCTTTTCAAACTCCAAGGAAGGGCTAAGTCTTAAGGGCCAATGTTTCCAACACTTGTTCCCTGGAGACTTAGAACGGGCTGGGAATCCCCCCATCCCGTTCTCGCCTGGTGCTTTCACCTTGGTGCTTTCTCAGTGCGGAGCCTGACTTGAGAGTGACTTGCTGAACTGTGTCTGAGGCATGCCCAGCCCAGTGTCTGGATGCCAGCAGCCAGTCTCCCGAACATCAAGTGGTCTGGCCGTGTGTGTACTGAACAGAGTGTAAGTTCCTGAATCAGGCTGACTTTGGCCGATGGTCCACTGTTTCACTTATTGCTGAATGTCTTTTGTTAACTTGCTTAACCTCGAAGCTTCAGGCTTTCTCTGTGTAACATGGAGTCATGAGGGATGTCAAGAATTGGTGAGCTGGGCAGCGGCGGTGCGTGCCTTTAATCCCAGCATTGGGGAGGGAGAGCCAGGTGGATCTCTGTGAGTTCGAGGCCAGCCTGGTCTACAAAGTGAAATCCAGGACAGGCACCAAAACTGCACAGAGAAACCCTGTCTCAAACCACCCCCCCCCAAAAAAAAAGAATCAGTGAAAGAATTAAACAGAGTTGGCGTATTTTTGTGAAGTGCTCAGCACAAGGCCTGAGCTACTTCTGTGGTAACTAACTCACTAGAATTTCTGTAGCAGAAATGGTGACTGTAATCCCCGCAGTGTGCCTGCTCTGTGCCAAGGACTATGCCAGGGGTGGAGGACAGTAGGACTTTGAGCACCAGTGGTCGGTCACAGGGTCAGAACATAGAAGCCTTAGTGGCAGCTTCCCACGTGGGGCCTTCTGGTCAACAGCTGAGCCCAGCCTCACATCACAGTTGGATTAGGATTTTGAGGAAACCCCTCCCCACTAAGAAGATTATGCACTGCTGTCCTCACTTATAATTAAAAATAAACCAGCACTAAGCCATAATTAAACGTAAAGCCGCAGAAGAGCATTGAGTATTTTCCCATTGTGACGACAGACTCGGTACTTCTTTTGAAATATAAAATGCTTTTCTTTTTCAAGAGGGAGGGAGGTGTTTTCATTTTGTAGGTAACCAGCCTAACTCCTCTATGGCTCACACGATAATGCCAACGATGTTCTTCCGGTTTAGGGAATGAATCAGAAGGCAGGGAGAGTGGAGAGGCCAGGGGTCTTGATAACTCACCAGTTGCTTGGCGAACGCCATAAAGAATGGGACAGTCATTAGAGACCACGGATCTCAGGGGGAAAGCACATGGAAAAGTTTCCCAAGTGCATGGCATGTTTTCTCTGGGACAGACTTTAACTTCTCTCTTATCTCTCCCCTCCCTCTCTCTTTATTAGACAGGGTCTCCGTGTAGCCTGGGACTAACTTGAACTCTTGATTCTCCTGCCTCAGTCTCTGAAGTTCTCGGACTACAGTTATGTACGCCACAGTTTAAGTGAGCGGAATGTAGAGCCCGTTAGATAGTATTTCTTAAGGTATCTCCAGTGGTGGAGCTGTGTATCCTGAACGCTGGTGGCTCTTCTCTCAGCCCTTCCCTTTCGTTAGTGAAGGATGTCTCTCTGAAGGATCCAGAGGAGCTGTGGGAAGGTTGGTGGAACCTGGAGACGCTCATCTCAGAGGCTGAGCAGTCACCTTTATAATGCAAATGAAAAGGAGAAGTGCCAGGAGAGGTGCAGAAACCCACAGGGAACTTTCTCAGGCGTAGACACAAACAATTTACAAGATCATTGTAAATAGTTAATAAAATCCATTTTACAGTCCACCTACTTAGATTTCCATTACATCCTGTTCTGTTTCAAACATGCATTTTTCTTTTTGGATTGTTAGGCAATAAAGAGTCAAGTCATTCATCAAGTAGTGTCTGCGTATTCTTTTAAAATGTTTTAGCATTTCCAGGAAACATTGGGGCCTCTATAATTAATCTCCCAGGAGAAGCCATTTTAGAAAGACTCCAGAGCAGTGGAAAGAGAAAAAAAACACAACTTTTTTTTTCTTCCCTGAGAGTTTTTTGGTTCTCGTGAATGAAAACATTCAGAGGCAGATGCCTGCCAGTGCTCTCACACATTGCAAACCATTCATTCCGGATAACGAGGGAGAAGCAATGGAGGACGGCTTCACTCTTGCAAAACCATCCTGTAACGAAGCTGTTGTAAATGGGGCCTACAAGCAGTTCCACGCTGTGCTGCAGGTACAATTAGCTCTGCCGTGGGAAGCTGGGTTTCCACAGCTCTTAGGCCTTGGACAATGTCACAAACACCTACTATAGGTGTGCGTGAACCCACTCTTTGCAGTAATAGTAGTTAGCTCTACTTGCCATGCATCAGGCATGAAAAAAATCTTTATAGTTTCCTGCATTTTATATACGTCACACCAACTCTCCGAAGAAAGTTCTAATACTTTTCGATGCAGAACATCACTGGACAACTTGCCGCGGGACTACTTTCCAAGAGATGGGTCTTCCTAGCCCAGCTTTCTGTTTGCTGAGCCCTGTTGGCCAGTGAGCTTCTGGGAACCTCCTGCCCTGTCTCCCCAGTGTTGGGATTACAGGCATCCACCACTGTGCCTGGCTTTTAAACTTTCATTATGGGGATAGAGTTAAGGACCTCATGCATGTGTGACAAACACTTTAACCACTGGGCCACCTCTGCCCGAGACTTCCCACTTCATTTTTTTTTTTTTTAGTTTTTAAACAGGGCTGTACTGAAGTCTCAGGCAGCTTTAGGGGGCAAACTGATGCCCAGGGCAACCTCACTGGGCATGATTTCATCTCTATGACGATCCTTGCGCTCACTTGAATATTTCCTTCCCGAATGAGGGGAGGCTTGTAGTGTCGAAAGCTCAGGCAATGCGGCTGTCAGGTAGGACTTAATCTTTCACAATGTCACTTGATTAAGCAGGCAATCATTTTCACTGCTGGGCCTGTGGGGGAAAGTCTTGAGTCACGTGAACACCCATATCTGTACTTCAGAGTGCAAGAAGCAGGAACCGGCGGTATGTGGAAAATGAGTGTCTACTGAGGGCATTGATTAAAATGGCAGAAGCAGGGTTTAGAGAAACGTAAGGGGTCGGGGTGCACCCCAGGGCTGGCTGGCCCCAGCAGGGAGCAGGGAGTCTTAAAGAGAAAAGTATAGGAACCAGAGGGGCAGCTATATGAGAGAGCCACATGACAGGGACAATGATTGGCTTTGGGGAGGGACAGAGTCAGCTTCAGTGACTCAACATAGAGAAAGCTAGGGAATAGATACTCTGGCTTTCATTCTTCTGCTCATCAAACACTCTTAACCAGGGGACCAAGCAGGCGACTGAAGGCCACAGGGACGTTCTCTCAGAAGCCGGTGCAGGGAACAGGGGCAGAGGGAAGGGACTCTGCACTCCATCTCATTAAGTTTCTCTCCACCGAGGTACATAACATCAGCATTCCCTCCTGCTGTGACACGAGTAGTTTAATAAAGAAGTAATTAGGAGGGAAAACCTAACATGGAATTAGGTGGCTAATTTTATGCCTGTGGCAGGAATCAAAGTTGTAAATTCCTCATTGTGTTTTATGAGTCAGAACTGGATGCACCCGAAGGGACTCAGGAACACCCAAGATTCACACAATACATCCTCTGATCGTGGGCAAGGGAGAGTTGGGGGGTGACGAGCTCCCCCAAGACAATAGGCACAGTCAAAAGTTAACGGGAAGTAGATGTCAGAAAGAGAGTCACGGGGACTTGAAACCGATGGCGTAAACGTCCTGGAGGCATCTGTGGGAACCTGCTGGGTAGCTGCTTCTCTGTTGCCATGAGAAAGCATCACGACCAAGGCAAGTTATAGAAGAAAGAGGTTATTTATGCTAACGGTTCCAGACGGATCAGGGTCCCTCATGGTGGGAAAGCCTGGAACAAGCGGCAGGAACACTGTGCTCAACCCTCACACTCTTTACCACGAGTATGAAGCAGAGAGAAAGAGAGAGTAGCAACCTGCAGGAAAGCAAGTCTTTTCCGTCTCAAAGCCAGCCCCCCGCGACATAATTCTTCCATCAAGGCAGCACCTCTAATCCTTCCCAAACAGTGCCGCCAACTGCGGACCAAATATTCAAATAACACTATGGGGGACGTTCACATTCAAACCACCACACTTGCCTACCCAAGGGGTAGACCTTTTGCCAGGTAACTGCCCTTCCCCCTTGGATTAACTCTTAAGGGAAGAGACAATGCCATATCTCCACACGGAGATAAGTTCAGTTCTTGAGCAATGTGATGGAAAGATTTCCCAGTCACTGCTGCCGGAACCACCCTCAGCATCCCAGTGAGGAAGGACAAAACCTGTGGGGATTACCAACAAGCTCTAAACAGTGATTTGGGCGTTGGACAGCCACCCACTGCTGCTGGCCCCCGCAGAATCATGGCAACCAGGGTTGAGGGCAGTTTGCCTCAATGTCTATCCACGGCTCACAGAACAGAGTCAAGAAAACTCCACACACTCAAGGAGCTGAGAGTCTATGAAAGAACAGCAGGACTGATGGAAGTCAACATAGAGCATAGCCCAGACCAGGGACACCGAATTCTGGGTCCAGCAATGGCTGCACTGTCTTCTAGGTCCACGCAGCTCTTCCTCCTCCAGGCGGTCCTTATCTTCCAGGGATTCCATGATCACGTGTCTTCACCCAGCTCTCTTTCCAGCTCGACAGCTCCTTCTTATCTATGTAACACTATAGGTCAGTGTAGCAGGCTGACGCCCCCTACTGTTTGCCCTCTCTCTCTCTCTCTCTCTTTTTTTTTTTTTTTTGAGTTTGTGCTCTCTCCCTCTTTCTTTTTCCCCTGCGTGTTTCCTTTCTTTCCCGGTACCCATTCCTCTGACTCAAACATCTCTCAAAGCCAGAGACGGACGTGGTTTATGATACTTGGGTACATATTTCACCAGCTCTTTTTAGTCTACTGTTAACCCAAACACCAGTGTCTCCAGCAATGCTTTTCTTTTGCCTCACTTCCTCCGACTCCTGTGTCTGGCTCTCTCCTTCACCTCCCACCTAATAATCTAATAGTCATAGCTAGTCTCACTGTAACTGCTTGCCTTCTCTTCTTTTCTACTCACACCCACAATAACTAACATATCAGTATACACAGCACTGCTACGGTCCCTTTACTACCGAAACAAGTTGGTACTTGATAAGTGTCTATTTTGTAGTCACCTGCTCCCTTGTTGTTGAGTGGGTCAACTGACGATAGTGACTGTTGCTGCAGACAGGACTCAGCCCACAGGGGGTGACTGGAGATAGAGCCTGGTGCCCCGAGCAGCAGCTTATCAGATGAAAACAGCACCCCAACCGGACTACAACCAGGTCTCTACTGAACTCTGTAAACATGTTGACTGAAAGAGGAGTGGGAACTTAAACTAAAAGAACAATAACAATGACATCAAATCTGAAGCAGTAATCTCACCCCAGAGGGGCAGATCCCAGGGCAAAACCTGTGCACCTCGACAAACCACGACAGATTGTCTTATCTGACAACGATCAATCCCGTAGTCATGACTTCCAGGGAAAACGGCTTAGATGCAATTCCAGACACAAAACTCAAAGGAATCATCACCCATATGGTCAAACAACTCAAAGTGGACAATAACACAAACAGCTAAATGAAATAAAGACGTCAATTATTGATATAAAAAAGTAACTCAGTAAAGGGAAAGAAATAGTGAAGAAAATCCAAACTGAAAAGTTGATGGAAATGAAAAACACAGCAAGTCACATAAAAAGTTCAGTGGAAATCCTCCCCAACAGAACTGATCATGTGGAAGATATCAGGGTGTGAAGAACAGCAGAATAATTGTATCTTTCAGTACAGGTCAATAAAAATATATTTAATAATGTATGAATGAAACATGAAAACACTTTTGGTCACAATGAAAAGGTAAAACTTGCAAAATAATTAGCATAAAAGAGGGAAAGTTACTTCATACAAAAGGCATAGAAAATATTTTTAATGAAAACTTCCAAAATCTAGGAATCCCATTCCAGGCCCATGAGAATAACCAACAATTTTTCACCTGAAACCATACAGCAAGCAGGGCTTGATTGGAAGTGTTTCAAAGTCAGAAAGATCAGGACTACCAACCAGTCTAATGCACCTCACAAACCATCTGTCACAATTGAAGGTGAAATAAAAAGTTCTCATGATAGAAGCAGGCAAAGGAATTTATGACCACTATGCTGCCCATCAGAGGATATTGGAAGGCATTCCAACTGAAGAAAAAAGATAAACTCAAGAGATTAGTAGGAAAAATAAATAGTACTAAGACACAAACAAAAGAGAACTAAGAAATCCCTAAATGCAACAAAATGATATGGAACAACACACTTTTCAATAATTACACTGGATATTAATGGTCTCAATTGCTTTGTCAAAAGACACAGACTAGCAGATGGGATTAGAAGACAGAATCTCGATTTCTACTCTCTCCAAAAGGAAAAACAAACAAACAAAAAAACAAAATGAAAAATCCATACACCTCTCTATCAAAGATAAACACTATTTTCGGGTGAAAAGATGGGAAAAGATATTCCAAGCAAATGGTGCCTAGAAATAACCAGGCATTGCTATTCTCATATCTGAGAAAACAGACTTCAAAACAAGGCTAATCAAAAGAAATAAAGGGGATCACTTCGTACTGATCAAGGGACTAACCCATCAAAAGGAAGTTACAGTTCTCAAGAGACAGATACCAAATACAAACACAGGCAAGTCACATGGTAAATGTTAATAGGCCTACATCACAGATCAACACAATAGCACTGGGTGACTTCAATACTCCACTCTCACCATTACAGAAATCAACCGGAGGAAAATACATAGACATGAAGTAAATTACATCCACAGATCGAAAGGACCTAATAGAGGTATACAGAGCAGTCCACCCAAACACCAAAGAATGCACATTCTTCTCATCAGCACAGAATTCTACCAGACCTTCAAATTATTCCAAAAACAGAAAAGGAACACTTCCAAATGCTTTTGAGTTAATATTATCCTGATACCAAAATAAGATAAAGACTTAATCTGAGAGACACACATACACAGAAGAGACAGTCAATCTCCCTGATGAATATAGACACAAAAATTATCAATGAAATACTTGTAGGCCAAATTTAAGAATACATCCAAAGTATCATTAATGTGATCAAGTGGAATTATTTCAGGGATGCAGTGGTGGTTCATTGTGTATAAATCAATAAATGTAACTCATCATGTGAGTGGACTCAAAGACAAAAATCATAGGCTCTCAATTGATGCACACAAAAAATTAATTAAAAATACAACATCTCTTCATGATAAAAGAAACATTGGAGAGTCTAGGGGTGGAGGAAACGTATCTCAACATAATAAAGGCTATGTATCACAAACCTATCTTAAATGGAGAAAAATTTGAAACATTCCCACTAAAATTAGAAACAAGTGTCTATTTTCATCACTCCAATTTCAATATAGTGCTTGAAGTCCTAGCTAGACCAACAAAACAAGAAAATGAAATCATAGGAAAGGAAAACGTGAAAATCCCTGTTTACTGATGATACAATTGTATGTGTGAGTGATGTCAGACTCCACCAGGAAATGCCTGAGCTGTTAAACACCTTCATCAAAGCAGCAAGTTACAAAATTAACATGCCCTAATCACTAGCCTTCCCACATACTAAAGACAAATATAAAGAGAATGAAATCATTTTACACACAATAGCATAAAAATACATTGGAATAAACCTACCCAATGTCCCTGGCAGTGGTGGCACACATCTTTAATCTCAGCACTCAGGAGACAGAGGTGGATCTCTGTAAGTTGAGGTCAGCCTGGTCTAGTTCTAGGACAGCCAGAGCTGCACAGGGAAACCCTGTCTCAGAACAACAACAACAAAACCTACCCAATGAGCTGAAAGGTCTATACAATGAAAGCTTTAAAACACCAAAGAAAGAAATTACAGAAGACATGAGAAAGAGAAACCACCCATGTACACAGATTGGTAAGATTAATATTGTGAAAATGGACAGCCTACCAAAAGCAGTCTACAGATTCAATGCAGTTCCCATAAAATTTCCAGTATAATTCTTCATAGAAATAGAAAAACAATTTCAAAATTTATATAGAAGCAAAAAGATAGTCAAAGAACTTCTCAACAGTAAAAACGTGTCTGGAGGTACTGCCATTCTTGATCTCAAGTTATTACCACAGACGTATCAGTAAAACAGGATGGTACTGGCAAAAAAAAAAACCAGACGTGTTGATCAACGAAGTAGAACCAAGGACCCAGACAAAAGTCCACGCACCTATTGCTACCTGATTTTTGACAAAGATGCTGAAAACATTTACCGGAGAAAAGAGAGCATCTTTAACAAATGGTGCCAGGAACACTGGACAAGTGTTCGTGACATTAAAAAGCTCCTGGACTGCAAACAAAACTGGTAATGACTGAAGGCAACCCACAGAATATGAAAGAAGGAAGGAAGGAAGGACGGAAGGAAGGGAGGGAGGGAGGGAGGGAGGGAGGGAAGGAGAGAGTGAGAGAAAGGAAAAAAGAAAAAAATTTTGAAATCTTTGTATACAACAGATGATTTATGTCTAGAATATACAAAGAACACACACACATACATACACACACACACACACACACCCTAAATGTCAAGAAAACCAACAGCCCAATTAAAAAAATTGGCCACGGAACTACACAGAGAGCTCCCAACAGAAGGAATACAAATGGCTTAAAAAACTTTTTTAAGTGTTCGACATCCTTAGTCATCATGGAAATGAATATTAAAACTGCTTCGTAGAGGGCTAGAAAGAGAGCTCAGTACTTCAGAGTTTGCACTGCTCTTACAGGGGATCTGGGTGTAGTTCCTCACACCTGTATCAGAGAGCTCATGACTATGTAACTTCCACTCAGGGGAGTCCAGACTCTCTTCTGGCCTCTATGGACGCCATACTCAAATGCACAAACCACATTCATGTGATTTTAACATAAAAATCTCCACTGGGAGGCAGTGGCACATGTCTTTAATTCCAGCACTCAGGAGACAGAGGCAGGTGGATCTCTGTGAGTCCGAGGCCAGCCTGGTCTACAGAGTGAGTTCCAGGACAGCCAAGACTACACAGATAAACCCTGTCTGGAAAAACCAAAAATAAATAAAAATATAAAGAGCTAGATCTACCATCTGACCCAGGGAATATGACTCCTGTGAATACACCCAAAGACTCCTGGGAATATACCCAAAGGACTGAATAGCTTACTACAGAGACACGTGGTCATCCATGTTCATTGCTGCTCTATTCACAGTCTAGGAAATGGGTCAGACTAGATGTTATGTCAATCAACTGATGAATGGATAACAGAAATGTGGTACATATGCAAGATATAATTTTCTTCAGCTATAAAGAAAAGTGACATTCTCAGGAAAATATATATACCGAGTAAAAAGTTACACTGAGTGAATCGCCCCAGACTCAGAAAGACCAACACCGTATGTTCTCTCTCGGGTGTAATTTCTAGGGCTGAATCCTTAGATGCTTGTCTAACGTGGAGTACCTGTAGAAACCAGGAAACTATGAAGGGGCCCTGGGGGGTGGGGGTGGGGCAGATCAAGATCTAAATGCAGGGGTGGTAGTAGAGTACAGCTGGTAGGAAGGGGGGAGGGGAGGGGAAGAAGGAGGGAATGTGTAAGGGGCGATGGAAGGATAAAACGGAGGAAAGGGAGGGGGGCTAACCAACACTAAGTGTGTTTGAAAAGGTCGTATGCAAGCCTGCTATTTGATAAGTTTCCTAAATATACATATGTGAAAGAGTTTAAATTGCGTGACCCTACATGAGGGGTAATTCTTCTCGTAGGGCCCACAACTGCTAAGTGAAAAGTGGGGCCCCTCCCTTGGAGGTGTTGGTCAATGAATTGTCTCAGAGACCCACCCCCCAACAGTACAGGCTCTGTTGCTGAAGACACCACACCCTCTGGTCTCATGTCATGGAGAAATCCAGTTGGTGCTGATGTAGAACCTTTCTTCCTGCTGCCTGGTTTTGAGAGTACTGGAACATGCTATGCTCTGTACACTGCTTGAGAAAAAAAGCCCATCAGCAGTCTTTCCTAGCTATGAGCTGTGGAAGCTACAGTAATGAATAGCCTGGTGAGGTAAATCCACAGACACAGTAGTGGCAGGAACGTTATGGGGTTAACCACAACATTATGATTGAATTTAAGGATTCCTATCATAAATCTGGCCAAGAACCTGTGGCTAGGAAGCTCATGGCCCTAGGAGAGAACCAATAATTATTTTGCTAAGTGATCAAACTACTTTCTAAATACCTATCTCTGTACCTAGAGGTTAATGCAACTCTCAGTCCTCATCAGAGAACTTTCTTTGTGCAGTGGATAAGAAATACTACAGACTCACAGCTTGTTAAAGCCCAGAGAAGTCTTATATCTGGAATGTTTAACTATGTTGGACATCTCTATTACCCATACTCCCCCAAGGCTCAGTGGAAGGGGGACCACAAATAATGTAAGAGAGAAAGAGGACTAGAACAGAACAGTATTTTCTAGACACAACAGGACGGACACTGAGCTCATGGGCTCACGGAAGCTGTGGAAGCCTGCACAGGGCCTGCTCCAGTTAATAGTCTTCCAGCATGGATGAAGGGAGGGGGTGTAAGTTTCCGCCTCTGAGAAACCATTGACAGTTGATGGGAAGCGAGAGTCAGTTTTCTTAAAGGGTGTGGTAGGTTGACCAGGCTCCAGTGCATGGGTCCACACCCATGCACATATGGTCAATATGAATTAGACTCTGGGTTATTAAAAAACAAACAAAAGAAGAAGAAGAAAAAGCAAAAACCGGACCTGAAGTTGGGAGGGGGTGGGGGAGATTCTGAGAGCAAGTGGAGGAAAGAATGGGGGTAAACATGATCAAAACATATGGTACACATGTGTGGAATTCTCAAAGAATAAATAAAAAATATCATATTTAATAATAAATGAAATACTTAGACTGAAACATATCCTCAATGTTCAATAAGTAACACATATGTATACATTAACTTACAGACACAAACACACATCTCCATGTATAAGTTTATAGTAGACCCAAGCAGCTTTGCCCAGGGAAAGGCCACGGCCATGCCTGGTCTTTGAGCTCAGATACAGGGTGATAAGAGATCTTTCTTTTTTCTCTCCCCAATGTCTCCAAAAAGCCCCTGTATGCTTGGGTTAGCTCTTTCTTCCTAGTTCTGTTTCTGAATTTTCAAGAACCCATCTCTTCTCTGTGTGTGTGTGTCTGTCTATCTCTGTGAGTGTGTGTGAAGGAGAGAGAAAGACTGTAGAGATTTTCTTATTTAAAAAAATCTGTGAGATGGCTGGGCGGTGGTAGCACACACCTTTAATCCCAGCACTAGATCCCAGCCCAGAGGCAGGTGGATCTCTGTGAGTTCGAGGCCAGGCTGGTCTACAGAGCAAGTTCTAGGACAGGCTTCAAAGAAACCCTGTCTCAAAATACAAACAAAAGATAAATAATAAGTAAATAAATAAAGTTTAAAAATCTGCAGGAATAATCCATGCTTATTAATTTCACTGTAAGTCTTTGAACTTAGGTCACCATAAGAAAGCCTCAGGTGGCCACTTCGTCTGTCATCCTTTTCTCTCATCTCAGAAGTAGTGTGACTGTGGAGTGACAGTTGCCCCCCACCTCACCCCAGAGGTCTGACAGGATTTGGGAGGACAGACGTCAGAAAGCTGGGCTCTGTTTTATTGGTTGCCCTTTAATGTGACCAGACCAGAACCAAAGATTTCCATTTAGCTATTACGTGTGTTCCTTTCGCTTATAACTGACTAGGGAATGAACCTTACGCTATCCGTGACTGGTGATGTACAGTCATTGTTACTTATTTTTAATGTGTGGAAGGGCTTTAAGGATGGGTTAGCCTTAGAAGATTAAGGAAAATGCAAAAGTGCCTCAGTAATTCTGCCAGCTGCTTAGCAATGTCAGTCTTGGGCCCCTATCCTTGAAAGGTATTGACCCCTATAAACGGCTAGTGATGTAAAAGTTGACAGGACAGTTTGCCCTCCTAATTGTATTCTGCTCATCATGCATTTGACCTTTTGCCGACAACTTGATGAGTTTCTGCCTTGTTAATTACTCCACACTGCTCTGCAGCAGTCCTTCATCCATCCAGACCCAGTGAACACGAGCACCAACCTTTCTGGGCTTGAAGGAACAATCAGAAATGGAGATTTACATGCATCCAACATGATTTAACATTTTTGCACGCATTTTCTTCCTCTGGCAGAGCACACAAGATTTTCTGCACAGATCTTGTATTTTTCAGTACCTCGTTACTTCTTGCAATTAAAAAACAAAGCAAAGCAAAACAAAACAAAGCAAAAACTTTCTTCTTAAAATATCTTGGTAACTCTGGGGCCTTTTCTCAGACACCCCCCTTCCTTCCATTAGTATGCATTGTATAATAATCAATATGTGTGTTATTAGGCAATATTACCTGATGCTCAAGTCTTCTTAATTTTGTCTTGAGTCATTAAAGAGATCTAATGTGCAATGGTTCATTTAGTTTCCCAAATATCCTTCGTCTGGAGTTGAGCTCTGTCTTCCTAATGAACTAGACAACTGTCATTACTCCTGACAGATCTCTCTCCCTCCCAGTTTGTCAGAGTACATAGCTTGAGCGCCCCCTCCCCTTGTTTTCGAGTCAGAAGTCACCTCTGTGTGTCATTTTCCTCTCTCACGGGGTCCTTGGTAACCTTTGGAGCACTTTGGGAACAAGGCCTACACATTCCAAGGGCCAGATTTCAAAGTCAAATTACAACCCTACCCATTCTTGTATACCCCGGGAGGCCATTAAACAGAAAGGCTTGTGTAGCAGAGTTAGAAGCTAGAATCTGTTTCTCTGCTCTCTGTTTCTCCCTCCAGTTCTGGTCTTTTGATTCAGACACAGTCTTTGTAGCCTTAGGCGCTCTCATGACAGACTGATTAGGTGGAAGTTGGGTAATACAGCTGTCCCGCTTATATCCGGGTATCTCCTTTATCTTTGGGTAATACAGCTGTCCCGCTTATATCCAGGTATCTCCCTGTTTGCTTACGTGTGTGTGTCTAGTTTGTGCCAGATATTATGGAAAGTAATTTACACCTAACCCACAAAGCAGCTCTTCAAAAGGTTCTAGGATGGATACTTTGCAGATAAGACAAGATGTGCCTCCAAAGGTTTGAATGCTTAAATGGTTCTGTTGAACCAAGGTTAGATAATTTCCCTGAGTTTGGGCTTGTAAATCTGAAATTAAGGCACTGATTTCTTCATCTCCAGGGTGCACTTTGAACCACTACTTGGAAAGCTTGGGAAGTTCATCAGATCACCTGACATTTCAGAACCCGGACTGGGAGCATCAAGAGGCAGTCTTGAAGCTCCTAGGCTCCAGAACCCAGCCAACTGTATTTGGAGTCTCTATCTTTTTTCGTACTGTGTAACGCTGGGCAAGTGGCTTCACCTTTCTGTGCATTAGTTTCTTCATCTATAAACTGAGGACAGTAACGTCAGCAACCCAAACTCTTTGGGTCACATGGGGAATTACATTTATGATACATTAGGTGCTGTTTAAATTTAATGATTATTTTTAAAAAACAGTTTAATGCATGTCAGCAAGAGTTGCATTTCCTGATTTGTCAGTAGAGAAGTTGATGGAAGCTGTTATGTCTGCTCTAAGTGGTGGGTGTAGGATGCTGAGCCCTTGGAAGCCTGAGGTTCCCTGTGGCTGTACATTGTTGCCGGGAGCCTGTTTCTCTTATTCATCAGTCCAGGCCACAATGGAAAAAGGGGGTTCCGGGAAGTTTGCTTGGGCATAGAAACTGGGTGAGGCATCTAAACAGCGGGAGTGATAGGTCTTGTGCTTTGCCTCTCTAAAACTGTAGGGCTAACTGGGTAAGGCCAGGGGTGATAACTAAGAACGTGGGCTTCTGTCAACTTGTCCTATGGGCTTGTTATCCCAAATCAGGTGATTTGCGTATCCAAAGGCAAGCTCACTATTATCTCTTCCGTGGAGAAGGGGGTACCACATCTCAGCAATCTAATTTCAGAGAGATTACAAAGCAGCAAACCGAGTTAAACATTAAAAGGCCAATAATGGCTTTTTATCATTACGTGGCCTCTCCTCTAGGCCAGCAGCAAGTTAGGAAGGTTGTTACCAGGGAATGCTTAAATACCAGATACCTGGCAATCAGCAGGACGCCCTGAGAGGAGCTGTGCTTGACGTCATGCCAAGGTGTCAAAGAAACAAAGCCCTGCCTTAAAAGAGAACACTTTACTTGGAGAGCAAGATATAAAACAATAGCTCCGTGGAGCTGTGTGCTAGAGAAATATCACAGACAAGAAGCCTACTGGGCAAGCTTTCCCATTATCAACACAGGCTGCATCATTTAATTATGGGCAGCATGTGTGTTACAGGACTTGGCTGGGCAAATTGGTTTTTACTCATCAACATTTCAGACTTCGTAAGACTTAACTCAAGCGCATTGAAAAAGCTAACTTTAACGTCGTGCCGATAATAGACCCCTCTGAGAATCGATTTCAGAAATTCTAACCCATCTCTCAGGAAACTGCCCAGAAACCCTAAGTATGCATACGATTTTAGGGAGCTGACAGATCCCCTACAATCCACCCATGAACCCCACGTTAAAACCCCGGCTCTAAGAATCTGGGAGTGGGGCCTGTGGAGGTGGTTCAGTTGGTCAAGTGACTTCCGCACAGGTGTGAGGGCCTGGCTTCCAGCAAAAGCTGAGCACGCAGCTTGCTTCTCTGTAACCTCACCACTCACTGCGGGGCAGAGAGAAGGGCAGGGAGATAGGAGGGTCTCTGGAACTCATCGGCTAACCAGCCTAGCAAATCAGTGAGCTCCAGGTTCAGCGGAGAGACCCTGTCTCAAAATGTGGGTGGTTTTAAGGATAACCCTTCGGACCTTGCTTGGCTTTTTCCTCCCAATGAGCCTAGCACAGCTGGAATGGCAAAACTGGGGACTCTATTCTCAGACTCCAGGAGAGCCCTCTCTAGTCCCCGAGAGCCCTTCACAATGGGCCTTGAGGGCTGAACTTGGTCTCTGCGGTCTTTGATGTTTTCTAATCAGGCAGGAAATGAACGCAGAGGGGCAAGGATGTCTTCCTAACCTCAGTTGCTTAAATTAAAAAGGGAGAAAAGGACCATGGTGGGAGATTTCCTTAAATGATAGGTAGAATAGATGAGGTGACCTAAAGCAGGCCGCCGGCTGGGTCTTGGAGAAAAAGGAAAGGATCCCATTAACTTAGCTCCACCCAAGGGGCCAAGTGGCACCTGGGTTCCTGGCATACATCAGGCCCCCTGCAGAACATAAATTCCTTATGGTGGGACTGTGACTTGCGACTACTCCTATCTCTGGGGTCCCAGCACTACATAGGATCAAGGCCACAGCAAAGGCTCAGCGAGAGTGTGACATTCGAGACAAAGCCAGACCCAGACTTTTTTTCTGTGGCCTAGAGTCAGATGACAGCAAGGAATAGAGTTTGGGGCTCCCCAGTGTGTCTGTTGGGTTCTGCCCTAGCCTGCGTGAAGGTCAAAGTCACAACAGAGAGCTGGAAGTCAGGACACAGGCATCGAAACCTTTGGGAAGTTGCCAGCCAGTGACAGCCTCAAAGGCAATGTCCACAGACTTGTGGCTTTAGAAATGAAAGGTCACGTTGGGATTGTATCTGTAAGTCAATGCAGGTTCAGACGCAAGGACTGGAAAACGTCTCCAAATATCAGGGATGCGAACAAAGGGAGAGGCTGTTTTTTCTGTCACGCCAAAGTGCAGAAGGCTGGGGCCGCTGTGTGGCTTTCCTCTTACTCCTCAAGACTCAAGTTCCTGCTATGAAAATGTAAGAATCCTAATATTTACAAAGGGAGGTGGGATGAAATGACGGTATTACCACAGAATGACCTCCAGTTTGCTGAACCCACTGGCTTACAGATCCGCCTCACACTGACTGTGGGAATGATGGTAATGTTCCTGCCCAAGGAGCATGGGTGTACGATGCTCTCGGCTACACTTGCCAAAGAATGGGCTGAGGGGTAAGAGGTGCCTGGCCTACAGAACCGGAGCTGCTCAACAGAGCAGACCATCTTACGTTACACCTGGGCCAGATCCCTCTGTTAGGAGGGCTCTAGTAAGGGTTTTTGGTAGATGGATGTAACTGGAAGCGGGAGGGAGTTTCACGGCCACCCCACCTCAACCCTGCCTCCTGAGCACAAAGTAAGGTCATAGGCGCGGGACCTGGCCTCAGCCATACTGCCAGTCCCTCCCTTTCCCCTCTCTGGTATGGCACCTGATTCAATCTAACCGCTTTCTTCTTTTTTAGCCTTTGGACTTCTCCTATGACTGAGTTTCTAATGAGGACTGGTTGGGTGACCCCCACACCCGACTTTTCCAGGTTCGATCCCTTCCCCAGTGGTTTGATTATGGAGGGCAGCTGCTAGAGAGGGCTGTACAGATGGGAATTTGCTAGGTGGTTCTGAGAGGGTTGGATAGGTCATGTCCCAATTTCAGCTCAGAGCTTGGGCAAAAGGAATCAGAAGGGACGAAGTCATTTCAATAGGGATGCAGAAATGGAAGAGGTAGGCCATCCCACAAACTTATACAGTGAACTGATAAGGTGCCTGCGTTACCAGGTAGTCAGGAAGGGGGTCAGAATCTTCTAGGCGGCTACTTATCTCTCCGTGTGTCACCTCCGATCTTACTCATCAAATACTCATATAGCCCTCAGATAGCCCTCAGTTCTGGGGTCAGATATTACTAAAGGAAACATTTTTTTAAAGGAAAATTGTTTTATTTGGGCCTATGAGATAGCTCAGCAGGCAAAGGCACTTGCTGCCAAATCTAACGACCTGAGTTCAATACCTGGGACCCAGGTATGGTGGAAGGAGAGAACAGACCTCTGAAAGTTGTCCAACTATACACAAAAACAAATAAATATAATGACAAAGTTTAAATGTTTCAGTGTTTGATCTAGAATGTTCAGCATAATCTTTATAGACCTAAGCCCGCCTTCAAATACCTCCACTGCTGTAACCAGCCAACACATTGGTCTTTTCGGCCACCTAAATGTATGTATGTTATTCAATTTCTCATCACCCTGGACAAAAGACCTAAGGGAAGGGGGCTTTCTTTTCAGATCCGCTCAGAGATTACAACCCACCCTGCTGAGGAAGCCTAGGGAGCTGAAACGGCTCCGTCAGCTGCTTGGGATGCAGCAGCAGCAGCAGCAGACAGGAAACATCGAGAGTGGGCTGGAAGAAGAGCGGGGTTTAACCCTCAAAGGGTGACCCCCAGACTCCAGGGACTCATCTGATAGCCATTCCAGCCCAAGGGTTCACAAAGCTTCCAAAACCTCGCTCCTAGCTGGGGGCCAAGTGTTCACCGTAGATTGAACGTGGGTTGGCAGGCTCCATGACAATCGCCTGGAACGCCTGTGCCTTTGAACCGTTGCACAAGCCCGATTTGTTTCGGTTTTGTTGTTGTTATTGTTGCTGTTGTGTGAAACAGGGTCTCACTATGGAGTCCTGGCTGACCTGGGATTCACAAAGATCAACCCTCCTCTGATTCCCAGATGGAATTACCGGTGTACACCACCACTCCAGGCTGGGCTAAGATAGGTTTCATAAGTGTTCCTTGGCTTTGCCCAGGTGCTAGGAAAGCCTTGACTAGAGACGTGTCTTCTCCTGAGCCGGGGAAGGTGGGGAGGGTGGAGGACGACCTGGAAACATTTCAGAGAGGTTGACCCCCACTTCCTGCCAGGGTCACAAAAGGCATCTTTCTAAGATGGGGTCCTTGACAACCTGGTGCTGTCCCGACAGGCATCAGCTATGGAAGCGTGGGGAGCCTCTTGGGGCTGAGCCCTCAGGTTTCTCTCTAATTTCTACATCAACCTTGGTTTTCTAGCAATTCATCAAAATTACCGCCGAAGTGTTCCCAGGCACTTACTGGCTTCATATCATCTGCTCTATGGTGAGACTCCTTGATTCGCCTAACTGGCCAGTTCTCAGATAGGCTAAGGGAAAGTTAACTTTAAGTTTGTTTAGGTTTTTATTGTAGATCCAAAAAGGATGATTTCCAAGCCCCTTACATGCCAAATTTGAAGCTGGAATTCATTGCAGGGCTTCCTAATAGATGTTTAGAAAAACCTGCGGCGCCTTCCTTGCCCTCCTACTCCATCTCGTCTTTTTCTCCTGTTTGTCTTATGATCTTTTTCTGCTCTTCATAGTCAGTCCTGAGCTCTCTAGTAATCCTTAAACATCTCCACATTATCACTTTAAGATTGGTTCACTTACATCACAGGTGCCTCTGAAATAACAGCAAACAGTTACATCATTACTATTCCAAGAAGTTGGTGGCTATTTTCACAAGTAAAATGATCTCCTGAATTTTTGTGTAATTGGCTTTGATTTAATTTCCTTGTTTTAGGATTATTTTGATGTGTAGGCTCCTCTTGGACAAAAGGAGCATGCCTCACATCCCCTCTGGTGTCATGCCCCATGGACTATGTAATATTTCAGCTAGGCCCATTAGGCTCTTAGTCGAGAACCCACTTTTAACTCAGGGGCCCTTCTGTGCTGAAGGGTTGCATCTATCTTTGCCCTCACTCTAGTGGGGAGCAGGCTCTCTGCCCTCTCCTTCTCCCATGGGGTGGGTGTGGATTGTAGGGTTTTATATTATTTCTTACATATTTTTTCATGCCTCCTGCTTGTGCTTCTAATCTAGGCAGAACTTTCTCTGGTTATGGAGTACAGGTTGAGTGTGTGTTGTTTTTCTCTTTTAAAGCTTGTTATGGCATTTATCTGAAGTATCGAGGTTGAGGCCCAAAGACTTGGATTTGTAATGCCCTTTGGCCTAGGTGATATCAGCATCATCATTGAGATATATGCAAAGTCAGGCCTTAGGCACACATTGTACAAATGCACAAATGGGGTACTATGGTTTGGATAAGTGTCCAACAAAGACCCTGTGTGACAAACTTGGTCCCCAGCCCATGGCACTATTAGGAGGTGGGGCATAACGGAAGTTAGGTCAGTATGGATTTTTCCTCCAAAGGGATATTGAGTCTCGGGTCCCTTCCTGTATCTTTCATTTCCTAGTTACCAAAGGGTTAGCACCCTCCTCTGCCATGCACCATCAACAAAACCGTGAAGCCAAACAAACCTTTCTAGATACTTTTAGGTGGGTTATCTCGGGTAATTTGTAGCCGTAAGGAAAAGCTGACTGACTAGCACAGAGGAAAATAGGTGGGCAGGGCAGAGCAGGGCAAGGATGGATGGGTAGACCTGTTCTGAGTTAAGTACTAACACTCGCAGTTATGCTGAAGCTGTGATACTCTTAACTTGACTCTAACATGTTTTCTTACAACATTTGGAATCCTGGGTCTCCACAGAGAAGCACAAGGGATCAGCCAAGCATTGCATCTGTGACTTCAATGTTAAGATTTTTTTTTCTTTCAAAAACTTGGCATTGGTGGTTTGGTCCTCTAGCATTGTGAGTCTATGGCTGAACTCAGGGATTCACTCTTTGTGTTGATTCCTTCAGGTATTCTGTGGAGAGAAAAAAACATATCCTTCATGGAGACTTCATTTCCTTCCCCTCCATCTTCAGGCACACCCAGTCAATTTCTAGTGAAGTCAGATTCACCCCTCTAAGGGTGCACACTGGAAGGTGGTAGTGATGGTGTATCTGCTTGGTCTTTTCTTGAATTTTATGGCCTTCATTACCCCAAGCTGTGTGAAATTGAGGGAAACACAGTTGACCTGAACCCTGGAGCCGTTTATTTGACCTGTTCAAGATATTGGTGGTTGACTGTTTACTAAACAGACTTCCCTGAGTGACAGCCCAAAGGCTGTGCACTCCCCTCCCTTTCCCACCCCTGTTAATCATTAGACACTTAGCAAACAGTTGGGGCCCTTGATGGTTTTGCTATCACTTCTTTCAGGAGAACCGTTCTGTACCCTGCCATCAGTTACAGAACAAGAGAGGGACTGCCGGGTGACTTGTTTACTCTGAGGATTTCCAGCAGGCAGAGCTTGCCACACCCTAGCAACAGTGGGCATGTGGCGGTGCAGGAGATGTGACATGAGATGTGATTTTGTTGTTGACTTTATCTTGGCCAGCACACGTGGATGTCTAACGTTGGCTGGGAAGCTGGGCTCCGGGGTGGAGCAAAGGTTTTAATGTTGTTGACAATTTAATGCTTGAGAGCCATTGCTTTGGTGAGCTCTCCCCCTGGAGACTTTTGCCCTCTCCCTAATCCTTTGCATAAACACTGCCTTGAAAACAGCTTAGGAAGTATCTGCACAGGCATGTGAAACTGTTGGTAAACAGTCGTTGGGAATATTTACTCCCGGCCAGATCCGAGCCCCCTCCGTTTCTCTTTGATGGGCTTTACCGGCCCATGCATATCTTTCGAAAGCCGCACGTGCAGTTGAAACCCTCCGCCTGGTTCTTCTTGTGGCAGATTAGAGTTCATGACAGAAATGGCAATTTAGCCTTGGGGATGGAAATGACAGGTCTCTCAAGGTTCCTGCATTCCAAGTAGCTATCTCGACTCGATGAAAGGATCTAAAAATAGGAAAATAATCATGAAGCTGCAGAAAGGTGGACATGGACAGGGGTGACCCATATCACTGAAAGGGGAGGAAAGACAACCTCGGAGGTGACTGTCTACCGGATCTTGTGGTGGTACTAGTCACTTGGGTCCTTAACCCACTGCCTTGATTTTCTCCCTATTCTAAAAGAAGTTAAGAAACGAAGTTTGGTAAAGGAAAGGGGGTTTATTCATAGATTGGCCAAACTATTATTTCTTCCGCCATCATGTCTATGATAGCCTTCCATCCAGTACACAGGAAATCATGAGACAAATGGCCAGAGGGTATGTTGACCTAGTTGTGAGACAGCTTATGGGGCCTTCCAGAAAGGTGACTGGGCCTCAGTTGCCTCCATTGTCTCTGTCCTCGGCATGGAAAGGCACACATGTCTCTCTTTAGAGTTTAAATATCTTCTTTTTCCACCAGCCCTTCTCTTTCAGCGTGGGATTACGGTCACAGTGGCATGGTGGGACCACCTGGCTTGTGTGTCTCTCCTGCCAGCTCTGTTTTGTGGAGGGGTTGTGGGGGGATCAGGTCGGGAACTACTAAAGTCAAAGTATATGGATCACAGAAACCAGCAAGAACCTCTTCCCCTGGAGAGCCAGAGGGAGAAGGTTTCCAGTTCGCCATGACGACATGAGGTAGTCCTTCACTTCATTTCTCAGGAGGGAGAGAGGTTGCGTTGTTTCTGAGACAAAGGCATGGCAGACCGCAAGCTATATTCTCAGAGAAGTAATAAAAGCTTGATTCCATGGTATGTCTAAGTTAAGAAATAGCTCTTCCATTTCAATTGAATGCTTCTCTCTGGATGAAAACACATTATACGTGAAATGAAGCTATTTTAGAGACCTAAAGGGGAAAACCGTACACAAGGTAGGCAATTTCCAGATCCTAGGCATCGAGTTCACCTTGGTTTCATTGGCCTGGTTCATTTTATTCATTTATTCATGAATTCCACAATATTTATTGAGTAACTCCTGTATGAACAAAGACATACTTATTATCTTCATGGAGCTTAGGTCTGATAGAAAACAAAGCTATAATCAAATATTCATAAATAAATGTATAATTACAAACTGTAGTAAATTTCATAAAGGGAAAATACAGACTGCTAAGAGGAAAGGTAACCCTGATGATGTGGTCTACACTGATGGTGGGATCCCCATGGAAGCGAGCGTGAACTCATCTGAGGAAGAAGAGAGGCTTTGGTGTTTTGTGCCTGTTAGTTTCTGAGACGGCATCTTACTATGCAGCCCAGGCTGATTTCAAGCTCATGTTGGCGTTGAACTTGAGACCATCTTGCTTTGCCCTTCTGGGTGGTGAAATTACAGTCCGATGCTTCTTTTCTTGGCTTCGTGAGTTATTCTGAGATTGGAAGGGTTGGTAGCAGTCTAAGCAGGTGAATAGAAGCAAGTGGTGGAAGAACTATGAGCAGAGAGAACAATGTGCCCTTTGCTAGTGATGGGGAGAACAGAAACATACTCTCAAGAAGTGTAACGTTGTATGACCGGACAGCAGAGAAGAGGGGAGAGGTGTGCGATGAATTACACCAGAGGTGTGCGATGAACTACACCAGCATACAGGCCAGTGGATATTAAATATGTTTGTGTCAAGCTGTTGGAGTAGATTTGCTCTCTTAATTTTTATTAATTTCACTTTGGCTGTAATGCGGACAGCTGATTGGAAAACAGGAAGAGAGAAGGTGACACATACCAGAGGTTGTCATTGCCTGCTTCAGGAGAGAGGGGATGGAATCTCTCAGGTTAGTGGCCATCTCGATGACATAAAGAGATGTCTCTAAGAGGTGTTTAGGACACAGAAAGCTGAAGAAATCTGATGACAGATTAATTATATATATGGCAGTGGAGGAGATCTTTGATCACAGTTGATGGCAAGATTTTTGGCTCTAAGACTGAACTAATAATTGTTCACTCACTGAGATTAAGAATCTGAATTAGGATGGGAGCTATGATCGTGGGGTTAGCTTTGAGATCTAGTTCAACATCTATAACTGAGGTGGGGGAGTTCTTGTTTTGTTTTTTTCTTGATACAAGGTCTTAAAATATAACCCAATCAGGCTGCCCTCAAGCTCATAATGCTCCTGCCCTACACACTAAGTGTTGAGATTATAAGGATATGCCACTATAAACAGCTAAGAGATATTTGGGGTATGTGATCTGGAGCCACATGGAGAGCTACGTCTAGGTAGCTGACACCATGGCCATAAGGAATCTTCCAATGGAAGACTGTGGATTGGAAAGAGAAGAGTGTCCAAGTAGAACCCTGAGAGGTTCCAACAGTTAAACAGTTAAATAGGACTGGCGTTAAGAAAGAGACTTCACTACAGAGGGGCTTGAGTGCTCTTATGGGAAGATGAAAACATCCTGAACAGATTTATGGTGATGGTTACAGCACTTGGTAAAGTCATTAAATGGCATTGAATTAGACATTTGAAATAAATAACTTTTGTAGTATATAAAATATACCCCAGTAGTGTTGTTAAGCAACAACAAAACCAAGAGAGTCTGAATGAAAGAAAATAACGGATGGAATTTCTTCCCCCACCCCCTGCTCCCGCCCCAGGCAAAGTTCCTCTGTGTAACAGCCTTGGCTGTCCTTGGCTTTGTAGACCAGACTGGTCTCGAACTCACAGAGCTTCTTCTGCCTCCATAGTGCTAATGTTAAAGACATGTACCACCATGCCCAGCAGGGGACTCTTTCAAGAAGGAAGGAATGTCATGTGTCTTGAATGTTGATAAATAAAGTCCCGTGGTGACTAACAAATTAAAGACGTTAAGCATATCTTTAATGTGAAAATCATGGTCCAAATATTGGGTAATGTGATCCTGTAAAAATACTGACCTCTGTTTCAAAATGATTCTTTCATAGTTGTAAGAAAGTTCATATGGCTCTCTCCCTCCTTGTTTTCCTAAATAGAGACGTCGGTATGGCCTCCACATGGTGTGGGAGGTAGGATGACAGATTCTCATGAGGCTATCCTGCCACCACCGGAAGCTGTGTTTCTATGTGGGAGAACAAACCGTACATTTACTATAAAATTCTGGGGCACTCAGAGAACATTGTAAAACTCTGGATTTTTCTTTAAATGGTCTAATAGTTATAAAAGAATTGTGTGTCCCATAATCATCTTGAGACACATGATCAGCAATGGTACACCGAAGTATTCGATAAATCTTCGCTGATGACTGAAATCAGCAGCTTAGACAGTAAGAGAGCTCATTAATCACTATTTAAATCTACAATGCAAATCACTGCCGCAGCGAGGATCCGAAGAGCACAACATGACATCAAAAAGCAGACCCGGCCTGGGTTGGCAGAGTAAAAGCCCGTCCTTGTTAGGAAGAACCCACACTCACTGTGAGTTCTCATTCCTTTCTCACTTGATTAGCCAAAGAAATTCGAACTTACCAGCCCCAAACCTACATCTAAGTAAATGACTCTTAAGCCTTAACCTTACTATTTAGAATTCACTTTTGCTATAAATTGTGTTTTATTCATCATCCTTTATTTGGATTAGTCTGAAAAATACTCTTTTTCTCGTCCTTTCTTCCCTGTGCTATCAAGTGGGTACTTCTGAGTTTTAAGTTAGGCTACCCTTTACCCCTGGGATTCCTCAACCGAACTACTTAACTTAGGTAACTGTAGAAGGCTATTGATGAGTGATTACCAACCTAGGTCTTCAGTGAAATATTTAATCTAATTTAAGCGACTTTTCTAAACTGGTTTTTCAGAAAATGCTTAAACTCAGTCTGTCTGATGTTTACTGAATACCCTGAAACCATCTTGTACTTACAATAACAACCCCATGTTAGTCTCCAAAAAAACAAGAAATTAGGGCCCTAGAGCAGGGATATGATTGACAGAGATGCCACTGAAGGAGGAAGTTGATGGAGACACGTGACCTAGAGATGACGCATTCTTCACAGAATTAGATAAAGATCAATTCAGATGGAGTGCCTGTGGTGGTATTCTGGTAGATCTGATGACTTCAGTACATCTTTCCTCTGGATAGTTCTTCATTTCCTACATAGAAGTCAGTTTATGACTTTAGGATCGTTGTTCTGAGTTAGACGACACTAAGAGTTACTGTGGGCTGGGCAGCAGTCATGTAAGCGGGAATATTTCTTCCTCATTGTATTGACCAAGGTGTCCTGCTCTCTCTGCAAATTCATTGCCTGATACTACAGCACAAGGAACTCTTCAGATGGCCACTAGCTCTCTGCAGGACTCAAGTACTTCCATCAGTTAGCTATATGTTTGCCAGGATACTTTGCTTCTGACACATTCATGACCATGATGCACTTAATGGACAGATAAACATTACATAAGGATAAGACAAATCATGAGGGGCATAGCATTGCTATGAAAAGTGGACTAAATACTTTCAGAAGACTTGATAAGATGAACTGTGCTCAAACGCCATTGGACTTTGTGTGAACAAGACTACTATAAAGACCTGAAGAGAGGAGTTAGTGTTTCGGCTCACTTTACATTTTCAGCACCTCATTCCACTTAAAAAGTCAAGCTGGAAATAGTGTACAGTGCAGGGTGGGCTCACCCATGTAGAAAATCAACCTAGAACACTAATCACAAGGCCATGGCCCATGAAAAACAAAGGTCTTGGGCCTTCCATCACAAGGTTGGTCAAAGGATGCCATTTACATGCTTTAAATTCAGATGAAGTTTAAAGCATATACAGATTTTTTTTGTGTGTGTGTAATTTTCACTTTAACCAATCTTTTTGATAAACCAAGTAACAGGTAAAGAGGGCTTTAAGCGTTCATGTGATTTGTCAAGGCTATCTCAGTTAGTCTTTTTGTTTGAAATACCTTCTCCCAGGCCAGGATGTAGCTCAGGGGTACTGAGTGATTGCCTAGCATGCACAAGGCTCTGGGTTCAATCTCTAACACAGGGGATGTGGAGGAAGAGGAGGGAGAGGAGGAGGAGACTAAAGACCTGCTTTCTTCAGGTCTTCGTTTTGCTCTGGCTTTTCATTTTTGCTGGAATTCACAGATGTGGTCCTACACAGAGCAGCTCTGCTAGGAGCTCACACATCCTATCAGATGCCCAGGCATCTCATTGTCTCCGCCCTCCCAATCCAAACAGTGTCTGCCACACTGTGACGGAGTTAACTAGAAAGCATGGCTGAGATGAACAATCCTAATGAAAAGGAAGAAAGAAAACAAGCACTATGGTCCCTTGTCTTGTTGCTGCGACAAAGTGGTTAACAGAAGCATCCTGGAAGGGCTGATTTTGGCTTACCATTTAAGGGTACAGTCATGGCAGGAAGGCATCCCAGCAGCAAGGGAGGAGGCAGCTGATCACGTGACATCTGCAGGAAGGAAAAAGACATAAATGCTAGTCCTCTACTCACTTTCCCCTTTTTACTCAGTCCAAACCCCAACCCATAGGATGGTGCTGCCCATATTCGGGGTAGTGTTCCTTATCCTGTTAAATCCTTTCAGAAACAACTTCAGATATACCCAGAGATGTGTTTCCATGGTGATGTTAAATCTCAACAGGTTGACAGTGAAGATTAGCCATGAGCGTGCATGCATGTTCATGTGTGCACGTGTGTGTGTGTGTGTGTGTGTGTGTGTGTGTGTGTGTGTGCGCGCGTGTTTCATTATTTGTAGTTGTTTTTGCTTCTTAATTTTACCCAGAGTTTGCAGTTGTTATTTTAGAGAGGGCTGGTCTGCTAGGAACTTACCCCAAGTTGAAAAGGAAGATTAATCATTTCAGTGCTTTCGAAGACAAAGATCGTAATCAAGAGGACTTCAGATCAAGACCAGCAAGTTCCTGTGATGGCCAGAGTTAGCAACAGAAAGGGGCCACTTAGACACAGGCTCAGGGCAGTGGCATTCATGGGGTCCAGAAGCAACTGAGAGACTTTCCATTTATTCCGAGATGTAAATTTCTCCAAGGCCTACGTGGCCACAGATCCACCACCAAAGTAGATTTTTCTAACCTTCTCATCAGGTCTCAGCATGGCTGACTGCTGTGCCTGAAAACCTGTTGATGTCATGTTAGAGACTAACAGTTACAATGACCAAAAGATGATAAATAGAGTCTCCCATAGACCAAGGTCACCTCTAGGAGGGGCTGCAGGGTGCAAGGGGCTGAACTTCCCATACTGACAGTCTGTGTCAATGGTGCGAAGAGCTTGCTAATGAAACACAGCCTGGCCTGCAGTGGGAGCCCCTGAGACTGGAAAGAGAACACAAGCCAAGCTCACAGACAAAGGTTAGGATGAGGGCCAGAGAAGTCAAAGGGTTGAGACCCAACAGGGAAAGTATATGGTAATAGCCCAAGGAAGACTCATGGGAAGTAGAGAGTTCTGACAGCAAGGAATACAAGAGCTACCAAACCTGGGAAAGGGCCTAAAATACATGCTGATGATGAGAAGTGACTGACAATGGCAGCCTAAGTGTGCTAGTCTGGAACAATGACTCCACCCATTCTCTGACATCACAGGATGGAATCATTAAGACTGGGCAATGATTTCCAGGAGGCATTCCCTCAAGACTCTGGAAAAATTCTGGTCCCTGTCATGCCTTGTACTTTCCTGCACCTCCCCAGTGCTAGTGGCTTCCTGTTCAAGCTTACCACTACCTGATCCACAGAGGCAATGTCACAGAGCAAGATATGAATACCTTATTTAAAATCTTTACCTTCCAGGGTAGTGTTGCTCAATGGCAGGGGGCTGGCTTATTGTGACAGTCTGAAAGAAAATGTCCCCCATAGGGAGTGGCACTATTAGCAGATGTGGCTTTGTTAAAGCAGGTATGACCTTGTTGGAAGAGGTATATCTTTGTGGGGGTGGGCTTTGAGGTCTCCTATGCTCAAGCTATGCCCAGTGTGGTAGACAGTTCACTTCCTGTTGCCTACAGATCAAGATGTAGAACGCTCATCTCCTTCTCCAGCACCATATCTACCTGCATGACACCATATCATGCCATAATGATAATGGACTAAACCTCTTAAACTGTAAGCCAGCCTAAATTACATGTTTTTCCTTTATAAGAGTAGTTGTGGTCCTGGTGTCTCTTCAGAGCAATAGAAACTCTAACTAAGACACCTATCATGCACAAAGGACCAGGTTCTATTCCCAGTGCCCACCAAAAAATTAGTAAGAATTACTTCCCACCTGTTGTCATTTGTGTTCAATTCATCCCAGAGCTCCTGGGTCTATCAAAGATAATAACTTGCATTGGCCAACTCATTTACTTATTGTCTTCCCCCTGCCCCCTTGAATATGAGGTCCCAACAGCATACTCTGTAGTATTTTGAAAGTGAAATGCCCCCAATAGGCTCATGTGTTTGAATACCTGGTCCCACGCAGGGGGCACTGTTTGGGGAGAATGTTAAACATTCGGGAGATGGAGCATCAACCAAGGAAGTGGGTCCCTAAGGGTGGACCTTGAGGTTTTATTATTGAGGCCCACTTTCTGCTTAGTCTCTGCTACAAGAGTCTATACTATAGAATCTAGATGCAATGTGACAAGCCACCTCATGCTCCTGCCTACATGCTTTCCCCACAATGATGGGTTGTATTCCTTCGAACTGTAAGCCAAAGCAAGCCCTTTCTCCTTTAAGTTGCATCTTGCTAAACATATGGTCACAGCAATGAGAAAAGTAACTAATCCAGGACCTCATATGAGACATTCACCTTTGCAACATCTGTGCCAAGCACCTGCCTTGTAACAATTAGAAAATACTTGCTGGAATAACACTTGAAAAAACAAATCCGGCCCTAGTGCACAGTTGATGAAAAGGGACACGAAATAACAAGGTGACATAGTGACTTGCTTGTGCTGCATAGATGGAGGATGAACTTGGCCAGAACCCATCCTCATCTCCTCAAGGAGAGTCATTAGAAGCTTCCAACACCATTGGTTCAGGTCTCTAATCCCAGCACTTGGAAGTCAGAGGCTGGAGAATTGCTAGATCCCTGGGTCAGCTACATGTGGATGTAGCTTTTGCCTTAGTCAGGATTTCTATTGCTATGAGGAGACACCATGACCATGGCTAATCTTATGAAGGAAAAACATGTAATTGGGGCTGGCTTACAGTTTAAGAGGTTTAATCCATTATCATCAGGGCAGGACATGGCGGCAGGCAGGCAGACGTGGTGCTGGAGAAGGAGCGGAAGAGTTCTGCATCTTGATCCAGAGGCAACAGGAAGTGAACTGTCTACCACATTGGGTGTAGCTTGAGCATAAGAGACCTCAAAGCCCACCCCCACAGTGACACACTTCCTCCAACCACATTTACTCCAACAAAGCCACATCTCCCAATAGTGCTGCTCCCTTTGGAGGTCATTTTCTTGCAAATCACCACAAGCTCAGTGGTATAACCCTTGCCCAGGGCCTTGGGTTTAATCATTAGCACTGACAAAAAAATGCCCCCTCTCCTGGCCAATTGTGGAAGCATACTCTCCACCCGACCAACATTTCACACGCCTTTCCTGCCTTTATTTCCTTCCTCAGTATTTAC
Organism: Peromyscus californicus insignis; assembly: GCF_007827085.1. Lineage (NCBI taxonomy): Eukaryota > Metazoa > Chordata > Mammalia > Rodentia > Cricetidae > Peromyscus > Peromyscus californicus. Next base: position 68,977,585 of record NW_026294424.1, read on the forward strand.
CACACCTAATACACCCCATCTACTTATACCTTACTATTTTTTACCCCTCCCGGTAGAATGAAAGCTATCTGAAGCAGAATGCTTGGCCGCTCCAGCAGTGAGAATATTATTAATTGAGCACTAGCAATTAATATCAGGAGCTATTGTTAGAATGCTCACTTCATTCGTGGGAAAACTGAACGTACAGACATTAAGTGACTTATTTTAACCAGTAAGATGGGACAAGCCAGGCCTGGCAACTAGGATGTGTCTTTAACCACTCAACTACAAACTGCCTGTGGACAGAGAACTATTATGGGGGCGCTGGCAGAAGAGCCTGGAGCCGGACGGCAAGCTCCTGACCTGAGTCCACATACAGCTCTCCTCTCCTGTGATTCGGCCCTTCCTACAGAGGGATCCAAGCGAGGCTGCCAATCAGTGTTGTGGAGATCAGCTGTGTAGAAAACAGCGCCCACTACCAGTACTCTTCTCATCCTGTGGCCTCAACCAGCATTTCACCTGGTCATGTGACAGCTCCGTCCACTGAGCAGGAAGGCCAGGAGGCATCCTGTTCTGACCTGGCCTGGGTTTGAACTCCAGAGCTCCACCTACTCTTGCTGAGGAGGTACCTCTTGACCACCCTGTCTGCAGGGAGGAGCTCGCCATCTTTACTGTGACTGGCATTCCCAGCGCAGCTCAGCTCACGCTGCAGTTCAGGCCAGGCAAGTCCTGGAGAGCCTTTCTCACCAGGGGTCCAGCCTGCTGTCCTTGGTCCTCACTTCTACCTTCCCAGCACCTTTTCCAAGAGGCTTCCTCTTTTCCTTGGCTTCTCAGATTCAGGTACTGACAGCAAAGGAGACAGTATATTTCTTGTGTCCTGACTCCGCGCCCCCCACACACACACGTGTTGATTCTGTGGAAACAATACCCTACAGCACCCAGTGCTGCTGCACAGAAGAACTGAGTCTCCAGAGAACGTTCTTAAAGCCACATAGATAGGGGCCAGAACAAAGTTGCTGGGAGGACAAATTTAGTGTTGCCTCCCCCATCTCCTTGCTGCTTACTGGGGTACCTTCAGCCTGTGGAAACTGTCCTTACAGGCTGGGGACCCCAGTCCTCCCCATTCCTTCCTCAACAGCCAATACCATAACTGATACATATAGTTATTGCACTGAGCGTTGTGACAGTGAACAGAGCAGACGGGAACCCTGTCCTCCCGCGGCGCGTGCACACAGAGGGACGAACGGTGAAACAGATGCGTGTACATTAGTCGTCATGAGTGATTTCGGGCTGGGCCCCGGGGGAGGGGGAGGCGCTGGCTGGACACGGGGTATGGAGCTTTCCACAGCTGAGCAGAAAAGCCTTCATGCGAACAGCGATCTCAAGGTAGTGAGGCTGGAGAACACGGCCGGTTCAAATCCAAGCTGGATCTCTTGCCTGTGAGGAAGGCAAGTCATTTGGCCACTTTGTGACTCTGTGTGCGCTTCTATTAGGTGGACACTGGCAGGGGGGTTGGTTGATTTTTGTTTGTTTGTTTGTTTCAATTTGCTTTTCTAATTATTCTGTTGGAAGCACTCCTTTTGGTACAGATGTTTCAAAGGCTCATAGATGTTTCATGTGACATATAAGTACGGGACCTCCTATCCTTGTGAGGAAGACAGACAATAATAGATGACTGGGTCAATATTATCATCTTTGATAGACCCAGGAGCTCTGACATGAACTGAGAGTACATAAAATGACTAAGATCTTCCAATGGGCTGCTCGGGAACCCTCATCCTCCATCTCTAGCCCCGTTGCCCACCTGCCTTTGATACCTCCTCTAGGCCGGGAGCTCCTCACAGCAAGAGAAAACAGTAGCTACATTCCTCCTACCCCAGGAGAGAGCAGAGCCTCGGGTCTTACGGGTCCAGAAGCATTGAAACTGAGAGTGAGAGCTGGTGAGCTCCGCCCACGGCTGCTGGCAGGTGCGCAAGAGCTCTGTGGACACTCTGCTCCCAGGGAAGCAAGCTGGAGCTCGCAGGAGGCATTCCGCGTACACTCTCCACCGCTCCTATCTCGGCAAACACGTTATTAGCAGTTTTACATTTCCCCTTAAGGGAATCGGTGTTAATTCACCTTGGTGCCTCTCTGGCACTGAGCCATCTAGTCCTGCTCACAGGGCCCTGACAAGAAGAACATGGGAAGGGGGGGTGGGGTGGGGGGGCGGGTGAGGAATGAAAGGAGGAAGGCAAAGAAGGGAAGAGACAGGGAAGAAGAGAAAGGAGGGAGGGGGAGGGGAGGGGAAGGGGAGGGCAGGGGAGGGAAAGAAAGGGAGAAAGGGAGGGAGGTGCTACCTTACACATTTGCCGAGAAACAGAAACCCACTGAAGGACCATGGGTGAGCTGTGGGTTCTCAGGTCACAGGTGCCCAAAGGCATCCAGTACATCCCCTGGCAATTCTGTTTCTCTTAGAAATTTGGGAGCGCAGTGATTCTCAACCTGTGGGTCATGACCCCTTTCCGATCTCCTGCATAGCAGGTATTTACATTATGATTCATAACAGAAGCAAAATTACAGCTATGAAGTAGCAATGGAAATGTTTTTTTATGGCTGGAGGTTACCACAACATGAGGAACTGTATGAAAGGGTCGCAGCATTAGGAAGGTTGAGAACAATTGGGCTAGTGTGCCAGGGCAAAGGAGTATCAGCTCCCTCCACTATGTTCCCTGAGCTTTTCTTCTGCTGTCTCTAGGTTAATGGAAATTAAGGTTCAAGGAGTTTAAGACATATATGTCTGAAATGGAGACACTATTCCTCAGCCTAGACAATGAGAGCAGGCCTTACTGATGGCACAGAACTCCCAACGGCCTGCCCCTTCTCCTTAGTTTGGCAGGGCGAGTTTCTTAATCACAACCGAAGTGGAGACCTACAGTAGAGATCTGTGCCTATGTAAGCAACGGCTCTCAGATTGCATAACCTCATACCCACAGGCCAGACTGTAGCTGTCGGGTGGGTTAGCTTGCCTCATTCTGGAATTCAGGATTAGGAAGGCTTCTCATGCCAGCCTGTCTCCCAGTATCAGCTTTCTCAGTAGATCAGGGTGAGGTGTTGGCTTCCAGGTTGCTTTACTCTTGGGGCATATGTGTGTGCATGTGTGTGTGTGTATATACATATATATATATGTATATAATATACATGTTCACATTTTCTCAAGGAAGAGGAATACTGGTTGGACTTTTGCACACCTCACCGCTGCATCCAGCATCTACACACACAGTGTTGGGTCCATAGCAACTTCCTCATTGAGAAGTGACCGTGTGTACCATGGTGACCTCCCTGGGCACAGAGAGGGGCAGGTATTAGTGCTCCATAGAAAATGATAAGTGATTCAGTAAAGTGCCTGCCATGCAGCACAAGGACCTGAGTTCAGACCCCAAGCACCCATGTAGAAAGCCAGGTGTGGTGACACATATTTGTAACCCCGGCTCTGGGGTCATGGGGACAGGTGGATTCTAAGATCTTGTTAGTCTGGTCAAAATAGTGAACTCCAGATTCACTGAGAGACCTTGTCTCAGAAAGAAGGTGGGGAATGGTGAAGAAAACATCTGGCATTAACCTCTGGCCTATTTCTCTCTCTCTCTCTCTCTCTCTCTCTCTCTCTCTCTCTCTCTCTCTCTCTCTCTCTCTCTCACACACACACACACACACACACACACACAGTGTGAGAGAGACAGAGAGACAGAGATAGAGAAGGAATGAAAAGTGAGGTACATCAATATTCAGTTACCCCTGAAATAAAAATCCAGATCCCTGAATTTAGGAAGAAGCTACCCACAGAATCTGCCGGGCCTAGGCTATGTGGCGGAAGACGGACATGAGAACCCATCACCCCTGCTGACATCCTCTGACTGAGTGCAGAGCCTGGCACAGAGACTTCACCTAGCACGTGAGATGTCAGTAACAAAACCTGGGACGATTGCCACACACTCTGGTAGCCACTGACTGGGCTCCAAACACTGTGCCAAGTGTTAACACTCATTATCCCACTTAGCCTCAACACATGAATCAAGTGCTATTGTCTTCATTTTATAGTTGTGGAAACTAAATAACTCAGAGAAGAAAATGTGACTGAGGGGGGAGGGGGAGGGAGGGAAAGGAGAGAGAGGGGGGAGAAAAAGAGAGCAAGAGAGAGAGAGAAGTAGTCTCCAATGCCAATGCATTCAAGACTACTTCCTACTTTCTCTTCTAGCAGGTTCAGAGTAGCTGGATTTATGTTGAGGTCCTTGATCCACTTGGACTTAAGTTTTGTGCACGGTGATAGATATGGATCTATTTGCAGCCTTCTACATGTTGATATCCAGTTTTGCCAGCACCATTTGTTGAAGATGCTTTCTTTTTTCCATTGTGCACTTTTGGCTTCTTTGTCAAAAATTATATGTTCATAGGTGTGCGGATTAATGTCAGGGTCTTCAATTCGATTCCATTGGTCCACATGTCGGTTTCTATGCCAGTACCAAGTTGACCTCAGTCTGTGGGGAAGGCTTTGCCCTGGAGGAGATGGGAATGGGGGGGGGGGGCGTTGGGGGGAAGGTGAGGGGGACGGGAGGGATGGAGAACAAGGGAATCTGTGACCGATATGTAGAACTGAATTGTATAGCAAAATAAATTAAAATAAATTAAAGAAAAAAAAAAGAGAGAGAGAGAGAGAGAGAGAGAGAGAGAGAATATGGAGGAAAATATGGGAGGCAGATATAAGTAAATAACAGTAAACCCTGGCATACCAGTCAATAGTGTGAACTCTGGGGTGAAAATGAAAATATCAGGAGTTTAGACCTCTATAAGAGTTCTAGGAACCGAGCAGTGGTGGCGCACACCTTTAATCTCAGCACTCGGGAGGCAGAGAAAGGGGATCTCTGTGAGTTCAAGTCCAGCCTGGTCTACAGAGCAAGATCCAGGACAGGCACCAAAACTACACAGAGAAACCCTGTCTCGAGAAACAAAACAAAACAAAAAAAAAGCATCCTAGGATCTACCACACGGTCAGCAAGTGGTAGCGACAATACCATCTCTTTCGCTTGGTCACAAGCACTTCTGCGACCTCACAGTGGCAGAATCGCCAAATAAAACATTCTGCTCTAGAACGTCTGTCCTTATCATTTTAAAACTCTCTTTCAGATCTATGTGGGAGGACAAGGTTTGTTTCCATGCGGTCTGAGCCCCACACGTGCGCCATTCCTGTCTGCTCCCCCTGTCTGCTGACGTCATTTGTTCATTTCATTAACATCTGTTGGATGGGCGCCTTCCTGAAACAGCGAGAATACTGCTGTGAGCCAACAGAAAGAATACAAAAATCCTTTCCTGGTGGAGTCTATATTCAGATGAACGACAGACATCACGTGTCTTCCATGCTTAGACGTTTGAGTCAATGTCTACCATTCCTGTCCCAAATCTGCACCCTCTAAAAATTTGACACCAGTCAGGGCTACCATGGGAAGGGAAGGGAGAAGTGCCTTAGTGTCATTGGTGACCCTCAAAGGCATTGCTGGAGTTCGAAGCTCTCCTCTCCTCTGTGATACTGTCCCAAGCAAGAAGGTAGATATTCGTAGTTGGTATGACAAAAGTTATGTTTTATTGTGCTGAGGGTCACCACACAAGGTTCACACTCTAAATTCCTAACTACGGTCCTCGAGGCTGCTCACTTGTGCGGTGTATCTTAGCTGAAGGTCAGGTCCAGTCTCTAACAGAAGTCTCTGATTCAAGGGTCAGGATCCTGAGGAGCTCCAGCCACAAGGCACATCAAGGTGGCGTCTCCCCAGGTGTGTGGAGCAGAGCATTGCTCTTGGTCTCTGCTTACACACTGTCCAGTGGGCACAGTGGGGTTCTAGGACTGTGTCTGGTTATCTTGAGTGAGTGATGTCACTAGGTTCTGGTTATCAGGGGCAGCCTTGGTTGTAGTGGTGTTCCTGACTATGTTGTTTTTACATGTCTAAAAGGCATTTTATTTTATTTTCTTTCTTTCCTTTTTTTTTTTTTTACTATGCTTATTATAGATCTGAATGTCTGTATCCAATTCCACTCAAGTTCTTATGCTAAAGTCCTCACCTGCAAAGTCATGGAATTAACAAGTGAAGACTTATAGGGATTAGGTACCAAAGGCATAGCTTCCTCAGTGGGTTTATGGCCCCTTCAGCATGTGAGAACACAGTGAGAAGGTACCACTAATGGGCCCAAGAGTGGATCTCTACCAGATACAGATCTCTCTTAATTTTGGTCTTCCTAGCTTTCAGAACTGTGAGAAAGGAGTTTCTCTTGTTTGTCAAGTTAAATCACAGCCCAAGTGGTAAGGACACTTTCTTCTTCTGCAGGAGTGGTCCTCCATGCCGCGGCTGTAGGAAGGGTACCCTGGTGGTTGTCTATGCCGAGGTGGAGTTCAGTGTCAAGAAATCTAACCGCCTTGTATGTAAATCACATTCTCCATTATCAGGTTGACAGATAGAAAAAAGTGATCTGGTTCTCGGACTGCTATTCTTTTGTCTGACTTCTCATTGGACTCAGACTTGATTACGGATGAGGAGGGCTATTTTCCAGACTTTTTCAAATGCTGAAGATGCTTAGTATTTGTAGCTACACTGTGTAGTATATGTAGCTACACTATGTACACACAGCAGACAATACTCCATACTTGACTAATATGTAACTTTCTATCTGACATCACTCAAGGGCTGACTAATGTGCATTATAAAACAAAAGGTTAGAAAATCTCCCTCCTCTAGAGAACACTAACCGATTTTGTTTATTGAGCTAGGCACAGAAGTTAGAGTCCGGAAATCAAAGGTGTGTTTAACAACTTGTGTGGGCGTTTTCTGTTGCCTGTTTACACTGAAATGATGAACATTACTCAAGAGTTAATGGTGGACATTAAATTGTAATTATCCATTAATTACAATGTACATGCATAAATACCTAGTTGTTTTGTGTGTGAACACACAGCCTGCATTCATTCTCAGTTCAAGCTTTGTCTTTAGTGAGTTCAAAGGGAACCAGCTCGGTTTCACTTTCTCTAACGCAGTAAATGGTGATCCATTCCAATTTGAAAAAGACAAGGCCTCTGATGTGGCACCTTGGGGATAGAATGGGGCGGCACTCTAGGAAGCTGTGGTTTATGTTAAAAAAAATTAAAGGGAAATTTCCCCCAAATCTGTTAAGTTAGAAAGTTAGACAAGTTTGGGTGAGCTTCAAGATCTTGCTCTATCCATATTCTCGCAAATCCCTAAGCTGCTTCATACTTGTGTTTTTTGCCAAGCCATGCAAGGTAAGATTTCTCCCAGACCAGCTGCCTTCATTAGTAGCTAAACAGAATGCTAAACAAGCTGCAATCTGTATGCTGTTTTAAGAAGAAATATAGTCTCTCTGTGATCATCAGGCTGGCCTAGAATTCCTGGAGGCAAGCAATTACCCTGCCTCAGCCTCCTGTGCAGCTGGGACCACAGGTGTGAGCCATGAAACCCTGCCTTGACCGGTTGATCAAACTTCATAGTTATGGAAATGTTTGTGTATTTGTACTTTGGCAATAATTTCTTTCTTAATCTCTCTCTCTCTCTCTCTCTCTCTCTCTCTCTCTCTCTCTCTCTCTCTCTCTCTTATCTATGTGTGGTGTATGGTGTAGTGTGTGTGTGTGTGTGTGTGTGTGTGTGTGTGTGTGTGTGTGTGTATGAGTGTGTGTTATGTTCATGTGTATCTTAGTCACTGTTCTATTGCTGTGAAGAGACACCATGACCAAGGCAGTTCTTATAAAAGAAAACATTTAATTGAGGGTGTGCTTAAACTTTCCAAGGTTTAGTCCATTTCTATCACAGCGGGAAGCATGGAAGCAGGCAGGCACCGGGCTGAGAGCTTACATTCTGATCTACAGACAGCAGGTGGGAAGGGGTAGGGGAGACTTGTGGTGGTACTGTGTTCCCCAAAATATTGTGTACCTTAATAAACTTATCTGGGGTCAGAGAACAGAAAAGCCACTAGATACTTAAGATAGGCAGTGATAGCACACGCCTTTAATCCTAGCATTCTAGAGGCAGAAATCCATGTGTTCAAGGATACAGCCAAGCATGGTGACTCGCGCCTTTAATCCCAGAAAGTGAGCCTTTAATCCCAGGGAGTGATGGTAGAAAGCAGAAAGGTATATAAGGCGTGAGGACCAGAAACTAGAAGCATTTTGGCTGGTTAAGCTTTTAGCTGGTTAAGCTTCAGGCTTTCGAGCAGCAGTTCAGCTGAGAGCCATTTGGGATGAGGACACAGAAGCATCCAGTCTGAGGAAACAAGACCAGCTGAGAAGCTGGCCAGGTGAGGTAGCTGTGGCTTGTTCTGGTTCTCTGATCTTCCAGTTCACCCCAATACCTGGCTCAGGTTTGATTTTATTAATAAGAACTTTTAAGATTCATGCTACAGAAACTGGGCACGGTGTGGACTTTTTGAAACCTCAAAGCTCACCTTCAGTGACAGACCTCCTCCAACAAAACTGCACCTCCTAATCCTTTCCAACAGTCTGCCAACTGAGAACTAAGTGTGCAAATACATGAACCTAGTGGGACCATTCTCACTCAGACCACCATGATGTGTGTGTGTACCACAGGAGGCTGTGGAGATTGCAGGACAATGTCAGGTGTTTTTCGCCTTGTTTGTGACAGGAGCTCTGTTGTTGACTGCTGCATATACCAGGCTTTCTCATAAGTCTCCAGGGATTCTCCCTCTGACTCCCATCATGCCATGGGAGTGCTGGGATTGCAACCGAGCACTACCGCATCCAGGTTTCAATGGGTTCTCGGGATCCAAACTCAGGTCCTCATGTTTCCATGGCAAGTGCTTAACCCACTGAGTCGTCTCCCAGCCCACCTAGCCATTTATTAAATTTTGGCTTAAGAGGATAAAATACCGCATTTAGTAATTTTTTTTTTCAAAAATTCGGCAGCCTCTGGTTATGTGATTTACAGGTTGCCAGCTTCCCCATGTGTCCGACAAGTTTTCTCATGACTGACGCCTCTGACTCTTTCTCCATCTGCTCACCCTGTGATCCTGCTCTCCTAGAGCCCTCTTCCTCTAAAGGGGTGGTTATCACCCCTCCTAGTACTGTGACCCCTTAATATAGTTCCTCATGTTGTGGTGACCCCCCAACTATAAAATTATTTTGTTGCTACTTCACGACTGTAATTTTGCTACTGTTATGAATCATAATGTGAATATCTGATATGCAGAATATCTTATATGTGACCCAAAGGAGTTATGACTCATACAGTGAGAACCACTGCTCTCTATAGCCTCTGACCTCTCCAGCATGCTTTCTTCAGCCTAAATTACTTGGACAGACCTACCTACTATTCCGGTGTTGATGCCCTCTAAGCAGTTCTTGCTGATCAAACTTTTTCTAGAAAATTCTACATTATTTCAATACAGTGGAAGTAATAGTAATCCCCTGCCCCCCTGTGGTGGTTTGAAAGAAAATGGCCCCCAAAGGGAGTGGCACTATTAGGAGGTGTGGCTTTGCTGGAGTACGCCTTTTTGGAGGAAGTGTGTCACTGTGGGGGCAGGCTTTAGGTCTTTTGCTTAAGTTTCTCTCAGTGTCACAATTTCCGTCCTGTTGCCTGCAAGATGTAGAATTCTCAGCTGCTACCCCAGCACCATGTCTGCCTGCATGCCTCCATACTCCCCTCCATGATGATAATGGCCTAGACCTCTGAAACCATAAGTGAGTCATCCCAAATAAATATTTTACTTAATTAGAGTTGCCATGGTCATGGTGCCTCTTCACAGCCATAGAAACCCTAACTAAAACACCACAGAGAGAGAGAGAGAGAGAGAGAGACAGAGACAGAGACAGAGACAGAGACAGAGACAGAGAGACAGAGAGAGAGAACAAAAAACAAAAAACAAAATTAACAAAAAATCAAAAACCAAACCAATCACATATTTTTTAAAAAGCTACTTCTCTGTGGGTTCACTTTGTTCCACAGACCTTGTTGGACTCCCTGATACATCATAGAAACTAGATTTGGAAAGATCCTACAAGAAAGATGTGAATACTCTCCTAACCCTGAAGGAGAGTTTAGCATGTAGGTGAGGATTACTAGTGTCTGGGAACTTTGCTACCATTTCTCTTCCTCTGCTCATGGCAGACATTAATAATCAATGACAGATTCAACATCACAGTCTGTTTCAAAGCACTGCTTAAATAACTTCTGTGAGATGAAATGGATTTATCATTCTCAAAGTCAGGCCTAAAAAGAAGGTAGGAAAAGAGTGGGAAGAAATTATGGCTTATCTTTGATAGACTCTTAGTGGCAAACTTTTATTAAAGTAGGCCTCTTGAGTGGAGACTGACATTGAAGCATCACTCTAACAACTTCCCTCACACCAGGAACCATGCATCTCACCATCTCACCAAGGGTTTCACACGGTATCTTGGAGAATCTTCACAACAGCCCTCCTGGGTCAGGACTGTGACTTTTCTTGGGTTGGAGAAAGACACAAGCTGAGTGGGACTAGAAATGTTATCTGAAGTCTCAGAGCCAGTGAGAGAGTATGCAGATTCAAAGTCAAATAAATACCAACTCAAGCTTCTTTTTCTTACCCTAGAAAACTATCGAGCGTATGTGTAGACTATGCCCCTGTTCTACCGTTCTTTACGCTTCTCCTTAGACCAATACCACGCACTTGATTGCCAGAGTTCTGTTATCATTTTTCCCCTCTCTTGTGTTATCTTTTCTTGTTGTTTGTTTTTAATACATCCCGACCACAGTTTCCCCCCTCTCCACTCCTCCCAGATGTGATGGGCCATCTGGCTGCAACATCAGTCACCCCATTGATAACCAGCATGATTCAGCTGACTCGGCTGACTAGGTAGGTGACCCCTTCGTCCCTCACAGCTCCATGTGCGTCCCTCCAGAAGCTGCATGCTCGCTCCGTCCAGATTTTGGTCAAGGGTATATGAGTAGCTGGGCTCCCCTGCTAGACCCTCCAAACCTGCTCACAAGGTCCCTTTGTTGTCGGGTTTCAAATGACATAGTGTGAGTCTTCCACTACTGTTCTCTCTTAAGATAATTTTAGATTATTGTATTATTTCCATGTGTCTTTTTTTGCCACCTTCAGCAGAAACAGCCCTTTGGAATTTCGATGGGAGGGCTATTGAATCTAGAAACCACCGCAGAGAGTGTCTTTTTCTTAACAGTTTCGAGTCTTCCAACCTCTGGACCGGAAATGCGTCTCCATTTATTTAGTTCTTCTTTAATGTATTTCAACAGTATTTTACAGTTTTCAGCATATAAATCTCTGCTGTGGATTAGTCAGGAACTGTTCCCCCAAAGACCTACGTGTCAAAGCAGCCTGTGGTACTTCTGGGAGAAACTTCAGGGGACTAGCGGCATCCGCAAGAGATTCAAAACTGAAGTGTGAACGACTGGGACTTTTTAAGAATTCATATATTTATTTTTTCATCCAGAAGATGTCCCTTTCGATCTTTATTAACCCTCTCTGTCCTGTCACAGCCACCTGGACGGACCCTGCAGCTAGAGGGTGGTGTCCTGGGGCAGGAGGCTGGCAGTGGGCTCTTATTCTTCCAGCCCCTTCAGCTCTTCAGGAGGCTCTGTGTGGTTAAGGACTGTGTTACCTCAAAGAAGAGGGTGATGGGAACTTTGTACCTGAACTCCAAGTTATCATGGAACTTTCTTGAACTACCCAGAGTTTCACCATTTGCCTTATGGGAAAAGTTCTGAGTAGCTCTGTGAAACCTACAGACGAGTTCCACATTTTTCTTTTGCAAGAAAGAAGTGTTTTGTATTTTCAGACCTTTGCCATGATGACAAATGTTACCAAGTAGGTATTTTTGAACAAATAAACGCACTTCATCTGTCCCCTCAAGGTAAAGGCGACATTTTGACACGTAAGAAAGTCTTTCTAAAGAAATTTGTACATAAAGAACATTTTGGAAATCGTTGAATTTTTCATCTGTTGGTACAAACAATACACGCATGACACATGTCACAGAGCTGGAGACATAATTTCCTGACCTGTTTAAAGATTTTTCCAAGCAATTGAAGTACGTTTTGAATGCATTTGTTAAAAATACCAGCATTTTGAGAACAGTTGGCGATTACTTCAGGAAGAACAGTGGATAGACAGCAAGAGAGGCAAAAATGGCCTAGACAAATGTCAACAAAATTTGCATAATTTGCAAATAAGGCTGGGAACCAAAAGATCATGATTTACAAATTCCAGCGGTGGTATCTTTTCTTTTCATCCCCCAGTGCCTTGACAAGCTAAACTTAGTTCTGTCTTGAAAAACCAAGTTTGGTTTGCTTGCAACCAGTTAGAACCAGCTTGTCAAGTTACCTATGTCATGATAGATTCAACAGGGTTGCACCGAATTGCTCCTCTTGCAAGAATGGGAAAATATTGTTTGCGTTGTGAGAGAATATAATTACAACCAGGTTATTTTGTCTTTACCTCATTTAAAAATGTCCTTTTGTTGTCATTTTTATTATACAGCGTATACTGGCAGAAGAGCCCATGTATGCCATTTGTAAAGTGATATGCATATATTGGGCCACACTTATTATTTCTTTTATTAAAGATACACACCCCTAAACCTACTTTTAAGAGTGCTTTGCTCTGCTCCTGGGAGCTTTAAGAACTGAAGTCAGTGGGAAGGATTTTAAGACCCCAAACAGCAGCAGGGAACCCAGGGGCCTTATATATTTACATATATTAAGGCTAATTACCTTATGTAAACTGAATCTGGTTATATTTAGCTATCGGATTAGAAGCCACTGTTAAGTGTATCCTTTGTTTCAAGCCATCCCTATCTGCCACCATTTCAGAGCTAGATTTGAGGAGGAAATGATGGGGTGGCGCTCTGTTTCCCTGGGGACTGCTATCACAATGGATACCTGAATGCTTGCAGTGACCTTACCTCTCCCTCTCCCAGCCTCTCTCAGCAAGTTTCCAGGAGGGCTTTGACTGCCCTGTTTGCCTCTTCCATTTATACAGGTAATCTCAAAGTGTCAAGGTAAGAATCCTCACCAACAGCTAAAGTGATTTCTCCCCAATTTTTTATACATGAAGGGAGAATTTAATTTGGAAGCTTGAATATTATATGGAAGTTCTAGAACATGAGAGGTCAATCAGTCAGGGGCTTCCTACTATAACAAAATACCCAGGACAATCAACTTAAAAAGAGGGAAACTTATTTTGTCTCACCGTTTCTGAGATTTTGGTCCTGATTAGTTGATCTCCTCACTTTGGGGCTGTTGTGAGGTTGAATATTCTAGCAGGAGCTCTTACTGAAAACATTTACCCCAGGAATAGGGTAAGAAAGAAAAAAGATGGAAGGGAGTATAGTTTCCAGTGCTGGCAAATGTCCCCACATCTTCTACTGGGCCCCATCTCTCAAACCCCCCATCTCCCCAGGCGGAGGAGTCTTTACCATGGGGCTCGGGGCGGGGGCTTCAACATTCGTTTAGAGCACTGTCTGCTGTGGGATGGTCTGTATGTTGCTCTGATTGGTCAATAAATAAAACACTGATTGGCCAGTGGCCAGGCAGGAAGTATAGGTGGGACTAACAGAGAAGAGAACTGAGAGAACAGGAAGGCAGAGGGAGACACTGCCAACCGCCACCATGATAAGCAGCATGTGAAGATGCCGGTAAGCCACGAGCCACGTGGCAAGGTATAGATTTATAGAAATGGATTAATTTAAGCTATGAGAACAGTTAACAAGAAGCCTGAGCCATTAGGCCCAAACAGCTTAAATAATATAAGCGTCTGTGTGTTTATTTTATAAGTGGGCTGTCAGACTGCCGGGGCTTGGCGGGACCCGGAGAGAAAAAACTCCAGCTAAAACTGTCCATTCTGAGAGTTTCTGTGAAGGAAATAGAGAGAATACCTGAATACTCAGGACTCCTCAGAGATGGAGGTGATCCTGCAATCTTTACTCCCACCGCTAATAATGAGCTATGTTTTATAGGACCCCTTCTCACGTTGCAGGCACACCTACCCAATACCCACCCCCTTTTTACACCCACCGTCCTCACCACTGTGATGTTCTTCCTCCCTACTCTAACTGCTGACCTCAGGAGAAGATGAGATACCTTGTGATACAGGCAGGTGATGTCAAAGCTCTAAATACTTTTCATCTTTTAGGGCGGAGGGTTGGCTCAATATAGTGCCTGACATTGGTGAGGCACTAGATACCCTGACATTGCAAAAATAAAGGAATAGATGTGAGTAAATTTAGCCAAGTTAAGCTTCAAAGAACAAACCAATCTAATCTGAGGAGCTAGGAAACAGAAGAATGCTCACCCACCTCTGGCGGTGGAATGTTTTTGACTCAATTTGGAGCATTATGGCACAGGTGTACACATATGTGATGAGCTAAATTCTTAAGACTGGCCTACTACACAGCATGGAAATTATGACAACTTGAAAGAGCAGTGGAGACACAGGAGTGCTCTTCAGGGTTGAGTAGTGAATTTCTGAGAAGGTGCTTAGATGAAGAGGGTACCAAGGTCACATGGGCTGAAGCCCCTCATGTCCATCTGTACCCATCCTCTAACTAGGCTTGCCAAACTCTATGGAAATCACCAGGTAGGCTGAGCCAGGACAGCCATGAGCAATTCATCTTGAATGCCATGACATGTCAATTACAAAGCCAAGCAGCTAAAACACATCATCTCCTTTGGCCCATACTAAGCCAATGGTGTGGGCTGTTATTCCAGGGTTCAGACAAGGGCCCTGGACCCCTGAGGCTGGCCAGGTGCTCCAGGCACACATGGCTTATCATGAACGAAGCTGGTGATCTCTTCACAGTACCACTGTGTTGGCCTATCTATGAGAATTTCCCATGAACAATATCCCCACCCTCGATATGACTCTTCCTTTGTAAGGTTGGTTCTTTCCTTACACTAGTTTGTGACAATGGAACGGTGACATTGATTGGCAGGATGTTTCTTTGGAGCATTACAAAAGAGCATCATGTTCTGAACACTTGGCCCTCCTTCTCCTCACTGGTAAGAAAGGATGGAATAAGGAAAGGTTTTAGTGCCTGAGAAGGGAGGGTTTCTGTACCCAGTGGTTCCTTCTGCATCTCCACAGTGCCCAGCATTCCTTAGGAATTCACACAGCACCCCTGACCCTCTGCAGCAGTGGTTCTCAACCTTCCTCATGCCGTGACCCCTGGTGACCCCTAACCACAAAATTATTTTTGTTGCTACTTCATAACTGCAATTTTGCTACTATTATGAATTATAATGTAAGTATCTGATATGCAGATGGTCTTAGGCAACCCCTGTGAAAGAATCCTTTGATCCCTTAGGGGTGGCGACCCACAGGTTTGAGAATCACTGCCCTGGAGGATGTACTGACCCTAAAGGCATGAGTGTGACCAGAGAGGAATTCCCACCTTCTTCCTATGGTATCCAGGCAGTCACCTTCCCAAACGCCTGTCCTTCTGCTGTGTCTGGAGTCCTTCCGCAACTTCAGGAGCAGCCGTCTAGGTTCCTCAGGAACTGAATGGGATTGTTCCCATCCTCAAGAGCTGAGAGAATAGTAACTTGTTCCCTATGCCATGTGCTTATGGCATCTCTGAGTCTGTTTCACGTCCTGTTTACTGACTGAGAGTCTTGAATGCTTAAGCAAACTACCCCTCCAAGCCTTCTTTTCATCAACTGTAAAAAAACAAGATGCATATTACCAAAGATATGGAACAACAATAACAATGGTCCTATCTATCTACCATCTATCTATCTATCTATCTATCTATCTATCTATCTATCTATCTATCTATCTATCTACCTATCTATCTATCTATCCATCCATCCATCCATCCATCCATCCATCCATCCATCCATCCATCTATCTATCTATCTATCTATCTACCTATCTATCTATCTATCTATCTATCTATCTATCTATCTATCCATCCATCCATCCATCCATCCATCCATCCATCCATCCATCTACCTACCTACCTACCTACCTATCTATCTATCTATCTATCTATCTATCTATCTATCTATCTATCCATCCATCCATCCATCCATCCATCCATCCATCTATCTATCTATCTACCTATCTATCTATCTATCTTTGTATCTATCTATTTATTTGGTGCTGGGAATCAAACTTAGGGCCTTCTGCACATTAAGCAAGTTCTCTCTCTCACTGAACTCATCTCATCCCCTAACAGCAACAGTAATAAGTAGGTTGGCTTCATATACTGGGTCCTGATGAGCACGTTTCATAGCTGGACACGATTTAATTCGTACGAACTGAAAACCATTGTTATTTCCCATACGCAGACTAATAACCTGGGACACGTAGATTTCAGAGTCAAGATTTTAATTGGCTTTCCCTAATCCAGAGCCTAAACTCCTAGCTTCCTGGATCTTCTAATCCCACTTCAAAAACGTTGCTGCGAGGTGTTTAGAATCTTTGTGACAGCAGTTTGTAAACAAAATGACAAAACCCAAATATTTATACCATTATCCTTATTCTAACCACAGGAAAAGAGAATTGGAAATAACAGGCACATAGTCCAGGCCTTTGAGAAATGTGTAGCTTTGAGAATTAGATGAGAAAACTCCCCCACAATAATGTAAACTAAAAAAACGACCCCCGTGAACATAGCAAGCTCAGGGTAGAGAAGAAATATTGTGTGCTCAGGAGCTCTTGGACTTCACAGAATGCCAAGGCCTCAGAGCAGATCTCACACACAACTGATCTCACACTGCTAGCCTTCTCACTAAAGGGTGGCAGAAGCATTTCAGGGGAAGGGGCACCATTTCGGGGTGACCTGAGGTTGGAGTTGGGGGTGTGTGTTGTCTGGGCAAGTGAGAGTGCAAGCCCAAGAGACAACAGAGCCCGGGAGCCACTTGCCAGGGGAAGGAAGCTGCATTATCCAGGTCCCTAATTGGATTTGCAACACTATAATGAACCACTGTGGGTGTCGGAACAAGAGACGTGATAGGATTCAAAATACATCAAAGGAAGAAAGCCCAGAAGGACTGGTGGAGGAAACAGCCGGAGGCAAGGGGTTCACATGCTTAGTTCAGGGACAAGATGAACATTTGAATCTGTAGTGATTTGGGGGAACTGTTAAAAAGCAGGAGCCTGGCCCCTTAAAGCCTGGGCAGTGCCCACAGTATCTAGAACTTCATAAGTGTATATAATATTTGTTGCCTAGCTGAGTTTAGGGGGGACAGAATAGATATAGACTACTTAGGATGTAGCTCAGTTGTCAGTGTGTGTGCCAAGACTGCACAAAGCCCTGAGTTCAATCCCCAGCCCTTGCATAAATCTGAGTGGTGGCCCATGCCTGTAATCCCAGTGCTTGCTAGGAAGGGGCCAGAGGATCAGAAGGTCAAGGTCATTCTTAGCAACATAGTGAAAAAGTGAGTTTGAAACTAGCCTGGGCTATACAAGACCCTGTCTTGATAGACAACAGAAATAAATACCAGACATGGAAGAAAAAGGTGCTGCAAGAACAGATTCCCAGGGCACTGACTGCCGCTGGAGACGGAGAACACTGGAGGTACTGTTTCTGGTTATGTGAAATCAAAGAAGAGCCGGCATCCAACTCATTTGTTATCATGGGTATATATAGGGGTAGAATGCAGGTCCTTGTTTGGAAACAAGAAATGACATTCCTGTTAGGATTCTGCTGCGCTCCAGCTGCATGACCACACGTGTGCAGTTCAGGAGCTAGACAAGGGGTCTTGCATCATCAGTGTGCACTGGTGATTACCTATCCCTGGCGCGGTCACACAATCTGCGCATGCGTGGCATAGCTCTGTAAGCCCACCTGCGCCTTAAAGAGCCGTGACTCAGACCCCATCCTCTCTCTGAGTTCTGTTTCCTCTTCCTCCCACCATCCTTCTCTCTCTGCACATGCTCCTTCCCAGGCCTGGTTCTCTTGTTACCCCCCCCCCCACACACACACACACACACCCTTCCTCCTAATAAAGCTTTGATACTGATACTGGGTTCTGTCGTGAATGTGACCTTTCCTCACGGTAACCAGTGCTGGTAACCAGCGCTGCTTATCATTCTCACAATTCCGAAGACATAAGATGTCAGAACCAGAATGCAGATTTGGAGATCTTTTGTGGACAAGTCTGTGTAAGTTAGGGTTCTTATCGGCAAACAACAGAAATGCGTTCTGACTGACTTAGAAAGAAATTTACTGAAAGGACAGTCACCAGTTTGCTGTGTCTCTGAGAGTTTAATGTACTGGGCAATGATTCAGCTAGAACTCTGGCCAAAAGTACTTACTAGAACTAGCCAGCAAGACCTTCAGCCATTCCTGTTGGGTCTCAGATGACGTCACTTGGATCGCAGGGCATGGGGGACCCCTGACACTGCGACCACCAGGGGGACAGATGGTAACTGCCCTTCTCTCCACTGCTAGGAAGAATCTTGCAGTGATTAGACGTCTGTGTGAGGCCCGACTTGAGGCAGAACCTAGATGGATCCCCATCATACTAAGCAGCAGGAGAAGCTGATAACGAATTGGAGCTTCTTTGGCAGAAAGGGGCTCCGCTTTTTGCAAGAAGAATACAAGACGAGAGGCCTGGCAGCTGCTGCAGCCCAAACCGTGTGTTTATTTCCAAGAGGACAGAAGAGAAGTGAATTCTGAACAGGCAGTGACAGGAGTTCCCAGAGAGCAGGGCAATTCGCAACATATTAAAGGATGCGAAGATGTTCATGGTCCATCCCACGTATCTTCTGGAAAGGGTGTGCTTGGAGGCAGAGCAGGCAGCAAGAGTTCTAGATCTCGGGAACTTCAAGCCCTGGGACACAAGTCGAAACAGGGGACCTCTCTCTGCTTGTACCAATGAGCAAATCTGTGACAAGGGGCCACAGCGTCTCGTTTCTGTGCTGAAGTGCTGGTTGCGAGGCTTAGTCTGTCATGGCTGAGCTATCTCTCCAGCCCTGGCTCCTGCTCTGACTCAGCCATCCTGGTGCCAGCACAGAGCCCAGGAAAGGATCTCCAGAGGAAGGCTGATGTCGGCCCCATAGGAAGGAGTGCTGGAGGGAGGAAACCATGGGGACCCACCCTAACGTAAGCTTTCACAAAGCCAGGAAGTTGGTTTTGTCGTATCAAAAACCAGCTTCATCAAATTATTTGCTGTGGTAACCCTCCAGCTGACAGGGCTGAGCAAGTATCCGAAAGCCACATTCAAAAAATGCTTGGCGACACACACATGGTGCACAGACATGCATGCAGGCAAAACATCCATACACACAGAATAAAATAAAACAAATAAGAGAGACACTTGCTGAATGAGTAAGTGGAATTACAAGTGTGATATAATCTACAGAGAGACTCTCGGGGCTCGCTCCTTACACAATGCAACACTTTGATTTTGATCCTTTTTTCTTTGTCTGTCTTTCTTCCTTCCATCCTTTCTTTTTTTTTTTTTTTAAATAAGAACGGGTCTCATGTGACTCCAGGCTGAAGCTCGCTATGTGGCCAAGGCTGGCCTTGATCAATTAACTGACCCTCCTTCACCTCCTAAGAGCTGGGATTACGAGCACCATCCCACCCCACCGTACATGACACGATTTACTACTTTTTTAAAGTTAACAAATAGGAGACTACGCCTTGTCAACATGTTTCAGGCAAACTTAGATCTCTTTTTTTTTTTTCTTTCTCCTCCCAAAAGGCTGCAAGGATACGGGATTTGGGAACACCATAAACAAAACCAAAAGCAGCCCGAGAGAAGCCACGGCCATAAACACTCCAGTTAATATGCACCTGGGTATTCCGCCACGGTGGAAACTGAACTTAATTTGTTGTAATATGATGAAGCTATTTAGCATTTCCTCCCCTTACTCCTCCTTCTTCTTGTTAATTCTGAGTGGAGATAAATCTGAACGCAGAATTGGAGGGCACAGCGGGGAGCCCCGCAAAGTCATTTGGGTTGTGGCTGCCACTCTGCCCTTTGCTGCTACTGAGCAATTAAATTTGGGCGACGAAAGAAAAAGTGCTGCCGACGTAATTCATGAACACTAAAGAGCTTGGCTCCGTGGAACATTTAGCTTCTGATGAGGGGCGCCTTGGGCACCCACGGGTGTTCAAAAATGATCTCCATTGCCCCAGTAATTGTTCTGAATAGGAGGTGTGCGGGCAAAAAAGACCAGCAGTCTCAGTGGCCTGTCAAGCCCTTAACTTTTAGAGCATTCCAGAGGAGTAGGCAAGCTACCGAACTGTCACTTCTTAAGCCAGGAAACAAAGGGTCCTGGGAGTGGAACAATTTTCCTCGGGCAACTTGTCTAAGCTGGCGACAGAAGCTCGGGTTCTCCGGCTCTGAAAGCAAAATGACAGCCTCCTCCCCCTCCCTTGGTGGGGAGGGTTTGATTCCTGCTATTTCTCCCTGCTGTTAGCTTGATCTGCTATTATTATTTTGTTATCTCCTTCTGACCCTCACGCGTCTTCCGACGGTCCACATTTCAGCGACTCCAAGACGCCATTGAGTAAAAGATGAGCTGTTTCATGTACCGCTAAACAGGAGAATGGCTGCCAATTAAACCACGGCATGACCTTGATCATGACTTAAGAGATGTTAACATATGTATGTGGGGTGGGGGGGGGGTGTCTTAGGAGCTCCCAAATGTAGTATATGGTTTGTCCAGATTCAGCACTCTTTTTTTGGGGGGATTTTTTTGTTTGTTGTTTGTTTGTTTTGAGACAGGGTTTTTCTGTGTAACAGTCCTGGCTGTCCTAGAACTTGCTCTGTAAACCAGACTGGCCTCGAATCCAGAGATTCACCTGCCTCTGCCTCCCCAGTATTGGAATTAAAGGTGTGCACCACCACCGCCTGGCTCAGATTCGGGACTCTGATTCATCTTCCAAACACCTTGTGGTCCCACTTTGAGCCACCAGCCAGTGTCTTCGGCTCCATTGGCTACAGGACATAAGAACATGATGCTTGAAGCCATCAAGCATCACCTGTGATTTCGGTGTTGGAGTGGGGGGCGGGAAGGGGGGGGAGAAGAGTGCTTCCTCTCTAGTGCTTAAGACAATGTGGGGCTGTAGCATATCGGGAAGCCAGTGCCCCAGTCTTTTGGAGAAACCTAATTTGAGGGGAAAAGCCCAGTAAGAGCTGCAGAGGTAGAGAGGATTAAACTATTGCGTGTGTCCCCAAGGCCACATACAGTAGCACCAGCGCACTCCATCTTGGCTATGCTGAGGGGTAGGGTGTGCAAGACAGACTGCGAGAATCTTCGTTTTTTTTTTTTTTGTTTTTTTTTTTTTTCGAGACAGGGTTTCTCTGTGTAGCTTTGCGCCTTTCCTGGAACTCACTTGGTAGCCCAGGCTGGCCTCAAACTCACAGAGATCCACCTGGCTCTGCCTCCCGAGTGCTGGGATTAAAGGCGTGCGCCACCACCCCCCTCTAGAATCTTCATTTTTGCAGACACCAAAAGAACAGCTAAGCCAGCAGGATCCCACCCTCTCTCTTCCAGGCTTGTTTACACATGTCACAGTGAAAAGTAAATAACAAACGTCCCGGTTCTGCTTTGTGAATTTAGCCAACGGTTTTCACTACCAAGGATGGTGAACGTACGTACATTTCTGCTCCACGTTCCATTTACGCCAAAGAAATAGAGTTCTATTTTTTGACAAGGGATTTCATTGTTTTAAAGAAAGAGAAAATCAAAACACCCCTGGCAGAGGTGGGAGAGATGCTAAGATAAAAACAGATATTAAGACGACATGGGGACTGGAGCGTTGTCTTGGTAGTTCAGAGCACAGAGCACAGAGGCAGTTCCTAGTTCCCACCATGGTGGCTCAAATCCTCTTGTAACACTAGATCCAAGGGAATCTAACTCCCTTGTCTGGTCTCTACCAGCAACTGCACTCATGTGCACATACATGTCCCCACCCCACCTCCAGACATACAAGCATACACACAACTAGAAAAAAAAAAAAGTCAAGTCACGAAAAATGGTTTAGCACATACGGCATTTGCTGCACAAGCCTGATGACCTGAGTTTGATCCCTGGAACCCACATAAAGGTGACAGACGACAGGAGACAGATGGCTCCATGGGGTTGTCTCCTGACCTCCACACACATGCCATGGCATGCATGTGTCCCCAACCGAGCAAAGAGAAAGAAAACAAAAACAATGAAGAACAGGCAGAAAAGGTGGGTGGCGCATCTGTGGAGAATGATTTGTGCAGCTTGAGGCCCTGGCCTCCTTTCCCAACAAGAACCAACAGGACTGGAACCCTCCAATAGGCTTAGCCCCTCTTGTACAGTCCTTTCTGTTGATGATACATCTCTTTCCCCTCCTGTGGAAAAGACAGAGAGGCTGAAAAATTAAGGATAGATTTCTTGAGAACTGAAGAAATTTGAAAGTGAACGTCCAACACCCGGCAAAACCTAATGTTGCCCTCAGACTGTGAGCTGTCCCTGTTTCCAATGGATGCTTTGCAAAACCTTTCCTGTATAAGACTTCACAAGTCATCAGGGAATTACACTAATCCACTTACCCCGTTTTAACTCTTCAAAGGTCCCCACAAGCCTCTGGTTTTTCTATTGCAGAGAACGGTAAGTGGAAAATTGCTTTTGAGGTTTCTTTTGTACCATAATAACCCTGGGCAGCACCCACCTTGCTGCGTCCTCATGTGCACCTTGTAAATCGATCCCACACTGCTTCCTTAGTCAAAAGCCCCATCTCCTTGGAAACGAGAAAGAAAATGAATAGTTGGGAAAGCTTATTTTGCTAGCATCAAGATCAAAAACCTTCATTACATAAATTTGTTTGTCCTTTGGTGACTTTTAGGCCAGAAATATTCATTATGAGTTGGTGTTGATCTCACATTTTGGCAATATTTTTTCATCTAGATGGATCCTAAAGTTGTAAAGTTGTCTAACTCTCATTGATTAAAAAAAAAATTCACTTCCTCCCCTTACACCCAGGCATTTTATTACTTTTTGTGTGCCTGTGTGCAGAAACATTCCTTTATACTGTTTTCTGAAGGTTTATTAACTTTTTACATGGAGAAATGTTGAATGGAAGCAATATTACCTTATGGGTTTTTGATCAGAGCATTTCCCTCAAAGAATGCCTTTTGTGGGAAAACACTGAATGAGAGAAAAGTTGTGCCTCCTGCTGAGTAATCACTTAAGTATTGTGCTCACCTGGAGCCTGTAGGGAAATAGAGTGATGCCTCTTTTCTCTCTAAAGGAAGCAAGCTTGAAACACAACCACAACGCAGCACAATGCCACCAGCTTTTGAAGCCGTCTGAAAGACAGTAATATTCATCACTGAAAATGCTCCCTCACCGGCGAGAAGTCTTCAGGAGACTTCGGTGTGGGTCTGAGAACCTGCAGAGCGACCTCCCCTTACTCAGACATTTGGTGTCACTGAAGCCCCCAGGGACCACTTCAGTCTCCCAGACTTCTGCCCATCCCATCTTGTAGAGATGAGGCTGGCCATGGGATCCTAGTACCAATGGAGCCAGTGGCTCTTTTAATTCCCCACGCACCCTGAGTATTAGAAGTCTGTGACCTCCCCTTTTAGTGATGTCAGAAGCCTGGCCTCCTTCCATCCCCTTGTCTGGTATTCTAGGTTCTTGCTGGAACTCAAAACTCATTCACCCGACTCTTGTTCCTTCCCATTGGGCCCCTCGCTGAATGATGGCCTCTCCATCACTGGTTCCTAGTAGCAAATGGAAAAATCTTCTGATGTTACTGCTGAAGGGAAGGAAAAGTGTCTGTGTTGGAACTAGACTGAAAATTGTTAGATGTATGCCTGGAGCTTCCAGGGACAAAAATGATAACATTTTTCCTGAAAGCAACGTCAGTATATGCAAAAGTAGAGCCAAGAGAAGACACAGACCAAGCAAGCACTGCTTACGTCATTTATCCCTTAACAATAGTTTTGTTCTCCTGTGCATTATAGCATCCCCATCCAAGGCTAGATGTGCGTTCCCACTGTTCCCTATTCAGCATTGTCCTGGGTGGATCCTAACCAGGGCCAAAATGCAAAAAGCAAAAGGCATAGAGACAAGAAAGACAATCAGACAGTTGCCTGTATTTGTAGGCAAGATGGTCTTCTGTGTAGAAAATTCTAAGAGAACTATAATAAAAGAAACAAACCCCACCCCATTACAATTAATATGTAAGTTTTAGCAAGGCTAAAAAATAAAAAAAACATGTTGCAGTCTTCAGTTATGATTCTATGTAGCAGGGATAAAAATATTATACATTACTAGGCATGGTGGTGCATGCCTTTGGTCCCAGCACTCAGGGGCAGAGGCAGGAGGATCTCTGTGAATTTGAGACTAGTCTAGTCTACATAGTGAGTTCCAAGCTAGCCAGGGCTACATACAGAGAGCATCTCTCAAAAGAAAAATTTATAAATTACATTTCAGTACACCCCAAAGTCAAAAGATATGCCATTATATACTCACTAGAATAACTTAAGTTAAGAAGACTGATGATGTAAACATTGATAAAGGTTAGTAGGAACTGCATGCCCCATACATTGTCACTAGGAAGTCCACCGCATGATACAGCATCTTCAAAAAGAGTTTGGGAAGAGATTCCTACCATGTGACTTAGTGACTTCTTCATCCCTAGGTATCTGCCAAACAGAAATATAAGCATGTATGTCTCCACGAAGACTTAAACCCAAATATTCATTTCAGCTTTACTAATTAGCGACCCAAACTGGAAATGGTCAAAATGTTCATCCCCACATGTGCAGGGACATTAATTGTGGTATGTCCGTACAATAGAATAGCATTCAGCAAGGAAAAGAAATAAGTGAGGCATGGCCTATTATTGCATCCTAAGAACTTCAAGAAGCGCCGCACTATACAATTCTATTGCTGTACCTCCACATTGCCTTTGCATTGTGTATGTATCACTCATTTTCTAGTCCTATAAAGCAAATCAGTGGTGGCTAGGGCCCGGGAAAGAGATTAGCTGCTGACTCACGAGGCAAATTTTATAGTAATGAAAATATTCTGTGTTTACTTTGATGGTGATTACATGACTGTCACATTTGTCAAAACTCACTGAATTGTGCATTAAACTGGATTTTTTTCTTTTAAATCATACGTAAAAGCTGCTTCTAAGAGGCAAGCGTGGCAGCATGCCGGCCTCTGTGTCTGCATTGTGCGAAAGCGAGCGGGGTGCTCCGAGCCAGGAGGCAGCCGGCAGTGAATATTTTAGGCTTTGTGAGCCATACAATTTCTGTCAAAACAGCTCAGCACCAGAGCAGCCACAGACCACAGTAAACAAACACGAGTGGCCCTGTTCCAACACTAACTTTAAAAAACAGTGAAATCTGAATTTCATAAAATGGCGACATCACGCGATATCATTCTTCTGCCCCTACCCAACCCCCAACCGCCCAATCATTTAAAAAACGTAAAAACCATTCTTAGCTAGCGGGCGATACAAAAACAGATGGCACACCAGATTTAGCTCAAGGCTCCATTTTTTTTTTTTTTTTTTTTTTACCAGCCCCTGTTACCAATGCATGCTAGTAAAATACAACAATTACCACCATCACATCAAAGAGGTGATGGCACGAGGGAAATTTCTAGCAATTCGTTCATCTCCGCCGGCACAGTAGAGAGCCACACAGTGAATCAGGCTTCCCTGTTACTTGCTCTCCAGTGGTGCGAATTTGCTCACCACATCGAAATTACTCTGGGGTTAGTGGGCTTTACAACTCGGGACCAAGGAAATGGAGTCAACTTCTCAGCTGAAAATTCCATATAAATTCACCTTCCTTGGCCAAAAGGTTGGAATGCCCCTAAGTGGTTTTTAAAAGCTTAAGTGTGTGCTGTGCCTGAATTCTATGACACCTCTACTATTTCCCCTTTTGGCTAACTCATGAGTGACTAACTCATGCGTGACTGCGCTGGTTACGTTCTCTGGAATGTTCTCCGGCGCATCCTCATTTTCTATGGGTCTCTCCGTTGGCAAGCTTCTCTGACCACACGCGCTTGCTCCGGTAGTAAACACTTCTCCAGCCTTCCTCCTCTGCACCCCCACCCCATACTTCTTACCGTCAATTATACCATCGCTTCACTTCTTTGTGTGTATGGTTCTGTTTCTTCTTCGAAGTGTCCCAAAGGCAAAGGTTTTTGCTCAATGTGTGACTCGCTGGATGAGTCACCTAGGAACGCAGAAGTCCGTCTTTTGTAGGCACATCACCCTGCAACTACCACAACTACCACATATGGAGCAAAGTGCTCCAGATCGGATCGTTAGCCTAGAACACCTGGGGTGCTGAGAGAGAGTGACAAGCCACCTCAGCCAGTTCAGAAGGCCAGCCAGTCACAGTATATCACCGAGGTGCTGTGCACCCCTAACGCAAAGTGTCCCCTTTGGGAAATAAAGCTTGTAAGGCATTGGAAGACTGCCATATTTGGGAACTTGGAGTAACCATGCCTTCGGCTGACACCATGATGATCATTTCCTTTCTCTCCGTCTAGCTTAAGTCAACTTCTAACATTTTTCTTACTAGGATGTATGTAAATAATATGGCAGAATTTCAGTAGGAAAGTGTTTCTTGGATTTCAGAGAGGAAGGCCAAGGGATGAATGAGGAGTATGTGAGAATGCCCAGGTGGCAGGTCATGACTTTAGAGTCGCGGGTGCCCAAAAGACTTGATATATACAAATAAAGAGAGTGTATTTGCTTTCTTCAAATTGCGGAGTGAATTTGTACAAATCTATACCTTCAAAGTTCCTGCCATATAATGTTGACACTTCAGATCTGATGGAAGGTGAAAATTTCACAAGTGAATTAGAATGGCCTGTAGAAACATATTTTCTGACATTGCAAAAATAGTTTTTGTTTTTAAATGGATGAATAACTTTTAAACTATGAAATGACCATAAAGGAAAAAGGAAGGTGGGTGGTAAAGAACATTAGCATTGACTCTAATATCCCTTTAAAATTCATATGAAAGGGCGGGGCTTGATGGTGGAGGCAGAGGCAGGTGGATCTCTGAGTTAGAGGCCAGCCTGGACTTCAAAATGAGTTCCAGGACAGCCAGGCCTACGCAGAGAAACCCCGTCTTTAAAAAAAAAAAAAAGAAAGAAAGAAAAATTCTTATGAGAACTAATAGATACACACATCGAACAGATTTGTGTTTGAAACATCTTTGTTTTGTTCCACATATTTGAAAACATAAACAAAAAATATTTTATGGCAAAAACATGCTCTGTAGTTTTCTAACATGGAAGAGTGTGTCAGGATGACTGTGAGGTCGGCATGTAGAGGCTGGTGGTTGACGTGGCTTGCATGTGAAATGTCCCCTGAAGACTCGTGTTTTAGAAACTGGGTCCTCGGGGCCACAGTGTTCAGAGGTGGGTATCAGAGTGAGGATACGCTCTCGAGAGCTCCAGCCTCATCAATGGCTGGAACTACCAATGGACCCCTAGCTAAATGGATGCCTATTGAGATGTGTGATCTTCCGAGGGGAAGCACGTCGCTGGCCATGCTCTTGCAGGCCATTTGGTCTCCAGCCCCTTGTTCTCTCTGTCTGCTTCCTGGCCACCACGGAGAGAGCAGCCTTCTTGCATCTTGCCTTTTGAACCTTCCCAGGGACCGTGGACCCAGGTGTCCATGGATTAAGACTCTGAAACTGTGAACCCAAACAAATCTTTCATCCTTGTAAGTCCATTTTCTTTTGTGATGGCAATGGGAAGTGAATGCAAGTTAACTTTGTGTGTTTGTATATATAAATATTTGTTCTGACTGTTAGCCTTGAAGGAGAACACTAGTGAGTGTTCTCTTCAAAATGTAATATTTGCTTGATTTGTTTTTACCACTGGGGGTTAAACCCAGGACTTTGTGCATGCTTCCTAAGCACGTATTCTACCACTGAGCTACATCCCTCTCACTTCCCAGATTTATTATTTCCCTCATTTTAACAACTCTGAAATTATGCTGTCTTGCAACAGATGGCATCCTGGACTAAAATTCTCAGTATCTGCTTCTTATTATGTGATATATAAAATAATATTAAACCTCTCAGTTGGTATCATTTTAGACCCCATTGAGTAAGATATATATGGAATATATTTGACTGTTCTTTCTTTTATTGTGTGTATTCATTGTATGGAGTTGAGTTGTACAAAGACAAATTCTTCTAAACATGTCATGTACTTTGACCATATTCAAAGCTCCCCCTCCCCCTTTTCTCTCTCTCAATCTCCTCCCTTCTCCCAGGATCCTTTCTGCTTTCATGTCATACATATAGAATGTTTTATGTCTCTACAAAGAATTATATGATGCATGAAGAGAAAACATAAAATATTTTTCTTTTTGTGACTGAATTATGCTTAGCATGATGAGCTCCAATTCCTTTAATTTTCCAACAAATGTTGCCCATACTCTTTGTGGCTAGATTAAAACTCCATTGGTAGAGGAGGGATCTGGGAAGAGTTAGGAGATGGAATAAAATATGATCAAAATATATCATATGAAATTCTCAAAAAATAAATGAAAACGTAAAAGAGAAAATAAATATTTTAAAACTCCATTGGAGATATATATATAGATATATATATATAGATATATATATAGATAGATAGATATACATACTGTGTGTTTTATTCGGTCATCTATTGATGGACACCTAAACTGAATCCATAACTTGGTTATTATAAATAGCATTACAATAAACAGGGATGTGCAAATGTGTCTGAGACATGTGGACTTAGAGTCCTCCAGATAAATACTCACAAGTGGTGTAGCTAAGTAACATAACAGTTCTACTTTTAGTTTTCCAGGGAGCCTCCATGCTGATTTCCACAGTGGCTAGAACAATTGGTATTTGCACAAGCAGTGTGTGAGGGTTCCTTTGTGCCCATATCCTCAGCAGTGTTTGTTAATTCTCTTCAACTCATGAACTTTTTACTTTTTAAAGAGTTTTTTGATTTTTAACTATGTATGTGTATGTGGGGGGGGGGGGCGGTCTAGATGTTGACATGTGTGTGGGAATGCTGGTGCCTGAAGAGGCCAGAGGCAATGGATCCTCTTGGAGCTGGAGTTACAGGTGGTTGTGAGTCAGTTGCCTGACCTTAGTACTCAGGATCTCTGAAAGAGCAGTCTTAACTGATGAATCAGCCCTCCAGCTCTCCAGCCCTAGTTTTTTATTTTCTCAATAATAGCTGCTCTAACTGAGGTCAGATGAAATCTTCTTATGTTTTTTAACTAGCATTCCCCTGAGGCTAAGGATATTGAGCATTTTGCGTGTTTATTGTTTATCCTTTGAAATCTGTTAATTTTGTCAGCTTGTTATACATTAGATTGTTTGGTAATGTTATGCTTGGTTTTTTGAGTTCTTTATATACTATGGATATTAATCCTCTGTCAGATAAATGGCTAGCAAGTGTTACTTCCCACTCCATAGGCTGTCTATTCACTCAACATTGTTTCCCAGAAACATTTTAATTCCATGCAATCCTGTTTTTCAACTGGTATTATTCCCTGCGCCTTTGAAATCCTTTTAAGAAAATTCTTACCTATACCTATAAATTGATGTGTTTCCTCTGACAGTTTCAGGTCTTACATTAATGTCTGATCCACTTTGGATTGATTCTTACACAGATTGAGCCATAGAGATCTAGTTTCATTTGTCTACATGTGGACAACCAGTTTCCCCAGTACCATTTGTTGAAGGAGTTGTCAGGTGACTGTGGTTGTATGGATTGACTTCTGGGTTCTTTATTCTATTCTGTTGGTCTAAGTGCCTGGTTTTGTGCTTCTATGATGCTGTTTTTAGCTCTGCAGTATTTTTAAATCACAAATCAGGTATGATGACAACTTCAACAGTACTTTTTTTCCCCCTACAATTTCTTAGGCTATCCAGGATCTTTTGTGCTACCATATGATTATGTCATTGGAATTTTGGTGAGGACTGTATTGAATATATAGATTACTTTCAATATATAGTAATTTTCACAATTTTAATTCTGATAATCATGAGCATGGGGGCTGTTGTATTTTTAAAATGGCAGGAAGGAGTCATACCATACAACAGGGCCCACATGGGAGGTTTATTGAGGGGAGAGGAGAGAAGGGGGCAGAGACCAGTCCCTGGGGACGAGAATGAAGGAAGAGAAAGAGAGAGACAGGAGGTGTACAAGGCCCACCTTTTATATGGAAATGTGGCAAATGCACACAGGGGTTGCTCTTAGCGGCTGCAGCTGAGGTGTATCCTGTCAGTACTTGAAGGGCAGGCCAGTACAGATTCCTAAATGCTAACACAGGCATCTTTTCCCTTTTCTTGTTTCTCCTTCAGTATTTTACAATTTTCATTACAGAGATTTTTCAATTTCTTAGACAGGTTTATTCCTAGAGCTTTTTATCTGTCTGTCTGTCTGTCTGTCCGTCCATCCATCCATCCATCCATCCATCCATCCATCCATCCATCCATCCATTTATCCATCCATCCATCCATCCATCCATCCATTTATCCATCCATCCATCCATCCATCTACCTACCTACCTACCTACCTACCTACCTATCTTCCTATTATCTATCTATCTATCTATCTATCTATCTATCTATCTATCTATCTATCATCTATCTACCCCCTTACCCATCTATTTATCATCTATCTATCTATTTATTTTAATAAGCCATTGTGAATGGAATCATTTTCCTGATTGCTTTGTCAGTGTGTTTATTATTGGCATACAAAAAAAAGCTACCAATTTTTGCATGGTGGTTTGTATTCTGATATTTAAGTATTTATAACTTCCATACATTTTCTAGTGGAGTCCTTTGAGTCTCATAAATATATATTAATGTGATCATCATATCATCTACAAATGAAGATGATTCGACTTCTTTCTCATCTGTCATTTTGTGTCTCTTGTTTGCTCTAGCTAAGACTTCAAGGAGTGCATGGAATAAGAGTAGAGAATGTGGACACCTAGTCACATTCCTGGTTTTAGTCAAAATGCTCTTTCCACTTAGTATGTTGGCTATGGGTTTAGCTTTTATTGTGTTCATGTGTACTTTTTTATTGTTAGTTCTTTCAGGGCTTTTATAATGAAAGGAAATTGAACGAAAGTCCTTTTCTGCATATTGGGATGATCATGTGGTTTCTGTTCTTGACATGATTAATGGGATGTGCTACATTTATTGGTTTGCATACATCAAACCGTGTTCGGATCCCTGAGGAAAGCCTTATTTGGTTATTGGGAATGATCATTTTGGTGTGTAGTTGAGTTCAGTTTACAGATATTTCATTGAGCTGTTCGTATCCATTTCATTAAGGAGATTGCCTGTAGTTTCCTCCTTTTATTGTGTCCTTATCAAGATTTGATATCAGTGTAGGTCTGCCTTCATAGAATGAGTCCGGCAGTGTTTGTCCCTTTCCTATTTAGGACATTGTTGTCAGTGCTTTAAAGATCTGGTAGAACTCAGCCGTGAGTCCATCTGCA
Organism: Peromyscus californicus insignis; assembly: GCF_007827085.1. Classification (NCBI taxonomy): domain Eukaryota; kingdom Metazoa; phylum Chordata; class Mammalia; order Rodentia; family Cricetidae; genus Peromyscus; species Peromyscus californicus. Next base: position 69,009,026 of record NW_026294424.1, read on the forward strand.
CCTGGCCTTTCTTGGTTGGCAGCCTTTTTACTACTACTTCAATCTATTACAGATCTATTTAAGTTGTTCATGTCTTTTGGGGGTAATTTTGGTGGATCATATGTGTCTAAAATTTTTCCATTTCTTGTAGGTTTTCCATTTTTTTATACTATAGGCTTTCCAAGTATATCTTAATAATTCTCTGAATTTCACTGGTACCTGGTATAATATCTCCCTTTTCATCTCTAATTTCATTAATTTTTGTCTTTTTATTAATTTGGTTAAGGATTCGTCAATAGTTTTTATCTTTTCCAAGAACCGAGTCTCCATTTTACTAAGTCTTTTTTATTAAAATTTTTTATTTTCTTGAAAATTTCATTTGTGACATTGCATTACATGATTTCTACTGCCATCCAGTTTCTCCTATGCCCCCCTCTCAAATTCATGATCTCATCTCCCTTTGTTATTCCTATTGCTGTTTGCACACACATAGTGTAAATGTGTTTTATGAACACTTAGTCCACTTAGTGTTGCTGTATGTACATGTGTTTAGACTAACAGCTTTGGACTGGATAGCACACCACTAGTTATTTGTACTGTTTGCTGTTGTTTTTTCCATTTAATTAATTTATTGCCTATTACCTCTGTGTATTGGTTTTGAGCTTGTCTTGTCTTATTCTCTTAAAATGTTGAGAAGCATCGTTATGCTAGAATTATTTAGGATTTCTTTGATTATTTTAAAAGCAGAGTCTTACCTAGCCCAAGCTAACCTCAAGCACTCAAGCGCACTAATAAGCCAAGGATGATCGTGAACTTGTGACCCTCCTTCTTCCATCTCCCAGGTACTGAAATCACAGGAATGAGGCACCATGTTTGGCTTCCTGATGTTTTAACTTAGACATTTATAGCCATATACTTCCTTCTTAGAACTACTTCCATTGTATTCTTCTTGATTCCATCAATAACCCACTCATCCTTTGATAGTGTGTTGTTTAGTTTCCATGAGTTTGTGTGTGCTCTGTAGTTTCTCTTGCCATTGATTTTTAGTTTATTCCATCATGATAAAATAGAATGCAGGAATTCCAATTTAAGATTTTCTTTGCAGTCTAGAGAGATTGCTCAGTAGTTTAAAGCACTGACTGCTCTTCCAAAGGTCCTGAGTTCAATTCCCAGCAACCACATGGAGGCTCACAACCATCTATAATGCGATCTGAAGCTCTCTCTGGCATGCATGCAGACAGAGCACTCATACCTTTAAAAAATACATAAATAAATAAAATTTTAAAAAAAGATTTGCTTTGCACCTTAAAAGGTAGTCTATTTTAGAGAAAGTCTCATGAGTTTTCTCTACACTGGGAAGAATGTGTGTTCTGCAGTATTTGGATGGAACATTCTGCAGATGTCTGTTAAGTCCATTTGATCTATAATGTCATTCATCTCAGGTTTTTGCTGTTGATCCTTTTCTTTTGTTTTTTTTTTGTTGTTGTTGTTGTTGTTGTTGTCTGAACGACCTGCTATTGGTGAGAATGTGGTGCTGAGGTCAACCACTATTGGTGCACTGAGACCAGTTTGTACCTTTACATCCAATAGTGTCTATTTTATGAATTGGGTGTAGCAATGTTGGGTGCTTATATGCTTAGAACTGTAATGCACTCTTGACCCCTTAATCAGTATGTAGTGACTTTCTTTACTTTTGACTAAGCTTGGTTTGGAGTTTGTCTTGTCAGGTATTAAAACTACTTCATTTGTTGGTCCTCTAGGTCCATTAGCTTCGAATGTCTTTAGCCTTCCTTTCCTCTAAGTCTGAGTTTCTTTGCCATTGAGGTGTATTTCTTAGAGTCCACAAATAAATAAGTCCCGTTTTTTAAATATAATCTTCTAGTCTATGCCTTTCAGTAGAGTTAAGACAATTAATGCTCATACTTATTATCAAAAGTTATGTGTTTACTTCTGCCATTTTGTTGGTTTTGAATGTTAGATGCTTTCATGGCCCTCATTAGCTTATTTAGTGTTCTAGAATATTTTTCCCTGTGGCTTATTTCTGTTCTATGTGTATGATTCCTTAAGTATCTTTGTACTATTGGTTTAGTTGTCATACATTTCTTTCATTTATACTTATTATGAAAGCCTTTTCTTTCTCTTTCAACTAAGAAAGGTAGTTTTCAGGACACATTAATCTGGGTTGGTAGTTACTGGTTTTCAGATATTGAACTACATTGCTCTATGACCCCCTGGCTTTTAGAGATTCTATGGAGAACTCTGCTGTTAATCTACTGGGTTTGTTTGTATCTGTGACTGGCTGCTTCTCTCTTGTAGCTTTTAAGGTACTTTCCCTGTGCTGGATAGTTGGTGTTATGGTTCTAGCATGATATATGGAGGTTCTGTTCTGGTCTTGTCCACTTGATGTTCTAAATGCCTCTTGAAACTGAATGACCATCTATCTCTTTTCCCAGATTTGCTATGGCTTTATTGGATATGTCTTCTATACCTTCAGCTTGAAATCTTCTATGCTCATGATTCATAGATTTGGCTTTTTAGTGTGTCCAACAGATCTCTCATGTTGTGATCATACTTCTCTATTATTTGATCTTTGTTGTTGTCCAAATGCTCTAATTCCTCTACCTTGTCTTCAAGCCTGATATTCTGTCTTCTACTTGATCCATTCTATTGGTGTGGTGTTCTACTGTGATTTTTATTTGACTTATTAAAGTTTGTACTTCTAGTATTTCAAACTGACTCTTTCAGTATTCCTATTTCTTTATTGAATTCTGTTTTTCTATCTCACATTAACTTCCTTATTTCATTCAGCTGTTTCTGTCCTCTCTGAATTCATTCACGTGTTTGCTTATATTCTCTTTGATTGTGTATAACATTCTCATAATAATTCTGCTGAACTTCTTTGGCCTGGTGCTGTGGGATGGTCTGTATGTCAAATTGCTCTGATTGGTCAATAAATAAAACACTGATTGGCTAGTGGCTAGGCAGGAAGTATAGGCGGGACTAACAGAGAGGAGAAAAAGAAAGAACAGGAAGGCGGAAGGAGTCACTGCCAGCCGCCACCATGACAAGCTGCATGTGAAGATGCCGGTAAGCCACGAGCCATGTGGCAAGGTATAGATTTATGGAAATGGATTAATTTAAGCTGTAAGAACAGTTAGCAAGAAGCCTACCACGGCCATACAGTTTGTAAGCAGTATAAGTCTCTGTGTTTACTTGGTTGGGTCTGAGCGGCTGTGGGACTGGCGGGTGACAAAGATTTGTCCTGACTGTGGGCAAGGCAGGAAAACTCTAGCTACAGCCTGGGATTTAAGTCATTCATTCTCATTAGGGACCATTACTGTGGAATTAGTATACTTCAGACAAGTCATGTTGCCTTCATTTTTCATATCTCTTCTGTTCCTGCACTGGGACTTGTGCATCTGGGATTAGGTCATTGGTTGAGTTTTTAGTCACCACTTTCTTTCAATGGAAGTATTAGCAGTGGGATAGTTGATGATAGGCTGTATTAAGGTAGTGATGCCATATCTCTCTACTGAGTGTCTAGGTCAGTTGGTATATCTCTGTCCACGTGATCAGAGCACTGAGTTTGCTCTCTAGTACTTCTCACAAGTACAGTACTATCTGCAGCAGCAACCACAGCTGATGACTGTGTCCACTAAGAAAATACTAATAGTCAACTGAAAATAATCATCCTTTCAACTCCAATACTTTAGGGGAGTAAAGGAACCCCAATAGTATTATGTATGCTATATAATTTAGTTGCTAAGAGTATTAATGATAGAGAAATAAGCAGAGTAAGACTACTGATTATTATTAGGGTGAGAGGAAAACAGAGAAAGTAAAAAAGGGGGAAGGATAGGTACAAATGGGGGGTGGATAAGGCACTCTAGCTAGGAAGTAGAACAAAAAGAGAAAGAGACAAAGAACTACAGACAACGTAAAACAATCTCTACACATAGGAAGCTAGTTCAGGGAGAGCCCCAATTCCAGAGCCCCAAATGCCCATGTCCTCTGGGAAAGTTCATCAATAACAAAAGGGTTTAATCCCTAACAATAATCTATAAACATTTGTCCTTAAGCCCAAAGATAAGTGTAATCTTCGCCCCTCATCCAAGAAACTTCTCTTTGCAGAAAACAGTGATGACCACAGAAAACCACAACCAATCAACAGACAGAGTTGTGGACCCTAGTCCCAATGGACACATCTACAAAACACTCCCACACCTAAGGTGCAGGGAGCACTGTAGAAGAGAGAGCAGAAAGATTGTAAGAGCCCGAGGATCAGGGAGTTTGCTCTGAGATTGTGTCTCCCAGTGATGTCAGAAGCCACACCCAGGAAGTCTCATAACCTGACTGCCTAAACACGGGCTGAAGAAGGAAGATCCCAGTGAACATGCCAGACTGCACTACGAAAAGCCCACTAAGCCTCAACCCTAGAGAAGGAACTATAGAAAAGTGAGGAAAGCTGAGAGCTGGAGAGGCGGTGTTCCCCAGGGAAGAGTACACCAATTGGTTGTCCGTACCAAACTGTCACCCTGAAAACATGCATACAAGTAACATTAGGTGGACTCAAAAGGTTATATTTAGGAATATATATGTATACACAAATACATAAATGCATGTGATAACAATGGATGAAAAAAGAGACCATGAATTTGAAGGAGAGCAGGGAGGGATATATGGGAGGGCTTGGAGGAAAAGGGAGAGCAACATGTTGTATTTAAAATACAATCTCAAAAATATGAAAAAAAAAGGAGAAGAAGAAAAGGCAAGGGAGAGAACAGAGAAAGACAAAACTGGTTCACTAAGTTGGCATTATATATTAAATATGGAAAGACTGAAAGAGAAAGAAAAGAGGTGGGTAGAGGCTTGGGAGTCTGTATGTGGTCTTTCTTTTGGACCCTGGTGCTGAACCTCTGGGTAGACCTTCAGGGAGTTGGGGTGTTGATCATGCCACTGGGTGATCCTTCTCAGGTCTGATCAAAAGTGCTGACAGTGCCTCTCTCTGGGTGCCTTTACAAGGCTGGATCGTGGGAATTCTTTAATAAACTAAGCATGTGTCTGTGTGGTCTACTGCAGACTACAGCTCAAACCAGATTTCCGCCTCACTGAAGACTGTGTGGTTTTAACTCAAAATGCCCCCTGCCAAAATCTAGAGCTATCCTGTGGGCTAGCTTGCTTTACTTCTCAGAGGGGGTCCAGGGAGGAGGAACTTTGGCATTTGAGTCACCTAGCTGCTGATTTGGGGCTCTTCTTAAAATGGCTTCTTAACATGCCTGTTGATCGCAGAAGAGAGGATTCCCCATGCTCCCATCTCCTCTCTGTGGGTCATGTGTTTCTCCCTCTCCGCACCCCCCCTCCTTCTCCAGAAGAATCTGTGGTTTAGCTCCACTTCAAATCTGAAGGCTTAAGAACCAGGATCCTCAATAGGATATATATATTATTTAAAATGCAATCAGTTTCAAGGCCCAGAAAGACCCAATGTTCCTTTCAAGGTCAAAGGCAGGAAAAAGCTATGTTCAAAGGCATTTCACCAAGGAGATATTTCTAGCACAGGAGAAGGCCAGCTACGTTGTTTCCTCAGGCCTTGAAGTAGATTGTACTGGTCCAGATGTACTCTAGAAGACAATCTGTTTTACCAAAGAGACTGGATTAATGCTATCTCAAAATACCAAAGATAAATGCTTAACCAGTATCCGGGCACCCTCTGGCCCAATTGTGTTGGTGTATAATTTGTTTTGTTTTTTGAGTCACTCTCTTGCTATGTAGCCCAGGCTTGCCTGGACCTTGAGATTCTCCTTCTACAACTTCTCATGTGCTGGGATCAAATGCACGTGCCACCATGTCTATCTGCACATAAAATCAATCACGACTTTCTATCTGAGTCTCACTGTTCTTTACAAGGAATGGAGGTTACAATTCTGGTTCATTAGGATTGCAGTCAGGGGCAAATGGGGCCGGATAGTCAAGGTTTTTCATTTTCCCAATGATTTTACCTCTGCACGTGTCTGTGAATAGTCAGGGGCTGGCTTGGTCTTTTATCCTTTGTTTTGTTCCTCCTAATCCAGTTCTACCCACTAAGCAAAAATATCGTCTTCACACTCCATTGTCCTTCTGTATGCTTCTGAAGTATCTAAACACCTTCCAGCCAGGTCCGCAGAACTGTGGTGTTCTCTAGGGAAGAACCTCGCTCCATAAACTGGTATATCTGCATCCATCACAAATTAGTTCCTTCCTGGCCTTGCTGTCTCTTGCAAGCTAGGGCCAAACATATGTCCAGAGAACTCCAAATTTCACCAGCTAAACCCTGTAGCTAGAGTTTTCCTGCCTGGCCCACAGTCAGGACAAATCTCTGACACCCGCCAGTCCCACAGCCATTCAGACCCAACCAAATAAACACAGAGACTTATATTGGTTACAAACTGTATGGCCGTGGCAGGCTTCTTGCTAACTGTTCTTACAGCTTAAATTAATCCATTTCTATTAATCTATACCTTGCCACGTGGCTTGTGGCTTACCGGTATCTTCACATGCTGTTTCTCATCATGGCAGCTGGCAGTGTCTCTCTGACTCAGCCTTCCACTTCCCAGCTCTATTCTCCTCCTTGTCCCGCCTATACTTCCTGCCTGGCCACTGCTAATCAGTGATTTATTCATTGACCAATCAGCAACACATTTGACATACAGACCATCCCACAGCAAAACCCTTTCAAGCCCTCTTCCTTGTCCTTCCTAGCTTATACAAAGGATGCTGCTTGTGTGAGCAGGAGTCTCTGCATGCTTTACCTACTCCATGTTGGGGACATGAGTCATAGATTGCTTAAGAATCACCCTGTTTCTTCGTCAGTATTCCATGCTGGCCATCTGTTCATGAGATTACTACATTTTCTTCCCAAATTGCACCCTAACTCTCACTCAGTATTTTTTTTCCCATGTTACAATTTCCAAATTATAGTGCTTTCTTTCCAATGAGCTTAATCTTGAGTAAATCGATATGCCCATATTATTTTTTCATCAATTGAATCTCTGGTGAATTGAATCTCATTTTCAGTTGAGCAGGGGAAAGGGTTGGTTGAGGCTGAAGAGAGACCAACAATGACTGTATAGACTGGACCTGTATTTTCTTCCGCCCTAAAATCTTGCTGCTTTTACCTTTCCTGTGGTCATTTTAGACCCAGTTCTTAGCCATTTCTCTTTGAGGGCCTTGTAGTTATCCACATCACTAAAATTAAAAAGAAAGGAGCAATAATTGTTTTCCTTTGAGGCTTTAAGAGAAATACACTTCTCGGCAGAAAACATCTTTATTTTGATTCCACTGTGAAGTCATTCCTGATCTTCAATTAGAACCTATGTCACCCCTACTCACCATATGTCTAATCAAAGGGTGTCTGTTCCTTTCCTTGGGCCCCTTTTAGGAAATACGACATGAAACCAAGGTTAACAACTGTTGTCAGATAAGCATCTCATAATGAGAAAGGATGGACTTTCAGAAGTCTGCTAGTGTGCAACTTTTTGCCCTTCTGATATTTAAAAAGTATGCATAATGGCTGGAAATAATTTTCATTAAAAATAAAAAGGAAGACTGTCTTGTGGCTGAATTAAATAGTCCTGCAGCCTCGGCTTCTGCCTTCTGCAGAATCCTGGCTCAGGGGTGTTGCGCATGGCAGTAGATTTCCCGGCTTGTGACAAAAACCCATGGTGGTGGCTGTGGAGGGTGACATCTTTCCCTGCCACTTTTGGAATAGATGGTTCCTATTAGTAAGACATTGCTTGCAACAAACATGCTCTGACAAAGACTTGTGTGCCTGCCTGCCCTTCCTACATTCACTTACCTCACTTCAAGAGAATGGGCTATATGGAATTTGCATGTGAAAAATCCTTCATTGCTTCTAGACCATACACAGGTTCAGAAAGGGAACCAGCTGATGTGAATGCAAAGTCACATGTTATAACTTCACTTAGCAAGTCCTGAATAATGAAATTGGTACCCAAAAGGGAAAACCTGTCTGGACCAGATGAAGAGCTGAGTGATGGCGGATGTAGAAGAGAACACATTAACACTATGCCAGACCACGGTCATGATCGTAATCCTGAAAGCAGCTTCCCTCCTTGAGACACTTACCCTGATGATATATAAACATACACATAATATCATAAATACACATAAATCTCCCACACTGCATCAAACACTGTGTCTTTTGCTGTCCCAATACCTTGCTGTCTGTCTTCTGCAAATACTAACCCATAAGACTCACATCTGGAAATATTTCTAAGCTAGTTATGGCTTCCTTGTTTTAACTGATCATTCAAAACTCATTAGGCCAGTGGTTCTCAACCTTCCTAATGTTGTAACCCTTTATTACAGTTCCTCATGTTGTGGTGACCCCCAACCACAAAATTATTTTCATTGCTACTTCATAACTAATTTTGCTACTGTTATGAATCTTATATACAGATAGTCTTAGGTGACCCACGTGAAAGGGTCATTCAGTCCTCAAAGTGGTGGTGACCTACTGCCTGAGAACCACTGTATTAGCTTCTACAGTCTGCCTATGTTTTACTCAGTGAAACCCTATTGCTTTTGGAATAGGAAGAACATGGAGTATGAAGAGGAGAGCAGAGGGCATTCTGACTGAGAGAGCTCATTCGAATGGCTATAAAGTGCTAAGGAGTTCATCCATTCATTCATTTGCCCATTGACTATGTGCTGTTTATTCTGTGCCAGCTGCTCTGATTCAGGGAGGCAATAATGAAGTGAGTAGTCTGCATCTTTGTGTTCATAAAACATATAGTCTAGTATGTTAGTATGTTACCTCCTTACAGGCACATAATACCCAACAAGAGCAACTTCAGGAAGAAAGAGGCCAAGGGTATATATAGTACAACATGCAGGGAAGTCATGGCATGAGAAAAGAGACACATACACATGGCAGGAGTTCAAGGCAGCTGGCTGCATAACATTTGCGGATAGGAAGCAGAAAGTGACGAATGTTTGTGCTCATCTGGCTTCCTCTTGTTTCTTCAGTCCCTGCCCTGAGCCTATGGAAAGAAACCATACACATGTAGGATGATCTTCCCATCTCAGTTATGCTAACCTAGAGACTCCCTCAAGAGCAAACCCAGAGATTCTCCCCAATGGCGACTCTAAATGCCATCAGGTCGACAGTTAAGATTAGTTATTACAGGTGGCAATCTAAAACAGGTAAACAAAGGGATGCACAGGAGATTTCAGATGTTGAGACCACGCTAAGAATGAACTTGAATGAGTCACTATAATAAGGAAGTGGGAACAGTCTCAGGAGAGGTGACAGAGAAAAGTTATTCAAGGTACTGGTAGCTTGAGCCATACTGAGTTCAAGGAGGAGCTAGTCATTTACAGGGAGATAAATAGGCAAAGGAAGAAAACAAATATGCCTGAAGTAAAGCTGTGTCATGGTTATTTTGTCTAAGAAGTAGAACCAAGGACTGGGATGTAGCTCAGTGGTAGAGCACTTTACTGTCGCATGCACATAGTCTCGGTTCAGTCCCCAATACCTAAAACATATGGGCCAAAATCATGTTAGTAAAAGGAACAGCCTTTCTTGTGTGAGGTATGACTGTCAACTCTTTGTAGCAGTTAGCATGTGCTCTGGCATGGCGCGTGGAGGACTTAAGGATGATTAGGTCCCAGCCTTACTGGTGCAGATGGGTGTGGAACCGGATCAATCACATCTTTTTGTTTGTTTGTTTTTGTTGTGTTTTATTATTTTTTAAATAAATAATTAAATATGTTTATTTATTTATTTTACATCCGGGCTGCAGTTTCCCCTCCCCCCTCTCCTCCCAACCCCCTCCTCCATCGCCCCTCCGTTCCCAATCCTCTCCTCCGTTTCTGTTTAGAAAGGGCAGGTCTCCCCTGAGTATCAACAATTCATGGCCTATCAAGTTGCAGTAAGACTAAGCACCTCCCCATGTATTAAGACTGAACAAGGTGACCCAGTCTGAGTGGTAGGGTCCCCAAAGCCTGTAAAAGAGTTGGAGACAGCCCTTGTTTCCACTGTTAGGAGTCCCACAAGAGGGCCAAGCTACACACCTGTAATATATATGCAGAGGGATCAACGACATCTTATTTTCAATCCAGTTCTCTTCTGGAAAAGCCATCCGAAGCTTGGGCAGAGAAACCTTCATTAGTAAGTGGCTGAAGCTAAAGGCAGCAAAATTGGCAAGACCCAGAGGAAGACATAGTGTCTTGATGACACTGTGGAAATGTACAGAATGCTCCAAAAGACAGAGAAGGGAGGCTGAGAGGGTGGAGCTATCAAAGAGTAATTCCCCTGAAGAATCCTTAGCAAGGACTGCTTAGGTTCCATCAGAAGCTCCAGGTCTGCCATGTGGGTGTGAGAAACACTTACTTTTTGGAACAATGAGTGAGCTCAAGTTTGAGATACTATTGGAAGGCCACAGCCCTCAGTCTGATCACCATTCAGGGGAGGACAGGAGCCCTTTGGACAACAGGATCAGGGGTCTGTGGTGAGTCTGCCCGTGCAGGGTTTATAAAGCAGGAGGAGGCTGAGTCCTCAGAAACCTAGACACATCTGACATGGCAAGCCCCCTTTGTTGTGAGCAAAAAAATTCAGGACTCAGCTCCCTGTGCTGACATTCACTGTAGGAGCTTTGGCTGCACGGCACTTTCTGAGCATCTGTGGAACCTGGGCAGCAGCCGGCACAGAGGAGGAACTGAGCACACGGGTTTACTCTTGCCTTCTGAAAGAAGAGCACCTTACCTTCTCAAAATGCATAGCAATGTCCAGGCCGAAGCTGCAGCTGAGGGCCATGTCTGGGTCTGTGGCACTACCACAGCCAGGGTCTGTGTTGATGTCTGTGGCTCCTTTACCAGCAAAGCCCATTCAGATGCCTGGGGCCATGTTGGCGTCCAAGGGCCACACTGCAGCTGGAGTCATACCGATCTTTGAGTAGCCTGTGCTGCCACCTGAGACCATGTTGACATCTGCGCCTGGGCTGCCGCTGAGGACCATGTCTGGGTCCATGGTCCTACCATAGCCAGGGTCTGTGTTGATGTCTGTGGCCCATGCTGCCACCAAAGGCCACACATGCCCACGGTGACCATGTTGGTATCTAAGGGCCATGCTTAGCTGGCATTGCCCTTTGTTGGTCTTGGGAAAGCTGACATGGTATGGAGAGCTGGAACCAATGGCTTGGGTGGAGAAGAGCTGGGGGCGGGGGGTGATGGGGAATGTGTCCCAGCTGCCTGGACCGACCAAATCAGCTATCACCCAGACACACATCCAGGGCTTTGAGTTGGCCCACCCCAACATCTACTCCATCTATGACCTGCCAGAGAGGGTGAAAGGACCGGCCCTGTGAAGCCATAGCCACTGGATCTCCATAACTCGGGCAACAGCAAGATATTGGAGAGGAGTTTCGGTGAGGGTCCAATGATGATGGTGTGCCAGAGGTCTTGAACCAGACCAATGACTCATTGCAACGAACGTTTGCAAGTAAAGCTGAGTGGGCAAAAGGTCTACTGCCTGACACACAGCAGCTCCCAGTGCCACTAAGATGAGTGAAGAAGCGTTGGAGAGGTGGGAAAGATGGAGGTGTGAAATGGGTTGGTTTGTTTCTTTTGTTTTGTTTTTAATTAATTTTTTTTAAATTTTCTTTTGCAGGGGAGGATGAGGAACAGATATGAAAGGACTGGGAAATGATCAGAATTGGGGTGCATTATGTGAAATTCCCAAAGAATCAATAAAAAAAATAAGTTTAAAAAATGCAGCCTTTAGCTGGGCGGTGGTGGCGCACACCTTTGATGCCAGCACTCGGGAGGCAGAGGCAGGCAGATCTCTGTGGGTTTGAAGCCAGCCTGGTCTACAGAGGGAGTTTGAGGATAGCCAAGGCTACACGAAGAAACCTTATCTTGAAGGGAAAAAAAAAAAAAAAACAACCACCACCAACAACAAAAAATGCAGGTTTCATTTTGCATCACAGTATCACATCCCCTGAGATTTAGACTGACAAATCAGATGTGGAACAGGTAATTAATTAAATGGAAAAATAAAATAAAAGAAACATGACTGTTCCTAGGTATGGTGGAGGAGAAAGTTTATTGTAGATAAAAGGGGGACATAGTCAGAGGCAGGGACACCTGGGAGAGCCCAGAGTGGACATGACCAGATTGAGCTGGAACATGTGGGGAGAAAGGGAAGGGAAGAGAAAGGAGAGAGAGGGGGACCAGGTGCAGCAGCCAGCGGGCCCAAAGGTACAAAGAGTGATGTCTCTGCCTGCACCATACAGCATTTGGTTCTTTGTAGGGGCTCTACCTTAATCATGGGAGGTGGGACCAAGTGGGAGGTACTTGGGAAATGTAAACAGAGCCCTCATAAATAGCTTAGGTCTTTTACTTGTAGGAATGAGTTAGCCTTCCTGGGGCTCAGCCCCATTTTCTCTCCACTGCACACAGTCAGGTCCCCCTCTACTTTCTACCATGAGTTGAATCAACATGTATTCCTCAGCAGATCCAGGTCCCCTGAACCTGGGCATCCAGCTTTCAGCACCATGAGCCAAAATAAACCTCTTTAAAAAATTATATCATCCAATCTCAACATCCTGTTATAACAACAGGAAAGAAACAGACACAGCTTAGGCAAGTAAAGGAAATTGTCTCAAAATCCTCACCGGCAAGAACCAGAGGTTTGGTTGAAACTCAGGAATTCAGACGGCCCAAGCACCCAGACCCTCAGCCCAGCCGAGGACCAGTCTCCTGTTTGTTTGTTTTTTTTTTTTTTTTTTTTTTTTTTTTTTTTTTTTGTTTTTCGAGACAGGGTTTCTCTGTGTAGCTTTGCGCCTTTCCTGGAACTCACTTGGTAGTCCAGGCTGGCCTCGAACTCACAGAGATCCGCCTGGCTCTGCCTCCCGAGTGCTGGGATTAAAGGCGTGCGCCACCACCGCCCGGCTCAGTCTCCTGTTTGTATTATAATTTTGCATGGTGGTATTTCATCACAAGCCACGTCAAGTTTCATTTCTACTACTATTTTTTGTGTTTGTGTTCTCTCTCCTAAATTGCTTTAATCTCTAAATCCCCGGTATTGCATTTCCTTCTCTCCCAACTCTGGCTTCTTAAAAGCATGCCTAATATCATGTCATGATGAAGGTCCTAACCCTAGCTCACACACCCAAATCTCGGAAGCATCAAAGCAAAGTTGCCCAAGGCAGAGAGACGAAAAAAATAGAAACTCCATCTTAGCATTTTCAGCAGTGGGTGTGGAGCCCCCACGAAGAACCAAATGCTGTGCGGTGCAGACAGAGACATCACTCTGCTCTCTAGGTGGGTCTGCTGGTGAGCCTCCTGTTCAAAAGGGATGCTGTGTTCTCGCTGGGAGTTTATCTGCAGATCGCTGCTGGGAAATCGCTGCCGGGGCAGATGGCTCCTGTCTCGGAGCATCTATGGTGGGATGTCAGCAGGCACTTTAGTCTCAGAGGGACTTTTCTCCATTGTACTGTAGGCCTTCTTTTGGTGACAGCTTGAAGAGTGTCCTTAGGAAAAGGTCAGTGATTATCATGTCTTCTGCTGGCAAGTCTGGAAGGAAGAATAAGCCTTGAAGTTCTTTGGAAAGGTCACCCAGCTCCCCCAGCTCCAGGCTTGGGCCACAGTCTTACAGCTGCAGGCCTTGGACTAGGGACTTCCAGAAACCCTGGGAAGTCATCTGCAGCACTCGAGGTAAAGGAATGGCCTCCACTGCTGTGGAAGGCACTGTGGGAAGGAACTTGGGGTGGAGCCAATTCCTGGGGCAAGATGACCTACGTGGCCCTTATACATGCATCCAAGGTGATTTGTTAACCACCTCAGACTGCTCAACCAGATAATTCCATTCAGGTAGTTAGGGGACCCCACCCCCACCCCCATTGCCGTTGTCATTCATCTCTCCTGGCTGCCCGCAATTAATTTCACTTAACAAATATTTATTGACTGTTGACTATAGCATCGCGCAGGACCATGGGGTACATGTGACGAATACAGTAAGCTGGCTCCAGGCCTGGTTCTGGAGGCAAACAACAAATAAGCGAATTCCTCAGGCATTTATTACAATTAGAAGCATATTTACTATGATGATAATGAAGCATAAGCTTCGGGGATCTTTCTGGCTTGCATAGGCTGCTCAGGAGGTCTTGGAGGGGCTGAGTCGTGCTTATGGGGTGTGGGAGGTAGGCAAGGAATTTATTCATGAGCCGTGTTTTGTAACATTGGCAAAAAGCAATATATTTGTGTAGCCTTTCTTATGGAAGATGGCCCGCGTGTATAACCTCCAGCCTGATTGTAAGATAAGGAGCTGCGCCTAGATTACTACCTGTGATCAGCAGCGAAAGCGGCGTTTCGGCCTTTTGTGGGAAAGCAACTGTGAACGTGTCTGCAGTTGCTATAAACAATCCAGCTCTCATTTGCCTGTTCCCTTTCACAATCGCTCCAGGTTTTCTTATATGCAAATCCAAGTTAGTACCGCTCGGCTCAGGGGGTGGCAGAGAAACTTCTTCATCGCTGCTGTGAAGTAAAATTCAAAAGTAAACAGAAGCACCAACATAATGTTTACTGAAAAAGGGCCCTGTTCAGCCTGCGTGGCTTCCTTGCCACAGAGAGAAAGAAGGGAGGAGCAAAAAAAAAAAAAAAGATTTTTTCAAAATAGCATTGAGATTATTCAAGGCCAGTTGAATCAGGACCTGAGTGAGATTTTGAGTTAAAAGTGCAGCTGTGAGAAAATGGAAAGGAAGGCATAACGGGAGGCCCCCCTGAGCAGGCAGGACTGGGTATGGAGGAAGGGGCTAGAGGGCGTCCTGGGAGATCACAATAAAACCACAAAGCCAACTGGTAGTAACAACAGAGCAGCCATGACAGAGATGGCGGCGGCGTCCTTCTCTCCGTCTCGGAGATAGGGGAAACGAGTGGGGAAATTGAGCTGACGGTTTTAAGTCCGTTTTAGTTAAAGACTTCTGGAGGAAGCGCAGGTGACCTGGGCATACGTGCCTCAGGAGTGTGTTAGATTTCGGTCACTGTGACAAAAAATCTCTAAGACAGGTCAAGGAAGAAATGTTTAGTTTTTAATCTTTTAAAACTATGTTTACTAGTTCTTTAAGAATCTCAATGTACTTGATCGTATTCATCCCTACCCCCTCCTCTAATTCCTCTGAGATCCACCTCCACCTCCCTACCCACCTCAACTTCATGTTACGTTTTGTTAAATAACCCATTGAGTCCAATTGTGTCCATAATTTCCTGAGTGTAGACCATCTACCAGAGCATGAACTACGTGCCATGGGCCATACCCTTAAAGAAAACGGACTCTCCCTCTCCCAGAAGCCATTGGCCGTCTCTAGCTCCTTGGTTAGGGGTGGGGACTTGTGAAGCCCTTCCTACACTGTGCTGGAGTGCTGACTGGCTTGGTCTTCTGCAGAGGGCATGCAGGCAAACATGGCTGCCCTGAGCTCATGAGTGCAGCTTCTTGTCATGTCCAGAAGACACTGCTGCTCTCCAGTCCTGCCTGACCTCTGGCTTTGACAATCTTTCTGCTCACTCTTCTCCAGTGGCCCCCCGAGCCGTGGGGTGGAGGGTGGTCTGGATGTCCCATATTGGGGACACTTCTTCTCTGCACTTTGATCAGTTGCGAGTTCCTGCATGGACTACCCGCCACTGCACAAGGAAACTTCTCTGATGAGAGCCGAGAGCTTTACTGATCCATTTAAATTTTTTATTGTTATTGCGTTTGTGTTGGATGCGTGTGTGAGAGAGCATGGATGTACCATAGCACATGTGGAGGAGGCAGAGGACAACATTGTGAAGCCAGTTCTCTCCTTCCACCCTTACAGACCTCCTGGGACTGTATTAGTTGTCAGGCTTACACAACAAGTCCTTTACCCAGTGAGCCATCTCATTGATCCTGAATTTTTTATTTTGGCTCATGATTTTAGTTCAGGACTATTTGATCCTGTTTCTCTGGGCTGTGGTGAGGTAAACATCCTGGCAGGAAAGTGTGGTAGAGGAAACTACTGAACTCACAGTCCCTGGGAAACAAAACCGGAAAGAGCCAGCATAGTGGTGTTTGATTTTAACTTCAGTAGTGGCATCTCTGTGAGTTTGAGTCCAGCCTGGTCTACATAGTGAGTTCCAGGGCAGCCAGAGTGAGACCTTGTCTTGAAAAAAATTCTCTCTCTCTCTCTCTCTCTCTCTCTCTCTCTCTCTCACACACACACACACACACACACACACACACACACACACACACACACAGAAATGGACCAAGGTCCTAATACCCTCTTCAAGGGTACACCCCCTGTGAACTACTTCCACCAACTAGGTCCCGCTCCCTAATGTCTCCCCACCTTCTAATAGCATCATTGGGACCGAACCTTAAACATACGACTTTGGGAGACATTTAAAATCTCAACCACAATAATAAGTAAAAAGCTACTTCCTGCTAAAAAAAATACCATCGTCTCTACAAGAGACAAAAACATGGCCACAGTACACAGTGAACACTGTTAGGAGATGAACTGTATTCTCCCAAATTCCTGTGTTGAAATGTTAATCGCTAACATTTCAGACTGTAATCCAGAATGTCGGTATTGTAGAAGAGATTAGGACTCAGGCACACACAGAGGGAAGACCATATGAAGATACACACAGAGAGAGTAGTTCACTCAGGCCACGAAGAAGATGGGCCTCAGGAACACAAACCCTGCTGACACTGGCATCTCAGACTTGTAACTCTCAGACTGTGAAAATAGAACACTGCTCTGTAGATCAACATTTTTTGCACTTGTTACAGCAGCATTAGCTGACTAATACAGACCAGTAATGATGTCAGTGCTATGTTCACATAGTGATAGTGGAACTCTGAGTCCAAAATGGCCCCGCAGAAAGGAGCCCTGGTGAGCCTAGACAAAAGCAGTGTTCTTTGCCTTCCTGGGACTGCTGCTCTGTGTGCGCATTGGATGTTACAGTGTTGCCTTAATGTGGCAAAACTCCACTGTTTCTCGGTAAGCAGGAGGAGGGTTGATAAGAACTTCCATGATTACTCTGAATATAAAGTGGTATAGCTCATTTCTGGAGTATATTGTTGTTTTCTTAGAGAGTATGACTCACCAAATGACTCAGCAATTTCTCTCCAAGAAATTTAGCCCAAGAGAAATTTTTGAAATGCTGAAGAGACATATGCAAATGACTGTGGCAGTTTTATTCTTAATAGCCAAACTAAAAATAATCTAGATGTCAATCATTGAGTGAATAAAAAGTAAACTGTGAGAACCAATGGTTGCTGGGGAGGGAGAGATGTTTTCTTCAGTGGTGTAGCCACTGGTCAGCTGCCCGTGCTCACGTAAAGAACTCTTACCCAAGCTCCTGCAAGCAATTCTGCTTAAATTCATTGCTTCACCGAAGGAAAAAGGGGTCAAGAAAAATCAGGGAATCAAAACAGAAGGGCATTTAAAAAGCTAGGAAGGGGGGGATCAGTGAGTGTGGTGATTGTGGGAGGTGATTGTGATCAAAATATATTATAGACTGGAAGTACCATAATGAAATATTATTATGCACAATAAGTATATCTAATAAAACATTTTTAAAATATTGAAAAATAGTGATATAGTCCCACAACAAAATTAAATACTCAATAAAAGTGAGTAAGATACTGATACACACAATATGGGTAAAAATGTCAAAATTCCTGAACTATATGAATGAAGCCAGACACAAAAGGCATCAACTACAATGGTAGTTGCATGAACGTTGTTGAGGAATGTTGTTTTAGGTGTGTTACTTTTGTTTATGTTGCATTTGTTTAACTCTGTGAAGCTGTGTTACTGTGCCTGTCTAAAACACATGATGATCTAATAAAGAGCTAAACAGCCAATAGCAAAGCAGGAGAGAGGACAGGCAGGACTGGCAGGCAGAGAGAATAAATAGAAGGAGAAATCTGGGAGAGGAGAGATCTAGGAGTAAGAGAAGGAAGAGGACATTAGAGTCCAGCCACCTAGCTATACAACCAGTAACTGAGTAAGAAAGAAAGGTATACAGAAATAGAGAATGGGAAATGCCCAGAGGCAAAAAACAGATGGGGATATTTTAAGTTAAGAAAAGCTGGCAAGAAACAAGCCAAGCTAAGGCCGGGCATTCATAATTAAGAATAAGCTTCCATGTGTGATTTATTTGGGAGATGGGTGGCAGGCCCCCAAAGAGCCAAAACAGAAAAGAGCAAAAGCAAACAACAGAACATCAACGAGATTAAAATAATTGTGACATTAAGAAAAGGTTATGGTCATTAGGGACCAAGAGTCAGAGAAAGGAGACTATGGACTGCAAAGACATGAGACTAGTTTGGAGCTATACATATTTATATTGGTTGAAGTGCTGCATTATTTAAATATGTAACATGCACACTATGTACACACACATCGGTGGTATTAAATAGGCTGTGATATTTAAATACATTTGTGGTATGAGACACTGCATGTTGTCAAGGCTCATTAAACTCTCCACTCTTAGTGGACAAACTTACTATCCATAATATACTCCACTAGCGCTGATCTGATGGGTCAATCTGATAATCATGGAAATGAGGAGAAAGGAAAATAACAGAGGCAAAAATAATCAACAATTGCTTTTGGCAACCATATTTAATGAGGTTGGTGTCCCCACTGTTTTGAAGTAGTCACGTGGACAATGTGGGGTCAGCCAGGAGTAACTGGGGATCCAGTCGTCTTCTTCTTTCTGGCATCTTCTTTGTCCTTGAGAACCAAGGGACAACCATGCATATGGAAAAGAAGAGAGAGGTGCAGACGGCTTAAGTGAGGCCCCTGAGCACCAAGCTAATATGAGCATATTAATAGGAGCAGATGGAGTGTTTTGTCAACTAAAACACCATGGAAACAGCAATCGCATACGATCAGTGAGCATCCCTACCCCACAGTCTCTCATCTTGGACTCCCATTAAGATTTATCAGAGAAATGTACAAGATGAGATCCGATGATCTCACCTCCTCCTGATAATGAAGAAGTTATGCAAGACAACCAAGGTCATGTAAACAATATTCAAGGTTGATGTAAAAAACTCCCACCAGCCCAGAAAGGGAAAAATGAGCTTTCCTGAGGATAAGGCTTACACTGGATTGGAAGCTCTCAAATATGTTCGAGTGCATATACTCATAAAAATGCTTAGTTTTTTAACTGGCAGGGGATCAATAGTCCATTGCCTCGAAAACTGGGAAAATTAAACACTTATCGGATTGTTTGTTCCTTTATGAATTCATTTTGGTACCCAGAAAGTAGTTTTATAAGGGTCTTGTTTATAAAACTATCTCAGCTAATGAATTAAATAGAGCAAGAAGATGGAGCTAGACTATATGATCTAGCAGCTGGAAAGAAATTTATAGATTTGGATATTTGGCATCAACAATTACCATCACCAGAACAGAACAAGAGTGAGACGCTTTGTCCCTGTTGATGACGTAGTCCTGCTAAAGGGATCAAACCTAAGTCTGATCTGGATCCAGTTACCAAGTTTTCAGAGGAGATATGGGGGGGAGGGGTGGATAAGGAATGACTGGGGACAGCACCAGGTACACAGTTAGTAAAAGCCAGTCCCCAGGGACTCTGCAACAGCTGTCAATCAGCCCAGCAGATCTGTTGAGAAAAGAAAGAGAGAGAGAGAGAGAGAGAAAGAAAAAGAAAAAGAGAGGATCCTGACAGAGAGAAGTCAATGGCCTAGAAGAGACTTACAGACATTTCAAGCTTTTTAAAATGTGGAAGACAAACCCTGGTGATTTGATTGATGGAAACGTGATGTGGTTACTCCAAAAGGCAAGACAATGGCTCTTATTTGGAGGGTGCTACGCCCAAACTGTGTCCCTCCAAATTCTTGTAATGAAGTTCTAACCCTCAGGACTCAGAGACCGAGTACGTTTGGACCTGGCATCTTTAAGGAGGTCACTGAAGGCAGAACAAGTTCATTAGGGTGAACCCTGATGCCCTATGCCCGGTGTCCTCACATGAAGAGTGACCTTAGGAGGTGCCATCTGCAAGTCAAAGATAAGGGCTTCTGGAGATTGAAACCTATGGTGGTATTTTACTTGTACTGAAATGTGATTTTAATTGTATGTTAATAAATAAAGTTGCCCGGGGGTCAGAGCTATTAGAGCCATAGCAAAAGCGTGGCGGTGGTGGCGCACGCCTTTAATCCCAGCACTTGGTAGACAGAGCTAGGTAGATCTCTGTGTGTTCAAGGATACAGCCAACATTGGAGACACACGCCTTTAATCTCAATACCATCGAGGACCTGGAGGACTGTACATACAGGCAGTGACGAGGCAATCACATGTTTGGGTTTACAACCAATGAGAAGGCAGAACAGCTAGACTATATAAAGACATACACACAGGAAGTAGGTCCTTTTCGGAGAGCTCTCTTGCCTGAAGAGGATCGCTGAAGCAGGAAGGGTGAAGCTCTTAGCTCTGACCTCTTGGCTTTCTTCTCTGAGTCAGCTCTGTGTTTCTTATTTAATAAGATGGTTGGTTACATCTACAGAAACCACTGATACCATCTATCAGACTTCAGTCTACAGAACTGTGAGCAATCTGTTTGCACCATTTAAACTACACAGTTGGCTGGATTTTGTTAGAACAGCCATAGTGGGCTAGTTCAGAGGAAGAGACGGGCTGCAGCTGAGCAGGACACAGTTGGAGAAACAACACTTAAGTGGCTGATACAGTTTCATCCTAAGTGGTGCTAACTGGACTGTCTACTTTTTAGCGACTCCTAACCTGCCGCTGTTTTATGAGGTGTCTCTGTGCCCATGTTTTATTTGCTAGTGTAAATGGTAGGAAATAAGAGTGGAAGATAAAGATTAATTGTAAACAAAAATTATCCAGACAACAGAGGGTCCCAGCTGGGACTAGGGAGGAGTAGAGGTTTTTTATAGAAATGAGTGTATTTCTAGCATGATGATTTGAATGAGAATGCCCACTATCCTTATATGTTTGAATACTTGGTCCCCAGTTGGTAGAAATATTTAGGAAGGGTTAGGAGATGTGGCCTTGTTGGAGGAGGTATGTCACTGGATAGAGAGTTCAAAAGCCCACACCATTGATAGTTAGCTCTCTGCCTTGTGCTTGTGAATCAGGATGTGAGCTCTCAGCTACTTCTCCCACTCCATGCCTATCTGCCTGCTGCCATGCTCCCTGCCATGATGGCCATGGACTCTAACCCTCTGGAAGTATAAGACCTCAATCAACTCTTTCTTTTATAAGTTGCCTTGATTGTTGTGTCTTATCACAGCAATAGAAAAGTTACCAAGACATCCAGCATGCTTTCTGAATAAGAGGTGTACAGGAGAGGAAGTGGACAGAGAGTTGTTGCCATAGGATAGGAGGTGGTAGGTGAGGGTTTTGCTGAAACCTGATTGCTTCTGAGTGTCAAGGCTAGCTGACAGCTGCTGTGGGATGTTCTGTATGTCAAGTGTGTTGCTGATTGGTCAATAAATAAATCACTGATAGGCCGGTGGTCAGGCAGGAAGTGTAGGCGGGACAAGGAGGAGAATAAAGCTGGGAAGTGGAAGGCTGAGTCAGAGAGACACTGCCAGCCGCCACGATGAGAAACAGCATGTGAAGATGCCGGTAAGCCACGAGCCACGTGGCAAGGTATAGATTAATGGAAATGGATTAATTTAAGCTGTAAGAACAGTTAGCAAGAAGCCTGCCACGGCCATACAGTTTGTAACCAATATAAGTCTCTGTGTTTACTTGGTCGGGTCTGAGCGGCTGTGGGACTGGCAGGTGAGAGAGATTTGTCCTGACTGTGGGCCAGGCAGGAAAACTCTAGCTACAGACAGCAACATGAGGGATGGTATTACGCTATTCTTTTTTTTTTTTTTCTGCTTCAGTTACTTTCACATTGGAATGAAAATGAAAAAATGATAGTGGAAAACTAAAGCCAAGTTGCTTTATTCTTATTTCCTCCAAGTTGTTTTTGTCTTTGATTTTCCAGTGATGCTGTTTTTTCTTAGCCCGTTTTGTTTTCCATTAGATGAGAATGAACTTGAATTTCTGATCCTTCTGCCTCCCCCTCCTGAAGGCTGGGATTACAGGCATGCACCAACACACGGGACTTTTATTCAGCGCTGGGGATCGAACTTAGAACCTTGTGCATGCTAAGCAAGAAATCTACCAACTGAGCTGCATTCCCTGTCCTATTTCTTCAGTACTTTTTTTTTTCTACAAGCCTTATGTGGGTCCCAGACCAAATGTTTCCCCATCCTGTCTTAGTGTTTCCAAAAGACCCGTGAAGGTGGCCACTGACTCCATTCTCTGCCAACCAGGGAGGGTGTACTTGACACATGATTCCTAGGCTGATATCCAGATTCTGTTGTAATAGTTTGGTCTTTTTCAAAGAAACTAAACTGCATGCCAGCGATTTCACTGGTATAGATCTATGCTTTTTATTTTAGCCTGATAATATGGACAGTTCTCTGATACATTCTTAGAGACCCCAGAGAAGGCTGTTTGTGCTTTTTTCCTAATGCAGCCTCAAGTATTTGTGACATTGAGCAGTGGCATGGAGTATGAAGCTGGTGGCTTTCAGCAGACTTTTGGGGGATGCTTCATCTCTTCATATGGCAGCAGGATTCATGGGCTGCCACTGTATGTGGTCCATAGTCTCTAGGGATGGCTAGTCTGGAAGACACCATGCCTCTAGCATCCCTTATCCATGCACTATTTGCCCATCACTGACATTTCAAAACCCTGTGACGGAAACTCCATCTCCTGGATATATGCTTTGCCCAGATGCTGGAGCCAAGAGAATGTCCCCAGCCTTCTAGAAGGAGTGTTACAAAGACTTTGATAACAGTTTAATCAAAACTGTAGTCCAACTACAGTGGCTACCACTTCACACCCATTGGGATGGCAATAATAACTTTTAGAAAAAGAAAGCCAGAAGATAACAAGTGCTGGTGAGGACGTGAAATTAGCACGCTTGTGAGCCTAGCACGCTTGTGAAACTAGCACGCTTGTGGGTCTCTGGTGGGAAGCAGCCTGGCAATTCCTCACCATGTTAAACAGAAAATCACCATGTGGCACAGCAGCAATTCTACTCCTAAATATTCAGGCTAAAAACCTGGAAGCAGGAATATGAACAGATGCCTGTGTACCATATAACAGCTCTATTAAGAGCAGGAAAGGGGGGGGGAATAATTCAACTGCCCACCACCAGGGAATGGGTAACAAAGTATGACATGCTCACATTCACAGTGGAATACTATTCTACCATGAAAAGTGAAGTTTTGATATACTCTGTGGGATACATGCTGTAGCATAGGTAGGTCATTATGCTCAAATGAAATAAACCGGATGCACAAGGACAAATACTGGGTGATGCCGCTTGTACATGATACCTATGAACAGGAAAATTCATACTGATAGGAAGAGAATGCAAGTTACTAGGAGCTAGGGTGGGATAACAAACAGAGAATTATAATGCAAATGTTTTGGCCATAGATGGCGATGACAGTTGCAGACCATTGTGAACATTGTCTGACCACTATGCTTAAGACGATAAAGCACGGGCGGGAGAGACGGCTCGGCAGTCAAGAGGCTTGTTCTTTCAGAGGACCTGAGTTTGATCCCTACCACTCACGTCCGGCAGCTCCAATGCCTGTAACTGCAGCTCCAGAGATCCAACGCTCTCTTCCGACCTCCTTAAGCACTGCACTCACATGCACAGAAATGCATATATACATGGGGTTTTTTTTAACAGTAAAATGATGTTCCTTTCTCCCTTCCTTTCTTAGCTGATGCATAAAAACACACAAATTGTACCCATCAATGGGATATCATGTACTTTTTGAGACTTGTATATAGTATACAATGTTTGAATCAGATTAAATGTATCTGTGACCTCAAACATTTGCAATTCTTTCTTTGTTGTTTTGTTGAGACAGGGTCTCACTTTGTAGCCCAGGCTGGCCTAGAACTCACAATCCTTCTAGATCAGCTCCCCAAATTCTAGACTGACAGGCATATGCCATCATGTCCAGCTGTTATATCTTTATGAGGATAAATGTCAAAATCCTTTCTTTCTTCTGCCCCTAGAACTATATTATACATTATTGTAAGATGAAATATTATGTATATTTTACCAACACAAAAAGCATCACTTTAAAACCAAGTCTAGTCCCACACCCAGAAAAGCTTATAATAAATAGCATTCATAACACTCTTCGTTTGCATTGTATATTTATTTGTGTGGTGCTGCTGCTGAAGCCAGGGCCTCATGCTCCTCAGGCATGTGCTCTCCCATTAAGCTCCACTCCCTGTCCCACAGCGGACTTCTCACCTTTAACATTGCTGCCCACCAGACAGCTGCAAACATCTGGACCAATGCATGCTGGTCTTCTTCCCACTTAAAAGTGTGAAACTCATCATTATAGTTTCATTCTGTTACTGTGACAAACTGCTCTGGCCAAAGGCAGCTTAGGGGAGGAAAGGGTTTATTTGGCTTATACTTCCGGGTCATAGTCCATCAAAGAGGGAAGTCAGGACAAGAACCCAAGCAGGAACTCAAAGCAGAAACTATGGAGGAATAGTGTTTGCTAGATGTCTCAGGCTCATGCTTAGCTCGATTCCTCAAACAGCATAGGGCCACTTGCTCTGGGGAATTGTACAGCACCCATCAGACCCTCCTACATCAATTAATAATCAAGACAATCTCTCACAGACAAACTTGATCAAAACCGTTACTCACTTGAGACTCTGCCCCCTGCCCCAGATTCTAGAAATAGGCTCAGTGAGTAATTAAGCCCTTGCTTTGCAAGCATGAAGACCCAAGTTCAGATCCCCAGCATCAACATCAAAGCTGGGAATGGCATCATGCACCTGTAACCCCACTGCAGGGGGTGGGAGAGAGAGACAGGCAGATTCGGGAGCTCACTGGACAGTCATCTTAGTTGAGACAGCAAGCTCCAGGCTCAGTGAGAGACCTTGTCTCAAAAAAATGAGGTGGAGATGGGGCTGGAGAGATGGCTCAGCAGTTAAAAGCACTGGCTGCTCTTCCAGAGGACCTGGGTTCAATTCCTAGCACCCACATGGCAGCTCACAACTGTCTGTAGCTCCAGTTCTAAGGGTCCTGTCACCTTCACACAGATATACATGCAGGCAAAACATGAATGTACATGAAATAAAAATAAATCAATTTTTAAAAATGAAGTGGAGATTGAGAAGGTTATTCTGACATCAACCACTGGCTTCCATATGCACACATGCATATAACACACACATACACACACACACAAGTTAGAACTGGAATTTACATCACAAGAATCTAAGGAAACCCCCACTATCTCCAAGGCCAATGGAACTGGCTTGAAAAACACAGCCAGGAGACCACCCCTGAAGCAGAGAGAGGCCTCCTGTGGGACAGGGCCTGCCTCATGTCCAACCACAGGCTGCACTATTCATGTCAAACTCTAGGACCCTGTGCTAAACTGAGCGGTGCAATGTCAGAAACATGTACAAACAGTCCCTACACCAGCCACCCTTCCCAGTGTCCCATTTTTAGAAACGTGAGCCTTCTGCTCAGCAGAGAACGTGAACGCTGTCTTCCTCAGATGGCGCTGTCAAGGCAGTAAAGCTAACCCTTTTCTACCCAATCTGTACTCCTTCCTTGTCTTCTGAGGGTACAGCTCTCCAAAAGTAGATGAGAAGAAACTGAGGCTAGAAGGAGGAAGGAGGAGAAACAGACAGTGGTGATTTGTATCCTTGGACACCTCGATTAAAAGTCAAAGTGAGGCTGGGGCGGTGGTGGTGCACGCCTTTAATCCCAGCACTCAGGAGGCAGAGCCAGGTGGATCTCTGTGAGTTTGAGGCCAGCCTGGGCTACAGAGTGAGATCCAGCACAGGCTCCAAAACTACACAGAGAAACCCTGTCTCAAAAATAAAATAAAATAAAAAAAAGTCAAAGTGAAATTCTGAAGGGGAAAGAGAAACCTGAAACATACTAAGGGTTATAATTTTTCACCTGCCACATCTCTTTCAGTCTCGGGATAGCTGGATAGTTCAAGGGGAAGAAGAAAATTGATTTTGCATTTCTGGAACCTGAGAAAATGAGAGCAGGGCGATGGCGGACAGATTCAACATGGACTGAGGAGGTAGCTCAGAAGTTACCTGGAACGTTACTGGACAAGCACGAGGGTCTGAGTTGGGTCCCTGGAAGCCATGTCAATCCAGACATGGTAGAACACATCTGTAATCCCACTGTTCCTACAACATGAGAGCTGGAGAGAGGAGCACTGCCAGAATATTAGGAGGCAGCTACTCTGGAGGACACAGCAGGAACCAAGAGATCTTGTCTCAAAGTAGGTGAAGACTGGCATACACACACACACACACACACACACACACACACACACACATACACGCATGCACGCACACATGTGCACACACACAAACATCATGAACACACAGACACATACACACACATAGATGCACGCAAACATGTATGCACACACATACACAGTTCTTTTTTTCAAACAGACTGTAAACATTAGTCATGGTCTTGGACCTGAACCTTGCCAAAGAGATATCTAGCAAAGCTGCCTCAATGAGTCCTGCGCAGGACCATTCAGGTGAGAGTTTTCACTTGGAACTGGCCTTGGAGATACCCCCTGGTTAAAGTTCAAGGCATCTTGATACACAAGACCCCAACCCAAGTTACCTGAGAATGAACTCCAGTCCTCATCCCAGCCTATACCTTTGTCCCTGACTTGTCCCCGTGATTCTTTCCCTGGGGCTGCAGAATGTAACCACACAATCCATTCTTTTCTTCTGTGGTACAACATTAATAGAAGTTGAGGATCCAGGGACTAGAGAGATGGCTTGGTAGTTAGGTATGCATATTGCTCTTGCAGAGGACTCAAGTTCAATTCCTCACACTCACATCAGGCTAACAACTACCAGCTCCAGGGTATCTCCAGGCTAACACTCCAGCTCCAGGGTGTCTGACACTTCTGTGGGCACCTGCACCCATATGCACATACACATGACACCCCCCCAAACACACACACACACACTAAAATAAAATACATCTTAAATCCTTTTAAAAAAAATGTTGGGACTCCAATTGCATTGCTAAAGATGCCATCTCCTAGCTTCCCTTGCAGCTATATCTGGTCATGTGACTAGGTTAACAGCAATGGAATTTAAATCAAAGTCATGACCTCAATGGAGCGGAGCGTGTTCTCTTCTTTCCCAGTTCTATTTCCCTCTCCACAGGAAAGAATCCCAGTATTGAGAAACACAGAGCAACTGTAAAAAGAACATTTTTCTCTCACGATTGCAGCACTACAGTATTCTTCTCTCGCAGTTTCTCCTGCCCTACATACCATCCTTATACTAACAACAGCTCAACTTTCCTCAAGCGCAACATATAAACTATGTACAAATGAATCAGACATGTGTACTATACTCTATTTGGCACAGCTGTACTTTAATGTGCAAACAAATCACATTAAAATGCAATGTCTTGTTGAAATGCAGAGTGTTTCAGTAGGTCTGGGCTGGGAGCTAAATTTTGGTATTTCTAACAAGCTGTGATGCTGATCATGTTGATTAGACCACACGCTGTGTAATGAGAACATAAAGACTGGCTGCTGAGAGGTCCCTGTCATCGCTCCACTCTGAGTGTACAGGTCCTCCCGGGCACCCTTTGAACCTGAGAGTCTTCCCCAGCTTCTCTCTTCTTGCTGAAGACCTGTCAGCATCGTGGTGTTCCCATCTCTCTGCATCAGCCTGTGCTGACTCAGGTCCTTCTTAGGTCCAAGGTCAGGCTCTCAGGCAAAGCAAATGGTGTGGCCAGATGTGTGGGACCAGACAGCAGACAGCAATAGTAGTGTCAGAGCATCACCTCTAGGTTACAACATTAACCCAGATGAGGCTTCTCTGTGAGAACTTCTGGGCCATTTTCTCAAAAATTTCAGCCCCACAGTGACTTCTCCTCCTTGTTCCCTCCACATGCCCCAAGGGGAACTACTTACCACCATGCATTTGACACAGTTACTTTATTCACTGCCTGTCTCCTCTCACTGGAATTTTGGCCAGAGTCTGTGTTTATCGAGTGGGTCCATAACAGGAAGCTCATCGATGCACAAACAGGGACTCTATGAAGACTCTCCAGGCAGCCTGGTGATGCGTCTCACAGACATCAGTCAGGATCAAGGAATAGAGACCCAACTGTGGCCATTCAGGAACACAACCAGGCTGCCAGGACAAGTTCTTGAACTCCCAAGAAATATCAAGATCATATAGGTAAGAGAAGATCTCAAAAAGTCCTGCTGCTTACCTCCAACCACTGGTGTTTCTCCCCATTTCTGGAAATCTGATGTGTGCCTGCCACTATCATAGGGCTGATGTTACTCGTTCCTTTCGATCAATGAAGACACTGAGACTTAGAGATTGGAGATCTGTGTTCAAGAAGAAAAGTCCGGATCCAAACTCAATTCTGCTTAAGCCTAAAGACACGAGGGTTTGTGTGTGGGAGTCCCAGAGCAGACTGGGCTTCTAGGTGAGGGTAAACATCTTTAAACGGGCAAAAGTGACTCCAGTTTTCAGAAGAAAAAGGCCGAAGAGGCTGTGGACACCAATATGTATTTCTTCCTGGATGGCCTCATGGCCTGATTAGTTTTGCATAGCTGTGACCAACGTGTTACAGAGCAATTTAAAGGATGGGAGATTCCTTTTGGCTCCTGTTTTTAGTGGTGTCAGTGGGTCATGGCAGGGAGAGTGTGACAGAGCAGATCACGCCAGGGCAGACAGGAAGTGGGGGAGTGGTAAGAGGACCCCAGGTCCCAGTCCTTTCAAAGGCACACCCCAGGGACCCACTTCCTCCTGCAGGAGCCCACTTCCAAGCTTTGACAGCTTCCTAGAATAGCACTGCCAGGTGGGGAGCGCGGATTCAAACCATGAGTGGTGCCTTTTGAATTTCAATCATCATTGATTCTTTTCTCTGGGAAAGCTCACACAAGCTATCTTTTATTTACCCTTAGGCCCGGCTTCCAAGTAAGCCCTGCCAACTCACCTGGTCCCCGTGTATTGGTCTCTTTCTTTTATTTGGAGCAGAATAGTCTAAGATACCCACTTGCATCATGCCCCTTTGTGACTGACTCTAGGCTACTAAGGCCTGCCCACTAGGCTACCCCTGAGTGCCCTTACCCTGTAGAGCCTTATCCAGAAGAATGAGTGAAAGGCATGGCCAAGAGGACTCCTCCGCTGGTGGCCACCCCACACACTTCCCCTGTACATTAGGGGCCACCCCCTTCATCCAGGGCAACTTCAGGTCACAAGAAACATCTTTAAACGAGCAAAAGTGTAATACAGTTCTGAGGGATTCTGAGCCTGTGTGTTGTAAACGGTTCCCGGTGTTCATGTCCACACAGTTCCACAGGTAACATACATGGAGTAACAGCCCCTCAGGATTCCTACCTGGGGGGAGGGGTGGGGGAGGGGTGCAGCCGAGAGTCCTGGCACAGAGGGACTTCTGGACGACGACGCTGCTGTGCTCCCTGCCCCAGGCGGTTATTAAAGCTCACACAGGCTTTCAGACACAAGCCCACACCTGTGACCTGCACCGCCTGAGCAGTGAGTGCTCTATGGAAGTGTCTCTGCAATTACAGCGACATGTGGAGAGGGCCTGAGAGATGGCTCCCCTCTTCCTGAGTGACACAGCCATGCCCTGAATTTAGAAAACTCCCTTTCTGAGGAACTCAACACCCTTCTAGATATAATCTCATTTGTCCTCCCAGCTGCCTGCCAGTTCTGGCTGCCCCGTTCCTAGAGGTGAAAAGTGAGGTCTAAGGAGCTGAAAGACAGGTGAGAGCATTCCCTGACACCTAGGTCTCCTGACCCCATCCCTCAGACCCTGTAACCATCCCCAACCCCCACCCCTGCCCTGGACTCCATTATCCTGAGGCCCTGAGTGCCAGAGGGAATGCTCATCCTTCTGTTCGCAGTCATCTGAAGAAAGGCTAGCTTTCGGAATCTGTGCTTTGTCACAGAACAGGGCCCGGGTCCAGGCTAGATTAAAAACACATAGAATTCGCAATTTCGGATTCCTGAGAAGCGAAGTGAGGACTAACACGGCCAGAAAAGCACAGGAGAGGGTGATGGGCTCCCCAGCACACGGTGATTGAGGCCTCGGTGGCCCTCAGCCCCTGAAAGCACAGGCGTGCGCGCCATCTCAGCGTGAAACACAATGAACGATGCCGCATGATTCACGTGCAAGGATTGGTGGCACGCTTAGTGTTCAGGGTTCATTGGTTTTTGAAATATTCAAAACACAGGCAGATGGTGCAGTTCAGGCTCGTGCCTCCTCAGTCACGGCTGCTCAGGTGTCTAGGCTGGTGAATACGGAATTGGGCAGGACAGTTGCTTGAGTTCATTTTCTGTGGCTAAAAGCACAACACTTCTGAGTGGGTACGTTATAAATGGAGAGGGGTCATTCATTGCTTGTAGTTTTGGGTGATGCTGGGGTGTGTGTGTGTGTGTGTGTGTGTGTGTGTGTATGTGTGTGTGCATGTGTGTGTGTTTCTGTCTGTGTGTGTGTGCGTGTGCATGCACATCTTTGTCTGTGTGTGTGTGCAAGTGCTCATGTCAGTTACAAGCAGAGACTAGAAGTCAACCTTGGGAGTTGCTCCTTAGGATCTGTCTGCCTTGGTTTCTGAGAATCTTTCACTGACCTGAGACTTGCTGGTTGAGCCCCTGGGATCCAGTAGTCTCTCTGTCCCTAGCACATACCATCACACCCAGCCTTTAACATGTGTTCTGGGGATCAAACTCAGGACCGCATGCTTGTGTGGCAAGCATTTTCTGGGCAGAACCACCTCTCAAGCCCTAAGTGGTGGCCATCTTGCCGGAAGAGGCCTCAGGCAGTATGGAGTACCATGTGCCAAGAGGCAGGGAGTACTCAAGAAATATAGCCAAACTGGCTTTGATACCAGAACCATTAATTCATTAATCGCATGAATGGGTTAATTTATTCATGAACACAGAGCCATAATCACCTCCTGGAGGACCCACCTGATCCCTCCTCTGAGTATGTCACACTGGAGATGCAATTTTAACATGACCTGTCATGGGGCAGACAATGTTCAAACCACAGTGGCACCCAGAAGAATATTGACAATTAAAAGCAGCTAACTTTTATTGATAGCTTGCTCAGGAAATGCATAGCCATTTCATGAGTGTTACCCATTTAATCCTTTGAGAAAGCTTACAATGACCATCCCATTTTCCTTCTGAAAATACTGAGGCTTACTGAATATGTTTGAGAACTTGTAAGAGAACCCAGGACATAAAGTGTTTGACCTATATGCCTGATGACCTGACCCTACATGGTAAAAGGAGTATCCAAGTCACTATTCTATTGCTATGAAGAGACACCACGACCACAGCAGCTCTTATAAAGAAAAACATTTCAATAGGGGCTGGCTTATATATTCAGGGGCTTAGTTCATTATCATCATGTGGGAAGCATGTCAGCATGCAGGCAAGTGCTGAGAACTACTGAGCCATAGGGAGAGGGAGAGAGAGGGAGAGAGAGAGAGAGAGAGAGAGAGAGAGAGAGAGAGAGAGAGAGAGCGCAAACCTGGGCCTAGTGTGGGCTTTTGAAACCTCAAAATCCACCTCTAGTGGCACACTTCCTCCAACAAGGCCACATCTCCTAATAGTGCCACTCCCTGCTGACCAAGCATTCAAATCTATGAGCCTATGAGTGCCATTCTTCTTCAAACTACAACATTCCACTCCTTGGCCTCCACAGGCATGTAGCCATATCAATGCAAAAGTGCATTCATTCAGTCAAACTTCCAAAGTCCCGATAGTCTAAAAGCAGTCTCAACACTGTTTCAAAGTCCAAAGTTCAAAGTCTCTTCTGAGACTCAAGGCTATCTCCTAGCTGTAATTCCCTGTAAAAATCAAAATCAAAAAAGCAGATCACATACTTCCAACATACAATGGCACAGAATATGCATTACCATTTAAAAACATAGTGAAGGGATCTTAGTGAGGAAATACTGGACCAAAGCAAGATCTGAAGCCAGCTGGGCAAACTCCAAACTCTGCATCTCCGTGTCTGACGTCGAAGCTCTCTTTAGGTCTCCAACTCCATTCAGGTTTGCTGACTGCAACAAAGAAAGTTGTTTTCTGACCTCTGCTTGCACACCACAGCACATGTGCACACACACATCTCACACACACACACACCACTACTACTAACTACTACTGCTACTAATAATAATAATAATGATAATAACAAATATCTTAAAAGAAGACAGTTGATGTTGTTTGCCTGACTCTTCCTCAAATATTCTGCCATTTAATTGCTTCTATCTGGAAAGCCTAGTCATTGGTACACCAGGGGGCTTCCTGTTGGTCACTGCAATTTTTCTTCCCAAGAAAGCCAGTGAAATGCCAGCATCAACACTCAACACTGGGAAGCGGATTCTACTTTTTAAGTTTTAGCGACAGCTTCCCGTCAGGAGCTCTTCAAATTCCGTTTGAAAACCATCACTTCGAAGTGCGAACCTCTGATGACTTCTTCTTTAACCTCCTGGAAGACAACATTTAACCACACAACATGGAGGGTTTTCTAGGAAGAAATGTGTGTCTGCTCTGTTCCCATCACCCTGAGGTCAGAGATGGCATCTTCCACATCTCTAGGACAGGCACTCACCTTGCCCTCACGCCCCACCTGGAACCATTCATGTGCACAGGCTGCAGAGGCCTGCCTGGAGGGTGACTTTGGAAAGACTGCACACCGTCAGATGAGTCGTTAGGATACCTGTGGCAAGCCTTTCTTCAGCAAAGCTCGGCAGTCGCTCAGGCCACGGCTCCCACAGGCTACTCAAAGGCTCGCTGTTCCTGCTGAACCTTGAAGCAAGAGGCAGACCGTGTCTTGACTGATGGCCTTCTGTTGGGTCTGTTTCCTCTCTGCCATGCTGCTACTGCTTTCCTGCATGCTGAGAAGACTAAGGACAGAGGAACGGAGTTAGGCAACGTCAGACTCAATGCATCTCAAGGACAAGTGTTCAGCCTCTCCTGTTCAGCAGAGTATACCACACACCTAGCTGCTAGTCACTAAATACTTGTAAAGAAAAAAGCATGAGGGGGCTGGAGAGATGGCTCAGAGGTTAAGAGTACTGACTGATCTTCCAAAGGACCGGAGTTCAATTCCCAGCACGCACATGGCAGCTCACAACTGTCTGTAACTCCAGTTCCAGGAGACCTGAAACCCTCACACAGACATGCATGCAGGCAAAACACCAATGCACATAAAACAAAAATAAATTAAAAATTTTTTAAATATGAGTAAGCATCGGTGAAAGAATGAGTGAACACAGGGACACAGAATTAGTCAGTTTTCCACTGTTATAACATACACCAGAGATGATAAACCTATGAGAGAAAAGGTTTATTTTACATCATTGGCTTGGAAATTGAGGTGCACCTGTTGTGTTATAGGACCTGGTGTATGTGTTCGGAGTAGTTCAGGGAGTGGTTAAATGGTATGTTCATTCCATGAAGTACAGCACAGGCATTAAGGAGAATTGAGTAAATGGGGGGCGGGGGGGAGGATGCGGATGGCAAAACATGACTTTAATCCCAGCACTTGGGAGGCAGAGACAGGCAGGTCTCTGTGAGTTTGAGGCCAGCCTGGTTTACAAAGAGAGTTTCTAGAACAGTCAGAGCTATTACACAGAGAAACCCTGTCTCAAAACAAAACAAAACAAAACAAAAAGAAGCTATTCAGATTTAGATTTACTTTTTTTTTTTTTTTTTTGGTTTTTCGAGACAGGGTTTCTCTGTGTAGCTTTGTGCCTTTCCTGGAACTCGCTTTGGAGACCAGGCTGGCCTCGAACTCACAGAGATCCGCCTGGCTCTGCCTCCCGAGTGCTGGGATTAAAGGCGTGCGCCACCACCGCCCGGCTAGATTTACTTTTAAAAAACAAACAACTTGGGGGTCTGAAGAAAGAGCTGAACAGTTAAGAGCATGGTGCTGCTCTTGCAGAGGACCCATTTTCAGTTTCTGGTACCCACGTGGGGTTCACAATCACAATCACCTATAACTCCAACTCCAGGGGTTCCTATTCCCTCTTCTAGCTTTCTTGAGGAATGCGTGCACATGGTATACTTATGTATGCCCAGGCAAAACACTCACACAGATAAAATAAATAAATTTTTAATAAAAAATGCTTTTCAAACTCCAAGGCTTTAATAAATGTCCTAAACAGCTTGATCTCACTTGTATTAAAAATTAGACTTCTAGGCCGGGCGGTGGTGGCGCACGCCTTTAATCCCAGCACTCGGGAGGCAGAGCCAGGCGGATCTCTGTGAGTTCGAGGCCAGCCTGGGCTACCAAGTGAGTTCCAGGAAAGGCTCAAAGCTACACAGAGAAACCCTGTCTCGGAAAAAAAAAAAAAAAAAATTAGACTTCTAGTCAGGTGTAATGGTATATGCCTATAACCCCATTAGCTGGGAGGCAGAGGCAGGAAGATCAGTAATTCAAGGTCAATTTCCAGACCATACTGGGTTACAGAAGACCTTGTCTCAAAAACAAAACAAAAAGACAGGGGAAAAAAATGTGTTTCTATCCATGTGCCTATGTGCAGATTCATGACAAAAAGCCTATCTTAAAGAGCCAATCCAAACACTCTGATCTCTGAAAAAGTACACTGGAAAATGGGGAGATGTGAAAGGGGTCTTTCAGCTTTCAATTCGTATTCCTTTGCATTGCTCACTTTTTGAAAAATGAAATCGTGCTATGGTTCCAGCATCTGGGAACTCAGACAGAAAGGTGGCAAGTTCCAGGCCAGCCTGGTTACTCATAAAAACCTTGTCACAAACAACCCAGGGGGCAAAATGAGATTATATTCACACATTTGCCATGGATTATTTTTTCTTATTATTTGTTTGTTTTAACACAGGGTCTCACTATGTAGCCTTGGCTGTCCTAGAACTCAAGATGTGGCTGGGGCTGGCCTTGAAGTCACAGAGATCTGTCTGTCTTGGCCACCACACCTAGCCTTTTCTACTTCTGAAATTTTTAAGTCAACACAACATCCACGGGAATTTCTCCCCTGTAACAGGTCTAAAAAAACAAGAAAATAGTACAATACAATCAGCCTTTCATATCCAAAGTCATCCATCAACGTAGCCAACCCCAGATCAAAAGTACTTAGGAAAGCTCTGTTGCTGACAGGTATGGTGGGTTTGGCTGTGTGTGCTGACCATGCAGCATTTCCTCTTCTTCCTCGTCCAGTAAACACGCAACACAACCACAACTTTGGTAGCATGTGTTGTGTGGGGAGTACTCTTAACACGATTCAAAGCACAGAGGAAGCCGTGCACAGGTTACATGTAAATAGGACAACATTTTATGTAAGAGCATTGGCAGTTGCAGATATTGGTGTCTGAGGGTTTCTGGAACCAATTCCCTGTAGACATTGGAGGTTGTCTGTATATTAATTTGAGAAAATTAGTTATCTAGTCTGTTGCCGTAGCCAGAGGCTCTTAGGCATAAGCAATACTTAGAAAAAAATCATTGTCTTAAATCCTGTTAAGTGAAAATTATTGAAGGCCATTGTTTTGGAAATAGCAACCAAGTTATTACCTACCCTTCAGAGAAATCAGGAAAGAGCCAAATTTCCCCCCAAAGGCCAGTTTTAATCAGCATGATAATTAAGTTCCTTCAGTTCCATCCTTACAAAAAAGTAGCCTGATGTCAGCAGATTAGTTTCTGGTGTTCTGTCTTCGCCAAATCCTACAAGAATAGTAACTAAACTGACCCTTTTCCTGGCTGTAAAAACAGCTCCTTCACACAGCTCTTTGAGACACTATTTCATAGACCTGAGTGCAGCCCTGTTCCAGAATGGAGAAATCAAGCCAATTAAGATCTTACCAAATGTGTTGTAATTTTGTCTTTTGATAGTCTATTCCCTGGAAACAGTCTGGCTCAGAGTCATTGGCTACCGCACGCTAGGGAGTGTGTTCAATCAGGAGCAATGCCCAGGAGTAGCAACCGCGCCACTGGGAACAGAGAGAGAGAGACCGAGCTCTCCAGGCAGTTACAATGGAGGCTTCCATCGTGTTTCTGGCAATGCTGCCACTGGAATGTTCCAGCAAGTGGCCCTTTCCCATCCAATAGGCATTAGTCGGGGCTGCCTCGGGGTGCAAACATGCCATCGAGCAAAACCACGCCACTGAGGAAGTAAGTCAAGGACTCTAAGCCAACGACGTTGAAGCAACCGGGTCAAGAACCACAGTTTGGACAGGGGACTTGGTTGTTCACCGAAAAGCATTCCATCATCCCTGGCTTCACCTAGAGGGTGGCATGGCCTGAGGCGCAGGGATCTCTTTCCCAGTATACTGACATCCTGCAACACTTTCCTGAAGGAAGGAATGATGGGCATCAGCCATGGCCCAGGCTCCCCAAATCCCAAGTTGCTGGGTCCCTGTTTCCAGGTATGGGATGCCCAAGGTATCCCACACACACAAGATAGAAGTCACCCTTGTGAAGTCTGGGCTACAGGCACTTTGAGCCTCAACCCTGTTGTTCCCCATAAATCTTCTGGCAGACCGGGCAGTGGTGGTGCACATCTTTAATCCCAGCACTCGGGAGGCAGAGCCAGGAAGATCTCTGTGAGTTTGAGGCCAGCCTGGTCTACAGAGAGAGATCCAGGACAGGCACCAAAACTACCCAGAGAAACCCTGTCTCCAAAAAAACCAAAAATAAAAACAAAAACAAAAATCTCCTGGCAGGGGGGAGGAGACCCTGGGGACTGCTGGGTGTTGGTAGTCCGCTCTGGAATTCACCCATGTTTCTCCCTTTCCTTCCTTTGCTCCCGTTCACCTATCCTAGCTAACAGTTCTGTTCTCTGTGCCTTTCCACCAGAGCATCGGAGGAAGAAAAAGACAACAGAGGACCAGGATGGTGCTGTGTGTTCGGAAGGCAATCCTGGGGGGACATGGCACCAGTGCCAAAGACAGAGCCCAGGGCGTGAGTGCATGGTCTAGGGTGCTCCCAGCGATTCCAAGAAGCCAAGTATTATTGGCTGCAACTAGCAGCAGGCCTCAGGACGTTCTAGGCCAGTGTTTCTCAGGCTGCAGTGTGAAGACAGACCACCTGGATCTCGTTGCAATGTGGATTCTGCTTCCAGCCCGGAGGAAATTTCAAAATTCTCTTTCTGGCTTCTGGTTCAGGGATCATACCTGAGATTTTAGGGGAAAAAAATGATTGTAAATGGATGTCACTGGGTTAGACCAATCACAGTCCTCACCCTGTCACCCCCAACCGCCATTTACA
This sequence comes from Peromyscus californicus insignis, assembly GCF_007827085.1. Lineage (NCBI taxonomy): Eukaryota > Metazoa > Chordata > Mammalia > Rodentia > Cricetidae > Peromyscus > Peromyscus californicus. The sequence continues at coordinate 69,046,382 of NW_026294424.1, forward strand.
GAAGGACCAGAGTCCAAAGGAGACAAAATTAGCAGGTAGTATGTGATGAGCTGTAATGGAGGTCCTCAGAGCCCTGGTACTGATCTTTTAACCATTGTGAAGAGCAGGTACCCTTTCCTGTGTGAGTCTGCCTTCTGGAAGGACCAGTGCTGTCTAGCTTGGTGAGAAGAGAAAGGCTTGGGATTGAGGGCTTAGCTAGTGCTTGCCTAGCATGTTGGAAGCTCTGGGTTCGATCCCCAGCATCGGATAAACCAGACTTGACAGGCTACACAGTGAGTTAAGGACCGGGCACTCTCCTGTCCTCATCAGTCTGCTGCAAGCTAGGCCAGTACCGGCCCAGCCCGGTGCTGAATCACAGTGGGTCCTTGGCAGCTATCCCAGCCTTCAGCAATGAGACGCAGCTAGGGACCAGGCGCCACCTGCTTGGCCCCAATCGCTGGCCCTCGTGCAGCTGCGCGCTCATTGCTCCCAGCAGCGCCTAGGCAAGCACCCGCGTTCTCAGACCTCAGCAGAACGTTGCTTAGCTCAGGCTTGAAATCCAACCTAAATTCACCCCCTGGGCCTGCAGGCACACGCGCCAGATGCTCTTCCCAAGCTGAGCTGGGGTAATGGGAGGTGACAGGCTGCGTGCGCATGGGGACCTGGAGTGAGGGACTGAGAGGCTGACAGCTAAGCACTCCTCCTTGGGAGGAGATCCTCAGCAGGAAGGGCTGGGGCCCGCACCCTGCACCTCTCAGGGACTTACTCGCATGCCTTCAAACCACTGCTTCAGGCTCTGATGCTCCTCCTCTTTCAGAGTTCCAGGTTCTGTTGGATAGCTCCTGTTCCTCGGGGAGGGGTCTTCAGCCTCATCCTCAAAGTCCGCTGCAGCAAACCCCGATATCAGGTATTGGGGGAATGTTCTGGGGTGGAAAATAAATCGAGGTCACCCTGGCAACAACAACAAAATTCCATTCAGCCCCTTCCCCTCGCCCAGCCCAATCTGGCACCTTGGTGGAAAAGAGAAAAAGTACTTCTTGCGGAGCAAGACAGCAAACAGGGTCAGCAGAGGCCAGTGAGGAAAGGGCACAGCCAATCATAGGGCTCCGGACTTGGAGAGACAGCAGGGCCCAGCTTTCGGGGTTAGCTGGTGCCCGAGGGCAGTGAACCACAGACAGTCCGCCAGATCGCTTTCTTTCCCTTTCCTCTTTCTTCATCAATTGTTGGCTGAAAAATCTAGCCCCTGCTCCTCGGCCCCTGACTTTAAATCCCAGGGAAGGGGCAGGCATGTAAATGGATAAGGCACTAGGCTTTCTGATGATTGGGACGGAACCATGGTTTAGACTGCACATGTCTAAAGTCGGGAACCCAGGCACCTCGGCAAGAGTCAGACCGTCCCTTGAGGTGGTCCCCTCTAAAGCCCGACCCAGCAGCAAAGGGTCTCGGGAGTATAAGGGGTCAGCATTTCCCATCCAGAGCTCCTGCTTTCCTGTAAAGGCCAACAGGAGGGACGGACAGAGGCCTTGCTCTTCCAGTCCCTCCATAGAATGTCTGGAAGCGGGGAAGAGTGACTTTGCTTGGGCATCTGAATGGGGGCGTTGAGAGGAGACAAGGACAGAGCTCCAGGTCTCCTTGGGGAAGGAGGCTGGAGAAGGTCTCCACCGCAGTGAGTTTTTTCAGGTATATCTGCTAGGGAAGGTGTTGGGAAAATGTCTACCCTGGAACACCCTCCACACCCGAAATTCCACTTTGAATCTTGTACTGCCTAGGGTGAGGGATGGAGATTAAGGAGGCATTCAGATCCTTTTAAGTTGTCACGGGTCGAAACCGTAAGTGCTGGAGGCAAAGGAGCCCTTGAGACTAGAATTCCTCCAGTATTCACCCCACTCCTAGTGAACTCTTGGAGTCCCAGACCATGGAACCAAGGATTCAGAATACTTCAGCCAGCGCTGGAGAGCAAGGTGCCCCAGCAACCATGTCTGTGGATCTGCTGGACAGGTTTTCAGCTCAGGGTCATGTTCAGATGCATTCAGCAGGTAGAAGGGCAAGGCTGCCTAGCTGGGAGGCAGCAGACAGTGGCAGACTTAGTTGCAGAGTTCAGGAACTATCCCAAGAAAGCAAGCAAGCCAACATGCTAGACAGTCGCATAGAAGAAAAGCCAGAAATGCAAATGGCTGGGGAAAAAAAACAAACAAACCCTCATCTTAAAAGAGAACTACCCCCAGGATGTAGCTCAGTTGGGAGAGTGTTTGTGTAGCATGGGATTGAACACCAGTACCATATAAACTGAACCCGGGGAGTACATGCCTATAATCCTAGTGTTTGGGAAGTAGAGACATGAGGATCAGAAGTTCAAGGTCATCCTTGGCCCCATAGCAAGTTTGAGGCCAGCCTAGGGTTACATGATACCGTGTGTGTGTGTGTGTGTGTGTGTGTGTGTGTGTGTGTGTGTGTGTGTGTGTGTGTGTAAAACTATATAAACACGGGCCAAAAAAAAAAACCTCAAAATATTTTGAAGCTTCAAGAGTGGGACAAAGATGTCTTGAGCTGAATGGGGAAAGGAGGAATCTAGGTTGAAAGATGGAGCAAAGTCAGGGATACTCTTCATTTTTAGAGCATGTACTGGGCCCTTTGGCACTGTTCAGGGAAATGGGAAGGAAAGTTCTGTGAGTCCCAAACTGGGCTGTAGCTCTGTTCTGTTGACGATTGTCCATGTGACTTCCATGAAATAATTTGTATTCTCTGGGACTTAATCTCACTCTTAAAATGGAGGTATTTAGTAGGGTCTCTTGACAGCTAGAGATCTCATGTATGGAGGAGGCAGAAAGTCTGAACAGTGGAAAAATAAGACACTTCCCAAAAGCATTGAGTTTATCTGTCATGTGTCTGTGAGTTGAATTGAGTATGGAATTTTTGCTTCCTCTGCAAAAGTCCACATAAACTCCAAAGGCCATGATGAGGTGCCCCACCAGAAAACAATGCTTTTTTAAAAAGAAAGAGAGGAAGGTCCTGCCATAGGGAGCCTTGTGGCTACCTGTGTGAGCAGGTGAGCTGGGTTCTGGCCGCCATGGGAGGGGCAGCTTGCGCTGCTTCAACTGTACCCTGGCTGATGTTTCTTCGATACCACCCAGCCATGGCAGAGGAGATGTGGGTGGGTCCTGCATCCTGTATCAGCTGAAACCCTGAGGAAAATCTGCTGTAGGATGTTACAGATGCTCTGAGATGAAATACAGATGCTCTGAGACGAGATGACGTCTCCTTGAAAATTCATGAGGCATGGCCCGCTGCCCTGCCTGTTGGCAGACTGCCTTCTGCAGCATCAAGACCCCTGCTCCCTCCTCAAGGCCACTCAACTTTGTAGCCCGAGCCCCGGGACAGCTGAGCATTCACTGGGGACTTTGGGGGTGTTGTCTGGGGATTTAATGACCTGGGAAGGTTGGGTGGTAGAGGTAAGGAGCGGGTGCCCTGCTGGGAAGGAATGGCTTAACAAGAAACAACCCAAACAGAGCGCTGGGATTGAGTCATTTTAGGAGGCAGCATTGTTTATGGAACATTTCATTCTTGATAGCTACTGTCACATTCTAGTCATTAGACTGCATTTACTCGTGGGTTGTAGAAATGACTTCCCATGGGAAGTGAAGGCAATTCCCTTTTCAAAGGATGCTTTGTTTTCGAGGAGAAGAAAACGAAGCATGTGACGGTGAGGAGACCGAAGTCTGAATCCCCTGTTGAGTTAGTCCTGGTTGGAATCCACAAAGCACGAACATATGAAGAAGTAGCCAGGAACTGATGCTGTTAATGATGGTGGTGGTGGTGGTGGAGGTGCTGGTGCTGGTGGTGGTGCTGGTGATGGTAGTGATGGTGGTGTGATGGTGATGGTGCTGTTGGTGGTGATGGTGCTGGTGGTGGTGGTGGTGCTGCTGGTGGTGGTGGTGGAGGTGGTGGTGGTGCTGGTGGTGGTGGTGGTGGAGGTGGTGGTGGTGGTGGTGATGGTGGTGATGATGATGGTGGTGATGGTGGTGGTGATGGTCATACTCACTTACTGCACACCTTCTGCATGCCTCCCTCTGAACTAAACCGTTGTATGAGTGTCTCAAAGGATCCGTACAGATACCCCTAGGCACTCTTGCTCATCTCACTTTATAGATGAAGAAACTGAGAAGTCAGATCTGTCTGCTCAAGACGATTCAGCTAGGGGAGCTGCTCTGTCCAGCTCTGAAGCCCATCCCTACCGTACTGACCTCTCCATTTTAGTATCCACTGCATTTAATAGAGATTTCCCTCGTCCCCCGATGTAAAACTTCCCTCACCAGAGCCCACAGGAGGAGGGAGGAGTAAACAAAAGAAATAGAACACAAACGAGACAGCAACATGGGAGAGAGCCACGTGGGCCTCGGCTTTAATGTATTACAGCCATTAGCGACAGCTGCTTCCCTTCCGTCCCCCAGATGCTGACACCGAGCGCTTAAGATGTCTGCAAATTAAAGTGGGGCTGCGGTGGTGTCCGAGGAGGCAGGGCTGCAGCCCGGCTCTCTGCAGCCCTGGCTGGCCAGCCGGACCTCCGTCCTGGCCTTGTTAGCATTTATACGAGGCCTCTGGCTGCAGAGCCAATACATCGAGCTGCGCAGCCTCACACTTCCTCATTTTGATTAGTTACGGTGAAGCCATAATAACTGGCCTTATTTCTTCCCTTCACACCTGACAGCATGCCAGGGACTCCCTGGGCCCATCTTGCAGTCTAGCATCAAGTCTTGGATCCATCCCACCTGAGTGATAATGATTAATTAAATCCATCCATCCTTTTAGCCCATTTTCCAGTGTTTGGAGCTTTGAAATCCGCTCTCTTGTTTGCAGCGATATAATGAGGCAGAGGGGGCCCAGCTCGAAATCTATCTTGCTGCTCCCCACACCGCACCTAAAACTCCATTCCTTCCTCGGGAGAGCGGAGGCCGGTGAGCTGGACTCCAGAAGGCTTTGGTTTGGAACCGATGTTAGACGTGGGGAGATGTGTCGTTCTCTCTTTCTCTTCTGACGTTAACAAGTTGATAGAAGGATGGAGGTAAGACCCAAGGGCCCTTAGCGATGTTGTTCCTTAAACCTGGGAACCTCCTTTTGGGTGTCTCCTACTTCCAAGGTGAGTGAGGATTTAAATTAACCCTTTGGGGGTAGCCAGAAGCTTCTTCTTATGGCAGGATCCTCCTGATGACATAACAGCTACTTTGTCCTTACCTGACACTGGGACGCTCACTGGGTCCCTCTCAGTTAGTTGTGAGTGCTGATGTCTGGTTGGCCCATGGCCAGCCATCTCTCCCCAGGCTTAGCCCATGGGTTCTCCAAGTCCGCGAATCCAGTCCATCTCCCAGGTCAGGCACTGACATGTCCTTCCACAGAAACTTCATCTTGTTGAAAACTGAACATGGCTGAGTGTGGTGGCGCACACCTTTAATCCCATCACTTGGGAGGCAGAGGCAGGTGGATCTCTGAGTTTGAGGACAGCCTGGTCTATACAGTGAGTTTCAGGGTAACTAGGACTACATAGTGAGATCCTGTCTAAATAAATAAATACATGGAATGTAGTTCATAGGGTGGTCAAGTAAGCTGAGGAACTCCCAGAGTTCTCTTGTGACAGGGAACACCTGAGCTGAATTGCCCTGTAAAATGTTTCATGATACTGAGAGCCAAGAAGGGGGTCAGAAAGACACACTGACAGCAGGAGGAGATATCGGAGCTGGCATTCGTGCTGACAGGCATGGGCAGGTTGCTTCACACACAGAGCCCAGCATTTAATGTTAGGGGCATGCAGGGCTGTGACATGAAGTTCCTTTGTCTCCTTATGGTCATTAAAGGCACCTGCTAACATGCACGAAGTGATGTTAAAACAGTGTTTGCAAAACTGTAGAGAGGTTTCTCCACCAGGAGCAGAGGACAGCCACCGGAGCCAGAGGTGAGCTGGGAAGGCAATGGCATTCGAGGAATGGAGCTTCCAGGAAAGCATAGCCCCTAAAGAACTGCGGGGCATGGGATGGGGGAAGTAGATGAGCGATCCGAGGCTAGAGGGGACACACGGCAAACCCTGACCACAGTCCTGTGAGGTAGGCTGAACAAACAATTGGACATCGCTATGGTACAGGTAAGAAAACCAAGACATGGGCACGGTACCACACCTGCCCAGCTCCACACCACTGACAAATTGGAAGGCCCAAGTAAGACACAAAACTCCGTTCCATCCCCGGCTACAAGCTTCCTAACTACTATCTGTTAACTATGAGACAAGCAGAGAGAGCCTTGGAAGCTAGCTTGGGCTACGTAGTGAATCTCGGGCCAGCCTAGACTACATAGCAAGATTCTGTCTCAAAATACCAAACCAACTAACACACAAAAGGCAGCCAGGAAAAGATAGGGGCGGGGACAGCTTCTCCACACTGCCACCACCCTTGTCCTCTGCTTACTCTGTCGTGACTTCTTCTATGAGTGGAGCCTGAAGCTGCAAGGGGGAGGGAAAGGCCACTTTGACACAAGGGACATTCGTGGGGCAGAAAAGCTGCTTAGGACGCCGCAACAGCAAGCTCTGTGTGGGTGAGGGAAGAGTTTAGGAACATGGGCTCCCGCCTCAGGCCGGCCAGAGCTAAGTCTAGAGGGTCAAGGCTTCTCCCAGCCTCTCCACTGTATTGATCCCCTTTGCAGAAATCCCGAGTCTTCTAACTTGATATGATTCTTAACTGTAACCTTCATGTGTCCCTTTCGGCTTGCCCTACAGTCTCTTTCCTTTATTCCGATTGGTCCTGTCTGCTTAATCTTTCAAATCGACTATTCACGGCCAGGGCTGGGTTCCTCATGGGTGCTTGCTTCCTGGGTAATGGCTGATTGGTTCCCTGATGTTTCTACCGTGTAACTTGTGATTCTCACATGCTCCTGAACATGAACCGGGCTGAACTGGTGCCATCTGTCATTTGCAGGTGGCCTCGTGGGTGCATTCTTTCCAAGCCGCTGTTCTGGTAAGTAAGCATGGTGCTGCCTCCTGACGACTTCTGTCCCTGGAGCTGTCCCCAGTGACTGCTGTCCCTGAGGCTAATGCTTAATGACTCCATTCCCTGAAGCAGGCTAAGGTAGCTGCTGTGTGTGTGTGTGTGGGGGGGGGGGGGGGGGGGGGGGGCTGTTCCCAGAAACCTGCCTGATGCCAACAAGGAGTCAGCAATGCGGGCACAGAATTAGAGGCTAGAAAACCCAAGAACCTCTGGGTTGGGAAGAAGACTTAGGGGAGTGGCACACTGTCTGGTATGGCCCACCTGAAATCTGTTGTCTCCATGGAACCATTACCAACACCTTCTTTGCAATCTCACAACATCTCAGCACAGATGACAAGGGACCTAGAATCGCCCTACTTAATGGTCATCTAAGATCATTGTTTTCGCTGCTGTTATTTTGCCACCCCCCCCCCCCGCATCTTTTTTTAATCGACTAGTATTCCTATAAAAATCCATCTTCTCACTCTGTGTATTCACCGAAGACACCTGGGTGGTTGCATAATCGTGAACAGGAGAAAGCAAGGATCTCTTTGGCATAGTGATTTTGTCTTCTTAGAATATATTCCCCGCAGTGGGGCTGCAAAGTCACATCTTCTTGCTCAGTTGTGGAAAGCAGTAAGTTAGCCTTAAAGGAAAAGGAAATGTAACCATGGTTGCCAGAGACTGGGCAGGGCACCAGGGAGGGGAGACAGAGAGGAGCCCAGTAAAGGGCCAGAAAACAGTGAGTGGAAAAATCATGTCCAGTCATTCTTCAGCATAGTAGTGTTTACCATTGGTTAAGAAAAAAACCCCATGATGTATAGTGGTGTGTGAAATTTAGCATACATAAAAATAATTAAGGATGAAAGATATGGGGCCAGTGAGATGACTCAGCAAGGGCACATGACCCCAAGCCCGACGACCTGAGTTCGAGTCCCCACATCTACAAAGACAATAGCTTCCTGCATGTTATTCTCTCACCTCCACATCCCACGCCTTGACACATGCATGCCCCCAAGTCACAAAACAAGGAAATAAGTAAATAAATGAATAAATTGAGGTACCGGTAAAGAGATGTAAATGCTTGTTTCTCTGATTTGACCATTACATATTGTATGTATGTAGTGAACTGGCATAATATACCCATAAAGTTGTACAATTTAAAAAAAAATAAAGAACCTCCCTTTAAAGATGCACTGTCTATGGAATTTTTGTCCAGTGTTCACCCTGAAAAGAATGGTCGTGTGTTCAAAAGCATCAAGTTCACACGTGAGCGGCCCAAGTTCACAAGGCAGCAGCAGTAGGAGAATTGCTTCGTGCTGAGGTCAGTTGGCATGGACTGTGTACGTATTATTAAAGTAAACAGGGCTTTGAGGACAACTGCCTTTTCTAGAGTCTGTATCCTTGAAAATGTTTGGATGGACTTCATTAATACTGATGACAAGCAGCCTTTAGAAAGCCAAACAGGAAGCAAACCCCAGGCCCTGCTATAAAATAAACAGTCCCTCACAAAGGCCCCCTTTTGTCTTAGGTCTCTCCCTGAAATAAAAGTTGGCAAATCTAAACTGAAGGAAGCTCCTGTCCCAGAGGCACCAGCTTCTCCCAGCCAAGTCCTTGGTCGTCCGGTCCACATCTTCTCTTTTCCATGTGCTCTCTCCTGCCCTCACCTGGATCCAGCCAGACAGTATCGGCAACTCGGACCCTGTGCAGGTACTAAATTCAAATCCGAGAGCCACACCAAACATGGCTGTGTCCAAGGCAGCTGGTGTTGGCTTGTAGGTGGAGGCGAGTTTTTCTCTATTTGTTTGCTGTGGGGTTTGTTTTTCTTTGTACTTTAAACTTGTTTTGATGTGATCCAAGCATTGGCTGTTTCTCCGGTAAACAAGGACCTGCGATCTGGGACCTCACAAACCATCACGGCCCCTCCTGGTGTAGAAAAGTAAACAGCCTGATGGGGATGGGGGGGGGGATGTGTGCACCCGTTCTGCACCTGCTGACTCTCAGTATTTGCATAGCTGGGATTCTCAGGAAACACCCAGGTCCACCTGGATATCTATGCAAAGCATCTTCCCCTGAGGTTGGCAGAAAGAAGAAGTGACCTGGTAGACTCCAAGTCTGATGGCCGGCCACACAGCCCTCACCCTGGGCTGAGATCTCACTACAGGCACACTACAGAAACCCTTCTGTGGGAACCCACACTTACCCCTTGCAGAGGTGAGGAAGCAGGGGTTGACAAAGACCAAGCGATGACCACAGTCATTCAACACAGAGGTGAAGGAACTAAGATGCCAACTCATACGCTAGCTGCAGAGCCTGGCCCTCAGCAACTAGGCAACATACTGGAAGATCCCAGGCCAGACTTCCCTAACTTCCCTGTGTGTTCCGACTGTCAGTCTGGCCGTAGTACACAGCCTGACTCAGCAGCTGCTGGGGTGGCCCAGAAACTCTGCCTTTGGAAGAAGCTCTGAGAAACGCTGTTCAGGATGAGTCCGGGGTAGTAGTGCATAAACCCTTTTGTTGGAAAAAGATCAGCTTGTCAATATTTGGGGTTCTGTAGATCCTGGACAGCTTCTGTTACATATTCTTTGTTATCGACCTATTTTTAAAGCCATGTGAAACCACTCATTGGCTTTCCAGCTGCCCCAAGACTCAGCAGTGGTTTGCATCCCCCTAACCCGGAGCATTAGACAGAAAAGTCCAGGTAGGGGCTATCTTCCATTGTGAAAGGGCCTCGCTCCCCCACCCTCCACACCAGTCACCCTGCAAGGAAGTGGTAGAGGTGAAGCTTAGATTCAGCCCTGCTTTGCACAGTGAGGTGTGAGCCTCAAGACAGTAAGACTCCACACAGGCCAGAGGGCACGCAGGCTGGAGCTGGAGGAGGTAGGGGCGGGCACCCGGATGATGTTGCTGGAGGAAGGGGACATGCTTCACACACTATCCTATGCGCTCTTCCTTTTGCCGAAGCAGCATCTGAAGGTTGAAGGGGCACTCCTGGGACAGGTGAGGGTCAAACTTGCAGACCCCTTCAGCTCAGTCAAGATCCCATGATCGTGAGGCTCACAGGCTGTCATGAGATAATCTACGCCCACGGGATCTGATTCTCCTCCGGTCCATCGGCAACCGCATCTCAGAGCGGCTGCCTTCTTATCTCTCGCCTCAGCCAGGGAAGAGCTGCCACTGCTCTGGGATGGGTGGGTGGGGGTGGGGGTGGGGACCCAAGTTCTAAGCTCAAAAACAGAAGATCAAAAAAATCTTCCACTAGAGAGACTCCTCAGTTCGGAGGGATCCCGTGGCTTTCCCATCTTCTCATAACTTGAGAGTGGCATGTAGTCATCTCGCTTCGGGGAATTCAATCCATAGAAATAATTAGAGCTATGAGGATAGGCTCCTCCCCCACATGAAAGGGTCCCCTCTGCCTTATTAGTTTTCCGAGCCTCTCCCTTTTGCTCTCTTTTACCCATTTTCCTTTAATACTCCTTTCTTGGTTGTGGACAGTCTTGTTCTGGCACTTAACATGTCTCTTCCCATGCGTGAGCTCTTGGAAATGCTCCTTTTATATATGCATACATTTTAATTCACTTTATGTATTGTGCATATAATTCGCTATATTTCTTGCTTCTTCACCTGCCGCTGTATTTTTAAGGTGCAGCCCTGTAGCTAAATATAGACACATAGTTCTTCTTCTAGCCATTAAGTGCCAACTCCACATAACCAAGTTTGCCTTTCTGTTTCTTCTGTGATGCACACACAGGTTTGTTTCTGGTCAGTTCATATGTACTGTGATGAACATTCTCACCCCTGATCCTTCACGGCCCTGGGTAAGAAATTCCTGTGACTTCTCAGGGGACTAGAGCGGTGGTCTGTGAGCACTTGTGAATTTCACTGGATTTCATCTTGTCAGGTGACTCTCAAGGAAGGCTAGTGCAGTCAAAGGTCCCACCAGCCGTGGACCAGGGTTCCTGCTGCCGCATCCTCCCAGCGCTTGACATTAACCGTCCTCTCTTTCTGCTAGCGTGATACTGAAGGCTTCTCTGTTGTGTTGGTCTGTCCTTCATCTTGGCTTCGCAGGCTCTGGGGTTTCCTTTTTCCATTAACCATGAGTTGCTCTTCCTCTGTTTCCCCCCAAGCTTTGCTGACTTTTGTCTCAATTTTTTTCTTCTAAAATCTCGATTTGCAGGAGTTTCTTGAATGTTCTAGAATTTAGATCTTTGTCCTTGATGAGTTTCAGACATTGCCAGTATCTTATTTTGAGTCTGTTTGTGCATCACTATGGTATCTTCCGTTTGAGAAGTCCTTAAAATTGATGTAATCAAGCATACCAAGTTTTAATCTCCTAGTTTATCTGGTTGTGACCATGTGGTCCATCTACAGTGCCGGGCCAACGATGGTCTCCTACAGTCTATCTTATCATGCGACTTAACATGTCACACTCAGGCTGTCTTATGATCTAGTGATGACCCCTGGGCAGAGCTATAATTTCTCAGCGTAGTTTGTATTGCTGCAACAAATATCAGGATCTGGGTAATTTACAAAGAAAGGAGATTAGCCTGGGCTCATAACCCAAGGTCAGGAGGCCACGTACAGTCCAAGTCTGATGAAGGCTCCAGGGCTTCCGGCAGAAAAACATGAAGGGGAAATGGGCTCATGTAGAAGGATTGTGTGTGTGTGTCAGGCCATAGAGTGTGTCATGGTCACCGCATAACAACCTGGTGTTGGGATAACCGACCCGGTTCTGAGAGATCGAGCCCATTTCAGGGAGAGAAATCACGCACTCTTTGGAGGAAAACACTGGTCTCATCTATCAAGGAGGGCAATGCCCCCATGATCTAATCCTTCCCAAGGGCCCCACCTCTGCACTACCACATAGATGAGTTAAGCCGTTAAACTTCAAGATGAATTTTGATAAGGACAAATCATATTCAAATTATAACACACAGAAAGGGCTTGAGGGCTGGCAAGATGGCTCCTCGGGTAAAGGTGCCTGAGTGAAGACCCAAGGACCAGGTTCTATCCCTGGATTCCACATGACGGCAGGGCAGAATCCAGTTCAGAGAGTTGTCCTTTGACCTCTACATGTAATTAAAAAAGAGAGAAAAAGAGCTGAAGCAAGAGGATTGTGATTTTTGAGGCCAGCCAGGGCTACATAGGGACATAGAAAGTCTCAAAATACTTTTTTTATAAGGTGAAAAGAAACAGAACATTTGTACTATTTCCCCAGTTTGTCCGAAGTTGTCCGCAGGTGTGAACTACTTCTTCCAGCACAGAGTTCCAGCTGCAGCCCAGACTGACTGCTAATCACATTCACTGTCCTTGTCAGACAACTCGCTTTCCATAAGAAAATGATATCATTTTCTTAAAGTAATCCAAAAACATTTCCCAAAGAATTTTAAAACAATATTTTAGGGGGCTGGAGAGATGGCTCAGCGGTTAAGAGCACTGGCTGTTCTTCCAGAGGTCCTGAGTTCAATTCCCCGCAACCACATGGTGGCTCACAACCATCGGTAATGAGATCTGGTGCCCTCTTCTGACCTGCAAGCATGCATGTAAGCAGAACTCTGTATACATAATAAATAAATAAATCTTTAAAAAAAACCAATATTTTAATGAAACATTCTTCATGAAAAAGTAACTCTAATGTGCAATAGGTGAGAACTGGTTAAGCAAAGTGTTCTAGTTGTATTTTTTTTAAAGGTTAAGTTAATTGTTTTTAATCATGTGTATGTGCATGTGAGGGCAGTTGCTCACAGAGGCCAGAGGCATGGGCCTGGCTGGAGCTGGAACTGCAGACATTTGTGAGGCACTCATCATGGGTGCTGGGAACTGAACATGAATCCTCTACAAGAGCAGTACCCACTTTTTTTTTTCCGTTTTCGAAACAAGGTTTACTCTGTATAGTTTTGGAGCCTGGCCTCAAACTTGCTCTGTAGACCAGGCTGGCCTCGAACTCACAGAGATCTGCCTGCCTCTGCCTTCCGAGTACTGGGATTAAAGGCGTGCGCCACCACCACCCGGCTGAGCAGTACCCACTCTTTACGGCTGAGCCATCTCTCTGACCCCCACTGGTTAGTTTGAACTGTTGACTTGAATCACCTGGGATCACTGGGAAGAGAATCTTGATTATTAATTATCTAGCTAGACTGGCCTGTGGCATGTCTATGGAGGATTGTCTTGGTTGTTAATTGATGTAGGAAGATCCAGATTGCTGTTGATGGCCATTTCTTGGTTTGGGATCCTGGACTCTATGTAGAAGCACAGAGAAAGCTATCAAAGTACTGACAATCAAGAAAGTCTGGCTGCATATATTCTCTCTTTGCTCTTGACTGTGGATAAGATAGGACTGAGTGCCTACCCTGACTTCCCCAGAATGATGGACCGTAACTTGGAGTTGCAAGCCAAATAAACCTGTAACACAAATCTCTGAAGTTCTTATTAATAAAATCCAACCTGAAGCCAGGTATTGGAAGATCAGAGAAGCAGAACAAGCCACAGCTTCCTCACCTCACCAATTCCTCAGCTGATCCTGTTTCCTCAGACTGGAAGCCTCTGTGTCCTCATCCGAATGGATCTCAGCTGAACTGTTGCTCAAAAGCCTAAAAGCTTAACCAGGCTAGTTCCTGGTCCTCACCATTTATATACCTTTCTGCTTCCTGCCATCACTTCCTGGGATTAAAGGCGTGAGTCACCATGCCTGGCTGTTTCCAGTGTGGCTTTGAACTCAGAGATCCAGATGGATCTCTGCCTCTGGAATGCTAGGATTAAAGGCGTGTGTGCCACCATTTTCTAGCCTCTATGTTTATTTAGTGGCTGTTCTGTTCTCTGACCCCGGATAAGTTTATTAGGGTGCACAATATTTTGGGGAACACAATATCACCACATTTCCCCCTTTTTGTCTAAAATTTAAAAAGCTTATAACTAATACAAGAAAAATTATATCCAATAAGTATATACAATATATACAGTCAAGAATTACATTAACAATGTCTAGTCCATTAACATTTGACAGATTCAGACAAAAAACTCCATTATATATATTAACATTGTCCAGTCTATTAACATTTGACAAATTCAGACAAAAAGTTTCCATTACTTATCCTATTTAAAACAAGTAGTTCCTTTTTCAAAGTAGATTCAACAATCTCCCTTTTTATCTTATCATAAACTCTTTCCTGCTCTGTGTCCCTTTGGGTCAGCAACAGAAATGACACTAGAACATAAAGATAACACAAATAAAATCTCATGTATGGATTACAAATGGTGTGATAAGAGATGTATGATGTATCCAGATGTGCCTAATTGCTCTGTGACGGAACAGATTCATTCATTTCTAGGACAAAGCCTCTACCACATGGGCCTGAGGGGGACATACCATAGCCAAACTGTAGCATCAGGTCAGGGCATCAGGATTCAGAGACATCTTTGTGAGGGAGTGCAACACTCTTCATTCCATAGTCAAGTACATCAGAGGAGCTTCCCTGAGGAGGTAAGCTGAACTCCACAGCTCTGTAGACACTTCTTAAAAAGCCTTCTTCCTTGATGAGAAAGAGATCCACAAAGAAGAAGCCATCTGCCATAACCAACTTTCTGTCCTCTGTAAGCTGGTGTGGTATGAAGACTCAACACTTTGCCTTCAGGCAGCCATCTTGTGAACAGAAATCTACCCTGAGGATGGCAGAAAGAACTGAAGAAGGAAAGAGCTTGTGTCCTTCCCCAATCACCCATCAGACCTGGGATAACTTCCTCTAGACTCCTTAAACTAGAGGTTGATTGATCAATCGTGTTCATACGCCCACTGTTTGTCAGTTGCTCTGGTGTGTGTAGGTAAAAGCAGGGTAGTGAGTAATAAGCCTCTACTCAGTTTCTCTCTATGAAAAGGTAAACATTCCCACACTCACCTTCTCAAGGACTGATGTCAATCCAGACTGTTCTTCCTCATGTCCACAGTTGGCTAAGTGTGGCACTATGAGTACTAAGTATAGCACTATGAGTACTGAGTATAGCTAGTTCTAGTAAAAAAAAAAAAACTCTTAATTCTTCTCCAAGAGCCACTCTATCTATTGGTTCTAGCTTTGTGAAGTTCAGCTTACCTCCCCAGGGAAGCTCCTCTGATGTACTTGACTATGGAACGCAGAGTGATGCACTCCCTCACCAAGATGTCCCCGGATACTGGTACCCTGACCTGATGCTACAGTTTGGATATGGTATGTCCACCACAGGCCCATGTGGTAAAGGCTTTGTCCCAGTCCATGGCACTCCTGAGAAGGGACAAGGGTAGACCCGTTAAGAGGCATAGGTCTGCGGATCATTATGGGTGTGTCCTTGAAAGGGATTGTAGGACTCAGACCCTCTTTTTCTCATTTGTCCTAGAAATGAAGTGAGCAGTTTTTCTCTGCCTGTGTTCTTGCCGTGATGTGCCACAGGCCCAAAGCAATGGGGCCACCTCATCGTAGGTGGGAACCCCCGAACCTGTGAGCTACAGTGAGCCTGTCTCTTCAGAACTTGACTGTCTGAGGTGTCAGTCACAGCATGGATCACTAACAATGAATGCCCCTGTGATGGTGCCTTACTCAGCAGCAGGGAGTCTGCAGCCCTCATTAAAGTTTGAGACCCTGAAATGGGGGCGCGCGTGCGGGGCGGGGGGGGGGATTGTCCTGTTTTCTGAAGGGCCTGATTGACTTGCATGAGTCTATGAACCTGGAGAACCTCTGTATGCTGTGGTTGGAAAAACTTAAGATATCAGAAAATAGTTAGAGAGATGGGACATTGCTGGCTTGGGAGACAGAATGTGGGCCCACCTCGAGATTCTGGAAAAGGAAGGAGGATGGATGGGTAGATAGACAGACATCTGGAAAAGGAATAGATGATAAATAGGTAGGTGGATAGGAACATAGATAGGTAGGAAAGTAGATAGATAGACAGATAGACAGACTAATAGATAGATAGATAGACAGGCAAAAACAAACTGTCCCCTGGGGCCTCCAGAAAGGAATATAGCTCCACTAGAATCTCGATTTAACCCTGGGAGATTCCTAACATATAGAACTATGCTGTAATTAACGTGCATTGCTTAAGCCACTGGTTAATAGTACTTTACTGTAGCAATGACAACAAAGTGAGAAATTGGCCATGAACATGTCAGGAAGTCCGTTTTTCTTTACAGTATATAATATAGTACATTAGAGTGGGAGCTGGAGGTCCAGAAAGATTTGTGTACAGATCTTGTGTGACCTTGAGCAATTCCCTTGACTTCTGCATTTCAGTTAAACCAGAGATTAGATGTGAAGATTGACAAGAGGGTCTCTCTCTCTCTCTCTCTCTCTCTCTCTCTCTCTCTCTCTCTCTCTCTCTCTCTCTCGTAGGTTTGTTGTGAGATTTGAATGAGGCTGAGCAAGCAACATACTTAGCACAAGACCAGGCGAGCGAAAGTCCCCGGATCAATGGTAGCCATTATCATATTTATTGAAGGAAAGAGATCAAGAGCCCTGAGGCTCCTCTGGGTGAGGGATGCCCTTAAATCCAGCATACTGCACATTCAGTTTGAAGTCAAGAGGCGTGTGATACAGTGGGAAAGATCACAGACTCCAAATCCAGGTTCCCTGGAGTGCAGTCTAGCTTTGTGACCTTGGGCACATGATTCAGCAGCTTAGCCTGGTTTGTGTCCAGATGTGGGGGCCCGAAACCACTGCCGGCATTCAGAACTGTATTTGGAGGAGAGTCTAGGAAACACACAGTAGGAACTGGGAAAGTGTAGCAAGAAAGGGAAGGAGGCAATAAAAACGTATTTCCACCATTGCTCAGCCTGAATTATGAGTCATCCCAGAGCAATTTGAGACCTCATGTGTGCCTATGATTGTCACACTTAAGAATGAAGAAGTCAAGCATGTATACCAATTCCTGTAGGTTGTGGGGACAGGGCTTCTTTCAGGGGACAACTGTCCTGTCACACATGGGCAGCTCTCAGGGAGAGGTGGTGGCAGGAGGAACATGGGCTGGCATGCACTGACTTGGAAAAGGGTGAAGGGATGTAGAAAGAACTCACATCTGTCGAAGGTAGCTTTATCGTTGTTAAAGAGAAAAGAAGATAATGATACCTAGAGGTGGGCGGAGGTTAACAAAGTGGATTGCTCCCGCCAGAGAGACACATAATCACTGTTGATGCATTAGTGAGCATCAGCTAAAGTTCTTTGCACTTCCATGACAGAAGAGCTTCTTCGCCTGACTCCCCAAAATGTCTAGTGTTTAGTGCTTAGGAGAAAGGGGGGATGTGAGAAGCAAGAAACAGAACTAACATTCACCCCGACCCGTGTCACATATGTAGGGCTGGTCTCCGTGGAAGCTGAGTCACAGCGTGGGGTGCTGAAACCAGGGATGTTCAGTCAGCGGTTTGCACAGAACCTCGAGGGCTTTGGGATTCCGTGGAGCACAGATTTGAAGTGGACTCCTCTCAATGACACGGAGGTCACAGCTACTAAAGGTGTTATGAACTCAGTTATGAGCTTCCTGAAGGCAAGTGCCCATGGCTGCTTGTCCTTTTTCTTTTTTTCTTTCCTTCTGGAGCATTGTCAACACTCAATAATTGTCTGTTGGGGAGATGTGTATGAAAAGGGCTGGGAGAACCATGAAGTGACGGTTCCACCTAAAATTCAATGTCCAGTGCCATTTCCAGGTGCAAACTCTTACCTTCAGCTCCCTTTCCCTGGTCACTCAGTCACCAGGAAGTTCCCTGTGTCTGTCCCCAGCTGATGCTGGCAACCTAGGGAGCCTCAGCAGCACCCTCTGCAATACAAACCACAAGCCCTACGTATTTATACCAATACATGCATGTTAAGTGGGCCCTCATTTCTTCCTGAAAGGAATCCAAGTGCTCTGTTGGAACTGAAAACATTTTATATTTGTGGCTCACCAGTTATTGAGGGAACAAAAAGTGCTCAACAAATATGACCTTATTAGTTCTCACATGAGGCCTAGGGGGAGAGAGAAGCTGGCAAGAATTCCTAACCTCCTCTGAGAGGTGAGTATAGAGGCCCAGGAAGCTGGCTAACAGGCACCAGGGCCTTGGAGTAGAGAAGACTGCAAGAGAATGTCAAGTTCAAGAGTCAGCAGCCTTCATGCTTGCTGTGTGTGGTAGGAATGAGAAAAACAAAAACAAACAAAAAAAGCCAACCTGGAAACAGCCCCCATGCTGCAACATTGGATCTTATAGCTAGGGTGTCAACAGCAATACTATTTTGAAGTTCAAAAAGATCCATGTATTTGGTGTGACATGATGTTGGAGACATTTGGGTGAGCAACTCAAGGTGAAAGAGCCTGTGTGACATAATCAGAATTATTATTAGTTAACTGGTATATAATAATAAAGGGGAAGTGTGAAAGGAGGTAGGCCAAATCATGTATGGAATACAGTTACATATTTCTTCTGCATTAGTGTTTTCAAGAGAAAGTTCTAGAAGAATGTATAACAATAGTTGGTTTCAAACGGCTTCTATTTTCTTAATTATGCATTTGTTAAACACATTTATTTTCTAGCTTTTGCTTTGTGCTTGCTTTTCTTTGGTAATCAGGTTAAAGTTTTCTAAAAACCTTGAGAAGGGAAATCTCACGTCACCTAGAAAGCACAAAAAATAGGAGGTAAAGTGATTAAAATTTGCTCCGATCGCTTTCTTTCTGTAAGAGCGCCAGGAGTGTTTGCTTTGATGTGAAGAACTTGGAAAAGCTCCAGCGGACTGCGAGGCCACCCCTTCTGCAGAGCGAAGCATGGATCGGATACTCTATTTGGTAAACATATGGTCCTGGATCTGCAAATCCACAAACAGGAGGAAATCTTCCTGCTTTTTTTCCTTTCTGCTTTTAAACACAAGACAGACCTGATTGATGGCCTGGCCTTTTTACCTGCTAAGCTAGGGTAGAAAAAAACAAATCCCACCCCAAGGAGGGATTTCAATCACCCACAGCTCAGAATTTTCACAAGCTATCAGACAAAACATCTAAGCTGCTTCGTGTCATTAAACTTTCTCTTTAAAAGCTCAATTCTCTGTGATTCACAGTAACATGGACATTGATCACATGACTGAATTGTACAAGTCAAAATGGCTAAATCAGTACATTTAATCTTGTAAGATATATATATGTATACATATATACAACGGTAAAAAACAAATGAAAGTGTGCAATCAACCAACCAACCCTTGGCCTTTGGATTCTGTTATCCTTCTTATTCTATGGATAAGGATAGCCCACAGAGGAGAAATGGCATTCCCAAGGGTCTCAGGTACTGGGGAAGCGGTGGCATCGGTGCTCCTGACCCCCCAACTGGCACTGTGTGACTCTTGACTCCAGGCAGTGACAATTGCCAGGACAGAGGCCCAATGTTCTGTATTTGGCTCCCTGAATGGGATCAGTGGGCAGCTACAGCCTTCCCACTCTGTGTGCCCCTGGGCTTATCTTCATACAAGAAGTGACAGCTTACGCTGGACTTTCTGACCACAGCCCTGAGAGCACTTCATCAGCATCTGTAGGTACCCCCCTCCTTCCCAAGGCCAGAGTCTGCATACTGACCTGTGAGTTTATTAGTCCATCTTTTCAACCAGGACTACAATGGACTTCTTTGGAGGGTCTATTCTAGGAGCTGGGGATGAAGTAGTGAGAAACAGTCAAACATAATTTTGTGCTTGGCTCCCAGTGTCTAGGAGTCTACCTTCCCCTGTCTTGTCCCAGCCTTACCGAGCCACACCTTATTCCTTTATAGAAGTGGCTCTCTCTGGGTCCTGGAAATCACTAGCTCAGACCATGCACAGAGAGAAAGCTGTCCCCTTTCGGAGAGCAGAGAGTGGGCTAGATTTCAGTCCCTATTCAACAGGAGGCCAGGCACCTTGGAGTATGTTGTGGCACCCAGCAGCCCCCTCTCGGAGCTTTTCCAGGGACTAGAGATCTCTTCATGCCTGGGCCCAGGTCCTTCAAGTCCAACCCTGACCTACCTCCCACCTGCTTAGCCAAGTCTGCCATCCACTCCAACCCTACTACCTGGGCACTTCTCCATAGCTCTTTGCTCCACTATGGCATATGACATAACTCAGACACGTTTGCCCACCTCCCTAGGTCTTGTGCTAGTCAACTTTCCATTGCTATGAAAAAGGTTGAGAAAGGGCCAGCAAGTTGGTTCAGTGGGTAAAGGTGCTTGTGGCAAAGGCTGACAACCAGAGTTCAATTCCTGAGACTCACATGATAGAGGAAAGAGCCAGCTCCTGCAGGTTGTCCTCTGAACTCCACATATGTGTTGTACATACACACTCATTCCACACACATCCCTCATACACACACATATAAACACAAACACATACACACACACACACACACACACACACACACACACAAAAATAAATAGAAGTAAAAAGTTTAAATGGCTAAAATAATCAGTTTGTTAAAGGGAAAGGGCTTATTTGGGCCCCCAGTCTGGGAGGGTCCAGACCCTGCTGCCTTGTAAAGGAGACGACAAATAGGCGTATCATGACAGCGATGGATGGCAAAACTGTGTCTTGTGTTTCAGATGCAGAAGAGAAGATGGGTCTGAGTCCCCAGATCCCCTCAAAGGCCACATCTCCAGAGATGTGAGAACTTCCTGCCATCCCCCACCTCTTAAAGGCCCCACTCCATCCCAGTACCGGAGACCACACCCCAGGCCTTTGGAAGACAGTTGCCCAGACCTTAGCAGACTGCCCTCCTCTTCTCCTCTCCCTGGCTCTCAGAACCTGAGACCTTCCCCACCTCTCATATCACAACACCATCCCATTCTCACAGCAGGATGCAACAGGCCCAGCTGCAGTTATCCACTGCGACTTGTAGCTGGAGTTTTCCTGCCTGGCCCACAGTCAGGGCAAATCTCTCTCACCCGCCAGTCCCAAGCTGCTCAAACCCGATCAAGTAAACACAGAGACTTATATTGGTTACAAACTGTATGGCCGTGGCAGGCTTCTTGCTAACTGTTCTTACAGCTTAAATTAATCCATTTCTATTAATCTATACCTTGCCACGTGGCTTGTGGCTTACTGGTACTTTACATCTTCCTTATCGTGATGGCGGCTGGCAGTGTCTCCCTCACCAGCTTCCTGTTCTCTCAATTTTCCTCTCTGTTAGTCCCGCCTATACTTCCTGCCTGGCCACTGCCAATCAGTGATTTATTCATTGACCAATCAGCAACACATTTGACATACAGACCATCCCACAGCACCTCCCCTTTTCTTTTCTTAAAAAGGAAGGTTTTAACCTTTATACATCTCCAAAGTCAGCTTGGTATAGTTGGGAATTTGGGCGTAGCTTCTCTTACTACTTCCTGCTGGAGGGGGGCGCTGTATCTTCTGGGGAAACAAAGAAAATTTTAGGATCATGGAGTAGTCCGTGAGGCTGTATCATCTGAGCCAGTTGCCTTGAAACGGTTCTGGATGTTGGATCATCTGGGCCATGGTGTCATCGGAGACCTTTCAGGTGGTCTTGGCTGGTCAAACCTGATGTGTCTTAATCTGGAACAAATCCATAGCCTCTTGCTTTCTGTGGAAACAAAAGAGACTCTTTTCCAAAGCAACATATCCTTACATCCAAATTTTGAAGTCAAAGTATCTTTAAAATATACGTACTGGTTTAACTCAGCTTCCTTTACAATCAAACATCTCTCTGTAGTTAAGAATCCCAAAGACAACACAATCCAGACTCTCTGTGTAATAGTCATCTCTACGTGGCTTATTTTTTATATTAATTTTACTGTCTCTTTAAAGACTTTATTGTTTAAAACCATGTATTTGTTTCTATACTGTATATATCACCTTTTTTTTTGTCTCTTTTAAACCTACGTATATTTTACACACATTTTAAACTATTACATCTGAATCTGTCTTATTGTGAATCTATTGCTTTAAGCTGCAGCAGCTGTGGCTGCTGGCTCCGCCCACCGCAGCTTCCCAACATGGCGTGGTATTTTACCACCAGCTCTGGGAGCTATCGTGGGTCTATGCTTTTATCCAAGCAGCATGTAGCCCAGAAACCTCTTTTTTTGTTTTGTACTAGCAAAGGCTAAATCCACAATGTAGCTTAATGTGCCACTTGCAGAGGCCTCATTCCCGCCATACTGCAGGTCGAGCGCGCACGCCAGCAACCCGCCAGTAGCTCAAACCGGCAGCTGCCGCTCATTTGAGAAAAACAATTAGGAACTGTTTTTAGTTCCGTTTTAGAATCTTTTTTCTCAGTTTTTAGGTGGAAACTCTTGCCACCACGTTGGACGCCATTTGTAGCTGGAGTTTTCCTGCCTGGCCCACAGTCAGGGCAAATCTCTCTCACCCGCCAGTCCCAAGCTGCTCAAACCCGATCAAGTAAACACAGAGACTTATATTGGTTACAAACTGTATGGCCGTGGCAGGCTTCTTGCTAACTGTTCTTACAGCTTAAATTAATCCATTTCTATTAATCTATACCTTGCCACGTGGCTTGTGGCTTACCGGTACTTTACATCTTCCTTGTCCTGATGGCGGCTGGCAGTGTCTCTCTCCCTCAGCCTTCCACTTCCCAGCTCTATTCTCCTCCTTGTCCCGCCTACACTTCCTGCCTAGCCACGGGCCAATCAGTGATTTATTCATTGACCAATCAGCAACACATTTGACATACAGACCATCCCACAGCAGCTACTCAAGAACCGTTCTGACCGTGGGGCCATTTTTTGAGGCTCCCAACACCTCGTCTCATTAACTAACAGAAAGCCACTGCAGATGATGTGAAATCATAGCTAGGAGAACAGCCTCATTCCTTCCTCCGTTCCAACATTGGAAGAGAATGCTATTTCATTACCAGGAAGTTGTCTAGAAACAACACTAAAATATGGATTCTATTTGCCACGGAGACAAGTTGTGCTTCTGTGGATCCAGGATCTCCTACCTTACTCTTACCTGGGTAATCTGCCTCCATAGCACCTTTCACCAGGCATCTTCTTCCAGGAAGCTATCCCAGATAGCCTCTTCTCTATCCCTATGCCTCCATGCCATGGGAGAGCCAGATGTGCCCCTGAGTTATCCTAGAGCACTTGCCCACGCTATGGTTTGTATGTGAAATGCCCCTCAGGGACTAATGTGCTTGGGCTGCTCACACTGTTCTGGGAGGGTGTGGAACTGTTAAGAGGTAGGGACTCACTAGTAGAAGTGGGTCATGGTGGAAGAGAGGGCGTCAGCCCTTCAGGATGGATGATCTGGCCCTGCTTCGTGTCTTCTCTTTGCTTCCCTGTTGACCAGTGAGCAAGTTCCTCCCATGGACTCCCATGCCTTCCCTGCCATGATCCTATATCCCCTCCAACTGTGAGCCAAAATGAATCTCTTATTCCTTAAGTCGCTTCTTGCCAGTTATCTGGTCCTGGATGAGAAAGGTCACGAATAAACCATCCTAGCATTTGTCACATGGAATTGTGATCATCTGCCTGTTCCAGCACCACCCCAGCATAAATAGACATTTCCTGTCCCAACCGCCCAGTCCCAAATAACCAACTCAAAGGCTGAATATGAATTTTAAATGTTTGGCCAATAGCTCAGGCTTGTTACTAGCTAACTCTTACACTTAAATTAACCTATATTTCTATTTATGCTTTGCCACATGGCTATGACTTATTACCTCACTTTTTACTGTTGCGATAGCACCCGTTCACCGTGTCCGAGCGAGGGGCTGTGGATTAAAAAATAGAGACAAGAAAGAGCGGGTCATTCGCCCCAGCAGAATGCCGAATGCGAATGCTGTTTATTGAAGGAGGGAGGGAACCTTAAATACAAGCTTAGAGCACAATGGGAGAACCCCAGAGGGCAGAAGTTCGCTACCCAATGTTCTACATTCTTGCATCTAAGCTGTTTACACCAAATACAGGATACACAAACAAAGAACCTCCAGTGAGCATTCAGGAAGAAGGAAACCAGCAGGTAATCAGCATAGGGAGGACATCTGGTCAAGGTCGGCAAGCAAGGCGGCAGTTACCCAAAATGGGGGGCCAGGGCCCTACATTTTACATGTCCTGCTTGCTCAGGCTGTCTGGCATCGCCTTTGACTACTCCCTCCATCTTCCCACCATTCTCACTTTGGCTCTCCTGCCTAACTTCCTTCCCAGCTACTGGTCTGTCAGCTTTTTATTAACCAATGAGAGTATTACATATTCATAGTGTAGAAAAGAATTTCCCTCTTCTTTTAATAGTTAAAAAGGGAGGTTTTTAACCTTAATATACAACAAGAACAGTTATCAAGTAAGAATTAGAGTAAAACCGGGCGGTGGTGGCGCACGCCTTTAATCCCAGCACTTGGGAGGCAGAGCCAGGCGGATCTCTGTGAGTTCGAGGCCAGCCTGGGCTACCAAGTGAGTTCCAGGAAAGGCGCAAAGCTACACAGAGAAACCCTGTCTCGAAAAACCAAAAAAAAAAAAAAATACTTTAAAAGAATTAGAGTAAAAATATCCAGTCCATTTGTATTTGACAAAATTAGAGAAAATGCTCAATTATCTATCTTATCTTGGTGAGTCTAGAGTTTTATATCTAATTTACTTTTTAATCATAACTAAGGAAAATTATAACTATCTAGTCTTCAACTCTGTCAAAGATACCAGAAGGGTGAAATGTTACCTAATGACAGGGACATCTTCCTGCCTGGACAGTCACACAAAGTTTCTCTGTAGCATTGGGGCATCCATCTTTGGCCTACAGTCCAAGGCTATGACAGACTTTCCTGTGAAGCAGGGAATTTTGAAGGACTGCACCACCTTGTCTTGGCAAAGTTCAGCAATCACCTTTGTTACATCCTGCTGGTCCAGTTTAGACAGTAACTGTCAGCAATTGAGGCAAGGCAGTTTCTTTGACCACATGGCTAGCTTTTGCCATAAAGAAAACAAACTCCATATGGAGTTTCTTCGATGCCCATCATCTTCTTTGAGGTAGATTGGTGCTGTCAGGAGCAGATGTGTCTTACTGTCATGAAAAACCTTAGGTTATTAAACATACTTAATGCCATATTTTGTAGGTCTTTGAAGTGTTTGAAGACCATCTATCTAAATGTATCTGTGTATGCCTTGAAAACATACCTAATATGACTCCGTTTGATTGTAATAGGTGACTAACTACTAACCTGAATTTCTTTGTTATCCTAAATAGTTTGAAATAATAACTTGCAAGGACTAGAGATTTACATTATTAAATGAGCTGTATAGGTACAATACCTTGAATAAGAGTAGAAACATATGTTCTAACAAAAATAACCTTGAATTTGTATCAATATACAAAAATATCTTAAACAAGAGTAGAAACATATATACAATTAAACAACAATAACCTCAAATTTGTATCAATATACAGAAATCCATACCAATGTAAAATATTTAAGAATAGTAGTTGCTTTTTTGGTTTAAAAGTAGATTCAATAATCTACCCTCTTATCCTATCATTTCTATATCCCCTTTGTCTTTTCAGAACAAGATCTCTGAATCTAATCTCCTTTTTTTTCAGTTTTTTTCCTGACCATTACCAATAACAACTTGTGACCAACCCCCTAAATGATGACACCCTAGAATGTACTCTGAGAACAGGGACTAGGGCTAACCCGCTGGCCTAGCTCCAGCATTGAATGCAACCTACTCAATGTTCATGAAGTAAGGAGAGGATATCGTGCTAAGGGGAGAAAACAGCATTTCCTCCAAAGATGGGCAGCCTGATTTCTCCTGGGAAGAATGAGAGAAATGAGAAATTATGGAGGCTCTCAGGTCCCCCTCAAAAACCTCTGTAAGTCAACAAGTATATACCACACAGCAAGTCCCTCCATTCACTCACTCAGAGTCACTTCCTGAGCATTCCTGTGAATCCAGCTGTTGCAGAGCCCACAGTGAAAAGGAAGCCTGGATCTAGCTTATCTGCCAGCGGGGAAGGGGAGGAGGATGCTTAGAGCAAACCACTAACCATCCCGGCAGGAGAGAAGATATTCTAGGGAGAGACACTTGTGATCCTCCCTACAGCCATCAGACTGTCGAGACAATAGAAGGCAAGAATCTGGAACACCCCCACCCACACACACACACAATGGAGTCTCACGCTAGAAGGAAAAGGGTTTTGGTGCCAACCAGAGGGGAAGTCTGCCTCCCAGAAACAGATTTCACACAGTTCTAATGACCTATCAGACCTCCTCCCAGGAGAAACTGGAGCTGAGGCTATGGCTGGCCAGTGATCAGAGGGGCAGGATCACACCTTGACCAGCACCGCTGAGTTTTGCTAGCCCTTAAACTCCACTCTGGTTTATTTGTTCCTCTTCCTAGGACGGCACATTGAATGTCTCCTTTCCTCCTTTCTCTGCCTTTCATGATTACCTGTCTCTTTAACTGGCCTGCTGAGGACAGGTGGCCAAGCCTAGTTTCTGAGAGATGTCAAGCTCCAAGCCACGACCCTTAGAACTCAGGTAAAACAGGAGGGACAGGATGGTTGGGAAGATGGACGACAACGCAGCCTGAGATGATACCCGATGCTCCCGTGAAGATCAGTTGACTTTCCCTCTGTGGCAACCTCCTCACAGTAGAATAGTTACCTTGTCCTGAAGGAGCCTGGGAGCACACGCTCACCTGTGAATTCATCATGCAATCTTAATCTTGGGAGCTCATGCTTACCCTAACTAGAAAAATAAATTGGGGCAAGGTGCTTGGCTCGTCTGAACCTCAGTTTCCCCATAAGGTGATAATAACAAGCGCATCCACTACCTTGTGCTTATAAAGCCTGCCTGACAGCAAAGTCAGGAACGTTTAGCTATGATCATTCCTCGTCACTGCAGAATATGAAATGTTCCCTGTTCCATATATACCGTGGCAATGAGAAAGGGATTAAATTTATGATCTCATGCTTGGTAGTTACCCTACCACTTATGTCCCCGGCCCTCTTTTAACTTTTTATTTTGAGACCAGGTCTCACTAAGTTGCAAAAGCTGGCTTTCAACTCACTCTATACCAGACAGGTCTCAAACTTGTGGTTTTCCTGCCTCAGCCTACTGAGTAGATTACAGGCCCGTGCCACGAGGCTTGGCAAAGACTCCTTCCCCCGCCTCATGCTAAGTTTTACTGGAGTGTAACTGGCTGGTGCGTGATTGGCATGATTGGCGCCTGACCTTTAGGATCAACTTCAGTTCCCCAGAGGCTGCTGCACAGGGCCCGGCCTTGCTGGTTTTCAGCAAGAATGTGGCACGCAGGGGGAAGACTCCAAGGCAATGGATTCTGCTTGAGTTCAGGCCATTGCGTCTGCCTGCCGTGGAAGTCCTAAAGCTCATTTCCCCTTACTATTGAACTTGAAACAGCGAGGGTAAACAAAGCAGATTTGAATCAACTGCACTGTAAACAAAAGGCACAGATGGCGAGGGGAGATTGACAGCCGCACTGAGCCCCGAGGCTCTCTTGAACACCCCCTGGGGAGGGGTACTAAAGACTGCTTCTCACTGTTGTCTTTTGTTCTTGGCATTTCTAAATTCCAGGAACTCCTGCCATCAACAGGATGCTAGAAGGGGAAGGCTCTTGGAAGTTGGGAGTGCGGGTGGGGAGCTGTCATTTAAAATCTTCAAAGGTCATGGGGCAACTGTCTATCCCAAGAGTCTGTGGCAAGAAGGGGTCTCAGGTTTCCCAAAGGAGGGGAATTTAAGGTCCTTGCTGAGTGTCCAGGGGGCATGCTAGAGGAGGAAACTGGAAAGAATGATCAGGGAGATTTGATAAACGGCTTAGGAGATGGTTCCAGATTCACCTGACCGCTCTTAATCCTCCTCACGCACAGACCACACTTGTGCCCACAGAAGTCACAGGCATACACCTGCTGATGAGGCCAACTGCAAACAACACCTCACTTGAACCCTGGACTTTGTGTGGTCCTAACTCCGTGGCCTCTGTTGCTTGGTCCAATGGGGATCACTCCACTCAAATGAGTGCGATCACAGTCTCGATCCTGACCCTAATCTTTTACCACAGCAGAATGTCTCCAGGTGAGCCAGTCAGAGTCCTTTCCAGAACTTGGGTTGCACTGAGAAAGCCAGTCACTTGGTGTTGCGGAGCTGCACACTGGAGGGTGTGTAAGTCAGATGTTCCAAGGTTTAAAAGAGGGGAAGAGAGGAGAAGGGAAGAGAGGAGAAATGTGCTCTGGCATGTAAAGAGTTGAATTAAATGCTGATGGGGGACACATTGACTCTTTGGGCTACCTAGAAGGGACTGGTCAATCTGACTTCCCAAAGGTCTTGTTTCCTAGGACTCACTGTAGAGGAGGAATAATACCCAATGAAGCAATGCTCTCAAAATGTGGCCCTGGGATTTTGAGGGTACCAGAACCTTCTCAGGGTATCTGCGGAGTCAACACGATTTCCCAGCAGTGCTTGGGTGGTGTTTGCCTTTTGGGGACTCACTTTCTTGCAGGGACACAGTGTTTCCCAGAGACTCCGGAGCGTGTGATATCACAGCAGTTAAATGAAGAGGCAAAATCCAGCTGGCTTCTATCAACCCAGACATCAAAGAGATTTGCAAGAAACCGTGAAGCAAGGCAACTCTTCTCAGTCAAGATTTTGTTGTTGTTGTTGTTTTGAAAATAGCTATTTTCATTAAAATTAGATGTAAACACATTCACTTTTGTTCTTCCTAGGTAAAGAAATCTTAAATTTCTTTTTCATTTTCATTTTCTCAAATAGCAAATACTCAAAGGCACCTGCACATCAAACAATTATCTTTAGACTACGAAGGGTTCTGGGACTGAAAAGTCTGGAAATCACATTCCAAGGTTTGAATGGGCTTGACCATAACCGCTTTCAGCTAGATATGACATAGAAAAATGTTCAAAAGGGAGACAGAGAAAAGATCTTGGAGAGAAGCTCCCTACACTACAGTCCATGACAGCTGCCCATCACCATCACACAGTCATGGGGTTTGGCCAAGAACACCAGGCCCAGTATTTTTGATGGTTCTTGGGATGATATCAATGACACTACACTGGGGAGCAGGCTCCTGTTCTTGTCAGTCAAGTCCTTCCATATCTGGGGGAGGATGTGCTCCTGAGTGTGGAAGGTGAAGAGGAAGACATCTTTCCTACAGCCCCTGAGACCAGGTGCCTTTCCTGGAAGAGACCAGCTAACTTGAGGCTCATAGGAACCAAGCGGCGATATAACAGCCTTGGCTACAACTGGAAATTGGGCTTGAATTCAGTTGGTATTCACAAAAGCGAAGTAAAAGCCCTGGTGTGAACTGTGTTTGCAGGGAGCCCTCTACCTGCAAAGAGGGGCAAGGTTGATGTCAAAGGTCATGCAGAATTGTTATCCTGATCGTTCATGGAAGGCTAAGCTCACAGCTGACTGTCTTGCTGCCCCCCCCCCTCCCCGTCTTGGGCAACTGGGTGGCTCTGTTCTTACTGGTCTCTGCTTTCAGCTCAGTGACCTGCAGGTTCCCAATCCCTTTTGAACCTTTGTCCCTGAGTCCTGTTCCTGATCCTTTCAAGATTAGTCCCTGCTAGGAAAGTCAAGCTAGCATGGAATAGAGATCTCAGAGAGACAGGAAGAGGACCAAAGATCAACAGCCTCCATTTTATGGGGTTTTTCATTCACAGAATGGAAGCAAAGCACTCACTTGAATGGTTCAATAAAACACATTGAAGAGGTTTTTCAGACCTGTGCATGGGAGCTCAGGGACCAGGCAGTCTAGGAAATGATGGAGGAGAGCTGGCAAGGGGAATCGGGGTGCATTCTTTATGTTAGTGAAGTCATTAGTTGCTGTACTCATATTCCATCTTCTCAGAAGAATTTAAGTTCACTTGTAAACACACACACACAAATTAATTGAAATCAATAAGGCAGGCTACCTTTCAAATAGCCTTGAATAGTCAGATTTACTGAAAACAAAGGAAAACTCAGGTTTCCAACAGGCACGGGGACTCTCCAGCTTCTTACAGCAATCATTCAGCATTTCTGTGGAGTCCTGAAGGTGGTTCAGGAAACTTATTAAAATGAAAAAGAAAAGATTGGAGTGTATCTCAGCAGTAGAGTGCTTGCCTAGCCTGCAGGAGGCCCTGGGACAGACTCCCAGTACCCGATAAACCCAGCATGGTAACTCATGTTTGTAAACACAACATTCACAAGCAGAAGTGGTAGGATCAGAAGTTCAAAGTCATACTTGGCTAAACAGTGAACTCAAGGTCAGCCTGGGTTACGGAGACCTGTTTCAGAGAGAGGGGGCTGGTATGAGGGGGTGGAGTAGGAGATAAAGGGGTGTTAGTCTACCATATGCAAACACATTGACACATACAGTGAGGGTTTTTTAAGTTTTATTTACTTTTATTTTATGTAGTGAACTATGCACATTCAGTACCAGTGGAGGACTGAAAAGGACTCAGATCCTCTGGACCTGGAGTTACAGACAGTTACGAGCTGCCGTGTAGGTGCTGGAAACTGAACCAGGGTCCTCTGCAAGAGCAACAAGTGTTCCTGATGGCTGAACCACCTCTCTAGCTCCGATGCGGAAGTCTCTATGGTAGATTGTTGTGAAAACACATCCAAAATACCCTAACTATTAGTTAACTTTTTAGAGAGAGCTAACTCAAGTAAAGAAACAGATGAAACACCTGGGCACAGGGTCAGTAGCACTAAAAATAGAAGTCAGGAGGCAGCTGGAGGTTAGGTCAGATTGGAGATCTCCAACAGGCATCAGGCTACATTCCTCGCCCAGAGCACTTCCCCCAGCTCTTAGCATTTGACACAGGGACAAAGACAAGATGAGCCAAATACTTCTTGAGGTTCATTAGATAAAAACAGTCCATCCCTCAGTTCTGGATTCACTCGGGTAACCCCCAGGAAGGAGGTTATAGGTTCAACTGCGTAATTTAAGACTTGCAATCTCCCACCCCCTTTGTTAAAGTAATTGAACATTCACCTACAGGTATCTTAAACAATGATCCTAGTACAGAATCAAAATAATTACCCAACCAAGTAGTGATCATCAGATTTGGGTATTTTTCCCCTCTTCTTTCTCCTTGATAATGGTAGTCATACTAATCTCCCTCATTAAATAGAATCTCTTTTTAAAGGTTAGATATGTATCTCTGTACCCACAGATGAGTACATCTCTCAGTCCTCATCACAGAGCTATCTTGGTGCAGTGGATGGCAGCTAATCAGGAGACACACAACAGGTAAAATGCAGAGAACAGGTAGGTGTCTGTGAAGGGCTTGGTAATAAAGGGGCATCTATATTACACACCCTTCTCCCAAGGTTCAGGGATCATCATGGTGTAGTAGGATTTTTTTCTTTGGGCCGCCAGCTCACAAATAAGGACATAGAGACTTCCTACTAATTGTAAAAGCTTGGCCTATAGCTCAGGCTTGCTCCTAACTAGCTCTTATAACTTAAATTAACCCATTTATATTAATGTACATTCTTTCATTGTGGCCTTACCCCTCTTCCATCTTGTACCTCCTATTTCCTCTCTGTGTCTCCTGGCTTCTCCTGCATGCCTAGATTCCTCCTCCTCTTCCTTTCTCTCCTGGGAAATCCTGCCCATACCTCCTAACTAGCTATTGACTATTCAGCTTTTCATTACAGCAATCACAACAATACACCTTCACACAGTGTACAAATATCCCACAACATTGCCGGGCAGTGGCGGCACACGCCTTTAAACCCAGCACTCGAGAGGCAGAGGAGAGAAGATCTCTGTGAGTTCGAGGCCAGCCTGGTCTACAAAATGAGTTCCAGGACAGGCTCTAAAGTGACACAGAGAAACCCTGTCTCAAAAAACAAAAACAAAACAAAACAAAAATATATCCCACAGCATTATGATGCTGAAGAGGGGGTGGAAAGCTCTAAGATCATGGAGGACTGAGGCAAAACAGTGTCTTCCAGGCATGGGAGAATGGTTGCACCCATGAACTCACAGTACTTGTGGTTGCCTGAACAAGATCAATCCAGTCAGCATTCCAACAAGGATGAGGAAGGGGCACTAAAGCTCCCCTAGCTGAGGAGCTATTGACAGTTGATGACTGCCAGGGAAGGGAAAGTAAGTCTTGTTTAGGGATGTGGTCCCGGGTAGATTGCCCACACCTCAGAGGTTCCCAGAACTGATCCTGAGAGCGTTATAGCCAGGGAAGTTTGAACTGAAGTTCTGGTTCTAGTTTACTGGGATTAGTTTACCTGTTACTGGTTCTAGTTTACCTGTTAGCCTGGGCAAGATATGTAACCCTCGCCAACCTTTACTTTGTCATCTACAACAGTAGTTCGGACCCCACAGGGCTGCTATGAAGATTATTAAGTCGTGGATGTAAAAGATGCAGCAAAATTCTTTGTCTGTAGTAGAGGTATTGCTGTAATAGATGCCAGCTTCCCGATACTGTAACAGACACTGAGATAAATCAGAAATACCAAGCGTCCTACTAGCTTACAGTCTGAGGGGCTCCATGGCCAGGTGGTCCCGGGTCTGTCGCTGTGACACAGCGTATACCACAGAATGAGTGTAAGGTAGAGGGAACCTCTTCACCTCATGGAGGCTGGAAGGAAAGAGGGACAGGAAGGCTCAAGCTTTAATGTCTTCTTTCCTTTAGACCCCACCTCAGAGAGGTTTACCCGTGAGCCTTTGGGAACATCCCAGATCCTAAGTGTAGCCATAGGCACTTACTGATCATTGATTGTGATCCAGAAAAGGATCCAGACTCGTTAAGTCCTCAGCCTAGCCCTGTTAATTAAGGGGCTTCTGTGATTGCCCACCCTGTGGACTGTGCTTTGCCCGACATACACAGAAGCCCTTGTCACCAAAGGGGCTGTCCCTGTGAGCTAAACCAATGGGCTGTTCCGAAGGCAGGGTGATTCTGCCATGAGAGATTCTTATCTCTGCTTACCTGTCTCTTTTCAAATGTGAATAACCAGTGAGTACCCACACATTACGAGTTTATGGTTTTAGGGCAGGATAGAGGCGAAGGTACTGGCTGCCACCCATAATATACAACCAGAATGACGTGATCTTGTTACACTTTCATTTTCTTTATTTATTTTTTTAATCACTAACCTCTGTGAAGGACAAGGGCTACTAATTGCTTATTTACAGTGGCAATAAACAATTTCTTTTTTAAATAACTATGCTTGTAGATGTAACCAACAGAGCTCTCCGAAAGGGGGCTACTTCCTGTCTGTTCGTCTTTATATAGACTGTCTGTTCTGCCTTCTTATTGGTTGTAAACCCAAACACATGACTGCTTCGTCACTGCCTATATGTACAGCCCTCCAGGTCCTCTATGGTATTGAGATTAAAGGCATGTGTCTCCAATGTTGGCTGTATCCTTGAACACACAGAGATCTACCTAGCTCTGTCTACCAAGTGCTGGGATTAAAGGCGTGCGCCACCACCGCCACGCTCTTGCTATGGCTCTAATAGCTCTGACCCCCGAGCAACTTTATTTATTAATATACAATTAAAATCACATTTCAGTACAAATAAAATACCACCATATATGCTTGTGTTTTGAAGTTGATAACAAGTCAGACTATTAAGTTTTATGTATAAAAGGCA
The DNA here is from genome assembly GCF_007827085.1 of Peromyscus californicus insignis. Lineage (NCBI taxonomy): Eukaryota > Metazoa > Chordata > Mammalia > Rodentia > Cricetidae > Peromyscus > Peromyscus californicus. Next base: position 69,079,904 of record NW_026294424.1, read on the forward strand.
GTTGGTGAATGGATGCAAGTGAAACTCATGGTGGCCACGTCTGAATATCTAGTTTTAAAATTCCTCCTCTGTGGGGTAAAATATATCCTCCTGGGCCTATCTCACGAGGCTTTCTCTAACGTGGCATTTGCTTATGTTTCCAGGTGGTGGTATGTGCTGTTTCTTTTGGGGTTTTCACTTCTTGTCTCTGTGTAAGCCCGTGCCGCTGACTCAGATACTTGTCCTTGCTCCTCGACAGATGAACTTTTGCACAAAGCCCTTCCAAACACCAGGGCTCCAGGGTGAAGGCCCCTCTATCAATCCTCTTCACACTAACTAAGCTCACAGATCCTTTGTCGATGGCCTGCAATACCTGTACTGCTCTATCACAGAAAAGCTCGACCACAGCATGACTCCTTTATGGATTCTGCTTTGTGGAAACTCACAATTAAGGTATAATATTTAAATACTTAACTGTTTATTTTACATATTTAGCATCATTCTCTAAATATTTACTTCATCAGCTTTGCCATTTTGTTTTTCAAATCCCCTGTACCTTTTTCTGTTTGCGTATTCTTAATCTACCAGTACACAAAGTATGTCTTATAAGTATTACCATGATTGTGTAAAATGTCTCCTTATATTTGGATTTCTGTGTTCCCACAATATATTATTTGGTGCTTACAAGTTTACAATTGTATTTTCTATTTGTTTGAGTATGACCATGTCCTGTGCATTTCTGCCTTTAGCTGGTAGCTGGCTGTTGAATCAAAGACTCAATGTGATTTTATAAAATCAGTTAGCTCTCCACAAGAGGTTCAGAGAGACTTGGGTTTATAGAAGACACACTTTAAAAAACAGTCTTTTGCTGGATGCTCTGTCCCTTTATGAGCTAGGAGCCAGAGCCTAGGTCCAGCAGTTTTCCAGGTGTTTACAGAGCTGCGGAACTTACAGCGTTAACAACAAAAGATAGCTGGAAAGATGGCTCAGCTCCTGCCACCAAAACTAATGCCCTGAGTTCCATCTCATGGGAGGAGAAGAAAACCAGATCCTACAGATTGTCCTCTGACCACCTGTGCTCTGTGGAACACACACACACACACACACACACACACACACACACACACACACACACACACTAAATAAATACAAAATCAAATATAATGAAAATATTGTTGTGATGGTTGAATAAAAAATGTCTCCTGTACGATCATGCATTTAAGCACTTGATTCCTAGTTACTGTTTGAGGAGGCTTAGGAGGTGTGGCTTTGTTGGAGGAAGTATGTCATTGGAGGTGGGCTTTGAGAGTTTAAAGACTTTCGTTACTTCCGGTTCACTCATTCTCTCTGTTCCATGCTCGCCGCTGAGGTGTGAGCTCTCAGCTCCCTGCTCTGGCTGTCTTTAAAGTCAAACTTAATAATAGGTATTCCCTCTAGGAATTGTGAAATTTAGTATTCATTCAAGTTATCTTTGAAAACAATCTGCAGAGTTGGTTTTCTCATCCAACCAGGATTCCAAAGAGTAGACGATGATTTGCCAAAATGTGTCCAATTATAAACAAAATGTTCAAGTAGTCCATAATTTGATTAGAAAGAATTAATTGTAAATTTTCATAATACAAATGCTCTCCCTGAAGTGTGTTTTTATATCTTGTGAAAGGAGCAAAAATCCATTGGACACTGTATTAGTTACTTCTCTGTTGCTGTGATAAAGATCCCATGACCAAGGCAATTTATAGAAGAAATTTTGTATTTGGACTTACTGCTCCAGAGGTGTAAGAGTCCATCACGGCAGGGAGGCATGGCAACAGTCAGCTGACTTGATGGTTAGAGCAGGAAACCGAGGGTTCATATGTCAACAACAGGCATGAAGCTGAGAGAGAACAAACCAGAAGTGGTGCAAGTCCCTAAACTCTCAGAGTCGCCCACAATGGCATACTTCCTCCAGCAAGGCCACGCCTCCTAGACCTCTCCAAACAGTGGCACCAACTGGGGACCAAGTGTTCCACTGCATGAGTCTATGCCTGTGGGGGACACTGTCACTCAAACCACTACAGGACACTGAGAGCCTGAAAATGGTCCAGGCTAAGAAGATCTCAGGGACACCTGGAAGACCTAGCTTTTGAATTGCATCCTGCATTATGAGATGGAAGAGGACATTTGCACACAGCCACCAGCCACAATGCAGAGGCCAGGGTCACGTGGCCTGGGAAGCCGGAAAAAGGAACTAAGCAGAGGCACAAGGAGATCGGGCTGAAACACTCCAATTCTGGAAAGACCTGAATGCTCCGACTGAAGAGTAGAAAGTCACTCTGTAAATGCAAGTAAACGAAGAACAGCCCTAGAATCCAAATATGCCTCCTGGGGTCACGCTGCGTGAGAACCATGCTCTATGGTTTCCCTTCCCCAAGTGAATTTGTTTTCATTTCAGCCTCGGCCATCTGGCTTCCAAAAAGGCACACTGCGGGGAGACATAAAGAGGCTGGGAAGGCAGACTATGTCGGCGCTCCCATCCTCTCCTGTTCTGCCTCTCCTAACCCTTGCACATCCATCCATTAACACACAATTAATCCCCTGGCCTTTTCAAAGCCAGGACCGCCCACCTCTCCCACCACATAGCAATTAAATCCCTGCCAGTTAAAAGGCCAGGGAGGACAGGTGTGCTTCACACTTGACTTCACTTCCTGCAAGGTGCCAGACGGCAGTCCGAGGCCACAGACCCCTTTGTTCCTACACCGTGTCAGCCTCGGTTAGGAACTGGACAGTCGCTCGGCTTGCTGGCAGCCTCAGCTGCCACCAAGGACAGGGCCTTCACTGCTTTTGTTAGTTCTCCTTAGACACTTGGTGTCTTGAGACAAGAGCCGCTTGGGCTGGTAGCAATCTGAGGTGCTACTTTCTGCCCAAGGAATCCTTACCTCCCTTTTGGTCTCTCTCCCTCCGTCCTTCCTTCCTTTCTTTGTTCCTCCCTTTCTGCCTCTCAGTACCATTGGTCCATTGAACCTAGAGGAGCCAGCCGGTATGTGGCAGTCAGTGTACGTTAAGAAAGGGCCCCGCCTCTAAAGGCGTTAGTTGCAAGAGGAGACATTAACACAGTTTAATACAATGCAAGAAGATATTTGATTGAGCTGGGGATAAAGCTTAGTTGATTGAGTGCTTGCTTAGCATGCACCAAGCCCTGGGTTCAACTCCCAGCATGTACTGGACATGGTGGCACGTGCCTATAATGCTAGCATTCTGGAGGGGAAGGCAGGAGGAGCAGAAATTTAAAGCTATGTGGTTAGCTTAGTTCAAGGCACAGCACTCTAACAGTGTTGGGTACTGTTCTAAACTCTGGGCAAATGTGAACTCATTGGATTCTTATGATAACCCTATGAGGCAGAGAGACATCACGGTTTTACAAATGCAGGAGTAGGTATTAGTAAGCTAAGTGACTGGCCTGAATGGACCCATGCAGTACATTAGGGAACCAGGATCTGAAGTCAGAAGTTCAGCTCTCAGACCATGAACTTGACCAGTGCTCTATGCTGCAGAGGATATTTAGCTCCTTGACTCAGAAACGTGATTTCCAAGGTGCACACCAGTTCCTAATAGTGACGGAAGTGCTCGCCTCCCTGATGCCTCTGGGCTGGTTTTTGTGCCAAGGGATGTTCTTAGGTCACCTCATTTCATTCTCAGGAGCATTCTATGAAGAATTGCTGTTATCGTCCCATTTTCCCTAGTCTGGAGATTGAGGCTTAGACAAAATCAAAGTCTTGGCCTCAGTTACAGAGAACTAGACTTGGATAAAACAATCTGACTCCAGAATCCAGTTTTAGCCAGCCTGTCAGCCTGGGAGAAGCCCACTTCGGAGGCACACCTTCCTGGAACCCCTTTAATGTTAGCATGAAGAGAGTATCTGTTCCCACAAAGGCTTTGGCCCTCTGGAGCTCTGGCCCAAATTTCCCCAAGGTCATCTCCCAAAGTAAAAGTACACTTAGTTCTGGGGCTTCTAGAATGTTAGACTAGGACTATTGGATAGTAACTCTGTGGTCCTAGGCCTTGGCTCTCTGTCCCTAAGTGCCACCCCAAAGGTCACCATCCACATAAGTAAACCAAGGCCCAAGCCTACAGGGTAGGGGGCTTTAAGCCAGGATTAAGGAAGGGGTGGCTTTTTGTAGGTGCAGGTCCCTGGGTCGGGTGCGGACGTGCCTCTCTGACCGTGAGACCAGGATATGACCAAAAGCTTCTCTAGAGAGTTAAGATAATCAGCCATGTTTCCTGACAACTTCTCTTGCCTTATTTGACCTCTTCTGTCCAGCCAGCTAATTCCAGCCTCGTGACCAGTTGGGTTTCAATCTTATCTGTCAGAAGAACAGAGTCTCACATAAGGAGCAAGACCTCAAATAAGGTCTACATAGGGTGGGAGGATGCTGGGAAAATGTAGAGGAGACAAGCTTTTGAAGGGACAGTAAAAGCTCCCGTGGTCCTTTGAGGTGACAGGTCATTGAAGCAGCCAATCCAGAGGCATTCCCAATGCCCTCAGCCCCCATCTGCTGCTGTACAGAGATCATGTAATTTTTCACTATCTCGAAATGAAATACACGGCTAATATAACCACCCTCATACATAACTTTTAAAGAAATCAATGTAATTGCCTGGCTGTAATACAAAAAAGAGAAAGAACGTGTGTAGTGAAGTAATGTGTGTGTCCATCCACAGCACTCAGAGACCACACACAGAGGTGCTGGATGTAGTTGGGTAAATGTATTTTCTCGAAGACCCATGGTGAATGCAAGTTCACCATGCAGGAGGTCAAGCTGGGCTGGGTAAGCAATTTGAAAACTACCAAGGGCATTGTCACCATTATGTAGTATTCAAAAATGCACAGTTTGTCACCATCCACAAACAATCCAAGTAAAAGCATCTCTTGTTTTATAACGGAAGTCACACTCTAAGAATAAGAACAATGAATGTGCCGTAGAAAGATGCAGAAATGGATTGATATTTCCAGGTACAATCATGTTCATGTCTGTGCTCATAGCATGAAGATTATTTGGGGATGGGGCTGATTCAGGCATCGCCCATCGTGCTCCATTCACTGAAGACATCTCCTGGGCTGCTAGCCTTCTTGTGGCCCAATAGTAGTAAAGAATTACGATTGTAACCAAAGAGCACAGTCTCCACCTGCACATATTCACTTAGCCACTCAGCAGACAGCTACAGAATGCTTGTTTCCAACAAGAAAGCTGTCCATTCATTGAACGAAAATGTACTGAGTGGATGCCAAGAGAAAGGGGGTTTGGGTCAGAAGGTCAAGGCTTAGTCCCTTCTCTCAAGGACCATAAACTACTACAAAAAGAAAAAAGACAGAAGGGCATGACAAACAGACAGAAGCGCATTTGATTTGCATTTGGTACCAGTGAGTGGCTAAAGCTGGAAGGTCTTGGTTTCCCAGGGGGAGGTTCCCTGCTTCTCCATGTCTCAATAACCAAGATGTTGGGGATTTTGTCACATAGGTAGCCTCCCCCAGTACACAGATGTGCATGTATTCACTGTGATGGTTCATCTTGAGCGTCAGTGTAATTGGACCGAGAGATGCCAGGGACATCGGTAATGCATACTTCTGGGTCCGCCTGTGAGAGCACTTCTCCTGATGACAGCAGCTGAGAGGGGAGGGATGCCTCCTCACAGTGCGTGGACTCATTCTCTAGACAAAAGCAAAAGAAGGAGCAAGCCCTTTGGTAAAACCCCACTCTCTCGGGCTCTCTCTCTGCTCTCTGATTATTATGGCAAGAGTGTCCCTTCACTGTGATGCTCTGTCCTGTCCTCAAAGCAAAGGAGCCAGCTCACCATGGGCTGAGCCTCTGAGAAGGAAGCAAAATGAAGCCTCCCTGAAGCTTTTTGCTTGGGCTCGTCCAAGTGACAGAGACTGACTTACTCACACCCACACACCTTTACATTTCTTTGAGAGTGGCTACCAGCTACAGTGTGTGTCTTGGGGAGGTCTAAACCCTCTGGGCTATAAAGTCATGAGCTAGCTCTCTAGGAGGGCGATGAGAAAGCGAAACACAACCAGAAGACAGATGTGAAGGAAAAAAATGTTCTGGTTCCATCATATCTTGGAATACATAGCACTGGAGGTGGACAGGAGGAAGGTGGGTCAGTCACAGAAGAAAAGAGGTGCTTGTCCCCTGGGAAGCCTTTCCACTCTCAGGAGCACTGGTCACGCTTCCATCTAATATTTAGAACAATATCTGAATACTTCAGTACATTTCTCTTTTCATAAATCCAAGTCCAAGTCATGAAGCATATGATGTAAAGGGACTGTGGTTCTGTTGTCTTAACCCCAGGACTTGAGCAAGAGCCTGGAAGAAGTCAGCAGGCCCTCCACAGAGCCCCACTGAGTGGACAGAAGGAAGAAAAAGAAAGACAGAAAGAGCAGAAGATACAAACTTTTCTCTGTGGCCCTAGGGAGGTCCACCAGGTAATCTAATTCAAGATAAGGATGGTCATTCTTAACAGCAGCCAGGATAATGAATGCAGAAGGAAGGAGGAAGAAGAAATTATAATATGATAGGTAGATAGAAAGATAGACAGACAGACAGATGATAGAATGAAAGATTGATAAATGATGGATGCATGATAGATTAAATGACAAATACATAGAGATGATATATAGATTAAATGATAGATAATAGATTAAATGATAGATGGATAGATGGAGGGATATAGATGCATGGATGGATGGGTGGGTGGATGAGTATAGATGGATGGATGCGTGGGTGGTTGAGGGAGTGGATGGATGGATACGTGAATGCATGATAACATAACCACTTGCTGTCATTTCAGATTTTTTCACGGAAAACAAAGCCCCTCTTTCCACACTTAGGGGTTCAAATGCAGATTTTTAGAGAAACACACATTGACAATATAGAGTCTCAGGCCATGGTGAGACTTGAAGCTGGGTTCTTTCTCATTTTAGATAGACAAACAAGCAGAAGTGTTGGGAACAGCCTATTTTGGAAAAAGATGCTTCTTTTTTTTTTTCTAGACAGGGTTTCTCTGTGTAGCTTTGTTCCTTTCCTGGAACTCACTCTGTAGCACAGGCTGGCCTCGAACTCAACAGACATCGCCTGCCTCTGCCTCCTGAGTGCTGGGATTAAAGGCGTGCGCTACCACCGCCCCGCTGAAAAGATGCTTCTTTTTTTGTTGCCTATTATAATGTTTTATTATATTAAGAGATTAAAAGACAACAATGATATGATTATTTCCACAAGTGAAGGGCATTTGATATAATTCGATATCTATTCTTTTTTTATACTTTCTTTTTTTTTTTAGAAGCATAAATACTGATTTGTAACAAAGGAGTTTGTGCACAGTGTTGAAAATCTACAACTTCTTGATAAATTCACATTTGCACTTCTCCTTTTTAAACAAACATTTATGTACACTAACATTTGTGTACAGATATAGACATGTAAATACAACATTGAGTTCAGTGGTCCTTCAGCATTTTCCACTTAAATGTTTTATTTTAACATAAAAACAGGTTATAATTCTAAAGTCCAGAGTTATTTGAAACCGGAAAATATTTTCTCTGTAGAAAATAGTAAAAATGATAACATTTCCCAATAAGCCCTTTTAAGTCAAATAATAGCTGAATTATACATACAAATATTGATTAGATTCTGGGATACAGAAGAAACCTATCTTCATCTGTTCAGAGGGCTAGGTTTTACTTAAGTTGTGTAAGTGAGATTCCTATTCATCTTCCCCTTCACTGTTTGATTTACGGCAGATATTTTTCTATAGGCTAATCCATAATCTAAAAAGATTTTAGCCTCCCCTCCTTAAAGTACAGCCAGCATATCCTTTCATCAGCTTATCCTAACAGTGAAATGTTTCACTAGAGCATGCCCAGTGATTGGGCAAAACCAAAACATACAAGCCACAGTCATCCTAGGGTCCTCCCTGCTAGGTAGCCTCCTTGGATCTGTGGGTTGCGGTCTGGTTGTCCTTTGCTTTATATCTGGTATCCACTTATGAGTGAGCACATACCATGTTTGTTCTTCTGAGTCTGGGTTACTTCACTCAGGGTGGTATTTTCTAGTTCCATCCATTTGCCTGCAAATTTCATGATGTCATTGCTCAACCTAGATGCCCGTCAACTGAAGAATGGATTAAGAAAATGTGGTACATATACACAATGGAGTACTACTCAGCAGAAAAAAAAAGATGCTTCTTAAGAGGCAAATGTTTTTAGAAAACAGGACCCAGGAGTCTAGAGCCAAGCTCTGTCCAGCGACACAACCCTAACTGTGCACATAGGCAGGCTCCCACGTCCAGCATGGCAGCCAGGCTGTGACATCCTGATAGGATCTGTGCCATCCCCAGCTCCAAGAGCCTTTGCCACCAGCAAATAAGCTGGCCCTGGGGTGTTTGTAAGCAGTCACTTTCAAAGACAACATTGTGCGACCGTGACCCCGGGCAGGCAGCGTGAACTGGAGCACGAAAGAGTCTTGAGTTAAGCTTTCCATTTTAGCCAGCGCTGCTCGAGCGCTTCCGAGAATATTGTGTTTGAGCCCTGTAATTAAAGAGGGGAGACAAGCCTGAGAGAGACTCCGAGAAGAGTTGTGAGGGTACTAAAGTGTTGGAAACAACAAAGCTTATGAAGAAAAGTTTAAAAGAACCAGGATTATTTATACTGAAGGACAGAAGGCCAAGGAGCAAGCTTCCAATCATCTTCACATATACTCATTCCGGTGTCAGAGAACACAGCCAATTCCTCCCTGATAAAATAACCGCCATTTGGGGCCTGGCTGCTCCTGCTGGATGGACCTGTTTGCAAATGACACAGAATTCTGTCATCGGAAAGAGCCATATCGAGCTGCTGCAGTCCCACTGCCTTCCCTGGGTCGTGATCACTCCCCATTTCATAGCCAGAGGTACCTGGGACAAGGTTGACGCCTAGGAAGGGATCTGATTCTTTCTAGACACTGTCAACTTTCAGTGAGATGAGTGAATACCTTGTGTGAACGTAAGGAACAGCCCCCACCCATCTTATTGATCAGTTAAACAGAAGTTCATTTTTCCCTTTTCAAAAGTAATGCATGGCCCAGAAAACAAATCCAGAGCAGTAGACTTGAGAAATGGGTGTGGGAGCCTTGGGACGTGAGATTGAGGCTTTCCAACACCATCCGGGTTTATAAGGAGTATCACTCTGGACTACCGGATGAACGCCCTCTTGACTGGAAGCCTGTCAGCTCTCGGGAAATGTCAGGTCTGCAAGAGGGTGGCAAATGGGCGGTAAACACAGGATCCTAGGACAGGAGTCAGGCAGCCACCCCTTCCAGATTCCTATCCCGATAGTCCCACTATGTCCAACCTGAAGGAACCTGGAATTAAGTCTGTGAAGGAGGTAGACAAATATTAACATGGCTTGAAGAATGAGATGGGGAAACTGTCTCAGTCTGCTGCTTCCGTGTTGAATTGTTTCTATAGATCTCATTAGCCTTATGCAATCTGGTGACTTGTATTTAATTCTGCAATTTTTAAAAAAACTGTCTCAATTAAGGTCAACTAATCAAAAGGATATGTAGGGTATGAAACCCATTTTCACAAATATGTTTGCATCCATATCTACAGAGTGCCATTGAAAATCCGGGGTGATGGTTCAGGGGGTAAAGTGCTTGCTGATCGAGAGTCAAGACTGAGTTTAGTTCCCTAGCACCCGCTCAAAAAGCAGTAGTGACAGTTTACATCAGTAAACCCAATGACTAGGGGCTGGGGTGGGCAGAAGCAGCTGGGTCCCCAGGAGCCACTGGCCAGCGAGTATGGCCAAAACAGTGAGCTCTAAGTCTCCTGAGAGACTTTATCTCAAAAAATAGTGTGGACAGTGAATAAGGAAGACGCACAACTTTGACCTCTGACCTCTACATGCGCCCACACCAGTGAGGGCGCCCCATGCACAGATAGAAATCGGAACCTAATTTCATCCAATTCAGCAGGAATCAAAGATAGTGTGGGTGGGGGGAGCAGATAGCTGAGTTAGACTACAAGCTGCTAAGTCCTCCATGCTCTCTTTGGTCTTTATTCTCTCTCTCTCTCTCTCTCTCTCTCTCTCTCTCTCTCTCTCTCTCTCTCACTCTCTGTCTCTCCTTCTCTCCCTTTTATTTTATTTTATTATTGTTGTTCCTGGTTGGGGAGATGTTTGTTTGTTTATTTGCTTGAGATAGGTTCTTACTATGTAACCTGGGCTGGCTTCGAACTCCCAGTCCTGCCCTAAGTACTGGGAGTGCCATGCGTTCCCATCCTTCCCCTGCAGTAGGATTCCAGCCCTGTGTGCTTTCATTGTCCTCATCTTCCTCTGCTGATGTCTCAGTCCTTCCTGTCTCTTTTCTTCCTCCACTTCCTCTGCGGATGTCTCCAGACACCTGGCATTAGGACTTTTCCCGCAGGCATGTCCCCCCCCCCCCCCAGCTCCTGCCAACAAGAAGAATCTATTCTTAGCTTCTAAGCCTCCCTTTCCTCTGTCTTAAAGCTACGGACATAAGAAAGCAGTAACAAGCATGGTTAAGTGTCAGGACCATGGCATCCGCCCTGAGGGGTTGTCACCAACAATAAATGCCTCCTCTACAGACACCATGAATAGCCTTAACAAAAATTCATAAACCTAGGGTCATTTGCAAACCTTTGATGGTATTTTTTTTTTTGATGTCTTGAATACAGCACAGTGTTTTCCCTGCGTATAGACAGGCAGCCATAAAATACGGTGGGTTATTTTTAAGTTTCTCTAATGCATGTGACTGCTGTAGATGGAAAGACTCAGTCCTCGCCTTCACTCACTGCCTGAGGACATTAGCCAAACTGTCCTAGTGAGGACACAGTTGTCAGGACCTTGACTCATGCAGATGACCCCACACTGAATCCTCGTGACCCTGTTCCGGGAGATGCGCTGTCCTCACCTCACACATAGCCCCAACATTTCCCAGTTTCTCTAACTACTTTCCTGTGGCTTTAGTGCTCTGGTCACACTTACAGAATTTCAGGACTGTTTTTTTTTTTTTAAAACTGAGGTAAAATTCACAGCATAAAATTAACCACCTTAAAGTGAACAATTTCATGATATTGTTGTGCTTACAAAGCTGTAAACCCATCACCTCTACATTTTCATCCTCCTCCTCCCGTAGCCATCCAGCAATTACTCCTCTAGCCATTTTCCTAAGCTCCTTTCAACCACCAGTTCCCTTTCTGTTTCTGTGGATTGGCCTTTTCTGGATATTTTACAGAAGAGGAATTATACACAAAATGTGAGGGTTTTTTTTTTCTTCCCCCCTTCTGGCTTTTTTCACTTAGCACAATAATAAATCTGAGGTTCATCACTGTCATGGCATGTTTTAGTACTTCATTCATTTTTTTGTGGCTGAGTAATAATCCAATCATGTGCCCTAATGTGTTCATTCATTCATTCATTCCTTGATGGATAGCTGCCTCTAGGACAATTCAGATGAGTAAAGCTAGCTAACCACATTGCAATAGGCAAAGATGAGTACTGAGGCAAACAGGCTGATATAATCTACTGAAAGTGGGATAAGATGAGCCATCAGTGACCAACACAGATGCAGTTTATAGCTTGCCAGAAAGCATTCCAGTCTTGTTCTTGTTGTTGTTGTTGTTTGGCTTTTTGAGACAGAGATTTTCTGTGAAATAGCTCTGGCTGTCCTGGAACTCTCTTTGTAGACCAGGCTGGCCTTGAACTCACAGAGATCTGCCTGCCTCTGCCTCCTGAGTGCTAGGACTAAAGGTGTGCACCTCCACACCCAGCTGTATTCCACTTTTGAGTATGCATGTGTGCGTGTGTGCGTGTGTGTGTGTGTGTGTGTGTGTGTGTGTGTGTGTGTGTGTGTGTGTGTGTAGGTAGGTAGGTAGGTAGGTAGGTACACGTACATGTGTGTGCAGATACATATTGAAGCCAGAACTCAATTTCAGGTGTTGTTCCTGGACAGCCATCTATCTTGTTTTGTTGTTGTTGTTGTTGTTGTTGTTGTTGTTCGAGAATTCTCACAAGAGTCTGGGGTTTACCAATCAAGTTAAGCAGGCTGACCAGTGAGTCCCAGAGATCCTCCTGCCTCTGCCTTCCCGCTGCAGGGATTATGAACTCCCATCACCATGCCCAGCTTTTTACGTGGGTACCAGGGATTGAACTCGGGTCCTCACACTTTCACAGTAAGCCCTTTACTGACTGGGCCACCTTCCCAGGTCCCAGTTTTAATTTTCTTGAAGCTATCTAAAAATTCAGATTTTCATGGGAAGTCTTTTCAAACAGAACTGTTGACTATCTCATGTTTAATTACTCCACAGGGGCTGAACCAGACAGGACTGTTCCTGGGGTCAGTCCCTGGATAAGTTTGCACTGTCAGGTGAGTTAACGGAACCTGTACCTGGAGAGCTAGCTCCTCACCAAATAATAACACGGTTACTACAGAGAACACCCTTAGTATCCTGTGCCTTTTAAGAAAGAGACAATCAGTCAGAAAGAGTGATCTACAGGATTCTTTCAGTGGTAACAAACCACCTGGAGCAGACGTTTCTAACGTAACCCATCAACTTGGTATTGCGTTTTGATGGACTAGTTCACCAAGGATGCTGGCTACCAAACCCATAGTTTCATAGGCATGGAATAAAGATGGAGTATTCTGCACTCGTTATAAATCTACTGTTTACACGGAGTAGCTGGACAAGTACTGTACGTTTTATAATAGAATATCTTATTTTGATTGAGGGAAAGGTGATACAGAATTTTCATTTTAGAAATCGTGACGAATACAAAAAAGTTAATAACTGTTGATAATCTGGCTCAGAGATAGCAACAGCATATGGGTGTCTTTCCTTACACGTGTGTTCTGTAGACACACATTAATTTTCATCGATGGGTCTCATCTCAAAATAATTTTGGGATCTTTAAGAACTTGGTTGACTCCAATTGTGCAAATCTTTGTGATTTGAAGCTATTTAAAGTGATTCTCATGTTTTCAGATTAGGATAGCTCAAGCACTGTAAAATGGTTTGAAGTAGCATTTTCCCCATCCTTTCTTTTGCTTCTGGTTTTCAAACACTGATTTTAGCACTAAACTAATAGTTTAACATATATTTTTAAGTTAAAATCGAATTTGTGAGACTCCTCTAGGACTACTTTGACAGTTCTCCTTTCAAAGATCCGGGATGTGGGATTCCTCCCAGGTGGCGCGATAACAGGTTTGAGAGAAGGGTCTTCCAGTGTGTCAGCTCCCCCTGCACAGGGCAAGGCCCTCTAGAACGGTGTGAGTCAGCTCAGGCCCTACGGCTGGATGCATTTACTGCACGTGACCCCTGCAGCCTGCAGTCCACACAGTGCTGCAGTTGATGCTGGGCTTGTTACTCTCGTCCACCCTCCCTTTTCCTCCCAAACAGGACCCTTGTTACTGACCCGGTTCACCATTGTTGCTCTAGGGGAAGGTGGGGGATCTCACTGACTCACTGAGATAGGAGGATGCTTTGGAGACTTTTCTTTCACTCCCTCTACTTTGGATAAGGGAATAAGAAATACAGAATGCAATTGTGAGACATAGGTTTTTGTTGTTGTTGTTGTTGTTTCTATTCAAGATAGCTACCCTGCCAAGGTCCGGTAGTTCGTATACCTCCTCCATCTTGTGAAACCTTTGTGTATACGTGCCTGTCTGCCCAATCCCTGAACATCCTTGAGACCGAACTCACTATCACATCCTTCCCCTTTGCACTAATTGTGAATTAGCTAATCACATCGGATTGTAAGGCCCACTTCCTATTAATGAGATGAGACAGGAAACACTTGCATTAGTTTAGAGACCAAGTGAACTTTCTGCCCACACCAGTATGCTCGCTCCACTGCTTTGGCTGGTGGCGGCGCGTCCTTTTTGCAAACAGAAATTGCCTTGCCGGATTACTTTTGCTTTGTGTGTTTCTTTGTGCAACACTGAGGATGTTCTTCTGCAGCACACTGAGCACCAAATTCCTACCACACTGTGCATTTAAATCAAGCTGGTGCAGGAGACAGCACAGAGGCAACAGAACAATGCCTGGGAACTTCAGAGCCTCTCCAGCTGTGAGCGTCTCCGGCATATAAGAGGATACCACCGAACGGGCCCATCAGACCTTTCTATCATTGGCAGCTGAAGTGTCCTCCCTGGTGCTAGCCCTAAGGTTCAAGGGTTCAGCAAGCTTCTAGATGCTATAAATAGTCCTGCATTATTCAAGTTTTAAAGCAAAAGGAAAACTTTTATATATTTTTGTTATTGTTATTTTTAAAAATAAATCACAATAAATATAACATGAATGTAGTTTTAAGAAATTCACTACCAAGCCAAGTGCAGTGTTGCGTACCTGTAATCCCAGGTTTTGAGACGTAGAGGCAAGAAGTTCAGCAGTTCAAGGTCATTTTTTAGCTACATAGAGAGTTCGAGGCCAGGCTTTGACCCTGTTCCCTTTCACTCCCAAATGAGAAAAAGACCTGCACACCTATCATGAACAAACTCTGTATAAACGCTATATACTTTTTAAAAAGAGATTTATTTTATTTTTATTCATATGTACATGGAGGAGGGAATTGCATATTTGTATGGGTACCAGTGGAGGCCAGAAGAGGGTATTAGACCCCCAGGAACTGGAGTTACATGCAGTTGTGAGCTGCATGATGTGGGTTCTGAGAACCAAACCCAGGTTCTCTGTAAGAAAAGCAAGTTCTCTTAACCTCTGAGCTGTCTCTCCAGCCCCTAAATGAACAAATCTCAGAAACATGCTGGAGTGGATGAAATCGGGTCTCTCTTAAGTCTTGGAACTGACAAAATCAATTCTCGATGGTCGTTGGGATGAGATGGAAGGTTGACAACAAAGGACCAAGGAACTTCTAGGGAGATGGAAATTCTACTTTGTCCCCAGTTGTAGTTGCACATGTGTCTAATTATCCAAAATCCCTGCACTGAACACCAGATCTTTGTACTGCATGTTAACCATACATTAGTAAAAGCAATGGAAAATAAAAATACGTTCATGAGTTCAGGAATGACCTGAATGACCAACAAGAAATGGTGAGAATCTGCGTATCAAACTGTCATGCAGCTTTAAAAACCAAAAGAGTAAGGACCTGGGAATGCAGTGAGATGCTAGCATGTTTATCTAGTATGCTCAGGGCTCTGAGTTCAAACCCCAGGATCACATAGGCCGTGGCATTGCTTACAGTCTGGGAGGATCAGAATTCAAGGGAAGTCAAGGCTAGTTTGGGATACATGTGACCCCGT
The DNA here is from genome assembly GCF_007827085.1 of Peromyscus californicus insignis. NCBI lineage: Eukaryota > Metazoa > Chordata > Mammalia > Rodentia > Cricetidae > Peromyscus > Peromyscus californicus. The sequence continues at coordinate 69,095,173 of NW_026294424.1, forward strand.
CTGAAAAAAAGAAAGGAAAAGAAAGGAGAGAGAGGAAGAGAGAGAGAAACAACTATCTGACTGAAATAGGATAATTTTCAGCATGAGACTTATTTACTTGTTTGAGATAGGGTCAGTATGAAACCTGCCTAGAAGTCCCATGTTGACCAGGCTGGCCTTGAACTCACAGAAATCAATCTATCTCTTTTGGGGACTAATGGCAGTTTGGGGACTAAAGGCATGTGCCACCATACTTTGCTAATAATGAAATTCAAAATTGTTTTAAAGTAAGGTAGGTATACAAGAGGGGATGAATACACAAAGATGGGAGAGGCGAGCTGGCTCACGAAATAAGAGTACCAGCAATAAAAGATGAACGACCTGTGCTCCATCCCCAAAACCTACATAAAACACCAGATGCAGCACTCCTTTGGCAAGATGGGCCGGGGGGGGGGGGGGGGATGGGAAGGAGAGAGACCCAAAAAGTCACCAGAAGCTGGTCTCTGCAGCCCAGTGGAAGAAACAGCAAGGAGAGACTCTGCCTCAAAAGCAAGGTGGGATGGGAGAACTGACTCTCGGAAGAAGTTGTTCTCTGAATTCCACACGGACAAGCTCACCCTCAGAAAATAAATACGTAAGTCTTTAAAAACACACAAAGACATGTACAGTTGTGTGTGCGTGGATCTGTCAGGGGTAATATTCGAAGAACTGGTTTGTGGCAGCTGTCTCTAAGGACGTAGAATTGATAGGTAAAAGAGGTGTGTGTGGAGTAAAAGGGCCGATGGAGACCAACTTAATCTCCATGAAATCCGACTTAGTTATACAACGGTGTTTAGTTTACTGGCCCTGACCATTGGCGGATGTTATAGTAATCAAAGGTAGTGAAAGTCAAGTCCAAGACAACTGTCTGCTAGGTAGGGTCCGCATCAAGCCTGAAGTGGCCAGTTTGCTTAGCACCGTCAGAACTGCTGGAAGTTAGTCCTTACCACTTGCTAGCTGCTGTAAAGTTACTGGCCTCCTTCTAACATGGTGACTCATCTATGAGCTTAATATATGGGCCGACAAACAACTGATGAGAAAGAATATACATTGCGCGTTTGACCAAAAGTAAGGTTTATTTTTTAAAAACCTAGTCTTGTGTGTTTGGTGCATGCGTGTGTGTGTGTGTGTGTGTGTGTGTGTGTGTGTGTGTGTGTGTGTGTAACATTTAGTCTTTCTTACTCTGGTTACAGAGTTACGGCAAACAAAAAGAAGGTTACGGTAAACCTTCTTCATTCGGGATGAAAAGGCCTCTTTTAACTCCAAACCAGTCTGTGACAAACAGTGAAAGAATAATGGGAACACACTCTAGTGAGAGCCGTCAAGGGATGCTCATTTTCTGTGACACGCACATGACCTCCAGATCTGCTCTGGCATCATTGTGTATTTCTGAACTATTACAATCTGTGGCCATGTACATAAATTACTTGAATTAGAAAGCAAGGAAATATAGAGCAAACAAGGAGGTAAGAGGCAAAGGCTATTTGCGGTGATTAAGGTGGTCTAGATACTACCATGGTGTGAGTGGCATCCTAGGCTGCCAATCATTCTTCTTCAGGACAGGTATGCACCTGTGCATGCACGCCTCTTAGTAGATTCCAGCTACATCGTCCTCATGGAACTATTTTTCATTTGATAGCATTCTCTACACACCTGGTTTCCCTTTTATGGCTAGACTGACTGAGGCTGAGAATACAAAGCTGGTCTTATTCTCTATCACCTATCTATCTATCTATCTATCTATCTATCTATCTATCTATCTATCTATCTATGTAAATAGCTATCTATCCAAATAGCTATCTATCTATGTCAATTTCTTCCTTCCTTTCTTTCTATCTCTCTTTCCCTCCCAGAACCCATCCCACAAATATGTGGGAGCTGGATAAATATTTGATTATGAAAGACAACAATTCTCAAGGGTGAAGTTTCTTTTTATCAATACCAGGGTAACTGATAATTGTCACATGAAACACTGGTGATCCCAAAGAGATCACACCCTACAAAAATGTTGCTTACATTTCTTGCTTTTATGCTTCAATATTGTATTGATGTGACAAGCTTCAAAAATGTATGTATTGTGCCCGCATTTGTAAGTAAAATAAGCTGAAATGCGCCCTTTTTAAAAATGTTCCAGGGGCTCATCATTTGAAGCAATGCATCTTACTAGGTCTTTCTTTTATTCATACAATACTTTCACCACTAACAGTCTAATGCTTTTGTGATGAGAATAATCAGAGCATAATTAATGTTTCCTAAATTCAGAAGTTTAGGTCATATATTTTCTAAAGCAAGTGTCAACTGTTCTTTGATTAACACCAAAACGACCTTTTTCTTAGTGCATACATTTAAATCCTATCTGACTTTTAAGGTTTTCATTATTGGATGAAGGTGAATGTAATTATTAAGGAGGAAAGGAGATGGGATTATAAAATTAGACCAAGGCACAATCCTAGCCTAGCTGGAGATGGCAGTGAACACCCTACAACAACGAGGGGAGAGGTAGACTGTGTCTGGGAGAAAAAAGGTTCATTTACCAGGAAAACAGAGGGAGGCCGGGTGGGCGGGCTGCAGAGGGAGGCAAGGAGAGCAGAAACTGCAAGGTCCTGAGGGTGAAAGAAAAGCACCATGAGCTGCTCACGGCAGGCTCTGTTGGGCTGGTTCTACTTGTCTGAGTATCAGGGACAATACTGAATTTGAGTTCCTCAACTAGGATCAATCTTTGCAAAAAGCAGTAACAACAACAACACACGCAAAAAAAAAGAAAGAAAGAAAAAGAAAAAAAAAAGCCCAAATCCCCAGATGACAGTGGTCCCGTGGAGGTGGGAGCCACACTCTAGTTAGTTACCTTTGGTCATAACACACATGACATGCCCATGAAATTCACCACATGGCAGTTGATGGCTCCAGTCTTGGCTTGTTTCCTCCTTGTTTGTTTATTACACAGGTGCATTGAACAGTGGACCTGAAGCATTCTATCTATCTCCCTGTCTATCTTCTCACAAGGAAGTAGCTTCCCTAAGATGGCTCCCACTTCCACTTCCATGATGCTTTCTGAAACTAAGGCAAGACTAGTAGGTCAAGAAAGCCATTTGTCATCTCTCTTGTTTGTTGTCTCCGGGAAAGTGAGCTCTACGTGGCAGAGATGGATAGCATTCTATACACTGCTAGATAACCACAGGCCCGTACCTGGCACGCCGTAAATATTTGTTGAAGAAACGCATGAAATAGTTGAGCACCTATCTCATCCTCTGGCAGGGAGGACAGGACTCGGAGAAGAGGGAGGAGATAGCGTCAAGCAGTGTCCGAACTCTTCACGGAGACCGCTCTTTGCCGAGAACTGACCTAAGCCAATTCGGTCATTCTACAGTCACTGGTTATTCTTGTAAGCATGAGTCACCTCTGGCAAATGGGGTGGATAAAAGCCATGAATCCCTCTTCTCCAGCCTCCTCCAAAATACCCCCTAGTAGCGAGGTATGATACTGAGAAAGCACTCCTAGGCCAGCGTCTTTGAATATAAACATTTGTTATCAGGTAGGCACAAAACCAGGCATACAGTTTTGTAAGCTTGGAAAAGTCCACTCCTTATCCCTAAGCCTCCTGACCACAGCTTGCCTACAAAACTCACTCATAGCTTTCCCTGGCATTCTGACTAGCCCAGCAACCAGTGTTTCCAAAGTGTCATAGGGACAGAACTCTTTGTGAACCAAGAGGCCAGCACTGGACCAAACAACCCAAAGTAGAGCTTCAGCTCTGAAAGTACCAGGATCTCCGTCCAGCAGGGAAAATGGGGGTCCGTTGTGCCCTTCCAGATGATGATGTAGCTTGAATAACACCAATGTCACTAAGGGAATGTATTGCACATTATCCCTACACCAGTTAATAGGCTTTTTATTATGCACTTTTAAAAAAATGTTTTAACTTATTTTTTATTGTATGGGTACGAGTGTTTTGCCTACATGTAGGTCTATGCACCGCATGTATGCAGTGCTTGCCCAGGCCAGAAGAGAGTGTCAGATTCCCTGGAACTGGAAAAAAAAAAAGGATGGTTGTGAGCCACCATATGATTGGTGGGAACTGAACCCAGATCTTCTGGAAAAGCAGTCAATGCTGTTAGCGGCTGAACCAGCCCTGCATGTACTTTATGGATAATCCAGCTTCCCCTGGAATGCAATATGCAATTCCTAGCCAGGTTCTTCAAATATTAAGTAACCACACACTTGTTTTATGTATTCTTCTAGCACAGAATACAGTTAATTTGCATATATGCTGAGGTTTAGTCTGAGATGGTATAGATCACTGCACAGATCTCTTCAGTTCTGCCATTTCTCTGTGGGTAAAGGAAGGAGAGAAAATGTCTTTGAAGCATTTAGCACGAGAAAGCCAAAACCCAGAGATGAGAAGTCAAGACTGGGATTCAAACCTGCAGCAGGGTTTCGGGGCCTGTACTCTAAACCACTGCATCCTGCTGTTTCTTCCTGAAAATAAGGATGACCGGAACATTTTAAAGGAGGCATCCCCCCTACGCTGTGAAGGGCAAAGACCTGTCTGATGGGAGAAAGATGTGTCTGCTGACCACACCGTAAAAGTTTAAGAGCCAAGCAACACATAGTATGAGCAAATCCATATGTGGGTGCCAGTTCAGGAATTATAAAAATCTTTCTATAGGTCACAATATCTTTTCTATCCCAAATGTAAATTTGGATTCTGAACCTCAGGGGATGCAACATTTTTATATTTCTTCATCATATTTCAAATAGAAAAATATCGTTTAAAGCTTCAGAGTGGCCAAATTTAGGGAGTAAAATGTTATTATTCAGTATATTTGGAAAGTAACAACTAACACAGAGCTAGCTTCTACTCTTTCAGGCCGAAATTAGCCACCAGGAAATGTGACTAAGACTCAAGTGACTCACTCCAGTTGAGGAGATAAGAACACAGGCTCTGGATTCACCAGTCTGGGTTGGAAACCTGCTTTTGCCACTAAAAGTCTTTTGCAAGGGAAAGCATCTGCCAGGCCTCAGTTCTTCAGTTATGAAATAGGAAGAATGGGAACAGTGTGTGCAGAGCCCATAACAGGCCAGAGTATAACAGCGGTCATTAGAATGTTAATTATCCCTGGACAACTTGCATTTATGAATAAATGCGTTAAGGTTCCCAGAGACAAACAGTCTCTATCATCACAGAGGAAAGATTTCCCAGAGTGAAGGAGTCACTCAGCGGTTGGCCACATCTTCTGAATCCTCTGCTCATCAGGATATAACCACTCAACTTAGTTGGGGTTGAAGCTGGTTGATGTCCCAAGTAAATGTGATGTGAGGTGCTTGGTACTATCAGACAGCATCGGAAGACAATGTCATTTTTAAAAGTTTGAGAAGTGCTTTGTGGAAAACCAAAAATAAATGGCTGGTCTAGAGGCAGATGCGGAAGCAGCAGGCAGATGTTTTCCAGGATGGATATGGTAGTTTGGATGGAGAATGTTTCCCACAGGCTCCTGTTTGAATACTTGGTCGCCAGGTGGTGGTACTGTTTAGAGAGCTAGGTAGAGAAACCTGTGTGATTGTGGTCTACATAGCGGACATGCGTCACTGGGAGCCAGCTACTGCTTCTGCTTCCTGATTCGCTAAGATGTGAGGAATTTTCACACACACACAGTCTTTCCTTGCTGTGCTCCCATTCCTCCATCTTGGAAGATGAATGCTTACTCTGTGCCATTGTATATTGGAATTATGTAACTTACCTTTTTATTTTACAGAGACTCACAGCTAAAAGTTTGCCTTGATTATTAGAAGCAATTGCAAGCAATGTTGGGACCATTAAGACTCTAGAGACTTTGAAAATTGGACTAGATACATTTACATTATGAGGCCAAGAGTATATGGGGCCAAGGACATGATACTATTGCTTGAATGTAAAATGCTCCTGCCCCCCATTTGCATGTTTGAACACATGGTCTCCATCCAGTGGAGCCCCTTTGGGAGGCATAGGATCTTCAGGAGTAGCTGGCAAAAGTAGGTCACTGGGGTGGTATCCACTTCTGGTTCTGGCCCACACTCTGCTTCCTCATCTGCCAAGCTGTGGGAAGCTGCCTCCTCACTTTCTTATAATGATGCTGTCTGTGCTATGAAGGACTTATATCCCTGACTCTGTGAGCCACAATAAATTCTTCCTGAAGCTGCCTCTGTCACGTATCTTGGTCACAGTAACATGAAAGTAATTAATATAGATACAGACTCAATGGGATAGGAAGTAATGATTTCTCCATCACTGGAATCATTCAAGGAATCTCAGTGATCATAGTGCAGAGAGGATATTGTTCCTTCAGGTGGCACATGGGCCTGAAAAATAGTGATGAAGTGAGTAATAGTACTAACAATCACAGCTTCTATTTATTGAAGCATGCTGGACATTGTGCTAGATACATCAAGACTTGGGTGTATTTGATAGTTACAGGAAGGTTTCTGGTTTTATAGTACTATTCATTTGACATATTATTAAATCAAAGCTGGGGGGGGCATTAAGTAATATATCAAGCTCACACCACTGATATCACCACTAAAGCTGGGAACCAGAACGGATGCTGCTTTCCCACCTTCCAAAATGATCCAGTTCTATGCTTTTCAAAGTGTTTTGGGTAACAGATCCTTTTTGTTAAATAAAAATTTATACCGTTCATATAAGCTTAAATTATTACACTAATAAATAATTTCCATAACTTCAAATGTATCATACTTTCTTATGAAATTATCTACAAGAACAATGAGATTATTTATTGATGATAGAAAAATTATCTAAAGTTATGACTAACATATTATCTAATACCTTCCTTAGAATAGAAATCAAATTTTCAGTCCATTTGGATTGCTAACTGCCAATGGCCCAGTGTTTCATTCTCTTCTTTTGTATCTCTGGACATTGTTCAACTGGACAAGCTTGGAAGCTGGCGAGATCACCATGACACTTTGTTTGAATCATCAACAATATCTAACCACCACATGCAGCTTTATCATGATGCAAAACTCAAAATAGAAGGGCCAAGTGCTCACAGAACTGTTCACATGATCCATACGGTGATATGATCATCACATGGTGGTTATTTCCCCCCACAAAAATACTCGTTCAGTGGGAGTCAGTGGAACAGCCTAGTTCCACCAATTTGCTAGCAATTTGACCCTAAGCAATGTTAGCAACCTCTTTTAACTTCAATGTCATCATTCTGAAATTTTTGAAAATTACTAAGTTCTTTTGGGTAGATAGTGATAATCTCCAAAAGATTCTATGTCATCATGGCCATACAAGTGTATGGCAATGACCAAGTTCTAGAAGGTATGATTAATGAGTCACCCAGTCTTGTCTGATGGAAGATGGGTGGGATGCCATCTGTTTACCTTTCTCAGTACTTTACAAACAGCTTCCACAGAAGTCCCATTTCAAGCAGATACAGCCACAATTTGCCAGAAGAATTCAGCTAATTGTCTTCTTAGGTGGATGACAGTCCTCCACTAATGCCTTACATCTAGAAAGAACTAGAATCCTAAGCAAGGGTTGTCATTTGAAGGGTGTAGGCTTTTGTCATTTGAAGGTTGACTAGGTCTTAGTTGGTACATGTTCCAGGTCAAGAGTGCCTATTCAATAGTTCCAGTTAGTTTATGGCCTTTGAATGCTGCTTGTTCCTCCAATGAGTTGTCATTTCTACACCCATAACACTAACTGGAATAACCTTTGGGATTAATCAAAAATAAAGAGCATGGAGTTTGAGTTGTGAGGGAGTCTCTTTAAAATGCTAACTAACCTTTGAATATTTTAGATTAAAGAACTAAAAATGTTAACTATTTGCCTCTAGGATAGAAATTAAAATTAAAACCTATTATAGTAAAGTATTTTTAAAGTGAATTAAAGGTAAATATAAAGTGAGTAAAGAGTACCCCTCACAGGAATGTTTGCAAGAATTGACAATAACCACTACAGACTGAGTGTTTCCTGTATGCCAAGTATTCGGTAGTTCATGTGCAACCTCTCTCATAATCCTCTTAAAAGCACTATGAGTGTGACAACATTATTAAATAATCAAATAGCCAATATTTAGTTAGGATTGTTTCCAGCACACAGTAAACATGTGGTAAGTGGGAACACTCTTCCTTTGAAGACCTGATGAATGTATCATGGCCACAGGCTCTCACCAGCAACTAAGCCCTGTCTGATACCTGTGTAGACACCCCTCTGTAAGCTAATGACTGTTGCTCATCTTTGCCATTTAGCTGAATAAGGATGGGTCCAAGTTTATAAAGACCAGTTCAAAGCTTCTAATCAATGGCATGTTTCCATAAAACTCCAACACACTACAGACATGACAAGTGCTTCATCCCAATGTCTACACAAACTGACTATCCCAGGCCACACATCACATCAACCATCTCCACTGTGCTAATTTAACCCAGTAAACATTGGGATATATGCATATGTATAAGTTTGAAAAGCCTCAGGATTTTTTTGTTTTTAAGTATTTGAAAAAGGAAATTGGAATCAAACATTCATGCAATCTGTGAAGGGTTTCCCACCATGAGATTCCCAGACGGATGACCAGCTAGCGTCCAGGGTTCATCCCTAAGTCTATGATTATATTACTGCAAAGGATAAGGATCTAAGATCTACAGAAGCCCATCCTTTGGACCAACGAACTAGATCCAGCAGATCTTTATTTGAAATTCCAATCAACACAGAGAACCTGATGAGCAAACCGTCATTCACATCTTCATCTCATTGAATAAACATGAAGGTTTGCAGTTTGCTAATCATTTATCTCCTTCTCTGCCTGTTTCATGCTTTGTAGGTTCTTGGCTTTAACCATTAGAGCAATTTCATGGAATTTTATGAGCTGCTTATTTCAAAAAGTCACGTGCTCCTCACCCACAAGACCTGCTCTGCATCATGATTTGATGCAGATGCTCTTTGCCACAGTCTTCTAATGACACAGCAGAAGCTTTGAGCATTAAGGCCACCAGCCTCCTGATAAAGCTCATGTGTCTCCGTTCTGCTTTTGTGTATTTCACCTGATTTCATGCAACTAGAAGTCCTAGGTTACCCCTTCTTGAGTCAGAGTGGCCCATTGGAGTAACAGGAATGAATGCAGCCCGAAAATAACTTCCTTCAGGACTCTGTGGACATTAATGTGAAGCCGAGAGAAGAGGGGAGTGGAGTGGAATGTGCACTTTTCGAAAAGCAAAGCATGGGACAAAATTTTTAAAGTGGGCTGGAAAGGTGGCTCAAAAGTTAAGCTCAATTGCTGCTCTTTCAGATTATCAGAGTTCTGCTCCCAGGACCCACATCTAGTGCTGCTTAACTGCCTGTACCTCCAGCCCACTTCTAGCTTCCATATATATAGTTTTTTTTTTGTTGTTTGTTTGTTTTGTGTTTCGTGTTTTGTTTTGTTTTGTTTTGTTTTTTTTTTGAGACTGGGTTTCTCTGTGCAGCTCTGGCTGTCCTGGAACTAATTTTGTAGACCAGGCTGGCCTTGAACTCACAAAGATCTGCCTGCCTCTGCCTCCAAAGTGCTGGGATTAAAGGCATGCAGCACCACCACTGCCCAGCATAAAAATATTTTTAAAATTAAAAACATATTGATAAACATCTATCTTATTTATTAAGAATTTTTTATTCATTTTACATACCAATCACAGATCTCCCTCTTCCCCTCTCCCATCCTTTCAGCCTCCCCTCCCAGCCCACCCTTCCACTCCCTCCTTCAACAAGGTAAGGCCTCCCATGGGGAGTCAGCAGAGCCTGATACATTCAGTAGAGGCAGGTCCAAGCCCCTCTCCCTGCCTCAAGGTTGTATAACATTTTCCACCATAGGTAGTGGGCTCCAAAAAGCCTGCTTATGCACCAGGGATGGATCCTGATCCTACTGCATGGGTGCCCCTTAAGCAGATCAAGCTACACAACTGTCTCGCTTATGTAGAGGGCCTAGTCCAGTCCCATGGAGGCTCCACAGGTGTTGATCTAAATTTCATGAGTTCTCACTAGTTTGGTTTGGTTGTCTCTATAAGTTTCCCCATCATGATCTTGATACCCCTTGCTTATAGAATCCCTCTTCTCTCTCTTCAGCTGGACTCCTGGAGCTTGGCCTGGTATTTGGCTGTGGATCTCTGCATCTGCTTCCATCAGTTACTGGAGATAGGCTGATCTGATTACTGGGGTAAGCCAGTTCAGGCACCCTCTCCACTATTGCTGTGTCTATCTATCTTTAAAGCTGAGTCTTAGGAGGGAGTTAAAAGTTAAAAGCCCTGGATGTGGTGGCAGACTGTGACTAGACATAGAAGACACACAGAAAGATGTTCTTGGCAACCAACACTTACAAAAAGAAAAGCTAATTCAAACTACACATGGAATTACCCAGATGCAAAGAGTGAGTGCCCTTTTTAGCTTACAGAGAAAGGTTGTAAAAATCACTTAATGTAAACTAAGGCATACCTTTTGGTAATATATATATATATATATATGTATATACATATATATATATATATATATATATATATATATATATATATATATGCCCCAAAGCAAAGAAAGGTAATATAATTAATTTTTAGATCAAATTTTGAGTGAAGGGAAAAAATTTGCATTTGTTTGTCAAACTTGAAAACATTAACAAGCACTTAATGACTCCTACATTCAGCAAAGTCATTACCAAACTAATAAAGGCAATCAGAGCCGAGTTCCCCAGTTAGTCAACCCAAAGATGGAAAGGACTGAATTAGCTAAATGAGGTGAGATGATAGATGAAAGAACCAAAGGAAAAGAGAACAAAACAAACCCACCAATCTCATTAATCGAGAAATTAAGAAAACAGCCACCAGCTCTCGTGGCTCTCCGTCACCCCGGGCCATCTCTGCCTCTCCACGTCCGCTGATTGCCTTCCTTCGTTTACAAGGCACCGAGGCAGTGAACATCTCACAGCTCCAATTCCACACTGAGCTTCCTTGGCACTAAATGGCACATATTTTGTGGTTCATTAGTTCATTCATCCAGGAAATTATTGCTAAAAGCATGTTGAGAGCAAAGCATTGATTTGCGTGTGCTGGTTACACAAAGATGAGAGTACCAGACCCTTCCCCTTGGAGGAGTGAACAATCCACCGAGTGACACATACGAACACAATTACTATATGACATGCATCTACACATGATAATAACTATAACACAGAGGACCTTTGCAGAAAGTGCAATGGGAGCTAAAGGCTGAGACACTGGCCAAAGGCCTGGGAGTGCTGGGAAACCACTGGAGCACATTGATCATAGAAAACTCCCCAGTTCAATTTGCTAGATAGTCAGCGCTGAGGAAGTTGGGAATAGTGAGAGCCAGCAACTCCCCCAGTCTTTTTTTGTTTGTTTGTTTGTTTTTCAAGACAAGGTTTCTCTGTGTAGCTTTGTGCCGTTCTTGAAACTCACTCTGTAGCCCAGGCTGACCTTGAACTCACAGAGATCCACTTGCCTCTGCCTCCCAAGTGCTGGGATTAAAGGCGTGCGCCACCACTGCCCCGGCTCTCCCCCAGTCTTAATACTGCCAGGAAGTCAGCCTCAGAAGACAGGGTCTGCTGTACATACAGAATTTATTTTAAAAGTAGCCACCAACTAGAAAGCACAAATAAGTTTATTTTGTCCGTTAGATCAGGTGTCCACAGGGGGCTCTGTGTATGTGGATGGCCAGCTGTCCACAGGGGGCTCTGTGTGTGTGGATGGCCAGGTGTCCACGGGGGCTCTGTGTGTGTGGACGGCCTGTCAGTCAGGAAGAGTCACTTTTCAGAGGCGGGATTCAGCTAACCTTAGAGATGACAGTAAGCAACTATAAATCCTCTATTGTAAACGAGCATGAGAGGCTGGGTAATGTAATTTTTAGAAGAGGTTTATTTAGTTCTCCATTTTGGAAGCTGGTAGTCTAAATGGCATGGTGCTGTCTTGAGGAAGACCTCTTCTGTTGCATCAAATCATGGCAGATGGCGTCGTGACAGGACTGTATGTCAAGGGATGAGACAAGAAGCCAGAGAGAGACTGGGGTCCCATGAGAACTGCACTAATCCCTTCTGAGGGCATGTCTCTAAAGACTGAACCTCCCACTAGACATCACCTCTGTTATGTCCCACCCCCTCTTCACATCACCAAAATGGAGATTGGATTTCCAACACAAGAGCGCTTAGTTGGATATACACCCATAAACACACCATGACATCCGCTGAAAGCAATGGTTGGCCATCAGGTCATTGAGAGATTCCGCTTCAAGTATCATCCCTGAAATACTGCCCTCCTAATGTTTATATTCTCCATGCTGGACTGAAAAGTACCTCTGCCGTGTGCCTCTGCCATATCCATAGTTCTTCAATAACTTTCATTTCACCCATGAAAACCATTTCAAATCGTTAAACTACTCAAGAGCTATCATTTCATCAAGGAAAAGGAACACCGGATTTCCTGTATGCTGACTCACACACCCTTGAGGGTGGTCAAGCTTGAACTTGACTCTCTGGAGCTGTGTACAGCATGATGGTGCCACTCGTCACATTCGGTCACTGAGTTTGACTTCGAAGACAGTAAGTCAAGCCATTCTATGAGTTTAAGATGCACACCGGAACTCAGACTTAGTACAAAGCAATGATGAAAAAAATGTAAAGTATCTCATTAATAATTTTATATTGCTACATGTCAAAATAACACTTTGTATATATTGGGTTAAACAAAATATATTAAAAAACTAATTTCACCTGTTTCTTTTAACTTTCTGAAAAAAATGGCTGCTAGCAAATTTAATATTAAATATGTGCCTTACATTATATTTCTATTGGGCAGCACTGCTCTAGGGTCTAGCATATGGAATTCCAAATTAGAATGCTTGTTGGTCTCCTCTTGACCTTGCATTCCTGGTGAAAACACCAGTAGCCTTAGGTATGGCTGCATATGGCTTAATCTAAGTAACATGGATGTACCAGCTAACTCTCTCTCTCTTTCTCTCTCTCTCTCTCTCTCTCTCTCTCTCTCTCTCTCTCTCTCTCTCTCTCTGAATCTATACTGTCGTGGTTTATTCTGTCTAGACTGAATCTATACTGTCGTGGGTTTCATAGTCTCTCTGAATAGAGAGAAAGAAATGACCCCCAAATCATAAAGTCCTAAGTACTATACAGAGAACTATAATGGTGTGGTATATTAAAGGGTGTTCAGGCCACTATTTCGGCTGGCTATTCCAGAAGCCCTCTTGTGAGGAGGTGGCATTTAAGATGCTGTCTGAATAACACACAAGAGCCAGACATGCAAAGATAAGGATGAGTGAAGGGTGGTCTGAGCTAAAGAAACAGCAACCTTGCCAGCTCAAGTGTGGGAATGAAGTTAGCTGGAAAAGTACGGGAATGGTGAACGAAGATGCCACTTAATGAGCTCTAGGGAGAGAACGGCGATGAAGAAGGGACCCCAGCTTCAGGCCGAGGAGAATACGGAAGTTAGAGAATGAGTGGGAGTACATACCACAGGGTAACAATGAGTGAGTTCACAGGAAGAAAACGCGTGCAGTAGCGGCTGTTCTCAAAGGTGTGGCATATAGAGTTCCAGATTAGGGTGTTCGACAGTCTTCTCCTGGCCTCGCACTCCAGACAAAATGCCAGCAGCCTTAGGCATGATTGCATAGAGCTTAGTCTGAGTAGCATGTCCACAGCATCAAACCACATGTGTATGCCAAAGTGTTCTTAAGAGGCATCAGGAGACATGACAGTGGTCACTACCGAATTCAACTAAACGGGGACCCTTGAGGATTTAGCAAACCCCGTCTCAACAGGGTGGTGGGAATGCAACTCCCCAAGGATTAGGTGGAAAGGAGAGTGTAAGGCAGTGAGTGGTAGCAGAGGCTTCAGTTGGTCCTCCAGGGTTGTTTTGATGATGGGATGGATCATGTTGGGTCTCAGGTAGCAGAGACAGCAGGAGCATGTTCTTGCTGGGAGGGGCCAAGAGAACACACCCTGAAGACTCTGCCCAGCAATTGGGGAAACAAGGTCTTCATTTCAGAAGGGAAGTCAGGAAGTCAGTGCAAGTACAGGACTAAGTGTCATATCTATTTAAACTTTGTGTTTCCTAGCTTTATTGCAATGTAAACGGTCTACAAAAATGTTGCACATAATTACAGTTTGCAATATGGCCAGGCTGGGCATATGTATGTATTCACATCACCATCATCAAAGCAATAAGCATGTTCACCATCTCTAAAACTTTCCCACATCCTATCATTAGAGTTTTTTTCTACTCATTTAAAAATTAGATTTTTTTTTTTTTGCAAAGCATGATGGTGAACACCTTTAATCCCAATACACAGGAGGCAGAGGCAGGCAGATCTACATAGTGAGTTCCAGGACAGCCAGAGCTACATGGTGAGGCCCTGTCAAAAAATAAATAAAAATTTAAAAATTTAAATTGATATTCTTCTTTAATGTAGATTTTTAAATTAATATTAAGTTGTCAAAATAGTGCACTAATAAATTCTCTACTTTGATTTATTGACTACTGTGACTTTTTGGCTTTCCCTTAAGTTTACCTCACTGCCCTGAGCTTACTCCAGCTCTCCTTCTGGTGATTATCTAAGTCGGTCAGGCAATCAGGAAAGAAAGATGGAATAATCAGTGACATTAAACACGTGTATCCCAGACAACAGAGGAACCCACCTCCCAGACATACACCCCAGAGAAGTGATCTGAGTCCTTCTGTAGGAGATGCATGGAGATGTGCCTTTGCAAAGTGGTGGAGGAGAGGCAAGCTGCAGACAACCTAGGGGACCATTGCTAGGTGACAGACAGTGAGGTGGCCCAGCAGCCTAGTGCCACGAGCTACAAGAACAAATGTCAGCGTGGATGGATCCTTAAAACGCAGAGCAAGAAACAGAAGGCGATCCGTGATGTCCTTCCATATGTGTAAATTAAGGACAAGTGCCCAGCACTGCTGAAAGGGTACATGCATTTTAAGGACATGCAGCAGACACACTGAAGTGAGTGCCCGTGGAGGCAGGGAGTGGGAGTGTGGTCTGGGCATGAGGAGAGAACGTAAACTCAGGAGAGGAGCCCTGTAATGTTTCCCTGAAGAAGTATGAGCAGTTCCACTTTCTCTATAAGGACCAAAGTCAAATATAATTAATTCCCAAAACTGTTATGGTAATTAGGGGCTGGGAATAGAAAGAAGAGTGTTCCTCTAGCAGGTGCAAGGTCCAGGGTTCCATCTCCAGCACTCTAAAAAGGAGGAGAGGAGGAGGAGGAGGAGGAGGAGGAGGAGGAGGAGGAGGAGGAGGAAAAGAAATTGATGGCAATCAATCATGTTATACGCAGCATTTTCAGATTCTGTTGAGGAGTACACTACACACATGCTGTCCCACGGCTCCCTATCCTCAGCACCACTGCGCCGTCTCTGGCTCACCCGGCTGTTCTGTAGCAGATATGTAATCCAACTCAACGGAATTTCAATTATGCCTGTAACTTGAATTTCAGACACTAATCTCTTCTCAACTGCTTAAACTACAAGAAAATATTTATTTGAACTAGCTGGTTAACAAATCTGAGTTAAGAGATACACAAAAGGCAACCAACAGGAGTGAAATATATTGGGAGAGAGACGCCTGCTCTGTCATTCACAAATCCTGCCATCTGAAGTATATGTGTTCTAGTTTGAAATACCAGTGAAACTTGTTCCTCAAAGCCATTGTCCTAAAACAGAGAAAAATCTAGAGTACATTGAATGGGTTAGTCCCAAGAAACAGCTAGACCAAATGGAAGCTAAATTAAAACTAAAACTAGGCCAAAATGAAAGTTTAAATTCATCTGCCTAGTGGTGGTGGTGCACACCTTTAATCCCAACTCTTGGGAGGCAGAGGCCAGCAGATCTCTGTGAGTTCAAGGCCAGCCTGGTCTACAGAGAAAGTTCCAGGAGAGCCAGAGCTGCACAGGGAAACCCTGTTTCACAAAAAAAAAAAAAAAAAAAAAGAAAGAAAAAACATTTTAAAAAAAGTTTAAATTCATCAACTAATATTTTGTGAAATTCTGTAAAAATCTAAAAACAATCCCACCTCCAGCAAATTAATGTGAGTGGTACGAACAGTTAGAAGAAGCTGGTCAATTGATAGACAAGGGCAATGATTTAAACATCCAGCCTCTTACTTGGAGAACTGACCTTCAGTGAGTTGACCTGAGTGTAAGGGACTAATCACGGCCTTGTTTTTCCACTGTCATTACAACTGTGGGCACCTGGACCAAAATGCTGGGGGTGAGACAGGGAGAGGGCCAAGGAGATTGGCCATGATGACTGTTCGTCATCAAAGTCAGCCCCAATTATCCAGTGGCAGAATTTCAATACATCCCATCTTCCTGAACCTGATTACAGGAAGCCGAGTGGAAAAAATCAACCTTGGGCAGAATCCAGTCCACGAGCAGCTGCAGCTTTGAGTGGCCTTTTCAAAGCACACATCTGATCACCCTACTCCCTGCCTTAAACCATTGTGAGGACTTGGGATCAAGTTCTAACGACATCTTGTGGCCTGGAAGGTCCTACAAGATCAGCCTGTCCCTCTGACCTCAGCTGAAATCGGTTTCCCTCCTCTCCCTGCCGCTGTGTGTTCTAGCTACCCTGAACCTTGAGTATTTTCTCAGCTCTCCAGGGCTGCTGGGCTTTTCTTCATCCATGCTATTCCCTACCTGGAACACTCTCCTCCAATGCTTTGCACTCCCGACTACCAGCTAGCTAGCCTTTACAGCTCCCAGGAGACACCGCTCTAGAAGCCCAAGAAGAAACCATCTACCCTTACAGCTAGACTGGGAAACAGTCACCACTGGGTTTCCCACAATTATACACATCCTGAAAATTGAGGTCTTCATGGTCCTTGCTCCAGACTGGATTTTCTTCAGGAATGCTTTCCTTAGGAGCAGTGTTGGAAGTGAGGGACATTGATTCCCCTGGAGCCAAGAGCAAGGTGGTTTTTAGCTTAGACCTAGAGGTAATGTCTCCTCCAAGCAAGGGAAGATATGCCTACTGTTCATCCTAAGACCTGGGTTCCCAAAGCTCTGAGTTCCCTTTGTTAAATGTGCCCCTCCCCCACATTCGTGTGTGTGTGTGTGTGTGTGTGTGTGTGTGTGTGTGTGTGTGTGTGTGTGTGTGTGTTTTCCCATGGTATGGAGGTAGCTGCCCCTTGGAAAGCTCATGCTGAAAACTGATCTAAGCAAGGTGTTTGGTGGTGAGCTTTAAGAGGTGGCTGTGAGCTGGGGGGGGGAGCGAGGGGGGTGTGTGTGGCGCATGCCTTTAATCCCAGTACTCTGGCAGATGTCTATGAGTCGGCAAAGCCTGGAGGGCAAAGCGAGTTCCAGGGCTACACATAAAAACCCTGTCTCAGGACAAAAAAAATGGCTGTCATTAAGACGGAGTACTGCCTTTCTTGTGAGAGCCACTGGTTATTCAAAATCAAGGCCCCTCTGTGTCTTTTCTGTGTTCTGCACATGTCTGTGTGCCCTGTTTTGATTCCATGAGGAGGGGAAGCTGTATGAGGTACCCTGCTCTTGAATTTCCCAGCCTCAAAAGCTGCAAGCCTTCGCTCTGTGAATTACCCAGCCTCAGGCTTACTGTTACAGCAACAGGAAATGAAGTAAGGCTAGGCAGTCAATGACAAAGCCCTTGTCTCAGGCCCAGAAGTCTCTGTTCTTCTTTCCTATCCACAAAACCCTTGATAGGCCAACCAGCTGGTTTGGATGTAGGGAAATCAAACCCTTGTCCTTTCTCTATGGTAATATATAAATAGTAATTTCCTGATTTAAATGGCCGCACTGTAGCTTAATAGAATTATGCTTATGTTTGTAGAAAATATACCCTCGAGTATTTATAAGTGATGGGCATCACACAAGCAAATTATTTTTAAAGGGGCTGAAATTGTGACTCAGCAGTTAAGAGCACTGGCTGTTCTTCCAGAGGGCTCTGGTTCAATTTGCAGTACTCACATGGTAGCTCACAACTGTCTGTAACTCCAGTTCCAGGGGAATCCCACACCCTCTTCTGGCCTCCCTGGGCACTAGACACATAAGTAGTGCACAGACATATTTGCAGCAAAACATCTACACACATAAAACTTAAATTAAAATTTTACTTTTAAAGAGCAAAAGGAGTATTATATTGCGCTTGTAACTTTTATGCATGTTTGAATTTGCTTTGATGTTTTAAAAATTAACCAGTGGAAGCTGGGCAGTGATGGCACATGCCTTTAATCCCAGTATTCGGGAGGCAGAGGCAGGCAGATCTCTGTGAGTTCGAGGCCAACCTCGTCTATAAACTGTGTTCCAGGACAATCAGAGCTGTTACACAGAGAAACCCTGTCTGGGGTGGGGGGCGGGGAATGACCAGCGGGCTCAGGTGATATTAGACTGATTCATCAAAGATAACATTTTCTCTTAATGTCTTACTTTATGGCTTCAGCAGCCACCAATGAACCATTACTGCCTGGATTGAGTATGGGAGATCCCAAAGTAATGATTCCTTTACTCCTTGTGAATTTAGAAGCTGGAATTTTTCCAGAAAGAACTATTTGGTTGATGTGGAAAGGGCAGCAGCAGCAGCAGCATGAAAAACCCTTGAGTCAGTGCCTTTTGCCCAAAGAGATGGTTTGCTGCCCGGAGGAGTTACCGAAGAAGCGTGTTTTGATTGCTTGCTTCATATACCCTCCTAGTTTTTATATACTTGGTGTTTTCGATCTGTGGCCGTCCATTATTCCTTTTCGTGTTCAAATTGCCTGTCTCTAACCAGTGTCAGCATCTCCGAAATGAATGTGGTGTCCTTTTGTCCTGACTGCCAGTCTCTGATCGCTCCCTTGCTTTGGGAACAAGAGAAGTCCAGCATCATCTTGTATATTCTTGCCCTAGATGTGAAAGAAGCCATTTCTCTGAGGAACGCCGAGTCTTTTCAAGTGAGAGTGACCATTTGGAGGCCGTGTTCTAAGAGCTAAGTCATGACTGCAAGGTCACCTTGATTCTGGGCTTTCCAAGTGTCTTAAGGGAGGACACACATGCCATATCCTGAGTCCATGACGGTGGCTTCAAGATTTCCAGAACTTCTTTGATTTGATCTTTTTCTCATATACCAAGCCTTAGTACCTAAACACAGAAGCATAATTACATATTTCTGTCACACTATAGAATACTCATATGATAGCACTACCTCTGATATCGGGAAGCACCCATGAGAGGTGTTGAATGAAGTCAGACATTTCTATGTTGTTATCTGGTCATTAGCATATTCCTCAAAGGTTTGCATGATCAAACTATGGACTGGATGATGTTTGTTAGGGAGACAAACTGTCCAGGATCATTCAGGAATGAGAAGTTTGCCTAGCTCAAGGTTACAGCCCAGGCAGTCCTGGGCATCCCAGGGAAGCTAGCTAATGTCTTTGAAGTAACTAACTACTCTGCTCTCAGTCACCAGCTGGGCATGGAATCAAGTTCATCTGTCTCTGGTTGCTTTATTGTTTTAGGAATTCACAGAATTCTTTAAAACATTTTAATGGTTCCAAAGCCCAAACAATGTGATACAAGCACCTTGGGGGAATCTGACTTCGAGCCCTGTCTCCCTCATTTTATTCCCTTGCTCCCTGCAAAAGGAATGGTCTTTAGGTGTCTGTTTATTCTGCCAATGTTTCTTTATCAAAAAATATAAGCAAATCCATGTAAATAATATTGCTTGCTTTCCTTACAAAAAGTATAACATTCTGTAAATACTATTTCCATATACATTTCTGTATTTAATCCGGACCTGCAAAACCACCTGCCTAAATAATCATACATGTCACACTCAGACTGTCACTAAGCCTAAGATGGAAAGAAACAACCCGAACAAGCCAGCTGCAGAATGACCTGAATGAGCCAGGCTACCTATGACAGAATACTGTAGACTTTTCACACCATGACCCTTACATTACCTACTCAACCCCAAACAGCTTTAAAAAAAAAAAAAAAAAAAAAAATGTTGCCGGACTCAGACCCAGGGCGTTTAGAGATTTACTATAATAGCCAGTGTGGGATGGTGAGAGAAACCGCTTTTAGCTCCCAGCCGTTGGGGGTGTGAAACAGCTGGACCAAGGGCAGCAGCGACAAGGGCCTCTGCAGCTCAGTGCTGAGGAGCAGAGTGCAGGAGACAACCCAGCTTTTGGGGGTGACAGGGCTCAAAGGGGGCAGAGCAGTGAATGCTGCTTGAAGGGCTCAGTGGGACTCGAAACACGGGAGGAGACCTGTATCCTGGAAGAGGAGTCAATTATGAGATGCAGTGATTTCCCCTGGATGCGCAGAGAAATGGTCTCCCATTTTTTTTTTTTTTTTTTAACCTGCTGGAAGCCATACTAAGGCCTGGGCAAATGGAGCCCGGCAAGCTGCATGGGTGGTTGTGGCTACCAGAATGTTCTAGACAGGGTTACTATGATGCTATGATGTGTGGACTAAACTCATAGTTGTCTCTTTGCTGCAAGCTAAGGCCTACCCCACTTTCCTGTCCCCTTCTACTTGGGGAGAACACATTCTCTTAGCTGACAAAGAAGGACATGCTCCATTTCTCAATGATCACTGTGTCATGAGCTTCCATTAGTGGGCAGAGGGAGCCTGAGAAGTTCCAATAAATTCAGTCATGGCCTCTGACTTGAAAAGCACAGGTGTAAAGCAAGGTCTCAGAAACTGGCTTCCTGGATGTGAATTCTGGTTCTACTGTCTTCCCAACTAATCACGTAGGTACACTTCTTTCTAATCCTTCCTGCCTCAGCTTTCAAATTAGATGAGACTGAGGCTCAACCTATCTCACTGTTGTAAGGAGTCTGGAGTAATTTAAGACATGCACAGAGAGAGTCTCAGAGCAAGAACTTCTGAATATGACCTTGTTTGCAGTGAGAGTCTATGAAGATACATCTGAGTTAGGGATCTTGAGAGAACAACATCCTGAATATAGAACAGGCTCAAAATACAATGATCAGTGTTCTTCTTATAAAAGGAACAATGGGGGAGATTTGAAGGCCAGAGAATGGGGTGTGATATCTATATGAATACAGAGTTTGGAATGACTCATCTGGAAGCAAGAAATGACAGAAGCCTTCAGGAAATAAGAAGCATGGACCAGACTCTCCCTCAGAAGCTGGAGAGCAAATAGTCTTGCTGACATCTTGACTGCTGTGGGATATCTTTCTGTACACTGTGAATATGTGTTGCTCTGAGTGGTTGATAAATAAAGCCGTTTGGCCTATGGCAAGTCAGGTTATGGCTAGGCAGGAAATTGAAGAGAGAGACAGGAAGACGAAAGGCAGAAGAGAAGAGATGCCAGCCATCACCAGGAAAAGCGAGATGTGAAAGCACCGGTAAGCCACGGCCATGTGGCAACTTACAGATTAATAGAAATGGGTTACGTTATAAGAGCTGACTAGTGAGAAGCCTGAGCCATTAGGCCATACAGTTTGTAAGTAACATAAGCCTCTGTGTGTTTACTTGGGTCAGAGTGGCTGCGGGACCGGGCGGGACACAGGAAAACTTCTGGCTACACTTGACTTCACCAGAACTTCAGGAGGAATCCTTCTCTGTCCCCTTGAGCCGCCACCGAGCGCACGGCGATGTGTAACGGTAGTCCTGGGAAATGGACACGGCCCCGAGAAGCAATGAGTGTAGCCAGAACCCGAGAGCACTGACAAGGTGACAAGAGCTCGTGTCACTGTAGGAGAATGACAGAAGCAAGGACCGAGCAGCGAAGACAAACTTCCCCAAGTCTTCAAGTGTGCCCAGGATCACCCTATTTGGGATCGACAAGTACGCAATGAAAAATAAGCGTGGCCCTTGGCCCCACAGGTTTGTTACCTAGTGGGGAGAGAGCTCAGAAGGAGGACCTCTCGCTCAGGCAACAGCAGATTGAGAAAATTTCGTCTCCAGGTTCGGCTGATTGAGTCACACCAGGATTATAGAATCACGTGAGGCTGAGTTTGAACTTCCCACCTTGGGTTTTCTTCCTCATCGCTCATCATCAATGACTTCTACTTCTCTCTTACAAATAAACTCCGCACAGGAACGCCTACTTCTCAGGTGCTTCAAGTGAAAACACACATTCAGGCACCCAGCATGGTGCCTGCTACATGGAAATGTTCAGACACGGTGGTTTTCTTGCGTCCCCTATCCACACCCTCACAGGATGCACAGTAGGGAACACCATGCTTCCCTGAGTGACCTTGTTGGGATTCTTCTCTCGCCGCACCTGACCTACCTCTCACTTCATTTCCTCCTCCAGCCTCCCCATCCTACTCAGTCCCTCGAGTCCAAACTCAGACATATCCCAAGTGTTTCTTTATTTAGCCCTTGCATCCAGAAAAACGGCGAAACCCTTTTGGCTTCACTTTGCAAAGAGCTGTCAGATCCGTCCCTTCATTGCCCATTCCTCACCCTCTACACTGTTCTGCTTTCCTTCAGGTAGGCAGAGTTCTCATTTGCAGAATTCTTCCCAAGGCTTTCTGTTCCTTCCTGTCCACACCAGCTTCCAGTCTTCTGCGGCACCCCCCCCCACACACACACACACACATACACACACTGTCATCCAAGCACTCTCCTCTGCTGCTTTGAATCTTCTGACTGTCCCCAAGGAGCTGGAGAATGAGCAGTCAGGACCAGCAAGCACCGAGAATGTGTTGCCTCAGGAGTCTTCAAGCTGGTGTGTTCAAAACCTGGGATCCGCATATCTCTGGGACTGGAAATGAAAGACAGAGAGGAAAATATGGCAGCCCCACGCTGGCACACTTGTCTTCCACCTGCAGGCTGTCCTGAATTAATTGGGTGCAAGCAAGATTCAGTCTTCTACAGCACTGAGAGCCAGAGTCCCGCTCACCTACACTGAGCAGGGGAGGTCTGGCAGAGTTCCGAATCTTCCCAGGCCCCTCAGCTCACTGTGCTCTTCAGTATTTATAAGCTGCTAGTTGGAAGGCTGGCACATGAGATGGGATACAAAACAATCCCTCCTGCTCCCGTCTCCTGCCCTCCTAACTCACAGGCCAGCTACAGTTCTTGGCATTCTTGTCCTAAACACAACACACTGATCTCTGTCTGGAGCTTTGCAGTTGCTATCGTGTGTGTGTGTGTGTGTGTGTGTGTGTGTGTGTGTGTGTGTGTGTGTGCGCAAAATTGTTTAACAACTTGGTTTTGGTTTTGATTTTAGGATTTGGTTTGGTTCGGTTCTGGTTTTGGAGATAGACTTTCCCTATGTTGCCCAGGCTGGCCTCAGACTTGGCCATCTTACCTCTGCCTCGAGAATGCAGAGATCACAGGTGTGTACCACCATACTCAGCTTCCTTTCGTTTGTTTGTTTGTTTGTTTTTGTTTTTTCAGACAGGTTTTCTCTGTGTAGCCCTGGCTGCTCTGGAACTCGCTCTGTAGACCAGGCTGGCCTTGAACTCAGAGATCTGCCTGCCTCTGCCTCCTGAGCGTTAGGGTTAAAGGAGTGCGCCACCACACCTGGCCACATTAATTTTCAAAATTCATGATTATTTGCCTTTTCTTCCTAGAAGGTAAGCTCCAATGAGAGAAGAGCTGAAGTGACCCCGGCACAAAGTAGCTGCTCAATAAAGGCCCCGTGGACTATGATGCTGTTATTTCTGTCAGAAGCACACTTTCCCACTTACCTCACTGGGAACTCCTAACTCACCCTTCCACACTCCACTTCCGGGCTACCTCTGACAAACTTCCTCCACCCTGCCTCATCCTCACCTCTCCCACCTCACTGCCTCTTGTGAACTCTTTGGGTTTCTTCCATGGCCCATTATGACTGCACTTGTCCTACCTTTTATTTTGGTATCTTTACAAATCTGTCTCCTAGGAGACCAGGCATCACAGAGGACAGGAGCCAAGCCTTGATGACTCAAGCCTCTGTTGGTGCTCACACATGCACACACACACACACACACACACACACACACACACCCATTCTAAGCACACTGTTCTAGCACCCAACCAGCCTTGTGCATCATACCTGAAGTGAATGAGAAAACAGAAGAGGAGCGTCCAGCTCACGTGGGTGGAGGAAGGTGGGCCAGAGAAGGATTACTTGAAGAGGTAGAGTTGGCAAAAAAGAAATAGGAAAGGAGTCTTCATTGGGGACAAAAGGACAGTCCAAGGAAGAAAAAGAAGCCTCAACCCCCACAGTGTCTGAGAGTCCTTTGGGAGAGTACTGACTGCTAAGGGCTTCCTAGCTGACCAAGCAGAGTCCAAAATAAGAGACTGAAAAAAAAAAGAAAGAAAAAGGAAAAAAAAACTGATGCTTCCACCTAAGAAGCCCTTTGCTTTCTCTACTGGAAGCCAGGAGCGGTCCCCAGCTGTCCCCTTTCACAGCTGGGTCAGCAGGGAGAACGAGAACATGCAAATTGCTATCCTGGTGGCAGTTTTGCCTGGAGGCAATTTCTGAGACCACACAATAGATGTTTTCAAATAGATGGTTTTGAGTATCCACGAGGTAATGAGATCAGGGCTCAGGACTGCCAGCATGGAGCACAACAGGAAAAAATATCATTTGTGGCAGGCTCAGACCTATTTGCATAAAGCTGATGAACCCACAAGCATAGAGTCCTGATGCAATCCCAAAGCCTTCTCCCGGGTTTTTGTTTGCTCTGGAGGGCGGAAGCCAATCAGGTGAACAGAAGGGAGCTGCCTAAGACTGACTCCTAAAGATCTGAATTCATCTAGACATTCCCTTGTGGCTACGTTAAAGGAGAGGAAGCCTTTCTCTGTACTGTTTTGCAACCCTTCCGTACCTGCAGACTCACTGAACCCCTCACTCCTGACAGCTGCATGCCCAGAAGGGAAGCATGGGCCTCATGCTCACATCTGGACATTTCTCTAGAGGCCTGGCTATGAGTTCCTGAAGCCCATGTCCCTCACACCTCGTCCATGAGCTCCCGGGGGTAACAGCTCCGTGGTGCATTGGTAGAAGAAACACATACCAACCCCTGTCACAACTATTTTCATAGGTAAATTAGGGAGATCGAATTGTATGAACCTGCAAGTCCTTGTAACATTTTAGCTTTCTCAATTTCCTGCTCTCTCCTCTTTCTATACCACTTGGCCTTACACCAGGACACCAAATCTAGCAAAGACGTAGGATTTATGTTGTAAAAGCCTAGGGTTATCGAATAAATATGAAAGACATTGCAACCCTTCTCCAAATACTGTAGATGATGACATCGCAAGTGTTTCTAGAGGCGATGCATCATCAGGGTCCCTGGGTTTGGCTGATGTCTGTGAGGGCTTGAGGTGTTCAGTGGGGGCAGCCTGTCTGCCCATCAGAGGCCGTCAGGAACACAGTGAACTGTGTGGTGGACTGAGGGAGGTGAGGGTGAGCATCTTGCGGAGATGGGAGGTTCTGCAGAGCCAAGAGGAAAGCAAGGGAGATGGCGTCAGAGCAGAGAGGCATTTGAGGACCTGACCATCGAACACAGCATCCTATCCAGTGAGGGCTTGTGTCTTGGTTTCGGGAAGAGAACAAGAAGGGAAGGGGGCTGTGAAGAGCAGGCTGGTTTGGCTTCAGTCAGTTAAGGATTTTGACGCCCGGGGACCCAGCATTGCAAGGTCTGCATTTTTATGTGGAATAGCACGTTTGAAATATTAGCTCCATCCAATTTAGATTGCCGTGCATTCCAAACAAAGCATTCTGTGGGTCAGATATGAACCTCTAGAGGGATTTGAGAATAGTGCTGGGGTAAGCAAAGACGTTCACCAGCGGTGGAATATGAGCCTGCTGTGCGGAAAGAATGTGGGGACCCTCAGAAAACCCCCCAAAGGAAGACCTGTCATATAACTCAGAATGCCTCGAAGCAAGGAAGGCACAGACTATTTGAACTAATGGAGAGTCTTGGCTTCTCCAGAGAAGCTTCATGGTCAGAGGCCAGGGACAGGTATGCCAGAATCCATGTGCCTGTGGTTGACATTGGTCAATAGAAGCCATTCCAATAAGAAAAAAATACATGAAAGTTAGGAAAAATTCCCTTTGGTTCATATCACAAGAGGAAAAGGAGGTTGTCAAAGGGTGAGAGAAATGAAAATTCTGGGTTACAGGAGAAAGAACAAGCTCACTTACAAAACACAAAGGGATGATTTCAAGGAGGCCTGCTACAAACGCAGGCCTCCTTCTCCAGTACAAGACTGCACGGGATTCATGAGCCTAAGTCTTCCCCACTGTCACTGAAACTAGTGCTGTTTCAACAGTGGGCCGGGGTTGGTGTGTCCTTCTGAACGGAGGGGGTGGATTACCAAGTAGAATTGGGAGAGCCCCGTGTTTTCATGGCCAACTCTATGCACCAGATCCTACATGGGTGCCTCATCCACTTTGACTACTCTTGCTATTCTTGGTGTCTTTTCATAACATTTCACAAATGAGGGAATCAGGCAACATCCCTTACCTAATGCCAGAGCTCCACCAGGAAGTAAGTGAAAGAGCTGGGATTTAAACCAACTCAGCATGAAAACAACAGCAGTGAACCTCTCCATCCTCCTTGGGGAATTGTGTGGCTGCTGAGCTGTGGCTTCCTGGGAGTAATCCCAGTCCATCTTTAGAGGATTGCAAAAATTAAGTGAGATAGTGCCTGACAACTTAATGCACTGGCCTGCCCGATCAATAAATTTTATAGTATTGTAGCCAAATATTATTTTTATATTTAATATATAAATTATATTTAATCTTATTTATTTATTTATTTATTAGGTTTTTTCAAGACAGGGTTTCTCCGTGTATCCTTGGGTATCCTAGAACTCGCTCTGAAGACCAGGCTAGCCTCAAAGTCAGAGATTCACCTGTCTCTGCCTCCCAAGTGCTGGGATTAATGGTGTGTGCCATCACTGCCTGGCTCTAAATAGAAATATTTAATATATAAATAATGTTCTTTGAATGGATCTGGTGTTTAAAGGCAGTGACTGTCGTTGCACTTGAGACAAACTGCAGTGGACTGAGAGGTGACCAGTAGGTGGGAAAGAGGCAGTGGATATAGGTCCACTTCAGAAAAGCTAAGTATTTGAAGTCTGCTTTTAAGAAAGATGATTCAGGGAGTCTGTTAATAAGTGACTCTGAGGGGAGGCAGGGTTTGAGCTGCTGATTGGCCATCAGTGGTACCCACAGCCAAGGGAAACACTCAGATGCAAAAGTTTGGTTGTCAAGGGAGAGTATCTGAACCAGAATGGTCATCGGATGGTAGGTAGGGCTATGAATCGGACGCTCGCACATCCTGCATGACTGGTACTACACCCAGTCTGTGCAGCAGAACTTGGCTGAGATGGGGTTGGCTGCAGACCCTTTCATAAGAGAAAGGTGGAGACTGTGGAGGCGGAGGTAGAGGAGAGACCCAAAGAATTTGTGCATAAGCTCAATGTGCTAAATGACCTGGAAGCAGAAACAGGCTTCCCAGGAAAGAAAGGGAATTCTTGGGGTCTCATTGACTGTGTTCATTGCCTGGTGAAAACATGGAAGGACCAGAAGGCTGTGGTCTGGGATGAGAACTACTATCAAGGTAAACAAGTGCATTCAGAATAGGATCAGTGTCTGTTGGCATCGTCTCCGGGAAAGTGTCAAGCCTTCACCCACTCAGAGTAGACTAAGAAGACACAAGTCGAGTGAGTGACAAACACCTACCCATACTTAGGCCTCCTGGGCCCAAGAAGCCAAAGTCAGGGTTCAAGGAAAGACAGAGCTTGGGGCTGGAGTAATGACTCAGTTGTAGTAGAATATTATTTTAAGGTGTGTTACTTTTGTTTATGTTGCATTTGTTTAATTCTGTGAAGCTGTGTTACTGTGCCTGTGTAAAACACCTGACGGGCCGGGCCGTGGTGGCAAACGCCTGTAATCCCAGCACTCGGGAGGCAGAGGCAGGTGGATCTCTGTGAGTTCGAGGCCAGCCTGGTCTACAGAGCTAATCCAGGACAGGCTCCAAAGCTACAGAGAACCCCCCCCCCCAAAAAAAAAAAAACCTGATGGTCTAATTAAAGAACTGGCCAATAGCAAGGCAGGAGAAAGGATAGGCAGGGCTGACAGGCAGAGAGAATTCATAGAAGGAGAAATCTGGGAGGAGAGAGCTAGGAGCTAGAGAAGGAGGACTCCAGAGGCCAGCCACCCAGCTACACAGCTGGATGGAGTAGAAGTAACTTACAGAAATAAGAGAATGGGAAAAGTCCAGAGGCAAACGATAGTCGGGATAATTTAAAGTTAAGTAAAGCTGGCTAGAAAGAAGCCAAGCTAAGGCCGGGCATTCATGATTAAGAATAAGCCTCCATGTGTGATTTATTTGGGAGCTGGGTGGTGGCCCCCCAAAAGAGTAAAATACCAATAACAACACTCAGTGGTTAAGAACACTGGCTGTTTTTCCAGAGGACGTATTGGTTCTCAGCACCCTCATGGCGACTTCCAATCATCTGTAACACCAGTCCTAGGAGACTGAATTCCCTGCTCTGGCTTCCATTTGCACCAGGCATTCACAGAGTGCACAGACAGAGATGTAGACAAAGACAGAACCCCCATACATGGCTAAAGAGAAGAAAAACCACGGCTTGCTGGCCTGTTTTCAGGTTTGGTGCTTTATTTGAATATGATCTGTACATGATAAAACAATTTTTTTTAAGGGAAAAGAAAAGAGAAGACTGGTTGTCGGACTGGCATGGTAGTCCACACCTCTGATTCTAGCACTCAGGAGGCAGAGGCAGATGGAGTTCTGTGAGTTCAAGGCCAGTCCTGTCTATATAGCAAGTTTCAGGACAGCCAATGCTACATAGAGAGACTCAGGAGAGGGGAGAGAGAGGGAGGGGGAGAGACAGACGCAGACAAAGGTTTATTAGGGTTTCTGGGGACCATGTTGAAATCTCTCTCCTGAAGTAATGTTTGTAGGAGATGGAGCTTTGGGGAGAGTCTATCGTGAAGCTGGAACCCTTAAAACAGGATCAGTGACCCATAAAGACACCAGACAGAGCTCTCTCCCCAACTGTGTCAAGATATTGCAGAAGTCGGTCATCTGTAAGCTAAGTGGGCCATCCCCAGAAACCAAGAAATCAAACACCTTTGTCTTAGATGGCCCAGCCTCTAGACCCGGAAATAAACAATGGTTGCTTAAACAACTCAGGCCTAGCTAAGACAGTGATACAAACAAAACAGGTTGTGGGGTCAGAGGATGGAAGTAGAAGGGAGAAAATACAGACAATAAAGAGAGGAGAGATGTACAGAATAAGAAAGTGAGGGCCACAGCCTCTATGGGGACTTACAACCATGACGAACACTGACATCAGTTTCCTGCTGGCTTATCTCCTGCTGTCGTCCGTGAGTCCATGGACACAGACTAAATTCTGTTTGGCCTTATGTGTACCTTGAGACATAACAACAGTCCTACCAAACAGGGCTGAGTGAAAGCAGTCATGGACAAGTCTGAAGGGGAGGTGAGGATAGATGGATTCCATCAGTATCTAAGCTTCCCAGATCTGCCAAGGGAAGCAGACTGGGAAGGTTTGGCAAGAGGATCCTGCTGGGAAGTCAGGGATTGCTGGGGTGTGGCTGAGAAACAAGGTGGGTGGAGGAGGGATGGGACCACCTCTTCTGACCCAAAACAAAGAAAGCTTAAACTCTATGCAAAATGTCTTCAAGTGTATCCATGAGATGTTAGTTCCCTGTGGTCAAATAAACTAGAAATAACTACATGCTATATTCTCCACCAAGAATTTCTATTTCAAAGCAGCACACGAGAGACTCTGGAAAGTCCCGTGGTGAGGTAATCTTGGGTCAGACAACAAAAAAACATATTTGAGATAACTACTCTCTTGATAGATAGGGTGGCGAAGAAGACACTGTAAATAGTTGAAAAGATGGAATTCATCACCTACTTAGGATTGAGGTGGTGTTGAACCTGCAAAGAGCTTGAAGAAGGCACAACAGTGATCTTTAGATGCCTGCTATGAAAAGGAAAATCAGCGGTCCAGAGAGATGGCTCAGTGGTTATGAGCACTGGCTGCTCTTCCAGAGGACCTGGGTTCAATTCCTAGCACCCATACTTCCATATCAGGCAGATCACAACTGTCTATAACTCCAGCTCCAAAGAGTCTGACACACTGTTCTAATTTCTATGGAAACCACACACACACACACACACACACACACACACACACACACACACAAACAACTAAAAATAAAATCTTTCTTAAGAGAATGAAGCCAGCTAACTGCCAGACTTTCATCTTACTAACTGCAGTCTGCAAGTCTGGGGCTGACAAGAGAGCACTCTGGACCCTGAGGAGGAAGCTAGACACGGTGAAGGAAAGGATAGAGAAACAGAACTGTGTGGGCCAAGACAGGAGGTCCCTGGAGACACAGTGTGCATCTACTGGGTTCAGGGAAGAATGCTCCTGCTTCATTATTCCCCAGAGGATGTCATCAAAGATTAAAACGTCTCAAATCAGCTGCATGCCATTGGTATTTCTTGTAGAAAACATCATCTGTGTCATCATGTATGGAGTTGGCATGGCTCAGCATGCACAGAAGGTATTGGCAAAATGTCCTCCAACTCAGTTTCCCAACTTATTTATTTGTTAAAGTACCCTGTTGTGGTTTGAATAAGAATGGTCCCCAAAAGCTCATATATTTGCATGCTTAGTCTTCAGAGAGTGGTACCACTTGTTGGAGTAGGTATGGCCTTGTTAGAGGAAGTGTGTCACTGAAGGTGGGCTTCAGGGTTTCAAAAGCCCAAGCCAGGCCCAGTGTCTCCCTCTCTTCCTGCTGCCTGCAGATCCCGATGCAGAACCTTCGCTGTTGTGTTCCGGGGAAGAACAGAGACATTCTGATGAGGAGCTATGGTGTCTGTGGAAGTGCATCCCTTCGCTATGCACACACAACATGAGGGGGTTATGACCCATGTTATCATTTGTATGGTGTGAATGCTGGCAGCTAGGTTCACTGGTGCCTCTGCACCATATCATTTGTTACATGTATGTAGCAAATACAGCAGTCTTTTCAAAATTCTTAAGAGTTCCAATAACCCCACTCTGTGAATAAAAGACATAGTGGTGTAGTTGATTGGTTTTTGTTTTTTATTCTTTTACTCTTAGCTCTTTGGGGGGCCTGCCACCCAGCTCCCAAATAAATCACACACACACACACACACACACACACACACACACACACACACACACACACTTATGCTTTCTTATAAATGCCCGGCCTTAGCTTGACTTGTTTCTTGCCTACTTTTCTTAAATTATCCCATCTATCTTTTGCCTCTGAGCTTTTACCTTTTTCTTACTTCTGTAATCTTTCTTTCTTACTCTACTGCTGGTTGAATAGCTGGGTGGCTGGTCCCTTTCTTCCTCCTCCTTCTCTCGCTCCTTGATATCTCTTCTTGCTCCTCCCAGATTTCTCCTTCTATTTATTCTTTCCACCTGCCAGCCCCACCTATTCTTTCTCCTGCTTTGCTATTGGCCATTCAGCTCTTTATTAGACCAATCAGGTGTTTTAGACAGGCAAAGTAACACAGCTTCACAGAGTTAAACAAATGCAACACAAAAGAATGCAACACATCTTTGCATCATTAAAACAAACGTTCCACAGCATAAAACAAATGTAACATATCTTAAAATAATGTTCTACAACATAGCGGAGCTGGTAAGATGACTCAATGGGCAAATGCTCTTGGACCAAGTATAAGCCGGTGACCTGAGCTGTTAGATCCCCAGAACCCATAGCGGAGAAAGAGAATGAAGTCTCCAAAGTTGTCCTCTGACCTCTGTACATGCACTGTGGTGTGCATTGAACCACACTTACATATATACATCATACACATGCACTTGATAATAATAACTCTCTTTAGAAAGATAAGATATAGGGCTGGAGATACATCTCTGTAGTTAAGAGCACGTACTACTCTTGCAACGGACCTGGGTTCAGTTCCCAGCACCCACATGGTAGGTAACAAATGTCTGCAACTCCAACTCCTGGGAATCTGATGTCCTCTTCTGGCCTCCTCAGGCATCAAGCATGAATGTGGTGCATTTACATACATGCAAGCAAGTTCTCATACACATACACATACACACAACAACAACAAAACCCTTTAAAAAAAAAAAGAAAGACAAAGGCTGGACAGTGTAGAGCCCACTGCTCTAACAGGTGACAGGTTTGGGTTCATATCGGGGACTATGGGGGTCCAGTGCCTCAATAGTCCCCTCCCAGGGTCCAGGAAGAATCTACAACCAGCTGATAATTAATCTTTGATGAAAAGAAATGAATCTATGTACATGAAACTCCTTAGTCCATACACTTTATTATTCTGTGTCAGTTCTCTCTCTACAAGCTTCTATTCTGCTCTCATGTCTAGCTCCTTCTTGCCTGATTTCTCTATTTATCTACTGTCCCCTCTAGGTTCTATCTTAATTCCTTCATCTAGTTCTGTCCCTTCTAGGTTCTCATCTATCTAGTTCTTTCCCCTATCAACTCCTCTCCCGTCTCCTTCTCTCTCATCTGGCTCTTCCTTATCTTGTTCTTCCCCATCTGGTTCTTCCTCATCTTCCATCTCGTTCCTTTAGTCCTCTCTTCTAGTCCTTCAATCTAGTCCTTCCCCATCTCAGTTCGTTCCTCTCAAGTTCTTACCCATCTAGTTCTTCCATTCTCTTTTCTCTTCTCCGTCCTCTGCCCTGGAAGTCCTGGTATATAAAGGGAGGGTCCGAGCTAAATTGTATAAAGCTATTACTTAATGTCCACCTGACCTAGGCGGTGTCCCCTTATGGAATTTACCTTAAGTCAGGAGACTTGTATGTGGGCTGCTATCACTGTTAGTCCTTGAAAGTTGGGGCCCACCTGGGCAGTGTCTCCTTGTGGAATTTAAGTCAGGAGACTTGCATGTGGGCTGTTACCATTGTTATCCTTGGAAGTTGGGCACCCACCTGGGCGGTGTTTCCTGTAGTCCTTGAAAGTGGCTAAGGGAGATATCTGATTCCAGAGAAAGCCTTTCCCGAGGCTGTTCTCCAAATACCTGGAATGTGTATGTCCAGAGAGTGATCAGTCCACACTGTTAGCCCT
This sequence comes from Peromyscus californicus insignis, assembly GCF_007827085.1. Lineage (NCBI taxonomy): Eukaryota > Metazoa > Chordata > Mammalia > Rodentia > Cricetidae > Peromyscus > Peromyscus californicus. The sequence goes on from NW_026294424.1 coordinate 69,128,266, forward strand.
TCTTAGGGAAAAGTCAATTGGGAAAACTATGAAGGCACACATGATTTTCATAACAGAATACAGCTGATATATAACAAGCCAAGTAACACCAAAAACTCCTTGGGATTTGGCTTCCTCTGGAGGAATTCCCTGATTCCTCCAGGTTACCTCAGATTATCAGATTATCTCCCTTAGTCACTTTCAAGGACTACAGGAAACACCGCCCAGGTGGGTGCCCAACTTCCAAGGATAACAATGGTAACAGCCCACTTTGCCATAACCAGCTGAGTTCTTATGATATCTTCCTGTGGCCTGCAGCAGGTTCAGACTGCCCACGTACTAGCTGTATGACCTAGACCTAGTCAGTTAACTTTTGGATCCCTAGTGTCCCTCAACCAAAGTTCAAAGTCCCACAAGACATCTGGTACCAGATGGCTCAGTGTCTCCACCACTTCCCCATCCACTCAGGGCAGGCTCCTCCTCGGAGGATTCATGTCAGGGATGAATCTGCGTTGTTCAGATGGGCTGAGCAGAGCCCGTGGGGGCTGGGGCAGAGGGTGAAGCCCACTCAGCTCAAGTACTCCATCAAAGCTTTACAGGCGAACAGGCCATTTCAGTGAGCCATCCAGCTCTCCTCGAAAGCTAATAGAAAGACCAATTTTTCTATAAATTTTTCTGTCATGTCCACGCCACTGACAGTCTATCTGAATTTGCAGTCATTTTGCATTTGAGCTGGTTGTTAAACTAAGGTACACTCAGACTTGGAGTTCCTGATGAGGCACAGATAGAACAGAAGCTGGTGTTTCCCCATGCATTAGGGCATCTTTTATTTTCTGATACTCAAGTCGTCTTCCAAAACTCAATATAATACACTTACACTTGTATAGAATCAGCAGGGGCTCTTTTGCATTAAAGTCATAAAACTACATAGGAGTACTTTAAAAATTAAGCTATATTTCCACTGTCCTCAGGGGAATTGCAAGGAAAGAGTCTGAACTGGACACTACTACAGTTCTGTTCTCCCAAGAAACTCTGACAATGGTGGCCAGGATGTGATTTGTCATGGGCAAAGTAAAGACATACTGCAAATGTCTCAGTTTAACAAATGGGAAAACAGGCCAGAAAAAAATATATTCACAGTTTGTCAAATAGGTGCTCAGAAAAGTCATAATAGAGCCAGGTGTGGAAATACATGCCTGTGATCCCCAGTTCCTTGCAGACTGAGGCAGGAGGAACACAGCCTGAAGAACAGTCTTGGTTACATATGGAGTTCCAGGCCAAACTGGGCTACATAATGAAACTCTGTCTCTATAACAAACTAACTAAGTAAATAAGTAAGTAACAGGTAGATAGATGATAGATAGATAGATAGATAGATAGATAGATAGTCAGACAGAAAGAAAAATCAACAAAAATAAAATCAGAACCTGGTGGATTTTCTGACCTCCACTCTGCATTTCGTTTTCTTTATTTTCGTTTGTCCCCTTATTCAATCATTTACTGATACAGCACGCACAGCAGCAACCTCAACTGTGAAGCTCAGCATCGACGAATGGTAAGAGAATTCTTAGCATCAACACGGTGACCTATTGAAGAGCCGGAAGCAATGCAGATAGAATAGGCTAAAGGCAACCAGACCCAGGGAGAACAGCCAATTCTGGTTGCAGAAGTGTTTGGAGGGTTGAGATTGAGCTTGGACATGACAGCAGGAGGGCTTTTAAAGGACAGCAGGGAAGCTGGCTTCGACCTGTCAAAGGAGATGTGCTGATCTGCATGTTTGTATCCCCCACGGTGTTGAAACTCTAACCCCAAGATGACAGCCACAGGAGATGAAGCCCTTGGGAGGCGATTACCTCTCAAGGAATTAATGCCCCTTTGAAAAAGACCCCAGAGAGGCCCTTTATCCTTTTTTGTCCTGTGAAGCCACAATGAGAAGACAGCTGTCTATGCAGAACAGGCCCCAGCAGACACCAATTCTGCCATCTCCTTAACCTTGAACTTGGAAGCCTCCCCAAGTGCAGTGAGTGGAGCCACTGGTCCTGGAGATAGCCTTCTGATCCAGCTAGACGGGGAAAATCGCACGCGGAACAGGAGGAAGGCAGGCATGTTGAGTTCATTAGAAGATGGTGGAGCCAGCTTGAAATGTGCTTTCCTTTTGGAAAGAGCTAGGGAAAATGGAGAGAAAGGCCAAGAGGTGGAGAGGAGGGCCCAAGAGATGGGTCAGAGTTTAATTCCCAGCACCTATGCCCCACGGCTCACACTGCCCACAACTCCAGCTCTAGGAGATCAGACCTTAATTGACCTCCAAGGGTACCCACATGCATGTGCCCAAGCAGACACATGCCCACGCATAAATAAACATTAAACTATCTTTTTTCAAAAAAGAAGGTGAGTAATGCTTTACCTTCCAGCATAAGAGAGAGAGAGACAGACAGACAGACAGACAGACACAGCAGAGAGACAGAGATGAGACTGAGAGAGAGAGAGAAATGAAGACTTGCTACATAGTTTCCCAGCTGGCATTCGGAGGTGATTTCTGTGACCTCCCTCATGTTTATGTATGTTGGGAGCCTGACAGCAAATGGTGACGCTTTCCAGCCCCTTGAATTCCCTAAGGCGGGTGTTAATGAGGTTCCTTACCACAGCACTGGCTTCTGGGCACGAAACCTGTACCATCACAGAGGTCCCTTGCTCAGAAGGACCGAGGGTTTGCTTTCCCGCTCTACTGCTAGTCTTGAAATCCTGCGTATTATTACCTTAGAATTCATGTTTTAAGGGACGTGCCAGGAGGCAGTGGAGCTTGGTGGGAACAGATGAGGTGCACTCACTATGGGGGTAGCAGGGCTGCTGTCCCTTGATGCTCCATTTCCGCTCTGGTTTCAGAGTGCCACACAAGCTCAGAATGGTAGATCTCTGATGCGCAAGATTTCAACAGGACTCCAAACTAGGACCAAGCTAAGTGGACTCAGTGTATCTCCAAGGGCAGGCTGCCTCTGGTCCAGCTGCCCAGCAAAGAGAAACACAGAGCACTAGGACCATATGTCTCCCTCCTGGAGCTTTCTTACTTGCAGGCTTCTTACTTCCCTATGTTGGGCATTGACCAGGTCTACCAAAAATGAAAATGGAATGAGAAATTAAAATCAGAGACGTTGAGTGTGGTGGCTCACACCTGTAATCCCAACCTGAAGCAGAAGCATCACTGGTTCAAGGCCAGCCTGTGCTGTATAATGATTTCTAAGCCAACCTGGGCTACAGTGAGACCCTGTCTCAAAAATGGATGAGTGAAGTGAATGATAGGGGAAATAAAAACTAAAACAAAGGGCCAGTAAGATGGCTCCATGGGTAAAGACGCCTGTCATGAGGCCTGACAATTTGAGTTTAATCCTGGAAACCCATATGGTAGAAGGAGGGAAATGACTCCTGCAAGTTGTCCTGTGACCTCCATACCCGAATGCGTGCGTGCGTGCGTGCGTGCGTGCGTGCGTGCGCGCACAAGAGTCAATTTTAGACTGTCTTGAAATGCTTTGCTATTTATCCTCAGACAGATTCTTAGATGAGGGTAGAAAGCAGCCACACCCTTTGCCAAATATATGAATGGTCTCTGGCCCAGTTGCTAGTATTGTTCCCCTCTGAAACCTCTGGAGCCTCCACAGTCCGCATGGCTCCCGGCCCCGCTGTCGTTCAAGCACCTACTTGGATTGCCAGCTAATCCCCACTTACAGTGTTTAACCGCTTTCCTAGTCCAAAGTCCCAAAGTCTGCCACATTCTTCCAAAAGCCAGCAGGATCAGGTTTGTCACAGCAACAGGCCACTCTTGGGTACCAACTTCTGCCTTAGTTACTTTGCCATTGCTGTGACAGAACATCATGGCCAAGGCAACTTACAGAAGAAAGCATTTAATTTAGGGTTTATGGTTTCAGAGGTTAAGAGTCCCTGACCATCAGCGATGGGTGGCATGACAGCAGGCAGGCAGGCACGGCTCTGGAGCAATAGCTGAGAACTCACATTTGATCCTCAGGAGGAGCTAGAGAGAGGGAGAGAGACATTGGGAATGACATGAGTTGTTTGAAACACCTAAGCCTGTCCCCAGTGACACACCTCCTCCAACAAGGTCACACCTCCTAAGCCTTCCCAAGCAGTTCCACCAACTGGGAACCAAGTTCCACCAACTGGGGACCAAATATATGAGCCCCTGGAGCTAGTCTCATTCAAACCAACACAAACACTAGTTATTCACACTGTTAGAGTTGGGTTTTGCTTTGTTCAGTTTGTGACTGTGCTCTGGTTTTTCCCTCTTGAAATAAGAAATTATTTATTGTGGAATATTGTTTTAAGATATGTTACATTTGTTTATGCTGTGGAACATTTGTTCCACAATGATGCAAAGATATGTTGCATTCTTTTATGTTGTATTTGTTTAACTCTGTGAAGCTGTGTTACTTTGCCTGTCTAAAACACCTGATTGGTCTAATAAAGAGCCAAATGGTCAATAGGGAAGGAGAAAGGAGAGGCAGGGCTGGCATACAGAGAGAATAAATAGGAGGAGAAATCTGGCAAGAGAGATTGGGGAGTGAGAAAAGGAGGAGAGAAGGACTTCAGGGACCAGTCACCCAGAGACACAGCCAGATATTGAGTAAGAAGTAAAAAAAGGAATAGAAAATAGAGAAAGATAAAAGCCCACAGGCAAAAAGTAGATGTGAAAATTTAAGTCAAGAAAAGCTGGCTAGAAACAAGTCAAGCTAAGGCTGGGCATTTATTTATAAGTAATAATGGTCTCCGTGTGTGTGTGTGTGTGTGTGTGTGTGTGTGTGTGTGTGTGTGTGTGTGTGTTATTTGGGAGCTGGGTGGCAGGCCTCCAAAGATTAAAGAGTAAAAGAGTAAAAAAAAAAAAATCCAACAAGTATTTAACTTGTTTTTTTGATTTTACAGGAACTCACAGCTGAGAGACTTTGAATTTCTACAGAGATTTTGGATATTTTGGAGAGGCCTGACCTTTGAAAGAGACAGTATATTTTAAAGAAACTGAACTTTTAAAGTGTTTGAATTTATAAAGACTGTGGGACTTAAGAAGTTGGAATGTTTTTATTGTGATATTAATATGAGATCTTAGGGATGAACAAGAAAGGAAAAGTTATAGACTAATCAGTGATGTGTTTGTGTGTCAATTTGACAAGGGGTGGATTGTGCTAATTAGTTTTATGTCAACTTGGCACAAGGTAGAGAGAACCTCAATTGAGAAAACTGCCCCCACTCATTTTCTTGATTATGATCAATGTGGGTGGGAGGGCCCATACTGTTGTGGGCAGTGCCCCCCTTGGACTGGTGGTCCTGGGTGCTATAAGGAAACAGGCTGAGCAAACCACAGGGAGCAAACAACTTAGTAGCACTCCTCCATGGCTTCTGCGTCGTTTTCTGCCCCCAGGTTCCTGCCCTGAGTTCTGGCTATGACTTTCTCTGATGATGGACTGGGGTGTGAAAGTGTAAGAAAAATAAACTCTTTTATCCCCAAGTTTCTTAGAGTCATGGTGTTTTATCACAGCAACAGAAACTCTAATGAAGACAGTAGATGTGTTGTATGTGCATGGATATGTGCATGTTAGTACAGATGCTCTCAGGAGGCCAGAGGCATCAGATCCCCTAGAGCTGGAGTTACAGGCAGCTGGGAGCCGCCTGGTGTGAATGCTAGGAACTGAAACAGGATCTTCTGGAGGAGCAGCAAGTGCTCTTAACTGCTGGGCCATCTCTGCAGCCCCTAATAACATCCTTTAAAAGTATTGTGCCTGTCGGGAGGCAGAGGTAGGCAGATCTCTGTGAGTTCGAGGCCAGTCTGGGCTACCAAGTGAGTTCCAGGAAAGGCACAAAGCTACACAGAGAAACCCTGTCTCAAAAAACCAAAAAAAAAAAAAAAGTATTGTACCTGACATGTTGGCATACTAAGGAGGCAGAGGCAGGAATATCTCTATGAGTTCAAGGCCAGCCTAGTCTACATACTAAGACACTGTTTCAAATAATAACAATAGCAATAATGATAATAATAATAATGATAATGTAGCATTGCTGCATTACTTTCTACTCTTCACTCTGACCCCCCAAAAGAAGCCATTTTCAACCCTTAGTTCTTCATTCTGGTATTTGCTTCTGCATTTTTCTGCATTTCAAATTTGATTTTACATTTACTTATTTACGTGTGTGTGTGTGTGTGTGTGTGTGTGTGTGTGTGTGCACATGTGCACGCAAACACATAGAACTTGTGTGAAGGCCAAAGGGCAAAGGGCAACTTGTTGGGAATCCATTTCTCTCTTTCTGTCATGTGGGCTCAGAGCATCAAGATGAGGTCGTCAGCCTTGGCAGCTAACACCTTTATCTGCTAAGCCATCCCTCTGGCTCCTCCTTCATGTTTAATAGTGCTAATTTTTTTGTAATTTTTAAATGGTACCCGCTACATTCCTCCCTTGTATCGTCCTGCACAAATGTTTTTGTGTCACTTGCATAATTAGCCATATACCTATTCCTTCTCTTTCTTTCTTCTATCATAATAACATGGACAGTTTGGGGTTCAGATATTCATCTCATTACCAGCTGGATTATTGTGACCCTGTAAGTAGTGTTTACTACTGAGCCAGGAGTTTTAACTATTATGCTTTTGCTTTTGGAGGCCGGCAGAGTCTTTTCCCCATTCCCACATGCTGGAAGACACTGTACCCCCAAGCCTATCTCCAGCCACTTCCCGTTCACCATCTACACTCCCACTTTATCTTGAACCCCACAATCATAATTCCTTGGCTGAGGCTGCCAGCCTCACTGAATTCCAGACAGGACTGGAGTCATCTACGGCTAATGTGACATTTGCACTTGGGTCTACTAGGCACCACTTAACTTGTCCACACAGAACCTTTTTATCCTTCTGTGGTGATATTGTGTTCCCCAAAATATTGTGCACCCTAATAAACTTATCTGGGGTCAGAGAACAGAACAGCCACTAGATATAGAGGCCAGAAAATGGTGGCACACATGCCTTTAATCCTAGCATTCTGGAGGCAGAGATCCATCTGGATCTCTGTGAGTTTAAAGCCACACTGGAAACAGCCAGGCATGGTGACTCACACCTTTAATCCCAGGAAGTGATGACAGGGAGCAAAAAGATATATAAAACGTGAAGACCAGGAACTAGCCTGGTTAAGCCTGGCTAAGCTTTTAGGCTTTGAGCAGCACAGTTCAGCTGAGATCCATTTTGGATGAGGACTCAGAAGCTTCCAGTCTGAGGAAACAGGATCAGCTGAGGAATTGGCAAGGTGAGGTGGCTGTGGCTTGTTCTGCTTCTCTGATCTTCCAGTATCCACCCTAATACCTGGCTCTGGGTTTTTGTTTGTTTGTTTGTTTGTTTTTCTGTTTTTGTTTTTTTTTTTAATTAAGACCATTTAAGATTCATGCTACAGCCTTCTCCCCCTCAGGAAACGGCCTGCCCTTTCCTCCAGTTGGCTAGATTGTCAACCTTGGGATCCCTCCCTCTCACTCGCTCCCCCCACAACCCCCCACCCCGTGCCACCTTCCTGTAGTAGTTGGTGTTAATTGTTAGCTTTATAGACTATAGATTCACCTGGGAGATGGGGTTCTGCCTGCAGGGAGAGCATCTTTTTTTTTAATATTTATTTATTATGTATGCAGAAGAGGGTGCCAGATCTCATTACAGATGGTTGTGAGCCACCATGTGGTTGCTGGGAATTGAACTCAGGACCTCTGGAAGAGCAGTCAGTGCTCTTAACCTCTGAGCCATCTCTCCAGCCCAGGGAGAGCATCTTAATGCATGAAGACCTGCCTCTATGGTGAGCAGGACCATTCCCTGGGTAGGGCATCCTGGAGTGTATAAACTTGGAGAAGGGGAACTGAGCAGTTGCATACGTTCATCTCTCTGTGTTCGTGGTTGGGGAACTGAGCAGTTGCATACGTTCATCTCTCTGTGTTCGTGGTTGGGGAACTGATGTGACCAGTGATGCCGCCTCGACTTCACCACTACGATACACTGTACCTCAGAGTGTGAACTAAAGCTTCCGTCAGGGTGTTTTAGCAGAGCAACAGGAAAAGAATCTAAGACATTCATCTTCCTATACCCACAGAACTTTCTGTACGCTGTCGTCAAATGCATCCTAAACCTGGGTTCACGGAATCAAAAATGTTCTGCACCGTAAAAGAAACAGTTGTGTGAAGAGATAGCCCACAGAATGGAAGAGAAATCTTTGCTAGCTATACATCAGACAGAAGATTAATATTAGAATGTACAGGGAACTCAAAAACCTGAGTAACAATGGGGCCAGGTGTGGTGGTGTGTGCCTTTAATTCCACACTTGGGAGGCAGAAGCAGGTAGATCTCCATGAGTTTAAGGCCAGCCTGGTCTAACACAGCAAGTTCTGGGGGAAATACAGTGAGACCCTCTCAGAAAAGAAAGAAAGAGAGAGAGAGAGAGAGAAGGAGGGAGGGATGGAGGGAGGGAGGGAGAAAGGAAGGAAGGAAGGAAGGAAGGAAGGAAGGAAGGAAGGAAGGAAGGAAGGAAGGAAGGAAAAGAAAAAAAGAAAAGAAAATATTCAAAAATAATGTGGTGGTTTCAATGAGAAGTCCCCCACACTCGGGCATTTGAAGACTTGGTCCACAGTTGGTGGTACTATTTGGGAAGGGATGGGAGTTGTAACCTTGTTGGAGGACAGGCTTTGAGTTTTCAGAGCCTCTCGCCATCCCCTATGCGCTTTCTCTCTGCTCTGTGCTTGAGGTGCAAAATGTACCCCCCCCCCCATGCTCACCATGCTTGTTGCCACACCCCACACTCTGTTCAGACAGACTCCAGTTCTGGAGCCATAAGCCCAGATAAACTCTTTCTTCTCTAGGCTGTCTTGGCCATGGTGTTTCATCACAGCAATAGAAGAGTGAGTACTACTATTACTACTAATAAACCCTAAATCACAAGAAATCAGTAAGTGGGCTAATAAAACACCAAAACGTTTTCAAAAGATAAATGAATACAAACAGCAACAAAACATGAAAAACTGTTCACCTTGCTAGTCATCAGGGAAATGCACATTAAAATGTCACCGAGATTCTTTCTCACCTCAGTCAGGATCACTGTCAAGAAGAACACAAATAACAACAAATACTACAAGGAATGTGGAGGAGAGGGAATGGTTATACCCTGAAGTGGAAATCAGTATGGAGGTTCCTGAAAAAACCAAAAATAAATTGGCCACAGGACCCAGCTGTAGAAGTCACCCATAGGACTCCAAATCAACACGTCCCAGAGACACCTGCACACTAGTGTGTTATCACGGCGTGATTCAGTAGCTAATGGGACCAACCTAGATGTCCAAACATGGAGGATACAGATATGTGGCACACACACACACACACACACACACACACACACACACACACACAGCAGAATTATTTTTCAGCCATAAAGAAGAATGAAGTTGTGTTGTCTGGAGGAAAATGGATGCCACTGGAGGTAATCATGTTAAGTAAATTAAATCAGGCTTGGAAAGACAAATAGTGCATGTTTTCTCTCATCTCTGGTCCCTAGATTTTATATACAGTCATGAAGTCATAAATGGACACATTATGTGAAAGTCTAAATAAAACTGCCTAAGGACACCAAGGAGACTAACAGGAAGTGGCTGCGGGGGGGGGGGGTGGGGGGGGGTGGGGGGGGGTGGGACACGACACTGAAGGATGGGGCATGCCGGGAGTGCGATTCACAGACAGTATATTCTCGTATGAAAGTGTCCGTATGTGACACAATTCATGTCCGAATAAATTCTTCTATAAGTTGCCTTGGCCAAGATGTTTTGTCACAGTCCATCAATAAAATAACCTATATTTAAAACTCAACTGGAAAGGAGTATATTCCCCCATCCAACCGTTTCTCATCCCTCACCCCTGCCATCCCAAATCCAGGACACAGTTGACTGTGGTTTTCTGCCCTCCCCCACACTTGCCCCCTCAACAGTCAATTCTCCAGAAAGCAGCAGCCAGACCTCTCCTTTTAAAGGCCAGTCATATCCTGTCACGGCTTGTTCAAATCTCTCCAGCACTTTCCTGTTTCCCTAAGAGGTCTGCCTCTGCCCTAACCTTCCACTTTCTCCTTCCTGCTCTGATCTAGAAACAGTGAGTGCCTTCCTGGCTGTACCTGGGACACTGCAAGTTCCTTACCACCAGGCTTCCAGGCTGGCTTGCTGTAGTATCTGTCCCCACCCCCACCCACCCCAACTCCTGCCTCCACAGCGCGGCTTCCTCCGTGGTTTTCCAATGTCTCACCTGTTCAAATGTCACCTTATTGCAGTGTCTGTCTCCGATTAGTCCTCATGAATGAATGAATACCCTCTTACGACTCTCTGTATACCTCTTATCTCACTTTATCTCTCCTCCCAATATTTATCACTGCCTGACACATTACATATTTATTTTTTTGTCTGCTCTCTTCCCCGGGAAGGCAGGGAATGTGTCTGTTGTGTGTATCTCGCTTTATTCAGAGCCTAGAGTGTGCCTGGCATACAGACGGCACTCGATAAATATTTGATGATGAATGAACTAATAAGAAGTGTCAATAAGTACATGCATTCAACCTCCAGGCCGAAGCTGGAAGCAGATTTTTATATTCCACATTAAGTTCACTCTCTCTTTCCAGAAAGGCCTCCTTAGCCGGCAGGGTCATTGAGTCCCTTTCTCTTTTGAGATAGGAGCCCCTTGGGGCCTGGCACTGGGCCACCCTCAGTAAAGTATCTGCATGACTGTGACACTAGGGATTTCAGGAGTTCAGGAGTGAACCTGTTACCCACAGTCAAGACATTATACATCTTCGTGCAGCCGCCATCCAAGTATTCCCTGCTCTGAGCAGCATGGAGCACCTTGCCATGCCTCTGACTCAACACTTTCTCTCCTGATGTCTAGGCTATCACTCCACTCACCCCCCTCCAGCTGAAAGAAAATGTCCCTTGCTCTGACCTCGATGGAGTTGGGGAACAGCTGGGGCCTGGCATCTGTCTAATCACCCTTCATCCCTTGGCAACTGTTAAGACATGCCAGGATGCTCTTTGCTGATGCCTGTCAAATTTGAAATGGGAAATCTGGGTGTTCAAAGCAGAGAGGGTCTTCACCTTTGGAATAACCGCCTCACTGTTTCCTGCCAGAGAGAAAGGCCTGGTTGGTAATTGGCAGGGTCCAAGAGAACCTTCCCAGCCTTTGTTAGTGCTGCCGATGAGGCCATAGACCCTGGGCACACCTTCCCAATTTGTCACAACAGGGAGAACCAGCCCTCTTAGAAGCCATGTGTGCTGGCACAGTTAAAGAGGGGCACTGGTCTATGCACGAACTTGAATTCTATTGTGTTGGTGCTGAGCAATTTAAAGACATACGGGGAGAGAAATGAGGCCTCTCTGGAAGTGGTTCTCCGACCTTGGAGGAGGGAAGGTTGGGCTGCTTCTTTACAAAGTCAAGGGCTCCAGCATTTCCTTCTAAACCCCTTGCTTTCTTTGGAATGAAAAGGTGTACTTGCAGCACTTCCTGAACCTCAGCCTGCTGTGTTATGCAAACACATCTGTTTTATGAGAAAGTCCCCTAGGGCCTTTTGCAGGAGGCCCAGGTGCTTGAGGTCTGAGGCCGAGGATCAGGAGGAGGGCCTTTACCAATCGATACAGTTTTGCAACCGTCCTTCAGAAATAGTATCCTTTTAGAAAGCTGAAGCTTGCTGGTTAAATCCGTGCTTGGGTGCAACAAGAGGTAATGTGAAGTGTCATGAAGAGGTAAAAGGTTCACCTTTTCAAAAGCTACATCACCACCACCACCACCACCACCACCACCACCACCACCACCACCACCCCAAATGTACTTCTTTTGCCCTAGCAGGGTGGTCTTTGGATGAGCAGGCTGCCTTGGTCTGTGTAAGACGACTCTGTTGGCGCCTCGGGGTTGGCATCCCCCGGGTGCTCTCAGCAATTCGGGTTAACACTTAGCTTTTGCCTTCTGTTTTTCTGACTCAGAGCTGTTGTATTCAAAGCACTCCAGTGGAGCTCTGCTGGAGGAGCGTTTATCAAGAAGGGGATTGGGGCTCAGTTGCCTGGAAAAGCGAGCTGGGTTCCAGGCTATCAAAGGAACTCCCTTTTTGCTCCCCAGGAACTCCCTTTTTGCTCCCCACGCCAGTACCTGAGCAGTGACCCACTCTGACCTAATGAGGGGTTCAGTGTTGCTGGGCAGCCCCCCTGGAGTCAGTTCATGACCCGCGTGGGGTAGGGGTGGGGCTGACCTCTGTACCCCTCCCAGATGAGACGGGAGAGTCTTTTTTTTCCCTTCCAGAGCCTCAGAATCTTGCCAGCGATTAACTCTCTTACTAGGTGATTGCTTCTGGGCAGGTGTGGCCTCCACCTTTCTTTTTTTTTTTTTTTTTTTTTTTTTTTTTTTTGGTTTTTCGAGACAGGGTTTCTCTGTGTAGCTTTGCGCCTTTCCTGGAACTCACTTGGTAGTCCAGGCTGGCCTCGAACTCACAGAGATCCGCCTGGCTCTGCCTCCCGAGTGCTGGGATTAAAGGCGTGCGCCACCACCGCCCGGCCAGCCTCCACCTTTCTTAAAGGGCCTTCCTCCTCACGGTGACATTGTCTTTGGCCCTCTTTAAGGTGTTTTCAGAAACTCTCGATCTTATCCCAATATTTTCCTGGCTCCCGACCTTATTATGTTCTTCCCCCTACCTGCTGCTAAGTCTCCTCTTACCAAGGATGGAAGCCGGCTGGACAACTTCTGCACACTGCTTCACACACAACACTGTTCAGTCCAGCCGTCTTGGTACCAAATAAACAAACACTGTTTGTTTTTGATGGTGATAAGTAGCCAAGAGCAGACAGAAAAGACCCAAAGCTCCAGGGCAGCAAATTCCTTTTCTAATGCTTCCAACCACTCCTGGTGTGACCTTGACTTTGTAATACTTATCTCAAGTACTCAAGAACTTCAGATAACTTCCCAGGGCTATTTTGAGTAATACATATTAATTGGTTAAATCTCACAGTGATTACAAAACACTTTGTAAATGCAAAGCTTGAGACACACGGAGTGAATCTGACTGACTAATAAATAAATGGACTAGAGGAGAAATGTCCACATTGTTTTTTGTTTTTCCTTGAGTCCCTCCCCCACCCCACCGCCGCCCCCCACTGCCCCCCTATGAGAAGGGAGCTAGCAGGTGAAGGTGCTTGCTTTGAAAGCTTCAGAGTTTTATCTCCAGAACCAGTGGACTCCCCAAAGTTGTCATCTGCTCTCTCTCTCTCTCTCTCTCTCTCTCTCTCTCTCTCTCTCTCTCTCTCCCTCTCTCTCCACATACACACACACACACACACACACACACACACACACACACACACACCACCACCACCACCACCACCACCACCACCACCACCACCTCCATTTTAGAAATGGAGACAGTGAGGCAAGGCACAGCTCAGTAAATCCCCAAAGTCTTGAGGCCAGGAGTCAGGGCCACTGTGCAGGCCATAGTCCTTCATTTTCAGGGTTGTCCTTGTCCTCTTTGCCTGAATGGCTCTGTGTGTGTGTGTGTGTGTGTGTGTGTGTGTGTGTGTGTGTGTGTGTGTGTGTGTGTGAGTTTCTCAAACCACTATGAGGAAGTTTTTATAATTCTATTCTATTGAATATGGGACAGTTGGACGAAGTGATTTATGACTAATGTTTGCTCAATCGTTTGCAGTTACACGTACTAGACCATTAAATTCTGGCCTTATGATAGTAGGTCTGTTATTTCCACTTTCTGAGAGGATGCAGCATCTGGGTTGTGTATGACTTTCCACGAGCTGCCACCCCTGCCACATCCACCCAGCATGTTTTCCCTCACGGGTGGGATACCCTAGCCTGCCCAGCTGGGGGTTTCCCACTCGTGCATAATTCATAACATCTAGGACCAGAGTTCATGCTCTTTATAAACATGCCAGATTAATACAGATGTCCCTCCGTTAGGTTGTGGTTATGTCTCAATAAGCTGAAATTATAATCAATAGAAAGTTGAGGTCATAACTGCTGAGCCTTCTCTGCCGACTTAGATCTTATATGTCCTTCAAAAGCTTCTATGTTCAACGACTGGGCCCTGTTAGCATGCGGACTTGCCCCTAATGACTGTGGTTGTTTTTAAAGGACCAGATTCCCAGACCCCGAGGCATGAAGAAATCAGGGTATGAGTTCGTGCAGCTCTCTTCGGGACGGGGACCTGAGACGCTGACTGTGCTGGACAGCCTACCTGGCTCCTCTATGCTCTTTGCTGCAGACACCAAGTTGAACTAAATCACTAGATGTAGAACTTTCTGCTCCCTGCCCCCAAAACTTATAAAAGTTGCCCTTTTCCTTTGTCCTGGGGATTTGCCTGGAGACTGAGACTGGAGCAGTGGGGATTGGGGGGGTGCTCCGGAAGTGTTCTGAACGCTTCCTTCTGAGGAGGCTGCTCTGGTCTCCTCCAGTCATCCCTCTCTCTCTTGTGGTGGCTATCCTCCCCCCACCCCAACCCCTGCCCTCATTTTTTTTTTTCAATACAGGGTTTCTCTGCATGGCCCTGGCTGTCCTGGAACTCACTCTGGAGACCAGGCTGGCCTCGAACTCACAGAGATCCACCTTCCGCTGCCTCCTGAGTGCTGGGATTAAAGGCAGGCCTGTGCCACCACTGCCTGCCTACTCTCTCATTCTTAATGAAGTGACTCTCCAGGCCTTTCCTTCCTTTTAAGGCCCTATCATATATATTTTTTTTTTTTGGCCCTCTCATATCTAAGTGACCAAATATTGTATTGTTTCTGTCTAAAGTTCTTCTCCCCACTTTGAGGTCTGACTGTGGAGGGAGAGATGCAGGGATTATGGAAGGAAGAACATAGTTTAACAGACAGCATTGCCTCCATGTTGTGACTGGGAGCTAATCCCAGAAGACTAATCCAGTCCCACCCTAGCTAAATGTAGTGTCAGTGGCTCACACTTGTGATCTCAGCACTCAGGAGGCCGAGAAAGGAAGATTGTGAGTTCACGGCTAACCTGGACTACTTAGTGAGACCCTGCCTCAGCCATCCCACCTCCTCAAAAACCCTAAACCCTAGCTGGGTGTGATGGCGCATACCTTGATCCCCCAGCAATTGGGGGGCAGAGGCAGGTGAAACATCTCTGAGTTTGAGGCCAGCCTGGTCTACAGAGCGAGTTCCAGGACAGCCAGGGCCACATACACAGAGAAACCCTGTCTCAGAAAAAAATAAAATAAAATAAAAGTGAGTCTACAAAGAGCATAGAAGGCTTTAATGAGGGACAGATTGGGTTTAAATGTCACCTCTGCCACTCACTGCCTCTTTGTCACACGTCAAGACCTGTTTTATACTATTTGTTGGGGATCTCTAGCTCGGGGGCGGGGCCCATTCCAAACCCCACCCTCAGGGCACCAAACAGCGGCTCCTCCCCCAGAGAGTATTTAAGGCCCCCTCCTCAGCAGGAGGCATGTGGCTTCCCCTCCTGAGACTACCCAGGAATGCTCTGCTCAGATTAGAACCTGGGCTTTAATTCAGCCTGATCCGATTTATTGCATCAGCGGAGAAACCCAATATTGGGGTCCGGAACCCTTTCGTTATTGTCAGCTTGACACAGCGCACAGTCACCTTGGAAGAGGGAACCTCAACTGAGACAGCCCCCAGATCAGTTGTCTTCATTGGCGATTGATGTGGGAGGGTCCAGCCCACTGTGGGTGGCCCCATGCCTACACAGGTGGTCTGGGCTGTGTAAGAAAGCTAGTTGAGCATGAGCCAGAGAGCAAGCCAGCAAGCAGCACTCCTCCATGGGTTCTGCTTCAAAGTCCTGCTTAAGTTCCCACCCTGACTTCAGTGACAGACCGTGACTGGAAGTATAAGCCAAAGAACCCCTTTCCTCTCTTATGTTGCTTTTGGTCAAAGCAACAGAAAGAAAACTAGAACAGAGCATTCATTTAGTGTTGGGAAAATGGGAATTAGTGGGATGTGGTGAGACGTAAGAGGTGGAGATAAGAGGATCAAGAGTTCAAGGTCATCCTCAGAGACATCTTGAGTTCAAGGCTCTCCTGGGCTACAAGGTTCTCTGCCTTAAAAAAAAACAAAACCAACCAAACAAAAAGAATTCAGCTAGATGTCATGATCTTGGAGGCTCAGGCAGAAGGATCACATGTTCAAGGTCAGCCTGAACATCTAAATGAGACCCTGTTTCAAAAAATTAAAAATTGGAGTTAGAGAGACGGCTCAGTGGTTAAGATCTCTTTTGCTCTTGCAGAGGACCCAGGTTCAGTTCCCAGCACCCACATAGTGGTTTCAGTGGATCCAACACCCTGACCTCAGTAGGCACCAGGAACATGTGTGGTACACATACATAGGTGTAGGCAAACACTCATACACATATAATAAAATAATCTTTTTATATTAAAAAAATTTAAAGCCAGGCAGTGGTGATACACACCTTTAATCCCAGCACTCGGGACACAGAGACAGGCAGATCTCTAGGTCAGCCTGAAACCAAAAACACCAAAGCAAACAACAACAGAAAATTTAAAAATTTAAACAAAGTAGAAAGAGAGCTCAGATGTAGCTCTGTGTACTGGTCTGGGATACGGGAGGTCCCGGGTTCAATGCTCTGTCCTGGAGGACAGAAAAGCTTCTAGTTTGGGAGGTTTTTGTTTTCAATCAGTTATCCTCATAGTTCCTGGGCTGTTGGCCAGGCAGACATCATGTGCGGACATGTCAGTCATGAAGCCAATTCAACCTCTCAGCCTCATGCAAAGCAGAAAGCCTGAGGTACAACAGACACTTTCTCAAGAAACCAAAGATAAACAAATAAGTAAGTATCGGGGATCCAGACACCAAATGGGGACCGGATACATACTATTTCCATCCCACCAGCTCTGGATTGCTTTGCTTCCCATCCTGATCCCAAACCTAACAAAATCCAAGTGCAACTACATCTGAGCAGGAGTGGAGGTCTTTGACCTTGAAGAGGGTGGTAATGTCATAACTGTCTCTGTTGTCTCTCTCTAGGTGATGTGAAATTCGGTCAGGACATCTCCTTGCTCTCAGGAAGTGGGATGGGGTACAACCACCTGCGGCACAGGAGACACCCCGTGAGAGATGATGACTGCTCCCCAGAAATGCAGCAGGGGTTTCCCTGGAGCCATTGTGTTGGCTGCTGCAGGAGTCCGGACTGTCCCCAAAGGCCCAGCTTCCCAAGCTCAGCCCCCACTCGGCTCTAGTGAGGAGTCGTGGACATCTTAAGAGATGGGGGCCGAGTGGGAGGTTTTAGGTCATTGGGATGTGTCCTTCAAGACACTGTGAGACACTGGTCTCTTCATTTGCATCTGCCCCCAAGGTGCTTGGACGCCTTTCCCACAAGCGTGCTGCCTGGCTGACTGGCCCCCAAACACTGTGGCCTGTTGACCGAACACTGATACCTTCAAAACTGTGAAACTTTCCTGTTTTGTTTCGTTTCAGTACTGAGGACTGAGCCCAGGGCTTCCACATTCGAGGCGAATACCCGGCCGAACTGTTGGCTTGTTTGTTTTAAATAAAATGTTATCACATTTATTTTTGTATGTATGTGGAGGTCAGAGGACAGCTTGCTGGAGTCTGTTCTCTCCTTCCAAACATGCAGGTTCTAGGCAACAAATTCAGGTTTTCAGGCTTATTGGCAAGTACCTTTCCCCACTGAGGCATCACCAAATCCATTTTTGGTGTTTTTTATTTGTTTCTTTGTTTGTTTGATTTTGAGACAGGGGATATGTATGTAATCTAGACTAGCCTCAGACTTATTGTGTAGCAGAAGATGACCTGGAACTCCTGATTCTCCTGCCTCCGCCTCTCAAGTGCCGGCATGTGCCACCAAGTGCCACCAAGCCCGTCTCCCGGCTGAAGACTTTACGTGTCATATGATCTTTTCCTGATTCTCTTTACAGATGCACAGTTAAAACTGAGGAGATGCTGAACACCCCAAACCACACAGTTCTATGCTTTGCCCTTTGTTAGGGGTCTCCCTTGTCACTTTCTGTCCACCCCAGTGGCAACCCTGGGCTGGAAAGTGTTGCAGAAGATGTGATGAGATGAAGCTGGGACTCCGCTGGATGCGGAGACTTGAGGATCGGATTGGGAGAACACTCCCCACAAAGAGCTCAGGCTCCAGGCCCAGAGCTCTGCCTCAACCTCCTTTCTCCCCTGTCATGCTCCCCGCTGGGGGTCAAGTTAAAGAAGCATTTCATGTTCAGCTTCATTGACTTTTCAAATGTGATTCCTCTCCAGGCCAAGTTTGTTGGGGACACTGTGCCCCTGGGCCAGGCTGGCTTTGGTGGTGTCTTATCATGTAGGGTGAAAAAAAAAAATGGCTCTCAGCCATCTCAGGTCAGAGCTGGACAGTTTTTTGGATTCATTTAAACGTTCGTCAAGACTAACCCCTCATTTGTTTATTTTGGGTTAAGGGTCACAGTAAAACTTGTTTAAGTACAGTGTCAGTGTTTTTTCTTCTGCAAGAAAGCGACTGAGCAAATACACTGAGTATTTTGACAAGACATGCTCATAGCTCTCAGAATTCAAAGACCTCTTGGTGACTCAAGCCCTTGGCATTAAGGAAGATACTTAGCCGATAGCATCATACCCTTCACCCTCATCTCGGTGGACTTGTGCCCAATGAAGGTCGGTCCACAGAGCTGTTACTGGGGTCTAACATCACCTCCCAGCCCCAACTTGCTTATCAGGAGTCATAGATGGCTTTCAACCTTGTGACTTTCGTTTCCTAGAGAAAACTTAAGAATGACCAGAGTCATGGGACTTGGGGGGAACCCCCAGAAGAACCGTGGGTCTGAACCTGGTCTTTCCACCAGCTGCAACGCCATCATCCTGGGGTAGTCAACCGTCACCTTTCGCTGAGGTCCCTCCCTACAGTGGCTGCCTTGGTCAGAACTGGCCTTCCTTCTATGCACGCTCTGTACACACAGCAGCCAGAATGGTTCTCAAAATGTACAGATTAGACCATGCCTCCCTTGGAGAATATTCTTCAGCAACTTCCTCTCTGCTTAGCGAGTAGCCCCCATTCTTACCATGCAGTCCACACTTGTCAAAGCTCAGCCCATTGTCCTGGAATTACATAGGCCTTATCCCACAGCTCCACTAGGTTTCCAACCTGTGTGAAAACCTTATCCTATCCTGATCTACTTAGAGATACTCTCTAGACCCATCCCTCTTTCCAGGGTCTCTCCTCTCTTGACTCAAGCATGGCTTCTTCACGGGTCACTTCCCGATCATCCTACTTAAAAAAGACTTCTGTTTTTGAAACAGAGTCTTGCTAGGCAGCCCAGGATGGCCTTTAGCCAGACACCTCTTCGTGTCATTCATCTCTCCTTTTTTTTGTTCTTCTTGTTTCTTTGACATTAAGTCTCATGATGACCTCAAACTGCCTATGCAAAGATGAGCGTGAACTCCAGAACTGCCTGCCTAGGGTGACCTTAAGTTCCTGATGCTCCTGCCTCCACTTCCCAAGTGATGCTGTCACGTTTTAATTAATTTATTTTAAAATATTTATTTACATACTCTCTCTCTCTCTCTCTCTCTCTCTCTCTCTCTCTCTCTCTCTCTCTCTCTCTCTGTGTGTGTGTGTGTGTGTGTGTGTGTGTATACATATGCTATGACACACGTACAGAGATCAGAGGACAACTTACTGGGGGTCAGTTCTCCTCTTCTATCATACGGGTTTGGAGCTCAACTTCAGGTCATCGGTTTTGGTGACAAGCACCTTTACCTACTGAACAATCTTGCTAGTCCTCAAATTTCAATTTTATTAAACTGTGTATGACATGCTGAAGTGTAAAAATCATCTACTTTCAGAATGACTTGCTTTTTTTTCCTCATCCACTTCCTTGTATCCACTGGGGATGGGGAGTCAATTCCTCATACTTCGTTGTCTTGTCCTTTATGAGTTCCGTGGACATGAACGTATGCTTCATCTCATCTGTTCTGATACTGCTGTCTCTTCAGTGCTTAGCATATGGCAGGTGTTCCCTGAGTTTTAGCCGCCATGGCAAAGCTTCCCAGGTAGAAATTTCTAAGTTGACTCAGCGCTCTGACTACAAACCCCGGCACGGTGGTTCCTCCAGAGTTTGCGAAGTCTCAGGCTGTCAGTTCCAAGTGTCTCACAGAGGTGTCCTGTTTAACCTCGGGGATGGTAGAACTTGTCTTAAACCACTTTCCAGGATTTGAAGCTTAAAGGGTTCATATAAAAATCCCAGTGCCCACTTTCCTCAAGAAGTCGGGGTCTAGCTGGGTCAAGGCCGTGCTGCCGTGTGATCTGGTGGACTAGGGCTCCAAACAAGCCCTCCCTGTTGTTCTTTGCTTTTGCTTTCTTTCCTTCCTCCCTCTCCCTTCCCCTCCCCTCCCCTTTCTCTTTCCCTCCTTCTTTCCCTCTCTCCCTTCTTTTCCTCCTCTTTATCTCTTTTACTTTATTTTGATGCTGGAGTTCAAACTCAGGGCCTTGTATATCCTAAACAAGCGCTCTACCGCTGAGCTACTTTCCAGCTTCCATTGACTTCTAACACATAGTGTTGCGGGGATAACACCATCCTACTACAGCCATCCTGAAAATTTTAGTGGAAAATGGTTTTTTGTTTCTTTGTTTGTTTTTGTTTTTGTTTTTGTTTTTTTTTTGCAAATGGGTCTTATTATGTAGCCCTGGCTGTCCTGGAACTCACAATGTAGAGCAGGCTGACCTCGAACTCACGGAGACCCATCTGCCTCTGTCTCTCGAGTGCTGGAATTAAAGGCTTGCACCACTGTGCTCTGTTAGTGGGGGCGGAGGGGGGGGTTAAAAGCTAGATGAGTAAAGAATCCTATCTAAAAGGATCTCATAGATGAAGAATGAACTCAGAAAATGTTTATGCAAGACTGAGATGGCTCCAGGCTGGAGATGTCCTTCAGAAACTCGTTAAAAATCTCTCTGCAAGTGGTGCCCTCAAGTAGCGTCAGGAATGAAAATGACTAACCCTCGATATCGTCTATATTGAAGTCTGGACATAGAGCAAGACACATAAGTAAGTTGATTTCTTCCTCTCAGGACCAAGCTAACTTGGTTCATAATTATTCAGCAACATCACACTGTTAATTTCCAAAGAAAAGTGTGAACAGAACAAAGGCAATGTTTAAATCGTACCCTGGACTGTATCCTTGAAAGTTAGCAAACAACTGATACCTGATGAGGAACTTCAAGCAGCTGAGGAATGGTCGGGGTGTCATGGCAGCTTATGTAGCATCCCCATCATCATCTCCCCCATCCTTCCCATCGTATCTATCATCAGAAATCATCACCCCCACCATTATCCCAATCAAGCCCATCATCCCCACCATCATCTGCATCATCCCCCACCATCATCAACATTCCTGCCACACTCCCTCCATCACCCCAATCAAGTCCGTATCCCCACCATCAACCACGTCATTCTTGTTATCATCCTCCTCAACCCCATCACTATCCCTGCCGTTATCCCCACCGTCACCATTGTACCCCCATCATCATCATAGACATTTTAATAGGAATGTTTGACAACACCCCCCCCCCAATGTAAAAGCATATTGTTTATGTTTGCTAGAGAAGGGTTAGCGTTATATGTCATCAGAAAATACTCTAGCTATGTGGATAACAGGGTGGAAATCAGAAGAAATGAGTTTGCTCCCAGGCAAATCTGCATCAATTTCAAAATGATAATTAAGTTTATTGTAAGCGTTTGCCTTTTGCCTCTATTCACTTGTTTTGGTCACTGTGGGGGAAAAAATAGATCTGATGGGGATAAAAACATCCAGTGCTACTGAGTTTGATTTAGCCTAGCAATTAGATACATTTTTATAAGTACTAATTGTCCCTTAAAATAAACTGGAATGCTGTGAAAGTGGATGGCACACTCTAAAATTACTCATCTATTTTGAAATCTAATTCATAGCTTCCACTTAAATGTTTACAAATTATAGCAAAAAAAATAAGAACTATCAAAATTATAAAAATGTTTAAGTATAATTTATGAGGAATTTGTCATTCACGATTTAATTGAGTAGTTCTCTGCAGCTGTTCAGGTTCATGCCTGAATAAAAATATCTCCTCCTCAGTTCTACTGAAAACCAGAAGTTTCACCTCAACATACTTTGCTCACTATTTTTTTTAAATCTTTTATTTTTTTAAATTACATTTGTGTGTGTGTGTGTGTGACGGGAGCCATAAGCCTAAGTGACCCTTGACACACATGCCACCATATTTGGGCTTCTCTCCTCTCTTCTTAGATCTAGGTCTTGCTTAAGTCTCCATAGCACCAGAACCTCTTCCCACAGATACCAGAACCTCTTCTCAGAAATCAGGTGACCGAGCTGCAGTTAGGCAGTTAGGCAATTAGGCAAGAGTAGATAACCCCCAAAGCAACATTCCCTGCTGGCCAAACAACCCATGATTAAAGTCCCCTCCCTGCTTGCACCCCCCTTTGCCCCTGCCTACATATGCCTTAAGAGGAAAATAAAATTTTGGAGCTTGATCAGACATCCTGGCTTGCTCTCATTCTTTGTGTCTCTTGTCCCTCTCATTCACCAGCCCTCCCTTCAGGTCCCCGTTGAAGACCCCGCTGGCCGAGGCGTGTGTGTGTGTGTGTGTGTGTGTGTGTGTGTGTGTGTGTGTGTATTCGAGAAAAGGGAACTCCTGTGGCATGGCATGCACATAGGGTCCCAGGACAGTTTGCAGGAGTCAGTGCTCTCATTTCACCATGGGGATCCTGGGGATTGAACTCAGGTCATCAGGCTTGGCAGCAAGCACCTTTGCCCACTGAGCCATCTCATTGGCCCAATTTTTTTTTTCTTTAAAAATATGGGATATTGGAAAAACTCATTTCCTTTTCTTCCTTTTTTTGGTTTTTGTTTTTGTTTGTTTGTTTAAAGGCAGGGTCTCACTATAGACATGGTGATATTTTATTTGTGCTGAAATGTGATTTTATTCATATGTTAATAAATAAAGTTTCCTAGGGGTCAGAGCTAATAGCAAGCCATAGCAGAAGTCTGGCAGTGGTAGCACATGCCCTTAATCCCAATCACATGACAGGCAGATCTCTGTGTGTTCAAGGATACAGCCAGCATGGAGACACACGCCTTTAATCTCAATACCATAGAGGACCTGGAGGTCTGTATAGACAGGCAGTGACGAGGAGGTCATGTGGTTGGGTTTACAACCAATGAGAAGGCAGAACAGAAAGTCAATAAAAAGACAGATACACAGGAAGTAGGTCTCTTTCTCAGGGGAAGGACTGCAGCGGCAGCGAAGGGTAAGAAGGCAGTTTTAAGTCTCAGCTCTTAGCTACTGCTCTGACCTCTTGGGCTTTTAACTCTGCATTTGGCTCTGTGTTTCTTATTTAAAAGACCATTACATCTACATATAGAGCTCTGGCTGGCTGGCCTAGAACTCAGTAGTACATAGACCAGACTCCTTTCAAATTCACAGAGATCCAACTGCCTCTACCTTGCAAGTGTTGAGATTAAAGTTGTGTGCCATCACCTGTGGATGTTATGTATCCCAGGTTATCCTTAACTTGGTTATGTAGCCTAGGATGACTTTGAACTATTAATTTTCCTGCTTCCACCTCCCAAGTGCTAGCATTACAGGCATACATCACAACCATTACTACCGACCTCTTGTGGTATTAGGGATGAAATCCAGGGCTTCCTGCAAGTTAAGCAAGCTCTCTACCAACTGAACTACATCCCCAGCCCATGGGAAATAATCAATTTTTGTTGTTTGTAGCTCTGGCTGTCCTGGAACTTACTATGTAGAACAGACTGGCCTCGAACACAGAGATCTGCCTGCCTCTGCCTCCCCGGTGTTGGGGTTAAAGGCGTGCACCACCACTGCCTGGCTAAAGAATTATTTTTAAAAGATAAAAAACTTAACAAGTGGTTTCTTACTGGGACAAGCACACAACTTGGATGGGGGTTAATCTGAGGTTTGGACATTTTCTTCCCAGCCTGGAGTGGCCACGCTTCAAGGTGGCTTGTAGGAATTTGCCTATTTATTTCTTTAGAAATGGGATCTTGCTATGCTTCCTAAACTGTCCCTGAACTGCTGGGCTGAAGTCTCCTAGGGAGCTGGCACTACAGGTATTACCACCAAGCCAGGCTGACAAGTGTTCCCTATTGATGTCCTTGGTGATTCTGATTCCTTGGTTCTCATTTGGATTCTAGACGTCCGTATATTGTAAAGCTCCTTGGGTATATCTGATCAGTAAAACTAGGGAACCAGTTGTCTTATTCTTGATAATTTTAGGCACATGATATCTACCCATAATGGAACTGTCATTTTGTTTTCCCACTCAGGTGAGACTAGAATCTATGAATACCCTGAAAGAGCTTCCCATCCGCAGGCTGATTTGGTCCTACTATTCCAATCATCTCAGACTCTGCACCTAATCTAGGGTGTGTGGTCTTAAGAGGGACTGGCTGTCATGGAATATTATTTTAACTATGTAAAATGTGTTGAATGTGTTCATGCTGTGGAATATCACTTGAACTGTGTAAAGTTGTGTTACTTTTGTTTATGCTGCATTTCTTTAGTTATGTAAAGATGTGTTGCATTTGTTCACCCTGTCTGCCTAAGGCACTTGATTGGTCTAATGAAGAGCTGAATGGCCAATAGCTAGGCAGAAGAAAGGATAGGCAGGCAGAGAGAATAAAGAGGAGGAGAAATCTCGGCTCAAGAAGAGAGAGAAGAAAAAGAAGAGAATGAGGAGAAAGAGAGGGAGACGCCTGGGGTAAGAAGCAAGGCAGCTGCCAGCCAGACACAAGAAGCAGTGAAAGTAAGATAAACAGAAGGAAAGAAAAGTAAAAAGCCCTGAGGCAAAAGGTAGATAAAGAGAAACAGACTAATTTAAGTTAAAAGAGCTAGCCAGAAATGAGCCTAAGCTAGGCCAAGCATTCATAACTAATAAGTCTCCATGTCATGATTTGGGAGCTGGTTGGTAGCCTAAAAGAAAAAGCCTGGTACAACTGGCAATCAGAAGACTTGGGCTCCAGGTACCATCTTGTAACTGGCCGAGTGAAATCAATTTCATCATTGTGTTGTGTCCATAAAATGATGACAATGAGACAAATAAAATAGCTCATACAAAGATTACAAACTGGTGACCCTAGGTCCCATCCAACATGCCAACTGGTTTTACCTGGTTTTGTATGACGTTTGAATGTAAATTATAATTAGGTACAAAACTAGGATATTTTACTATTGAAATTCCAGATGTTTCATCTTTTCTCAGAAAGTTGTAAATTCTTATCAACACTTGGCATCCCATTCTTTCAGTAACTGTCACTTGGGTAGAGCAGCATTCATGCCTTTAAAAAGGACCATGAGTGGGGTTCTTATATCGAAATGCCCACAAGCCTGCTCATACATCCATGTTTTCTGCTTGGTGTCTGAAATTGCTGGAGCTGTTGACTCTTGTTCCAAGGTCATTTTCAGGGCTACCATCTCTTGGTTCTCTGGGTTGTGTAGAGGGCTGAGATCTTTTTAACCAAGCTGGTACCAGCTGTGCATCCTCTGTGGCTTCAGTTCCTGCTCAATCTTTGATCAGGAAAGCCAGTTCTGCTGGAGTAGAGAGAAGGGATATGATGTCTACTTCTTCAGAAAGGACCCAGGCACTGAAATCTCAATGTTTACAAATCCCTGATACAATAGTGGGTCATCATGCATCTTTGTACAACCGGTTACATGCAGTTCCAGCAAGAGAAACAACATGACTAAATTGCCAGGTTTGTGCAGGCTATAATGAAAATTATATAGCACCAAGTCCAATATCTTTGTACCAATATAATAATTACTGTGTGGCTAGCGTTATGAAAATAAGTGGCTTTTCAGGTAAAACAAACAGGGAATTTTTCAGAAGCACTATAGGTCTTGGGGTGGGGTGGCTAAGGATGAGGGATTTGAGTTCTGGATGCCCGAGAACTGAGAAAGCTGTTTGTGAATGAATCCAGCCTCACAGCTATCAGAGGGATGGATAGTCTTAGTTCCATTCTGTGGAAAAACAACAACAACAACAACAACAACAAACAAAAAAACCCAACTATGACCTAAAGCAACTTGGGGAGGAAAGGGTTTATTTACTTTTACACTTCCAGACCACAATCAGTCATTGAAAAAAGCCAGGGTAGGAAATCAAGGCAGGAGCATGGAGGCAGGAAACGTAGAGGGATGCTGCTCACTGGCTTGCTTTCTGGCTCATTAACTGGTTCATGCTTAGCTAGCTTTCTTATACAACTCAGGACCACCCGCCATGGGATGGTGGTGCTCACAGTGGGCTGGGCCTCCCCCTCACCCCAAGACAGGTTTCTCTGTGTAGCTTTGGAGTCTGTCCCTAAACTCGCTCTGTAGACCAGGCTGACCTCATACTCACAGAGATCTGCCTGCCTCTGCCTCCCAAGTACTGGGATTAAAGATGTTTGTCACCACCCCCCAGCTGAGCCCTCTTATATTAATTAATAATCAAGATAATCTCTCATAGATATGTCCACACAGACTAATCTGATCTACACAATTTCTCAAATGACTCTTGGCTGTGTTTCGTTAACAATTAAGACTAACCAGAACACTGACCAAGTCAGAATGGATTTATCATACCACTTCAGTCCGAATTCCCTCAACATATGCAACATGCCAAGAGTGGCCAGTACAGACAATATTATGAGCTTCCCAAGGTTAGTGTGTCAAAAGCATATTCCCAATGATCACTGAGTCAAACCAAAATATTTGTGGATCTACAATTACAGGTTTTGGTTTGGTTTGGTTTGGATTTTTTTTTTTTTTTGAGACAGGGTTTCTCTATGTAACTCTGGCTGTCCTGGAACTCACTTTGTAGACCAGGCTGGGCTTGAACTCAGAGATCCACCTGCCTCTGCCTCTCAATTGCTAGGATTAAATGCGTGTGCCACTGCTGTTAGGCTGTTACGTTTTTTAAAAATTCTTATTTTATGTGTGTGGGTATTTGCCTGCATGTATGTCTGTGCACCACTGTGTGTCTAGTGCTCATGGAGGCCAGAAGAAAGAAGACATTGAATCCCCTGGAACTGGAGTTACACATGCTGTGTGGGTGCTGGGAATTGAACTCAGGTTCTCTGGAAGAACAGTTCATATGCTTAACCACCAACCCACCTCTCCAGCTTCTATTTTTTAAAAAATTCATTTATACTTACATGGGTATGTGTGTTTGTATATATGTGTATGACATGCATGTATAAGTGCCCATAGGAGCCTGAAGAAGGCATTAGATCCCTTGGAGCTGGAGTCACAGGAGGTTATGAGCTACCTGGTGTGAGAGCTGGGAACCAAACTCTGATCTTCTGGGAGAACAGCAAGTGTTCTTAACTGCTGATCCACTTTTCTCGCCCCATGATTCTGTGTTGGAAAAGAAAGATAATATTTTAGCCTATAAAATAGCAAAGGATATTTAAAGGATATCTATGTGTGAGGAAAATATCCACTCTGTGCAAGTGTGGTGATTTGAAAGAAAATGCCCCTGAAGGGAGTGGCATTTTTAGGAGATGTGGCCTTGTTGGAGTGGGTGTGGTCTTGTTGGAGGAAGTATGTCATTGTGGAGGCGGGCTTTGAGGACTCAAATATGCTCAAGCCATGCCCAGTGAGACAGACCACTTCCTGCCTGCATAAGATGTAGAACTCTCAGCTACCTCTCCAGTACCATGTCTGCCTGCACACTGCCGGGTCCTACCATGATAATGGACTGAACCTCTGGACTGTAGTTCACCCAGTTAAATGATTTCCTTTATAAATGTTGCTGCTGTGGACATAGTGTCTCTTCACAGCAATAGAAACCCTAAGACTGTGTGTGTGTGTGTGTGTGTGTGTGTGTGTGTGTGTGTGTGTGTGTGTGTGTGCGCACGTACATACACATAGATGTAAGCACACCACATATGTGTGAAGTCAGAAGGCAACTTTCTGGATGGTTCCCACTTCCATGCTGAGGCACGGTCTCTCTTGTTTCTGCTGCTGTGCTGTGCACTCCAGTCTAGCTGGCCCGTGAGCTTCCAGGTGATTCTCTCTCCATTTCACATCTCTCATTAGAAGTGTTGGGATTACAGATGTGCACCACTGGGTCCAGCTCTTTACCTAGGTTCAAGGAGTCAAACTCAAGTAGTCAGGCTTGAGGTATTAGCATGGTTACCCACTGAGCCATCTCCTGGGCCACATCTGGATGTTTTAAAGTAGCCTATTGTTGAGAGATAAGCAATGTGCTGTGGGAAATTGGGTGTGGTACCATTGTGACTGGACCTGGAAAGCTGATTTAGTTGAGGGGTGAAATAGTGAAGAACATTTACGCAGAAGAGTTTAGCAATGCTCACCACATGATCCAGGTCTGCTGTGACTGGCGTTAATGCTTCATGGGAGCTGAGAGAAGCGAAAGGAAGCAGGAATTGGCAAGAAATGAGGCTAGAAAGCTACGCTCCAGCCAAATCAGAACGGTCCCGAGTGCCAAGGGCCCCACGCGGTCAGATAGTATTTTTAGATAAGAGTGAACTGTTTAAGGCTTTTGCATAAGGCATCAGAATAATCACATTTTTATTTTAGTCAGATAACTGTCACCACAATGTCCAGCATTCACTAGAGAGGTGAGGAAGATTGGGATAGAGAGAGCGAGAGCGAGAGCGAGAGCGAGAGCGAGAGCGAGAGCGAGAGCGAGAGAGAGAGAGAGAGAGAGAGAGAGAGAGAGAGAGAGAGAGAGAGAGAAGAATCGGTTATTTTGAGGTTTCTAACCTGGGTTTGTCTTCATCTTTCATCTTACAAAATGCAAAATATTAATTAATTTATATTTTGTTTAATGGTCTTCTTGAATGTTAACTTAGGGGTAGGCTTCAACAACACACCTCCCAGTAAAGTGATTTGTCTTTGTTCTTTAATTGAAGGGGTAGATATTCTGTGTCGGGGGAGGAGGGGGTGGCTGTGTGCCCATGGATTGAACTTGGGGCCTGGGTCATGCTAGGAAGTGCTTAGCCACTCTGCTCTAATCCTAATTCTCAAATTATTATTATTTTCCATTAGAATTTATAGGGTTGGGGTAGACTTGCCTCCCTTCCATGCATGGGTTCATCACTAGCATTGTATAAAACTAGATGTGTTGGTGCACATCTGTAATCCTAGCACTGGGGAGGTAAATGGAGATAGCTAAGAAGTCTACAGAAAAAAAGAAAGAAAAAAAAAAAGCCAGGCAGTGGTGGAACCTTTAATCCCAGCACTCTGGAGGCAGAGGCAGGCAGATCTCTGTGAGTTCGAGGTCAGCCTGGGCTACAGAGTGAGTTCCAGGATAGCTGGGACTTTATAGAGAAACCCTGTCTCAAAAAACAAAAACAAAAACAAACAAACAAAAAAGAAATCTGAAGTATGCTGGGGACACTGTGGCTAAAGCCTTTAATCTTAGCATCTGGTAAGGGAGGCAGAGGCAGATGGGTGGGTGCGAGTTTGAGACCAGTCTTTTCTCAAAAGCAAAAACAAGAAAAGAAAAGACTGTTCAAGGTCATTTTCAGCTACATAAAGAGTTCAAGGACCCCTAGGTTGCACTGACTCTGTCTTAAAAAGAGAGAGAAGAAAAAGAAGTGTATTATTTTACCCTAATATACTTCATTGTTAAACCACATATCAAAAACTAACCACATTTGATTAAGGATTGCGTGAGACACATGAGATGGAAAGGACATAATCTTTCTTTCTCTCTTCCTTCGTTCCTTCGTTCTTTCCTTCCTTCCTTCCTTCCTTCCTTCCTTTCTTTCTTTCTTTCTTTCTTTCTTTCTTTCTTTCTTTCTTTCTTTCTTTCTTTCTTTCTTTCTTTCGACAAGGTCTTGCTATGTAGCCCTGGCTGTACTGGAAACGTCTGTGTAGACCAGGCTGGCTTCAAACTTAGAAAGATCTACCTGCCTCTGTCTCCTGAGTGCAGAATGGAAACTATTAAGTAAAATGTAGTACTAAGTAAGAAATCCAATTAGGACAGGCTATGGGAAAGTAAATGAAGCATGACTCATTGAGATAACAACAGAGTGTGTTCACGTCCTGATATATTCTCTGTACTGCTCACGCTGGCTCATTATATACAGAACCTGTTTCAGCCTGACAGAAAACAGGTGATTGGGGGTAATGACTACGGATGACTATCCTTTGGGGCCTTTGAAGGGAAAAGAGAGATCCTCAGTAGAAAATAAAATCACAATTGTGTGAAGGATCTTTTTGCCGAGACTGAGGTTAGTATACTGCTCTGGCAGAGACATCACTTAGTGTCCAATGCCTACGAACATGCAAAGTGACAGTTGAAAAGGGATATAGGACTGTTTCATGAATGTCACATAACGTGGGACCCGTTCTGGTACCAGTAGGAATAGCTGGAGAAAAAGCAGTGGAATTTGACAATGCCCTGGGACATTTTGAATTGTCAGGGCTTGGAGAGAAGGGGATATGGGGAAGTGATAGAGGTAGTGAATGAATGGGCCAGGCTTGTGGGCACTGCTCAACTTTCCACGAAACACAGGACAGCCACAAAACACCCACAGCAAAGGCAAGGCTGAACCTGATATTTCATTATCTTGCTAATACTTTTATTATTTTGGGGAACTACTCACAAACTCCTTTATGAATATTTTCATTAAATATGACTATTTCTAATTATAGATCAATATTATCTTAATAAAAATAATCCAATGTCAGGATGCTTTAGTTGGGAAAGGTGACACAGAGTTGGCGTTTTTATTTTAAAGTTTAATTTTTACTTATTTATTTTTCACAGGGGTGGAAAAAATGTATTTTGATCAAAAGAAGGCAGAGATGAAGCCATCTGCTTCCAAGTCCCTAGAACGGGACATTGGTGGACATAAAGAATGTTTTGTGAACAGGCCAGTTATTTAATGTGACAAGCAAGGGCTTGGTCATGGACCACCTTCCTCATGGTCACTCACAGTCCGTCCCTAGGGTAAGAGCTCTGGACCCAGACAGGTTTGGGCTGGAAAATAGTCACTGCTATGAGGTTCAGAGTAAGTTACTGATCTTGTGCCTCGCTTTCCATATCTGCAAATGAAAGCAAGAATCTTCAAGGCATGTGTACGTGTGTGTGTGTGTGTGTGTGTGTGTGTGTGTGTGTGTGTGTGTGTGTGAGAGAGAGAGAGAGAGAGAGAGAGAGAGAGAGAGGAGGTAATTCACCAACAACAGGCTTCATTACCTCTTGAACTGATGGTGTTGGGACCAGTCTTTGCAATAGGTGTCTGTTCTGTGCTTTGGAGAAAGTTGAACAGTGTCCCTGACTTATCCACTCAATGCCTGTATCAGTTCCCAATTTCCCTCTCTCCTAGCCCTGACAATTCAAAAGGCCCCAGATATATTTGCCAAATGTCCCCCTGGTGGACAAAACCACCCCCCAACCAAACCTCTGACTTTAAGAATTGATCTGGTGAGCCAGGAAGCAGAGGCAGGTGGATCTCTGTGAGTTCAAGGCCGGCTTGGTCTACAGAGTAAGATCCAGGACAGCCAGCCAGGGCTACAAAGAGAAACTCTTTCAAATAACCAAAAAAAAAAAAAAAGAAAGAAAGAAAGAAAGAGAGAAAGAAAGAAAGGAAGGAAGGAAGGATGGAAGAAAGAAAAGAAAAGAGAAAGAATTTTCTGGTGCATAATAAATGCTCAAAAAAGAGATTAGCTGTTGCTATCATCATCATCATCATCTTCATCATCATTGGTACTGCTTTCAGGAGC
The DNA here is from genome assembly GCF_007827085.1 of Peromyscus californicus insignis. NCBI lineage: Eukaryota > Metazoa > Chordata > Mammalia > Rodentia > Cricetidae > Peromyscus > Peromyscus californicus. Next base: position 69,160,046 of record NW_026294424.1, read on the forward strand.
AGCAATTTTGTACTCACAAAAACCTTTGTTCCTTTTGTTGGACTTCATAAGAATGTGAAAAAAAAATGGTCAAATACAAGCAGGACAGAAAGAATGGCCTGAAAAGTGTAATCATCTCCCAAACACTTCTCTAAACACAGTGATTTTCTCTCCTTCTTTTGTGAGAAGACAGTGACCTGTGTGCAACCTTTTGGATGCTTCTCAATATTTCCCAAATTTCACCAGGTCCCGCAGCTGCCTGAGTAAAGAGAATGTTGTCCCCGCACGGAGCTTGCTCTGCGAGGAAGGGGGAAAGACAGCCTGGTTAAATCACTGGCTTGCTATTATACAAGTTTCGCTCTGGTGAGCCAAGCCGTCCTCGAATGTAATTTCCGTGTATTTCTTCACCTCTCACCTTCCTCCACAGTTATTACTTAACCCACTGACCCAGATAGCTGCTTATTAACATTTAATACATGTCGAAGTGTTAGTGGGCTTTGAACAAAACACGAGGAAGTTTCTGATTTGCTTTCAGCTCGCTGCCCTTGAACCATTACGTGAGTACATCTGTACAACTCTGCCCTGCCATGGCTCTAAGCAGGGCGTATATTACGAAGAAGACTCAGGCCCTCCCCCACTCGTGCAAGCTTTCATTCATTTACCAGATAGTGATGAGCTTCTATTGTCATGGCCATGTGGCAGAAAGGAGGTCACAGTGCAGAGTCACAGCGCAGAACAGAGTTGATTCTCCTGTTGCTGCTAATGGGGGAAGGCAGGAGAGTGGGAGACCAAAGGAGCCAAAGACATATACATTCAGAAAGATCCTAGGAGCCCCTAATCCTGTCTTCAGGGCTCAGCAATATTTTTGTGCTGGTTTTGTGTCAACTTGACACAAACCTAGACATATCTGGGAAGAAGGAATCTCAACTCAGGGATTGCCTCCATCAGATTGGCCCGTAGGCAAGTCTGTGGGGGCATTTTCTTGGTTAATGACTAATGTGGGTGGGCCCAGCTCACTGTGGGTGGTGCCACCGTTTAGACATGTGGTTCTGGGTGGTATTAGAAAGCAGGCTGAAAGCAGGGCGGTGGTGGTGCATGCCTTGAATTCCAGCACTCGGGAGGCAGAGGCAGGAGGATCTCTGTGAGTTCAAGGCCAACCTGGTCTACAGAGGGAGTTCCAGAATAGCCAAGGCTACACAAAGAAACCCTGTGTGTCGGGAGAGGAGGCGGGGGAGTAACAAAGAAAACTGAGCAAGCCATAGTATTTGGTGTTCCTGTATGGCATTTGCTTCAGTTTGCCTCTAGGTTCTGCCTTGAGTTCCTGTCCTGACTACTCAAAGATAGACTGTAATTTTTGAGGTAAAATAAGCTCTTTTCTCCCCAAGTTGTTTATGATTATGGTATTTATCATAGCAACCGAAACCCCGACTAAGACAGTTTCCTGCATTTAAAAATCAAGAGAAAGGTGACTGTGGTGATACTCACCTGTAAACCTAGCACTCAGGAGGCTGAGGCAGGAGTATGGAGGGCTGAAATATAGCCTGGTAAATTACGTAGTAAATTCAAGGCAAGGTGCACACTAGAAAAGAACTTCCTTACCTGCTCTCCGTTCCCCAGTTTCACCCTACCATCCGAAGAGGAGCAATGAGTGTTTCTTTCATGCACATTCTTTCAATGACCACGTAGAACTGTGGGATTCTTCCTATTCCCAGTCAAAGCTTGTTGACTCATCCACAGCTCTGCAGTGTTCAATTTAACATCTGAGCCCATTTAAATCACCCTGCACGTACTTATGTGCACTCCTTTTAGCTTATAACAACTCCTGCCAGTAAACATACTTAGTGTTCATGTGGACAAACAGATCATTCTTATTTACCAGGCACAGACAATCTCTAAACATACTAATAAAATGAATCTTGAGAGGGTAGATGAAGGCTAGAAAGAAGAGGAGATTCTGCCTTGATGGAGATAGGGAAAAAAATCTTCACCACAAGCTACGTTAAAAAAAAAAAAAGATAGTGCCTGGTCACCTGAGGTCAGTGTATTGAAAAGGTAGAGATTGTCCCAAGGAGCCAGTGTGCTCAGTTACAAAGCTTCTCAGTGTGCAAACAAAAGAACACCGGAGTCCCCTTTCCTGAGCTGGGCTGGCTCTTGCTGGCTGGTGTAATTTACCGCCCAGTCACCCAGTGCTCTCCAACTGCTCTGAGCTGGGCTCCAAGCTGTCTGGGAGAGAGGCCGGCTGGCTCCACGACCATAGAGCTGCAGTCTGTGATGCAGACTGAGTTTTTGTGTTAATAACAAACATTAACTTATTTTTTGGTGTTGTTGGACTCTTTGGGCACTACCAGATCCTCCAAGATCACTGCCTAGCTTAATCTGTCACCTTTACTGCTTTTCATAACAATGCCCTCAGAGGACAATTGGAGTGGAAACAAGCCTGGATTTACGGCCAGAAACTTGCATTTAAATGTCTGCGTAGCTGTTTATTAAAACAGATAGACTTTAGCCAAACCACTTATCCTCACTGAGCCACAATTAGTTTTCATAGCCATTAAATGGAGTTAGGAAAAGATATATCTGCCATGGACGGGGTGCTGAGTATACGCTGGACACAGCTAGCTCTCTGCACTCCATATGAATTATTTTACTCATGAGATTGTCGTCATAGCCTTTGGGGGTGGTTAATGCCCTATTCATACCCCATTTTACAGAGCAGAAAACTGACAGGTAGTAGAGAGGTTAAATAAGGACCCAAAATTATGTTGCTATCAGAGCAAAGAAATACAAGCCAGTGGTCCAACTATGAAGAGGGATAGACAGAGGAAGGGGTGGTTTCCACAGCTCTTCTTAAAAATCACTTTCTCATGACGAACTCACAAATAAAAAGACCATGCAGCTAGACTAAGGTAGCCACTCAAGCACACTCTTGCCACATCCTAAACTCTATGTGTCTACACAGTGAACTTCTGTGTAGTTCAAATGACCATTCTGAAGCCGGGGAGCGTTCCTAGGGTTTTACACTTTCCCTATCAATTACATTTTTATAGAGTTATCCAACATACACAGAAGGAAGGAAAGAAGGATGGAAGGAAGGAAGGGAGGGAGAGAGACAGGGAGGGAGGGAGGGAGGGAGGGAGGAAGGAAAGAAGGAAGGAAGGAAGGAAGGAAGGAAGGAAGGAAGGAAAGAAAGAAGGGAGGGAGGGAAGGAGGGAGGAAGGGAGGAAGGAAGGAAGGAAGGAAGGAAAAAGGGAAGGAAAGAAAAAAAAACTACTAACATACTCACCTACCTTACTCCTGGGTGTATACGCAGAGAACTCCATATCTACCCATAGAGATTATTTGCATATCCATATTTATTGCTGCTCTACTTATGACAGCAAGAAAATGGAGCCAGCCTGGATATCTCTCAACAGACGAATGGATCATGAAAGCACGGTACATGTACAGAATGGGGTATTATTCAGCTGTATAGAAAAATGAAGTCTACAAAAAATGGATAGATTTAAAATGTGAGATTACCCAGACAATCAGAAGAAGAAAAAAAAACATTTTCTCTTCATATGTGTATCCTCCACTATGGTGTACACGTGCTTATATATAAACAAGACGGAAGGAAGCATGGGTTTACTGTGGCATTTAGAAAAGAGACCCAGAAAGGGTAAGATGACGAGGAAGCACACAGTGTAGGCAGAGATGTGAGTCATGAAGGACGATATAAAGTCAATTGTTTTTCTAGGTTCCATTCTCTCATAATTTTTTCTTCTCTTTTTCTTAGCAGATAAGGCTTACTGTTTTTTTAAGGACTGGTCCATGTGATCTATCCCTGAGGCCACTAAGTACAGACGTGACAGAGATACTTTAAAAATATGGAACGTAATAAATTTGAACGCCATGCTTGCTCCGAGACCACACTAACTTTCTCTGTGTTGTTCCAACTGTAGTATGTATGCTGCTGGAGCAAGCAGGCTCATTTCGTCTCCTTCCTTCTTTCCTTTCTTTCTTCCCTCCTTCCTTCCCTCCTTCCCTTCTTTCTTCCTCTATGGATAAACCCACAACTCCTCTTAAGACAGAGCTGGCCAGCGCAGAGGTGGTTGGTCAACACTTCTCCTCCTCAGCTGTTTTCCCTTAGGTGAGGACTACTAAAATTCTAGAGCTGGATGGAACCTCAGGGAGTGTCAAGGACAAACCTCTCATCTTCAGACAGGTTGATTCTAGACCCAGGATATCCAGGGGGCTTGAGTGCCAAGCATAGATTTTTAGCTGCCCACATCTGGTTGTTCCCATGATTTTCTCCATTTGGTCAAAAACCACAATTTTAAAATTCCCCAAACCGTTTATTTCGGATAAAGGTAAACATCCACAGTAATATAATGTCCCCCAGGGCCTCCCACACAGCTTCAACAACCACTTGGCTAATCCTGCTTCATCCACATTCCCCCCATTCTGCACCTCCTTCTCCTGACTCCCTCCCACCGGAAAATTTTCAAGTGATTCTCCGGCATCAAAATACTTTGTCATAAAAACAGTACACATCTTTAAACTGTAAGCTCTCTAGGTTTTGATGTTAGTACCACACTGTTATCACACCAGGTAGTCAATCTTGACTTTAAATTTGACAGGATTTAAAATAACCTAGGAGACAAATCCCTGGGGCAGGTATTTGAGGGAGTTCCCAGGGAGATTTGACTGATGTGGGCTGGGGTCCAGGACTGAACAAGGAGCAAGTAAACCAAGCACCAGCCTCCACCTCTCCCTGCTTCTTGACTGATGATCCAATATGACCAATCTCCTCAAGGCCTTCTGCCTTGACATCCCCGCTACAATGGACTGCATCTTCAAACTGTGAGCCAACACCAACTCTTTCTCTCATAAGGTGATTTTGTTCATGATCCAACACCTTAAAAACAACAAAGTTTTGTTTCAAGGACTGTTAAGAGCATTTGTTAGTCTTGGAGAGGACCCAGGTTCAATTCCCAGGACACACATAGGGGTCATAGCCATCTGTAATTTCAATTCCAGTGGCTCTGACACCTTCTTCTGACCTCCTTGGGCATCGGGTGCACATGTGGTATTTAGACATACATCCAGGCAAAACACTCATACACATAAAGTAATAATCTAAAACCAAAAATAACTAAAAAGAGCTGGGAGTGTGGTGGCTCACGCCTTTGACTTCAGCACCGGGAGGCAGAGGCCGGTGGATCTCTGTGAGTTTGAGGCCAGCTTGCTCTATGCAGTGAGTTTCAGGACAGCCATAGCTACATAGGGAGACCCTGTCTCAAAACAAACAAATAATAGGACAGCCATAGCTACATAGGGAGACCCTGTCTCAAAACAAACAAATAATGTACAACTTTGTTCAAAATCATCAAACATGATTTCAAGGTTCAAATTGTTTCATTTGTCACAGATTAAAAAAAAAATAGTTGTTTTGTAGTAAGAGAATACTGAACTTTTCTCCTTCAGCATATGATACTGTGGGGGTTACAGGGGTGATGCTTTAAAGTGGTCCTGCCCTTTGGTTCTAAGCAGTTACATATGAAGCTGGAAACATAATCAATGTGCAGAGCCGGGCAGCCCACATAGAGGCTATTTAGGCTGTCAGGGTCCCAAGACTGCTCTGTTACTTCCTAGTCATGTGACCTGTGAATGAGTGTCTTCCTTTTCTTGTTGACCTGGGCTACTAACAGACCTGTCTGAAAGAGCTGTGTGAAGAACTCTTGTAATACAGGCAGTTGGATCCATACATGGAACTTCATAATTACTCAGGAAATATCAGCAGGGTTATGTCCATAACAGGTTTTGACCTGTTAATAAGTCCTATGGGTGATGGTAATAGGTGAGCCTCTCCAGTGATTATGTCACAAAGAATAACCATTACTATACGCCATTTAATAATAATGATGATCTGGACCAGGAACTGATTTTTGGTTGTCATTTTTTGAAAACAGCCTTTCTATGAAGCCCAGGCTGGCCTGGTATTTCCTATGTATCCCAGGAAGGTGTGTGTATTCATCTTAAGCTAAGCTAAAGAGGTGGGAGGCATAATTAGCCTGCTAAATAAGACAATATTCTTTTCCTTTCCAAAATTCCCTTAGAGCCAGAGTCACACTGGTTTGTATAACTTTTTCTTTCCTTATTTCTTATAGACGAATTTTTATTTTATGTGCATTGGTGTTTTGCCTGCAGATATGTCTATATGAGGGCATCAGGTCCCCTGGAACAGAAGTTACAGACAGCTGTGAGCTGCCACGTGGGTGCTGGGAATTGAACTCAGGTCTTCTGGAAGAACAGCCAGTGCTCTTAACTGCTGAGCCATCTCTCCAGCACTGCCCCGCCCCAATTACTAAGCACACTTTCCCTAACACTTGGGATTCACTTTCTCCAAAACTCGCACCCCTACTATGTGGATGCTTTTCTGCCCTGTGACTAACTTCCTTGCCTGGCTAACTCATCCCATGCCCTTTTCTCTTTCTCCTCTCCATTTTCCTCTTCTGGGAAGCTTACCGCTTGCTTACTCTGGGGTGTTTTTTGTTTCTAAGCTCAAAGAAGATTGTCCTCGACTTTCCATTTGAATTTGTCCTTAAATTCTTTTATTAATAAAACTAAGAACCGAAGAGGGAATCCTGATTTTCCTAGTGACACTGTCTCAGCCTTCGTAGTGCTGGGATTACAGCCCCTCCACTCTGAGCTTTGATAGGATGCCCCTTTCTTCCTTCCTTCCTTCCTTTCTTCCTTCCTTCCTTCCTTCCTTCCTTCCTTCCTTCCTTCCTTCCTTCCTTCTTTCTTTCTTTCTTTCTTTCTTTCTTTCTTTCTTTCTCTCTTTCTCTCTCTGTTTCTGTCTCTCTCCCTCGCTCCCTCTTTTCCTTCCTTTTTTTCTTTTTCTTTCCTTTTTCATTTTCTCTTTTTCCTTTTGGACGTGATTTCATGTATCCCAAGATGGCCTTGAACTTGTCTGCAAAGAATGACCTTGAACTTCCAACTCTCCACTTCTTTCTACCATCTGTCAGTGCTTAGGATTACAGGCGTGTGCCATGCCAGGTTTATGCCAGGGTGGGTGTCAAGCCCAGTGTTTACCTGAGACAGTTAAGTACTCTACTGACTGAGCTAGAACTGCCTCTGTCGAGTTTTTTAAACTGTGTGCGTGCGGGTTTGTGAATGATATATGGGAGAGGTGGAGGAGGCTGTCTAGCTCAGAGGTCAACTTTCTGGAACTGGTTCTCTCCTCTCACCTTTACACAAGTTCCAAGCATCAAACTCAGGTTGCCAGGTTTTGGGGGCAAATGTCTTTGGCTGCTGAGCCATCTTTCAGGTTCTGAAATTGCTTTCCTTGTACAAGCCAATGCTATTGGTGTCTCTGCAGAGGTTGGATGGAGCATTTGGATCCCCTCCCCACCCCACCCCCAGCCTCCCCCAGGCAGAATTCAGAAGCATTCAGCCTGTTTAGTCACAGTTCTGAGGTGTTTGTTCCCACAGAGGCTCAAATCTCAGAAGAGAGCTCATGATTGACACAGGAATTCTAGGTTGTCTCTGTCTATAAACTCAGGAGGCTGAGGCAGGGGGATCTTGAGTTGTAAACCAGCCTGGACTGGAAAATGGGTTCAAGACTACGTAGTGAGATCCTGTCTCAAGATAAAAGAGAACAGATAAACAGTCCTCATAGCAATGAAAAGCAGCAGAGGCATCCTGTTATTGGGGGGGACACCCCCAGAAATGTCCCAGGATGGACGATAAATTATGTAACCCCCCCACCCACAGCCAATGCAAAACATCAGACTTGTTTTTAAAGAGCACAAAGTTTATTCATCTTTCCCCCATTTATCTCCATTCTCTTGCCTCTCTTCCCCGGGGCCATAAATAACCCCACCCCCAGGCACTTAGCCTCCCAAGCCTGGGGACAAGCCATGAGCTGAATGGTTGCATCTGGCAATGGTCTAAGCTACCCTACAGCATAGACTTTTCCTTGGTAGAAATAGTGTGTGCCAATTAAGAATGAGAGGTAGACCCTAGCGTGAGTTGTTCACTTGCAAGGTTTAGGAACTGCTCAAAGTGTGCAGACAATTGTGCCTCCCTGTCTCCCACCCCTCAGGGAACCAGTTGATCTGAACTCTTTCTTAGTTAAATGCATATTTACTTCTCGTATTTACTCAACCATTTGAGACTTGCAAACTTAAAATGTTTCTAACTCCTGTGGCAGCAGCGTGACTTCTTTATTGGATGAGAAGGAGAATATAAAATGATGAAGAGGTTATGATATTTATGGTGCAATTAACATAGATTTAGTCTGCATACATTTATCAAAATAATAATGATGGTAATAACATTGGATTTTTTGGGTACAAAGCAAACCCTGATGAAATTTTTTAAAAGTCAAAGAAAGAGCACTAAGATGCATGGTCATGAATTCAGTTTTGCACACAGGCGGTGCCTACTAGGTACACAGGCTTTGTCTGAGTAAGCCTTCTTGTGAGACCCACAGTTGAATTATAGTGCAGTTTCCCCAAAGAATTGTTATTTAGTGGAGAGACTATGACAAGGTTACAGATAATTCTCACACAAGCCAAAGAAAAATGTGTGACTTAAGAGGCGTCCCAGCCATGTTCTGAGGGGATTTATGAACTCCGAATGTCTCTCTTCTCTGCAGGAGACAACAAGGATTTAGATAATAGGCCTACTCTTGTTTATTTACTTTCCTGCAGTGCTTGGGATCAAATCCAGGCCATACACATGGCAGGCAAGAGCTCTTCCACTGAAATAAGTCCCCAGCCTCATTTTTACTTTTAAAAAATACTGAAGACAGCATTTCACTAAATGGTTCGGGCTGTAACACAGATCAGCCTTAATTTTGTGGTCTTCCTCACTCAGTTTCCTAAGTAGCTGGGATCACAGGCCTGCGCTACTAGGTCTGCAGGAAGTGAGATGCAATGGCGCGCACCTTTAATCCCAGCACTAGTGGGGCAGAGGCAGGCAGATCTCTGTGAGTTCGAGGCCAGTGCAGTTTACATAGGGAGTTCCAGTTCCGGGTCAGCCAGGGGTTACAAGGTAAGACTTCATCTCAAAAATAACTAAGTAAGTAATAAGAGATGGATCCAGGAAGCTCCCAGGAATGACCAAGGTTTGTTAAGGTGACAGCACTACCTCAGTGTGTGGGTGTGACTCCAGGGTTGTTTGTGTTTTCCAGAGACAGCGCCTTACTAAGTAGCGCAGGTTTCTCTAGAGTTCACAGTCCTCCTGCCTGCTTCAAACCTTTTGAGTGTGGGTGGGAGAGGCTTGTGCCGCTTAGCCTGGGTCTGACTCTAGGCTTTCTGATATTAGACATCTGGTGGGTGGCAGTGCTAGGGATGGAATTTAGGGCCTTGCTCATGCTACATCCTTGGGCCTCCCTTTTCATTTTTGCCCCATTGCTCAATCCCCTGTGGTAGAAATTCTGTCTCCACAAACTCAGTGTGGAACAGGTATATAGATTCACCTCAAACTTCCACGTTGGGCTGGGGGTGTTAGTAGGTTAATGGAGGACTTGTCTAGCTAGCATACATGAAGCCCTGGGTTTGATACCAGCGGGCCATAAAACCAGGCATGATGGCATACACCTGGAAGATGAGGCAGGGGGCTAGAAGTTGTCAAAACAAACAGCCCCCTCCAATTTCCCTGGGGTTACAGCAATTGAGCACAGGGTAGTCAGTCTCTCCAGGGGTCCAATTCTGCTTCAAATTTTCTGCAAGTTATTGGGTTACTTTGGGCCTCAGTTCCCTCATCTGCACCATAAGGAGAACAAGAGTGTCTGCCCCAAGGGTTTAAATGAGTCAATGGTAGTGGTGATGAGTTTTAGGAGTTCGTGAGGAGCGGCAGGGATTGTCAAAGCTTGTCAAGTTTTCTGTTGTTGTCTTGTGTGACCTTCCTCAGGGGTATGGCACTGTTGACACTCCTATGCTCCTGGAGGTCTCCTCGTGTTACAGCTCCTTAGTGTTTCTGATCCACTCCTAATTATTGGGTTACTTTTCAGGGCTCTTCTTTTCTACCTGCCAAAGGACAGAATTACAATAATTTATTTTAAAGTTATTATTATTATTATTATTATTATTATTATTTCTTTCAGATTCTTTGAGACAGGGTTTCTCTGTGTAGCCCTGGCTGTCCTGGAATTCTGTAGAACAGGCTGGCCTTGAACTCAGAGATCTGCCTGTCTGCTTGGCTTAAAAGTTATTTTTTTAAAAAAATATTTATTTATTTATTATGTATACAGCGTTCTATCTGCATGCATGTCTGCATGCCAGAAGAAGATCTCATTACAGATGGTTGTGAGCCACCATGTGGTTGCTGGGAATTGAACTCAGGACCTCTGGGAGAACAGGCAGTGCTCTTAACCTCTGTGCCATCTCTCCAGCCTCTAAAGTTATTTTTATTTTAGAATGTTTGCACGTGTGAGAGTGTATGATGTGTATGTGTGTGGGACAGAGAGGCGGGGGAGGGGAGAGGTTGGTTATATGCAGGCATGCGTAAGCCAGAGTGTACATATGGAGGTCAGAGGACAACTTCAGCGAGTCAGTTCTCTCTGCATTTTCGTGGCAAGGTCTCTTTGTGTCCACTGTGGTTTGTTTTCCAGGCCAGCTGGTCCGTGAGCTTTGGGGGACTCCCCTGTCTCCACCTTTTATCTCACTTTAGGAGTCCTGGGATTACAGATGCATGCCACTTTTTCCAGCTTCCTTCTGTGGGTTCTGTCAGGCTCCCGTGGAAATGCTGTGCCCGCTCTGGCATCTTGCTGGCCCCTGTTTTTATTTTTATTCTTGGCTGGGGAGCAGATGCAGGTTTTGAGAGAGTATAGAGGTTTCCATTGGCTTTACCTTCAATGCTAGACTGGGGGCAACACAGAGGTCCGTAAAAATCAAAGACGTGTTCTGAAGAGCTAAGCCAAGGGGGCTTTGTTTTCTAGACAGAAAAAGACTGAAGAAAGTGAAAAATAAAAATCAGGTTTGTCAACCCAGTGTGACTGTTCTTGCAAGGTAAGGACAGGAAGTCAGAATGGCAGAAAACATGGCGAGCGGTAGGTTGCTTCAGGTTATCTTTGTATGATGGGAGTAGAGGGTACTTTGTTAACATGGCTGAAACAACCGGTATGAAACTTAGATGGTCACCTCTCTACGCTTTTCCTACGGGTCACTCAAACAGCCTAGCTTAAGTCCGGTAATGCTGGATTTTAGCATGAGTGGCTCCATTTTGATTTCTTTAGTCTGGTCTGTCAGCAGAGTCTGATTCAAAGCAATGGTTTCCTGTGATTTTCATTTAATATGCCTGTCCTTTCCATGTGGGTAACTCCCTAAGGAGACAACATCTGCCCTCTGCTCTCCTTGTCACACACTCTCAATGGAGTGAGCTCAGCCAGATCCAGGCTGCAGCTGTCTCTCTGTGGCTACTCTCATGCTGAGCCCCAGGCCTGCGTGTCTGGCTGGATGCATTACACTCCTCACTACCGTCTTCCTACTGAGCTTGCCATCTTTGAACTCATCCTTCCCTGAGCTTCCTCACTCCCTTTTCAAAATCTTATCCCATCTGGCCACTTTAGAGTCTTTAGTAACTGTCCTCCAGAGGATGTGGGTCGTATTTCTTGGTTTGTAAAGAGTGTCACCCACAAGGCTCCATTTCCCTACCTGTGCTGTCTCTCCTGTTCTTCACCTTCCACAAGCTGTTTCTTGTCTCAAGCCCTTTACAGGGGTGCTTCCCACTGTTTGCCCAGTCTGCCTCTCTCCTCTCTTTTCCCCTTGCCTGCTTCCTGGTCCCGAAGAACCGAATGGCCGCTTCTTGAGGAAGTCTCTTGAGATCACTGCATGTATGGTTTAGATGCTCCTTTGGCTTCAAATGTCATCCAGTGAGTAACGATGAGAAGACATGTCGATGGCGTTCTTGCCACTCCCACGTGGTCGTCTTCTTCTGCTGGAAGTTTCCCGGGGTCAGCCTCTGAGGTTCATCTAACTTTGTTTTCCGTGTAACCAACACAGTACATTTGGCACACCAAAGTTGTTCAGTACGTACTGAGTGAAAGCTGCGTCCGAGACCATCCTCACAAACCATGAGGTGTTCGGTTAACAGGTGTCTCACAGTGAGGGTCATCTATGCATGTCCTTAACTCATGGCCAGAAGACTTTCAGATGACCGTTGACAAAACAAGGAATATTAAGTAACAAAGTCAGAAAGGCTTATCCTGTTGGTGGAGGGGGCACAGCAGCGTTCAAGGTCCCTTAGGGAAATGTTCTTGTCTTGAAGATGAAATCGCTGGCCTGGGTAGAGACCTAACATTCCAGTTGGGCATGGTCAATGACCTGGCTAAGGGGCCACCACACAGGAATGTGGAACTGCTCCTAGGAAAGCAGGACCATCGCCAGGAAGGTAGGAACATCTCCAAGAAGGCAGGACCAGCCCTAGGAAGGAGGGTTCTTCCTAAGCCATGCTAAGGAGATAGATAGAATAATTATCCCTTTAGTGAGATAATGTACTTTTCCTTCCTAGAATTCTCACCCCCTAGCTCAGTCCCTACAGGGTCAGAGACATGTAGCTTTGTAAGTCTGCCAGAAAAACATTTTTTGTTGTTGTTGTTGGCTTGTTCTTCCTTCCTTTCTTTCTTTCTTTCTTTCTTTCTTTCTTTCTTTCTTTCTTTCTTCCTTCCTTCCTTCCTTCCTTCCTTCCTTCCTTCCTTCCTTCCTTCCTTTCTTTCTTTTTTTTTTAAGCTATCCTGTAACTCTCTGTAGACCAGGCTGGCCTTGAACTCACAGAGATCTGCCTGCCTCTGCCTCCGGAGTGCTGGGATTAAAGGCGTGCGCCACCACCGCCCAGTCACCACTTTTATAGAAGAGGCTGATGGGGCAGAAAAGCTGTGTCTCCATTGGCAGTAGGAAGCTGTAAGTCTAGCTGCCTTCTACACACAACACCAACTTGAGCAACACAGAAAAGTATCCGATGGAGGTGAAGGGGGGGACAACCATTTCCATCCAACACATGTACATCACTGTCACTACCACTTTTCAAATCCTGACAACTTTGAGCCCTTGGATGCGAGAAAGTCTGGAGTGCAAGCATCCCGGAGCCTTTCAGGTACAAGCACCAATAAATTCCGTTTCTTTGTTTGCTTAAGTCGGTTTGAAATGTATTCCCACAGGCTGCAGTCAATAGCCCCTCACTAAAATAATGACCAAGACAGTAAAATATATAAAAACACAATCATAATAGCAGCTATGGCTATCACAAAATACACTATAAAACTGACCCATCTCCTCTCTCTGAGCAATAGAACAGTTCCATCTTTGAAAATGATCAGTTGGACAGTGCTCATCTATAATATGCTTCATTCCCATAGCCCTGGGCTAATGGCACCTTACACACACATCTTCTTGCAGTACAGAACAGGCAGGGGGTACTATTGAAAATAGCTAACCACCCTAAAAGCACAGATACTGGAGGCTCTCTGCTGTGCTCAGCATTCAACCTGTAATTGCTGGATCTAAGAAGACGTGAGACGTCTCAGGAGTAGGTTGGAATAGGGCGGCACTTAGGATGTGTTTCGGGAATGACTTTTTTTTTTAAATCAGAACAGTAAGATTTCAATATTCTACCAGCCAGCCAATATGGCCTTGTTGGGGTGTACTGGCCCAATGGGAGCTCTGTTCTCAGATGTTATTGTTTCTTATTTGAGAGACTGTTTTCACAGTTGCACTGTGAATTCCTATAGGTAGGGATTTTGTCTTATTAATTTGTGCATAGGTCTTGGTGCCTACAGGCAAGTCCTGGCCATTCGAAAATGTTTGCTGAGTGACAAATAGGAATGACAGTTCAGAGTTGTATAATTCTCCATTCTGCTTTTATTTTTTTTTTTTCTGATAGAAATTTCTTGCTGGGATTAAATTGCAATATGTCTTCTTTTCACCATACTTCTGAGATGTTATCCTCTCTAATGTCAGGTGATTGAAGAAGAAAATTGTAATTTTTCTCTCTCAGGCATAATGCTGATATTTTAACTCATAGTGGCTTTTTTTTCCCCTCAACACAGGATGGATTTAGAAATAAATCAAGATCCCAGAAATTTAGGATTGTTTGAGTGGTATTGCTTACCTCTGCCATCCTAAGAATAAAGTGTAGCTTGATGCCTCTCTGCAAATGTGTGACCGGAACTATCCACTAGGACATTGGGCATGGGATTCTACCTGGACACTAAGAATTGTGAGAATAAGGCCATGTCTACTAATAGTGCCTAGCTCCTCCTTGCTGCCCAGTAGGCGCTTCAAACAATGCTTTGGCTGGCGGTGGTGGCACACGCCTTTAATCTCAGCACTCTGGAGGCAGATCCAGGTGGATTTCTGTGAGTTCGAGGCCAGCCTGGTCTACAGAGAGATCCAGGACAGGCACCAAAACTACCTAGAGAAACCAACCAAACAAGAAAAAACCGCTTTGAATGAAGGGACAACTGAAATGGTTTCAGGACAGGCAGTTATACCTGGATGACTTGATCGTCCTCTAGTACTGATAAGTTTTTAAGTGAATAGCTTTGAAATATATTTTCTTAAGCCAACATAGGTCCTGTCAATATCCAAAAGCACAGCTTCAATATTAAATGAAGTCAGAGAGCTGGGAAGTGACATATTATTCTTGATTACTCAGAGTAAGTGATTACTCAAAGAGGCCACATGTATTTAAATTGTTATCTTTCCTGATGATCACCTCCCTTTTATTTTCCTGCTTGTGGGCATGTGTCCACCCTATTTTACTCTCTTAAACTCTCTGTAGGGGTGTTTTATCCACTTATCAGAACGCCAGTGAGACCACTCTGGGCCCTTGCCACCAAGCTAGATGACTTGAGTTTGACCCAGGATCTACACAGTGGAAAGAGAGAACACACTCTCCAAAGTTGTTCTCTGACATACACACGTGGCACCTTCAATAAGTAAATTAGCAAACAAATAAACATTATAAAAGTAATAAAGGGTATGTGGGGAAAGCACAATACCCAGAGGAAGTCTTAGAAGGAGGCCTCAGACTCTAAGTCTCCCACTACTAGGTATGTAACCTTGGGTCACTTTAAGAAGTAAAATAATAAACGTTTACTCTCCCTATTTCACAAGTTAATTGTAAGCCTGGATAATGGGGTACAGAACTATGAAAACCCTGTACAGGGGGATTGTTACCATCCACCCACGGATAGCCACAGTGACCGTAAAATGCTCCCAAGTAGATGTTGTCTTAACAGCATCACTTTAGGAGCTGGAGAGATGGGTCAGTGGTTAAGAACAAGAGTTCAGAGCAGTCGGGCTCCTAGCACCCACAAGGTGATCCACAACCATCTGTAACTCCAGTTTCAGGGGATCTGACGCCTTCTTCTGCCCTCCCTGGGCACTAGTCACACACGGGGTGCACAGATATACATGTAGGCCACGCATTCATACACATTAAAAAAGAATCTTTAAAAGAAAAGAGAATGATTTTACTTTTATCTTGCCCCTAAGGCTGGCCAGAACAGGAGAGAGGTTGCGGGGGAGTGTGGGGGTGGGGTGCGGGGTGGGGTGGTGGTGGGTTAGATTAAAAAAAAAAAACCCACAAGAGAAAAGGCACCCAAATTCGAGTGGGCTTTTAAAACCGTATTTCCAAAGCTAACTACTTTACAAGGAGCCTCTCCACACTCCACTGGCCCAGTTTCCACAAGTCTCAGCAGGAGCTTGGTTGGGCGGAGGTCCACGCTGGCCAATAGAAATCATCTGTGTTCTTACAGGTTTCGCAGCAGGTGGAGAAACTGAGCAAGAAAAATTACTTAAACGTGGACTCAGCCTTTTCACCGCGGTGCGGGGCGCCACAATTGGTCCCCCTCTACTAGCAGGAACGGAGAACCATGTTGGGGACTCAATTTCCTAATCCTTTCGCCCATCAATCCCGACTCCTATCAGTTCCACTGCGGGCTGAGTCGAGCCTTCCCGAGCCACAGCGTGCTGGGGGATGGCGGGGGGGGGGGGAACCCCTGGGGTTGTCCTTTATTGTCTAGGGAGCACCTGCCAGGTGGCTGGCCGGTGCTTAATGCGCTCGTGGCGCCAGGCAGGCTTCACAAAGCGCGGGCAGCACCTGCGTGGCCAGCGAGTCGCCTGGGGCTGGAGGACCACCGCTGTCGGGAGAGGGCCGGGAGGAAGAGGACCCAAGGATGGAGGGCCTAGGGGTGCTCCAGGTCTCGGAGGGCACAGCGCCCCCGGGATCAGCATATCCCGAGAGTCCCGGGCACCAGGCAGCGGGAGGGAGTGCGACCCGGGAGGGAGGAGGGAGGGGCGTGGCCGCGCGCTGGGGGAGGGCTGGAGGAGGGGCTGTCGCGCGCCGCTAGTGGCTCTGGGGGCTCGGCTTTGCCGCGCTCGGTGCACTTGGGCGAGAGCTGTAGCCGAGAGAGGAGCGTCGGGTCTAGCGCAGCCACCGCGATGAGAGGCGCTCGCGGCGCCTGGGATCTGCTCTGCGTCCTGTTTGTCCTGCTCCGGGGCCAGACAGGTGGGAGAGCGCGGCAGACAAGAGGAGGGCACCCTCCACCCGGTGGGCGCAGTCCTGGGTCCGGGAGGGGTGCCACCAGCCGGGCTGCGTCCAGAGTGGTGGCTGTTGGCTTTGCCTCAGCCTGTGCGTTACCGCCAGTGCGAAGGTGGCGGGCGGCGGCGGGACTCTGTTGGCCCGCCTCGCTCACCTGCGCCAGGAGCCGGCGGCAGCGGCGGGCGGTGGAGACCCGGAGCCGGGAGTCTTCCGGGGAGCCGGGGCCGCGGGGCTGCAGGCTGCGGGCGAGTTTGGCGATGCTTTTGTGCCGGCTGAGCCCGGGTGGCAGTGGCGGCGGCCTCGGGCTTCGCACCGAGAGCGTCCCCTTTCCGTGCGAGGCGCGGCCGCGGCTTCCTTTTGTTAAAAGTTGCGTGTGGGTGACCGGCACCCGCGAGGACCAGCCCACGGGTCCCCGGACGCGCGCCGGGCAAAGTTGGAGAGCCTTTTTCTCTGCTCTGCAGACGCTGCTTCCCCTCCGCGGGCGCTCTTTGTGCCTAGGGCTGGGGATCCAGCCGCAGTTGCACTGGTCGTGCGCGGCGCCACCCGCGGAGACGAATCTCGGGCTTGCTTGTGCTCCCCCCCCCTTTTTTTTTTTTTTTTTGCACGGGGAGCACGCGGCGTGCGGCTCTGGGGCAGGACCCCGCGAGCCTGTAGGTGGCGGCTACGGGGACAACTTGAGCCAGGCGTGTGGCGAGCAGCCGCTAGGTTGCAGACTTTTTCCTTTTGTAAATCTCGTGCTAAAGGCTCGCCCCTCTCTGCAGTCGCTCGGTGTTCATTGCTGCCACGCGCCGGGGAGCTGCTGCAGCCTACGTTGGCCGCCAGCTCCTGGGAAGCAGGGACCTCGTGCGGGGACGCAGCTGTTCCTTGCCACCTCGTGCGCGCAGTATGAGAGAAGAGCCAGGCCGTCCTGGCTTTGGAACCCCCGGGTCTCAGTGTATGAGACTTGTAATCGCAGGTGGCCGCTTTCTTTGGGAATCCCGAGATCTAGACACCCCCTCCCACGTGATAGCCACCCTCTGGCCGCCTGGGGTGGGGTAGGGGAAGAAGGGGTGAACTTCCTGCAAATCCCATTTGTTTCTTCAAGCTGTTAGAGAAACCGTGGTACCTCTCTCTGCACGGGAACTTGGGTCTCAAGGTGGAGGAGGATCTGCAGGCTCCTGGTGCTCCTTAGCCCTGCCCCTTTCTGCCAGGTGTCGCTGGTGCGCTGCCTGTGCGGGTCGCCTGGCTAGTCCCTGAATCCTTGGTCTCTCCCGGGTCGTTTCCAAAACAAAACCCAGAAACCCCTTAAGGTTACCCTGATGCTGTGGGCTAGAGAGTCTGCTCTCTGGAATGAAGCGTCCAATGGCCAGCAACGCCGTGTGACCTGTTTGGACAGCCCACCGCTGTTTGCATTTCCCAGATCCCACTCCCCCCTGATGCTTTTGAAAGGACTGGGAGGGCTTTCCTGTGGGGAAGGCCTTGCATCTGGAGTCCACCCTTGTGCCGGAGGAGGGGTCACCAGGGATCACAAATGAGTGTCCAGATTCCTAGGCGTATTTGACCGCTTAGCTGAAACTGACTCCAGCGATTTTTATATTTTCCACCTTGTTCTGCTTTAGACCAAGGTGGAACACCAGAAAGATCATAGTTCCTCATTAAAAAACTGAAACGAATCAATGGTTTGCATCTTCCTCCTGATTAGTGTGCTCTGACCAATAACTTTTTGGCAAAGGGAATTGGAAGTCTGTTTCCTGCCTGGCAGGCAGAGTGTTGTAATGACAAACCCTTGCTCTGCCCCTCCAGTTTCAGGCCCCAGTTTGAGGCCCCCCTTTCAGACCTACAGCCTCCTTGGTTATGTGCCCTTGGGCGGGTCGTTTAAATTTGGAGTGTGTGTGTGTGGGGGGGGGCTTCAGTTTCTCTGAAGGTACTAGAAGACATTGCATCATGAAGGATGGGGGGGGGGCATGTTTCAGAATTCCAGAAAGCTGCTTTCTTGTTTAAGGGTCTCTTGGGTGTGTGTGTGTGTGTGTGTGTGTGTGTGTGTGTGTGTGTGTGTGTGTCTGTTCTGCTCCCGGCTTAGCAGGAAGCGGTTGTGTGTTTTTGTTTATGTTGTGATCTCCTTTTGGAGGGCTAGCAAGTGCCTGCTCTGTAGTAACCCCTCCTCCTTCCCGGGGCATTCACAGCATCGACAGCTCAACAGGATGGTCCCCAAACAGTGAATCAGATCTTCCCCCTGTTCCTGCAGGTGCAAGACCCTAGTCATTCATGCACCTGGCATTCTGGCTTATGATCCTACTGGCAATAATCTGATAGTTCTGTACTAAAGAGATCCCAGATAATTTCACTTCCCCCACCCATCCACACATTCTTTTTTCTTGTGACGTTTTAAATCATGCACGCCTTGCTTTTGCAACACGCTTTCTAGTGTGCCTTAAATATATCATGGATGTGCTTTGTGCGTCCGTGGGGCTTTATAATGAGCAAATGTCTGCCAGGCCCCGAACTGAGGGCTTTCCCCTGCCTTTCACTACTCAGAGGACCCAGGAGATTGGACCACTACAGCCAGCCTCTAGTATTTTCCTATTGGAGAACAAGTCACTTGCCCAAAATAATCCGTGAAGGAGCCTGAGCTCAGCTCCATATGCCCACTGTGTATCCATTTATACAACTCGCCAGAATCTGTTGTAAAGTAAGACACATACAAAAATATTTAATGAGTGCTTACTATAAGCCCAGCCCTGTTCTGAGATTCTGAGGCTACAGGACTGCTGATTTGGGTAAAAGGGCTTCAGGCTACCTGCCTTAGAACATTTGGGTTAGTTTTTTTTTTTTTTTTTTTTTTTTTTTCAATTTAAGTGAATTAATCCGCCAGGAGGATTCACTGCTGTGTAGCTTGGGCAGGGGCATTTGAGCCTATCATATGAGGTTTTGGGGGGCGGTTAGCTGGATCCATCCAGTCAGGCTTCCTCAGAAAGGAAGATAAGTTATCTCTAAAACGAAGTTGAAAACCATTCCCGGCCCCCCCTCAAATGAAGATGATTATGAGTGTTAGGTATTTGTCCCTGTTAACTGGCGGATCTCAGAAGTGGTTTACTCTGGCCGAGCACGGTGAAATACAGTGACCATTTACCGAACTCCCAGAAGAAATTCTCATCAGAAATGTGCCAAGTGTTCTGTGGGCTTCCCTTGTCCTGCACCGAGGTTGCAGATGTTGTTTTGGTGATGGATTTTGCCACTGTTGTTGACTGACGGCCCTGAGAAGCTACTCCTAGGGTTTTGACTCATTTCCTCCAGCCGATTAAAGGACACAAGGAAATGAGGCAAACCAGCCCGGGTGTCCAGAGCAGCATTCTTAGCTGGATCTAGGTGTGGGGTTACCCCATGGAAGCAGGGGGCCACGGTCTCATTTCTCCAGAATGAATTAGGTTCAAGAGTTGGCGGGCGGGCGGGCAGGGTTGTGGGAAGTGCTGTAGTCATGTGTGGTAACTTTTCCAAAAGTGGGATTAAAAGACATTTGTAGGGATCCAAATATGCAAAATTTCATATGCAGCCTCAGCAGCACCCGTCGCTATTTTCACGGTTACAGCTCTGGGGTGAGCGGAGCTTGGAAGGGAGTCAGTGGTAGGAAAGTGTTTGAATCAAGGACAAATCCAGCATGGATCTTGCTGAAAGTAGGAGAGACCTGGGTGCAAGCCTGGCCTCCTGGCTCGGATTGCTGCCGTTATGGGGGCATGGGTGGGTATGTGGTTCATCTTTGGACTTCAGTCTCCAATAAATGAGTAGTTTTAAGCCAGTAGCCAGCTCGTGGGCATGCTTGATTGGCTGGCTGGATGCTTCTAGGAAACATGGAAGATGGTACCAACTAAAATGCTCCAGCCTGATCATTTCCCATCCGTCTTAGGGTTCGGCTTCCATTTTGGCCGCGAGAGACACCTTGACAGAATGTAACGTTTAAGTTCAGTTATTATTTAGGGCGGATGGCATCAGAGTTCAGAGCTTGGTGTCTGGAACTGACATCTCATTCTGCCACTCACTCACCCGCCACTATGAGATCAGGTACCAGATGCTTACCCTCTGTGTGTGGGAGGGGTAACGGGGTCAAGGTGCAGAGGCTCGGGGATTGAGTGCAGGAGGTTCTGTACATGGTGCGCTAAGCATGGAGCCGTGGTCTCCACTGTGCTGGGATTTTACAGCCCCCCTTTCAACTTAGTCTCTTAGGGGAAAAAAAATGCAGCTGGTATAAAACCAGATTGCACTGGTTGTTTTACCTTTTTGATTAAGATGAAGTTCATTCATTGAATGACTAGGCTTTGCTGCCAGTGGTGATACGTGCTGCTTTTCCTGGCTCTGTAGTTGACCTCACCTGACTTCCCCGCCAAAGGGCATACAGAGTTGGGGATAAAAGTTTCGGGAGCGAGAATCCAGGTGAATAAGCCCCTCCTCTGGTCTCAGGAGCCCCTTTCTCTACTCAAAGGGGCTGTGCAAACACAGGACCATAGGGGCTTTCTGGAGGGGCTTTCCTGGACTCACTTCCCCGGAGTACCCTCTGGATGGGTGGCGGGGTAACGGGGGTCTTGTAAACCTGCCCTTGGCTGGGTTCCGACCCACAGCAGCCTGGAAAGCACTGCTTTAACAGCCGGACCACGCTTTGAGCACAGGCAAGGCTGGCGAACGCTGGATCAGTTGAACGAAGTTTATCAGTCCCTCGCTGTGTCCTCACAGGGACAGCAGATAGGGGCCCCGGTGGGAGGGACATGCTCAGAGTCAAACTGGGGGTGCAGAGGCGTGGTGGGTGGGCAGTGCTTTCAAAGAGAGGCACCTCAAGTCTCATCGGGAGGGTGGGTGTTAGCAGAGACCGGGGGACTGTGGGTGTCCACAGAGATCTTACTTTGAGATAAGATTGAACACCACAGAAGGGGAGCAGAATATCTGTAGTTGTGTTAGTTAGGAGAATCAAGAGGAGCGTGAAGCAGGATATTCAGATCTTACTTGAGGCCCATCCAATCTTTGGTCAGATGGCTGAGGGTAAGGAAGTGCAGGATACGAAGGTAGAAATATTAGATAAGTCTCAAGGAAGAGGGGAAGGAGGGGGAAGGACAGACGGACGGACGGACGGACGGATGGAGGGAGGGAGGGAGGGAAGGAAGGGAGGAGGGAGTGTATTTAATGTTGAGCTTGGTCCAGATTGTGAAGAAGGCCTTGAAGGCCAGGCCAAGGTGGACGTGACAGGGAACAAGGTCACCAGTCCAGGGCCACCTGCTTTACCTTCTGTTCCGTTAAGCACAGCACGGAAACCAGTGTCCCCTCCTGCCCCCAGACGTGGGATAGCCTTACTCTAGGCAGTCAAGAAGAAGGGAGAGTCTTCATTTATTTTTAAAGTAAAATTGTATATCCTAAAACTGACCGCTTTACCACTTTGGAATGCACAGTTCAAGGGTATTAAGTACATTCACATTGTTATGAAACCAGCCTTATCGCTTCATCTTGCAAAACTGGAACCCTGTACCCATTAGAGAACTTCTCCCCACCCCATCCCTTGGCTGTTACTGCCTCTGGACTGTTCTCTGTGTCTGCTGTGAGTAGACCCCACAATGTTTACCTTCTTCTGGTTGGCTTATTTTAGTTACCATAATGTCCCCAGGGGTCTTCTGTGTTGTGTAGGGCCAGAATTTCATGTTTGCTTGTTTGTATTTTTGAGACAGATCTTGCCATGTAGACCAAACTGACTTCTTAACTCTTGATCACCTTGCCTCTGACCCTCTGTCTGTCTGGTGCCACCATACCTGGCAGGATTTCCCCCTTTTAGGGCTGGCTAGTATTTGTCCCATTGTATGTATACTTTGCTTGTTGTTTCTCCAGTCACCACTGATGGGCAAGGGTGTCTCACCTCAGAATGAGAGCCCTGTGTTAGTGGAGAGCTGTAGAGAAGTACAATTCATTTAGGCTCTTCAGCAGTACTGGACAAAGGGGTGGGAAGCCCTACAGGCTAGGTATATTCTGGAGACAAGGGAGAGTGCCCAAGAGACCAAGGTGGATAAAGATGGCATGCATTTGGCACCACCTGCCAGGCATAAAGCTTTGGAAAGGAGAGTTGGAGCTCTGCTGGGTGTAGGTGCCTGGGAGTAATGGTGGGTGTGGGATTCACAGGACAGGCTGGGAGTGGGCTCTTGGTGGGAATGAGCATGGTGTCCGGCTTGTTCATTCATCACCTCTGGGTTGCATTTACGGGAAACTCAATTTCACAGACACGAAGCTCTGTATCAATGAAGTTCTTTTTTCGGGTCAGGTCCATGTAAGAAATAAAATTAAACCCCAAAGTCTCAAACTCTGGCTCAGCACCATTATGAAAGGATTTGGGGGATTATAAAGGATTCTGTGTTAAGTGTGCACCAGCCATACGATGAAGAGAAAGATGTCGTGAAAGGAACTGTCCGGTGGAAAGGTGAATAAAATGGATGTTTTGGGGTGGAGGCGCAGACACAGCTGATGAGCACTTTGGGGAAACAAGGACTTTGAAAGCAACTTAAAGAAATTGGATTTATTAGACCTGGAGACGATAAGGTAAGGGAGGCTGAGTGACTGTCAGTCTTCAAGTATTTGTAGTCTGTGACAGGAATGGGCAAGTTGTCAGTGGGCATGTAGTGCTCTGGAAGGAAACTGGGATTTTTGTTTTGTTTTGGTTTTTTTTAGAAAAAAAAATTCTTTAATTGTGGGCTGAAAAAGACTACCACGGCTGGCTAATGGATCTCTGCAGGAGATATGAGAAAAGCCAAGTGCCATTTTGATATGGTCCCATCCCACCTAACTCAGTTGGCTTGATGTCCCTTTTATGGTCAGCAGCCCTTGTGATGTTAATTTGGAAATGAGAAAATAACTGGCCATGCTTGTTTCCTCCCTCTGTTGGTGTGGAGTGGAGTACTTCTCATATGTGCCGTGTGGCCTCATAGGTTTGGGCTCTATGGAAAACAGCCAGTGAGGAAGCCACAGCCTAAAAATAGGTTATTGATCTGTTGGGGTAGGTCATCTAACCACAGAGCAAATTGTGCTGTGCAGTGAATGGAGTGCCAAGATAAGAGAACTGAGGAAGTCTGAGGTCTAGAGAGATCCATCCTCACCTAAGGGTGGTTGGTGTGCTGTGGGGTCCCATGTGCTATGGGACCACCCTGCCCTGTGGCTAGGTAGAAAGCTTAAATGGGATGCAGAATGCTCAGCGGAGATGAAGGATGCAACACCGCCCTCCTTTCTCCTTGACTACTCAGGGTGGATTGCTCCTTCTGTGGCTCACCCACCACTCTTCCTTCCCATCTGCCCATTCCCTGTGGGCATTTCACAGTCCTGGTTCAAAGGCACCCATCAGACCAGCCAGGGATCTGGAGGAAGGTGGTAGAAACCGCGGGGTGGCTCACCAGCTTCTGTCGGTCAGTAATGTCATGTAAGAGAGGATGGTGTGAGCCGGGCGGTGGTGGCGCACGCCTTTAATCCCAGCACTCAGGAGGCAGAGCCAGGTGGATCTCTGTGAGTTCAAGGCCAGCCTGGTCTACAGAGCAAGATCCAGGAAAGGGGCAAAGCTACACAGAGAAACCCTGTCTCGAAAAACAAAAACAAAAAAAAAAAGGAAAAAAGAACAAATAAAGAGAGAGGATGACGTATAAGGTGGGATTCCTGGCTCCAGGAGCTAAACTCTATAGGAAGGTCAGCGCTAGCAGACCCGCTGGAATGTCATGTGTCATGAGATTTAGTTGACAGTCTGGTCATGTGTCTTACATTGGGGTTGGAGGACGAGGCATCAGTCCTTGAGTAGAATGGTGGGTTCAAAGGCATTTTGGGGACCAGAAATAAATCTTGAAGAGTGGGCTGTGATTCAGTCAGGGTCTGAAGAGCAAAAGTGAAGCGGTGAGTGAGCCCAAAGGCTCCCATAGAAAGAGGCTCTGGAGAGTGGAGTACAAGGTGACATGGGCTAATCTTTAGGGCACCTGGATTCTTCAGAATTCTTCAGAAATTGAAGCGTTTCCCCCAATGCCATATGTGATGAGATTTTTGTAAATGAAATCCGGTCAAGTAATTGCCTATTCAGAGAAATAGCTTTAAAAAATGGAAAAGCATGCATCTCACTTTTGTGTGTGATTATGTCTGTGTGTGCATCATGCAAATCCAGTTCAGGTATGAACCGAGTTGTTTTGAAGTCCAAGGCTAATTACACTACTCCTTTTCCCTCCCTGGCACCCTCCGCAAGCCACTCCCAGCCATGATTCCAAATATCTGAACATCTTTCAAGTGGCAAGAGATGACTTCCCATTCTTCACTCGTTGACAATTTAAATCTTCAGTGAAATGAGAAGCAGGGTATTCAACAGGCTCCCAAAGCCCCCCCCCTTTTTATGTAAATTCTCTTGATCTAGCAAAACCAGGGATGAGCAAGACCTCGGCGAGGTCTCTGCTTGGGCTGGGACACACAGGTTCTTTCCAGATTCTGTGGCCACTGCTGCGTTAAAGGCTCTTAGATCTACTGGTGGGCCCCAGTATAGGAACAATATTGAAAGAGCATCAGGTAGCCCATATATTCAAGAACGAACTCATTTCTGGATATATGGACTACGCTTATGGAGCTCGGGAAATCAGAGTTTCCTTTGGCCCTCACAAGGAGCAGGTGGCTGTGGTGGGCAGAGTACTGTCACCTAAGGGGAGGCGTAGGTCCTTGACCAAATGGGGGAAAGACTCACCTCCTTTGCCTGTGTGAGGCAAAATATTCAGCCTGCCTCAAGTGACTTGGGGTGTTTCAAAGGATTAGGAAGGGGGGACTCCCTGATGTTCTGAAACGACCAGTAATTTGAAAATAATAGTCTACTCTGAAGCGGTTTCTCTATGTGTTGAGAACAAAGGAATGGTGGTCACAGTGGATTGGGCAGGGACTCTGTCTCTTTGGGGAGGAAGTACTCACACAGCGGAATCCAACGCCTGTATCAGATTCAGGGGGAAAGATGTCCTGGAGATATTAGAAGTGTTCAGGGTGGTGGCACTGGCTGTCATTCGACAAGGCCAGCGTATGCTTAAAAAGGGAGCAGAACTGTATTTTCAAAGCAGAGAAACGAGACGGGGATTTTTAAGGTGGTCCTTAGGTCGTAGAATATTTTAAATGCATTTCCACTTGCATCCTAATTGTCCCGGAGTAGATTGCCTTCATGGTTTGGATCCACAAGAGCTCACTGTGGAGCTCAGGCTAGCCTGGTACTTACTGTGCTGCCCAGGTGGACCTCAAACGCTTGATCTTCCTGCCTCACCCTCCCCAGGTCTGGGATTGCAGGCATGCACCACAGCTTTGTTTTTCTTAATGTGCAGGCCTTAGAGTAGCTAGTAACAAATTTGTCCTTGAACGTTCTTGTATTTATTTTCTTTTCATATGTATGTTTATTGCAGGGAAACAGTAGGTGCGTTTTCAGCTGAACCAGACCCAGAAAGCACCATTTTGATAGGAGAGGACCCCCCCCCAAATCCCCGTCCCAGTTTTAAAATAAGCTAGCATATGTAGAAAGGGTTGTGAGTTTTTTTTCTTCAGATCCGAATGTGTTGCCTAATTTACATTTCAGCATTTTTAAGGGACATTATTTCAAATGATCATCCAGTTTAGAACCACTGTCTCCTGAAGGGGCTGGGCGAGTGAGGTGCCCGTGGGCGAGGGGCCCCTCCTGACATGGGATGCCTGGTGGGAGCGGGGTCTCTCCGTTGGACTGTGCTTAACTGAGCCTGTATGAGGAGCTGTTAAGTGTCGGGTGGCGGTGTAGCAGTGAACATCCTTGACCTGGGGCTTATGTCCTGGTGAATTCTTTTCTTCTCCAGAGCCCAGAAAAGCAGAGAAGGAAAGAGAGTTGAGAAAGAAGTTTGAAGGCCTGTTTTACAAAAATCCATTGATTTTTTTAGACTTAATGACCAGCGGCTTCTGGCCAATGAAGGGATAAGCAGAGAAAGGTCAGAGAAGGTAGCCGGGAGGGCAGGAAAAAGAGATGGGGAGGGGACAGGATAGGAACCAGGTCAGCGGGACGTTTTGGGTGATTGGGGGCCATTGCCTTCCCAGGAAGGACTGACCGTGGGCTGTGGTCCCAGTGGATCAGGGTTCTTAATTCAGCTGGCGCTCATTTGACGGGGACCAAATCAGAACTGAAACACTGGGTCAGCCCTCAGCTTCAGGATTTGGGGGCATCTTTACTGTGCCAGGGTGCCTTGCCAGTCTGAAGGTTTGGAACCCTTTGTTGGAGAACATTCCAGAGTGTTCTTCTTTCACAGCCGAGGGAGGTGTTTCAGGGGCCTAAACACACTGCTCTTTGGATCTCTCAGAGGCTGGAGGGACTGGTTCTGTACCACAGTTAAAAACCCTTTTTTTCGCCGGGCGGTGGTGGCGCACGCCTTTAATCCCAGCACTCGGGAGGCAGAGCCAGGCGGATCTCTGTGAGTTCGAGGCCAGCCTGGGCTACCAAGTGAGTCCCAGGAAAGGCGCAAAGCTGCACAGAGAAACCCTGTCTCGAAAAACCAAAAAAAAAAAAAAAACAAAAAAAACAAAAAAACCCTTTTTTTCATCTTTTTATTAAGAACTTTGGCATAACCATATTAAAACCTGTAAGACTGTACTTGGACGATGTACGGGTTAGGCATGACAGCCCTG
Organism: Peromyscus californicus insignis; assembly: GCF_007827085.1. NCBI lineage: Eukaryota > Metazoa > Chordata > Mammalia > Rodentia > Cricetidae > Peromyscus > Peromyscus californicus. The sequence goes on from NW_026294424.1 coordinate 69,187,190, forward strand.
AAGTTCCACTCTTGTGGCTGTGTCTGGTTTGGGTGCAGTTACCTGCAAGGAGATGACGCAGGAGGGAACAGAGTGTGCTTGATTGATTGATTGATTTTTTTTTTTTTTTTTTTTTTGCATCCTAGCCTTTAGAGTGAGTGGCCTTTCCGACATCCAGAAAGTGATCGTCTCTGAGCTAGCTCTTCAGTTTTAGAAATGGGACCCAGTGAACAGAGAATCGAGACTGGGAAATGAGGACTAGCAGCTCTTCTCTGTCTGCCCTTGGATGGTGGATATGTGGTCCTCATGGAGGGATCTAGGGACAGATAATGCCCCACCCCCTGCTGGAACTGGGAAGGACACCCCTGAGTTGATGGACCTAGTTGAAGGTTTTAGGGAGGAAGTCTGAGGCACTTGACCTGTGGCATCCAGCAGTGTTGATAAAAGTCACTGGCTTCGGACATGCACGCATGGGCTTTTACTGGTTCACAACAACATTTGTTCGAAACGCTTGTTCCTTTTGATCCAGCATAATCATCATGGGTTAGACTACTGTTTGGGGTGAGAATTCCAGGCCCTGTGTTTAACCTGACCTTTCTTCTCGCTTTCTCTTGTGATAAACTTGGGGAGGAACGGGACAGGTTAACAGTCCGTCATCCAGGGAAGTCAAGGCAGGAACCTGGAGACAGGAACGGAAGCAGGGACTGGGGAGGGATGCTGCTTCCTGGCTTGCTCAGCCTGCTTTCCTTACATCTCAGACCCACCTGCCTAGGAATGGCACCACTCACATACAGCTCCTGGGCCTTCCACATCAATTGCCAATTAAGAAAAGCCTTGCAGACACATCCACAAAGACAATTCCTCTGTCTAGGTTTCCTCTCCCCAGGTGACCACCCTAGGTTGTGGCAAGTGGGTAATAAAAACTAGCCAGTATAACCATGTTTACATTTATTGTCTCTTGACTGGGAGAGAGCAAAGACATTTTAAAAAGCAGCAGGGAGTCAGCCTCCGATTTGTACTGTTCCCTGGCCTGTTTGAAAACCTCTTGGCAACCATTTTTCTTTCAACACGGAGGAGCAGGCATTATCTTTATGGTTGCATTGTTGCTGGCATTTTAAGACGTTGTTTTGTGTAACCCAGGCTGGCTTCAAACTCAGTAGGTAGCCAAGGATACCTCAAACTCCTCATCTTCCTGCCCTCACCCCTCTCAAATGTTGGGAGCACAGGTGTGTGTCACCATACCTGGGTAACGTGTTTTTTTATCAAAGGGACATCTCAAGGACGACATGGAGCCGTGAGCTCTCAGATCCACAAGACCAGTCTTGGATCTTTGCTCCCTCCCAGCTCACCTGCTCATTCCTATAAAGCACGATTTCATCTATAAATATTCTCAGTATGTAGCTCTAAAATCCCGATTCCCTCTTCTGAACAATAACAGTGCCATGCCATCTCTGACCATTGCACTGCCACCCCAAGCCTTCAAGACATGGGGGAGGGACACTTTATTCAGACTGGAACACAAGCCATATCTCTACCCTGCTGTGGAGTATTCAGTACCCACCTTTGTCCGGTTGGAAATAAGTAAGATTAAAAATATAAACAAGTGTGTGAATGTTTGACTGAATTGAAGCGCAAGCCTCGGTTGGGAGGTTCGCGCCATTGCTTCTTGGTAGGGTTGAGCCTTGCGCGCCTGCCGAAGGGGTTGTATGTTTGCCCTGTCACCGTCTGTCAGTGGGAATTATGCTGATTGCATTCCTGCAACAATTAGCGTGTTTCAGTCCCTGCATTTCCGCAAATTGATGATTGAGTGGTTCGAGCATGATCAGACTTTGTTTTTAAAGAGAATGCTGGATAGATAGTGTGTTAGTGTTTTCGATGACAATAATGTTCTTCTAATAGGTACCTTTAGACAGATACCTTAGGTAGCCTTCTTGTCTGCTTTTTCTGGGAGCTGTTTTCTATTCGTTTCCTACCATGAGTGACATTTAAATTAGCAACTAGTCTGCTCGCGTTCCTTTTGTGCCAGGAGCCGGGGATTTGAAGGAGTAAGTACCCATTTTGCCCTCAGCTAATATCTGTTTGCAGAACTTGCTCTCTCCCGTTTTCCAATCAACTCCGTCAGTGACAAGGACTCACCTCTTCTCCACCATCACTTACTTTTGGTTCTGCAGGGGCCCGTGTGCACCTGGCGCTGGTGGAGATGTTCTGTTGAGCTCCTCTCTTTCTGAAGGGATGCCCCGGCAGCCATCCCCATGGTATGTTCATGGCAGCTTGCCTGCAGTCTTTATTCTAAAGGTCAGATGTCTGATAGGAAGCCTCGGCCATCCCGTCTTTGCTCAGTGTTTTTGCTGTATTGTCATTTTTGGCCACAAAGTGCTGTCGAAGTCAGGTGCACTAATGTCCTTGCCTGTGACTTGGCCACACCTTTACCTAGACACCCACGGGAATGCTTTATTTTACCCTTTGCAGCCCAGTAGTTCTGAGTGGTGGCCTCTCCCGAGATGTGATTGCTGCCTTGAGGAAGAATCCCAAGCGAGGCTTTCGTTTTCCCTCACTGGAGAGTTGTTGAAGATCAGAGGTTTCTATTCGTTCTATTCTCCACTGGCTTCGGAGCCTCCAGCGTGTGTATGTTGGATCTTCTTTGTCTGTCTTCTAGACCTACTATCTTCTTGGAAATTCTTTTAGTTCCTTTATAATTTGTTTAGATTCAAATCATTCAGTTTGTTTGAGGTACCCTGCCACCCTGCTCCTGCTGCTTCCTCAGTATTTAAAACACACACACACACATACACACACACCTTACCACACACACCGCACATATACACACATACACCAAACACACACACACACGCACACTGCCACACACATACACATACACCACACACACATACCGCACATACCGCACACATTCCCTGCCACACACACACACACACACACACACACACACACACACACACACAGACACACGCATACACCTTGCCACACACACACTGCACATATACACACATACCCTGCCCCCCATACACACTGCCACATACATACACCACACACACACACACACACACACACACACACACACACACACACACAGACACACGCACACACCTTGCCACACACACACTGCACATATACACATATACCCTGCCCCCCCACATACACCTTGCCACACACATACACCATACATACACACACACACCCTGCCACACATACACACACCACACACATTCACACTGCCACACACAAACATACACATTGCCACACACCACACACACACACACACACACACACACACACACACACACACACACACAGCCCCTGCCACTACTATTTTGCTGCCACCATCACCACCACCACCAAAACAAAACAAAAAACCCCAGGGTCTTTCTGTGTAGTCCAGGATGGCCTCAAATTCTGGGATTACAGGAAGGGCCACACTGTACTCTGTGACACATTCACTTTTATTTGTTCTTGTGTTTTGTATTTTATTTCTGATTTTTTTTTTTAGTTCTTTCATGTCCACTTTTTAAATTTTCATTTTTCTCAATAACCTTCCAAGTTTTAAAGTTATTTGCTTGTGTGTGTCTGTGAGTATATGCACACCTACATGTGTGCACATGCACATGTATGCTTGTGAGTGAGATCAGATGATGGCACCGGGTGTTCTCTATTGTTCTTCATCTGTTTATTCCTTTGAGGCAGGGTCTCTCCCTGAGTGCATAGCTTGGGTTTTCTCAGCTGGACTGCAGTAAGCCTCAGTGATCCTGTCTCCTTCCATCCCCCGTTAGGCTGGGATTACAGGTGTGTGCTGGATGGCAACTGTTACTTCTCTAGAGGTGGTGGGACCTGGGAGTGTGGAGCTGATATGAAATGAGGCAGACCAGAGTCACATGCAATAGTCAGCTTGCTTCAGAGCCTCGGTGACATGGGTAAAGTTCTCATAAGTTCAAGCTGTATCAATCACAGGACAAGATCTGGCTTTCCTTACCTCCTGAGTGCTAGGATTAAAACCACGCTCTACTATGCCAGCCGTGTGTGTGTGTGTGTGTGTGTGTGTGTGTGTGTGTGTGTGTGTGTGTGTGTGTTTTAAAGATAGGGTCTTATGTTTCCGTGGCTGGCCTCAAACCCACTATTTAGACGTGGCTGGCTTTGAACTCTCGATTCTTCTCCCCTCACCTGCTGCATACTGGGATTACAGGGGTGTGCCGCCAGCTGAAAGACTTTATTTTCTACACTAGAGATGTTACTCTGCTTTTCAGTTTTTCTCTCTCCCGCTCTTTGAAACGGGCAGGCCAGTACTGTGTCCTAAGTATTGCGGGCCCAGCTATCCGCTCTTGTCACTCAACAGTAACCTTACTGCCCTCCGTGCCTGTCCCCAGCTGCTCTGTCCAGGCCTCTCTTTCTATTTCTTGTCCCTCTTCTGTTAGATCCCATCCCCACCACTGCCTCTCTTGTTGGGCTTCATCTGGGGTTGTTAGTTCGTAGGGATGGAACCTCCCTCCCTCCGGAATACCCCGGCGCATTGGACATGGCTTCCCAGTCTTCTCCCTGCGCTCACTGTGTCTTCTCAGAATGAGCTGTGTGGTGAGCTACGTTTGCTGCTGGTAGTTCATCCCCACTCTGCACACTCTGGGCACCACACACCAGATCACACAGGGCTGTGATGTCATACTCTGGGCACCACACACCAGATCACAAGGGCTGTGATGTCACACTCTGGGTGCCCTGTCCACCGGGTCACGCAGGGCTGTGATGTCATACTCTGGGCATCACACACCAAATCACACAGGGCTGTGATGTCACACTCTGGGTGCCCTGCCCACCGGGTCACACAGGGCTGTGATGTCATCTGAAGTCTTGGCTTCTGCTCTCTACCCAGTTTTGTGATTACCACCCCTGAAGCCGACTCTGGGGCCCCCTTTTACCCTACGGCTTGTTAATTTATGGATTTGCCAGGCCTGGACCAAAGTGAAACATTAAAAGACTGGCTGATGCCTTTGAAAACACAATCTCCTTTTTAAAGTACAATTTAAAAACATTTGTTGTGGAGACAAGAGTTGCGTTTGTTAAACTATCTGAAAACAGATTAGTGTGGAAACAAATACTTCCTGGCCTCCTGACATCAGCTGTCTAAGCTTATTGTTTACGACAAAACATGGCAGTGGAACCCATCAAGGACCAGGAAGCTCATTACGGAGCTGTTGTCTTTGAGGAACATTTGTAAGAACTGACACGCTGTGCTGTTTGTTGGTCTGTCTGGGAGCTCTGAAGGAGACAGAGTCATTTTATAGTCTTGAAAGCATTAATGCCACATCTATACTTTTAATGCCATCGAATACAGCTATCACTGCTACCTAATTGGGTGCATTTTTCTCTCCCCCTCCCCCCCCCCCAGTGGAAAATATTTGTGTATTTCTAATTATAGTCATTTGAAAAAAATTGTTGCCAGGACTTGAAATATTAATTTATATTTCAAAAAAATCACCAAATTTTCTCCTTCCAACGTGAGTTTCTCCTAATTGTCAATTGATTTCAATCATCATATGAACAGGTAACTAGCCAGGCATCGGGGGATTGGTGCATGCACCCTTGCACGCCTTTAACCCCAGCACTTGAGAGGCAGAGTCAGGAGGATCTCTGTGAGTTGGAGGCCAGCCTGGTCTACACAGGGAGTGGCAGGACTGAATAGAGAGTCTATATCTCAAACAAACAAAAGCTTGCTGTTTCAGAATTGGCCTCTCTTCCCAACCCTCAGTCTATAAACAGCCATAGTCCGAAGCAGTGTAGGAAGTGAAACTTTCTCAGTGGACATACTGGAAGGTTTTGTTGTTGTTTATTGTTGTTTTTCTCGATTCTGGAAAACAGTAGGACCAGTTTCAGGCATTTGCTCTTGTTTCCTGCAGGCGCTGAGATCATTTTACACAAGGGACCCACCCATTAAGAATCCCTTCCAGAAGGGAAGCAGGCTTTAATGCGTTGCTCCGAGAGAATGTCACCCCAGAAAATTTAAGAGAAAAGTGAACACTCATTAAGCAAATTGACCGGCAAGCCTCCCTGATGAATGTTGAATCAAATTTGAATACACCAATTTTGTCCATTAGTGTGCTTTTAAACCAATGCAATTGTTTGGGTCTAATTATTTTCTATTTTGTGTATTTGAATGTAGACTGGCTGTAGAATTAACTGTTGCAGGAGAGTTATCTGATTAGCAGTGGAGGAAAGCAGTGACGGGTATCTGCCTAACCAAGAAACGCTTGCTAGGTGATGAAAGGTGTCGGAGTAGAGTTCTGAATGGACAGAGACAGATTGTTGTGGGCAAGAAGTTTATTAGAAAGGCTAGCAATGCTACGGACAGACAGACAACCACTTGGCAAGGGCTCTGAGGAGAGTTCAGGCCCCGGTGTTATAGACCAGCACGATGGGGCTCTGAAAAGAGATGAGTTCCACATGGCAGCCAGGGTCCCTCTGAGGAAAGCGGCAACTCGGGTTCTGCTTTTCCAGCAGGTAGCAATCGTTCCTATTTGCAAGAGGTAATGGTCCTGTTCAAGAGCATGGTCTATGTAAGGGACCCCCTGTCCTCCTTGATGCACGAGAATGGGCTCGGAGGTCCCCGGGGCGGGGGGTGGGGCATGGGAGGATTGAGTGCCAGGCCCTCTGACTCACTGAGCCAGATTGAGGTCTGATGCGCTGCAGAAGTTGTCTTCGTCACCAGTGGCACTGTTCTGGAGTCCTGTAGCTGTGACTGGTGCATTCTGCAACATTTCCCACTTGAAAGCTTGGGGATTTGAGAAATCTGTGCACGGCTGGCTGCCAAGGCTTGTCAGGGGGACCCAGCGCGAGGCCGATTTCTAGGTGTAAAAGCCAGGCAGATTCGCTCACTCAAGAAAATCTGTTTCTGCAGGTTTGACTTGAGCTCCAAGATAGAGATCCTGGTACAGTTTCTTGCTTCGCTCATGTCCCGAGTCTGGGTTGCTTCTTCTGCTAGCTGTCTTGACTACTGTGTAGGGCAGGGGGCTACCAGTTCTCCAGCTGCCGTCAGGACCGGCCACATTAGTAGCCCCTTGGCACCAGGTAAAGATGCCAGCATCCCCCACCCCCAAAGCTGCTGCATTGGAAATGTGAGAGCATGGCTCCCCAGGCCCTTCAACAAGGCCATGGGGGAAGCTGTTGCAGGCTGAAGGCTGAGAACCGCTGACGACGGGTGTCAGGATGGCTGGACTTCATCGCAGCACGAAGCTCCGGGCCTCTTGAGTCCCTTGAAGTTCAGACAGGGTGCGACTCTCAGTTCTTCTTCTGTCAGCCTAAGAAAGATAGATAGGAGTTTCAGTTTGTCCAGACAGGAAGACAGAAAACTGCAGCACTGAGCACCGTGTACGCACAGGTTCCAGAAGCATGCATGTGCGGTGCCGGAGAAGCCAAGACCTTTCTAGCAGTGATATTTTCAGAGGATAAATAAGATTGACACCTGCCTTGATTACAAGCTTTCGGAGACCCCTCCCTCCCCCCCAGAACTGCTCACATACATGGGAGACTACAGACATCCTCTTGGGTAGCCTGGTTCTATACTGCCACACCTGCCTCCTGCTTTACACTCAGAGGTCCCTTGGCTTCCTCTAAGGTATGCGGCTTCCTGCCCTCTGCTCACGGCCTGGGGCACAGAGGGCACAGGGCTTCTCCCTGGCCTCCTGGTGCACCCCAGTTTCCATCCCATGCATCTCATCTCCCCTTGCTCTTCCACCCCTAGGGTGGGTCAGGCCAGCTCACTTGTGCTGCCTGATTCTTCACACTTTATCGCAGAGTAATTATACAAACGTGTAATTATCGGTCCATTGCCCAACCAGGAGCTCAGTGTAACCTGCACTGGCGGGGGTGGCGAGGGCTTGGGCACTGTTGTTCCACGGGCCTAGCCCGTAGCAAGACTTCAGTGTGGTATTTTTGCAGGATTGAATGATGGGAATGGAGGTGAAGTACAGTCTTCACAGTTATTTCAAGGACACCTGAATTTAAGGCTATGTGATAACCATCTGATTTTGCTGAGTTTCTTAGGAAAGCTGGTCTAGCTTAACTGGCAGCTGGCCCCACTGCAGTAGCATTTTTTTGCTTGGTTTTAACCTTGGTTCTGGCCGTGGAATACCCAAGAGAGCAGGTTCTGGAGTGTTAGTCTTCCAGGGAGAGGCTACTCTTGAGGATGACAGAGCAAGTTCCAGGTCAGCCAGGTCAGCCAGGGCTGTTACACAGAGGAACCCTGTCTCCAACAACAACAACCCCCCCCCCCCCCAAATCCCACTGAACAAGCCACTGGAATAAGTTAGAGGTGTGCTGGTGTTTGCCCAGTATGTGCTGGCCACAACTACATGTTCCTCTTGTGCAGCTAAAAGCACAGAGGCAGAGAGTTACAGCCTAAGGGAGAGCCGTACCTGGACACACCTGCAGTTCCACCAACACCAGAGCTTTAAGAAACAGTCATGACACAGGGTCAGAGGCCAGCAGTCTGCCCCGGAAAAGGTGTGGGGCAAGTTTTCATAGAAATGAGTGCTGTCTTGTCTCTCCCAGGGCTTCTGAGCACCGCTTCCTCCTTTGTGCACAGAAGTGGGGTGTTGGGGTGTCCTGTTCTTCCCACACAGCAATAGAAGAGACATGCAGGGGCTGGAGAGATGGCTCAATGGTTAAAAGTACATAATGCTTTCCCAGAGGACTCAGCTGGATCCCAGCAACCAGCTCTGGTGCTCACAACCACCTTAGCTTCAGGGGATCCAATGCCCTCTTCTGGCTTCTGAGGGTGCCTGCACACAGACACAGACACAGACACACACACACAGACAGATACACACATACACCAGAGACAGACAGATACACACACAGACACACACAAACTATACACAGACAGACAGGCACACACACACACACACACACACACACACACACACACACACACACACACACACACACACACAAATAAAAATGAAAAGAAGAAAGATACACTTCCTGGCCTTAGTTTGTTTTGCCCTGGCCAAAGCTTTGTGTTCCCTTCCTAGAAGGTGAAAACTTGTGAGCTACATCCCAGCAACAGCAGCAGCTCGAGATGGGGGCATTTGTCTAAAATAAGAGACTCAGCTTCATTGGTCTTCTTTATGCGAAGAGTTGCAGTAACATTCATACGCATCATTTACAAAAACAGTGTAGCCTTAAGCCTGTTTTTTGAAGATTTGGTATTTCAAGACCTATAGAGTAAAAATGCTCATGTGCTTGTGGGAATCTTGCTTTGGGTAGAGAAACTAGGAATCTGTTGACTATTTGAAAATGACTGGAGTGTGTGTATACGCGTGCATTTTACATTGCGGCTTCTGTATACTCTGTTTTTGCAATGCTGAGGATCGAACCAAGGGCCTTTAGAGTGCTAGCCAAGCCCTCTGCCACTGACTTACACATCATAGTCACCTCACCACACTTTCTTATACCTGTTGTAAACCTCTGCTTGATTGAGTAAATTTAGGAACGAAAGCTCAAGTTTTTAAGAATTGTGTGAGAATAACTGTAGCATACATCGCTGACTAGGGACATTGTTACCCCAGAGGCATGTGATTTTGGTTCCTGTGTCCTTTGTTTTAGTGGCTTCGTCGTCAGGTACCATTTCCCGCCTGACCTCAGTGCACTCTGAACCACCGTTCCCTCCCCCTGTCTTCCTGCTTGTCCTGGACTCCGGGTTTTCAGGTTTTCTTGGTGCTTTTTGTGAGACTTCAGGTCCCTTAGGTCCTTAGCCTCTGGCTGCCACATTAGTGATCCCAGCAGCAAGAGCAGGGAGCTTTATCAAGAATAGGTTCTTAAAGGACTTAGGGATGATGGAAGGATCCTGAACAGCCCCATGCGTGACTCCCAGACATCGCCATTGAGGCCGGGAGAGGCCAGTGGGCTTCCCCAAAGCTTCATTGCCTTGGCTTGGGACCCCTGTGTTTGGCTTGAAAACCCTCCTACCCTGAGTCACACTATATTTCTGTGGTGTCACCTGCCATCCCAAGCTTAGGGCAGCACCTGTCACTTAGACCCTCTGGTCTAGACTTTAAAACGTGCTGTATAAAGTTACACAGTTGGACCCCGCCCCCACCCCCACCCAACGGTCTTTACTTAGGTGGGGTGAGGTGGATAATTGCAAACGTGCAGAGAAGCTGCAAGATGAGTGCAGAGAACCCCAGGCTACGACTGCTACCGTCTGATACTTGCTTTTCTTTTTCCCCGGGTGTCACGGGCACATGCAGGCCACCCAGGCTGACCCATCCCCGCCCTCGACTAGAGGGCTGCTTTTCTTCTCTCTGGGAAGGACCAAGAAGGGGGCTTCCCGTTTCCTTCGGGAGCCCCTTAACTTCTGTAGGTTCTGATCAGGCTCACTGTCTTCCTAGAAATCTCTCTAGCACCGACAAAACAGATTCTCCTCCTTGGCAAGATAACAGGAAGGAAGAGTAGAGAGGGGCTGCCCAATGGGTTCCCCGGGGAGTCGCCCCAGCCTGTTAGCCGGCTCCGCAGGACACTGTTGCCCTTCCAGGAACTGAAGTCTGGTGGCAGAGCAGCCGCCACGGCCTCTGCCCTCCTCTTCAGCAGCTGCCTCAGATAAAATTTCTTGTCGAAAACATTACCGCTTTCTCCCCCGCTTCTGGAGAGATGACATCTTGACGGTAGCAGTAGAAGGGAAATTTCCTGTTTGCTGTAGTGTGCAGGAACAGGGAAGACGCACTTTTCCTTATTTGACAGGTCCCTTAAAAGTAGATTTCAGAGTACGTTTGTGAGTCAAATGTATTGACTTACCCCTTATGAAGAAAATTAGCATATTCATCTAGTTAAGTCAAGTATAATTAATTCCTAGCATCTTTTCGAAAGCTAGAAAAATCAGAGAGGCGTTTCCAAAGTGTTGATCATAGTTGAAAATGCCTCGGGGAAACCGTCCAAACGTCAGGATGAGTAGGAAGGAAGAAGCGTGGCACTTACATACATACGCGCAACGGAACATTATTCGGCCTTGAACAGGGATAGAGTTCTGACACGCCACAGTGTAACCACTAGGGAAACGTGTAAGTCCCACAAGGACAAGTAGTGTAGGAGTACTCTTCCTCAGGGTCCCTGGAATGCCAAATTCATGGAGATGGAAAGTGGCCTCATGAAGCTAGGGGAGAAAGGAGTTGGGAGTTAGTGGTTAGTGGTTAGCGGGCAGTGTTTCTGTGTGAGAAGATGAAAATTTGTAAAAATGAACGATGATAACTGCCCAGCAATGGGAATGCACTTAATGCCCCTCAACCTCATGCTTACAAATGGTTAAACACCATTAATCAGTACGCATATTTTATCTAATAAATTTCTGAAATGCCCCAGCTGCCATATGCATGTGCATATGCATGTGTGCACACACATACACACGGATGTGTGAAAATGTTAATCGTTTCTTCCCTAATGTCTCCTTGGACACCATTAGAACTTGATGCCGTAGGACTGGAACTAGAGCCTGGGGTCTCCAAAGCTTTATTTGCAAAAGTTTTTGTTTGTCACGGTCACCACCCTTGCTTTTTCCCTCCTGGGCCTGCAGAATTGGAATTGAGCAGGGTTCTAAGACTCCCGAGAGAGCGCAGCATGCCGGGAGGATACGAGCAGTGCTGTGTCCGTGTGCACAGGCCACTCCTGCCACAGTGAAGACAGAGCGAGCACTCCTGACCTGGATCTGTGGCAGCGGCTACATAGATCCCTGCGGGCGAGTTTGTGCTGCTTGGGAGGCCGCCGGCAGCAGGGCTGTGCTGAGCTGCCTGTGGCTTGGAGTCCCACTGTCCTGCCACTGTCCTGCTCTTGAGTGTGGCCGACCCTTGCCTCTCTTCTTGACCTGTCTCCTGCTTTGCACTTTAAGTTAAGGAAGTTAATGTTGAAAGAAGTGGACAGCCCCGGACGCCACCCCCAGCTCTGGCTGAGCAGATGGCTGGGTCTCTTTTTTCGGGTGTTTACTAGAGACCGCTCCTAGTGCTTCTTATCTGGTTCACGTTTCAGTGAGTGCTTTCCAGAAATCAAAACACGGAAACCTCCATATTTACAGCAGGAGCTGGGCTGGATGGGGGGGAAACCCAGTGGAAGTGAGAAAGTTCCTCCTCGTCGCTCTGTGATACAGCCACACATGTCGTCCTTGTCAAACCCGGGGCTTATCTGACTCCCCAAAGACCACGCTCATAATGACTGAGGAAGCTTCCTCTCTTTGAGTCTTTAAGATGGGGGTGGGGGGGATCCTGCTTCCTCAGACGCTCAGTTGGATTTTTCTTAGGATGAGTGAGCAGGGACTATTTTAAAGGAAAATATTTTCCTAGGAAAGCCTGTACTTCTGGTAACTGTATATTTGGAAGGAGTTCTAAAAAAAACAATTAAGAATCTTCGCTGAAGTGTGGGTGTGGACCAGGAATTACTGACCTGTGGCCTTTAGCTGTGCCACAAGGCATTTGAGGACCTTCTGTGTCCAGCCCCTAAGTCTTTAAGGAGAGTTCTTTACCTTTACCCCTTAGGTTCTAAGTATTTGATTATAGGTCCTGGACTTTCCAAAAAAAAATTTTTAAATTATACTTATTTTAAATTTTTATTTATTTACTTTGTGTGTGGTGTAAGGGCATGTGTGCGCCACAGCACACACGTGTGGAGGTCAGAAGAGAATTTCCAGAGTTGATCCCTTCCATCATGTGGGTCCCAGGACTGGATTCAGCTCACCAGGTTCCTGCAAAGTTCCTTACCTGCTGAGCTGTCTTGCTAGCCCCTGGAATTTTAGGCAAACACCTCAAGAGCAACGATCTAAGTTTTCTGTAGTGGTGGGAGTGTTGAGACAAGCCCTCAACAAGCCCAAGGTGGGCCAAGGGCTGGTTGAGGTCAGGGATGACCTTGAACTCCTGACTCTCCTGCTCAGCCTATTGGAGGGACTGGGATTACAGACTTCTCTGCCCCGCTCTAGTATAAGAGGTACTCAGGAGTCGAACCCAGGACCTTTGGCGAACTAGACTGACTTTACCCACCGAGCTGTGTCCCCAGCAGGCCCCGGACTTTCCTTAGTGCTCCTGAGACTTTTGAACTTTTAATTCTCAGGTGAGGAGACTTCCGGTCAGGAAAGTTCAGAACGTCTGTATGTCTCTCTACCTGGTGCGCTCCCCTTTATCCTTCGCTAGTTGCTTGAAAACAGACAGAGGCAGTTATGTGTTTTATTTAAAATGTACAAATGTTAAATCACAGCGAGACCAAGCAGTTCACATTTTTTGCCCATGTCCTTCAGTCAGCGCGAAGCTGTGCTGAATGCCACAGATTGTAGAAACCTCCTCCCCGGGCGTCCTTGTCGTCCCTGGGTAGCAGCAGAACATGTGACGTCGCTTTGATCTCGGGTCTGCTTTTCAGAAGGCGCAGGCGGCCCCAGGGCGGCGTCTTTGCCACCAGATAGCTCACTTAGGATTTTGGGGTGGGGCACATCCCGCTCGCTCGGATGAAGCGCTGCTCCACAGGGCTCTGCAGAGGAATCTGAGTGCAGAAATACTTAGCAGCAGAGTAGGCGGTCACTCTGCCCGGGGATCAGGGATGTCATAGCCAGGAGCTCGGCCCAGTGGTGCCCGCCTGTAGTCAGTCCCTGTTGCTCAAGACCAGCCTGAGCAACATAGCGAGATTTCCTCTCAAAAGATTGAAACAACAACAGAAACAAAGCCCCAGATCCCCCAGAACCAGAGATGCAAGACTACATGAACCTTACAGGAAAGGCGATTTATTAGCCCCGGGCTTGTTCATGTGGTTGAAACTGGGGGGTGGGGAGGGGGCTGCTGAAGCCGAGTTCCTTCCCTCAGCAGCCGAGGCAGGAAGGGCCCAAGCTGCAGGTGGACCCACCTGGCTGAACCCCATGCAGCCGAGCGGGTAGGAGGGAGGGTGGAGAAGGTAGCCTCCTAGCCCTACCTCCCCAGAGCAAGGGCACTCCTGTTTGTCCGTGTATGGGGTGGGGGGCTTCCTTTTCTAGCCCTGGGGAAACTATGCTTCTTCCAAGATCCTTGGGTTCCCCCATCTCAGCCTCTTAAGCAGTGGGACAGCAGGCTGGCCCCACTGGGCCCACCAGCTCCCCGCTATTTTATGAAATCTGGGTACAGCAGCCAGGCCTCATTCTCCACTGTTATTTCTCCACCTGGACTCCTCTGTGGGACCCGGCAGAGAGCCTCACCTCCCTTGTACCACAGATATTTTCCTGAAAAGACTGGGTCTAAACGGTGGGAGGCTTGACACAGTGTCGCACCCTGACTTTGGTGTCCTTGAGCCGTTATGGGCTCCTGTACCACTGGGCCTCATGCGGCAGCCCGGGAACCACTCTTTCCCAGCTGCCCCTGGAGTGTCTCCTCCATGTGCACCATCCACCCGAAATGTCCCATCCTCAGTCTCTTCCCGCCTTCAGTGACCTTGGGTCCTGTCCTTGATAGCTTGGGCCTTTGTAGTCCACCCCCTCACCCCCGGTGATTTCACAGATACCAATACCCCTAGTTACTATGTGGGCCAGTAAGAATGAGTGTGTCCCTGGCCCTCACCTCTCCTGTGCTCGAATCTCTAGGGCCTGGCCATCACACTGGTTCAAATGTCCTTAAGTCTGTTTTGTTTTTTTTTTCTAATCACTTGGCACAGCCATCATCCCATCACAGAGGCCTAAAACATGAGTCTCGTCTTGTTTCTTCACCGTCCAGGGCCAGCCCGCCTGGAGTCCCCTCAAGCACCCAGAAATACCCACCTCACCTGGCTGTCCTCCTATGGCCTGCTCATGTCTCACCGGCTGTTGGCTAGGCCCTTTCTTGTTTCTAAGCTGGCTTTGTTCTAGTCCTGATCCTGGCGTGGCAGCCAGGCTTGCCTCCCTACCCCTCCTGTGGAGAGAGGCAGGCCCTGGGCTGGTCTTGCCAGCCCTAACCTCCAGCGGAAGCGCTCTTCTTCTCGAGGCTCACACTCGAGCCCACCGTTGCCCTCTCTCATCCCACCCGCAGCCTGGCCATTTGCTTTCTTCACCTTGAACCCTGAACGCCAGGGACCCCTTTCTGATTGTTGCTGACACTCCGTTTCTCAGATCAGTTCTCCTGAGTGTAGCTGTTCCTCAAGTTACAGTAGTATCAGCACTTACAAAACTGTGAGAAGTTTCAAATGTACCTGATTAATAGGCTCAACCTCTCATACGTCTAGCTTAGCCCATCCTATTTGAGACTAAGAACGCTGTTAGCCCACAGTTGGGCAAAATGATCTAATACAAAGCCTGTTTGATTTTCAACAAAAAAATGGTTTGTCTGTGTCAGGTGAGTCCCTGTAGGACAGTACCCTACTAAAATCCAAGGCTCGGTTTCCACCGAGGATTGCTTCTGACCCCTCCTAAGGTGAACCACCGACCACGCACAATCCTTTGGCCAGCACTAGCTTCGTGGTACGGTAATGATCTCTGGCTGGTGAGTCTGCCTCCTGCCGGGTGGGGTGTGGGCGGGGGTGTTCTTGGCCCTCAGCATTCCCCTAGTTAAACAGAGTCACTGTGGGTCTGTGGAGACACAGCTCACACCTGGTGCGTTAATGACCGACGTGCCCATTTTATTATGTTTAATTTCTCCCCCTTCAGTTCTCTTCTGCAAACAGGCTCGTCTTTAGGCCAACCTTGACGTAGGAGCTGCTTTTAAAAGTATCCTGCCAAGATGCCTTGTCGTTTTTTGTGAGGTTTAAGCCGACTTGCAAGTGGTTGCATTTCTATTGCTTGAAACATCAATTTGGCTCATAAATCTGACAGACTTGGGTACAGACTCTAAATATCCCACCTCTAAAAGCTAAACAGAAATTTGCTTTAAACAAAAGGGGTTGTTTTCAGGGCCTGGGCCTAGGAGATGATGTCAAAGTTTGTTTACAGTATTGTCTAAACCTGTGTGACCTTAACGATGATTCTGCCAGTTATCACTATTATCTTTGTATGACGGGGTTGAATATTACTCAGAAAGTCCTTTGGGGATCTTGGAGTGGGTGTGTCCGTGTGTAATGCCTGTGTGAGTGTGTTCTGACTTGACCGGGAAGATACTTTGAAAGGTGACTGACTAGTCCTAGGAGTTTGGGCATAAAGTAGTTTGTTCTCTTTCAAAGTGCAAGCTACCCCCAAGTACATTTGATTTTTTTAAATCTTTTATTGCATAATATGTACAACAAGATAAAAGAATAAAGTTATTCACCACAAATTGGAGCTGACCTTCAATAAAACGTGAGCAAACACACGCACTGTGATGTGGTTAGAGATGGTGTTCTCAGTTAACAGCCCTTCTCCTGGATGGGGCGCCTTCTCATTCCCTACCCCCCCTCGCATTTATTGAGCACATTCTTGTCCCCGATCTCTAAGAATCTTGAGGCTGCAGAGGCAGATCTTGAGAGGCTGATCTTGAGAGGCTGAGGGCTAATTGCTGAGGGGTGCTGCCCGTTCAGGCCCTCGTAGGAGTAGCTGACCCTGAGTCCCTGATGTCATCTACTTTGAGAAGTTACTCTTTTCCTCACACATATGTGCCGATTCCCCGGACTCAGGTGTCATGGCCCCTCCCCCTGGAGCCTTTCTTGGCCTATCTGGGACAGCGTAATAGTCTTCATTCAGTGTGTGACATGTAGCTCATTTACCTCCCCCACTGTCTTGATTTCATTCATATTGTCTGGCTCCCCACAAGCCTCTGGGGTCCCCATCGGCACCGAGTTTTAGTTATGCGGCAGATCTGTGCCGAAGGAGTTGGCCTCTGCATAGCGCATGCGGAGTCTAGGCCTTGTGTGGCCTGGGTTCCCTGAGTGTGTGGGTGAACCAGAGTCCCCCTACCCCTGGGAGTGGATGGAAGGTCCGGGTGACATTCGCTGAGCCCTTTCTCACCGCCCCCAGCTTTGTTCTATTCCCAGTATGGACTTTGTAAGGTCTCCAGGGTGTTGTGGGCAATTACTAGGATCCTTCCATCTCGGTTCTTATCATGATATTCCTATGGGGCCGTAAAAGTATGTCAGAAACAGTATGACACACACACATCATTAGTGTTTCTTTTTATCATAAATTGTAACCAAACAGTACAGAAACTGAGGGGCAGTTGAACTACAAGGTAGAGGCTCTGTCTTCTCTTGGCCTACTTCCCCAAAACCAGACTGGGCCCCTCTGCGTGGGTTTCCTTCCAAACCATGGTTTTACCTGGTTCCTTATATTCACCTCCAAAGGTGGAAAGGCTTTGAAATGACTTCCCCACTTTTAACCCCAGCTAGAAATCCAGGCTTTGCAGGGATGGTCCTTTGTCCACGAATAAGGCCCTAGAAGTCAAGGCTAGTAGGAGCCAATCACTACTGTAGGGGCCGGACCGGGGACCAGCAGGCTTGGTCAGCCCATGCGGACAGTCTGGACTCGGTTTGGTTAACTGACACATTGTAGCAAATGCAGCTATGCCTTAGGCATTTTGTTTTTCTTAAGGAAAGAAAAAATGAAAGTTGGTGTCCGACATACTGTATCTTCAATAGAGGACGCAATAGAGGAACAATTTCTTTTCTTTGAGATTTGGGTTGCTTTCGAGTTCCAGAGGAGTCCTCAGGAGCATTCTGAGTGAATAGCCATCCTCACTGTACACACACCAGGCTCTGGATTTTAATTTCGTTCCCCCAAGTCCTCTGCAGACACGCTGAATGCAGGCTGCAAGTTGGAGGCCCCTCTAATCGTAATCTAATCTAAACGTTTCACCCACATTAAATCCAACAGTAGATCTGCTAATAGAGGCGCCTCTGACAGTTTCTACTAATCACGAGCCTTCAGCTGTTTCCCCCTTACACGCATGCCCGTGTGTGTGTGTGTGTGTGTGTGTGTGTGTGTGTGTGTGTGTGTGTGTGTTTTCACAGCACGTATGTCGTACACGTAATTGATACACTATCAATACACATCCTAAGGAGTTTGGGGATAAAGAGCAAGTGACTCGGGCAGTGTGAGTAGCAGTTGGCTACCTTGGGGCACAAACGCTTTGGGCTCCAGCCTGTTGCAGGGTCCTCAGCTCAGAGGATCAACACTGGCTGCTTCCTGGAAGGTGCAGTGTGGACATATCTGGGCAGAACAGCAGGCTATGGGCAATGTTTTTTGCTTTTGTTTTTAATGACACAATGGAAGCCACACTGGGGGCCTCATCAGGCTCCACCAGAGGTGGCAATGTCATGGAGGAAAGAGGCAGGGCCGCCGGAGAAGGCTTAGGTGGTGCTTGTCGAGGGTTTTTTCTTGTTTTGTTTTTTATTTTAATTTTATGTTTTTGTTTGTTTTTCAAGACAAGATTTCCCTGTGTAACCCTGGCTGTCCTGAAACTGACTGTAGACCAGGCTGGCCTCGAACTCAGAGATCTGCCTGCCTCTGCCTCCTAAGTGCTGGGATTTAAGGTGTGTGCCACCACCACCCGGCTTGATTTTAGGGTTTTAAAAGAGCGAGGATACACTATTTATGACGTAGAGTGTGCTACTTTAAGTTATCTAGTTCAGCGATGATGAGAGCGAGTACACAGTGTGGGAGAGTCACCATTCCATCTCATTTCCAGAGCCTCTTCAACCTCTGAACAGAGCTGCCGTCTGTTAAATGGTCTCTTCATCCCCCAAACCAACTCCATGCTACGGTCTGTCTCTGAACTGCCCTGCTCCGTGTGCATCACATAAGGGAGGTCAGGCATCCATTTGTGTCCTCTCCTGTGTTGTAGCGTGCGTCAGAGCTGTGTTCTTTTTTACGGCTTACTAATATTTCGTTGCGCCAACACCCAACATTTTACCTGTTGGTAGACAATTGTGGTCTTTTTTGCCTTTTGGCTCTGCTGAATAATAGTGATAGGGATGTTGCCGTGGGGCACGTTTGAGCCCCTGCCTTCAGCTGCTGCCTTGATTTTGGACAAATTTGACACAGGTAACAGGGAAGACACCGGAAGCACTTGAAGAGGCTGTGAGCAGAGGAGGTGCTGACCTTCCTTTTGCACTGGTGTCTTTTCATGGCTGTCTGTTTATGTACAAACCCCACCCCCCACCCCCACCCCCCGTCGGCCCCTAGGGTGGTGAGTTTTATCATCGTAGGTCATTTTCTTTTGGTTCATTAACATGTTCCAGGACAAGAGCATAACTCCTACTCCTATTCACAGCCACATAAAACTAAGGAAGTATCACATTTGGTGATACAAAAAATCGCAGTGTAGACAAAAGATGGCCAAGTCGACAAGGCATACATTTGAAAATGTGTATTTCAGAGTGGTTTCACCGCTCAGTTGAAATTGTGTGTGTGTGTGTGTGTGTGTGTGCGCGCGCGCGCGCGCGTGTGTGTGTGTGTGCGCGCGCGCGCGTGTGTGTGTGTGTGTGTGTGTGTGTGTGTGTGTGTGTGTGTGTGTGTGTAAATGGGCACACACACCCCTGTGCACAGAGGTCAGAGGAGGACCTCAGGTGTTGCCTTTGCTGTTTGTCATCCACTCCCCTGAGACGGGTCTCTCACTGACCTGGAGCGGCTGCCTGGGCTAGGCCAGCCGAAGAGTGAGCTCCTGGGTGGGATCTCTCTGCCTGCCCGGCTGGAGCTACAGGGCACTCTTTCATGCCTGGCTTTTTATGTTGTGCCGAGGACCCAAACTCGGGCTCTCAGGCTTGTTCTACAAGCCCTCTTATCCCTGAGCATCCCTATAACCCTGGAGTACCTTTCTGAGGGATGCTCCTTTAATGTGAATCTCTATTTCTCTAAATCTGAATCTCTGTTACTACTATTATTATTTTTGGAGAGGCCATGATAACAACATGGAAGATAGTTTGGAAACAAGGCCGTAAATATTACCTTCGCTTGTACCCTAATAAAACTATTTTTGTTTTATATTGTTTATGCAGGTTGAACTTACAAGTCATTTTTGGAAATAAAGCCCGAATACTTCTAGTGGCAATGATTTTTAAATTTCACAAAAGGATGTAAGGCATCAACTAAATTTCTGGATTAAATTTGGTGTCAGCGTCTGAAGCATGCATATTCCATTCACTAGAACTAGTTCCTCCCTCCCTCCCTCTTTTCCTCCCTTCCTCCCTCCCTCCCTCCCTTCCTCCAGAGACTACATAAATTGGGATATAAGTAACGGAAACCAATAGTTTGTGGCTACCTCCACTTTTCTTTTTGAACGCTCCCCAGGCCTCTGAAAACCATCCCCACTGCCCCATGTCCTTAAGCAGGCTGCGCCCCATTGAGGTGTGAAGCCTGGTGGCCCAGGTAGGCTTTGTCACCCTAGAACAGCTCTCTGGTTGCTGATGCTTAGTGACATTTGATGGCTGTAATCCCTGTCATTGTTGTTCTGTGCAGAGTCTTTTGCTCTGGGGTGACCCGGGCTTGACACAATGGGACCCACAGTTGCTCTTCCAGGTGAACCGCTGGCCTGGATTTAGACAGGGATTGAAGCTGATCATGCATTCATAAGCCCGTGGAGTACAATTTGAGCCTTTCTCTACAGTGCCTTCCTTCCTTCTGCCCCATTCTCCCGGCCCTCCGCCTTCTGTGTGCACATGTGCATAGCTCCCCTGCGTTCCTTACTTTACAGACTTCTTTGCCTGTTCATTTATTTTTTTTCTCCCATCTCCTGCCATAAGGAGAGCTCCACACTTGAAGCTGCCTGCCCCGGAACAGGCAGAAATTCCCACTCCACGGAAATTGTGCCCTTGAATTCCAGGAGTGTCAGGTTGTGTGTGTGTGTGTGTGTGTGTGTGTGTGTGTGTGTGTGGTGTATTTATTTTTGTTGTTCTGTTGTTCTATGTAGACCAGGCAGGCCTCAAATTTACAGACATCCTCCTGCCCCTGCCTCCCAAGTGCTGGGATGAAAGGTGTGTGCCTGGCCAGCTCCCAGGAGTCTCTGTAACTGTCTTAGAGGATGAGTCTCTTGTCTGTGGTCTCACCATGGGGTATCTGCCTCAACCCCACCCTTTTTTTTTTTTTCTGGCACTTTCTAAAGCACAATCTTGCCTTGGCCTCTCTTCTCTTCTTTGCTTCTCTTCCCCACCTCCTTCCCTCCCTCCCTCTTCCCCCCTCCTTCCTTCCTCCTTCTACCCCCCCCCCCATCCTTGGTGATTTAAAAACAGTGACAACAAAACCAGCCTTTTCATGACTTTCCCCCCTGTTTTTGTCTGGTAGAACCCTTGCTGTTAGGGGTTCCATCCTGAAGTCATGCCTGTCCAGTGAGCGATCGTCCTGCAGGTTGGACCAGGCTTATGCCAAGGTGTGGCTCTTCCAAGCTCTTCAGCCTTCCCTGTCAGGGACTGTTTTCCAGCCAGGTGCCTCACACATTGGCTGCCTTGCGGCTTTTCCCTTGCAGCCTCGTCCTCTGCAGTCTCGTCCTCCACCTCATCCAATGCGGTCAAGGTCCAGTCCACCTCCTTTTCTTCAGTCTGAACTTACAGCTGAATTTCACTTAGTCTGGGCTTGAGCAGAGTCCTTTTAAAACATTTTTATTCATTATTACTGTGTGTGTGTGTGTGTGTGTGTGTGTGTGTGTGTGTGTGTGTGTGTGTGTATGTATGTGTGTATGTGTACATGCATGTACCTTCAGAGGTCAGAGAGCAACTTTTAGGGATTGGTTCTACCCCACCACTTTCAGTTCCGATGGCCAGGGTTGCTTGACGGTGCTTCTCACCCTGGCTTCTGGAGCGGAGAGTTTTTTCCTTAACTCTGAAATGTGTGTCAAAATCGTGTGCCGCACCGATGTGGCCTTCCTGGGCATTGGGTGGATCAGATTGGAAGCCAACATATGAGGTAAACTGTCTCAGGGTCTAATCCGCAAGGTGCGGTCATCATTTTTTTACCTTGACATTTGGAGATATGTGGATATTTACTTCTGTGAGCATTGTCACATGAGGAGTGTTGTATGAAAATAGGTGAATTCCAAAGCTTGAAAAACAGAAGGATGTCTTCCTGTCATGTACGCTCTTATTTTTAATGTACTTTTTCACAGATGCAAATGCACACACACACACACATGTGTCTTTGGTGACCCACTGACTTTAATGAGGACTGCCTGCATGAGCAGCGCTCGCTCGTGGCTCATCTCCTTGAGTGAGGGCCGCGTACCAGCGGTTATACCACTGAGGACGAAGTCATGCCCATGCCACCCAGGAGGTGGGCGACGGATCATTTTTGTTTCTGGTTCCCACTGTGTGAGATGTTGCTGTGTTTTCTAAGGTGAGCGTTAGCGTAGCAGCGCCATGAGGACAGACCGTCAGAAGTGCGAGGCCTGTGCGTGATTGACCCAAAGAAAGCACGTCCAGCTCGGCAGCTTGTACACCAGATATGACCCGCAGGACTAATTGAAGGCTGCAGAAAATAGCTTTATAGATGAATTTAAACTTTAGACAGAATTTCCTTTTCAGCCACAAATAGCAGGGCTATTTTTATTGTGGCGTATACAGAAGATGGAACTCAATATTAGAAGAACTGCTTTATTTCGCCAAGACAGCTCACACTCAACACAGTCCTTGTTTTTCTTGGCAGGGACTTCCCAGCCATCTGTGAGTCCAGGGGAGCCGTCTCCACCATCCATCCATCCAGCACAACCAGAGTTAATCGTCGAAGCTGGCGACACAGTCAGGCTGATGTGTGTTGATCCCGCCTTCATCAAATGGACTTTCGAGACCATCAAACGAATGAGTGAGAGTCAGCACCATGAGTGGGTTCAGGAAAAAGCCGAGGCCACTCACACGGGCAAATACACGTGTATCAACAGCGCTGGACTCCGAAACTCTATTTATGTGTTTGTTAGAGGTAAGTGCAGGGCTTCCTGGGCCGCTGTGTCGTAGAGTGTCCGGTACCCTGTTCCTACTTTAAGGTGACAGGTTCTAGAAGGCTCAACGTAAATGTTTTCCTTGGCTGGCTTCCCCCATCTTTAGATTCACAGTGGCTTTGAGTGTGACCCCAGCTGGGGGTCTGCAAGGCCATAACTGGATTACAATCTGGTTAGCCCATTTGTCCTGGTGCTTGGAGTCAACCCTAAGAATAAATTAGGCCCTTTGGGAAAACTGCATTTTAATGCCTTGAGATACTAAATATTCCCGCTTTAGTAAAAACACTTCAGGGAACCAAAGGCCTCCAAAGGCCTAAACAGACTAGCACTTCAAAAGACTTGGCCCACTCTTCAGGGAGTAAACCCCAGAAAAACAATTCAGACAACTAAGCGTCCTTTATCAGCCGTAAGTTCTTCTGGGGTCGGTTCTTAACAGTTACAACCTCTCAGAAACAGAAGACAAAGAGACGTGACAGTTATGTTGCTCTACCTCATTTTCTAGACCAGTTCAGCAATTTGTGTGTGTGCTTTTGCCGGGATGTCAAGAACCCCTGGCAGGGCCGTCTCCTTCGGGTGATGTAAAAACGAAGCTAATGACAGTTTAAGGGAGACATGAGAAGGCAGGAAATGGAAGTCCTGGTTCCAGCACCGGTTGAATTGGGACTGGGCCTGCCATTTATAACATGCTCTCGGTTCTGTGAGCATAGAGCAGATGTATTTCCTGTGCCTGGGAGATGTGCTGCCTAGTGAGCGCCGCCCCCATTTCTCACTGTGGTCTTTAGATAAGATGAGCAGCCTCCCTTAGGGAATTGTTAGGGAGACACAATTATACAAATCTTTGCACGCTCCAACAGGGGTTAATAAAGCTGCCTCGGAAGATTGCCATGAAATTGACTGTGCCTCTGCCTGCTTTATCACTTGTCCTTCCATAAGTGGGCAGCTGAGGAGACATGCTCCGCTGAGAAGCCCCAGTTGAGCTTCTGGGTTCAGCTCCGGAGTTGTTAAGCCCACCCCCCGAGCTGCTGGTGACATTGGAGAAGGTGGTCCGTAATTTCCAGGTGGTAATGGGAGCACCATTAGGCTTAATGATGGGCCGCACAGACACTCACACCCTCCCTTCATGTTTAGACCCTTAACTAGTCTATGCCACTGTGAGGAAAGAAAAATGGCACCGTGTTGGAGGCCCTCCACCCTGGTGATAAAGTGTAAGCAGAAAACCAGCTGTGGCTTCTGATCATAGTTCGGTCACGATGGTTTGATTTTTTTTTCCCCTCTTAATTAAATGATTAAACAAATATATTTCAGTGGCAACAGAGTCATCTGTGTGTTTGTAACATTTGATTTCCAGGTGGACAGGATAATTTTTCAACAGTAGTTCAGGGGGCTGGCTGGGATGGTGATAGCTTGCTTAGTCAAATGAGTGCTTGCCACATAAGCTTAAGGACCTGCCTTTGATCCATAGGACCCACAGCAAAGGCCAGTGTGTTGGAGGCCGGAGAGGAAGCTCCGTCTTTAAGAGCACACGCTGGTTTTTACTGGGCACGCAGTTTGGGTCTCAGCACCCACACTGGGCAACTCACACCACTGACCACAGCTCTAGGAGATCTGACACCCCCTTCCAGGCTTCAGTCTGTGTGCACATGGTCCACACACAGACAAGCTACCACATACTCCTACACGTAAATTAAAGTTAAAAAAAAAAATTGAAAGCCATTGTGTTAACATAAGCTTGTAGTGCTTTAAAAGTCTTTTAAGCCGGGCGGTGGTGGCGCACGCCTTTAATCCCAGCACTCGGGAGGCAGAGCCAGGCGGATCTCTGTGAGTTCGAGGCCAGCCTGGGCTACCAAGTGAGTTCCAGGAAAGGCGCAAAGCTACACAGAGAAACCCTGTCTCAAAAAACCAAAAAAAAAAAAAAAAAAAAAAAAAAAAAAGTCTTTTAAAAAATGTTTTCCCGTGGTGGCGCCTGCCTTCAATCCCAGCCGAGTCAGGTAGATCTCTGTGATTTCGAAGCCGCCCTGGTCTACATACAAGTTCCAGGCCAGCATAGTAAGGCCCTGCCTAACGAACAAACGTGTCCACGTGCAGCCATGCCACGGCTGACTTTCTGTTCTGCTGCTTCACAGACCCTGCCGTTCTTTTCCTGGTCGACCCGCCCTTGTACGGTAAAGAAGACAACGACGCGCTGGTCCGCTGCCCTCTGACAGACCCGCAGGTGTCCAACTATTCCCTCAGGGAGTGTGACGGGAAACCTCTCCCCAAGGACCTGACATTCGCCCCCAACCCCAAGGCTGGCATCACCATCAAAAACGTGAAGCGGGCCTACCACCGGCTCTGCCTCCGCTGTGCCGCCCAGAGAGAAGGCCGATGGGTGATGTCGGACAAATTCATCCTGAAAGTGAGGGCAGGTATGGCGCCTTGCTTACATCTTGTGGGAGATGGAGAACCCTGTTCACGGGGCCAACCTCTCTCCTCCCCCTTAGCCTATCGCCGCATCAGGACACAAGCGACTAGTAAGATTACCAGTTTCCAAAGTCATGCCGGACATTGGTGGGTTCCCCCCGCGGAGTAACAGGTCCATGGCTGTTGCTGGCTAAGATGGTCACTAAACTTGCTGGTTTAGGGCATCCCAAAGCGACATCCTTGCCCTAAGTGTCGGACTCAATGGGAAGATTTAATTTGCGATTAGTCTACAAGGGGTTTATTTTTTAATTTGCTGTGGACAAATGACTGATTTTTTTTTTTTTTCCTTTAGCTGATTGATTCTAATGCATTCCCAAGCCATTCAAGCTCTGGGAAAGAAAGTGCCCACAACCCGTGGAACTTTAGTGTGGCGTCACATGAACCTCTCAGTAGCTGGAAGATAAACTAGGCCTTGTATTTGAGATTATCTAATTCAGCCTCACTTTGGGATTCAACTGATGAGCATTTTTAATCTGCTTTTGAAAAACTGTATTCATTAAAATGAAGGGAATTTTCATTATTTAAAACCTGGAGTTTTCAGAAATAAGCAAGGTGTGATTGTATAATATATGGGAAAGAGACTCATTGGCTAGGAGAATATTTGTAGTTGTAGGCTAGGGCCTCAAGAAATCATCAAGTGTGTTCCAGGTAAAGGATTCAGTCTGCTTCACTGTGTTAACGTCTTCCACCTGATTGGAAAAGCCACAAGTATTTATAATCTCCTAGTGGACACTCCTATCTTTTTTCACTCAGCGTGGATGAATATACTTGTGAGATGAATGACTTAATTGATGGTATACTTAGATATGTAAGCAATACAGATAGGTTAGTATGTATTGTGTTTGGTATGTTATTTAATGATATAATGTGAGCTATGCACAGTCAAGAAAAAGCAAGTTTGGGCCTAGAGAGGTGACGCAGAAATTAAAGGGCTTGCTGCTCTTCCAAAAGATCAGTTCAAATCCCAACACTGACCTTGAGTGGCTTACATCTGTCTATCACTCTAGCTCCAGGGTATTCTATACCCTCCTTTTGGCTTTCTCAGACACCCACACATGGCATACATTTACACACACACACAGACACACACACACACACACACAGACACACACACACACACACAGACACACAGACACACGTTAAACCAAAAGAAGTTAAAATTCATGCTGTAACAGATCAACTGACTCCAGGTACATATTTCTTTTAATTCTAGCCATCAAAGCTATTCCAGCTGTGTCTGTGTCCGAAACAAGTCATCTCCTTAGGGAAGGGGACAAATTTACAGTGACATGCACCATCAAAGATGTGTCTAGTTCCGTGGGCTCAATGTGGATAAAGGGGAACACTCAGGTAAGGAGCTCTGTTCATTCCTCATGGTTTGTGGCTGTCCCCATGTGGGAGATTGTATAGGTTCTCTACAAAACTGGCCTGTGGATAACTCTGCTGGTAGACATGGCTATTAGCAGCTGGCTAGAGTGTGTTTCCATGCTATTTGCCCAAATATATATTACAACATAGGCATTTATTATTAGTGGCAAATAATGGCCACATCCTCACTGTATTTTGAGAAAAGAGTGGGCACTAGCCTCGGGTTATTACTTAACACTTTTTTTTTATTAAAATGACGTTAGTAAGGAGATTTAAAAAAACAACAAAACAGAGGAATAACTGTATAACCTTCAGGTGAATATTGTCTGTGTAAGGCCAGATGATAGCAAGGGTGGTCAGCAACCTTCTCCCCTCTTCTTGCGAAGAATAAATGTGTCATGTGTGGCCCACAAGACTCTTCTGATCCCCAAAAGAATGACTGGGGATGGGGTTCTCTTTTTGTGCAGCTCAGATTTCCTCCTTTGAGGCTGGTTACCTGAGAACAAGTTGGTAATGGTTTTCTGTTTGTTTTGCTTGCTATTAATGTACTGGTTATCTTGAATGTGAAACATTTAGACATGATTGTGTTCTCATTCGGTTGACAAATATATATTGAATGCCCACTATATATCAGATGCTGTGTGGGGCATATCTTAAATAAATTTTAGCCAGGTACTCCACCCCCCACCCCCCAATCTCTTTTCTTCCCATGCTAAGGCTTGAACCCAAAGGTGTCATGCTAAGCAAGGGCACTGTCTAACCAATTTTAGACAGTTTTATGTGGCTACTTTATTTTGGCTTTTTTTTTGTCTCAATAACTTAATAACAAGGGTTTTAAAATGCTTAATTTTCCTAATATTTTGCATTAAAATTCCCATTGACTGAGTTCCTTTTCTATTTTTAAGTAATTTTAGTGAGATGATTACCTAGCCATCAGCAGCTCCTCTTCACTTCACATATGGGAATGTGAGGTGAAAAAAAAAAGAAAAGCATTTTATTCCTCCTCTTCCTCCTCCTCTTGGCCAATGTTCAACATTGGCAATTTCATGCCTGCATAAAGAGCCTTGTGCTAAACGCATAACCATGGTGATCCGCATAATGATGGTGTTTGTGCAGACCTTGATGGATGATATCTTTCTTCGTCTATGAAGCCTGCCACTGGTCTGGAGAATGGATTGTACTGGAGGCTCATTCTTTTAAACCAATGTCTCAGAGATACAAGTTTTAGTTTTTAGATCATCTAATGTAATAAAAATAATAGCTTCTGTATGGATTTTGGGCTAACCTTACAGAGCACAATCCCATATTAATTGGCTTTCTATAATCCTTGATTTCAGATGAGAGAACCATTTAGACTGTGTGTGTGTATTTGAGCCTGTGTATACTTGAAAATTACCCCTTTTAAGATGAGAAATTCAATTGCCCCAGGTGGTTTTGTTCTGAGCTGGGGTTCCCAGGAGCCCTGCATGCCATTCCCAATTAACCCACTGGCGATGGTAGCTAAGTCTTTAGTGTTAGGAACTCTTTGGGGAGATCCCAGTGTGTGCCTCCAAGGGTTAAAGAAAACTAAATCATGTGCAGACAGCATGCAATGTGTGACTTGCAGATGGGACTCTTGGCCCTCCGCCAGGGTTCACCATGAATCTTTTATTGATCCTTTTGCATAATTTGGAATGCTGTTAGCACTATCAGATTATTTAAAAAAAAATCTATAATGTTTGATCCTGACCATTTAGAGGAAGTTTCACTCATGAGAAATTAGATCCAATGAGATCTTCAGAATGACTGTGATTATTTGTTCAAGCCTAAGTCTTAGGCTTTCTATAATGGTTTTCATCTCGGCTGGCTCTCCCAGTGTTTCCAAACGCTAACATTTCTATTCACTTTCACTTCTGAGCTTGGTGGGATGCTAATTATGATCTTTGACTTAGGGCATTGTTAGAACATCATTTTTGACCAAGCTGTTTTGTTTTGCCCTGACCATCTCAGAGTTTGTGCTGAGCACCCTTTTGGGGACTCTCTGGCCCTAGTAGGAAGTGGTGTTCCATCTGTTTGTTGTTATCGTGGCTTTGGAGAGAAGTCAGAAAGAGTTTTGTTTTGATAGTGTTCCTGTACAGGGAAATGACAGATTTTTACCACTTAGAAACATCTAGAAGGAATTGTTTGGGATCTGTAGCATCCATATGGGGAAGGTCTTCAAAGCCCTCTTGTTAGCTCACACCTTTTAGAAACAGAGGCCAAGGCCAGCTGTGTCTTTGACTTGATCAAGAGCTCACAGCCAGTTAATGGCCACAGAGATTCTCTTCCTTTTGTTAGACTTGGGCCATCAACTTTTCTGTATGCTCGTTTTAATGGAACAGGATTCCAAACATGGTGGGCTGGTGTTAGCTCTGTAACAGAGCACCTGCTTTGCCTCTGTAAGGCCTGCAGTCGCCAGCCCTGAAGACAAATTCTTAAACTAAATTATACGAGGAAAAAAAAAAAAGAAAGAAAGAAAAGAAAGGCATTGTCTGTGTTTGTAGTTAGCAATGTTGTAGATAGGATAGAAATATAATGGGACCATCACAGGCCGTTTAAAACTTCTAGTAGGCACATTTCCAAAAATAAGGGATTTTTAACGTCGTATTTGACCCAGTAGTGTGAAATACTATCATTTCTTACTAAAATTAACATAAAAGTTGTTAATGATGTATTCTGCATCTTAGATAACTCTGAGTAACCAGAATCTGGGATGTATTTTATGTGGACTCACAACTGCCACATTTGAAATGCTCCATGGCCACGCGTGGCTAGTCCTTATTGATGCAGGTGGCTCACATGCTTTCCATGTTCGTTTCGCTTGTCTTTTCCCTGCATGCATGCTCTTTCACTTGGTGGCAGTTTTAAGACTGATGCTTGGTGATAGCTCCTCACTATTGTAGCCCAAGCTGGCCTTGAACCTGTAGCCGTCGGCCTGTCTCAGCTCCCAAGTGCTGGCACTAAAGATGTGAGCTACCTTGTCCCCTTCTGGGCTTTCTAAGTAAAAGAAGCATTTCTCCCATTCCCTACCTAGTCATAATCTTTATTGTGACATTGACCCGATGGATGCTCATGTTGTTTCAGGGGTGATGGCGGTCATCACATCCTGGAACTTTTGTCCTGTTGTCTCTTAGACACAGCTGATCTGAGGACCCGAGTGTCCTGCCCAGCTCCCTTCCAGCATCATTCCCCGGTACCAGCACCGGTTGCTGGGCTCGCCCTGCTGGGGCCGTGTAGCCGGCCAGCGCCCTCGCCCTTGGTGGTTGCCGGTATCACCTCCTGCTTGCTTGTTTTCTTTGGTGGATGCTGTTTCCTCTTTTGTAACGGGAATGTGTGCACGCTGCAGCAAATTTGGAGTAGCGGTTGCCTATGTTAAAGTGTTCCCATGAGACTTCCTCTGCAAGCATCTCCCCATGAGTGGTCTGCAGACAGATCACCAGAGTGCGGTCACAAGGGCAAGAGCCATGGTCCTCTCCGGTCGGCCTGCTCCATCGCTGCTTTGTGATGTGGTCTTGTACGTGTCACGTGCCTCATCCCTTCAGTAGTTAAGAAAATGTGACTGGGCTGATGACTGTGGTGGTGAACCTCTCAGTCAGCTGTCTTGATTCCGATTCTCATTTCACTTTTGAAGATACTAAATGTTCAGAAGGAGATTATATGTTTTCTTTCAGTCACTAGATGCACACATAAAAAAGGTTAACAGGAGGGATGGTAGCTGGAACTCAGCTGAGCCTGCTTGCCTAGCATGCATGAAACCCTGGGTTCAATCCACAGCACAACGTAAACTGCGCTTGAGGGTGGCCTGGGCCTGTGATCCCAGCACTCAGACAGAGGGAGGCATGTTGCTCAGAAGTTCGAGCTCATCCTTGGCTACATAGGGAATTAGAAGCTCTCCTGGGCTACATGGAGATCCTGTCTCAAAGGGGGGGCAGGGTAGGAAATGTTCATATGACGTAAGTGTGCTGACTCATTATGAAATGTCAGTATTCTGTAATATTTCTTCCAGGGTGACTCCTAAAATCTAATACTGTGGAGAACTTGGAATGAATTTCCTCATTTTTCCTCCAATCATTCATAATGACTATCTTTCAATATAATCCTGAGATATGAAGGGGTCTAGTGACAGCCTTGTCACGACGCCTTATTATTCCTCCTCAGTAGTGTATAATGAATGCTAATATGGAGAAGTTAATTGCTGCTATTTTTAATTTAGGAAAGATCCTGAATATAAATTATATGGTAATCTTTGATGTTTTTTTTTTCCCTCCCCTTCTGAAAACCACAGACCAAAGCCCAGGTGAAGCGCAGTAGCTGGCACCAGGGGGACTTCGATTACGAACGCCAGGAGATGCTGACTATCAGCTCCGTAAGAGTTAATGATTCCGGAGTGTTCATGTGTTATGCCAATAATACTTTTGGATCAGCAAATGTCACAACAACCTTGAAAGTAGTAGGTAAATATCTCCATGGGAATGTATAAATTACCGGCAATAGCGAAAGGAGAAATTACTAGATAGTTTCCTTTTTATGCAAATGGGATTCTAAGAACTGATTCGTAGAATTTATTATCAGCGAATGAATGAATGAATGAATGAAGGAAGGAATGAATGATTATTATTCCTGGAGCTTCTTGCCAGAAGAACACCAAACCAGAGCCCACCAGTTTACCCCAGAGGACAGTAGAGAGAACTGTCACTCAAGTGCAGACCTGTCACTTTGCCCTCCCACCTTCCCCTCCCCCTCCTCACCTTTCAGCCCTAGCTGAGAGATTGGAGCTTGGAAATGACCGTAGATGCTCTTTGTCAGGCATCTGAGATGCCTGGAGTATTTCTCTGTCTTTCTGGTGACTTGTGTTGGTCATGGCCTTCAGTCCCTTTGTGGTTTGTGCTGAATTGGACTTCTCCAACCCTTTTGCTCCTCGATGCTCTGTAGCTTCATCGCTCAGGCCTTCAGGAGGCAGCGCTGGTCCTGGAGAGCCTCTGTGAGAGCAGGGTCCTACAGTGTCCTGCGGGTGCGCTCTCTGCCCCCAGGTCCTCCACGTCTGCTCTGCTCTGCTCTGCTCTTCCCAATGCTGAGAATTCCACAAGTGTTGATTTCACAGGCAGCACATAGTGGGTTCCTTGTTGTTTTTGTTTTACTCAGACTAATAATAATTATCCCAAAATTATTTTATTCATAGGTTTTGGTTTTGTGGGTTTTTTGTTTTTTTTGGTTCTTGTGTGTGTATTTAAAAACTTTGCATCTTTATTGTAATTAATATATAAAGTTATATATCTCTTCATGCCTTTTTAATGCAACCATTTTCCTGCTGCTTGCTTTGGATAACACACATGTAGCGTGGTGAAACTCCTCTTTGTAAGGGATAATAAAGCAACGCATTGTTTGTTTTCATCTCCCCCGCCCCCCCAGATTTCAGTAATTTAGGGAACAGAGCTCTGTGATTTTTTTTTTAAATCCCTTCAGTAACATCATAAAAAATGTGTGTTTCTGCCCAAGTTCTAATGGAAAGTCTCTCAACAGAGAAGACACTTCGCTTATAATTATAGAGTCCTCACACAGAAAGTGTACTCCTCTGTCCCCAAATGTGATCGTGAGCCATTTATTAATTTGAATAGAGGGCTATGCTTTTAAAATATTAAACTCCATAAGCACTAATTTGCTAAGTTGATTAGGGAGCATGTTGATATATCCTCTTCAGCTCCAGAAAGCTATTAGTAAGGATGTTTTGAACATATTGTTGTATGTAATCGGATTTCAAAAATCCATTCATCAGTTTCCAAGAATTAGAAATGTGTGACTGGAAAGCCAGCCCTGTGGCTGTGAAATCCGAATCTGGTTTTGTCGTGGGTTAGGAGTGACTTGTGGTGGGACAGGAACAGGAAAAGACAGTGGGAGGGTAATTCTGTCGATGCTAGGAGTGGGCTTTGGAGCCAACATGGGATGGGCATTAGAGTAAGACTCTGGGACTCTGCTAACTTTGATTTTTTTTTTTTTTTAATATTTAGAATTGTGTACAGCGAAGGCTCACAACATGATGTTACAGGGCTGCATATAGATCATAAAAAGTTTACTGTGGTTGAAGTGAGTGAACATACCCGCCATTTTCCACAGTTACCTTTTGGTGTTTTTTTTTGTGGCACGAGCTGATGGACTCTGACCTGGTTTGGGGTTAGGGGCCTGCTACTTCGCTTTTTCTACCCCAGTTTTTCTCTTCATTTCCTCTCAGAAGAAACAGCCTCCAGCTCCCCACATCATTGGAGATGAGAAGAGGCAGATTTTTATGGGAATGTCAGACATAGAGTTTGAACCTGATTAAAAGTTAATGTACCACCAGTTTCTTAATGCAGAAGTACTTGGGAAAAAAATTAAACATAGCAGCTTGTTTAGAGTTCCTTCTTTATGTTGTGGTACTTAAGGCAGAGTCTTAATAATTCTTACATTATAGAAACTTAAGCTTTATTCCACTACACAACATAATCCTGTTGTGTTAAGTCAGCCTTTTGTTACTATGACAAGACACCCGACACAAACAGTTCCAAGGAGCAAAGAGTCGTGCCTCGTGGTTCCAGGTTAGGTTCCAGGTCTGGAGACTTGAGGCAAGTCTGGAACAGCATGATAGGAGCAGGTGTCCGAAGAGAGATGCTTACCTTATGGCAGTCAGGAAGCAGAGAGCAAGCCAACAAAGGCCAGACACAAGACAGACTCTTCAGGGGCATACCCCTGCTGACCTATTGCCCACTAACCTCCCCGCCCCAGCCCCCCTTCCCCCATTCCATTCATCAGTAGAGTTAGCAATGGATACCCACTAATGAACTTAGAATCGTCATGATCCAATCACTTCCCACAAGCCCATTTGCTAGCAACCAAGCCTTTAATACATGGGCCTTTTAGGGGTATATTCTTTATAGTCAAATCATAAAACCTATATTGAGCAAGGTAGACTACAGAAAAACCAGGACCCCTTACATCTTTGCTCTGTGGTATCGGTGGCATTTTTTTTCATTGTGCGGTATCTGGATATATGACCTTGTGATGAAGCGTTTATTCGTTTAACATAGCAAGATCTAACAAACAATCAACCCCTCCTTGTCATAAAGAGTGGCGGGGTGATGTTGTTTGTGATTCTGACCTTAGGAAAGGATCAGCTCCAACTCCAGTTTTTTATTTTGGAATATTTTTTCATTCCACACTGAAAACAATCCCTTTTGAATTGATTCAGTAGTGAGAGGACATGGGATTGTGTTTTTGATCCTGAACCTTTCGGCAACCAGAGAGCATTAAAAACTGCAGTGACAACCTCTTGTGTATATGTAGATAACTACAAAGTTAGTGAAATTTTACTATTAATTTTAAGCATTTGAAAATGAAATAGAATAAAATTTAAACTTTAACTTGATGTAGCTGTTTTTAAAGATTTGAGTATTTTGCTTATTTTTGTATATGAGTTTTCATTATACATACAATTTTATTCATGTTCTTATTCTCTCTGACTTAAAATGGATAGAGACTAAAAAAAGAGGCCATTCTTGGCTTCTCTTAGACCTGTGTTCAAAGCTAGACTTTGCTATATGGCTTTGGATCCAAATATAAAGCATCTATTTCATCTATAAATTAGAGATTACAAGTATTACCTATAAATTGGAGTGATCACAAATCTTTAACCTGGGGCTGGGGAATGACTTACTGGGTAAGAACACTTGCTCTGCAAACCTCAGGAGGTGAGTTCAAATCCTCAGTACCTACATAAAAAAGCTAAGCATGATTGTAGCCCCCGATACTGGGGTACAGAGACGGGGAATCCTGAGAGCTTCCCGGCCAGCCAGTTTGGCTGAAATGGTGAGTCTCTGACTTAGTGGGAGAACCTGTCTCAAGGCAGTAGGGTGGACCGTGATGAGTGAGCACCTGGAGTGCTCTTCTAGCCTGGTAGGCATCTATCTCCACACTCTGGATGTGCATGTCCCATCCCCACAGACGCCAAACACGACACACATACATACACAGAAAATCCATAACCCGCTTTTCATCTATAAATTAGAGGCTACAGCTCTGTGTTCCCAAATGATTGTAAGCATAAATGTCGTAATTATTAAATAAAATGTGTGCTAAAGTGCCTGGGGCAGTTCTTGGCGCGTAGTAAGCGTTCCCTAAATGGTGGCTATAAAAATAATACTGGGCAATTAGTTTATTGCTCTTTTTCAGGTGCTCTTGGATTATTATGTAACCATTTCTAAGACTGCATTATTTACTTCACCCATGTTCTGTCATTTCAAGAGTTATTGTAACCTGTGCAAATAGCACTTTGTACATCTCTAACCCATTTTAAGAAGAGTTCTCAAATGGAAATGATAGGATTTAGACTTAAAATAGATCATTTAAAAAAAGAAAAATCTCGATTGCTAACTGGTTCTGAGAAGGAGTGTGCCAGTTTGTCATGTGTGGCTCGCCGGGCTTCTTTGAACGCACTTGAGATTCTTGGGTTTATTTTAAATTAGTTTAGCTATTTTTAATAAATGGAAAGTGCCATCCACATTTTAATTACTGGTTTAGCTAAACATTCTCCCCCCTCCCTGGTTTTAGTTTATGTCCTCTTTCCCATTACCTTAATTCAGATTTGCCCTTTCCTGTGTTTTCCTTTAGTTGCTTCCAAAAACTATCCACCCCATCTCCCCGTTAGAGGTAACAGTCCGGTTTTCATGTTAAGATGCTGTCTGATTGGTGACCCAGGGTGTGATAGCACGTGATCTGAAAGGGGCCAACTCTCCTCTTCTTCAGATACACAATGATACTTTCTGTAGCATTTTTATCACACATTAGAGCTCACAATAGCCTTGATTCCATGGTACTTTCTTACTATATCTGTAACTCTTCTGGATCTAGATAGGGGCTATTTTAGTAAAATACCCTAAAACTTGCACCCCACAAGCATGGAGGTGAGTGGTTGGAGAGGCCCTTCTAGGGAATTGCTAGTGATAACAGCAGTATACAAGGCAGGGACTTTGGTGTGTGCCCTTCTCATCCAAGGATGTGGTGACGGGCAAAGGGAGGTCAATGCATGGCTTACTCACAAATCTCACTCGGTGCTCGTCAACACTGGAAGCCACCATTTTTTGGGGATCCTAAGGTGACGTTGTGTGTTCTTGCCGGTTGTCGGGATATTGATTGTTGTTTTATTCTGTTACAAACAGATAAAGGATTCATTAATATCTTCCCCGTGAAGAATACTACAGTGTTTGTAAACGAGGGAGAAAATGTAGATTTGGTTGTTGAATATGAGGCCTACCCCAAACCTGAACACCAACAGTGGATATACATGAACACGACCTCCGCTAACAAGGGGGAAGATTATCTCAAGTCGGATAACAAAAGTAACATCAGGTAAGAAAGGAACTTGTGCCCTTCTCTCTCTCTCCCAACCACCTTCCCAGGTCCTGTTCTGATGACCCAGCAACGCACGGAAAGATGCCCCATGAAGAAGCATACCTAGAGCTACCTCTGCATCCTCAGCTGAGAATTCCATTTTGTTGTGGGTTTAGAATGTTCACGCCACACATGCGGATGTATGCTGACTCAGTTTCTCATTTGGAAAGTGGGGGTTACTTTTCTCTTAGTTTTAAGGGTAACCCAAAGCAATGACTGGCCTATCTTCAGGACACAATAATTCTCTTTGGAAGCTAGGAAAATTAGTATTGTTACAACTTTATTAAAACTCTGAAGGCAACTTTGGGCTAGGTGATCGATTATTTTTCTTTACTATCAGATCTCTTATTAGATCTTCAAAACATCATAGTTCCAATAGGAGCAGTACTAATTAATACCTAATTATGCGCTCACATTTGTATATACCTTACATATATCAGCACAAACCTTAGATGTAGCACTTAATCTTTTAAAATTTAGTTTGTTATGGTGTGGGTATGTAATGATGCAGTAATGTAATGCACCCCAAAGTACGTGTGAAGGTCAGAGACCACCTTTGGGAGTCAGTTCTCTCCTTCCACCTTTTACATGCATCCCAGGGATCAAACTCGGGTACTTGGGTTGGAAGCATCTTTACCCACTCACCCCACTGGCTCTGGAGCACTCTCAATCCCCCCATTTTTGTGCATGAGGACACCAAGGCACAGAAGGGTGGAGTGATGTGACCGAGATCAGATGACCAATAGGGGGCTGGGAACTGGGTAGAGTTTCTGTGACTCCATTCAGGAGCAGCTGACGGTTGGATGAACACAAGTGAATTGATGAGCTAGCCTGGATTGTTGAGGGTTGGGCCGAAGAGGGAGGAGTTGGGAAGTACCCAGGTAGGGGAGGAGTGGCCGAGGTAGACGCTTGTAGGCTGGGATCTTGTGTGTGTTTGTTTAAAAAGGAATTACCATAGGCCCAGTTCCCTAGAAGCTGAACTGAGACAGGAGTTCAGTGGCATGGGATTTATGCAGAGAGAAAACTGTGAGGGAGCAGGCAAGCTGCTGAGTAAGGACCTTGGGGAACTCGGCACTGAGCTTCTGTACCTGGCCATTCAAGGTGACCTTTGGGTGAAGGTTACAGATGTGAGGTGTGCTGAACTGCACCCACAACGTGGGTCCAAGGGCACATGGAAATAGGCCTGTAGAAGAGGCACAGGGACACACAGAGGCACCTGCATGGGAGGTTGAGATTAGAAAGTTTGCTTTAGCAGCAGGCTGTGAGGTGAGTGGTGAGAGGAAAATGACTAAGGCCACTGAGCGTGGTAAGTTGGTCACAGCCTGCCCTGCTGATTATCCATCTAGAGCTCACACCAACTCGAGGGTTACATGATATTCCGTCTTCACAGCCATCCTGCAGGTCCCCAAGTAGAGCAGATGCTTGAATAACAAATATTGCAGGGGACTCTGGGAAAAGAAGTCTGGGAGTAAAAAGAATACCAAGAGATAGCATTATTGACAGAAGCAAGGTCGGCTGACAATGGGTGGAGCGGAGTCATTATTATGTGGAGCCCGAGGGCCCGAAGAGTGGACATGAAAATAGAGGGTGTGTGCAGGCCACTGAGCCAGGGTTCCCCAGGACAGAGCTCAAGGTACTGCTACAGTGTGGGCAGAATAGGAAGTGGTCATGAGGGTAGCCTGCGACAGTGACCCCAAAAGTTTGGCTGGCCTAGTTCTGTGTCTTCACATGCAGGGTTTTGTCCCAAATAGTGTGTTATGTGTGTGTATTTTGTTAACACTGAATTAAATGATTCATTGATATTTTCCCCCCAAATAGGCATTTCTTTCCAAGTAGAAACAGTGACAGGGACTTGGATTTTAGGACAGACTATATATCCACAGGGGGTTGATACATTGTCCTTCCCTTGTAGATATGTGAGTGAACTTCATCTGACCAGATTAAAAGGCACAGAAGGAGGCACCTACACCTTCCTGGTGTCCAACTCTGATGTCAGCGCTTCCGTGACATTTAATGTTTATGTGCACAGTAAGTAAATTGCAGGACTCCTTATCTTTTTATTTTGTGTTATTGCACGCTGCAGCTCGCGCGTGTAACAGCTGCAGAGCTGCGTTTCTTGTGTACTCTGTAAATAATGTTTCATGATAATTTTGACCTTAACTAAGACCTCGTGGTTTGGTGGTTGGAAGAGAAACCGACTCGCTGTCCGACATTTCACTGGCCACATGACCTTGTAGAAGTGTGAATTTCTGAGGGCAGCCTCTGAAGTAAACAGGGGAGCCGGGGAGGCTGAGATTACGAGTTAAGAGAAAGTGTATTATTATTGATTGTTGAACTGGAAAGCCAGATGTTGAGCGGGAGCTGGGGTTTGCCGTTGGGTGGGGGAGAGATACTGTCAAGCCCTGCCGACGGGAGTTTCCTCTTCTCAGAGCTTTTGCTCTTCAGGTTGTGATATACCATTTGTGTTTAGATTGCTCTCCCACTAAGATCAATGCGATATTGACCCAGCTCCATGGGTTACTACTCCTGAGTACTTTAGGAGTACCGAGGGAGCGCACAGCAAGTGGTTTGGTGGGGGTGGGGAGGGTGGGGGGGGAGAATTGTCTGTAGTCGTGGGAACCTCAACACCAAAGTCCTGCATGACTGTGGTTCTTAGAGAAATCCCTAAGCAGAGGTGGAGGCCAAGCAGTCAGGAGCCTATCCTTGCTGCTGCTGCTGCTGCTGCTTCTGCCAAGTGAAGGGCTTCTCCTTGGCTCTGTTCTGGGTCCAGCCTGCATTGATAAGGAAGAGTAACAACATGGTACCTACTAGAGTGTTCCAGAAGATGGCCCAGTGAACAAGTGACCTTAGAGTTATCCATCCTCGGTGTGTGGGGTCTGGGGAAGCAACAGGGGAGCGTTCCTATGTTAGCTACTTGTTGCAAGAGAGTGCAGAACAAGTAGCTTGAGGGAAGGGGGTTGGGGTTTGTGCTTGCAGGAAAAGTAGCCCATCTTGGCGGGGAGGGCATGTCTGTGGGCTTAGGTCTGTGGCCGTAGGAGCTTGCGACTTAACATGTTCACCTTATGACTAATCAGGAAGAAGAGAACTGAGGCCAGAAGCCAGTCTACAACCCTCAGTGGCCTGCCTCAGTGACCTCCTCTGCCAGCCATACCTCCTGTCCCAAAGGTTCCACAGTCTCCCCCAAAAGAGCATCAGCGGGGGCGGAATCAACCATTCAGATATATGAGCCTGTTGGGGATGTTTCAGATCAAACCAGAATAATTCCCCACAAAAACAACTCAGGAACTGGGCAGCGTGCTGCCCTGTAAGGGGGCTGTAGGTGGGTGGGAGAGGGGCGGCGTGGCCAGGGGAGCTTCTTCCCGCCCCTGGAGCAGCTTACCCGCCGCCATGGTTTCACATCTGTTTATCCCACATATCTTTGTCCCTGCCTTTCTGTGACAGCAGGTTGGGTGGGGTCAGAGCCATTTGTTATTGAAGGAGAAATAACTAGTAAAGGTCTTCTCTGGACTGCTTTTTTATTGCAGTCTAGAGTTGCTCGGCTGTATCCGCATTTCTAGAATTGTGGTTCCTGGTGAAGATGCTGTATCAATCAGGGTGCTAGGTATAGACCTGCTAGAAAACACACACACACACATACATACACACACACACACACACACACACACACACACACACACACACACACACACAATTATTAGATTGGCTTACAGCATGTTTTCAGTGTAGTCAAGCCATGGCGGTCTCATTCAGTCCACCAGGCTGAATGTCTCAGTGGTCCCAGTCTGGCGCCGAGGGCCAGGAGGATTCCTGGAATCCTGAAGAAAACCCAGATTTAAGGTGGATCTTCCTGCTTCAAATAATCTGGTCAAGAAAAATCCCTCTCAGGAGTGCACAGCAGCTTTGGGTTTTAGTTGATTCCTGAGGCAGTCAGGTGGACAACCAAGATGAGCCACCCACCACAGGCATCAGGATGTATTTAAACTGGGTGTCATGGTTGCCTGTCTTTGATCTCAGCATTCTGGGAGGTGGAGGCTGGTAGATCTCTGTGAATTCAGGGCCAGCCTGGTTTAGACAATGAGACCCTGTCTCAAGGGGGGAAAGGGTCACATGCCTACAATGTGTACTTTTATGTGGCTGACCCTCCCAGCATTCTGAATCTGTTGATGATGCTATACCTCCTTGGGCGTGGGGGGATGGTTTGTGGGATGCAGCTAATGATCCCAAACTCTGGACCACAGAGCTCCTCCTTTCCAAAGGAAATGTTAATTAATATTTCTGTTCCTCAGAACAGTTTTTGATTATTTGCTATCTCATTGGCCCTCAATTCAAATATTTCTAGATTAATTCAGATGTTAATCAAGGGAGCTTAATATATTACACATGGGCAAAATTACCTACTTCTGAAAACCTTAATATTCAACTAATTTAAGAGACGACAGTAGGCAAATCAGTATTTTTGCAAGCATAATGTGCAAATTGTTCATGCAAAACTTGATTCCGAGTGTAGTAGGCCTCTCCCACTTACCTGCTCCAAGACACCCAATCCATTGTAGATCAGTATTCCCCAAAATACAGTAAGAGCCAGTTAACAGAAAAGCAAAGTAAAGAAACCAGTGGACAGTGCATAAGGCTTTGTCAGGTTTCACAGGTATAAGAAACATTTTACTAGATTGCTCCTTCCGAATGCCACTCATGTGTTCCTGTGCCTTTCCCCTGTGGACCAGTGACAGCAGATCATAGGGAAGCATGCTCTGTGGAACACATCGAGAAGCTCATCATGTCTTTTTTTTGCCTGGGCCTCTCAGCCAGAGGGGGCATTTAGATACCTTTTTCCCAGAGTGCCATCTGCCACTGGGGCATGAGACACTGACTACCGCAGTACTGACCACTGCCGTACTGACCACTGTGGTACATTTCTGACTTTTCTCTCTGGGGGCAGAATGGCTGCCGATTGATTTATGAGGCTGCCCTGCCCCACCAGGCAGGGTCAGTTACAACCACATCTGCTAGGGAACACCACCAACTTCCAACATGATCTCCCCCTGTCAGGGGAGGCCTTGTCTAGGGCTGGACTCTCCAGCAAGCACCTTACCATGGATGGAGTGCCCGCTTCATCGCGCTGGGTGTGTGGAGGACACGCAGTGGGCTCTGCCTCCGAGGTTAAACTCTTCAGGAAGCCTTTTCATTCATGTCAGTTTCTTGCAAATGCTAAGTTGACAAAAGCCATTCATTTCATTCACAAGGTGCATTGAATTTACAAATGGCTTTGACAGTGAGCATATTTGTTCAAACTGTCCACCTCTTGTGAGGCATGTCACAATTGCTCTGGACTGTTACAGTTGACAGTACTATGGGTTAGGTTTCTTTCTTTTATTTTTTGATTTTTGGCAGTGGACTTAAAATCAAAAGCTAAAATCAAGGGCTGAGGATGTCGTTCAATTGGTAAAATGCATCCCTATCATGCTTCAGTCCCAGTATTGCATAAAGCCAAGCCTAAGTGTGGTGGTACATACTTATACTTCCAAGCAGGAAGGTCAGAAGTTCAAGGTCATTCAGAGCTATGTGGTGAGTTGAGGCCAGCCTGAGCTGTGTTTTAACCTGTCTCCAACAAACAACCAAACAAAACTGTTTTAAAAATCGAAACCCTGGGAATCATTGTGTCCATTTTGACATCCTAGGGTAATGATGACAGTTATGGGTAATTCTATGCATGGTTTATTCTGTAAATAAGCTTAGCCTCCAGGGGGAAAGGAATTATGTACTGCAAAAATTAGAATTAATGAAAGTCAAGATAATAAATGCACCGGGTTAGCACAGAAATTCAGGCTACTTAGTGACACTGATGTGTAATTGCTTACAAGATGCAGTGCTAAGAAATGCTAATGTAAGTCCTTGATTTGCAGTGGTCTAAATTCTTGAAAAGTCCATTCGTTCTGAAATTTTCTCATGTAGATTTCAGTATAGTTAGTGGTGGGGGGTAGGGAGCCAATCCCTTATATAGGAGACGTGGAGTTTTCGTTAAAACAAAACAAAGCCACACTCCCCCGCCCCCATTGAATTTGCATTACTGTGATTCCTCTTGGGAGTGCTTGCCCAAGGTGTATGTAGAAGTCAAATTCTTAGTTCTGAAAAGTTAGATGCCCTTGGGGGGAAATGGTGATGTATTTCTCTTGCAAATGAAAATTGAGGAGAAGTGTATAATTATAAAAACTCCAAACTTTATTCCAAAGACACTACTCTTTCCCAGAGTCCTTTTGATATTGGGAAAAAATTCTATCGGCCAGCTGTGTGGGCAGCCTGCATCGCTTATCAGGAGCTCCTGGCTGTATAAAAGGGTCCTGGGTAGCTTTCTCCAGTCTTAAGGGTATTCCCTTCAGTGACAGACCTCAGCCATGAGGGAGGGCTGCTGAGGTCCACAGGGAGCGGGAAGGGCAAGGACTCACCTTCCTCAGGGTGCTTCTGTAGAGCCGACTTGTGTTAAGTTCGCGCGACTGGAGTCCACAGTGATGGCTGGACCACACCACATTGACTCTCAGTGCCACCAACAGCTTCACTCCATTTATGGAAGGGTGTTAACCGGGCACCAGAAACAATTTAAAAAAATGCTCTTTAATGGATTAATTCTAAATCACTGCATCAAATAATTAACATCCTGCTTGGTGCTCACATGATCATTTATATACCCAAATCAGCCAAAGTAATAAATCACCCGTAATGACGCTAATTCTTGATGAGAAAGTTCCCCTTTGACCACATTCGCAAAGTCCAGACTGCTTTGCCTGTGTTTTGGGTTATCAATCGACAAATCCAGTTACAGATGGCTAGAGCCTCGCTAGGTAGAAGCAGCTATATGTGGACAGCCTGCCAGCCCATTTGCCAATGACGAAGGTGGGCCTGTCAAGCCAGCCATGGAGATGGCTTCAGACCGCCTGCCAGCCATCTGGGTTGTCCACCTGGCTGGAATCTCAGGGTCTTTTTTACCAGTGTGAAAACAAGAATGGCTGCCTGCCTTCACGGACTGCTCCATTTGGGGGCTTGGAGCAAGCCTGCCCTTGAAGAAAATCCTCAAGGAACAGCAAAGCTAAGAGAACACTTTCCATAACTGGAGAGATCCTCCCACCTCCTAGCACTTAGAGTCTATGTCTGTCTTCCTCTGGCTCCTTATTGGTTGATTTTTGGATACTGGGATTGAAGCCTAAGGCTTGCCTCTTGAGTTGGACGCCCAGCACCCCTGTTTTCTATTAAAAAGGGTGGGGGTGGAAGATGTTCCAAACAAGTGGGTGTCCAAACAAACCATCATGCATTTCTCTGTGGGGTTTTGTTTTAAAAGGATTTTGCCTTTTAGTGCTGCTAGGAGGCTTGCTCCTGGACTTAGTAGCTGGGATTCTGAAACCATAAATAGAGTGGTCCTTTGTGGATGTCCTTACCATTGACTTGCTTCTTGGAAGCTGTGGGGCTTCCAAGGTGACTGGAACGCACCTGATGCTTGTAACCTTGCTATCTTGTTCCATGAGGAACTTCTTTGCTATCTTGTTCCATGAGGAACTTCTTCAGGCGCAGACTCCAAGCCCCACACTGAACTGTCCCTGAAGGCAAGACTTCTTGCTTTCACACTGGCAAAGGACCCTGAGATTCCAACCAGGTGGGCGACCCAGATGGCTGGCAGGTGGTCTGAAGCGGTCTAGATGGCTGGCTTGCCAGGTCCTTCCACCTTCACTGTTGGCAAATGGGTGTGCTGTATGATTTACATGCAGGCCGTCCTGCAGTGTAGTTGAATGTATCTACTTACATATTTTTAAATTCAAGCTTTTCTTACCTCAGAAGTTAGGTTCAGTAAACCCAGAAAATGTATCAAGAAGCAAAAATGAAAAACAAATTTTATGTTTACCATTTAAAAGTTTTTGTTTTTATATTTCATTACTTCCCATTGTTAATATCCCTTATTTTTTAGTCATCTTCTAGACCGTGTGTGTGTGTGTGTGTGTGTGTGTGTGTGTGTGTGTGTGTGTGTGTGTGTGTGTATTTATTTATATGAGGCTGTCAGCTGGATGCTCTTGTAGAGAACACAGGTTTGGTTCCCAGTAGTCACATA
Organism: Peromyscus californicus insignis; assembly: GCF_007827085.1. Taxonomy (NCBI): domain Eukaryota; kingdom Metazoa; phylum Chordata; class Mammalia; order Rodentia; family Cricetidae; genus Peromyscus; species Peromyscus californicus. Next base: position 69,231,308 of record NW_026294424.1, read on the forward strand.
ATGGCTCACAATCATCCATTACTCTAGTTGCAGGGGATCAGTTTCCCTTTTCTGCCCTGCACAGGCACACACTTGGTACACATACATACATATAGGCAAAACAGTCATATTAAATATGAAATAAATAAATAAATCTTAGCAGAGATGAGGTTGTGTTATTTCATATCCTGGCTTTTTAGTGTCGAGTATAGATGTATTGAGAATATCTTTTCAAGTCATAAAATATTCTTCCACAGCCTCCCCTTGGTATCTCTTTGTACAGATCTTTCAAAACTCCTTTAAGCCCACGTCTGATACGATTTTGAGACATTATAGAGTAAGACAGTTCTAAAATGATGTGGCTGAGTTTTTAAAAGGAACCTGTCAGGAGTTTATAATCATCTTGTTTAATCTTGAAGGAGTGACCTTGCCCGAGTGCCTGGAAGTTAGGAAGTTGCCATCTGTCATTGTGTTTCATGCTCTATGTCTTCCACACACTGCCAGTCCTTAGGACCATTCTAAATTAAGGACTAATTCTCAGGTTGTCTTCAGTGTGGTAGTTAATCTATGTAAAAAATAGTTGCTGGTCTTCACATTAATCCATTAGGAGACTTCATACATTTATTTGAGATCTGGCAGGACTTGAATCTGTTTTTATTGCCTCTTAAACTCAGACTGAGCATTGTTTTGATGTGACTTTTTTCTTTTAAACGGTTGTTTTTCCATTGTGCCCAGGCGCTCACACACATCCATCCATGCCACGCTGTGCACGTACAAGTCAGAGAACATTTTAAGGGAGTACATTCTCTCCTTCCACCGTGTGGCTTCTAGGGATTGGACTCAGGATGTCAGGCTTGGAGGCAAGTGCCTTTACCCATGGAGCCATCTCACTGGCCCCTTGATGTGACCTTATAAAATCTCTCCAGAGAAAGAGAGTCTCTAGATACTAGAATGGCTAGAGATGTTGAAGTTGGAGGGAAACATGTACGGAAACGAGCCATTAACATAGAACTTGACTCTTTGACTCTGAAAAAAGACAGCAGTAGATGTACTTCTAAACATCTTTCTCGGCTCCAATGTCGCCAGCATTCCTTTCCTTCCTCTCTCATAAGATAATCGGTCTTGGGGTGTGTGTGACAGTACTGCCAGTGTCTATGTGAACACCAGACCGCTGGAGAATGCAGCCACCTTCCTGGGTCCCTGGGCCCTGTGTTACCTAGGTTCCTCATGTGGTCTAATTTTTTTTTTTTTTAAATTAAATGTGGGAAAGCCAAGAAGTAGGTTGAGTGTGTGACTGTAAACTTTGATGACGTTGCCCCCTGACTCTTCCCGACAGGAGCATGAGTAGTCCTTTTAGATCGTGGACCTTCTGCTGTGTGGAAATTTCCTTTTCATTTGAGCCAGGTGTGTTTTCACATCAAATTAGCCTTGTTCGTTTATAAATGGATGCAGGGTCGCCTCTGTTTCAGTGGGAATTTAAATTAATCCAAGAATAGGGACATAATTTTTCTGTGGGCATTATGTCAATATCCTCTGAATTATGTGGCAAAATGAATTACCTACTTTGCAGAGTAGAAAAATGACATTTCAACCTGTGCCTGTGCGTCTTGGCAGCCCGCATAGCTTTGTGATGGGTGTTCAGGGCCCCGGCCCGCATCTGGACTACACGGCACTGAGGGTCCGGGAATTGAGCTTAAGGAGTCTGACTGAAGAAGGCTTCCTTCGAGTAGAGACGTTATTTGGGGACTCCATCTTGAAACTAGGAGGGTTTTGATGTTTGTTTCTTTAGTTGTCTATGTGGCATTGGGCATGTGTGTTTACATGTTCCCGTCTGTATGCACATGCAGGTGGACAAGTGTGTGTAGAGGCTGGAGGTTGAACATTGACTTACTAAAGCAAGGCCTCTCCCTTGAACCGTGAGCTTGCTGACTCAGCTAGCCTAGGTAACCAGCAAGCCCTGTCTCGGCTTCTGTACTGAGGTTATCGGTGGGGCTGCCAGTAGGTGCTGGGGCTCCCAACTCTAGTCACATTTTCCTTTCTCTTGCACAGCAAGTGCTTTTGACCCCTGAGCCATCTCCCCAGCTCCTAGGGGCTCTTTCTGATGGCTTTTAGAACAGGGATTCAGAAAACTACACATGTGGTCACTGGGTTTGAGCAGCCAACGGATCAAGAAAAAAAAATTTAAGTAGTTAAAAAGGTCAGAAGATTTTTGAATAAAGTAAAAAATAAAACTCATCATCTAGTTGGGGATACCACTTCATTAAGGTGGCATTTTGTTGTTCAAACGGGTTCTGCGTTGAAAATATCTGGGTGTAGGAGACTCTAGTTGAAGTTTTTACTTTGTTTGTTGGACAAAGTTCTGATTTAAAATGCCTACTTGGGGGTTGGTGGTGTGTGTAGGTCAGTTTGTAGAGCTTGCTTAGGATGCATGGAGGTGCCGTGGGTTTGATCTCCCCAACATAAATGAGCATGGTGGTGTACTCCTGTAATTTCAGCACTCTGAAGGTGGAGGCAGGAGGATTAAAAGTTCAAGGTCATCCTTGGCTACATAGGGAGCTTGAAGTCAGCCTGGGCTAGATGAGACCAGGCCAAAGTACCCATTTGCCAGTTTTTAGATATCCTTAGGAAGGGACAAAATGCAATATATTTCCAAAATATCTATTCTAAGGATTTCTGTAACACATGCCTATAATATTTCTTTTAATTTTTTTTTTTAAATCAGCTACAGTTATTTTATACTGCTGTTTGAGGGTGGTTTACATTCCCTCTCGTTATAACAACACTGTGACAGGAATACAGCTTCTATCCAGACCCAACTAGAATGGTGACATAGTGTTAAAAATGGCCACTGCATCACCGTTCTGCCCCAGCAAACCCAGAGTTATAAAAACAAAAATCCATCCTCTGACCACTCCCATTTGGCCTTTTATTATTTGGAGTCTGCCCCTTCTCCTGCTGATTATAGAGTACGGGCAAATTGTATTGGGCATGGGAGCTGGTTAAGGTGGGCAGGGCCAGAGAGGATCTACTCAGAACCACTCCCCTGCAGGAGATGAATGGAAGGCGAGTCTCCCCAGCTTCCTTCTGTGTGCCTGAAGCCTCCCGGTGCTAGCCGCCAACTCTTGTTATATGTACCGCATTCTTAAAATTAATTTTGTTCTTGTTTTCCGTGTGGACCTGATGGTGCTGAGAAGAATATTTTTCAAAATCACCAATCTGTGGGGTAAATCAGTGTTTCGGATTTTAATTGCATGAGCAACAAATTCTCACATTACATTAACAAATTACTGCCTACAAGCTGATCATTGTTGAGGATACCGGATGGCTTAAGTCTACAATGCTTTTCAAATGGAAAAGGCTATTTTAAAAAAAAAAAATCTGCACAGGAAACATGTAACTTAGACACTTCTTAGGCTTATCAAAAACCCCAACTTGGGAGGAATTAGGGAATGTGTCATTTGATATCCTACTTATTTCAGAATGTCTAAGAAACTACAGCTCTGACTTAACCTGGAGAATTGCAGAGTTATGTATCTTTAGCAGTGGAATGCATATTTAATGCCGTACATGGTGCATTGAGCCACTTATAAAATGCAGATAAGCTCAGATTTTCATTTTAGGAATCAGTTCTACCTAGCTCATTCTTTATGCATTAAACATTTTCCTAATACAACCTGCCATGGACAGCCCACACTGGACCAGTGTGACTTAGCCTTTTCAGAATGAGGTATCACACCACCAGTACTGAGGGCAGGGCTGGGACTAAGTAAATAAGAGGACAGAATCGGAGGAGGCCCTCACTCATAGGTCCCCACATGCACCTTCAGGGTTAGTGTTTCTGAACTGTGGGCGGCTTCTCTGGGCCCTTCTAGTCCTGGCCTCCGTTGGGTTCCTTTAAGATACTTTGTTTAAAATCAGCAACAACAACAACAAAAACCACACAAAGTGCTGGGTCAGCCCTTTAGCTTACAGAAGTGGGGGTTGGAGCAGGAATCTTCATTTGGTGTCTCAGAAAGTCTAATGCCTATCTAAGGTTTAGGGCCCTCCGAGGCCCAACAGGACAAAAGCAATTCAGCTAGCCTCAGGTAATGACCCACCTGGGATAGCAGCTTTAAAAACCACCACCAAAACCTCCTCAGTTAACCAACCCAGGAGCAAGTAGGCCAGTGAGACCACATCGCCGGCCGCGGCCAGCCATTATGTAACCGCTACCAGGTGTCACGCTAGAAGGCTTGTCACTAAAGCAAAGAATAATTGATAATGCATGTTTGAGCTCTTCCAATTTTTTAATTAAAAACGTTTTATACATTCATTTTTGGCTCCATGCTCACTGTATGATTAAAAAAAAGTTGGAAGAAGAAAGTAGAAACAATCCCTACAACAACAACGCCCTTTCAGCGTTTAGGAATTCTTTCTCTGTGGTCCATCTTAGGACATGATGGCCCTAAGCAAGGGTGAGGGACAAAATCAGTGGACCCAGCTGATGAGCTTGAGATGTTTGCGTCCTGCCATCTCCGCCACCTCTTTGTGGACTTCCCTACTCATCGTTAATGTCAGTATTTTTTTTAGACTCTACCTGTCTAAGGTGTACATGTAGATTTCCTGCCTCTTGCTTCTCTGTTTTGAGAGTAAGAGGACTAGGTCTCCTGGCCAGGAAAGCCACAGTTAGACTCCAGTTAACCCCTTAGAACATTGATCACTTGTTCCCTTGGGTGGTCTCATATCCATTCCCCAGCTCTTACTGGGTGTCTGCTGCCACCAGACCTACACCATTAGTCTAACCTGTGGCTCTTGCCATTGAAAGTCTGATGAAGGAGGCAAAGCGTGAGCTTGAATAACAAAGTCAGGTGTTCCTCGGGGCCCCAGGAACGGGGATAGAGCTTGACTTGGAAGAAGTGTGGGGTGGCTTAGAAAAGGAGGGTGACTCTTGAGCTGAGTCCAGAGGGACCCACCGTATGGCTGCTGCGGTCTCCAGCAAAATGGCATTCTCCTCAGAGTCCACTATTGTTTTGTGTCCTACTTTTCAGCCTGATCCCACAGTTGCTCGTGATAATTAAATGAAACTTGCCAGATGGATGCTTTCACAAGATGATGGCTCGTCTTCTTGCTCTATTTGTGAAAGCTGGCATTAGATCCAAATTCTCAAGGATGCTACTACCTTGAGGATGGCTTTGGAGAGTAGTGGTTCTTTTGTGGTGTTTGCCAAATGGCCTGCCATCAGCAGGACCAGGTTGAGTGACAGGTGGGTGTGTCATGCATGTGGACACCGACCCCTGCCAACCCATATTGCTTCCGAGGAGGTGGGGTGCTCTGCAGAGGAGCAGTGGTCCTGCAGAGATGTCATTTATCATTGTTACTTCCCTGGGGGAAACAAACTCCTTAAGCTTCTGACCCGCCAGTCTTTCCGTCTCTCATCTGTTGCTCTTATTAGTTCATGTGTAATTGATGTTGAAATCCCAGCCTTCAGGTTAAAACACACTGTCACGCTGTCTTAAAGAAGCGATTTTCAGAGCATTAAAGGGAGAATGAAGGGTGGTAAATATTGTCCATTTAATCTGTAGCCAACTTGCTTAATTGGGGGGGGGGGAGCATAGCATTCCAATAGAAAACAACTAAATCAGTAATAATAGTAAAAATAACAAAGGCATCATTATACATCTGTGAGTCATTCTTGGTTCTTTTTAAAGATGTTTATCACATTTACTTACTTGCGTGCCATATGCCCCAGCATGCTTGTGAAAATATAAGCAAGCTTGTGTGAATACCATAGCATGCACGTGGAGGTCAAAGGGCAGCTAGTGGGAGTCTGTCCTTCCACCGTGTGGGTCCCGGGAATCAAACTCAGATAGTCGGGATTGGTGGCAATCTTCTTTACCTGCTGGGACATCGCAACAGCCCTCATCCTTGCTTCTTTATATGTTCCGTCACATTTACTCACCACCCTGCAGGATGGTCGCCATTATGCCCTTTCTATAGATGAAGAAACAGAGTTAAGAGAAGGATTCGGACGGAAGCTTGATCAGTTTGGATTGTCCACTACACCCCTGCCTTGCTGGTTCTTATAGCCTGGGCTTGTCTCCAGTGACACAGGGGACCATCTCTACCTGCAGGATGTTGACTGTTAACCGCATTCATCCTCAAAGGGTTAGAAGCCCTCGAGGATATTGCCATCAGAATCATACAGTAGGAGTTCATCTTCCTTTCACTTGAGAAATAATTTTAAGAATTTGAAATTGTTGAATATCAATTGATTATTGTAGTTACACAGGACTGCCAAATTAGAGTCTTCCTGCTGGTACAATTTATGTTTTTGCTGATTATACTCAGGCTGTAGATAATATATATGAACAAAACCATGGGACTAGTTTCCTTTTCCCATTTTCTGTCTGTGTTTTTTGTGAAATAAAGGTTTAGATGCTCACACTGTCATTCACTATCGCTTTTTAACTTTCCTGTAAGGATAGCAATCCAACTCTTTCATCAGCACCACCTCTTGCACATCCTTAAAGGACAGGATAGCTTCTGTTTTTCTGCAACAACTCCTAATTTTATCTATTCCATTGCCCGTCATTTAACATGAAGTGTCCAGGCAGGTAGAGTGGCTTGAACTCCTATTATCAAAGAGTCTAAGTTGAGAATGCTGATTTTTGACCTGAAGCAGAAACCAACCAGGTTGATCTTGGCAGCCTCTGCCATATAGAGTTCCTCAGGATCCCTATGCCTTCGGTGGATGGGGAGGGTCCATGCTGGGCTGGACAGCATCCCCACTGAACCCTCGTGCCACCCTGGGTATCTCCCACCCCTGGTGTTTGGGAGAGCAGCAAGTCAGGTTCCTTGGCTGCCTCCTGAAGGACCTAGGGATGGGATAAGAAAGAATGGAGAGAATCATCCGGGGTTGTTTAGCAGACTGACATATGGCTATTTCTCTTCCTGCAGCAAAACCAGAGATCCTGACGTCTGAAAGGAGCAAGAATGGCATGCTCCAGTGTGTGGCAGCGGGATTCCCGGAGCCCACAATAGACTGGTATTTTTGTACGGGAGCAGAGCAAAGGTAAGAGGATTATTTTTGGCACTGCTTAAAATTCAGAAGGGAAGGGCTATAATTCAGTTGCATTTTAAATGTGTTTTCAGCCTTACTATTTATTTTTTAGAATAAAAAGCTGCGTTTCGATTATTTCTTTTTCTCCTGTATCTTTGTGGCTTTTTAAGAAGGGATAATGGCTATATTTTTCCTGGTCGACATTAATTTTGTTTGCTGAAAAATGATTACTGAATGACTTCTCTATTTTGGTGGTTATCTTTTTGGGTTTATCATGCAATTTCTAGCCTGCAGGTAGATAAAGCAATTTCCCAGGACAGAGTAATTAGATTTCCATTCTATACACAGGAGGTAATGTGTGTGGGAAATGTGGCTGCAGTTATCATGAAAAAAATTACCTCAGAAGTTAATTGCCAAGTAACCAAAAAGTAATGATCGCACAATTACAACATACATATGGCGTTTGTGAGCAATGGGTTTGAAAAAGTATTTCTCCTTGATTAGGTGCCCAGCCCCCGAAACAAGGAACATCTGCCATTGTGTGGCTTTCCCTCAATGTCCGCACTTAAGCCTTAAATTGTCCTCTCACATTACCTGAAGATGAAAATGGGGTCAGTGTGCCACTTTTACACATCAAACACCACGTTGTACTCCAGCTTCCAAAGCTCAGTTTGGCCTCATGAATAGTCAGAATAGTGGTGGACATTTTATTTTTCATGGGAGACGTTGTATGACCACACATCAGGATTGGTTATGTTGGATTGCTGTTTTGGTGTGGGTTTTAGCAGAATGTTTTGTTTGGGGTTGCATAAAACCTCTGAACGTTGTGCCCTCCATGACACAGCCTGCATAGATAATCTTGTGCTCAGCAACACATTTACATGGAAGCTAACCACCCTGTGTAAATGCTGGTCCAGCGTACACCGTGCTCGGCTGCACCCACACCTCTGCCTTGGTGTATCTGAATTCTAGAGGGTGGGGAGAGAGAGGAGACAAGATGAGCACCTGACATGTGTCGGCCTTTAGAATGCAATGGAAAAGAGGTGTCAGGGATGTCTTCCTGAAGAGAAGATCCTTGCAGACACAGTGGTCATCCCACACATGGGATGTGCTTCCGATTCTGGACCTCAGGCTCCTCCCTACTGCGCTTTCTGAGTCTTTCTTGTTTTCGTTTTTGTTGATTTCTTCTAATCTCCTCTTTTCCACTCTTTACCTTCAAACACCACTCCCCCTTTCCAAATTTGTTTCTTTCTAAGAGTCTGTGGTGTGGCGGGATCTGATGCTGGGGGCCCTTTGAGTCCATCTCTTTCGGCCGCCCTTGAGATGGTACGGCCATAGAAACCTAACAGTGGAGAATTGACGAAACCTGGCAAAACTCAGCGGGTCAGGCACTTGGAGGAGTCAGGGCACAGGTCCTTGTCCAACCTCTGAACCTTCACTCCCTCTTTCGGCTCTTCCATAGTATTTTCCACACTCATAGGGCCCCAAGGGATTCCTTCTCCTCAGGCCATCCCGGCCTTGACGGCTGGGAAAGGGTGTTTTCATTGGGTCTGAGTTTCTAGTCAGACAAGTGTGCCAGACCGAGGTGTCACATGCTTTTATTTGGTTTCCTGGTGGAAGCCCCCCTGACACACTGTTGCTCTCTTTTGTTGTAGGTGTGCCGTTCCTGTCCCACCAGTGGATGTACAGATCCAGAACAGATCTGTGTCACCATTTGGAAAACTGGTGGTTCAGAGTTCCATAGACTCCAGTGTCTTCCGGCACAATGGCACGGTGGAATGTAAGGCCTACAACGACGTGGGCAAGAGTTCCGCCTTCTTTAACTTTGCATTTAAAGGTAACAACAAAGGTATACTTCCTTTTAATCCAATCTAAGGGGATGCTTAGGCTCTGTGTACCATACCATGATCTTAACTCCATTCCAATATTGGTCATATCATTTCTGGTAATGCCTACGTCATACCATGCTGTCATCAAACTCACAGGCTCTCACTCCATACTAGTCTGCTGATGAAGCTTATGCTTTTACCAATGTAATCTTAACCATTTTGCTTTACCTGTTCTTTTTGTGTTTGTGTGAGCTTCTTGACAAGTTATATATATGCAGTTAAGTTGAGTATTGGGAACCTTCCTGCCTTATGCATAAAGAGTATAATTAGGAGACTTTAAAAATTTAAACTCACTGGATGTGGTGGCACATGCCTTTAAGCCCAGCACTTGGGAGGTAGAGGCAGGTGGATTTCCGTGAGTTTAAGTCCAGCCTGGTCTACAAAGCAAGTTCCAGGACAGCCAGGGTTACACAGAGGAAACCCTGTCCCAAGTATCCAATTAACTAACTAACTAACTAACTAAATGATTAAATTCAATTAAAAATTTTAGATGAGTCACACTTTGTTAAATATCTGTCTCAAAATATTAACAGTATCCTTTATATGATTTTGTCAGCAAATGATTTTTCCCCAATTTTATTTGTGTGTGTGTTTATGTTTATACATGCTTGCCAGTCTGCACTGTCAGAATCTATAGAGCTTTGTGCATGCTGTGTAGATGGCCTTCTGTGAGTTACACGCCTCGTCCAGCCAGTTCTTTCTTTACATTGTGCTTCCCGAGTGACTAACAGGCCACATGACCGAATGCCCACATATAAGACGAGGGTACTGGGCACCTGAATTTCCTTTAGTGCCCAGTTTCTGTGATATTTAGTAGTGGCTGTAGGGCTCATGCCAAAAAGCTGCATGTCCTCAGCTTTTGGAGAAGGAGGGGCAGAGTCAGAACACTGCTCTCTATGTTGTTACTTTTCTCAGACAGAGCAAGGAAAAGGATGCTTCAAAAATACCTTTCTTCTCTGTCAAAGACATTTATGCTCAGTGTAGAACATTTAGAAAGCATAAGATAGCAGAAAGAAGAGAACCAGAAAGGAAGTCCATTCAGATGGTGCTTCTCATTACAAACAGCGTAACCTTCTGTGTGTGCTACGGAAAGTTCCTTTTCTCCGTAATCTGGTTTCCACGTAGATCTTGAAAGATGCCCATGCCCATGCATTCATTACACCATGGGGGTGTGGGTATAGTGCAACGTCAGATCACTTACCCAGGTCCATCCCTAGCACAAAGTAACAACAACAACAAAAACAACAATAGAATAAAATAAAAAAGAGGGAAAGGAAGAGAGGAAGGGATGATGTATTTGAACCCCAAGAGTAGGATGTGTTCCCTGCATGCGCCATGAGAGAAGTGGTTCAGTTTGCGACAGGTGGTGGCGGCGGCCGGGCTGTTGTCCTGCCAACGGCTGACAGTCACAATTCTCTTCCCTTGCAGAGCAAATCCAGGCCCACACCCTGTTCACACCACTGCTCATTGGTTTTGTGATCACAGCCGGCCTGATGGGCATTATTGTGATGGTTCTCGCCTACAAATATTTACAGGTGACCGATCATTGATTTGCTCTCTCTCCCGGATGCCTGCCTGCCGCCATGGCCGAGGCATGGATGGTTAAACAGTGACGTGTGTCTTTCTCTTTCTCCTCCAGAAACCCATGTATGAAGTACAGTGGAAGGTTGTCGAGGAGATAAATGGAAACAATTATGTTTACATAGACCCGACACAACTTCCTTATGATCACAAATGGGAGTTTCCCAGAAACAGGCTGAGTTTTGGTCAGTATGAAGCAGGGGCTTTCCACGCAGCTTTCTTGTGTGTACATAACCGTGGTTTTTAAGGAACCTGCCGTGGCTTCCTTTGTCTTGTTTCACCTGAAACAAGAAGTGCTTTGTCAAACCGTACCGGAGCTTGGCTGGGTTAGCAAAAAGAGCATGATAGTGAAGTGTCTCCAGACACATTCGCCTTCAATTGCCTTGTTGACTTTGGAACCTCGCAATTTGTCCACCGGGTCCCTCCCGCTGACCTTGTCTTCCTTTCTAAAGGGAAGACGTTGGGTGCTGGTGCCTTCGGGAAGGTGGTTGAGGCCACTGCATATGGCTTGATTAAGTCAGATGCTGCCATGACGGTCGCCGTGAAGATGCTCAAGCGTAAGTGTCCGCGGGCCATTCGCTACCTGTGCCCACCACCAGTTTGCCTCACGGGGTTGTTTTTCTTCTATTCGTTTTGCTAAGATACAGTGTTTTCCATTTTAGCAAGTGCCCATTTAACAGAAAGAGAGGCCCTCATGTCAGAGCTGAAGGTCCTAAGCTACCTGGGCAATCACATGAATATTGTGAATCTCCTTGGAGCGTGCACCGTGGGAGGTGAGTCTTGTCTACAGCACCTGTTGCCATCTGTCAGGCTATCAAAATAGGATTTGGACAGTGCTTAATTATAAGCTTTTTGGGAGACTTTTTTTTTAACCTAGTGTTTTGTTTGGTTTTGTTTTTCCTAAGAATGTAGTTGGTTTTTTGTTGTTGTTGTTTTTTGTTTGTTTGTTTGTTTTTGTTTTATCATTTCTGTGTATTGGGAGCCTTCAGACTTCCTGTCATCTCGTTATTTTGAGATGTAAGCTATAGTTTTCTATGCACTGTGTTGTAGAGCATTGGAACCACTCCCCACAACTGTATTTTGGGGCCCATTACTCAGCCTCTCGTTCCCCCTCCCCTTCGTTAGTCTTAGGGACCTCTATCCATCTCTCTGCAGATCAACATTTTAACTTCCACAAATGTGTGAGAACACACAGGATTTTTATTTGTGCGGAGCCGCTCACACTCTCCTTTGCTCATTAAACATTGCACGCATGTATTGAATTGGGAAACAGCCAGGATATATGCAACGTACTCTCATGGATGCTACATCAACATAGGCCCTTCACTGGCTCGGCTCACCCAGAAAGAAGGCTTTTCTGATCTTAAAGCTTTCCATATTGCTGGGTCGTAATTAGTCACTCAGGAGTTAATGTTCATTTGCCTTCCATAACTGAAAGTAGCCCCGAGCCTCCCACTTCTCAAATGCATACCAAATAGAGCAAGCTTTTCACTTCTGTTAAAAAGAAGCTTCCAATTCTAACCCCTTAGTCAATGTTCCCCTCAAGGATGTCTTGACGTTTGCAGAAGGCATTTTGTTCTAGAGGAACAAAGGTGTGTAGAGTGAGCCGTGGCGGTCTGTCTACAGAGAGCCACGGGACAGTAGACAGGTTTAGATAGTGTCTCAAAACAGCCCCCATAACATTCATCACGCCACGAATTGTTCATGAGACGGTTTCTACCCACGGTAATTAGTTGCCTGTTAACTTCAGAACTGTGCTTTTAAACATTCAGAGCACCAACCCTCCTTACAACCAGTAATGCTCAGCAAAACGGGTCGTTTCAGGTTCTTCGCCCACTTTTCCATGGAGTCTGGGCTTAGCTGACCGTTCCATGTGGTTACTTCCCTACCGGGCTACAGCTCGGGTTCTTCATTTTCATAATAACATTACAGCAAGGACACAAAAACCTGTCGTACTCAGAAGTGCATCAAAGGGTCCTGGCAGGAAGCTTGATCACAGTTGAACCTTGGAAAGTCATCAGTTGTGGCCTCGAAAGCCGGCAGTCACGTCTGGCCCCTAATGTTCATGCCACTTAGACATCTAGATAGAAAGGGGCTGGCTTGTTTTATTTCACTGGACACAATGCTGCTCTTTTGATAAGTGATGTTAATAGATAGAATTATGTTGGGACTAAGAAGGCTTAGCCACTGAAGCTGAATGTTAATAGCCACGGTCACCCTTGGGATTTCTTCGGGAGGCAGGATTATCTATCGTGTTTCTTGCATCTTGCTAACATTTTATTATATCCTCATAGGGCCCACCCTGGTCATTACAGAATATTGTTGCTATGGTGATCTTCTGAATTTTTTGAGAAGAAAACGTGATTCATTTATTTTCTCAAAGCAAGAAGATCAGGCAGAGGCGGCACTTTATAAGAACCTTCTGCATTCAAAGGAGACTTCCTGGTAAGGCTGATTTGCATAAATAGTCAGCTGTAGACAGGCAGTTCGTGGGGTCATGAGGGTTTGCAATCAAGGCTGATTCTTTAAAAAATGAACTGAGGTACTCTGAGGTGTGAAATCAGAATTATTAAATTATTTACACGTGACTCACTCTTTCAGAAGTTGAAGATTCAAATTGAGATTGTTACTGATTTCTTTTATTGCGTGTTTCTGTTCTTCCCTAACCAAATGCCTGTTCTACCTGTTTCTTTTTACCGTGGTTCCGCTCTTGTGTTTCCATTTATGTTCCTGACCTTGGGTTTGTAGGTACCCTCATAGTGGAGTTATTTACAGGGAAGAAGCCATGCAGTCATAGTAAGTCTTTGGGGCTGAGCTGAATGGCCAAGAGCAGTGAGCATGTTTCCATGTGTAGAATTCTGGTCGTCGGTACTGTTATTGTGTCCCTGGCCTGCTCCCTCACTCTATTGTGTTATGAAGACAACGTTATTAAAGACCATTGTTTGAATTCTGGACCCCTTTGACATTGGTCTGAAGGATGATGATGTAAAGAGTGATGTATATGCAGCTTCAAATTCCTTGGAGAAAAATGAATTGGATGTACAAACAGAGTAGAGATCTCTATTGTGGCTTGTGTCTCCTTTCTTCTCAAGAGTGCTTGAGATCCACCATAGAAGAAGCCTTCCAAGGTCCTCCAGGCCGATGGAAATCATATTCGCACCTTTAGCCCTTGCATTTCTGCAGTTATGTGGTAGATCTTACCTCTTTTCATGTTTCCTCTCAGCCCTGGGTTCAAATCCTTGCACCAGAAACTAAAATAATGAAATTCCATAGGAAGTGCACTCTGTTTTTAGACGGCAGGCTTTTAAGACTTTTAAGACTTTTAAGGAGACCTCAGTAAATGCGGATGGACAGTTATCTTGTGAAGCCTTTTCCCACCACTGAAGTTGAAAGTATCAAGTGAAGCTTTGTCTTTTCATTTTAGTCCTGTAAGCTTTAGTCGTTTATCATGGTAGCGAATGCCACAAACCCCATCTTTCGTTAGTTTCTCTTGAACACGGACTCTTCATAAAGAGGCAGGAGCCACTTTACCTTGAGTCTGGAGCCTGGGCGGGCCCTGCGTGTGTTTTTTAACTTGCTGAAATAATGGCCTGAACTGTTCTGTCCTGTGTGGTGTTCTTTGCGCTTTGGGATCCCATATGGGGTTGGAGCCACCAGCATACTCTGAAGGAGGTTGTTGTCATGGTGTTTCCATGCTAATCAGAGGCAGGAAGTACTAGAAATCTTGAAGAGTCTCCAGCCAAATGTTGCAGATTCAAGAGGTCCAGATGGTCTAGAAAATCATCCAAATTATTGGTGTTTATCTGAACCAAACTTGGTTTTCTAAAACCTCTTCCCTCAGTCGCTGTGTGCTAACCATCTCCCCCCTCACATGTCTTGGAAGTGCCTTGTTAACTTCCCACTTGTCTGACTAGGGGCTAATTTAGAGTCTGAAGTAATGTGAGGTAACGGTTTTTGGCTCCTTTTCCCCCATTAAATCCACTATAGCTGGAGATGGGTCTCTTCTAACCTGATCCCCCTCATCCCCAAAAAAAGACATTCCTGAGGATTGGACCTTAATAGTGAATGGTAAATTAGACCTTCATATCGAAGGGTAAATACTCGTATCTCACAGAACCCATTTGAAACTTTTCCTTCAATGGTTGCATTACCTTTCTTGACATAAAAGCAGTCTGCTGTCAGATGTAGCAGGGAAGAGCTGTCTCGCCTAACCCAACAGTGTCAGGGCTGTGTCCCCTTTCCAGTTCTGTTGAGTTCCGACTTCGGTGTTTCATCTCTCCAGCAGTGACAGTACCAATGAGTACATGGACATGAAGCCCGGAGTTTCCTACGTTGTACCAACCAAGACAGACAAAAGGAGATCCGCACGAATAGGTGGGTCCCTATCAAGCAGCAAAAACAACCCGGCATGCAGGGACTGTAGTCAGACCACGTTTTCATCTTGTCTTGGGGATAGGGGCTGGGGGTCAGGCGCTGAGTTTCAAGAAATGTGGTACGAGGATTTCTGCCTCTTTCCCACTAAGTGGAATGGCTACATCATTCCCAGGGATAACCTTCTGTGGCCAAGCAGGTGGTCAGTGGCACTTAGAGCTCACAAGTAGATGTTTCAGACAAATGCATGTTTTTATATCTAATATCTTACTGTTATATTTGAGGTTTTGAAAATGGACCCACCATTGTCCTAAGGATTCTGAAACCCTATCGGGGATTATTGGCTAGCTGTTGGCTTTGTGACTCTGTGTCCACCTTTCCTTCTCCCTGAGGAGGTGATTGGCCCAGGAGTTCACTCTGTTCATTCATTGCTAGTCTTTGGTACCGTGACTGCTCTTGGCCTCTCCTTTTTATTGCTAAGAAACCCCTGCCTTCCTCATAGACTCGTATATAGAAAGAGACGTGACTCCCGCCATCATGGAAGATGATGAGCTGGCTCTGGACCTGGATGATTTGCTGAGCTTCTCCTACCAGGTGGCCAAGGGCATGGCGTTCCTAGCCTCCAAGAATGTGAGTGGCAGTGAGTCTCAAAAGAGGCACAGAGTCCCCCCGCCCCCCCCTTTTTTTTTAACCTGAACATTTCGTAGTCCTAGTTAGAATGCAGAGTGTCATTTTGAAGTGTGGTAACCAAAAGCAGAGGAAATTTCGTTTCTTCACATTCCAACTGCTGTCTCTTTGGAGTCCCTGCTCTAATTTATAAGCTTGAAAGTGCAAACCTGTCTAAATGAGCTTCCATGAATATTCTTTTATATGCAGTGAATTCATTTAAAACTTTGGCTTCAAGATGTGGGATACACTTCTAGAAAATGGAAAGATAATGGTTTTATCAGCCAATGTGGGAGTCCGGAGTGGGCCTCGCTGTTACTACGGTACACAGCTGGGCTCCCTGAGGGTGAGCCCCACAGATTGTGTGTATGGGGTACCAGGAAGTAAGAGGTCGGAGAGAGCAAAGAGCAGTGAAGAAAAGGATGGTGGTGGGAAGAGAAGGCTGGAACGTGATCCTGGTAGGGACAGAAGTATCCCCCAGGGGAAAGGAATCACCCAAGAGTGACATTTCCAGGCAACTACCAAACTAAGAGACTGGCTGAAATGAAGACCTCCTTCCTTATGTCCTTGGGAGATATCAAGTTGAAGCTGTGAAATTTTTTTTTTTTTTTTTTTAAGGAGAAGACATTCAAAGAGATGCATACCAAATGAACTTTCAGCTTAGAAATGCAGTTTGACTATTTATAATACATTTTCGTATGAATGAAAGCAGTCGGAGGGGGAGAAAGACATTTATTAGAATTGGGTTGGGAAGCAATTATAGTAATTAGAGTCCCGATCGTGTGAAACACAAAATGTGCATATCATTTGCAGCATACTTTTTATTTTTGGTGTACTAAATACTTTAAAACAAAAGTTTTTTTTTCTTATGTAAACAGCATTGTAGTATTAAAAATAGTTTTCTCTTGGAGAGCTGATGAGAATGGCTGTCATTTTCTTTCTACCCAATAGTGTATTCACAGAGACTTGGCGGCCAGGAATATTCTCCTCACTCACGGTCGGATCACAAAGATTTGTGATTTTGGTCTAGCCAGAGACATCCGGAATGATTCGAATTATGTGGTTAAAGGAAACGTGAGTACCTTTCTCTGTTCTATGGGACTACACAGAGCGTTTTGGTATCCTGTATCCAGTTTTGAGGCAAAATTGTTTTCTATGATCGCCATAATCCCCAACCCCTACCTTGTAATGCCAGCTTTTTAGCAAAATTTAAACGGAATGCTGAACATTACTACCACTAACATTTGATAATAGAATTCTTAGTTATAATTATGTAATTAGGGGGCATGTGAAGGCAACAGAAATAGCCTTAATTTTCATTATAGTCTGAGAATAGCAATGAATTTGATTTTGCTCAACTGTAACAAATGTAGACCTGAAGGTCACAGTAGGCAATTTTTTCTTTCTTTTTTTTTTTTTTTTGAGGTTGAAATACTATGTGAAAATGACTACAGTCTAAGATGGTATCAGAGTTAGCTGTATGGAATGCTGGGTCTCGTAGTCAGTGTAGGGCTGTTAGGTAGACTCATAAATAATGGTTGGTTTGTGGAACATAGTGAATTTTTCAAAGTGCTATATTTCACCACTGGCCTTTTCTGTAACCTCAAGCATACCCGTGCCTTAGAACACATTGTCTTCCAATTTTTATAGCAGGAGAAACTAAGGTGCTGTATATTTCAGTGATTTATATCTGAGATAGCATAGTCAATGGGAGCCAATGGGTATGGAAGGCCATAACCTTCTAGATATATATTCTTCGGTGCCTGCTTTTCCCAGGACCATTTGAACAGTCCATATTTATTCCTGGAGGTCAAGTTTTGTGTCTGTCATAATGATGCAATGCCTTCTCTTTCATCACCATGGTACTCTGTTGGTAGGCTGTGCACAGCTTGGTTTTGTAAAGGTATTGCTGGCTTTATATCCTAGCTCAATCATACAGTTCTGAAAAGGCTCTAGCAAGGTCAGATTATTTTGTTTTTTGTTTTTTCCAGAAGAATTGATAAAACCAAATTCTACCCATCCTGGCTTAATACTTGAAGGAAGATGGAAAATACTTCAGTATTTCAGTCTCTGAATGTTGATATAGGGGCAAATGATAAGGAAATGGAGTGTCTCGGCCCAGGCTGGCTGAGTTCTGACCTGGTCCCATTTGTAGGGTGTGTCACTGACAAGAGGTAATTCCTCAGTTGTTAAAGGAGTTGGCACTTGGCAGAGGTCTCAGAACAGGCCCAGGCCCCTTCTCATTCCTCTTGGTGGTTTGGAAACCAAACCATCAGGATAGAGCTTGGGTCCCAGCGCCTCCCTGGCTAACTCTGCAGGTGACAGGTTAGTTGAACTAATCAATTGTCTGAGGGAGTTGAAAGCAAGGAAATGTGCATGACATGGTGCTGCATGGGAGCTGAAGCTGTAGTCGTTGTGAAGTCTCTTTGTTCTCTGAAAATTCTTTCAGTTCTTGAGAATTCTTAATTATTTTTCCACCCTGGGCTCTGAGTCCAGGGTAGCTTATGGGCCCCTTGTCAGAATACCATTTCAGATGAACAAAATACTTAGATTTAAGCAAGAAAAGCTTTTTAAAAGAGAATTTATGGTAGACAACATATATGCTTCTTTATTGTATGGAGCAACATATCAGAAAAGCTATTGTAATTTCAAAATGATAGTGAAAGTTTTGTTTTGAGATTCCAGTAAATATTGAGATTGAATGTGAAGGTGTCTGGTGGCTGCAGAGGACGAGACATGAGTCCTTTTTTTTTTTTTAACTGCTTTTTTATAGTTTTAGAAAATGCTAGACTTCACTTAGAAGTTAATTTTTTTAGATACCCAGCACCCTTGAGACACTCATCAATCCTAAATTAACAGTCCTGTTCGGAATTGCAGCATAAAATCTGAGGATAGATAGTAGATGAGTTTTATAGTTTGTATGTGTATCATTCCCTACCCCAACCCCACACTAAAATAACCTTAACCCTCGAAGAGGCTCTCTGCCTAGTGTTCAGTCCTAAATGGATTTAAAGGATTGATTTAGTTTCATGTGGCAGATTAACATCCAGAAATCCCGTCAGACACTAAGAGGCACAGTCATGGTGAGTTCGGTTTGACCGAGTGGAAGGGTCCTGAGTGTCTCCTGATGGAAGCAACAATTCCGCCACTTCCCACCTCAGAACAGCCACAGCTCCTCTCCTGTGTTAGTCTGGGTGCCTGTTAGCGAGTCGGACACCGTCAGGCGTTTTTACCTGCGTTGCCTCATTTATCATCCCGTGCAACAACTCCCGGCGTTTGAAGTGTTATTTTTGTTTTGCAAGGTGATTCTGAGGCTGGCTTATCTGTATTTAGATAGCTTCTCCAGCAGGCGAGTGAGGGGTAGTTTGGATTGCGGGTGGCAGACGTCCAAGAGTAAAGAAAGGAAGGGATCGAGGCCAAGGGTTGGCAGAGAAGTTCTGCAACAAAAAGTTCAGCGCTGGATCCTTTTCTCTTTCTCTGTGTTTTGGTTTTTCGAGACAGGGTTTCTCTGTGTAGCTTTGCGCCTGTCCTGGAACTCACTTGGTAGCCCAGGCTGGCCTCGAACTCACAGTGATCCGCCTGGCTCTGCCTCCCGAGTGCTGGGATTAAAGGCGTGCGCCACCACCGCCCGGCTCTTTCTCTGTTTTATCTTTCCTGTGCCTAGCCCTCCTCATCCTGGTCAAAGATGACCGATAGCTAGCAGTCATGTCTATAAGGCAGAGGCATGAAGGGGTGCCGCCCCAACTGCATGAACCTAGGTATTTTAAGGTTGTTTTTTTTTTTTTTTTCCCTCATGCCTCTGCATAGAACTTGGATCTTAGCAGCTAAAACTAAGTGGTCTGGCTCTAGCTAGCTGCAGAGGAGGCTGAGAAATGTAGTTCTAATTGGGAGAGGCCATATATTTTGTTGGCAGAGGAAGAGTGAAACTCTACGTCTTTTCGTTGTTCGAGGCCATTATTGGGGGAAGGTTAGAACCCGTGAACTTCTATGTTCTTAGTTTATTTACTACACTGACTCAATGCCCCCATTTTCAAAGGGCGTTATTAGAACCCTAAGTCATAAGTGGAAGAGGGTGGCTGGGGGTCATGGAGCTTCAAGGTCTTGTTAGGTAGTACTTCCCCCTGCCTTCCAGCCAGGTCTGCACCAGCACAGCTGTCTGTCGTCTGGTCATTTGGGCCTCTTCATTAACTGGTTGGATCTCTGTGTTTCCTCCTAGGCCCGATTGCCCGTCAAGTGGATGGCACCGGAAAGCATTTTCAACTGCGTGTACACATTTGAAAGTGATGTCTGGTCCTATGGGATTTTCCTGTGGGAGCTGTTCTCTTTAGGTAAAATGTTCCTTGCTAAAGACTACCTCATTGACCAACAGTTTCTGGGAGGTTTCCTCCGTATCCTACCAACTCAGGATTAACACTGATTTGCCACCTCTCTGTGCTCCAGGAAGCAGCCCCTACCCAGGGATGCCGGTCGATTCCAAGTTTTATAAGATGATCAAGGAAGGCTTTCGGATGCTGAGTCCAGAGCATGCACCTGCAGAAATGTAAGGACCCGTGGGCCTTTTTCTCAGATAATTTCACAGATTGAAATGTCGCTTGGTTCCTTTGGTGGCTACCCAGGCTCAAATGTCATGGCTGTGGTTCTTTTCATATTCTCTTGTCACCAGTAGTACAGAAACTTTTGACAGTATCTCACACGCACAGGGTTTTATTCTGTGTATATATGGTACTGCACACATCCTGGTGCATAGCCCAGATTTGTTATTGAAGTTGTTGTTGTTGTGTGTGTGTCTGTGTGTGGGGGGGGGGTGGACAGGCAGACAGCAGGTTAAGGCATCGTGATGGACATCGGACCCCTATTTTGCAGGTATGACGTAATGAAGACTTGCTGGGATGCTGATCCCCTGAAAAGGCCAACGTTCAAGCAGGTCGTGCAGCTCATTGAAAAGCAGATCTCAGAGAGCACCAAGCATGTGAGTGACAGGCCAGGCTGGAAATCCTCTTCCTCCTTGCCCTAGAGTCGTGGTCCCCAGGCTTCCAGGATAAGGACTGATCTCCCCCATCTCCCTGGCCTTCAGAGGGTGGAAATAAAACAACGGAAGCCCCTTCTTTCTGCTCACACCCTCCCCGACTTCCACTTCCATTCAGATCCAGGGAGATGTGAGATGGGGGAGGGGGGCTTGTGTTCAGATCTATGGAATTAGATGTTATCATAAGGCCAGGCCATGCTTCCTCCCTGTCCTGGAATGTCGATCATGGGACTGTCTGGTCTCCTCCTCACACGGCAGGGCCATTCATCCTGGGTGGGTTGGGGTGAGCTAGAATGGAAGTCAAGTGAGCTCACAGTCAAGTGAGCTTTCAACAGCCAGAACCAGCCCATGGCAATGGCTGAGATGCCCACAGCCATATAGAAGGGTTGTTTGAAGTTAGGACATCCCTCCCGGTGATTTTGAGGAGTGTGGAATGAAACAAATCCATTATTTCCTGTTTGGCTTTTAAGGAAGAATTAGCCATCTTTCCTGGGAGTAGATTTCTGTTGTAGCTCCCCCCCGCCACACACACACCCCTCGGAGCTATCTGCTGGGAGCTATCTTTTCTAATAGAGCACCACTGACCCTTTTGGGTTAATGCTTGCTCTGTGGGGCATCAAAGCACATTCCAGATGAGACATCATTTTCCACCCAAGTGCTTTGATTCCTGACAAATGGCCTCTGGAAGATCATGGGTGTCGCGGCAAATCACACCAGCAAGCTGGGCTGCAGTTGGCTCTAGGGATCGGGAAGCCTTCTTCTTCGTAGGATAGCCGGTGCTCGCTCTCAGATGTGTCCTGTGAGGAGAGAGGGCAGCATCGCAGACACTGTGCACTTCCAGTGTAAAATGATTTCCTTGTGTGTGGGGAGGACGGAGGCCGTGGAAACCCACTCTGGGTTTTGGTCACACTGTCTCTCGCCGAGCCCTTGGCTTCAGCTGCTCTGCAGCCCCGAGTGCCTCCCTCGGCGTGCTGGGCTTATTTGACGGTGGGCTCTTCCTCGACAGATTTACTCCAACTTAGCCAACTGCAACCCCAACCCGGAGAACCCCGTGCTGGCGGACCACTCCGTGAGGGTCAACTCCGTCGGCAGCAGCGCTTCCTCCACCCAGCCTCTGCTCGTGCACGAAGACGCCTGAGGGGCAGTCAGACCCATTCTTTTGGCTTCCACGATGGTTGCTTTGTTTTTCCTTTGACTTGTGTCCCACTTCAGGGTAGCCGGTCCCCCGACCCCAACCCCACTGTGATCCTGTCTTTATGAGCACACTTTAGTGGCTGATCGACCTTGCTTTTCTGCCGTCAGCCGCCACCGTCCCACTGCGAAGGTCCAAACTGTATGTATATATTTTTCCCAATAGCAAAGCAGCTCCTACTGTAAACAGGACTCCTGCTTTAGAGGAGGGTGGGTGGGGTGAAGGTAGGTGCCCAGAGTTCTTTGCAATGCTCCTCTGAGTCTGTCTGAAAAGTATGGCCAGTAGTTCATCTGCAGAATAGAAGTAGTCCTGTTTGGCCTAGAGAAGCCCCTCCAAGATGATGGGGAAATTGTAGTGAGACTAGAAAGCGAAACCCAGGCCCTTTGTGTGGAAAGTAGACCATTATTAGAACAGAGGACACGTGAAAACATCTGGGCTTAAGAAATCTAGTAGTTCATGCTGAGAAGGAGACCTAGGCTGTGAAAGAAAGTGCCCCGGAAGCGCGAACAAAGATGCTTTGCTGTGGGCTGCCGAACAGGCTTTTGTACAACTGACCTGGTTTTTAAATGGAGTTCGCTGTTAGGGAGTGGAATTGGAGACAAGGCCTCCCTAGCCGGCATTTGTATATACTCATCGATACGTTGTATGTGTTCATGCATTGGAGGGGGGAACCCCACAAGCTTTAGCTTCTGTGTACAACCCTGGCATTAGGTCTGCTGTGTGTAAGAATAGATTAAGAGCCATACAAATTTGAAGGAAACAGTTAATGCATTTTTTTTAAAGGAAAAATGTTAACTGCTAAGCACAATCTTTATAAAGCCCCTTAGCCAACGTACTTGCTCTGTAGATTGCCGAGAACAAGCCTCCCAGCTTGAGAGTTGCATTGCAGCCCAGGGAACTCAGGCTGTTTGGAAAAGGGTGCCATTGTACCCCATGATTCCCACAGGAGTGAGAAAACAGTACGGTCCTGGTTTGGATTCTCACGTAGCAGGGAGTGAAAGTTAGATTCAGCCTTTTTTATAGGCACATCCTGGACATCGGGCCAGTATCTAAGTGTGTGTGTGTGTGTGTGTGTGTGTGCGCATGCGTGTGTATATGCGTGTGTATATGCGTGTGGGTGAGATATTTTGGGGACCTTGTTGTCCTGAGTCTTTGAGGTCCTCCAGTACCCAAGAGGTAACAGCTTTCTCCACCACTGTTTCCCTGCACATCGCTCCCTGTCCAGAAGAGTTTACCCAAAGCCACCACAGAAGCTTAGCAGAATGGAGTGCTTAAGGACCTATTTATTTGTAATCCACCTGCACTTAGGACACTCTTATCTATATTCAGCATACTGTACCCATTCCTTAGACCTTACATAGTGCAGCCGTTCTAGGAAAACGTAGACTGGAAGCCTGGATCTTACCTTGTAGTTCTCATCCCCCCACCCCCATCATCACTGTCCAGTATAAGTGATAAGTGTGTACATGGCAAGATGTCCGTGTTGTCTTGCAGGGTTCAGGTATGTTGCCTTCATGGTTTCCCCCAGTTCTTTCCTCCTTAGACTACATTGAGAGACATGCGGCCGTTACCCTGGAAGTGACCATTTGCACTGGAGTTCTACACTCTAGCACCTTTCCAAAGTGAGCTGGTTTGGAGGTTGGGTCGTCTGTCACGTACAAGATTGTCACTGTTTGCCCTACAATGTCTGCAACATTCCTTTGCATTCCTATTGACTTCGATTATAGTAAGGAAAGTAGCTGTTCATTATGGATGTCTAGGTACTTCAGGGGCACACCATTTTGAGAATTTGTCTTGGATATTCTTGAAAGTTTATATTTTTATAATTTTTTTTTTTACATCAGATGTCAGATGTTTCTTTCGGTTGCTTAATGTTTGGAATTATTTTGTGGCTTTTTTTTGTAAATATTGAAATGTAGCAATAATGTCTTTTGAATATTCCTAAGCCCCATGAGTCCCTGAAAATATTTTTTATATATACAGTAACTTTATGTGTAAATATATAAGCTGTGCAAGTTTAAACATGTTATGGTTCATGTGTTTTTTTTCTGATATGTTGTCCAATTGTTGACAGTTCTGAAGAATTCTAATAAAAATGTAAATATATAAATCGAATAAGTTTTTCTGTTTGATTTTTAAGTACATTCACCCGGTTAGAAAGTTCTGTACACAATTTGCATGAAATACATGTAGGACTCTCATATCACACTAGGATTTATGTACTTGAAAATTGAATAGACATTTATTAGTAATTTTAGTGTGTTCTATTTATTTTTATCCTTACAACCCGGGGTCTCTATTTAAATTGAGAAATGTAGAAAACATTTGGAGAGTTTTCCACATAGCTATGATTAACATTAGGTTGATTCATGGGAAGTGACTATTTGTTGGCAAAATAACTGTAAATAATAGCAGTTTCATGTGGTCCAAGCTAATCCACCCAGCATGTTTTCTCCTAAAACAGATTGACTAAAAATTAGCTTCAGTGGTAATGTACAAGGTTGTATCAGGGATCTGAAGAAAGCAGTTTATGTTCTTGTTGGTGTAGGGTTTGAGGTGAGGTGACCTCGTCATGAGTCAAGGTAGATTCTCTTGCTCTACTATCAGGCTTCTAATGACAGAGTTCTGGTCTTGCTGGCTTCTGGGACCGAGTTCAGTGCCCTCACTTGGAACCCTGTGGCATGTGAGGAGGCTACTTTCCTGTGGCTGGATCATTCTTTGGTACCAGAAGGAACCAACCAGACCATTGGAACCAACTGGGATGAAGAACTTCCATGTACCATATAGCGTATTAGGAATGGGTTATGGAGACTCAATCAGTAAAGGCAGGTGTTGGACCTGAGTTCTATGACCAGAACTCATTTTTTAAAAAGGGAAAATGTAGCAGGAATCTTAAAAGTTCTTATTAATAAAACAAACCCGGAGCCAGGTATTGGGGTGAACACTGGATGATCAGAGAAACAGAACAAGCCACAGCTAACCTCACCTGGCCAACTTCTCAGCTGGTCTTGTTTCCTCAAACTGGAAACCACTGTGTTCTCATATCCGAATGGCTCTCAGCTGAACTGTGCTGCTCAAAACCTAAAAGCTTAACCAGCCAAATGCTTAACCAGCCAAATGCTTCTAGTTTCTGGTCCTCACGCCTTCTATACCTTTCTGCTTTCTACCCCTATTCCCTGAGATTAAAGGCTCGCTTTCTGGGATTAAAGGTGTGAGTCACCATGCTTGGCTGAATCCTTGAACACATGGATTTCTGCCTCTGGAATGCTAGGATTAAAGGTGTGAGTGCCACCATTTTCTAGCCTTTGTATCTAGTGGCTGTTCTGTCTCTGACCCCAGATAAGTTTATTAGGGTGTACAATATTTTGGCGAACACAAAACCATCATAGGAAAACAAAAGCCTTGGTGTGGTGGCACACACTTATAAATCTGATACACACCTATAATCCTAGTGCTGGAGAGGTGGAGAAGGGAAAATGGGGTTACTGACCAGGCAGTCTAGCCCTTTGTAGTCAAGTCCTAACCTGAGGTTGGCCTCTGACCTCCATATCCATGTGCCTGCACACTCAACACACATGAACCTGCATGCACGCTAGAATGGGTTATATGCCCAAACACCATCTGTCTTGCCTTGCTGTATAGACATGTCATGCACACCTGCTAAAGTGTGTCCCCAAAGCGGAAGGAAAAGGGGGGAAGATGAGCTGGAATGAAGACAAACCTTCCAAATCAGGAGCGAATTTGTGGCTAGGAAGGCATCAGTATCAATATACTGAGAAGACAGATCCACATTTCAGTCAGGCGATGGCCACTGTCTTATTGCAAACAGGAATGAACGTTAACTGACCGTAGAGCAAAGAGGCCTTTTCTTTCCAAATGCTTTCACTCTCTTTATCCTTTTTGTGTTTGAAATCGTGAGTTGGAAGCAGTTAAGGAGCTCATGTTACCAGTCTGTACTTCTTTCCCCCACTGGCCCAGGCCCTTGTTGTCCAAGCTCAAATTGAATTCAAGTCTTGGTTTAGCCCTGTCTTCACCATTTATTGCTGTGTGAATTTGAGCCGATTGGACCTTGAAATGTAGGTTTCATAGTACTACAAGTACCATGATGCACTAACAGGAAACCTTTACTAGCACCTCCCTTTGTATGCCTAAACATACATAGGCATTCAGCATGGTAAATTGGGCATAGTAAGTAGAAAGCAGTGCTGTACTCCTGTGATGGTATACATCATAACCGCTTCCAATTTTATTACCTCCCTCCTAAATGCAAACAGCCTTGTCCTAGTGTAAGGCGACTTTGCAGTTGGAATTTCTATGTTCTCATCAAAATTCCATCATCTTAGCCAGTAGTTCAAGACTCCTTCCCCTTCTGGACTTCACTAGCCCATACGTATGCCCCACTCTCCTTTCTGCTTCCAATCTCACACTTCATGTCTCCTGTTTCCTAACAAGCCCCCATCTTTCAAGGCCAGCAAAAATCATCTCAGTTGGAAGTTGCCTCTCAATTCCTACAACAGTCCGTGCTTCTGGGCTCTTACCATCAGCTCTGTCTTGAACTAGAGTTATTCTGGCTCTGATCTCTCCCGTCTCCCTTCGTCTAGTCTTAATTAACAGAATACCGGTATGCCCACTGGGATGTTCTTGCCTAGTGTTGAATCATGCAGTCATTTGGAGATTGTTCTAGTATGGTTTTCTATTGCTGTGGTAACATGCTATGACGAAAAACGACTTGGGGAAGAAAGAGTATTTCAGCTTTCAGTTGTCCATTGTGACGGGAAGACTAGGCAGGAACCTGGAGGAAGGAACTGAATCAGAGACCATGAAGGAATACTGCTTAGTGGCTTGCTCCCCATGGCTTGCTCAGTTTGCTTTCTTATACCCCCCAGGGTCACCTGTCCACAATAGGTTGGGTCCTTTTGTGTCAATCATCGACCAAGAAAATGTCCCACACACTTGCCTACAGACTCATATGATGGAGACATTTTCTCAGTTGACATTCCCTCTTCTCTATGACTCTCACTTGTGTCAAGTTGACCAGAAAAAAAAAAAAATCTAGCGAGCACAGAGATTACATTGCCCAAAAGGTTATGGGTTCCTGAAGACTTCTCCTTTGGCAGTCTATGGAACTATAATCTGCATCCAGATCTGAATCTTCACTTCAGTCATGGCAAATGTCCAGTCTTCCTGTGCTGACATCTCTTGCTTTCCCGTCTTTGGAAGACATCACTCATCCATCCTAGCCCTTTTCTGGTCCAACCAAGGTGCCTTGGGAATTCCAGGCTTATCCAGGTGGACTGTGCTTTGTCCCGAGGGAGACTGGGCTGCCTCTCCTTGACCCTCACCCCACCCCAAAATGGTCAACAAGTCCCTATGTTCTTGAGGCATGTCCCTGAAGTACAGGTGGTCCCCCCTTACAGACCCCAAAGCTGTAAGTACAAATGCTCCACAAATGGCTAATTAATAGTTCTCAAATAAATAAACATCCCATCAGTTGGGAATGAAGGGGAGCCATCTGGGAAAAAATGGCCCCAGGAAAACCAAGACAAAACTGGTTAGAGTGGGACCCGGGGAAGCAGCTTCTGGGCAGTGGGCAGGGAGGAAGGAATGTTGAGAACTCCTTTGGGCGCCTTACCAAGACCTGGTCAACAGCTCCACAGAGGGTGTGGGGGTGGGGGCGCTACAGGGATGTCAAGGGCAGAAAGGAAAGGAATGTGGCATGGAGGGAAAAGCAGAGAGAAAGGAAAGGGATTTAAATTCTCTTCTACAAAAGTCGGGAGAGGAGGTCGGTAGCCAAGCATTCTGGAAGCTGGAAAGTTCAGGACCAGGGTGTGGCAAGAGCGGAGGGTCTGCTCTACTCTGCTGTCTTCTGGAAGATGACTGGTGATTCTTAGCTTCTGTATCTTTGTCCCTCTCGCCCCTGCCCGCATGTGTGTGTCCCCAAGCCCCCCTTATATAAGGACACACTTTCACTATGTCAGTGCCATCTCAGGTCATCTTCCTCAGTTGTTTATGTATTGCTTATCTGAAATTCACATTGAACTTGGTGCCCTTTAGTTTGCATGCTAAATCTGGTAGCCCTTGTCTGGGTGTTGAATCTCTACATTTTGATTTGGGTACTGCACTTGATTAACCATTGGATATTCAAGATTCAGCACACAGGAGAAACAGTTTCAGTTGTTTGTATTAAATACAGAGGAGCGATTATTTTCTTTTTAGTAAAGGCCTGAAGGTGGCGAAGCTCCTTAGTCTAAGTGGCTTCATCTTCCATCTTGACATTCTCACCAACATGGAATTCAAGAGCAGTGACTGTACTTTATAGCACATTTGCCTTCGCCCTCTTCCGGTTTTCATCGTGACTGTTGAGAAGTTAGCTCATGGGGCTGGGAAGATCACCCTGAAGTAAGAAGTGTTTGCTGGAGAAGCATGAGGACCTGAGTTCAATCCCCAGCACCTGCATAAAAGCCAGGTGAGACATTGTATGCCTGTAATTTCAACACTGGGGAGGTGGAGACAGAAGGGTTTCTGGGGTTTAGTGGCTAGCCAATTTGGCCGAATTGGTGAGCACCGGGTTCATTGATAGACACTGTATTAAAAAAAGTAGAGATTGACAGACATCAATATCAACCTTGGGCCTTCATACTTATGTGTGCACACATGCATGGGCATTAAGTGTACACACACACACACACAAACACACACACACACACACACACACACACCCCACATGCTTAGAAGTCAGCCCAGTCTATTCTAAGGATACTTACATTTTTATTTTGATATTTCTCTTTGTCTTTGGATTTTAATACTTTATTATGGTTTATCTAAACTCGAGTTTCTTTTTATATAACGGACTTCTTGAATCTATGTGCACTTTATTGGCTTGCTTTTAATCAGTCCTGGAAAACGATCAGTTCTTTTTAAATTGTCTGTGCCCCGTCCTGTCTCTTTCCTTCTGGGACTCACCTGCATCTTAGATAGTCTCACTCTGTGTGCCATGCCCCTGAACTCCTAATATGTTTTTCACATTTACTTTCTCCTTGTCATTCTATGCTGAATGCAACATGCTTTCTATTCTTCTTGTTTTCTTAATTCTCTTTCAAAGAGAATTGAATTATTTGGAAAATATTTTTAATTCTTTCATTGAGAAATAACTAATAAACCATAAATTCTAACCAATGGCAAGTGTATATTTAATGGTTTTATTGTCCAGTTCTAAATTACTGTCATTCCAAAATTTTCCATGATACAGTTAGTAGGGATTGAGGTCATTTTAACCAGTTAATTTTCAGTTATTCTTGCCTTCTGAAATGAAGGCACAGCTTCGGTTCTCCTTGCATGGATTCACTCACCGATGGTCTTTGGGCTCTTTCTAGGTTGTTGGCCATTTACACAGCAATGACAATTGAGAGATTGACTTGTTCATATAGTTATCGGCGACGATGACAATTTATGTAGTGCCTCCATGCACTGCAATCTGTGTTCTGTTTTGCACTCCCACACTTAAACAATCCTGTAGGAGAAGTATTGCTCATCTCTACAGAGATTTTGTTTCTAAGAGCTTTGCTGTCTTATCCTAAACCTGATGGCTATGGTAATGTAGTTGGAAAGAATGCTCTGGTGTTTCACCCTTAAATCCTAAAAATTTATTTATTTTATGGTTATTATCATTATGCTAGGCATAACGCTATGACCATGCTATGCCCAGGCCCCCACATACGCCAGGCAAGCACTGTAGCATTGAGCGACGCCCCTACCCCATCCTAAGATTTTTGGCAACATCAGTTCAGTTTGGCATATGGGCAAGCCCTCTATTGTCTTTTTCTCAGCCACAGGTGACCATTTTGCCATTTCCTTTCACCTTCAACCATCTAAAAAAAAGGTAAAGAAATCAGAACGGCTGCTCGGCTGTCTCCTGCTAACTCATCTAAGATAATGGTGAGAATGCGGTTGGACTTGAACGTTCACATGAGCGAGGTCCCGGGATTACCGGCTTTTCACTCATGGGTCTCATGAACGTCTCGTGCCCTACAGGAACCCTTCTTCCTCTGCGTTTCAAAGAACTCTCTTGTTCATTTGAGCCTCAGGAGAAAATAAATGTGCTGGATTCCCCGAGGGGTGTGGGACTGACAGGGAGGACGGAGCAGGAATCGCAGCTTCCATGCTTGCTGCGAAAGCACCGCTTTCCCCTAAAAGCAGCCGTCAACTCTGTCATTACCGATCAACAAGCTGCCCCCCATATGTCTCCTCCACTGTTGATTATACTCTTATTGGTTGAATGCAGCTTTTATGATGTGGGTTTTCTCTGAAGGGTTTGACCTCACGAGGGCTGGGTCCTCGGCAGAGATCCTCCTGGGCGAAATGAGTGTTCTTGAGTGGTGGCTCATCCGCGTGTCTCCCTCCATGGCTGGCTTTGAAGTGTGCGTGCTTTTCTGAGCGCTTCAGTGGGACTGTGGTGTGTTTTTATGAGAATGACCTTTTTCTTTGTGGTCTGTGGCTTAGCAGTTGCTCTTGTTCCGTAGCAGATGAAGAATGAGGACAGGCAAATGCCTTCCCTCATGGCTGCTTGTTTTTGTATGCATAGGCATTCTGGGGCAGCTGAAAACCCTGTGTCTATGCAACAGGATGCCTGGACTGAGTGCTAAACTTCCCATTAAGGCATTGCTGCTTCTTATCAAGCTATGTGTTACTCCTACAGAGTGGTATAGAAAACAGGTATGAAGGAAATGACTTTCTCTGTTACTTCAGCCAGATTTTCTAGTGGACCCAATGTAATATAAAAATAGTTTCCATTTGGTGAGCCAATCAATTAGCAACTACATGTAGTAGCTTTGTTAGGGGTACAGATTTCGCCGGGCGGCGGTAGTGCATGCCTTTAATCCCAGCACCCGGGAGGCAGAGCCAGAGCCAGGTGGATCTCTGTGAGTTCGAGGCCAGCCTGGTCTACAGAGCGAGATCCAGGACAGGCACCAAAACTACACAGAGAAGCAGGTATGGCTACAATGCCATACCTGTTTGCAATCAACCATGATGATAATGGACTAACCCTCTGAAACTGTGAGCAAGTCCCCAATTAAATGCCTTCTTTTGTAAGACTTTCCTTGGTCATGGTGTCTCTTCACAGCAATAGAACAGTAATTAAGACATTCCCTATAATAAAATACTTCTCTCTAAAACTCACCTGTTGTGGATGGCCATACACTCATACACATAGGAACAGCACTAAATGGATTTAGTAGGTTATCAAACAATCAAAAAGAGAGAAAATGAAGTTGGGAGGGACCATATTGGGAGTATTTGGCAGGGGGTGGGGTGGGGTAGAGGAGTGATTATAGTCATGTTTCATTGAATACATGTATGACATTCTCAAGAACAAAGAAAAATTAATATAAAACGCCCTCTGGTCTCTGAAATGCAGGAGAGAGAAGTTTAAAGACAATGGGATAGCCAGGGACTTCTGAGTCCGCCATCTTGCCTCTTCATGTCACTACTTATCTTGAAGGCATCTCTTCAGCCCCCTTTCTTCAAGGGACTATTTATAAGCATTTAAAGCACATTTTGGTCTTAATCCTCACAACAATCCCAGGAGACAGGAATTATGTGGGTTGCGAAGATGAGGAAAGTAAGGTCAAGTGAATTTTACCAGACTTCCAAGTCTATCTCAGTAGAATCTGAAAATGTGGGCTTCAGGTTGTTCCTGTGGCTGATGAATCCCAGGGTCCCGTCCCTTCCCACAGCGACCCTCAGACTCTGGTCTTTTGTAGGTAACCTTTGGGAAACTGCTAGTCTAGCAGTTGAACAACCCATCCTCCCACTGCGTGCTTCGCTGGAAGTGACTAACCTCTCC
Organism: Peromyscus californicus insignis; assembly: GCF_007827085.1. Classification (NCBI taxonomy): domain Eukaryota; kingdom Metazoa; phylum Chordata; class Mammalia; order Rodentia; family Cricetidae; genus Peromyscus; species Peromyscus californicus. Next base: position 69,262,895 of record NW_026294424.1, read on the forward strand.
TGTTATTGTAAGACTTCCTGTCTTTGGGGTGTTTGAGGGATAGTCCCTAGCTACTTAAACACAGACTGCTGAGCTGACTCAGACAGGAAGATGCAGAAGGATGTCACTTGTGTCTACCAGGTTTTCAGACATCTCTAGCACAAAGGCTCTTATGTCCAAATTTCTATTTAATTTTTTTTTTATTAAATATATACTTGTTTCTTCAGGACGGCAGGGAGTTAATTCCATGACCCCCTGCAGGAAGGAAAATCTAATGATGCTCAAGCCCCTTATTTAAAATGGGTTATTTGCATATAACACATGCACACCCTTCCATATGCTTTAAATCGTTTATCTAGATTACTTATGATACCTAATACAATGCAAATGCTATGCAAATGGTTGATATGCTGTATTGTTTAGGGATTAACAAGGAGAACAGTCTGTACAAGCTCTCTGTACAGGAACAGTGTGTGTATGTGTGCGTGTGCGTGTGCGTGTGTGTGTGTGTTTTGCACTCTCACCAACTTGCATATATGTATGCAGGTATGTGTGCAGCGTGTCTCTGTGTGTGTATGTGGAGACCAGAGGTGGACATTATACTTTCCACCTTATTTTTTTAAAGACAGAATCACTCACTGTACCTGAGGCTTACTGATTGGCCGGACTAGCTCTCCAGCAATCTCTGGGAATTCTCCTGTCTCCCTCTCCCTGTAATCTCTCCCTGTATACTACCGTGCCTGACTACTTTTATGTGGGACCTAGGAATCTAAACTCACTTCTTCATGCTCGTTCAGCAAGCACTCTACGCCCTGAGCCATCTTCCCAGACTGACAGGTACAACTTAAAATTCTCTCGATCCTTGTTGGCTGGATTTGTTTAGATATAGAACCTGCAAACTTACAGGTCTACAATATTTGCTCAAATCACTCACCCCTGTAGGTGTCAATGATAACTTTGAAATGGTTTCTCCCATCCTATTTTTATGTGTGTATTACTTAAAGAAATGGAATCATCAACTTATATTTTTTAAATTTATTTTTATTTTATGTGCATTAATATTTTGCCTATATGTATAAGAGTGCCAGATCCCCTGGAATTGGAATTATAGATAGTCGTGAGTGCCCATGTGGGTGCTGGGAATTGAACCTGGGTCCTCTGGAAGAGCAGCCAATGCTCTCAACATCTGAGCCATCTCTCCAGCCTCTCAACTTACATTTTTAACCCAGAATGGCTCATAGTAATTATTCCATATCACCATAAGTCACTGTAATTGCCCATACCATGCTCACACAGAAAAATCCAATGTTTTCAGGTAAGAGCTTACTAATTGGCTATGGGAAATGTAAGATCTGTTTTTTAGTCCACTTCTCCCCAACACAGAGGCTGGCACATATCTGGGTTAAAAGCTACATCAGGAGATGTAAGTAAAATTTGACTTTAGTCGTTTATTAAATAAAGATAATCCACATGAGAGAGCCTAGCGCTGTGCTGGGAGACGTGTTTGTGCTCATTAAAAGTTAATTAAATCTGAAAGTATAATCTGCTTTAGGAAGTAAAAATGTCTTGAGAAAGGAGTAGGGATACTGGGGTTTCTGGGTCGATTTTTTTATTGAATGGGTTTGAAAAGAAAATGACTGGCTGTTTTTGGGGTGTGTAAAGGGAACTGGAAGAAAAGGAGTCGTTTTCCAATCACACTCGTACTTCTACAGTTCAGCTGCCTGTGATTAAAATACAGGCAAACCACACAGGGTAGCATTAGGTATTCACCCTTCTGATAACAATAGGCTATCACTTTTTTCTCCTTTGAATTGCTCTCCAATGCACACCCCCCCCCCCCCCATGCCAATCAATCCTTCCGTGCTCCTGTTTGGACTGCTTGGGAAAGCTTTAGCCTCCTCTTGATGGACAATGAAAATAGCCGTCCTCCGGGTACTTGTCAGGCCGAGTAAGCTCTAACTCCCTGGTATCAGAGCCCTTCAGATGCCTCCTTGATAAAAACGGTGCTTCTGTACAGTTGTCTGAAGAACCACATCCATCTGACTTCTCCTTTGAAATCCCAGTTCTGTCCATGAACATAACAAGCTGTGTGTGTGATTAGGGTGTGTGATACTGTCATAGCGGAAGTGCTTCACCAGATTATATTTGGGGGAATCCATCAACTTCCACGTTAGATTAAGGAAATGATAAGAAAGGAATTACTGTGATCAAGGTTCCGTGCGTGGAGACAAGAAGTCTTTAGTTTTCACTCTGCTCTGCTGTGGGGACCTGAGAGGAATTTTACACAGTCTCTGAGCCCAGGTTGTTTCCTGCTCTGGGACTGGCTGTAGAACTCAGAGATACCGTGTTAAGGATGGGCAGTTTGGTCCTTAGTTCACACCACCTTCCTGGAGCCACCATTGATTCAACCATTGTCTTCTAGTTCTCCTACCTTTCAACCTCATGGGATGTTCTGGGTCGATTAATTTAGTCTGTAGTTTGCCCGCCCACTCGATCACAGCAGCAAAACTGTATGCTTACCAAAGTCTATTGTGGTCTCAAACACATTTATTCCAGTTGAACTTGCCATTGTCATAACATATTATTTACATTAAAATATTCCAAAAATAAGATTGACTTTCCTAGTTCAATAAATTCAAGGGGAATATTTGGAAAGACTTCATGAAGGTGAGCATGAGCATATCTACATATAAATGTAGATATGACGAGAACAACTGTACTGTAGATGTGTTGTGTAGATGTGGCTATAGCAATTACAACTGGGAAAAGATTATTTTTAAAAATTCTAGAAAGAAATGCACTCAGAATTCTCCATGAGTTGTCAGATTTTGTGTCCCAGTTTAAACAAATGGAAAGCTCCAAATCACAAATGATGTATTGTGGATATAATTTATATAGGAAAGATGGCACTATAATTCAAATCAGAGGACTCTTAATCAGAGAAAGAAAGCTTCACCCTGCTCTGAGAGATTGGGGGATTAATGCATACTCATGGCATTAACTCAAATACAAGTTCTCAGGTACGCCTGTATCATGGTGCTGTTGGTAAACGGCCCACTTTATCCAGCATTCTGTTTTTGTTTTTCATTAAAAACAAACGTTAACAACCCAGATCACTTCTACTGACTTAGCACAAGCCGTACTTTCTAGATTCCTAAAGGTTGTTTTTTTTTTTCTCATCCTAGAACAAATGGTACTTTTCCATGAATGAAATGTTTTTGCTTAGGATTTTGTCAATCAAACACTTGCTTCTTGCCTTTGTAAAGTCGCTCCTGGAAAGCTTACAGACAATCTAGCTTCTTCTCCTTGCAGAAGGAGAAAATGGATGACATGCGTTTTGTCTACTCTTGTGCTTATTTTTCTGGTCATGTCATTTTCTTTTGTGGTTGTTTAAGGTTTGTACTGTTTTGTGTAAGTCTGTGTATCATTCAGAGTATACATGCAAAGTCCAAGGACCTTACTGATTCCTTCAGGCAGAGAAGGGTTTAATGCAGAGAACTGTGTGCATAGCTGAAGGAGCTGGGTGGTCCAGCCTGGGCTACCTCCTCATCACTGAGACAAAAGCAGCTTCAGGAACGAATGGGGTTATTTTAGCTCAGGCATCATGGCGGAGGGTGGATGAAGTGGCTGCTCACATTCACGATGAATCTTCCTTGCTCAGCTAAAGCTCTTCAGAAACACCCTCCAGACACCGATTGAGGTGGTTTCCCAGGTTATTTCTAAATGCAGTCAAGCTGACAATCTAGACTAATCATCCATTACAGGTGGGTTCTAGACTGGCATCCAAGAATTTAACCTGAGAAACACGGCCAAACAGACCCAGAAGGGACAACCAGGAAGTGAAAACCAGAGGAGCCCACTGGAGCTGTTGACTTCTCAAGCTCACCTCGGAGCTGCAGCTTGAAAGGAGGAAGCTGCTCTCCTGAGGTTTGCCTGTCACCGTTGTTTTGTTCCTTTGAAACTAGGGCTGGCAGCGCAGTGCAGAAGCACACATCCCCATGTCCACAGGTGCTGACAGCCGCTGAAGCAGGAGGAAAAAGATGGCCTCCCTTGTGGGCATCATGGGAGTTCTCCTGATCCATGGACTCAAATACACAACAAGAAGCTGGCTGCCTCCTGAGAGCCCAGGGAATGCTTCTCCGCCAAGCACTATTCAGTGTTGTACTTAAACCTGAAGACTGCAATGGACACTTAGGGTCACTTAAACCACCTGTGTGCTCATGAGTTGCCATAAATCCTTCTCTGTCTGAGGCATGAAGAATCTGATTAGAGCTACCCCCTCCCTGAGACCCTTTAGTATAAAAATGCTCTGGGGCGATAGCTCAGTCAGTAAAGTTGAAGGTTTCCATTTGGTCCTAACAAGCATGGTGTTGGGGCTGGAGGCCTCCGAGACTGCCCTGAAGTTATGCACACTGGAGAAGAATCGACGGCACTGTGCTAACCTCCTTTAGATCTGTCACATGCCATCCATAGGCTGAGCTAAGCGGCCCGTGACTCTGCAGGGTGCGGAAGCTCTGTGGAGTTGGATTCACCTTTGAAATGATGTGGTTGTGGCACACTAATGGTTTTCAATGCACTCGGTGGGCATGAGGGTGGCGGTGGAGGAGACCCCGGTTCTCCAATTTAGTTTTAACCATTACTCCCTGGTATTTACATAGTTTATGTATCTAGTTAAAAGAAAAGAGCTCTGCTACTTAAGTCAAGAAAAAAGGGTTTGCAAACTTCTGCCTTGGTGTATTCATAGGGTCTGAGATGCATGTGTGCAGCTGGATCTGCTGAGAAGGGGTGGTGGCCTCTTTCTAGCATGTTGTCTCATGAGAGCTCCCCTCTTAGAAACAAGCAAAAGATGGTCATGAGGGGTCATGGCTATTAGAATGTAACCCAGAGATGAAGCAGCGGAAAGAATCCCCCTGGACTTGGAAACTAGAGCCGAGAGTGCCAGGCCTCCTGTCCATTCAGCCCCCTCCCTTGCTTTTAAAAATGTTTACAACACCCCCACCCCCATCCTGATCTTGCTTTGAGCTACATAAGTTTGAGGTGGATGAATCAGGATCCTAATAGGCAATCTTACAACCTCTCTACCATCTGCCTTAACTGCTGCTTGGGTGCCGGTACTGTCTACGTTAGTCAAGTGACGCCCACGGTCCTAGAAGCCGAGACATTGTCTCTGAAGTCAGAGCAGATGGTGGGAAATAATCGTTGAATCCCTACAGTCTTCCATCTAACGCTTCTCCGAGCACCTGCTCTGTGTGAGGCACACAATAGGTGCCAGGCACAGTGACAAAGTAAGGCATACATAGAGAGTGTCCTTAAGGAGCATATGGGCTCATGGGACAGACGGATCATGAATATACAACTTGCTTTGATGGAATCTGGTGTGCATGCAATGCCTTGGGAGCACAGAGAGGAGTCCAATTGGCTTTGATATGAAGAGATTTCAAGGTCAATGGGATACAGACACTATTCAATAAAGTGATGGTTGAGATGACAGACTTTAGGTGTAGGCTGTGTAGGCTGTATAGAGCTGAATCTAGCCCCCATCTTATCAAATAGGTGACTGTGAGCAAAATCTTCTGTCTCAGTTTTTCTCTCTGAACATGGGGCTGCCTGTCCTGACCTCACCTCCGTGGTAAGGATTAAGTATTGATAGAGGTGTGATGCTTACCACAGAGTTTGCTGTATAGAAAAGGTGCCACATGGCCTACAGGTGACTGTGGCCAATGAACAGGAGCTGCAGGGTGGAGCAGAGAAATGACGGCACTTTAAATACAGCTAAGAAAAAGGAGGAAAGTTCCAGAAGTACTGAAGGAATTTGCTCTGATGAGACTTTATAAACTGCATAAACAGCAGTGGGTAATGGTTGAAACAAAAGGGCAGAGCTGGTGTGTCATTCACTTCCACCCTCTCGCACCCCAAGCTCCTGACATTCAGAAGTGGGCATGAAGAAGAAGCCACAGCAGAAGGCTTCTGAGAAATCTGGCTTGGTGTCTCTCAAGAGAGGCCGTGGTTCTTCATCCTGCAAATGATGCTCCTTCCCTCTTCTCAGAACGGAAGTAGAGAGCTGTGATCCTTATTATTCAAGCCTGGTCCTCACCTGAGATAGCTTCCGAGGGGAAGGTGGACCATAAACAAGCAAGACTGCAAACGACACTTTAAGATAGTTATCGGTGCTGTAAGGAAAAGAAAATAGAGTTGTTAATGAAGACTGGGTAGAAAGGCAGTTGGCTTTAAGTCTCATGGTCAGCAAAGTCTACCTACGGAGCTGCCTTTTGAGCAGGGTCCTCAATAAGAGAAGCAGTAGCCACAGAGGGACCTGGGTAGGGCACTCCATACCAGTGCCAAAGATCCAAGGTGGGTTTAGAGAGCAAAGACCCCAGGAAAGGATTGCAGCAATCTCAGGTGGAAGGTGGTAGACAACGGAGTTGGGAAAGTGATGGTGACTTTAATACGTAGTGTCTTGAAAGCTATGTCCCCAGATCTGTGTTGGGAGTGACAGAGATGGAATGCAGGATTCTATTAGCAAAGGAATTCATTCGGAGGTGCTCGGTCCCATGGGACTGTGAGGGACAGATGCAGAAAAGAGAAGAACACATAGCCACAGCTGGCCTTAGCTGTAACTGGCCCTCCTGCTGCCATCCCTGTAAGCACTGACCCCTGAGCACCAGACAGCAGCCCCACCCCTGCTTATGCTCCATGTGAGTGACTGTCATCTCCTCTGACTGCAGGTCAAACCTTGAGTCAACTGCAGGTCCATTAGACAGGGCTGTCCTGAGATTTGCCAGGAGGAATTGGCTCTATGTTTATAGAGACTGAGAATCCCCCCAAATCTTCATCTGGGCAGCTGAAGTACCAGGAACACAGATAGCATAGTTCTGGCCCAAACCTTACAACTCCAGGTCTAAGGGCAGGAGACAACTGACATCCTAGCTTGAGGTTAGGCAAGCAGACAGAGGATTCTTTCATTCTAAGACTTTTGTTTTTATCCTAGGCTTTCAACTGTTTGGATGAGACCCACCCATATTGAGAGGTGGGTAATCTACTTGACTCATTCTGTCTATTCAAGGGTTAAACTCACTCAAAAACACCTTCCCAGACACACCTAGGATAAAGTGTAACTATAATGTGGAGATGACACATAGCAGGGGCCCCCACAGTGGGAGAGTGCAGCTGATTAGCTCCGAGTCCCGTATTTACTTTCTGGGGATGAGGGAGCTCAGAAAAGAGGGAATGTGGGATGTTCTAGAGAGGGGAGTGGACAACCACCCATCAAAACTCCAAAGGCAAGCTGGAGCTTGTAGAAGCTGATTAGGATTCTGGGTAACCAAGAAAACGACAAATGTCTTCTGTATCACGGCAAACGTCACCTCTTCTTTGAAGTGCAATGGCAAGTCACAGGTGGATTTGAACAGAGAGTGGTATGAACTACTTCATTGTTTTGCTTGTTTGTGATGGTGCTGCGGTTTGAACCTAGGGCCTCGGGCATGCTGGACAAACACCACTACTGAGCTATATCCCCAGCTCCAATTCACAGTTTTAGGTCACCCTGGGAGGGAAGGCTCAGCTGGTAAAGCGCATGATACACAAATGTGAGTACCTGATTCTGACTCCTGGAACCTACATAATGGTTCCTCTGATCTTCATACATGTGCTATGGCATTTGTATGTCCTCCCAGGCACATCATATGCACACAATAATAATAGATTTCAGGAAACAAAAGCCTATGCTCTCAGAGGATGACGGCCAGGGCCAAGGCTGAAAAAGAATATAGGTGTGACCACCACGTCTACAGTGAGGGCTATGAGACATGGTGATGAGGCAAGTATTTTGCAAAGATGCCTTACCAAGCTTGGACACCTACATGCATCAGTCTATACATGCCTGCATCAATCTACCTATGCCTGCATCAATCTACCTATGCCTGCATCAATCTACACATGCCTGTACCAATCTGCATATACCTGCACCAATCTACATATGCCTGTATCAATCTACACATGCCTGCACCAATCTTCTACACAGGCCTGCATCAATCTACACATGCCTGCATCAATCTACCTATGCCTGCATCAATCTACATATGCCTGTACCAATCTGCATATACCTGCACCAATCTACATATGCCTGTATCAATCTACACATGCCTGCATCAATCTACACATGCCTGCATCAATCTGCACATGCCTGCACCAATCTTCTACACAGGCCTGCATCAATCTACACATGCCTGCATCAATCTACACATGCCTGCATCAATCTACACATGCCTGCATCAATCTACACATGCCTGCATCAATCTACACATGCCTGCACCAATCTCCACATGCCTGCATCAATCTCCACATGCCTGCATCAATCTCCACATGCCTGCACCAATCTACACATGCCTGCATCAATCTTCACATGCCTGCATCAATCTCCACATGCCTGCATCAATTTCCACATGCCTGCATCAATCTACACATACCTGCATCAATCTACACATGCCTGCATCAATCTACACATGCACCTCTCTGAACAAAGCAACTGATCGCTTCTCCCCAGCAATCCCTAGCGACTCCTACTGATTCCCTCTTGTGATCAGACACATCCTGGGTACAGAGGCATTGTGTCCATCCAATCTGAACTGGCTTTAGGTGCCTGTGACACAAAGCAAACTGTGTCCTATGAGTGAACTTTTTAGGGAAAGACTTCATAGTACGGCTATACATGCTTAGATGTGTATATGATTAAAATCGGGTGCATCATGGGAAAGGAGAGGCACAGCTAACCAACGTGTATATAATTCAAGCCTGCAGTCAAGATAGAAAATCACCTATAACGTGCCCTTAGCAACCAACCTCGCTACAACTTGCATAAGGAAGCCCCAGGCAGTTACCAGGGCTCCTGGGAGCAAATCTCCCTCAGAGCCTGCTGCCATCCTGCAGCATATCCATTTTGTGCTTCCACTTTGCCTTTGGACAACACCTTTTGCTCCTTTGCTATTGGCTGGTGCCTTCATTCTTTGAACAAGTCTGTCTCCAACAACCCGGAAAAGCCCCTGGTTCAGAGGGCCAGTACAGTGACAGTCAGGATTTACTTGGAGGTGAAACTAATGGGATTTGCTGATGGATTAAAGTAGTTTAGAGAATGGGGGTTAATCAAGGATGACTTCTAATATTTTCAATTAAAATTATTTTGGTGGGTGGCAATACATGTTACGGGGATGAAACAGGGACTCCGGAGGAAAGAAGGAACACTGGACTGTTGGTTTTGACATGTGAATTTCAACACATGTGAAATGCCTATTAGCGATCCAAGGGACAACATAAAGGAGACGTTTAGTTATAGGTGTGGCTCAGGAGAAAGGTCAAGGTCAGAAACTAGCAAAATGGGCTGTGAACCAGGTAGCTTTGCTTTGACCTCAGGGTCTCAGAAATTCTGGTTTTTTGTTTGTTTGTTTTGTTTTGTTTTTGTGAGACAGGCTGGGCTAGAACTATGTAGACCAGGCTGGCTTCAAACTCCCAGAGATCTGCCTGCCCCTGCCTCCTGAGTGTGGGAATTAAAGGCGTGCATCACCACGCTCTGTGGTTCCCAAGTCTTGGAGGCCCAAACCAAGGCTTCCCCAATGTCAGGATCCCACCGGAGGGTCAAAAGCAGGAACTTACCCTGCCTTTCCCCAGATTCTGGCAGCAGCTGGCGAGGACTGACTTTCAGCAGCCGGAAGCGCTAGACTCTGCCATCCATGAATTCTTTCCGCACCTCTCTGTGCTTGTATATATATATATATATAAAATCTGTCTAGAACAGGGGCCAGTCTTAGTTCCTCTGGCCAACAAAAGAACTGGGCAATGTTTCCATGGCTCCTCTTTGGTTTTTCTTTGTTCACTTCTCTTTGTTGTTATTTGTTTTGCTTTTTTGTTTTCTCCAGTCTCACTCTGTAACTGCCATCTCTCTCATGCCGGGTTCACAAGTGGGAGCTGCCATGCCTGTATCGGACGCTGCCATTCTTGAAGACTATGATTTTCCTTTCCCATTTCTAGTAGATAGTTCCTCTATTGAGGTTTGATGCTTACCCATGATCGAACTCAGAGTTTTCCCTGGGCTCTGGAGGGAGGTGCTGTCCAGAAACAACGGGTACTCCCCTCAAGTAGCACCCCTGTAGCAGGCCAGCCATCTGTCCCACCCTGGCCCAGTGGTTTTTACTACACGTTTTCACTAAAGTATGGTATATGTCCAAAACATTGCGCAAATGACATTTGGGCAGCTGTGTTATTACCACAAAATGCTCGTCCACATGTTCTCACCACTCAGCTCTGTACAGAGCACAGCTGTGCCCTCAGTCTCCCCTTGGTGCTGCTCTAGACTCCTGTCTCCCCAAAGTATCATAGTCTGGCTTCTAGCATCATGGGATAATGCTGTCTTAAAACTTTATGTCGTGGTGGCTGTGTTCTCTGGGAGACTCCCTGATATGAATGCTTCCATAACATTCACCCTCACTACTATATAATATTCCATTTTAAATTACTATTACTATTAGCTAGGTGTGGTGGTTCATGCCTTTAATCCCAGTACTTGAGAAGCAGAAGCAGACGGATCTCTGTGAGTTCAAGGCCAGCCTGGTTACAGAACTAGTTCCAGGACAGCCAGGGGCTATACAGAGAAACCCTCTGTTGTTGTTGTTGTTGTTGTTAATTAGCAGGATGAGGCATTGAAACCAAGTCTCATTATATAGCCCAAGCTATCCTGGAACCCACTCCCTTCCAGTCTCCACCCCCCAAGTCTATGGATCACAACCCATTCAGTTTTTCTTTCTTTCTTTCTTTCTTTCTTTCTTTCTTTTTTAGATCACCACAACTTGCTCATCTTATAATCAATTGATATTTGATGGCTGATGGTTTGGGGCTGATAAGAACACTTGTTCTGGACCACATAATAATTCTCCCCATGTTCGTATGTTGAAACTTCAACCCCCTCGTGGGCTGGTATTGGGTGCTGAGGCCTTTGGAACGTAGGTTTGGGCAAGGTTGTGAGGGTAAGCTCCTTTGAGATTAGAGAAGATTCTTGGCTATAACAGCTGCATTGGGAGGTGAAGCCTTTCCGCTTACTTGGGGGTAGGTTGTGGGATTTACGGTCTGGCCTCATTTCCTGTTCATATTCTGTTTCCTGATTGCTGGCATAATGTAACCAACTGGCTTTCTGTTCCTATGCCTTTCCTGCCGTGGCAGAATCTCTCCCCTCAGACTGTAAACAGAGTAAATCCTTCTTCCTGGAAGGACATAAGTAAATAAGAAGAGAGGAGGAAGAGGCTGGCCCTCTCCCTCCCTCATGTGAAGACGTGTACCACAGAAAAGTACCCTTCCTAGGATCTGAGGATTAAGAACGAAACTTCACCGTGATGGTGATCCACCTGAAATTAACTTCCGTCTGTGGTGTCAGGCAGAACTGAACGGTTCTTCCCTGTGAGCATCTTCAACTGGCGGGGCTCTAATTATTTCAAAGCACAGTCTCCCCCTCTGCTCTCCTCTGCCGCTTCTACTGTCGATAGGTGTGACATCATGAAGGGTTTTCCGATCACTAAACACATGTGTAGATCTACTTTGGGTTTTTCGATGATGTTTCTTTAGCTTGTGTTCGTGCCTGCGCAAACATAGTGTTTTTGTTTCCAGGGGTGGCGATCTGGCTATACAGCTTTCTAAGATGGACTGTGTAAATTATTGGGGAGAGGAAGAAGTTCTTGATTCTTTATGTTTTACATAAAAATCTAAAATTGTCTTGTTGGGTTTTATATCATCTGCTGGGATTGTAATTATTGTTACATTAAACCCATAGATCAATTTGAGGACTGACATCTTCATCACACTGATCCTTTGGCTCATGAAAACTAACCTATCTGTGACTTTGCTTAAAATTTCTTTACTCTCTCTGCCTGGCATTGTATGCTCTCCAGGCTGTAGCTATTGAAGAACTTTTATTAAATGTAGTCTTAGGTATTTGATTGAGACTACTGTATATGGTCTATTTCATTTAAAACGTATCTGTAGCCTGTCAGATAAAGATACACATGACCTTTGTCCATCTTTCACCTAGATATTTTATTAAATTAACTCATTATTTATAAAACATGGAGATTTTCTTGAGTATGTGCACAATCATGCCAGCTGTAAATAATGACAGCTTCATTCCATGCTTCCCAGTTCTTGCACCCTTTATGCCTTTTGAGTCCTTTATTACATCAATCCTATCCAATAGCCGGGACCTTCCTGTACATCCTGGGCTGTAAGAGGGAAAGAATTTTCATTGCCTCATGCCAGATCCCAAGACTATTGCTCTGCAGGCTTGCTGTCAGGACTCTTTTCCAGGTGAAGAAAGTGTCCTCTTTCTAGGTCCCTAAGAGTTTTTACCCTGTGTGGTGCTAAATTTCTTGAGGTGCTTTTTTTTCTCTGCCTCTGTTAAGATGATTCTGTGATTTTTCCCCCTCTGTTCTGTTACTCTGCTAAATCACATCTATTGATTCTCAAATGTTAAATCAACTTTGAATCTTTGAATAGGATAGATCTCTGTGAGTTTGAGGCCAGCCTGGTCTACAAATCGTGTTCCAGGATAGCCAGAGCTGAGCTGTTACACAAAGAAACCTGTTTTGAAAAACAAAACAAAACAACAAAAAGAATTTAGTTTCATTTCTGTTGGTCAAACAAACAACGCCACCATAAAAAAAACTGTTGAGAAGTGTTTTTCTCTTTTTCTTTCTTCAGGAAGAATTTGATAGTTTCTCTCTTTTTCCTGTTCCTTAAATAGCTTAGATATGCAGGGAGGAAGCAAAGACCCTGATGGTGCTGTTTGTGTTTGAGTTTTCTCTGCCAGGAGGGTAGAACATATTCACACACGTGGCAGATACAGGCCTGTTCGGATGATCTGTTTACTCCGTGGGTATTGTTGGTAGATTTCTTTTCTACCTGTTTACCCAAGTGATGAGACAGAAGAGAGAGAGAGAGAGAGAGAGAGAGAGAGAGAGAGAGAGAGAGAGAGAGAGAGAGACAGAGAGAGACAGAGAGAGAGAGAGACAGAGAGACAGAGAGAGAGACAGAGAGAGAGAGAGAGACAGACAAAGAGAGAGAGAGAGAGAGAGAGAGAGAGAGAGAGAGAGAGAGACAGAGAGAGAGAAAGAGAGAGAGAAAGAGAGAGACAGAGAGAGATATCAAGTACGGTGGTGCACTTTTAATCCCAGCACCCAGCTCAGCACTCAGAATACAGAGGCAGGTGGATCTCCATGAGTGAGGTCAACCTACTCTAAATAGCGAGTTCCAGGCCAACCAAGGCTACAAAGTGAGGCCCTGACTCAAAACAAAACAAAACAACAAATCACTTTTTTACTCCCAGGCAGGGTCTCACTATGTCACTGAGGCTGAACTTGAACTTTCAATCCTCTTTTTACAGCCTACAGACTAATGGGCTGCAAGGATGTGCCACTATGCTTGGCTTCCGTTCATCTCAACTGTAAACCTTAATTGGCAAAAACAGTATTCCTAACATCTTTTCATTATATTTTCAATGTCTGTAAGATTCACGGTGAGAGGAACATTTTCACTACCCCCAAGATTTTTTTCTTCTTTTAATTTCTTGAGTTAGCATAAGAATAATGGTGTTATATAATGGTAACCACAACCAATCAAACAAATAAATAAATAGCAGGTCAGTTTGTATCCATTTATATTACTATTTATAGCTATTTATATTTATAAATTATCAACCTTATTAGTAATAGTCAAATCTTTTATTTCTGCATTTATAGTTTTGTCTGGTTGTTATATTAAAAATAAGAGAAATACGCTAAATCTTACGAGTATGTTTTCTTTCGTTTCCTCTTTTAGGTGGGTGGATACATATTTTATTCTGAATTTATTGAGGGTTTGCCTTTTCTTCCTCAGGCCATTTGAGGGGCATTAAATCATCTCAATCTAGTGAGCTGTTTCAGAGCTGACTCTTCAGGAGAACTGCTCTATCCCTGTGTATCTGTTGTGGGGTAACCACCAGAAGAGACTGCTTGGACATGGATTTAAGCCAATAGAAAGTCTTTATTAGCCAGCAGGTGTTCAGAAGCCCAGTGTAGCCCCCAAGCCTTTCTCAGGGTGAGGTTTTAAAGCACAAAAACCATGTCCTGGGTTGGCATACTTCAGTTAATAAGAACAGTTTACCAGTAGCAGAACTATAGAAGCCACAAAACAAGGTTAGTACATTTAGAGACTTTCCCAGAACCATAGACTTTGATGGATTAGGTCTTTGTTTTCATTTTGGCAAGTGGTGCTGTCTGCGTGCTGAGTTTTACAGCCTGAATAGTTCTTCCATCATGGAGTCAGTTGTGCTAAGGTCTGTGGCCCTGATACAGCCTCCTCTGGGTTACTCTTCTGAAATATTTTGAGTTGCTCACATATTAGTTCATTTGATGGCATGTCTTGCCTGCCTGATGTGTGTTGGTCACTAGAATCAGTCGTGAGCCTCCAAGTCTCCAAAGTGCTGCTACGCAGTGCAGTGTCTTCAAGATGGCATGAGCAGAGCCAAGGTGGGCATTTATCTGGCCTCCTAGTGTCCCAGGGTTGTCCTCTCTGACCTCATTTCACATTCCGTTGTCAGATGGATTTCCGTGAAGCATTTCTCTGTCTCCTCATGTCTCAAATTCTTGTCTTTGTTTCCTAGTTCCTCAGGAGTAGAACAGAGTTTGTCTGTTTCAGGTTGTTTGGTTCAATGGAGAGTGTGTGTGTGGGTTGCTACCTTGGATTTTTCCTGAAGGTTTTAACTAGTCTTTCAACCCCACAGCCATTTTTAACTAGTAGGAAGGGTTCTGCTGCTGTTCTTGAAGAACATTGCTCAATTTAAGAAACTTTTTGAAGCTTAAAACTTTGTTTGGGTCTTTCCCCCAACCCTTGTGTGTGTGTGTGTGTGTGTGTGTGTGTGTGTGTGTGTGTGTGTGTGTATGTGTGTGTGTGTGTGTGTGTACACATACATGTTCATGTGTGTACAAAGGTATATGTAGAGACCTGAAGCCAGTATCAGGTGCTCTCCCCAGTCTCTTACGGAGCAGGGAGCTCACTGATCAGCTAGACTGACAGGTCAGTGAGCTCCAGGGAGCCTCCCGTCCTTGTCTCCCCAGCCCTGAAATCACAAACCCGAGTCGGCACACGTTCAGGTCCTCACGCCCAGCTTTTGAAGGTGAGTTCTGGGGCGTTGAACCCACATCTTCATGCTTACAAGGCAAGCACTTTACTGACTGAGCCGTTGCTCAAACCCCCTGTTTGGGGATCTCTATATTTCCTTTCCATTCCTGCTTGAAAATGGAGTCACTCTTTCTTTAGTAGCTCTCTTCTCAAGTATCACAGAAAGCTGCACAGAACAAACTAGACACTCTCCGCATCCTCTGGGGATTTTCCCAGCCACATCACTAACTAGCTAACTACTCTATGTGTTCCCTATAACTAGAGGTGACAACCTACCAAACTTTCTACAACTACATGGCACAGGTGGCCTTTTCCTTAGACAACAACACATGAGTTCTTATTCTTAGCCTTGGTGCAGCTGTTCAGGCAGTCTTGTATAGACCCCCTACCAGCCATTTGGTTCCAAAGCCACAGATTTTTAGCTTTTTTTTTTATTGAAACATTCCATTCCTTGTAGCAATTGCTACTTTGATTGTTCGTTGCTGCATAACAAATTATTCCACCAATTTGAGGTTTAAAAACAACAATTTATTATTTCTCATGACTCCGTGGGTTGACTTGGCCTGTTTCCTGCCTTGCATTCAGCGTCAGCTGGGTCTAGCGTCCCAGAGGGGGTGGAAGGAACTGAGTCTCCAATACTGGTTGGCTCACATGCCCTGTGCCTGGGTGGGGGGTGGCAGAGGAACTGGTCTCGCTAGGTTGTTGGCACGCTTGACCATGCTCCCCGCTGCATGCAGTTCCTGGGCCACCTCCTTCCCACAAGGTCTTCCCATCAGGGTGGCAGGGCGCCTTTCATCTGGCTCCCTTGCATTCCCATGGCCCGCGGATTCCCTGGGAGGCTTTTTATTGGGTCCAATCTCTCTTGGCCACCAATAAAAGCAGCAGCAGGCAGAGAACAGCGGCCTCGGCCTTTGCAGGCTTTGCTTTAGATGTGCTCCACAGGGTTTTTTGAGAATGGCTTGAGTCTCTCTTGGTGACTGGTGTTGGAGACATATTCGGTACTCTTCCCACTTCCTCAAGTGAGTGAGCAAAGGGTGAGGGGAGGGAGATGGGAATCTGCAGAGGTGAGTTCATTCGGAATGCCAAGAAAAGCTTTGAGGGTATGATTATGACTACCAACTAGATGGTAGTTTGGGTTTTTCATCCCTCTGGATTTAAAAACGCCAAGTACTTAAATGTTTTACTTTTAAATTGATACATCACTTTATCTTTAACATGCCCTAAATGTTGAGAAGATATTTTAATTTAATAAATAACATTCCTCCAAATGATCCAGGTTATATAGCTGTTCATCTCTCTCTTCTTTTAAAAAAGTCTTTTATTATGCCTATGTATGTGTGTCTTTGTATGGGTATGGGCACATGAGTGCAGATGCCCATGGAAGCCAGAAGGGGCATTGGGTCTCCTGGAGCTGGAGTTACAGGTGGTTCACATGGGTTCTGGGGACCAAACCTGATTCCTTTAAAAGAGCAGCACATGCTCTTAACCGCTGATCTATCTCTCCAGCCTTCTTGTCTTTTCTTTCTTTCTTTTTTTTTTTTTAAATACATTAATTCATTCAGTACTGTGATAGCTGTTCTTGGTTGTCAACTTGACTACATCTGGAATTAACTAACATCTAAGCATCTGGGCACATCAGTGAAGGCTGTTTGTTTTGTTGTTTTAATTAAATACTTTGAAGTGGGAAGACCACCTTTACTTCAGATCTTTTGAGGTGGGAAGATCCACCTTTAATCTGGGTCCCACCTTCTAATGGAAGATTATATGAAAGTCATGGAAGAAGGAAGCTTGCTCCCTTTGCCTGCTTGCCCTCATTCTCGCTGGCAAGTTCATTCTTTCCCTGGCATTAGAGCCTACTTCTTTGGGCTACACATACTGAAGACCAGCTGAGACATCCAGCCTCATGGACTGAACAACGGCTGGATTCTTGGGCCTTCCATTGGTAGACAGACAGCCATTGTTGGACAAACTGGACCACAGTCTGTAAGCCACTCCAATAAATCCTATCTATATCTATATATCTATATCTATATCTATATATATTCATTCTATCAGTTGTTTCTCTAGAGAACCCTGACCAATACAAATATACATTCACTGATTACCACTATCAATTACCACTATCATCATTTATGTCCTGATTACCCATTTATTGCCTGATTACCACTTATGAGGCTTTTATTATGGTTTGTGGATAAGTAGAAAGTAATACAGCCTATTTCTTCAAATTTGATCACGACACATAACACAGGAAGGAACTATGATCACAGGCTTCAGAGACACATGAAGCTATGGTCCCATTAGTGTCCTCCAAAGATTCATGTGTTAGAGTCAGGGTCACCAGGTTGTGGAGCTGTGGGGAGGTGGTGGAATTTTAAGGAAATAAGTGGGCCTGGTTGGAGGTAGCTATATTATGGAGGGCATGTCCTAGAAGGGAATATTGAGATCCCAATTCCTTCCTCCCTCTCTGCTTCCTGGCCAACATGAAGTGGAAGGTGTCCTCTGCCACCTGCCTCACCATGAAGTGTGCCTTACCACTGGTCACCAGGCAATGGGCCAGCTCTGGACTAAAACCTCCACAACCATGAATCAAAAGAAATGTCTCTTTTTAAGGTAAGTATCTCAGGTACTTTGTTACAGTAATGGCAAGTCAACTAACATGCGTGTTCTACCTCAGGGGTTGAGAACAAGCTTTCATGAGAAGTTGTAAATGTCAATATAGAAAACCATGATATTGTCTAGGTGGAGGCTAAATTGTGCGTGAGGCCCTGAGGCAGACTCTGAGAAAGTGGATGTGATTGGAAGGTGAACAGTACAGGTCCAGGAGTGGTGGGTGAGGATGGGAAGACAAAGAGATTATGTGATGGGAGCCTTAAGGGCTTACATGTAAACTGTGTGAACCTCAGCAAACCCCTTCACATGTTGAAACATCAACTTTCCTCAAGAGGGGAGAATTTTCCACATGCTGAAATTCTAACCTTGACTTCTCTTCCAAGCCCTAGGTCCTTCGGTGACATGCTGGCTCATTCATATTCAGCAGGCACACTTAACTAACTTGGAAAGCTGAATTTTGGATCTTGCTCTTCCAATCCCTCGTCTCCCTTCACTTCACCCTGTGCCTCCCTCACCTGCTCAGCTCAACAGTCAGGAGCCATCCTCCATGAATCACTCTTCCTTGTTTCTCCAGGAAGGAAGGCTTGTTGCCTCCGATGCCAGATCAGACCCCAAACCCAGTCACTTCTGACCTTCCCCACCATCGTGACTACATCTTCTCCGTCTCAGTTGTGACAATAGTCAGTCCACTGGCACCCCAAGGTCTACACTTGTTCTCCTGCACTCATGACACACCCAGGAGCTAGAACGCGTTATCCATTGTCATGCCGCTCCTCTACTTGAAATTCTCCTAAGAAATCTCCTGCTGCACTTGTAATGAAATGTGGGCTCTTCACATATTAAAAGTCCCTAGATGAGGCGGTCTCCACGCACTTCTCTGTGGTCATCTTGTACCTCTTCATGCTCCAGTCAGGCTGGCCTTCCATCTGTTTGCCAAACCTGGCAAGGTCATCGACAATCTTCATGGTATTGGACCCTTCTGATAAAGTGCATCTTCAGCTTAAAAAAAAAACAACTCACATTCTTAGAGAAGTCTTCTGTGACCATTTGTCTAAATGAGTCCATCTCTAGAGAGACTATCTGGACTAAAAGCACTACTTAGTAGTAGTTATTACTGCTTTTAGATTTCAATTGCAACTCCCAATCTCTGGAAGAATAAGTCCACTGATATGTTGCCCACCTCCACAGAAGCAGGCCTGCCCATTCCAGTCCTTCTTGCTTATCAGAGTGCTCCCTGGTGTTGGATGACAATTTAAATATCATCTTCATAAGTAATGGATGTGTAGATGAAACCACCTCACAGGGGACTCGCTCTGCTTAAGAGCCGGAAGATGTTCTCCTAAATGGCACATTCTGGCATCATACACGAGATACACTGAAAGCTGGCCATCAGTGAATTAGGACCAGTTTATAAGCATGGGCTCAAGTTCAGGTTGTAAGGTCCAAATTCATTGTCTTTGATACAACCTTTGATATAACTATTCTCAACATCATGGTCCATGTCAACAAACTCACATAGTTTATGTTTTTCACCCAAATGTAAGTTCTGCAACAACTGGATACTCATTTTACACTCACTCACACTCACACACACACACACACACACACACACACACACACACACACACACACAATTATATGTATATACAAACACATACATACATATATATAGACAAGCACACACATATGTTTCAGCTTAAAAACATGAAAGGATTCAGAAAAATAATCTGTCCTAGACGCACATAAACTTTCATATAATGGTTTTAAGCAACTATGGATTGCTCAACAGATAATATGTAATTACAGATTACGTGCCTGGTAAGTGGGTCTTTGTGGGTCCTTTGAAACTTGTTTTATTGGGCTAACAGATAATTAAGGCCCTTTATGCAGACACACCATAACTGTTCCTTAGGAGCAATTCAAGTCTGCAGGATGGATCTCCAGTTCCAGTCTTGTTTGGATGCTGCACTCTGTCTTCTGTTAGCACCAGGAAGGACAGCGTGGAGGCTCAGACGACGATAGTGTAGCGAGAGCAAGCCAGTTTGCATTCAAGGCAGCCTCTGGATCCCACAGCAGCAGCCTGGGCAGACCAGGGAAGGGAAGACAGCAGCCTTCCTAGTCCTAGAGATGTGCTGGCCTGGCTGCCTCCAGCCAGCCTGGAGCACAGTGTACCAGGTGTGGACCACCAGCCTGCTCTTGCTCAGCCCCAGCACTTTCTCCTCTGGGCAGGATGCAGCGTTTTTCAGATTTCTTGACTGATGCTGTGACCACAGGGCCCTTTCTTTGCTTTCTGACTCTTACCCTGAGAAATAGTTTCAAAGGCACATCACAAAGTTTCTTTCCTTCATTGTTCAGACCCACTATTCAGAGGAACACCCTGGTTTGGAGGATGGGTTCTCAGGTGTGACAGTCCGGCTTGAGTTTGAATGCAGGCTCTTGCATTTGCTATCTGTGTGATCGTGGTGAAATTACCCACCTTTCTGTAAGCCAGTAAGAATATCAGTAGTAGCCAATTAAAAAAAATTACATTATTGTAAGGAACTCACAAAATTGACCACTTTTTAAAGGATGCTTGCTAAATACCAGGCACCATTCTAGGTATTTATATATATTTTCCTTTTTAAGAAAGCGTTAGAAATACTGAGTTTTTTTTTTTTTGGTTTTTCGAGACAGGGTTTCTCTGTGTAGCTTTGCGCCTTTCCTGGATCTCGCGCTGTAGACCAGGCTGGCCTCGAACTCACAGAGATCCGCCTGCCTCTGCCTCCCGAGTGCTGGGATTAAAGGCGTGCGCCACCACCGCCCGGCTTTAGAAATACTGAGTTTTAAAGCTGGATGTGGAGACACATGCCTGCAGTCCCAGCACTCGGGAGACGGAAGCTGAGGGACATCCTCAGCTTCTTCGAAAGTTCAAGGCTTGCTTGGGATACATGAGACTCTGTTTTGACACAAAACAACACGAGAGAAAGAAATACCGATCTACAACTAATTTTCGTCTCGACTTGGAAGAAGTTGGATCTGCCTCTGGAGTTAAACAACTTGCCCAAGAATGGAAAGGCTGTAAGCAGAAGTGAAGGGCTAGAGCTGAGGCCCCAGTGCGTGGGTTCAACCTCCCCACCCTCCCCTTCCCTTATGGTGCTGGTTCTCAACCTTCCTAATGCTGTGATCCTCTAATACAGCTCCTCATGGTGTGGTGACCCCCCACCATAAATTTATTTTGTTGCTACTTCATAACTGTACTTTTGCTACTGTTATGAATCATAATGCAAATATCTGATTTGTGACGCCCCCCCCCCAAAAGGGATCGCAACCCACAGGTTGAAAACCGCTGCCCTATGTCATAGGGTTAAGTATTTGAAGGATGGGTATGGGTGGCACATTTCTGTAATCCCAGCACTTTGGGAGGTAGAGACAGGATTCTGCAAGTCTAAGGATAGCCTGATCTATATTGTGAGTTTCAGGTAAGTAAAGACTACATAGTATTATCCTTCCTTAAAAAATGGCACACACCTTTAATCGCAGCATTCGGGAGGCAGAGAGAGGCAGGTAGATCCCTGAGTTCGAGGCCATCCTGGTCTGCAAAGTGAGTTCCAGGATACCCAGCGCTACACAAAGAACCCCTGTCTTGGGAAGCAACAACAGCAGCAGCAACCACAACAACAAGCACCTAGCATAGAACCAAGGAGATGTTCAACATGAACGATCTGCCACTAATCTCCCCCATCCTGTGAGGCGTCTCTTGATGCAACCAAGGCCATTCTCTCATGTGTGGACATTTTCTTCTGTCCACCTCCAAACTGCATTTGCCTGCTCATCTTCTTACCTCCCTTCTCAAGGCAGGAAGCAACTTATTCATCACTAGGTTCAGTGTTAGGCTGGATAGGAAGCCAGGAGAGGGGGATGGAGAACCGGAGGCCAAAATTAGTGTATAAAAGAAATCAATGGCAGAAAGACTGGACAAGCAAGAGAAGGTGTGCAAAAGAAGATCTACAGAAGTCGTGTGTGTGTGTGTGTGTGTGTGTGTGTGTGTGTGTGTGTGTGTGTGCTGGAGGGATAGTGCCATTGAACTTCTGACATTTTTTCTCTGAGTTCTGGCTCACTTTCACTCTTGGAAGTGGATTTTTTATTTTCTTATTGAGTTATCTCTACTTCTACCACAGAACCTTATCTGATTGTGTTTGTTTGGGGACATAAGAACCTGGAAATCTCAGGCTGACTGGACCCTATATTTGTCTGTAACACTTAAAACTCAAGGAAAACACTTTGAATCTGTGTCACTGAGAAAGTCGAGTGTTCATGGGCACATGAAAATCTGCAGGAACCCCAGGACACTGTAGTCCCTTTGGGTCCTGATAGGAAAGGGGTGTGGCTGGATAGTAAGAGGTGGGCAGGGGTGAGTGGTGAGAAGAGGGAGAGCTCCACCCCGGGCCTGATTGACCATGTGACACTGTGGACATCGCACAGGAATGGCAGGGCCTGACGAGGAGCTTTAAGCCACTCTGGGCTAATTGTAGAGAACAGGCTAGGGATGATGAGGGAAACGCAGAAGCAGAGAGGCCACTTAGGAGTCTGTGGCAGTGGTCCAAGCAGACAGTGGCTGCCAACTGTGTTGTCACACTGGTAGAGAAGAGAGAGGGGCTACCCAGTGCCAGACAGATCCTGGAACTCTTTACCAACCTGAAGAAGTTCCTCCCACGCCTTCAGTACCAGAACCCCAAAGCTGAGGTTGGAATGTGAATTATTTTCTCATTTACTGCAGAGCCCAACCCACAGAACAGCAAAGGGCTGTGAATTTGTCTGCTTTGAGGTACCCTGTCTACCTCAACGTTCTGGAGGGGGTTAGAGAATTTCTAGAAGGTTCTAAGAAAGCTAATACCCAGGAGACCACTTGTTCACAGACACCACAAAGGAAGTCAAAAGGAAACATCTCTCCTAGACTTTGGATCCACAGGTGACCTTTCTCCTTACTGACCTTTTCCCTTTCGAGTGACCTGTGTCCATTCTGTCCTTTTCCCCGGAAGTGACAGATAGTACTTTTGCAGATCCTGATAAAGAAGAAAGAGAAGCATTACCCAAACTTCTGCGGGGGAAAGTTCTAGGCAGAATCAGAAACACCTCTTTCTTCTAAATATCTACAGCAGTTAAGGAAGCCCTGGCTCTCAGTGGGACAGATGAGAGCCATGCAGGACAGAGGTCTGCAGATGTTTTCTTTCCCCCCTTTAACACAACCAGGAGTCCTTGCAGTCCTCCAAGGACCTGTACTCTGTGGATGCCCAGCATCCCTGGGGCTTTCCCTTTGGCCTGGTGCTTTGGAGGAGAAGTCAGTTAATTAGGGAAGAGGACAAGGAACTTGGAAGTAAGCAAGACAAGGACCCAGGCTCAGCAGAGGAACTGCTCGGAGCCTTAGGGGACGGACTGGGTCTGTCTCACTCCTCGTGAGCCTAAGTGTCCTGAAGCCCAGTGGAGACCTTGTGCAAGTCGCCAGCAGGCTGTGGAAAGTTTACTCCTCCGCAAGTGGAGCCCGGTAGACTAGAGGTGCCCTTCACTTCATAAGGGTTAAGACACATTGAGCCCTTGAAGGTTGGTAATCTGAGGCTTCATGGCCCATGAAGCGCTTTATTGATTTGATCATGTATCTCCTCCGTGTAGATTTTTGTTGCTGCTCTTATTTAGGTCCCATAAGCCCCACTGAACAGATCAAAGGACTCAGAGGCGTCGGAGTTGAATATGTTTCTGAAGGTTGTAGAGCAGCTAGGAAGCGGATAAAGATTTAAACTGGTCGTCTCTCAACCTACCACGTGCTTTTCACTGGCATCTCATAGTCAGGATCTCGGGTGCTGGGGACACCACAATAGTGGGACTAAGAGAGAACTGTCAGTTATGGGAAATTCTCACCGGCTAGTTCAGTGGTTCTCAACCTGTGGGTCACGGCCCCTCTGGCAGACCTTTATCTCCAAGAATACTTACATTATGATTCATAACAATAGCAAAATTACAGTTAAAATTACAGTTATGAAGCAGCAATGAAATATTTTGTGGTTGGGGGGGTCACCACAACATGAAGAACTGTAGTAAAGGGTCCCAGCATGAGGAAGGTGGAGAACCACTGGTAGTTGGAAATATGTTCATTACCTCCCAAAGCACTGAAAGATGGGCTGGCGAGGTGGTTCAGGCAGTGAAGTGCTTGCCCTGCAAACAAGGGGGACTGAGTTAGACCTCCAGAACCCACCTAAAAATACCAAGCATGGTGGTGTACACTTGTAATAGCAGCCTGGGGGAGGCAGAAACAGGAGGATCTCTGGCCAGATTGTTTAACCATAATAGGGGACTTCCAGGCCAATGAGGAAAAAAAAAACCTGTCTCAAAGGAGTCAAACAAGTTCCTCAGGGTGAGACCTGCCTCAAGTTGTCCTCTAGCCTCGACACGCATGCGCCCCCGCCGCCCCGCCACACACAGAGTACCCCCCACACACACAGAGCACCCCCTACCACATGAACATGCATTAAAACGTAGCAAACGGTGAACTATAAATACAGATAAGCATTACAACAGAAAAGTAGGTTGCTAGGGGGAAATGCAGCCAATGAACCCAGTTTGGATGTGGTGTGTGTTTGTAGGTTTATGTGAATGATTGAACACCGGTGGTGAGTCGGGAGCCCTGAGAAGCAGAGGAAGAGATTGGGATTGGGAGCTGACAAAGGGTCAGAGGTGAGAGCAGGAAGGCGAGAAGAACTTGTGCCTTCGGGTCTGAGCGGGTGTGGCCAGGTTGGAGCAGGTCAACAAGAGTGTGGTGTTGGCTGACCTCAGATCTGTGACCTGCGTCTTGCAGAGCGCGCCGTCATGCGCTGTTGCAGTCTAAGTGACAGAAGCAATGGCGATTTTCAGCAGAGACATTGCCTTGGCTTTATGCTTTGACAATCATTCTAAATCTTCGGTCCATCGGACTACGGAAACAAGGAGACCAACTAGGAGCACACTGCAAAAATTCAGGGCAAAGATGACAGCCTCATGTCTTCAGGTCCGGGAATTTTGGACTGCAGTGCGTGTCCGTGACTATAACTCTAGATAAATGGCCAGTAATTGAGGTTTGTCATCATTTGGTGTCTTTCACATAGTCACTCTTGAGGTTGTTGTTTTGTTTTGTTTTAAATAAAGGTGTTAAGGGTAATGCAGCTCTTGACATATCCAACAATTATCAAAGATTCCAGTTACATGTTCCTAATCTCTTCATGATCTGATCTTTTCTCACTTCTTTTCTCACTCTAGATTACGGGTGTCAGGGGATCCAGTGGTCAGAAAGTGTGTCTCCACAGGGACCGAACATGTCACATCCCCCAAAGGACTAGATGTTTGGGGGTCTGTGATCTCCTGAGTGTGATGCTGGAGTGTGGTCAGTTTGCTATGGGTGCTATGGCTCGGGTCATTGGCACCTTATTGACTGTATTCAGTCATTTCCTTGTGGAAAATGAAGTGGAACAGGAAAGAGGAGGGGATTGCGAAATGGACTGAGGCCAGCTGTGTTCGTCCTGAGGGAGCTTGGAAGTGTGGGAAGCAGGGTCTCCTATCAGCTAAGTACCGGAGAAGGGAAAAATAGAGGGAGGAGGGATTCATTGAAGAGAACAGAGGTGTTGGAAGGGACTGGAGCAGGCTCCAGCAGGTGGAGCAGGAAGTAGAGAAGACACAGGATACAGACAGAGGTGATGGAATCCTTAGGGAATGGTCACTGGACCATTTCCGGTCTGGAGAACTGGATATAATGGCAGAGGGGATCTGCCAGGAGCAGATATTCTGAACAGTGACTTAAGGCTGTGGCCAAGAGACACTGAGATAATAATCAGAAATGTCTCTTGGCTGTGAATAGCTGGGGAGCCTGCAAGGGAGACATCCCAGATCCTGAGCAGATAATGCCACACTTCTGCGCTACGCATAGCCACCTCCACAGTTTCCAGTTCAGCTTCTCAGACATCCATGCAGAGAATCTCCACTGCCATGACTGAACTGACCGACCTGAAACAGCAGTTAATTTAGGAGAACCCTTAGAGACTGTCCATGTGTGCTTTCTATTACTGTGATAAAGACCATGACCAAAAGCAATTTGGAGCAGAAAGGGTTCATTTGGCTTCCATAGTCTGATTGCAGTCCATCACAGGCTGGAACTCAAGCAAGGCAGGAACTGGAGCAGAGACCATGGGGGAATGCTGCTTCCTGGCTAGCTCCTCCTGGCTGGCTCAGTTTGCTTTCTTATACCATCCAGGATTACATGTCCAGAGGTGAAACCACTTACGATGGGCTGGGTTTTCCCATATCAATCATCCATCAGGAAAATAATACCCTACAGTCTTGCCTACAGGCCAATCTGATGGAGGTGTTTCTCAACCAAATTTCTGTCTTTCCAGATTACTCATCAGCACAGAGATCATATAGAGAAACTTCCTTCTTTTAGATTTGGGGAAATGAAGACCAGAGTGGCCACTGAACAACACCCCACAAATCCTGCTTCTGAAGTTGGGTCCTCAGCTCCTGGTCTTCAAGAGAGGTGGAAGTGAATTCTGCAGTGTCTCCAGGTTGACAAACAGGACACCAGGACATGGTAGACAATGAAGACAGCATTTCTATCTATGCTCATTGTCTTTTTTAGTCCTTAGAAGAGGCAATGATAAGAATAGGGGGCTGCTCTGTTTTGCAGATGAAGACACAGAGTTCTGACCTTTTAGGACTCTGCAGATAATAGGGAGGGCACATCACTCTGCAGTGGTAAATGCTGTGCCACCCTGACAGGCTGACTCTCCTTGTGGGAATGGCTTAGCTGAGTGTGGGGGGACACGTGTATAGATCCAGCAGTTTGGAGGATGACCATGTCAATACCTGTGGTGCTGCCCAAGATGGGGCAGATGGAGTCCTGTTACCTCAACCGCTGTTGAGTTTTGGTATTGAAACCAGAGAGGTCCCTATGGCATCCACTATTTGTAGAACTATGCAAAAGGCAAAATGTATAGAAGGCCAAAGAGAAATGAAGAGAAGAATAAAAGTTATGATATCTTTCTTTACTCTTACCTTCTACCTGTGGTCACTTTTTCCCCAGGGTAGGCCTTTGGAATCCACAATGGTGGAGTACTAAGCTGTATAGGGCAGTACCCACCCACCTCAGGAGGCTGGCCATGAGTTAAATAGAGCAGAGCTGGAGTCTTAGGGATGCCTCTTCAGCACACACTGCCCTAGATATTTCACAAAGTCTGACCTCCAGAAGACAGGAGGGCTCTGGTCTCCATCTCAGCTTATAATATTTTATGTACATGTGACAAGGTAAAAGCATTAATAAGATGTGGATGGCTCAATGTGTCTCCCATCATCCTCCACTGTTTGATAGGGTACTGTCTTTGGCTGCTGGACCATGCAAGTATGTGCAAGTCCTTGATCTTGAAGCATGATACTGCCATCTACAAAATTCATTCTCCAAAACTACACTATTGAGTGACAGTCTTTCTCAACACTCCCCACAAATGCATAATGTTGTAAGTTAATTTATGGATTTTTGTTGGACTGTATTAGAAGTTGTCTGGGCCACACCAAATGGAGCATTCTACTTTATTCTGGATTGTCTAAAGCTCCACAGATGATTCTCCACTTAGATGATTAAAGATTTTTCTCTCACAACTCCCATGATTCTCCCCCATAGCTTACCTCTCCTAATCTTCCCATTCTCTTGTATGTGTTTTAGAGTACAGTCTTACTCTGTAGCTCAGGCAGGCCTTGACCTCCCAATTCTCCTGCCTCAGCCTCCCAAATGCTAGGATTATAAGCATGTACCACCATCACCACCTAAACTCCTATTCTAAGCTTTCATTAAAAACCATATTTTTTTCAATTATGAGATCAAAATTCACTTTTTTAAAAAATGAATAAGCACAGATGAGGAAAATAGTCTCCCCCCACCCAATAAGCCCAGTTTCAGGGGAGTTCAGCACTGACAGTGGAAAGTGTCCCAGAGAATGGCATTCTATCCACTAAAACCAGGCTGTTGTTTTTGGATCATATGCTGTGAACTAATTTATTGTTTGAAATGATGAAAAAGGTATTCAGGGTGGTGGTGGGGTGGGGTCCTATCCATTTGCCTGCTTAGAGCCTCTGAACCATCTCAAGCTAGGGAATGCCACTGTTTTGGTAGCTGTTAGCAGGAATTGGCTACAGTCTGTATGTTAAATAAATACAAACTGCCTATTATTTTATTTAACAACGAGGACAGGCGTCCCACTATTGGCAAGCAGAGAGCAGTCAACAGAGCCCTGCAGAATCCGGGCTGGTTCCCATGATACCATCTGACCGCTCGCACCCCAGTCCTCGCTGGCCCTGTGGGGTATCTTACCACAGCCTTGATGGAGTGGGGGCTTCGGCTGCAAAGGGAGTATGAATTTCCTTAAGCAAGACAATTGCGGAGGGTCAAGAGCCGCTTAAACTCCAGATGGGATCCAAGGCAACTGCTGCGTCGGAACTTCCCTTGACTCCACTGGTCTTTTCTTTTCGTTCTTCCTTTCCCCCCTCTACTTCTGCCAAATTGTTGATGTCCTGGATGCCTGGAAAACGCAGCACTTGAGCAACCAGACGCAAGTAGCCGCTTTACTTAAGAACTACCACAGCAAGGAATCCCATGCTTTGTTTTTGAGAAAATAGCTTGTGAGGCCATGTTGATCCTACTGTTTTCTGAAGAAGAAAAGAAGGAGAAGGAGGAGGAGGAGAAAAAGAAGGAGGAGGAGAAGGAGGAGAAAGACCGTCAAAGTCTAATTTATATAAACACGCAGTGCGGCTATGAGTCTGCTGGCATTTCTATGACACATCTAAATTGCTGTTGTGGCTGATAGCAATAGTCATTCTAATTTAGAGACTGTGGGGGCTGGGGAGGGGACCAGGAAGAACACAATTAGAGGCTTGCTTCTGTAATCTCCTAAGTTTCGCAGTGTCATGTACATCTTTGAAATTTTGGAACGAGGAGGTTAATTGGGCATCATTTAACAAGGTCAAGACTAGAGGACGTGCTGCTAATCCATCAGTGAAAGATCAAGAGGGCAGAGGAAACAGAAAAGAGATAGATGTCGGGAAGGTAGAAGGGAGAGGCGGGAGGAAGGAAACACCGAAAGTTACCTCGCTCTGGGAGTCATGATTACACCTGCATCTCGACATCTTTCTGCTGCTTTCAATGGACAGAGCCAACGTGCACGCCGCTGTCACTCTCGCATGCACGCTGTTGTTGCTTTCATCGAATGCTTCCTTCTCTTGTTGGTTGGTTTGTTAGTTTTTAGTGCTGGGGGCTGAACTTAAGGCCTTGCACATGTTACATATGTGGTCTACCACCCAGCTACCCCCAGTCTTTTCTGGAGTGTTAATTTATAGTGAGATAGGAAGTCTGGGATCAGGTCAGGTTTATGAACAGATGAAATCAATAGGGTCCACGTAGGGCACGGAACAAGGTTGGCGCTGCTGCTAATCCAGCTGTCACCATCCTGCTGTTCTGCCCAAGGGAGATGGGAACCAAACTGCAAGCCACACTTCTCCACCCTGCTCTGACCAGCCCAAGAGAGAGTGCAACTGATCTTTCCCCATGGGTTCTTTAGGGGTCACATGTCTTCATGTGACCACACCCACTGGGCCAAATCGCTCCACTTAAATGGTCATTGGCCCGAATGGCAGAATTCCCACAACATTAATTATTCCAATTAATTATTACAATTGCATGTTTTCATTTCTTATCTTTTAATTCAGGTTGAGAATTACTGTTTTATAAAGCTGCCCCCCTTTTTTTCTTTTTTTCTTTTTTAAAGATTTATTTATTTATTATGTATACAGCATGTATGACCAGAAGAGGGCAACAGACCTTATTACAGATGGTTGTGAGCCACCATGTGGTTGCTGGGAATTGAACTCAGGACCTCTGGAAGAGCAGTCAGTGCTCTTAACCTCTAAGCCATTTCTCCAGCCCCCCACCCCTTTTTTTCTTGATTGTTTGAGACAGAGTCTCTCTTGGTAGCTCTGGCTCACCTGGAACTTGTTACATAGACCAGGCTTATAGGTACGCACCAGCACACCCAGCCATAAACTGGAAAATTTTAAAGGACATCTTTTTACTCCTCTGTGCCTAATGAAACTATCATCAACACCAGCACCATCAGCAATGGTAGTTTTAATTTCTAGATTCAAACAGCAGATACATGTCCTGGTACATATCTGCTTTTCTAGATAGTTCAGCTCCCAGGCTTCCTCCCAGGGAAGACATCCTAGGAGCCTAGGCAGGGCCAGACCTCTGCTGTTATATCTCTTCACAGTCCCTTTCACCTCTTCTACAGTATTCACTCCAGACTCTGTCATCTGTCTCTGTTGAAATAGCTTGTCGTTTCTTCCTAGCTGGACTCTGAGTTCCAGGAAGGCTGGATCAATATTTTTATTATCCCTTTATCCTCATTGTTACAATAACTATATACTATGCAGGATCTAAATACTGCCCAATGAGTAATTATTGAATGAATGATTGTGTTATATATGCACATATATACATATAGTATTATAGTTAATATATGTGTAATACGTAATAAACTCACAAATAAATGTTTGCATATATCAAGCAGAATGTGTATACATCCACATGCATCTCAGATGTTCACTTAATTTCTCCGAGCCTCACTCATTTGCCAAGTAAAATAAGTTTAAGTTTCACTGCGAGTCCAATGTGCTAGACTAATAGAATAGGTTCAGAGTGAACGTCAGCATTAAACACAGGATAAAGGACTCACAAGTGCTCCTCGCTTATAGAATACGTGCGAGCATCTCTTAGCCAAGCTCACTCCATTCTCTTCTTGAGTAAGTCCATTATTCTAAATTTAGGATCATTTCCAAATATAGTGCACTCTGTCATTCCTCAAAAGTCAGCTACGTCCAGCCAGAAGTCAGCCCTCTGCCTCCCATTAGCCCGGTTGCACTTCTATCTCCCTCTTGGCTTAGGTATGAGAGTTGATCGGAGTCCATGTGACTGTATTCATGTCCAAGCTTAGTAAGATGAATTTTTCAAGCATGATTTGCAAGTAGCCTCTCACAGGGCTCCCGAGTCCAGCTGTGTGGCAGCTGCCGCTCCCGTGCATCCACTCAGCTTGCACTTGGATCCAAAGCATTTCGCCTAGACTGACTGGGTCTCAGCCCAGCTGCTGGCTCCTGTTGTCAGCATGTTTACAGCTCTGCTGCAGTTCTACAGTGCTTGTCTCATCACCACACGTGGGTCTGAAGACCGTGTTGACACGTGGCCATGGCCGAAGTGGGCCATTTGAATGGCATTCATCAGCCACGACACTTCTCTGAGGCATTTGCCTCAGCTCTTCCTGTCCACATGTGGGTGCACTCATTGCTACTGTAGTGACAAGAAGAGGTCCCAGGGCTATATACCCTTTAGTGATGGAGCCATGCATGTCATCATATCACATGATGCGGCCCTAACACTCGGCACGAGAGAGATCACACTCAGCCTGCTGCAAGGCCGGATTAGAGGCAGAAATCCACCCTTCCTTCTCCAATTCGGGCAAGCGTCGTGTAGTATTTTCCCTTTACTATTCTGTCAGCACGATGATGGCTGCTACACCCCAGCAGAGATTTTTTGTGGCATAGACTGTGCTGGAAAGGTGGTCCGTGGTGGGTGTGTGGTATGGGAGGAAGCCTGATGAGTCAGGTGACCCCTAACCAAGAAAGCCTGAGTGAGCTGCCTGTTCTCTAAGCTTCAAACTCCTCAATGATAATAGGCTCTGTTTGTTATCACATTAAACCTCTAGCTAAAAATCTGCTTTAGAAACACTAGTTTCCAGGCTCACCCCAGCGATCTTGCTTCTGTGTGGTTGTAGCAGGGCCAGAGTCCGTGCATCCTGGTGCACACTGATAATATATACTCTATAACTGTTTTAAATGTAGAATGATGGATACACTGGCAGAGCAGAGAGTGAGCTAGACTGAGAGATGCTCAAATGTACTCTATAAGCAAGGGGCATCTGCTGTGGGATAATCCTCTGGTACACTGTAAAGATTTGCCACTCGAATTGGTTTAATAAAACACTGATTGGCCAGTAGCCAGGTAGGAATTATAGGCGGGAAAGCCAAACTAAGAATGCTGGGAAGAGGAAGGGTGGATTCAGGAGTTGCCAGCC
Source organism: Peromyscus californicus insignis (assembly GCF_007827085.1). Taxonomy (NCBI): domain Eukaryota; kingdom Metazoa; phylum Chordata; class Mammalia; order Rodentia; family Cricetidae; genus Peromyscus; species Peromyscus californicus. Next base: position 69,294,844 of record NW_026294424.1, read on the forward strand.
AGATGCAGAGGAAGCAAGATGAGAATGTCGTACTGAGAAAAGGTCCCAAGCCATGTGGCTAAACATAGATAAGAATCATGGGCTAATTTAAGTAGTTAGTAATAAGCCTAAGCTACCGGCCCAGTATTTATAAGTAATATTAAGCCTCCAACTCAATTATTTGGGAAGCGGCTGCTGGGTATTTGGGAGTTGTCGGTGGGACCGAAACTTCCACCTACAGGCATCTGTGATGTTCCCATCATTGTCTTTAGTATGAAGCTTCTATCCCACCAAGGACATGACAGAGCTTTCCTCAAATGCTCTATTTTGACAAAGCGCATGCTTTTTATTTCCTGGAAGCTCCATGCATCAACAGAAATACATTTTCATAGTGTGGAACATCATTAATGTCTCTGGGTGGGCTGTAGCACTACAGTCTCTCACACAGTGACCATGACTACATACTATTCAGCATCTGATAGAGCTTTTTCATGTGCAAGGTGTTACATGTCTATAATCCTAGCACTTTGGAGATGGAGGGAGAAGGATGTTGAGTTCTAGGAAGCACTGAATGAGTTCAAGGCCAGCCTGAGTTACATACCAAGACTTTATCTCAATTCCTTTCCCCTATTCCAAAAAAGAAACACAGCTCTTTGGAACTGGGATGCACTGTAAATGCAAAATATGTATTAGACTTCAAAGGTATCATTGCAAAAGGGTATGTAAAATCTATATATTTTTATGATCTTTACATAATTAAGTGGTACATTTTATATAATAACAAATAATATTAAAATTAGCTCATTTTAAGTACCTTTTTATTAATTAAGTTACTATTTTTATGTATAGGGAGGTTTTTTTCTGCATGTATGCCTGTGTACCTTGTATTTGACTATTGCCCACAAAGGTCAGAAAAGGGCATCAGATCCCTTGGAGCTGGAGTGACAGATGGCTGTGAGCCTCTATGTTGTTGCTGAGAATTAAGCAAGGCTCCTCTGGAAGAGCAGGCAGTGCTCTTAACTGCTGAGCCATCTTCCAGGCCCTTAACTCACTTTCTCATTTGTGTATGTATGTGCTGCTCATGCATGGGTATATGTATGCTTGCGTATGTGTGGGAGCATTTGTGTATGCAGGTGCGCATGAATGTGTGTACACATGGAGGTCAGAGGTTGACATCAGTGTCCTTGATTGCTCTCCATTTTATGTATTGAGGCTAGGTCTCTCCAAGGCCCAGAGTTAACTGATTTGGCTGGTCTAGGTAGCCAGACTGCCCAGGGCACCTGTTGTCTCTGGCCCTGAACATTGCTAAATGCGGGGTTTTAGGTGCCCTGCCTACACCTGCCTGGCATCTACCTGCATTCTGGAAACCCAAATTCAATTCTTCACATTTGCATGTCAAGTGCCATATCTACTGAGACATCTTTCTGGTCCCCTAATGTTAGCTCCATTTTTTTTTTTTCTGAGACAGAATTTCTCTGTAGCTTTGGAGCCTGTCCTGGAACTCACTCTGTAGACCAGGCTGGCCTTGAACTCATAGAGATCCAACTGTCTCTGCTTCCCGAGTGCTGGGATTAAAGGCATGTGCCACCACCATCCAGCATGTTAGCTCAATTTTAAAAAGCAGTTTTATGGGAATATTATATTAAAAATCCCCACATATTTGATGCATGTTATTTGATGAATTTGAGCATATGAAATCGTCTCCACAATCATAATAATAGACACGCCCATGACCTTTAAACTTTTCCCAGTGTACCCCAATAACTTTTTGTGCTTAAAAAAGAGATTTACCAAAACTTAAAAACAACCTGCTAAATATGTGTTCTGAACTCACTTGAAAGTTTTTTTTTAAGAATCTACTTATTAAAAAATGTTAATTGTACTATATATAGTATTGTCTACAGATGTCAAGCTGCACAGCAGAGCTCTGGAGCCCCACCCCTTGGATACTAGGAACTGAGCCATGTTCTTGAATGTCCTACTGGTATGCCCACCCTCCTTTTACTTTTTCCTTTGAGACAGGGTGTCACTAAACTGTCCAGACTGGCCTTGAACTCCCTCTATAGCCCAGACAGGCCTTGAACTTTTGATCTTCCTGCTTCATCCTCTGGAGGCTACATGCCTGGGCCATCTGGCCTGGCTCATGATGTCTTCTCAAATAACTGAAATTCTATAGGAACAGCTACCCCTTGGTAGCTTATTTTATTCTCTGCTTCTGTGAACTTGAACTCATGTAGTCTTTGTCATTCTGTGACTTCCATTGTTTCCTGTAGCATAATGTCCCCCAGGTTCAGTCATGGCCTACCTACAGATAGCAAGATTTCCTTCTTTTCTGAGTGTCTACTGTTATGCTGTTGTATGGAGATGTCACATTTTTCTCATCAGTTCATCTGTTGATTGTGTGGTTTCTGTAACACGACTCTTAAGTGGTCTTAATAAAAAAAATCCTGAGCCAGATATTGGGGTAAATTCTGAAAGATTAGAGAGACAGAACAAGTCACAGCCAACCTCACCTTGCCAACTCCTCAGTTGATCTTGCTTTCTCAGACTGAAAGCCTCTGAGTCCTCACTGGAATGGATTTCAGCTGAACTGCTTAAAAGCCTCTAGTTTCTGGTCCTCATGCCTTTATATATCTTTCTGCCTCTTGCCATTACTTTCTGGGATTAAAGGTGTGTATCCTTCCCAAGCAAAGACATGAAATCTCAAGTGCTGGGATTAAAGGTGAGTGCCACCATGCCTGGCTCTGTTCCCAGTGTGGCCTTGAACTCACTGAGATCCAGACAGATCTCTGCCTCCCAGTGATAGGATTAAAGGTGTGTGCCACCACTGTCTGGCCTCTATTGTCTAATCTAGTGGCTGTTCTGTTTTCTGACCCCCAGATAAGTTTATTGGGGTATACAATATATCAACCACAGGTTTCTATATCTTAGTTATTATAAATAATGCTGCAATAAAGGTGCAGAAATGAAGGTGCAGAAATCTTTCCAAGAATTAATTCAATTCTTTTGAAAAAAATATATATCCCAAAGATGGGCTATTGGCTCATATGGCAATTTTTATTCTATCTTATGCTGTTTTGTTTTGTTTTGTTTTGTTTTGACAAGATCCCATGTATCCAAGGTTGGCCTCAAGCTCCCTATGTAGCTGAATGTGACTTTGAACCTGCAATCCTCATGCCCTTACCTCCAGAGTGCTTAGATTATAGGCATGTACTACCACACTTGTTTTATGTGATACTGGGGATCCAACCCAGGGCTTCAGGCATGCTAGACAATCACTCTACTAATTGAGCTATATCCTTAGATTCTATTTTAATATTTTTGAGACATCTCCATACTGTTTTCCATATCAGTTGTGCCATTTTACATGCAATCCAGCAGCATATGACCTCTCCATATCCTCACATGCCATCCAGCAGCATACGACCTCTCCATATCCTTACATGCCATCCAGCAGCATATGACCTCTCCATATCCTCACATGCAATCCAGCAGCATATGACCTCTCCATATCCTCACATGCCATCCAGCAGCATATGACCTCTCCATATCTTCACATGCAATCCAGCAGCATATGACCTCTCCATATCCTCACATGCAATCCAGCAGCATATGACCTCTCCATATCCTCACATGCCATCCAGCAGCATATGACCTCTCCATATCTTCACATGCCATCCAGCAGCATATGACCTCTCCATATCCTTACATGCAATCCAGCAGCATATGACCTCTCCATATCCTCACTGCACTTGGTATCTTTCGATGTCTTGGTTTTGATAACAGCCATGCTAACTCTTAGGAAGGGATGTGTCATTGTGGCTTTGATTTGCATTTCCTTGCTGGATAGTGATGTGGAGCATCTTTTCATATGCCTGCTGGCTATTTGTATGTCTTCTTTGGAGAAATGTCTATTCAATTTTGCCCATTCTTGAATTGGGTTATGTTTTTATTATTGAGTCATAGGTGGCGTGCCATACCATATTTGATATGTGGTGATCCATACCATATTTGATATGTGGTTTGGAAACATTTTCACCTGTTCTGTAGGGTGTGTTTTTAGTTTGTCAATTATCTCCTTTGCTGAATAACGCTTTTCAGTATGATGAGGTACCATGTGTAAAAATTTGCTTTTGGTGTTGTGTTGAGGAAATCACCATTAAAGCCTAGTGTTTAAAAAGCTTCCCACCTACATTTTCTTCAAGGAGTTTTAGGTGTCAGGTTGGTGAATCTTTTTTTTTTTTTTGGTTTTTCAAGACAGGGTTTCTCTGTGTAGCTTTGTGTCTTTCCTGGAACTTGCTTTTGTAGACCAGGCTGGCCTCGAACTCACAGAGATCCGCCTGCCTCTGCCTCCCGAGTGCTGGGTTTAAGGAGTTCGCCACCACTGCCCGGCTCAGGTTGGTGAATCTTAATCCACTTTGAACTGATTTTGTGTGTGTGTGTGTGTGTGTGTATATATATGTATATATGTATGTATGTATGTATGTATGTATGTATGTATATTCTTCCCCTTTGATTCAGTAAAACCACTCCTGGGAATTTCTCTCAAGGGAATAGTCACCAGAAACAGAACAAATGCATAAAGATATGCCATCAAGCATTATCTACCCTAATCCAAAATTAGAAGCCATTTAAACACCTAATCATTGAGGAACAGTTAAGAAAATTATACTGCAACAATTCAACATAATTTTGTACATTCATTGAAATTTATAATTGTCAAGACTATATGGCAACATAGAAAACTGTTTACAAGATAATGTTGGGTTTTCTAAAGTAGAGCACATCAATTGTATGTAGATTGTAATTGCACTGGAGCAATTGCTTGTGCATATGGAAGGAGACTTAGAGGAAACGCACAAAAATGAAGTCTTCGTGTCGAGGTTATTCAAGCATCAGTGAGAGACTTGTAGCCACAGACCGCGGGTTTTTACCCATGGTAAAACCCATCGTGGATGGGCTCCTATGGGATCCATAAGAGACAGGAAAATAGGGAATATTTGGTGGCTCTGCATCTCTCCCTCTCTCTCTCTTTTCCTCTATCTTTTTTTTTTTTTTTTTAAACCAGACTCGCTGAGGACATGAGCACTTAATGATCACACTACTGTTTTGTTGTTTCAGTAATTAACAGAAAATGAGGTATCCTCTTTCCAGGTGCATACCAAAGGAGGAACTCACAGTGGGCCCAGGGAAGAATAAGATCACTCGGGCAGAACAGGTCTGATCCTGGTAAGCCTTGTGAAACAGAAATAGTCAAGCATAGGCAGTCCCACTCTGGCCTATTGGTACCTGTGACCTGTCCTTGCCCAGCCCCTCCCAGCTCAAGTGCCTGACGCTAATCTGAAGCTTCCTCCTTTAACCATCCCTATTTCTCCCCTCCCCATTGTCCCTTCCTCCCTCCTCTTCCTCAGTATTCCACATCAGACCAGCTCTGCTCAACTGCCAGGACTCTGGAGCCCTGTAATCCAGGGAGCATATCTGTGTTGCTCTGCCCACCATGCCATGTGTATGGGTTGGCCTACCAAGGGACTTGTGTCCATGGTTGTGGTTTCAGTTGAATCTGCACCCCCCCCCCAATACTTGCATTTTGATGACTGGTTCTCTGGCTAATGGTGCAACTTTGAAGGCTGTGAAGGGGCCATGAGGAGATGGCTCCTGGCTGTTGGAAGTTAACACTGGGGGTTGGCCATGCAGCCACAATGTGAAAACACCTCCACCAGACACTGGCAATCAGTCTGAAGTTTTCTCAAGAAACCACAAAGAACTACCTCATGACTCAGCTACTGCACTGCTTGTTTATACCCAAACACATGTAAGTTCCACTACAGAGGGGTCTGTACAACCAGGTGTCCAGCTGCACCATTCACAAGAGCCAGGAAGTAGACCAGTCTGGATGTCTATCAACTGTAACAGGTTTTTTCTTTTGGGCCACCAACCAGCTCCCAGGTCATGACACGGAGACTTTTTTATTAGTTATGAATGCTCGGCCTTATCTAAGCTCTTATTTTAATCTGTTTCTTTTTGTCTATGTTATGCGTTGGGGCTCTTTACCTCTCTCTCTCTCTCTCTCTCTCTCTCTCTCTCTCTCTCTCTCTCTCTCTCTCTTACTTTCCTGCTGTCCATGGCTGGCTGGAGGCTGCCTGGCTTCTGACCCTGGGTGCCTGGGTGTGTCCCCCTCTTTCTTCCTTCTTCTCTCTCTCTCGAACCTAGCTTTCTCCTCCTACTTATCCTCTCTGCCTGTCAGCCCCGCCTCTCCCTCTCCTGCTTAGCTATTGGCCGTCTAGCTTTCTATTAGAACAACCAGGTGCCTTAGGCAGGCAAGGTGAAACAGCAACACATCTTTATATAATTAAACAAATGCAGTGCAAACAAATACAACACATCTTTAAATTGTTAATAGTTAAAGTAATATTCCAGAGCATCAACAAATGTAACACATCTTTGCCTAGTTAAAATAATAATAATCCACAACAATCAACAGCTGAATGGGTACAGAATGGGGTTATGTGCAGCTATGAAGAAAAATGAGATCACAGCACTTGCTAGAACATTGATGGACTTGGAAACTGTATTATAATATAATAATTACTACATTTTAATAATTATTATATTATATTATTATAAGTATCATATTTAATAATTTTTATATTAAGTGAAACAACTTTTACTCAGAAAAACAAATCACATGTTCTTTCTTGTATGTGGCCCCTAGATTTTAACTTTTTGAAAATTCAGTATTTTTACTTATTCTTTGAGCATTTCATGTATGTATACAATGTATTTTGATTTTATTCACTGCCCTCCAAATTCCATTGTCAGCTCTTCCCAGATCTCTTCTCACCTTTCTCTCCCACCTTCACATGCTTTTTTTAAAAAAGTAACCCGGAGTTTAACCAGTGGTGCTCATGTGCGTGTGGGTGTGGGGTCGGCACTAGAGCATGGTCAGCCTACCAGGGACCACATCTCTAAAGAAAATGGGTTTTCCATCCACTGTCAGTAGTTCTTCAGCTAGGGGTAGGAGTTCGTGTGTGTGCATGTGCGTGTGCGTGTGTGTATGTGTGTGTATGTGTGTGTACCCTCCCCCCCTTCCATGATAGGCTTGACTGGCTTGATGTTGTGCAGACAATCACGCCTGCCGTGAGTTTAGAAGTGCAATGGCCCTGTCATGTCTAAAGACACTGTTTTGCCTCAGTCCTCCCCGACCTCTGGCTCTTACAATCTTTACACACACACACACACACACACACACACACACACACACACACACACACACACACGGGGTGTGGGAATAGGTCATGAAACGGGAAAGGGACTATTAAAGCAGAAAACTGTTCTTAAAGGAAGCGGGAGAAGGGGAAAATGCGGGTAACAGAACACACGCGACCTGAAGCAAAACAGGCTACCAGAGAGAGGAAGAGGACCAGATGGGGCAGGTGAGAGGGCAGACGGGGGAGGGCGGGGAGGAGAGGGAGGGGCGTGGGGAAGGAAGAGCAACCCAAAGCTCGTGTGAGAATGCCATAGGGAAATGTATTAAGTTGAAAAGGACTGAAGGAAAGAAGGGGAGAGGAGAGAGAGAAAGGAAAAAATAAGATTCCATTTCTCACTCCTGCCACCACAGACAGAGCCACACCGCCATGCCCTGTATCCCCTGAAGCCATGAAGCAAGATGAACCTCCCCTCCCCTGAGCAGTTTCTGTCAGGGGTGTTGGTCACAGTGACACGGTCAGCAGGTGCCTTGGAGACCTAACACCTTCTTCCCGTGACAGGCTGGCCCAGGTGAGTCTTTCATTCAGGCCAGGGCCAGGCCAGTATCTGTGTGGAGCAACTTCTGCTCTGCATCGTCAGCTCCCCGGGGTCTGCCATTGCTCACCCCACCTTCCATGGATCAGCAGCTGTAGAGCCCCACCGAGCAGTAAGACATTTCAGTCACCGTCAGTTGAGAGGACTGCCTCAGGCCAAACTGTGGTGAAGCCGGTGGCTTAGTTTCTATTGCTGCGATGGAACACTGTGATCAAAATGCGAGTTGGGGAGGGAAGGCCTTATTAGGTTTATACATGAGCATTGCTGTTCATCTCTGAAGGAAGTCAGGACAGGAACTCAAACGGGGCAGGGTCCCAGAGGCAGGAGCTGATACAGAGGCCATGGAGGGGTGCTGCTTACTGGCTTGCTTCCCCTGGCTTGCTCAGCCTGCTTTCTTATAGAACCCAGGACCACCAGCCCAAGGATGCTGCCTGCCATGGGCTGGGCCCTCCTCCATTTATCACTAATTGAGAAAATGCCTTACAGCTGGGTCTCATGGAGACCTTTCCTCAACTGAGGCTCCTTCCTCTCTGACGACTCTAGCTTGTGTCAAGTTGACACACAAAACCAGCCAGTACAGCCCTTAACATTTGGGCCAGCCTGGGCGGTTCTTTCTTACCCATCTACTTGACAGGGCCTGGACCCACTTACCTTCCCTGGTGCTCCTCCTTCCTAGGGCTCCCATGCTGGTTTGAAAATCAATAGTATTTATTGTGAGAAAGATTTTCTTGCTGAGGCTCCAGCTCCTGACACCCCACAAAACGTCTCTGCTTTCCTGAGCTGCAAGCTTGGCTCATTCATTGGTGTGAGACTCTTTTCACGTTTTCAATCTATTGGGGACCATATCTCTGGTTGACGGTTGATGGCTGCTAGGGTCAGGGGAATCTGTTCTCATGTGTAGATACAGCCCATCTGCCTGTAAAGGGCTGAATGGTTTCTCATGGAGAACTACAAGTGAGCTGAACAAAAAAAGAGATGAACATTTTTTAAGAAGTAGCCCAGCGACCCCCCCTCCAAGAGCTGCCGCCAGCTCCCTCCCCGCACACTTATTATTATTATTAATGGCCTCTCTTCCCAGCACTTCGTTCCCCTGACATTTTGGTGAAAGCTTTTTTTATTTTGACTCCAGTTCAACATTTACTCCCTCAACTTTTCTGTCAGACTTCTTTTTTCCTCTGGAAACTGTTCCGATAACCAGGAACAGCAGTCATTTTCCCCCCTACATGTATACGAGCTGCTTTCCTTTAAATCACAAAATCACCAGGCACCTAACTTTTAGGGGGTGGCAATCAAAACACTCCAGAGGGTTTTCTGTCTCTGTCTCTGAACATGTCTCAGGGATGGTGAGATGAGGCTGTGTTTTTCTTCAAGACTCACTTCAGCACGTCACTGAGGTTATTAGAACATTCCTCACGCTCAGCTTCAGCCACAGCAATCCGAGCCCCGCGTTTTCAGAGCCTCCATCAGAACGGAGCTGATCACATTCATTGTGGAGACCCTTGATTGTGTGAAGAGGGGTCAGTCATATTAAGATGAGAGAGAGAGAGAGAGAGAGAGAGAGAGAGAGAGAGAGAGAGAGAGAGAGAGAGAGAGAGAGAGAGAGAGAGGGAAGAAGGGAGAGAGAGAGATGATTGACTGAGGTTTCACCTTTTAAATTTCCTTTAGCCATGTATCCATAGAAAACAAAGGGAACCTCAAGTTCCCCTCCAGAAGCCAATAACATTTCAAGGATTCACGTTCCATAAACACATGGTGCATTGTGTCAGAGGCCGGTTTTCATCAGCAGATCACCAGCTATCTCCTTCCTCTTTTGTCCTCTATGATAGGAGCTTGGATTTTTACTCAGTTCTGGATGCCTGTAGTAAACATTATGTTTCCCAGTCTTCCCTGCAGGTAGGCATGGCCATGGGACCAAACTCCAACCAGAGAATCACGAGTAGAGGAGATGGATGCAATTTCCTACAAGTATAATTAAAATGAGGGTCTGCCTTGACTGTCTTTTTTCTTTCATTGTGTGCAGGGTTAGGATACAAAGACAGGAGCCCTGTCTTTGGACAGTGGAGCCCTATCTTGGACAATGATGTTGAACCCTGAAGATGAAACCCTAACGAACTAGAAGGAACTCAGTGCATCAGTAATGTGTATACTTCCACCACCTTACATCACCTTGCCATGCTGGCAGGGTCAGAGAAATGCATGCTTTCTTATTCAGTATTGTATTTATTTTCTGTTGCTTGCAGATGATAAACAGGACACACTAAGTATTCAATATGTGATAGTTATGGTTCCCGTGTATTTTGGAGGAGTTCTCTCCCCACTCCTTACAGCAGAGCAGAACTTGCAGTGGACACTCAATAATTCTAGCCTTTATTGAGTGTTAACAGTGTTCCAGGCAAAGTCATGAGTTTCTTACATGGGATACCTCACTTAACTTCACAGCGACTCAACGAGGTGGGTACTATCTTTAGTCTTCATGCTGTGGATGAGTCTATTAATTTGCTAGGATTGCCATCGTAAAATTTCACGGAGCAGATACTTAAATAGCAGATTAATTTTCTCACATTCTTGGGACTGGAAGTTCAAGACGGAGGTGCTGACAGGTTCTGTTTCTCTTGAGGCTGCTCCCCCTGACTTGCAGATGGCTCCCTCCCGTTGCCCTTGCTGTGGCCTTCCTTCTTTGCCTGCCCATCTCCTGGCCCCTGTGTCCAAATCCCTTCCTCTTATAGATGCAGCAGTCAAGTTGTGCTAGGACCACACTGGAGTCTTAGAGCTTCATTTTAAGTGACTCTTCTCTTTCGTAATCTTCTCTCCAATACATTCTCATCTGAGGTACTGGGGGTTAGAGCATTTTCCTAGTTACTTTTCTGTCACCGTGGGAAGAAAAATGCCCTCACACAAACAACCTAAGGAGGAGTTGATTGCGACTCACAGTTCAAGGTATATAATCCATGATGAAGCCCCGACAGCAGGAACTTGAAGTGGGTAGTCACATTACATCTACAATAAGAGGGAAGAGAGTGATGGATGTTAGTCCTCAGTTCATTTTCCCTTCTTCATACAGTAAAGAATTCCAGCCTAGTGAGTGGTGCCACGCACAGTGGGCACATCTTCCTACCTTAACCTAATCAAGCTAACTTCCCACAGTCATGCCCAAAGGCTCATCTCCCAGGTAATTCCAGATCTCATCAGGTTAATGATATAAACACATCTAAATTAAGGAATCAAAATTCTGCCTGTAACAGTGGAAAGAACAAATCAAAGAGTCAAATCACTAAATAGGACTTCACAAAAGCATAGTTAAGAGGTAATAGATATGGGTTCTGTGGTGGTTTGAACAAGAGTGACCTCCATAGGTTCATATGCTTGAATGCTTAGTCATCAGGGAGTGGCACTGCTTGGGAGGGATTAGGAGGTGTGGCCTTGTTGGAAGAAGTGTGTCAGTGGGGTGGGCTCTGGGGTTTAAAAATCCCCAAGCCAGTCCCAGAGTCTCTTTCTTCTTGCTGCCTGTAGAACTGGACGTAGAACTCTTAGCTACTACCTCAGCACCATGTCTGCCTGCATGCTGCCATACTCCCCAGTATGATGAAAATGGACTAAAACTCTGAAACTGTAAGCCAACCCCAATTAAATACTTTCTTTTATAAGAGTTGCCGTGGTCATGGTGTCTCTTTACAGAAACAGAACAGGTTCCAATCCATAAAGTCTGTGTTTAATGTGGTTCCTAAGCTCATACAATCAAACATTAGTCTGTGAGTGATGGTGGTGGCAAATGCCTTTAATCCTAGCATTTGGGAGGCAGAGGCAGGCAGATCTCTCTGAGTTCAAGACCAGCCTGGTCTATAGAGTTAGTTCCAGGACAGCCAGGGCTATACAGTGAAACACAGTCTTGGAAAAGACAAAAACAAAAATGGAAAACAAAACAAAACAACAAAAACATTAGTCTGTCCTTTGTCTTGTCAGATGCAGTCACCCTGCATCTGCAGATACTCCCAACCCACAGATGCTCAACTCAAGTTCTTATAGTGTATAAACTATATACCTCTGTATCTTAGATAATCTCTAGATTCCTGATGACATAAACACTCTATAAATGCTGCTTTGCTATATTGTTTATGTTATAAAGGCAAGGAAAATGCCTGTACACATTTAGTATGCATCGATGCTTTTTTTGTTGTTTTCAAATAGTTCTGATATATGGTTGGTTGAAGATGGAGATGCAGGATTTGTGGACTCAAAGGGCCATTGGTGCTTTTCTGCGTTCCTTGTCCTCATTCAGTAAGCCCTGGTTTCCCCAATTTTTTGTCCCTCCAATAGTCAAAGTGAAATCGACTCTAAGCCCAGGTATGTGCTTTCATAGGCAGCTTCATGCGATCACTAATTATCTTTTACATTAACCTCTGGTTTTCACTGGGTAATTGCGCTGGAAGCCTTTGCCCCGTCACCCAAAGGCCCTGGCGGCTTTGATATTTGTAGGGAAAAGGCACACTGTAGCACTCTGCCTGCCCACCATCGGCACCTTGAATCCAATGCGGTGGAGAGAGGAAGAAGGCAGAGGCCGTGGACTGCCCCATGCTTCCCGCCCTGCACCCTCACATGGGGTGGGTACAGAGTGGCCCTGCTGCTGCTCCACACCATTGCTCCCACCCTGCTTTCATGTCATGCCTTCTAGGCTCTTGTCTTCCAATATTCTGCTTCCTGGGTCCATCATGAGATCCTCTGTCCCAATACTTCCTCTGGAACCCTGGGACTTTTATCATCATATTTTTTTTTCCTGTGTCGGTCTCTGCTGATCCTGGATCTCTTTGGGGGATTAAAGAGCCAGGGACAACCCAGTTTGCACTGTACTCCTCTCCATGCAAAACTAAATTAGTATAGGACACACTAAGGACTTTATGGAGATGAATTTGATCAATCTTCACAATGACCAAGGAGATTGCCCCCTTCTTTACTTATAGCATCGAGAGGGGCTGGGTGCCCAGCAGGGTCATGGACAAGCAGAAACTTAAACCATGATTCTCTCCTCAGACCTCAAGCCCTTAACCACTCAGAGGGTTTCTACGAAGAAGCCAAGCTTGTCTTCCCAGGTAGCATGAGGATAACCCACATAGACATACATACATATTCTAAGGTTTGCCCATGGGCAAGGCCAAAAGGAATTTTGCATCTAATTTTCCCAGAGGCTGGCAAGATAGTTGAAGCTTGATTATCTGAGTTCCATGAACGCTAGGACCCACACAGAGGAAGGAAAGAACTGGCCCCCAAAAGTTGTCCTCTGATCTCAGTGCACACTTGAGTACACACACATACACAGTGAATAACAAGAAGCTAAAAAGTAATTAAAAACCCGAATTTGGACTGGAGAGATGGCTCAGTGGTTAAGAGCACTTGCTGCTCCTGTGGAGGACCCATAGTTAGTTCCCCGAACCCACAAGATGACTCACAGTCATCTGTAACTCCAGTTCGAGGGGATCTGATACGCTCTTCAGGTACCAGGCATGCACATGATGCATATACATACGTATAAGCACTCACACGTAACCATAAAATAAAATATGCCCATCTCATTTTCCTAAGTACTATTATTTCACAACCCTCAATTTTCAAAGCAAGACACACCCTCCATGTTTCTGTAACAAACACTTGGACTACTCAGCAGTATGCCTCTTTGATTGCCCCTGCAATGGCACTCTGAGGTAAGTACTCTCCTCCCAATTTCGTGGGTAAAGAAACTGAGACTTGGTATGGCTAAGCAACTGCACTAGATTACTCAGTTAAAAAGAGGGTGCTACTGTTATATCTAACATGTTCCCCCAAAGCCCATGTATTAAAGGTTTGATCCTTAGCCCATGATGCTTCTGGGAGAAGATGCGATTTTTTGTTTGCTTGTTTGTTGAGACAGGGTTTCTCTGTGTAACCTCCCTGGCTCTCCTAGAACTCACTCTGTAGACCAGGCTGTCCTTGAACCCACAGAGATCTGCCTGCCTCTGCTTCCCGAGTGCTGGGATTAAAGGTGTTTGCCACCACACCTGGCAAGAAGGTACAATTTTTCAGGGTGGGAAGGGTTACCTTGAAATGGATGGTGGGCTTTTAGCCCCTCCTTCTTTTTTTGTCTCCTGGATGTGAGCTGTAGTATGGAGCAATAGAACACTAACACAAAGGAAATGCTATATTTCTGGTAAATTAGCTTGTGGAGGGGCTACCCACCTCCACCACATTTCCCCAGAGTGCTCTTGAGTAGGAACAGAAGGAAATATCAGAAGGATAGAGGTGGGTGGGGGGGATAAAAATAGAAAATACAGAACAGCCTCGAGAGGGCCGGATCCTAATCCTTTGGGCCCGACTGTCTCTGCCCCAGGGTATTTATAGGAATGCCAAGGGGTGGAGCAAAAGACCTCCCCCCAGCACAGTCAAGTGCAGACCATCTCAGACGCCTGCATTCAGGCCCGTGGTCCAATCATCCTCTCTATGCAGACCTGCTAGGTAAAGCCACTAGGAAACTGAAAATGGGCTCCCACATAGCTCTAGCCCTTCTTACTTCTCCTGGGCAGTCACTCACTAGTCATGGATTGACAGCTCCAGCTGTGAGCAAAACTAAAACTTCCCTCTATAAATGATGGAGCTCGAGAACTGTTATAGTAATGGACAGCTGGCAAACACAGAACTAGCCAGGACCGGACAGAACTGGACAGAACACTCTCCAGACAAGGCAGCGTGCAGGTGACAGACAAGGTCACTGCACCAAACTGCCCTCCTCCTCCAAATGCCTAAGGACTTCTGAGCATGGTCACCTAGAAGGAGTCACAAGAAAGGCTAGAGTGGCATTTACTTTAGATTTAGTGTCCACTCGATTATATTAAGCGTCTGAAGATACAGTAGATTCTAAGATAAACACGAGCTTCTGTCTCAAGTCCCATTTCACCCCTCACTTGCCCAGACACATCCAACAGAGCAACTTAACTTGAAACACCCCTGAAGTATTTGTGCTTCAAGTCAAGCCCAGAGAACTTACCTGCATTTATTTATCTCTGAAGAGACATCAACACACGGCCAGAATTATAGACAATGTCTTCATTGTTGCAGGGCTTCTGAGCCAAAATATTCCCTCTGGTGGAGCATTGCTTTTTGCCCAGCAGTGACATTTTGATGCAGTGTTTAAGGAAGGCAGATGTTCATCTGTTTGCTTATTTGCCACGGCCCACAAAGCCAACAGTGATTTAAATCCAAATCACTTTCAATCTTCCAGAGTACCTTATTTTTCTTACGATGAGAATTGTAACACTGAAGATCTGTGGTTGACCCTGTCAGTTTGTTACATGGTGTTGAACTCCCGCCAGCCATTAAAGGAACTGAGTTATGGAGGTGGGGGGCCATGAAGTATCTCCCCAAGCAAGTCCAGTGTGTAAGAATTAGAGGCAATAGAGACCAACAGAGCCTGTCCATGAGGAGGAACTTCCCATGAGGTGCTGTGGAAGATACACAGACCTTGCATTTAGCAGCTATGGGTGCTAACTGACACCATGCTACATTTTTGCTATAAAATAGGCCTTGTATAAACTCTGTTAGCTTTCCATTGCTGCAATAAAATGCCTGAGAGAAACAATATAAAGGAAAGAAAAGATTTGTCTTGGCTCGTGGGCTCAGAGGTTTCAGTCCATGGTTGCTCAGCTCTGTTTTCTCTAGGTCTGTGGTGACGTACAATATCATGTGGGAAGCATGCTATCTTAGTTAGGATTTCTATTGCTGTGAAGAGACACTATGACCACAGCAGCTCTTATAAAGGAAAACTTTAAGTGGTGGTGGCTTGCTTACAGTTAGAGGTTCTGTCCATTATCATCATGGTGGGACATGGTGGCGTATAGGCAGAAATGTTGCTGGAGAGGTAGCTGGGAGTTCTCCATCTTGTAAGCAATAGGAAGTGAACTGTTTCACTGGGTGTGGCTTGAACATATATGAGACCTCAACAACAAGACCACGCCTACTCCAACAAGGCCACACCTCCCATTAGTGCCACTCCCTTTTGGGGGGCCATTTTATTTCAAACCACCACATTCCACTCCCTGGCCCCCAAAGGCTTGTAGCCATATCATAATGCAAAAATGCATTCAGTTCAATTTCAGAAGTCCCCATAGTCTATGACAGTCTCAAACTTATTTAAAAGTCTAGAGTTCAAGGTCTCTTCTGAGATTCATGCAATCTCTCTTTTTTTAATTAAGGAATTTTTTATTCATTTTATATACCGACCACAGATCCCTCTCTCTTCCCTTCTCCCACCCCTCCAGCCTTCCACACCCCAACCCACCCCCCATTCCCTCCTCCGACAAGGTAAGGCCTCCCATGAGGAATCAGCAGAGCCTGGTACATTTAGTAGAGGCAGGTCCAAGCCCCTCCTCCTGCCTCAAGGCTGTGCAAGGTGTCCCACCATAGGTAGTGGGCTCCAAAAAGCCAGTTCATGCACCAGAGGTGGATCCTGATCCTACTGCCAGGGGCCCCTTTAGCAGATCAAGCTACACAACTGTCTTGCTTATGTAGAGGGCCTAGTCCAGTCTTGTGGAGGCTCCATAGCTGTTGGTCTAAAGTTCATGAGTTCTCACTAGCTTGGTTTGGTTGTCTCTGTACATTTTCCCATCATGATCTTGATGTCCCTTGCTTATAGGATCCCTCTTCTCTCTCTTTGACTGGACTCCTGGAGCTTGGCCTGGTGCTTGGCTGTGGATGTCTGTATCTGCTTCCATCAGTTACTGTATGAAGGCTCTATGATGACAGTTAGGGTATTCACTAATCTGATTACTGTGGTAGGCCAGTTCAGGCACCTTCTCCACTGTTGCTAGTAGTCTAAGCTGGGGTCATCCTTGTGGATTCCTGGAAATTTCCCCAGCACCTGGTTTTTCCCTATCCCCATGATATTTCCCTCTATCATGGTGTCTCTTTCATTGCTTTCCCACTCCATCCCTGTTCCAGCTTGACCATCCCATTTCCTTATGTTCTCATCCCCTGTCCCCTACCCTTCATTGCCTACCCCCCATCCCCAGTTTACTCATGGAGATCTCATCTACTTCTCCTTCCCAGTGTGATCCATGCATCCTTCTTAGGGTCCTCCTTGTTAGCTAGCTTCTCTGGAGCTGTGAGTTGTAGTCTGGTTATCCTTTGCTTTACATCTAGTATCCACTTATGAGTGAGTACATACCATGTTTGTCTTTCTGAGTCTGGGTTTCCTCACTCAGGATAATATTTTCTAGTTCCATCCATTTGCCTGCAAATTTCATGATGTCATTGTCTTTCTCTGCTGAGTAGTACTCCATTGTGTATATGCACCACATTTTCTTTATCCATTCTTCAGTTGAGGGGCATCTAGGTTGTTTCCAGGTTCTAGCTATTACAAATAATGCTACTATGAACATAGTTGAGCATATGTCCTTGTGGTATGACTGAGCATTCCTTGGGTAAATGCCCAAGAGTGGTATAGCTGGGTCTTGAGGAAGATTGATTCCCAATTTTCTGAGAAACCGCTATACTGATTTCCAAAGTGACTGTACAAGTTTTCACTCCCACCAACAATGGAGGAGTGTTCCCCTTGCTCTGCATCCTCTCCAACATAAGCTGTTATCAGTGTTTTTGATCAGCCATTCTGACAGGTGTAAGATGGTATCTCAGAGTCGTTTTGATTTGCATTTCCCTGATGACTAAGGATGTTGAGCAATTCCTTAAATGTCTTTTAGCCATTTGAGATTCTTCTGTTGAGAATTCTCTGTTTAGCTCTGTAGCCCATTTTTTAATTGGATTGTTCAGTATTTTGATGTCTAGTTTCTTAAATTCTTTATATATTTTGGAGATCAGCCCTCTGTCACATGTGGGGTTTGGGAAGATCTATTCCCTTCTGTAGGCTGTCATTGTGTCTTATTTATTGTATCCTTTGCTTTACAGAAGCTTCTCAGTTTCAGGAGGCCCCATTTATTAATTGTTGCTCTCAGTGTCTGTGCTACTGGTGTTATATTTAGGAAGTGATCTCCGGTGCCAATGCATTCAAGACTACTTCCTACTTTCTCTTCTATCAAGTTCAGTGTAACTGGATTTATGTTGAAGTCTTTGATCTACTTGGACTTGAGTTTTGTGCATGGCAATTGATATGGATCTATTTGTCGTGCAATCTCTTAGCTGTAGTCCCCTGTAAAATTAAAATAAAAAAGCAGATCACATACTTTCAACATATAATAGCACAGGATACACATTACCATTCCAAAACATAGGGAAGGGAGCAAAATGAGGAAATAATTGATCAAAGCAAGACTGAAGACCAGTTGGGCAAACTCCAAACTCTGTATCGCCATATTTGATGTCAAAATGCTCTTCAGGTCTCCAACTCCTTTTAGCTCTATTGACTGCAATATACTCCTTTCCCTTGGGCTGGTTCCTCTCCCTGTTAGCAGCTCTCCTTAGTAGGTATTCCAGGACTCTGGAATCTCCAACATCTTGGGGGCTCCAAGGCAATCCAGGCTTTAACTTCATAGCTCTGTGCAATGGCCTCTTTAGACCTCCATTCAGAGACACTCTTGACACACACCTGGCCTCATTGGCTTTCCATAGTTATGGAGAAACAAATCCCATAGCCCCTTTCTTCTATCCTTAACTCCAGAACCATGAGACTGAAGCTGCCAAGTTCTGCTGCTACTGGGGCTGGATATGACCACCTCATTCAATTACATCTTCACCAACTTTCTATTTTCAGTGGTTTCCTGCACTGCCTAAGCTTGGCTTTTCTGGAACTTGATGTGTAGACCAGGCTGGCCTTGAATCCAGAGATCTTTCAATTACAACTTTAACAGCTTTCTGTTTTGGATGGTTACCTTCACTGTCTAAGCTTGGCTGTTCTGGAATTTGCTGTATAGACCAGGCTGGCCTCAAATCTACCTGCCTCTGCCTCTGGAATGCTGGGATTAAATGTGTACATCACCATACCTATCTCTAAGCTTTTCTTTAATTCCTTTTCAGAAGTTGGAAACTTAGCTGGGTAGGATCTTGCCCTGAGGTCACCACTCCCTTTACTCCATTTCTTAATCTGTTTATCTCCTTAAACACAGGACTTAGCTTCATTCCATTTCCTGGTGCTCCTTTTCTCCTCAAAATTTATATTTTCTTTCTCCTTTTTGTTATAAATCTGTATAAGCGTGACCAGTCATAACCACATAACAGAGTCTGTACTAGGCTGTTTTGATATTTCCTCTGCAAACAGAATTAATCGAAATCTCTTCACTTTTACCTCAGGCAGACTCTTCAGACAAGGGCAAAAAACAGCCATTCTTCATCAAAATATCACAAGAATGATCTCTAAGCAACACACTAAAATTCTTTAACTCTAAAACCGCTTGAGTCAACCCTCCACAGTTCAAATCACTCTTTTTTTTTTTTTTTTTTTTTTTTTTTTTTTTTGGTTTTTCGAGACAGGGTAGCCCAGACTGGCCTCGAACTCACAGAGATCCGCCTGGCTCTGCCTCCCGAGTGCTGGGATTAAAGGCGTGCGCCACCACCGCCCGGCCAAATCACTCTTAGCATCACTGTCTTCCATGCTCCTACTAGTATGACTCATTAAGCAGTGCTTAAAGCACTCCACTGCTTTCCTAACCCTCATTCCCAAAGTCCAAATTCCTCCAAACAAAAGCATGGTCAGGTCTAACACAGCAATACCCCAGTTGGTCCCTAGTACCAACTTCTGTCTTGGGGTTTCTATTGCTGTGAAGAGACACCATGACCACAGCAACTCTTATAAAGGAGAACATTTCGTTGTGGTTGCTCGATTACAGTTCAGAGGTTCAGTCCATTATCATCATGGTGGGACACAGTGGCATGCAAGCAGACATGGTACTGGAGAGGTATCTAAGAGTTCTATCTACATCTTGAAGTGAACAGGAATTGAACTGCCTTACTGGGCATGGCTTGAGCATTCATGAGACCTCAAAGCCTGCCTCCATAGTGACACACTTCCTCCAACAAGACCACACCTACTCCAACAAGGCCATACCTCCCATGGGGGAGGGGTGGCTCATTTTCTTTCAAACCACCATATGTACCATGGAGTAAACTGGTGACCAGGAAAGAGAGACAGGACAGGGCAGGGTTCTTCAAAGGCAAATCTTCAGTGGTCTACTTCCTCCCACTAGCTCCAATTTCCTACAGTGCTCAACATCCAATAGCCTCAGCACTTAGGGGCCAAGCTTTCATCACATGAACCTTCAGGGATCATTCCAGAGGCCACGTATAACAAGATACTTAGCTACTCTGGGTATATCTAATATAGTCTGCCTCCCATAGTCACAGGTTTCATCTCTACAAAGCGTGAATCTAAAATATTTGAAGAGACAATCCCATCTGTACCAAGTACTTGCAAACTTCTGCTGCTGTGCCACAATCAATATAGAACAACAGCTATTGGTGTAGCACTGACACTGTATGATGATGCAGAGATTACATGGAAAGAGGTGTGCCAATCATATATAAACACAACACCAACTTATAGAAGGCTCACGAGCATCCTTAGGGTCTGGAGATCTCTCCAGTCCCCCAAGGAGCCGGAGGCATGACTGCATGCCTGTTTTAGGCTGTTGCAAGATAACAAACTTCCAAGTATCTAGTATAGTGTCTGGCACAAAACTGTTATTGAAAATATTTTTCAATCTTTTAATCTGAGAGATTAAATCTTTCAGAGCAAATTCTGAATTTGCAATTTAAGTAGCTTTCCATCTAAAAGGGCAAAGTCTTCATTTGTATGCATTTCTCTAAGAACATATCTGCTCATCAAAACAAAAAGGGAAATCCTGGAAGTTAGTAGCAGATGCCAGGAGCATGCAAAACCCTGCTCTCCTTTCCAGGGGCCTTGCCTGCTTAATGACTTGGTTGGTTGGCCATGTTTGCTACTCCTACCAAGGACTTCAGGGGTTGTGGGGTTTGCTCACAACATGAGGGGGCCAGCCCCCTCACTGCAGATGCCAAGGAGAAAGCGTGGGCTCCCCATGGCCATGCTCAGTTTATTTTAGTTCGGGTTACTGATTTATGGATAGGGCAGTGCCCGAGGAATTGCAGGCAGCAACATGGGAGTCCTGATCTTTGCCCTTGAGCAGTTCACAGGCTGCTGAGGAGGTAAATGGAAGTAGAATTTGGTGTGAGTGTGTCAGCTCTGTGAGTGATTGGAATGTGGACATGGAACATGTGGGTCTGGAGGAGGCAGGCATGACTTTCTGGAGGAGAGGAAGCCTGAGCTAAATCTGGAAGAAAGCATCCATGCATGCACACATCTTTCTCTTTATTCAGCAAACACGTGTCAAGTGTTCACTACATGTCAAACATGGTTTTGAGCGGGGCGCTGCTCCGAACGAGCAGACAGACGCCCTGCTGGCGAGGAAGTGACAACCTGCTTCAGGAAGACAAAAGCCATCTGTGGTGGCAGGCAGAAGTCTAGAAGGGGCTCCGAGGCTAGTCTGGGTTGCCTTACGCTGGCTTCTTGATCCCTCTCATCACTGATGCCTTCACCATGGTCACAAGGGCAGGATCTGTGCCAGGGACCTAACTGATGCCATTCATTGGCAGTTCTCTGGGGGTAACCCCTTCTACTTCTAGAAAAGCTAGCCCAGTGGCTATTCTGCCCATGGAACGATGATGGGGCCTCATACTAGTAATGGCAGCCTTGCAGAATTTTTTCACGTGCACTATTCATAAGCTAAACTCCAGAACTGTATTCATTGTCTAGCCACAGAGGGATGAATAAAGAAAAGCATATATATATATATAGTCATATTTTTTAAAAAAATGCTTATATATTTGGGGTTTTTTTTTGTTATATTTTCTTAAAAATTGACATACTTGAATACAATGAACTGTGATCACATTCACCCCCTGTTATCCTCTCTTGTTCCCTTCTCACTTCTACTGACAGCTACTCTACCCAAGTGATCCCTCTCCTATCCTCAGCCCTCCCTCCTTCCTTCCTTTCCTCATTTTTCTCCTTCCTTCCTCCCCTCCCTCCCTCCCTCCTTCCTTCCTCCCCTCCCTCCCTCCTTCCTTCCTCCCTCCCTCCCTCCCTCCCTCCTTCCTTCCTCCCTCCCTCCCTCCTTCCTTCCCTCCCTCCCTCCCTCCCTCCCTCCCTCCTTCCCTCCTTCGGTGTTTTCTTTCATCTTACAGGCCCCACATAGGCAGCCATAGCAGCTGTGTGTTTGCAATTCAACAGCCCTATCAAACCCAGAAGACAGTACCACTGCACTTCTTCCTGTCCCTCAGCACCCACAGCCTCTACCATAGTTGTCTCTGGGCCTTGGAGGGTGTGCTCACTATGATGATTTGATTTTTGCATTGGTGGCTAAAATACTCAGGCGATTTTAACTTCCCGGGAGACGTGAAGGAGTGGATGCATAGAGAGATGAGCCAGTATGCTAAAGAACACACAGTTAGTTGGTGCACAGTGAGGATTAGCATGCTAGGCCACGCCCCCTTGACAGCCTGTGTTGCCCTCAGCTTCTCAATGGGATGCTATTAATAGCTGGCAGGGGTTGAGTAGCAGTGAGCAATTCTTCATTGTGCCAGACAGTCCCAGACCATTGCAGGACCTTTTGAATTCCTGGTTCCTGTCAGGAGGAGGAGGCCTCATGACAGCCAAATGCTCCCATATCTCCCCATTTCTCTCCTACAGAGGGTTGGCACAATCTCTGGGAAGAACAGTGGTGTCCAAGCTGCCCTTGTTAGGGATGAGACAATGAAGTCACCAGAAGCCGAAAGGGCTCTGTGGCTCTTCACATATTTTCTGTGTGCTATTAAACAGCTGTCATTAATATTCTCCTCCAGCCTCATCTGGGAGACACCAGGAAGCTGACCCTGGCACAATGCTCGTTTATGCACGTGTTCCACAAATAGCTCCTGATTATACAGTGAGTGTTTCGTGTTATATACAGGGGATACAATGTTGAAGAGGGGCATAGGACTTATTCTCATGGAGTTTTAGCATAATGATGTCAGGGGCGGGGTCTGGGCACCAATGAACAGTTATAAGAGAATGGGCCTTCAGTGTTAGGATGGGATCCCACAAGTGACCTAAGAACCTAGACAAGGCTGGACAACTGAGGTCTGAAGGCACAAGGAACAAGGTACTCCCAACACAGCTGTTTCCAACAGGGTCCAGAGCTGGGCCGAGGTGGAATGCAAAAGGCTCTTCCTTAATGAGCATATTGTTCATGAGCTCCTCATTAATGTTTCGGTGGAGACTGGACCATGAGATGCCAGGGGAAATGTTTCAGACTTTAAGAATCACACAGGGGTGGAGCTGACTGATATGCAACTTCCTTTATAGCCCAGCACCGTGGAAGCTTTTGTGGGGGCCACTGAAGATCATAAACAGTGCAGTCCCAAATGGTTTTTATACCGTATAGCAACGAGTTCGCCCTATGTCCGACGGATGCTGTGGTCTGAATGTTTGTGTCCCTCTAGAATTCATATGTTGAAAGCTAGTCTCCCAGTGTGATGGTGTTAGGAGGTGGGGCCTTGAGAACATGGCACATCTTCAGGCAGAGATACGATTTGTGCTCTCAGAAAAGGAGCATCTGAATGGAGACCTGCCATCTGAATGGAGAACACAAAGACCCACCTATGAAGCAGAAAACAGGCCGTCATCTGACTCAAATGTGTAAGTGCCCCTCAATCTTGTTTTTTTTTAAGACCCCAGAATGAGGAGAGGTGAATTCTTATTATTTATAAATTACCCAACTCATGGTACTTTGTTATAGTAGCTTAAACAGACTAAGACACTAGGTTGTTAAAATAATATAATATGGAAGAGTAATCTGTTTTCCCTTAAAAATGTTTCTACAAAATACTGAGGGTCCAGCCTTACCTGCCTTCCACCTGCCCATCCACATATGGGACAAAAGCAAGCAGCCGTTCTCTGAGCACCCAGTTCAGGCCTGAGGAGGCAGAGCAGGGCCAGCCGAGAGGCCTCCTGCAGGCAGGTTAATTGGCACTAAGATTTTTGTCTCCAGGATGGTCAGCAGAGCCTCTCGGCTCCAATTTGGGGTACTCACTGCTGACTCAGGAGGCCAAGAGTTCGAGCACTGGCTGGGGACAGTGTGCTGACAGGGTGTGACAAAGGATGGAGCCTCAAAAGACGAGGGTGTCTGAGAACCACGGAACTCCGTCTTCCAGAAGGTGAAGTGTCAGCTTTCTACAAATGGTCCCCTGTACAAGGACCCAGCACGTCGTCCCCAGAGCTGCTCTGACTGGATGAAAAGCCCTGTCTGTGACGCTTGTGTCAGAAGACACAGCTTAGGGGAAGGACTCAGCCGCTGGACAGGCTGATGATAGGGATAACTGAGAGCTTAGATTTCAACTTGAAAAAAAAAAATGGAGCTGTCAGCATGAGCTCTCCTTGCGGCTTCTGTGTGAGAACATTTTTACTTAAACCAGACACAACGCCAGATACGGATGAAATAATTTATGGAGTAAAATAATGGCTGTCAGATGTATTTTTTTCTAATTCTCTTTGCTCTGCCCATCATTCACGTTCTATTTATCACCTAAGAGTCTCTCCTAATTTCTAATGTTCGCTTGGTCTGCGTTCCCAAATCCTTTCTGCCGTTCAGAGCCCAAGTTGACATCACCCTGCTGGTGACAGGGAGAGGCATTGAGACAAATGGCTATTCCCCGGGAGACCTGGATCCACTCACTTTCTGGGCCCAGGGTTTGGCTTGAGATTCCAGGCATAGCTTGTGATTGTCAGACTTTCCGCTGACCCCTGGCAGGCACTGAGGAGACATTTGTGTTCTGGAGAGTCCCACCCATACGGTCAAGATTCTATCAGTAGAGCTCTGCCGTCTTCTCTCCTGTCCCTCTGGAGAGGACACTTGAGTTTTCCACCCTTCTTTCTTCTCTGCTTCTTCATTATTGCATCCAAATCCGTCTTCTTTTGGCTCTAGACTTTCCTGCTAGCTGAAGGCTTCTCCTTAAGATACAGTTAGAGATTCTGGAGCTGTCCACACGTGAAGAGATTTTCCTGAATTTTTGTGTGGTGGTGCATTGTTGGAACACAGTCCAAGAATAGAGTCATGTGAGGAGATGTCTGAGTCCTTGTGAGAAAACCCCAGGAAACCAAGA
Organism: Peromyscus californicus insignis; assembly: GCF_007827085.1. NCBI lineage: Eukaryota > Metazoa > Chordata > Mammalia > Rodentia > Cricetidae > Peromyscus > Peromyscus californicus. The sequence continues at coordinate 69,319,744 of NW_026294424.1, forward strand.
CAAGAGTCTTGTGACCCCAGTTTCTTCAAAAAACACAGAACTGTTCTTTGATTATGTTTTTGTGCCCCTCTCAGGTATAGCAGAGAGGAGTGAGTTTACTTCAGATTATTCATTGCAACTGGCTATTGTTATTTGTTTATATGCCTCTATGGCAAACATGTTTTTGCGGCATGCAACTTGTCTGCCAGGTGTGGCTTGTCCACTATGTGTGGCTTATCCACCATGTGTGGCTTGCCCTTGTACACCTTATTCATGTGAGTCTTCTTTATCCTCAAAGTGTAAATTGTCTGATGCTCTGAATAAAGTTGGCTTTTGCATCAGAGTTTAGTGTGCCTCCTTTCTCCCAGGCCCACCACCTCTAGAGCGGTAGGCCATGCATGTCCTGTAATCCCAGATCCCAGGGGAGCAGGCAGCAGCCGTATGAGTTCTAGGCAAGCCTGGGCTATGCGACAAGATCCTGTTTCACAAATAGTTATTCTTGGTGTATGGGGGATAACCTAATCAGTAAAGTGTTTGGAAGGACTTCAGTTCAATCCCTGGAACCTATGCAAATAAAACCAGAGTGGTGATGTGTGATTGTTCTTGCAGTGTTGGAAAAGAGTGTAGACAAGTGGATTCCTGGCCAGCCATCCTGGCCTAGTTGGTAAGTTCCAGGTTAGCAAGGGACAGTGTCTTTAAAAAAAAAAGGAGGAAGAGGAGGAGGAGGGTATCTGAGGAACAATACCTGAGGTTTGTCCTCTGGCTTTCACATACATGTGCACACAAATGTGCGATCCCATGTATGTGCAAAATAACATTAATCACTTAAATGTTTATTTAGAAATGCACAGTCCTGATGCTAAAGAGGTGGTTCAACAGTTAAGAGCATATACTGCTCTTACAGAAGACCCAAGTTTAGTTCTTAGCACCCATCTTGGGTGACTTGCAGTAGACTGTGATTAATTCAGAAACTCACAAATGCTCAAAGTACAGAGAATAATTGCCAGTAGGGTGTCCATATAGGACATTTGTGTCACACTCCCTCTTTCCCGGGTTTAAGGACTGTTTTTGAAGAGGTGGCAGAAAGATTTTAGCAGCCAGATGTCAGGGAGCAAAGCAGTCTCATCTGGACATGGCAGGACTAACGTACTCATGCAGGCACGGTGGCTGGAACTGCCTTCGCAAGACCTGCACAAGATCAGTCCAGTCAGCACTCCAGCAACTGGGGTGGAGGGGGAAGGTAGAGGCTCATTAACCCCAATTAGCTGAAGAATTGATGGCTCTTAGGGGAGAAAGAGTCAATTTTAAAGGTGTAGCCCCCTGGTAGGTCAGTCATTCTCCAGTGGACAACCCAACTACCTTTGGGTATATGGTCTGTACAAATTAGAATAAGTTGGCTATTAAAAGCATGGTGTGTGTGTGTGTGTGTGTGTGTGTGTGTGTGTGTGTGTGTGTGTGTGTGTAAGGGTGGAGCTGGAGAGATGGCTTAGTACTTAAAAGCATTGGCTGTTCTTCCAGAGAAGTCAGATTTGATTCACAGCACCCACATGGCTTGCAAACATCTGTAATTCCAATTTTAGGTGATCCGATGTCCTCTTCTGGCTCATGCCGGCACCAGGATGCAAGTGATGCACAGACCTATGTGCAGGCAAAATACTCATACACATAAAATAGTTAATAATTAAGTTGAAAAGGAAAAAGAAAAGGAGACATGAAGTTGGGAGGGGGCTCAGAGGTGGGCCTATGTGATAGCTAGTCTTGGTTGCCAACTTGACATATCTGGGAAGAGGGAAGTTCCAAACAGCATCCGTCAGATTGGCCTGTGGGGCATTTTCTTGATGACTAATTGGTGTGTGAGGGTTTAGCCCACTGTGGGTGGCACCATCCCTAGGCAGCTGGGCCTGGGCTGGAGAAGAATGTGAGTCTAGGAACAAGCGAGTAAGCAGTATTTCTCCATGAGTTCCTGCCTTGGCTTCCTTTGGTGACGTTCTAAACCATGAGAGAGAAAATAAACTCTTCACCACCCAGGTTGCTTTTGGTCAGGGCATTTATCACAGCAACAGGAAGCAAAATGGAACAGGGTGGATTTGGGAAGGGCTAGGGGAGCTGAGGAGGGGTGAAGATAATAAAAATGCATTTTATTTTTATATAAAATTATAAAAAAATTTAATAAAATATTATATTAATAAAACAGAGTTCTTGGCCTATGGCAATGGCTGAGGAGTTTCTAGAGCATTGGCTAGTGATTGTGGCTTCTTTGCAGTAATCTTTCTGAGACAGTTGGCTGCCCCGTGGGGGGTATTTTTTCTGCATTTTCTAGGCACAGCTATGAAGATAGAGACATGGAGGTCTTGATTACTGGAAGCTTCAAGTTCTGGATAAATGCTCTCTCTGTTCAATCCTTAGAGAGTCATAGTCATAGGAGACTGTCTGATGTCAACAATTTCATCAAAACATGCCAGAGAGACTTCAAAGAGTCTATGAAATACTTGAAGGGAGAATGGTATGGGTGTGTGGACATGCACTTGCACTCTGTGAATACTCACTTATCTGTGAGGAGGGTAAAGGTTTTTTCCAGAAGTGATCCCTCAAGGGAGGTTAGGAATCATGATTCCAGAGTGTCCTGCAGATACATCCTGTTCTCCAGTATTGTCCCCACCCAGCCAAGCAGCCTGTGCCTGGTCTTTTCCCCATCTCCCCAGCCTCACTTCTCTAGGCTTGGTCTTCCACCTGGCCATCACAGACGTCCCGGGTTAGACCCCTGCTCCTTTCCCTCTTCCTAGTCTTCTTTCCTTTGCTCCTTCCATCACCAAACATCATGCCTCCATCAGATCCATTCTACAGCCAGAGATACTCTGCCAAACTCTAGAACTGACTGGGTCTCTCTCCAGCCTAAAATGGAAGAGGCTCTCAACAGGCCTACAGGACAGTGATTACGAATGCTGTGGGGCGCCTTTTAGACCGATCACTCTCAGCGTTCAGGAGCGACTGCTGTCTTAGGCAGTTCCTCATCCTACCTTTCATTCCCTCAGCTCTGTGCCCGTCGAGCGTCTTTTCTGTCTTTTCACCTTGAATGACCTTCCCTTTACTCTACTCACGGGAGCTTCATTTAAACAGAAATGGCCTCTCTGCTGCTGAGCTCCCAGTAATTCCAACAGCTCTCACTCTGAGCTCCCAGAAATCTTATGGTGCTTGTCTCTTTGTGCAAGGAATAGCATCCCTTTGAGAAGCACAGCGCAGCCCAGGCTGTCAAGGGGGCGTGGCCTAGCATGCTAATCCTCACTCTGGACCAACTGTGCGATCTTCAGCATACTGGCTCATCTCTCTGCATCCGCTCCTTCACGGATGTGCTTCAATCTGCTTTGAGCACCGTGCCCTCAAGCTTGGGACTTATTTCTCTTTCCTTTACAGTTTCGAACATCACACTTAGGTCAGGTCTGTTTCACCGAAGGGCAGAATCTCTTCTGTTTTAGAAACAGCCTTTAGTCTCAAGAGGTAGTAAGGCAGAAGGTTCTCAGATGACCCAAAGCAGTTTTTTTTTCCCTCTCACGGATTCTTCAAAGGCTTCAAATACAAACCCATGGCCTTTGGGGAGTAGCAGACCTTTGAAGTGGGGCATGGAGTGGGTAGGAATGCTATTCAGGCTGGGACAGGTGAGATATTTTTAATGCGAGAGAAGCGTAGATAAAACAATAACAACGCAACAACAAAACACACAGGGTAAAGTTTTTTTTTTATCTGTTTGTCTATAACTGAATCGATGTAATCTTATAAAGTACACATCTGCTGCTGTGGCCAGAGGCTGGCAATGAGATGATGAATCAATATTCAGGTTTATGAAGAGCTGCGATATCTCCTATGTGAGAAAAACAAACATTTAAGGAATTAAAGTGTCATCAAAATAATACCCAGGGCAGTGATGTCGCTCAGTTTGCAGAGTGCTTGCCTAGGGTCCACAAAACCCCGGGTTCAGTCTCCAGCACAAGAGAGGTAGAGGCAGAAAATCTGAAGTCCAAGGTCACCCTCCAATATTTGAGGCCAGCTATGGCTGCATGAAACCCCATCTCAAATAGTAAAATAATGAGGCTGTAAAGATAGCTCAGCAGTTAGGAGAATTGGCTGCTCTTACAGAAGACACCGGTTTGGTTCTCATTCGTTCTCAGTACCCATGTGATGGCTCAAAACCACCTGTAACTCCAGTTCTGGAGTACCCAGTGCCCTCTTTTGACTTCTGCAGGCTCCTGAGCAATCATGGTACATACACATACATGCAGGCACTCATACATAACAATGCACATAAAACAAAATAATGAACGAATACATAAGACATAATGTAATTAGGCAACATAAAGAAACCACTGGTCATTCAAGGCACTTCTTCAAGCTTCTGTGGGTCACTGTTGAGAGTGTTAACTGTGTCTTATTTTGGTTTTCTCTATTCTTTGTTCTGCTGACTCTAGATAATAGCAGAGCAAGATATCTTCATTAGTCCTTTTCCCTGTGAAATCAACACCTGTGGTGGGCAGCTAGCCTTGTTTCTGAACCTCACTCTCACACAGCCTTCTGAGAGTCCATTTTCTTGACTCTCCTTTGGACTCCCAGGAAGTGTTTGGCTCATCAGCTCACTTGCTTCCTGTCATCAAATGCAGACAGCCTCCTGTGACCCCTGCTTTTCTTCTTTTCTATGCTCTATGTTGGGGAACTTCTGTCATCTCGGAATCGCCCAATGTTGATGGGTCTTGCTGTCTACCTGAGAGCCTAGTCTCATGGACATCTTTCTATTACCTCATATTCACTACAGAAAAGATCACACCCATCTTCTGACCCACACAGCCTGCTTTCTTACTTTCCACTCATTCCCATCCTCCTTGGAATCATCTTTTACTCCTCCTTCTTTCTCAGGATGTCAACTGTTTCCAGGTGAATCTTTTCTAATTATTTCAAAAATTTATTCTTGTTTTCTTCTACTTCCTACGCCCTTGCCCAGGTCTTACCACCACACATTTAGCACATCCACCACCTGTGTAAGATACTCAGGATGGACGATACCTCTTACTGTCCATGAAGCATCATTCTTCTCTGTGTCCTTATTGAAGGGTCTCTAGTTATCAAGGAGAAGGATAGCAACACATGTGAGTGAAAATCTCTCCTCTTATCTATGTACCCAGAACTTGATAAGCCAGTTCTCTCCTCGCACAGCTCTGCTATGTGAGTGTCTTGACGGGGTCTGGTAACAGGAAGATCCGCTTGGCACCTCCATTGCTGCAGGCCGCAGGAATATATCATAAGAACTCAGCTGGTTATGGCAAAGTCACTACCTGGAGGAATCAGGGAATTCCTCCAGAGAAAGCCAAATCCCAAGGAGTTTTTGGTGTTACTTGGCTTGTTATATATCAGCTGTATTCTGTTATGAAAATCATGTGTGCCTTCATAGTTTTCCCAATTGACTTTTCCCTAAGAAGGGTTAACAGTGTGGACTGATCACTCTCTGGACATACACATTCCAGGTATTTGGAGAACAGCCTCGGGAAAGGCTTTCTCTGGAATCAGATATCTCCCTTAGCCACTTTTAAGGACTACAGGAAACACCGCCCAGGTGGGCACCCAACTTCCGAGGATAACAATGATAACAGCCCACATGCAAGTCTCCTGACTTAAATTCCACAAGGAGACACCGCCCAGGTGGGCCCCAACTTTCAAGAACTAACAGTGATAGCAGCCCACATACAAGTCTCCTGACTTAAGGTAAATTCCATAAGGGGACACTGCCTAAGTCAGGTGGACATTAAGTAATAGCTTTACACAATTTAGCTCGGACCCTCCCTTTTTATACCAGGACTTCCAGGGCAGAGGACGGAGAAGAGAAAAGAGAATGGAAGAACTAGATGGGTAAGAACTTGAGAGGAACGAACTGAGATGGGGAAGGACTAGATTGAAGGGCTAGAAGAGAGGACTAGAGGAACGAGATGGAAGATGAGGAAGAGCCAGATGGGGAAGAACAAGATGAGGAAGAGCCAGATGAGAGAGAAGGAGATGGGAGAGGAGCTGATAGGGGAAAGAACTAGATAGATGAGAACCTAGAAGGGGCAGAACTAGATGAAGGAATTAAGATAGAACCTAGAGGGGACAGCAGATAAGTGTAGAGAGAAATCAGGCAAGAAAGGAGCTAGACATGAGAGCAGAATAGAAGCTGTGTAGAGAGAGAACTGACACAGAATAATAAAGTGTATGAACTAAGGAGTTTCGTGTACATAGATTCATTTCTTTTCATCAAAGATGAATTATCAGCTGGTTGTAGATTCTTCCCGGACCCTGGGAGGGGACTATTGAGGGGCTGGACCCACATAGTCCCCGATACTCCATGACCCTCTTTCTTCCCTCATTTGAACTTCAAGTACCACAGTGTATGTCAGATAGTTTCTTTAAATCCTACCTCAGTTACTTGGCTGGTTGAGACTGTGGGAAACTTACCCATTCTCTTTAAATCCAAGTTCCTTAGATGTAAGACGGCTATAACAACCCTACTAAACTACTGGGAGGACTTCAAACACAAATATGTATGCGGGGCGCTGGACAGGCTATGTGCACAGTGTCACAGCACGCTGGATGTTGTTCTAGCTGTTTACATTCTCCACATTTCTACTGTGCCTGGAGTGATTATGATGCATATATTCACCGCCATATTTGTCTCCTGAATTACCTGTCTCCTTGGAGACGAGAAGGCTATAAATACATGGACCATCTTTTCTGCTCGTTTTTTTCTCCCATCTCTGAATTACCTGTTAGTTATACTGTGGACTTTTAGAAACACTTTGGAATTCATTGTGAGATTATACGACAAAGGTTCTGGAAATCAAGCAAAGTTAAGGATTGAAGCTCACTAACCAAGAGGGATGTCCTGTGAGGAGGAGGATTTTGCATTGAAAATTCATCAACCAGTCTTCAGAGGGAACGCTGTGTGTGAAGAGTGGGTGTGATGCGGTGGGTGGCTTCTATGCTCCTCCGCATCCTGTTTGGAATCCAGACTCAGCCTCTCTCTTTGCATTCCCAAATGCCAGTGCAACTCCAAGTCAGAACTTCCTGGAGGAAATCATTCTATCCCCACCTCCAGCGGCCCAGGATATTTCCAGTTGGCTATTATTGATGGCTTTGTTGCACCTCACCTACACATCCCAATACGAAGGCTATTACTTGGAGCACTTAGGTCCTCTTTAGAAAGTGGCATCCCAGCCGGGCGGTGGTGGCGCACGCCTTTAATCCCAGCACTCGGGAGGCAGAGCCAGGCGGATCTCTGTGAGTTCGAGGCCAGCCTGGTCTCCAAAGCGAGTTCCAGGAAAGGCGCAAAGCTACACAGAGAAACCCTGTCTCGAAAAACCAAAAAAAAAAAAAAAAAAAGAAAGTGGCATCCCTTTAGCAAACTGGAGTCCAGGGGGTGAGCAGGCCTCAGGGATACCATGCTTTTTTAGGAGGGTCTGTTTTCTGTTTTCTATAACTAAACAATAATGCTGGACAGTTTACAAACTAAGTAAGTTTCCCATCATGCTTTGGGAGGCTCAAGGTAGCAGCGGCAGGCAGGCACTGTGCTAGCTCCGGTGAGGGCCACTCTGACTGCAGCACGGGGCAGACGGCATCACAGTGGAACAGGTGCAGAGGAAGAAATCACACTGTGAGCTAGCAAGCCAAGGAGACACTCAAGTCACGTGAGAACTGTGGCGACCCACACTGAGGACAGAAGCCCGGGAATCTTGTGACCTCTTCTTGAACCACATCTCTTAAAGGTTCTGAGACCCATGACATCATCAGACTGAGGACCAAGCCTTCAACGTGTGAACACCTGCAGGGACAGAACTCATCGAGACCATGAATTACCTTTCTCACCTACATGCTTCCTTTTTCCACAGCCTTGGGTTCTGGCTTCCCCCTGAGTTCTAATCACCTCTTTCTATCCTTCTCATTTCCAGAAGGGTGGAGCTAATGACTGAGGCTGTGCAGTGTCTTTACCCAGGAGCAGCGCACAAGGACAGGAACCTCTGGACCTGAGATGCTGATGCCTCTCTCCTCATCAAAGTAGGAGGAGGAAGGCAAGCGCCAGTCAGGAGACACCCTCAGGGGTTGATCTCCGCCTTGGGCCTTTTTAATTTTCTTGTGTTAAGTGACATTAAATCATTTTACGTATTTATGAGGCACAGTGATTTTTCTTTGTGATAATTCTAGGGATGGAATCTAGGGTGCTATTCATGCTAGACAAGCACTTTGTCACTGATTTACATTCCCAGCCTTGTGTGTGTGTGTGTGCCATATATGTATCCCAATTCCTCTCTTCAAGTTATCATAAAATACATGTTATTGTCTCCTCTAGTCACCCTACTGTATATTAAAACCTGGCATTAACTCCTATTGTGTAACTATTTGCTTGTACCTGTTGGGGATTTTTTTATTTGGAAATATTAGAGTTCCATGAATAAGCCCACATACCTTCAAAAAGAAGAGAAAGTTTAAGTCAAGATAGTCTAACATCTTTATTACTCAAGGTCCTCGGGGACCTCCCATGTGGAGATTAAAGGATCCATCATGTCCCTGGGCTCCCCCGGGATCTTCAAACTGGCCTTACTTCCTTTTATCCAAGCATGCATGCACAGAAGACATTTATTCTGCTGCATACCTCCTTCTCCCGGGATTTGAAAATGGAGCACAATATCAGTAAGACAGTAGTAGGCGGACCTGGACTACTCCTTTGTCGTTGATTTTAAAAAAGCGCTGAACAGGCGTCGTGCTCTTTGACTCCCTTGGGGAGATTTGGGCTCCAGGTGCCTTCCACAGAGTGATGGAAGCTGAAGGCAGCAGAGAGGAAGAAAACCCGCCAAGAAAGAAGCACTCCAATGCAGCACTCCCAGGATGGCACACCATGTTTTCATGGAAAAAACTAAAAACAACGAAGACCATCTCAGACACACCATGGATCCTCTGCCTTCTGAGTATGCTGGGTTTCCACTCTTCCCGTCCACTCTTGGAACAACCACCACCAGCTGCTGTTGTAGTGTGTGTGTGTGTGTGTGTGTGTGTGTGTGTGTGTGTGTGTGTGTGTGTGTAGAATCCCGAATTTGGGCGTTAATTAATGTGCATAGGATCCACTGAGACCATTTCTTTTCAATTTGTCCCCCTCCTCTCCCTAGCAAACTGCTGTTTTGTGCCTCTGTTGCAACTAGGTCATGTTTTTGACTTTACCAAGAGGAAGCCAGGGGCCTTCAGTGGGAAAGCAAGAGGGTTCCAGCGCCCACAAAATACAGATGCTCAGGAAATGGGGGACTTGTGTGGCTTACACACAGGGAACTTCTCAGCTGCAGTACCCTGGCCTGGTTAGGAGGCCACCTTCACTCCTCAGTGTCTTCCAGACTGCCTGACTCCGTGTGTCCCTTGGAATAATTCAACTTCTTATCTAAGGTTCAGGCCAGCTTCCTTGAACCACCAACTGCTTGATTGCACAACAAATCGGTTATATAAGAGGATCTTAAGAAAGAATAAAATCCTGAGCACTGTATAACTGCCTCTCTCCAGCGTCCAGTCACCGACTCCAGCAGGGGGGGCCTGCTTGGTCCACTCCCCGACTTGTGTGCAGAAGCCACAGAGTGGCCCGTTGGCTTTGCTCACGGGTGTTCAAGGGTTTCCCATTGTTTGTAATGCTTCCTGTGACTTCTTCAACCCTCAGCTCTACCTTAGCACCCCAAATGCTTGCCCTAATTATCCCCAGTGAAAATAGAAGTCTCCTCATCATTTATTTAGTTTTAGCACTTGCTCAAACTAATTGGTAGTCCTGCAACCCATCCATAATACAGGGACTTGGAAGAAACTGACAGCTACTTAATGATGGATTCTATTGTATGAGGACAGAGCATCCAGGCTCACTCAACCCAGGGCGTTTTGTTGGACTAAAGTCATCTGAGGTGACAGGCATTCTGACGCATGTGACGGTCAAGGGTCCCTACCAAAAGTTATGTAGAAAGCGTTTAGTTGACCTATCACAGTCCTCTCCCCACTTCCCTATCTGAGTTCCAGGGGTGGGAGGCTGGATCTGGGCTTTAGGAGAAGGAATCCCACATCACATTTAAGAGGGCCGTGTCCTTGAATTCTTTACCAGCCTTCACGCTGACATGAAAAGTCAGGAGAAGCACGCGTATTATGGGCATCATGGAGACAGATGAATCTGGGAGAGTCTTAGCTTGGCATTTACTATCCACGTGGCTTTAGAGGAAGCTACCTGCATTCTTTGGTTTTTGTTTTTGTTTTTTGGTTTTTGGTTTTTTGAGACAGGGTTTCTCTGTGTAGCTTTGTGCCTTTCCTGGATCTCACTCTGTAGACCAGGCTGGCCTCGAACTCACAAAGATCCGCCTGCCTCTGCCTCTCGAGTCCTGGGATTAAAGGCCTGCGCCACCACCGCCCGGCGCTACCTTCATTCTTAGTCTCAGCTTCTTCTTCTGTCTGACAGGAGGGTGAGGCCTGACCTCCAGTGTATTTTGGAAGACCCATGTGGGGACACCAGGTCCTAATGCCTAACGCAACAGTGCCTACCTCAAGCTTAGCTAAGGCGGAAGGTCTTTCCTTCTTTGCGTGATTTCCACATAAGATCTGCTTCAAAGACCTGTTTGCCCTGAGTAGGGACAACACCAAGACTTTCCTGTCCCTTGTTTTATTGGTGTGGTCGTAAGAAGATTCAAGGATCCCATGCCTGTGCCACCAAGAAAACTTAGAAATTCTGTTAATGATTTCACGGGGATGTGTGCTCAAGAGCCATGCCATTAAGAAGGCTGGCTTTGGAATCCTACAATAAACACATGGCTGTGGGTAGACAATTTAATCCCAAAGATCCTTAATTTCCTCATTTCATCTCCTAGGGAATACTGAACAGAATACTCAATAAAGCAGCTTCGCCGCCATAAAATTCTTCTGTGCTACTTTTTTACATTCCTTTCTTCCCTCAGGTCCCCAGGAATCATCCATTGTTAAAACAACTCCCTAATTTTGCCTTTTCAGGAGTGTTGAAATCATACACAATATAACCCTTTAAGATAAGTGTATTCCCCTTAGGAATACACCTCTGTCACTCTTCCATGTCTTAAAAGATCATTTATTTTCAATGCTAAATAATATCCTACTGTATGGGGTTTATTTATTTATTTATTTACTTTTATTTTATTTGTATTGGTGTTTTGCCTGTATGTATGTCTGTGTGAGGGTGTCAGATCTCCTGGAACTAGAGTTACAGACAGTTGTGAGCTGCCTTGTAGGTGCTTGGAATTGAACCCTTGTCCTCTAGAAGAGCAGACACAACTCTTAAACCACCAAGACATCTTTCCAGCCCCCACTGTATGGATTGTATCAATTTAATTGATCATTCATTCATTGAAAGACATCTTGATCACTTTCAAATTTTGACAAATGTGACTGAACACCCATGTGCAGGTATCTGTGTAAATTTGTTTTTAACTCATTTGAGCTCAATTGAAGAGTTAGTGTGGCAAGAGTATATTCTGTTTTGTAAGAAACTGCCAAACTGCCTTGCACAGGGGTAGTACCTGCTGCTCATTCCCACTGCATAGAATGAGAGTTCCTGTTGCTCCACGTTCTTGTCAGCACTTGATGTTGTCGGGGTTTGGATGCGGGCCATTCTCATAGATATGTGATAGCATCTCACTGCTTTCATTGGTGCTTCTTTGATGATGCAGGATGCTGAGCCCCATTCTTAATTTTCTTATTCACTTTACTGTGGTTTAGTTTATGTTGTTTATTAATATTGTATTTCCACTGAAAAAAAATAATGCTTACCCCCAGGTCATTATGAGAAGTAAAGAAAATGATATAATAATTTTATGTTATTAATATTATTAAAATATTAATTTGTTGATTTTTATGTATATGAGTGTTTTCATGCATTGCATGTATGTGTATCACATTTGTGCAGTGTCCATGGAGGCCAGAAGAGTGTGTGGGATCCCTGGAACTGGAGTTGTAAGCCACCATGTGGGTGCTGTGAACTGGACCCAGGTCCTCTGCAAGAGCTGCAATTGTTCTTAATTGATGAGTTATCTCTCCAGTGCAAGAATGTAATGATTTTAATGGTCTCGGTTTAGAGCCAGTCTCTGTTTAATGTATCCTGATGAAGTTGGAGCAGTTGGTCATTGTGGTGGATATTTGGTGATGAGGAACAATATTTAACTGTTACAGTCTAATGGACCTCAAACCTTTTAGCATCAACCTTGTTGTACACCCTTAAAAATTACTTAGAGCCCCATAGAACTTCTGTTTCTGAATATTAAATTTCAATTATCATATAAGAAATCAATAATAAAAAACACAACGTTATTTAATTTATTAAATAACAATAATTCATTACAAATAAGTTTACATATATTTTGTGAAATTTCTATATTGAAAAATCTATGAGAAGAATGGAGAGGGATTGGCTGCACCTTAGAGTCTCTTTGCTAGTTGGTTCAATGAAGATGTCAGACCCTCAGATCAGTTTCTGCACTCAGTCAGTTGTGATATGCCTTTGGATTCTAGTGTATAAAGAAATGTAGCTTCACCCAGATGAATGTGTATCCATTCTACCAGCCTTGTTACTCAGCTAATCAGATTTTCTGTATTTTGTGATACTTCTGCTGACTTGCTCTATTAATAATTAAGAGAACTGGATTAAAAATTTAGGTTCTTAGGAAGGATTTGCTTGTCATCTTAAAGCTCTGTCAATTCGTTTCTGTTTTAGAGGTTATGATGTTAAATGAACTCAGTTATTTTTGTCTTTTATAGAAGATTTTCTTTCATATTTTCTGTGGATGAGTGTTTTGCTTGCATGCATGTTTGAACACCATGTGAGTGCAGTGCCCTGGGAGGTCAGAAGAGGTGGTCGGGTCACCTGGAACTGGAGTTTCCGATGGTTATCAACAGTCATGTGAGTGCTGGGAACCACACCCCTATCCCCTGCAGGAGTGGCCAGTGTTCCTACCCACGGAGTCATCTCTCTAGCCCCAAACTCAACTTTCTTTTTACTATGTTTTTTTTTTCTTCTACCTCTAGTAATATTTTTTTCAACATGGGGCATTTATTTATTTGACTGAGAATAAGAGGAAGGGACTATGAACCGTACTTTTCTCAGTGCTGCCTGTTTTGACCTTGGAGATGGAGGCAAGGAAAACAAACAGCACAAATCCAACAACAAAGTCAGCCCTTCTCTGAGAGTGACTGTAAACCTGTCATCGGACAGCGTACACTCCAGACTCACTCCACTTGGGGGTACAGACCCGTAAGCAGAGGACTTATCTTAACAGGTCCCTAGGTTGAATGGTCAGACTAACCACACAACCAAATAACTAAACACAGCTGAAACCCCAAGACTCCAGTGAATAGAGTTCTGCAGAACACAATCACTTAGTATAAATGATAATACACACGTGTGCCCACAAACACACACAGGATTGACAGTCACCAAAAAACAATAGACTGTAAAATCACAGCCATAAAACTTTTGATATTGAGGTTACTATTTTATAAGGGATTATTTACTAATGAGTTTCAAGAAATCAGGGAGGTTTGAGAATATGGGCAGTTAGAAAAGACCATAAGAATGAGCAAGCAGTTCTCAAGAAGAATCAAGGACTATGCCTAGAAATTAAAGTTGCAATAACTGAATTTGAAAATTGATTACATTGTGCAGTTGCTTAAAATTTAAATACAGAGTTGCTACAAGATACCAGCTGCACTCCGAAGATTTCACAAGCAAAGCATTCAAAAACTTATAAGGTAGAAACATCTTCCCTGTCCATCAACAGGTAAGTGGGTAGGCAAAATATGGCACACACACACACACACACACACACACACACACACACACACACACACACACGAGTATTACTTAGCCCCAAAATAAATAAATAAATAAATAAATAAATAAATAAATAAATAAATAAATAAATAAATAAATAAATAAATAAATTCTACGGGCTGGAGAGAGAGGTCATCAGTTAAAAGCAACCGCCTGCTCTTGCAGAGTACCTGGATTCAGTTCCTAGCAACCATACGGAGGCTCACAATTGTCTGTCACTTCAATCCAGGGCATCCATCGCCCCCTTTTGGCTTCATTGGGCACTGCATGCACCATGGTGCACAGACATCCATTCAGGCAAACACTCATATACTTGAAAATAAATAAAATCTCAAAACTTAAAAAAAAAAATCAGTCTGCATGGTCTGACATGGATGAACCTTGAAAACACTATGCCTAGTGAAAGGAACCGGAAATGTCATGCTGTGTGATTCTGTTTATATGAAATACTCAACATACATAAATTCATAGAGAGAGAAGATAATTCACAGAAACAGGGCCAGTCATAGAGAAAGACTGCAGACTGGTGCCAGGGCAGAGGGGGGAGGCTTCCAATGAAGACTTACCTTCCACTGCTACAGGGTTCTCCTCTGGACGGATGGATATGCTTGCTGAGGCCATGGAAGTGGACTCCACACCGCCCTGTGAACGTGCTGAGAGCGATTGCATTGTGCATTTTTAAATGGGCGATTTTTCTGTGAATCTGATTTCACCGTCATGCAAATGTTCACTGGCTATGCTGGACAGACTACTTGACATGGTTGAGTAGGAGATTATTGGGATGGAAAATGAATGTCATTAAATTAGTAATGATGTAACAGAGAGACAATGTGACCTGCAAGAGCTGTTTAAGTGCACAGAGGGTAGAATGAGAAATTCTAGAGTTCTGGCGTGAGGTAAAAGAACAGACTTGGGGAACAGCTCAGTTTGTAAAGCGTTTGCCACTCAAGCATGAGGAGCAGAGTTCAGATTCCCCGAACCCACGTTAAGTGCTCGGTGGGTTTGGTATCTGGCCTGTAATTCCAGCTCTGGAAGACGGAATCAGGAGATCCTCAGAGCAAGAAGTCTAGACTAGACTAGTGAGTTCTGGGTTTAATTTTGAGACCTTGCCTTGCCTCAATAAATGCGGAGGACTGAGGGTATCTGATGTCAGCCTGAGACTTCCACACATCCTCCACATATGTTTACCCACATACATGCAAACAGATGCATATGCACAGCACACACATATACATGGAGAGAGAGAGAGAGAGAGAGAGAGAGAGAGAGAGAGAGAGAGAGAGAATAAGAAACTTGTTCAAATATACTTAAATGGAAAATAACAGAATTTTCCAGAAACAGTCTAATCCTCAAAGCCAAGAAGCCCCCCCAAAGTCCCAGGATGGATAGATAAAAGGAAATTCACACCTGGGCACATCTATTAAAATTGTAGCATGCCTAAGGGGATCCCAAACCATCAGGAAAAAAAAATGATTCCAGAACAATGGCAATTAGACAGGTGTCCAGAATTCCCACCAGTAGCAATAAAAGACAGGAAGAAAGTGCAGTGTGCTGAAAGAAAACATGTCATTGGCACAGACTTTCAAAGACTGGAAAAATAGTCTTCAATAATCAATGAAAAATACAATTTTAAGACAATCAAACAAAATCCCAGGAGTGTTGCCGACAGACAGTCGTCTTGGAAGAAAGTTCTAGGTGAGCATCTGGTTTAGGAGTCTCCTCGTCAACTAGACCATAGCAAAAAGCTGAGCAGAGGGGAAGTTATTCAGCCCTTCTCACAGTCTTCAGAGAAGTAGGGTCACAGGGCTAAGTGCTCCCTCAAAATTGAAGGAGTAGACTAAGGGTCAGAAAGGATAGATGAATCCAGAAAGT
This sequence comes from Peromyscus californicus insignis, assembly GCF_007827085.1. Lineage (NCBI taxonomy): Eukaryota > Metazoa > Chordata > Mammalia > Rodentia > Cricetidae > Peromyscus > Peromyscus californicus. The sequence goes on from NW_026294424.1 coordinate 69,335,471, forward strand.
AAGAATTTACCAGACAGACACCCATAACAGAAACCTCCCTGGGGAGCCAGTGCCAGAGTAGGAAACCTTGTTGAGAAATCACCTAAAGCTCAGGGGGAATTAGCTCCAGAGTTAAAATTCCAGAGGGCCCAGTCACAGCTCCACACGCCATCAGCCTAGACATGTCCTCACAATGGAGAAAACACTCCATATACTTTCATCCAGGGGAGGAAAACGGATCATTCTGAAGTATACCAGAACATTCTATTCTTCCTAAGAAGACCCAACCTCAGGGGGATTTACATACACTCTATCCATGGTTTGCCTTTGCATAATTTCAATCACTATGGTCAGTCCTGGTTTGAAAATATTAAGTGACCAGGTGGTGGTGGTGCACGCCTTTGATCCCAGCACTTGGGAGGCAGAGGCAGGCGGATCTTTGTGAGTTCAAGGCCAGCCTGGTCTACAGAGCAAGATCCAGGAATAGGTGCAAAGCTACACAGAGAAACCCTGTCTCGAAAAATCAAAAAAAAAGAAAATATTAAGTAGAAAATTCTGGAAGTAAATAATGTGGATTGTAGTATATACATACATATATACATACATATATATATTTATATTTGCCCAATTTCATGATTAGCTGTTGTAAATCTTTTATTGCATCTCACTTACAACTTACTTCTCTCGGGGTGTGTGTTCAGGAGGAAAAACTCTGTGTAAGCATTGGTATGATCCGCAGTGCCCACTGGGGGTTTTAGACTGTGGGCCTCTTGCATCGGATCAGGGCACTCCTACTGTGCCATTCCAAACTAAAACAGCTTCAAAGGGCTTTGTTAGAACGTGAGTTGCCTTTTCAAACTCTCATACTGAAGTCTTAACTAACCTTCAGGACCTTAAAATGCAAGTGTGTTTGGAGATAGGGCCCTTAAAAAGGTAATTGGGTCATGGCGGGGTCATTAGAACGAGTCCTAATCTAATTGGTCTGTGTTCTTAAAGAGATGAGCACGGATGTGCCTGTACACACATGAGGACTCTGGGAGACTCGAACTTCTAACCTGTAGCACGGTAAGACAATGCATTTCTGTCATTTAAGCCACCCAGCCTGTGGCATTTGGTTATGCTCTTGAAAATTTAACACTGACTTAAAATAAGAGAAATTAATTGTGATAGCCATGGTCACCCACTACTCCACAATCTTTTCAGTCCATTTCCTTTAGAGAACTCCAAAGAGCAAAAGACGCGGCCATGTGCTGTGGGAAGACGTCTTCTGGCAACTCTGTCCTCACAAAGACACTTTTAATAATGGGTCTTGGCACCAGAGTAAGCCGCATCCTGCCCTGGGGCGGGTCCCACGATTGTCCTCTGTGGGCAGCCACAGGGAGCCAAAGATGCCTTACCGTCTGAGGGAGTGCCATCTGGGAATCCACTTCTAAAGACAACAGTGGCCCTGGCTCCTGGGCCCTCCTTTCTCATCCAGTTTCAGTGTTAACATCTTTAAGACAAGAAAAGTCCCCTTTCTTTCCTGTCCCATGAAGCTGGAGGCAAATGGGATTCCATACGCCAAAGGCATCGGGTAATAGCGAGTCCATAATAATCAACTTAGACAGCATCTCTCACATCAGCTCTTGCTGATCACATTTCCATGCCAGTGATAACATTAGGGGTGAGAATATTTGTCCCTTAAAGACTTCAATTTCAGGACTTCAATTGCTCATGGGCTTTTATCATTTGTCATTTATGTGCGTTAATCAAATTATTCAAATGTTTTCATTTCTTCCTATAAATGCATTCATTAAGAAGACACTTAGCATCACTCCTCCAGCTAATTGTTTAATGAGAAAAAGGCCTCTTTCATTTTCTGTTTTCTCATCTCTCTTCTTTCAACACTGAGGTCGTGTTTCTCATCTGTGGCTCCGATACGTGCTAACTTTACATTTCTATGAATGCATACGCGGAGGGCATTTCATTTTAGTCCAGCATTTTCCCCCCTGGGAAGAGAAAGTGGTATTTATACCCTCCTAATAAATGCAAGACTTTGTTCTGCTGATGCTTTCTTTCTTCTCATCCCCTGGGGGGCGGCTGGAAATCTGTGCAATCCTTGCTTTAAAAAAAAAAAATGAAGAGTGAAAGATAATATGATACACTCAGTCTCTGTTGATTACTTAAGGAGTCTGGTGACTGTGGAAATCCTGATCAAAGAGAAGGCAAAAGAAAAGCCAAGACTGTGGGATAAGAAGCTGGAGGCAGCAGGACTTAGGAAGGGAGCACCAAGCCTCGTGATTTTTAGGATCTTCTAGTACCTTCTCCGTTCTCTTACTTGTTTCCTTCTTTCCTGTTTTATCCACCCCCCTCTGTGTGTGTGTGTGTGTGTGTGTGTGTGTGTGTGTGTGTGTGTGTGTGTGTGTGTTGTTTAGTTTCTTTTATGCACTTAATTCTTGTTTCTCTTGGTTTTCTGAGATTAGGGCCTCACACTGTAGTCTAAGTCGGCCTGGAACTCACGATACCATTCTCAACCTGTGGATCGCCACCCCATCCCAGGGTGGGTGGTGGGTGTCGAGACCAGGTACCCTGAATATCAAATATTTACATTATGAGTTATAACAATAGCAAAGCTACAGTTCTGAAGTGGCAATGAAATAATTTTGTGGTGGGGGTCAGCACAACACGAGGAACTGTGTTAAAGGGTCTCAGTGCTAGGAAGGTTGAGGACCACTGCTGTAATTCAGAGACGCTTCAGATCTGCAGTGACCCCCGTGCTCCAGCCTCCTAAGTGCTAGGGTGACAGGGGATAGCCACCATCTCTGGCTTTGGGGTTTTTTTCTAAATTTTTCTCTTCCCTTCTTTTCCTACAAAGAAAGACACTGTGAAGTTGAGCATACATGTAAGCTAGTCCAATACCAGTTTTACAGACTGCGGCCTAACCCCATGAACATAATTCAGGATGGATAACTTTTTCTTTTATAGCAAGAAAAGCACCAGCATGTACTATTAAAAAAAAAAAATAGACACTTCCCTCATTTGAGAAGAATCATGCTTTTAAGACGAAGAGCCAAGGCATGGAACTGGTCAGGCCTGAGATGGACTCATGTTCTACAACCTGCACGTGGCAAGGCCTTGCTCACCAACGGGCCTTTTCTCTCTGAGCCTCGATTACCTGGTCTGTGGGTTGGGGCAGGTGCCTCTCTTACTGGACCAACTAAAGACTGAATTGAGATAAATACAAAAGAGCATAGCATCTTGTAAAGTGTCACACAGTATGACACACATGTGTCTGTTTCACAGCATGCTTACATGCTTTGGTGATTTGTAGAAAGCAAATTAATCTGAAAACGTCATTTACAGAAAGCTTAAAGTTTTGGGCCTACACACACACACACACACACACACAGAATATGACATCATACACATGCACACATTAGTGATTCAAAAGGAACACACTAGAAAAGTCTTCCACTCACTGATGGGTCTATGGTGGGCGCCCACTTTTTAATTGCACTTACATTTCAAGAGTCTGGAGAAAACAATGTAACTTCGTTGTGCCCGATTCAACAGCACCCCTGCTCCCCCCAAAATGTGGAAGAAAAAAATAAAAATAAAAAAATTGTGAATATTTTAAGTAATCGAATAAATAAAATGTAAGAAAAGGAAAAGAAAAAAAAGCAACCAGCCAAGCTGGCCGAGGTCTCTGCTCTCCAGACCCCAGGCTAGCATAGTCTCCATGTGTATGGGAGGAGGGTACTTCCGGGCACACCCCTCAGGCCCTGGTGGAGGCAGGGGACAGAACATGACAACATGACAAAACTCCACTTGCTTATTCTTTTTTTTTTTTTTGACACAGATGGAAAATTAAGCCTACTTGCAGGTTGTCTCAACCTCGGGGGGTAAGACCATGCTCATCTAAATGAAAAAAGGTAATACTGTCCACAGTATCCTTACAGGACAGAATCCCCACAGGGAACAATTGAACATGTCTCCAAGACATGCTCACGTATGAGGGTTCTGTCACACAAGTGAGGCTTTGGCTTGTGTGTGAGTGTGTGTGTGTGTGTGTGTGTGTGTGTGTGTGTGTGTGTGTGATAGCATCGTGTCAATTGTGTCAGGGTACACTGGAAGCATTGCTGCAGGATGAAGCTCTCAGTTGTGCAGGCCACAGTCCTCCTAAAGAACAGGCCCTGGGGCACCCGGGAAGGGGTCGGTTCAAATATTGATCTGACTTAGGAAGAGCAAGTGGTTCCTTGGGTCCCCAGGTCATCCTACTCAGTCCGTCACCTGAGGACACATCAGGAATCTCATAATACGGAGGAAATAAAGGATTCATCATGGGTGCTGTTTTAAACATCAGTAGCGTGTGTTCTGGAGAGTTTGTTTGGGATGAACTGATGTGTGCATTTGTTCCATTGTAGAAATCACTGTGATAGTTGCTTCAGGATTTTGGACCTCGTGTTATTACATGAACATGATCATACAGTATGCTCGTAAGCAGGTTTTGCAATTGTGGAGTTTTCTCAATCAGCTGATGGATTCTGAATGACTCTGACATCTATAAAGTACATTCCCATATACTCAGGACGTGGGCAACATCAGGCCCAGGCTAGGCCAGCTTACACACCCTGCCTGAATTTCTAGCATGATACAGTTGCAGCTGAGCTGACAACTGAGCCTAATGTGGATCCCTGGGGCGTGTTATGAAATGTGTTTCACCCTCCCTAGTGTGACATTCTCTAGAGAAATAGGTAAGGAGTTGCTGTCCCTGCTGGTGTCCCAGGATGCATTTGTGCTTTTATGGATTCTTGGGGAACATTATTAGCACCAGCTCCATCACCCCCTTGCCACAGTACCATATCCCTGAGTTGAAGAGGAAAAGCTGGTCCTTTTTCTTTTCTTTTCTCTTTTTTTTTTTCTGTTTTGTTTTTTGTTTTTCGAGACAGGGTTTCTCTGTGTAGTTTTGGCGTCTGTCCTGGAATTCACTTTGTAGACCAGGCTGGCCTTGAACTCACAGAGATCCACCTGACTCTGTCTCCCGAGTGCTGGGATTAAAGGTGTGCACCACCACCACCTGGCTGAAGACCTGGTCCTTTAAAGGCCTAAAAGCATTAACTCTTTACATTGTGACCACATATTATATTGTATTCCACAAAGCAGAAAAGACTGGGAGAAAAATCACCACGCTAGGGTCACCTCTAGTGGATGCACAGCTCAGGCTGAAGAAATTTCCAGGTAACACAGGACCCCAAGGGCCTTAGGCTCCTGGTGGCAGAATGTTTACCTGTCATCCCAAGCTCAGGCCATGTCCTGCACCTTTTGAGGCCGCCAGGAGCCATCCTATGGCATGCCACGTCTGGGCTCCAGCTTTCGGGGGCTGTAAGCACCACACACGGTCTTTCACAGCTATCTGTGTTCACTCGCGTGGGGTCATTCCCAGCTTTTAGTTCTGCAGTCTGTACCAAACTGTCCGATCAGAGGGAGCCGCCTGCCTTCAGAGAGGAAGAAAAACAAAACAAAACAAAAAACCGTCAAAACTGAGCAAACCACCTGAGATCATTGCTGGAAGCCACACAGGTTGTGTAATTCAAAGACTGACAAAAGGTTGGTTTCTGCGGAGCGAACCTTTAACACAAACAGAGCCTCTGCCCAGCCTGCCTTACCACCTTGCTGGCTGCCTCTCAGGAGAGGCTTTCTTCCTCCTTTCTCTCTCTTTTGGTCCTCCTTCCTGGTGCAGCCATCCTTGTGGCTGCCCTTTTGTTGTGGGCGCCCATTGTGTGACCTTCGATTTGCTGGGGGAATGGCTTCGTGTGGGATTGGTAGATTCAAAGGCTGCTGGAGTAAGATTGTCTGACCACAATCCACCTGGCAGCCGTCAAAAGACAAATAAACAAGCCGTGCTTATCACCAAGCTGCCTGGGGTAGCCAAACTGTAAATTAGAAATATAACGGCCGGCTTAGGTGCCTGGAAGGGCCCAGACAAGGCCCCTGGTGGTTCCTTTGGTCTTAACTACAAACCTGTGTGTTGTTGAACATCATCCTCAGTGGCTGCAGCTTAGGTGTGGACTTGGTTTCATTCTGCCTTTCTGAACTGAGCATAAGCACACACACACACACACACACACACACACACACACACACACACACACACACGGCTAAAAGCAAACAGCCTTTGCCTGGTGGCTAGGGACACTTTTTTATTTTTGGTTTTGCATCCTGCAACGTTCTTATAATGAAGACTTAATGATATCTATAATTTTAAAGCCATGAGTTACTCATTTTAGTTTTTGAAATTTGAATGAAATATCCTGTGTGAGTGAGAGATGATGGGAGAGGTGATCCGAAGGTAGACAGACATTCGGATTGTCTAAAGTGGCAATAAGTCAGAGTATTTCTGGGAGCAGTCCCAGAAATCTTCCCAGGGGTCTCGGCACCTCAGCTCTGTTTTCCCTAGGCAACCTGCCTGACCATGCCGGCAAATTCCACCCTCCCCGCCGGGACAGTGCTCAGCTTGCACAATTTCAAACCAAGGAGTGCTGTTATTGAAGGCTTTCTCCTCCTACCTGAACCGCCCAAACCTCAGCCAGCTTTGCCTGAGGGAACTGCAGCTCCGGAGGGAAGAGGGAGTGAAGCCTGGAGGGTTCCTCGGTTATTTTGGGATACACCCTTCAGCTCTTCCTGCTTTTCTCAGCAGTCTCTTGGTGGGGGAGGGTTGGGGGGTTGGAAGGGTGAACTGGAGGAAAGGGGGTTTATTTATGTCAGAGCCTCCCGCCCTTCCTTTCATAACACGAAAGACAGCTCTTTATGGACACCCGTGTCCTTCTGGCCAGAACCCCCAGCTCAGTCCTGTTCATCAGCCCCAGGTATCTCATGTGCACAGTGCCTGGATGAGTTTACCCGACAATTTGAGTGTTGGGAGAGCTGATGATGGGAATCAAACCCAGGGCCTTGCACTTGCTGGGTGAGCATTCTACCCCCGAGCTCCATTTCCAGGTCTCCTCAGTTCCTCCTGTAGGAAGATGATGGGAATCAAACCCAGGGCCTTGCACTTGCTGGGTGAGCAGTCTACCCCCGAGCTCCACCTCCAGGTCTCCTCAGTTCCTCCTGTAAGGAAATAAGCCAGCCATGCTGACTGTGTATGGCAAGAGTGTGTGGATGTTGACAAACTCCGAGCACACACTTTTAGTCTGATGGATTTGGCGCTTGAATTGAGACTGGGGATGGTAAAGATATCTCTGGACTCTTTGATCCTTTGATATAAGTAAAGATTAATGGAATCCCAATCCAAAAAAAATATGGAATTTTGAACAAAAGGATTTAAATATATATTTTAGAATTTACTCCAGAGACTTTGTTCTATTTTGAAGTGTTAATTTTGAACTCTGAGAAACAGATCCCTCTTCTGTCTACTTGCTGCTAAAATGGCCTCACTGCAAGTTTTGCAAACAGCTAATAGGACAAGACAAGACGGTAGCGATACCAGTCCTGTAGCCAAGTGTTACCAGGCAAGGCAGAGCCACGGGCCTTTCAGCTCCCAGGAAGAGCTCTCAGATGCTGAAGTCATCTCAAATTCACCCGAGGCCCTTAGATCTGCACGTCAATATATGAAATTGGAGGCTAATATGCAGGTATTGATTTCTCTAAGGGTGAGTGTCAATATTTATGATCCCGAGAGGTGGTGACTGATTGAGGCAAGACCAAAGTTGTGATGGTGACTGCCAAGGTCATGCTGAACCTTAATCCTGCCCTTCATAACACAGGTCCCTGCTTCCACCACAAAGTGGTGGCAGATTATTGATATGGGAAAGAAAACATTCAGTTGTTTCTCTGGATATGAAACTCCACATAGTTGACTGCCTGTCTTTTACCTCATAAACTCCCTCAAGTCAAACATCTTGGGGACAGGGGGACTTTTACAGGGGATTCTTTAGGACTGCTCTCTTCAAGACTACAGTGTCTCATGCCTGTATGTGTTCAGAGCCACACTGCCATCATGCTGGGAATGGGTGCCCTTCCTCGGGTCCTAGTGGGTAGACCAGAAAGCTCAGAACTTCTGGATTTGAGAACAAGTTTATCTACATTAAGGGGAAAACAGAGTAGGGCATGATGATATCAGCCTGGAAGGAAGGTTAAGGAAGACGGTAAATTCAAGGTCATCCTGGGCTATGTAGCAAGTGCCAAACCAGCTTGATTATGTAGGAAGACCCTACCTGAAAGAAAGGAGGAAAGAGGGAAGGAAGGGGAAGAAGGAAGAGAGAAAGAAAGAACAGACTCTGATCTCAGACTGCACTCTAGACCACACCTCCATTCACTATTAGTTGATGGCTGTGTGCCAGGGTGTATCGGTGTTTATAAAAGCTCCCATGGTGGTAATACGCAGTCTGCACTGAGAACCACTGGTCCTCCAGCAAGGCCCCCTTGCTCCCCGCCTGTGTCATCCTTGCCCACCTACCAGATGCAGCCCCTGTCTTAGTTTGAAGCTCGCACTTGCTTCTTTTAAAAACCCTGTATTTTTTCTCACACTGCTGCTTCTACACGCCCCCCACCCCACGTCGTCTGCACAGCAACTCTTATCAAGGAAAGTACTTATTTTCAGTTTCAGAGGTTTAGTTCACTGTCATCATGGTAGGGAACATGGCAGCATGTGGCAGACAAGGTGCTGGAGAAGTAGCTGAGAGTTCTACATCCAGATCCACGGGCAACAGGAAGAGAGAGGCACTGGGCCACGAGGCTACTGGGCCATTGGACCTGGGTTGGGCCTGTGAAACCTCAAAGCCCCACCACCAGTGACACACTTCTTCCAGTAAGGCCACACCTACTCTAACAAGGCCACACCTCTCAATCCCTCCCAAGTGGTGCCACTCTCTGATGAGGAAGCATTCGAACATATGAGCCAATGGAGCCCATTCTCATTCAAACAACCACAGTGCTCAAGTCTTTCCTATAAGGACATCAATTGTATGAGTATGGCCCATCCTAGTGATCTCACTTTTATTTTATTGCCTTTTTAAGGACCCTGTTTCTATCCAATCGTCTCTCTGTATACTTGCAGATTGGTTCTAGAACATTCCTCTCTTCCTTCCAGATATCCAAACCCACAGATGCTCAAGTCCTTTTTATTACATGCTGTCATATTTGCATATTACCTGCATTGTATGTGCATATTACCTATGGATTACCTATTACTCTTGGATACATCAGTTCAGTTCTAGATGACGTATAATACCAAATGCAATATAAATGCTCTGTAGATAGCTAGTTCACTGTTTAGGGAATGATCCAAGAAGAGAAGCACTGTGTGTTCAGTGCAGACACACTCATCGTAGGCCTAAATTCTTAGGATGTGAGCAAGACACAAGGCAAACAGTGTTCAGATGAGTGCTGGAGACTGTGGGTCTGTGAGGGGATGTGGAGGTAACCACAGGATTGCCTTACACAGCACTTCATTGACATGGATTCAGCAGAGTGGCTGGAACTGGAGAATTCAAGCTTTAGGGAACTTTCTGGAATCACCCCTCCTCCCCCACCAAGCAGTTTGGATCCATGGTTGGTTGAACCTGCAGCTGCAAAAATACTTCGCTGTAGAATCTTCTTTTACGATCCTTTGGGGTTAGAACTTCAAATATGAGTTCGAGGGGAGCATAATTCAGCTCACAGCAGTGGCCTCACAAATGACACCTCTTGGCTACTAAGGAATCTAGAGAGCAGAGCTCAGAAGACTAAGAATCTCAAACAAGTACCCAGAGCACTGGAGGCTCAGCTGGGCAGTGCCCTCCCTCCCCAGGGTGACAGAGGAGTCACCCGCAAGGTGCTTAGAGGACCACTGGTCAGGGTGAGTGCTTGACCAGGGCTGCCTTCTACGATCGTGGTGAATTTGAAGCATTTTCACATGAGTAAAGGCAGGCTACCGAGAACACAACCCACAGCGTGCTGTGAAGCAGGAAAGAGCATTTGTTTTGTTCAGTCTTAGATCTTGATGACTTGGAAAACCCTGGTGTACAATTAAGGCAGTAAGTCGGTAGCTGTGACTTCAGGCATAATGCTTACAAGATTACTTTAATGTACAAAAGCATTTAGTAATCACCCAGTTGCCTGGCCCCACCTCAAGGCTGATTTTTTTAACCCCTTGAGTGCCAGGCCGAAGTTATTGCTACCAAGCGTGCTACACCAATGCAGAAGACATTAAGCTTTTACAGCAGCCTAGAGACCATCAATAGCATTGAGAGATGAGTAATTAGAGTGAGAAAGATAGATATCTTTTATGAATAATTCAACCTATCATTAGAAATTAGAAACTTAAGAGCCCCACCACATGGGCGAGTAAAGCCAAGCCTGCTTTCAACCCACTATAATTTAGGAAACAAGGGGGATAGTTGCCAGTTGTCACTGGGGGTAAGCCTCAAGCATACTTCTCAGTGACAACAACACTCTCAAAATGAGGTCACCTAGTTGAGTCAAGATTTAGATAAACAAAAAAGTAAATTCATTCCTGCCATGGTCTGAAAAGTGATTAAAGTTGATTCTTCCTTTGTTGTGTTGAACAAAACAATCCACCTCTTTATAAGGAAACTAATGACTTTTTAAAACCCGCTTGACGTATTTGTCTCTCTAGAGAGAAGCGTCCTGACCAAGTCACTGTCGCTGACTGCTTCCTCCATCCTCAGGTCCCACAGTTTCCCGCTAAGTCTACCCTTATGAAGACTTCCAAACCCAATCTAGAGCTTTCTAAGGTTGTCAACACTCTATTCTGTCTCAACAAACTTGCGCTGGTGGTCTCTGGAAGAGTTTGCACACTTTACCTCCTGCCTGCACTCTGCAAAACGCCCACATCCCTTACCAAACGAAAAGGGGTGTCAGGAATGATGGGAATTTTCACTCAAGCTGGAGGACAAGATTTTGCTGAGTCAATGATACAGCACGTAGCCCTTCCCACTAGCAAAAACGGATGTGGTGCCATCCAAGTGTGTCTTCCTTTCAGGCTTTTGTGGAGTACCTGGGAAAGGCACTTTCCCAGTCTCAGTTTGCAGCCATCAGGGCCTGGCAACCAAGTTCTGACAAGTCAGTAAGAGCATTCACAACACTTCAGGCCTGTCTCTAAAGTCACTGAGTTCTCTTCCACTCTCTCAGGTACCACCCGCCACCTGATAGCAACACAGGCCTGGAAACTCAGATGTGAGGCCAGCCTCAAGAGGGAAACACCGAAAATGGCAGACCCACCACCTGCGAAGAGCCTGGATCCTGTAACCGCAGAGAGCTGATGCCCACGCCCACCTTTGGTTTCCTTAGCTTGTCATTGTCCCATGGCAGGAGAGAGAAATTCAGTTTCCCTGTGGTAGGCCACTGAGATGGATCTTCGTCTTCTTGCAGCAGCTGAGTTTATCAGTCTTGATTACAATAGAGAATTATAGTTGGAACTTACAGGAGATACTGCTTCAAGCTAAGTTCCTGAGACAGGCCTCAGTAGGCCAGACTGCAATCTGAATCAGGGTCGCTTAAGCTGAGATTTGTATCACTAAACCCCAGACGAATGCATTTCCTGACCTTCTGAGGAAACAGTAGTCGAATTTCTCAAATGGTCTGGTACTAATCGGTATGTTCTAACTCTAAAAAGAAAGTAACCTGATAGTAACCAATGAGTTGTTTTCCTATTATTCTTTCTCCCTACCCCAGGGTAGCTTTGAAATGGCTGAATCTGACTTTTGGTCTTTACTTCTGCTTCCCAAAGACCTTTTCTCTGCACAAAACCAACCTCCTGTGCTCACTCCTTCCAAACGCTTTCTCTGTTTTAAGAGCTGACTTGTTGCCTGACTCGAGAATTACAAATAAAGCCAATTAAGATATTTAAACCAAAAACTGTTGAGACTTTGTGTTTTGACAAGTTGCTGACTTCCTTGATAGGATTATTATCAGAGTCAATTATTTGTTTGGATTTATTCACTCAACAAGAATCCTCTCCAAGCCACCACACGTGTGTTTTTCCGTTGGCTGCCAGTTCACGGTACAATCTGGCAGTGATGGTAAACGTGGACTTTGGGAGTGGACCCCAAGCTTTGTATTCTGGCTCTGCCACGGTCTGCTGTGTGGCCTTGGACACAGTATTTGATTTATTTGTTCTTTGATTTTCTCACTGTGAAATGGAGGCGATAGTGTCTATCTCACGAGTTGTTACAGTGATATTTAAATGAACGGATTGATGCATGTAAAATACTCTATCTGATGCCTATCCCAATAAAAGTTTTATCCTTATAAAGTCAGAGAAAATCTCCAACTGCCCAAATTAAATATGAAAGGAGAGTCAAAATTTTAGCTTCAGTTTTATCTTTTGTTGTTGTTTTTGGTTTTTCGAGACAGGGTTTCTCCGTGTAACAGCCCTGGCTGTCCTGGAACTTGATTTGTAGACCAGGCTGGTCTTGAACTCACAGAGATCTACCTGCCTCTGCCTCCCTAGTGCTGGGTCTAAAAGCGGTGCTCCACCACTGCCCTGTTAGCTTCAGTTTTTGATTGTGATATAATTGTGCATATTTGTAGGGTATAATATGATAATTTGATTTCCATGTATCTAATATATAATGATCAAATCAGGATAATTAGCATAGTTATCACCTTAAACATTTGCCATTTATTTGTAGTTAGGGCATTAAGTCTCTCTCTCTTCCAGATATTTTGAAGTCCTGATGTGGCCTCCTTTGGACATAAGAACTTAGCTTCCTGTCAAAGCATAGCTTTGTATCTCCTGACCAACCTCTCATTCTCCCCTACAATGAATTAAGTTTTTTTTTTAATTGTTATTTGTTTGTGTGAGGTAGGGTTTCACTACATAGCTCAGGCTTCCCTCAAACTCACCATGTAGCCCAGGGTAGCCTCAAACCTGTGGCAAACCTCTTGCCTTAGCCTCCCAAGTGCTAGAATTACAGATGTGGTCTCCACATCTGGCCAAAGTGAAGTACCACTAAAAGTAAGTATGTCTGCTGTTGGTGTGGTCCCGAGACTCAAATGCAGTGCTGAAAGCACTCAGAGGAGTGTGCTCCTGAAGCAGGAGTCTTAGAGAGTCTTATTAATAAATCAAACCTGAGCCAGGTACTGGGGTGAACGCTGGAAGATCAGAGAACCAGAACAAGCCACAGCTAGCCTCACCTGGCCAACTTCTCAGCTGATCCTGTTTCCTCAGACTGGAAGCTTCTGTGTCCTCATCTCTGAATGGCTCTCAGCTGAACTGTGCTGCTCGAAAGCCTGAAAGCTTAACCAGCCAAATGCTTCTAGTTTCTGGTCCTCACGCCTTATATACCTTTCTGCTTTCTACCACTCCCTGGGATTAAAGGCTCGCTTTCTGGGATTAAAGGCATGTGTCACCATGCCTGGCTGTTTCCAATGTGGCCTTTGGAAACTCACAGAGATCCCAGATGGATTTCTCCCTCTGGAATGCTAGGGTTAAAGGTGTGAGTGCCACCATTTTCTAGCCTCTGTATCTAGTGGCTGTTCTGTTCTCTGACCCCAGATAAGTTTATTAGGGTGCACAATATTTTGGGGAACACAATACCACCACATGGTCCAAAGCCAGCTCCCAGTGCCCCTTCGGGAAATAGGCATAGTCTGTGACAACATGCTGGGAAACCTCAGAAGTTGAGGAACAGCATAAAGTTACTGGTGAGTTCATTGCAGATTTGGAAGAAGCAATTATGGGTGCCTTCAGATAGCCCTAACCCTATGTTTCTGCAGAAAACCCTAATCCTATGTTCCTTCAGATAGCCCTAACCCAATGTTTCTGCAGAAAACCCTAATCCTATGTTCCTTCAGATAGCCCTAACCCTATGTTTCTGCAGAAAACCCTAATCCTATGTTCCTTGAGATAGCCCTAACCCTATGTTTCTGCAGAAAACCCTAATCCTATGTTCCTTCAGATAGCCCTAACCCTATGTTCCTTTAGATAGCCCTAACCCTATGTTCCTTCAGATAGCCCTAATCCTATGTTCCTTCAACTAACCCTAACCTTATTTTTCTTCAGATAGCCCTAATCCTGTGTTCCCTGGCACCCCATGGCTCCTTCAGTGGGCTGGGTTATTATATAAATTTGTCTTGCTTTTTACTCTCTCAGAAATCCAACAATGCAAAGACTTGTGTTTATTTATTATTTTTCTATTTGTTTTCATAGCTAGAAAAATATCCACTGGGCAGGCGATTCCCTGAGAAGATCCTGTCTCCCCTGCCCCTCCCCACACACAGAGTTTCTTGAAAGAAAACATAAAATGCCACTGTGAAGGAAGGATGAGAAGAGAGAGTTCACTCTCCAGAAACCTGGAGGAAGCATGGTAAAAAAGTAGCACAGATAACTGAAGGGACTCCTGTTGAAGATTCAACAGTGCTCCCACCCCACATCCCTTAAACTCCCACTCCCAACCATCAACTATCAAAGTTTGGGTTCCCAAAATTTCCTCCTGGGTCTGTTGTTCTGTTCACAGTTATCCACTGCTAATGAACATAAACTTTTATTAGGTGAATAATGCAACCAAAAATGGGAGATTGCATTAAAACAGAAAGCTGCTGAATTGCTTTGGGAAAGTTGTAAAACCCAAAGCAGGTCACAAATAACCCTCTTTGCCTTTTAACAATGCCTGCAGGTCAGACCGAAGAGGAGCATTTGAGCAAAAATTTCAGTGCATTAAAAAATGGGGATGTAGCAACTCCCTACAAAAGCAAGTCAGCCAGGTAGCTTAATGTCTTCCCATTACCAACTAAAAGAACTGCATTGTCCCAGACACCAAGAAAGGTCAGAGTGAACTTTCAAATTCACATCCGAGTTGCTCAGCAATTTGCATAGGATCGAGCCTTTTGTGACAAAGAAACAGCCTGGTTGTGGCTGGAAACTCAGAAAGCCAGGCGAAGATCGGAGCAGCCTCCACTTGGCACTGCCCTGGTGCGATGGGGCAGGTCAGCAACTTTCTGCCTTTGTTCTCAGGGACTGTATGCAGAAGAGGGCTTGGGAACCAGCTGCCCCTGTGGGATGATGGCGTGCAATTTCTGGAAAGCTTTTTGAACATTCTTGGACAAGGTGCAGTCATCATATTTTCTCTTCAAAGAAATGCTTTCTACTTTGGAAGAAGGAAAAAATCTGCCGACTGTCATCTAAAAGTTAGTGTTAAAAAGCAGTGTTCAGTGATTGGCTTTGGAAATAATTCCCTTTCTACTGTTTCTCTTGTCCTTTTTGCCTCTGAAAAATTCTTTGTTGTTGTTGTTAAATTTTGTTTTTGTTTGACATAGTCTCGCTATGTAGCCCTGGCTGGCCTCAGACTTGTGAACTCCCGCTCCGGGACCCCAGCTGCTGAGATTAGAGGTACACACCGCCACACCTATGACGGAAGGAATCCGGCTCACTGTGCAATGTGCCTCCAACACCTCACTCTGCCTGGGAACAAAGAATGTTTAAAAATTTTCTCTACACTGCTTCAGAATTTATGCTCCACCAAGTTGTGAGTCTTTGGGGGCCACCTTTGAGGATTTTAGGACTAACAAGACCTTAGGAAAGCTATACAGCAAGGGGAGACTCCAGACCAGATACTTGCCCAGGGAAATTCTGCAGGCCTGGATCATCTCCTCAGACTGATGACCTCACCACCGTCTCTGCAGGGCACTTCAGTCCTGGGCTAGCAAATAGCTCCTGCTCAGTTCCCTGTGCGATCTACATCCACACGATTTAATCTTTAAATACATGTAGCAGGCAGTACAATCCATTTCACAGAGAAAGGCCCAGAGAACTTGGTAATTTACCCAAGGGCACACAGCTAGTAAGCTGAAATTCAGATTCCAGGGGCATGACCCCAGAGTTCGTGGATATAATCCCTAACTGCATCACCTGTGCTAAGATCTGCAGTGTCAAGGGCAGAAGGAATGATTCTGTGATGCTGGAAGGTCAGGCGAATCCCAGGGGAACTAGGACAAGGCACAGAGGTCCTCACACTCTTCACATCTCATTTTGCAGGAGTCCATCAGGTCCTCTGTGAGCCTCCGGGCGAGATCCACAGGACTGCCAGAGCTGTAAGGAGTGTTGCTCAGGTCTCACCGTGTACTTTCCCAGGATATCATTATCCCCGCAGATCGAGTGCCTCCAGAGGAAGCTGGTCTCAGTCCTTCCAACCAAAGAAGCACATTCACGCTTTCCAAGATCCCTGACTATGTGCCTGAATAGGAAATTGGCTTTCTGATTAATAAGCATCCTTGCCTTTATATTTTCACGGAAAGCATTTGTGCTAATAATAAGATGCTTAATAATGAGATGTCTATCAAAGGAGGGGAAGTAGCAATGGGGAAACAATGTTGGACCATGTTTAAATGTCACTGTTGAAAAAATGCCCACTTGAAAGAATCGTGCCCAAATCACTAGGTGTTGTAAAGTAGAGGGTGTTTTTTTTTTTTTTTCTTTCTCTTATTTTATTTGTGATTTGGGGCTATGTTTGCATTTTTCCCCCAAAAGGTCCTGGATCTGGAAGCAGCCAAGCATCAGACTGGCAGCGCTCAGATCCATCCTGGTTTGGAAATGGAAGACCTTCAGGGTGGGTGTCAGAGGCCCCAATTACTCTTGGAAACAGTAAACTTTTGTCCAGAATGCCTGAGTGTGTGGTACCAAGGACCAGTTAAGAGCTTGCTCTTTTGGGTCCACTCTGGATGCAGTTTAGCTAAGTTCACAATGCTGAGGCCCTGAAATGAACCCCAGGTTCTGCCTCCTGCAAAGGGGAGAGTAGGCATTAGCTAGAACATAAATTGGAAGTAGAATATCTTAAGTATCCCAAACATCTACACTGACATTTTAAAATCTGCCAGAAGTCTGATGTACATTTATATTTATTAACACATATCAGTCTATTATCTACTATATATAATAGATTATTTTATTATATATATTATTTGTATATATATTGTGTTGTTTTTTCCAGGGTCTTACCAACTTGGAACTTACTATGTAGAACAGTCTGGTCTTAAACATACAGACATCTACCCACCTCTGCTTCCCAAATGCTAAGATTAAAGGCTTGGGCCAACAGACCTGGTTTTTATTATATTTATTAACCATGTTAAGAAACGTTGTTGAGCCGGGTGGCACCCACCTATAATCACCGCACTCGAGAGGCAGAGGCAGGCAGGTCTCTGTGAGTTCCAGGCCAGCCTGGTCTACAGAGTAAGATCCAGGACAGGCACCAAAGCTACACAGAGAAACTCTGTCTTGAAAAACCAAAAAAAAAGAGACAGAGAGAGAGAGAGAGAGAGAGAGAGAGAGAGAGAAACATTGTTGAACTGGGCATGTAGTTCAGTTGGCAGAATACTTGTCTAACATGAATGAGGCCCTGGGTTCTACCCCCCCAGCACTGCATTTTCTAGGCATGGTGGCAAACGCTTATAATCCTAGCATTCACAAGAGTCAAGAGGATTGGAAGTTCAAGGTCATTCTCAGCTGTATAGCTAGTTCAAGGTCTCCAAATTGAAAAAAAAAAAATCACTTCATGAGTCATTTCTTTAGTTCAGGATTTCTCAAAGTATGATTTAGACAACTCCAGCCTTAGGCACGGACAGCTAGCTGAAGATATGGACTCCCTGAGCACAACTCCAGGCTGCAGAGCCAGAATGTAGGAAGAGAAACACTTTAATTTTTCTAAACTACTTTCATCTGGAGGGGTGGGGTACTGCAGCACTCGTGCGGAGGTCAGAGGACAGCTTGCAGCAATCAGCTTTCTCTTTCCACCATATGGATCCAGGAGATCAATCCCAGGCCCTGAAGTGTGGCAGGGAGAGATAGCTCAGCGGTTAAGAGCACTGACTGCTCTTCTAGAGGACCCAGGTTCAATTCCAGGAGGAGGGAGGGAGAGAGCGGGGGGGGGGGGGGGGAGAGCGGGGGGGGGGGAGAGCGGGGGGGGGGGAGAGAGGGGGGGAAAGAGAGGGGGGGAAAGAGAGGGGGGGAGAGAGAGGGGGGGAGAGAGAGGGGGGGAGAGGAGAGAGGAGAGAGCCATCCGAACCTTCATCCCTGCATTCACAACCTGACACATGCCAAGCTGCCCAATTCATCCTCGCCTGTCATTAAAGCGTGCAGTTAAACAGTGGGCTGGAGAAAACGCCGTCAAAGCTGTCCAAACACAAACCCAAGTGTATTCAAGAGTCCCAGGGTGTGGGGCTAAAATGATTCGAATTGGCCAGTGTTCAAAGTGTCATTTAAAAAAATGAGTCACAAAAAAAGGCCGTGCCCATGAAAAGAGCTAGATTGATGGCCGCGAATGTACGCAGGCTCGAGTCCTGTGGTTTCTGAGCCCTGGTGGCGCATGCTTCCCCTGCCTTGCTCGCAGGGCTTGTTGCCTGGGAAGAGATGACAGTCGAGCTCCTGCTTTGGACAATGACTGGCTGCAGCCTTTCCCAGCTCCTTTCCTAAAATCCACTCCATCTTAGCCAGATCAACTGGTTGTTAGGACAGGCAATGGGCGAATGGAGGGTATATGGTTGCTACCCCTAAATGAAAAGTCACTTTGACATATCAATACAATCGTATGAAAGCACTTAAAAGCTAACCACCGCTCTGGTGCGTGAAGAAGAAGCAACTCTAAATTTGCAGTGGCTTTAACTCACAGAAGGTTTCTTTCCCGTTGGCTCTGCCTGAATGTGTGCCCCCGAGCCGACGTGCTGGGGTCTGAATCTCCCTCACGAGGGTTGTGAGCTGGGGACTTCAGGAAGCCATCTGGACAGAGCCCTCATGAAGAGATGAAGGTTGTTACTGCAGAAGTGGGGTAGCTGTCATGTGAGGGGGTTCCCTGTAAAAGAATAAGCTGAGCCCCATCTTGTTCTCTTGCCTTTCTGCCCCCCTGCCACAGAATGACTGAGCACGTGGAGCATGAAGGCCCTCATCAGGTGCTAGACTTGACACTGAACTCTCCGGCCTCCAGAACTGTAAGAAATAAATACATTTTCTTGAGGAGCGACTACCTCTGTGGTGGTGTATCGGAACAGCACAAAGCCGAGCCGAGCTCCATCAGACTTCCTGATCATCACAGATTTTAGTGGAGAAGTCACAGTTCTCAGGGGCCGAGGCTGACTGAAGGGACCCTCTCTCCAACACCGTTAGACCAATGAGCTTGGTGCATTTGCAAAGAGATAGAAAAATGACACCTTTCTATCTTCCCAGTAGTCAGTGGCCAGAATCAGTCATTGGGTCCTGTGGAACCACAGAGAGCTACAATGTGCCATGCTTAACAACCACAGCACAGGTGCCTGGGTCCCCTCTGGAAGAGCGGGTTGGGAGGCGTAACTCTGCCCTTTCTGTAGACTGTGACTTGCACACACTCAGCTCAGCCTAGCTGTAGAATTGAGGTAGGAGTTCTTAGGATGCAGACCTTGAGGTAGGGTAGCTCTCTTTAGCCTAAAGCTCTATCTTTGGCTAGAGATCCCCATTCTTATCTCAGAAGAGATTTGAAATTTGAATCCCTCATTCATTCCCAGAATAATCAACGTCTTTGCTCATCTTTTTTTTTTTTCCCTGAATTCCCCAGGCTAGAGAAAATACAGAAACTGACTTTGCTGCACCTTTCCCGGTTCAGGTGCCTCTGCATTTGGTTAGAAAAACAATAAATTCCTGGAGCAGAGTCCCCGGCAACCTGTGTTCTGACTTGTGTCTTAATGCACAAACCCTGCAAAAGGCCTGTGATATCGGCAGTCTCCACAAGCTGCTAAGACCCACCTTCCCAGATCTCCCTGGCTATTTTTAGAATGTATTCAGATACCGTGATTCATAAAAATAGACATCCGATTAAAAAAGGGTACTGTATTCATTTGATCACTATGTATTTTCTTAATCAACAGCTCCTCCAAACATTTTAGCATAATTTGGGAGGGGCTGGGGGCCATGGGTGGTCCGCTAGGATTAGTTTTTAATCTTCGTTTTCATAAAGGCTTCTTTAGAAGCCTCATCTACTTGGAAACCTCTGCTCCCTGGATAGGAATTGAAAACCATTTGTTCCCCCCGCCCCAGGATTTCTATATTCTGAACCTGTCTCCACAGTGTTTTTACTTCCAAAGCTCTCCTGCTGCTCTTTAAGTATCCTGTTTTTTCTTCTCAGTGGAAGGGGGCAGGGGTGATGTACTCCCTGGTTTTGTTTATTGGGAGCCTTTATTTCTCCTTCATTTTGGGGGATAATTTTGCTGGGTACCATATCTGGACAGGATGCTTTGTGAAGATTCTTCTTTCATTGTGTTCGCTGAGAAGGTTGTTTTAAAGGGCTTCTCAATCTTTTTGGTGGACTATGTGGACAAAGGCCAGAACTAAACTCTAGAACAGTTGCCTCTAACGTCAAGCTTTGCCTCCCAAGAGGATAGGCCTGTAGAGGGTGGGGTAAGGCCAGGGCTGAGAAGCATTTGAAGACATCAGTCTGAACTGTATATAAACAGGACCCATGCCTGCTGGTAGGTATATGCCAATGGTGACAAGTGTTTCAGCAGACTGTATTGTACCTACAGGTCCTGAGCATCCCTAGTGACGATGGGATACTGTTTCCATTTCAGGAAACCCAGAATAATCCTCACAGGTGGTAAGTGGAATGAAGGGCAGGGTCCTTAAAAATTCCAGCTTGTTATTTTCCACCATGTTAAATAGAAGACAAACCTGATTATCTGGTCACTTCCATTTTTGAGTGGCTAATAGAGTTGTGGAGTGGGAGGGCAAAACAAATCCTTGCATCTGGCCAATGTGTTCATATTCTGGCATCTTCTGGAGAAGCTGAGAGGAGAGTTGTTAGGGCTGGATACACCAGCAAAAACAAACCAGTGTCTGGGGGCCCCTCTGTGTAAACACACTTGTTCCCTAAGAGGGACCACAGCTCATCACGGGCGCTTTGCAGATGAACTCCAGGTCTCTCCACCAGTCACTTTGTATTGGACCATAGAAAGGTTCATGCACTGAAGGTAACTGTGACTTGGGCCCAAGAAAAGGTCTTCTGCTCTGAGGCTTTCTCTGGACACCCCTCCATTGGGAGATGGGGCGGTTCTCTGACAGGACTGGTGTGCTGGTTTGAGTGAGAACTGTCCTCCGTAGGCTCAGATGTTTGAATACTTGGCCCCCAGCTGGTGATACTGTTTGGTAGGTTTAGGAAGCGTGGCCTTGCTAGAGGAAGCATGTCCCTGGAGGTGGTTTGGAGGCTTCAAAACATGCCAGTTTTCACTTCGTTCCTGTTTCCTGCTTACAGTTTGAAATGAGAGCTTTCAACTCCCAGCTTCCAGCTCCAGCTGCCATGTGTGCTGCCTGCTGCCATGCTTTCCCCTCCCTTATGGACCCCAACTCTCTGGAACTGGAAGCCCAAATACACTTCCTTCTAGAAGTTTCCTTGATCATAGTGTTTCATCACAGCAACAGAAAAGTAATGCAGCTGCATGGACAAGAAAATGAAGGAAGCATCCTTCCACACCACTTGCTGTTCTCATATGTGGATGGAAAGGGTTCGCAACTGTCAGTGTGGGGAGTTTCCTTTCATTCTCTCCTTGGACGTATAGTCATGCTACTGGTGTGCATGGTGTTGTTTTGGTTTGGTTTTTTTTATCATAATGGAACACAGTGAGGAGGAGAAAAAAAAGATAAAACAGAAATGCAACCTTTGGGTCTTGGCTCTTTTAATTTAGTGTGTTCCAAGGTACAGGCTAGGGTGGTGGTGCTAAATTATCCTCCAGGTCTAGGGGTCAGTGCTCCTAGGAAGGGGATATGGAGGACCGAGCTGGTGTACAGGTGGTGAGCTTGGAGGAGAGGGAACCAAAGGCACACAACTCCAGAGAGAGACAGCCTTGGGAAGGAGGGACAATCCCAAGCACCAGATCCATGGATTCAGACTCTGAGACACAGGTGCCGATGAGCGGGAGCTGTTGAAGGGGAAAATGTTAGGACATCAGCTCCTGTGTTTACTGTAAACCCAAGGGCCTCTCCAGTCAGAAACATACTGGAGAGTCTAAGAGCGCGGCCCTCCCGGGGATTGCAGGCAGTCTACTTGGTGGGCTGGCTTCTAGCTACATTGCAGTCACAGAGACAATCAAGCAGGGCTCGTTCTGACTGACCAGAGTAAGTGGTCTGATCACACAAAAATAATCCCTAGCTGTGGCCCCGGGGGTCAATCCTGGGGCCAGTCAGAGAGCGAAGTCAGGACTGCAGGCTGTGAAAGGCATCAGGGCTCCGTGAGCTAACAGAAGGACACTAGATGAAGAACAAGAACCCAGGAAGAGGAGAAGGACAGCGAGGAAGATACTGTTGTAGGTTAAAATAAAGTAGGCTTTTGGTGGGGCCCAAGAGCTGCTTGCCCTCGTCTCTTTCTGTGGGCATATATGCGTGTGTGTGCATTTGCATGTGGATACTGGAAGTCGAAGTCAAGGCTCTTCCTCAATCGCTTTTTACTCTATTTCTTAATTTTTTACATTTACTTACTTATTATGTGTGTGTATTATGGCACAAGTCTTTAATCTCAGTTCTCTGGAGGCAGAGTTAGGAAGATCTTTGTGAGTTCAAGGCCACCCTGGGCTACTAAACAAATTCCAGACCAGTCAGGGCTATATAATGATAACTCATCTAATACATATACATATATATATATATATATATATATATATATATATATATATATATATATATATATATATATATGTGGTAGTTGTAAATCAAGTATGTATGTATGTATGTATGCATGTATATGTATAAAGCAACTATGTATGTATGTATTCACTATCACAGTGCTGAAAATAGAACCCATAGCCTAACACGTTAAGCTGAGCATGATAGTGCACACCTGTAATCTCAAGACTTGGGAGGTACAGGCAGGACAATCAAGAGTTCAAAAAAACAAACATTAGTTATATAATAAGTTCAAGGCAATCCTGGGCTACATGAGAAAACAAAACAGAACTAACAAATCAAATAAACTTTTTTTTTCTCTAAAATTGGTATTACTTTAGCTTTGGTCTTTAGGGGTCTTAAGTGAGTAGTCTTTCAGTATATTTCAGAGCTCTGTGTGCACAGCCCCAGCTAACAAGAATGCTATCTTTTGAAAGCCTTCCAATGTGGTCTAGCTTTGAATACAGGGTCTAGCAACAAGATTCTCCTCAGCTTTACAATGACTTTGGGTGGAAAATCTCTAAGGATAAAATCTATCTTGTGCCAATGGATTTTAATTGAATGACATCCAACAAGTATTTATTGAGCTGTGGTCTTGATGCTATGACCCTGGAGAGAACTGAGGTTCCCGAGGCTCTCAGGAGAGAATTATTGTACAGTGGGACCATCTTCCCTGAATGAAAGATAAAAGGCTTCACAGAAGGATGAGTACACCAACGTGATTGTAGGAGATGGGCAAGGAAGGAGGGAGGGAGAGAGGGAGGGAAGGAAGGAAGGAGTGAAGGGAGGAGGGAGGGAGGGAAGGAGAGAGGAAAGGAGGGAAATTTAGGTCTCTAAAGAAGAGTCAATTCTGTTCTGCTGCTGAAATATAGACACTGTCTTGCAGAGCATGGAGCAGAGACTGCACAACTACCATCTTGTAGCTTGAAAGATGGAAAGCCGGAAGTGGCGGAGCACGTACAACAAGTCCCGGATAACCTATGTATGTTTGCACTTTCCAGTGTCTGAGGCAAACAAAACCCCCTTCCTTGCCTACGGCAGCTTGGTAAAGACTTGCAACTTGCAGTTGAATGCACTTTTTTTTCACACATGGTGAGAATCCCAGCTGCTGTTGGATTAAGTGATAGATGGTCTCTTGTAGGCCCCTGGGGAAAAGTTGCCCAGGAGAGGAGGGAAGACCCTGGAGACATGACTGTCTTCCTCCACAGCTCTTTTCTAATTGGTCAATGGATGGAGCTTAAGTGATCGTGTCAACTGGTCCACACCGCCATTAGGACACAGGGAAGCTAGGTTTCCTGTGTCTGAACCGAGAGTTGGATGGAGGGGTGCCCAGGCAGGCCATCACTAGAGATGACTGGAAGCAAGGCAGAGGCCATTTCAAACTACAAATGATGTAGTTTCAAATGGGAGTGCTGTTTAAAGTTCTAGGACATTAATATAAACGGTACGCCTCGATTTATAGTCTGGAGGTGTCTGGTTTAACACCTGACTCATAAATAAAAATTAGGATCTGATTATATTCTCCCACACTTTCCCTTAATTTTTCACCTTATTCATTCAATCACTTATTCATTATTTATTCATTTGACAAACATTTACTAAACATATAGGGACAAAACAAAGTTCTTGCCCTTCAAAATCCCCAAATTCAAGAGCAAGAAAGAGAGTTCAGTAAGGAAAACGATCTTGTTATACGAGTCCAATGGTGTGGCTTCAGATCCCAGCCATCCGTGTAGAAAGCTCTGTGGCGGCACCTATCTGTAATCTCAGTACTGGCGAGGCTTGCTGGCCCGTTAGTCTAACCAATCAGTGAGCTTGACGTCTACTGAGAGACTCCATCTCAAAAACAGAAGGTAGAGAGCAATAGAGGAAGACTCCTAACTTTGACATCTGACTTCCACACATGTACACGTGTGTATGTGAACACACGCTACAGGTCAGGGGGCACACAGATTGCTACCCTGGTGCTGGGATCCAAACTCCAGTCCTCCTGATTGAGCTGACAAGTGCTCCTAAGGCCTAGGCCATCTCTCCAGACTTCCTGTATCCATCCTGAGTCTGCTTTTAGCAGATGTTTTCCATGAGCTGAGACGTGGGTGAGCAAGAGTTAACAGAGAGGGAGGAGGAAGCAGACAGTGTGCCTCTGGGCGGAGGAAACACACTATGCAGAACCCCATCAAGGTGGAGTTTGACAGGCGGAGGAAATGGACCTCAGGAGATAAGATAGAGAATCGCAGGAGGAGAAGCCAAGGGGGAAAGTTAGCGGGTCAGGACCCCACAGGGATAGACATGTTATAGGAGGGTTGGTGGAGGTGGCTAATGCTACCTTCTCCCCTCCTCCACTTCTTCCCCTCCTCCTCTTCCTCCCCCACCATCCTCTCCTCCTGGCTGCCTGAAGCTCTTACACAGAACAGCGCTTTCTCCCCAAAGCCCTGGGATCTTGGATTCCCACTGCAGCCCTCGCAAAGCTATGCCAACAGACTCATTGGTGGGCCAGCCAACGGTATCAGGATCTTCTTGTCTCCCGTGGGCCTATAACTCTTCTCAATAAAGACAGGCACACCGGCACACTTTAATAACTGTCAGGTCTAATTATGAGCAACAGCCTGTACCCTTTAGACCTGCAAGGGAAGCCCTTTCCACCATGGAGGCTGCCCTGTCACCGGCTGAATGGCATTCTGTGAAACCAAGTGTTAGACAAAGAGCCAGGAAGAGAAGCAAATAATAGCAATAGGTGATGATAGCTTCACATAATACAATCTCCAAAGAGCAGGAGCCGGAGCCTGGTAGACACCATTGCACCGAGCGCTGCATCTTATTCAGACCCTGTTGAATATGTCATTTTCCATAGTCTGGATGTCAGGCTGTGACCTGAATTTCCAAGCACATCGCCTGGTCCATCAGCCCATAGCTTAGAGCAGGGGCAAGAATTTAATCATGGACAGTGGGGCTCGCACAGCCAGTTCTTTAGGTAGGGAAGATGCCTTGGGATTTGGGTACAGCTAAAGAGCAGTCTTTCTTTTTCATTACTAGTTATGAGAGCAGGTTTATATCTAACCGCACGCACATCCAAACGCTACCTACAAAACAGGCTTTCAGTGGGGGATGTCTTAGAAAGCAAAGCCCTTGAAGGATGTGTTAATTGAGAGGAAGAAAGGCTAGCCCACAGTGTTACAGGCAAGAATGCAAGGCTGAGAAAGGCTGCACTAGAGACGCAAGGATTCTTCAGGAATCTCAGATTTTTCTCTAGGGAAAGAAGGGACCAAGGTCAAATGGAAAAGCATGGGAAAAAATTAAACATGACTCCGTCTTAAACTGCGGCAGCGTTCACAGGAATGCTTGGCTGCTCAGTTGGTAGGAGACAGGGAGAAATAAAATTCCTTTCTAGAGCTCCTGGAGGTACCGATGTATTTTTCAACGACAAATGAAAATCTGGTTTTTGCCTCAAACTTGAAATGCCTAGAAGGCAAATTTTCTAGATTTTTTTTTTTTTTTTAATATTCTACCTGGACATTACCTGTGGCAAGCAGACTTCTTGCTAAGAACTGAGGCAGGCTACATAATGTTAAAAAGTGAGCCAACAGGTCACTATGTAAGCAGCTTAACTTCACCAAGAGATCAGTCCTGTCCTCCAGTGGAGAAGTAGGCAGGTGTTTCTGCCTGACACTGAGAAGGGGTGGATACGATTCCCTCTTACTGCCCAACACCAATCAGGAAGTCCGCCGTCCCTGTTCTAGGCATCATGCTTCCTCTCCTTGGTCTGTTTTTATTTTCATTAAAATATTTCCTTGATGCTTTTAATCAAGGACGATAGCATCTTGGGATTCAGAATTTAAGCTCTCTAAATAGCAGCTGGAACATGGCTGGCTTGCAGGTTCTCATCCTGGAAGTTTCGTTCTGTTTCTCAGTGAAACCTGCTAGGCAAGTGGGGAGGGGGCTGTTCTTTCTTTTCTTGATTGGACCTCACGTTACACGTAAGGTTTCTCAGCTCAGCATTCATTCCTGTGGAGAGTTAACCAGTCCATAACAAATCTGACTTAGGGTGCGTGACTTAGGATGTGTTCTCTTCTCACTTCTCCAGGAGGGGGCTCTTGGTCCAGTCTGGGCCCATTATAGCATCCTAAAATCTTCAGCAGGCGGTTGGGTTAAGGATGAGTGTGTTGTGGTCGTTGACGTGGAAGGTTCCCTTTTGATTGCAGCTCTCTACGCCCTACAACAATCAAACATTTACTGAGCCAAGTAAGTAAGTAGCTTTCTTTTGTTCACAAACAAAAATTGAGATTAAAAATGGATGTGAGTACACCAATAGCTCCTCATGGTCAATAACTGGGTAAGACTGTTGCTTATAAATGGAAAATTTGGCTTAGATGGGGTCACTTGGATTTAAAGACGTAAAATCTCTCCAAGTCATTTTTAATACAAAAGAGACTTGTTTTTTTACCCTTCTAAATAATTGCATACTATTTGTCTTTATAAAACTTACACAAACACGTGTGTGTGTGTGTGTGTGTGTGTGTGTGTGTGTGTGTGTGTGTGTGTGTGTGTGTATGTGTGTGTGAAGATTTTTCTTGTTGAGGACAAAACACTCCTGATAATGTCCCCTTCTTTGGAGTGCCACCCTCCCTTACGCAGAGCCTGGGTTGTGGAAAACTGTTTTGTGAGCCCTTTCCTAGTAAATCCATAATGTCATCATACAAATAGCGTTGGTCATTTTCCCTTCACTTTCAACTTAAAAAGAATAATACAACCCAAATATTTTCCATGCCCCTTTTATATTCATTGTTTTCATATTTACTGGACACAATGTGGTTAGTACTGTCTGGAAAATTGCCTCAGAATTAAGGAGACGTCCACAAAGTGGTAATAAATTAAAATGCCTGGGCTTGGTCATGTTTGCCTCCTTTGATGGCACACAGAACTGATACTTCTTCATTCAAAGCAAAACATTCTTCCAGTTCACACGATGAACTTGAAATCTGTAGATAGTGGGGTTTATGGAATGACCAAGAAAGCTGTGTGTTATTTGTTCTGGAGAACTGAAGAGTGGAAGGTTTTAAATCCAGTTCTCGCTCTGATTTGGAGGGTATTGTTGCCCCATGCCTAGTTTCCATCTCCAGGAAAGACATGCGCTGTGGGTGCGTAGCAGAACAGTGAAGGAGGGATCGAGGTGCACAGGGTGGACACTACCTGCACAAGGGCTCGCGTCTGCTCCAGCTCTTAGAGGCTGTGCGTGTTTTCTTTGCTCACACATGACAATCAACCTCGACTGTGATTTGATTTTCACTAGTTTGCCTCTAAGGGAGATGTGTGCTGGCCAGAGGACACGGGATTGGTCTCCTTTAGTACCAGTATAGCATACTGCACACTTGTTACAAATATAGGCTTAGTGGTCATGCCTGGATCCACCTTGGGCCACCGTTCCTTTTCTTTCATTTTATGATCTAGAGGGCATGTCTTTACACATCTGAGCCTATAAAAAGAGGATGATGATGATGAGTACTTTCCACATCAACAGGCCAGATTAGTTTCTCTTCTGTTGCTGTGATAAAACAACCATGACCAAACGTGACTTATGGAAGAAAGTTTATTTTGGCTTTCGTTCCAGGGGGATATGACTCCATCATGGTGGGGAAGCATGGCAGCCAGCAGCGGGCATAGCAGGAGCAACAGAAAACTGAGAGCTCTCATCTTCAAAGGCAAGCATGAAGTGGAGAGAATGAACCGGATGTGTTGTGAGGGTTTTTAAACTCAAAGCTCACTCCTAGTGACATACTTCCTCCAGCAAGGCTGCACCACCAAATTCTCCCCAGACAGCACCACCCACTGGGGACCAAGTATTCAAATGCCCAAGACCGTAGGGTGCATTTCTCATTGAAACCACCACAGACACTATGGTGAATAAGTGGTAATGTGTACAAAGTGCCTAGAATATTCTTTAGAGCATGATGAATCTTTTATCACTCTCATTATGAATAAATCATTAGGAGCTTGGGGTTAAATATTTCCTTTTAAAATGCTTTTATGTAAAAATGCCAAGTAAACACAAGAACAGAGAGAAGGAGAAAGAATCTCTATGTATCCATCAACCATTTAAAACAAGTCAACTAATCACGGCTTTGTTTCACTTATGGTAACAAAAATACTGATAACGTATTTCTCGAGGAAATCCTGAACATAAATCCCTTCATCTGAGATTTGTATGTTCCTTGTGTGGGTGCATGTGGGTGCACATGCCTGTTTGTGAATGAAGGTCAGAGGGTGACCTTAATTGTTTTCCTTAGTGGCTCTCCACCTTTTCTGTGGAGTGGGGTGTCTCACTGAATCCAGAGCTCACCAATCCAGCTAGACCTTGGGATCCTCCTGTCTCCCTCTCCCAGTGCATGGATCACAGGTATACACAGTTATGTTCAGCTTTTTACGTCAGACCCAGGGACCAGGACTCTATCCCGTGGTTTGCAGAGTAAGCAGTTTGCCCACTGAGCCATCTCCAAGCCCCTGGATGTTTCTTGATAAGAGAACATCCTCCCTAGGAGACTGTTTGACTCTAGCTGTGAATCACGGAGCATTCTGAATTATCACAGTGAATTTTCCTAAGTTGACCTTTTAAAAAAATGTCTTCTAATGAATGATTTCCATGGTGTATTAACAGATTTGATGTCAAAAGAACGGAGTTCTCTGGCCAAGAAGATTCTCAACCATTGAGTAAATGAATAAGTATCCTTTCCCCCTGTTCTGGGAACATTTTAAGCATCTGATGATGACTTCACCTGTCCTAAGAGAAACACCGGGTGGTTCTCAAACATATTCAACTCTCCAAGTACTTTCTCAACCAGCATCTTGGGAAGCAAATGCTCAGTGGATCAGACTCTGGCCAGCACAAAGCTAGACAAATGCCACACTGTGGGAATTTTGCCCTTGTTTGGGCAGCCAGATGGCTTTCTCTGGGCCACACATTTCTATTTTATTTGAGTTTGCAGATTGGTTTAGAGCAACTGGAAGCCAGCGTTATGCATTCTGGGACTATTGTCCTCATTAGGGAGAGAGGTGTGCTCAGGATACCTGCACTCTCTGGACTCTATTAAAATAGCCTGGGAAGCAAGAGAGGAGTGGCAGGCAGCATTGACAGGGTCATGGAGTAGAAATGGTCATTAGAGTGTAGCTGTCACTGCCATCCCTGAATCCTAAGTAACAGCAGGCTTATGCAGAGTATGATGAACTTGAGAATTCACCTGTTCATAACATATGATCTGTTAGCATCACCTTGTAACTTGTGCTGATTGACTTAAAGAAGGGTAGTCTATTTGGTTAGGGGACAATTTTCAAGTGATTTTAAGGTTGATTCCTTTGTGAGAAGGAGGAAGTTGTGGGAGGTGTGGGATGAAGATTACCGGCCCCACCTATATCTAGTTCTCTCTGGAAGCTTGGAACCTTGTCCTTATTAACCATCTTGCAACTGAGTTGAGCCATTTGACTGTTTCTGGGCAGAGACACACAAGTAGAAGTAGCATTAATTACTTCCAGGCTGAGTTAGTGAGGGGCTCAGACATGATTATCTAGGCTTCTGTCTTCTGGCCATGAGACCAGGGAGCTGTCTGCACACTTCATTTGGAACAGATACAGGATGGAGGAGCATCTGTCAACCCAAGCCTCTGAATGGTTAGATGTAACAGGGCTGCTGATTGGCCTATAAATACACATAGGGCATGAAAGAGAATAAATCTTCGCTGGATTGAGCTGCTGGATTTGGGATTCATTCATTACCGAAAGCATAACTGATACTCCCTTGACTGATACAGGAAGCACGGCTTTTTACTTGGTGCCTCCACGTGTCTTCTCTACACTCAGATTAATAGCACTCCCATCAATTCTATCATAAAAGACAGCGAACAGCAAATCTTAGCGGAATAGACATGCTTTCAAACTCAAGCCTAGTCGGCACTGCCTTAAAAATGTGGAGACCTATCAGATGAATGTACATGTTTAAGCCTCCTCTCTCATAGCCAACAAAGACCCAACTCATCACAGTTCTCTGACATTCCTCTTCATCTGTCATAACAAATAGATCAAAAGGAGGGTCCATGAAGCTTACAATACCACCAACTCATAAATACTAACAGCCAGCATTTAGTGATTGCTGCATAGCGCCTATTTCCCAAGCACTTTCTGCATTTTATCACCTCATAGCATTTTCACGGCAACCCAGAGGTTGGGTCTAACAGCGTTATCCCTACTTCTCAGAATCTGGCCCTACCGATAAAACAGGGCCTTTTAGTGTCTTTCCCAAAGACCCTACAAGTGAGGAACATCAGAGCTGGAATAAAACCTACATGTTACCAAACTATACAGCACAAACAATTCTTTTTACAAATTTAGTAATGGTGCTAATGTGTTTTTTTTTTTTTTTTTTACATTTCAGAGGAACACAACGTCACCACACAGACAAAACATATTCCCATCTTCTCTCACTTCCCCATTCATCAGCCATTACTGTCCCCAACAGACCCTGGCCATTACTGATTGGATCAAGAGCAGAGGGTGAGTTTTCAACTTTACCTGCTTTGTCAATGGCTATATATTTACCCATGCAGGTGAGGTTGAGCAAGGCCATGCATATTTTTGTAGGACGTGGGGTGGCTTTGTATAAGATTAGAGAAGCCCAGGGGGTCAACAGCTTCTTCAAGACTGACCACGTGAAGGAAGCTTCTGATTAATGTTTAACATCTCAGTGAAAATATAATAAAAATATG
Organism: Peromyscus californicus insignis; assembly: GCF_007827085.1. Lineage (NCBI taxonomy): Eukaryota > Metazoa > Chordata > Mammalia > Rodentia > Cricetidae > Peromyscus > Peromyscus californicus. Next base: position 69,366,788 of record NW_026294424.1, read on the forward strand.
TTCTAGAAACATTATACACAGTATCTGAGATGAAAATCTCAAGAGGTTTAAAAACAAATTCGAAACAGTAGTAGTATTAGTGAGCTTGAAGAGAAACAAATAAAAATACCTGACCTAAATTAGTATAGAAAAGGCCTAAGATAACTCTCTGTGAACACATAAAGGTTTGGTTTTGAGCTTAATGAGTGATACCCATTTTTCACTGACTTAGAGTTTTTGCTTAGGTTTGGAGCTTAGGCTTTACTACTACAATACAGACCTTATGGTATCGCCTTATATAGTTAGACAAAATCTCACACAGCAACTACAGCCCTGACCATTTGTTCTAGAGAAATAAAAACTGTGTGCATACGAAATCTATACACTAGTGATCACGGAAGTTGTGTGTGTGTGATAACAAGACATTGGAAATGAGCAAGACACTCGTCATCAGTAGATAGCAAACCAAGTTGCTTTACAGCCCCATCACAAGATACTGCTCAGCCACACCAAGGGACTGCTGGTAGATACTACTTGGGTGGATCTCAAGAGCGTCACAGTGAATGAAAAAAAGATGGTCTTAAAGACTCACCTATAGTGTAACTGTACATATTTAATGTTCTCACGACTGGCAGAATTAGAGCTATTGGTAACATTTCATCTGTAGCCAGAGGGTAGAGACGGTTGGGGGATATTGGCATGACTCTAAGGGAGCTATGAGGGAGGGGGAACTTTGTGGTGATGGATAGCTTGTGTCTTGATGGTAGTAGCGGTTACACAAAACTGGATATTGAACTATCCCCAGGCTTTGGGTTGCATGTTATCATCATGTAAAAAATAACCACAAGGAGAAACTGAGTCAAGCCTGAACGGGGCCTATCTTTGTATCTTTCTACGAATTTATTATCTCAAAATAAAATTTAGGAAAATTTGAGGGCTTAACTAAGTCCTTCCAACTTGGTGGGGTGTAAACTCTAAAGTCTGTTACCTCTCTGTTGGACAACAGCCAGAGTTTGACTCAGCTTTTCCAGACTTCTCACCACTGAATTATGATCACAAAACTGGCAGCAGCTTCGTCCCTGCAGGTGAGCTGCATAGTGAAAGACCATTTGGCAGCGTGTCTGGGGCTCCCTCCTTTGCATGCATCTCCTTCTAGAGTTTCTACCTCCAATTTCCAGCCATCATTACATCCCAACGTCCCAAGCAGCATGTATTTCACTAAATGCCAAAGAACACCCAACTAGATCTCACTCATCAGAGTTCCTTCTCTCAAGGCCAGAATTCCCTCCAAATTCATCCTATTTCAGCCAGACTCCATTGTCTTCAAATCATATTCTATCTAGAAACAGATGAACAGATAGACTACTATCATATAAATATATGAGCGTACGTACACGTGAAACACGGAGTGCGTACAATCAAACTGTAATGTAACTTGTATCCTACATCCTCAGATTCTTCATCTACAAACTCACTTTCCAACTTGAGGCAAAACTATGCTGGGGATTAAAAGGAGTATGATTATGCCATAGCCACCCTTCATGCAACTCACCTCATTTTCTGACCACATCTCGGGTGTTTACAAATACCTCAAGCCTCTGTTCTCCATGACCATGTTGGTTCACTGGGGCTCTTTCCTCAGTCTCTGGTTACTGTCACTTTGGGAACTTCTGTTCCCAAAGGAGGCTTCATTCTCTTCTGTAACATGTTCCATACCAGTTCCCTAAGCTGCATCTCAAGCCATGCTTCTGTCTAGATTTTGACTCATGCATCCAGTCACATTTGAAATCTCTGCTTGGACACCTTCAAAAGCACATTCAAACTTCAACACCGTGTCTTCCCCTGAGACCTGGTGTTCTTTCTCTGTTTTCTGTTTCATGGAGTGATACCATCCTTCTTGGCACTCAAGCAAGGGGCAATGTTATCCCTCATCTTTCCCGTCCATTCTCACCAACTTCTGCCACCTGGATTCCTTATTGATTTCTCCAGGCCTTGCTCCCTTCCCAGGGCTGCCTCTACCCTAGTTCTGTTCTTCAGCATTTCTTGTCCAGGCTATTGCAATGAACTCCTAATTGGTCTCCTCATATCTGATCTTGCACAGACTGGGCCAGAGGTTACATGCCTAAGAATGATGACAGTAAACTTGGACTCTGAACTAAGTTAAAGAGGAACCGTGGGGTTAGTAATTGACTCTCTGTTAACATAGAAATCTCCTCCACCCGAATGTTAGTATCAGCAAAATCAATGAGGTTCTTTTCTTTTATCGACAGCAGGCAGGTCTAACAATGGCAGTGTTCTGGGTGGGTGGTAAGGAGTCAGACTGCGACTTCTGATGACCTCACTCTTCATAGAAGACAGAGTTAAGAGTGGAGACCTGGGAAGAGTGTTGTCTATATCAGCATAGAAGGCAGGGGGTTACCTATATTGGCAGAGAAGGAAGGGGGTTACCTATATAGGCAGAGAAGACAAGGGTTGCCTATACCAGCAGAGAAGACGGGGGTTCTAAGACGCATTCTCTGGTAAGCTCCCAAACCCAGCCCAATGAGTCAGTAGATCACTCTCATAATATAAACAGGAGAATGTATAGGTATAAGTAGAAAAGGAGAAAGAGTGCTTCCTTAATTATAAAACTCACCAAATGCAAATGAGTGCGGTGACTTTGATTAAGATGATAGACCTAACAATTAGGTTCTGTATTGTTCAAACACTTATTTGTCATAGACATACTCTATAGACATTCTTTTTTAAAATTTTTTTAATTCATTTTACATACCAACCACAGATCCCCCTCTCATCCATCCTCCCTCTCCCCGCCACCTTCCCCCCAATAGACATTCTTAATAAGCAAACTTCTTTACATCATACTGAGTGTTTGCTCCACAGTTCAAATAGTCCTAAGGATACCGCAGGGCTGAGGGAGATGCCAAACGATAATGTTCCATGCAGCCAGTTGCACGTAAAACACTCGCAGCATATAAAACGGTTCTTTGACATTGTTAGTGAGCTTTATCTGTCCAAGAAAAATATCAGACAATGATCCTACTCAAAAAACGGTTGATGACTTCTCATTACCAACATTATACACAAAATCTTTGGGGGGCTGTTAGAATCTTTCATGACCCTATTTCTCCTGCCTGTCAAGCCTCATCTAACCTTCTCCCAGAGAAAGATTCCTTGCTATAGTTAGTCCCAGATGTTGCCCTTGACTGTGAGCTTCAGAGGCAAGAAATCTCTCTGATCTACCTTCATGTCATCATTATTCAGTATGGTGTGTGGCTCATAGCGCACATTTAAATAGGTTTGCCGAACAATTAATATAATAAGGAATTAGCAAGATTTTTTTCCTGTAAAAGACTTGGAGTAAATATTTGGGGCTGTGCCAGCTGTCAGTGTCCACCTGTTGCAACTGTTCAGCTCTGCCAATGCGGTACCATATACAGAGTCCAAAACACATGGACATGACTGTGTTCCAATAAAATTTTATATATAAGACTGGAATTAGCCAGAGTGCTATAGTTTGCCAACTCCTGAATGATACATGATTGACTGTGTAAATTACTTCGTAGTCACTTAGGAGCTAAAACTCCCTTTTCCAGGAAGGCAGCTTCCCTGGGGCCTTGAATTCTCCATAATCTCCCAAAGCAAGGCCAGAAGACACTCCCAAGTGAGAGAGGATTTTTTTTTTAATATATGTTATTTTATTTAGTTCAAAAACCTGAATGAAATCATGTAGGTGCAATGTCACTTGAATGGCAGGCATAAGTAAGCAATGTAGAAACTTCCATATGCCAATAACAGGAAAAGTCTTATTGATGATGAGGACTGTGATATATGGGGGGGGGACTACCCCCAAATATAATTTCCCATGGAATGTAAAAGAAAAGTGAATAGAATACAAAGGCAAATTCATGTCTGTTTGTGGACCCCAGCTGGGATCAGGGCATCTCTCAGGTCTGTCGGGATCCAAATGACTCTAATTGAGAGGTGGGAAAATGTGGGCATCCCAAATTAGCTCATCTTTGAGCTAAATTCAAATACTAACTTCAGCACTTATTAGCAATAGGACTCCCAAATCACTTAATTCCTGAGAGCCTCAATTTCTATATCAAATAAAAGGAGCGTGATAATATCCACATTCCTGGATGGTTTAGAGACTGCAGGATCATCATACTGTAGTCTGGTGTGTTATGAGGAATTGACTTGCCATGAGCAAAATGAGTCATGTGCTACTTAATGATAGGGCTATGTTCTGAGATATGTTTTATTAGGAGATTTTGTCATTATATGAACACCACAGTGAGTACTTACCCAAGACAGCTACAAAATCACTAGGAAATAAAATATTATGTGACCACTGTTGTGCGTGTGATCTGCCACTGACTAAAACATTGTTAGGTGGCATATGATGGTACCAGTGCCTTGCAGGATCAAGTTTTGGGCAAAAGAAAAGCCCGCCTGTGACTAGTTGGCTGAGTGTGTCCTCTCTATCCCAAAGGGAAAGGCTCCAGGCTTTTGTTTTCTTACTTCTTCCTCATCTAATTATATTCTCACAGCCAGTTTCTGGTTAGACACCAAACATACCGGAGCCAAACGCTTTGCATGTCAAAACAAAACCATAAAAACGAGGCGTGAAGAAGAAAGTCAGTAGAAAGGAGAGGCAAGTCTGCTGACATTTCATCCCTTTATGAGGAGCAAATCCCATGCGTGGGGACATCGGAGGATGGGATTGAATTCCATTTTGCAAGGACTAAGAGTGTTTCTTCACGTCTGCCCCCCTTCCTGTTTTCCTTTCCCAAGCCATCCCCCCTCCTTTCTTACTTAAACGAAGATAATAAAAGCATTCTCTGATGAAATAGTTGGGTACCGGTCAGTCAGCTTTCAATTATGTTGGAGAGGGTTACATGGGGTGAATGGAAGACATGTCAACTCACTCAGTAGCTGGGACATGATGGAGGTAGTCCTGGCGACAGGGATCATTAGCTTTTTGTCACCTTCACCAAAACAGCTTACAGAAACCAATTAGAGGAGAGACAATTTGTGTTAATTCGTAGTTTTTGAAGGTTCAGTCCACGGCTCTCTGGTCCACGCCATCACAGTGTCCACGGCTCTCTGGTCCATACCATCACAGTGTCCAGGGCTCTCTGGTCCATGCCATCACAGTGTCCACGGCTATCTGGTCCACGCCATCACAGTGTCCACGGCTATCTGGTCCATGCCATCACAGTGTCCACGGCTATCTGGTCCATGCCATCACAGTGTCCACGGCTATCTGGTCCATGCCATCACAGTGTCCACGGCTATCTGGTCCACGCCATCACAGTGGTAGGAGGGTGTGGAAGAGAAGAGCTGTGCGCTTCATGACTAACTAGGAAGCCGAAAGTATGGTAGGGAGTCACTAAGAACAATACACCCATAAATACCTGCCCCCAGTGACTTTCATCCTCCAGCAAGGCCCCATCTCCCTGAATTTCTAACCCCCCCCCAAATAGGTCCATCTACTGTAGATCAAGCATTTAAAACATGAACCTGAGTGAGACACTTCATATTCAAACCTTAACACGATTTTTTGTATCTGCTGAAAGGTCCATCACACACATCAGTGCTTCTCAGTGACATGAATCCCCTGGGGACCTTCTGTGCCAGTTGGTTGAGAAGAGCCATGTTTCGAACAGGCAACAATTAGGCAATCACTGTCATCATATTTACTGAGCATCTTTTTGTATTGTCCTCTCACCTACATGATGAAGCTACACATTCTGAAACTAGAAACACTCCCCTAGACCTGGAGTGACAAAAAGATGAATTCTACTTCATGTCTGCACCCAGTGAGCATAATACAGAACATACCTACCACCAGGGCCAAGGGGGTAAAATGTATTATGATTAGAATAGGAATCTGCAGAACTCCTGCAGTAAGGGCGTGGGATAGGCTATCCATGCATGATGCTCAACTTAAAAATACGCATGGACTTCTCTCTCTCCCTCTGTCTCAGTCACACACACATACACACACATACACACACCCATCTTAGACTTCACAGCCAGTTCTCTCCGGGGCTTACATTGCTTATTCAGATTCTTTGTATGGAAAGCAGGAAGGGACAAAACTCAAAGGGCAAGACTGTCAAGTCCTGGGAATTTTCCAAAACTAAAATCATCCTTACAAACCTATCATCGGCAACTCCAAAGGAGGTCTCACCTATGTCCATTTCAACCAAATTGGCTCACTTCTTGGATTCCACTCTTAATTTTGACACAACTCCTGCTCCTCATATCATGCAAGGCCAAAGACATAATATTATACTTTTCTTTGATAGCTCATGAGATTGAGAGGGCTTTAAGTGGTCTGACTGCAAGTTCCCCTCCCCTCAAACAAGGTACTATAGCTCAACAATCTCCCCCACCCCCGACCAAGGAGCCAGGCGGAGTTCCTATTTATCCTTGCATGGCGGGTTTGTTCCCTTGCAGGAACTAGTTCTGCCCTCTGGATGACCGAAAACCTGGCCCATGCTCATGGCTATTCATTATATTCCCTAGGAGGCTCTGCAGACCGTATGATGTGCTACTACCACAGCTATGGGTGGATATTTGTGTTTGATTGCCCTGGGACTCTCAGCTGACCTAAAGCACACTGTTTTCTACCATGTCCATAGTCCTTTGGCAGGAATCTCTCCTTCACCAATGGTACAGATGGGGAGAAATTACAACAATCTATGGTTTGGCTTTGGCTAGATTAGTTTCATAAGTGCGCTAGCTGACACGCAGGTATGGTTTGCTGTATAAAGCGTGTCTCTCAGATAACACTGAGATTCCCTTCATTACTATCTAGCTTTCCCTCACAGACATTCAGCCACGGGCTTATGCTAACTCCCAGATGTCTTGGTATTTAAAACCCTTCTGAATGGACATTAGATTTCTCTTTCAGTGACCCATTTACTTCAACTGATGATTTTGGTTGTTTAAGATAAAGTTGGAAACACGTTAATGCCTCATGTACACTCCAACTTATCCCAAAGGCAATTTGTCCATTGAACTTAGCAGCATAGTCATGGCTAAAACTGTCTACACTGTGAAGAACGTACATAGTGATATTACTTATAATCGTCCCAAACTGGAATGTCCACTAACATGCAGTGTTCTAAGCAAAATGTCCACCACAAGGATGTACAAGTAAACCAGAGTATGTCTACTGGGTGGAAAACTAGTCAATAATGAAAAATAAAGAACAGTCACATGAACAACTTTGATAAATCTCATAAAAATATGCCCTGGGATAAGAAAACTACACACCAAAGAACACATATATTTAACTCCATTACATAAAGTAAAATACAAGCAAAAATGATTCTGTAGTTTCAGAAGTAACAATGGTGGCCAACTCTGGGGAAATGGAAGGAGATAATAAATAGGAAACATGAGACATGCCTCCTGGGGGTGCATTTAATGCTCGGTATCTGGACCTGGAGCATGGGTCTAGGTCACTTTGTTCTTTATACACTGCTTTATTTTTACCTCTGAATATTATATTTCAGTAAAATTGTCTTTCCCATCAGCAGTGAAGAAAAGCAGGATCTCTCGTTCTTGAAACACTTATTACTACACACTTAATGACAGACTGGGTTTCTGTGGCATATGAAACAGGCACGGGCCAATGACTTCTGCAGCATATGAAGGCAAGAAGCAATGACTAGAAATGAGTGTCCTGGCACGTTCAGTGCATGAATTCATTGCTTTTTTCTGTGACAGACAGAAAGGCAGATAAAGCACATCAAAGGGGGGAGCAAAATGGACCATCAGGCTTTAAGTCCACCTCTACCCCTTCAGTGATGGGTCAATTTGGATAAAAGGATTAACTTTCCCAAGAGTTAGTTTGTGAATCTGTAAAATGGGGCCAACATTTAGGTTGTGCTAAGGATTATGAAAATAAATGAGCATAAGGCACGTGGCTCATACCAGAAACCTGAGAAGTTGTGGCATCTTGTTATTTTCACCACCATAAACCATCCTTAACGAATTGTCTCTAGGTTTTTATCTAACTTGGATTCCTTACCTGGAAATCAAACATTAATCTTAAGAAAAGCAGTTTTCTTCAATGGATTGAGACACTTTCAAAATTCTTTCCGACTACAGTAAATAAAACAAAACAAAAATCTGTGTGTATATATGTGTGTGGTGCATGCACATTATCAACATTAACCAAGCAAAAACACCTTTCTAGAAACAGATGATCACACAACTAGCTCTTTCAATTGACAGATGACTGTTCCCCACAAGTCCAAACTCAGCCTCAAGGTCATGAATCACCCAATGATGACTCCAGACCAAAGGAGATGCTTTTGCATAAGGGCAATTTTATTTATTTATTTAACATCAAACACCACTCTGTCTAACTCAAAAAGCGGTTAGCATATGCAACACTATCCATGTAACTAGGTCTCCTATGAGCCACAGCAAAGATCTTCAGTGACTTCATGCATTATGGAAGCTTATGTAAGGGTGTGTAGCCTCGGGCGGGTGCCTTTGCAGCGCTCCTTGGGGTCTTTCTTGTTACTTCTATTCTTCCTCAGATGTTTGGGTTCTCTGAGTTGTCATCCCACAGAGATGATTTCAATCTTGGATCTGAAAGTGAAACAAAAAGAAGAAGGCAGAAAGTGAACATTTATTTTTCCCTTCAGGACTAATTTGTCTGACATGAAGCTCACAAAATTAATGTTATAAAAATAGATAGAACTTCACCAAACAAAATGGAGAGCTGTCTGTATTAAATATATATATTTCAACATATATATATATATATATATATATATATATATATATATATATATATATAATGAAAACTTGGGGCCAAAGGATTAATTCCACAAAATATATTATAGTTACCAAAGTTTATTATTCATACATAAAATTTAAAAAAATTTAAGCAAATAAACAGGCTCAACTAAGTTCTGGTTTAGTCTAAATTTGGGCTGGGTTTGACACTCTCTCATCTGATAACCTTATCAACCTAAACTATGAGGTGTCTGCACTCCTTGCTTACTGTGTACACGGTTCTGAGCATCTCGATGTCTGGATCCCATGTCAGAGAATATTAAAAGCAAGGAGGAGGCTACACTTAGACACACTGACAGCTGTAAGCAGCAGAGGCGGAAGGACAGCCTGACGGAGAGTCGAGCAATGAGAGCGAGCTAAAGCGCAGACACTCAGAAGCAGATGTTTGGAGTCATTGAATACGGGGGGCAAATCAACAGTTACTGGGCCCCAGCACGTATCGAGAAATAGTTCAAATAGCACCAGTGCCCACAGAGGCCAGAAACAATGGCTTCCCCTGGACCTTGAGATACAGATGGTTGTGAACTACACAGTGTAAGTGCTGGGAGCTGAACCCAAGTTCTTTACAGGAGCAGTGAGCACTCTTAACCTTTGGGCCATGTCTGCAGCCCCCCATAGTGTAATTTTTTTCTTTTTATAAAAAAAGATTTGTTTAATATTGTTTTATGTGTGCTGGTGCTTTGCCTGAATGTATGCCTGTGTACCATGTGTGCAGCACCCACCAAGGTCAGAAGAGGGCATCAGATCCTCTGGAACGGGAGTTACAGATGGTTGTGAGCCACCGTGTGGGTGCTGGGAATCCAACTCCAGGCCCCACAAAAAAGCAGCCAGTGTCCTCAACTACTGAGCCACTCTCCAGCCCCAATTACTGTATTCATAAATTAAGTCAATGGCAGTGTTTCCTGTGAAATTGACTGTGGTTGGAATATATGGAAACCATGGCCAAGAATCTTTAAATAAATTTCAGTATATACTATCTATATTAAAGCCTTTGAGATGTTCTATAAGAAACAATTCTGCTTTCGTTGGATTATGACTTTGCTAAATTTGTTTGATTGGCGAAACTTTTTTGATATAGACTTCATTTATATGTTTCGGGATTTGTCTCCTTCCAATTGCGCTGCCGGAATCTGTTTATCTGACCATGATTCGGTTTCCAGAGGGGGCATCTGGTTACTCCCGAGGATGTAACTGAAGAGCATCTAAGGAAGGGGCTATTGTGAAAAGTGGAGCTGGTGGTAAGGGAATCAATAAGAATTCAGATAACAGAAAAGTGATGTTACCGTCCCTCAGCCTGAAGACCTAAGAGTTAAAGCACAGTGTTCCCAGAGTCTTGGAGGAGCCAGGAGAGTTGAAGACAAGCCAGACCCAGAAGCTGTGGCTGGAGGCTGGTCTCCTCTGAAATGTCTGATGCCGTTTTAAGGACAAGTAAACCTATTTGTGATATCTGTTCATTTCTGTGAAGCAAGCCATTCAGCTATGGCCCATGTCTAGCTAGCGATGTTCAGTTGGTGAATCTGGACTTGGGTAGAATCTAGAGAAGCATATTGTCATTCAGTAACACAACAGAGGTACCTAACCTCAAGCACAGATACCAGAGAGCTACACAGGGGATGAGGGACCCGTCCAAACATATCAACCTAATACAGTGACCTTCCTAGACAGAGTGTGTTCCTCCTACTAAGGAAGCAGAGGCCAGTAGTTGGAGCACCTGAGACACATGGGACCCACAGGAGGGGTGTTTTGTTTTTTTTTTAAATAAACTCCTACTGTGATAACAAAATGCTCTAGCCTAGGAATTTATCTCTTGTGGGCCTAGAGGCCGGGAAGCCCAAGGTCAAGGCGCAGTGAGGGTCTTCATCCAGGTCTGCAGAGCTGCTTTCTCCCTGTCTCCTCACTGCAGACTGAGCTCTGATCTCACATCCACTAGTCCTATCATGGGAACCCCCACTTCATGACCTCATCCGAACCTAAACACCTCCCAAAGGCCTCACCACCAAGAAACATCACCATGGGGTTAGGGACCCGATGAATGAATTTTAGAGGGACATAAACTTCAGTCCATAAAAGGGGGATAAGGGCCGGGCGGTGGTGGCGCACGCCTTTAATCCCAGCACTCGGGAGGCAGAGCCAGGCGGATCTCTGTGAGTTCGAGGCCAGCCTGGACTACCTAGTGAGTTCCAGGAGAGGCGCAAAGCTACACAGAGAAACCCTGTCTCGAAAAACCAAAAAAAAAAAAAAAAAAAAAAAAAAAAAAAAAAAAAGGGGGATAAGGTGAGAGGGAGAACCCAGAATTTCTGTCAGTTTTCCCCTTACATACTTGTGTGTGTGTGTGTGTGTGTGTGTGTGTGTGTATAGGTATGTGTACCTGTGTGTATGTATGGTATATGTGTACACACATTTATGTGGATAAATGCATGTGCCTGTATGAAGGGCAGAGGTCAACTCCGAATGCCTTCCTCAATTGCTCCCCATCTTAATTTTCGAGACAGGTCTCTCAGTGAACCCAGAGTTCACGGCTGCAGCTAGACTGGTTGTTTAGTGAGCTCCATGGATCTCTCTGTCTCACCCCACCTGCTTCCAGTGCTGGGCTAGCAAACACATCGCTGGACTCCAATCTTCACATGAGTCCTGAAGATCGAAACTCAGGTCCTCATGCTCGTGCAGCCAACATTGACTGACTGAGCCGTCTCCCTCCCATTCCCTTACACCCTTGACTGAGAACCAGCAACACATGCACAGGGCCGAGACTGACTGCAAAGCTCATGAAGGTCATACCACACTGGCGGCTGGGAGCCTGTTAGCTCAGCTGCAGTAAAGCGGCTGCTTTGCAAACACCTCCTTAGTAACCTGAGACAGCAAAGGCCATGCTTCGGGAGTCAGTGTGTCCCTACCAGCCCGCCCAACAGAGATCCCACAGAGAATGAAGCCTGATACACACCAGCATCAAGAAAGAGTTCCCTTCTCAGCATCCAGAACAAGCACTTGCAAACTCGTTCTCAAAGGGACAGAGAGCGCAGGTTTTTGTAGGCTTTGCAGACCAAAAGGCAAAACCAAAGGATGCAATGCATGTACTTATATAACCACTTAAAGCACGGTTATTTAAGAAGAGGTGAGCTAGATGCTGCCTACGGGTTATCGGTTGCTTAACTTTGCTTCTAAGGGATGCTAATGCATATCATCAATTGAAAAAAATTGAGAGGATAATAACTGAAACAACTTCTTGTGTCACACAGTTTAGATGAAGAACCCTGGTTGAAGAAGGCTTTGAGGAAGATGGACTCTAGACCCAGCCTCATAAACACGAGTGGAGCCCACAGGGAGTCTGATGGGCAAAATTGAGTTTTATAACATTAAAGGACCCCAGTAACTCAGTAGTTTTCCTATGTGTCTGTGCTAATAAATCATGCCGTCAACCTTATCAAGTTCAAATTATCCAAGCCGCCTACCAGGAACTAAATAATCAATAATTTTGAAGGAACGCAACAGATTCTGGATTCTGCATTCCAGCAGTCATAGTATCCAGTCTGAAACAGAACATTGTGTGGTGTACAAAAACAGGAAAATCTGACCCATAGTCAAGAAAAGAATTACTTAATAGAAACTGATATAAAGGGCCTGACAGTGCCTCACGTCTGTGATCCAAGCACTAGGAAAGCTGAGACAGGAGGATGGTTGAGAGTGCCAGGCCAATACCTGGGTAACCTTCCCTTGTTGGAGGCAACCTGAGCCACCCAGTGAAAACCTGTCTCAAACAAAAACAACAAAACACAAAGAGAAACAAAGAAACGGGGAGATGGCTCACTGGGTGAGGGCTTGCTGTGTAGACTGAGAATCTGGGAGTTTGGCCTCCAGTACCCAGGCACTGTGGTATATGTCTGTGACCCCAGTCCTGGGGGCCAGAGACAGGCAGATGCCTGAAGCTCACCGACTAGCCAGTCGAGTGGATCAGTGAGCTCCAGATTCAGTGAGCGATCCTGTCTTAAAACATAAGGTACAGTTGAGGAAGACAACCGATGTTGGCCTCTGACCTTCATACACACACACATACACACACACACACACACACACACACACACACACACACACACACACACACACTATATTAAAAAGGGAAACTTTCATTGAGATAGAGATGGAAATTTACTTTTATAGTCTTCAAATGGTCCTATCAAGTGTATGTACATATGATATAGTCCCAAAGGGTGAACTAACAAAGGATCCCAATGGCATCCCTGCGAACTTCACATTTTACAGCTTCATGGCACTTGTCACATTTTAAATTTGCTTGTTTGGGGGCGGGGCGGTTTGGTGTTTAAGAGCACATGCTGCTCTTACAGAGGACCAGGGTTCAATTCTCAGCACCCACAGGTGGCTCACAGATGTCTGTAACTCCAGTTCTAGGGGGTCCGATGGCCTCTTTTGGCTTCTGAGGGCACCAGGCAGTGAACTTATATACATGCAGGTAAAACACTCACATGTATACAATAAAAATATTTTTAATTACTTGTTTCAAAAGTCATCTTTCAGTGACATTGTAAGTACATTCAGAGGAGACTTCTATTCATTCTCTTTATTCTAAAGTGTAAGTGGAGCACATTGTAGGCAGTGTTTATTTGGTGAACTGAAATACTAAATTTTCTTGTAACAGGTAAGCATGACAGTTTTCCCAAGAGGAAAAAACTAGCTGAGTTCTTCAGCGAGAGCTATTTAATAAATATTAATGCTTGGTACACATCATGCCTCTACTTATCTAAAGATACAGTGAGACAGACTCTTTAGTCTCTACCTTCAAAGGGATTTAATTTTAATGTTGAATGTAAGAAAAATAACAAGCATAGTGTAACTTGGTAGAACGCTATTGTAGAGGTATATGCATGTCTGAATACATAGGACTTGCCGGGGTGAGGGTTGTCCACTTGTCCTCGTTCAGGAAGATGGTAAAATGTGAGATGAATCCTGGTTAACAGATGTTAAGTCAGTGACAGAGTGTGAGGGAAAAGGATACACTTTGAGGTATATTGATAAGTCTCAGGCATTGCCTATTAAATATTTTTATAATATACTTGAAAGGTAAATATGGATGGGGAAGGGGGAGTTAGGGGAATAGACTATCAAAGCACACTGTGGCAGGAACAATTGTCTGAAAATACTAGAAGCTGAGAAGAAAGCTGGATGAACAGTTGGGCCCGATGGTGGGGTTATTAGGAAGTAAAAATAAGCTCTCAGCTGCTGGTTAGACTATTGTTCAGTGACTCTATCAGGGAACTTTCTGTTGCTGTAACAGGTACCTGAGACACTCACCTTGTGAAAAGCAAAGGTTTATTGTGACATGGGTCATGTTTGGGCTGGCCGATTCTGCTTCCCTGTGAAGCAGCCTTTGGCAGCTTGCAGCTCTGAGCTGCTGGTGGGAAGCAGCACATTCTGGCAGGAGTATGGTATGCTGGAGGAAAACTACTAGCCCTGGGCACATGTTTATTGCAAATCAGTGAAGGCAGCTTAACGTGGCTTTTGTGATGGTAAAGTAAGGACAGTTCTGGTAATCATGACAGACTATGCCTAGGTGGAAGCTTTAAACCACCTTTTTTATTTGGCCCCCTGTCATTCAACGCCATCATCCTCGGACCTAAGGCTTTCCAAGTTCCTTGGCAGGGCATCGACCCTGAGGGATTTACCATCAGCTGCAAGCCAAGTCTGCACTAGCATTCCAGCCCCACGGGTCCAGGAAACCATTCCCTTCGTTATCTTTCACAGGGCAGAAAGCCAACCGTGTTCTTTCTTTTAAAACTATATTTGGATTGTAAAAGGACAAATCCTTCAGTTTGGGAAAAATACATAAGGCACACAAGTATGTGTAATAATGTGTTTGGTGTCATGGGACATTTCCCCTTGTGCATAGGCAGCTAATCTTGTGAAATGTCAATGTGGTACCAAGCCAAGGGATAAGGACAGTGCAACAGTGCTCATGACAGGGTCAGGAGTCTAAAACCCCACCCACGGAACGTTTCTGAGCATCCTCGTTAAAATGCCTCCTCAGCTATTTAATAACTCAGAGCTTCGCCATGTCAACTCTTCTAATACATTCTCCCAGGTTCTATGTGTGTTGGTTTTCTGGAGATGCCGTTAACACATTGTCACAAAGGTGGGTGAGCTGAAAACAGTAGAACCAATTGACATGCCCTTCTGGAGGTTAGATGT
Organism: Peromyscus californicus insignis; assembly: GCF_007827085.1. NCBI lineage: Eukaryota > Metazoa > Chordata > Mammalia > Rodentia > Cricetidae > Peromyscus > Peromyscus californicus. Next base: position 69,381,794 of record NW_026294424.1, read on the forward strand.
CTGAAGTTAAGGTGTCGGAATGTTGGTTCCTTCTTGGGGCTCAGAGGCAGGGTCGCCTTCCTGTCTTTCTTACTTTCTGGTAGATCTTACCAATCCTTGGGAGTTCTCATTTTATAGGTGTTGCAATCCAATATCAGTCTCTGTCATCTCAGGACATTTTCTGTGTGTGACTGAACCAATACTTTTCTTCCTATAAGGATGTTAGATAGGTCCACCCTCTCCACTGTACCTTTTTAATGTGATGCAATCAACAAGGACCATTTCCAAATCAAATCACATTCACAAATACCAGGTGTTACAACTTGAATATGCATTCAGAGCAGACATAGTTTCCCCCCACCATAATCCCATCCTTGTGGAAGACACCCAGAGGTCTTTCAATCACCTTTTCTATCACCCTTTTATTAACCTTAGAAGTTATGCAGGATAATTTTATATCAATTTGACACAAGCTAAAGTCATCTGAGAGGAGAGAACCCCAATTGAGAAAATTCCTCCATAAGTTCGGGCTGTAAGGCATTTTCTTAATTAGTGATTGATGTGGGAGGCCCCAGCCCATTGTGGGTGGTGCCATCCCTGGGCTGGTCCTTAAGAAAGCAGGCTGAGCAAGCCGTGAGGAGCAAGCCAGTAAGCAGTATCCCTCTATGGCCTCTGCATCAGCTTCTGTCTCCAGGTTCTGCCCTGTTTGAGTTCTTGTCCTGACTTCCGTCCATGATGAACAGCCATATGGTAGTATAAGCCTAATAAACGCTTTCCTCTCTAAGCTTCTTTAGTTATGGTTATTTCATCAAAGCAACAGAAACCCAAACTAAGAGAGAAATCAAAATCAAGATGGGATATCTGAGACTTGAGATCCAACACAAAGTTGTGTACACTTTTAGTTCATCAGTGAACAGTACATTGTCTGGATCTTGTTAACTATAGAACACATGATATTAATCTTTGGAAGGTGTTGAAAGATTCTCAGGTAATGGGAGGAGAGGCGTAAGATAACATTTGTGCTTTGAAAGATCACTGTATCCAATGTGTAGATACAACTTAGGGTTCCAGGTCTCAGATTCCTTCTGCCTTTTGCAGATGGTGTTTGGTATGAATATCAAATATTTCACCTTTCTGGAGTTCTGAATCTCCATGGGGAAAACATCAGATGAACCCAAACTGAGATACATCCTACAGAATACCAGATCAGTACTGCTCATAACTACGAGGTCATCAAGCACTGGGAAGCTCTGGGAAAACTGTTGGAGACTAGTTGAGGCTTAGAAGACACAACTACAGATAGTAGAATGCTTTGACTAGAACCCTGGAACAGATAAAGAGCATTAGGAAAAACCCCACTGGAATCTGACAGTGGGACTTGGCTAAGTGTTAGACCAATTCTGGTTTATAAGAGGCAGGCCTTCCACAGTAGAAGGCAGTGATGGCAGAAACTGGAAAAGGGAATAGGGAATCCTTGGTGCTATCGTTGCATTCTTTATTTTAAAACTATTAAAAAATTTTGAATTTAACTTTGTAATTATGGGAATTTATTCTCTATAAATAAATCCCATTTTGCTGCCTTACTAAATGCTGCAGACATACATGAGCCTGGTTACTGACATCTGAGTATCCTTTCTAGAACGCAAGGTCCTTGTTCTGTCAAGGTCTGATTAACAGGATTGTGTGACCATAACATGAAATAGAGAACTGTAAATTCTGAGGCAGGCACTTGTGAGAACCAAAGTTATGTTTTAAGTTTTAATTACCATGCCTAAGAGATCTATCTATCTATAAGGCAAAAATGTCTCTAACTTGTGAGTCCCTTGTCCAAGGAAGATAGTTCCTGAAATGCTGGAGGCTTTTATTTATGGGAGATAACAAGCTATGTGTTCTCACTCCCCTAACAAGCTTGTTTGACTCAACTGCACCGAATGTGTTGGATCACATGTAGATGAGAGGTACATGGGCAGGAAATACATCAAGATGTATGCTTGGCCCTGATTGGATGTAGGCAAGAGGTACACAGGCAGGAAGTATGTCAGGGTATATGCTTGCCCCTGATTGGACCTGATGGGAAATATGGTGGTCTTATGGTTTTGTCTTTTTAAACCTCTGAAAAATGTGACTCTTTTCCATTTTATGGGAACCCAGGAATAGATCTGGCCAGAGTCCATCATCCTGGCCAGTATTTAGTTAAAGCTTGCTTCAAATTGGCTCAAAAATTGCAGTAGTGGTCTTATTCTCTACCAGTGGGATTAACACACCCTGTAAGGTGGCTGCAGACATCCCTGGTCCTGGGTGTTCATCCCCCTTAGTAATCTTACCTTCAACGTGAAGAGACCTGGCGATTCTTTTCTGTCACATAGATTCTATGTCATGGAATGAAGAGGTGAGTATCACTTTTGATGTTGGATTCCAAAGAGACTACATCTTCCAACTTGAACTCTGTCCAATCTCCTGCTCACTCATGTGAAGAACACCAGCAGCCACATCGTGAGCTGTTTCATAGAGACACAATACACAGAGGGAGACTTGAGCTAGCTTAGGAACTGTGCCCTCCACCAGCCTTTTAAGTGAGTTTGGGAGAGAATTTTTAACATAGATGAGCTCAGACTGCCAGCTAGCCAGCTAGCAAGACTTTGGCCTCCTGAGAGCCAAACCCAGAGTCCTAACCTGCAGAAATTGTTAGATAACAAATGTTTGTGGTTTGAAATTGCTGCATTCTGGCATTGTTTATAATCCAGCAATAGATGACTAGTGCATATGCTTACGTTGCAAAACTATTGTAAGGAATGGAAGGGGAAACACACTTAATTAGATTTTATATGCTAATGAACTCGACCACCTGAGTCAGCAAGCACGAAACCTCACTCATGGAAGGCAGTCTGCAAGTGAGAGGCCCTCCCCATTTCCTTCCAAGACGAGGACAAAAAAAACCCCTGCTCCATTGTGCGTATGTTTCGAAAACTGTAATGTACTATGCAATTAGAATACCTGCAGTAACGGAAGGTATTACTGTAATAGGAAAGAAAACATTATTATTTTCAAAGCAGTTTAGACTAGTTGGCCCAGAAGGAAGGCAAGAATTCTTCTTAGGAAGAAAGCAGCACTTTTGTTTAGGGAGGGAGAAAACGTAATAGGTAGGAATGATTATAAAGGAGCAAATCATTCAATGAGGTCTGAAATTCAAAACAGGAGGTGACCTTGATAATGTGAGACCCTGGAGGAAGCTTTGACAACCTTTGGGACGTGGTGGCTTTTCCACAGTGCCAGAGATAGGGGCTCATGCTGCTTGAATGTCCAGATTAAAAGAAAGCCCGTCCCTGAAAAAGAGGGGTCTCAGGGTGCCTGGGAAGAATTACTTGGATTACACATATATACAAGACTTCAATTTGGCCCCAGAGTAAAACCTGGAATTGAATCAGGCTAGAATATATAATTATGGACAAGTCAGTTTATATCAACAGTCAAGAAATATGCTTTTTCCCAAAGCATTCAAGGACAATCTGGTTTCTCAGAAACATGTTCTCACTATGTTTTATTTATATTAATTTTTATTAGTCTTATTAATTTATTATTAATTAAAGTTAATAATTAAACACCTCTGTTTTATTAATAATTTAAATCTCTTTAAATTTCCTTATCAGTAAATGATTATTAAAGTTAATTTTTTAAAAGAATGTTCTTCTTGCATGCATTTCTGTGTGTGGAGGGAGTTGCACATGAAACAGCATGTGTGTAGGGGTCAGAGCAGAGCTTGCTGGGTTCGTTCTCGTCTTCTACCATGTGGAAACTGGGGATCAAATTCCGATTGTCGGACTTGGGAGCAGGCACCTTTACCCATTGGACAATCTCATTAACCCCAACTCCTTTACTATCAATCTCTTATTAATATGAAATAGAAACAGATTTGTTATTTATTAAGGAGTGAGCAAGTTAAAAGTCACTACAACGTACGTTAATTTAATCTCTGTGGTTCCCTTTTTTTTTTCTTTTTGGATTCATTTATTTTATCTGACATGTAAGAGTGTTTTACCTGTGTGTGTGCAAGAGCACCACACGTGTGCAGTGCTGAGGAGGTAAGAAGGGGGCATTGTACACTACAGAATTGGAGTTACAGATGATTGTGAATCACCATACAGGTGTTTGGAACTGAACCCCGGTCCTCTGCAAGAGTAACAAGTGCTCTTTACCGCTGAGTCCTTTCTCCAACCCCCTCTTTCTTGTTTGGTATATTTAAAAAAATACAAATAAGAATCCAGAATTGCTGGGAGAATAAGACTTATTTATGCCCCCAACATGTCCCTCCCCTGTCTGTTCCTCTCCTTGGAGTCTGTCCTAGAATCTAACCTGCTTACTTTTTTTTTTTTTTTTTTTTTTTTTTTTTTTGGTTTTTCGAGACAGGGTTTCTCTGTGTAGCTTTGCTAACCTGCTTACTTTAAGGGCTTGCCTGATCAGCCTTTTTGCAGTCTCCAACCCTACCTCCCACTGAGTCCTTCCCCCCCCCCCCCCCCCGCCTCTGAGTCCAGTGACACCAGACTTTCCTGCATATACATCATCACGTTCTTCACCCTAAACACCCACTCAAAAGTCACCAGTCTGGGAAGCACCCTCCACACCCAGCAGGCCTTCTGTCCCAGGTTACCTGTTTCAATGCTGTTGAATGGTTTGACTGTAGGGTGAGTGGGACCACCAGTTACCCATCATTCAACCTTAGGTAAGCTACTGAACTCTTCCTGGTTATCAGCTTTCTGTCACTATAACAAAATACCTGAGATAATTACCTCAAAAAATATTTACTCTCTGTAGTCGGAATGTTTCTCCAGTCCCACCAATCCCCTGCAGTCCTGTAGCCCACTTATAAAATAATCACTCAGAGACTTAATATTCTTTATAACTGCTCGGCCATTAGCTCAGGCTTATTACTGACTAGCTCTTACACTTAAATGAACCCATAATTCTTATCTATATTTAGCCATGTAGCTTGGTACCTTTTTCTCAGTTCTGCCTTGTCATCTTGCTTCCTCTGTGTCTGGCTGGTGACTCCTGTCTCAGCCCTTCCTCTTCCCAGAATTCTCCTCTTCTGCTTACCCTGTCTATACTCTCCGCCTGGCTACTGGCCAATCAGAGTTTTATTAAACCAGTGTACAAAAGCGTTATCCCACAGCAACTCTCGGCTCACAGTTTAAAGTTTCCAGCCCATGATAGATTGTTCCAATCTTTGGGCCTGTGGAGGACTAGCATATCATAGTGTGAGTATGTGGCACAGTTGGACAGCAAAAGAGAGGTGGTTCCCACAGCACCCAATGAGGGCAGACTTCCAGGGACCTAAGGACCTCCCACCAGACTCCATCCCCTAAAGAGTCTACCATCCCCCAGTAGTAACATGCAGAACATCAGGAAATGTCTGTAAGACTCATCTATTCCTCACATTCCACACTTGTGCAATGGGGCTAACAATAGTGCCTGTGACACTATTATAGTGTGCGATGACACAAGTTGGTAGTAGAAAGTCTGTAGAATAGTGCTTGCCACGCGGTGAACGTTCAAAGAAACAGCAGCCATTTTTATCATAATTCTTAATTAACTTAATCTTATTTCCTTGGTTGTGAGTTCCTTGAAGTTAAGGACAATGTCGTGTCCAGCACGTGGTAGAAGCTGAACACACATTTCATGCTAATGAAAACTGACTTTAGGTAAAATGTGTGTCTATCTTCTTTGAAGTAGAAGCTTTTGTGGCTATTGATTCCTTGGTGGACTGCTAGTTAACACCCAGATGTTCAAAGCACAAGTCCAATTTGTTTCTTGGTATTTCGTGAGCATTATTGATAATGGTATCCTGATGGAATTCTATTTTTGTTTAAAAACAAAGCCCAAAATGCAATTGCCATAGTCCACAGGGAAGCAGACAAGGTGTTCCTTGTGGGTTTTTTTTTATGCAAACAAAACACAAAATGTAATTTGCATCTGCATCAAAAAGACTTTGTTTTGATTTCTTTTAAGGACTTTCATTAAAAGAAGAATATGGTGTTTAGGGAGGATAATTAAACATACCTGAAAACCAGGTGATACAAAGAAATGAAGAATATTGTAATAAAAACAGTCCATCAGGCGGCCCACTCCCAGTTTAGAAATCACAGTACACGGAAGACAAAATGGATCCTTCCCGCAGAGCCTCCCCGGAGCTCTGAGTGTGACTGTCAGCCCGAGGCTTTAACACTAATGCATGCCACGTTGACTGTCACAGAAGAGGCTTGATGTATGGGGGAATACGATGTTCAGTTCCATTCCTCCTTTCCACTTCTTCTTCGTTCCTCTCTCCTAAAGTAACACTCTAGGTTTGCCCTTCCCTTTACTCTTTCTCTCTCTCTCTTTCCAACCCTCCCCTCATCTCCTCCCTTCCATCTTCTTACTGATTTATTGATTTACATATTTGCTAACTAACTGAGAAAGTTCACAGAGCGTCACTCAACTCAGTAATAGAGACCCAGCAACAACAGTGACGACAGGCATGTCACCACATCCCCAGCACAGCGTGCCAACTCCCTCCCTGCTGTTGGGGACTTCCTCTCTCCCCCTCAGTCCACCTGTGTTTCTTCACTGGCTCCTCCCCCTCGGAGCCAGTGGACTCATCTCTCTCCTCTGAAGAGTTTCACTTGTCTCTTCCACATCCTCAAGCTACCACAGCATGTTTTTCTTCTTTGAGTCACATTTCTTTCTTTCTTTCTTTTTTTTTTTTTGTTTTTTTGTTTTTTTGTTTCTTCGAGACAGGGTTTCTCTGTGTAGTTTTGGTGTCTGCCCTGGATCTCTCTCTGTAGACCAGGCTGGCCTCAAACTAACAGAGATCCGCCTGCCTCTGCCTCCCGAGTGCTGGGAATAAAGGAGTGCGCCACCACCGCCCGGCTGAGTCACATTTCTTGAAGATGTTCATTAACATCTTTGTGTTCCTTATCGCCGGTTCCTTCATAGCTACCAAAACAATCATCCAGAACAGTTGTTCTTGGATTTGGGGAGGATCCCAAGTTCTTTCCCTGACTGTGATGGAAGTTATAGATCATCTCACCAGGAAAGAGAATGTCTTGTAGCCAACACTTTTTTTTCCTTTTTGTTCCCAAGGCCAGTGTCACCGCATGGCAGAGCTTCATAGAAGAGCTTCACAGCAGTGCTCCTGTGGCCTCCTCCCTCTCATCACCCTGAATCACAAGTCTAGAAAAGTCTTCCTAAAATACCCCATGACTCCTGCTGTGTCTCAGTTCCCTGTCACCTGTTGCTGTAACCCAACTTCCTCCTCCACTGTCTACAGTTCCAAGATCACCGTCACTGTCAAACAACGTGGAGCAAAATGGTAAAATGGATGACTTCTTTCACCATCGTGTGTATGTCCAAGACTCTGTCACAAATAAATAAATATAATCCAGAGAGAAAGAACAGACCTGCTCCCAAACCAGAATAAGAAGGCGATTAAGACATCGATGTGTTTGATGACAGCCGATGCTTTTAAGATGATGAAAATAAGCATCTGATTCTTGAAGAATCTGAACCACAGGGGCACACTGTGGTTTGCCACAGTCATTGCTAGCTGCCATCTGTGTTATTCACCAAGGAAGGACTATGCTGGTCCTAACCAGACAGCCCCGTGCCCCAAACCCTCTCCAGATAGAGATGATGAAGGAGACCTGGTTGGGGGCTGTTGGCTCCTCAGCTCTGGTCCTGCCTAGCAGAGGGAATCCTGAGTAAGAATGTGTGTGAAGTCCAAGATCCAACAAAGAAAACAGGTCTCGAATAAGTGTGAAATCTAAGCATGTTCTGCTGTTCATGTCTATCAGAAAATTTTATGGCAGGGCAGTAAGATGACTCACAGGGGAAAGGCAATTGCAGCCAAGCCTAAGGACCTGAGTTCAATCCCCATGAACCACATTGTGGAAGGAGAACTGACCCCTGCACTGACTCCTTCAAGCTGTTTTCTGATCACTATACATGTGCCGTGGTGTACACCCCTCCCCCATACACACAAAATAAATACATTTTAAAATGAAAAATGTAGGCAGTCAGTCATACTGCCTCCCTTCTGTCCACAACCTTCAGGACATGTCTGGGGGTCTAAGTCCTTCATGTGACCTTCAACCACACCAGACTTTTGTGCCTTCCTTTCTGAATTCATAATATCTATTATCTAACCCAGAAGTTCCCAGAACCTTCTCTGTTTATAATATCTTAAAGTTTTCCCATTTACTCCATGGCAAAAGGGGATCTCATTATTAAGTCTTAATGTCCCTCAACTGAGGTTACACCCCACTAAATCCGTTGGAAGATGAAATGCTCATGACTAGAAAAGGCATTTAATATATCTAACCCGTTAAACGTTCTGGCTCGGCAACACAGTCTTCTGCGGAGTTTTGGATGTTTGCCCTCCTGATTGCAGGACTAACTGTGACAGCAGATCACAAGAGTATCATACTGAATGGTACCCGCCGTTGAGATGGCCAAAATCTGACGCAGGCTTCCTAGTTAATGCAGATAATTTCATACCATGGCAAAATGAAAACAATCATTAAAGTTGAACCGTTGTAAGTTGGGAGCAGCCTACAGATCTGCCCAAGCAGCGTGGTAAAGAATCCTGACCTGAGAATACTACAGTTGCTTGGAAATCATAGAAAGAGAAAGAACGTCGCTGTTTTACAGATCTGTCTGGATGGTATGAAGGGAAAAGCAAAAATGTGAAGGGAAAGCAAGAAGATAAAGGGAAGCAGGAGGGAGAGGGATGGGGGCAGTGTATGGAAGATACGCCCAAATTACATTAAATACTTACGTTAGATATGCAAGTAGGGGCATAGAGATGGCTCAGTGCAGAAAAGCACTTGCTACCAAACTCACAACCTGAGTTTGATACCAAGAACTCAAATGGTGGAAGGAAAGAAATGACTCCCCCAAACTGTCCTCTCTCTCTGTGTCTCTCTCTATCTCTCTCTCTCTCAGACACACACACACACACACACACACACACCATTTACACACACACAATAATGATTAAATAAACATTTACAAAGATATAAATAAAAGAAAAGTTGTTATTTTAAAATAATCTGGATTATTATTTGCTAGTGGGACGTATGTACCTGTGACTGCATAACATCTCATGCTTTGAAGTCAAATCAGACCCTGCCCATTGTCAATGTCTGTCCCAAGCGGGTCTTTACACAGCACTTGTATCTTGGTCACTGCTACCAAGGATCCAGCTCTGCAAAGGCGTGACAGGGTCCAAAAGAGGTCAGAGGAGAACCACTCCAAAAAGTGCCCCATGTCACCCTGCTCCCCATAGGCACATAAATAAATTTCAAAAGAGCCGAAGAAATACAGCCTGCTCTATTCAAGCTAGAACCCACCTCAGACCAGCAACTCTCACAGCAGATGATCAGTACCACCTTGTCTTTTTTGGTTTTGCTTTAAATTGAAAAAAAAAAAAAAAAAAAAACCACCTCCCATGGTGCCCCTAAGAGTTCCCTGCAGTGCCCTAACAAGTCATCTTAGTGACATGATAAGGACATCAGTATCAACTGAAAATCTAGTCTCTCCTAATTCCCCAATCCATACATGTGGTGGATTGAATGAGAATGCCCTCCACCCCCACCACCCCTTAGACTCTCGTTTTTGAATACTTGGTCCCAATTGGTGGAACTGTTTGGGAAGGATTAGGAGGTGTAGCCTTGTTGATGTTTTAAAAGCCCATGCCATTTCTAGTTATCTTCCTCTCTACTTTGTGCTGGTGGATCAAGATATAAGCTCTTAGCTACTGCTCCAGCGCCATGCCTGCCTGCTTGTTGCCATGTTTCCTACTGTGATGGTATGGACTCACCCTCTGAAACTGCAAGCTCCCAATAAACTCTTTCTTCTACAAGTTGCTTTGGTCATGGCCTGTAGTAGTTTGAATGTAATTGTCCCCCATAATCTCATAGGGGGTGGCACTATTAGGAGGTGTGGCTTTGTTGGGGTAGGTGTGGCCTTGTTGGAGGAAGTGTGTCACTGTGGGGGCAGGCTTTGAGGTTTCCTATGCTTGGGATACCGCCCACTGTGTCAGTTTACTTCCTGTTGCCTGCAAGATGTAGGATTCTCAGCTACTTCCACCAGTACCATATCTGCCTGCATGCCGCCATGCTCCCTGCCATGATAATAATGGAATAAACCTTCGAAACTGTAAGCAACTCACCCTAATCAAATGTTTTCCTTGTAAGAGTTGCAGTGGTCATGGTGTCTCTTCACAGCAATAAAAACCCTAACTAAGACATGGAGTTTTATCAAATCAATAGAAAAGTAACTAAAACAATAATCTGGGGGAGCTATATATCTATTTTTAATGAGATGCCTAAGAAATTTCTGCACATGGAACACTTTAGTAAGCATGGCTACAATCCATGACTTATCATCTGAATTTTCCCTCCTACACTGTAAGCTCCATTACACCTTTTTAAATTCTTGCATTATTTAGTCTTTCCATATGACTTTCCCAAGCACACAGTCAAATGGAACTCAAGAATATCATTATGATTGGCACTTTCACAAGGTGTTCAGACAGAGCCCTGTATAGAGTAAGGTGTTCAATACCTCATCAATGAATGAGCCAAATGTTTAGGTCTCCCAGGTGTCATTGGCATCACTATGGGTTGGTTTTGTTTTTGTTTTTTGTTTTGTTGTTTGTTTGCTTTGGTGAGAAAATGATTGGCAAAGTCAGATGTAGGCAATATCTCAGAGGCACTGCTAACATTCTTAGCAGCTTTCAGAATGAACATGGCACTTTTTGAATCTCTGCTTGATTTGTTATTCTTTCTAAAATCAACACACCCCATGGTGTGGTATCACAGAAGAAGGGAACCATCCTACTGTTCAGCTTGATAAGGAAGATAATTATATTTTAGGGATATGTGTCCAAAAACTCTAGTGAAATGACTAAATAAGAATGAAGGCAGAGCATAAATTGATAAAGGTTAGCTAGTTCACATTTCCTGAAAATATAATACACTGAGAATTCCAAGATAATGCTGCCATTTATTAATTGCACTCATGAATCACATCAATGCCAAGCTCTGCATGCGTACAAAATGTCATGGAAATTGGATTCAGTTCTGTTTCAAACAGCTGTCTCCACTACAGCCAAACCGAATGTACCAAGTTCTTGGGAACAAATTTGAAAAGGAAAGAAAGCAAACCTTTGCTATCTGAGAGGGCTCGGATTTGTCTAAACACCATTCCTACTCCTTGTTTTCAGCTCCCTTGGGAGATGTTTCTCACATTGACCATCCCATTGACTCACGTCATGTTACAAGAGTCCAGGTCTCCCTCAGATCTCTTGGTGGGCATGAAGTTGTCACATAACCATCACCTTCCTCATTCCTACCTGCCATATAAGACATATGTGGATGGGGAGTACCTCAGAAAGAAGCAGAGAGTCACATAGGTCAAGAGGTCAGAGCTGTTGACCTCCATGCATTATCTAGGTTTATACTGTGACCAAACACCTGGGAAAAGCAATTAAGGGAGGAAAGGTTTATTTTGGCTCACAGGTTCAGAGGGTTCACTTAATGGCTGTTTCCCCCCATGCACTTAGGCAAATATCATGATGATGTGAACCTGTGGCAGAGGCATTTCTTTACCTCATGGTAGACAGGAGATAGAGCCAGTAGAAGGTATAGACCTCAGGGACACAACTCCTGTGACAATGACCTAGCTCCTTAAAAACTAAGTCCCACCCTCACTCCCAAATTCCATCTTCTCCATAGACTATTGAGATTTTGAATCCACCAATGAGTTAAATCATTCATTAGGTCAGAGCCCTTGATATGCAGTTGTCTCTGGAAACATCCTCCCAGACACACCTAGAGATCTGCTTTGGCAATCTCTTAGGCATTTCTTAATCCAATGATGTTAAAAGTCAAGATTCACCACAATGGTGCCTTAGCAAGCACTCTCTACTCTGTAGTGCGCTCACTTTTGCTTGCACACTGCCTCCATGGCTCCCCTTGCGTCTCACAGGGACTGCAACAGTAGCCTCTGGTTGGCTGTCTGCTTCATTCTTACCCTCAGTATGCTGTCCACATAACATCCAGAGTAATAGTTCAAATAAGACAAGACAGCCAGAACTGTGCCATGGGCCATCATGATTCTTGAATGTTAAAATAAGATGCAAATGTCTAAGATCTGGCCATTGTCCTTGTCTTACACCTCATTTCCTATCATTTTCAGTTTAGCTTTGTATGCTGCAGCTGCGCTGATCTGGAATGCACCGGCTTCTTCTTTAGCATCACCAGCTGCATCAAACAGTCTTACCCTTCCTGGGGCTCTGTCTGGAGACTCTTTATTACCTCCAACGTCTCAGATTGATCTATGAAATTAACTCAACTACTCACTCTTTGCAGTCACTTCCAACACCTCCGATCTCTCTTTATGACACAGTCCATTTTATTTTCTTTCCACATGTTACCTCGAAGGTCACCTAGCTGTTGCTAATGTAGTTGAGAAGTCATGTCTCCATCCCCAGAGAATATGGCAGATAGGATCGGGAGCCTTAGCTGTTCTATTCCATTCCTTGTGCAAAGCATGGCCATTATAATAGGCACATGCCTATCTTGGCCTTAAAAACGATCTATTTCTGTTCCCTCATTTTCTGAGAACAGTCGAGATCCAAAAAAGCTATTGGCTTGTGACGAAACACCCAGCCAGCTAATGATGGAGCCAAAGCTGGGGGCCTGTTTCTGGTCCATTGCTGTTTCTGTTTCAGCTCCTGGCTGCTCAATCAAATGAAAATCAATCCTATCCCAAGCGGTTAAAAATCACTCAAAGTAAGTTCAGATGACTAATTCAGCAGTGTCCCATCTTTGAATATGAAGACTTTTCTATGAATACCATCATCCAAACCCCTCGTGGACACCCTTCCGCACCAGAATTCTTTGGGATATTAATGTGCAAGTTGTCTTAGACTTCAAGGTACATTTTTCCCTCTAAGTTTCTTCTTCATTATTAAAATAAATCTGTTGACGAAATTAACATATCAGATGGAACAACAAAACTAGAAATAACTTAGATCTCTAAAGATAATTTATTCATTAAATTAGAACTTTTAAATACAGGCAAAAGAGAAAATAACTATTATTAAAATGTTCCAACCAAATTGCTGCTTATCTTACACGATGCTAATTAGTAACAGCACCCAAAATTCACTCTTCCACAACAATCAGAGAAAAGCAGAGATTGTAGAAGGGCTGTGGGGGAGGGTATTACTAGTTATTAGCAAGGCTGAATAATTACCACTGAGACTTGAGTTCAAATTCTATCCTGGATTTTAATGCTCAGATCCTTAATACGTTTCTTCCCATCCACCATTAATGTGTGTGTGGCAGACTTCTCATAAGATTAACTCCTCTCCAAGCCATTCTTCACAACCTGGACAAGATGATGCTAGGATGCACAGAACACGCCAGCCCTTCTCCCTTCTCCCACCGGACCCTCAGTCTTCCCACTGCCCTTAGAAGAAACTGCACACTGTTGCCCATGAGCCACCATGCCCTACAGTCTCACCGGCAGCTTCTCAAGCCTTAGCTTGCTAGTGTTGCTCACCTGCCCACAGTTCCATGTGCAGTGTCTCACCTGGAATCGACTCCTTATAGATGGTGACTCCTTCACTGGGATTCATGTCTTGTTTTTTTGTTTTTTTGTTTTTTCAAGACAGGGTTTCTCTGTGTAGCTTTGTGCCTTTCCTGGATCTCGCTCTGTAGACCAGGTTGGCCTCGAACTCACAAAGATCTGCCTGCCTCTGCCTCTCGAGTACTGGAATTAAAGGCGTGCGCCACCACCGCCCGGCTCACGTCTTTCTTTTAAAGATTTGGAAATATAATAATGACATGCCAAAGACTGAGTTGTACTTCTGCTTTCCACCCCGTGTTTGTATAGAGACATAAGGCCTTTAGAGGATAGTGAAGGTTGAGTGAGATCACAGGGCAGAGTCAAGATCTAGTACAATCAGGGTCCTTATCCCTTGGAAGAGGAGACATCCCTGTGCACCCTCCTCCAATAGGAAAACAAATAAGTCATTGAACATACAGTGAACTAATGTCCACCTGGGAAACAAGAGAAACATCCTTCGAGGGAAGCCTACCTTTTGACCTATTGACCTTGAACCTCCCTCCCTCAGAATTATAAGAAACAACTTTCTGTAATTTTTGTCACCCAATCTATATTCTATTAGAACAATTCAAGCTAGCAGACACAATATTGAAATAGAACAGTAAGTATAGTGATAACAATGTATGTGTGCTCCAGGCATTATAATTGCTATTTTATAGGGATGCCTTCATAATCTTTAAGATTAACTATCTTACAAATTAAATAACTGAAATGGTGATAGGGGACGGCTTTCAGCAATGATAAACCTGAAGTTGGGAAAGACTAAACCAGTCAGACACACACCTTTAATCCCAGCACTTGGGAGGCAGAAGAAGGAGGATCGTTGTGAATTTGAAGACAGCCAGGTCTACACAATGAATTCCAGGAAAGCCAGGAATACATAGTGAGATTCAAAACACACACACACACACACACACACACACACACACACACACACAGAGAGAGAGAGAGAGAGAGAGAGAGAGAGAGAGAGAGAGAGAGAGAGAGAGAGAGAGAGAGCGCAATGCAGAATCACAGAGACTTGAAGGTACATTGAGGAGCAGGATTGCTTCTCGGTTCTGTGGCTGTGTGTCCTGCACTCTTTGCTGCTGTCTCACCTGTCCTAAAGGAGATTAAAATGCTAATGTCCCATGTGGGACTCATGAAGAATCTGTTATGTTCCCTAGAGATGCCTAGGTGCCTTGAGGATGGGAAGGATTTCCAAGAGTGATTAGCTTTATTTCCTACAATGTAAATGCAAGGGCATATGAGTCTTTAGCAGGAAAGCTCAGAAAACTATTTTCAATTTTATAAAAAAAAATAATAATTTTTTTCTAATTTTCTACGATGGAATAAATTTTCTAAAGGTTTGTATCTCTCTTTAGAAATGAGTTTAGAAGGAATTCAGAAATTAATTAAAAAGCAGATGAGGAAATAACTAGGCAGCAGCAGGAGGTTGAATCAGATGACCTCTATGGTTCCATTCTGCTCCAGGAATAAATGGCACTTGGTTTTCACAAACTGTTTAAGACCTTGAACTTGAAATTGGTACAATCACCAAAGTTGGCAAAACACAGAGTCCTGAAACCAGTCATACCAGCCTGAGGAAGCTGTGGGTGCATTTTTTTGGCACTGTTATAATGAATCTTCATTTTGCCGAATGTCTGAGCATAAGTACGACAAAGGCCCCATGCTAGCTCTGACCACTGAGCCCCTCTTTGCACTATTCCCTGGCTTCCCAAACCCCAGTAGGACAGAGGGCTACAACCAAGCCCAAGGAAGGAAGCACACATCTCCTCCAGTTTCCATCGCTAACGAGCAAAACCAACCTTATTCTTCCCTAAAAGGTAGAGAAAGACCACTGGAGACGGAGGAAGGGAATGGCGGCCCTGGCTTCTCAGCCTTTCCTCTGCCAAGTTGGCAGCATGTTTATTCCTCTTCTAGATGGTTTTATTGTTTTGCTCTCATAGAATCACACAAAACATCAAGCCCTTGTTCTTTCATTACACGGCAGCAACACTGAGGGCTTTCTTTTCATTTTCCAGCACAGTTCTCAATCAACTAATTCAACCGGTTTATACTCTGCTTGAAAACAGTAAGCATTTGGAGCGCCCATTCTGTGCTGCGTCCTCTACCAACTTGTACACAAGCGAATATTGACTTCTGCCTGGGAAAAGAACCTTTCAGGATTCTTGTGTTCAGCTCATAAAATTGAAATCTAAACTAGCTGAAGCAAAAGAGAAATTCATTGACTCACACACCCGAACTGTAGGCATGGCTGCAAGGACATGAACCAGAGCCCTGGTTGCTTTCCAGATTTGCTCCTCGTATTTTAGCTCATGTCTCCTTTGTTCTGGCAGTTATCCTCTTGAAGATGATAACAAGATGATAACATGAGAAACAGGAACACCAAGTTTTACCTTCCTAGCTCCACTACCTAAGAGGAAAATCTCTTCCACACAGGGACAGTCAAAAAGCCAATAGGAAAGAACTTCACTGCGTCAGCTTAAGTCACATGTTGCCAGTTGTTAGTGCTACAAGAGAAGGGTCCGCTACCGGGGTCTCATGGTAAAGTAAGGAGTATTGTTAATGGCTGAGTGAGTGAAGAACAGCTCCCCAAAAAGAAGGGGTGAGGTGATAGTCCCTGAGTAAAGAGTTGCTACTACACTTCAGTGGGTTTACTCTTTTTAAAAAAGACAGACACCGACCAGAAACAATAGCACAATGTAAGTACATGATTTGATGACTATTACTAGTGTGCATTCAAGCTTTGGCTAAAGGTTATCAAAGCATGAGAACATAATTCACTCCTTGGGACTTCAGGTAAACCTAGAATGAGGTGACTTTTCAGTTACAAAAGCTCATGAAAACACTGAGGGAAAATGGGGACTAGACTGAGACCAGGTGGTGTTAGGCCTTGTACCCTAAGATGAAGAGTTTAGGTGTGACTCAGTAGAATGCAGAGTGGACCTCAAGAACTTCATTCAGAGCAGGGGCATAGTACTACCCTCAGACTGAGACAGAAGGATATGAGAGTTCCAATATGAGACATCTACAGGACCAATGTCTATCTAGGGCCTGTGGGCCCTGCTATCTCTAGACCAGTGTTTGTGTGTTCAAGAACTAACAAATTCCTCAACCCCCCTTTCTAGGTAGGATGATATTCTTGGCTATCAACTTGACTACAACTGAAATTAACTAAATCTCAAGCTACTGGGTACACCTATGAGGAAATTTTCTCAGTTAAATCATGTGAAGTGGGAAGACCCACCTTTAATCTAGATCTTTTGAGGTGGGAAGACCCACCTTTAATCTGGGCTCCACCTTCTAATGGAAGACTAGATAAAGGCCATGGAAGAAGGAAGCTTTTGTTCTTTGCCTACTTGCCCTCAATCTCACTGTGAGGTCCATTCCTTCACAGATATTAGAACCTGCTGCTTCCAGATTCCAGTGTCTACTGAAGCAGCTGAGACACCTAGCCTCTTTGGACTGGACAACTACTGGACTTTATGTTGGTAGACAGCTGTTGCTGGATTAGCCTATAAGCCACTCTAATGTGTGTGTGTGTGTGTGTGTGTGTGTGTGTGTGTGTGTAAATCCCCCATTTATGTATATAAAACATATTCATTTATTCTATCAGTTATGTTTTTCTAGAGAACACTGACTAATACACCAGGTTTCAATGTCATATAGTCATCCAGAGGTCTGTCTTCTAACTAGCTATCTGAAAGAACTTGGAAATGTAGGCTTTGATGACACGTGTAGACATGTAAAGCCTTTTCAATGGAACAGTATGATAGGCCTGGAAAACAAAAGTTGAGCAATGGGCTGAAAAACATATCTAGACTGGAAAACAAGACATTAAACTTTCTCTGTTCACAAATAGTATTAGTTAATTTTAAAAAATCCCCTAAACTCACTAACAAAATATTCCTAGTACACAAGTTCAACAAAATTGTATGATACAAGATACAAAAATCAATCTTACTTTATATGCTAACAACAATAAAAAAAATTAAGAAGCCAATTCCTTTTATAATAATATTGAAAAGGAGAACATATTAAAAAATAAACTTCACAACATAAGCATAAAAGTGCTGTCTCACTGAGCTGTATTTCCAGCCCTCCTACACAATTTTTATCAGAATCTTGACTACATCACAGAAACCAAGTTGACTCTAAAATTCATGCGGAGTTTCTAGAGACCAGAATAAACAAACAATCCCAAAAAAAGGGAACAAATATGAGAGGCACTTCTTGATTCAAAGGCATTTTACAAACCAATGGTGATTAAGACAGTATGGTGTTGGAGAGTTGATCAATGGATGGAATTGCAAGCCAGAAGTAAATCATATGTCTATCATTAACTGATTGATGACAGTAGGCCCAAGACCAAACCAGCTGGGAAAGAGTAACGTTTTCAACAACTGGTCCAAGCAACAGGAAAGCTATATGTGAAAGATTGAAGCTGGATTCTTACCCCATGTAGAAAAAAAAAATAGTTTCTCCTTAGATGTAATCACCATACAGATCACTTCTGACAGAGATTCCACACACCAAGCAACCGATTCTGCAAAAGTAGAAACCAGTTGGGTGCCTTGTGATTCAATGCAGTTCTGACACTAACTGCGATCTGCAGAAATCATGGAGACCTCTGCGCCTACCGTGTCCTCTTTCCCTCTAGCGATGCTGCTTGCAAGCCTGGGGTTCCTTTGTCTGTGCTGCACACCCCCCGAGTCCCCACACCGCTCTCTGCAGGCTTGACTGGTTTATTCAAACAGCTCACAGAACTCATGGAAACAGGTTATTTACCGGTTTGCTCTACAGGTGGACGTGGGGCTTCTGTGCCCTCCACAGTACGCCAGCTGCAGGAGCCTACACAAATTGGACAATGCAGAAGCTCCCCAAAACCTGTCCTTCCAGGGTTTTGTAGAGGCCTCCTGATGTACGCATGGCTGACTGAATTCTTCACTCTTGGAGACCAACTTAGATTTTATTTCCCTTCTTGTTCCCAGAGGCTGTGGGCAGGACAATCACATCTTTCTGCTGAACAATCCTCATACTCATTAGCATGTACAAAGAAACTTTCACAATAGCAGTTCCATGGTTTTAGGCACTCTGTGCCAGGAAATGGGCATAAAGATCAAATACAAATTTCACGGCATTATACCTCACAGTGTATATAAATATTAGCTCAAAGTGGGTCAAAGACCTAAAAACAAGAGTTGAATTAAAATTCTTAGACGCTAACGTTGGAATAAGTCGTCAGGACCTCAGATCTGTCGAGGGGTTCTCAGATATGAGTCCAAAAGCACAAACAACCAAAGAAAATATAAATAGCTAATACTTGAAATTAAAAAAAAAAAAACAACTGTTGAACATCAAAGTGCACTAGCAAGAAAGTGAAAAGACATACAAATACCACACGTAATTGAATTATATACTTTAAAGGAATCAGAATGAAAGAAAATATTTGTGAATCAAATATCTGATAAGGAACATGAATGTAGACTATGTAACAACCCGGGAACAAGAAGGCAAACAATCCAACATAAACTGGGGAGAAGGTTCAAGTCCGCTCTGAGCCTGCTATGAGTCTTGGTTGGGTAGCACAGTGGCTTCCGGCCTGTATCTTGTCTCAGGTGGAAGGGTCCGGTTTACATGCAGAATCTGGCTCCACCTTGAGTGGCAGCACAGAGGCAGGATGAGTGCATCTTTTATGCACAGAGACACCATCGCCGGCCCAGCCCCACCTCTCAGACACAGACTACAGGCTGACAAACATCTTATTCTTTTATTTATTTATTCTTCTCTCATACATTACCTCCCAACGGCACTTTCCCTCTCTCGACTCCTCCTAGTCCACCCTCCACTTCCCCTCTCCCCCAGATCCACTCCTCCCCTGTTTCCCTTTAGAAAAGAGCAGGCCTCCCGGGGATATCAACCAAACATGGCCTAGCAAGTTACATACCCTCATATCAAGGCTGGACGAGGCAACTCAGTAGGAGGAAAAGGGTCCCAAGAGCAGGCAAAAGAGTTAGAGACAGCCCCTGCTCCCACTGTTAGGGGTCCCACAAGGACACCAAACCTCACAACCATAACCTATATGCAGGGGACCAGCTCAGACCTATGCAGGGTCTGTGATTGTTGCTTTAGTCTCTGTGAGCCCCCACGAGCCCTGCTTAATTGATTTTGTGGGCTGTGTTCTCATGGAGTCTTGGACTCCTCTGGCTTCTACAATCCTTTCCTGGATCTTCTGTGGGGTTCCCCAAACTCTACCTAATGTTTGGCTGTGGGTCTCTGCATCTGTTCCCATAAGTTGCTGGATGAAGGCTCTCTGATGACAGTTGGGCTAAGCACTGATCTATGAGTATAGGTCTCTGGGCTATCCAGCCTCTGGTTCCTGGCCATCCAGGAAGTGTCAAGCATGGGCTTCCCTCTCATGGCATAAGCCTCAAGTTGGACCAGTCATTGGTTGGCTACTCCCACAAGTTCTGTGTCACCCTTACCACAGCACATCTTGCAAGAAGGACAAATTATAGGTCAAGGATTTGAACATCTTATTCTTAAAAGTAAAAAAAAGACCCAACTATAAGCTTACCAATGTAGATTGGAACATACAAGTGTGTGAGTATGTTAAAACCATACCAGGAAACCCAGACAAATGGCAAGCACAACTCCCTCACATGGGCTCCACAAAGAGGAGGATGAGGATGGCTAATGCTGGAATGGTGATGGCCTCTGCAGCCTGACATCTGACCATCTATGATGTGTTGTTGTCATGGGACCAACAGGCAAAGATCACCTGACTGTTCCTAGGGCTTCTGCTCAGCTCATCCCTCATAGCTGATGC
This sequence comes from Peromyscus californicus insignis, assembly GCF_007827085.1. Classification (NCBI taxonomy): domain Eukaryota; kingdom Metazoa; phylum Chordata; class Mammalia; order Rodentia; family Cricetidae; genus Peromyscus; species Peromyscus californicus. The sequence continues at coordinate 69,402,276 of NW_026294424.1, forward strand.
CCCTAACTGGAATTGCCATCCATGGAGAGGCGGAGATGCGACAGGGATAGAGTTTTATGTGTGTCTATGTGTGTGTGGTGTGTTTCTAGGTGTGTAGATGTATGTATGGGCATGTGTGCATGTGTGAGTATGGGTGAATGCATGCACATCTGTGCATGTGAAGACCAGAAATCAATCCCATATGTCATTCCTCAGAGGTAATCTATCTTGTTTGTTGAGACAGGGTTTCTCACTTTTACCCAGAGCTCACCAACTAGGCTAGACTGGCTAGCCAGCAAGGCCCAGGGATCTGTTTGTCTCTGTCCTTCCAACACTACTATTACAGACATGCCCAACCATACCTGGCTTTTTTACATGACTTCTGAGGATTGAAGTCAGGTCCTCATACTTGTGTGGCAAGCCTTTACTCCAGGACCAGAGTTTCTTTTAAAGATAATAAAAATACTCTAAAATTGGCTGTGGTAATGTTGCCTATATTGATCATATCAAAAAAATCTCTGAATTGTACACTTTAAGTGAATCAGATATATGGTATGTGATTTCAATCTGCGGAGAAAAAAAAAGTAAAGATTGTTAACATCAAAATGGAGTCCCTCGAGTCAATTCTAACAGGAAGAAAAATCAGGAGGTTATAAAGGACGGTTCTTGCACATGGATGTCTGGAAATATCTATCATAAAGTAGCCTTCTGGAATTGTAAGCTTGCAAAAAGGCCACAAGAACCTTACATAAAAGTCCTTCTGTAGGGACATCTGCTCAGAGACTGTCTGCTCAACCTCAGACTGGTGCCACTCTTGTTATGAGCAAGAGTAATTCCTTCAGAATATATGGCAAAAGCCTTACTTTGTCTAAATGACTTCCATTTGACTATGCCCATAGTTTATGGCGGCATGCATATGCTCATTGCGAGCTTGTTAGTCCTAAGACCATTATTTTTTGCAGAATCTCTTTCTCTGTTCTGTTTAGGATGAGGTTGACCTATCTAAATAAAAGATGTTGAAATATTTTAAGACAACTTGATGAACAACAAAGAAGTAAATAAATGAATATAACAAATGAACACACACTAAAGACAAAAATGCCTGTATTCTCTATTATGGAATGGAACACACACACACACACACACACACACACACACACACACACACACACACACACACACACAGTATTTAGTATTTCTCAAAAGCTTAAAAACAAAGTAGGTCAGTATAACCCAGTGGTTTTCACCCTGCCTTCTGTTACAACCCTTTAAAACAGTTCCTCATCACTTCTCGGCCTTTTGGCTAAAATCTAGTGTAATACAGTTCCTCAGGTTGTGGTGGCCCTTAACCATAAAATTATTTTTGTTGCTACTTCATAACTGTAGTTTTGCAACTGTTACGAATCATAATGTAAATCTCTGATATGCAGAATATCTGATATGTAACCCCTGTGAAAGGGTCGTTCGACCCCAAAGGGTCACAACACACAGCTTGAGAACCATTGAACCCAAATGTCTATGGCAAAGTGATTCAGATGGCAACGCCTGTGTTTTCTTGGAGGAACTGCTTTTAGCATGGCCCCTCAACATTTCCTTCTCCCTTGTCTCCAGATCAGAAGCAGATTATCTGAAGGGTAAATTTGAAAAGGAAGTTGAACATGCTCTCTGGTGGAGACCTAGCACTTGGTAAGTTCCTTGCGGGGATCTTTGCCACGACAAAGGGTAGATGGATAACTTCACTTGAGGATAGGGGGCATGTTAGGGAGTCATATGTTGGCACACCGTGCCATTTGAAAACACAGCTGCATGTTCTTTGACATTGCTCCCACCAAGAGGTGTGCTCCCCTCCTGCTCTCGTTTGAGCCTGGGTGGGGGTTTGTGGCTGCTTTGATAACAGAGGTCTGCAGCCTGGTTCAACATGGCCCCCAGGGCTGGCTAAAGAGCAGTATGACCTCTATTGAATTCTCTAAGAGCTCTCTCTTTAGGACCCTACAGCTACTATGAAAGAGGCCTGTGTACCCTGAGATCTCCAATCAGAGAAAACATTGGACTGATGAGCAGGGCTGTTCTCTGGCTGTCAGAGTTTTCCGGCATAACTGTTAGACACGTGGGGGAACTAGCCCTCTCCAGTCACCATGTGATGGCAACCACATGCAAACCCCAAGTAGAATGTACCCAGTAGCATGGCCAATTCCACATCACAAGCAGATATATGAGCAGCATTAAGCCACTGTCTGGGGTTGGTACATAGGGGGAAAAAAAGAATCCGGAACAAATATACCCTGTACTCTCAGCTTTGAAAGCGGTGACATTTTGTCTCCTTTTAACCTTCTTTCTTGCTTGTCAGTTCATCACAATAAAAAAGAAACCTACTTAATGGCCTCCTAAAATCCCAACTTTATTCACCTAATACAGAATTTCTGGTGCCTGCTCTGGGCATAACGGAGTACTAGATCCCTCTGGTTGACTGTGTCTAGTGAGTGCGAGTGTCTCTTGGGATGGCTGACCTCCATTGTTACCTTGACAAGACTTAGAATCATCAAAAGGACAAACTGCCCCCCCCCCTCTCTCTCTCTCTGTGTGTGTGTGTGTGTGTGTGTGTGTGTGTGTGTGTGTGTGTGATATTTCCTGTAGTGTTTAACTGAGGAGGGGAAACTCAGCCTGAACGTGGGCAGCACCCCTCATGGCCTGGGCATCTGGAATACATATAAGAAAGAAGAAGAAAGACCTGAGCCCCAGCCGTCATCTTTCCCTGCGCTCGGTGTGACCAGCCGCCCACACACCTGATGCCACGACTTCCATACCTTGAACCCTAACCCTTAAAGCTTGAGCTCAAAGAAACCTTACCTTCCTCCGGTTGCTCTTGTTAAGCATTTCGTCACAGCAATAAGAAAAGCAAGCTAAGTCTCGTGAGACACCCACATTGCCACGACCCTTTCTGAGAATGCATTTATGTTTACTGAAACACTAGAGTCACACTCACAAAACCACACCTCACCGTTCACTTCTTTCAAACCCCCTCTGACAGATGCCAGATTTTCCATGGCAGGAATAATTGGCTACGTTGAAGCTCGCTTCATTTGGATGGACTAAACTTTCTTCAGCCCTTCTTCCAATGGAGTTTCACACAGTGCAGGGGCCCTCACAATTAACCATGCCCGGGAGGCATGGGCAGGGCCTGGTAGAGCGTGGCCTTTGGGACACATCTGTGGACCTGCTGCTTCAGGGCGTCTGGGGTGGGACTGGAGCCTTTTCCTGTCTAACAAGTTCCCAGGTGCTGACGCTGTGTTTCAGGGACCATGCTTTGAAGACTGGCCACTAGCTTGGGCTAGAAGAGCTGGGCCAGCATTCCGGTTGAATTATCTTCTAATAAAAATGCAAAGATTGGAGGAAAACAACATTCGTAACAGAAGTGAAGGTTCCTGCACATATCACACTGTTTTGAGGATAGACAGTTATAACTACAGAGAATTCTCAACTGTCTGGGGCCACACAAACAGGAAATATCGCTTAAGGAGGTGTGCTGTGGACTTGTGTTAATATCCTTTTCCAAAGCGCCATAACAAGGAAACAGAAAATGACAGCCAAAGGCAGTGGCAGAATCCACTAACCCATTTTCAGTCTGTTCTCTCACCGATCCTTATTCTTTTTGAAGGTCTTGCAACCCAGAAATAAAAGCAAATCTATTACCATGGACTGAGTGCTTCCCACAAGCACATGGCCAAAACCACTTTCCTATGAAGAGCCGAGATACTTCCTGGGTGGGGTAATTACTTACCCTGAGGTTCAATATCCCTTGGAGGACCAGGCGATGGTAGCCAGCCTTTAGAAGCTGAGAGTACTGAATGAGTTAATACATGTAAAGCTTGTCCCTCCATTTCAAAGCTGGTGACCGGCGTTCTAGGAGTTTGAGAAGCAGATGTCACCATCATGGTTGGAACCTGTCTACCATCACAGGGGATTTAGGGCTGGATGTCACCTCCATCTGTGGAAGACATTGCTAACGGAGCCTAGCACTGTCCCAGACAGAACTATACGGGGCTCCAGAACCCTCATGGAATGGAGACTTGCTGTTGTCAGTAAAGATTGTCTGGAAGACCATGAGACAGAGCAGTGTGGCCGCAGCAGGAATATGGGAAGTTGGCTCTAGGGGGCCCTTCTAGGACATGGTAAAGGATTAAATTCAATAACAGAAATTAGGTGAATGTAACCTGTGGGTGGGGGAAGAATCCTAATACCTTCCTTCTGCATCTTGATTCCATCTCTCACTCTGGCCTTCCAGATCTTGGGATAAAAGCAAACAAAGAAAGGCCTTTTCTACTGCCATTGTGCCTTCGGTACATGGGACAAAGCTCCCTTCATCAGTTAACGCTGACACTATTTCACAAGACATGCTCTGGTGACTCTGTTTCATCCAAGGCCACTTCTTATTAGATGCTTCCTGATCACTGGCAGGAACTCCATTAAAACCAAATAAAAAAGGAACACATTTGTAAGGATCAAAGAAGATGAAATCTTAAAGAAATACCACAACCATTTTCAAAGGCCTAGTGATTCTAGACAGGGAGCCCCAGATTCCTTACGGTGGTTCTTGCAAAATTAGTCATGTAATCATGATACGACTTGGCTGTCAGTAATTTATTAATTTTGCCTTGAGCCTCCATTTTGTTCTTCTGCCACATCTTCAGAGGGACAATTCCTATCCTCCCAGCTTCTCTCTGCCACATCCCAGAGGCCCTTTCTCTTACAATCGTCCTGGCTGTCTCCACATCCTACTTTGAGTCCTCGTATAGGACCAAGTTCTCATTGACCATACTTGTAAGCACAGCTCGCTTGTTCCATCATCAGAAGTTTGAGGTGTGATTTCACATCTACAACAGGTATTTATATAGTTAGTGCCAATTCTGTGCCAGAGGCTCTTTGTAAACAGTAATTTATTTACTCATCACAATTCACTCATCTGCTGAATCTCATTGAATAACCTAGGCACAAAACTGGGGACGGTCAAGTGCCTGAGGTTACATCAGTAGAATGGCATGGTAGTTACGTCATAAGCAGGTGAGCTGGGTCATTCTAGGGAGTGCATATTTGTGTTCTTGGTTATCAATGTACATGACCTTCACTCTGAGTGTGAATGACATTTACAGGCATTATCTCAGTAATTCGCAGCTGATTCTATAAGGTAGACATCTTTTCCTTCTTCCAATTTCATAGTTATTAAGAACCAAGACAAAGAGGCTAAGTAGCTTGTCCATAGTCACATAACTAAAGCTGGGACTGAAGTCCAGACACTCAGACTCTAGAGCAGGATCCTCGGCCGGTAGCGGCACAGAGAAGAACTCTAGCATTGTCGCTGCTCATTTCTGACTAGGATGTGAAGTCCCTGTACCTGGTTCTCCAACAAAGTTGTCTTACCACCAAAACTGCCACCCTATTCCACCACACCCCCCCACTCATTAACATACCACCACCACAACACAAACACTACCACAGTACCACTCCACACAATCACTACCACACCATCCCCATACAACCTTTACCATACCACTACCACAACACAGTCACTACCACACCATCACCATACCACCACCACCACACAATCACTACCACACCATCATCATATCACCATTACCATATCACTACTACCATACAATCACTACCACACCATCACCATATAACCATTACCATACCACCACTGCCATCCCACTACTCCATTGTACCCTCCCACCACCACATCACCACTACCACAACACAACCACCACCACCATTACCACACTACCACACACAACTACCACCACAAACACTACCATCACCACACAATCGCTACCATACCACTACTACAGCACAAACACTACCACACCATCACCATACAACCATTACCATACCACCAACACAACACAATCACTACCACACCATCACCATACAACCATTACCATACCACCACCACAACACAATCACTACCACACAATCACCATACAACCTTTACCATACCACCAACACAACACAATCACTACCACACCATCACCATACAACCTTTACCATACCACCAACACAACACAGTCACTACCACACAATCACCATACAACCTTTACCATACCACCAACACAACACAGTCACTACCACACAATCACCATACAACCTTTACCATACCACCAACACAACACAGTCACTACCACACAATCACCATACAACCTTTACCATACCACCAACACAACACAGTCACTACCACACAATCACTATACAACCTTTACCATACCGCCAACACAACACAGTCACTACTACACCATCACCATATAACCATTACCATACCCCCACTGCTATCCCACCACTCCATTGCACCCTCCCACTACCATTACCACACCACCACACACAACTACCATCACAACCACCACCATCACCACACCACCACCGCCATTGCCACCACGGCCACACTACCATACACAACCCCCACCACACCACACCACACCACACTACCACCACCACCACACTCACCATCACTACACCACCACCACACCACCATCCTGACCACCATGACCACAACTGCAACTTGAACAAACAGTTTCAAGCATTTGGGCATCCCAGCTTCCTATTCTAGCGTACTGCACGCGGTCCCACTCAAAGCACGTTTCAGAACCCACTCTGCTCTCCTTCAGCGTGAAGAGAAAGTCTCATCACATAGTCGTGCTCACTACCAGGCACTCCCCAGACCACATCGTCACACTTGCTCAAGTACAGTGTGGGGCCCAAAACCCTTCACACCCATGACCTTTCACCCGAGTGTTCACATGTCTCCAGCAATTACAATTTCTTGCATATGGAACAGGGGATAGTAATTGATGTCAGGATCTGGAGCAGGGCTAAACTAAGACTTGTCTGAGCTAGGACACGAGGTGGAGGCCTGCAGAACAACATACACCAGGAGCGCTGGCTTTGTTACTCATTTATTTATTTAGCATTTGAAGAAAATAGACTTTCTATGGAGGTATAGGAAACAAAACCCTGCATGGTAGGAAATCCACAAGCCAGTCCACAACTCTCCTGCTCTTCTCCTCCCCTCTCCTCTCCTCTCCCCTTCTCTCCCCTCCCCTCTCTTCTCTCTCCTCCTCTCCCCTCCTCTCTCCTCTCCTCCCCTTCTCTCCCCTCCCCTCTATTCCCCTCCCCTCTCCTCTCTTCTCCCCCTCCCCTCTCCCCTCCTTCCCCCTTCCCTAGAGGTGAAGCAGCAATTCTTGTTCATTTCCTGCTGGAGCACTGAGGGGAGCTGGAACTAAGACATTGTTATGGATGCCCTTTATCTTGCAATCTCCTTCCTTCCTGGTCTGGTGGAACATAAATCCCCTGACTTTCCACACAGTCTGTGGCCGGTTGGTCTCACTGAGTTTCTGCTGACTTTGTTTGCTTCTGGCTGACAGCACCATGGTATTTGGTGGTCAGGTGGTATTGGGCCTCCTTGCTTCATTGACTTTGAAAGAGTCCACTCCTGCTTCCTTAACCACTGACCGCCTTCCGGTTGCACTTTCCCATTAGGGATGCTTTTGGTTTTTCAGATTCCCTGACAGGCTTTGGGACAGTGGTGTGTCCAGGATTTAGTTTCAGCCAGAGGTGGAGTGGATGGACATGAAGCCTAGAGGCATCTGCCTGATGGCAAGGCAAATCCAAATATCAAATGTGATTTCCAGGTAATTCCTTCCCCAATGAGATGTTCTAAACCTCCATAACAAGTTACAAAACCCAAGTTAATTTAAAAATATGTCCATGTTAGCAATCTTCACAGTTTAGTAAACTATTTTCCCAAAGTTGATCTTGCACAAAAAAAATAAAACATTGCTTTATGTGATCAAATTAGAGAAACTAAATTGACCTGAGATCGTGAAATGCTTTTTCAGAAAGAAAGATCATGTAAAGCCATGTAAACATGAACTTTCCAAAAGAAACATATTTGGTAACTAATGAAGCTTGTTTTCTCTGCTAAAAGTCATTTTATTGCGTGTCCCATTGTCCTAGTAAAACCTTGGTGAGGAAATCAGCACGCAAGTCAAGACAGGGGATGACATTACGCTGATCTGGCTGGCTCATTTTCCCCTTTTCAGTCTTCAGTTCGAGGGATGAACCGAGGACCTTCTGCGTTCTAGGGGAGCATTGTGCCACTGAGCGACATCCTTAGGTGCTCACTCACTCTGTTAGGTTTGGTTTGGGGCTTGGGTCTTTGCTATTGTCTCAAGACAGAGTCTCACTATGTAGCTTTAGCTGACCTGGAACTCACTACATAGCCCGGGCTGGCCTCAAATTTACCACAGTCCTCCTTGTCTCTCTCTCTTGAGTGCTGGGGATTATAGATGTGACCCTAAGCCCGGCTCCTCATTTGTAAATTATTTATTTCCACAAGGTTCTGCTGGCCAGTATTAGTCACTGCCTGCCCACGCAATCATTCTTCTTAAAAAATATTTTACTTCATTTTTTGTGACATGTTTTCTTATTTACATAATGTAAATGGGGGTCATATTCACCCCCATTTCCTTCTTCGGCCCCCCTTTCCCTCCTGCTGAATGTCTTCTTCCCGACCAGTCCTCTTTCTGCTTTCATATCTTTTTACGTGTGTGACTCACTGAGCCTAATTAGGGTCCCTTGTATGTGCATAGGTGAAGGGTTCTTTACTGGGGAATGGGCAACTTCCCAGTGGCTATACGAAGGAAGAAAATAGCTTCTCCCCTCAGTGGCTAATAAACTGCCACCAGCTCCCAGGGTCATCTTCAGGGCATGAAACCTCCCACACCCTTTCCTAAGTCCGGCTCATAAATAAGTATCTGGTTTGTCATCACCCCGCTATTTCCCCAAACCTGTTCGAATCCTGCCACGGCTCTAAACCTCTCAGGACACCTGTAATCCAGTGTGGAAGGCCGGAAGAACCAGTGTGTTTGCAGCTCAGTGCGTTCAGCGTCTTGGCTCCTGTGCTCGGTCTTCCTGTCACTTGTCCCAGTGGGAATGCCAACTGGAAGATGCCTTTTCCAGGGCTCAGACATGAGAAAGGCTCCAGCCCTTGAATTTCAGTGACCTCCGGGTCCCTCGCTTGCAGATTCCCTCACCCTTCTCCTGTCCAGGTGTTGGAAGTGACAGCTGCTCTTATTTTGGCTCCCTTCCCCTCTTTTTAACAGAAACCAGTGACTCAAGAGCTGCCAGGTGGTGCTGTTGATAAACAACACGTTCTAATACCAGATTTCCTCCCGGGAACCAACTCAGGCTCCCTTCTTTTTGGCTGATGACCGAAATGGGAAGAAACTTGGCTGCACCTTCCAGACACTCTTGGTTAGCTCCTAGATGACGCCCACTGAGCGACAGGATAAGCTGGCTGTGCAGGAGTGCCCCCCACTCATTCTGACTGTGTGACTTACGAAATGCTTGAGGCCCCCAAAACCTGCCTCTGAGAACCTGCTTTTAAGATGATACCATGTGACTCTAGGAGTCTTTGGCAATGCCCCCTCACCCACCCCTGCGAGGGAAAATCTGTAGACCTGTCGTTATACCTATTTCTGGATGCAATGTGTCCAGTTAGTTCCAAAAGTTGAACAAACTGTAGTCATTCAGTGCCAGTTTCACACCACTCCCTCATTCTACAAGAAACACATCAACCCAGCAATTGGCTTCCTTTTTTTCTGTTTCACAAGAGTGGACTGTGGTCTGGAGGTTTGTCTGAGAATAGCTTTGCCCATTCTTCCTTTTGGCACCAATTTCTTTGACTATGTAAGCAAGTATTAATTTGAGCTACTGGAGACCTGGATTAGGCTGAACACAGGGGATGGAGAAATGAAATCAAAACCAAAATCCAGTGCCTGACCTCAGGCTGCAAGTGTACCATTGTGTAGTGGGGACAGAGGGCACAGAACAACAGTCTCCAGCAATGTGACAGAGAGGTCATAGAAGCAGAGTGAAGGGTCTCACTTCAGCAGTTGGCCAAAGGCAGTCAGGGAAGCTTCCCAGAGGGCACTGCACTTTGCATAGGTTGGAGCTATGAATTAGCCATTAAGGGAAGGGGAGGAAAGGTATGTCCAGTACAGGAAACAGCAGGCAAAGTTGGAAAAGGTCAGAGCTGGCTGGGAACACAGTTCAGTGGTGGAGCAGTTGCTGAGCCCGCATATGACCCTAGGTTTAACCCCAGTGCAGCCAAATAAAACAAAAACCTCAGTCCAGAGGGATCAAATCCACCTATAATTCTGGCACTGGAGAAGAGGAATTGGAGCATCAGGAGCTTGGGACTAGCCTGTGCTATACAGGTTCCATAAACTAAAAAGGAAACACACACACACACAAAAAGGAAAAAGAAAAAGAAAAAGACAACAAGAAAAGATCATAGGTCTCAAAGACAGTCTGAAAAAAGTTGGAGCCAAGGATTCCCATGGAGGAATGGTGAGAGATGATGCCAGGCTGCTGGGCACTGAAGTGTTTCATCTTTACCCTGAACATGGCAGGGAACAGATGACAAATTTAAAAACAAGAGTAGCCTGAGCAGATACGGCTTTTTAGAAGGCTCATCCTAAATAAGGAAGCAAGCAGTAGAGCGCGGGGGGTGGGGGTGGGGGGAATGGATTCATTCAACAAATATTTTGTGGCATCTTCCGTGGGTCTGGCATGCATTTGGCAGGCAGGGTGTCTGCCAGCCAGAGCTTGCAGCCTAGTCAGGAGATGAGAGGAAGACTTGGGAACGAAGAGCAGGACATCGATTTGAGAAATATTTAGGAAGCTAAGTGAACAGGAGTCAGTAGCAGCTCAGCTGAGTGAGGTGTGGAGAAGGGAGAGGAGGGGATCTTGGATGACACCCAGGCTTCTAACTTGGGCAGTTGGGTATCCAAGGATGACATTCTCCATGTTTCTTAAAAGAGGTGTTAATGACATTTCGTACAGGAAAATGTGTGGGACTCTCTCATACATTTAAAAATATTTGGCATCCTTGGCCGAGCTCCACAAAATGCCAATACTATTGCCTAGTCATTGCAACACCCCCAGAGTCCCCCACGCTCCACACAGATTTCCAAATACTCCCCGGGAGCCGTATTCAGATGGAAGAAAGGACTGGGCTGCGAGAAGAGACATGAAGCCACTTTGGGGGCATGCTCAGTTTGTGTTCTGCTCAGATTTCCATGTCAGTGGTGATTGCACCTCTGTGTTACCAGTTGTCCTGCTCCCTGTGAACAGGAAAGTGTCAATGTCACTTCCCAGACATTAATGCTGTTTCCCCTGAAGTCCACATGCCGGACATACCTACCCAGTCACTGTAGAATTCAGTTTCTTCAATCTAGAAACATTTCCCCCAAAAAACAAACATATATTTCCTTTTTATTACTTCCTTCTCCACATTTTCCATATCCAAACATTACCAAAGTGGTCCAGGGCTTAGAAGAGACATAGAGACATAGAAAGGGCTGGCTTACACCTACCTTCATCTATTTTGTTTCTCCATCCTCACTTGGTTCCACATCGCAGCTCAGTTTCACCTTGAGCTTATATCTGATAACTCTGAACATGCCACTGGGCTGCTTACACCGTAGCCTTTGGCTCTGGTCTGATGCTTCCTCCGGCTGTGCTACCAGCCTCACAAGAGGGCTGTTGGGAGTCCTGTTGAACTCACTTGTGTGGGGATGAATACAGGTATGGGAATGCAATTGTCCAGGGAAAAGGTGTGAGGTAAGATGACCCAAGGCCAGCACCTTGGGGAACAAGAGCCTTAAAGAGAGGAATAAAGGACCAAGTACCCACAGAGGACCCACAAAGCAACAGGCACAGAGGAGGAAGAGAAGCAGAAGGAGCCGCAACATCTCCAAGGAAAGACTGACTGAGTACTAAATAGAAAAAGGAAGTCACGGATAAAAATACCAAAAACAGGATACTGAGCTATAACATGAATCTTAAAAGGTCTTATTGATAAAAACAAACCCAGAGCCAGGTATTGGGGTGAAACGCTGAAAGATCAGAGAGACAGAACACAAGCCACATCTACCCTCACCTTGCCAACTTCTCAGTTGATCTTGTTTCCTCAGACTGAAAGGCTCTGAGTCCTCATCTGAATGGATCTCAGCTGAACTGCTACTAAAAGCCTAAAAGCTTAAAGGGACCTCTAGTTCCTGGTCCTCACACCTTATATACTTTTCTGCTCCTGCCATCACTTCCTGGGATTAAGCCGTGTGGCACCATGCCTGGCTTCTATGCTTATCAAATGGCTGTTCTGTTCTCTGACCCCATAAGTTTATTGGGGTGCACAATATATCAACCACACTGAGCACAACTAGGAGAGAACTCATGTCCTGAGTCTATGGTCATGATAAGCTACACTACACTGCATTGACACCAAACCCTACATCCTGGTAGTTTATGACATCCGACATTGATTTCTTGTTCTCAGTCACGGTCACTTTGGGTTGTTGGCTACAAATCTGTGAAGACCCTCTATCCTCAGGCTGACAGCACAGCCTCTCCTCAGAGCGGGAAGATCCGTGGAGGACCCGTGCAGAGGGCTTTATAGTGCTAGAAATGACAAGTGTTACTTACATTGCGTTTTATCTGTCAAAGCAAGTTACACAATGAACTTGATGTCAATTGAACATGTGTAATCAGAAAGTTGTCTAGAACCAGGAACTAATAAAGAGAAATCTCACACAGAGCAGCAGGAAAATACACATGTAAATTTTACTTGGTGTGTGTTTGGGTGATATATGCATGTGTGTACATGCGTGGATGTACGTGTATGCAGAGACCCGAGCAAGCATTTTATGTGTCCTTCTCTATCATCTCCCCCTTTAATCCCTGGAGACAAACTCTTTCACTGAACTGTGGGATCACCACTTTTTCAGCTAGGTTGGCAGCTAGCTAGCCAGTCCCATCAATCCTCCAGTCACCCCAAGGCTGGGGTCACAGACTCCTATAGCTAAAGTTTTCCTGCCTGGCCCACAGTCAGGACAAATCTCTATCACCCTCCAGTCCCACAGCCACTCAGACCCAACCAAGTAAACACAGAGACTTACATTGGTTACAAACTGTATGGCCGTGGCAGGCTTCTTGCTAACTGTTCTTACAGCTTATATTAATCCGTTTCCATTAATCTATACCTTGCCACATGGCTCGTGGCTTACCGGCATCTTCACATGCTGTTTGTCATCGTGGCGGCTGGCAGTGTCTCTCTGACTCAGCCTTCCACTTCCCAGCTTTATTCTCCTCCTTGTCCCGCCTATACTTCCTGCCTAGTCAATGGCCAATCAGTGTTTTATTTATTGACCAATCAGAGCAACACATTTGCCATACAGACCATCCCACAGCAGACTCCTGTGGTCACACACAGATTCTTACATGGGTGCTGGGGATCTGAACTCGGCCCCTCATGGGCAAGCACAGTAAGCATTTCCCCCACTGAGTCACCTCCCCAGCCCCAGAAAATACTTCGGCACATTCATAGAGTCTACCATGCTTGGCAGATCAATTCCTCTCCAGCCTGTAGTTTCTCCTTCCATAAGATGACTTGATTACTACCCCGACCAGCTTGGCGCATGGTATGAAAGAAATGACGTAGGTGAAGAGATACTGTGGGAGATGTAATTCATCAGCATTTTATCCTTCATCTGTCAATCCGCAGCTATCACCACCAATCTCATCGTTGTAAGAATAATTACTTTTCTCCTTCCATAATTTCGCTCCCAAATTCAAGAGCCTTTTCTCCCCGCTTCATTCAAACTGGGACCTGAGGCCATTCTAACACCTGGCTTGGGTGTGATTTCGTTTCTCACACCCCTCTTGGCATCTGCAAAATCATTCTTAATGTCAAGTTACTTTCTTTCTCTTTTCCACCAATATTCCCTAGCTTCTTACAGACCACCTCAAAATCCATCTCTGTAAGAAGGGATTTTGACGCTGGGAATGGAGAGGCATCCTTATGCTCTGAAGGTGGGAATGCAAATTAGTCTAGCCACTATGGAAACCACCATGGAGGCTCTTTAAAAAACTAACTAAAAATAGAACACCATTTGGGGGTGTTTACCCAAAAAAATCAAAGTCACCATATGACGGAGATACCTGCACACCCATGTTTATGTAGAGCTATTCACAGCGGCCAATGTATGAAATCAGTCTAGGTCCCCATTAATGGATGAATGAACAAAGAAAAGTGTGTGTGTGTGTGTGTTTGTGTGTGTGTGTGTGTGTGTGTGTGTGTGTGTGTGTGTGTGTGTGTGACTGAGTATTATTATTATTTTTTGTTTGTTTGTTTGTTTTTCAGGACAGGGTTTCTCTGTGTAGCTTTGCGCCTTTCCTGGAACCTACTTTGTAGACCAGGCTGGCCTTGAACTCACAGAGATCCACCTGCCTCTGCCTCCCGAGTGCTGGGATTAAAGGCATGCGCCACCACCGTCGGCTCATGCGCCACCACCGTCGGCTGTGACTGAGTATTATTAAAACTCCCCAAGAGAACAAAAATTATACCATTTGCAGAAAAATGGGTAGAACTTGAAGTTATTACGTTAAGTGAAATAAACTAGACTCGGGAAGACAAAAATCAAATATTTCCTCTGGTGCAGAATGTGCATGTAAAACAGAGACGTGAGAGTAGAATGAGGGGAGAGGGGAGAGACAGGACAGAGAGCAGAGTGTGTATGACCGCGAAGTGTGCTGTGTGCAAGCAGCAAACTGTCAGAATGAAGCCCATTATTTTGTACAATTAATATACAGTATTGATTTTTTTTAAGGGAAAAAAGATGACAGGAGGGAGGGAAGGAGAGAGGAAAGGAGAGATATAGAGAAAATCAGATATCTGCAGCTGCCTCCTCTTTTCTTGGATCTTATTCCTAGCTGGAGCTGATGACCAGGGCTCAATGCGACCCACGGCCTGGCACTCTGCTGAGAAGATTGCTGGATAGGCTCAGAGCTCACACCCCTGGGTTGAATCAGAGGAAGACCCAACTCTGGAGGCAGAGATTTGGGCTTTACAGGTCTCTTTGAAGCTTAAGAACCCTGGAGGACTCACACTAAAAGGCGTGGACTGGATCTTTGTAGGAAAAGGATGGGGGGGGGGGGGACGAGGTAGAGACAGGCAGACAGCATGCCCCACCCCCCACCCACCTCTCTCGGAGATCACCAAAATTTACTCAGTATTTTCAGTGATCTGTAAATCCCAGTTATTATTGAGGAGAGAGAGAGAGAGAGAGAGAGAGAGAGAGAGAGAGAGAGAGAGAGAGAGAGAGAGAGAGAGAGGAGGGAAGGAGGGAGGGAGGAAGGGAGGGAGGGAGGGAGGGAGGGAGGGAGATAGAGAGAGAATATGAATCCTATGGTGGAGTCCTTACTCTGTACTCTCAGTTTGAATCCCAGCTACACACTTGGCCAACTTTCCCACCTTGTTAGACTCTGTTCACATTTCAGCTGTTCAGTCTAAACAGTCTGAATTCACTTCCTATGGTTGACTAAAATAAAAGACCACAAATTTAGTATACGAAAACACAAGTTTACCCTTTCAGAATTCTAAAGCCTGTAAGTCCAAAATCAAGGCAGAAGCAGGGCCATATTCAGCACTGAAGGTCTTAGGAGGGGCTTTGCTTATCCCATCCAAGAATAATCCTGGGTTTTCGATGTTGACAGGAGTCCTTAGCATTCCCTGTGGTGTAGACTGGTCAGTTCACTTTCCACCTGGGTCTCCACATGGGCTTCTTCCTGTGTGTTTGCTTCCTTTTTTAAGATTTATTTTTATTTATGTGTATGTGCGTGTTGGTGTGAGCGTAGACCATGCATGCGCAGCTGCCCAAGGAGGCCAGAAGAGGACATACAGTCCCTGGGGACTAGAGGGGAAGGTGACGGCTGTGAGCTGCCTGCCATGGGTGCTAGGAATCTGCTCTGGGTCCCAGGGAAGAGCAGCAAGCCTTCTTAACTGCTAAGCCATCGCTCTTGTCCCAGTGTTTGCTTTCATACTAGGACACCGTTCATTGGGTTAGAGCCTATCATCACTCACGTGGAACCGTAATGGATTACATCTGCAAAATCCCCACTTCCAAATAGATCACCTTCTGAAGTTCAGGATCAACATGAACCTGGAGGACAACAATGTCTGACATCTGGCTTCTAAAAGTTTGTGCTATATCTACATAAAAATGCATTCACTTGTCCAACATCATCAGGATTCTTAATCCATTCTCAGATTAATTCTAAATCTAAAGTATAAGCCGCTCAGAAAGTCTCAAGTCTCGTCTATCTTAAATCAGGCCTGGCTGAGACCCCAGGTATGTCCATCCTAGACAAAACCTTTTTCTATCTTTAAGTTGTGAAACCTAGGCAACCAAACACAATAGTCCAGTTCCAAAGGAAGAAAATGGAAGGAATAAAGGGTTACTAGTCTAAGGCATGTTCATGACCCAACAGGGCAAATTCCACTAGTTTTTTAGACCTGAGAATGATCAAAAGTCAATGCTTATAAGCACTGTTTGCACCCAACAGTCAAACACAGTGAGCCAAGGTCTCTGCCACTATTTCAAAGGTACTCCTTTCTCCAGTGCCTGGCAACATATTTCCATTCTCCTGAGAGCTCACCAGGAGTATATGCTGATGGCCATAACTGTAGCAATAGTCTGTTAATGATTGCTATATAATATATACTGATCTATCATCTATCTATCTATCTATCTATCTATCTATCTATCTATCTATCTATCTGACATCTATATTTGTCTCTAAGACACTAGAAGCTTTCTCTACTCCTTTCTGAAACCTCATCAAAATTTTCTTTAGTACCTATATTTTTGTTGACAATCTCTTCAAGGTAAGTAGTCTATCCATTTCCTCTCTTCTGTCTCAAAATTCTTCTACCCTTCATCATTGTTCAATTCTAAAACCACATCCACATTTTCAACCATTTATTTCAGTAGCACCCCACTCTTGGTAACAAAATTGACATCAAACAGGGTTCGTCTGAGATTTATTTTAAGGAATTAGGAAATTTGCACGCCAAACAGCTGTTAGGAAGTAGACTGAAGTCAGGGCTGAAGACCTCAGGTTTTCCTCTTAATGTCTGGAATTGATTCAGTGAGGCCCACATACAGTATTTAAGTTGACTTAAAGTCAACAAACCACAAATAGTAAATACATCTATAGAATGCTTTCTGAGTAGTATTTGATTTAATGACAGGAAGGTGGCCTAGTCGAGTTGACACAAAGCTAGCAAACTGTGTATCACCACCACACTCCTTCATTCCCATTTGTCCCTTTTGAGCAATAGCGCTTAGTCGCTTTTCACATACTGCATTACGTTATTTATTATACAATTGAATAAGTTTGCAAAGGTAAGAGATCTTTCTCTGTTTATCTTCCTGACATATCCCAAACACCCATGGTAGTGTCCAGCACTAAGAAAAGGAAAAAAAGAAAAGAAAGAAGAGTTTGATGAGTGGATTCGAACTCTTTCACTCACTAGAGCGTTGTCACCATTGGTTTCAATGCTAACTTTAGTAAGTAACTGAAAGTTAGGAAGCAAGCAACAATATCATACCCCTGCAGGTTGTCATGAGGATTAAATGAGATACTGTTTATAAAGTGCTTCATTCATGGAGAACACCCAACAACTAACTCAGTGGCAATCACCTGTCTCTACTGACAGCTCCCCTCCTCGTTTTCAATCAGTCAATGCTTAAAAGTGCCTACTATGTATCAGAGAGTAGGTACCTACTATGTGTCAGATCATTTCTAAGCACCAACAACTCTGCCTGTCCCAACACAAGTTATTTTATCTAATGAAACAGGACCATACAGTGTTGGGGATGTTGCTCAGAATGCTTGTCTAGCACAGACAAAGCCCTGGGTTTTGTACCAGGTTTTTTCTTTTGGGCCACCAACCAGCTCCCAAAACATGGCATGGAGACTTATTATTAGTTTTGAATGCTTGGCCTAGCTTAGGCACATTTCTGGCTAGTTCTTTTAACTTTTAACCTGATTCTCTTTATCGACCTTCTGCCTCGGGCCTTATGACCTTTCTTACATCTGTATATTTTACTTTCACTGCTTCTTGTGTCTGGCTGGCTGCTTGTCCCAGGCATGTCCCTCCTCTCCTTCTTCTCTCGTTCTTCCCCCAAGCCTAGATTCCTCCTCCTATTTATTCTCTCTGCCTGCCAGCTCCACCTTTTCCTGCCTCGCTATTGGCCGTTCAGCTCTTTATTAGACTAATCAGGTGCTGTAGGCAGGCAAGGTGAAACAAATGCAATGCATCTTCTCGTAACTAAACAAATGCAGCATAAAATAATATTCTACAACAGGGTTTGATCCCCAGCACCACATAAAATGAGGTGTGGTAGTGTGAAGTCAGGGAAATCAAGAAGTTCAAGGCCATCCTTGGGTACATAGCAAGTTTGAGGACAGCCTTCAATATAGTGGACCCTGTCCCAAAAACAGAAAAGGGAAAGAAAGACCATAAATAAATCCCCTGCCCTAGACAATGGGTTTTTGTTATCACCTATGGCTTAACTACAGGATTAAGATCACAGGCAACAAAAGGCTTGTAGATGGATTGGAAATAGTCAACTAGATAGACTGGAAGTAGTCAACAATGTGAAGGGAAGGGTGTACACTTCAACCTTCAGCCCTTCCTCACTATCAAATCCTCTGCTGTGCCCAGAATTTTCTTTAGCATCCATGTTCTTGTTGACAGTCTCCTCTGGGCAAATAACCTATCCTGTATGTGGACAGTTGAAATAACACTCCAGCCTTGTAGTTGGATAACAAAGCTTCCAGTCAGAAAGCTGGGTATGTAGCATCACACTAACCCTTCCTTTCTTTGCTTGGAGTATAATCAAAAAAGAAAAGAAAAGAAAGTCAAGTCACCATGGTGGGATCAGAGGGAGTAGTCAGGGAAGACCAACATGAGCAACACCCCTCTTATTACAATTATGGCTCAGCCTGTAACACTGCACAGGGTGGTGAGCAGCATTTGGAGGATGTTCTAATTCCCCGGAGGCAGATTCAGATGTCTGGATGTGAAGATGTTGGTGAACCCTGAAGACTTTCTAAGTCCTTTGAGGCACACTGAGAGTAGTGGTTCTCAACATCAGCTGCAATCCCAAGTCATCTGGGGAAAGTGTGTGAACTCCTGGGACCCAGCGGGCAAGTAAAGCCAACTGGCTGAGAGTGGGGTCTACACATCTGCACTTTGAAAAGCCTCCCACTGTGGGATCCCTGTGTGTAACTGAGATTCAGATCTGTGCCTTTCAAGACTCTAGGACCCACATTACAGCAGGTTAATGTGCCTGGGGCTCACCTGGGAGTCTTGCTGATGGTGCAGACTCTGATTCATCAGCACTGGCACCAAGGTCTGGTCCTTCCCAGAAGCCCCCAAGTAGATGCTGAGGTGGCTAATCAGAAATTACATTATCACTAGCAAAGCCAGTGATTCCTGATCCAAACGAGACCCTAGAGATATGGGGGAGTTTGGGAACTAAGACAGGAGTTGGTACTGATTGGGAAGAGTTTCTAAAATCCTAAAGAAATGCGTCTGCCTGAAAGCCTTCTTCAGCTACCACTGCTGCTTGAGGTAAGCAAGCAGAAAGGCTGCCATTGATACAGCTGTACAGTAACTTAAATACGTGAGTCTGGGCAAGCATGGGACACTCATCTGTTTCAGCACTTGGAGGTTGAGGCAGGAGGATCACGAGTTTGAAGCCAGTCTAGGCTACATAGTAAGACCCTGTTTCCAGGAAACAATAAAGATCTGTTTGGTTGGCTGGGTTTGGCCTTGTTTGTTTGTTTGTTTGTTTGTTCGTTTGTTTTTAAAGATTCCTACAGTTAAATTATGGAAGCTCCATCTTAAACCTTGGTTTCACCCATCACTAACTGTGTTCTCTTTGGCAAGTCAGTTGATACCTTTACATATCAGTTTCTCTACCTGTAAGATATCTTATAAAAATTCAATGAGTTTATACAAAAACCAGCCAGATCTGTGCCTGGGAAATAGTAAGTGCTCATTAATTGCTAGTTATTATAATTATTAGAGTGGGAAGGGGCAGTTTTTGGAGTCAGTATAGACATGTACAAATCTTTGCGTACTTGCACACACAGTTGTGTGACCAGAGCCAGGGTTCTGGTCCCTGTAAATCTCAATTTTGTCATCCGACAGGGGCAAGAGCAAGGCCTACTCTACAGAGGGTGAAGGGGTAAATAATAAGTACACAGCACAGGTCACACAATCAACATTTGGTAAGAAGTCGTAGCTAATGGAGAGTCGAGCCAGGCAGGACCTCAGGAGCCAAGGACTTGGCTGCATGGTAACTGTGTGACCAGAATCGGAGCTATTTCTATATCAACTACTTGGTCTATTTCTATCTCAGCTACTAGGGTTGGGAGGAGATGTGAGTCCATAGGAGAGCACTTTGCAAACTGTGAAGCTAAAATCTCAATGTGGATTCTAGTATGGTAAAGGTATTTCCCCTCCTTACCCGGGAGAAAGAAAAATAAGTATGCTTGTTGTGCTCTGATACTGGCCCACACTTCCCCCAAAGACATATTTTCAGTGAACCAGGATGTGAGTATAGGCAACATCTCCCTTTTCGTTAAAGTCTGACTATATCATTTGAATAAAATATCATTACTCACTAATAAATATATAATAAATAAATAACCCACCTATATCTGTTAGTGGGATGGTTTCTCTGCAACAGGAATCTGCCCCCATACCACCCTCCTTCCTTTTACGTAGTTTGGTGGTACCCTTTCTCCAAGATCCCTCCAGACACACATCAATAAGTCCATTAGAAAGGGAAAGTGGAAGACTGTGT
This sequence comes from Peromyscus californicus insignis, assembly GCF_007827085.1. Classification (NCBI taxonomy): domain Eukaryota; kingdom Metazoa; phylum Chordata; class Mammalia; order Rodentia; family Cricetidae; genus Peromyscus; species Peromyscus californicus. Next base: position 69,423,026 of record NW_026294424.1, read on the forward strand.
GTTTAATGAGTATTTAAAAGGAAAATTGGAGCATGCACCGACGCGAGAGTCCTCAGAGTGGACAAGGTGGCACCCAGAGGTTCTGGGACACTTGTCTCTGCTAATAAAAGCTCCCTGAGCTGGCATCCCATGTGCCCAGTTCCTGAGCACCATCTGGCAGCCACATCTTGAGCTCTGCCACTCTTGCATATGATCCAGACAGCTCCAGTTCACTTCTATCTCGCAACACGAGGGTATTGACATTTATCACTGGCTTCTACTTCCCGGAGCAGAGGCAGCCTGGCAGACACAGGGGACGTACATCTCTGTGGCATCACACCCAGCAGCTGACACAGGGGATTACTCCTCTTCTGTCACCCTTTGGCACACGCTCCTCTGCTCGGTGCTAATGACAGTCACTAGCTTGTACTTTGAACAAGGGGAAGGGAGAGAGTTGCTCCCAAACCCATACTTCGTGGTGCAAGCTCTTCTTTCTAGGTAAGACTGCAACATTTACAGACTCAATTCACATTTTAGGTATACATATGTTTCTGTTAAAAAAAAATATGGTGTTAATTGAGCCTGTACCTGTGATGTGTGTTCACATATGGAAGTCTTGGATAAACAGCATATAAAAATACAGGTTATTTTCCTACAAACTATATCCTCATCTGGCACTCAGCAACATGCTCAGAATTCCATTATTAGGACTCAGATTTTTGTTTCCCAATCCCTTCTGAAGGACAAAACTTGTGCTCATGAGGCAAAGCATTTTCCTTCTATTTAAGCTCATTGGCACCCTAATGAGACTATCAAATGAGCTCTAAGCAAAAGGGAAAAAACATGACTCAACTTTTGGAGGCCCTGAAAACATTCTGCGTAAACCCTGGTGTTCCCAAACATCACCTCGGTTTATTCAGGTGCTGCCTCATTCTTCTGGTCTTTTTTGTTTCCCAATCACAAGCCATTGTTGTGAAGGTGAACAATGCGTCTTATGTAACCCAGGCTGTCACAGGAGGAACCTCTCCTCCGTGTTATCAGAGGTCCTTGTTTATTCTGCTCCCTAGAGTCAAAAGAGAGTCAAATAGCCTTAACGGGCTGGTGAATCATGCTGTGGCCACAGCAGGAAGATGACGACAGCCACAGCTTTTTAAATTCTCTAGAGAGGAGACCAAGAAGGAAATGCTGGGGAGTGGGCAAAAGATGTAGATAGGGAGAAAAGAGAGGGACTCATGAGAAAGGAAGAGTGTACGTGGGCTTCTGTTACGATGGGAGTGTCACCATGAACCACAGAGTGGCTCACTAAAGGTCATCCAAGGTGAAATGGAAGTGATCAGTCTGAGCAAAGGCACAGGCAGAACTCAAATGTCTAGGGAGAGCCGAAATTTGCAAGGAGGAGTCATGAGGCAGGAGGATTCTATCCAAGTATCCTTGATGTTGGGATGACTTTCCTGTCCGAGAGTGTTGAGGGTGAGCTGGCAAGGATGTTCTGTGAAATAGGAAAATGAAAGCTCATAGAAAATATGAGCTGGAAGGAAGATGGGTGACTACAGATAGCTCTCTCACTCTTTTTTTTTCTTGTTCTTTGATACAGGGTTTCTCAGTGTAGCTTTGTGCCTTTCCTGGAACTCACTCTGTAGCCCAGGCTGGCCTCGAACTTACAGAGATCCGCCTGCCTCTGCCTCCCGAGTGCTGGGATTAAAGGCGTGCACCACCGCCACCTGGCTATGGATAGCTCTTAAAGGCAAGATAGCTGGGACCCTGGTCTTTCACTAGAAACTGGTTTACCTCCCTATGCTGCTTTAGGGCAAGGCTTTCTGACAATTTAAAAATGGCATCCCAAGCCTTCTTACGGGAGGGTAATCCTTCTAGCCCTGTGGATCAACAGCTAATAAATGCTGGCATATAGTCTCACTGTGGAAACATCAGGCAAGAGTCAGAAAGGATTTGAGCAGTCTTCCAGGTAAATATTTTTTTAGGGGTCATAGTAAAAAAGATTATATGGAGACCTGGGCATTATCATATCCCACTGAGAGGGCTATAAACTGGTGAAATATTTCCAGAGGACAGCTTGGCAATATGTATCAAAAGCCTCAAAACAGTGAATACCCTTTGCTCATCAGAGGGATGAATTGCCCAATAAATCTAGAGTCTTTTTCACAAGGAATAAGCAATCATGGCTCTGTACAAAGACAGCTAAAGTTCCGTTCATCCACCTATTGTTTCTAACAGTAAAAACTGAAACCAGTTCAAACTTGGTATCATAGGATTGGGTGACTAATTAGCATATGTTTGAAGCAAACTCCTATATAGTCACTAAATTAATATATAAGAGTATTAATTAATGGGTAAAAACTGCCCATGCTACATCATTCAGTCACTGATGTTCTAAAGCCGTGTATCCAGTGTGATCTTATTTTTTGTATATGGAATAATACATAATTACTGAGAGAGGGTTTTTTTTTGTAGGTAGATTAATACAGCTTCATTTTCTTTCTTACATTTATTTTCGACTTCCAACTTTTCTATTAAAATTTATTGTATTAATTTTGAGTGTAGATTCCTGCAAATTGGGCACTTAAGTTAGGGCCCACTGGTTGGTGGCTGTTCAGTATGCTGTCTGTCAACAGCGCATCAGTTTCTTCTCTTCATGACATGGCTCTCCACTCAACTCCGTCTGCGCTTCCGTCATACCTGCCTTTGAGTTCATCATGCCCACGATGAAACCCTCCATGACCTCAGCCTCACCCTCCACTCTCTTACTAGTCCCGATCTTTCCAGCTCTCTGCCTCTGTTATGTAAAGACATGTAACACAGCCCGAGCCTTCATTCCGCCATGTCCTCCCTCCTCTCCTAACTCAATGTCATTTTCAAGGTCAGTGATTAAATGTTTTCTGCGCAGACACTCCATCCCTTGCCTCTCTTACGTTTTATTTTATGAACTTGGAAAGAGCCCCGATCTTGCTTGACTGTGATTCTCCACCTCATCTGTGGCTGTACCCATACACCTGAATATAGTCAGAGAAGCTACAGCCATGTTGGGTCCCATTCGAAGTTCAGTATGGCTGACATTAAGTGTGAAGTTCCATGGGTCCCTCTTCTTTAACTTCCATCTCCATCCTTATAGGATGACCCCAATACTATTTTCTCAGGGAGAAAAGAGAAGCGACCAGAAAAGAACTCCAAACACCCCCGTATAACCTTCTAGCACCCACATGTGTCCATGTCTTCCTACTCTCCAACTGCGGTGAATGAACAAACCACACTCGCAGCTAAAGCCACGTCTTCCAGCTACACACGAAGCCCTACACTGTTTTGACTATTTCTGTGGCATTGGACAGCAGTTCCCCTTCCCTCTCACGTTATTTTTTTTTTCTCTCTCTCCTGGCCTCAACCAACAGCATTTGAACATTGTTATTCTCCTACCCAAACCTTTTACTGTCCGGTTCTTCCTTTGGTCATAATCCCAGGCATTCTTCCCCTGATCACTAAACCCCTCGAACGAATGACTCCGAGTCGTCAGTCCTCAATTTCTGCTCTCATTAGTACACTCCCCTGACCCCTCTTGATGGGGCTTGTGCCTCTGTCGGATGTCTCCCTCTTTCCTGTGCTGAGTCCGGCTGTCATGGTTCTCACCCTAGTCCCCTTCAGCACCATCAGCAAGATGACTGCTTGGCCTGCTCCTTTCAGAGGGATCATAGGCCATTCTGTTCCCTTTTTTTTCTCCCTACCTGCTGCTTTTCCCAGCCTCCTTTGCTGCTTCATCATAACCCCCTTCCCAAGACCTCCCCCCCCCCCCCCCCCCCCCCCCCCCCCCCGCAATTCTGGAGAATCTCGAGGCTCAGTCCTTACGCTGCTTCTTATTTCTAATCCATGTTCATTTTCCTGGTGCTCTTCCTCAATTTCATGTTTTTAAATGCCATGCCTATACACGTCTACACAGACATGCCTATACTGCACAGACATGTAGATCTGTATCCCTCACTTTGCTCCTGAGGTTCAGACTCATAGACTCACCTACATAGTCAACATCTACACTAATTTAAAATGTCAGAAAGCAAATTCCTGCTCTAGCCACCAAATCCATTTCTTCCCAGTCTTTTTTCTACCAGACAGTGGCCATTTCATTCTTCTGATGGCTCAGTACCAAAACCTCAGTGTCATCCAAATGCATCAAAAAATCCGGCTGGCTCTTCCTGAAAAATACGAAGATCTTACCACTTCTCACCCATATCTTGCTAGCATCCTGGCATGTCACTCATGTCCCCACCTGGTCACCTATGCCCTCCTTAACCTCGTCTTTTTGTCTTTTTCCCATCTATCTGTCAACTTAAGAGAGATTATTATTATTTTTATGTGTATAAGTGCCTGCTTGCATGTATGTCTGTGCACTACAAGCATGCCTGGTGCCTGAAGAGGCCAGAAGAAGGTGTTGGGTTCCCTTGGAGTCACGGAGGGTTGTGAGCTGCCATGTGGGTTCTGGGAATGAAACCTGGGTCCTCTGCTAGGGCAACAAGTGCCAACTGCTGGGCCATCTCTCCAGGCCCAACCAAGATTCTCCAAAGGACATTGGCATTTGGGGACAGCAGAGCATTTGATGGGAATACCAGCCCCACACTTATTTATGGCCGTGTTCAAAGAGATCCAGGCAAGAAGTTATTGGCCTTTGTGTTGCTTTTGAGACAGGGTCTCACCTTACAGCTTTGGCTGACCTTTAACTTGCAACGTGGACCAAGCTGGCCTTGAACTCACAGCAATCAGTTTGCCTCTGCCTCCTGGGTGCTGGGATTAAAGGTGTCATCTTTGGCAGTTTTAAAATATGGTCTTTAACTTAGTTGGCATGCCTCCTAGTGAGAGGCCAGGGGCCTTCCTTTCCTGACTCTCAAGCTGGCCTTGATGACCCCTTCACCAATGGGTTCTGGCAGCTCCCGTGGCCTGTCACGTGGAACACTTGCTCTTGGGACACGGACACCATGGGTAAGGCAGCCTTAGCCTGGGGAGCACCTATATAGATAGGATGGAGGTCTCTAGCTAGTAGCCCACACCGAGCTTTCAACTTATAGCCAGCACCTACTTGCCAAGGATGCCCCAGCTAATGTCACCTGGAATGGAGACAAGCTGCCCCACCAAGCTCAGCCCACATTGAAGACTTGTGACAAATTGATGCCAGGCCCTTAACCTCTAGCACAGACTGTCGCAGAGGCCCGGAGAGCTCTGCCATTGCAATACCCCCCCTCCCTCTCTGTTAGCCACTTGGCTGTCTTTGCTGCTCCCTGAACACTCATTAACGTTCTTGTCTGGGAGCCTTGGCACTTGCTCTTAACTTCTATGTCCGATATACACACCAGCCTCAGAGTCTCTCTCCCTCTCTCTCTCTCTTTCTCTCATGCTCTCTCAGACACACACACACACACACACACACACACACACACACACACACACCCCCCACTTTTGAGTCGTTAATCACTGTTATCTTTTTAGGAAGGCCTTCCCTCCTAAACTGGCAAACCACAGCGCTGTCCGAGCCCCGCCCCCTTTTACCGGTTTTCTCCAGAGGAGCATCAGCATCTGATACACTGCATGGTTTACTTATTTGGATAGACCTCGGGGTGACAGGAACCATCTGTGTCACCCCTGCCGATTCTCTGGGTTGACGACAGTGTTTCTCACACGGTCCCTCCTCAGCTGACAGGCATGGCCTTACGGCAGATGTACAGGGATCCTTACAAGTTTGTCCCCTCCTTCCCACCCTCTCTCCTCTCCAGGAAACTGACTTCGCTCCTCAGGCTGTCCACCTGCCTCCTGGGCCATGGAAGTCAGATGCCTCAAGTATTCTCACACTGTGCTGGAGAGAAATTCTTTGTATGGTATCCTGTGCTCATTTCACACCAGGGATGATTGTGGAAGTTTAGGCCCAGAATTCCAGACTTTGGTGTGTGTGTGTGTGTGTGTGTGTGTGTGTGTGTGTTGGGGGGGGGAGCATCATTCACCTGTGTGGGTACACGCGGAGACCAGAGTTTTTGGTTTAGATATTTCCACAATTACTTTTCCATTTTATTTTTCTAGACTAGGGTCTCTCACAGAACCTAGAGATCACTGTCTACAGAAGATCCCCAAGATTCTCCTGTCCCTACCCCCTTGCCCTGGGGTTACAGATGTGAGCAGCAACACCCAGTTTTTACTTGGACGCTGAGGATCTGAACCTGGTTCCTAACCCTTGTGCAGTAATCCCTTTCACCACGGAGTTATTCCCCCAGCTCCCTCAGGCTTCATTTTTACAAGCAAAACAAATAAGAACTTAAAGTAGATAACGAATACAAAAGAATGAGATACGTGAAGCGCTGCGGCCGTTGACTGCCATGTAAAAATGACCCCCAAGTTCAGAGGCTCTAAATGACAGTCGTTAACTTCCTATGTTCGAGGCTGCAGTCAGAACAGGGCTCAGGAGGGATCGCTTGCCTCTGCACCACGGGGTCAGCTGGGGCCAATCAATCCAGAGCTGTCGCGTGTGCTTGCAAGTTTGTGCCCGTAGTGTTTAAGGAGTCCTCCTCTGTCTCACAGAGTCTGGCGTTATCAGGCGTTACTCTCCAAACAATTCTTATTGGAAGCTGTGAGAAGCCACTGGCTTTTCTCAGGTTGTATAGCCAAGGAAGCAAAGAGAGCCTCTGATCCACGGGCGGGGAGACCCTCATGTGGTCATTTATGACCACTGGAAGCCATATCAATGTGATACAAAAAAAACTCAAGTGATTTTAAACACCCTATCTGTATTCATTCTTGGAGAATTTCATGCAACCGTACATTAATCATATTTACCCCCACTCTTCCCCCAAATCCTCCCAGATCCACCCCTACACCCCCCAAAATACCCCACCAAGACCATTTTGTTTTGCCCACGTATTCATGGATACAAGGTCACCCATTGTACGTTGGTTGACCTACACACACACACAATCCTTGTTTTAAAAAACATGCAGAGGAGCTAGAGAGATGGCTTCGTTGTTAAGAGCACACTGGCTGCTCTTCTAGAGGATCTGGGTTCAATTCTCAGCACCCACATGGCGGCTCACAGCTGTCTGTTATTTCAGCTCTGGGGACCCTATGTCCTCACACAGACAAACACGAAAGCAAAACACCAATGCATATAAAATAAAAATAAATTGTTAAAAAATGCAGAAAGCTTATGGGAGGCCAGTGATCTTTTGGTTTTACAGAGTGGTAAACTGAGGCACACTAAGATTTTTTTTTTCCCAAGCTGGGATTAAGGCAGGCACTCAGTCATTGGTGTTTCTTCTGTCAATCTTTACACAGGCCCACAGTGACAGGACGATGAGGGAGGAGAGGCGTCAGAGCCCAGGTTTGTGAGGGGAGGATGGCTTCTTTCTACAGGAGCTGATTGAAGGACCAAAAAAAAAAAAAAAAAAAAAAAAAAATGGAGTCTGATTAAGAGACTGAGTAGGGATCACTAGGCAGGGTTTGCAAGGGTTCCAGGAGGTATACTAGGGACAGGGAAGCCAAAGAACTAGATGTGCTCCTTGACTTACAGATGGAAGTTAAATTGTTAAACCCGAACGTGTTAAGGGGTGGCATAGAGGTGCATACGTCGTCGCTCCAGGAAAGCAGAGGAAGTCAGAATCAAGGTCAGGCCACTAGTTTGTGGAGGGCAAATGAGGTGGCCCTTGAGTTAAGAGCTGAAGGAAGAGGAAGAGCTTACCAAACAAACAAGGAGTGGGAGGCACATCTCCAGGACAGGAAGTAACATATTTGGTGAAAGAAAATTTTAAAAGTCTTCCGCTTGCTCTATGCAAGTTACTTTATTTTTTTTATGCTTCAATTTCCCACCTGATAATCGGGTATACTGATGGCACTACTCTAAAACATTGCTATGAGAACAAAAACAATTAACATTTGTAAAAACATTTAGAACAGTACCAGTGCACTGTAAGTCCTGCGTGAGTTTTTCTAAAGATAATAAGCTGACTGTTAAACTCTTAAGTCTCTCACATAAACTGTATGACCATCCGGTCTCCTCCAATGTAAAATCCTGCCACCGGTTGCTTCTACCCAGAGAAAATGTCAGACTTGGCATTTAACCTCACTGGATTTCCTTCCGTCCTCGGGGCTTTCATTCCTTTCAACACTGCATCCCGCTCACCCAGTCCCTGATGCAGGTGGAACACGGGACAGGAGTCCCGGGGTGAGCTGACCATGAATCCTGTGGTCATCAAGATTCGCCAGAGTCTTAACATTGGCGCCCGACCAGCTGTAAGTGGCTCTAATTACATTTCAATGGAGCATATAGTCAAAATTTGACAAGCACATAAACTTAATAGCTGATCTGCAAGCGTAATTAGCACCAGACTGATTTGTAACTGCCAGAGAAGAAACCCTCGAGGCTGTTGTCCGGAGTCCTCCAGTTAAAAAGAAGAGAGCGTGAGGTCTGAGGTTGTGAAGCTGCTACAGCCGCGGTGGAGCTAAGTGTCGAGCCGCTCCATTTGTGGATCTAGACACAATGCAGAGAAGCGAGCCATCCAAATGCATCACCGGAATCCTGTTTGGCGGTTCTGATGGAGAAGAAGATAAGGAAGGGAATCAACGGGGGAAATGTAAGGTGCGGAACTATAAAAATAAACCGCGTGTCCCTGGCATCTGTGTTTGTGAATGCACTCTGTTTAAAGCAGTGGTCTTCCCTCGGCAGGGCCGATACCAAGACGACGTCCTCCACGTTCGGCTTTTCCTTCGGCCCTCCCTCCTCAGAAGGGCTTACTCAGAGACCTCTTCACTTCCAGCTTTTTGATGTTCGCCCTTCAAGAGTGGGCAGACTTGTGGACATTACGGATGGGTGATTTCGGAGAGTCAGCTTCTCCCCTGCTCCTCTGTTCTGCTGCTGAAGTGAGGCTGCGCTCCCTCGTCTCAGATGCAGCCCTTCCCAGCGCCTAAAGCGCAGAGCGCCACTGTGCGTAATCCCAGAACGGGTTTGAATCGAATAAATGACACATGACGCAGTGGCCAGATGTTCGCGGGCGAGAACGGGAGCTAAGTTCACACAATTGTTCTGCCTCCTTGCTCCGCTCCAAGGTTCTTTCCTGTGGGCTGCAGATCTTGTTGCCAGCAGCTCAGCTCTGTTGGCCTCCACCAGCACAGCCTGCGCTCCAGGGGCCGCTCACAGTCTGCCTTCCTCTTCCTGTGCAGCTGGTGTTTGCAGAAGGACATGATTCGGAGGTTGATTTATTTACTTTGCTGTATTTTTTTTATGAATGGACATAGATGTCTGTTTGTTGAAACAATCAATCAAACCCAGTGAGATGGTTAGAACTTAGCAGAAAAACACCCTTGGTGTGCACGTGGAACGCTATGACTTGGGCTCTGGGGATGCTCAAGCAACTGGCCCACTCAGAGCAAAATCAGTGGATGTGTGGGGTCTTTAAATACAAACCCAACTGAGTGGTTCTTGTCTTTGACTCTGCAGCCTGGGGTTCGTGAATGAAGCATCACTTTCGATCGTGGAAGATAATAGCTGAAGTTTCTCACTTGGGAGACTTTCAGGATGCTTATATGGCCTCAGCTATAAAGAGGAAGGGAATATTCCAGAAAGAGCCTCCTCCTCTTAAGCAAACCCTTCCTAAATCCCTTTTTAAAAGTCTGAAGATCTGAGACACAATCATGGAGCTCACATGAACGACAGATGGGCTGGGGTAGACACCCTTCCTTTAAAGAGTTTATCCATAATTTTGAAAGCAACAAAGAAAGCCTTAAGACACAGCCAAAGCCACCCTCTCCTGCTTCTGCCATCTCAGTCACCGAGTTTCCCTGCCAGAGGAAACAATCATATTTCTAGTATTCTTCTGGAGACGTCCTACATAGACAGAACATTCTAAGATAGGTTTGCTCCTTAGATACGCAGATAATGGCACACAATACACACTGTTCTGCACTTTGCTTTTTCCCCATGAACAATACATCAGCAGACAAAGGTGTTTTGTTTTTTTTTTTTTCCTGCCCACGAAGCTGTCAGGAGAGAAGTTCTTCAGCTCAGTGAGCTGCATCTGGTTCTGGCTTGTTGTACTGACAATAAGCGGGGTGCCCAGCCAAACTCGGCCTTCTCCACAGGCATTCCCAGCCCCAAAAGACAGGAGAACTGCTCAAAACCTTAAAACTTTTGAAAGCAGCAAGCAGGGAGCGGGCGCGGGAGACGAAGAAAGCCTAACTGTGTTGAGTGGACTGTGGTGTGAGCTGACAATCTGAACGGAAGGCACCTTGCAGTCTTGCAAAAGGAAGTCCATGGCTTTCTTCTCTGCTTCTGTAATCGGAACAAACTCACCTGCTGTGGCAGCACCATTTTTGCTAGGCAGGGATCGTTAGGGGCCTGAAAGATGGCCGAGTTGGTAAAGCGCCGGCTGAGCAGGCATGACGACCTGAGTCTGGTCTTAAGCATCCATGTCAAAGCCAGCAGGGGTCTGCATCTCTGATCCCTGCCCTGGGGAGGCGGGGACAGGCAGATTTCCTGATGCTCATTGGCCAGCTAGCCCAGGCCAATCAAAGAGCTCCAGGGCTGGGAGAGACCCTGTCTCAAAAGAGTGAAGTGGAAAGTGACAGAGGGCGACACCTTCTGGCCTCCACATGCAGCACAAGTGCACACACACACACACAAACGCAGCACATGTTGACACACACACACAACTGTGTACAATGCAGCACACACATACACACAAATGTGTACACACAGCACATTGTTGATGCACACACCCCTACACAAACGAGTACATGTGCCACTGGCACACACTTAAAAAAATAAAAACAAGCAATTAATTAATTAATTAAACAATATCTTTAGGAACAGTGTGAGGCAGGCAGGAAAGGAGGAGGTTTTGGAATGAGGTAGATATCGGTGGTAATGTTGGATATACCAGATATTAGTTCATGCAAGTTATTTACCTCTCAGCGTCTTTATGTTTATCTATCTATATCTATCTATCTATCTATCTATCTATCTATCTATCTATCTATCTATTAGAAATGCGTATCTTATGGTGTGGGTAAGACAATTTTTGTGTTTTAAATTAGGCAAAACTAAGCATGGTGGTAGACTGAGGTAATCCCACCAGGTGATAAGTTGAGGCAGGAAGGTCAGGAGTTCAAGGTTATGCTCAGTTACATAACAAGTTCGAGGCCTACCTGGTTCCATGAGACCCTGTCCTCAGACAAGATAGAAACTGTTGCTGTGATATTGCTGTGTATCAAGCAACCCCACTGCACACACGCTCGGTCGCTCACTGTGACTTGGCCCCACTTAGCTACTCTTGCCCATGTTTGTCTGGCCTTGAAGCTTTGAGTCAGGCTCAGACTTGTTTTCTGATTTCAAAGAGTAATCATAGCCTGAGGGCATGATCATGGGGAGGGTAGAACACAGAAAGGCTGCTGCAAAGGTACCTTGTTTCACATAGCCTTGCTTTACAGCAGACACATTACTCTTCTGTCCACTTTAGTTTCTGTTTTGTTTTTTATTTGTTTGCTTTTAGACAGGGTCTTGATAGGTAGCCCAGGTTAGCCTTGAACTTGTTATGTAGCCGAAGCTAGCCTAAAGACAGTAGTGAACCTCCTGCCTCAGCCTTTCAAGTGCTGGGATTACAAAAGTGTATTGCAATACCTGGCTGTCCACATTCTGTTAACCAAAACATCACGTAGGCAAAGCCAAAGTCAGTGTGGTAAGAAGAATGGCTGATCACAGCACCTATAGGTTACACTACCTCCCAGTACAGTCCCCAGTGCCTAGCAGGCACACAAGAATAAGCCTTTATCACTCTGGTATCCAACAGAAAAGAAATGGCACTAAATCCATGATGATTCTAAAATAGACCTGAAACCACACACACACACACACACACACACACTTAAAAGTCAGTTTGTAATTTTGTCCTAATCAGAGTTGACATATCTAGCTTCTTGGTATGAATCTGAAAACAGGTATGCCTGCTAAGTAGATGTACCTTCAGGGCCAACAGCGTGGTGCAGGCATAGCAACAAAACCCTCCTTCCATGGGGACAAAACCCAGCTCTGCACAGAGCCCATGGCTGGAGGCTGGGTAGCGGGAGAGCGGCCCCCTCAGCTGGGCTCACTTGCCAGTGTCGTGGCTCCTGAGAGTGGAGGGTGGCTCCAGAGTCTCGTCCTATACGGGTCCCCGCATCCGAATCCAAGCCCAGGAAACACGGTGGTGACCTAGCGGTTTGCCCAAAGCTCTGGAGCTGGAAGCCAGCACCCCAGGGAGATGTCCAGACTCACACAACTTAGTTTCTTTCATCCTGATTGACGGGATAAGATGGGAAGGAAGGGAGGGGATTCTGAAGAAGCTTTGTAAGACACCGACAGTATAAGCCTGTGGGTGGATAAGCCGCCCCTGGAGGGAGTGGGGTACAAGGCAGTAACTTAGGGAGATGCGTCTCAGGGTGGATGACTCTGCTGTGTGTGGACACATGGAAGTCATGGAAAAAAGATGGAGCAGGAGGAGGAGGAGGAGGAGGAGGAGGAGGAGGAGGAAGGCCGTGGCTGTCTGCTCCGCTCCCCTGCGTCAAGCCTAGGGCCTGGCCTGAGGAGGTGACATGAGCGAGCATGTGTGGGAGGGAAGATGGCAGAGTCATTGTGACGATGACCTCTGTGACTTCACAGAGCGAGCTCCCCAGTGAGAATGGCCAGACATCGTCAGTCCCCACCAAGCGGTCGACACATCTTACTTCCAGAGCCAGCACATCCCCCACTTAGCCCCGCTCCCCCATCTGGTCCATCCTTGCTCATCAGCATCTGAGATCTGCAGCCTCCCCCACAGGCACAGCAAAGACGAGCAAGCCAGCGTCCCTGGCTCGGTTCTCCTCCGCTTTCTCTTTGGTTTTCCTGTTTGCTTGCATGTGAGAGTCTGTTAGAGACTTCCTCTGAGGCCTGCTTGCCAGCTGACCTGGGAGTGTTTGAATATACTCTCCCAGGGCCTCTAGCCCCAGTGACACCGCAGTGACACTCTGAGGCTTCCCTCAGCAAGGCTGGACCGGTAACACCTCCCCTGGAGATGAGAATGCCAGGCATTGCACCTGCTGTGGAAACAAAGGCTCCTGGAAAGAGTCCTCCCTGTGGGACCGTCCTTGGATGCTGCCCAGAAACAAGGCTCAGCCTCTTGTTCCTCTTTAAAACGTGGCCAGGTCCAGTCAGACCCAAAGTGGTCACTCCGAGGGATGAGTCCCATCACTGGGCCATCCAGACCCTGCCAGAGCTATTCAGGACCCAACTGCTGGTGCAGGGATTCAACATGCCGGGAATGGCTTGTTTATTTCGAAACAGTCGTGAGGCTTGATTTGATATAGTGAGAGAAATTAGTGCTTACTGAATACGGCCCAATTATTACTGCATTAATTCATCCAGATTAGCAGCTGACACTGGCTGGGAGTCACTCAGGACATTTCAGTCAGTGCAGCTGAAAAGTGCTGTGGCCATGGGGCCACCCCACCCTTACCTCCAAGCCAGATGACCCCTCCTGGTCTGAAAATTTTCACAGCAAGGGTGAATGGCATTATTTTAATGTCAACTGGAAGGGGACACACTAAGGCTTGGTGGGGAGAACTCCCAAAGTTAGCCATCATATTGATAACATTCATATCCATATTAGGCCAAGTCTGGGGTCCATGATTCTTTGACAACAGAAGAAACTATAATATGCTACAGGGAAATAGAGTTCCAACACTTTCTGATCTTCTAATGAACCATTCAACTTCATATGTGAGTTTACACCTTAAGTGAGCAGTCAAGAATCTGCTCTGCTGTAAGGAGCAATGGCTGAGGACAGAGAGGATTACCTGATCGGCATTAGAAACCAAGGTAGATTCAGCCCAAGGTCATGTATTGGAACCCAAACCCCTACTACCCAAGAGAGGGACTGTATTTGGAAATTCAGGCCTCAAAGAGGTTATTAAAACTACCCTTGAGTAGGTGCTCAACTATTCAGGATTCTCCAGGGAAAGAGAAGTGATGGAAGTAGGCATGCATACCAGGTCATGAACACACAAACACACACACACACACACACACACACACACACACACACACACACGCACGCACGCACGCACGCACGCACGCACGCACGCACGCACGCACACACGCACGCACGCGCACGCACACGCACTACAGAGAACTGGCTCACACAGTCAGGGAGACCAGAAAATCCCAAAGCTGATGGACTGCAGTATGATAAGCTGGAGGCCTTGGGAAGCTAATGATACAGTTCCAATCCAAGCAAAAAGTAAAAGGCCAGATACCCAAGAGAAATAATAGTGTAATCGAGCCTGAAGGCTGGCAGGTAGAGGCTCCAGGAGAGCCAGTATTTCATTGAGAGCCCCAAGGTTGGCAAAAGCCAAGGTCTTGGGCAAAAGGCCAATAGTCAGGAAGAATTCTTTCTCCCTCAGAGGAGAGAAAAACTTTTTGTTGGCTTTCCATTGATTGGATGAGACCCACCCACAGTAGGAAGAAAATTCAGCTTCAATCACTACTGATGGGAACGCCAATCTCATCCAGAAGTAGCCTCCCGCAGAACTCCAGAATAAGGTCAGATACGAGGGTACCTCGTGGTCTCCTTCAGTGAACACATGATATTAACTTAGCCCTAACCCACTCTGACTGTTGTCCCTATCAAAGGAAGAAATCTGAGCACACAGACATCAGGGGCATGGCTGTATAGAATAAAAGACCACATGGGGACTCATCAAGGGGACAAAGAGAAAACCTTCAAAGACACAAACCTGCAGGCAACTTGAATCTCCAGCTTTCAGAACTGTGAGACAATGTGTTTGCTGCTAAGACACCAAGTCTGTGGTATTTTGTTAGGTGGCATTAGAAAACCAATACACTATCCTGCAAGACCAAGGGTAGGGGGCCTCTGGTAGTGGTCCTGCCACCTGGTACCCCTGGGTACATATCTTCTTCACAATTATTTTAGCTTCTTCTTATGCTTTGGCCCCATGAACCCAAACACGAAACACTATCACCTCCTGGGAAAGAGGCAGAGCTCAGGGGTGGGGAGTTTCTCCCGTGGGCCTTCAAGATAGAAAGACCACACTAATGTACAGCTGGTCCGTGGAATTGTATCCCATGACCACCCCATCCTGTCAGAGAAGCTCAAAAATCCTAAGTCGTTTTATCAGACTTTAAGGTAAGCTAAGACAAGGGAGGAGACATGGGGTGGGTTCTGGTCTGCAGGCTGTACCGCAGCTTGGTCAGCGGACATGACTTCACACTGGGGAGTGGCAACCAGTGGATATTCCACAGAACCTCTGGGACTGAAACAGCCTGAAGAGGGTTTTCTGAAATGGTACCCCTTATGTTTTCTGCCCCTCCTGGAATGTCCTTGGTTCCTCAGTGTTTATTACATCTTATTGCTATTGGGACTCTTGAATTCTACCTAGGCCCGGGCAGCCTCAGCACCCAGGGCTGATGGATGCCTGGCTGTAGGCACAGACCCTCTCCTAGGACAGCTACAGGCAGACTAGTCATGTGACCTGCTTCGAGTGTTTTTTGCTACATATGTGGTCTTGAACGATGCGCTTCATCTAGGGCTATGGCTTCCTGCTTTTCAAGTAGCTCCCCCCCAGGCTCTGTAAGCTGCCAGCTGTATGGGAGAGGAAGTAATTCCCTTGTGGAACAAATTTCACCCTAAGCAAAGAGGAGACTCACTTCAGGTAGATAAATGCCCTCTTTGTTTCTTATGTGGATGTCTATGTTTCCTAGAATAGACTGCATGGCGGCATCTCACATGACTGGGTCCATGATATTAATTTCTGGAGGCCACTAAAACAAGGTGGTACAAACAGAGTGCCTTTAAACAGAAAATTACTCTCTCACGGGTCTGTAGGCTGCAAATACTGGCATCAACGTATGAGCAACACCACACTTCATATAGGTTTTAGGACAATGGTTCTCAACTTTCCCAATGCCGTGACCCTTTAATACAGTTTCTCATGTTGTAGTGACCCCCAACCATAGAATTATTTTTGGTTGCTGATTTATAACTGTGATTTTGCTACTGTTATGAATCATAATATAAGTTTTTGATATGCAGGATAGCTGATATGTGGCCCCTCTGAAAGGGTCATTTGACCACCAGAGGGGTTGTGACCCACATGTTGAGAACCACAGTTCTAGGGTGATTCATTCGCTTGTCCCTTCCAGGCGAGCCTCCCCTGTGCTGACATTGCCTCTTCTTCTGTCTGTCCCTCTCCCCTGTAGACCTCTTGACATTGGATAGAGGGTCCACCTAGATGTTCCAGAATAATCTCTTTATTACAAAATATGTAATTACAGCCGGAGGAATTTTTGGTCTAGATAAGATGGCATTCATAGGTTACAGGAATTAGGATTAGATATATCTTAGGAGAAGTCACCATTCGTCCCATTTCAGACAGCCTTGCTTAACACCCACTCAATACCCCTCACAGCTCTTCATCAAGCTGTGGCCCACACAGGGAGACTTTCTCCTTGCCTCTCCTCCCACCCACTGAGTCCTGTGTATGTAGTTCCCAAAGGAAGCATCAGCACTCAATTCTTGCCTCAGCCTCCACTGCTAAGAAGAAGAGGGCTAAGGCAATACTTAACATAGCTTGGCAGATAGGAAGTGGTCTTGTAGCCTGTTCAAGAAGCCATAATAGTCATAAACTAGGTACCTTATTTTTAAAAAATCTCTCCTGGTTCTAGAGGCTAGGAAGCCCAAGATCACATCACTAGAGGATTTGACAACCAGAGAAGACCTATCCTGCATCATAAACCACGCCTTCCAGCTGGCCTGCACAGTAGATGCATGCTACCTCTGCAGGGCCTTGAGGAAGGGCATATCTTCAGAGGGCTCCACTTTCATGACATAGCAACCTCTTCAAGATGCCACTTCTTACTGCCCTCACCCTGAGGGTTAGGGTTTTACTGTATGGATTTGGAGGGATATCAAAAGATCTCCCCAATAGTGTGTGCACAGCTTCAGCTCTAGCATCAAAGGGGACAGAATTTAAGTATGGACTCTGCCAGCTAGTACCTATATGACCTTGAACAGGTCATTTATTTATCAGCGCCTAAGCCTCAGATTTTCACCTTTGAACAAGAGTGGTAAGAATTCTTAGTTGTCTGGATGTTACAAAGAGTAACAAAAAATGCTTAGCAAACCTATGACAGGGCATAGGTACCAAGTATATATTTTTCTATTGTGATTAATATCCGAGCAGATACGTCTTCTAGGAATTTGCTCTTACATGTAGTAAACTAAGTATTGTAGGCTTCTGGACAGTGTGGATGGTAGCCACAAACAAGCTGGCTTCATCCCAGTCTGGTCGGGAGACCACCATTTCTTTTCAGCTCCCATTTTGGACGTTTGAAAAGAACAGAAATTAGTTTCCCACAGACTTTGTGTCAGTCTTATCTGAGATCACCAAGTTTTCAAGACCTACCTGACTTGTCCCAGCTGGTCCATTTCATTCTCTACACTTCTCTCCCTGGGTCCTAGGTTCTCACTTTGTTGATCCACTACCTGTTTGCAAACAGACTTGTATTCACGCTGCACTTCCTGCCTCTCAAGCCCTCCCACCGCCTATCATCCGTGCATGCATGCACATGCAAAATGTGAAATGCCCCGCCATGTCTCATTTAACACTAGGGAAGGGTGGTGAAGAAGTAAGAGTGTCCCTGTCTTTATATAACGTACAGATTAGAAGAGAGAAAGCCATTCATACTATTCTAATTAAATGTGGTTAAATTTCCAAAAGGAACACCTATGGGACATATAGAAACCGTAAACAGAGACGTGAATCACACAATCTACTTATTGGAACTTCACTCTTCTGCAAGAGCTGGGTAAAGTCCTGGTCCCTCACTACCCGG
This sequence comes from Peromyscus californicus insignis, assembly GCF_007827085.1. Lineage (NCBI taxonomy): Eukaryota > Metazoa > Chordata > Mammalia > Rodentia > Cricetidae > Peromyscus > Peromyscus californicus. The sequence goes on from NW_026294424.1 coordinate 69,440,898, forward strand.
CACTCACTTCAAATCCATTAGGACAACCACTTCCTTGGGTTTTGATATTCTCCTAAATAATATTGAAGAGACATTCCCTTGAGCTGGGCTTGGGTCTAAATAATTTGTGTGTCTGTACTTGGTGCTGGAAATAGATCTCAGGTGCGGATGAATGCTAAGGACTCGGGCACACTCAGCAAGCCCTCTCCCACTGAGCGACACTCCAGCCCTAAATACATCCTACCCATTGCCTCACTGAACCCTCCCCCGACACGCTCATTAAGTCGATCATCTCCATTCCTCACTAGCTACGATGGAGGCTTCTTGCCCATCTGTCTATTTTCTTCTCAGCCCCATCCGAAATTACGTTTATTTCCTTATTTCCATGTTATCTGTCTTCCCATTAGAACATGTAAGTTCTTCCACAAGGAAGGTAACCTCCTTTCAGCTAAGCCAATCATAGATCCTTGATTCTTGGCTGTACAGTAGCTGTTGGTACTTGGGTCTTGAATCTATGCCTCTTAGATGAGTTGATTAGTGAATATAGTCACAGTTATTTTGCCTGTCAGTGGCTGAGGTAAGGTGTAACCCCAGACATATTGTTTTGTGATTCTCCTTACAGGGCCCCCTCCTGTTCATCTTACTTCAGGGCTGTCTCTTTACTCCTGTATCTTTGAGGCTTTGAGGGCGATGGCAACCATGTCACAGTCATCTTTGTAGCCTCCTCCCTCCAGCTTCTGTAGGGACATGCCTTGCTCCTCAGACACTGCCCATATTTGCTGAAATGAATTGAATATGTTTCCATGACAACACTGGAGTAGGAGAAAGGATGTAAGGCCCTGTATGATTTCCCAATCCTCTCCACTGAGAAATGTATGACAGGCTGTGGAAGATTCCTTCTCAGAGCTCCCAGCACAGAGGTCCCAGGCACACTCCTGGCCCAAGATGGCTTTGGGAGAGGAGGCAGAACTCTAATGATAAGTTGGCTGGGTCTCCGTGTCCACCCTGAGTGATTCCCACTCTGTCGAAGAAGGTTTCAGTTCATTCTCCATGTGAGGATTGAGGTCCAAGTCATCATGTTTCTTAGAAGATCATGGTCTTTATGGTGCAGTGACTTTCTGGGCCCCCTCACATGGGCAGGGTTCACTGCTAGTGCGAGGTAGCCTGGGCATTTCAGTGGGAAGGCCGTGGATGCATCTTTGTGGAAATGCCACTGATGTGGGGGAGCTTCTTGTCTGGCTTGACCTTGACTTCTCTCATGTCCCTTTAGCTGTAAAAAAAAAAAAAAAAAAGTCAAGGGAACCTCATACATTCCTGCACCGCCCCCTTTATCTGTGTCTATGGAGCAGCCCAGCAGTGAAAGGTTTCCTGGGAGCTTACAAAATTTTGGCTGCTGTCATCAGAAAACCCAGAGGACCTAAAGAGACAGAGTCAGCTCCTGTGCACATCAGAGCGGGCTACCGAGGAGGCTAAGGACCTCCCTGGAGCAATACGGGAGGAGGCATGGGTAGCGGTGGTCAGGGGCCCTGGCTTCCTCTTCCAGGGGACCAGCCGTAGCGATGGCTGCTGCCTCCGCTTTCCTGCTTTCCCAGGATCAGACCCCATTTCTGAATAGACAGAGAAGGCAGCAGCCACAGGCCGTGGCTTCACAGCATCTTGATGTCACCTCTCTTCCAGGTGATAGTCCTCTGTCGCCTGAATTTTCTCCACTAACACAATTCCCAGAAGCCTCACAGAACTGCCCTTTAAGAGACGAGCGCCCGGATTCAGGTTCCACGAAGGATGAAGAATCCGTTTGAAAAAGATCTGCAAGCTTTTTCTGTGAAGGGCCAGATAGAGAGTCAGGCTGTGTGGACCACAGCACCTCTTGCAACTGTCCCCTCTGTAGTTTTGTGACAAGCAGGGGGACGGTTGTCCCCTCGGCAGCAACAAGAGGGGCAGCGAAGGAAGAGACAGTCAATGGAATGGCAGAGGGAATGGCTGCCTTCGATAAACCTTGTGTACAAATGCTGCCAGCAGCCGGAGTGCCCAGGAGCTGCAATTTGGGAGCTGCAATTTGCTTACTGAGCTCATGCTTGTAAGTTAGAGACCTCCCTCCCTCCCTCCCTCTCCCTCCTCTCTCCCTCCCCACAACTCACCACCTCTTTATCCCCAGGGCCTTTCGCAGGGAAGAGGTGCTGAAATGCGGTTTGTTGAGATACTTACCAGCTGCTAACAGTTCAAGAGGACCAGCCTGGTGACAGACTTCTCAGAGGCTAGAGCAGGTGGAGAGAGTCCTGTCCCTGTCGAGGATGCCACCTCAGCTCCTCTAAGCAAACAGATCCCGTTGGTTGTGGCCACCAAGCCCCAAGTCCCAATCCCCCTTATTGAGATCTCCCGGTCCCCTCTTGTGAAGCTCACAGGAAGTAAAGTCTGAGAGCACTGGGTGTCAGGGTGACAGGGAACACTCGCTCTTCCAGGGTTGGCACTTCCCTTATGTCCCCACCCTCTAGAAAGCGACTCTGTCTCCCCATTTCATGGGGTGAGCCAGGGCCACTGTCCAGACTCAGATGAACAGTCAGAGCCCTTGTATGAGAGATGGCTCTTCTTTAAAAAGACCAGTTTTGCAGAACTAAGTCTTAATTACCGTCTTTCTTCCCTCAAGGCAGTGATGTAGCTCTGGCAGTTACAGAATCTAAGGTCAATCTAACAACACAGAAGAAGCCAGAGTGATGGTACTTTCAGCATGAATTTTAGGAGATAACGACCATTCTACTTCCACTGTGTTTGGACTCTTGTCTTGGTTTACTGGAGGCTGGAGTACCCAAACCTTTGTAGTATACACTCCCTTGCAACTCCAGACATTTGGAGACTCTGAATCAGTCACAATAGGCAAGATGATACCACAATAACAAATTCCAATTTCTTGACACAAACCAAGTTTATTTCTGGCTCCTGTCACATGTCCAGGGTGGATTGATGGGCAAGCTCTACTCGCTGAAGTTGGAAAACCTTGTTCTGCCTTCTAAAGTCTGTCTGGAGACGACCTGCTTCCCTTCCATTGACCACACAAGTGGGGAAGTCAATCCAGCCATGTGCAAGGCAGAAGGAAAGGACTTTGAGCAGGCCTAAGGCCCTCCAATTTGCCTTCCTTGTTATAGTGAAGTACAGCCTTCTGACACCGTGACCAACATAAACACTGCCTTCCTTAAGCTTCTTTTCCTAGGCCTTTCGTCAGAGTGACGGGACAACTCACTGATGTACCAAACCACCTTCTTGAAAGCCCTGCCTCCTAGGACAGTCGCATGGGTTGGGATTTTAACACAAGGATTTGGGGGTCACACACATCCAATCACAACGCCCTCCGCTGTGTGGCACTGATCCCTCTGTGCTCATCTGGGCAGTCACAGCTTAAGGACTCTGGTGAAAGGCCTGGCCCAGTCACACGCAAGGCCAGGTCCTGGACGCTCGCTCTTTGCTCACTTCAGGTCCTTCTCACATGAGCATGGCTTCCCGTCCTGACATTGCCTTCCTTTGACTCTGACACACAGCGTGGTCTGGGTCTACTCTCAGTGCCCAGCAGTGCCGAGCACGTGATCCGCCGGGAGTGCCTAACGTATGGGACCCTAGTGAGGAGAGGCAGAGGATGCAGTGACACTCCACGAGACACCCCAGACTAGAGGAGGGGTCAGAATGGGCCTGGGTTTCCCACAAGGAGATAAACCAGGGAATTAGGTTTTTTTGTTCATGTTTTTATCCTATCAGGTCGCGAAGGCTGCCCTGCCCTGCAGACACTTGTGTAACAGGATGCTCAATGCCTACTCCATTCTTGATATACAATAGGTCCTTATTAAATGTTTTGGGGGGAAATGTGAATATGTACATTTAAAGAATAGTTCCATTTTCTTCTTTCCATCCTCATAAGGGCGATAAGAACTTGACCACAAAGCAAGCTACTGACATGTGAAAAAGTCAATTAACCAAAGTGAAGGTGGCGGCTTCTGTTCTGTGAAAAATCAAGTGAAAAACCATTCAGAAGTGGATTGAGGCCTGGGGAGCGTCGCTTTGGGGCCCAGTTAGAGAATTGGTTTTTAGTACTTTGTCCTAAATAGTGAGAGTGGAGGGACTTTACAGCACTGTAATGTACATTGATTGATTGATTGATTGATTGATATTGATTGATGATTGATGAGATGGATGCTCACTTTGTAGCCTAGGCTGCCCTGGAACTCACTATATAGGACAGGCTGGCTTTCAGACTCAGGGTAGTCCTGCTGCCTTAGCCTCCCAAGTGATGGAATTACAGATGTGAGCTGCCACATCCCGCCATAGCACTTTCTCCATTTGTAAGGGTGCTAGGCAGAATTAGTGTGCGGCCGGCTTGCAGAGCTAGGTACCAAAGGTGGTCCATCTGAAAAGCTCAGCTGTGCAGAACAAGCAGAGGGAAGGTGCTCAGTCCTTTCCTGTGAAAAGACTAGTTCACCTCTGTGTGTGTGTAACATGTAGATACACAAAAGAGTCAGATGAACTTGGGGAGGGGGGTGATGACGACATCACAACCATGGGCCAAGGCTGAAGGCAAGTCGAATTCAAACTGAAGTTTGTCTAAAATATACGTGCACCCTCATCTCTAGTTCCCTTTCCAATTTCTTCCTGCCAGACCCAAGGTGAAGTGCAGACATGTGGAAACCTGACCCACCTTCAGGAAAGACCTTGCCCTATCGTCTGTCCTCAAATAAACAGAAAAGAGGGCAAAGGGCAGGACTGATGGCACATCTATGACACCGTCGTCTTCTGTCCATCGGGCTTCATTTCTACAACACCATCATCTTCTGTCCATGGGGCTTCATTTCTACAACACCATCATCTTCTGTCCATCGGGCTTCATTTCTACGGCACCATCATCTTCTGTCCATCGGGCTTCATTTCTACAACACCGTCGTCTTCTGTTCATCAGGCTTCATTTGTACAACACCATCATCTTCTGTCCATGGGGCTTCATTTCTACAACACCATCATTGTCTGTCCATCGGGCTTCATTTCTACAGCACCATCATCTTCTGTTCATTGCTTCATTTCTACAGCACCATCGTCTTTTGTCCATCGGACTTCATTTCTATGGCACCATCATCTTCTGTCCATCAGGCTTCATTTCTACGGCACTGTCGTCTTCTGTTCATCGGGCTTCATTTCTACAGCACCATCATCTTCTGTCCATCGGGCTTCATTTCTACAACACCATCATCTTCTGTCCATCGGGCTTCATTTCTACGGCACCATCATCTTCTGTCCATCGGGCTTCATTTCTACAACACCGTCGTCTTCTGTTCATCAGGCTTCATTTGTACAACACCATCATCTTCTGTCCATGGGGCTTCATTTCTACAACACCATCATTGTCTGTCCATCGGGCTTCATTTCTACAGCACCATCATCTTCTGTTCATTGCTTCATTTCTACAGCACCATCGTCTTTTGTCCATCGGACTTCATTTCTATGACACCATCATCTTCTGTCCATCAGGCTTCATTTCTACGGCACTGTCGTCTTCTGTCCATCGGGCTTCATTTCTACAGCACCATCATCTTCTGTCCATCGGGCTTCATTTCTACAACACCATCATCTTCTGTCCATCGGGCTTTATTTCTACGGCACCATCATCTTCTGTCCATCCAGCTTCATTTCTACCATACTGTATTGTTGCATCTTTCTTTGCCCTTATAAAACCTAGCAATTGGTGAATCTCTCTGCTCATGCTTATATGTGAGAAGCTTGACTTCTCCCAAAATATGTTAATGGAGTTTGGAGGTGGGCCTCTGAGAATTGATTAATATTAGATGAGGTTGTGAGACTGACCACCATGATGACTCTAGGCCTGTGTAAGATGACCGAGAGAGACCTCCCCAACCTGCTCACCTGCTCGCCCGTCTCAGCACAGGAGAGTACAGAAGAAGGCCAGCTGCTGAGCAGATGTCATATACATGTGTATATGTACATACATATATATGCATGTGTACATGTGGAAGAAGAAAGAGAGAGAGAGAGAGAAAGTGAAGAGGAGAGGAAGAGAGAGAGAGAAGGAAAGAAAGACACCAATCAATCAATAAATGTAAGAGAAAATGGACTAACCCTACTTTCTAGACTTACGGTCTCAAAAGCCCTTCTTCATGTGCATAAAATCTCACAAAACATTGCTTTTGACCCCAGGGATCCTCCCACTCTCATACCTTCACAGAGCACACATGAACGCTCATGTCCATGGACTTTATGGTTTCAGCTCTTATTCCCTAGGAGCAGGGGGTCTTACAGAAAGCCAACGGCCAAGTGAGCCTCAAATACACTGCAATGTGGGAGAACTACCCTGAAGGTTGGATGGCACGTGTACTTTGAAGAAGTGACCAACAACTGACCCATTTTCCCTCATAAACAGAGCTCGGGGCTCCAGGGACCACGGCGAATGTGGGAGAGGCGAGTTATTCCTAATGGCCCCTTCCCGAATGCTAGCCTTCTGTCCCAGACACTGGAGCTCTTCGGGTTTGGAGGTCTGTTTTCATAACAGAGAAATAACTTCCACTACATGACCCAAAAGTTGCTCTTCTGATGTGAAAACAGAGCCAGCCAGTCAGCCACTTGGGGGTCCTGATCCCCATGAAGTAGCAGATAGAGAAAGGGATGCTGGTTGATCCTGATTAGTCAAAGAAATCATTTTTCTTCTTCCCAAGCACTACACCTGCGACCCAAGGGATTCTCTGACGTATTTTGAGGTAAAAGGAAATAGAAAATGTTAGCTTCTACAGATGAAGCCTAAACTGTATTATGTGAGCAGAAAGTGTGTACTGAATATTAGCTGAGTAGCCAAAGGGAAAATTGGGTAAGTTTTAAGCCATTTCCTCCTTGTTCCAAAGCTACCATCCTGTATTCAGTACAACAGCTGAGGCATGCAAGTCTCTGTCTACAGCTGGCTCTCCATTCAGCTTTATCAGAGAGTGAGGACCCTTCACCAGGCCATCAACAGTGCCCACCTACATCTTCAGCAGCCACATAAACACGTTCACTGAGCCCGCTTATAAGGCTCTGTACCAAGTCCCTTTCCTGAGCATCCAGGTTTGGGTGGTACTAACCTCTTCCCAACACTTAAGATGCTGGTTAGTTTGATGGCATGGTTTTGGCCCTTCAACCCTCTCTGACCTGTGAGGGTTAATCTGCCAGATTAAATCCCCTCTGTCAAAACAACAATGTGGAGTGTGTTTTCCTGACCTAACACTGAGTAATGCAGAAAGGACACTTAAGATCATCTCACTTGTCATTTCTACCACTTTTACAGAAGTTTTCATCAAGACTTCCAACTTCAGATAGCAGAGAAGTGGTGCTTAAGAAAACATAAAATGGAATTTTAGTTTCTCACATGCCATCATCCAAACAGGAATGCAAGATTTTCCAGTAAAGACCTTCTGCAAAACTAATTCATTTTATTTAAAGGCTTCCCTCTTTGTATTTGGAGGTTAAATAAATGATAGAATTCATTATTCCACCAAACAAATCATTTCACTTATTTTGGGTAAATTGCACTAAAAGTGGTTTAATTACTGTGTCCAGAATAGCATTTCACATCTGTGGCCCCAGAAGCTGTTATAGCTGTGAACACCCAGAGAAAAGAAATGGAGCCCTCTTGTGGCCAACTTAAATATTACAGCCCTTGCCCCAAAGACACCTTAGGGAATGCTAGCTTGAGACATCGCTGAACACAGGTGGGGTCTGACGTTCATGCTTCTTAGCAGGCTGCAGATATAGCATCAGCACACCTATAAACTGTACACAAGGTCATTGCTCAATGTCAAATTTTAGAGGAAAGTCTAGGGAGTTGGAGAGGGTCTGAGTCTGGGTGGCACACAAGGTCAAAGAGAAATCTAAATCCCTGTGTGGTTCAAAGTCTTAACACAAGCCTTGTTTCCTTCCTGTGGTCCATATACAGGAAAGGCCACCCGCTTCAGAAAACAAGGAAAACTCACTGAACGCAGCAAGTGATTGACTCATGGAGAAGGAGGTACGCAGAGCTGTACGTTATTGCCGTTGTGGCAGAGACAAAAGAATCCAGATAAGAGGCATGTTAGAGACTCAAGGACAAGCAAGGACATGGAAGGGGGAGGCACGTGAGCTTGGGATCCAGTGGCACTGAGTTCGAATACCACCTGAGCTCGTTCCTAGCTGTGTGACTTTGGGCAAACTATTGGTAACCTCCGTGTCTCGGCTTCCTTTGTAACATGAAAATAGCCTAATCCCATTGAAAGCGACTTACAGGAGTGGGTGATGAGCACAAGCTGCGGAGCCAAGCTGGGTGGCTTCGAGGGGTGACCTTGCTGTGACCTTCGGTGAGTTTCTTATCTTCTTAGGCATTGCAAGTTGTTTGGAAAATTAAATGACCCCCCTCCCCCCCACACACAGAGGTACACACACACACACACACACACACACACACACACACACACACACACACACACACACACACACAGGCAGTCCAGGCATTGTGGGAGAAACTGCCATTGTATTGCTATTTAAAGGGGCTTTGTAAATGGTAAATGTGAAGGAAATGATAGCTTTACTATTGGCAACCAATCATTATGGGAAACATACTTATCTTTTTCCTGCCCACTTCTTTGCTACTCGTCAAATCATATGAAATTGCTATTTCAATAGGTCAAAAATACTTGAATGTGACAATTCCTCGGGTAAGTCTAATAGAAACCAGTGCTTGGCACCATTAAGGACTGTTGGTGTAGGCCTCAGACAGGGGAGAAAATGGAGCTGTATTCATGCCACTGGGCCCAGGGACTGATGGAGCGTGTCTTCTCTGCTGCCCGTGAGGACCAACACTGGGTAGTTTTAGTGGGACTTGGTCCTTCAACTCTCTGGTGCTGGCTTCAGGAGGGTGATGCCTGGGAACCTGTGCCAATCAGGCCATAACTGGAGACTCAGGCTCCATTATAGGTAGCTCAATGGGAAGGATTTGATATGGAATTGGGAAAGATTAAAAGTTTATAGCCAGGCAGTGGTGGCACACGCCTTTAATCTCAGCACTCAGGAGGGAGAGGCAGGTAGACCTCTGTGAGTTCGAAGTCAGCCTGGTCTACAGAGTGAGATCCAGGACAGCCAAGACTACAGAGAGAAACCCTATCTCGAAAAACAAAATGAAAGCATGTATAGGCAACATTGGGGACCATCATAGATTAGCAACAACTGGGGGGGGGGGTGGCTACAGCCTTATTCAATGGATATAGCGACTAGACAACATCATTGGAGGCATGTAGTGGGTAGCCGTTCCAGCTTTGACCTGGAAATACCACCCCCTTTGAGGCTTCGGTAACTGTCATGTCTACAAGGCAGAGCCAAGAGAGGACCCCTGAAGACCCGAGATCTGGATGGGGGAGCTCTCTTGGTTCCTGAACCCTGGATGCTGGAGGTAGACCTAGCGGAGTTCTCCAGAGAACACCGCCGGACTGCACTACACCTTTCCCAGACCCTGTAACCTATCCCTTCACTTGTAAGTTACCCCACAAAATAAACCTCCCTTTTAACTACGTGGAGTTGCCTTAATCATTTCACCAATAGAGGTAGAGCCAGGACCACCAGTAGGAGAGGGAATAAGGTGAGCCCACCTTCTTGAAGCAGAGAAGAGAGGGGAAGGATCTTTCCCTGTTCATCTGCCTCCTGCCTCTGTCTCCAAGTCTTCAAGGATGAACTACATATATGAATCCCATCCAAGTTGGTAATGAAGCCTGGCCCCTGTAGTTTGCAGAACCAGTCCCTGAATTCAGAGGAGACAAGAAAAAGAAAGGAATCAGTGTGAGAGCAGAGAGGCAAATGACTGCCGGGGGGTGGGGGGGTGGGGTGGGGGGGTGGGGGGGGGTGGGGTGGGGGGGTGGGGAGGTGGGGGGGTGAGGATGTTGGGAGAAAAGGAAGCTCTGGAGTTGGCTCCCCCTGAAGCCAATGTCTGCCATGATGTGTCTGATGCATCGGTTTCCAAAACCCCATAAAGGAAGAGACCGACCAGAAGCTTCCCTGCTCTGGCCATCAAATTCCACGTGGAAACTGGGGCAGCTTAGCTTGTCTGTGCTGGTTTGAAGATGGAGAAGGGAACAGACGACTCTGGCAGCCTACTCTGAGATCTCCAAGCAGATTAGAGGCATCTTAATAGAGAGGCAAAGGGGCTGCAATCCACCCCCACAGCCTGGGTCCTGACTCAGTGCTGAGCCTAGCATCCGGGGGTGGGAGTGGGGGGGGAACTGGACCACAGAAGGAGAGCCCTCAGCCTATGGGTTCTCTCTCCTACAGCTGTGGGCACCGGACACTGAAATGCAGTGCAGTGTCCTAGGCTGAGGCCTGAGGCAGAACAGAAACAGGAAAGCAGCTAAGCTACGTTTTTCACTGAGCTTCTTTCTAGCAGTGTACCTCAGTTAATTTCCTCCTTTGTTTTGACCAGAGGGCCGTGAACACATGGGAAATTAACCCTGCAGGGCAGCCTCGGAGGTCTGGGAATGTGCCTTGGTCAGGAAAGGATTTGCCACATAACCAAGGAGAACTGACTTTGAGTCCCGGAGCTCACGTAGAAAAGCCGGGTGAGGCAATGTACACACGTCGTCATCCTAACACAGGGGAGGTAAAGGCAAGCAGATCCTCGGGGCTTGCTGCTTAGTCAGCCTCGTCTGATTGGCAAGAGCTCCAGGCCAGTGAGTCAGAAACAAGGCGTATGGGTCCTGAGAAATGGTACCTGAGGCTGTCCTTTGACTTCCACACACAGGTGCACGCTTATGCACACACATGCATCTGCACACACACACACGGAGAGTAAAAATGAGTAGGTAGAGGTTAACCTTTTATAATATGAAGGTATATAGATAACGATTCTACAACTTGATGAAGATTGAAATCTTTCTCCTGAGATTGGAATGCTTCCTCCTGAGGCCTCAGCGGAAGCTCCAGAGTGATCACTGCGTACTTACCAATGTACTGAAAGCACCATGGGGAAGAGTAGACACTTTCACGAGCCCCCCACAGTCAGGGTCACATCCAGAAGCATCAGAAAAAGCCACGCCTGAAGAGACAGGAAGAGTGAACGCTGTGGAATAAGCCTCCTGTTCACTGTGAGTGTGTATTACTCTCATTGGTCAATAAAGAACTGGCTGGCCTATGGCTGGGGCGGGGAAGAGATTGAGCGGGAGATCTGGACTAGGAGGATGCTGGGAAGAAGGAGGGCGGAGTCTGAACTAGTGAGCGGAAGGATCCACTAACCGCAGGCTAGTTGTGAAGGTGACTACTTTCCCTGCCGTGTGGCACAACCACGCTGTCACCTGCCTTCTGCCAGAAGCTTCTAGCATCCCCCTTTTACTGAACCTCTATGGTGGTGGACACTCAATTTCATGGACAAAGTTCATATTCCTTTTTTTTTAAGGTTTACTTATTTATTGTGTACCACAGAAGAGGGTGCCAGATCTCATTACAGATGGTTTGTGAGCCACCATGTGGGTGCTGGGAATTGAACTCAGGACCTGTGGAAGAAGAGTCGGTGCTCTTAACCTCTGAGCCCATCACTCCAAAGTTCATATTCTAAAGGACTTCTGAATTCAAGACCTGTCATAACAGGGAACAGACCTTCGGAGCTCATCTCCAAATGAAAGGGCCCACCTCAAGACGCCCTATCTCCAGATCTTAAAGCTGTGAGAAAAAGCAGGGTGTAATGTGTACGTACACACTGGTGCATATGGCCAGTTTAGGAAGGCAGCTGGCTTATTGCCTATGCTATGAAGGATTTTGTTTCATTTTTTTCCAGTTAGCTGCTCCTGCTGTCCTTTATCAAAGCCTCCACCCCACCCCCATGGTGGTCTTCTTAAAGACACTCCAGTTCAGTCCAACAGCTCTGTATTCATTCTTGGTAGTCAAAACCAATACTATCCGCTAACCCGAGTCGGGGCCTCTGTCTCTTGCGTGATCGGTGTTGTATTTAATCCAAATGTCTGTTTTCCAGCCCAGGGTGTGTGGCTAGCTAAGCCTTTCTGTCTCTGAACTCTTTGCAATAATGACTTCTCCAGCACCGGACCAGGATGAGGAGAAGGGAGCGCTTTCCCTGGCATACCTGTTACGGTTAGGGTGTTTACCTCCATAAACAGTGGACTGATAGGTTGTGCTCCCCAAATTCAAATGCTGAGACCCTGATCTCCATCTGGGTATTATCAGAAGGCGGGTCTTTAGGGACTAATGAGGACCTAAGCATGGAGCACTCCTGGAAATAAAGACACCTGTGGCGGGGGGAGCCAGCTCAGGTGATTGTCCCAGTCAACATGAGGACCTGAGTTGGATCCCCTGCATCCATGTAAAAGCTGGGAGAAGGGAGCACATGTAGGTGATCCCCTCCTTGGGGAGAGGCAGAGACAGGTGGGTTCCCAGAGCCTGCTGGCTCGCCCATCTAGCCCAGTCAGCGAGCAAGTGAAGGTCGCTTCCCTGAACCCAGCGAGGCTCAGTGAAGAGAACTTGTGTCCCAAGCTAAAGTGAGGCGCAATTGAGGAAGACAATAGGGTATGCAGTGCTGGCCTCCGCATGCAGGGACACACGTGCGTGTGTATCCTCACACACAAGTGCACACACAGAGAAACAGAGTCACAGGAGCGCATCCTTCACAGCCTTCTGCGGCAGGAGGAGACACACACAGAGGGGGACGAGCCTGCAGCCTGAACAAGCTCTCAAGGGAACCTGGCCACACCCCACCTTACACTTCTAGCCTCCAGAACTGGGGGAGGTATTTGTCAGTGACTGTTTTTAGGACACTTGGTTTGTGGTAATTTTGGTCCTAGGTACTGCAGAGGCTTTGCCCACCAGGATATCATCAGCTCAGCCCTGGTTAACTTCCATGGCAGGAAAGGAGTTCCGTTAGGATGTCCCACCAGGCTGCTGTACACACACACACACACACACACACACACACACACACACACACACACACACACGCCAGCCATCAAGAAAACAGCTGCCCCCTCTATACGGCCGACCTCCCTAGGTCTCGTCTCTGCGGACATCCTGTTTGAAGTGGGAAGCAGCCGCACTGATCCGTCCCACCCTGGCGCTCTTTGAACTGCCTGACAAGAGCGGCAGGGCGTTTGGGAGGCAAAAATTACAGAGGTTGCTTGAAAGCTGCATCCATATAAATCCAGAGGCTGGGAGAGGGTCTGTCTTCCAAGTACTTGGCCAAAGCAACTGCTTCATGGTGGCCACACAAGGGTTCCCCAGAGAAAATCCCTCCTGCCTCATGCATAGGCCGCTTAGCCACAAGCCTGTCTCTGCATCTGTCTCGAGTGTGCAGAACGTGGTGAAAAGTCCTTACTACAGCACTGTTTCCCTCTGTTCTGTTTGCTCTTTCTGGGGACCTAACTAGAAGGGACAGCGGGGGCTGAGAGGTGGAAAAGTCCATCCAAAGGCAATAGAGACCCACAGCACTGAACAGCTTGTTACGAACAGTACCTGGAAACCTACTAAATACTGAGTGAAAGTAACTGTTGGAAACTGAAGACGAGTGTCACCAGGGTCCTGCCTCTCAGGAACTCTCACTGTCTCTGGCAGTGGAGACAAACAGGGAACACTTAGGTGACGCGTGCCTGCCGCGAGCCCGAGGTGATCCAGTGGGTAAAGGCGCTTGCTCCCAAGCCTGACAACATGGCAGCCACAGTGAAGGAGAGAGAGCCCCTGAATGTGGGCCTCTCATTTCCACATGTGTGCTAAGGCGTGTCCTGGGCACACCCACAACCAGACACTCATGCACACACCCATACACACACATATACACATACACACACCCATACACACATGTACACATACACACACATCCATACACATACACATATACACACAGCCATACACACAGCCATACACACACACCCATACACACACACCCATATACATATACACATACACACACACACACAAACACACACATACACATACACCCATACACACACACATACCCAAACACACACATACATGTACACACACACCCATACACATATACACATACACACACAAATACATATACACACATACACAAACACACACATACACATACACCCATACACACACACACATCCATCCATACACACACACACACACACACACACACACACACATACACAAACACACACATACACGTACACACACACACCCACACACATATACACATATACACACAAACATACACATACACATACAACCATACACACACACACCCAAACACACAGATACACACACCCATACACACACACCCATGCACACATACACACATATACAAACACACACATACACAAACACACACATACACATACACCCATACACACACACACATCCATCCATCCACACACATACAGATACACACACATCCATCCACACACACACACACACACACATACACCCATACACACACATACACACACACACACACACACACACACAAACTCTCAATAAATGTAGTTTTTAAAAATTTAAAGAGTTTTAAAGTGTTCCCTTTTTCTCCTAGGAGACCTCCTCCGTTATACCCAAGTGCCAAGGTAAAACTACAGAGAGGAACTGCTGTGTGAGCTGGGGCCTAGGGGATGAGAAACTGAGACACGTACAGGTGAAGGAAGCTGGACTCCAAGCAAACAGAGCCACAGTGCCAAGCCTGGAGGGGTGAGGGCCTGGGTATTGCCCGAAGTGGTGCTGTTTGACTGAGCCATAGTCAAGGGCACAGGCCCCCTCGAGAGCAATTTCCCTGGGAACCATGTCTACAGATGTGAAGAGCAAGCAGACATGTCCATGGGAGGACCAGCTGAAACCCTGCAGGCTCTGAGAGCGTCGCCTTGCTGGAGTCTTTCCTAGTGATCACGCTGGTTGGTAAGCACTGACTTGTGGGCAAGGCATGAGTAAGCCTCATCTAGTCCTTCCCACTACCCCAGAAATCTGCACTATGTGTGTGCACCTCAGCTTACACAGGAGGAAAGAGCCTTAGCCATGGAATAATTTCATCAAGACCATAGAACATAAGTAACATAGCCAACATCACAGACCAGTAAATGACTCCAAATCTCACATCCTCAACCATCGTTGGTGAGAGGCTTGCGAGACATGGTCATCCACGAATGACTGTGTGATTTCACAGCTGAAATTATATTTTGGTGGCCTCAGGACTCTTGCTCATCAGAATCCCTTAATTTTGCCAAATATTATCATAAGCTGAAAAGACATTTACTGTCTACAGTCTACTCAATGCTGTTCCGAAGAGCAGCCCTCAGCCCTTGCTAAATCACCAGCCCTGATAACAGGTAGGCACGGTACATTGGTTTCTCCTTGTCACAAAAGATTAGTCTTTTACCTCGTTCAGGTGACGGCTCTTCAGTTCTGTGCTTATTTTTCTAATACTAGGAACTGACGTTTTTGTCAGCCATGAGGGGGCAAGTGGACTCAAAGCCAGTGGTTCTCAACCTTCCTAACGCTGCGAACCTTTAATACAGTTCCTCCTGTTGTGGTGACCCCCCAATCATAAAATTATTTTCACTGCTACTTCATAGCTGTAATTTTGTTGCTGTTATGAATCGTAGTGCAAATATCTGATTTGGGGACCCCCAAAGGGGTCATGACTCACAGGTTGAGAACCAATGCTCTAATAAACACATGCAAGTTTCACTAGGAGCCTTGTGTTAGTGAGTGCCAGTTTTCAGCTCTATTGTGGGGTACATCTGGAATGTTGTCCCAAAAGTCCATGTGTTAGGGGCCTGGCTCCCAACTTGGAACTCTTGAGAAGACCTAGAAACCTTCAGGGGGTTAAAGGCCTGGTGGGAGGCCCTTGGGAAGGTTCAGACATAAAACATCCCTCGAAACTCAGGTGCTTGAATATTCGACTCCCAGCTGCTGGTGCTGATGTGAGAGATGATGGTATCTCCAGGGGATGGACCTAGCTGCTACAGGTAGATCACCTGGAACTGAGCAGGAAGGTTGACCCTGCTCCTGGTCTACCCTCTGCCTCCTGATCCACAAGCCACACCCCAGGCTTCCACAGCCACACCTTCACTGTGAGCCAAGATTGCTCTCTTCCAGCTCAAGTTGCTTCCATCAGGTCTTTTGAACACACAAATGCAAAAGTAACTTACACATTGGCTCACGGGTGTGGGGTGGGGGGAGGGGGTGGGTGGGGGTGAGTGGGGGTGGGGGTATGCTCTCACAGAGTCCTTTCCTAGCTCCTCTGCTTCCTGGCCTTGGGGTGAGCAGTTTGACTCCACCACGACACACCACTTCACGACAGGCCCTAAGCAGCAGGAACTTCCAGAAGCCTAAGCCAAAATAAACCCCTCTGTTTGTAAGTTGATTATCTCAGCTCTTCGCTATAATTAACTAGCATAAGCCCCAAGCCATAAGCCTCCTCTAAACAGATATTTGAAGGAATTAGGGGGTCTTGTGTGCTTATGTCACAAAGAGTCTGGCAGTTGGAGATCCAGGACGAGGATGGTGACCCACAGTGTAGCAGAGACCCAGAGTCCTTGGAGGTTTCTGTTTATTCTTTCTTAAACAGTGCCTGGACCCTTGTGGCCACTGGAAAGCTGCGAGAGCTCCAGCCATCACATCTGAGTCCCAGACATAAGAGTAAGAAGATCAAGGTCAAAACAGTATGTTTCATGAACTGACACCCCCACCCCCCAGTGCACACATAAGGGAGTTTAACTGGGAAGCTCCACATGACTTCTACATATCTCACCAACAAAAATTCTATCATGCCCAGCTGCAAAGGGAGATGGGAATTCTGAGGTTGTGGCATTTCTAAGCTAGGCATGTGACTTCTCCCAAGGACAGAGCTCCATTGACTCAGAAGATCCAAGAAGAGAGACAGGTCTGGAAGCCCAAGGAAGACCCAGAGCATGTTCTCTCTGAGTCAGAGGCCTTGGGTGCCAAGAGCACAGGAGAAGCTGTGTGGGGCCACATGTCCCACAGAGAGGAGATTATTGTAGCTAGAGTTTTCCTGCCTGGCCCACAGTCAGGACAAATCTCTATCACCTGCCAGTCCCATAGCCGCTCAGACCCAACCAAGTAAACACAGAGACCTATGTTGGTTACAAACTGTATGGCTGTGGCAGGCTTCTTGCTAACTGTTCTTACAGCTTAAATTAATCCATTTCCACTAATCTATACCTTGCCATGTGGCTCGTGACTTACCGGCATCTTCACATGCTGTTTGTCATGGTGGCGGCTGGCAGTGTCTCTCTGACTCAGCCTTCCACTTCCCAGCTTTATTCTCCTCCTTGTCCCGCCTACACTTCCTGCCTGGCCACTGGCCAATCAGTGATTTATTTACTGACCAATCAGCAACACACTTGACATACAGACCATCCCACAGCAGATTATAGTTCTGCACCACATCTCAGTTGGGACAAGGAGCAGCTCACTTGAGAAACAGGATAATTAGGGGCCGGGGAGACGGCCCAGTGAGTAAAGTGATTGCCACTCAGGCATGAGGACCTGATTTCAGTTCCCGGCACACATGTAAAAAACTCAGTGTGGTTGAGGCTGGAGAGATGGCTCAGCGGTTAAGAGCACTGGCTGCTCTTCCAGAGGACCCAGGTTCTATTCCCAGCACCTATATGGCAACTCACAACTGTCTGTAACTCCAGTTTTTGGGGATCTGACACCTTCACACAGACATACACATACAGGAAAAACACCAATGCACACACATAAAAATAATAAATCTTTTTAAAAAATTGGCAAAAATAAAACTTAAAAAAAAATAAAGTCAGGGTGTGGCAGGCAAGTCTGTAACCCAGCCCGGGGGGAAGCCGGGAGCCCCTGGGCTGGGCAGCCAGTCAAGCTGAAGCCCCAAACTTCAGGTGGAGAGAGACTTTGTCTCAAAAATAAGGAGGAGGGGCTGGAGAGCCAGCGCGGCAGTGAAGGGCGTGTGGTGCTCTGGCAGAGGACCCAGGTTTGGATCCGAGCATTCACCTCAGGGAGCTTACGGCTGCCTGGGACTTCAATTCCAAAGAATCCAAGACACTCTTCCGGCTTCTGTGGGCACCAGACATGCACATGGTGTACATAGAGACAATCACACACGGGCACATGCACACACACACACACACACACACACACACACACACACATGCACACACACACACACACACACACACAAACAAATAAACAAACAAACATTTCAAAAATAAAGTGGAAAACACTGTCAACCTCTGGCCTCCATACACATCCTACACCTACACACACACACACAGATATACAGACATATACATATAGACACACAAACACATGCTACACACACACTGCACACACACAGATACACACACACATAGACACACATGTGCTGCATACACATATGCTACACACACACACACACACACACACACACACACACACGCACACCCTGCACCCCTCACATACTCCATATGATATTAAAAAAAAAACCCTTGCTCCATCGCCTCACCCTCATTCTCTCTGAAAAATAAAAGAAAGGAAACAAGAAGATGAAATGCTTTAGTTTCAGAGAACGGCTAAGGATTTATCCCTGGTCAGCAGTGAGTCTAGAATGTTCTCTTTATACTCTTTCCTGCCCCTGCCCCTCTCCTGGCTCTCTGCTCTGTGCTCAGTGAGTTCGCAGTCTTTGAACAGGTGACGGCATATTCAAACCTTGGGATAAGAGGCAAAACAGTCCTGACCTGCCTGGCGAAGTGAGCAGGGAAGGGGACTCTGATTTTAAAGGGCACCTCCGTCCTCACCACCATCAAAGCTTCATCCGCCTTTGAATTAGAGGTTGCACCCTCACACCACGGCTTTCATTGTCCCACCAAGGGCTTACATAGACTCGGTAGTTTTGATAATTCAGCTATTTCAAGATGGAATATTTTACTGAGTTTAGCAGAAAACTGGGAGTTGCAAGGAAAGAAAAAAATCGTAGTCCTGCCTTTAATCTTATTTTGAAAACGTTCATTCATTCATTCATTCATTCATTCATTCATGCATTCATTCTTTTTACTGAAGCAGCAGCATTTTCTCCTTTGGGGGATATAGTCCAGACAGGAATACTTGTCACCTCCCTGGAAGCACGTGTGCTCTGTCAGATGAGAAACAAGTGGGCAGCCATGTACAGTCCCGGGAGACAAGAGTATGCACATTCCCAGTCTTGATCACACACAGCTGGGCCACCACGGTACCGCACCAAGAGAACCAAAGAAAGAGCATTGCAGTTTCTTGGAAAATCTGGGGCCTGAAAGGCCACCCTGCGGGGGCATGGAGCCACACCGTCACGTCAGTCCTCACTTAAAACCGACGTGACCGAGTCAGTACTCAGCCTTCATCTTGAAGATAAAAGCATGCGCGGTGCGGGTAGCTAACACTAAGATCACAGGTGAACTCAGCTTCAAAGCAAATATCCAAACAAGCAATCAGTCCGACCCTGCACCTGGTGAGAACACACCCCCTGGACCAGGAAAAAGAAATCCTGGTGGCCCCAGTCTAGGAGAGCAGCAATGTCAAAGTCAGACACTAGATGGCGATGTTGGCACAGACTGCTTTTTCTGACGGTTGGGATCAGCCCTTGCAGGCTTTCCTGGATGAAGGAAAAACACAGGAACACGCTGAGTATGCACCAGGAAATCAGTTTTATGGGAGCGGGGGCACATGATATTTTTAAGTATCCTTTCTTTACAATGAGCGTTAAAACCATCTTCTGTTAGCGGTAACTATCTTGTTAGAACAAAGGTGAGTTGGAATTTCTGGAGGGAGAGAGCCCTGGTCTTTTCAGGCAAGCTCTTCTGTCAGGGGGAGCAACCGCTTCCTCACACAGAAGCCTGGAGTCCTGTGTTCAACCAGCTCCCGGCGACACTGCCATAAAACTTCCAAAGTGGGAACAATTGACAGAAAGCCTTAACCTCTCAAATTGCCAAGGCTGGACCTTGACAAGAATGGCTGCCTCTTCCTCCAGCAACTAGCTGAACGAGAGGATGAGGGCTATGATACAAAGCAAGCTAAGCTCCTAGAATAGACGAAGTCATGACCATGCCAGATATTAGCAATGAAATTTCAAAGGCAATAAACTTAAGGGGAGAGCTGACCTCTCAAAGACGCCCTCACATTAGCGTGAGAAGTAGACAGCACAAGGCAGAGGAGAAAGGAGATAACAGCCGACGAGATCTGAAGCAACAGTACCAGTGACATTTATTGTGATATAAAGGAATGGCGACTTCTGGAAATGCTGGCACAAGGACAGGAGGAAAGCAGACAGACCGGAAAACACTTTGGGGAAAGTGTTCAACCACATCTGGTTTCCAAACACTGTTCACAGCAACAGCCCCGACCTGTGACAAACCACTGGTCTACGATGCAGAGGAAATAAGAAGTGTGTAAGAAGAGCAACAGGGGGCTGAGGAGATGCTCAGCGGTTAAGAGAGCTCACTGCTTTCCCAGAGGACCCGGGTTCCGTTCCCAGCACCCACATCAGGTGGCTCACAGCTGAGTTCCAGGGAAGCCAATGCCCTCTCCTGACCTCTGAGGGCACCTGCATGTACTGGTGCACATAAACTCACTAAGATCACATACAAACAAATAAATGAATAAACATTTTAAATTGCAGCAGGTGTCTTGAAAGAACTTAATTTTTATTTTCGTTTTTAGATTTTTTGGCTCAAACTTTACTATATAGCCAAGGATGATCATGAACTTATGACCCTCTTGCCTCCATCTCTTGAGTGTGGGGATATCAGGCATTCACCACAATGCCCACTTCATGGGATTCTGGGGGTCGAACTCGGGTCTTTGTGCATGCTGGGCCAGCTCTTTCCCAAGTAAGCTACATGCCCAGCCTTAAAGATCTTACCTTTATTTTCACAATAATCTTCTCTACCTTATTACAACAGAAAGTTCTTTTTAAAAACAATTTAAGCCTTTTTCTACGGTGTGGTTATGCAGAACTACACGTGTGTTGTTGGTTTTGATGTCAGACCTTGTGGTGATCAATCTTGACTGTCAACTTGACTGGATTCGGAACCAACTAGGAGACACGCCTCTAGACTGCGTGTTTCCAGAGAGCTGTAACTGAGGAGGAAGACCCATCTGAGCGTGGGCAGCACCTCCTCATGGACTGGGGTCCAGCCTGTGTAAAAATGGGAACAGGAGAGACTGAGCCAAGGCACCAGCACTCACCGCTCTTTGCTTCTTTCCTTGGTACATAACGTAATAGCTCCTTGATGTCCCCACCGCCATGGCTTCCCGGCCATGGGGGTCTGTAGCCCCTCAAACCACGAGACAAAAGAAGCCTCCCTGCCACATTGCTTTTGTCAAAATAACAAGAGGTATTAATACAGACCTTACTTGGTAAACCCTAAGCTGGCATTATTATGTATGTTATGCTGAACTATTCCTGCTCTGGGTAATAAAGAAGTCTGCGAAATGGAATACTCAGACAGCCCACTGAAGAGAGAAATAACCAGCCAGGTGTCATGGGCTTATTCTTGCATCAAATGTCTGTAGTGCCCCTCCAGTGGTCCAGGCTTTTCACTGACCACTGTGGTGAGCAGTTAGCAGGACACTACCTTCTAGAACTCTCCAGCAGGAAGGTACAGGGAAGCCAAGAGCCTAAGGAACACTGTGCAAGGGAAGGGTTATGTTCAAGATGACGGTATAGTACGCTTGAAGCTATGCAGATGATACTTTTTCACATTTCATTTAAATTTTACCAGTCTATATTTTTAGCACCTCGCTTGGATGAATAGGGTGTATCTTTCCTATAAAACTCAACTATAAGTGTCTGTTACTATTGAGTTGCTTGATAAAAAAAAAGAGAAAACAAAAACAGACAAATAAACAAACAAACCCCACATATCCATCCCCAACTGTGCTAGTGCATAGTGCCGTTTTCTGCCCAGGGCACGTGGCTGGCTCCCTCTAGGTGACGTGCCATTAAAAGATTCTGCAAGGATGAAGCCTCAGAGGTTGTCACAGGTAATATTTCATAAACATCTTGAGAAGGTAAATCAGGCATATATACCCAGTCCTGGAAGAAGGAGCAGTCTAAGGGACCCATGAAGGATAGAGAGCTGGTCACATTGACTCTCATGTGACACTCCGTACCTCCTGGGGTCCCTGGACATGGAGCTCATCTTGGCTCTTGACAGCATCCCTGTCTTGACAGTGAAATCAGCATGAGGATTTAGGTACAGGAAGCTGAGAGGACCTGCCCCAGCTTGGGCTGGTTTCCATGGTGATAACACTGAGTACTTATTGGTCCTTTAAGACCAGCAACGTGGATAATTAAATTATTAAAATGAACTATATTTGCTTAGAATGTGGAGGGCTGACATTAAAAAAATATTAAAAGCCCTATCATACACACACACACACACACACACACACACACACACACCCCGGGGGGGTGCGGGGGAGGGCATGCCACATCCCACCACTGCACTGAGACTGTTGGAAATGTAGATAAGAGAATTCTTCTAACGCATTTCTGGGATGCTGACTTTACAAGATGTTTAGGTCCCACGGGGTCAGTGTTTCAGGCCATGATCAGCCTCTTCAGTTCTCTCACTGGGATCTGAGTTCTCATCACTGGGCACCTCTACGCCTTATTTTACATTTTAAATTCATTTCAGATTTACAGTATCTCCTTTGCCTTTAATATAACTAGTTACTTTCGTCCCTCTGGCCCAATGTGAGCACACATCAGTGCTGTGACTAAAAGACCATCCCCTTTACTGCAAGGGGTCTTCTATCCCTTGCCTCCCTCGGACGGATCCCCACAGGTCAACCTTACTCAGGTCTGTAGTGCAGACTGCAAGGAGTCATCCTGCTTCCTCCATCTGACTAGATAACGGCCTTCTTAAACCTTCAGGGTCCACCTTAGGCAGCCAGGTTCCCATGCTTTCCTTCCGCTTGGATTCTTTCATGAATGGATCAGTCCCCCATTGATAGAGTCTCCTCTTCCCATCATTCCATCAACAACTTCCTGTGCGCCAGCCACTCTAGGGAAGTCCTTCTGCAGCTCTCTTGGAAGACCACCTAGGAACAGCCTTCCAGGGACACTGGAAGGCCCAGCAGGAGGGCCTGAATGAGGCTGTTTCCAGTTGCCTTCTGTGCTCTCTCCCTCAAACCCTCTCTCCTTTCCTTCCTACGTAAATTTAACACGAGGTCTCCAATTAAAATCCTCATTCCATGGTGCGCCGTCTCCATGGACCCACACAAACCCTCCTTGTGATGTATACACGCGTTATTTATTTATTGTAACAGATAGTGGCCCGAGGAAGTACTTTCAGTGGACACAAATCCTGTCGGATGTAGCAAGAATCTTAAAAGGGTCTTATTAATAAAACAAACCTGAAGCCAGGTATTGGGGTGAATGCTGGAAGATCAGAGAAGCAGAACAAGCCAAAGCTTCCTCACCTCGCCAGTTCCTCAGTTGATCCTGATTCCTCAGACTGGAGTCCTCATCCAAATGGATCTCAGCTGAACTGTACTGCTCAAAAGCCTGAAAGCTTAACCAGCCAAATGCTTCTAGTTTCTGGTCTTCATGCCTTATATACCTTTCTGCTTTCTGCCATCACTCCCTGGGATTAAAAGCTCACTTTCTGGGATTAAAGGTGTGAGTCACCATGCTTGGCTGTATCCTTGAACACACAGAGATCCAGGTAGATCTCTGCCTCTGGAATGCTAGGATTAAAGGTGTGTGCTACCACTGCCTATCCTCTATGTTTAATATTGTGGCTGTTCTGTTCTCTGACCCCAGATAAGTTTATTAGCGTGCACAATATTTTGGGGAACACAATACCACCATACACCCCCTTCTTCTTCTCAGGCTTTAACATGCCTTTCCATTTCCAGGGTTCTTCCTGTTGTTCTATGTATCATAGGCCCGCTGCTCATCTACTCTATAATATTCCCTGCTGTGTGAAATTGTATCTGTTTTTCCATTCTGATAGCAGGGAGCTTCTCCTCCCCCCCCCTTTTTTTTAAAGAATGAACATCTTTTTTTTCATTTTGAAATTATTTATTTATTTATGTGTATATGTATGAACTTATACATACATATATGTGAAGTCATGTGCGCCATGTGTGTGGAGGTCACAAAAGCGCATAGGATCCCCCCAGAATGGGAGTTACAGGCGATAGCGGGCCATTATTTAGGTGATAGGAAGTGAATCTGGGTAAGCAGTCTTAACTGCTGGGCTCTCTCTCCAGCCCTAAGTAAGGATGGACATCTTCATATATGACTACTTATACACTTATGGGAGACCACCTCTGGGATGGAGGTCCAGATGTCCCACCCACAGCAACCTTTGGGTTCTCTAGCAGAACAGCTGGGTCATAGGAGGTCAATATTGCGCATCTGTCCTGATGGGACCAGTGGTGGCTGTCCATATCTGCCACAGTCCATATTCCCCAATACCAGAGCCTGGGGATCCATATACTCCTGTGTTTGCAGGACATGAGCTCCAGCTTTGTGATATGGACTGATGTCATAGGTATACCATTACAACTTTTGTTTTAATCTGTGTTTCCTGCAAATGTGGGTGTGTCTGGGGATTTAATCCTAGGCTTGAGACCATTTTCTATTCCCCTGCTCATGAACCACACGTGTCTTTCCTTTGAGGACATTCCCATTAGAACTCCTGAGTCTCTATTGGTTCTCTGCTACCTTTGTCCACGATGATTTCTGCTAAGCAGAGAAGTTCACTTGACATCATTCAATCCATCCACTTGAGCCTCATGCTTTCTATTTGGGGAAGTTTTATTTAAGAAGTCTGTTCTCATCTCAGAATCACAAAAATAGCCTGCATATCTTTGACTAACTTAGCGCTTTTAGCATTCATATGTTCAGGTGTTGCTCAAGATAGTCATGGGAATGCAACCAGTGGAGTTCTGATGAAAGAATGATAGGCCAATAATCACAGCTGGGAGAGAAATCTGCATTCTGCCTCATACCACATGGGTGGACAGACCTCTCCTGCCTGGCTGATACACACACACACATACACACACACACACACACACACACACACACACACACACACACACACACACACACACGGACGGACAGACGGACAGACGGACAGACAGAAAGTTGCAGCTCCAAGAAAATTCATTTAAAAGAAGTTAACCAGCATAACTTACTACATGAATTTAAAAGTTCTTATTTTTAATCATATTTACTACATTTTATTAATGCTTTTTTCTGTTTCTCCTAAAAGAAGGAATATGCTCTTTTAAACCACTCAGTACACTGGACAAAGACTGTATATTGAAATCAGCAAGAGAGAAATACCTAGTCACATGTAAAGGCAGACCCATCAGAATAACAGCAGATTTCTCAAGAGAACACGTCAAAGCCAGTAGGGCTTGGAATTGTGTACTCCAAATTCTGAAAGACAACAGTGGGCAGCCAAGACTACGATACCAAGAAAAACTGTCTGCCATAACTGAAGGGAAGGAAAGCCTTTCCATGATGGATACAGTTAAAGAAACTCATGACCACTAAGCCATCTTAGAAGATGCTTGACGGAACCCTCCCTCCAGAGTGAAGCGTAAACACATCATGAAGACTCTTCCCTGACTTCTGCAGCTTGTCCCTCCCTTAGGATGAAAACTTCGAGAGGACGATAGTACCGTCCGCCTCTGGAACACGGCCTGCCATCAGTATGTGTCGAATAAATGAGTGATGGGCAGTCATTGAGGAAGATGATTTAATATATACGAAGCTTTCCTTTGGGAACATTAAGCTGTAGTTTTTTTCAAGTGTGTTTAATAACACTCAGATCCCAGGAGAATATTACTAGCACAACCATTTCTCTAGAGAGACGTTTGTTTTCCTGTTATCTTTCTTGAATGTAGACGGCTGGGTTCTGTGTGGGAAAATTGAACAAGTTGAATCCACACAAGATTATGAACTCTCTGAGCCCTAGTAAATCAAGATTCAAGTGTATAAACAACAACAAAAAACCCTGTTGATGCATTTTCTTCATGACTCTTCCATAGCATATTTATTTATCTATCAGTTTACTAGGGAGGAGGTTTCAATTTTGAGACCAAGGCCAGAGCATGCCTTTCCACTCACCTAGTGCCAAAACCTTCATCAGATGGCTGCTAAGGAGCATTTCCACCTGTGGCCCAAGCCCAGCTATCCTGATTCTTTTCAGGTTACAGCTTCTATGTTCCAGAAATTTTTCTGGAGATAAACATGTGAGGTAGAGTGAGCTACACTTATAAAATAATGCAAACCATTTTGCTGCACAGTGTATGGGTAACATTCTAGTGAAGCTTGTCTGGCTAGTCAAATGCTTCCCCCAGACTCTGCCAAGCTTTTCAGAAATTTAATTAAAAGTAGCTTTGATGGTGTGTATCCAAGGGAAACCAAGTCCTGGGGTTAACTTAGAAGAAATGAGTACTTAAGGCTGACTGCTATGATGGACAAGGAGAACACAATTGTGCTTTGAGACACTGGAGCAGTGCATGCCAAAATACAGCCAATGGCCTGAAGACTTGGTTGAGAAATGCATTTCTTCGAAGCAGAGAAAATGAAATAACAAAAGTGAAAACTTTTCATCCACTATAACTTTTTGTTTTCTTTTGTTTTTTGAGACAGAGTATGATGGTTGGTTTTGCCAACTTGTCACAAACCTAGGGGAGAGGGGCATCTTAGTTGAGAAAGATACCCTCCATAAGATTGGCCTATAGAGAAGTCTGTGGGTATTTTCTTGATTTAATGATGGACGTGGGAGGGCTCCACCCACTCTGAGCCATGCCAGCTCTGGGCAGGTGGTTCTGAGTTGCATAGGAAAGTAGTCTGAGAAAGCCATGGGGAACAAGCTGGTTAGCAGTGATCCTCCACAGCCTCTGCTTCAGTTTCTGCCTCCAGGTTCTCGCCTTGAGTTTCTGACCTGACTTCCCTTAGGATGTAGTATAAGCTGAGAGTTGTAAGCTAAAATAAACCCTTTTCTCTCCACGTTGCATTTGGTCATGGTATTTTAGCACAGCAATATTAACCCTTCCTAAGACACAGGGTCTCACTTGTAACCCAGGCTAGCCTCAAACCTTTGGCAATCTTCCTGCCTCAGTCTCCTGAGAGTTGTGTTTCTAGCCACACACCACCACATCCAACCAACACATTTTTTTTTTTTTTTTTTTTGGTTTTTCAAGATAGGGTTTCTCTGTGTAGCTTTGCGCCTTTCCTGGAACTCACTTTGGAGACATGGCTGGCCTCGAACTCACAGAGATCCGCCTGCCTCTGCCTCCCGAGTGCTGGGACACAACTTTTTAAGGTGAGCCCTTCAAAATATTCCCTTAACATTGCTGATCCCTGCAGCGGCCCATGTTAGGCATTCTGTGATCTAAATTTCAGTAATAATAGTTGTTTAAATACATGTTATTTATACACTTCAATCAATTTTCACACAATTCTCCATAGTGTCTCTGTGTACTGCCCTGGACTCTAATTATGTTTTGTGGAAAGAACACAACTTGTGTTCAAGTTCAACTTGAGCAGGTTAAATTTTCAATTAGCATGAAGTTTGGCAGAGATTTAATCCTTCTGTGGGTCAATTTGTGATACTATAAAATGGAGCTAGGGCTATTAGGTTGCTACGAGGGCCGGATGAGCTCATCCATGGGAGTGTTTGCCAATCACCATCTGGTGTGAATGAGGCCAGGGGTGTGGGGGGGTGGGGAGGGGGGTGGTGAGTCAGAAGCGAAGTTTAAGGGACACCGAGACATTGAGCATCAAAATAGTATTTCAATAATAATAAAATTAATAAAAAAATAACCCATGACCACAAAGTGCCCGAAGCCTTAGCTCTGGGTTTGAGAAAGTGAAAGTTAGCATTATGTGTTTGACAAAGGTACAAAGCAAACACTGGTCCCCGCCTGCCGCTGTCAACTGTTTTCCAGCCGCTGGCTTCAGAGCTGGGTTGCTCTGCCTCTGCTTCCTCCCTGTCCAGCCAGAAGCTGTTTACTCCTCGCCCTTTGCCTCCACCCCAGAGCTCTCTTCATGACCTCTCCTCCACCCTTCTTCACGTACCCTGCTTGTCCTGTAAGGGGCGCTGTAGTTCTTTGGTTGTGTGGAAGAGCGTTTTAAACTCGGTTGTCCGGATGCTAGCAGTATTTGGCGGCCCCAAAGGCTGTCTCTTTCTGAAAGCGACATGACATCTCGAAAGGGACAGCCCCTGAGGGGAGATGCTCGTGTGCCATCCATTCAGGTGGCAAGCCCATGCACAGAACCTGCAGATGTCAAAGAAACAAAAAGGCAGCCAGGGTTTAAATGTGTGAGCTGTATGAAGCAAGTTAGAAGTCTGGAGCTCATGCTCTCGCCGGAGAACTTCTTCAGGGTTTTCTGTTCTGTGAACACGGGGAAGCGCTGACTTATTGTCATTGCCAGCATCAAACTCCTGTGTTTACCCGTGCTAGCTACAGTTAACTGGCTGCTCACCATATGCTAGTTGCTTAACATCCAGGATTTCATTCAATCCATACAGTATCTTTTGTAGACTGGAGTTGTTAGCCCGCTTACCAATCAGGAAACTCAATATTATTAGGGAGGATCTTATAACTAGGAATAATTCTTACCCATTTGTCCCTCCAATAAATATATAAAGTTTTGTTGTTGTTGTTGTTGTTTGTTTTATAATAATCATGGGTCTATGCATCTCGAGATGCTAAAACAGCCCAGTTGGGTGTTAGGGACTGGATGGTTAAGCCCCTCCAGGTTTCATCATGAAATGTAATCCATCCATCAAATAACAGTATCGGGGGAGGGGAGAAGGTCACAAGCGCTCCGCTTGGTGAGTGTTTGCGTTAGTTCCTTATGGAAGGACCCTTCTGTCCGTTCTGACACACAAAGACACAGACTTCCTCCCCTCAGAAGAAGCAGTCGGTGTTAACAGTGCTGTCTTGGAACCTGAGGCAGAGCCTGTACTAGACACCAGACCCATCGGCTTTGCCAGTGAACTTCTGGCCTCAAGAACTGAGAAATGAACGTCTGTGGTTTGTAAATTACTTAGTCCAGAGTATCTGGCTACACAAATGGACTAAGGTTGCTGAGCTAAACAGAAGACAGATCCATAAATGATATATAGATGCTCACAGAATGCCACAGAGATGTGGCTATTGCCCCCAGGAACAATCCCAGAATCACCACAGAACGAGTCTCACAGGAGAGCTGTCAGCCCTGCCTTCACTGGCCAGGGCATCAGCCCCCAGACCCTCAGGGCTCACCTGCACCCTAATTGTCACCTGCACCAGAGAACCAGTTGCATGTTCTTACTGTCTTGTGCCCTTAGCGCTTCCCCTGACTCTTCGGCTGATACGTTTGTTTGGGAAAACATAAGTTACCTGTCACACTCTTCACTGCATGGAATGGAGGAGTATGGGATCTGCAGATATTTGTGAAAGAGGGGATCTGGCTCTTCCGCAAAGACTCATCTCCAAACATGAGCAGGTACATCAGGTGATGTCATTCAAAAGAAGGACATGTGACCACTGCACCGGCTCTTTGCCCTTCGGTCGCTTACACCCTAACAGAAGGGAAGATGCATGCCGATGACCACGGTGCATAAGAAATGCCCACAGAATGACCTAAAGGGAATGTTTCTTAGCCAGAGAAGAATACTTCCTGATAGGGTGGGGTCCACTCTGGCTGGAGATGGAATGGTTTTAAAGACCACACCGGGTCTGGGGAGAAGGTTCAGTCAGCAAAGTGCTTGCCATGTGAGCATGAGGACCTGAGTTAGGATTCCCAGCATCCACAGAGGCAAGAATATAGCAACCCATCTTTAACTCTAGTGCCCAAGGAGTAGAGGTAGGTGGATCCCTGGGGCACCCTGTCAGCCATGCTACCCAATGAGCTCTGGGTTCAAGGAGAGATTCTGCCTCAACAAAGACATTGAAAGTGGAGAGCAACTGAGGAAGGCACAGGGCAGAGACCTCCAGCCTCAGCGTGCATGTACACATACACCACATGGGTGTGCACGAATGCCACATGTATGCGCATACCCTACCTGCATACCAAAGAAGGCATCACACTCCAGTGGGATCTCAAGGAGTGGTAGAATTTGCAAAGATAATTAAGAACACTTAAGAGAACAGGGCACATAGACACATGCACAAGGTACGCTGACCGTGATGAGCCGTGAGCACTCGCATGCTGCTGAGTGAGAAAGAAAGGGCGGTCGCCTGCATCCTGCAGCAGCGAGGTCACAGAGGCTTGGCCGGGGCTGTGATGATGGCACAGGGAAGGAGGACCAGGTCAACAGTTATACTTCTTCATTGGGGTCTGGGGCTTGCTCTGGGTTTGTCTCCTCCATCAGACAGGAACTTTCAGGAGACAGGGATCACATCTGCCACCCCTCCCCGTCATGCATACAGTGTCTTCCGTAGCTCTGGTTTCAGAGAATGAGCTCAGCAGATATTTGCTGAGGGGAAGGATCATTTGATTCCCAAACAGCACACAATGATTCACAGTTAGAACAAGGGGGGAGTGAGCAGAGATGATCCACAGGCCTTTTCCACACGCTGAACTTGAGAGTTGAAGGAACAACTTGGTAGACAGCTTTTAACAGGTTTTTAAAGGTGAGTGAAAAATTGTTTCTAGTCTATTAGAAAATCAAGCAAATGAACCTGTTCTGTCTATATGTGTAATGGTCAATGCATGGTGAACTTTCACTGCAGTAATAGGCTTTTACATATTCAGTGTTAAAAATTGGCTGTGGGGGAAAATGGGTATTGTCTCTTATTTCCTATTATTTGTGGTACTGTTAGGACTGTTAGGACTAACTGGTACAAATACTTTTGACATGTTACATGGTCTAGAAAGAAAGGCCTACGTTCTCTAAGGAGCTCTGTCCCCTCACAGTTGTGGTATGAAGTGTAAGAGCAGACATACAATCCAGATTGAGAGAATAAGAGAATTCTCATACAGGATGTAGCCCCGAGTCCTTGTGGTTCACAAGGAGACACCCTCACAGCCAGGATAGATGAGAAAATGTTCTTTAGGCTTTGAGTACTTTTCACAGTCAGCTCTTGGTATCTTGGGTTGTTATCGGTCTTGCTGTACTGGGGACACATGGCCTAAGCAGGTTGGAGGCTGCTGGAAGCACAGGATTTAGAGAATTATGTGAGTGCTGGAGGGGCCACCCAGATCCCTTGGTAACCACAGCCAGGTGACAGGGAACGCTTTGTAAGTTAGGCTGTGCTGGCCAGGAAAGGGACGATGGCATCCCTGTAGTTAACCGTTTCTCTAGTAGTGAATGATTTATGTTGGCCGTGTTTCTCTTGAAATCATCGGGAAATGAAACTGAATTTGAGTTCCAGGGGCCTCAGAAGAAACTGAGCACATTTCAGGAAGAGAAAGCCACATTGGCATTTATAATGGAGTGTCCTGCAAACTTTCGCATTGATACTAGACCCAAAAAGCCCCATCGATGCTCACACCTCCCCTGTCTCAGTCTGTCGGGTGTGACAGTAAGCCTAGACCCAGAGCCTCAGGGTGGGCAGGTGGCACAGGCCAGAGCCACCACTGTGGAGAGAGAGCACTGTCCCCCGGCGGAAGGGTGTGAGATGGGATTGCACACACCTTACCAACCGGTCTGAGAGAATCTTGAAGCTCGAAGCTGTTGTCATGCCTGAGCAGTTTCAGAAGTGTAGCAAGCCAGGCTGACTCCATAATTCCTTCATGAGGATAGCTAACAGCCCTGAGTTCACGGAAGACAACACCGTGGTACTAAACACACCCAGCAGGGGCTGCACATTTGAGTTCCCCCCCAGATTCCTGTGTGGAAACCCCAACCTCGGCGACAGTAACAGGAAAGGAGGGGTGAGGCTGTGGGGGTGGGCCCTACCCAATGGGGTTCGTGCCCTCCCTCAGCAGAAGAAACTCCTCACCACAGGGGCGATGGTGAGAAGGCACCCTCCCAAAAACTAGCCAGGAACTGAACTGGTTGCATCTCCATCTTGTCTTTCAGCCTCCAGAAGTGTGAGAAGTCAATGTTTGTTGTTTACGCTGCGCTAAGGTGTATGGTATTTCATCATAGTGCCTCGAACTGATTAAGACAGCAAGTTCCTTCATGTGAGAACTGCCTGTGTGTAACATGAATCTTAAAAGGTCCTTCCTGTTAATCAAAACAAACCCAGAGTCAGGTATTGGGGTGAACGCTGGAAGATCAGAGAAACAGACCAGCCACAGCCAACCTCACCTCACCAATTTCTCAGGTGATCCTGTTTCCTCCAACTAGAAGCCTCTGAGTCCTCATCCAAATGGATCTCAGCTGAACTGCTGCTCAAAAGCCTAAAAGCTTAACCAGGCTCTAGTTCCTGGTCCTCACACCTAATATACCTTTCTGCTCCCTGCCATCGTTTCCTGGGATTAAAGGCATGAGTCACCGTGCCTGGCTGTTTACAGTGTGGCTTTGAACTCACAGAGATCTGGATGGATCTCTGCCTCCAGAATTCTAGGATTAAAGGTGTATATGCCACCATTTTCTGGCCTCTATGTTTATCTAGTGGCTGTTCTGTTCTCTGACCCCAGATAAGTTTATTAGGGTGCACAATATTTTGGGGAACACAATATCACCACACTTGTGCATTTTACATTTTGTGTGTTCCCCTTTCTGGGCTGTGGGTAAAGTCTCTCAGCCCACCCCTCTCCCCACCCCCACCCACCGTGTGGTGGCTTGGGGGTGTCAGAAGCCATCCACTTTTACATGGGTTCCCCAGGTGGATTTCCGGTCTCCAGGCATTCATGACACATGCCCTCACCTGGGTGTGCACTTGAGGACATTGTATTCTGTAGCTTGAATTTTCCTGCCTTGCCCACAGTCAGGACAAATCTTTGTCACCTGCCAGTCCCATAGCCGCTCAGACCCAACCAAGTAAACACAGAGACTTATATTGCTTACAAACTGTATGGCCATGGCAGGCTTCTTGCTAACTCTTCTTATATCTTAAATTAGTCCATTTCTATAAATCTATACCTTGCCACATGGCTCGTGGCTTACCAGCATCTTCACATGCGGCTTGTCATGGCAGCGGTTGGCAGTGACTCCTTCTGCCTTCCTGTTCTTTCTTTTCTCCTCTCTGTTAGTCCCACTTATACTTCCTGCCTAGCCACTGGCCAATCAGTGTCTTATTTATTGACCAATCAGAGCAATTTGACAAACAGACCATCCCACAGCAGTATTCCCTGAGCACCTGGTACACACGTGTTTCACACTGAAGTATTTCTGTAAAAGCTCATCAAAATGAGTCAACCTCAGTTCCTCTCTGTCTTGGGTGACAACCCTTAAAACGGATGGACACGATAGAAAAAAGCTGGCCAGAAATAATCCCTATCCCAGCCAAGGTTTCATTTCATGGATGTACCCTGAAATATATAAATGTATGGTACCCACGACTTCGTTTGATTGAGCCTTCTGGGATACACCTTCTTCAGAACTAAAAACAGAATACTTTAGCTTCTGAGAAAAGAATATTTTGCCCCTAGTAGATAATAACACATTTGTAGATGACCATATTTCCTTCTTTGCTTTGACTCCTAGCAAATTCTAAGTGGAAAGAACTTCTCCAAATTCTAATTCCACTTTGCTTTGCTTGTCCCCATTTGTCCCCATTTTTCTCTTGTAATTCCCTGTCAGTAGCTTTGGAGCCTGTCGTGGAACTTGCTCTGTAGATCAGGCTGGCCTTGAACTCACAAAGATCCACCACCGCCTGGCTCTGTTGTTCATTTTTAAATTCATATTCAGTTATATGTGTTTCCTGTATATGGTTTATAGCACAAGATATGATATGTTAATGACCCATTTGGGGATAGAATAATAAAATAATAAGATTTTCAAAGTGTGTAGGTACTTTAGACAAAAAGAACACCCTCACCGTCTGGGAATGAAACAGGTAGGACCTGGGAATGATTTCTCTCCCAACCAGGCGCTCCTGTCCGGGAGAGGGTAGGGGCAGCAAGAGTGCCCTGCTGGGCTGCCCTTCCCACAATGGGTGACTGGACATCCAGCCCCAGCCTCACTTTATTGGAATTTATCGCTTGTCCTGGTTGGTCGTTTTGCTGTTTGTTAGTCAACTTGACACTGGCTAGAGTCATCTGAAAAGAGGGTACCTCGCCTGAGAAGATGCCCCTACCAGATTGCCTGTAGGATGGATGGCCCACGGGGCATTTTCTAGGTTAATGATTCATGAGAGAGGGCCCAGCCCATGGAGGGTAATACCACTCCTGGGCAGGTGGTCCTGGGGTCATATTAAAAAACCGGCTGACACGAAAGATCAGCCCAGCATTGTTCAAGCCCCCCAAATGGCCCTGCCTCCTGGTTTTCTTAAGGGCAAGCCATGGGGAGAAAGGCAGAGAGTCCCGGTTCCTCCATGGCCTCTGCTTCAGTTCCTGTCTCTGGGGTCCTTTCTGGGTTCCTGCCCTGACTTCCCTCCTCAATGTACTATGAGGTGGAAGTATAAGCCAAATAAACCCTTTCTCCTCCAAGTTGTTTTTGGATATGGTGTTTATCACACCAATAGAGACCCTAACTTAGACATCGCTCAATGTGTGAAATCACTTTGAACGTGGTAAACTCTGGGCCAGGCACTCAGTCGTCACTCACCCTCCCTGGTTCAGAGACTCCTCCTGGAGGAGCAAGCTCAGAGCATGTCTATTCTGCGACCACCAACCCCCTAATTAGCCTGCCCAAATCACTAAAAAACTTTGGGATGTCTCCAACTTGGCCATTGCAATGTGGCTTCCACACCTCACTCAGGAGACAGTGACCAAGGCTGGGATCGCCATTTCCAGGACTGCTCAGGGGTCATCTGCAAGCTCAGGGCAGGAAACCCCAGCAGCTGCTTCGCCGTCAGAGAGACTTGAGTTGGGAGGATGGAGCATCCCTAGCCCAAAGTCCTTTAGCCAGCTCTTGGGGTTCAGGGGCCCCAGAACGCAGTGCACTTTGCAGTAGGTGCCTAGGTGCACTCGGGGTGATTGCTCTGCACTGACCACTGAGCTCCAGAAACATAACTGCAGTTGCTTCTGCTACCTGCCAGAATTCGGCTGCTTTTTGACCCTGCAGCATCAGAGGTGAAAGCAAGCAGGGCCCGTGGTTGAGGGATAAACAATTGCTGATGCTCTGCAGTCAGAGTTTGGAAAACACAGCTCTACAGTCACTTAAAGACAGATAATTAGCCAGAAAAATGAATCCAGGGGAGGCCTTGGACTGCTTTGGGTATGAAAAGAATGCCTCTCTTCAGGTCCACTGGGAGGGGTGGGGGGGTGAGCGGGGGTGAGATAGGAGAACAGAGACTGGCAGACGACGGTTCAGGGCAAGTCTGGCCAGCTTGGAGAGCACCCTGGAGCGTCTCTGAGCTGGCTTGCTCTGCCCTGCAGGCCTTCACTCCATCTTGGCTGGGTCAGAGCACCTTCCCACTGTTCCCCAGAGGGGGACTCCCAGTCTACCTTCTCAATCAAGCTGTCACCTCGGAAGATCAGCTCAGCATTGTTCACGCCCAAGGATGGCCCAGCCTCCCGGCTTTCTTAAAATAACAAGAGAACATTTGCTCTCTGGAAGTCCAAGGCTGCATCCAAATTTAAAAAAAGAAAAAAAAAAAAAGAGGAAAGCATTCAAACAAAACTCTTGGAAGTGGGCTCCTGCGGCAACACACGGGAGGAAAACAGGAAGGCGATCGCCTGTCCGAAATAGACGGCTTCCTGTGTGGAGTTCCTCGCTGACCTCGGTGACTGGACGCCCTCCATGTTGATTGGCTTGCCGCCTCCTGACTTCATGGGAGTTCGCAGCACCGGACAGTTCTCAGGCTTAGAAATCCACCTCTGGGTCTCCAAGTGTCAGCCTCCACAGCTCCTGCTGTCATAGATCATTTCCCCTCTCCTTGATCCATGATGCCTATCAGAGGACAGTTCCTAATCCTTTGCTTCATTCGCGTGTGTCAAGGACATGACTGCATATTGGAGACACTCCCGGGCACCTCAGAATTTGTGTGGTGTCTATGCCCAAGACAGTGCGTCTTAGATGATGGACATGTCCACCACTGACACAGCAAGAAGAGGACGCCGGAAACAGGCCCGCTTCACCGCGCTGAGAGAGAGCATTCACCCATGAGTGCTTCCCTAAAGCACAGTTCCTACGTGCCAGCTGCTGGCAACGCTCTGCTCTGGGGTCATACCAGGTCCCCAGTGAATTTATATTTTAGTTTGGAGAAATAGACGGTAATAATACGCCCAGTTAGTGAGTCAATTACATAGAACAGTTGGATGAGGGGAGTTAGGAAGCAGTTAGTGTTGCAGTTAGTGTTACATAAGTCAGAGTGGGCCGAGGCAAGGAGGTGGTATTTGAACAAAGACTTCATGTAAAGGAAGTTAGGCATTTGGGGAAAGAGTGGCCAGGTTGATGGAGCAACCCACGCAAAGGCCCGGTCTCAGAACCTTTACGAACAATGGCTAATACTGGTTAATGTATCTTGCCTTTGCCATCATGAAAACCTCAGACATGCTAATAGTCATTCTCTGTGGGCCACAGAGGGGACAGCTTTGAGCAGCAGGAGCAAGGATGAAAAGGTGGGAATGGGTCAGTGGTTGGAATGGGTGTGATCAGAGGTAGAAAGGGAGGCTAACGGATCAGACTAAAAGTGAATGCTTTCCAGGATTCTACCCCCCAGGGAAGGAATAAAACCTGGAATTCCAAGGGCATGCCCAAGACAAGTCACTAGGCAACAGAGAACCCGGGCGTCCTGGCCAGCTGCCCCCCTTGCAGGGCTCGGTGACTCCCGAGGCACTCGTGGAATTTGGCGGAGGATCACAGAATCTTCCAGCTGAATTCTTCCTTCCCGGCTGTGCGTGTTCCCTGATGCCCTTCTCCATCACCTTGGCTGGGGCGTTTTCTTAATAACTTTCTGTTCAGAGCCACTCTGGAAGTGGATCCTAGCCAGGGTGAAGACTGATACCGCTGAAGATTTCTGTGTCCTCTATCATCAAGGAGAAGGACCGCCATCTCCCCCGGCTCCCAAGGGAACCCACTGTCAGAAGCCTATGGGAGGCCAGTGCTCTGCTGAAAGCCCCAGAAGGTCCCCTTGTCCTTCCTGGGGAAAGAGTCACTAGGCTTCCTCCTAGCGTTCGCATTCTCGAAGCTTCTCTTTCTGAGTCCCCCCTCTTTGCCGCTGCATACTGTGTGGCATTTCGTCCAAGGCTTTGCTTTCTCCCACGGCCAGGTGTGTGTTCCCATCATCCCAGAACCCTCTCCCACTGCTCCCGTCACGTGGCTCATGACAGCTCACCTTTCAAATTTCCTACCCCCCTACAGTTCTCACCTCTCTTGTCGCTGTGACCAAATAATCAGACAGAAGTGACTGAAGAGGGGACCGGGTTCTTTTGGCTCACCCTTTCAGAGTCTCAGTCCATCATAGCAAGGAAGGCATGTAGAGTCCATGACACTTGGAAACATGCATGGGGGGCGGGCCTCCACCATCTTAATGGACCAGGAGCAGAGAAGTGGGTAACTTTTGAAGGCCTGCCCCTGATGACCTGCTCCCACCAGCCAAGCCTGATGTCCCACAGGTTCCATCTCTTCCCATTAGAGCGCCACCAGCTGGAGTATTCAGACACATGAGCCTCTGAGGGACATTTCCCATTCCAATTGTAACACCTGTTTTCCACCTGGGAGAGGCCCCTGTACTTCCAGAACATAGTGTTTCACTTGGTACACAGTAAGTGCTCAGTAAAGCTCAGTGTCCTACAAGTCCACTTGATGAATAAATGAACAGAAAAAGAAGCTAAAAACAACACGAAAAAAAAATCATCAAGACCGAAGAGCAGAGTCCCCACTAGGAGGAAAAGATCACCATAGGCTAGATAATACTTTCATGTGAGTTTTTATTTAGGAGAACACCCAGGCTTTGGTAGCCACTGTCTGGCTTGGAATCCAAAAGGAATGTGGCTGCCCGAGTTAGCTGAGGCTGGCGCTGGAGCAGAGGACAGGACAGCGGGGTGCAGCCAGGAGGACAGCACACAGGAAAGCACAGCTCCCAGGAAGAAGCGGAACTGTAAACGTCTTGTCTGCTTCTCACTCTGTCTCCATCCATCGCAGCAGGTCCAGGCCAAGTCACAGAAACCTTGTCCAAGACAGAGCCATGGGGATACTGGGAGATGGGGACAGAAGGTCAGGTGTCTACATGACAAGGACCCTTCACAACCCTGCACAATCGGGACATATTAACGATACCGGGTGCTCTCCCCAGCTGCTGCCCAGTCTACTTTATTAGTCCCAGTGCAGTTTCCTGACTCGTTTCCACTCAGGAAGCTTGAAATAATGGTTAGCAGAGAGGCACATTGCAAAAATAAAAAGTCTCCCTCTTTTAACTTTTCCATCTCCTTTAATTCCAGTGCCCATCCTTCCTCTCTTCCCAGCCTCAGCTGGAGCTCTGCCATGCCTCTGATCAATCGGACACCGGGGAGGGCCTTCCTTGTGGCAGGATGGAGACCAGGGCCAGGGGGAGTTCTGACCCAGCGTGTCTGCGGAGTATGATGTCCTTCTGCGGTACCCTCACAAACAGAAGTGAGGAAACAGGCCGTCATCTATCATGGGATTGTGCAGAGGACGCTGATAATGGGAAACAGCCCCTGAGGTCACTCTTGTGCAGTATGGAGTCAGCTGTTGGGGGCAAAGTCGGAAAGGGGGGCTCTTAGTAAAACCTGGCCTGCCTGGAATCTCCCTCCATTGAGGGCTGTACATTTGTGGATGGGGTGGAGTGGCCTTTTGACCTCTTGAATGCCCATAACCTCTTGCTTTCTGTGCACCCACACTTTTGGCCTCTAGAGGGAGCTGAAGACTTCTGCCCCTTCTAGACCCAACAAACCCATGATCCACCCCCAAGTAAGTGTGCTATTAGATGTAAGAACAAGTGTGGAGCTTCTTGGTGTGATGGTGGCTTCGTGGTACTTGGGCAGATCTCTGTAGTAAGGGAGTGTAACATGATGGTTATGCAGGTAATTCGCCTGCCCCTCTTGGTTGGGGTTGGGGCAACCTCAATATGTCCAGACCTCCGAGAAGTATGTTTCTAGAAGAGGTGAGAAGGAAGTGTGGTTTATGATAGTGACCCTTGGTGTTGTGTCTCCCCTGCTCTCTTCTATCATCCAGCACATCTACCATCATGGCTTTGCCCAAAGGAGGCTTCATCTAATGAGCTTCCCACAGAGAAAGAAGGGCAGTCCACGTGAGGACAGGGGCAGCTGTGCAGCCTCCCAGCTCCAGGGAAGCATTTATAAAACTCTCCCTAGGTGCCCATGCAGAAAGATGCCAAGCCAAGTGCATAACATTCTTAACAAAAGGGAGACCATGCCAGCCTCTTGCAGGCACGTGGCCACTCTGTGCTTCCTTCAACATCACCATGGCTCCCACGTGGCTAAGTCCGGGGCTCGTGGCTTGTGCCTCATCTGACTTGTGTAGTTTAAGGCACGTTATGAGATCCTGTTTCAAAATAAATATATAAGTCACCTCCGGGAGGGCATGGCTAGTGAGGTAAGAGAGTCATCAGGTAAGTGTTCTCCAGAATTCTGGAGAAGAAAGGGTTTTGAGGAAAGAGAAGCTATCGTCTGGGGGAAACGATACTTCTAGGACAGGACCACTCTCCTTCACCTGCTGAAAGTTCCACTCATTCTTTCAACTCCCACAACACCTTCCCAGTTCAAACTCTTTCCTGAATTCTCTAGGTGGAATGAAGGACTCCCTGTCTGGGGATTTGGGGGTACCTTGCTTCTAGCATTGTTCCAGCTCACCTCACAGTTCTGTAGCGTTCCCCCCCACACCCCGTGTTGTTCAGGTCAGAGTCTATCTACAGCTCGTTCTATGGTGTTGCACAAGTGACCTACCCTCCCTGTGGCTCAGTGTCGTCCTCTGGAAAGTGGAGACAAGAGCAGCTCCCAGCTTCCAGGCTTTTATGAGGATTAAAAATACAAAAACGGGAAGCAATTAGGATAGTGTGCCCACCTCAGGGCTCTCAGCAACCCCCCTCATTTTCTGTCTACTTGACTCTTTTAGGGTGCAGGCTAAAGCTGAATTTCTTTTATTTACTTTAATTTTATGATGCAGTGAGTTTATATATATATATATATTTTTATAGTTTCTCAACTTGGAAGTACAGGAAAATTAAATCTATGATAGGCAATTCTTGGCACTACAAACCATTTTATTGACTTTATGCCAAATATACGATGTGGGACAACAAATGTTACCGTGAACTGAATATAACTATCCTCTCTCAGACTCAATTTAACCCACTCTGAGGGGCCGAGAGATGAAAATGAGGCACCATTTTTATACAGATGTAGCCATTCTTTGGTGTCCATGGGGGAATTGGTTGCAGTCCCTTTCTGCCAATCCATTACCAACATGCTTGGATGCTTGTCTCCCTCCTATAAAATGGGTAGGGTTTGCATACAGCCCTTCCTATATCTACATGCTTTAGATCATGTCTAGATGAATTGTAATACCCAAGACACTGTACATGTTATGGAAATCACTGTGCTGTGTTGCTTGGGTAATAATATCGTCATAGTATGTTGCTGAGGTAATCATGAACAGGGAAAGTCTCTGCACACCTCTACATCAGGTACATCTTAACAAAAATCATTGGCTGACTCTGTGGATGTACAAGGCCCACTGTACACAATCAATGTGAATGTTCCATGTTTTATATCATTAGATATTTATTTTTCTAAGTCTCCCGGGCAGGTTTTTATGATTTTGAATTGATTTGAACTAGTTTCTTTTTTTTTTTAATACAAAACACAGGACCTTAGGCACAGTGTATTACTGTCCGCTTATTCAAATCCTGCCCCTCAATCTTGATGACAAGGCTACGCAGAGTGTTCAGATTCGTTGAATCGTTAGATCACTTGCCAGGGCTATTTCCAAGTTCTTGGTCCTGAACCCACCTGCCCTAGTCTAAAGACTGAGAAGATTCTGGAATGGTCTCCTCAGCTTCTTTCTGAGACCCAGTTTGTGCTATGCTGTTTCTCATCTTGTCCTGGTCACTCCCATGTGCTGCACCCCATTCCACTCTGCTGTTCTTGGGAGGTGAGATCACATCTGCTCCTCATTGTGCTGATAATTTAATTGTGGACTTACTTCCCTAAGTATTTAATCAGGTGTGTAGGTGAAAAGATGAAAAGCAAAAGATGGATGTTTCGGAATATTTATTCAGAAAACAAATTAGGCTATATTCACCCAGCCTCTTCCCCAGGCATCAACAGCCTCTAACTCTACACTGGCCTGAGACTCTTGGTCCCTGAAGATGGAGCCTGGAACTACAGCTTAATACCCATGAAATTAATTGTTTTTTCACGCCTAAGAGTATCCTCATCCTACACTCTGGATAAACAGGCACTGAAGTGGTTTATACACTAGGCTTGTTTTGCTTCTGAAAGACGATCCTTAAAGTAACTTCAGACAACAGAAGGTCAACACTAGAGATAAAAGGAAGCAGTGATTATGTTTTTTTAAAACCTGAATTCCAGTAAATTAAGATGCTGTTGACAGGGCTGTAAAATAATCTTCTGCCAGTTGATAATTTCAGAGTATTTCGGAACAATAGGCATTACAAGAGAGATGCCGGTATCTGAACTCATTATGCCTAAGAGGGTTAAGAAGAAATAAGTAAGTTTACAGTGGCCACTGGATCACTGTAGAATATAAAACCCTGGATATTGAACTCTTGAGGCAAAGACATGTCATATTAAAATTTGGCTTCTAAATGTTTCCTAAAAATCTCATGGTTAGAAGGCTTGTTCCCTAAAATAGGAGTATTCGGAGATAGAGCCTTTGCGGGGTGATTGGGCCAGAAGTGCTTGGGCCCCATAAATGGATTAATTCACTTACAGCATCATGACTTTTTTGTCTTTGTCTTTGTTTTGTTTTGTTCCCCCTTTTGTTAAACATAGATTTTTTTTTTTAATCATGCAGTATAATCTGAATGTAGATTCCCCTCCTTCTATGCCTTGAAGTTGCTCCCCACCTCCTCTCCCATCCAGATCCACTCCCATTCTGTCTCTCACTAGAAAAGAACAGACTTCTAGGAGATAACAACCAAACATGACAAAATAAAATATAATAAGACAAGATGGAAACATCATATTGAAGTTGGACAAGACAAGCCAACAGAAAAATAAAAGAGCCTTAAGAGAAGGTCCAAGAATCAGAGACCCGCTTGTTTATGCATTCAGGAATCCCATACAAGCACTAAACTGAAAGCTGTAGTATCTCTTCAGAGGCCCTTGTGCAGACCTGTGCAGGCCCTGAGCCTGCTGCTTCAGTCTCTGAGTTCAGATGAGCTTTGCTCATGTTGTCTTAGAGGGCCTTGTTCTCCTGGTGTCCTCCATCCTCTCTGGCTCCCCTGCTCCTTCTGCCTCCTCTTCCACGGGGTTCCCTGAGCTCTGGGGGCAGGAATTTGATACAGACATCTCATCTAGAGTTGTGTTCCAAAGTCTCTCTGCATAATGTCTTGCTGTGGTCTCTGTATTTATTCTCACCTGCTGCAGGAGGAAGCATCTTTGATGATGGCTGATTAAGGCACTGATCTATGAGCAGAACATCATTAGGAGTCATTTTAGTTACTTACTCTTTTTTTTTTTTTTTGAGACCAGTAGTGTTTGGTTTTATCCCAGGAATCTGGGCTATCTAGTCTCTGGTTCTTGGTCACCCAAGCAGTGTCTGAAACAGGTTCCATCTCATGGAGTGAGCCTTAAGTCAAATCAGACATCGGCTGGTTACTCCCACAAGCTTTGTGCCACCACTGCCTTAGCATATTTTGCAGGTAGGACAGATTATAGATACAAGGTTTTGTGATAGGGGTCAGCATTTAGTTTTCTCCTTTGGCAGCCTTCGGAGTACCTTCCATGTCATAGACACTAGAATATGAGGGTTAAGGTTCTGTGGAGGCACCAGCTCAACCTCTCCATGTTCAGTGAGTTGTGTGGGTGTTGTCTTCAGCAATGGGGCCTTGATGCCAGCTTGTGGAGAGCAGCCCATTGTCTTGGCAACAGGTTGTTTAGGTATTTCCATGGGACCCTTTCAGCCAACAACTCAGTTGGATGAAACCCAGACCAGTACTGGAAGCTTTATTTGGTGATAGGAGATGGCCAGAAGGGGTTCCATCTCCCACATTTGGAGACTTCCTTAGTATCACCTTCCTATATTCTTTTCCACTGTACTCGGTTCTTACTGCTCTTTCAGCACTCTTCAGTTCTAGCTGTCTCTCCCTCATTCCCTCCCTCCATTCCATCTCCCCTCCCCCTCCTGATCTTCCTATCATCATCCCACCTCCTTACCCGATGCTCCAGCTCACCCATGAAAAGCTACAGAATCATGACTTAATGGAAAATTAAGTGGTGGGGACTTTAGAGATGGCACCCACCTTGAAGAAGTAGTTTGCTGAGGGCATGTCCTTGAAGGGTGTACCCTGGTCCATTTTCTTTCTCTCTCTGGAGGACAATGGCTGCTTCTGGGTTAACAAAAACAAAGGGAAGGAGTCATGCATGGACCAGCAAAAGAATCCGGCCTGGAGATGCTTGGAAGATGACAGGAAGCAGTGGGGTTCGTTCTGTGTAGTTTAGAAGATCGCTTTTCCCACTGAGTCTCCCTTCTCTCTCCTCTTTCTTCCCTCTCTTCCACTTCCACTCTTCTTTTTCTTCCTTTTCTTTCTTCTTTCTCTTCTTCGCTTTCTCACTCTCTTCCTCTTTCCTTCCTGATGGCCATGAAATGAGAAACTCTGTATCACCATATACTCCCCCCAAGATACTGCATTTCATCCTTGGCCTAGAGACAATTGTGCTAGGTAACCATAGATTGAAACCTCCGAAACCATGAGGCAAAGTAAATTGTAACTCACTTAGGCTGATTTCTTAGGTTCTTTGTCACAACAATGTGAAGTTGGATAACACATGTGAGGTGATAACATCAATGACAAAGGTTATGACAAGAGCTTATTTTCCTGACAAGTCAGTAAGACTAAGAGGGATCAGTCATGTGTGTGGCCTTGGCAATGTTTTAACCTGTCTTTGGAGCCCAAGAGCAAGAATTATAAAATAGTAAATCATTCTCAATGGTGCTGCTCCCAGACTAACAGTGACAAAGGGAAGGAGCCACAGACAGACAGTCAGGCAGGCTCACACACACACACACACACACACACACACACACACACACACACACACACACGATCTATCCTGGAGATGCTGGGTAGAAGAGAAAAGGAACCACTGTAATTCACTCTGGGTAGATTAGAAGATGGCTTTTCCTACACTGACCTTAACTGAGTTATAACCTTTTGCTAGGTACTTCCATGTCTTAAAAAAGCGACACACCACTTACAAATGATAAAAGGGGACCACATGATGCACCAAGCTAACTGGTCTTGATCTGTGAGTTT
Organism: Peromyscus californicus insignis; assembly: GCF_007827085.1. Classification (NCBI taxonomy): domain Eukaryota; kingdom Metazoa; phylum Chordata; class Mammalia; order Rodentia; family Cricetidae; genus Peromyscus; species Peromyscus californicus. The sequence continues at coordinate 69,485,319 of NW_026294424.1, forward strand.
AATAACCACAGTGAAACAGAGATTTAAGACCATTAACCCCAAATGGGTAAGTAAGGTGGATGAGAGCATCATGGGAGGAAAAAGGCAGAACCAGTGATCTCTATCCATGGTACTCAAATAACAAAGTTATGTTAGCCAAGACGGAACTTTCTGAGGCAGTGAATGCCAGCTGCACCTAAAAAGCAGAGACGCTGTCTTGTTGTTATTGTTGTTGAATAATGGTTTTCAAGAACTTCATCAGAGCAAAAGAGGAACCGACTTCATTAGAAGACATATCAATTGTGTACCCGATAGAAAGTTCAAATAAACATTCATTAAAACAAGGGTTGGTTTCTTGGACCTCAATGAAAGGCCCTGCAGCTCTTGCCAGAGGCAGCAGGAAGGTGTTCTTTTGTGGAAAAGAAAACAAAGGTCTCTGGGCAAAATACTCACACTAAAGCAAAAAAAAAAAAATTCTAAAAGTGTTAATCAACTAAAAAAGAAAGAAAGAGGGAAGATGAGCACCCTTGAGTGCTCAAAGATGACTTTTAAAATCTTCTCAACAGAAAGTGAGGTTAGCAAAAAAGAAACGGGCTCAGAAATGCAAAGTCATTTAAACATATGGACCCAGACAGTAAGTTTGTAGCCTGCGTTTAAATCCAGCATTAGTATTTTAATAATTAGTACCCATCAATGGCTGCAACATGCTGCCTGCATTGGAAGCAGTAGTCTCAGCCACAATGAGGAAGGGGAGGGACTAAAGGCTCTCAGGCTGGAAGTGTTGAGTGGGAGCATAGCCTGGGGGTTGGGGGACTTGAGAACCATTCTGCATGTGGGTGCAAGTGAAACCCATTGACAGAGACCCATTGCAGTCCCAGAGCTCCCTATCGGTTGGCCTGCAGGCGCCCTACTCCCTCCCCTTTAGGAGCTCAGGGAACAGGCGGCACACAGCCCAGCAGACCAGAGCTGGCCTCTAGTCACACTACTGCCACACCTCAAGTCCCAGCCACTCCTCACATCTCAGGATCACTTGCAGTCCTTACATTTCATCTTCAAAGTCAATGCTTTCCCCTGCTGTGGTGGTTTGAAAGAAAATGGCCCCCGAAGGAAGTGACACTTATTAGGAGGCATGGCCTTATTGGAGGAAGTGTGTCACTAAGGGGGTGGGCTATGAATTCTATACTGCTCCCAATGTCATAGATCACTTCCTGTTCCCTGCGAGATGTAGGATTCTCAACTATTTCTCCGGCACCATGTCTGCCTGCAAGCCATGTCATACCATGATGTTAATGGACTGAACCACTGAACTGTAAGTGAGCCACCAAAATTAAATGTTTATCTTTATAAAAGTCGCTGTGGCCACGGTGTCTCTTCACAGCAATGGAAACCCTAACTAAGACACTTGCCCTCCTCCGTTTCTCTTCCCCGAGCTCAGGCTTATGCATTCAAATGCTGTTCAGATATAATACTGTAAAGACATCTCAGACACAACTCAACCAAGAGGGGGAGTCCTCTCCACCCTCACGCCCTGCAAAAATGTCACAGTGAAACATGAAACCATCTTTTATACATTAATGTATAATGTATAATGTGTAATGTTTTTACAATTAATGTATGCTAATAAAATGAATAAAAGACCAAGAAAAAGAGGAAAATGATAACACTAAATGATGAAAGAGATGCTGCAGAATCTGCAAAGATCTCTGCTAACTGTAGAACTAAGGCACCATATCGAAGAAATGAGATGATGATCAGCTTCAGGCTTCCCTCGTGATGCAGAACTGCTCCAGGATTGTGTCAGGAGGTGAGAGGACAAGCCCGTATACCTCTTCTCAGAGACATGGAGTCCACTTAAGCAAAGTTAGGTAGCTTTGAGATGAATGGAACTGCTTTTTACTAAACTCTGCCCCAAGTTTCTAGATCTATTTGGGAATCGTTATCCTCTAAAGCAACATAATGTGTGAGTGAGTGTGTATGAGTGTAAGTGTGTGCGTGTGTATGTGTTGAATGCATGTGTGTTGTGTTCTTGTGGGCATGTACAGGTGAATGTCAAGCATGTGTGCACTTGCATGGAAGCCAGAGGTTGACATTGGGTGTTTGCTTTAGGCTATCATCCCATTTCTTGAGAAGGGTCTCTCACCAAACCTGGAACTCACTGATTCCACCAGACTGGGTGGACAGGGCTCACAGGGGATCTGCCCCTCCCACGGTGCTGAGGCTTCAGATACGAGCTGCTCACCCACCTATTACATGGGTGCCAAGGATCCAGCTTTCACACCAGTGCCAGCTCTAAACTCAGGTCCTCATGCTTGAGTGACAAGCACCTTATACACTGAGCCATCTCCCAAGGCCCCTCTTCCCAAAATAATTAAAAATAGTACATAAATTTACCTTCAGGCAATATTTGTAAGCTGTGTATGAAGGATAAATTAGTTTTGTCTTTAGATTGGGTCATATTCCCAAGATATCTCATTATACATATGCAAATATTCCAAAAACTGAAAGACAAAACAATTCTGGCCCCAAGCACTTCAAATAAGGGCTACTTAACCCCCAATAATAACTTTTTATGTCCTAATCAGCTTTCGGAATGACCCTGTATTAGAGCAGCATGAACAATGTTGTAAGAAGAAATGAAAATCACTGGGGTTTGAGGAGATAGTCCATCCTGTAAAGTGTCTGTAGGATGAGCATGAGGAACAGAGTTTATCTTCACCCATGTAAACACTGGAGGAGAGGGGGCGGGGTTGGGGAACCATGGAGACAGGCAGATCCTTGAAGCTCATTGGCCAGACAGCCTAGCCAAAGTGACCAGCTCCAAGTTCACTGAGCGGCCCCGTCAGAACAAGCAAAAAGCAAAAGCAGCAACAAGGTGCAGAAGCCACCCAGCATCAGTTCCTGGCCTCCTTCCGCGTGTGCATGCATGCATGCACGCGCTCAGATACATATGCACGCCCATATGTTCCCATGGACACATACAGAAACCACACACAAAGACACATGACATACCTCCAAAAATCTTAGTAGTGATAAATCACAGCTCAAGGATGTTCCTCTCCTCTGCTGAGTTTGACTTAGGCACACAGAGATTTCCTCATGGTAGCTCACAAGATTCAGGCTCTCTCCATCTGGTGATGCCACCAAGGGAACCATGAGAGAAACAACACCAGTTCTTAACACCTCAGTCTGCAGCAGCACAGGACACTTTTACTCTCAGTCCATTGACCAGCACCAGCTCATAGCCCCACCCACAGCAAGCAGGGCTGGGGAATGCTGGGAGCACATGGAGTTCGACTGAACTCAGGAGTGATTAGCCAAATTTACAGTACTGGTAAGAGCAGACGTGGTATTTAAACTAGACCATCTGGCTTCAGAGTCCATGCTTTTTTTTTTTTTTTTTTTTGGTTTTTCGAGACAGGGTCTCTCTGTGTAGCTTTGCGCCTCTCCTGGAACTCACTTGGTAGCCCAGGCTGGCCTCGAACTCACAGAGATCCGCCTGGCTCTGCCTCCCGAGTGCTGGGATTAAAGGCGTGCGCCACCACCGCCCGGCTTCAGAGTCCATGCTTTTAAACATTATATTGTGTTGTCTTTTTGCTTTGTTTTATTTTATTTTAACAGATAGGGTCTCTCCCAGTAGTCTTAACTGTCCTGGTATTTGCTATATAGACAGGAAATCCTCAAATTCACAAAAATCTGCCTGCCTTCTCTGCCTCCTGAGTGCTAGGAATAAGGTCATTTACAACCACTCCCAGTTTTGGATTCCTTTTTAAAAGTAATAGAAGATAAACTAACGATTTCATTAAGTATTTATATCACAGAAATAAAAACCCTGCCTTGGAAGCCAAAGTCACATCACCTTAGCACCAACGGACTGTGGAAATCAAAAAACAAAGTGTGTATTCTCTTTTTTATACACCTGAAGTGGGATTCAGCAAGTGAGTTGGTAGCAAGGACCACCAACGGGAACCCCTATATCCTACCTGTTGGCAAAATCTAGACACAACTCCCTTCTCGAAAGGAGAATAGGGAAAACTTGCCTTGAGAAATGCAGTGAATGTACTATCCTAAAATCAGAGCAGAGCAGCCCTCCAGACTCCAGTGCCAGTCATCAGGGGGTCCTCAGAAAACAGCGGTCCCTTAGATGACACCACAGACGTACCAAGAGCAGTTGGCAAACAGGTCCTCAAACAGCCTCAGCTTTTTCTCACTTCCCAGCACTGTGCAAAGCATATCTTTACACCAATCTTAATTGCCACCTGCACTTTTTCTTCCTAACGCCCTTATACACTCAACATCCATGAAGCACCAGGACAGGTTGGCCTACACACAGGCGCGTCTTGGCTTACACCTTTATTGTCAGTTCTGGTGTCCCTTGCTCCAACGTCCTAGGAATTAGCTGTGTCCTACATTCCTGTGGCCTTCATGCTCTGCAGTAGCATCACCTACACACTTGTTTGTTTTGTCTACTAGCCTGTGAGTTCGGTAGTGCTGTCTCATGGATCATTGCTCCTGAAGCTTCTAGTCCAGCATGACCACATGAATGCAACTGGTCTCCACTGACAGCCTCATTTCATCACACCTCTGGGGTCTGCTGTGTCTGGCATAGCTCTTTAGGTTTATCTTCTTGCATGCAGGACAAAGTGATCTCTGGACCATGCAGTAAAAAGCAGCAAGGTGAAGCTGGCAGCAGAGATCCAGCCATAATGGGGAATTCTGGGTTGGAGCTGGGGCGACAAAGAGGACCCGGCTACAAAACTATTGCATGGCTTCAACTTGTGTCATCTTCCTGTCAGCCTTCCCTTGGGTCACTCTCACGTGTCCGCAATACTAGAGCATCTCTTCCAAAGGCTGCACAGAAGTGTGTGTGAGTCCGATCACCAACCTCCAGTTCAGCTAGTAGATTTTGCTCTCCGTTCAACTTTGAACCTAAATTTTCGGTCCACATTTTTTAGCAACCCACTCTCAGTGCTGAAGAGGAGTCTTATCAACAAGATGATCAGAACTACTGCCATCCACCGAGTACTGACTGTAAGTCTTATATCGTGCTAAGAACTTTATGTGACTTATTTCATGTAGTCCTTGCTACGAACCTTTAGCAAGGTTACTATCCCGTCTTCACTGGTGAAGGAATGGAGTTTGAGTGACTTGCCAAAGGCCACGCAGTTAAAAAGAGGTAGTGAGGATTTAAAACAGTCTTTATGTTTTAGCCAAACACACATGCACTATATATATTATATACATATAATTTCCAAGATACAAGATATATATGGAATATAGAGAACATTATGATAGTAAAAAACTTAGGAAAAAAATCGAACCTCAAATTAGATGTTTGGTCCTGATGGTGAGTAACTTATCTTACTGTGACTTATCTAGAAGACTAGGAGTCTGATTGGACTCTAGATAAGTGTGCAGCCTTTGACAGACTCAGGTTGTAGTGAAAACAACCACGGACCTAGAAAACATGTTGGAAGCTGACCCCAATTAACACCACTGGGCACAGGAGGCTTGGCTGTAATATCATGTAACGACTACAACATCCTCAAAGCTCTGGGTTCTGTTTTCCAGGGTTACTGATGACAGTTTTGTTTTCAGAGCAAACAGATAGAATGGGCTAAGGATTCCCAATAGAGACTTGGTCCCTAGAGGTCTCTATGATATACATTTTAAGCTGTACGAACAAATACAGTCACTTCATTTACCAAACGGTCTGTCCATCATTTTGGTTCAAAAAAAAAAAAAAAAGAAAAATCCAATTAGGTATAATCACCCAAGTGAGGGAAGTTGCTGAGTGCAGGAAAACTCCACTCCACCAAAAAGACAGTGAGACAAATCTACTTCTCTGTGGGTTTAAGAGGTCCTGGGGTGAACGGATTAACTCTGACATCTGGGCAAAGATTTGAACCTTTGGTGGAAGAAAAGCTTATGGCTTAATTTTTCAAGGCTCAGCGTGGATCTTTTGTTGGCCGGGAGTGAGATCGGGTCTGCTGAAATTGGATTTGAGCTCCTGATATGAGGACCTGAGGGGAAAGTGCAATTATAAACAACTGCATCATATCAGTGTTATCCCTCCTGAGGCTCCAGTCCCAGAGAATATCCCAGGCTGGATAATCAAATCCTGTCTGGCCAGCTCTGTCCGTCAAGTGAGCCGACCCTAGACGCTAACAACTTTTGCTCCTGGTAACTGGGGAAACAATCCGTTTAAAGACAGTGACTCTGAGTCCTCCCTCCAACACGCCCACCTTTTAGAAAAAAAGGGAACAGCTCAGGAAAGTGAGCGCCCAGAAGAGTCTCCATCTTCACTTGTCACAGATGCTCCCACTGCCGTCCCCCCCTTCACCACCATCAACAACCTCCTTTCTCCTCCTTATTCCAAAGCTGGCAGCGGCACGCATTCAAGCATATCAGTGATTAAGTCAGAGAAGGGACATTAGTGTTCTTGTTAACAGTCCAAGATTATCGGACTGGATAAAGAAACAAATCCATTTCAATTTTATTATTTATTTATTTAAATATCTATTTAGTGACAATGGGCACAAGTAGGTGGAGACCCAGAAGAGGACAAAGAAATATTATCACGCAAATACTAGTCCAATCTAAGTTGACATCAACATGTTATGCGCACTGCATCATGGGTGTCGGCCTGTGGTGTGTATGTATGTGGTACACACATGTGAGTATGCAGGTGTGTGTGCCTATGTATGTACTATGGGAACCAGGAAAAGACATCAGGTGTCTGCCTCTGTTACTCTCTGGCTTATTACCTTGAGGCAGCATCTCCCACTAAACCAGAAGTACCCTGTTTCTCAAAAACAAACATAAAACAAATACATGAATAAATGATGGGTACCAGAGAACCACAAGTTAAAACCACAATGAAGTATGACTTCATTCCAGTTAGCCTGGCTTTTCTGTCCACGACAACAAATATTGGTGAGGTTGTAAAGGCCACTTTTACATGCTATTAATGGTTGTAAATTAGTACTGCCATTTTGGGAAACAGTACACAAGTTCCTCAAAAAGATGAAAACATCATTACTGTATGATTCGAACAATCCTTCTAATGGTTATTCATCCAAAATTTTTTATATATATATATATATATATGTGTGTGTGTGTGTGTGTGTGTGTGTGTGTGTGTGTGTGCATGTATATATATTAACATATATAAAATCAGTATACTAAGGAGACATCTGTACTGCCATGTCCTCTACAGCTTCATCTATAGCAGCCAAGACATGGAAATAACCCAAGGGCCCAACGACAGACTACTGGAGTAAACATGGTAGCTTCGTCCCACAAAGGAAGGGGATTCTAGTGTCTATGATGACCAGCACAGAGAGAAAACTACTGTATGCTATCACTGATATGTGGAATGAAAACATGTTAGGCTCACAGAAGTGGAAAGTACAACGCTGGATACCTGAAGCTGGCGAGGAGTGAGAGGGGAAGTGAGGATTGATTAGTGGATGCAAATTACACTTAGAAGGAGTAAGTTCTGTCTACTGAACAGTAGGGAGGACAGTTAGTAATAACATATGGTTTAATTCTTAATTTTTGTCACATTTTATGTGTGTGCGTGTGTGTGTGTGTGTGTGTGTGTGTGTGTGTGCGCACGCACGTGCACATGTGTCCCACAGCATATATGTGGAGGTCAGAGAGTAACTTGTGGGAGTTGTTGGCTCCTTACAGTCTGTCATGTGGGTTCCGTGGATGGAACTCAGGTCATCACCTTGGTGACAAGCTCCTTCTTTATCCACTGAACCACCTCACTAACCTATGTATTGTATCTCAAACTATCTGGGAAAATAATCTTAAATGTTCTCCCTGCAAAATGTTGATGAGCCAGGCAGTGATGGTGCATACCTTTAATCCCAGCACTTAGGAGGCAGAAGAAGCAGGCAGATCTCTGAGTTTAAGGCCAGCCTGGTCTACCTGGAGCCAGTTCCAGTCTAGCCAGGGCTGCATACAGAAACCCTGTCTCAGAAAAACAACAACAAACAAACAAACAAAAAAAGAGAAAAGAAATAAATGAAGTGACAGATATACTAATTTCCATGATTTGATCATGATACAGTGTGTGTACGTACTGAAATTATATTCCATATGTATCTATAATTATTATTTATTATCAACTAATATTACCAATTAACTACATTAATAGTCTCAATAACCATACTATTAAATTAAATTTAGCTGTGCCCTCTTCCCTAACTCTCATCCCCCTGCCTTCCTGTCCCTTGCTGTGTTTTGGCACATTTTCTGGTGGGTTTGGAGAATTCTTTCCTGTTCCCCCTCCTGGCCTTTTGTCTTGAATTTTGGGGGTATCATAATCCTTGCTTTTAAGAACAGCTGGCTACCCAGGAATTGTCCCCTAGCAATCTTTTGGTTCCCTGTGTGCCTGTCAGCACAAATGCTGCTTATATATATTTCCTGGTGGACATCTGCAGCCGTCTCTCGAGGGCGATGTCAGGCCATAGAAATGTCACTTTATCTGGGCTAAATGACACCAGGTTGTTTCTCAAAGAAGCTCCGCTAATCTCCAGTCCCAAGGGCAATCTGCTGGAGCTTCCTCTTCTGCATCCTCTTCACCGTTACCTGTCTCCACTGGATTTTTTGTTCACATAGTGGGGATAAAATAACATATCTTAATTTAAACTTGTGTTTATCTGGTTACTAATGAAACTGATGGTCTTTTAATATGTTGATAGTCATGTGTATTTCCCCAGTGAATTGCTTTGTCCTTTGTTGGCATGCTTTCCAGTGGGTTGGGGGCATTCTTTTTATTCCCAATCCTAGTCTTCTGTCATCCACATGGAGCTGGTCTTTTCACTCTCTGGAATATTTGACAAAAATAAGATCTTCATTTAATAACATGAGACTTACTTCTCTCCTCCCATTGGCTGGTGCTTTTTGCATCTTTCAGGTCTGTAGAAAAGGATGAGACTGTATGAATGGGAAAACCTTCAGTCTTTTACGTAATGGACAGGAGAGCAACTGCCTGGCCTCCGTGGAGGAAGGCTTCCTTAAGATCCAGAGGCCTCAACACAAGCCACAGTGCTGTGAAGGTGCATGTTTAAGGGTCCAGCAGATGTAGGCAAAGGGTGCTTAAGCTCTGGTCACTTTGACCATTGTTCTTTTTCTTGGAGAAGTGGGCTCCTCTGGGCTGCTGTTGAAGATGGTCTTAGAACAAAGAATCATCATCAGAGCCAAGGTAGCCAAGCGGTCCTGTCCCCCGCCCCAGTCCCCCTTGTCCCCATGGCCACCACCTTCCCAGCAAGGAGCAGAGGGACCTGCTGTGATCTCTTTGCCTCGGGTTCTTTGTTCAGAGCCCAGCCCCGGGGGTCTGTTTCCGTTCATCTTAACTGTGGTAGAATGCTCCAGGATGTCTATTCTTTTGGGTACATATGGAATTTCCTGGACTTCAGTTGATTGCTGGGGATGGGGGCTGATTCGATGCAGCTATTTCCAGGCAACCCTGCTTTTTCTTTCCTGAACAACAAAAAAAAGTTGTATTAGCAACATATTTTTAGGTGGGGTTACAGGTTCACACATAGTTTCTTTTTTTTTTTTAACCATACAATTTCAAACCATGTTGTCTTCCAAGAACAATCACACACACACACACACACACACACACACACACACACACACACACACACACACTCACACACACACACACACACACACACACTCACACTGCTATCAATAATCCTACCATTAATAGCATCATTTGGATATTTACTCTAGTTTTCTACAATCATCTATAGCTTTCTCGTTTTTATCATTTCAAGCCCCCCCATTTTTTTCTTGTGCAATCTTGTGAAGCTTCCTCCATCTTCCCCACCCCCTCCCAATGTCTCTCTTTCTGGGTCATTATCCCCTTCTCCATCAGCATCTTCTCGCCATAGCTGGATGCCTCAGGGGACGAGGATGCTGTGAAGCTCTGCCATGAAGAATGGATTTCTTTTCTCTCTCCGCTTGCTGGCTGGCTTCCTCCAAGGGCAGCTAGTGTCTTTGTTGCTACTGGGGGTAATTAGATTAGGTTACCACTATTGCTGCTATCCAATTCACACAGTCACTGACAATAAATCTGCAACACTGTTACAGAGCCGAGTTAGTAATTGATCAGTGGGTATTTCCTGAAATGGATCATGTACAAGGCAAGCCCTTGGTTCCCAACCTGTCTCTAAGGTTGTTAGGAATTACTGAGTTGCTTGTCTGTTTACTGTTTGTAGACAGCCATTTCTTTCTAGTCTAATATCTGAAGCGTATCTCCAATTTCTCAATGTTCTGCTCGCTCACGCTTTCTCTCTCTCCCTCGCCGCTCCCACCGCTGACCTTTCCGAGCATGCCCAGTTTATGACACAGCTGAGCTTCAACTCCCACCTGTCTGCTGATTCTGATAGCGCTGAGGCATGGTCGTTTAGGTGCTTAGAGGGGATCGCATCAGGATCAGCGGCTTGGATCGCATCAGGATCAGCGGCTTCTGCCTCCTTTCCACACATCCAGCTGGCCATGTCACAGACAGGCTAAAAGAGATGAGTTGAGGACACAACACGTTCTGAAATTCTCCGACTCTCCCCACAAGGCCTGCATGCTGACGGGACATGGCCGCAGCAAACAGCTGTTCTTCAACCTCAGGCTCTGTTTGGATTGGAATCCATGTGTTTTTCCAGGCAGATAAGCATACGGTATTTATAATTTTGTAATTTGGTCTGCACCAAATAACAGGGTGTACCTTAAGATCTGAGCAGGGTTGGAGTTGGGTTATAATTTCTACTAAACACTGAGTGCTTTCTACGAACAAGACGTGTATGTGTGTGTGTGTGTGTGTGTGTGTGTGTGTGTGTGTGTGTGTGTATCCGCACATATGTGCAATAGAAATTGAATCTAGTGCACTAGGTAAGTTCTGTATCACTGAGCTATAAATCCAGCCTTCATTTATTCTTAAAACTATTGCGTATCCTGGGTGTTATCATCTATGCAACAAATCTAAATCTTGGGGGTGGGGTGGGGCGTTGTACATCTGCTAGTCATTCAGTTAATAAGTGGTGGGGGTGGGGAAACACAGGCTTAGCTAACTCAGAAAGGCACGCTGTTCCTTACTTTCCTAGATGCTGTGACAAATTGCCCGAGAAGAGTAACTTCAGGAAACAAGGTTTGCTTTGGCTCAGGGTGTGAGGGTGGGTACATCACGGTGTGAAGCATGAGCATGAGGTGGTCACATTGTGTGTACAGTGAGGACGTGGAACATGATGAATGTTGGTGCTCACCTCCCTTTGTTCTCTGGACCCCAGTGCACAGAATGCTGTCCCCCCACCATCTTCCCACCATCTTCTGTAGCATGAATCTTAAAGAGTCTTATTAATAAAACAAACTCAGAGACAGATATTGGGGTTAAAGCTGGAAGATCAGAGAAGCAGAACAAGCCACAGCCACCGCACCTGGCCAATTTCTCAGCTGAACTGCTTCTTGAAAGCCTGAAAGCTTAACCAGCCTAGTTCCTGATTTTCACGACTTATATACCTTTCTGCTTTCTGACATCACTTCCTGGGACTAAAGGCTCAATTCTTGGGATTAAAGGCATGAGTCACCATGCCTGGCTGTTTCCAGTGTGGCTTTAAACTCAGAGAGATCCAGATGGATCTCTGCCTCCCAAGTGATAGGATTAAAGACGTGTGTGCCACCATTTTCTGGCCTCTATGTCTGTGTAGTGGCTGTTCTGTTCTCTGACCCCAGATAAGTTTATTAGGGTGCACAATATTTTGGGGAACACAATATCACCACAATCTTCATCCAAGACCCCAGTACACAGAATGCTGCCATCCACTTTCTTCATCCTGGACCCCAGTGCACAGAATGCTGCCCCCCACATTTAGAGAGGATCTTCTTACCTCTATTACCCCAGTCTAGAAACTCTCAGACACATTCAGAGATGTATCCCCTAGGTAGTTCTAGACCCTGTCAAGCTGACAATCAACCCTGAACTTTGCAAGTACCTTTAGCCACAATTTACTATTCTGCTTTCTTCTTTCAAAAAAGACAGGGTGGAATTTCCTGGAATGCTCTGAAAGCAGGCCCCAGGAAGGCAAGTTCACAGTGGGCTGGAGTAGCCATGAGTAGCAGAGCAGAAGAAAAGGATTCTTAACAGTTGTAGAGCCCCATGCTTTTTCAGACCAGTTTCACTTATTTTAAAATATATGTGGAATACTTTGCGTCGCTTTTGAACAGTAATCTTCCCTGTCCCTTGCCAGTGCTCATGAACATGCAGGCAAAGTCAGTACTCTCACGCTTCTGTACTTGAGTTCCATGACATGGAGTCACTGTACATCCTGTGTCACGATCCACACATGTGTGCAGCTGAAAGAGCTTTGCTCCGTTCCACAGCGCACTCTGCTTTCTCTGTTATGGCTAAGGTAGTTCTGGTTATGGTCTGTTAAATAGACCTTATAACCTACAGAGACTGATCTACAAACATCAACAGACCAGGACAGTGAGGCTCAGTGACGTGCTGGGTTTCTAACCTACTATCCCGCCGGTACTGATTGCAGTGTGTGCTTGGTCTCCCTGTGTGGATACCCTGGGCTCATGAAGGGTCTTGGCGGCAGATTTGGGGACGAACTCACATCTCATTGCTCCTGACCCAAGCCTTTTCAGTCAAGGACAGCTTCTCAAAGAGACAGGAGGCTCTCATGCCATTCTCTTCACGGCAGAGGGCACATGTGGAAAAAAAAAAATCATTGTTCGTGGGAGAGATCCCTAACTCCACAATGGGTCTTGTCTAAGATAGTAGGATGCCAGAGCATCCCAATTGCTTTCTAAACCCTCTCTCTGGTTGTCTTCTCTCGTGGCTCAGCAAAATCACGTTGGAATCTTCTGCAAGAACAAGGTCCAGGCTCTGACCAATTTGACTCCCCACCCCGCCCCCCTTCTTTCAGAGTGGGGTATTTTTGAAAAGTTTCCCAGCTGATTTTAATACAGAGCTCAATGTAGTGCAGAAGGTATCTCTTAAAATTTTTCTCACTAATCCTTGCCCCCGGCCTGAAATTGCTCCCTTGAAGTCTAAGGGACTGACTGCTCTTCTATCATGCTCATCTGGCTGTGCTAGATCCCTTTAGCCCACATTTATCCCCCTGCTCAATGCTGCACTCACCGAAGGCTGGCTCATGCCTTACTCAGCTGTGTCCAAGTGTCCAATAAATATTTACAGAACGCCCTTGGCTTGGATGGCTGTTCTCTCCAAACCATCCAGGCTTCTGGGATCTACAATGATCCTGCTGTCACTCCTAATGATAGTGATTAAAATGCTCCCTGGGGTCAGTTCCACAGAGGACAAGAGAAACTCATTCTCCAGGTGCTGAATCCTTATCAGTGAAAACAGCAGTCCTGAGAGACTGTAACTGTAGTTGGGCTGTCTCCCCCAGTCTTTGCACTCTGTGTCTCCCCTAGATTTTTAAGTCCTCCAGGGTTTCAGACCAGGCAGTGTTGCCCAGGGGGCAGAACTCTGGCAAGGAAGCAGGGAAGAACTTCCTGTCCTTCCGTGGCCATCAGTGCGCTGTTGGCTAGGGCCTCACCTTTCCGTTCTGTTAGCTGGGAATGACAACATTCTGAACTTAGTTATCACCCCCTGCTCCTTTCTCCCTTGGGGATTATGTAAGAACTTTCTATATAGGAAGCAAGCCAGCCTTGAGCCTTTCTGGGGATGGCTTTGTATAAATACAAGATACCTTTTGTTACTGTTTGTGACCCCAGGGATTGTGACAGGGGCTGGGAACCAGCAATGCTCATTTTTATAGGCAGAAAATAGCTGTTGGAAAAACAACCTGATGTGTGGAGCACAGTGTTCTTAGCCAGTGGACAGAATTATCTTTCCCAGGCAGCCATGAACACAGAACACCTGGCGCACACGTTTCCTGACCCTTCACATATTTTGAAAGCAAGAGACCTTTCCCCTGACCTGTGAAGCCACGAGATCCCTGTGAACTTCTGTCTGCAGACTCCAACCATTATCTCTGCCTGCTTCTGTGGGTGAAATGGTAAACATTGCCAATTCTTCCTAATCAGACATCTTCTCCTGCCACCCCTCAGACCTTATCAGATCCGCACCCTCTGCTTCTTCCCACCAGGGCAGCTCCCAGATGGGAACTCTCTGGTGTCAGGGATGAAGGAAGAGTCAGGGACTTTCTTGTATTTGGCCCGGCTCTGAGTTGGGTACTGTTGAGGAGCTCGGGTCTCAAGACTTGATCCCTACCCAGGAGAGAGAGCAAGCCAAATCCACTGAAACCCTTAGGGCATGATACAGACTGATTGACCATAAGGCTGTTCTCTACCTGGAAGTAAATCTCTCCTATCAGTATAAGGAACTGGGATGGGAAAGCTTCGTGGAGAGCAACAACATGGTACGCTGGCCAGGGGCTCAGGTGGGTGGATGAAGGACACTTGAAATAGATGAAAAAAAGAGGAAAGAGTGGAAGAAGCAGTGACCAGGCAAGGCTGGGAGGAGCACGTCCACAGCAGGTTAGGTGTTGTCATGGGGCCCAGCAAACCAGATTGATGTCAGTGTGTCACTCAGCAGCCGTGTGGCTCCGAGCAAGTTCTGTAACCTCTCCACACATCGCTCTCCTCCACAGTGTCAGCTAGGAATGAAACTCGCACCATAACTTGGGCAAAGAACTGAAGGAGTTAAATACAGACAAAACACAAGGCATGTATTAATTGTTCCAGTGGTGGGTTTTGTTGTTGGGATGTTGAGGGAAACATGAATGTTTCCCACGAAGGAGGGAATTAGTGTGTTCATTTTCTTTCTTCCTTCTCTTTCTCTTCTTTCTTCTTCCCTTTCCTTCTGTTCCCTTCTCTTTCTCACTCCCCTCCCCTCCCTGGAGCACAGGAGATAAACCCAAGCCTTTGTATGTGCTAGGACGCACTCTACCGTTAGGTTACTAAGCTGCTTTCCAGAGAGATGCCCAGGCCTTTATTTAAAGCCCACCTATCCCTACATCATCAACAAATCTAGTCTGTGTTTTATCTGGACTGACTCTGTACTCCAAAACCGAGAAGGATCTTAAGCTAGAGGAATGCAGAGCCTAGAAGGTGAGAGACCCAACAGAATCATAAGCTAAAAGGCTCTGAAACCTAGAACTGTGGCCCCAGAGTCCCAGAGGGCTGCAGATAAAAAGTCTAAACGATTGAGATTTACAAGGATGCTCTGAGTCAACAAGAAAAAGCTAATAAGCTATTTCCGCCTTTCTGTGCTTGAAAACAGGGTGACGTGCATAGCACCTAAAAAAATTTCGTCTGAGATTTGGAAGCTTACAGTGTGTGAATAATCACAGTCATCTCTTTTCTGCATTGCGTCTCCTCTGTTGGTGTTGGTAGAGAAGTGGGGTGTCATCAACTACACCCCTGAGACTTGAACACCCAGGGTGCTTTTGGTCTTCCAGGGCTAGTGTGTAACGTCAGAGCTGCTTAAAGGTTCTGGGAATCTTGGTTCTGCCTCACATGTGAGTTAAAGTCATCAGAGTTGATGGAAACCTTCTGTGATCACTGTATGTACATGTAGCTCACTAGGGAGAGAGTTCTAGCCAGGCACTAGACAAATGGAGTTCAAGTTTCTCTTGTATTGAACATCCGTGTGACCCTGAGAAAGACATTTATCTCCTGTGAACCTGATGTCTTGATCTGCAAAGGAGAAATGCTGATAGTTATATAACAGTGCTATACCAACGTATCATACGACTTATTATTATTCTGAGGATAGTAATCGTATTATAATGGTGTCTCATCATTCCACTATGGGGAATAAGTAAGACCATGTTTGTGAAGTCACTGCCTAGGGGTAACAAAATGACTTAATGAAAGTGGGAAGATTGAAAAAGTACCCCTTTTAACCCCTTCTTCTTTCCAGTGAACTTTCTCATAGTTTTTCTAAATACATAAACTTGGTGAGCCATCCATGGGCACCATAGACTCCTTCTGTCCTGGTCACAGCACGTGGCCTCCTGTGCTGCCCTCCCTGGGACCGACCTGTCCCCCATTTCCCAGTCCTGTTTCAGAATGCCTGCTTGTGGGGACCGGGCTTTGGAAGGAAGGACGTTGCACAATCGGCAAGGCCAATGGGCCAAGCCGGTTACATTGTTCTGCTGGAGTACGTTCAGGAATGTGTCACGGGAGGTGGGGGAGATGGGCAGAACAGAGAGTACTAGGCACCAGCCACCAGGTAATCAAATGTCTGAGCATTCCTTCTCAAAATCTAATGAGGACATCAATCTTCGTTAAGTCCGAGGAGCTGAGGTTCCACAGGGGTGAGATTTTTCTGAACTGCTTCGAGAAGCCGAAGAAACAATGACCAAAATTGAGGCCGTGGAGCTGGAGACAGGAGAATCCTAGAACATGATGATGTCCGTTTTCAGCAAAGATTTGCCGTGCCAATAGCAACCCTCCCTAAATCATGAGCCTCCAGCTCTGGGGGTGTTCCCAGTCCGGCTCACACTGGCCAAGAGAACTGCTTGCTTGTGGCCCTGTCAACTGTCTGTTGACTAATGTCTGGTTGGAGCTGGTCACCTGCACCAGTGGCAGCGTTTACACCATGGAAATAAGCAGGTGACGTAGTAAGGCTGTTTCCCCCCACCCCACCCCCCAGAGTCATCTTATAAGCACACTGCCACTTAACTTTGTGTCCAAAAGTCAACAAGATATATAGAAACCTAAAATAGATTTCAAAAGGGTGATGCGCTGCTCTTGAATTTCCATGTAAGCCACTGGGGGGTGGGGATGGGGGGAGTCTTGTATCTAAAATAGTCAGGAATTCTGTCCTTCACGGTTCACCGTCTTCATATAGTATTTCTTTTTTGGGAGGGGGCAGAATGTGGGAAGTGGCCACCACAGACTTGAGAAACATCCGGGGCATACTTATATGCTTGGCACTGTCCACTTGACTGTGTTCCCCGTGAGTGTTTCCCAAGCTGTGCCCTCTGTCAGATCAGAGCCCGCTTTCTCAGAGCATGAGGTAGCCCAGCTAAGAACATGCTGCTCTTGGCTTTCCGGGATTGCTTAAAAACATCTGGATTCTGTTACACGGGACCCACGGCCATAGGCACATGTGGTTTCCTCTTTTCTTTCCATAGCAGAGTGCAGCATCAGTGGAGGAACATGGGTGACGAAAGTGCAGACAGGTGTCATAGTGACTTCCAGAGGCCTCGTGTCTCACACTGGTTTGTGGCTGGAACTGATCATTTTCATCGTTCTTTTCCTCCACTTTCTTAGAGGCCAAGAGGAAAGGAAAAGGAGGGAAAATGAGCATGTATGTTGCACCCACTGTTGACCAGGAAAGTATCATTTCATTATCATAGCCACCGTGCAAGGAGGCTACCATGATTTGCACATTTCCAGAGAAGGGAAGTCCGAGAGGGACACGTGATTGCACTAGCCACTTAGTTCACTTTGGCTCGCTAGAAAAGAAATGGGGTAGGGGCTGGAGAGACGGCTCGGTGGTTAAGAGCACATGTTGCTCTTCCAGAGGGCCTAAGTGAATTCCCAGCTTCCACATGTGTCCTCACGTGCACACACGAACACACACACAGGAGTGGGGGGGAAGAATATAAATAAATGTAGTTTAAAAATTAAAAAGAAATGATGATTATGATGATGTCTGTTCGCCTGGAATCTCCAGCTCACCCCTACTTCAATGGGCCATTCTTCCCTCTGAGAAAAACCGCCCAAAAGTCCAGTTCCCCGCATTGGCAGCAGCAGTGGCTCCTCCCCAAAAGTTTCCAGCTTCTCAAGATTCCACCTAAAAGGGTACCATACTTGGGTACAAACCCAGCCTGTGGCAGACATGCCGCCATCCCTCCACTATAGGGTATTTAAGCCCCCTCCTTTAGACCGGCCATGTGATTTTTTTCTCCTGTCCCCGTCCCCCTCCCCCGACACCACCTCAATCTCTGGGTCTGGAGGGTCACTCGGGAGTGCTTTTTTAAAAATTGGGCTTGATCTGGCTTACTGTGTCAGCAGAGAAACCTATTATAGGGATACAGAAAACCTATCAATGTCCAGTAAATTCACAGTGAGAGAAGATACTTGAGCAACTTTCCTGGAGATGTCAGGCTAGCAGTTCACACTGGTGTCTTGTCTGGAGGACAGTGTTCCATTCTGTGTTTGGGACTTCAACTCACTCCCTGTGGTTTCCTGGGATACATCGCAATACAAGAACCTCAGCTTTGAAGTTGTGATGACAGTCGTAGCCCTGATGCTCAAGCTTCCCTTTCCTAGAGTTCTTCAGGAGTTTGTCAGTGGATTTCTTCATAAGATCTACACAGAGCAACGGTGATGGGCAGAATAGCCTTCAGCTTGGTTTGCTTGCTTGTTTTGAATTCTGTATGAGATAATGAAGAGATATTGCATTAATTATTGCACACTATCCTTTTATATATTCATGCTTCCCTGCATCTCAGTTTCTCCTGGGCAATAATTAATTTAATATGCTTTTTAAAACTTGTGGCTACATAAATAATAGATACTCACAATTGGAATATGTTGAGAAGTTGTAATACAAAATGATATAAACATAGGAAATCATTTTTAATTGTATATTTTAAAAATTGATGCCTTAGGAAAATAACATGGGTACTCAAATATTTTTAATATATATAAAATTATATGAGATAGTAAATAAAATATCTCTTGAAGTTTTCTTTCGTAATCCTGGAGTATAAGAAAAAAGAGAAGAAGAAAACATGCCTGTATGTATTCTCCATGCTTGGCTACGGATCATTGTATAAACACACATGGAAATGTATGCAGTTGGACAGACAGAACTCATCCATCTGACTCAAAAGAAAGGACTACAAGGACATATTTTGAATTTGACAGTATTTTGGAGGTAATTGAAACCACGAGAATGGATGGGATCACCAAGTAAAAATATATAGAGTAAGAATAAGGCACATTCTAACATGGAACCTAGGGAATTTCCTACCTTTAGAAGACACCCCAAATCTCCAGCATCCTGGGCCATTCTGGAAGCATTCTAACATTCTCCTATCTCCTAGGAAAGTTTGGGGTCAGAAAACAGGCATCACTGACATGTCAGATCATGTTGGAGGGGTTTTTGTTTTGTTATTAGTGAGATAACTGGATCCCGGGGAAACTGAAATTGTCTAAAAACAATATGAGAGAATTCAAAATTCTGGGTAGGATGCAGAAACAGTGAAGAAAGATTCAAGGGAGACGTGCTATGGTAGATTGAAGACAATGGCCCCCATAGACTCATAGGGAGTGGCATTATTTGAAAGGATTAGGACATGTGGCCTTGTTGGAGTGGGTGTGGCCTTATTGGAGGAGGTGTAATGCAGGGGGTGGGCTTTGAGGTTTCAGAAGGTCAAGCCAGGCCTAGTGGCTCACTCTCTTTTCCTCTGCCTGCTGATCCAGATGTAGAACTTTCGGCTCCTTCTCCAGCACCATGTCTGTCTGCATTCCTCCATGCTGCCCACCAGGATGACAATGAACTAAACCTCTGAACCGTAAGCCAGACCCAATTAAATGCTTCCCTTTATAACAGTTGCCATGGTCATGGTGTCTCTTCACAGCAACAGAAACCCTAACTAAGATACCTTCTATTGGAATTAACAGGGTGAAATAACATAAATATGCTAACAAATGTATGGAAAAATATGAATGTAATATATTAAAAATAGATTATTTTTAAAAAATAGAATTGAAAACAGAAGATAATTATAGAACTGAAAGATATTGTGTCTAAATTATTAGTAGTTTCAAGAACAGGACTAGAGTCAAAAGGAAAGATCAGTCGATGTAAATAAAGAGCAAGGAAGATTATTCATCCTGGACTAAGGGGACAGATCAGTTGGGAAAATACTTGCCACCCAGGTATGAGGACCTGAGTTCCATCCCCAGCACCAACATAAGAGGCCGGTGCAGTAGTGCATGCAAACGTAGCGCCAGGTAGAAAGAGAGAATCCCAGGGTCTTTCTGTCCAGCCAGTCTTGCCAAGTTGGTTAAATCCAGGTTCACTTGGCGATCCTGTCTCAAAAAATAAGACGCAGAGCAGCTGAGTAAGATACTCAACATTTACCTCTGGGCCCCACATATATTTCTGCACACACATGTAAACATATGCAAAAATACACAAGTTGAGTGCAAAGGAGGAAAAGTGAAAATGGTATTAATAAGCACGGAATAACAGTGAGTTTATGACATACACACAACAGAAGTCCCAGGCAGGGAGGAGGCTGAACATTGGACAACACCAAATGCTTGAAGAAACAATGAGTGAAGCCTGCGGAGAGGGTTCAGGGATTAAGAGTGTTTGCTGCCTTCGCAGAGGACCACACAGGTCAGTTCCAAGCATCCAGGTTGGGTGGCTTACAACCACTTGTAACTCCAGTTACAGAGGATCAAACTCCCTCTTCCACTTCCCTAGGTACCCACACTCCTGTGGCATACACTCACACAGACACACAGACACAAACACAAGCAAACAACCTGTTATAGAAGAAATACTGATTCAAACTTTCCAAGTTAGCCAGGCAGTGGTGGCGTACGCCTTTAATCCCAGCACTCAGGAGGCAGAGCCAGGCAGATCTCTGTGAGTTCGAGGCCAGCCTGGTCTACAAAGCGAGTTCTAGGAAAGACACAAAGCTACACAGAGAAACCCTGTCTTGAAAAACCAAAAAAAAAAAAAAAAAAAAAAAAAACTTTCCAAGTTTTATGAAAAGATCAACCTACAGTGCTGGAAGTTCACTGAACCCTATTTTCTCTGATAATAGGAAAAATAACACTTAAACACATAAGAGTAACATCAACGAAACATAAACAGAAGGAAAATATCTTTAAAAGCAGACCTGAAAATAAATGACTGACTTCTCACCAGAAACTCTACAAATAAGAAAGTATCCCAGAAGACACTGGAACAATGTCTGTAAGGTAAATAAGCAGCAGCATAGACTTCTATAAGGTAAGTAAGCAGCAGCACAGACTTCTACAGCCTGCCAGGATAAAGACATTGTCAGAAGGCTGAGGGAATTTACTGCAAGGTGATCTGCATTACAATAGACACTACCCATAATGCTTCACTATAATGAGAAATGATCACAGGTAGAAACCTGGACATGCAGGAAGGAAGGAATGGTCAGGAAAACAGTTAGTGTGTTTCCGGTCTCCAGCCAGTATCTGAGGGACTTAGAAGTTGTCCCTCTATCCTACCAAGAGCTAACTTATTAAAGAGGTGAGGGCGCAGAGCAAACTGTCACTCCCGAAATCGAAAAGCCAGAGAAATGTAGAACTATAGCTCGTCAGAGCGGAAACCACCTTGGAAACCAGTACCGCTACTGTGATAGGAAGATCTACAAAACCTTTGACTAAATCATGAAGACTCCATGAACAACACAGGGTTAAAGACTCTAGAGAGACCCAGTCACAGCAGGGCTTCCACGCCTGTTTCCCTCATGGGGTGGGTGGGGTGGGTGGGGGTGTCTACCAGGTCCTCACAGTAAATATCAGAGATGTTCCCCTGTGTTTCTGGCAGAGAGGGAAGGTGTGGAACTGTTTTGAACCATTCCAGAGCACCATTCTTCATGACAAGAGCTGAGTAAAGTTGCTTTAGGAGCACCTTCTCTGCGAGCGCTTCATCAGAGCCTAACTGACCCAGAGGAAGAAAAATGCCCATCTCCAGCCAGTTCTGGTCTTTTACATGGGGGACGGAAAACATTGGCTCCCTATAGCCATCCTGTCTCCTGTGGTGTGAGGGGCCACAAAACTGAAAAGACAAGGAGCATAGACCGAAGAAACAAACTAGCATCGGAACCAATCAGGTAGGTTGCTTTGCTGGATTAAGATGTCAGGTACAATGCTGACTCTGTGAACAAGAAGAGTCAGGATAACAAAGAAAAGAGACTAAGAAACCACAAAGGGTTTCCAGCCTGGAAAGTGTGAAGAGAGAGGAAAATTCCTTGTAAAGAAGGAAGCGTCACATGGTTCCACCCTGGCTCTCCAGAAGCCCCAACCAAAGGGATAGCCAGGCAGCTCCATCGCAAATGGACTGGTAGTCTTACCCACAGGGCAAGCTTACTGTCCTCACAAGCCTTATGTCCAGTTGGGGGTGCCGGTGGGACACTGGGACCTTCAGTGTGACAGGTCAGCAGTAGAGAAAAGATCATATTCGGTTGGTTATTTGGCACGTGCCAGGGGGCTGTGGGCTGGATGCCATTTGAGAAAGAACTTCAGTCACCCAAAGGGGTTAATAACAAGGAGTAATCCTAAATCAGGAAGCCTGTAGAAAACCTGCTACAGTTCCAGGGTGGGAATCAGCCACAGGAAGCAGTTAGGAATAGGGGAGGACCAGGCACCAGGGGATGAAAAGTTCAGGTGGCAGGTCTCTCAACTCAGGCAATGTAGGCTACGGTGGGCAGAACACTGTGACTAAAGGTTGAATTCACTACCTGAGGATAACTCCAGGGTCTGATAGCCCCAAACCTGAGGTCAGTGGATAGCCCAACCACTGGGACCACCAACCCGCTATGAAGTTCACTGTCAAATGGACTAAGAACTCTACTTCCGCAGCTTCATCCCTCCATCCAGGAGTTTAATGCTGAACGGGTTTGGAAAGCATGGTCTACTTGTACAGTTTTCAGGGATGTTGGCTTCCTTCTCCCACATCCAGGGCTCTTGGGGCAACATCCCCCGAATGAGCCACCCTGGAGTGTGTGATCCAGGAAATCTTAGGAGTAAGAACAAATCAGCTTGCAAAGCTAAATGAGGCTGGCAGAGGCTTCTCGCACACAAAGAAGGGATGTTTCTGTAGGGAGGAGACGCTCCAGTGTGCATGTGAGTGCTGACTGATCAGAGGTGAACAGCAGCCTAAACCATCCCAAAGACAAGTCTGCAATGTCTCCTGCCTCTCCATATATTTAAATATATATTTAATATATAATAACATTTAATATATTTAATGGTGTGTGTGTTTGTCTGTGTCTGTGTCAGTGTGTCTTCATGGGGTCGGGTGTGTTCACATAAGTGCAGGTGTCTGAGGAGGTTGAAAGGGTGCATCAGATTCCCTGGAGCTGAAGTTACAAAGATTTTGAGTCACCCAACATGAGTGCTAGGATCTGAATTCAGGTCCTCTGGAATAGAGCAGTACATGCTCTTAACCACTGAGACATCTCTCCAGCTCCCATGCATCCTTCTAAAAATATTTATTATTACTATTTTTTAATATGAAATCTTACTATGTAGCCATGAGTAGCCTGAAATGTAGATCACGCTGGCCTTGAGCATTATAGAAGTCCTCTGGCCTCTGCCTCCAAAGTTCTGGGATGAAAGGCTTTAATTTGCTGTTTTTACTTTTGCCCTAAATAACATTTTGTTTTTGTTTTTGTTTTTCAAGACAGGGTTTCTCTGTGTAGCTTTTCACCTTTCCTGGAACTCCCTTTGTAGACCAGGCTGGCCTCAAACTCACAGAGATCTGTCTGCCTCTGCCTCCCGAGTGCTGGGATTAAAGAGCAAAGAAAAGAATACATCTTATGAGAGGAGTGAATGAATAAAGGAGTAGAAGGAAGAAATTACATCTAACTCAGCAAGCAAACCCTAATTTACATAAGGGAGAAAGAACAGAATAAATATTGAACCAATCGGGAAAACCAATACTAATATTGTGAGAATCATGAACCTCTCTCAATAATAACATCAAATGTAACGGTCTTAATTCTCCAGTTAAAAAAATGCAGACTGACTAATTGCATGAAAATTAAGACCCAACTCTTTATTGTTTGTAAGAAATATATCTCACTGGAAAAGATGCCCCAAGTTTAAGAATGGAAAGATGGAAGTTAGTATATCCAGCAAATAAAAGTCAAAAGTACGGAGAAACATAATCCAAACTGTAAATTAGCCAAAAGAGATAAAGTTGCTACATATGAATAAAGGAATTAGTCTGTAAAGGATTTAATAATTGCATATACACATTGGATATTGGTGCCCCAATTTCATAAAAAAATACTGAATATAAAGAGATGGATAGATCTAAACGCAATAATAAATAGTAGGTGACTTCAATACTTTACTTATATCAAAACATGGATTATCAAAATAAAAAAATTAATAAAGTTCAGTGTTAAATTGCTCCATAGATCTGTTGGAATTAACAGACATCTACAGAATATTCAACTTAACAGCTGTAGAACATACATTCATCTCGGCAGCCCATGGTATTTTCTATATAATTCATCACATTTTATGACACAAAACAAATCTCAACCAATACAAAATAATTAAAATAATTTCTTACATCTTACTAGATCTTTTGTTTATCTTTTTTTTTAAAGACAGGGTTTCTCTGTGTAACAACCCTGGCTGTCCTGGAACTCACTTTGTAGACCAGGCTGGCCTCAAACTCACTCAGATCAGCCTGTGCCACCACACCTGGCCTGTCTTACCAGATCTTAATGGAATAAAAGTAGAGGTCAACATCAAAAGAAATCACACAGATAAATGGAAATTGAAAGATACACTATTGAATGGTCAATGAAATCAGGAAGCACATTTTTTTTATTTAAAAATATTTTTATTCATTTTACTTACCAACTACAGATCCCCCTCTCATCCCTCATCCTGCTTACCCCACCCCCAACCTCCCCCCTGCCCACCCCTCATCCCCTCTGCCAAAAGAGTAAGTTCTCCCATGGGGGGACAGCAAAGCCTGGCACATCCAGTTGAGGCAGGACCCAGCCCTTTCCCCCTGCATCAAGGGTGAGCAAGGCCTCCCAACCATAGGTAATGGGATCCAGAAAGCCAGCTCATGCACCAGGGATAGATCCTGATTCCACTGCCAGAGGATCCTCAAACAGACCAAGCTAAACAACTGTCTCCTGTATGCAGAGGGTCTAGTCCTGTCCCATGCAGGTTCCACAGCTGTTGGTCTAAAGGACATGAGTTCCTATGAGCTTGTTTCAGTTGTCTCTGTAGATTTCCCCATCATGATCTTGACCCCCTTGCTCATATAATCCCTGTGACCTCTCTCTCACTGGACTCCTGGAGCTTGGCCTAGTGCTTGGTTGTGGATCTCTGCATCTGCTTCCACCAGTTACTGGATGAAGGCTCTATGATGACAATTAGGATAGTCACCAATCTGATTACCAGGGAAAGCCGGTACAGGCATCCTCACCACTATTGCTAGTAGTCTAAGCTGGGGTCATCCTTGTGGATTCCTGGGAATTTCCCTAGCACCAGGTTTCTCCCTTACCCCACAATGTCTCCCTCTATCAAGATATCTCTTTCATTGTTCTCCCACTCCGTCCCTCCCCTAGCTTGACCATCCCATTCCCTCAGGTTCTCATCTTCCATCCCCTTAGGTAGGAAAATTTAAAAGTCCTAGAATCAAATGAAAATAAAATCTCAGCTTATCAGAACCTTTGAGACACAGAAAAGGAGATTTCAAGATGAAATTTTATGCTTTCCACAATAAGTATGCAGAGATCTCAAATAAATAACTTAATGATGTCCCTTAACATCTCAAGTAAACAGGGACAATTCAAAGCAGTAGATAAACAAGGAGGACCATGGCAGAAATTAATGAAATGGAGAAGCAAAGAAAAATATAGAGAATCCATGAACTAAAAAGTCGGCTCTCTGAGAAAATAAAGGAGATCTACAAATCCTCAGCCATGCTGGCCAAAAGAGAGGAAACAGTAGACACAAACAATAAACTTAGATGCAGAGGGGGAAATGAAAACAGATGCCAGTGAAATCCAGAGGATCAGTTGAGAATGCTTGGGAAAAAAAAAACAACTTTATTTGAAAAGCTGGGAATTTTAGGGGGAAAAAAACTGGTAAGTTTCTAGACATGTTGTCCTCGCAACACTGAAACAGCAGGATATAAACAACTTCAATGGCTCTGTGGTGAGCAATGAGATTGAACCTGTAGTGGAGTCTCCTGACAGTGGCAAGCCCAGGACCACACCTATCCAGTGCAGGACTCTACCAGATCATCAAAGAGCTAACAGCAGGCTCCTCAAGCCTCCTCAATCTGTCCTGTAAACTAGAAAGATAAAGAACACTGCCAAGTGAATTCTGTGAGCTCCATGACTCTGCGACCAAAACCAAATCAGGCTATCATAAGAAACAAAACAATAAAAAACCTATAGACCCATTTCCTTGATGAACGTAGGTACAAATTATCAATAAATTATTGCAAACTGATTTCAACCATACATTAAAAAAATCATATATCATGATGAAGTTGGTTTAATTTCAGGGATATAAGGACATCAACACATGTACAACAGAAAGTGTAGTAGCACACAGATAGGCACGGGAATAGAGAGAGGAATGATCATCTCAGAAGATGCACAAAAGATGTAGGACAAAGTTCAGCATACCCTTTATGACAAAGAAACTAGGAACAGAAGGAACATACCACACCATACTACAGGGTCTGTATGACTAACCTGTGCCCAGCATTACATTAAATGTACCAAAAGTAAAGCATTTCTCCCAAAAGCAGGCACAAGACAAGAGTGTCCACTCACACCCGTTCTCACTCTGTGTAGCACCTGAAGCCTGAGCTAGAGTAATTAGGCAAAGAAAAGGAGAAATGGGGATTGCAACCAGGAAGGGAAAAAGTCAAATTATCCCTGTTGGCATCGATGTGACCTTATATATTAAAAGACTTTAATGAGCCCACCAGAAACTCTCTAGAATCAAATCAACAAAAATAGCAGTCCTACAAAACTGAGTAGCTTTTCTACATCAATAACAAGCTCGCTAAGAATGAAAATTAGTAAACCCCCTCCCCCCAAAAGCTTCAAAAATACCCAGTAACCAATGAGATGAGGGACCCACACATCGTAGACGGTTTTAAAAGGGGAGTGAGAAGAGGGCTACCCTTATTATTATTTTTTTAGGTCAGTGTCTTCAGCTACCTACTTATTTCCCAGTAAGCCCCGTTTCCTGTACCTTCCACACCGCCTCCCAGTACAGTTATACTGGAAGCCAAGCTCCAAACACCTGAACCCTTGGAGTGCATATTCAAACCCTACCCAAACCACAGCCAAACTCAAGTGCTTGCTACCAAGTGAAAGAGGCCAAGCTGGGAAAGGCTGTTCTGGGCAGTCCCAACTGTGACATTCTGAAAAGACCGAACCAGGGAGAAAGAGAAAGATGAATGCCTGCCAGAGGGGAGGGAAGAGAGAAGGGTGAATGGGAACAGCAGAGGGTTTTTGTTCGTTGGTTTGTTTTTGTTTTGTTTTGCTTTGGTTTAGGACAGACAAGTGATTCTGTATCATATTCCAAAGGCAATATGATAAACATGATAGACTTGTGTCCAAACCCACAGAAGTCTCCTGTAGTGAGCCCTGAAATGAAGGTGACTTTGTATGGTGATGATGTGTTGGTGTTGAGCCATTGATCACAACAAGCACACTGCTGTGGCGTGGGATGTGGTCATTGTTCAGATTCTGAGACAAAGCACATAAGGGAATCCTTGGATGCGCCTTCCATTCAGCTTTTCAGGGAATCTGCAACCGCTCTGTAAATCAAGCTTATTAATTTTTAAAAATGGGTAACTATAAAGGATAGTTTGTTCTCTTGTGAATGTTTTTAACACTGAATTATGTAGTTGTATTGTGGCATTTGTGACAATAGATTTTTAAAAAGACAATAACATCTTAAAGTGAGTAGAAAGAGGGTTATTGAAAAGTAATGTTTGGGGGATTATATATTGAAATAGTATGAATGATTTCAAAATAAACCATATGTGATGTGAATATATACTGTAGTTGGAAACACACACACACACAGAGAGAAAGAGAGAGAGAGAGAGAGAAAGAGAGAGAGAGAGAGAGAGAGAGAGAGAGAGAGAGAGAGAGAGAGAGCGCTCAACAACCAGTAGTAGGCTTAAACATTATCTAGTTGATGCAAAAGAAAACATGTGAATAAGAAAAAGGAATATGCCAGGCAGTGGTGGCGCATACCTTTAACCCCAGCACTCAGGAGGCAGAGCCAGGCAGCTCTCTGTGAGTTCGAGGCCAGCCTGGTCTACAGAGAGAGATCCAGGACAGGCACCAAAACTACACAGAGAAACCCTGTCTAGAAAAACCAAAAAAAAAAAAGGAAAGAAAAAAAGAAAAAGGAATAAAGAGATAAAACAAGCCAAGTAAAGTGAACTGTTTTTAAGAAATGGTAGCAAGTCCTTTGAGCACCCATGTTTTGAAAGGTAGGCTCTATGACCCCTGTCATTGAACCTGGATAGGCTGGTGAGTGCTTTGAACAATGGCTTCTGATGTTAGGAACAAAGGATCTCAGGACATTGACCTTTACAGTGAACGTTTGCTCAAACAGCATGAAGCACAGTTGGGGAATTTCCCACACAGTGGTTACGGATGGAAGAGATACACACAGTACTTCAGTCCGTAGTCCAGGTGAGCCTGCCTTCCAGGGCATCTGTTAAGAATGTGAAGAAGTCCCTCAAAAGTTATCCTCCAAGCTTGCATCTTCAAACTCAGAGTCATCCCCCCGAGGCCCTTGGCAGTGTAGAGGGAAGAAGAGCCACTGTGAACTTTCCTTTTGGATCCCTAGTTCACAGCACCATGAGCACACTGTAGTAGTTACTAGGTACCACAAACCTTTGCAATGATTCATTGCTTAGCAACAGATAGCCAGAACATTGACCATGTCAATAATAGTAATGGAAATTTGATAAACCCTCCCGATTAGGGCAGAAAATAGAAGATGAGTTAAAATGTAGTTTCCAAATATATACTATTTGCAGGAAAAATTCTTTAGATAAAAATGTAGCCATGGAGTCAAAGTAAGTAGTAGGAAAATGTGTTAATTATCACATAGTGGTATGAATATCAGACAAAGTGGATTTCATTGCAAGAAGTATTATTAGCTATAAAGAAAGATATTTGACAATGATAAACTGTCCAATTCATAAAAAATACAAAGCAAAGCCCAAATAACTAATAATTATAAAGCAAAAAAAATTGTTAAAAACTAATAGAAGAAGTGGAAATACCACTGTATTTAGAAATGTTTAAATCATTAGTAACTGACAGAACAGGCAGATAAGAATATGAACAAGTATAAGATATTTAACTAATGTTATCAACAGACTTAAGCTAATTGATATTGATAGAACATTTAACCTGCTGCTGGACTGATGGAATCAGCACAGGGGAGGCTGAGGCTAGAGGATTACAGGTTCAGGCCAGCATATAAAGAAAAGAGGAAAGAGGGGAGGGGAGGAGGGGGAGGGGAGAGAAGAGAGGAACAGGAACAGGAAAAGAAAGAAAAAACACTTAAACAAATAATTTAGAATACACATTCTTTTCTTATATCTATGTACTATTTACCATGATACATTATATGTTGGCTATACAATAAATTTTAATAAAACTTAAAGGATTGAAAACCATAAAGCATACTATATCTAAAATTGGGATTTAATAGGAAATCAATCTAAAATATATCTGGAGAACTTGCTACAGATTTAAGAATTAAGCAATGCATTTCTAACGATGCCTCCAGTAGGGAATAAATCACTAAGGGAAAAAATATCTTAACTCACAGTAATGACATGGAATTAAATACATGGTAGATGGGGTGTGTCTAAAGTGGTGCTTGGGAAAGCTTTTATGGAGTAAAATGCTGTTTGAAAAATTTAGAGGTCAAAAAATGAGGTAACCTAACTAGAATATCAAAGAAGAGTAAATTAAATTCAAAATAAATAGAATAAAAGGATAGATGTGTGTGGAAATTTAAGGTGATAGAATATAGATGTTAACATGTAAAAAAATCAGAAAGTCACCGGGCGGTGGTGGCGCACGCCTTTAATCCCAGCACTCGGGAGGCAGAGGCAGGCGGATCTCTGTGAGTTCGAGGCCAGCCTGGACTACCAAGTGAGATCCAGGAAAGGCGCAAAGCTACACAGAGAAACCCTATCTCGAAAAACCAAAAAAAAAAAAAAAAAAAATCAGAAAGTCAAATTTGGTTCTCCAGAGAGATTAATAACTTTGGAAATTCGCAGCACACAATACAATGGGCAGAGTCCAAAGTATTTATCCTTCAGCCTTTACCAAAACCCTGTCTAGACCAACTGAAGCGCTGTCTTGCATTTATTGAGGGAGTGTAAAGTGGGACATCCAGTTTGGCTATATTTTATAAAGCTAAGCATGCAGCTATGTTTTACACAACAATTCCAGTCCTTAATATTTACCCAAAGAAATGAAAACATTTATTTACTGAGGATACAGATAAGAGAGCTCATGTGGCTTTATTTATATTATCCCCTGGATGATACAGTCTGGGTGTCTGTCCCTCAGTAGGAAAATGGAGAAACAAATTTCAACATAGTCACAGTGTGGAATAAGACAGTGATGATCAAAAGGAACTATGGAAACAGTCAATAATATAGAGCAACTCCAAATTCTTTCATTTTCCAAACATATTTATTTATGGGTATGCATGCTTTACCTTCATGTATGTATGTGCATCACATACTTGCCAGGTATCTTCAGAGGTCAGAAAAGGGCATCAGGTTCCCTGAATCTAGAGTTATAGATGGTTGTGAGTAATCATGTGCAGGTGTTGGTAACCAAATAAAGGTCCTCTGCAAGAGCAGTAAGTGCTCTTAACCGCCGAGCCATCCCTCCAGCCCCTCTAGAGAGTGACTTTACAAACATAATATTTCATTTTTTAAAGGCTCATAGGAAGAGAACACATTGCAACTAGAAAAGTAGAAAAGCCAACCCACAGTGGAAAACGGGAACAATGTAGCTGCTTTGGGTGAGTTAGGAAACTGGCAGAGATTGATGGGAAGGACATAAACAACTTTCTGAGCTTTACAAGGCCGCCTTGTTATCTTAAAAGTGACTCAAACAGGCACAAACTACTTTATAAAACAATGAGTAAAAGAGATAGTGGATGGGTAGAGGAACAGAGGGGCGTTAGAGTGGTACAGGGGTAGTCACTGAAAAAGTTTCCAGTGTGTTGCAGCTTGAACCTTTTTCATATTTAAATTCTAAAAACAGTTTTAAGCCAAAGATTATCTAGGAGGTGGGGGTGAGGACAGATGGAATGGGGGGCGGGGGCAGGGGCGGGGGGGGGGGGCTGCTCCCTTTCCTTCTCTGAGTATCTCACTTTACAGACAGAAGAACGTGCTCCCATAACAATTGAGTAAACACATATTCGGGGAGAGTGGAATTTACAGGATATCTATATTAAGTGGTTCCCAGTCCTTCCAGAATACATCGGAAATGTCCAGGATCCTGAAGGTGCAGGAGGCTCCCTTGCCTAAATTTGCCATGACCTGTTCACGGCTAGTGGCTTATTTAGAAGTGAACTAGAGACCCCCCCCCCCCAAATACTGTAAGCATTTGCTTCCCAAAACACTTGAGATGGAAGACCTCTTGAGAGATAAGGTCTACCAATGGGCTTCTGAAAGGATCTTGTGGTTCTGAAAGAGTTCAAGCAGAGTTGCCTGCAAAGCCTTAGAGAGGGTTCAAGGGAGACCTCCTGAACTATAGCTCCATGAAGTCAGAATCGTTCCCATGCCTCTGTGCTGATGCCCATTTTATCTGAGCATATAGTTCAGCATCTAGCACGAATCAAAGCCCTTGTAAGGATTTGGGGGGCAAATAAATAAATGTATGATAAATCCTTCTATTAAAAAATCCTCAGTGACGCCGGGTGGTGGCGGCGGCGGGTGGCGGCGGCGGCGGCGGCGGCGGCGGCGGTGGCGGCGCACGCCTTTAATCCCAGCACTCGGAAGGCAGAGGCAGGCGGATCTCTGTGAGTTTGAGACCAACCTGGACTACAGAGTGAGTTCCAGGAAAAGGCGCAAAGCTGCACAGAGAAACCCTGTCTCGAAAAACCAAAAAAAAAAAAAAAAAAAAAAAAAAAAAAAAAAAAAAAAAAAAAAAAAAAAAAAAATCCCCAGTGATTTTCAGTTCCGTGGTCCACCCCCATCCATTCTACTCTGGATGGGTAGCAACACTTCCTAGCTAGGCCTTGCTTAAATAAAGAATCTTTGTTATTTCTCTAAATGGTTAGTGTTTCTTCCTAACAAGACACACAAAAAGAGTATCAGTTGCCACTGGGACAGTCACCAGTATTTGTTGAGGAAGCACTGTTAGTCTGGGGCCAGTGCTAGGGCTCTTACCCCGTCATCGGTCCCTACAAGGCTCCCAAACAGGTAAGGCTAAGATGGGACAACCAACGCTCAGCCAAGAGGCTTCACCAAAGGATGTCCTGCCACAAACTGCTTGACTCCCAAACCTGCAAACAAGTAACAGAGCAGTGGAATAGGACACCTAATAAGTTCAGAAAAGTTATTATCAAGATGGGTGGCTTTTCCCCATGTGCATATATGGAGAGGCTTCTCTTGGCAGCCACCTCCTGCAGACCCTGGTGTGTGAGCATGTACAGCAACTGGCCAAACAATTATCAGGAGGAAGGAAACACATCCTCTGTGGCCCCTGGCCTCCCCCTTCCTACCCTCTAGTCAATAAAAGCCCTTCCAAACCTGAAGGCCCTTTCTTCTTCTAGAAGCAACAGTGGCCCCAGAATTATTATTATTATTCCCCTCGGCCAGTTTCTCGGCTGTTTGTTTTTTTTGTTTTGTTTTGTTTAGATACCTCTACAATGAGGATACTCCTGGAGTTTGCAGCTCCGTGCCCTTCCTCAGTGGGCTCTCCAGACTGTTCCTCTTCCCAAGGAAGTTGTTTTTAAACCGCTGGACATCAGCATCCCTGCCCTAATCACAACTATCCCTAAACAACAGCCCAAGAATAGCACGCATGTGAGGATGTGAGGACCACCGTCCTGGGAGGGTGCTTTTCCTAAGGATAAGGGGTGACCTAGAACCTGTCTGCATTACAGCCCACCCTTCCCTCATCAGCGTCCCGCCTCCTCATAGCAAAAACTTCCCATCCAAATAGATCCTTGCTTAGAGCGTAGCTACTGATGAACAGGCCTGATTAAGACAAGCTGTTCCAGGGAGACCCTCATGCCATGATAAACTGGGGCTTCCCTCCAGCCCTGACACGTTGTATCAGTACACAGGCAACTGACGAAAGGCTCCTATGGATGATCTTTTTTAAAGATGAGATACAGCGTAACTTGACCAGCACGAAGATCTGTATGTCCAGCTACAATAACAACTGCCAAGTTCATCCCCATCTTCACTTCTCGATCTCAAAAGATATCGGTGGACATTTGCTCTGGTGTTTGGCCTTGGGTGTCCCTGGGAAGACGTTTGCACCCGGGTTCCTCCCTCCCCACAGCCTCACTAGCATTAGTCCTGGTTTCTCATCTTGAGACTGCTATTCCAACAGGATGAGATGGAATAGATTCTCCAAGTGGTTTTAATTTACACTTCCCTGATGGCTGACGATTTGGGGAACATTTT
This sequence comes from Peromyscus californicus insignis, assembly GCF_007827085.1. Lineage (NCBI taxonomy): Eukaryota > Metazoa > Chordata > Mammalia > Rodentia > Cricetidae > Peromyscus > Peromyscus californicus. Next base: position 69,518,719 of record NW_026294424.1, read on the forward strand.
TTAAAAAAACAGCAACTGCTCACGGGCCATTTGTATTTCTTCTGAGACCTCTCTATTCACTGATCAGTAATTTTATGGTCTTGGTGTTTAATGTGTGCAGTTTTTAATTTATTTTCGACATCACACGCCCTGTCTGGGGGACAGCTGGCAACAACGTTCTCCCGTCTGTAGGCCATTGGCTCGCTCTTCCCCTGTGTCGCAGGAACTTTTCAGTTCAGTCGCCCTGTTTATTGATGCATGGGACTGTGCCCTGCGCGGTTGGGATCCTGTTCAGGAAGCTCTTGTCCTATAACCGCAGGTATACCCCTATGCTTTCCAAAGTTTTGGTGTCTCTGATCTTAGGATAAGAGGCTTGAGCCACTGTGAATTGATTTGTACGCAACGACAGACTCGCTCTGAGTCTACTCTTCTGCAGCTGGGTACCTAGTCTGGCCAGCACCATTTGGTGGATAGATTGTCTGAACAGTTGGAGAACACCGTCTCTTTGGATGAAAAGTGAATAAAACCCAAGAGCCCCAAATATGAGTGACAAGTTTCACACCGACCCGCCACTGTCTCCAGGCAGCTCTGAGGAGCACAGCGGGGTGTGGAGACGGCTGACCGTGAGCCTTCCAGACACAAACCCTTCCTAGCCTCAGCTGTGAGGACTGGTACTAGCTGTGGGCTGCCAGGCAAACATAACACGCTGTACCTGAAAAAAAGCAGGATCGCGTGGGAATGCGGTCAGACCAGCCATGCTCCTGACACTTTCTGTGCCATTAAACAGCTCCTAAGTTAATAACTGCAGTGGTTTATCTCAGTTTCCCCTGCTGCCCTGGGTGCTTAACTCCACGGTCATGTTCATCAGCTTCTGCCAGCAGGCAAGAGGGAGCCTTTATCAGAAAATGTAACGGTCACTTCGGGACTTTATTATGTTGAGTGGCAAGCCACCCTTAAGTGCCCCACACAGCTTCCACAGGGACATTATCTCTTGAGGGCTCTGGAAATGAGTGCCATGGCATTTAGACTTCTATCCATGCCTGCCCCCCACCACCCCCACACATGTTTTTAAGATTTTAATGCTGGGCTGTCTTAAATCACACAAAATGACAATTGATAAGATATGGAGCTGGCTGCCTTCCTCCAACATAGCCTGGCTGAGTTGGGCACCGGCAGCCTCACTCCTGCCTGGTCTCTGCTGGCCTCCTGGTTTCCCTCCGTCCTCCATCAACGCCACCAATTTCATCATCCTGTGTGTTAGCTCAAGATTGGTCATGCTTCACCTTTGTACAGACCCAAAGCCATATGATTCAGGGTCCAGTTCAGGTTTCAGAGGCCAGCAGGAGCCTGGCAGGAACTTTTAATTATCCGGTGGGAGAATCTCTTGTCATTTAAAAGAAACCACTAAAGCTGCTTCTTAGAATGATTCAGGTTGTCCAAGTTTTCTGTCACATGCTGACGGCTAGAAGTTCCAACTGGCCTCTTCAAGAGGACTATGATGTCCCAATTTTCATCTGCAGTACACGCAAGCTGAATAGGAACACTGGTCATTTTCAGTGTTCATATTTCTGATTAGGGGATGCCAGGGGGACTCAGAAGAGAAAGAAATGTCAACTGAAAGAAAAGCTGGTATGGTAGCCGTCCACCCAGAAATGTGCTGTGCTGGGCAAGCTTGCCTGCTCAGCCTTTCCACGGCAGGACATGCTGGCTCATGCCAAAGGAAGAGCTGTTAGAAGACCTGACTCAAACATCCCCAGGTTTCACTTGTAACAATCTCATCATCCCGTTATAACCGTTCCTAAGAAGTGGGCCCGAGGGAGGTTGGGAGTGAAAGGGGAATGTGAATATCAATAAACTTTGTTACATACATGTATGGAAATGTCACAGTGATGCCCATCATTTTATTAGTACATCAATACACACATACAATCTTGACCTGATAAGAGAAGCGGGTGGGGGGGGGGATACTTTATAAAATAAAGCCAAAGATAGGATTACAAGCACTTCTTACCACCAAAAGTTCTGTTCTTTTGCCGTCTCAAGAAGTTCCCAGATCGGGTTGGAGAGATGGCTCAGTGGTTAAGAACACGTGTTGCTCTGGCAGAGGACCTGGGTTTGGTTCACAGTAACCACATGGTGGCTAGCAAACATCTGTGATTGGGGTTCCATAGGATCAGACATCCTTTTCTGACTTCCTTGGGCACTGTGTGCTCATGATACATGCAGGCAGGACACTCATACACATAAATAAAATAAAAATAAGTGACTTTTTAAAGGTTCCCAAGTTACTTACCATGGATACAAAAAAAAAAAAGTCCCAATGAGTTTCAAAAGATCAAACTAGAGGAAGCAAATAGATTATTTTTGAAATCTCTGCCAAATTGTCTTCACAGTTGATTCTTGTTGATCTTAATACCAGTGTGAGCCCAAGGAATGAGAGATGTGACCGATAAGGGCTCAATCAGTTTTATGATCATGAATTCTTGAATGGGCATCTGGAGTCTAAACCTGGATCCAATACCTAGAAATTCCAACTTTGGATAGATAACTAACCTGTCTAAACCTCTGTTTCTCTACCTGTACATTGGCAATAACCAAATTTATAGAGTTCTTATAGAGAAGATCAGATGTATGACCCTTTAGTACTGAGCACTGAGCACTACTCTGGATACTTAGTCATAGTCCCAGAACAGAATGAGCTCTTAACAGCATTGTCTTTGTAGCTGCTATTTATATAAAATTAGTAGAAGTAATTTCAAAGCACCATTAGCATGTAAGATGACGGAGGGCCATCGAGTGTCCTACCTTCTGGCAGACTTTAATTGACTTGTGACGTTTAACTGGCTTGCTTGGCAGTTTTAGAGGGGAAGCATCCTTTACCAGGATCACCTGGCCCTCCCAGGAAACACACATCATAATACCAAACCCTGAAGTCCACAGAAAAGACACGGAGAGCCCCTCGCCGTAGTTAGGCATAATACAACCTGCCAAAGTCGCTCTCACTATGGAAACAAAAGGCCCCAAGAGCCTTGGTCCTTCACGACTGTAGCTCCCCCAGTCGCTGCTTCCTTGAGAGCTCAGTGTTTGCTGGAACACTGCAAGATCGGCTGCCTAATCCATCATCAGGTGCCATTCTAACAATCTAGCAGGAAAAGATACCTGCCCTCCACTTGGTGCCCCTGGGCAGACTCACAGTAATTTATGAGGCAGCAGAGCACTCCTTCCTCACGACTTAATATGCTTAACAGCTAATTACATCTGTGTAGGGATTACACTTTACATTGTCCAGCTTTATGGAAACAAACCCGGGCTTCCTCAGAGTCCCCGAAATGGCTCCTTATCTTGGGGAGGGAGATTGTTATCGGCGCCATATGTTCCAAGGCCTGGCCAGGTTCCCGATGACCCCAGGAAAAGCCTCCTGGGGCCTAATCAGTCTCCAGACCAGAGGGCCTAAAAAGGGTCCCAACCTGAAATGAGGGAAAGAGGTCACAGCCAAGAGGGGGAGGTACTTCCCTGCCTTCTGTCCTCCATAAACCTGTCAGAACGGAGGGTCTGGACCAAGAGGACCACACATCAGCTCTCCTCCCAAGTGGCCACCTCTTCCTAGGCCAACCTTCATGCACCATGGAGCTCCAATATGAAACTCCAAGGGGAGCATGGGACACCTGCAGCCAAATCAAAGTGAAGTCTTTGCCCTTCCAGGGGCTCTGTGGAAGGACTCTGGTAGCCCTTGTGTTGGAAGCAGGGAGCTTTGTCTTCTTGGCTCACAAGTCGGCTACGCCTTTCTACCCAGAAGGAAGTGAGTCGATGTCACCAGCCTCCTTTTGCCGTGTTGGCTGGTGAACCAGCTCACCTCACACATATTTTCTCAAGGTTTGGGAGTTCCCCAGCCTTGGCAGCCACAGAAAGCACTCCTTCCCTTGGATGAGAGCAATTCAGTCAAATAACTTGCCTCAAGAAACTCGTAGGGTGGAGGCAGGGTGCAAAGGGCAGGAAATGTCCCACTGTGTGAGGAGTCTGAGTCTGAGGGACGCGGCCACTGGGGCCTTCCAGGCTGTGACTCACAGGCCCACTTCCCCGCTCTCCCCAGCCTGGATTCCAGCTCTTGGCCAGGGTGTCTCAGCTGCTCTTCCTGTCTCCATTCCACCCTGACCCCTAAACAAAGCCAAAGTCTGGAGTCCACTGTGAAGACTCAAGTGCTGTGTACATACTTGGGCGTCATGTGGGGAAGCAGCTATTTTGAAACCAAACCCTGACTTCCCTGCTCTCAGAAGAACTGCATGCACTCTTCCAAGCATGCACTTTGACCGTTTGAGGTGGAAACCTTGGTTATCGGGCACGGAGAAATGACAGGTAGACTTGGCACATTTCTTTTCTTTGATGTGTTCATTGAGTGCTTATTATGCATGAAGCCCTGTAGTGAACAGTTTAAATGCATTTGTCCCTCCTTTGAGCCTTACAGCAGCCTTCGGAGGTGTGCGCGACTATTACCCCCACTTTATGAATGAGAGAACTGGGGCTAAGAGAATGTGCACATGACTACATAACTAGTGAACCATGGGGCCGGGATGCAAACACAGGTCTGTCTTCCTCAAGGTAGATTCTTGGTCTCTGAGACGCTGTGCTAAAAGGCAGCTTGGAGGTCTCCGAATCCAACTCTTACTCTTACCTCTTCTCCACCAGCTTTACTGAGCAGTCACCTTTTACTCCAGGGAGTGGAGGATCTGAAAGGCACAAAGGGAAACGCATGTGATGAGGGGTCAGATGGCCCAGGTGCTGCCTGTGTCGTGGTTTCTGTTTTCTGACTTTGCTGTTTGAGAAGACAAAAGAAAGGCTAGACGGGATCCTAGAATCCCTTCATTTATTAAAAGAGGGTCCCCGCATGGCCTTCCAATCCTCTCTGGTCTCTCTCTAGTTTCTCAGTCATTCATTACATTCCAAGGCCCCGATAGCCCTCTCTGCCTTTGGGCCTCCTGCAGCTCTTATTAATTCTTCAATGTGGTTACAGTTATTGAGTGTCACAGTCCAAGTGTATCTAATCAGCTTGGAGACAGCAAGACAACTCCTGCCTTGCTCTGCATGCCCATCTGGTTACATAGTGTGGTGGTTTGAAGGTGGCCCCCCAGGCTCCTGTGTTGGAACATGTGGCCCCAGCTGGTGGCTCAGTTTTGGAAGACGGTAGATCCTTTAGAAGGCAGAGCTTAGTTGGAGGAAATGAGACCCCAGGGGTCAGCCTATGGACTTACAGCCTGGTTCAGCTTCTGTCCTTCTCTCTCCCTCCTGCTCCGCCAAGATGGGAACAAGCAACACCATACTCTTCTACAGTAGCCATGTTGTTCCCATCACCATGCCATGACGGACCCTTCACCCATGAGCAAAGACAAGTCATTCCTCCCTTAAGTCGTCAAATATTTTTGTCACCGAAATGGGGAAAAGTAACTAATACACGTAGCATAATACACTCCCTTGGAAAAGCCATGACAGCCTTATCCTAAATACAATGAACAAAAGCCTCTCTAAAGATTTCTTGTATTTGCTAGTGCCAAGGAGAGCAGATTGAAATGACAAAAAATCAACTTGATGACGGCCATTTGGCTCCAATTGTATTCGCCAAAGGACCGATTCTATCACTGATGCCTGTAGATACTGGTTGAGTGCCTAGTATTGTCACACACTGAGTGAGGTGGCAGAGAGAAAACCCCAATCATAACAGGCAAAAGCATTCCATCCTGGTAGAAATGCTGCAGCCCTGTCTGAAGACTTGGCAGTCCTTCTGGCTGCTGGTTTAAATGTTTCAATATTTGGGCACTGGGGCATACTTTCAAGATGTGTCAGGAACCACATAAGCCTGCATTTGGCATTTCTGGCAACCAGTAAAAAAAAAATCAACCTTTAATACTGATGTGATTAGTTTGAATTTTTCAAAGAGTTTTTAAATTAATGAATAATACCTATTACAATATTATGCTGAAATTATGTTCCAGTGACTCATTAAAATGATTAAATATATTTATAGGAGATTTAAGTCCCTTCCCTCATCTTTTGAGAAACCACTTCTGTTATAAGATTGTGCCGTGAAAAAGAATGGTAATTCAGTCCCCCTTGAACACCTCACAAAACCTTCCTGAGGACTAGCTTTCATTACTCCAGAAAGGTGCTGTGCATGCTTCCCAGAGAGGGAAACAACCAATAGCCATACCCAATTATGGTGCCTGTAAACAACAACAGCATGAGCTGGGCTGTGGTGGTACACGCCTTTAGTCCCAGCACTTGGGAGACAGAGCCAGGTGGATCTCTGTGAGTTCAAGGCCAGCCTGGGCTACAGATTGAGTTCCAGGACAGGCACCAAAACTACACAGAGGAAACCCTGTCTTGGAAAAAAAACAAAACAAAAACATCACCAACAATAACAACAACAGCATGACATTGCACCAATAAGGGTGTGGCAGTAGCATGCATGTCTTGGTAGCAACCAAGAGCTCTCTAATTGGACTTAAGGTCCACAGAACAAGACAGAAATCATGCCTGGTACTGGAAACCTAGCCAACTACTTGGGGCTAGAGAAGTCATGGGACCTTGGAAAAGAACCTACAGCCACCACTTCACTAAATCATCATGATTCCTAACTACATTCCAAATATTTATCCTTATAACCATAGGTAAGTATAGGTTTCACACCTTATCAAAAAACCAGCTCCTTGTAACAGATGGAGACGGTTACAGAAAACCACAATTGATCAAAATGCAGGAAACAGGTGGGTGTGTGGGGCCTAGCCCCAACTGATACATTTACAACACAGCCCCTGCACCTAAGGCTTGGGAATCATATCGGAAGAGGGAGCAGAAAGATTGAAAGAGCTCTGAAGTTTGCTGTGAGATTGCGTCTCCAAGAAATGTCAGATACGTCCACCCATGAAGTCTTATTAACATACTGTCTGAACAAGGATGTCACCAATAGACATGCTAATGTGGTGCACAGACACACATGTAGGCAAAACACCCTACATATAAAATTAGAACATAGAAAAAGGAATATAAGAATATCTAACCTTTCCTAGTTGGCATACAAAGCAATGGGTTTGTTATACATGTTCCCGTGTATATGCTGTGAACTTGGCTCATATTCTACCCCCCATTGCCTTCTTATGTTTGTAGTTGGAAGTTTTCCTGTGTCCTGCCCGGTCCCACCCACAGCTGCTCAGACCCAAGTAAACACATAGAGGCTTATATTAATTATGAACTGGACGGCCTATGGCTTAAGCTTCTTGCTTATAACTTAACCCATTTCTATTCATCTATAAGTTGCCACATGGCCGTGGCATTACGGGTCTGCTAGCATCTTGCTGCTCCTTAAGCAGTAGCTGGTGTCTCCCTTTATTCTCTTTTTCCTTTCACTATCTCTCTTGGATTTTCCCACCTGGCTCCATCCTGCCCTGCCATAGGCCAATGCAGCGTTATTTATCAACCACTCAGAGCAACACATATACACAGCATATGGAAAGACATCCCACAGCACATGCTCACTCCCCTTTCTCTAGAACACCTTTCCTCCTCTCAAACAGTGCCCCTTCTACTCTCATATCTTAGGTTGTATTTTTAAATCTAGATCCTGCATATGAGAGTAAAACATGCAATTTATCCCTCTGTGTCTAGATTATGTTTCTTAACATGATGATCTCCATTTTCCTGCAAATGACAACATCATTCCTATCAGATAACTTCCACCCATTAGTACTGCCCTGCAGGCTTTATGGGGATCCCATCTAACCTCACTCAAAAGTTTAGGCTCAAAGTGGTGAAGTAATTTATTTAAGGCCACACATCTAGTGAGCAGCACACAGCCTTCCTTGGATGGTAGATGTTTGTTACAATACTGAGCTGAGCGTTCATGCTTGGTCACACCCCAGTGGATTTATCTTACAGATAAAGCCAACTTAAAGACAGTGGTGTTGAAGCCAACACATACTAACAAGATACTTCATGGTACCGGTCATCTTAACACATATATTTCAATGGTTAGTTGATTCATCATTATAGGATAAGTCAGCTTGCCATTTTCCATCAAGAGCAAAGATCCCATCCTGGTTATTCATTTGTTCCTGAGGTCTTCAGTAGTCTGGATTCCTAGCATGACTTTGCCTACTGAGGTTTAAATCTTTAACTGCCAATCTTCATTTGTAACCTGATGATATACATACCCAATGCAAGGGCTCATTGCCAGGATTCAATGAGCTCATATGTGAGACTCAATTCCTGGCATGTGGTCAGTGATCAATATTAGTTCTCTGCCTTTGGAACTGCTCAAGTCTGAGTGACTGCATATCTGCTTACATGTCTATGAAATAAACATAATGGAAGTTAAATCCATAATCCACAGTTATCCAACAATTCCGTTACATCATGGTTAAATTTTCTCTAGCATATATGCCCACTCAAAGTTAATACTAAGTAGTTATTACATTTATATTAGTTTATTTTCTGTGCACATGTGTGCCATGGCATAGGTGTGGAGGTCAGTTTGTGAGAGTTCTTTCTCTCCTTCCAACATGTGGCCCCAGGGATGGAATTCAAGGTCATCAGCTTCACCTTCTGGGTAATCACATTGGCCCCTTTGCTGTAACTTTTCATGTGAGCATTATTAACAAATTCTGTAAGATCTTATTTAGGATTGGACTCTGGCAGAACACCTTTATCTTGATCTTCTGAGCTCTTTGCTGGTACAAAAGGCTACAGGCACAGACACTGGGCAGAGTGCTAACATTTGATAATGAATTGAGTGGTAAGAGCATTCTTTATTTCTCTCTCTCTCTCTCTCTCTCTCTCTCTCACACACACACACATACACACACACACACACACACACACACACACACACACACACACACACTCACAGATCTTCAAGGTAATTTGCCCAACCACATCAGACAGGATAGATATGCATGATCTATAACACTTGGACTGAAGGAAAATTCAAGTCCACCATGGACCCCAGGTGCCTACTGCCTAAAGGGCTTCCAAAGCAATGTATACAGAAATGTACTCCATTTGGTGAGACAGATGCACACAGGGAATGTTGCATGCTCCCTGATAATACTTGGAAGCAACGAAGGAGAAACTACTGTATGAGACCTTTTCTATTGAATTGCCAGCAAAATGACTGACAGCAGTGGAATCTATTTTCTCTATAGTCCGGGTTTTCATCATCTGGAAAGGTTGGGAATGCAGAACAGCATATGAAAGTCCTTATCCTAACATCAACAATTCCTACTGTGCTGCGACTCTGCCAGGGTGGAAATTCTTACAGTGTCATCTTGCCTTACACGTGTAACGCAAATTTGCAACAGAAGGTGAACCGGGCGAAAGGAAACCCAGTGTTCTCAGTCTTTAGTGAGAAATTTCTTACCTTGTGTCTCCTGACTCTAACATCAGTTAAGGGCAGCTGCAATGACTGAGTTACAACCCCTAAGAAAACCCTGAACTCAATCCAAAATGAGAACAAAGAATGAGGGAGCCGAAGGTGAGACACACAGACACACAGAGAGTTCTAGAATAAAACTGGAGTTCTCTCTGTGGTGCTGTGAACAGCCCTTAACTCATGCAACCAAAGAAACAATGTGGACCCCTACCTGCAGAGTGTCTGTACAGTCAGTCCTCTACCTGCAGAGTGTCTGTCTGCACAGTCAGTCCTCTACCTGCAGAGTGTCTGTCTGTACAGTCGGCCCTCTACCTGTAGAGTGTCTGTCTGCACAGTAGGTCCTCTACCTGTAGAGTGTCTGTACAGTCAATCCTCTACCTGTAGAATGTCTGTCTGTACAGTTGGTCCTCTACCCGTAGAGTGTCTGTCTGCACAGTCGGTTCCTCTCCCTGTAAGATGTCTGTCTGCACAGTCGGTCCTTGGTAAACACTGTGGAAACCATTCATTCTGGTCCCTCTCTGTATCCTGCTCTGGCCTGTCCTTCTGATCTATACTGTGATGTTAGGGTACTATGGTGGCTAGCCTTCCCAACTTGATGGAATTTAGAATCACCTAGGTGACCAACCTCAAGGAAAGGTCTAACTAGAGAGGGACCCATCTTGAGTGTGAGCAGCACCATCCATGAGGTCCCAGACTGAATAAGAAGGAGAAAATGAGCTGAGCACCAGCATTCATCCCTCTCTGCTTCCTGACTGCAGAGCCATGTGACCAGCTGCCTCATGTTCCCACTTCCATGACTTCCCCTTCATGATGGCTGCGTCATCAAACCCTGACCCAAGCACACTTCCTCCCCTAACTTACTTCTTTCCGGGTGTTTTGTCACAGCAGTGTGTAAGATAACTGATACAAGAGGCTGTGACTTTAACAAGTTAGTAAACGCTTGCAAAGACTGTCTGGTGCACTGTAAGCCTTGTGTAGGTAGAGTCGGATATGAGCAAGCCAGCCAAAGACTGCTCATTTCAAGTTTAATGTTAAGGGCTGAGTTTGGAGTCCCTTTTATTTTGACGAGGGGGGCCTTGTTTTTCATAAATATATGCTACAGGATGCTATCGACCAGTGTCCTTGTGAACCTGGGAAATACTATGGGTTATTATTGCATTTCTTTGATCTAGCCTTGTCTTGGCTTCCCTTTGATCTAGCCTTGTACTTGGGTTTTCATTCCCAGTTATATTTTCTCCATGGTATGTGGAATGTCTCCAATCCTCTTTATCAGGATACGATATTTTAGCTTATAAAGAGTTCCCACTCAAGGCACCAGGATCCTACCGTCCCTCTGCTGGCTGACCCAGTTCAGAGGACTCCTGAGGTATGGTCTCTGTCTCATGTCCTGTGAACTGCACACAGCCCCAGATTCAACATTGTAAGGGAATCTTCAACTGAAAAATCCTGCCCACCTTCCTGAATTCATTCCCCTACTGTGGTTTACTAACTCTTAAAGTTCATGTGTTAAAAACAATGAATAAATAGCACCCAGTCCCCCCAAAATCACATAGTGATGATAATTGGAGGTGAGACCTTCAGAAGCATTTGGGATTAGATGAAATCATGGACTTGGGCTCCCAGATGGCATTAATGGATTAGCAGGAGGTGGAAGAAATGAGTGGGCTAGCCTCTTCGCTTTCCCTTGCCTGTGATACACCTCCATGGCCTTATCGCGCAGCAACAAGGCCATCCCCAGAAGGCAGCACTTTGGTATTCGGCTTTCCAGCTCCTGCATCATGAACAAAGTAAATGCCTCTTGTAAACTATGATGTCCGTGGGATTCAGCTGTAGTAACAGAAGAGAGATGGGAGGTTGTCTGACATGTCAGCTACTAGCAAAAGGGAAAAGACAGTAAAATTGGAGGAAAACTAGAGAAGAGGCCAGTTTTCTTCTTCTCTACCCCTTTTCCTTGGCAAGGTGTCTAGAATCTGAGAAATCACACAAATAATACATGTAAGAGGACACTGTCACCATCAAGTTCACCCAGCCAGTGTTATAAAGTACTTTTTATAAAAACAAAACAAAACAAAACAAAAAAACAAGTTGGAATAAAACATTAAGATACATATTATCTCTGTATTGCTTTATATTTAAACTTCAAAGACAAACACAGTGAAACTGCTAAGGTTGATGTTTTTGAGGTACTGAGAAGTTAAAAGTTCCATACTGTAGAGGAAAATCTCAGAAATAACTCAGTGTCTTCTAAGGACATTTACCTGATGTTGGTGACAGTTTACTGCAGCCTTTGTGTTATCAGTAGTTCTGACGTGAACACTTTCTCCCTACTCCATACCCTTATCTCCGAGTCAGGCTTCTCCTGGCTTGGTAACGGTGTGTCTACCACGTCAGCTCCAGAGCTTCAGGCCAACCTGCTTGGGAAAGAGCTCCCGCTGCTCCTCCCAGATTCCACCACTTTCAAAAACAGTGTAAACCATCTTATTTCACCTTGTTAATTTCTTTATCATGTAGGAAGATTCTTCAACTTTTCCCAGAATTGGACTTCAAGTTGCTTTAAAAAAAAATTCTACAAATTTTTGCTTGTGTTTACCTCCGTTACATGGAGGAGATTCATTTAAAAGTGCAGTTTTTGTGTGTGTGTGTGTGTGTGTGTGTGTGTGTGTGTGTGTGTGTGTGTAGGTGTATACCATTTGTGTCGGTTCAAGTGTCCTCAGAGGCCAGAAGCCGTCATGTCTCTATCTAGGAGCTGAAGTCATTAGGCATGGGTGCTATGTTATCAGTGTTGAGTCCTTTGAAAGATCAGCAAGCACTCTTAGCCACCAAGCTGGCTATCCCTCTGATGTCAAAGTATGATTTTATAAAAGTGGAATCTAAGCCCGTTTGAGCTGGGTTCACTGCCTATCCAAGAATGCAGACATGCCCATTACTCCCTAAGTGCGGACAGCTATGTAGGAAAAGTGTCGTGTCTTTCCAAAGATTTTCTGCGTTTGCCAACATTTTACCACCAGAGGATACATGTCCGACTCGGAGGTAGAAAGGAAGATGCTGTGAGAGATGGGAAAGTTGGGTTAAGTTAGCTACTTTGAGGTGGTAGGCTATGGCTTTTACGTTTCTTCTCTCCTTTCGTTGCAAAGGACAAAAGAATGCGCGTTGATGGGGATGCCCAGCCCAGGGATCAAAACTCAAACCTCCCCACAGCTCTCCCTTCTCCTATGATGCTGTGGAGTAGAAACGTAGCTGCAGGTGGTCTGTGGGCAAGAAGGGAGCTGGTGGACAGAGGAACAGAAGGTGAGCACACAGAGGACGTTGAAGGATGTGAAGGAGGCAGGGCAGAAGCCACAGAAGGTACGGGCAAAGCCTCGCTTCAATATCCCAAATGCCTCCAATTAAATTTTTGGACCTAAGACCAAGCAAGAAGCACTCTAAAAAGCTACTACTGTTTCTTTAATGCAAGGGCAAGAGAGGAGAGACAGAGAGTGAGCATCTGAGAAACAGCACGTGGAAGACAGAGGAGGCACATGCCACACCTCGCCTCTAATCATCCTGCACAGGGCAAGAGAGCATTCTTCACAGAATGCAGAGTTTCACTTGAATCCAAACTCCTGCCATCAGAAACGATGCCAGGAGCCACCAGTGAGAAACGAAACCTTTTTACCCCTAAAGTGAAGAAAGCTCTGTTTTTCTCTGTGGTCTTTCAGCCCTCATGGGCCTAGGCTCTCTTTCCATTTATTTACTGGAAGAGGCTGGATTAAGGGAAGGCGGGGTGGGGTGGGGGGGTGGGGGGGATGACTCCCTGCAGGGCCCTGGTTCACTGATCCCTGCCCATGTCCTGGCTGTTAGAACACACACATGCACAGCCTCTCCCTTCATCATAATTTGGGGAGAAGGTCTCAATACGATGGTAGGGGCTGAAAAGTAATGCCGTCGAGATATTTCTCCAGCTTCAGGGGCGACGAGTTATAGTTCATAAATGGAACTGCCATGTTTGACAATTTGCTTGCAAAAAAACCCCAAAATTTAGACCTTGCTTCATTCCATGTATGAAAAGAAATGTCCGGTAAATGAAAATGTAATCAAAGAGGGGAAAAAAACCACTTAAATGTTGGTGTTACTTTAGATTTGAGGAAGGGAGTTTTGGATTAAAAAAAAAAACAACCTAAAAGTCATTTTAAAAAGATAGCCATATTTCATTAGATAAATATTTCAAAATCTTATATTTACAAAAACACATTAAGAAAATCCAGATACGGTGGTACATGCCTGGAATCCCAGCACTGTGGAGGTGGAGGGAGTAGAATCAGAAGCACTAGGCCATCCTTGGCTGCACAAGGAGTTGGAGGCTAGCCTGGGCTAAAGACCCTGTCTCCTCAAAACACAAGCAAGCAAGAACATCCAGCATTAGTGAAGGTAGAGACACACACAGGTGCCAGGGATTTGCTTCGCTCTCTGAATTCGGGCAAAAGCAGTCCTTCAAACATGTCAACAATGGATTTTACACTCTTACCTTAGCTAGACAGTGAAGTGCAGCCTGGGCCTCTACTCCTGCCTCCAGCTCTGGCCACTTGTCTCAGGATCTCTCACTCCTGAGTTCTGAGGTTCACCAGGAGGCCATAGAATGACTCATCTCAGTCTATGTGTTAACAATGTCACCAGTGCTCGGGATGTGGCGAGGTTGTGTTTCTGTATTAATTATGATTGTAAAGAGGGAAGAGTGGGAAGAGGCCACGGAATAAATAGTTGTAATAATATGATACCGCTGTATCTTTTTACTCGGAATACATTTATTGGTTTATAAAGCATTATAAACACTTGATGAAAATATTCTTTGTAAGAAGAGAGAACAAGGAAAGGCGTTACACCCTCACATTATATCTGACTCCTCCTCCTCCTCTGAGATGAGAAAAATTATCGGTTTAGCTGCACATCCCCTGTGAAAGGATTCCTTCGAGTTTTTCAATGTTTTTAATAAAACAACATTAGCTGCTAAAAGCATTATAACCCTTGTCATGCTACATAATACTGATACAAAATGTGAATAGTACAAAGTTCATTATATATAATATAAAGTTTTAATATATTACATTTGTTCTACATAACGGACTATAAATATATGTGCCATAGCATGTTTTACAGTCATTGTTCCCAGCTTCTCATACTATGGTACCAAATGAAAAGTACAGTTTTCCTTTTTGAAAAAAATGTAAGCACAAGGGCCCAAACCAGTAGACATAGCTTTATATGTTAAAATCCTAAGTGATACAGTAGATGTTATTATAACCTTGGCTGTAAGGTAATTTTGAAATCTGACTAGTGATTATTCATCTGGAGAGTGAACAAACCAATTCAGAGTGTCTGCCATAAAGAGGCCACGAAGTTAAAATCCTGAGGACTGGGGGTGAGTGTGGAGTGGGGTTGGAGGGAGAACAAATGGATACATCCTGTCTGAGCCTTTACCGCCACACCTTGCCACAGAACCCACTGCACTCGGCCTCAGACACAGCCACCGGGGCGGACAGGTGGGGATCCATCCAGCAGAAACCCTGAGTTGCGCTGTGCACTTCAACATGGAAGGGAGCCTCTACCGAGTGTCCTCTCTTTTGGTGTTCCGAATTAAGGCACAGCCTGGGAGATGAGGAGCAAGCTGCACCGTTTCCTTCCTGGGGCTAGGCCAGGAGACACGTAAGAGTCCGGAAGGAACTCTCATTAGGAGTAGGAAACAGCACAGGGAACTCGCCTACAAGCCCCGCTGCAAAGAGCACGCAACCTTCTAAAACCAGAAACCCTGCCGGCCGCCTTTGCATTTCCTGACAGGCCACATGCCCACCTCCACCGGAGCCAGCACAATGCATCTGCAGGCTCCAGCCGCTCTCCAAGCAAGCCTGCGCCTTCCTTCCTACCAGTCCACATCCCACACTTAACGCTTGGCTCACAGCCCACATCCTCAACAAAGCCTTTTAGGTAGACTCAGCCCTTAGCTATCTCATCCTATCTTCAACACACACAGGACTGACATTGCCCATTTCACCCAGTTTCACAGAGGTGTCCATTGCTCTGGTGTGGCTACTTCTTGGAGGATAGAGCCACTGTCTGAATGCCTTTTGTTTTAACTGGTAGTGAGACCCTCAGCAGGGCACATTATACACGATTTTAAAATGAATGGAAAAAGAGTACAGTCAACACATTCTTGGGTCATGGGTCATCTTCTCGGGAGATACCCTGAGGACTAGCTCCTTGCAGTCTGAGGTCCTTCTTCTGAAATGAGAATCAAATGTGGCTACTTCCGGGCGGTGGAAAGAACAACACTTGAAAATCTAAGCAGCACCTCTCACGTGATTCCCAGGAGTTGGGGAGTGGGGTGGGAGCACCTCCTTTTAAACAGGAGGTGAGCACAACGTGGTCCCAGAGTCAGCGTGCACTGCAACCTCCACCAGCTTTAAGAGTTCTGCCTCCTCACTGCAGTACACAGTGGTGTCTGTGTCATCTGAGTGGTACCCAGACTGGTAGCCGCTGGTCTGGTTGGAGCCTTCCGAGGCCACGGACTCCCTGCTTTTGCTGGGCATCATCCCACTGTGGAAGAAATGACAACCAGATGAGTTGAAAAGGAGGAGACAGCCTGTTGGCTTTTCACACGCCCAGTCCCCAGCTCCAAGGAGGTGGAATCTCCTCCAGAGACACCAGCTCCTATCTCTCCTTGCCCTAATCAGCCTATCAGGTTTACTCAGACAAGGTCTACTTTCAGGTACTAGCATGAGTTAGTAGTTGCAGATAAGTCCTCTTATTCAGGTCCAAGTCTTTCAAGCCTGAGAAGAGATAAAAGGCAGTTCTGCTGAGGTATGCAGAGCCCCCCAACCAATGGCCCGGTTTTACGGCCTTGATGATTGACAAGTTTGTATACAATGATTGGAGCCAAAGGGTCTCTTTCATGATATTAAAGGAAATTGGGATGGTCTAAGAGTTCATTTGTGTTTTTCCTGTTCGGTCATTTAGGGGACTACATGGCTTATGAAAGATGTTAATAAATTCGTAGAGAAAAAAAACTGGCCGAGTGTGTGCAGTCAAGCCAGACATGTCAAAAACTGCTTTTTACTCATCAAAACCACATTCTTTGGACAAATTGGGGATTCAGTCACTCAGCAGCAACTGGAGAATGTTTTCAGTGACATAGTAATCATGTCAAAACTAACAAATGTAGGCTGTGTGGACCAAAAAGCTCAGGGTTTGCCCTTTCAAGGGCCTTACCCTCATTATTCATAATAAAAACCACACACACAAAAAAGAGTTTATTTATTCTGTGTTAAGATATGGTTTAAAGTAGGTTCAAAGAACTAGAAATACATTTCCCCCCTTCCAATCCACTCCTGCCTCCCCCCCACCAAAACCAATTCGTGTCTCAAACAATGGCATGATGTGGCCACTTAGTCCTTCTAGATAAGGGTGGTTTGAGTCAACGACAGAGGTGTATGATTGGCGCTCATGATTTCTCACTGGGCCCTAAAGGAAACAGCAAGATAGACTATCACCATTGTGACTGCTATAAAAGCATTGCTCAAAAACCCATGGGGATTCCCTCTCACACAGCTGTCCCATTACGTGTAGATCAAACCTTTTGTATTCCTACCTAGAATGAACCTATTGGCAAGTAAATAACTACCATTATCCCATTATTCTTTTAACTATAGATCTTCATAAATTCTTATGTTCACATCAGGTACACGTATTCAAAGCAACAATACATTCCTGTTGAGCCATGAGAGATGTATGACTCAAGATCAAATTTAATACTTTTCTGACCGTTGAAAGGGAAATGATTCAAACAATAATATTCAAATATACTAAATAAGTGACTATGTACCTACTTACATATCATCTTTCTTAATTACAGATAAAGCCAATTGAGGACAGGCTTGACAATCCTTCAGCCTGCAAACTCCTAACTCTTCAGGGTCATGGTACCTGCTGACGTCATCACTGTGTGGCTGGGGCCACATAAACCACGGATCAGTCAATACGACAATCCACAGCAACATGCTCACAAGCTCCAGAGCCTTCATTAATCTGGCCATTAGAAATTGGCCAAACCCTCTACCTCCCTTCAGATTTTTTCCCAGGCCTATCAATTTTGATGTTTGGTTTACTTTAGTTATTTATCAAATTGTTAATTTGGAATATTAACGTCATCAACCTTCAAAGGCACCAAAAGGGGAAACCTCATCACGCTCAATGTCTTTATTAGGTCCTTTCAAAAATTCCAATTGAAAAAGGTTTTTTTTTTTTTTTTTATCTAGCTGAATCTTACCCAAAAGATGGAGAGAGTTTGTTCCTGTCTTCCAGGGTTTTCAGCTCTTCTGATGCAAGGACCATCCCACTGTCCGTCTGGCTGTCCTTTATGGGAGACAATGAGATGACGACACAGTGACTATACACAGGGCCAGCTCCATTAAGTTCCTTTCTCGATCCATCTAGCAGACAACATGGTTCAATGTCCCACCAAGGAGGGTAAGAGTATGGCAGCCAGAGACTGTGCAAGCCCCAAAGAAAGCAAATGCTTCCAGGAAGTAGATTTAGGCCAGGGAGAGACAAAGATCTGCAGCAGCTGAGGATGCTGGAGTCTCCTTCTCTCTGCACAGTGACACCATTTGCTCTTGAGTGAAGTTGGGCATACAGTTAGACTATCTTGAACTTTGGTCCAGGTGTCTTTTTTATGGCGAAACCGAAGATCCATCTCCAAAATGACCCTATGGCACATACTCTCAAGGAAAGCTTTAAGGAGGTTCCAAAGACTCAAACACTTAGGCTAATATTTATCTAGCTAGTATTTCACCCTGAGTATTATTTCTATGACTATTTATGAAAGATGTACTTACATCTGGGATTACTTTTACTTCTGGTTCTTCCAGTGGGATATCTTCAAATGTTTTCACACTCACTGGCCGGCTCTTTCGCTTACTGGTCTGTAGATACTGGCTGCAAGAGAACAAACATTTATTTGTATTTGAGTGGTGGTATATTTGGCTGTGGATACCTCAAGTGATACCTAAGTTCATTATCTTCGACCACAAGTTTAATAGCAACCTTCAAAACAGCCTTTGGAAAAAAGAAAAACAAAATCTTCCTTTGCTAGCACACATGGAAGGTTTAATTTCCTGTGAAAGTCCATTTAAAAGTATAATATAACCGAGAAGATTAAAGGAAACCCTGCGCCTTTGGACCATGCTTCTGAGGCCCAGTGCTGACCTCAGGCCAGTGCTGGCTGACTCAACAGCAGCTGCTTTCTGATGGGCCCTGACTGAATGGGATTCCTCCAGGGAACTCTGCATGTATTGCTGCGTGCTCTCCATTTTTTCTAGCCATCTCCAAAGAAAGGTGTTCTACACATGTTGACATGGCAGTCCGGGCAAAGGAAACACCTTTGATCTCTCTAAAGGATACTGTGCTGGGCAGTGATCTCAAGTCAACTTCCTCCTTCTCCAGGAGACACAGATCTAGGGCACAGAGGGAAGTAGGCTGAGTCGTACCCAGCCATGCTTCAGAGTCTCAAGACCCTGCTGAGTTTTGAGCCTAACTCTGACTATCGAAGTGAGAGTCACGACTCTGTTGCTCCATTTTAAACATGTATGGGTAATGGCTATTCTTTCTAGCTTACAAAGGTGTTGGGAAGGTGAACAGCAGGGCAAATGTCAAATTTGGTGTCCTGAGGAAGCACAAAACTCTATCAACCAGCATTTGTTTTCCCCTTTTGGATTCCAAAGTCCTTCAAAGAACGAGCCTTGACAGACAGCACATCGCTTCTCCCTGGTGGTTGCTCTTTCTTGCCACTTGACACTAGGGGAGTCCAAAAAATTCTATCCAAATCTCTTACAGCCCAAAGGTAGGTAAGAGAAGTCCTTTTTACAGGAAAGGTCCATAGAGACAACAAGCATATTCTTCACTCTTGTCCCATGACAAGCAGCCGGTTGGCACAGTGCATTGCTGGGTCAGAGTTGAGAAATGGAAGCCGAGTGCCTCTTCTCTTCCCCAAGAGGTCGTTTCCTCCCCACACAGAGGAGGGAATGAGGTTCCCAGTGACACCCTCCCTCAGGAGACTCCACAGGAAAGAGGACATGCAATTCAGGGAACAAGCAAAGCCCGTTTCCTGCTGACTCCGGTCCTTGAAAGTAGTGGCTGTCAAAGACGGCTGGGATCAGGACTAGTCACTCAGGAAGACCTTTGGGGATCTACCACAGGTCAGGCATTGAGCTGAATGCTCTTCAGACATCGCCTCATGGCGTCTTCACAGTAACCTCCCCCAAATCCACTTGTCCAAAATCACACAACTAGAATCTTAGAGTACAGTTGTGAGGGCCACTGAAAAATTTTTAAGCATGGGATTGGCGTGACCAGATACACTTTTGAGAAAGTTGGCTGTGATTGAGGAGGATAAGACCAGGCGCGGTAAAGTCAGTTAGGAGACTTCACACTTATCTAGCAGGAAAGTAGGGAATCTGATTAAAGAAAGGGCATGCGCGTGAGGTTTGAAGCAGTGCCTGGATTCCATAGATATCTGAGGGGAGAGCCGAGCAGAGGGAGGAGGTGTGGATAGCACATAGCTATCTTAGAAGATTCAGATCCTTGAACTCTGAGCCAGATGATTTAAAAAACAGTATGGTTCTTCATAAACGACAAAGAATTTTCCAAGATCGCCTTACATCTGCTCCCCACAGTCGCCCAAACAGAACTCTGATTATCTCACACTTGGAGATGAAGAAGCAAAGCCCCAGTGAGAAAATGGCAGAGGAAGGGTAGAACCAGGACTCACACTCAAGTTTGAAGGCTCTAAAACTCACGTGGGGTTCTTGTTCCTCACTCCATCCCACGTGACTCCTTGGAGTATCAGGATGGAAAAGAAAGAAGAGACTCAAAGACGTGTTGCTCACCTCTTTATTAAGCACCTACTGTGTTCATAGCATTGTTCTGGTTCCCACACGTGCACCGACCCTCTGGTGAGCGGGTGGGTGAAGTCAGTGTGGAGTGTGGAGTAGAGGGAAGGTAGAGAAAGAACAGTCCCATTTTGGGTAGTCTAACATGAGGGCCAAATCAAGGAAAAGCTGGACACCACGGGGATTTAATTACCACTGGCAATTAATCAGAGTGAGGAAAACAGTGTGTACCGAAGCCTGGCTCTGGGAGAGAACTGCAAAGAAATCTCTGATAAACTGCTTGATATGGAAGGTGAAACTCCCAGAGAAAACAACAAAGCAAACCACAGACGTCCACACACTGCCCTCCAAGAGAGACGAGCCCAGTGGATACAGGTTTTCTTTCGGGAAGCATGCACACTCAGGGCCAGAGAGGATCCACGGGGAAAATTGAAAACAAAGCTAAGTCTAGACATAAGCAGCCCTCCCTGCCCCCACTCCTCTGCCTCTTCTCGACATAACTGTTGGACAAGCATTTTAAAAATAGTTTCAAGGGGCAGCAAATCAAGAGGCTGTCTCCCACAGTGATGTCCCTGTCCAGCTCTATTTATACTGCGATGGAGTTGAAAAGTATAAGGAGGAAGCAAAGTGAGAAAGACTCAGCGTTTCTACTTGCTTGGAAGCAAGGAAATAGATAGAAGAACATGGCCTGGGAGGTGCCTTCGCTTCCGTGTATTTTCCCCAGAAATGCTGAAGCACAGGGGAGTCCCGCACGGAGCAATGTGCTCACACCTCTAATCTGCATTGCCTTTATTTAGAGCATTGTAAGGTGACAGAGGGCTTTGATGTTTATAAAAAGAAGGATAAAGGAGTCAAGAGGAGCTGCAAATAAAAGCTTCCAATTTTATTTTTCAGGGTATGGATAGCTAAAAGAGAACCTAGTCTGGGAAGGCTCCTTCAGAACTTAGAGGCTGAAAATCTGAGCCAAGCCTGGCTGGGCTAAAAGCAGGGTGTCACATTCATCCACACTCCTGGGGATCAATGCTAGCCCGTCCTTTTGAAGACCCAGCCTCACACTGGCACCTCTGTCTCCCAAAACAGGACTTCATCTCCTGCTTAGCACCACATTCCAAGAACCCAGCAAGCCAAATGGTCCAGCTCTGAATTCTCCTCTGCCTTGTCACAGGACCTGAGGAGGACAGTGAGCCATCACATGGCTCCCTGACTAAGGAAAAGGCTACACAGCATGGCAGGAACAGTGGTCAAGCCAGAAAGGACTAGGACTTTGCACATATGGGAACTGCACTTCATGACTCTTCCTTTCTGAGAATCTCTCCTTGGAAGGAGGGAAAATGGCCCTAAGTCTGGAATCAGAGGAGGTAGACTCATCTCAGGGGTAGGACAGGAAACAGCTCTCTTAACAGCTGTCCTTGATGAAGTGCCTTCAAGTGCCAGGCACTTAGAAGTACATTATAGCGTGCAATCCTCCAAGCGGCCATTCACAAACAGCACCTGTGGCCTTGCCTTCCTTCATGGGGGGTGGGGGGGACGCAAATGATACAGGACTTGTTACACAGCTATTAAAAGGCAGAGCCAGGCACCGCATCTGGTTTTACCAAGCTCTCGTGTCTACGTCTTTAATCACAATATTTTACAGTAGCTCAGGTACTGGAGCTAAGACCTGTGCTCAGCGTCCAACCTAGATGGTGGTTTGCCTGCTCCTGTTATAAAAGGAATGGTAGCTTGCTGGTTGATATCTAACTCTCCCCCCCCCCCCCCAGGCCTCCTTAACCTTCTTGCAGCATGGCACCTGGGCCAATGTCTCTCACAGGAGACAGCTGCAGGTTCCTCCTGCAGCCTGAGCACACGCAGGAAGGCAGGCTGCACCCAGGCTCTCAGGGGGTCTGCTTGCAGAAGGACAATACCCAAAGCAAAGTACAGTTGTCCTGGGCTTAGGAAAGGCAATGCTAATATCGAATCATGGGACACCCCGTCAGCATTTTCCCCACGCACAGGTATTAACTAAGAACATAGAAAGCTTCCTGCGGAACCTACAGTGCGAGGCCGGGCTGCATGACATTTGTTTTAAATAAACTCAGGCACCTCGTTAGGTATACACAATGCTGAAACTCGTTGGGGGACAAATTTCTGTAGTACACAGCCCCATTCAGGACACAGCCTGTGCGTGCTGGAGCCTCAGCAGACAGCCCTCAGTATGTTCCCTATTTGCACAGAACTCTTCCTTCCTGAGTCTTCCCTAAGCCATCTAATGCACCTTAATAAAAATGTACACGGGGACGATTTTAATACAGATGTCTCCGTGCCATGGCTCGCTCTCTCTCTCTCTTTTTTTCTCCTGGAGATTAACCAACTGTGGCATTTTAGTTATTTGCTCCCACAAGGCTTAGAATTCTTAAAGGCAGACCTGTGCCAGCAATATGGGCCACAGATGGGAGGTGGCTCAACTCTGCAGACCTTGTTTGGGAGGTACTGCCCTTGTGAATGTCAGAACTCCAGTTAGCTAGAAGTGGTAAGTGACAGCCTAACCGAATGTCCCCCTCTCCCCCCCCCCCCCCCTACCTCCTGAGCTGGCCTTGACGCCCCCCTGAGGGGATGCTGGCCGTATACCTGATTCCTGCTGTGTTGTCATAATGGAATTTGGGGTCGCACACTTCCTCTTCCTCCATACAGGAAACAGGTGAGGTGGGCAGGGAGAGTCCAGAGTCCTCTTCCATGCTCAGTGTCTCTGACATTGGGAGAACAATGTAGTCTTTGCCATCCTGAAACAATAAACACAGTGTGCTATTGTTATGGCTGCTAGTCTTCAAGGGCCTTTTCAGGAGAAACAAAGGGCAAGGGGGGCGCTTGGCTGTGGGGGCCGCTTTCATATCTGAGCACAAGACTTCCAGACTGTATTGGAAAAGGGTCGACAGAAACAAAAGGGCACTTGAAAGGGATGTGTGGAAGAAGGTTAATAAAGGTACTAAAGTAAAAAACCGGATTAGTAAAGGGACAAGAGGCCATGGTTGCCATGAAGACAAAGCAGGCCATGGCTGTGGATGAGATGTGAGAGCCCTGAGCCCAGACATCAATTCTCCACAAAGCCCTCCACAGGAGCTGGACCTTCAAAGCATCCTTCCTCCAGTCGAGCTTCTACATTCCAAGGCAATGGGGAATCAGAGGAAAGGGGAGAGAAAAGCAGCCAGCACCGGAGCGTAGGAATTCTGATGCTGTTTCTCAAGAGGAAGGGCAAACAAGATGAGCCGATACATTTAAACATCTGGAAGGTTTGGTGGTGGAAATGGATGCGACCCTCAAGTGCTCAGAAGGAAACAGGAAGCAACTGGCTCCCACTGGAATAAGGGACCCGGAGCAGCAGCAAACGCTCTACCAAAAAAAAGGGGGGGGGGTGCAGAACTCTGTTGTAGAAATATCATGACAGCTTGACATTTCACCAGGTGGGGCCCAAGTCACAGTTTTGCATAATTTGCATGTTTATTTTGTTTGGGCCTTGCTTGCAGAATTTACTAAAAATTACTCGAAATTCTTTCCATTTCTGATCATCAGTAAGTTAACCAGATTTGTTTTATTGTTTCGTTTTGTTTGTTTGTTTTGTTTTTGGAGGTAGTCTTGCTATGCTGCCCAAGCTGGCCTCAAACTTACGATTCCCTTGTCTCAGCCTTAAGAATTCTGGGATTACAGACATGCTCCATCACAGTCGATAGATTTTTTTTTTTTTTTAATTTAGAAGAACATTTGAAGACATCACACTAAAATAAGTAGGTGGGGACCAGCAAGATAACTCAATGGGTAAAAGCATCTTCAACCAAGCCTTACGACTTGAGTTCCATCCCCTGGACCTGCATGGTAGAGGGAGAGAACAGGTTCCTGCAACTTAGGAACAGACTAGAGTTGTCTATTCTCAAGCTATTGGTCTAAAGAGCAATTACAGCTTTTAGGAAGCATTACTGCTCAGAACTGGGAGACAGAGGCTCCTTTTTCAGTGGCCAAAAGGATGATGTGGTGCCCCACGAATATGCAGGCAGTAGACTGTTAGATCACAGACCCACGCCCTGGGGGCTCTCTGTAGAAGCTTCTTGAGTAGAGGGCTACAAACCTGCTGAGCGTTCGCTTGTAGGAGATTTCCCAAATGTTCCACCAACTCTGAAAAGGAGGGTCTCTGATTGGGGTCCTCATGCCAGCAATCCAGCATGGTCTGGTACCTAGACAAGCAAGACACTGGTTTCATTAACTGTGCCATTCTTCCAAGAGCTAATGGTCAAGATAATCCTCAAATGGGAAGCATTTGTAAAGAGCCTATCAAGAGCTGAGATGCTAACTGAAGATGTAGAACTAGAGGAGACACAGAAGTCTCCACTCAGGCAGGCTATCCAACTATCTGTAAAAGCGTCTTGTTTATCACACATCTCTATCAACGGTTAGTAAAACCTCTCTGGTGGAGATAATCCAGTAATGGAAAGACAGTGCTTGAGGTAACCAAGGGAGGTGTCTAAGAAAGCCGAGCACAAACGAGGCCATGACGCAGACACTCACAATAGAAGGCCTTCTCGCCTTCTTAGTGAGGAGGGTTTGTGAGAAAAGAAGGATGTTTTTCAGAGTCTTACATTTCTGGGGTGGTGTAGTCAGGAGCTCTCATTCTAGTTCCTTCTTTCAGTCTCCTACAAAAGTCTTCATCAATCTTCACCCCAGGATATGGGGACGCACCTAGAATAAGACAGGGAAGGAGCATTGTGCGATTTGAATTCATCATAAAAAAGCCCTTAAGCCTGGTTCTTACACATCCTTATCGTCTACAGAGCCTTTTTCTTTTTTCTTCTTGATTTTGCCATCTAAATCCTCTAAGAAATTCTGTTTGACAGGAGGTAAAATACAAAAGAGGAAAGGACGTACAGGGCTCATCAACTATTATCGTCTTCTTTGCTCCTGAACCCCCACCCAGGAGAGAGTCAGAGAGAAGTGACTTACCTAAGGAAAATATTTCCCAGAGCAAAACGCCGAAAGACCACACGTCGCTCTGAATTGTGTATACTCTGTCAAAAATGGTTTCGGGGGCCATCCATTTCAAAGGGAGTCGGGCCTAAGTGGTGATAGCAAGGCATCAGAACTCAAACTGGCAGATTTCTGAAGAAAATACTTCCTTCACTTCTAAACACAAATAGCAAAGTTTGAATCCACCCAGTTCATCTTTAGATACTTACATCTCCTTTTCTGACATAATCTGGGTCTTTATAAATATCCCGGGCCAAGCCGAAGTCACAGATCTTAACCACGTTCTTCTCTGATAGGAGAATATTTCTTGCTGCCAGGTCCCTGTGGATACACTGTGAAAAGAACAGTATGTGTGATAAGTCTCTACACAGCTAATCTCTTTTACATCTGTTGTGACCTCATGCTTAAAAAAAAAAAATCCAACATCAGAGAACCAACTGACTAGCAAGGACTGGGGTAGTGTTTTATCCCAACAGGTCAGGAAAAGGGCTTGTGTGTTTCATTGAGACACATCTGCTTATTCCATAAACAGTCCTGTCCTTTGGAGTTAGATGATTAAATTACAGTCTGATGATGGACATAGTTTAAAAAATGTGCCTCTGATCACATCCACACATCCTTTTGCTTGGCAACCTCTGTGGCTTAAACTGGGTTATTCCCAGAATAGATTTGTTTTGAATGGATGTGTAGACAGCAGAAGCAAGGGTTCTCATTGGTTTGGTTGGCTTCCTACTTTATTTGGTACTGAAGCTGGCCTGGATCTGGAGGCAGTACGCAGTGGTACTCATCCTGCTTCAAAGTATTTGATATTGTAGTAAAGGTCAACCCGGGCAAGGCTGGCCGGCATGAGCGGACTACATTCTGTAGTGCCCTGGAGCTCGGCTTTAAGCCTTGGGATCTTCAGCTCTTCCAGTGGTTTCTCCTTTCTGTCCTCTGACTTGCTCTGACTTTCAACTTTTAAACAGCTGTATCACTCTAGGATCATAGCCTTCAGCCAAGTGCCTAAGCACCATCTGAGAGGGCATAAGAGCCTCAAAGAGTTTTTAGACACGAATGAAAGGCTCACTGGGAGAGCTGGATCAGCATAAGAAGACCTGGATCAGCACAAGAGTGACCATGGGAGCTGGGAATCACCATCTCTCCCCTACCTGGCACCCCAGGCCAGTAGAGCCGTCTCCCTTGCACCAGAATATTCAGGATTGCATTGCCTAGCATGATCCAGCAAAACTGGAAAGGCCACAAAGCAGACTGTACCCCTACTTGCTCTCAACCAAAGAGCTTCCTTTTCCAGCTGGATGACCAGGTGGTATGCACAAAGATCACCTGGTGGTTACAAGAGAAAAGAAAGAATTCTGGCTCCCCACTCCCCAACCACTATATCAATTCCCACTTCTAGTTGCCAAAAGGAATCACTTGGCTCAAGAGTGAACTCTGGCTTTACAAAATAACAACCTTTGAAAAAGACTCAAGGCCCTTCCCTTTGGGACAATCCGGTAGGACCCTGGTTCTCTCCCTTCTCATTAGGAAATAGAGTACAAGAAGTATTCAGCAGAACTATCAGAGATCCCGAGGTTCTGGAAGCTGTTGAGAAACTTTAAACTTCAGTGGGGAAAGGGACAAGGGACCTTACAACGATAAAGCAAACAAAAAGAAATATGAAAGCCTTTTGATCCCTCAGGACCCTGCAGCAACCGCACTTCACCAACGGAGAGCTTTTCCTGGAGAGAACGTGAACCTTTTCTTACCGCTTGTGAGACCACACATCTTCCCCTGCCCAAGGTCACCAGTGACTTCCACCGACATCCCTCCCACCTCAGCGCTGTTTACGACCTTTGCACTGTTTGTCACTCCTCACGTCCCCCCTCAGCCTTTGTTTGGCCTACTTTCTAATTTTAGCCCTTTTAATCGTCCTCATCTGAAGCCTGGCCTTCCTGGCTTCTAATTATACAAATAACAAATAACTTTTTGATGGATGGTGATGAACGTAAAATAAATTAAAAATAGACCCCACTACACCAAGATATCTACAAGACCCCACTCCCTACTTCTTCAAGGCTAAAATGCCACATCCTTAGTAAGGGCTTCCTCATTTAGCTTGTATAACATTGAAGTGCACACATGTTAGCATGTGCACACACAAGCACAGTATTTCCGTATATTCTGCAAGTCCTTCCTGCTTTACTCCATCCCACAACCTCTGTTCCTACTTAACCTTCCATGTTGCATGTTGACTGGCTGTCCCGTCGACCACCAGTGTTGTGAACACCAGGAAGCTGCCAGGCTGTCTCAGTTGGTGCACTACGGAGGCACTTAGAAGTCCACCTAGTCAGCTGGGGGGTGGTGGTGCATGCCTTTCATCCCAGCACTTGGGAGGCAGATATCTGTGCGTGACTTTCCAAACCAAACGAGTGATGTCTCATTTCTAAGCCTGTGATCGGAATAGAAAGCCTACTTCCCCTTGACCCGCCATACCTTCCTTGATGCCAAGAACTCCATGCCCTTAGCCACTTGGAAGCTGTAGCAGATGAGATGCTCCAAGGTCAGGAAGTCCTTGTACAGGTCTTCAGAAGCTGTGAGAGGGGGCAAGAGGGCGTGGCTGAGTATTCCCACCAGTCAGGAGCCTTGCTTCTAAGTCAGCCAGAGTGATCTCGTTAAGACTCAAGAGTCAATTTTAGGAGACAGAAGCAGAGAACCTGCTCATTGGCTAAACCTCAAATTATTAGCCTTCATCACACTCCTTGGGGAAAAGAAAATTTTCTTTACTTTAGTCCAATTGAGCCATCAAACCCAGAATGGAGAATAGGGATGAAGTCGGTGCAGGCAGCGAGGAGAGAAACGGGATCTTTTTAAGTCTGCTATCTCACGCTGCTGTTGTTTTTTTCCCATGCACTCAGAGGGGAAAACAATAGCTCGTATTAAGAACTCTAAAAATAAAACAACAATATTGAGGGGCATCACATCTTTTCTCTCTGGCTTTTTGTCTCCTGGGACAAAGACCAAAGTTCAAACTACAGTCCACAACAGATAACTAAAAATACCAGGAAGAGATTTATTTCTCTCACGTTCAAACTTAGGCCATGCAGTACGCACATGAAGTCTGGCCTGTCAAGGAGACATTCCTTCAAGAATAGGAGTGAGTGACACCAGCCAGGAAAGAAAGGTGAATTTACATAAGTTGGTAGTATTTATTACAGCGCCACTGAGCCACATAGACACGGAGGCAGCCCTGGGTATTTGGAAATGCTCTCCTAACTTAGATCAGATAAGACATGACTACTGTCTCTTTCCTGGACACAAGACCAGAGTAAACACAAACTCAATTGCCATAATAGCCTTGTTAGGATTAAGAAGGCTGGGACTTCTTCCTCAATGACTTCTTATGCTGAGGGCTAGAGGGCTGTTGCGGAACAGTGATGCCCTCTTCACGTTCCAAAGACAGAGAGAAAGGCAAAGGCCAGGCCTGCAATTCCAAGCCACTTAGACCTCAGCCCCGCCCCCCAATCCCTTGCATTTCCAGCTCACTGGCTACCATTGGGGAGCAAGAGGGTGCACGACCCACTTCATTGCAGACCTCATGACTACAGGTCTAGACCAACTTCCCCACGCCCCTCTAGCCCAAGCCCTAGCCACCAGCCGCCTATATAGCTTCCAAGAGAAAGAAGGTAGAGTAAGTTCTGTCAGTCAGCTTACAGCAGGGGAAACAGAAGCGGGCTTGGGCTTGTCTAAACTCACACTCCCAAGGGCACCCAGCCTCAGGCATCCCCGTCTCTTTGAGCACATAGCTGCACCTACTTCTTTTGATTAAAACAGACATGTAGTGTGCTCTGAAGCGTTGGAGGTGAGGCTGAGGTCCAGCTCCACCCATACACAGGACTAAAATACCCTTGGGATCACCACCAAATGAGACACATCTAAAGAATGGCCAGAAAGGAGATGTGAGAAGCCAGCTGGAACGGGGTGAAAATGATGGGTAGTGTCCTAACCCATCTTGGAGAAGGTTGGGTGGAGACCACCAAAGGGGCCTCTGTGTGCTGCTGAAGTATGTTACCTACTGGGTCTGAGCCCCTTATTGCAGCGAAGGCTAGCCAAGCACCAAAACGCTCCTTCTCCCTTTCCGAACATAGCACTGAAGTTCTACTGCTAATAAAGTCTGATCCAGTATCGGGTCAGAGTGTAGATTTGATTGTTAGCCACAGCTTAGCCCACTGAGTCACCTAGACTTCTCAGGATAACCCCGCTTTGCCTCCCAGTGGAGTTTACTCTCTACTTAGTGATTTCATGCTTCAGTTAAGCTTGACTGCATGCTACCTAGGAATTTAGATTTCTTCCAAACCTGAAGCTTTCCCCCATGGCCAAATATCCTGTCATCATCTCTTTCTACAAGAGTGTGCATTAGGCGTGGGTGGGAGCGGGGGCAGCAAGGGCAGGTACCTTCTTCTTCCTCGACGTCACTAAGGGATTTCTCCTCAACAAATCCCGAGCTGGCAGAGCTCTGGCTGCTGGTGATGCTGTCCAAGCGGCGTTTCAGATCCACGGAGAGCTCCCCGACATAGTCTTTCCCATGGCGGAACCGCGCCCCTTTGCTCTGGAAAAGAAGGGGATGTGCAAATTCCTCAAATATAAAATAGGTCTCTAATGTGTTGCAAGGCCACAAACAGTTGAATTTATTAAAAGCAAAGAAGGAAGACAATTCTAGGATTATAGTCTCTGAGTTGAAATGTGGGGCAAGTTTTAACAGTGTTCCTTCTCTATCACTAAGCTCCTTCTCTTCGGCATCAAGTGGTAAGTGCTTCATTTCCAGGAATACTCAGACACACTGTCACTAGTGTCCTCTTCACCGAGGGATGTACCCTCCATAGAGCCAAATATGGGTGAGGTGACAGACTATAATCCAGAGCCAATGCTCCCTCTGCCCTACCCTTCCCTTAATCAAATCTAGCACCATCATAATGGGTCAGGAGATTAAAGTCCTAAAAATAAAATATGAGAGGCACGCAACCCCCAGAAGATAAAAGTGGGAGTTGAGACAACCCAGGAAGCATGCAAAGAATTTCAACTAAAGACACCCATGCACCACTTTGAGTTTTCCTCTGCTTTCCTGACCAAGGCTCCTGTAGAAAATGACATACCTTATAGGGAACAAATTCATTCCTCTTGCCCCGTAAGTAAGTTGATAGGTTTCCGAACTTGCAGAATTCCACAATCACCATGAGAGGCCCTGCAAATAACACAGCGTGTTGAGAAAGGAAAATGCATTTCACGAACACTTCTCACTATGTGCTTAGCATACTGATAAGCTCAAGACCGCCCTAGAAGAAGACTACATATAACCTTTCACTGGAACAGGGTGGCAGAAAACAGTTGACACCAATCCCTCCTATTATAACTTTTCTTGTTCAAGAAGGTAATTCTACACGAATAATCAAAACCTCAGCAATCAGCTGAGATGACTTCCGGGTGGGAGGAAAGGGGGATGACTCCAGGTTCTTTGCTTTCAAGGTCTGGGAAATGTTCCTTTTTCCCATCTAACACTTACTATACAAGAAGCAAGTCGTATCCCCATGATGAGACCATTCTTTAATTCAAAGGACGCTGCAGCATCCTTTGATTATCGTGCCCACTAACTTTCCATGAAGTACACTACATTTCGGAATCCAACACCAGCAGAGACCTGTAGGTCAGACTCGGGCCGGCAGACCCACAGCAGTTCCTCACCTCCTGGCTTGGTGCAGGCGCCCAGAAGGTTGACCACATTGAGATGGTGGCCAATGTGGATGAGGATCTTGAGTTCAGACATGAGGGCTCGGTGCTCACTGTGCGTTGCTCCTTCTACGAATTCAGAAGAAAGACAGACAGAAACTAGCAAGTGTGGCCACTGCCGCAGGATGAGGGATGCCCTTAACTGTGCGGCTTGCTCACCCGTGGAGCACAGCTATCGCTAACAGAGCAACTGTGTGTTTCGAAAAGTCAAATGCAAACTCGGTTTTCTAATTAGAGAGCAAAGCTTTGCTTTGCTTTAAGCAAACCCTGAATGACTGGTGTTGAAAGGAATCTAAGGTGACGTCTCTTGTAAAGTTGGGAATGTATTTGGGATAGAACCACATCCAGCTTCTCTTTCTGCACAAAACTGGAATTTTCAATTTCAGGTTCAGTAGGCTGCTTAGGGCCTGATCATTTCAATGTCTCCCCATAGGGAAGCCATCCCATACATTAAATATTCTCAGATCTAGGGACCAGTGAATTGGCTGGGTGGGTAAAGGCGCTTGCCACGGAATCCAACGACCTCCGTTGAAACCCTGGAACCCACCTGGTGGGAGGAGAGAACTGACTCTTGCAAGTTGTCCTCTGACAATGCATATATTCTCTCTGTCTCTCTGTCTCTGTCTCTCTGTCCCCTTCTCTGTCTTTCTGTCTCTCTGTCTCTCTACACACACACACACACACACACACACACACACACACACACACACACACATGAACACGTGCACACACACATAACTGAATGTGGTAAATTTGCTCAGGTCCATACTGATATTCCAATTGCTCTGCACCAAATAAATAAGTTCACAGGACCAGCACACAAGCAAAGCTGTTTGCTCATGAGCCTTGTGGGGTCAAGATTGTATTTGATGCTGTATGGACTGCTACACTTCTTGCTCACTCACAACCATGGGTTCCACCTCAGGGCCTGATGACCCATCTCCATACACACACACACACACACACACACACACACACACACACACACACACACACACACACGTGCACACTAAGCTTCTAGACAGAAAACGCAAATGGAAGAAGGGGCTTTGAAAGGCACCAGACCTACTGGCCAAGGGCATGCAGCAGCATCTTCCTCCACAGAAACAGCCACAAACAGAGCAGAAGCTTTACCTACATCACCTCCCCTCATCAGAATGTCCAGGCTGTCACTCCATTACAATGAAAAGATGCTGATGTCTAAAAGAATGCCCACATCTCTTCCATTTGCATAGCCACTCTTACTTTGCAAAACACCTTCACAAACCAAGTTCTTTGGCATGTTCCAATTCTAGAGAACATGACGGTCTTGCATTCTGCTATTTTTACTGATAGCAAACTTCTTTCTCCATTTCTAAAGGGTTTATAATCAGCTTACCTCATAATACATCGAGGGACAACTTTAATAGAACCCGATACTTTCCCCCCACATAACCAGGACCACTAAACAGAATTGTGCAAGTTGATCTTAGCTCACTGGTCCTGTGCCCTTGCATGAGGCTCCATAGGAGGAAACTGTCTCCAATTTGTGCAAAGGCACTATAAGCCAGGGACTTTCTGGCCCACCTATGCACAAAGCCACTGATGCAAGCCTTGTACCACACTCAATGATGGGCAAAGCAGAGAGAGCCACATCTCAACGTCATTTTGCTCTTTACCTTTCAGCATTTTGACGGCCACTGTTTTGCAAGTCGCTGTCTTGTCAATTCCAAAGGCATCTGCCTCAATCACTTGGCCAAAGGCACCACGGCCAAGAGGCTTCCCTGGAACCAATGATAATAGAAATTACAAAAGACTTGGGTTGTCACATCACATGACTAGAGGGCTAAGTAAAGGTTCTAATTGGTTCAGGTGATGTTGTAGTCCATTAGACCCACAGCCCACTTTACTCCCTTGTTTTGGCTTTGCCCTTCACTCTCCCAAATGCCCTGCTTTGGATGGTTATACAGGCTCCTTACTACTAGAAGGCTATATGGATGATTACCCAAAGTCAAGAGACAGAGTTAATATTTATGAATCAGAATGCATCATCTGAAGAGACCAGACATGTCATTGTCTTCAAGACGAGTTAGGTGGGCTGGCAAAACCAATACCAAGTTAATAGCAGTTGACAACTCACCTAGTTTCAGCCGGTCCCTGGGGAATTCCCATTTGCTAGCATCATAAGGCAAGCGCTCACAGCGCTCATCCAAGGGCAGTTCGTCTGGATCCATGACAATGGACAAGTATCCCGTCTTCAGTTCCCCTTCATTGGCCTGGAAAGCATAAGTACTTCCAGTCACACACAGATCCTGTTGTTGGGTTGTTGTTTTGCATACTTGTTGCTCTTTAATAGGGGACCCATTCATGGTATCTCATTTTCCAATAAAACTCATGACGTTTGAGAGAAGTCCCATTATAATCCTGCTTTTGGTGCCTCTTTAGTTTCCAAAATGAGTTCAGAATAAAGTTTCTAAATCTTAATTACAGTGGACAGTCCAAACCCTTTACCCCTCTAGTGGCTTCCATCAATTAATGTCCATAGTTCAGCCAAAGAAAATGGACAAGAATGTTATTGTAGTGAAGTAAAAATGTGCCCATTGAGCCAATAACAATGGGGAGAAGCAGCTGAAAGAAGCCCAGTCAGGTTCCATTAATCACAAAAACCCACATGCAAGGGACAGGGAGACATTATGTTGTTACCCGCTTAACGGTCCGTAGAACGATGACAAGAAGTAGCCAGAAGAACATGGCAATCACTGCCGTGCCTACGAGAATGATGACTTCCAAGTTGGTCTTCTCCTGGGCACCTGGAAGACACATTGGAGTGATTAACCACTGGAAACCCATAGCCTTTGGTAGGGGGGTGATAAATGTGTGACATGGAGGGCAAGAGTTCAGGCTCATTCCCTTTCGAGACTCCGAGAGACCAACAGCCGCAGACTCCTTAAGTCTGATAGAGTTCACGGCACCCTTAAGGAATAAGAGAAGCATACTGCTCACGAAATCACCCAGCAATAAAACTGTCAAACGATGAACCAGAGGTGTGTAAGTGTCAGAAGAGATGCACATAAGGTGTGTTTGGCAAGAGACCTCTTTCAAGGGGAAAAAAAAGGTATTTCTATTTGTGAGTAATACAGTCTAGTTTTGTGCTGAAAGTCAACATCTTCACTTGCATGGCATGGGAAAAGTGATTGTTTAGGAAACTACACAAGGAGAAAAGGCAAGCCCTTTGCCCAGGCAGCCTCTTGTGACCACACACCTGCTACGAACTTGTTGCTTTAAATACATCACCCTCCTTCACTTTCTCAGTAAGTTTTCAGTTTTCAGATTGAAGAAATAAGATTTGAAAGATTTAAGCTACTAGAGACACAGGAAGTTGGTGGGTTGTTTAAGGGTTAAGTTGGGTCTGTCCAAACTGAGCTGACTAATCGTTCATCCTGTGCCTACATGGCAGAGGCTTAAAGGACAAGAAGCGAGGAGAGAGAGAGAGAGAGAGAGAGAGAGAGACAGAGAGACAGAGAGACAGAGAGACAGAGAGACAGAGACAGAGAGAGACAGAGAGCGAGTGAGCGAGAGAGAGAGAGAGAGAGAGACAGACACAGAGAGAGAGAGAGAGAGAGAGAGAGAGAGAGAGAGAGAGAGAGAGAGAGAGAGAGAGAGAAAGAGAGAGAGAGAGAGAACTGGTGTAAGGGCACCGGCGTGTAAAAGGAGAAGGGAAAGGCAAAGCTTAACAGGGCAAGGAAAGCTGTAGCCTCCTCCCTGGAGCGTGTTCCAAGTGCGGAGTTACAGTCAGAAGATCTCAGCACCGACTGATCAGGAGGGAGGTGATTAGGATGTAATTGTCACTTGGGGTCTCTGTCTCTCCACTCACACTGTGCAGTGTGACTTAAAACAAGCCCCGAGCTGGGGAGGGGGGATGGCCCAGAAGCCAGAAGACAAGCAATTAATTAGAGTTACCCGTTGGGAGACAAGCTCTGAGTGCATCTGTAAGTGGATTTGGTTTCCTTGCTGTTCCCGGGAAAGTAATTCTCTGTGTGTAAAGATTTAAAAGCCTATTCACATGAGACAGAAGAAAGGTCAAAGGTCTCTCTATCTAACTATGCTCATTTTAACACCTGAGAGCTGAACATCTTGCTATTGTCTCCAGGTGAGTCTCCGCAGTACCCACACCACTGTGTCCACGTAGGCTAATGGACGGAGATAGAGTCCCAGAGAGAACTGACCAGCGCCTCCTCCCTGAGATCAGCACTAACATGAGTGCCTCTGGAAGGGACAGAGCTACCATGCCCCTCAGCATCTTCCCTTGCCGCTGCAATGTACGGAATCCTAGCATTCTTACAGATTTGAGAGCATGCTAGTTTCTCTAGATGCAATATTCGCCAATGTGAGTTTGACAGATTAAAGGACCAACACCTAGACTTCAACATGTTAGAAATCTGCCAAACCTACCTCTCTACTACACCTCAACCATCCTCTGGCATAGCACTCCTTCAGTCACACAATAGAGCTGCGTTGTTCTCTCAGTGTGTTTCAAAAAAAAAAAAAAAAAAAGGACTCAGGCACACACTTCATAAGTTGGAATATTCCGTCTGTCACAGATTGCTGACTGAAAAAAAAGGCAGATTTCACATCAATCACACACACACACACACACACACACACACACACACACACACACACACACACACATGAATAGAGGGAAAGAGGTCTCCTTTCATTTTTCAATGATAACCCTCAATTTTCCATGTCACAAAGGCAATCGTCTATTGTTTATGAGTGAATCCTGTCTCGGCTCTGGTGAACATTCTGAACCCTTGTCACTGATTGAATAGCGATGTCAACACCAACTCTAAGTTTTTTTCCAAGTAGATATGGGAGCACCATTCTTGTAAGTTAACTTGGCCACTCAAACCAAGTGAGAACCAGGGACGGGAGGCCGGTCATCGTTCCTGGCTAACAGTTTCCTCACAGTGAGAACCGCGTGGCCAGGAAATAGGGCACAGGCCGGAGCGCACCTCTAATTTTGCCATGCTGGTTTGAAGACAGATTCTGAAGAACAAGTGGGGAATTCCTAACTCAGAACTCCCAGGGGACCAAGATGGGAAGCTTTTTGAGTACCCACCCCTTATGTCACGTGACAAGCCACAGTCAAAGGGCAGGTACACTGAAAATATTCTCTAAAGTTACCTTCAGGCTATGTGTATAAGGCTATACCCACCATATATGCCTAAATGAGTTTTATGCTTAGGTGTAAGTCCCCTCCCCAAAATATCTATTAAACTGGTGAAAAATATTCTAAAACCTGGACTATATCTGTTCCCAAATATTTTAGATATGAGATATTTAACCTCCACAAAGAACACAGTCACCCACATGCCATCCTACTCAAAGCAGTATGAAGAACACAAACGAATTCCCCAAGCCATCTGACGGGTCTGTGACGTCACACTACCTTCTATTATGAAAAGTGTCTCCGCTCTGGCACATCCAAGGACATTGCAGGCCTGACAGGTGTAGAGGCCTTCATCCTCCTTCCTCACCCTTCGGATGGTTAAGTTCCGGTTGCCGTCTTTCAGTACAATGCCTAAGAGAGGAAAGAAATGCTTGCTTTATTTCCGATGATGCGATCTGTGCTTTAGTCAAGCAAATTATTTCGAATAGTTGCTGCCCTCCATCTCGGGCTATTGTCCAACTCTAAAGAGGCACCTAGGATGGGCTACTGACTATCTCCCAGGTGATCCCAATGTGAAATCAACAGGGCTCCAAATATGCTGCTTCTGGCTCTGAAATGAGCCAGAAGGATCCTGTGCCCAAATACCACTTTGTGTGTTCATGGCGGGGGCGGGCGGGCGGGGGAGGGGGGGGGGTGCATGTGCATAGAGATCAATGTTGGGTGTTGTTTTTATTATTTTCTACCTTATTCTTTTGAGACAAGGTCTCACCCTGAATCTGGAGCCCAGTGATTCAGCTAGACAGGCTGGCAAGTGAGCTCCAGGGATGCACTTGTCTTCCACCACCACCACCACACCCCCCCGCCCCCCCACCGCCAAACCCCCCAACACACCCTGCCCCTTAGCACTGGTATTACAGAAGGATGCTGAGTCTAGTTTTCTACATGAATTCTAGGCATGTGAATGGAGGTCCTCATGCTTGTGTGGCAAACATTTCACTGACTGAGCTGTCTCCCCCGTCCCATAAATACTTTCTGTCTACTTTGAAACAAACCAAGAAACGACAGCAGTCTTATATAGCATCCTTGAAAACATTCTACCACTGGAGAAATAGACAGGTTTCACTCACCCGAATCTTCCACAAGTGTCTCATTGTCTTTGAACCACGTAATGTGTGGAGTAGGGTTTCCAGACGCGGGGCAGGCAACCTCGATGGTTTCGCCAATCATTGTCGTCTGATTCTCCAGATTTCCCGTGATCATGGGTGCCATGCGCTCTGTGCACACGAAAAGAAAACCACAGAGCCCATGGTTCCGACTGAGAACAGCTTTAGTGTCCTGTGACTACTAAACAGTCCAAACTCAGGAATCCGTGGCCCACTGATAAAGCAAGCTGAAACTGCACATTGACGAGAGCTTTGCTGGGCGAGGAGTGGAGTGAAATAAATAAGGAAGGGCAGTTCTGACAGACCCTGGCAGCCTTTAAATGCTCACCTCAGCCACCCTGCATGCAAATCACGAAATAAGGATTCGGGAATGTTTGAGGATTGTTCTTTTCAGGTTGTAGGATTTCCCCCCCCCCCCCCTCCAATCACACAAGGCTTTCCCCAAAGGCAACTCCTTCTCATCAAAGTGGTAGCCACTAAGTGTACAATTCCATCGTGTTTTCGCTGGGGAAGGGCAAAACTTCAGCACAAGTACACAGGGAGTGACTTATGTTCATGGGATGACTTTATATTATTTCTAATATTTACCAGTAGCCATATATGATGAGGGCCAGGCCATTAGCCTTAGTTTTAGGTGAAGTAATTGTATTTCAGGGGTTTAAGTATCTCACCCCAGTCCCTATAACTAAGTAAATGGTTGTGTTAATAATAGAATGTGGTGAGCCTGAAAGTCTAATGTAGTTTCCACTAAAACAAACAAACCAAACAATGATATCCCATGAAAAGGCACGGACCCATGGGAATTTGTTTACATGTACAGCAAAACACAAGCTTTACCCGCCTCCTGCAAGTCATCCAACTGCCATGGAAAGATCTTGTCCAACCCAAATGAGCATCAAAAAGAATTACGTTGAAAGAATCCACTTCAACACTTAACAAAATGTGATCATCTCTGCTGCGCATTACATCGGAGTTTAAACTGGGCTCTGGTCTATTTCTAAGAACAGATTTCTGGGAACAACAAGGGTATCCTTTCAGAAGCACACCCTCTGACTCTGATCTTGCACTCCCTGATCATGGCTCAGCCAGGAGCCTCCTTCACATCTCTTTCTAAACCCTTCCACAACCGGACCAGCTACTAATGCTCACGTGATATAACTGGTCCTATGTGTGCTGTGATTTCGAGGGTCTTGGGAATGACTTAATTCAAAAACATCTTTCCTTCTGTCCCCAAGTCTTCATAACAGAAATCTTACACTGGTGTCTATTTGGAGGGACTTCCTGAAATACGCCAAATCACTCAGAACGATGATATTCATACAAAATTTTGGTGTAGATAAGCTAACCTGGGAAGTGTCTCCTCCTTGCCCTATAAAACGGAGAAGATACACATCACAAGAACCTTGAAGGGTGCAGCAAAGAAAGGAGAAGACAAAAGGAAAAGGAAGAAAGAGGAACCCCCTGAACTCTCCAGCTCTCCTCAGAGACAGAGCAGAGACCGCCCAGGTTTTGTGCAAAGCACAAGGTTAGACAAGGCACAGAGATCATCCCCACAGGGAATGCGAAAGGCTTGCTAATCACACATTTATCTCACTGAACTTCAGCTACCCTAGATCACATGGGGAACCACAGAAGTACAGGCAATGAATGTAGTGCCCTTCCCATGCGATCTTCTAGATGTTAAACTCACTCCCTCATCACACTGTTTGTGAAACAGGTATCACACTGAGCACCTAGTGTATGCCACTGTATTCTCTGGCTAAAGTTACTATCTAGTGCGTGCCACTGTGCTCTGTGGCTAATGCACAACAGTAAGCACGCAGAGGCCAAGTTTTGTCCTTATGAATTAGAGACCTCACAACGGTACGACCACAGTGTTTGCCTCCGGTCTCCTCCCATCCTTCTAGTTCTGCACTATGCGCTTCTGGCACTCTCTTTGCTCACAGTATTACACAAACCTTCTGATTTTAATCATTGAACGCTCAAAGATACCCCAGGAAGTACCCTGGTTCAAGCTAATCCCTCACAGATACTGGTAATAACTTCATCATAAAAGGCTAGAACGAGCCAACCTGTCTTCTAATTTCAATGCATCCCCTCACCACTATTTGCTTTGCTCTGCTTCTAGGAGTGTTCCAGCCTACTACAAAAGCTCCTAGAGGTCGGTACTGTGAACACAACACCCGAATACACTGACTGCACTTAAGGCGTTGCAGCCCATCGTCCAGGAACAAGTCCATACCTAGGATGATGAGCTGCTTGACTAGGCAATGTCTTTTCTTGGTCTTCCTGTCTTGAGCAGAGCAGACATAGTCTCCCTGGTCCTGCAGGGATGCATTCTGGAATGCTACAACCAAGATGTCACTTGTGCTATTGGAAAACATGGTGGCATTCATTTTCCAAAGAGCATCCAAGTTCTTGCAAACTGGCGTGAGTGGATCGCCCAGGGGGACCGATGTTGCCTGCGAGCCAAGCTTGTACCACGTGAGGTTCTCGAATGTAGTTCTATCTGCAGTGCACAGTAGAGACACACTCTCCTGCTCGGTTGGCTGGGTAGCAGGCTGCATGGTGATTTCTGGGCCCTCTGAAATGTAAAGCCACAGTTAGAGGATGGTGACCTCAGTCGGGGCATGACACCACTGTCTTCTCGCTGCTATGAAGAAATAAAAGACAGGTCTTGCTGTTCCCAGCCATTGCTACAAGGACAGAGCCAGACAAGACAACTCATTTCCCAAAATTTAGTATTTGGAAATGCGAATTAATTTTCCTCAAGTTTTTACTGCACTCCACTTTGAGTTCTGGATATGGTTTCTAAGTTGAAAAATAAAATAAAATCCCAAAGCAAGGCATTTAATCATCATTTAACAATGCCTTCTTATTAATACATGGCAGTAAAACTACATTTATTACAATTATCTCAGACTGAAATATTTGAGCCAGTACAATCAGCTCACGTTTACCCACAAAACTAGGCTGCATAGACAAAATCAGGAGACTTGGAAGGCAGAGTCCTGTGCTCTCATGCCATTCCACTCCCTTCCAGCTTCACTGCTGTTCTATAACAAACCCCCAGATAACATCACGAACCCCAGTGAGTCATGAATCACACTAACTGGTGAGCAAGACAAGTCACACACAGCATGGAGCTGGAGGCTTAGAGCATGTGAAAGCATTCTCAGGCCGATGACAGCAGCCAGTGCATGAACTCTCATGCAAGCCCAGAGGCTACCTGAGCAGTTTTAACTTCTGTTACCTTCAAGTCCTAACTCTACACCATGCTACTCACTCATACCCCAAGGATGACAGAGAACCTCACAGTTTAGCACCCACTTTCTGAGGGATGCCCACCCCTCAAGAGTTTACTTACTGATCACGTGGAAGGAGATCACCCTCTCCCCTTGTCCCGCTTTGTTGACGGCTTCACATTTGTACAATGCGGACACATTGGCCGCTTGGATGACCAGAGTACTGACAGTCTGTGAACACACAAGTCCCAAGTCGTGAGCATTGTAGACTGAGTATGCACACACACACACACACACACACACACACACACATCCATCAGCCCCCACAGGTGCTAAGACCTGCCTTTGCTATTCACACTCCACACTGCCCAACTTCCAAGGTAAGCAGCTCTAACTAGGCAGTGGTCCACAGAATGCAAATGAGCTTTGGAAATCCTCAAGGATTCACTTTAATGGGTATTATGCACACTTTTCAATTTTCATGTGTGCAGAATCAGAATTACCTTTCAGCGGATGTGAACACTGGATGACAGTGTGTGTTTTGTTTCTCTTCAATACACTGCTAGTACGCTATGGGTACTGTGTTTGTTTCTTCTTTTTTTTAATTAGTAGGTATTAATTGTACAAAACACAGGGTTCATTATGACATTTTTGTACATGTGCATAATATACTTAGATTATGTTCTCTCCCAATTACCCTATCTGTTCACCATCCTCAGTCTAAATGATCCCTCTCCTCTTCCCAAATAATCCTCTCTACCTTTGTGTCTTTTTTTTTTATCTTGGATTTATATGAGAAGAAACGTATTTGTTATTTCTAAGTCTGGCTTATTTTGCTTAACATGATGATCCCCATATTTCTGCAAATGGCATAAATTTCTTCTTTAAAGATGAAGCTCTCTCTCTCTCTCTCTCTCTCTCTCTCTCTCTCTCTCTCTCTCTCTCTCTCTCTGTGTGTGTGTGTGTGTGTGTGTGTGTGTGTGTGCAAAACTCTTTCTTTATCTACCTAGGCTGATTGATTCGGTTCTATAACTTGGCTATTATGAATGTGTCACACAGGCTATTTCATTAATAACCTCCAATATACCTTTGCATGTTATTGTATCACCTTCTTCTATTCAGAGTGAGAACTCGAAAGAGATATATTCAAAATCAAGAAGTTCAAACTCACTTTGTTTTTTCCTTCAATTAAGGCATACTGGTTTTTGGTGACTTCAATCTTATTTCCCCCCTGGAAATCCTCCACGTTTCTCCATTCTTTACAAGTGTATGGGTTTGTTTGGCTGTAGGAGGGAGAAAGCAAAGCCTGTCATGATTTGACTTTTCTTTGGTTCGAATCAATAGTACCGGAAAGGGCCAGACCTTGGTTATCATGTTCTCAGTGATAACTTTTGATACAGGCTAACACTTCATAGGACTTGGCGCCAATTAAAAATAGATGCTAACAACAGTGGAAAGGTCCAAGGTGGTTGACTGAGGATACAGGAGGGAAGCAGCTATTCAGGGAACAAGTCTCCATTCATAAATTGAATCAACAAGACAATTCAAGTTGATTCAGTTCAAAGGAAGGTAAGGAAACCTGGAAGCCACTGGGCTTCTTAAAGTCATCTCTCTGGGACTGTGGCTTTTGTTTAGGCAAGAGTCAGCAGCTGAGGAAGAAACTTGTGTTTGCTATTTCAAAAACAACAACAGGAAGTGGAATGCTTGGGATGGTAGGTTGAAGGTGGTGGCTGTTGTTTTCCCTAAGGATGTCTGCACTTGTGGTAGACCTTGATAAGCTGGGCCTAAGGCTCTCGAGGCCTGGGCTAGGTTTATCGCTGCCTCCCATCCCACCAGCACTTCCTGTGAGAGATGGACCTTCCCACAGATAAGGAGGAGCTGGTACTCTCCAGCTTACAGACAGAAGATGATCCAAAGCCTGGCAATTAGCAGACTATGCAAACAGTGTTCATCTGGAGAGGCAGACATCGGGGCTAACTAAGAAGAAAGCTGGTTCACACAGTGGGATGCCCCGAGCCAAGGTATCTGTTCAAACTCAAGACACAGAGGACAGTGGAAGGAGAGTCCAAGTACTGATGAAAGGGTAACATCCTTGGAGATCAGACAGCCTTGCTGGTTTAGATGGAATCATGGCGTAGATTGTCCAGCAGAAACGCAAGATGGCATACAAAACAGAGCACATGGCCCTGCTCACCTGGGCTTGTAGGAGCATGCTTCTTCCAGCTGCCAGTACCAGCGAATGTGGTGCAGGGGAGGGTTGGCATAGACTGTACACGTCAGTGTCTGCATGGTACCATACTGGTAGGAATCCATGGGAGAGATCAAGGCTTTCTCACCGATCTGGGGTGGTACTGGAGACAGAAAAGACAGCCTGTGAATGGCCTGATTGCTATAAAGAACCAAGAGAGGAGTTCAGCAACCAGATCTGCCTTCTGTACTCAGATGATTTCACCTCGGCTTGCTTTTCCAAGGGAACACCTAGACTCGGAGACAGAGAGCCTGAATTCTTACGCTATCATAAAGCTAAAACCTGATAAGCTAAGTGACTTTAGGCAAGCTCCCCATGCCCATGCCTCACTCGCTTACTCTACATTAAAGATATTATTCTTCATGTCCTCCAGCCTAACAAGAATGAGGTGAGGCAACACAGAGAAAACCGTTGGAATAACCCAGCAAATACATTTCTTGTGCACCAGGTCTTGTTGAAGTGCTTCCCACTCACTGACTTTCAGTCCTCATAACCATGGCTATGGCTCTCACTCTACACAGGAGAAGAAATGAGCCAAATATGAAAAGGCTTGCCCAAGGGCGTCCGTTAACAGGTGACGAAATCCAGGCCAAAAATAGACATTCTGGCATCTGAACAGAAGCCCAAACTTTACGTCTGTGTTTATTGCACACAGCGAGGGAAATGCTAAGGTGACCGCATTTGGTGACTCCATGAAGCAGAGCGATGAAGAGTTTCTCACTGTCTGTCTCTCTCTTTGCGGTCTGATTATTTTCTTCTCTTTGTCCTTAGCACCTTTTGTCTGCCTCCCCTCTCTTGAATCCCCTTTGCCCATGCTGCTCCCAAGCAACCATCCTAGACCCTGTTATCTTTAAAACACTCCCTAAAGGAAAAAGAAATGAAGCCATGCTCGGCAGACACACAGAGGAGGATCCAGAGGCGCAGGAAGAACATTACTGTTGTGAGACAATATCTTGATGTTTGAATGCGTGGTGCCAGCAGGGGAGCACAAAGAATTACACTAGGAGCATTTCTCCAACTGTGTTTGGAGCAAAATATGAATGCATTTACTGGGGGAGGAAAAGTGCTCTCTTCAAACGAGCTAGTTAAATCCTCTGGACTCTGTCTCTCCCATTGGAGAAGGCAATGTTCATTAACATAGTGAAGATTCTAAGAAGTCTTGAAAGAAGAAAACAAGTCGGTAGCCAGCGTGGAACCTTCTACACTCACCTGACCATGGCATCTTTCTTCCCTCAACCCCAAATACTTAACTGTAACGTTTACCTTAAGAAAGTAAAGTCTACATCATCCTTAAATCTAAAGCTTATAGTCTTTTCTGGGCAGATTCAAAACATGTCCTCTGACTGGACCGCGAGTCAGCCAAGGATGCTAGCCTCCATGAGTCTCCTGTGTGGAGTTCTGCCATGTATCTGGAGTAAAGACGCTAAAGCTTCAGACTAAAACATCACACAAAACACAAAGAGAGTCACCCAAATTTTTACTCAATGCATAGTTTTGTGGACAGGAGCAATGGGAGCTCACAAAGCTTAGGGTGACCCCCGAGGCATTTGTCTAGGGGATGCATCAACTTTCACCTTGCATGTGACCCAAACAGCACATTTCCATGACTTATCAAGGAGGCACGGCCAGAGCAGGCCATACCACATCTCATTTCAAACCCACTTCCCTGGGTCACTTCCCATTTTTTATGCATTGGCCCCGTTAATCATGTGGATGATGTAACAGGAGACAAAGGAAGGATGGCTGGGAGATGTAGGAAGTTTCATTCTCTCCCTTCCTAGTCAATTTCAGGCAGAGCAGGCACTGAATGGACTCACCATTCACAACCAGGGAAACCACATGGCTCTGTTTCTCCATTGAAATGGGATTGGTGAGGACGACCGTGTAGTTCCCTGCGTCTCGTTCACTCACTTCCATGATTGTGAGTTCATCACCCACTATCATTGTGTAATTGGATTCAATGGGTCTTCCGTTTCTGTACCTATGGAAGATAATCCCAGGAATCAGTGCAGCAGAAGGATTGTATT
Source organism: Peromyscus californicus insignis (assembly GCF_007827085.1). Lineage (NCBI taxonomy): Eukaryota > Metazoa > Chordata > Mammalia > Rodentia > Cricetidae > Peromyscus > Peromyscus californicus. The sequence goes on from NW_026294424.1 coordinate 69,563,616, forward strand.
TCGTGCAGATCAACACTTTGCTTTTATTTCCAGTAGTTACCATTTGATATCAGGAGCCGGGTAACTGAGGTGCTTGACAGGGATTCGGACTTGGCTGCCCACTGTGGCTTCCACCAAAGATTCCATACCGCTATCAAAAGCAATAAAAGGCTTTGCTACAAGAAAATAAAAGCAATGGTTCTCATAAATGCCAAGTTATTGTAAATGTCCTTTTGGTTTGAATTTTTTAATCAAGTGAAAGGTTAGATGCTGGGGTACACATATATACTGCCATTCTGAGAGTTCCCACACTGTCTATAGCAGCCACATTCCAGCTCCTCTCCAGCCTTTGTCAGGATTTTCTCCTCGCTAGTGTTCTCTCATGAGCCTTGAGCATCCATTCTTCCACACAGCCTTCTCTCAATCCCAGTGGGCACACCTTATCTTCTGCTCCCATGACACCCTCTACCCACCCTCTATGTGTTGATTCTCCCAAGATTCACTCCTCAGATCTCCTCTCTATACCTGTTCCCTTTTCTATCTAGTTTCACATTTAAAGCATCTGTTACAAATTCAAACTTTCAACCCCTGCCCTGACTTCTCTGGGCTCCAAGTTTATATATCAAACATCTCCACCTGAATGTTTAATGGGCATCTCCAAAGCAATGCACTCAACACTGTTCTCCAAATCCCATCCCACACAGCCCCCTTCACTTAGTAATACCACTGTTCTATTGCTTGTGTTAAAGCTTAAGCCACTTTTTTTGTGTTAAAGCTCAAGTCATTATTACAGTGAGTAAATCCATCAGCAGATCTTGCTGACTGTGCTGTCAGAATAGATCCAGGATCTCATCACTTCTACTTCCTCCACAGATACCCTAGTCCAAGTCCTCCACCATCTCTCACCTGGATTCGAACAATCAACCTCCTAACTAACTGGTCTCCCCTTTTCTTCCTTCACTTCCTTAAAGTATCGTATTGGTATATCACTTGCCTAGCATGTGCAAGACCCTGACATCACAAAATAAGCTATTACATGTAAGCTTCAAAGCAGTCCTGTAAAAGCACAATCTAGAGTTCTAGTATCTATAAATTATCTAAACTGAGACAGCTATGAAAATGAGAAGGCAGAACCAAAAAATTGGGTGATTTGTGACCTAAAGCCACAGAGAAAGCAACTGAACCTGGGTTCCCCCAATTTGAGAAGTGCATGCTTATCCAAGTAAGCCCCTTAGCCTTCCTTATAGTAAACTGAAATCTGTAACAATATAGTGTCATATATACTAACACTCTACTTATAGTAATAATTATAGTCTCAGAAACAGCTATAACAAATAATGCCTACTGAGCACTTACCATGTGTCATTTCAAAGTTGAGGTTTTGAACTCAAGTCCCTGACTCCAAAGCTATGCTGTTGATCTCCAGGTCTTGTGTCATCATTAACAAGAACTCAAAAGTATCTTGTGAATGAACAAGGTAACCTAAATTGATATAAGTCATCTCACTCTCCCAGGTACAGTGTATTAGCAAGAAAATGGTCACTTACTATAAACTTGGACAAATGTGCTGTTTCTCTTGGTCATCAGCCCACTGGATGCTGAGCAGATATATAGCCCATGGTCACTCCGGGTCACACTTTCTATTGTCAAGGTGCTCAAAAATTTCTTGGTCCCAGCCACAGGAAGGGGTTTCGAGTTTACGATCTTCTTATGCTGATGCTGAAAAACAAAAAGAGTTTAGTAAATGTTCAAAGCCCAGCAGAACACTATCCAATAGCTCCTAGAGACCGGCTGAATCAAGTCCTGTCTCTACTATTAATAATTGAGGCTTTGAACACCACATCAACAACATGTGCGTGGGGATTCAGGAGAAGAGTGGAAGTTGAAATCTGTGGAACTGAGGCAGGATTCTGAAGCCTTCTTTACCTAATGAGAATGAGATGTGTGTGGAGTGGAGAAACAAATACAACCGTTTAAAGAGAAATGTAACTCAGGTCACCTCTTAAAGGGGAAAATGGATCAAGGGACTTAGAGAACAGAGAAATAATGTAATGTCAAAAGATGAATGACCTAGTGGAGACCAATAGGCACAGCCCAACTGTAGCAGGGTGGGTTGGGATTCCTAGCATGCTATGTATTCTGCCATACTCCTATATTAAAGTGTGAGTGCACTGGTGTGTGTGTGTGTGTGTGTGTGTGTGTGTGTGTGTGTGTGTGTGTGTGTGTGTGTGAGAGAGAGAGAGAGAGAGAGAGAGAGAGAGAGAGAGAGAGAGAGAGAGCGCATGCGCATGTGTTTTAAAGCCTTTATAATTTATCTGACCAGAGGGGACCCCATATCTCTTAAGCAAACTTCACTGGAGTTTGTAATCAAAGTATTCAGAGGTCTGGCTTTGAGCTGTTTGTGTTACCTTCAAAGAAGGGAACTGCCAGGTGAAATCAAGCCCCACGTTGAGCTCAGTTCTTGCTGTACAGTTTAAGACAAGCTTCTCTCCCGCAGATAGCTCGATTCTGTGAGGGGGGCTCAGAATCACATCATAAATCCTAAATCCTGGAGTGAGGAAATGATAAAAGCAGAAAGTAAGATGGAAAAGACATCTAGGACTTGGCATACATCTTTTAAAGCAGTGCAAAGCATGTGACATCACTTCTCTTTGGGGGACTCACTGCTTCTTGATGGCTTTTAGGAAAAAGGTTTATGGTGATTTACAAATTACTATCTTCAGCATTTTCCAAAATGTTGTAACCTGGTGAATAATAAAGTCTGGGCCAATGGGGCCCACTGGAGTAAATTGCTGAACTTTCCGTAAAATAGATACAATTAAAAGAACTGGTGCCCAGCAATGCTCTGAATATTGCACTTTTCATAAAACGAGCTCCTGTGGTGGCACTTTTTCATTCTTGGTCTTGGCAAGAAAGGAGAAACACCACTTTCCTGCCCCAGTCTCAATGTTTGTCTGGTAGAGAAGAGCATTTGTAAAGAGTTGACCAGCACCATATCCTGAGCTAATATCTTTTTCCACATCCCTTGCCCTCCACCCTCCACCTTCCTCTCCAGGATCTTCATGTAGAAAGCCACTCTTTATTAGATGAATAGCACAGAAAGGAAATACCCACTTACCTACAACCACAACTATGTACATGATAGACTGATAGGTTTCATCATTGATCTTTGCCTCGCAGAAGACCATGCCGGCATAGCTGATCATGTAACTGGGGATAGTAAAACCTTTCTCACTGTCCCAGGAGATTCTGTTTCCATCAGGAACAAATCTCTTTTCTGGATATCTCTGCATAGCAACAAAGAAACAACAGATATTTACCCAGTGTCGTCCTAACTTGATGACCCCTGAAGGATGCATCTTACTTTCAAGAACGTAAGTTGGTTTCATTTATTGTGCTGTTGACCCTCCCCATTGGTCTTTGCAGTGCAGTATTGACATGCCATTGGAAGCAGGAAGTGCATCTGCAAAGAGGCTTGCAACCATGGAAACCTAGGAGGTGACTGAAGAAGAGGCAACTCACTGCGCAGAGCGACACGTTGAGGTTGGAAATCAGCCCTCGGCACGGTATCACCACAGTTTTGTTTTTGTTCTCGGTGATGTGCACGACGCCATGCTGGTCACTGACAGAGGCAATGAATGGTGACCTGTAATCTGGAAGAAAAGGGAATTCTCCCAGTGAGTCATCAGCAGGAGGGTTGGTATTCTTGGGTCCACGAACCCTAACTGAATGAGTGAATGATGGTCATTAACAACTTGCATGAACAAAGATGCCCACAGGTTAGTCTGCAAGCAGAGATCTGGCTCCAAAGATATGGTTCAAGAAGGGGAGAGAAACACACACACACACACACACACACACACACACACACACACACACACACACACACACACAGAGAGAGAGAGAGAGAGAGAGAGAGAGAGAGAGAGAGAGAGAGAGAGAGAGAGAGAGAGTAGGGAGTAGGGGTGGGGAGGTCTGAATGAAAACTGCAAAAATGAGCTTAACTTCTTCTTCCACATGGAACATTAACAAGTAAAATCTATTTTAGAAATTCCATGCTTTAAAAGATTATAGTTTTTTTTATAAAATAAACATTTCAATTTAAATGCATACACTCAAACTATGAGTTTTATGATGCTAAAAATTCATTTCTTTCAGTAGGCAAATAATATAACTTACCTGAAATGAAATTAGAGTCTTTAAACTAAGAGAAAATAACAATTAGATGATTGAGTAATTCAAAGGATGATTTCTATAACACCTTAAGGCTATGAGCACTGAAGATAAATGTTCTTATGCAATAATGTTTAATAACCACTACATTTAGTTCAAGATTTAGAACTTATTAATATCTCTGCCAATGAATGTTTGGAAAACCACAATGAAGAAAGCTTGAGCCAGAGTGATTTTGATATCCTTCAAAAAGTATTAATACATGGCTGAGAATTTACTCCAGTTCCCAGAGACAGGGGACATAGTCTGAAGTCACCACTTGAAATCTCAGAGATAACATCTCAGCTCCCACCCCCCACAATCTGATCAAGCCTTTTCAGAGGTGAAGAAAGAGTTAATGAAGCCAAAGGGAAGAAGAGTAGCTAATTCCTTTCAACAGCAAAAATCTGATTTCCTCCCCCAGCTGGAAAGCAGAGAAATGCAGCTAGCTTCACCCCCCACATGCCACAGCCATTATCTTATGAGGCCAAGGCCAGCTTCCTGGCTCCATCCACCGCTAGATGGGTCAGAGGACAGAGGAAGTGAGGTGGGGACCAGAGGGGGACATTAAGGACCTGTCCATAGGGAATAATATAGTCAATGCTTTCTTTCCTGTTGTTAAACTTCATGACCAAACTCTTGGAGAGCTCAACTTAAGAGTGCTAAGTTGAAGCAGGAGCAGAATTTCATGGTGTATCCAAAGGCACAGAGAAGACGGGCAAACAGCGCCAAAGACCACCGCTTGTTGCAATTGTCTACCCTCCGTGCACATATTAATGGAATATTACATGACTTGCTTCATTCAGAGCAAGCCTGGAGAAGCTAAATTAACCTCTTGACTTAAGACTAAAGTTATTTGGCAAATCAGTTCTATTTCAGTAGCCCTAAAGGGGAAATAAACAAAGGAACACTAAACAACCACGCATCCTCTCAAAATAAAATATTTACGGTAACTCATGAAATGACTTTTCACATGTCTCCAGGTTTCCTGACTCAGGGAGAAGGAAGTAACAAGATATTGTGGGAGAGGCTCATCTTGTAGTTTTTCCAGACAGGCTGAGAGCAGGAAATCCTTGCAATCTTCTGAGACAGCCACATCTCCTAAGACTGCCAGATCAAAAGGAGCCAGACATTCCCCAAGGTCCGAGCCTTTTCTCCCTCAGCTCTGCAGAGTGAGGAGGAGAGCACAGAACTCCATCTTAGACTTTGCTTACTACCCTGGGCAGAAAGATGACCCAACCACTGAGCAACCCCAGAGCACCATGGGTCATTTGGATGTGGTCTTCCATAGACTGTTCCTACTAAAATGGAAGGGCAGATCTGCAAGTGTGCCCTGATGAATAGCCTTCCTGTCTGGTAATAGTGGCTTCTAGAAAAAATTTTGAAGTCAATTTCATTAGTCTCAAGTCCTCTGACGTGTAAGGTTGCATATAGATGAATAAATAAAATACCTGTAAAGATCCATCCTTCTCTGAAAGAAACACAGCACAGTATGCCCATGTCAGATATAATGCAACCCAGACTTGGAGAGACAGCCCAGCAGTTAGGAGCATTGGCTGCTCCTGCAGAGGATTTGCATTCAGTTCCCAGCACCCATGGTGGCTCACAGCCATTTGTAATTCCAGTTCCGGGGTGGGGGGGTCCCATGCCCTCTTCTGACCTCCATAGATAGCAGGCGTGCACACAGTACACATACATACATGCAAAACTCTCATTCACAAAAAATAAAAAAAAACAAATCTTTATATATAATGCAACCTTTATATTTCTGAGAAGTGCATCTCATAAGTGAAGACAGGTTTTTCACAAGAAAGGTGGTGTGCAATTTTTAAAATATAAAAGATCATAATTCATGCTCTAAACATTGAGTACATGTTGTGCTGTAGCTTTTCTTATAAAGATGCTAAGTTACACATTTGCTTATGGAGTTAAACTAACCCTTTGAAGTGAGACAAACGCTAAGTTAATCCTGTGACATAAAATGAAAGGTCTTTGTAAATTAGTCCTAAATCATTAGCCCTTAAAGGTGAAGTATACAAAGGAAGCCCACACAGCTACCCATCCTTTCAAAATAAAATACACATGCTAACTACGAAATGACTTTTCATATGTCTCTGGGCTGCATCTCCCTGGAGTCGATTCCAAACTTCCAGCCCTCTCAGAGCACACAAGCAAAGACTAGAAAGCAGTCATCCCTTGAGGCATTCTCTAGAGGTGGGGCTGTGCTGTGCCCATGGGTATGTGAATTTTTTTTCAATAAAGTGTGAGTCTGGAAAGGCAAGATCTTATGGGGGAGGGGAAAAGAGACAACCTCCAGAGTCCTTGGCTAGGCATTCCTGCCAAAACCTCCTCCCTCCTTAGATAACCTATCTCACCACAGAAACCTCTCTATAATTCACCTCCAATCTCCCTCCATTTCTAAGATCCCAGGGTCTCAAACAGCAAAGGCATTTTATGAGTCCGTAGAGCCCATGGCGGGTCACAGAAAATCTCAGAGCATCATAGAAAAGGGACCAGGACTGACCTAACTGGAGAAGAGAAATGCAGCTCAGACCAAAGCCCAGACCGTCAGTGAGTCCTTTCTCAAAGGAAGCCTGGGAGAGAAGTTTTTATATTCCTTTCGGCAAACAGCCTTTCCAACAAGCCTTCTGTGGGATTCAACTTTTCTGGTGCCTGTTGTGTTTTAGACTCAGTAAGTGGACGTGGGAAGTACATTGCGGCCCACTGCTTACCTTGGACATAGACATAAACGGAGGAGGCCATGTCGACGTCCCGGTAGACGCACTTGTAGGCTCCGGTATCATTTGCGACCACTTTTGGAATTGTGAGTGTCTTGCAGAAGATGCTGTCGCTGCACTCAGTCACCGACACCCTGTCCTCGGAACCACGCTGGCTGTTGGGCCAAAGCCAATCCAGGTCCCTCTGTCCCCTGAAAAAAGTATTCCAGGAAGGTATTCATGTGACACTCCATGGCACGAGGCCGTGACTAAGAGAATGGAAGGTTTGGTTCTCACATGCATATAAAAGGCTCGACAGACACTTTAAAGTTGATAGACTCAAGACAGTCTGCATGGACATGCCACCGAAGACCACACACTCTATTTCAGAAATCACCCACAGGGTCCTGTGTCTTCTGTTAGTTCACACACTCACTCTTTCAGTCAATATTTTTTAAGCATATGTGATAGCTGAGCATTATTAAGGACAAAAACCAACACTTTAAGGGACCGAGAATATAATGCTCACTTCTAGAGCACTTGCCCAGTGTGCACCAAGAAGATATAAATCAGCACCTTTATGGAACCTCACTTTAATCGGGGGAGATAGACAACGAGAAAGTCCAAGTCATTGTATAAAAAGCGGTGATTTAGCCGGGCGGTGGTGGCGCACGCCTTTAATCCCAGCACTCGGGAGGCAGAGCCAGGCGGATCTCTGTGAGTTCGAGGCCAGCCTGGACTACCGAGTGAGTTCCAGGAAAGGCGCAAAGCTACACAGAGAGACCCTGTCTCGAAAAACCAAAAAAAAAAAAAAGCGGTGATTTAGTGTTGTGTGAAAAAAAAATATGAAAGAAGCCAAGAGAAGGGAGGAACCTGGCCAAGATGGCCCTATGCACATCAGGAGAAACGGCATTTCAAGCAGGAACAGTAAATGTGAAGGGTAGGGACCAGTGCACATCTGGAGTGTCGGGGGAACAGCAAGGAAGCCAGAGTCATCATGTAGGTATGGGGGCGGGGGTAAGAAGAGAGGTCTCAGAGAGAAGAGACTCTTGGTACCTCATAAGGGTCACGTTAAATAGAAAACACATTTATTGCTTCATTTCTCCACAAGGGAAATGGAAGATAGTTAATATGAATAAAACAATGTGACCCACAGCCCCTTCATTCAAAGAGCTTGAAAATCCCAGGACATCGCAGTGTTGACTACTTGTTTACTCCAGGGCTTGCTTAGAACACAAGAAATGTTTCTGCCATTTCCAAAGGGAGGGAGGAACCTTTGCAGATCTTAAGTGAGCTTTGTGTCTCAGAAAAGGTTGAGGAAAGTCTCGGGAAACACCATGACTTGTTAAAGATAAACAGCTCCTGCTATGGTTTTCTGTTTCTGTTTTCCCCCAAAAGACTGGGTATTGGTGACTTTGCAGACCTCAGCTAAGAGGGAGGCCTAGGCCACATGCACCAATCTAAAACAGACCTGAGTTATTCTGTGGACCACTTGGTAGTCTTCAAAAATGAGGCAATGGCCACAAGCTGCCAGGACTTTTTGTGGTGCCAAGCCCACTTCTTAGATGGTACCATTGCCTGGGTCTATCACCATCATCTCCCAAACCACGCTGGTCTGCAGAGACCTCCGGGTCTTTCATGAATGATCACCACATCCACTTACACCTCCTCTAGGTTTCCTTTCTTGCCTCTTGGTTGAAAAGCAAAATTCAAAGGCCACTTCTTGTCAAAGAACTTTGTTGGCCTGCTCATCCAGCATCAACAACATGGCTTCTTGCTGGCAAGTGGACAAGTAGCCCTGAACATAAAGCCAGAGTATGAAGCTTGTGTTTTGAACAAGACATATGGTCAGGAATATTACTGACTAGAGACTAAATTGCTACTACAGACAGAATTCCATTTGTAGAGCACAGTTCTTATAAAGGACTAAAAAGATGTCCAAAAGCCATTCTGACTGACATGTACATGGTTCAGACTTCAACTCTATTTCATAAGGATATGTCCTTAACTTAACTGATTTATCAATAGCCATGAATGTCTATTCCATGCCAGTTTTTGGCACACATGCACATGTGTGCGTGCTTGTGTGTATGCATGCTTGTGTGTGTGTGTTGCATTGGTGTAAAATGCTTGTACGTGTTGAAAAGGCCCAGCAAAACAGTACAAAAGTTTGAAATGACCTTTCTCATTGTTTCATTATTACGTGAGTTCTTAGAAGCCTCATGACATATTAAACAATTACAACAATACTATTATAATTCTGCAGTAATGGAAATTGTTGTGACCTCAGTAAACAATGAGTCCTTCCACACAGGAAATCTGAATCTAAAATGAATCCTTACCTGCAAGTAATCTGAAGGGTTGTATTTGCCAGAATTGTAAGTATGTCTTTTTGTGTGCTAAGCTTGGGTGGGTGGGGGGAATCACCCGGCAAACCTAGAAACAAATTAGATAAGAGTCAGACCCAATAGGAAACACCTTCCATAAACAATGCACACTCCAAGTTTTAAAAGGCTTCTTCAGCAATTCATTGTATAAAAGTGGAATTCACTTTGCCCCATTCCCAGTAAAAAGTTCACAAGCTCTGTCATAACAGGAAGAATGGGCAGATGGTCACAAACCCACACAACAGTCCTGCAATTCACGGCACTAGGGTGGAGTTCCTGTTTTCCTGCATTGCCAACTTCAAGGTCTTACAAAAGGATATGGGACACTGAAACCCGGTGAACGGCCATCTGATGATCTCAGGCCCTTGGGAAAGGACCCGCTGACATTTCTTGTAAAGCATAGGATGCACACATCTAGCTACATCGCTGATTAGTCAAAGCTCCCCGGAGAGATCTCTATACAGCTCATCTCCATACCCCTGAAAGGGACAGGAGCCACTGTGACCTTGTCCCATTGTCTTATCATGCTGCGTAGCAGATTTCCTTTGGTAACTGAGCTGCAAATGCTGAGGTAGTGACTCCTAAAGACAGCACATTTAAATGGAGGGAAAGGAATTGAGAAAGAGAAACATTTCTCAAGTTCATGCATACATACATATTGATATACTTTTTCTCTGAACAAAACTAAAAATAGTGTAACTCTAATGAACTGCAACTGGGGGGGTGGTCTCAACTCATTCATCAAAATTCTGAGTTCATCTTGACACAAAGCTCCAGAGACAAGATGCGTGTTGCCTAAAGGATTAAAATGTAGAAAAGACATCATGAGAGAGTCAGTCTCTACAGGTCATTTCACAGCAAGATAACTAGTTTTCGGTCACCTAAATGTAAAGTGTCACCAGGTGTGTTAAAAGCATGAGAAAAACAGAAGTTGCCCACCAGGCTAAGGGACATCAAAATCTTCTAGCTCTAAGCTTGAAAAGTAACTGGCCCACCTAGCCTGGTGGTGTACACCTGGAAACCCAGCATTCAGATGGATGGAAAAAGAGGACCAGAAGTTTGAGGCTAGCCTGGGCCACATAGTGAGACTGTCTAAAGAAAAAATAACTAGTTAATACCAGGCAGCCATCCAGGTTTCCTAATTCACACTGACTAACAACAGATGACTCTTAAGGCCTCAGCTGGCAATGACATTGTTGGGCAAATAAGTGAACATGAGCAAATACGAGGCCGTGTTGATAAAGAGAGTATAAGCAAATAACTAGGGCAAATATCCAGTGCCATGACACTGAGGCCCTGTGTGAACAACTGGAGGTAGGCGATTAACCAACAGCACAGGTTCTCACACACCTACACAGATGTGCAGAACAGTCAGTCTACAGCCATACCACCCCAAATACACCCAAGCTAATCCAATGCACATATGTTGCTGATATAATTATAGATTGATTGACTGATGAGATATTTGAAAACATTGGAAATTAAATGACATTAATAAATCTCAGCAGCTAGTTAACATTGTGAATGACTTGTGTTTGGGCAGTGGTTCTGAACTTTATGCAGTGTTTGGCGAGCCCTAGATCTGCAAATATGCATTTAAAGTGACTGTATCACGGGTGCTCTGTGGGGCACCCTGAGACAGCTGCAGAACTGGGTAGTCATGTTCAATCAATCCGTATAACACTCTTCCATATGAAAGAAGTCATCGCCTTCAACATAGTCAAGCAATTAAAATGCCCTTAAATAAGTCTTCCAATGATGGAACGCTACTTTGTTTGAGAAGCGGAAAATATAAATACTTTGTTTGATAAATAGATTTATAATAATGAGAAACATTAGCCTGAGAACAATACTGGGTACGACTCATATAATGAGCCAAATGAAAAAGAAGCCATTAGGTGGGCAGATGTGTAAGGGAAAATGTGGTAGCAAATAACTAGCCATTCAATAAGCTGTGTCCACTCCACCTCGGCAGTAAATGACTTTTATTCTTCAGTGCTGGGAAGTGAACCCTCAGCGCTCTACCACTGATCTACACGCCACAGTCACTGAGAGCCTCTTGACTGTCTCTATAATGAAATACAGCCAGAGATTATCTTAGACTGCAGGCCCATTAGCTACGTTCATCTTTAAAAGACAAGCCGTCCCATTCATAAGAGGCCAAATATAACACCGCGCTCTCCTAGGGATCTATCCACAATCAAATGTAGTCAACAAGGTTATCAATAATAACTGGAGAGTTCCATCAATGACTAACACTCCCCCCCCCCATTAAACCTCATTCATTTTCATTGGCAAGTTTGGGTCCTCTCCCTTAGACAGCTCATTCTGACTGTAAGAGGTACATATGCTACTACACAATAAAAGCCCTTTTATGTTCAAATCCCAGAACCAACATTAATTAATTTGTGCACTGTTATCCTTCCCGCTTGAAGACGAGAAGGAAAAACAACAGCAGCTCTGTCTCTAGACTTCGACGGCACCAATTATAGTCCAATCCAATTAAGCAAGTCACACACTCCAAAAGGGCACCCTCCATTTTATTCAGGGAAGCAGGCTACTGTTAAACTGCTGTACTAGGAACACCCCGGGCTTCAAAGCAACTCACATCTTTGTGGGACATAGGGCAAGCACATGTTCCAGACTGTCTTTCTCTTCCCAGAAAGGGGGAAGAGTGCCCGTTTGTCAGGGACAAATGAGCACCCATGACGGAGCTGGCCTGATGAACCAAGTCATTATGAAGAAAATTCAATAACTGTGGACAGATGATCTTGGTACTGTATGTTAGTGCCAGTGTTTTTAAGGCATGCAATTCTCCTCTGATGCAAGGAATGCTTTTACAGAATTGACTTTTTTTTTTCCTGACCCTTCATTCTCCAATGGGTGGAGACTGGGAATTCTGCAAACTGTGGCTACAAAAAGGAAATGAGAAATAGCGGAGGAAGAGTGGAGGTAGGAGAGAAGGGGAGGAAAGGGAAGGGGAGGGGAGGGAAAGGAAGGGAAGGGGAGGGAAGGGAAGGGAATTTGTTGCACCAAGAGCCCAAGAGCTTGTGTGCTACTAACCTTGAAGCAGAGAGCATTTTTAAGTGACACGAAAAGGGGCCCTATAACTAGGTGCCAAGCCCAAGAGATTTCTGGAACTCAGCTTTTGACTATGAGTTTACCCCAGGACCAAACGCTTTGGAGTATTAAGTGGATAGTTACTTTAAGACACCCGGAGACGCTGTCAAAGAAGAGGGAACCGCCTATAATTCCTGCGAGGAAAGTAGCATTCTGCATCAAAGAAAGTTGGAGGAGGAAAGTGTCGCCCTATGAAGAGACCTCACTTCACATAGTCTGTGTGCTCAAGTGCTGGAGCAAAAGCAGAGCGGAGCAGGGGGCGGGTTCCCTGCTCCACGGAGTGCAGGATGCCACGCAGGGCGCCCGGCTGGCGCTGGCTTCCAGGAGTTTTCACTGCCTGTTCTTGCCTGTGGGGGCATCTCCTGCCCCGGCTCCGAGCGCCTTCCCACTCCCGTCTCCCCAGCGCCCGAGGCACAACAAGCTCTAACCTAAGCCTGGGGGAGATTAGAATTCTGGGCTAGAGCGCTGGAGACCACTGCTTGGTTGAGTCCTTTAGGGCTGGTCTTTGAGCCCGTGTCCCCGTTGATAATGAAAGAACACCAAAGGGCAGGTCCCTAGTTCTCTCCGAGTTAGGTCCTCTTCTCTGGCATCCCCGCTCTCCGCCCGCACCCTACTTCGTCGCCTTACTTTCAGAGAGTGGGCTCCTTCCTTACCCACAGAGGCCGCCCGGGTCTCCACGCAGAGCCACAGAGCGACAGCTAGCAGCGCCTTGCTCTCCATCCTGCACCTCGCGCTGGGCACAGAGCCCAGTTCTCAGGCACAGACTCTTTCTCGGTCCCTGGCCCGCAAAGAAGTCGCAGAGGCGATGCGCGTCCCGTAGCGCAGGACCGGGGAGAGCGCCCGGCAAGGGCGCCCTGGCTCCGGCCGCAACTGCAGCGGGATCTGCGGACACCGGCAAGCCAGGTTATCCCGGCTGCAGGACTCAATCTGAGCTTTCTGTGGTGCAGGTAGCGTCCGGCGCGATCTAAGGAAACACAGCCTATTACCACTCTCCTGGGGTCCAGAGGACTCAGTGCCGAGCGCGAGCGCTGGCTAAACACTAGAGCATGGGGGCGGGGTCATTGCTGGGAGGGGCGGGGACTCCCTGCGTCCGGCCACGCCCCTCGCTGGATACCAGGTTTGGATTTCCCGGTTTCCCACGCCCACTCCCCCACTAGCCCGGAACTGTGCCTGGCGGCAAGTCGCACCCGAGAGAAAATCTGGACGCAGTTCGGTTTCTGGTGGAAGTAAAATGTAGCCAGTAACGGGCTCTGAGACACTTGCTGTCCCCAGAAGGACAAGGCCCACTGCGCCCTCATTAGGCGCCTCCAAGTGCGGAACTCAATTAGCTGCTGCAGCTGAGCATCCCGAGGGACCAAAAATCGGCTGCGGCAGGTCAGACATTGGACCTAGATGTATTTGGGGCACCAACTTGCAGTGAGTTGGCCAGAACTTGGGAGTTTTGTTTTATGGTGCTTTGGCCAGCTGAGCCAAAGTTTTAAAACTCGGGTCTGAACGGCTTAATTAGACGGGCGCTTATTCAGGTTGCCGATGTCCCTACTATTTTCTCCTCCACCCAGCAACTTCAAATCTGAAGTTACCTGCCTAGCTCTAGAAGACATTTCGGTTGGGGACTCCTGCCTGGCTCTGTCCAAAAAATCTACAACGTGAGTTCCAGGGAGTTGACGGTGACCAGGGCTCCCTGGCAGCCGCAGGGTGATGATCACTGACCGGTCCTTCTGCGACTGCCAGAGTACTTTGGTCCACCCGGTTCTGTGACCACGGTCCCCTAGAATGACTTTGGCCAGGTCTTTTTTAGAGCTGGCCTTTCAACCAAGATGCCCTTCAGCGGAAAAGACGGGCATTTCTCTACCGGAGTGTCACCGCTGAAGCAAAGAGGCAAGTGACCCCTGGGTGATGAGACCGCCTACATTCTTCATCTATGTAGACTTCAAGTAGCGATTGTTGAGGAGCTGCGGTTCCTTCATGACCACTAGTTTTCTTTCTATTCCTTCATCTTTTACTCCCGACTATAACCAAATGCGTTTATAATGACAGGTTAAAGGCAGTCCTTCAGCAGGATAAAGAGATAAGATTATTATTCCTGTATCTAATACCAACTACATTAATGTACGTTAATGCACAATTAATGTAACATGATGCTTTTCTTTTTTCAAGAGGGGAGAAACAGTGCTGCCCTCTCATCACAAATGTGCATTAGCCAGAAGGATCATGCTAGAAGCAGGTGCCAAGCCCAGGAGGGTTTTTTCCCCCCAAGTTCACAGTAAAAAAATGTTTGTACACATAGTGAATCTATATGGTGAAATTATGCTAGAAAAACACAGAGATGCTCGGTGCGGAGCATCTTCTTTGGGTGGAGGCATGCAATCCTATGCACATTTAGGTCGCTGTGTATTCCATTCTCTTCTGACAAATGGAAACTCCATATGAAGTCTGTTGGGAGCCTTCACTTTTTTTACTGTACAGTGTACCCATGGAGAACATTCTGAAGGCCCTGGTTCATTCTTCTCAATGGTGTCCTACTGCGTAGGTAAACTTTTATCCAAGAGTTATTTATTTGAGAACAAGGTAGAACACTTAAGGAAACTTCTCCTCCTGGAGAGTAAAGCAAACAAACTAAACCAAACTTCAGAAAACTTCTGGCTGTGTCAGATTTGAGTAAAGGCAGCGAAGATGGATCCTGGCTCAGACAAGGTACGTTTTCTCCATCCTGGTCCCCCAAGCAAGACTTCTCTAGAAGCCTTATTTACAATTCTGGACACTTCCTCTTCCATGTTTTGTTTAAGAAGAGAGTGTCTCCTCTAATACAAACCAGAACCTGCAGGCCCATGGTAATAGCCCCTTTAGAATCTTAGAGGGAATCATGCAGCTTTGATGGCTAGGGGACCCAGATTTGACAGAATCTGAGTGAAATCAGTCTACTGTATTCCCTCCAACACACACTGAGAAATGTTTTGCATTTGTTAGAGGGAAGCAAAAAAGGACAAGTTCTGTTTTAAAAGGAAAGAAAGAAAGAAAGAAAGAAAGAAAGAAAGAAAGAAAGAAAGAAAGAAAGAAAGAGGCAAAAAAACAGAGGGGAGGATCGGGAAACGGTTCAGTTTGTGAAGTTACTATGCAAGGATAAAAACCCCAAGTCTGAGCTTCCAGACCCATGTTTAAAAAGTCAGGTGTGGTGGTAGCCTTGTTATCCCGGTGCCAAGGAGGCAGAGATACAAGGAGCCCTGAGCCCCCTCCCCCAAACCTAGATGAATCAGCTAGAGCCCCTCAGACCAGTGAGTGACACTGTCTCAAAGTAGGAACTCTTGAGAAATGATACTCAAAGTTCACCTCCAGCAGGATGAACCACCCCCATCAAAACATTATGTGTGGGCATGCATGCGCACACCCACACACAATTGTTCGATGACACTCCCTATTTAGGTACAGACATAGATGAACAGTAGGAAATGTCATAAGCAGTACCCAGAATGATCACACTATATAAATTCCAGCATTTAGGAAGTGCTTTCTGCAAAGACAGGTGGGAGAGAAGAAATATTTGCTTCTTACATATTTTTCCAAAAAAAAAATCACTTTCACATCTAAAATGTGACAAGCTATTCTGTTCTTGGGGCTGCTGGGGTTTCAAACATTGCCATTAGTCAATTACACATTTGCGTGACACCTCCTTATGTTTACTTCATGTAATTGCTTTCCCATGTTTTCGTGTGCTGGGACTTAACAGAGCACATGACTGCCTTACCAGATGTCGGTTCCGTTTACAACCCATACATGCCTGCAACTGGTGTTCTTGTCAAACTCTTGAGCATTGTTTTCTTCTCATTATCAGATTTCTTTCTGCTCCCAAGTTTATTTTACTCCAAGTGCAGCTTACATTTTTAACTTAAAGCGTGTATTTTATGTTCAAGGAAAAGAAGGTTCAGTTACCTGGAATTCAGATTTGCCTTGCAAGTTTCATCAGAGTTCAATCCTACTCATAACATCTTACAGTGGAATAAATAGTTTAAGGACATTCCATCCTTTTTGTGAAACAGATAAAATGACTCTTCATCACTTGCTACCTGTAAAGGAAATATCTTGGTCCTAGGGACATATGCACCCATGTGTTTACCACCAGACACTTTCCTATAGTTACTTGGAACTTCCTCAAAAAGAAAAAAAAGATAAATTAAAAGTTTTAAAGTAGAGGTGGAGAGATGGCTCAGCATTAAGGATGCTTGCTGCTCTTCTCCGAGACCCGAGTTTGGTTCTCAGCACCTACCCCAGGCAGCTCATAGCCCATGTGTAACTACAACTCCAGGGATTCTGTTGCCATGGTTTCCATGGGAAAACACATACATACTCACAGACCCACACACATATATACAAATAATAAAATAAATGTTTCTTTAGTAAAGCATATAAAAGATACAGGAACTTAAACAACTGAATATCTACATAGCACCAGAGAAGGATGCCAGAAAATATAAAAGCAGCCAGCATTTGAGAACACATAGTTCAGCAGAATAGTGAACTTCATTCTTGCCTCATCCTTAAGACAACCCATGAGGGTAGCAAACACTATTGACAGTCTTGGGGGTTAGAAAGAAAAAGAAATTATTCTTGATGTAAGAGCATGTCTTCCTCCCTTCTTAAAGCTGTGCAAAAGAAAGTGTCATACAGGTTTTCTAACATCAGGTGTCTTTTTTCTTTTTTCAAATAATTGTTTTAGATTTATTTATTTTTATGTGTGTGAGTATTTTGCCTTTATGTATATATGTACACCACATGTGTGCCTGGTGTTTTCAGAGGTAAGAAGAGGGTGTCTGATCCCCTAGAACTAGAGTTACAGGTGTTAGCCACCATGTGGGTGCTGAAAACTGAACCCAGGGCTTCTGTAACAACACGTGCTCTTAACAACCGAGCCATCTCTCCAGCTCCACAAGCGTATTTTCTCACTGTTAGCAACAATGGAAGTCAAGACACTATGCGTTTAAAAGCAAGAACCAAACAAATACATTTAGGAACACTCTTTGTATGGCAGGCATTTTCCTTCATTTGTCATGTTTACTGCTCAAAAAACCAGATAGAAAATGTTCTATATAATCCAGTAGAATGAGGGAAGGAATTCAGAAGGTTTAAGTAGCTTTCCGATACTTCACCATTCTAAGTTGCTGGATACGATTTTTAAAATAGATGTTAAGCATCCAAGACCTTTAAGCTTATCGTTTCTTACAGATGACTGACCTCACCCAAGGATAAAGCTAAGTGAATCAGCACCTCCGGTTCCCCTGTAAGCTTTTCAATGCACCATGACCAAGGAAACCTATAGAAAAGACTTTATTTGAGCTTACTGTTCCAGAGGATTAAGAGTCTATCATGGTGGGCAGGCATGGCAACAGGATCAGGAATCTGAGAGCTCATCAAGTCAAACACAAGCAGGAAGCAGAGAGAGAATGAGGAAGAAATGCTGAGGGATGTCTTTCTGGGTGTTGTGAATATATGTTTTTCCCATTGGTTAGTAAATAAGTCACTTTGGCCTATGGCAAGGCAGCTTAGAGGCAGGTGGAAAATCCAAGAGAGACAGGAAGAAGAGAGGAGAGGCAGGGAAGACAGCAGCCTGCTGCCCAAGGAACAAGATGCCAGCAGACCGATAAAGCCACGGAACATGTGGCAAAACTTAGATCACTAGAAATGGGTTAAGTTATAAGAGCTAGCTAGCAAGAAGCCTGCCATAGGCCATACAGTTTGAAAATAATATAAGCCTCTGTGTGTTTATTTAGGTCCAAGCGCAGGTGGGAGAGATTCATCCTGACCATGGGGCCGGGCAGGACCAGAGAAAACTTTTGGCTGCAGGACCATATGTGAGAGAGATTTGTGCAGACCACAGAGCTGGACAGAACCACAGAAAACTTACGACCACATAGTAGGTGAGGCTTTATAATCTCAGAGCCCCGCCTCTGGTAACATACTTCCTCCAGCAAGGCTGCACCTCCTAACCTCCCTCCACCCACGGCAGACTAAACCATTTGAATATCTGAGCCTATGGGGGACATTCATGTCCAAACCACTACATCCCCCTTAAATGACCCATTTTCCTAGAAAGATGGTGAGCTGAGAGTGATTTAGGGGAGGGACTTTGAGATGCTGGACCAAGGAAGAAAGGCAAGTCATCGGGCTGCCTCCACCCAAGGAAACAGAGTCATGTTATCTCTGCCTCTTCTACTTAACCTTCAAATCACCAGTCTTCTCCACTAATGGAAGAGCAATCACTAACAAACTTTGTTTTCTGTATTTCTTTTCTGTTTTAAAAAAATAAAAAATCTTTTGTCCTCCTGGACATCTTTTAATACCCAGCTGAAATGTGAGACCCAAGCAATGTGTTTTCTTATTTTCTTTCTTTCCTTCTTTTTCTCTTTCTTTTCTTTCTTTTCTTTCTTCCTTCCTTCCTTCCTTTCTTTCCTTCTTTTTTCTGTCTTTCTTTTTCTCTTTCCTTCTTTTTTCTCTTTCTTTCCTCCCTTTCCTCCCTCTTCCTCCTCCTCCTTTTTTTACACTTTATTATTTTACTTCTATGTATGGATCAATCACTTGCTTGCATGTACGTCTGTGAACCAAGTGTGCTCTTGGTGCTCACAGAGGTCAGAAGAGGTCCTCAGATTCCCTGGAACTGGAGTTACAGATGACTGTGAGTCACCATGTGAGTGCCAGGAACTTCCTAGGCTCTCTGGAAGAGCAGCCATTGCTCCTGGCGGTTAATCCATCTCTCCAGCTATCTTCCTGGAACTCTCCCATAAAATCAATCAGCCGAGGAAGGAATTAAATTTAAAAGGATGACTATTAATATATAGTAAAAATGGTAAAGGGCATAATGATGAATGTTAATAAAATCTACTTTTGTCTGTTATGAAACCTATTACGAATGTCTCATTAGACAGAGATACTAAGGAATTTGGGCAGCAAGATGACGCAACAAATAAAGAGACTTGCCATTAAGTCGGACAACCTTAGTCAGAGCCCAAGGACCCACATGGTAAAGGGAGAACTGGCCGGGCGGTGGTGTTGCACGCCTTTAATCCCAGCACTCGGGAGGCAGAGCCAGGCGGATCTCTGTGAGTTCGAGGCCAGCCTGGTCTCCAAAGCGAGTTCCAGGAAAGGCGCAAAGCTACACAGAGAAACCCTGTCTCGAAAAACCAAAAAAAAAAAAAGGGGAGAACTGACTCCTACAAATTGTCCCTGACCTCTGCCTATGTGCTGGGGCATGTATGTACGGACACACAAATAAAATAAGAAAATGGCAGAGGTGGCTGGTAAGATGTCTCAGCAGTTAAGAGCCCTTTTTGCTCTTGAGAGGACCCAGATTCAGTTCCCAGCATCCATAAGGTGGCTTATGACTCCAGTTCTAGGAAACCTAAGGTCTCTTTCTGATCTCTGTGGGCACCAGACATGCATGTAGGAAAAACACTCATACATACAAAATAAAATAAATCTTAAAAGTATTTTTTAAAAAAAATTGAAAAATAAGTAAAATAAGTAATTGTATAAAAGAAAAAATGAAGATATTGTGGGTTTAAAATTATATGCTCTAGCCATGTAAAACATACTTCATATATTCACCTTTACATTCACATTTAGAAGATAGTTATATATAACAATGTATAACCAATTGTGTGCTGAATTTACACTTTATCTTAGACAATTTGATATAGACTGTCTTACTAGTGACAGAACCAGTGAATGACTTTCCCTTTTCTGCACACCCATGATCTATGATGTATCATATTGTATGATATATGATGATGCAGCTGTACGTTTAGGCAAATTTTCTCTCTCGATAGTAGAAATTAGGTCAGATTCATCCTGTATTCCTAATGTCCAAAACCTCTTGATGTATTAATAACATTGAGACTGTATTTTTTAATGTCCATTTCTGGTGCCCTTTGTTTCTCCTCTGTCTCCTACCACTCAAAGTCACATGTCTCTGGTGCCCATCACAATTGTCTTTAATGACAGCAACCCGCTGATGGATGTGAAACTATTCAATGTCAACCAATCTACAGAGTCTTTGTAATTAGTAATAAGTGGAAATTGAAAGGCCTTTTAATTTTAAGTGAGAAAAAACAGCATTATAATATTTGTATGGACTATATAATAAATATGATTTGAATCTCCTATCTCTGCCATTTGCAGATTGTAACCATTTTCCAGTGTATTACCCATCTTCCTTCCTAAATCTTCTCAGGTCTTCAAAGGACTAAACATACACAGAGATATCTTTTGTATTCTAGAGCAGTAACCAGTTATAAATCTCTGCCCAGACTGTACTCAGCATCCTCCATCTCATGTCAACTGCAAGGACAGGACTTGCCAGATGCATCTTGCCCACATCTCTTATAAGGAGGTTATACACACTCATAAGTCAATTGTATGTTGTGATTTTATTGTGAAATGTCCCTCATTAGATTCATGTGTTTGAACACTTGGTCCTCGGCTGGTGACACTCTTCAGTAACACTGTAGAGCCTTTAGGAGGTGGATCCTCACTAAAAAAAAGTGGATCACTAGCTGTGAGCATTAGAGCTCCATGGCCCTGCCCGACTTCCTATTCTTTGCTTCCTTTGCTTTCAGCCAGCATCATGCTCCTGCCGCTGTACCTTCCTTGCTATGAAGGACGGAATCTCCTTGGCACTGTAAGCCACAATAAACCTTTCCTCCCATAAGTTCATGCAGGGATGTGTAAAAATGTAATGCAAAGGTCATGCAGGGATGCATAAAGCAACTAAGACATTCTATTAGTTTGCAATGGTGTTCACGTTTTTGCAGAATAAAGACGATGTTTTGCAGTAAGGCTGCTGCTCCAGCAGCAACAGCTCCTCAATGGCAGCAGAAAGTTTTATGTTCCTTGTATATAAACTTAGTCTCCAGAGTTTCCAAAATGTTGGCGGGCAGTCCCTTGAGGCACACATGAAAGTTCTCTTTCTGTTCATTCATTTATACACTCATTTCTAACGTATCACTGGCTTCATGCACACGATAAGTCCAATGACTCATCGAGGAATGTCTCACAGAGAGAAAGTCTCCAAGTGGAAAACACAACTTGGGATGTATTTGATAATCAGCCAAAAGTAGGTCAGGCTGGGTCTAGGCAGATGAGAGGCCCCAGGGAGTCATTTCACGCGTCTGACTCCATAGCATGAACAGAAGTTCCAGATGAAGAGAGCACAAGCCTAGCAGGAAAGGGCTGCATCAAAAGTGGTGGACGGGAAAAGTGCTCTCTGGCATGTAAGCTACCTTCACCGCTACATTTCCTCCTCCTAAGTAAACTTGACTTGCTTCTCCTGAAGCATCCTACTGCCTTAGAGAGGTTCTTGAAGGAGAAGAGGTCTTCCTTCAGCCTCTCTCCTCAAATACAGTCACGGTCTCCACACTGCCCAACGTGTCCTCAGCACTCATCTCGTGGTCTATCTGCCTTGGAACTGCATCTTAGTTGAGGCCCTATAACATGCGCCCATCCAGCCAGTGCCCCTGGCTGGCTTTGACTCTATACCTCCACTGTAAGGACAGGAGTCACCAGATCCATCTTGCCCACCCACCTTCGGCTCTTCCACGACCTTCTCAGGGCTCGCATTCCTGTGTCTTTATCTTCATTATGGAGATAACTTGCAAGCGGAGCTGGCCAACTCTATGAGTCTTCCCACAGCTCCAGGTTCTAGTCTCCGACCCTTTCTGGACATCCTTGGGTATATCTCTCCGGCTGTTGAAACTAGGATGTCCAAAGCAGAACTCTTTGGCTCTTCCCACCTTCAATTTCTTCTTCAGCCTCCTCCAGCTCAGCGTTCTTCTATACAGCCTTTGGGGATTGAACTCAGCTCGCCAGGCTTGCCGAGGAAGCAACTTTACCAACGGAGCAATCCCACCATCCCCTGACTTACTTTCTGTTCTTGTTTTGAGACAGGGTCTCACAATGTAGTTCTGGATGTCCTGGAACTCACTCTGTAGACCAGGCTGAGATCCGCCTGGCTCTGCCTCCTGAGTGCTGGGATTAAAGGCTTGGGTCACCACACCCAGCCCTCACTTACTTTTTAACAGCAAGATAATGATGATTTAGCTACACAAATACCAGAAATTTAGGCTTTAAAAGTAGTACTCAGGCACTAGATACACTCTTACTGATTAATGCGTTAGATATCTGTTGTTTTGTTTCATTTCAACTGTATCCAGTTATTTATGGTTCATTAGATGATTTATTTATGACTATTAATCCAAGGCTTCCCTATCCTGGCTATGTGTCATGATTTCTTAGGCCTGAGAGCTTTTAACAAATACCTGTTCTGGATACCTTTCTACATTTAAATTAAAATCTCTGGGAGGAGAGCTGACTGAAGAGGTTAGTTTATTTCCTTGTTTTCTAATATGATTCCATGACATCACATAAAATTCTTGTTCCCAAGAACAAAAGTAATCCTTCTAAAACGTGGGTGTGGGAACCCAAGCTTTGCAGGATTGTTTTATTCATTGGTGCTCGAAGCTTGGAGAACATTCTAGCAAGTGTCAAAAATACGTGAGACGTTTTTCAAGTCTAACTCTTAAGAACGAAGTCATTTGTTCTTCGAATCAGACAAAATGACTGATTCTTTTCAATAGTGTTCACCCCCTCAAAATCTATTTGATGTGAGTCCTGAGTGAATTTGAACATGTCTGCCGTGACTCGGGGTAGATCTCCTGAGAAAATCTCTTGCAATCGGGTCTGAAAGCATCTTCAAATACTTCACATTCCTACTCAGCATTTGACAGCACAGAACGTTCCCAGTTACCACTAAAAAAAAAAAAATACTAAGGAAGTACAAGTTGGAAATCAACAGTCTGGAAACACCAATACATTCTTGATAGAAAATCACAGCTTCCCTTCACACGGAAGATAAGACTCCGTGGCTAGGAAAATGGCTCTCCGGCTTTTTTTTTTTTTTTTTTCATTTTTCCTGCTATGTTTCTTATTAAATTCTGTTATGACAGAAAGAACTGCTTGAGAGACTGCGTGGGAGGAAGACACTAAAACTGAGTCTCAAGAAAGATAAATCATGGAAATTGGTTTCTCTGATCCACAGACATTGCTGAACACAGTGTAATATGTTCATGTTTCACCCTTCCTGGCCCTTAACCTCGAAAGTCAAAAAATAAAGGCGGGGGCAATGTGTGGAGGGTAGCAGTCACAGGTAGTTAAGATTCTCCAGGATCGAAAATAAGGACTCCAAACTATAACCGTCTGTAAAATTCTTCATGAGCTTGCATTTGAAAAGATTAAAAGCGTGTATGTCTGTTTGCATATAGTGTACACACTAAATATTTACCCACCCCAATCTAACAGTGGGTATTCTCCAGTGAGAAAAATATAGACAGCTGAAAGTTTCTTCAAGAATCACTTAATATGTTCAATACGTATAAGAATAGAAAGAAAATCTTAACAGTCAAACACGAAGCATAATTACTCCCTAAAATCAGGATAGTAGATGAGAAAGTGGAAAAGATTTTGTTTAATTATCCATACCATTTTATATTTTTAAAGTATTTTTATTGATAACTTAGAATATAATGTATTGAACTTGTGCTGATAAATTTTGAACTGTAAAAAAGGCAGGAGAGGCCGTCTCGGTTCTCTCTGGAGGTGACTTTATGAGCCCGTCTTTTGTACAAGGGGGTGAGGGTGACAGCTTGCCTGTCCTCTGCAGGTGTGTTTGGCCAACCCACCACTCTCAGATCACATGTGTCCACATGTAACCAATAAAAAAAAAAATCATAAACTTACCTACAACATTATGAGGGGTTTTTTTTTGTTTTCTTTTTGCAATTTTCACTGTAACTAGAAAATTACCTTGTTCTCAAGAAGAACTTAATGGATGATTGATGTCATGTTGTAGTGTTAAAAGACTAGGCTAGACACAGCATCAAAGGATCCAGACGTGGTTCTGTTACACGTTCTTGGCTTTACCATAGATTAAATGATGTTGACAAAGCACAACCATGACCACAAAGAAGTCCCAAATTGTTTTAAATCAGCTCCCCACCCCTTTCGTTCTCATTCACTGAGATCCGCCTGTCTCTGCCTCTCGAGTGCTGGGGTTAAAGGCGTGTGCTACCGCTGCCCGGCCAAAATAGAACTCTTTATAATGGCATAAAAGGACAAAATACCTCAGAATAAATCTCTCAGAGCAGGGTCAACATTTGAATGTGGAAAACAATGAGACGCTAATGAGAAAATGTGCAGTTGGCTGCAAGATGGCCCCTCTCCTGCTGTTAGCATTCTCCTACGCTGAAGAAGGCTGCGCCTGAGAAGAAACAGGGGGATATTGTGGACAAGACATTGTATAACTTGACATTATAGGCCACAAGTGACATTGTAGCTTCTCCCTTGGTATGTTGGGTCACTTGCTCTAGGGAAGCCAACTCTCATGTCATGAGGCCATGAGTAACTCACCAGACACTCCCAGCGTTCAGTGAGGATCGAGTCCTGCTGTTCTCCATGTGAGTGAGTCACACTAGAAATACATTCAGCTGGACTTGTGCAGTCACATGACTGCATCACTTGCTGACAACAGCCTAATCTGCAAGCGACCCCAAAATCAGAGCCACTCAAGGAAGCTGCTCTATACTACTGTTTCACAGAAATGCCAAGAAATGCCAAACCCCAAACCAGAGCCACCCAAGGAAGCTGCTCTATACTACTGTTTCACAGAAATGCCAAGAAATGCCAAATACTTGTTGTTGAAGCCACTGGATTTGGGAGCAATTTGTTAATCCATAATAGAGAGCTAACATGGGCCTTGGAACCAACAAGTGAGACATTTTCATGGCAAGTATTTTTGCTTGTTGGTGTGGCCTTCCGATGGGGTTGTTCAGAAGAAGCTAAGACTTTGAGAAGTGAGTTAAAGAAGTCATAAGTAATATTGAAGAGATTGTTAGTGAAAGAGTTACAACATTGGCTAGGCTGCCAATGAGGGTTTAAGTTCTGGAAAACATTGGACCATGGAGGCAGAGGGTGCAGCAGGAACACCTGAATCTTCCTCAGAGGATCATTCAATTAAATGACAGAACTCCTAAGAAACTCCAAGCCATTGCACTGCTTCAGCTTCGGTAGAAGTTCAAGACTGAGAAATATTTATCTCAAGGATATTGGTAGACATGGATGTTGACTAATCGTGTGAAATCTAAGAGGAATTATAGAATGATAGAGTTTTACGGAGAATTATGTAGGCAGGAATATCACCAACTCTGACAGATACCCAGTTAGTGTTCAGATTTCCCAATCGTTTCCTGAGTTTTATTTTCATTTAAGGCTTGGCCTTGTGAATGTAGGGAAATGTGGACTGAAATTCTGGTTCTTCCACCTTTTAGCATGGCTCCCTGTCAAAGATGCTTGAAGTTTCTGGGCCCCACAGTGCTCTTCTGAGGAGAAAGTGAGAAATATGTAAGAAATGATATTTTACAGAAGGAGCATCATGTTCTAGCTTTAGAAATTCATTAGTTTGGGCCAGGTGAGCTGACACACGCCTTAATCCTAGCACTTGGGAACAGCAACGGAAGGATCTTTGGCAAGCCTGGTCTTCATAAAGCATCCTAAGCCAGTCAAGATAACATTGGAAGACACCATCTGAGAGAGAGAGAGAGAGAGAGAGAGAGGAGAGAGAGAGAGAGAGAGAGAGAGAGAGAGGGAGAGAGAGAGAGAGAGAGAGAGAGAGAGAGAGAAGAGAGAGATTCTCTCCCTCATCCCCTCCATACTTGTAATTGTTCTTGGGACTGATGAAGGGGGCAGCCGACTGCACATTTTCTCATTAGTGTCTCATTGTTTTCCACATTCAAATGTTGACCCTGCTCTGAGAGATTTATTCTGAGGTATTTTGTCCTTTTATGCCATTATAAAGAGTTCTATTTTGGCTGGGCAGCGGTAGCACACGCCTTTAACCCCAGCACTCGAGAGGCAGAGACAGGCGGATCTCAGTGAGTTCGAAGCTAGTCTGGTCTGCAGAGTGAGTTCCAGGACAGGCTCCAAGGCTACAGAGAAACCCTGTCTTGAAAAAAAAAAAACAAAACAAAAGTTCCATTTTGGTAAGCTTCACTTTCCAATTGTTGTTTATTAGGATTCAGACATTGTGGTGGTATTGTGTTCCCCCAAAATATTGTGCACCCTAATAAACTTATCTGGGGTCAGAGAACAGAACAGCCACTAGATATAGAGGCCAGAAAATGGTGGCACACACACCTTTAATCCTATCACTTGGGAGGCAGAAATCCATGCAGATCTCTGTGAGTTCAAGGCCACACTGGAAACAGCCAGGCATGGTGACGCATGCCTTTAATCCCAGGAAGTGATGTCAGAAAACAGAAAGGTATATAAGGCATGAAAACCAGGAACTAGAAGCTTTTGGCCTGGTTAAGCTTTTAGGCTTTTGAGCAACAGTTCAGCTGAGATTCATTCTGGATGAGGACACAGAGGCTTCCAGTCTGAGGAAACAGGATCAGCTGAGGAACTGGCAAGGTGAGGAAGCTGTGACTTGTTCTGCTTCTCTGATCTTCCAGCATTCACCCCAATACCTGGCTCCAGGTTTGTTTTTATTAATAAGACTCTTTAAGATTCATGCTACAAGACATATAATGAAGTTTTATGTCCTTGTCATCTGTACTTTTGACAAACGCATACACCGATTCTACTTGGGTATTTTTGTGGATTTCTTGAGATCTTTCTATATAGATAATCATGTTGTCAGAAATAAGGAAAAGTTTTATGCCATTCCAATCCACGTGTCTTTTAGCTCTTGATTTGTTGCATGTTTACCACTCAAGAGGGAGTGGGACCTGGGGGAATGGAGCCAAAAAATAAGGCGGACTAAAGGCTCATGCAACAGCCAACTTTCTTCAGAGCATCCGACGATTTATACTCTGAGGGTTAAGAAGAGTCACATGAGTAAAGTGTGCAATCACAAGGACAAGCCATAGGGTGATGAGAAACATGCTTTTCCATAGAGGCATGTAAACAAATAAGAACAGCCAGTTGTGATGAGTAATCTGAAGTAAACTCACTCCTGACCACTACACCTGGGAGGGGCACAGAAGCATAATCCAAGAATAATTCTTGTGTCTCTGAAGAAACTGAGGAAAAAAAGACACTTGTTTTCTTAGAGTTTTCTCACAAGCACTCAGAATTCCCTTCATACGACTCCACTCTTGGACTGTGTTCCAACAGTTGCATAAGCTACTTCTCTAACATAACGTTAAATACCAGTGATAGGAATGTATCACCTTGAAAAGAGGCACACAGCCTCTCTTCATAAAGTATGCAGTTAGAGGTTTTTTCATAGATGCTTTTTGTTAGACTGAGGAAGTTCACTCCTAGTCCTAATTTATCAGAAGTTGTAAATTCTAAATTTTTACCGAATTTAGAATTCAGCACATATTAAAATAAACCATAAACACTTGTCTTTTTACTGTTATATCATATTACATTTGTTAATATTTTAATGACCCTAACCTCACATTCCCCGTTCTAAAGTCACACTTAGATGTGATATGCTCTGTTTTTCTACACAGGGACATATTTGATTTGCCAATATTTTACTAAGCATATTTTTTTAAGTCTGTGTTTCTGTGTATATAGGATGTCATAGTTTACTTTCTTTTTGTGACTGTGATAAAACACCAGGACCATAAATAGCCTGGGGGAGGAAAGGGTTTATTTGGCTTCTTATAGGTTACAGTCCTTCATCAGGGGAAGCCAGGCCAGGAACTTCGGTTGGGAAATAGCAGACAGGAACTGAAGCAGAGACCATGGAGGAATCCTTCTTTCTGGCTTGCTCTCCACAGCTTATTCAACCTGTTTTTTCCCATACCGCCCAGGACCACATGCCCCGGCGTGGCACTGCATGTGGTGGGCTGGGGCACTCCCACATCAATCATGAATCACAAAAGTTGCCCTGAGGCAATCAGATGGAGGCATTGTTCATCAGTTGAGGTTCTTATTCCCAGATAACCTAGCTTGTGTCAAATTGACAAAAACCAACCAGGACAAATGTCTGAATATTTGCACGTGTGCATGAAACACAATATGTCGCAGAACACATGGAGGTTCGAAAAAAACTTCCTCGGGTATCAGTCCTCATCTTTCACTTTGTATGGGACAGGATTTTCTTGCTGCTCATCACTGTGTATGCGAGGCTATGGCCCATAGTCCCTCTGGGGTTCGCTTGTCTTAGTCTCCCATATCACCACTCTGGGAGCACTGGGGTTACAGATGCATGCTGTAATACCCAGCTTCATCAGCTTCTGAGGGTCCATATCTCAAGTCTTCCTGCTTTCCGCAGTAAGAGCTTTTACCCACGGAGCTGCATCCCAGCCCTTATTGAGAATTTAAAATCCCATTTTCACAAGGAGTATGTTTCTTTTCTATAATTTTCTGTTTCTGTTATCGTGGTAATGGTACATTACCTCATACAATCAGTTGAAGAGTACCCAACTTCTCTGTCTTCTGAATCATATGTTTACAGTGAAATTATACTATTCCCTTACATTTATTAAAAAAAATTTTGAAGGAGAAAAACATTATGTGACATAAGATAGACCTAAGTTGATAATTACTCAGGATAAGTAATACTATGTAAGGATTATCATTGTTTTCTCTGTTCTTAATATTTAAAACTTTAAAATATTTTATTTAAAAAACAAACCAGTCTCCTTTCCATAGCATCTCTCATGCTTTACAATTAGCATGCTGGATGAGGAAGAAGTCCCAAATTTTCATCAAGGACAGAAGCAGATGCTCAGACACTCAGAGTTCAAAAGTCTGTTTTTTATTGTGAGCCTAGCCTTTTTTAAAAAAATCATAAATTAGTATAGGAAATGACTTATAAGGTGATTTTATAAAGTTTAATTGGAAATGTTGACCATGATGGCATTGAGTGATAACTCTGTAAGTGTCCGAAGGTAGGCTCTTCCATAAATGGGCTTTGGTGGCAGATTTTCTTTCCAGGTAAATATAAATTGCCTTCTAGATACATTAGAGAAGCATATATTGTGCTGGACTTTGATAAACCAAGACTTTACCAATTCTATGAGTCCCCCATGTGCAATAATATCTCCATCGATCTAAAAGAAAAAGAGTTTCAAAAGCCTTTTTGAAAACCATACTGCTCATTAGCATCCAAATGTGTGTTAATGGGGAGTTAGGACCCCTAACCCCAGCATTCACAGGCAGAGACCAGAGAATTGAAAGTTCAAGGTGAAGCAAGCCTATCTCACAAGCTCAAGCCAGCCTGAGATACCCCTGCCTCAAAAAGCAAGGGCTAGAGATGGACCTCGCTAGTAGCATCCTTGCCTAGGATGGTCAAGGCCATGGATCCGATTCCCACCATCAGAGAAGTAGGAAAAGGAGAACTAAAGGTAAGGTGATTATAGCTTCAATTCAGAAGTAGGTTTTAAGATGATCTTGGTTTCTTGACTTTTTCTTCAGGGTAGGTTTGGTAGTACCTGCAATGCGATGCAACGGTTGTTAGACTTGAATGTGCATGAGAATCACTGGAGGGTTTTGGAAAACATGACTTGTTTAGTTGTTTAGTGAAACTAGTATGTATGACCTCCACCCTGGGGGAGTCATGTTTTTACATATGGGTCAAAACCCTTGCAATGTGCACTACCAAGAAAGAATCTGGGTGGCGCGCCTCAAAAGCGATGATGTTTTTACGTAGCGTCGTTTGACCATGATGAATGTACCAGTGTGGTGGGAGGGGAGGACAGAGAGGAAGCCATGCAGGGTGCTCACGACGATAGGAACGTCTTTTCTTCCACACTCACTTCTGCAGTGAATCTGAAGTTCATCTGTAAACGAGTGCAAATGAAGACAGACTTCATCTTCACTAGGTTTCTGGTGGAGCCTGGGAACCTGTATTTCACTGTGTAGAACAGTTGGTGGTACGTGGGGAGTGGTTATGACGTCACTCCTGCAACCTTAAGAGAACTTCTCTTGTCATATAATGCTCCCCAATTTCAGAATGTCAAGCTTCCTCAAAATTAAAACCCCGAGTTCAATCCAAATCAAGTGGGATTTACCCCATAAACTACACTGACTCTAAATTCTGAGTTATTTATTAGAGTAAACTTTATTTTTGGCACTTACTATATGCCAGGACCTCTGGCAGCCTCTAAGGATGTGAGGATATGTACTAGGGCATTGTCCTGGCCGTTGTGGATTTTATAATCTAATGTCCTATTTTAAGCCTGTTTTGGAAATTTTTAAAACTTATTTTCAGTTCCAACCTAAGCTCTTTCACTTGCAAAAGGATTAGTTTTAACTCATTAGAAATAAATTGGCAGCTGAGTTCACCTTGAAATAATAAAACATTGCAGGGTGTTTGTTGTTGTTTGTTTGTTTGTTTGTTTGATGGTCTGTAATGACCCAAATCATCTGAATTTCGACCAGAAGGCACCTATGAACCATCTCATTCATTCACATCCCCCCATACAACAGTTGAAGAAAGAGAGACTCCTCAGAAAATGAGGTGACTTTTCCGAACTGATAGAAAGTACCAAGCCTATACCTAAACCCAAGTTGTAGGGGTCTTCATATAGTGCTTTTCTCATAGCATCAGACTTTAATTCCAAGGTTAAAGGAAATAATGAGCCCTCACATTAGAGGATTTCACAAAATTCAATGGAGTTTCATTAATAAGTTAGATTATTGATTTTTGTGCACTTTGTGAAAATCAACAAGGAAGAAATGAAGAGTTGGGGGATGGTGAAGTAGGAACCTCCTATAGGCCCATGCCATCACTGTCTTAGAACATTGACTATTCTCAGCAGGTCTGTGAGCTATGTGCAGTTACCATACCCATTTTAAGCATGAGAAACCTAAGGCACACCAAGTTTGTTCAGGGAGACATGGAGTCTGCATTCAGTTCCATCTAATAGACTTGTTATAATTCATCTTCCAGATGTAGCCAAGTTCTGATAGGAGGAAAATTTGAGTCAGTCATGTTTTATAGTTATGAGTTATGTAAGATCCTGGAGTTCTTCAGAGAACTCAGTCATTTCTAGATAGCTTAGTGAATCTCACTGGGAGAGCTGAAGACAGAAGGATATTTTAAATTCTTCTATGCCTTTTAAAAGTTTGCTTAACAATTGTGGTCTTTGTACTAAGTCAAATATTAAATAAAAATTGTTATTTCAGCAACTAGATTCATGAGTGGATCACAAAGCTTCATGTTTATGGAACGTAAGCAAGCAAGGTGCACACACTCAGCCAGGCACGTACATATGTATACACACACACACACACACACACACACACACACACACACACACACACACACACACTCATTCAAAGTCATAGGTAAACAAATATCACCGTATACCCCAGGGAATTATTTTTAACTATTTTTGGTCAAACTGGTTTTACTTGGCAAACTGTAGCTCCCTACAGGTAGCACCTATTCTTTGTGAAGTGTTTCCTTTTCCCAGGACTGAGACACTGGCACAGCATACCGTATTGCCCTTCTCAACATCTGTTTGTACTTATGTGCCAGCTAAGGCCACCTGACGTGTGAAAGGAAACAAAACAAAAGTTCACGGTCACTGCCTACCAACACGTAATATTCTGGTCCACCCAGACTCTGGAAACACAGCTTGGAAAATTCATCTGGGATGCCGAGCATCGGTCTACCATAGGAAAGAAGCTGCCCTTATTCGTCTGTTGGTGTTAATGAGAAAATGGGGTGCAGCATTAGAATCTAGAGAAATTAATTCTTAAAGTAACTAATTACTGATCTCGTACCCAAAGCTTCCCAGATATCAAACCTGCCCTGGAGAGGTGGGTAAGATTAGGAAACCAGAGAAAGTACTTAGAAAGTAAATATGCAAAGCTGCATACCTGATTTACAGGAAAGGCAGAAAGTACCATAGACTCACTTCAAAAAGAACAAAAACCAAAGTTGGGGAAACAGGAACCCCTCGACACTGGTGAGATTTGAAGAAGAAAAACTGATCTTGTGGCAAATGAACTTTCCTCTTAATTGCTCATTAAGATAAAGGCTAACTCGCAGCTCTACCAGAGCCAGGAAGAAAATAGTCCTTGCCTACAATTCCTAAGAGTATATCTCTTCTGTTTCTTCCTCTTCCCACAACCGAGTTTCAAGTTTACCACTTGCAGTTAAGGTTAGAGAAAAGTCCCCTTTTCTTTTAGCCTTCAGTTCCCCTTTCTGAAACTTTGGCTGGAGTTGAAAAATGGGCACTAAAATATAATGATGTAAAAATGGGAATGCACAAATAGGCTTCTGCAAAGGTGCCTACGGCAGACATAGCAAGGCCAGGTAACTGAAAATGTTAAAACTGAACACAGTCTTACTGCCTGCCAATAGACAGGAGTTAAATACAGGAAAAGGTAAGCCAGCGAGCAATAATGTCTCGGGTGATCCCAGTTAAGGCAGAAAGGACATCGGCACCAATGTTTGTAGCTCAGGCACAAACCATTCCCAAGGGGCAACATGAGAAAGTGTTAATGATGCTGGGGTCTATGAGATTGGCAGTTGACTTTCATTTCTCATTGTGTTATTTTCCATGCTGGTGGAAAATTTGAAGTACATATTACATTGATAACCTAAAAACATGGTACAGTTTGGATGTATCTATATGTGCAGTTTTTACATTTGGGGGTTTTGGAGTCTCTGTTTTACTGGCAGTCCCAGAGACTCAAAATGAGGCTATTATCAAAAGGCCCATAAAAAATAAATGTAGAACGGTCATTGTGTACCAATTATTTTCATTAGTAAATATGAGTACTTATTTAACCATTGCCTCACAGGAGATCAAATTTCCCTCAAGCAAAAGATGGATGAATATTTTGACTTTTGATGCTAAAATATAGTTCACAGCCTCAGAATCTTCAGTTTATAAACTGAGGCAGTCATACAACTCATGACAGTGTTTAAAAAGAAACTGCTGGGCATGGTGGCATGTACCTTTAATCTCAGCACTCAGGAGGTACAGGAAGATGGATCTCTGTGAGCTCAAGGCCAGCCTTGTCTACATATCAAGTTCCAAGCCAGCCAAGTATCCACAGTGAGACCCCACAAAACAACAACAAAACCAGGAGAAGATAATGTGAAGGGCCAAGAGCCAGGCAATGCTCCCTTCTAGAGACCTTTAACAACTGCGGACAAGATGGAGGCACTGTAGACATGGATGTGGCCTTTTTTCTTATACCTGAGGAGCTCTGAGCAGGGCAGCTGGTGGCCATGAGATATGTGTTTGAGATCTGGAGGTGACTGAGTGCAGGCCATCCTCCTGATACACCAACTCAGAGAAGTTTGTTGCCACAGTCCTTAGCCTTCCACTTGGCTGAAGAGAATCAGGAAATGCTGTTTAAACTCTGTATTTTCTTTGCCCTCTTCAGGGTCCACGTGTTTCCTGACCTTTGGCAGTCAAGGGCAGTCACCTGCACATGAGCTTGGCTGATGGTTACATCCTGCTCATCTCCATGGCCCTGGACTGTGGCTCATTGGGGTGCCTAGGTCACCCCTGTGGTTTTCATGTCGTTTTCTGAAGATACCATCTAATGACGGTGCTTTTGTTACTTAGCAGGGAGGGAGATCTTTGAAACAGAAAAGTTGGAGGAGCCAACTAGCTGACTAACTGGCCAGCCTGAGTCTGGGGAAATAAATTGAACTTACGTGGTTTCTTTGAGGTTCTTGTTGCGGGATGGGACAGTAACCACATCTTTAAGACTGACAGGCAAAATGTTTGCTCAATATTAATTGTTCAGCATCTACTTTCCTTATGGAAAAGGATATGAAAATGTGAGGGTCTCCAGAGATGAGTGGATCAGCACTGAGTGCCCTTATGTCTAGTCACATCCTATAGAAAGCAAATGTATGTACAAATGGCCAATCCTAAGTCATGATATGCTGGAAAGAGGGCTAATGCAAGAGT
The DNA here is from genome assembly GCF_007827085.1 of Peromyscus californicus insignis. Taxonomy (NCBI): domain Eukaryota; kingdom Metazoa; phylum Chordata; class Mammalia; order Rodentia; family Cricetidae; genus Peromyscus; species Peromyscus californicus. The sequence continues at coordinate 69,597,969 of NW_026294424.1, forward strand.
CAGAAAATCTAATTTTAAGGCAGATTCTGTCACTAATGTGCTCTGGATCCTGTGTCTTCATTGGCAAATTAACAGGATCTCTAAAGTTCTGTCATGCGGGACTTTGGTTCTGTGGCTCCACAGCAAGCCAGAGACAGCAGTTCTGCGCTATCTGGAGATCTACAGCTTGTCAGTCTCCACATGCATCCTTGGAAAGGGCCACTTCCCTTACACACGAGATAAAGGCAATTAGGTCACCAGTCTTGTGTGCTCGTCTGTGAAAAAAAAAGTATATTTTCAGAATTTGTATTTATAAGTAAGTGATGAAACTAAAAAACTGGTTCCCCACCATGGCAGCCTAAGAACCTTAGTGTGGAAAAAGGTATAAATGTAGGAAGATGATAGACAGACAGACAGACAGACAGACAGATAGATAGATAGATGATATCCATGTGGTCATAAGGGAGGTGGGTAGATGGATGAATGGGTTGATGGTCTCTAGAGACGGACTACATTGATTTAGATTAGATCATAAACACTTCTATTTTTTGACTTTATCATCTCAAATGAATCATTTCACCCATTTGTGACCCTGTTCATTTAATGCCAGAACTCTAGTACTAATATTCATAAGATGGTTGCCATTATTAAACCCAATATTTCACATGAAGCTCTTAACATGATGCTGGACATACAGTAAGTGCTCCATAAATGTTAAGGTGACTATGTTATTATTTAGGAAACAGTGTGTTATTCCTTCACTGTAACCACCAGGCACTCCCAGGTATGCACATGCACCCAGGGTGTTGTGGCTAGTAGTCAACTTGACACAGGCCAAAGTCTTCTGAATGGATAGAACTTCAGTTGAGGAAATGCCTCCATAAGATCCAGCTGTAGGGAATTTTCTTAATTTGTGATTGATGGGGGAGGTCCAGCCTATTGTGGGTGGTGCCATCCCTGGTGGTCCTAGGTTCTATAAGAAAGCAGGCTGAGTAAGCCATGTGAGCAAGCCAGTAAGCAGCACTCCTCCATGGCCTCCACATTAGCTCCTGCCTCCAGGTTCCTGCCCTGCTTGAGTTCCTGTCCTGACTTCCTCTGATGATGAACAGTGATGTGGAAGTGTAAGCCAGATCAGCCCTTTCCTCCCTGGCTTGCTTTTTGGTCATGGTGTTGCGTTGCAGCAATAGAAACCTTAACTAAGACACAGGGGACACTGATAGTGATGTAATTACAGTTTTCTATTACACATATAGATACACACACACACACCTCTCTCTCACACACACACATCTCTCTCTATCTCTCTTTCACACATACATCTCTTTATTACATACATGCATACACACACATCTCTCTCATACACATCTCTCTCTCTTTCTTCTCTCTCTCTCTCTCTCTCTCTCTCTCTCTCTCTCTCTCTCTCTCTCTCTCTCAAACACACACACACAAACACACACACCTTTGGTTATTAGTACTTTCAAAAGAGAGTGGGTTGTTTGTGAGATATATTGTTGTGAGATACTTTTTTGTTGCTTTTCTTAACAATAAACCTTGCCTTCCAGAGATTTAATTCCTATTATTTTATTAATCTATCCTTCTCCCATATATTACAACTGCAGTTTCCTTTCCCTCCTTCTTCCCAGTCTCCCCCGCAACCTCCCCTCTCCCCCCTCCCCCCGATCCACTCTTTTTCTGTTTCCCCTCATAAAAGAGCAGGCCTTCCAGGGATATCAACCTAACACAGTATAACAAGTTACAAAAAGGCTAGGCACATACTCTCATATCAAAGCTAGACTAGGCAACCCAGTAGGAGGGAAAGGGTCTCAAGAGCAAGGAAAAGAATCAAAGACAACCCCCACCCCCACTGTTAGGAGTCCCAAAAGAATACCAAGCTAACATTCATTACATATATACAGAGGATCTAGCTCAGACCCATATAGGGTCTGTGATTGTCTCTCCAGTCTCTGTGAGCCCCTCTGAGCCCTGGATAGTTGATTCTGTGGACCATGTTCTTGTGGTGTCCTCAACCCCTCTGGCCTCTACAATCCTCCTTCCTCCTCTTCCTCAGAGTTCTCCAAACTCCACCTAATGTTTGGCTGTAGTTCTGTGCATATGCTCTGATCAGTTGCTGGGTGAAGCCTCTCTGATGACAATTGGGCTAGCCTTTGGTTTCCTAGTATAGCAGAATATTATTAGGAATCATTTCATTGGTTGGCCACTGCCAGAAGTTCTGCGCCGTCATTACCCCAGCACATCTTGCAGGCAGGACAAATTCTAGGTTGAAGGTTTGGTGGCTGGGTTGGTGTCCCAGGGGCACCACTGGAAGCCTTGCCTGGTTACAGAAGATGGTGGCTCAGGCTCCGTATCTCCCATTACCAGAAGTCTTCACTAGGTTCTTCCTCATGGATTCCAGGGAGCTTCGATTGCATCTCCCTGGGAAGGGGAAATAGAATTGATCTTGCAGGTGGACTGGGGCTATGGGGGTGGGAATAGGAGGGATCAGGCGGCAGGGAGGGATGGAGGGAAAGAGTACTGGTAGAGACACTGGAATTGGGGGGCGCATTTTGAGGGCGAAATTCCTATTATTATTGATAGACATTTAAGTGGTTTCAGAATTTTCAACGTATATCTTTTAATGTGCCTTTTTTTGTGTGTGTGACTGTTTCTGTGAGATAGATTCTCATCTGCCTGAGCTATAAGCATGTCCACTAACTAATATGTGCTATAGATATAGCATGAAACAATATTACCCATTTGTACTCCCACCAGCAAGGCATGAGTTCATCTGTTTCTTTTTTAGAGTGGCTATACCACTTTACAACCCTCTTCTTGGTCTTTGGAATTTCTTTCTTCAAAAGACAAAAATTACAACTTCCACCTGAGGTTTGCTATGGTTTCTAGTATTCAATCCAATCTAAAGAGTATTTGGTGGTCATACTGTAAGTTCGTGCTCACCAAGCTAAAAGGATTGGACATCCTAGGATGTCTCCCCTTCTCATACTCCAGGGAACCTTCCTCCAGCCCTTAACCTCCTTCATTGTAGAAAAGTAGAAACAGCCATCTGCTCACTCTCACGTAAGCCAACTGCATCTGTTTGTGTCCTACTTTTTGTTTGCTTTATAATAACCGTATCTTCTGGACTTTGAGCCCATTGTCTGCCCCATTCCTAAATTCCCAATACTAATGAGAGTCCTCCCTTGCATCAGTACCCTCTCAGCTTCATTTATCAGCTTCCTAGTTTGGAGTCATGGACATGTTTCAGGCTTGTCATATGTTGATAGCATGGCTGTATTTTTTAAAGTCTTTATACTTATATAAACCTATTTCTAAGTGAGCTACTCATACTATGTTTTATAAAACTTTTTGAAAGAGCATCACAGAGTTAAGAGGTTCCTTTTAGCAGCCATATGATAGTCTACATGAGGATATGATGTAATTCACTCAAATATTCCCTAAGAGCTATTTGGTTGTCTAGAGTTCTTGGACAAATTCTTCAATGAACACATTTGAAACAAAGCCCATGTTTTGTTTCTTTTGGCTAAATTTTTAGGCATATTAGGTTTAAAAGTGTTGTCAATTTGAATTTTAATAAATAAAGACATGTTTTGGCAATTTCTAAAAACATTCAGCAATTCATTTCTAATAACAATGTATAAGAGCATTCCTTCCCACCTTACCCTTGTCTGTATCAAATGCTATCAATAATTTAATCTTTAATCAACCTAATTGAAGGATTGTTTCATCATTATTCATGTTTCCTGAGCCACAAGAGAAGTTTTTAAAACATTGACTTGGGGCAAGATACTATCTCAAAAAGTCTGCTTCCCATGGACTCTCACTAGAACAGACTGCGTTCACTACGTTCACCCCAAGCAGAATCCCAGCCCAATGTGAAGGGGAGGGAGACTCCAATGCATTGTTCTCCTTCCCCCCAAGACTAGATAAGATGGTGGGTAGAAGGAAAAGCCATAGATTGGGAGGTCAAAGAGCCACTCTACTAGGAGCAGAAGCAGTGACAGGAAGACTGGACCACCAAGTGGGAGGGAGAAACACCTCCCACCAAGAAAACCAGGAAACAGAACCACAGGAAATCCTCTCAGGAGAAGCTTTGAAGCATGCATGCTCAACCTCTCCCCTCCCCGGCCACTGGCAAGCTTCCACCTACAGTCTGGATTTGTAAGAGCCCCAGAACTGGGCAAAAAACTTCTGTACCTTCAAAGAGGATGGAGGTGAGAGATGGGGTGAGCTACCACCCCAGCTCAGTTCCCTTCTCAAAATGAAATTAAACAGGGAAGTTGGGAGTTTCTCCAAAAGTCCATTGGTACCATACATATTGCCACCATGGGTTTTCTTGATGTATCTGGACCTCCAGTGAAATACTGGTTCTGGTGCCTTTCCCATTTCTCAATTGAACTGTGCTTAAGCAATTTTATAAACATTCGTTATCTGTTACATATTCTAAACATGCTATCAAATGTATTGCAGATACATTTTTCTTGCTTATCCACATGACTTCTGATTTTGCTATTGTGCTGTGTCAGCGGAGATTTTGAAATTTTATGTCATTAAATCAAAGTTTTTCCTTTATGTTTTCTGGGATTCAGTCTTGCTTAGGGAAGTGTGCATGAATGTTTCTCTAGATTACCTTTTATTAGTATAAAGAGGTTATAACATCACCGCCTTCATACATTTTTAATCTACCTGAAGTTAATTTCGTATGTGGTATAAGTCAAGTTTTATTGCCTAGGTTCAATTCCTGTCTCTACCACTTAGCAGCTGTTTAACTTTAGATCAGTCACCAAACCTTGCTGTGTTCCAGCATTTTCGTCTGCTAACGAGGATGATAACAATGGCTCTCTCAAGGGGGTGTTGTGAGAATTGAGTTCATGCATAAGAAGCTCCTGGAATACTAACTAGTGGGTAGGAAGGGCTCATTCAGCTAACTAAGCCAGTGGGACAGTACTGACATGATTGGTTAAACATTGTTCTCAGTCAAAATGCAGAGTTTAGTAGTATAAAGTTTATATATATTATATGTATAATATATATAAAGTATATATATGTATCAATATATGTATATATTGATCTATTTTAGGTTTTTGCTTCCATTGATCTACATATAAATGTTATACTTTTTGTTTTTAGCTTCATGATAAATCATAAAGACTGGAAGGGAAGTTTCCTCTCCCTGGCCCTCTTCCAGCAATCTTTTTCATTTTTTAAAGAATTATGTGTATGGGTGTTTTTTTCCCTATGTGTCTGTGCACCACATATGTGCAGTGCCTACAGAGGTCAGAAGAGAACATCAGATCCCCCTGGAACTGGAATCACAGGCAGTTGTGAGCCACCATGTGGGTGCTGGGAATCAAACTCGGGTCTTCCGGAAAAGCAGCCAGTGCTCTTAACTGTTGAATCATCTCTCCAGCCCTTACATTTGTTTGTTCGTGTGTGTGTGTGTGTGTGTGTGTGTGTGTGTGTGTGTGTGTGTGTGTGTGTGTGCATATGTGTGTGAATGCTTGTGAATCTCATGATGTGTTTGGGGAGATCACACATTTCAGAAGTGGGTTCTCTCATTCCACCACATGTGCTCCAAGGTCTAACTTGTCAGGCAGGGTTTGGGGCAAAAGTATTCGCTCACTAGCTGTCTCTGCTCTTGTGTCAGAAATTGATTTGTGTGTTTATCTTATAAGCTTTGAAACAATCTGACCGTACAACATTCATCTGCACAAACTTTAAATTACTCAAAAATCACTTTCGATGAGCAGTGGAACTGAGCCGGCAGCTCCATCCTGTCTAGAAGAAAACTGCTCTCACCAAACAAATATCAAAACTAGAGATGGCATGTAGCATCATCTTGTCCAACACTCACAACTTTTACCATACAGATGTCAAATCAGGAAGCTCTGGGGAGTGAGGCTACTCACTCCTTCATTTGCTCATTTGAACAAGTCCCTCCGTGTCACCGTGCACCCCTTCACTGTGTTAACAGCTCAGTGCTGACACTGTGGGAGTGCTGTCACCAAGACAAGCCCCTCTGTTTCACCAGATCTTCCCTAAGGTGAAGCTAGGCTCCCCCGACTTGCTACCTCGGGGGCACAGTGTAAAGAATCTCCCGTGCTTACTTTGAACTGTCTTTAGCCCATACGCTTTCTAGGATAAAATAGTTTATCTGGATTTGCAAAATCATTTCCTGTCGTTCCAAGATCAAGCACCATCTTGACGTGTAAACATGTGCTCTTCTGTCTGCCCGAGCAGCTTAGAGGGCACCAATTCAGGTTTCCCTTCCGATGGTGACCAGGAAGAGGCCCAATAAATATTTCAAACATAAAAGGATTGTTATAACAAAGGGGTTTTAAAATCCCCCTGGGTTATCTGCCCAGCTTCCCGTTTCATTTTGTTTTTACCTCTACCCTTCTCAAAGGGGAAGAGCCTAGTCTTTCTTTTTTTTCCAAAACGAAACACAAGTGTGCACAGAACTAGGTTGAGATCCGAAAAGAAGATGAGGACAGCAGGAAGAGCACCAGCAAACAAGTGGAGATCTCGTAAACAAGACGCAATATCAAATGGGAGAGACACCTTATGGTAAGAAGCCAATCTGAGTCCAGGCCAGTCTGGGCAATCCCTGGGGAGGACGCTCGCCCTGATAGCAAGCAATTCTTGCCTCAATGACAACTCCATGTAGCTGTGCTATAAACACAACCCTATCAGAGCATGCGTTACACACACCTTACTGTGACATGGCAAATGGTGTCTGGCTTCCGAGATAAGCTTTATGGAGAGTGAAGAGGAGGGGACAGAAGAAGTAGGTGAGAGACACAGAAAAAAACATTTCCCATCATCCTTTGATGTTCCCAAAGTGATCAGGGATGAAAGAAGCACCCTACTCACTTTCCCTATTTGCAGAGATTGGAACAGAAGGTTAAATAGCCAAGAAGGCGCCCTTGGGAGAGCTAGCTGCCTCTAAGCCTCAGACAGAGCAAATGGCAACGGATACTTTTAATACCCATTTTCATTTGTACTTGAAATGGAGTGAATGTCCATGTTCGCACCACACAGTGTGACATTTCAATACATATATACAATGTATGATGATCAGCTCATGGGAACTAGCCTATCTACCACCTGCAACATTGACTGTGTTGAGTGCATTCAAAATTCTCTGTACTAGCTGTTTTGAAATGTACAGCTCATTGTTGTCAACCACAGCTATCCTATGAGAAATTATTACCCAACTGTACTAGAAAGAGGCTGTGTGGCCTGTGCATAGATTGCAAGGCTTCTTTCTCCAGATATTTGCAATGAGGGTCATACTGAACTACTTCCAAGAGACTTTCTTCTTTGACTACCAAAGAAAGCACTTGGTCACCCCCATGGGAAATTGTTAGGGAAGCCAAGCAGGCCAAGGTAACTTATAAGACGTTCAAACTTATGAACCACACAACTTCACAACGGAGTATTTAGCTAATACAGGGATAGTGGTATTTGGCTCAAAGGCAACAAAGGCATTAGTGTAATTTATAGACTCAAAAGTATCAGTTATGAAAGTCTTTGGAATCTGTTTGATGACAGGTACTTGCTGGAGGGTTACAAGAACGAACGTATAACCTCATCCTCAGGGTCTTTCCATTCTAGTTTAGAGTAGTGCAGAAGCGTGAGTTCAGGTGCTCCTTGGAAATGCTTGATTACCCTTTTAAAGCTCTGCAGAGGCCAGGCAATTAGACTTCTGGTGACCTTGTTAATAACGTTCTAGCAATGCAAAACTCAGGCTAGATGGTCAGTCCTTTCCACCTAGGAATTACTCTGAATAAAGTACATTGCTTTCTCCTGAAGATAATGTTAGGCTCCGTCTTTCCCCAAGGATTGTGATGTCATTGTTTCCATAGGAATTTTTATCACTCTCTTTCGAGTTCTTAAGTGCATTATTACCGAGTCAATAGCTTTAATTGTAGTCAACTACTTGAAAACAACCTGACCTGGGAAGAACTCAGCAATAAAAGTATATTTTCCCTGCTGAGTAAAATTCATGTTGTTTTTCAAAGTGGTTAGTCGTACTTCTAAATAGTAATAAATCGGGAGTAGAAAGGCCCATGGAAGTAAAGCCAATTTATCACTTAGACACGTGTTCTCCCACTCAAGTACTAACCGGGTCCAGCCCCGCTGAGCTTCCAAGATCTCGATGGGAGTGTTCAGGGGCAGATGTGCTGTCTATAGTTAAAAAAGAAAGAAAAGGAGGGTTGACAGGCAATCGTAGGGAAAATGTAGCGCGCAACTGAAGATGTGTCAGGAATGTATCCGCAAACCTCCCAGAGCCATTGATAAGATGCTGTGGGCTGCTGTAGTTACTCGGAGCAGCTGTCCACGTTGATGAAGTCAGAGGCAGTGCCCTACGGAAGCACATGTCCAGTAAACATTTACCAAAAGAAGCTAGCTGTTAACTCAGCTCTTCCTTTAAGTATGTATTGCCTAAATCATGAGATGAATTAGACAATGGGTCATTTTAGGCTTGGACTTCGCTAATAGTTGATTTGTTCCATTTGTGATCATTTCTAATGAACTTTTTTCTGCTAGGGAATTTGAAGTGGAGAGGGAGCTAAAGGTTGCTCTTGCCCTCACCTTAAAGAGGAAGAAACTGGGTTTCACAGAGATGAAAAGACCATTCACTTGAGGTCAGACTTCCTTTCTGACCTCCTGGTGGACTTGTAAGAACTCTTATGCCACATGTCTCTCCTGAGTGTCGTTCAGTGAAGCGTCTCAGTTCATGGGGATGGGGGCGGGTTATGCATGACATATGGGAACAGCTTCAAATAATTCTTAGTATGACGCTGAGTGGATGAGCCCTCCTCTGTTCCCATCTAGCAAGTGCCTCCCGGAATCACTTCCCTACCACAGCCAGTTACTTGCCTCTCCCTTTTCAGCAAATACAAATCTCATTTCCACTAGTTCTTTTTATCCACGGAGCAAGCAGTCTAGGGCTTGGAGCTGGGAGTAGCGGGTAAGCTGAGCATTCTTACCTGCACAGGAGCATGACGGCAGTTTCCTCCCACAAGTATTCAGAACTGCAGGCTGTTGTGACCTTGACGGTCTCTCCCTCCCCTTCTTTTTCTCTCTTTTTTTACACCTTTCCCTATAGTTTTGTAGGTAGATTTTTACAAGACTCTAAGCTACTGAGCACTATAAATTGTGAATTCAGAGGTATGCTAAGTCTTAGTTACAACACAGGATCTATTCAAACTTGCTTGCAATTACAGAATTAAAACCTTTCACACCCTTAGTTCTTCTCTTCACCAGACTACGCTAGAAAGTCGTAGAAATGTTGAGTGCAGTGTACACTACCTCATTTAACTAGCCTTCTAATCACGTAGGAGAGCACCTTAGGCCCCCGTTGTACAGATGTGAAGACTGAGGCCACAGGCTCGTGATAAGAAGCGAGCAGGATTTGATGAGAAGATTGGCGTCCTTAACTACGACTGCATATTATCTCCCTGAGCAGATACTCCTCCAGGAAAAGACAAAATCAGTATCTTACATGAATACCTTCAGTTCTATCTGTAGGATTCCCAGTATTTACCATGGCTACTTGGTGACGACATTGAGAGCAATCCATATCATGTAATTTAACCTCAAAATCCACCCCTCCCCAACCTACGCTTTAGTCATTGGTAGAAACTACAACCCCACAGCCTGGACGTAGAAACTGCCACTCAGCCACTAAGCTCCTTGCAGAAGGCCGTGACACTCCTGAGTGGCAAAGCCAACCCACACACCCAGGTCAGCGTGGCACCAGTGCCTGTACTGTCAACACTGGGGGTGCTGCTGGGAACTAAATTAGATCTGAACACAGCTCACTCTGCAGCGAGCCGGCACAACCATCCATGCCGCTGAGAACCAGAGGCCACACACCGATCCTTCTGGGCTCGAAGCCTCTCTTTGAAGCACAGAGGATCTGGTGTCACAGCCACGGTCCCTGCACCAGGTCCACATGTGTGGTGGGAGAGCAGTGTCCTTCCAACATTCAGGCACTCGGACCCTACCCCATCGTCTCCACCCAGTTAGGTCTCCAGCCTGGACTCCGCTCTAATGGCTTCATCCACCATTGGACATAGTTTTCTTTGCAGTAAAGCCAGACACGTGGAGTCAGGGGGTTCTCACTGTAATGTTTTCCTGGCATTAGGCCAGTTGTATTTTACAATCACTGACCTAAGGTTCGGCTTCTGATAACAGGAGCAACACTAGCCATGGCATCTGGGGAAAATGAGCCTTCTAACAGCTGCCTAAATCAGCTCTGCTCTCCTCTCTAGATTACCTCCACACCTCTTTCTTCATCTCCCCCAAGACCTAGGGGTTCCCTGGTGGTTCCCTGGGAGGTGAGTGCAATCTACAAAGTCAGTGTGATTCATGTGGGGGGTGGGGATACTTTCCTGAAAGGAGAAATGTGAGTCTACAGAGCTGTAGATAGGGACTGGGTCATTAGAGTCAAGACCAAAGACAGAGAAGGGACACCTAGTCTCTACAAACAGAGATAGGACTGACCATGACAAGGTGAGACAGACAGGGGATTTGTGCAGGGACACTAGCTATCTGAACATCACATGCTTGTCAGAAACACGTTTGGGAGGGAGAGAAAGAAAAACGTGATTTCTCATGCTGACATATTTTGGAGAGCAGCCAATAGGAGGACAGTAGCATAGGTGAGGTGTTTTCCTTTGATGCCTTGAACAGAACCTTGTAACACTTCCTTTCTCTGGGCTATACCTTTGCGTGTTGATGGATTCTTTTTCTGGCCATGGGATATATTTCCAAATTATCTGAGGTTTAAAAAAGCTAAAACTGGCTTTAACCAAAAAGGAAAGAGGGAAAGAAGGAAGGAAGCAAAGAAAAAGAGAGGGAAAAAAAGAGTTGTTTTTTTTTTTTTTTCAGCTAACATACATGGCTTCTAGCCTGGCTTCATCCCAGACACTCACAAGGTGTCATGGGAATTAGCATCCATCTCTTGACTTTTTCCCCCTTTATGTTGGTTTTGCTTCCTGGCAGGGTTTTCTTCCATGGTGACAAGATATCCCCCATCAACTCTAGGTAGGAAACGATCTCTTTCCTGAGAATTCAAGCAAGATCCTCAGGTTTGTCTTTTTGATGTGGTGTTGGTCAGCGACCCAGCCCAGAATAGTTACTGTGACTGGGGGGTTATGGGGAGTTATGGGATATTCGTTGATCAGACCTGAGTCTCCAATACAGTTGAGAGGTAGCAATCCCCACATCCAAACCATACAATCAGCATCAGGGAGATGTGGTTCTCCAGAGGAAGAGCTGGAACCCGCCTGTAGGAGGGAAGTGGTGAGCAGGCCAAGCCACAGAGGATCGTGAACTTTCTTCACTTGGATCTTGGATCGTCTTTAATCCATCTTTTCACTTGTCCTTTTTTTAGCATTGTGTTTTTTTCTTAGCTTCTGCATCCAAACCACAAAAAAAAAAAAAAAATCTGGGAAAAGTAAAAAAATCTTTTTTCCTTTGAATGATAGCACCAAGTGCAATAGAAGAGGAGCCAATTTATCAGCAAAAGACCATTTTTTTTTCTGAGTTTTTAAACGAGATTTCCCAGCTAGTTGTACAGACTCAATAGTTATTGCCAGGTGATAGTAAAGAGCACACATGTTGGTTCTGAGGCTGCTATATCACTGGCCCAGAGCCAGGTCTCAATTAGTAGAGGACACAGACTATGAGGACCTAGGGATCAAAACTAAGAGCCTGTTTTATCCACAGATTTGGCTCTTCCTAGATAAAACTTTGCCCCAGCTGTTGTGAACAGTTTTACTAACTCGACAATCACATCTGGTGAATTACCCCACACACATACCTAGATAGAGCTGTGGGTCCTGTGATCCTCAACACACTCCATAGGGTTTGATTAATTCACACCCACTCAGGCAAAATGCAAAAGGAGAGAGAACATTTTATCATTTGGGGGAAGAAAAAGATTCAATGGATCCAAGAACTCCAAGAACCAACAGTGAACGCTGAGTCTCAGGTTGCTGCTTGAAACTGAATTCCTTCTTGCTGTGCCCCTATCTCCAAGTTAGTCAAAACTCCCAAGCAACTTCCCTACCAAAACATAAAACGTCTTCTTCCTCAAGGTATCCATGACTTGTTTTGTTGCCGCAGCAGAACATCTGAGAAAAGCAATTTGAAGAAGGGAGGATTTATTTTGGTCCATGATTCCAGGGTGCAGTCCATCATGGTGATGAAGTCAAGGCGGCAGGAACTCAAGGCAGCTAGCTGGTCACAAGGCATCCACAAGGATGTTACCACACAGCCAGCTTTCTCTTTTTATGTAGTCGAGGACCCCAGCCCAGAGGGTAGTGTCACCCACAGTTAAGGTGGATCTTTCCACTCCCAATTAAACTAATCTAGAAAATCACTTACAGGTGTGCCTGTAAACTTGCCCCCCCCTAGGTGGCTCTCAATCTAGACAGGTTGACAATTAAATTAACCATTGCACTCATCTATCCTTAATCTTTCTGGTTTCTGTAACCGTCGATAATGGCTAGAGAGACTGAAGTTGAGAAATGGGAAAGCTTAAAGGCAGAACTGTGAGGAACCATGGTGTGCTCTAAGAAGCCGGAGGGGAGGGGAGGGGAGGCACAGCTTCATGGTAGAGGCCGGTGTCAAAGGGTCTCCACCTGGTAGTCAGTTTTCATTTTTAAAAATTATTTTAACTGGGACTGAAGAGATGGCTTAGAGGTTAAGAGCACTGGCTCCTCTTCCAGAGCACGCAGTTCAGTTCCCAGCACGCACACGGCAGCTCCCAACTGTCTGTAACTCCAGTTCTAGGGGATTTGACACCCTCGCACATGCAGGCAAAACACCAATGCACATAAAATAATAATAAAAAATTCTATAAAAATTATTTTAATTAAAATACAATTATAATATTCCCCTTCTTCCCTTCCCTCTCTCACTGAGGAAGAAGACATTTTATGTTTTGATAGGGAAGATCCTCGGGGTTTCTGGCCAACTTGAAGATGGGGGGAGGGGAAGAAGGAATTCAGTTTCAATGGAGTCTGTTTAGTGTTGTTTGTATGCATATGATTTCAGGGCTGACTACTTGGCATTGGATAGCCAATTAGGGGGCTCATCCCCTAGGAAGACTCATTCTTCCTCCCTCAGCTCCATTTTATCCTAGCTTCTCCTCAACATGATCACCCCAACTACCTCATTTTTTCCCTAGAAACTGGAATCATGGTTTTTTGTTTGTTTGTTTTGTTTTTTCGAGACAGGGTTTCTCTGTGTAGCTTTGCGCCTTTCCTGGAACTCACTCTGTAGCTCAGGGTGGCCTCGAACTCACAGAGATCCGCCTGCCTCTGCCTCCCAAGTGCTGGGATTAAAGGCGTGCGCCACCACCGCCGCCGCCGCCGCCGCCGCCGCCGCCACCACCACCACCACCCAGCTTCCATACTCTTTTTTATGTCTTCCTATGGATAACACATGGTACGCAGCTTGATTACAAGCTACCTGTCCATCTCACAGTGGCCCTGTTACCACCTAACATTTATTATAACCTGGTAGAACGAAGCCATCTACTTCCTGGCCAGAGGCAAAGGAGCAGCAGAGGAAGAGACTAGGGTCCCACGATCCTTGTCAAGGGAACACCTTTAAATCTAAAAGTCTTCTACTAAGCCTCATATCCTAAGTTTTCACTACCACCCAATAGCCCCAACTACGGCCAAGTCTTCAACATATGGGCTTTTGGCAAACCAAAGCTTATCCAAACCATAGCACCATAAAAGTTAAATATGTAGCCAATATGCCTGTCACCTAGCAGATGTATAAAAAGGGAAATTTAGTTGAAGTTTTACTTGATATTGTTGTTTTTCTTGCAGTCTTGAGATCATATCCAGGACCTTGGTCATCAAAGGCAAGTATTCTGTGCCCAAGCTACACACTCAACCCTTAACTGAAATTTCAAATATGTCTATTATTTAATCCAGCAGTCCCATTTCTGTAAAATCAGCTTTCTTCGTGGAAAACACGGGCAAATGAAAATGTGTGTACAATATCCACTAGGCATTGGGACAGGGAAGAGAAGAAAAACTAGAATGCCTAACTAACCTGCACCCAACCACAATAGGAGGCTATGAGCAAGGCTAAGTTGTCGGATAATGAATGCAGCTGAGGTCTGTGGGTGATGGAGCCTCAGGATTTGACTCAGAATCCTGGGGTAGCCATGTGGTGTGGTCCTGAGCAAATCACCTGTCCAGGCTTCCACCACTCAGCATTGTAAGGTGGCCATGACAGAAGTGTTTATTTCATAAGTCACAGTGACAATTGAGTTAACACTTTGAATATACTAGAAGACTACCTAACAAACTACTAAGTTTCAGCTATTTTTTAACACCTTCATTTATTTTTGCTTCTGTTTGGGGTGTAACTTATATATTCACCCAACCCTAGGATGCTGAAATCCTATGAATCTGGGTAACTGTATGAAATGTGAAACTCCCAGAACAATCAAGACTTTTTTTGTCATCCCAAAGAACTTCCACATGTCCCTCTAGAGGGTATCCTCTCCTTCTGTCTCATGGACCCCTGAGCTGTGTGTGCTTAGGCTGTTTTAGAATACCACCAAGGTGGACTCAAAGCACATACCCTTCTGTGCCTGAGATCCTGAAGTCAGCTGTGAGTTCTGCATCATCAGGGGGCTTGTGTGCGGCTGCGTGTCTTCACTTTTTCTGCTGAGCAGTATGTCATGGATGCAGCAAATCTGTTCTTCCACTCACTAGCTGAGAGACGTTCCAGAGGCTTCCATCGTCTACAGAGTCTATGACTAAAACTGCCATGAGTTTTACATACAAGAGCTTACATGTCCGTGTTTTCTTTTCTTTTCTTTTCTTTTTTTTTTTTTATAAAAGTAAGATTTAGGAGTCATGGGTTGAGTATGGTCAACTTTACAATGAGCTAGCTGTCAATGGTTTTCATAATTGTGTTATCATTTTATAATTTCTGCATATCACATTATAACTAGTTTTAAAAGGAAGTTCTCTGGCTTCTGATTTGAACACTCTGGGCCAACACATTACAATGTCATTACACTTCACTTAAGAATGGGTATAAATATAATCGCACAGTTAAATGGTAGGTATACCTACTTTTTGTTTTTATTTATTTATTAACAGCAGTTGTCTGGAACACAGCATAAGAGAACTAAGGAGATGTTTTTCTTATTTGTCAAAATGGCAGAATTGTGATTTTTTTCTCTCTTCTTTAAAAAATATTTTCCAAGTAAATAAAACTATTAATTTTACTTGAAGATGATACTCAGTTGGAAAGGGACTCTCTCCTTTCCCAAAGATCCCTGCAAAACAGATGCCGAGGTTGGAGGATCTGGGAAGACCGATAAGCAGCTGTGGGGAGGCTGCAGCATCTCACAGAGCCCAGCAGGAGTGAGGCATCACTGGGGCTGGGTTGCTTGGACCTACTAAAACAGGGTCTTCATTTCAGGCCGTGATCCCATTCATTCTTGGTGATTCTTCCCACACTGAGGCTCAAAAGACAGAAGGGCAGCTTCCTTTTTCATCTTTCTTTCTTGCTTTTTGATTTACCAATTATAACCACTTATTCTTCAAGAGAGAAAATAATTCTTGAATTAATAAATTCTGCTTAGGAATTCATAGTCTCTCCAAACACTAACAAAGACTTCAGGGGATTCAAAGACATCCAAGAGGTCAAAAACCCATCAGCACTGCTGGTGGTTCTTCCCTTTTTAAAGCTCTCCCAGACCTTTAGGATGTCTCTTTTATGGAAGCAAACAAAGGCAGCTCCCCTTGACTGTCCCTGTCTGATACTGAGCATGTTTTCAAAGCTTTGAGTCAGGAAGCAGGGATTGCCAATTACCAACTTGATGGTGTCCAGGTCTAGTGTGACCACCCCAAGAAACCCGTCTTTCCCTGTCACCAGGTAGATAGAGTAAATAATGTACTTGCCCAAATCTTCTTATTGACTGCCTCTAACTGCATACCAGACCCCCTTCCCTGCCTATGGCCAGTGGTTTCCAGCTTCGCCTTTCAGTCCAGCGTGGCTAGTCAGTTAGTCATTGCTTCAGAAGCACTCTTCCAGGAAAAGCCTATTGTTCCTACACTTCCGGATCACTTATTTCCTGTCATTTTTTTTCTGCAGGGAAAGAAGAAAGACCATTCATAAATCACAGGAGCCTCTGCTGCACTTCACAATTGGAGTTTATTATAATTGTGTGCTTGATTTGTGGTGAGGGTGAACAGAAGGACTTACCTAACCTATTGGTGCCCTTGAACGCCCAGCAGTTTCCACCTGGGTCCCCAGAACCAAAGCTACCTGTTTACACACACACACTCAGTGGCTCCCTAGATGAGGAAGATGATGCTCAGCTCCATGGAGGCTGAACACCTTCCCAGGCTGGGGAGGAGAGACAAGCACTTGAATAGGTGGAAATGTCTCCCCAGCATTCCTGCCCTTCCCCCAACTCACACCAAAATAAGACCTGGGTCAGACAAACTGAGCCTTGCTCCCCAGGAGGGACTGAGTCACTAGGATGGGAAAGATGACAGGCAGGATGAGAACTTAGAAAACCAGAGCCTGGGTTTGAGTCTTGGAATAGAAAGACATGCACACATGTGTACATGTGCACACATGCGCTCACATTCGTATTTGCTACAGTCTTTGTGGGGCCTGGGTCTAGAGCCTTGTGGATTACTAGGTAAGTTCTGTACCCCTAAGTTACACTCCCAGCATGGTCCTCCATATTCTATACATTGACACATACATATGAATCAAAGAACTTGCTCAAGTTCACATAGCTACTAAAATAACTGAACCACAGTTGACTTGTGCCTACTTAACAACAAAGTTAGGCCACTAATCTCCTATTCACTAGTTCTGTATTTTCTGGTGATTTACTTTGCTATTTGGATTTTAGTATATTGATATGTTAAAACAAGAATAACAAAACCCACAGAATCTATTTCCATATAGACCTGAAACGTAAATTAGTTTACATGTATATTTTCCACACACAAATCTCCTTTTCCTCTTTACCTTGGTTTTAGTTTTTCTCCTAGGTAAAATGTTGTAATAATATAATGAGGTACATGAAAATGCTTTGGAAGCCATCATTTGCTATATAAAACTAGTCATTATTGTTTTCAGACATTATTTAAACAGAAGTAGATGACTCAGTAGTAAAGATTAATCTTATAGATGCCAATGGTCATATAGGAAAAGGCTCATCACTGCATGTAGGTATGTGAACTGTCACATCTTCAAAGAAGAAAAAGTTGACATCTGTCAAAATTAACCCTGTGCATATTCTTTGAACCAGTTCTTCCCAGTATGCAAGTGTGAGAAATAAAGGTGTTTATTACATCATCATCTATAAATGAAATGAGGAATAAACTGAAATAAATGAAAGATTTATCAGAAGGGCTGATAATATACAAGGAGTTTTATATAACAGAATACCATGAATAATTATTGTTAAAGTCTCTTTAGACAGTGGTATGTAATTATTTCCAAAGCTATTGCCAAGTGGAATGGAAAGATGTGAATATCATTCATGTTACCCTGCCCTGTTTGTGCCCATACACAAATGTGCCTATGAACTCATTTATTTTATAATAGACCAGCACTGTCCAGTAGAAATACAATCTAAGCAACAAATGTAAGCCACATAGGCAACTTAAAATTTTCCAGTAACTGCACTTAGAAAAATAAAAAGAAACATATAAAATGTACTTCATGGTACCCCAAATACTATAGACATGCAATTGGTATGAAACATTTATGAGATGGATTATATTATTTCATAAGTTTAAATGTGTTTCACACTTGTAGCACAGGTCAGTTCAGACTAGTCACGTTTCCTGGTTTAGTGTGCTGTGCTCAAGGCACATGTCCTAGCTGCTCTGTAACTGACCGTCAAAGGTACAGTCATTTTCACAGGACGATGGAAAGAGTCCCCATGTAAAGAGAAGGGTGAGGGTCAGAGACATCGTTGCTTTTGCTCTGTATCTTTTCGTGCTTTTTGGATAAAATCATTGTGAAAGCCACTCTTTACCAAAAGTTATTATTCACTCCGGCTTACAATCAGGGATGGATGAGTCACGGCGTGTGAAGACGATTATCAGTAGCAAACGACTCCTTCCTATTCCTTTTACTGCTGTCATAGTTTAATTATTTAAGGAATCTGTCCCAGGACCAAGCGATCTTAGCACAGTGGTTTGCCACTGAGAAGGGAGTCCAGCTGGGAAAATGATCCCAAACAGCAGAAAGTCATCCATGGGGTTTTAGAAATGCTTTATAGTTGAGTACATGGAATATAAAATGATCTTGGCTGGTGAAGGAGGTCTCTCATCAAGCTCCGATCACAGGACACACAGAGCAGGAAGTTGTCTGGGGCACATGACAGGCAAGGGCAGGAAGAAGGAGACAGGTAAGCTGGTAAGGGAAGAGGAGCCTTCCATAAACAGGAAACAAGCCATGTCCTCTCTGCCTCTTAAATCTCAAGTGGCGACATGTGGAGGACCCCATTCCCAGCCAGGAGGCAGGAGACAACACAGGGTCTGCCTCCCCTTGTCCAGCTCAACCTTGGTAAACAGCTGGATTTAAGTGATGAAAATGATCAGCCTCCAGTTCCTTCAAGGTCGGGGGGGGGCTCCAGGGGAAGATAAGGAAAAGATAAATTGGTGGGTTGAAGGGAAAGGGTCATTGATTGCACAGGAAGAAACTTCTAGAGAAGTGGAGAGATGTGAGATGGAGGGGAGTAGAAGCATAGACAGAGTGTGGCTGTGAACAAAGGTCGGCAGTCAGGACACTTGTCAAAGCAGCATTCATTACTAGAAGCGTCACAGACAGCATCAATAGTTTTATTCGGGGACTTAGTTGTGATAGAACACAAGGAAAAGAGCAAACTGTAAAACAATAGGATGATGTAACTCCACAATCCTGCACACACAGACACACCCATGCATGGGACCAGAGAGACATTTATTAAGGTAAAAGGGGGGGGGGAGGTAGGATTATAGATATTAACTTTTTTTTTCCTTTTAGCTCTCCTATGTTTTGCAGATTCTTCAACAGTATGCAGTAACACAGGGAGTGGATCCAAATCCACATAACTGTTGGATGTCTACACAGATGAGAAGTTTGGTCTGTTATTAATGCAGTCTTTTTTTTTTTTTTTTTTTTTTTTTTTTTTTTTTTTTTTTTTTGGTTTTTCGAGACAGGGTTTCTCTGTGTAGCTTTGCGCCTTTCCTGGAACTCACTTGGTAGTCCAGGCTGGCCTCGAACTCACAGAGATCCGCCTGGCTCTGCCTCCCGAGTGCTGGGATTAAAGGCGTGCGCCACCACCGCCCGGCTTTTAATGCAGTCTTTATAAGAGGGACCAGTGTTTCATCCTACCCACATGAAAATGCAATTCAGGCCAGGCGGTGGTGGCACACGCCTTTAATCCCAGCACAAGGGAGGCAGAGCCAGGCAGATCTCTGTGAGTTCAAGGCCAGCCTGGGCTACAGAGTGAGTTCCAGGAAAGGCTCCAAAGCTACACAGAAAAACCCTGTCTCGAAAAAAAATGCAATTCAGTCAGTCAAATTCTTTAAATAAAATCCCTGAATGTGCACCACCTTGTGCAGGATCCAGGGCCTGCTTAGCTTTGCTAACACGTACAAATCAACCCACACACTCAATCTGTTCGACCCCCACACCCCTCTGACTCCTTAAAACAACTCTCAACAATAAATACAAGAGCTTGTTTCCACTACCCTTTGGAAATCATTTAGCTTTCTTCCAAGATCTCTTTAGAGGTGAAATAACTGAAAGTCGATTTTTGTCTTGTGTGTCTATCCTATGATTTAAAAAATGTTGAAACAAATGCACAAGAGGATGGAAAGAAGCAACTACATTAGGGTGTAAGGATTGAGTGATAAAATATTGTTTAATATTTTAAGTTATCTTTTAACTTTTTTTACAATAAAAAATGATACTTGACAATTCAGTCAGCGTTCCAGCATGTAGGGGAAAGGAGGTCACGAATCCTAGCCTTAACTGAGGCACCATCGAATTAGGAGAAGAAATCAGAGTGAGCATGGTCAAAATACAGCCTGTGGAATTCTTAAAGAATTAAAACATTTTAAAAATAATGTTTGAAGTGGGGCAAAGGGTACGAAGCTAGAGTTGTGTGGGAGAGATGACGTCTATGCTCTACAGCACAATACAGTTGGTTGGAGCTAACAATGCCTTATTGTATACATCAAAATAGGTGGAAGAGAGGATTTTTCACTGTTCTCAGAACAAAGCAATAACCAATATTTGGGGGCATGTAGATGCTAGTTCCTCCGATTTGATCATCACTCTTATATACCTGTGTTGAAATACCAGTCCACCCCATAAATCTGCCCAATCATTATGTATAAAATGCATTTTCAAAATAATGCTTGATATTGGAGGAGCCCAGTTCCTCTGTGTTCCTAGCTGCGTCCTGGTGTTTAACTGCCAGCTGTGGCCCAGGGCTGCCACCCTGCATACTCAGAGCTTGGGCATCATGGCGGCGTCCCTCCACCACCCTGCATACTCAGAGCTTGTGCATCATGGCAGCGTCCCTCCACCACCCTGCATACTCAGAGTTTGGGCATCATGGCGGCATCCCTCTGACAATACTACTCCAGATCCTACTGTGTCTCGGCTCTTCCAATATCGACCTCTCCAGGCACCGAGTTCTGGGGAAGGCTGAAGTTTGGAAGAAGCAGTAGCTTTCTCTCTTTCTGAAGTTGGTGGCAGGAATTCTACCACCCAGGATTGACCTTTAGTGAGCCCCCGCTGCATCAACTCTGGGATCCTTCGGTGATCTTGGGGTAGCCGTACAAACCTCTGTCCTTCGATTGCTGGCTTGGGGGCATTTTATAGAGACCCAATCTCTGTTTGTCCCACTGATACTGTCCCCAGTCTACATCAGAAAGCCTGATGAAATGATGGAGGGAAAATAGCCTTTTCATCCGACTGGCCTCTGTGACCCACACGGCCTTCTTTACCCATAGGGCTCCAATCTCAACAGGTCAGAACACCAGGATCTCTGTGCTACCAGACACCTGTCACAACCGGCTCTAGCCTTAAGGGTCTCCAGAGCCTGGCTCACTGGAGGTTATTCCGTATAGGACTAATAAGCAAGAACAAGCCTTCCCCTTGGGCTCCCTGGCCCCCCTTCAGCTGGTCTTGTATACCCATCCTCTCTGAGGTTTCAGTACAGAGAGAAAAAGGCATGGGTACCTGCTTCTCATCTTTCCACACGCCCCTTCCCTCCTACATTTCTCTTCTTCCCACAGCACAAATGCTGTGCTATTCATATACTTCCCCACGGGGTAATACATGGAAGAGCAGCAACCTTGGTACCCAGGCTTTCTCACCCTGGTTGAGAAGGAGGCCCCTTCCTTTGTATATTTTAGGGGAAATTAAGGAATTTAGAAAAATCACTCCTCAAAACAATAGCTGCCTTGGAAGACCATTGTCTTCGGGCAGAATGTGATTTGTTTTTTCTGGGTATAGAAACCTTGGTCTTCGCATTCTATGTGTGAGATTTCTAAGGTCCACACCCTCCCCTCATGCTTTCCCACCCCACCCATGCAGGCAGAGGTATGTTCTGATCCCACCAGGCCATCGTCATTCCTTCAGAAAGACTTCCTAGGAAGAAAAATAAAAAGCACACATCAAATTTCAAGTGATCTCATCAACGAACACAAGACAATAATATTTATTTTTAAAACAGACATTACAGTTGTTAGCTAACCCAATTAAAAAATTTTTAGAGAGTAGATAAACTCAAAGTCATGTGTTCTAATATGATTTGGGAGAGGTCAGATAAATGCTAAGATGTTGGTACCCAAACCTCCACTACACGGGTAATGAGCCTCAGTTGCCTAATCATTGGAATGGGAACAGCACTAGGGTCGGCATGTGCAGTTAAAATTAAATGAAGTTATGTGCGTTAAGCAAAGTGACTGGAGCACAGCACTTGTATAAATGAGCTACTGTTGACCAACAACAGTAAACAGAGATAGTCCTAAAAGAAGGGACTAGAACCGCTGCCAAGTGTTTGCCCTCAGGCCCAGGATTATGACTTTCAAATCATCATAAATATCAGCACTCAGTGGCTTCATCCCACAGACTTTGAAAATATAGTAGAGTCACAGGAGTGGCAGAACCTTGTGGGCCACCAGCCCAACACCCCATGAAGCAGCTGTGTATCCAGACAGCAAGGGCCAGCTCTTTCCCGGACTTCTCTTGGCTGTCTCCGGAGAAAAGCTAGCCAGTGGGGACTAGCTCTTCCCTTTGGGTTCTGATGGCTCCAGTTCTCTCCCTAACATCACATTTTTTTCTTATAATTATTTCTCATTTATTCCTTACATTTTTCTCATGATGTATCAAACATAGCAGTCCACAAAGTATTACAAACGTTTATTAAATACTTAAAGTTGTCCCCATACGTACCCTACCGAATTCTCCCCAGAGGTAGTCCCTTGTGACAAGGATTTTTCTGTTTTACAGTTTCATACATTTTCTATTCATATACATACAGAAATGTGCACAGGAAACCCTGCATATTTTTTACATACTCTCCTGACAGCTTTTCTTTTTTATTTTTATTGCCTTGTAGGAATGACTCTGTATCCTGGCATATGGGTTAATGGTTATGCATGGGCAGAAAAGGTAACTACAACATGTGTCCTACCTATGGGCTTCTTCTCACTAGCTCTGGTTTGATCATCTAGTGTTACCAGGAAGAGACAGATTGTTTTTAAATTATACAAAGCGTGGGACTGGGAGATAAATCGGTCAGTAAAGTGCTTGTCTCACAAGCAGTAGGACCTGAGCTCAGTCTCAAGAATCCACATGAAAATGCCAGTCCCGTTGGCACATGTCTCTGCTCCCAGCACTGGCAAGGTGGTGATGCCTGGAGCCTGTTGACCCTTCATTCTAGCCTCACTGGTGAGCACCAGGCCAATGAAAGACCCTGTCTCTCAGGAAGTAGATAATGCTCGTAAGGATGGAATACAAGGTTGTCTCTTGTCTCAACATGCATGCACTCCCACACATACACAAAAGAATTTATACTCTAAAACATAGATGGATGAATGGATAGCTAGATCAGATAGCTGGATAGCTGGATAGCTGGGTGGATGGGTGGATGAATGGATGGATGGATGGATACATGGATGGATGGATGGATGGATGGATGTCACCATTATATCCAGGGATGGATGGATGGACAGACAGACAGACAGTCACCATCATATCCAGGTAAGTGGTTCTCGCCAGTGAAGTGTGTTAAGATTGTGCCTAACATCCTGGTGGAAGGCCAAGGGCACAACTCTACAGATAGGTGACAAGATCATTTATAATTCCTTTGTTTACTTGAGAATGAAAATCAAACCAACTGGATGGGAATCAGGGGAACCAGGACTATTCATCCAGGGGAAATGGGGCTTCTTTTATATAAAAGTTATTAAAGACAATTAAAATTTTAAGTTGTTTCCCCTTCTTGGAGACAGAGTCTTATTATATATCCCACACTGGCCTAGAACTCACTATTTAGCTTAAGTTGTTCTCAGATTTGTGATCCCCTCTGGATACAGTAATGCATGTATCTGTAATCCCAGCATACCCCAACCAGGAGATGGGAGGCACAGACAGATGAGTCACCAAAAGCCAGAGGCCAACCATCAGACCAGCTATCCCGGCATGCACAGTAGAGAACACCACCGCCAGCAGCCCTCTCCCAAACAAGGTTGGAGGGGACCTAAACATAAGGCTGTCCTCTGACGTTCATACACACACATGCACTCACACACACACACACACACACACACACACACACACACACACACACATACATGCACACGCACACAAATCACAATCCTCTTGCTTCAAGCCCCCAAGTGCTGGGACTGTAAGCATAAACCACCATCAGCCATAAGTTTGGGCCTTTCTTTTTGAAGCCACATTCAATAGCGTCAAAATGGCATCTGTTGCATCGATATTTGTCAAGACAGAAAAATATGAAAGAGCAACAATTGTTACATTTTGAGCCCTTATATCTCCCTCAAAACATAGGTGTTTTATCCTTAGTCATGTTGCAGGAGGGGAGTTGAAGGTTGATTCCCACCTTGCTCTCTGCTTCTGGTCCACCATGGGATGAACAGCCTCATTTTCCCCGTGCTCCATCACCACTGGGCCATAGCGGAACCCCTTAAAACCATGAGCCAAGACAAATAACCACCTCTGCAAGTTGTCTTTGGCATTTTGGGTATAATGAAAAGTTGAAGAATTCAACTGTATTCACTTAAGCTGGGGGTGAATAACAAGACTCAGTGGGGAGGGACTTGTTTAGGGTCATTCAGTGAACTAGTACCATCTTGGTTTATGGAAGAAAAATGATATGGGTGGAAAGGAACCAAAACACAAGCCAACAGCTGTTATGTGCAGTCACTGTGCCGGGATTTTGTAAACATATATTCATTAAATCATAAAGGAATCACCTCCTACTTCTCAGACACCGAGACACGGGCTTGAGAGGCAATTTCATATTCAACCAACTTACCAATTCATAGAACCTGTTGATAAACCACCAAGGTCAATATTCACAGCCACTGAGGATGGACAGGAATATGATGGAAAAAAGCATGCAAAAAGGGAGAAACAGAGACCCAGGAAAGTGGACTTATTTCCCAAAGTCTCATACAACTAACGGGCAGAGCAGGGACCTGATTCCCTCCCTTACACCAGGACCCCAGGCTCACCCTGCTTTGCCCTAACATGAAGTCTGGCATTTCGAAACTGGGGAGAGTCTCTCAATGACACTTTCAGGAATATGTAGTGTCTGAGAGCCACGGCAGAAATGGCCATGACCTCCCCAAAACTCTGGTCACTCACGACTACCTCCTTACATAGACACCATCAAGAAAAGGGACAACCCAATTTAAAAAACAAAAACAAAAACAAAAACAGAAAAACCTCCACGTGCTTCAGATTCCTGCTGTAATTTTAAATGGAGAAAAGCATTGCATCCTGTACAAAGACACATTGGCCGTGCATGGTGGAAGAGCATGAGGCCCCATTGCAGCTTCCTGCATCCTCCAGTATGCCCAGTCACGTGGGATCCACCCAACACCAGCAGCAGGTGGGCAAGAAGCCTCATCCTCCCCGGAAGATAAAGGAAGCAACTGGTAAGAAGCTGTGTGGGCAGCCAGTGCTCTTTCTCCAAGCCCCGCTGGCTGTCTTGAGTTACTCACAGGCAAGCGCAGGGTGGGAGGCTGCTTGTACGAGCACAGTGCGGAACGTGGCTGTGTCATTTGGTTAGCTGCGGTGCATGGTAGCAGGGATACCCCCTCTCAAGGTGCCTTTACAATGACAGAAACTCTAAGGACATGTTCCATCCCTGGGGAGTCGCCACCAGGGCAAGCAGGCAGCCTGGCTCAAGTTTCCCTTCCTTGGTGTTTTCTTATCTGTCTCCCATGATGGCTCAGCCTCCATGGGTGAGTGGGGTCAGGAAGCAACACACAGCCTCTGTGTGGAAATTTTCTAATTATAGGTCACACCAAGAGTTTCCATTCTCCCCCACAGCACTTCACCTTGTTTATGTAACTTAATAAGCCAAGACACAGAGCCTGTCTTTAAATGACTTAAACTATGGAGCTTTTAATGAGGAATCAAACTCATTCTCTTATCTTTCTGACTAGTAAATAGTCGCCTCTTATCTCCTTGTCTGTAGCCGAAATGACAATCTCCTCTCTGCTTAGGGTTTTACAGTCTGATTACGCCCGAATTTCCTGTGCCAGCCATCAAAAGCAAAAACAGCAACACACACGCACACACACACACACACCAAATAGAGCTCTTTAAAACTCCAACCTTCAGGGAAGAGAGGATACATCAGAGAACAAAAAAAAAAAAGAGTTATAGACTCATGATAGGTAAATCACCATACCAACGTAATAAAGAAGACGATTAAGAGCATACACAGAGCTTTTAGACCATTGATAATCCTTGGAGAATGCAAACTGTGGGCTAGCAGTTTTTAAAGGTTGTGTTCTAATTGTGTAGATATGTCTTCCCTAAATCAACTGCCAAAAGGGAAATTCAGAAGGCTACGTCGTCTTCACCTGGGCTCCACCAGAAATGGATTCAACAACAGTACCTTTTAGGCAAGCCTCAACAGTAGCAGTAATCGGACCTAGAGAGCAGACAAAAAGAAAGACCCTGCTTTTTGTTGTTTTGTTTGTTTGTTTGAGACAGAATCTTGCTAGATAGCTCAGACTGGCCTCAACTGTGAGACCCTCCTGCCTCAGTCTCCAGAGTGCTGGGACTATATAGCCTTATACCACCACACCCACCTCTAAATATCTTTACTACAAAAGGCAAAACCACATTTTTAAGCCACTTTTCTCCCAAGTCAGAAACTAGCTATGGAGGAAATCAGCTGATTTTTTTTCTGCTAGGGTGTGTGAAGAGAAATCTCTTTAACAGATTGGCTGAACAATGAAGCCTGCTGAGGAAATATGGAAAAAAAAAGCAGGATTTTAGCAAAAGACCCTGACCCTGAGGGCTGGCAGTGAGGCTGATTAGAAAATAACCCCCTTGATTATCCTCTGGGGGCTGGGGAACATATCTATATGAAGGGAAATTAATTTAAGAATCAGGCTGCCAAGTGAGCTCAGGGAAGGCGTTTTCTCTCCAGAAAGCTTTAACGAGAGCACTGAAGCAGGAAGGCAGTGTTCAGAAGGAAAGGAATCGCGGGACCCCAGAGAATCAACAGGCTTTGTGCAGCAGGCACACCGGAGCTTCCTTCTCTGTGTGGGGAAGACTAATTGAGGGGCCATGGGGGCCCAGAATGAATGCCGTTCGACGGTCATTATCGCCATTATCTGGGAATTCCCAAGCAGTGTTCACTTAGGGGACATTTGATACCGCTTAAATGGACATTTTCCAGGCTGCAGGTTCCTCTGCTTCTTTTAAACTGGTGTTCCATTTTGATATGTGGAAAAATCATACTCCACTGTCTCAACTGGACTTCAGTATGTTCCTCTGCATGGGGGATGCGTCAAGAATCCCCACGGAGTCTATCATCTTGTATAGGAACACTCTGTCAAGTTTAATGCTTTTGTTGTTAATACTATGAAAATGTATGCCTTTTGTTATTTGGCCTAACACAAGCATGTCCCGCATATAGATAGCATTCATTAAATGGCTTTATACCCACTATGTTATTATTTTATTCTTCCGAAGCATCATGTCTGTTTTCTCCTCTCCTCAACGCCCTTCCCCAAGTCCTTCATAAAACTTATTCTTCTAGGACCTAACCTAAGAGTCCTCCCAGATCTGCTACATACTTCAGGGTGATTTGCTAAAGGAAACCTAAAGGAACTTGCTAAGCTCCTAGTAAATGAAGTGAGAAAATATTAGGAACACGGGGCTAATGTGGGGAAAGGTGTGTGTGTGTGTGTGTGTGTGTGTGTGTGTGTGTGTGTGTGTGTGTCAGGGGGATAATGAGATTACTAACAGACAAGTGAAAAATAAAATAAAATAAACACTGTGCCCTTTAACACCTCAGCAAGGTCCCTGAGCCACCTGGGCCACTGCACAGAGGCCACAAGCGCACGTTAATGGAGACTCCACGTTTGCCACCAGCCCACACCGTGTTCCCAGGCAAGTTAGATCAAAACACCCTTTCCTCAAGGCACTTCCGTTTTCCCCTTCTGAAAAATCATTATACCCTAGTGGTAGTTTTTAAGGGAAGCCTGTTTCCCTGGGGCTGGAGTGATGACTCAACAGCTAAGAGCACACTCTTGAAAAGGATCTGAGTTCAAGTCCCAGCACCCATATTAGGCGGCTCACAACTGCCTGTAACTCCAGCTCCAAAGGATCCAGTGCCATCTTCTGAACTCTCTGGGCACCGGCCTTCACATTCCCATACACCAATACACACACACACACACACACACACACACACACACACTTCACATTAAATTAATAAATAAAATTTTTTTTTTTTTTTTTTTTTTTTTTTGGTTTTTCGAGACAGGGTTTCTCTGTGTAGCTTTGCGCCTTTCCTGGAACTCACTTGGTAGTCCAGGCTGGCCTCGAACTCACAGAGATCCGCCTGGCTCTGCCTCCCGAGTGCTGGGATTAAAGGCGTGCGCCACCACCGCCCGGCCTTAAATAAAATATTTTTAAAAGATACTTTACCTCCTGCTTGGGTTAATAGTGTCATGTAAGTTTGTACAAACGGGTTATGTCTATGATGAAAATTATGCCCCACAGACAGTCCTTTGTTCAGTCTATAACTTACTCAATGATCCACGCACCCCAAGCATCTCTTTGGTTAGAGTCCCTCAGCACAAGTTTGGAGGAGCTCTGACTTCAGTGCATGGCATGTAGATCAGCTCCAGATGTGTGGTATGTTATCTGTAGGCATCAATTAAATGGATGAATGAATGAGCAAATGAATGGAATACTTCTTTAGCCTAAGAATCTGCTGCAAGTGTGAAAACAAGTCCAACTAATGTTTACTGACCACCTGTGCCTCAGGCCTTAGGTATTTGTGTACATTCCTTTGAAAGCTACCACAATTACGTTTTGCTCTTCCCGGACAAGCTAAGTAACTTTTGAAGTCCTTCAGCTGATGACTTGCAAACCATGTGACTACCATAAGCCCATCCCTAACCATTGTCCTTATAGGTCTGTCCTGCCCCACGGGCTGCTATAGCCATTATGAACACAGGACTTCCTGTGCGGTCAGTCCAAGAGAGAGAAGGCGTGAAAGGGCCATAATCAAACTCCCTTTACTCTCTGTAGAGACAAGGTGATTCTCTTTACTCAACCTGGGCCTGGAACGAGATCACTAGTAACAGAGAGAAACGTATTCGTATTTGTTTGTTTGTTTTGTTGTTTTGTTTTGTCACCTGTGGAGGTAACACCAAGATTTATACTAGCATCGGAAGTGTCCCAGCCACTAGATGGCATCGAAGCTCAAATGTCATAGCACTGTGGAACACTTCCACCATGTCTTAAGAAAGATGACATCAACAATAATTAAGGTAGCTGCACCACGGACCACTTACTACGTGCCAGGAGCTCTCCTGAGGTCAGGGCGCACATCAGCACCTGGAGTCCTTACAGCTCCTAGGGGTAGGTCTAGGACCACACCCACTTTACAAATAAATGGGCCCTGATAGTCAAGTATCTCAACCGAGATCACACACGTAGTAGGAGGCAGACAGAGAAGCTAACCCAGGCAGCCTGACTCCACAGCCCAGCGCTCCTCGGGCCCCGCTGTTCCTTCTATTTCCTCCTCCACTGTTGCTGACCCTGCACTTAGCTACTGAGCACACGTGCAACAGCCACAACACATTATGTTTGAAACTTGTTATGGAAAAAATCCTCTCTCCAAAGGGAACAATCAAAACTCTCTTTGGGCCACATGAGCACATCAAGCACAAGCCAAGATTCGGCTGTTCTCAAGTATTCACTCCTGGGCACAGCCTCAAAAGAACCTCGCCCTGCTGGTGTTAAAAAATCAAACGGGTCACAGCCTTAGGTGTCTAGTGTGGCTCCCAGGATCTCATGTGGTAGACCATGCCCCAGGGAGACCAGGAGACCTGGCTCTCCTCAGCCATCCCAGGATGTGGAACACATCTTGGCTTCTTGAGAATCCCGTACTATATTTGCTAAAAATAAAGAGTAGTGGGCAGAGGGTGTAGCTTACACGCCTTAGGATGAACTAAACCCTGGGCTTGGTTCCCAGGACTGCCAAAAGTAAGTCCACAAAATGGAGAACAATATGTTTTCCTCTTTCTAACTATTAAGAAAATGTGTGAAGGTGTTCATCTGCTCTTGTCTCTCAATGGTGTAGTATTTTAAGTTCCTCCTCCTTTTAAAACTAAGTAACTTCTTTGATTTTCCTTTCTCTTCTGTTCTTTTACAACCGAAGGCTCTTTCCAAAGAACCATTCTTAAAACACAGATCTTAGCAGATCTGCTCTTCCCCGGCTCAACCATTCACTCCGTCATCAGTTCCAAACACAGCGGGTAAGGCCTTTCTTCACTCCCATCCAACCTTCATCTTCTGCCTCAGCTCCACCTGCTTCACCCCCTCCTTCACCCCACAGCCAGAGCAGACTCCTGCCCTCAAGCTCTCCTCATTTCTCGGATCTCTCTGCAGCTATTTCCTCCACCTGGTGGGCTTCTGCCGCCCACCATGAGAGCCATTGGCCCTTCTTGGCGTGGTGTCTTCCTTTAAAGAATGAGTCCCCAAAATGACAAAGAAGAGAGTTGAGAACATCAGCCAAATGAGACCTCTCAGTCCCTCTCACCTTGAACTTTGCAGCTTGAGAGACATCTGACCATAGAGCGTTGGGACTGGCTCCTCCCTGAAGGCCTCCCTCCCTCCCTCACTTCCTAGCAGTCCCTCACCAACCTGTTTCCTTAGAGGTACGGCCTCTACTCCAATCCTCCTCCTGTATTCCCTCTTCTACCAGAACCCATGTCTGCTGCGTATCACACTAAACAGTTCTTCAAGATTCAGTTCAAACAGCACCTCCTCCATGAAGCCTGCTTTAGGTTCATTTATATACATTCAACTCCCTGTAGACAGTTATCTCCTTAAGGATGGAGCTGGAGCTTGGCCACTTTTGTATCTCCAATAACTCATAGTAGAAAGGCAGATATATAGTCTTTAAAAGCAACAACAACAACAAAAACATTTGACTTGATGATAAACTATCTCACAGCAGAGTTGTAAGTTATTTCTAGGACTTAGTGGTAGTTTAATTTTCTAATCCAAGCTGGGTCTGGTGTCTCAAGCCTATAATGCCAGCTACTCAGGAGACTGGAACAGAAGGACCATGAGCTTAAGGTCCACCTGGGCTACAGAGGGAGTTCAGACGT
Organism: Peromyscus californicus insignis; assembly: GCF_007827085.1. Lineage (NCBI taxonomy): Eukaryota > Metazoa > Chordata > Mammalia > Rodentia > Cricetidae > Peromyscus > Peromyscus californicus. Next base: position 69,628,901 of record NW_026294424.1, read on the forward strand.
GGCCGGAGCAACTTCATGAGAACCTGACTAAAAATAAAAAGCTAAAAGGGGGCAAGAGATGTAACTCAGTGGTAGAGCACTCGCCTGAGATATGTGAGACTCTAAATTCAACTTCCAGTACTTGGGTGTGGGGGAGGCAGGGCGTGGGGGAAATCTATGTTCAGTAGTGTTCGCACACGTCGTTATCCAATTGAATTTCTTTTTAAACTACAGGAATCTTCTATGCAAGTTCTATAATTACCATACATTTGCAGAAGAGCCCTCGTGCCCTCAGCAACAATGAAGGGACTCAGGACATAGCTCAGTGGCAGAATGCACATAGGGCCCTGTCCTAAGAAGACCAAGGGCTAGAGGGGTTTGAGACTTGGAGAGGAGCCAGAGACTCCCAACTCTCACCCTGATTTTTACTTCTGTGCTGAAATGTTAGGCCCCTGCAGCTGCCACTGTCGGGTCCCAATCTAGCCTCTGACAAACAATGGGAAGTGTGACAGTTCCCCTGCTTGGTAATTTTTTTTTTTTCCTTAAGCCTTCAACAGGAAAAGCGTGACTATGGCTGAATCTATGTTTAGACTGTTGTCTTTTGTATTTGACTTAGTAAACTGCATTTCAAGGCCCCCAGGATGCAAGCTATACTCATTATCTGCACAATTTCCCCTCCAATAAGATTTTCACATCAGAATCATAAAGGGCGATTTTAGTAAGAAACTTTGCCACGTGGGGCTAGCTGATCCTCATGTAAGCCTGAAGCCTCAAGTGAGCACAACCACTTTGCTGCCTGAAGACCATACATGCATACCATAAAGATAGTTTCCTTCTCTCTGTCATGAAAATATGGTACTTTTCTGCACATTTGAAGCAAGGGAGAGGGAAAGGATAAAAGAGGGAGAAAGTCCACCCTCCTCTCCCCACAAGGAGTGTACCAATTGGGGGATCACCCTGGCTCAACAGCCACCTCATGGGGTGTTAAACGTTTTAAGTAGCTACTGATTAGGGACCCCTGGTACAAGCAGAATGAGTGGCCCTCCCAATAATGGCTAGCAGGGCATCCATCGGTACAAATCACGACAGAAAGCTATTTCTCAGCAGAGGAAGCTCAGGAATGTTCTCCCTTCATAGCCCAGCTTCCAAATGTTGGAAGCTGAACTTGACCCATCTCTAACAGTAAGGGTCCACCACACACAAAAAGCAAAAGGGCACAGTCTGGGAAGATGGTGTCCGAGACACTTTTCTCAGGCCGTCCCTGACTATTAACCAACTTCCCGCCCAAAATGTTGTGTGAAACAAACACAAAAAGACAGGAAAAGGTAGACCCATCAGAGATCTCGGATCTAAGAAATTTGACATTAGAAAATCATATAAGACGCCAGGGCTGATTACAAGCCAAGCCCCCCACCTCCCAACCTGCACCCAGCATCAGTGGAGACCAGGTTGAAGCTTGGGTGTCCACTGCGACCCATCAGTAAGGAGGAAGTCCTCTTCCTCCTGCTAGGCTAGATCAGAGGATGCCTAAGCAAGAGTCAGAACTTCAACCCTCACCAAACAGCAAGAGCAATCCCCCTGCACCATCAGTTCAAGAAGGTAAAACTTGTCTCCCCACACAGCAGTCCTGAGGAACTCGCAATTCAGGTCTCACAAAAGGTTAACGGGAAACACACACTTCCACCTGGGAAGAACGAAGCCCTTTCTCCCCTCCCCTCGCTGGAGCTACACCCAGAAAAGCCAGGCTAAAAGAGAAGGCTGAATGAAAACGGAAAGTCTTCAACGCCACACAAATGTCTAAGAATTCCACGCTAATTCACACTGTGATTAAACCTCTGAAAGCTTAGATAACCGCAGCCCGAGAGATGAAATAAATGACGATGACGTCTTCTCTCTCATCAGAGCCACAGAGGCCAGAAGGAACTAGTACCATGTGTCTCATGTTTTGAAACAACTGCCAACCCAGAACTAGATACACAAGGAAAGTACCCCAAGGAATGACGGGAAAAGAAAGACATTCACAGAGAATAGGAGACCAGGAGACTGTGTCACCAGCAAGCCTAGCCTAAAGGCCATCTGGCATCCTTCTACACAGAAAAGAACCAGTAAAGGAATAGCAGGCCTGGAGAGCCAGAAAGGGGTGAACACATGGTGTATGGAGACACATATAAACACAACAGGACTTGCTTTTCCTCTTGAATCTTCTAAAGTATGTTCTGTGAAACAAAACATAAAAACATGAGGTAGTTCTAAAGACAGATAGAGGAAATATTTAAAATAAGAATATTAGAGATGGAGAGATGGTAAAGGGGCATGAATGGTTTATGTCCCTTCTGTGGCTTTCTGGAATGGTCTGTCTGCTGCAAAGCAAAGACTCCTTGATGAGGGATAAGGGCCATATTTATCTGCGGGTGTAAGAACACACAGGATGATGCCTGCCAGCATGCCTACCACAACATGACCTGATCAAGAACAGCACAAATAGACATGTTAGCATGACGGGGGAAGCACAGGAGACCTTAGACAAAGAACTGCAGGCAACTAAGGAATGCTGACAGCTGGAGAAACAGTCTTCCCTGGGGAAGAGCATGCCAGCTGGTTATTCAGTACCAAATGGTCAGCCATGAAAACATACATCTGAGTAACATTATACAGGCTGAGCAGGTTGTATTTATAGTCAGGAATATACACACAACAATTAGTGATAACAAGGCAATGAATTTGAAAGAGAGCAAAGGGTGTATGGTAGGCAAAGGTTGGAGGGGGCAAAGGGAAGGGGGGAAATTCCATAATTCTATTATCATCTCAAAAAATAAAATAATATAATCCAAAAAATCTGATCTAGAGCCAGCTTAGTGGACAGAAGCCTTTGCCAAGCCAGTCTGACCACCCGAGAATCCACAGGGTGGAAGGAGAGAACCGACTCTCCCAATTGGTTCTCTGACCTCCACACACTTGCCATGGTATGCATACACCTATGCATGTACACACATACACACAATTATACACACATACAATCATAATAAAGAATCCAGAAAAAAAAAACATGCTCCAACTATATGTGTCTACTAAAATCTCACTTCAAATATAATGGCAGAGGCAGGTTGAAAGTAAAAGGATAGAAAAAAAAAAAAGGTGTACCATGCAAAGGTTACTAAGAGAAAACAGGCGTGGCTTTATTAATAACAGATAAGGTGGACCTCACAGTAATAAACAAAGGGCATGACATAATGACAATGTGCCAATCCATTAAGGGACCATAATATGTCTAAATGCGCAGGAACAAAACGTTAGTAGATAAAGCTGTAAAGTACACGAAGTGAAACCTGCTGGGTGTGGACGGAGCATGATAGACAATTTCACAATCCCAGTGGGAGAATTCAGCATCCTTATCTCAACAAACAATGAATACAATTGTTATTTAGTAAATGAGCTCAGATGTAGAAGAAACCAACATCACTCTCGTTAAGTGGTACTCAACATTTATAGACCATTCTGTAGAACAATGGAGAGACATATCCTTTGCAAACACCCACAAAAATATAACGAAGACCGATTCAATCTCCAGCCACTTTTTTTTAAAAAAAAAGAAAGAAAAAGAAATGCAGTCATTCAGAATATGTTCTCCTGCCACAATAGAATCAAACTAGAAATCAATAGCAGAAATGGGAAAATCTCCAACACTTGAAAATAAACAACAGTTCTAGATAACCAAAAAATCAAAGGGGAAGACTCATATTAAATTAAAATGGCATCAGAAGGGAATGAAAACCCAATCTCAATCTGTGAGACAAGGCTAACAAAGGGCTAAAAGGCTCACAGTGCCCACGGCTCCCACAGTACATGAAAAAGTCTCACGTCAACCAGCTCAGCTTCAACCTCAAAAAGTCTGAAAAAGAACAGGGAAAATAAACCACAGTTAACAGAGAGACAACTGGAAGTCATGGAACTGAAGGAATAATAAGCCGGGCAGTGGTGACCCACGCCTTTAATCCCAGCACTTAGGAGGCAGAGCCAGGCGTATCTCTGTGAGTTCGAGGCCAGCCTGGTCTCCAAAGCGAGTTCCGGGAAAGGTGCAAAGCTACACAGAGAAACCTTGTCTCGAAAAACCAAAACAAAACAAAAAAAAAAAAAAAAGAAAAGAAAAAAAAGCAGAGAAAACCCAACAAACAGTGCTTCTGAAATACCAGGCATTAACAGAGTAAAAAGACCTATGACACAGATTGCTGATGTGTCAGAAATCATCAAGCAGTGGTATGACTGTAGACCTTGCCCAAAGCAAAGGAACAGTAAGAGAACACTACAAAGCATTCTACCCATGTGTTTATCAACTTCCACAAAAAGAACCTATTCCACTCAAAAAAGAAAAAATAAAAGGACCTGACAACTTAGACCAGATGTGTTCAGAGTAGTCACATAACTATTTAAGGACATCAACTTCAGAAGTATAGGTCTCCCAACATAGAGATCTCTGGGTTCAAGTGGTTTCATTAAGGAATTCTAACTATTCAAAGAAGAATTAATACCAATTCTATCTGATACTTTGCAGCAAAACTAAAATAAGAGAATAGTTCCCAATTCATTAAAAAAATTAACATACTCCAATATCAAATTTGTAAAATAAGAGAAGAACATAGATGTGAACTACAGGCCAATATTCATGAATAAGTGCAAAATTACTCAATAGAACTGTAGCAAATAAAAATAATTCAGCAATATATAAAAAAGACCCTATATCATGACCAAATGGGTCTCATTCTGGTAGCGAAGTCTAGATCAATATTAAATAACTTATCAATGTATTCTGTAATATTTGAAAACTAAGGAATAAAGATGATATGACCATATCAAGTAATCTACAAAAAGAATTGACAGCATTGAACATACTCATGCTGAATACTGTCAAGAATAAATAAGAATGCAAGAGTATTTCTGTAGTTTGGTAATGAACACAACAAAAACTTACAAGCAATGCTATAATCTCAAGGATAAGGAAAATGTCGTGCATCCAAAACCAGGAACAACTCTTGACAAGTGTACACTCTTGACACTCATATTCAGTAGTATTGAAAATACATTCCATAGCAATAAAACAAGAAAAGGAAATAAAAGGCATACAATAAATAAAGGAAGACTGGAATGGAGAGATGGCTCAGAGGTCATCTGGCTGCTCCTCCAGAGGTCCTGAGTTCAATTCCCAGCAACCACATGGTGGCCCAGAACCATCTAAAATTAGATCTTGTGCCCTCTTCTGACACGCAGGTATACATGCAGGCAGAACACTGTATAGATAATAGATAAATTAATTAAAAAAAAAAGACCAAAAAATGGGGAAAAAAAGCTTTCCAAAAGTAAACCTGTAAGTTGATGAGTGAACTAGCTCATATTTCTACATACTGGACATGAATGCTAAAACTAATAGTATAACTTATGATCATCCAAATCAAATTAACTGGTAGATATACAATGTATGAAATTGTGTGGCACAAACTATCCAATACTAATGACGAAAATCAAAGACACTTTAAGTAACTGGATTTCTCTTGTTGCTTCCTCCTGGACATTTTCCTCTGCTCTATCTTCTAATTTCATAATTTTTCATTTGACTATGTCTAATATGCTCTTCAACCTCTTTTAGTTTTTTTTTTTATTCATTATTTGGGAATCTCTCATCATTCACTCTGATCGTGCTCACCTCCTAGTCTTCCCATGTCCACTCCCTTCCCTTGTGACACCCCCCCCCCCCACACACACACACAAAAGTCCATTTTGTGTGGTCCCTATATCCACTGGAGCATAGTCAAGTTCCTTGTATCCAGCCCCCAGGGAAGGATGAGACTTTCTCTGCCTGCATCAGTGACAGAAGCCATCAACTGAGGCGAGTCATACAGTGGCCGAAGTGTTGCAAGGCTAGTTCTCCCATGTCCACACCACCACCACCAGCACCTCAGTTCTGTGAGCTGGTGAGGGGAGGAGGCAGCTCTCCAGCCAGGGGCGGGGCCAGTCCCCTACTCCCACCCCCACTCCACCCCACTCCACCCCCGCCGCCACACACACACACACACACACACACACCCACCCCTGCCGGTGCCACCGTCAGCTGGTAAGGAGTGGGGCCAGCTCTCACATACCCAGATACTAACATTGTTTCAGGTGGCGCCCCAGAGAATGGGCTTCAGTGGAAACACAGGCCGCAGACATCAAAATGGCCTTTGGCCCTATCAGGACCACTGACCCATGCAGGGTCCTCGCAGGCTGCAGGGACCACAAGTCTCAGCATGGTCTCTGGTGCTTACACAAGCCACTCACATCATTGTGCCTTGTTTGGGTGGCTTCCAGCTGCCCGGTGTCTGAGGGACTCCCAGCTTTGATGAATTTTTTATTTCAATTACTCTTGCAAAGGGTTGTCTAGCTTTCTTTCATAGTTTCTAGTTCTCTGCTGAGGTCTCCGTCTGGCCATCCAATCTCTTGAATGCCGTATGGAATTTTAAAATCTAGGCCTGCTGCGTCAAATTGGAGACTTGGTTGGTCTGTATCCATATCTATTGTCCATGTTTGTTCTGAAACAAAACCTTGATCCTGAGCTTCGTCTGATGGTGAGTCTGGTGAATTTTTATTGTATGCCAAATATTGAGAAAAATGCTCTAAAAGTAACACGAGGTTCTGTGTGATGTGATAGCCAGAGAGTATTACCTCTGCTTCTGGCCAGGATCTAAAGTAAGCAGCTAATAACCCTTTTATGAGTTGTAATCTGAGCTGAGCTGTCATGAGAAGGGTTTTATTTGGGTGTTATCTATATTCGTTCTCACTCCTAGAATGTCGTCTTTTGAAGATCTAAGATGAGACCTATGAACCCCTCCTTTTTGGAGGGTTCACAGTATCAGAAACTATTCTTTTACCTACCCAACACCGTAGACACTAGGCTTGCACACCCAGCCTCCCAGCCCCCGCAGCACCCCAACCCCCAACCCCCAACTCCCCCAGCCCCCCAGCCTCCCAACCTCCTTTTCTATTTAGCTTCTTTGTCTTTCACCCTCCACTCATGTATCGCCTGCGACTTCTAAGGAGAAAAAAGTGGCAACAAAGATGGTTTCATTTTTCTGCTTCTCTTCTCTTCGGGATTTGGTCCTTTCAACTTCTCTCTGCCTGGTAACTTCCAGGCGTCTTTAAGGATTTGAAGAATTTTTTATTTGTACTTTCATTCCTCATCATTGTCCGTCAAAGACACGATGGACAGCTCAGCATTACCCAAAGTACTCTGAGTGGTGATTTTTGAAGAATTCTCCTGGGTGAACTACATCTCTCATAACTCTCATTTGCCACATTGGCCCAGTGACCCCTAGAGGCCCACCTTACGCTACTTCAGCAACCTGTCCTGGGTGCTTCATGACGCTTAAGACATTGAGGTGTTTTTCAAATTAAGAGAAAGGTAAAGGTAGTACATATGTGTGGCATTGTTACAGTTCATTGACCACATGGACGCATTTTTGCATAAATATTTTCATCCTAAATGTGAATTTAAATCTTCGTTTTAGTCTGAGAACTCCATTTTGTTCCAGAAACAGAGCTGCATAAACTTTAACAATGAGTAAACTACACGACCGCCCGACACTTCCAAACAAGCACTTGGATTACTTTATTAAGTAAGCCTCTCTCAGATGCAAAGTGTTGTGATCTTAGATGACGCAAGAGACACAAAGATCACAGAGCCTTTGGAACTTGAAAACCTTAGAGATGATCTAATTAGACTCATCGTTGTACAGAAGCATCATTTGCTCCAAAACAAGAGCTTTGGCCTCTTCCAACCGGCTTGGTGTTCTTGTCATGTAAAGCCCAAGTGTTGGTTCCAAAAGAGATTCCTCTTTATTTCTCTTTTCTCCTCTCTTCCACTACGGTGGGCCCAAACCCTTGACGCCTCTACTGCAGAAAATGAACGTGTGAAATGGGTTTCTCCTAACAGTGAACTCTAATTTTCTTCCAGACTTAAAAAAAAAAAAAAAAAACATACGCCAAACTAAGGCAGGGGAGTAGAGACTGGAGAAAATAGCATCAAGATTGAAGCCAGCTGGCAGAAAATGAAACTCTTTCCTGCCTGGGCTATATGTAACAAACAGCCCAAGTGCAAGAGGAGAGGCCGGTGCTCCGTAAATAACCTATCAGGGTCATGAGTCTCTTAGTCCAGCACTTTTGGGGCATATGCCTTTCCCTGGCTGAGCACCTCTCTCCCGTTCTCTGGGAGGGACGCCATCTTTTTGTCTTGCTCGGTGATACTGCTTCTGTTTCAACTTTTAACTGTGTGTCCCTGGTTTAATCCTTTGTTCAGGAACACAAGAACATGGAAACATCATCAGGTGCTCTCTAAAAAGAAAACCCGCTACCGCCTTTAGGAAGTTAGATTTGTTAGAAATTGTCTGTCCACACTGAAAGTTTACAGTCTTTGTGTAGAAACCCAAATGAATGAATGATCACACTCTAAGACAGTACAGTATATGCTACACTAGATAAATGATATTTGACACATATGTGGCTATATGATGTATTCGCGTGTGTGACACGTATGATTGAAATGGCCTTGTCGCAACCACTACCCTGACTAGTAGGAGCTCCTTAGCAACAGGAATTGATGCTTTCCCTCACCAGCCTCAGCTGAGAGTTTGAATTATAACCATTAAATGAACGAGGTCCTCTGATTCAATGTAACTGAGCAAGACAACAAATTACCTAGAAATTCACAGAACGAAAGTTCCGAACTGACATCCACAAGTCACAACATCCTGAAGATGCAGGTTGAGGACTTCCACTAAAATGTGAACTCAGGAGGATAAGATTTAGGCAGTCTGGGGTGTGTGTGATGCTCGTTTTCTATGGCCACTGTAACAAATAACATAGTATCTCGAAATAAGCCTTAAGTCAGAAATCCGAACTTAGTCTCACCTGACTAAAATACAAGGGGCTGCTAGGACTTTGTTCGCTCTGGAGGCTCCGCGGGGGAATCTTTTCCTCCACCTTGTCCATCTTTTAGAGGCTGCCTGAATTCCTTGTTTTGTGAACTCCTCCTTCAGCTTCAAAGTGCGCCGCTCCAACCTCCGCGGTTGTTACCATGTCTTGCCTCCCACCTTTGACCCATTGCTTCAATCCCTTCATGATCAGCCTGGACCCACACAAGCAGTCCAGCATCATCTCCCCTACTCAAGAACCATAATGGAATCATCCCCTAAACCCATTCCACCTTGAGTCTAACGTAACCCAAGGTTTGGGGTTTGGGGGTGTGGACTTTGGAAGGCCATTAATTTGTCTGCCGCAGATGCTTCAAACGCATGTTTCATGCATTGTTCTTCGAAGTGTGTGGACCCTGTGTTATGAGAAGCCCACCAGAGATGACCACTCAGACACAGTTTATAGCCAACTAAGTCTTTATTCCAGCCGGCTGGGACTGCACTCAGGTATTCGAGATCCAAGTGTAGCACTGAGTATCCAGGGTAAGAGCTTTTTAAAGGCAAAAACCACATCCTGAGAGCTGGCTCAGCAGCTACAAGTGGAGGTTTTGCACATGCAAGCAGTTTAACAGAAGCTAAGATAAGGTAGCTGGGGCACCTTGACCTCTGGTTCCTAGAATAGAGCTGGGTAATCTTCCATGGAATTCTCTAGCAAGGAGAATAAATTCTAGTTAAACCTAAAATGGCCTCAGGAAGACGACAAGATGGAGGAACTGCTGCGTGGCTTCCCCTGTCACACCTGGACCAGAGGCATCACCATCACTTGGTAATTTCTTTTATTATTACCATCATAATCATCACATTGTTATTATTGGAGTGGAGGTATGTCTGCCACAGTGCATGTGTGGAATCAGAGGGTAGCTTTGTGGAATTGATTCTCTCCTTCCAATTGTATATAGATTCCCAAGATCCAACGCAGGTCTCCAGGTTTGCATAGCAAACACCTTTACCCTCTAAGCCTTCTTGCCGGCCTAATTTTTTAAAATGAAAACTCTCAGGCCTCCCTCCAGATCTACCGAAGAAGAAACTCAGCCTTCAAGTGATTCTGATATGTGCAAGTTTGAGGAAAAAATAAAGCAAGCCCAGAGGACTGTGGGTAGACAGAATCCACAGGACAGAGGATTCCCAGGCCCTCCAAATGCTGAGACAAGGCTGATGCCATCAGGGCACAGAGAGCCTGAATCTCAGGCTCACATTGCAGTTTAATGCATTATTCCCAACATGAATTGAGTGGCGTTCTTATGCATCCCACAAAAACAGTTCTTTAACTGCAAATGTACACTGAGTTCATGAGCCTATAACCTTAACCTATTCAAATTCACCAAGTTACCAGAGTGATCTAGAGAAGTGATTTCTCTTTTAAATTTGCAAATCAAAACCTTATTATCAGGATTTCGAGGCTAACACAGTCCAAACATTATAAACTATAGAAATACTCAAAAGATGACTTAGTGATATTTGAATATCCAAACATATTCTTCAAAGTAACTAAGACGCAACTTCACTACTTCACTTTGCCTTCTAGCAGGGTTACCTCCAGGCTCCGTGCTCCAAAGAACAGAACTGCAGGTGACTTCCCTTGAGGGTTGATTTAGGGCAGAGGACAATGGCCTTTCCAAAGGCAGAGAAATGGGGCCATTTAGAATTGTGCCTCGGAGAGGCAAACAGGAAACAGGAAGCTCACTGTCAGCCATTCTTACCCTGCCCCCACCGGCAGGAAAAGCCGTAGGAGAGGCTAAGCCGTAGTACCTCTTTTGACCCAGCCCAGGAAATAAGATGGCTTATTCTATCTGGAGACCGGGGTTGTTGCAGAGTGCACAGACAAGCCCTGCGACCCCGCTAGCTCTGTCTGGCAACGTGATAACACCCATGCAGTGGTAATGCCCGAACAGTGAGGAAAAGAAGAGGAATGTATACGCAAGACACATTCATTAGGTTCGAAACAAAAGAGAGATAACGCTTTTTGTCAGGCCGTAGTAAACAAGCTACCTTCTATCGCCAAAACTTCTCCAAGGGGCTATCACTGTAAGTCACTCAGCGGAACAGAAAGATGCGATACAGCGCCCCCTAGCAAACACAACGGTAATAGGAAGAACTAGCCTCTCCCCCGCGATGCAACTGTGTACCTCCTGAACTTGATAGCAAAGTGTTGCCCAGCTTGAAAATTTGTATTAGAATGGCTTCACAAAATTAACTATACTAGAATAAAAATGAATTGGGAAAAGGCAAAAATCAATTGAAGCCCTGGATTTGATCCCTTGGAAGAGGGAGGCAAGTATAGAATGTACCAAAACATATCGATATAAATGCCATCACGACGAAACAGTTTAGAAATTCTCTTCAGAGACTGAAAAGTGTCTGCAAAACGGTCCTGCCGTGCAGATGCAGAGCCAGAGATCACACTTGTGAAACAAAATCAGTCAGGATTTCACTCGCAGATGAAGTGTGACTGAGTTCATTTGAATGCAGATCCCGGCCATTTTAGATGATTCTAAACATGTTGTCCCTCCTGTGCTCTTTAGAAGCACCCACACTGGCAGCCTAGTCGCCCGGAGAGAAACACATAGAGTCCTTTTTACCTTCCTAGGTCAACTTTTCTCTCCTCGACTATCATGATGCTCAACGTTGGTTGTCGGCTTGACCAGGTTAAGAGCTGTGGAAGAAATTGGTAAGCCACACCTCTGTGTGTCTGTGAAAGCAGTAAAGATGATTGGCAACTGAGGGGAAAGACCTCAAAATCTCAGTGCAATAGGCGGGGAGCCCAAATGAAACAAACAAACAAACAAAAAAAGCAAAAGAGAAAACCAGGCCTGAACTTCACTCCATTATTCTTGAGTGAGTGCTCAGTTCTCCTAGGGTGGGTGCATCTTCCCAATGCTCTCATCGGCTACAGATGTCAGACTCCTGACTGATCAGTCTTTGACTGTGAACTGGAGTCAGAGACTTTGCAGTGGGCTTTAGACCTTCCACCCCAGACCAGGCTGCATCATTGGTCTCTCTTGCTCTGAGGCCTCCAACATCTGCAGTTGAGTAATTAATTACTGGTTTCCCTGGCTCACCAGCCTGCAGGTGGCCATTCTGGGGCTGTCTAGCCTCTGGCCATTGTAAGCCCATTGATAACTCTCTCTTATAACTGTATCCACATCCTATTGGCTCTCTTCCTATAGAGAACCTTGACTAACCACTTCCTCATCACGCACGGCTTTGGTCACTTAACACATTGACTCATATTTTTTCTCTGAAACATCCTGATCTCTGCCCCTCTTCATTCTCACTGCCCTATTCCTGACCTCAGTCAACTCTGTCTTGACCAGACACTGCTTCTTGACTTATGTCCAAATCCTTGAATACTCGGCCAGAAGCCCCAGGTCCCTTTGGTACTCAGGGTCAATGCCCCTTGGGTGTACATCTCATTCTCCCTGAAAAGGAGGGCCTCTCATCCGCATCACCGTATCCCTTTACCTTAACACAATCATCGTTCACAATAATTTTAGTAAGACATAACTTCCACAATATAAAGGGTTCACAGACATACAAGTCTTTAAATATTTACATTTGTGTATACTGGGAGTCAAGCCTAGATCAAGATATCAAACATTCCCAGCACCTCAGTAGATTCTTTTGTATCCCTCCCAATTAAACCTTTTTGTCACCCAAAGGTAATCACAATGATAACTTTCACTGTCATAACTTCATTTAGTTACTTTTAAAAACATACATGGAATCCTAAGGTAAGCATTCTTGCATATTTTTCCACTTTGTGAATATGCCACAGTTTATTTGTCCATTCTCTTACTATTAGACATTGGGTGCTCCCACCTGGAGATTGTTATGAATAAAGATGAGGTAAACTTTGTTCTGTATATCTTCTTTTATGGACACACATGCTCTTTTCAGTTAATTAGTTATTTGTCCATTAGTAGAAATGTTAGGACACAGGATAAATAGATATTTTGCATTTTAATGTATTGCAAAGCAGTTTTTCCAAAGTGGTTACATCATTTGCCCAATCTCTGAATTATTCCAATAGTTAGGCTACTTTATTATTAATTTTTATGTGGCCATTTTCCAACCATGCTTAAGCTCTTTGGATAAAGTTCCCCACATTGTGTTCCCCCATATACTCAATACATAGATTATAGATACAGTTGAATATTTATGCTGCATACAAGCAAAAGATTAAATGCATTCCTGAACGTGGTGGGGGAGGGGTTAGGAGTGTTATGTTTAATTAAATGAAAATCTATTACTTCTCTTTTGGATCCAGTCCAGGAATGACAAGTGCCTAACCCAGCCCTCCAATACCTCAGTCATCCAAAGTGACACAACATTCAAATCAGGGCACTGCATTCCCCAGTCCTCACTGAATTGCCCTCAAAGCCAAGTTATGCCTATCTGCCTGGATTATTGGGTCTTAAATGTGTAGACAGTCATTCAGTAAGCTGCTGAAAATGTGAATGGACTATCAACCCTCCAAAACTTCTTTTTTTTTCCTCTTGTAACTATGCAGATTCACTCTGAGATGTGTGGAGGGAGGGAACATGCTCAGTCACTGTCCTTCCTGCCTCCGAAGGTGGAACCAATTAGGGCCAAAGTCAGCCACCTCAACCCATAGATAAAAAACTCCTCCAGACAACAGCCCCAAGACGCCTGCCTTGATCTGTTTGCGCAGATGGAGGGGATTAGTTACACAAACACAGAGAGAGAGATAGGATTTCCCGGAAGTGCTCCAGAGCCCTCCAGCTCACCCTCGAAAGCGTGTCCGGTTCTTCCTGGTTTTGCTTCTGGGTGTGCCACATTTTTCACTGCTCTCACATTTGTGCAAGAGTCACGAACACGAAGAACTTTTTCCTACTCCTTTTGTGGGACCATTTTTCTGCTTTTTGATTTTCCTTAAAAAACAAAACAAAACAGGTTTCAGTCGGTTTCTGTCACCGCACCCAAGAGAAGTCCTCCAGCTCTGAAACTCCATGGGTCCCTTCCATGGCTGACATTAAAACTCCAAGACCAAGTTTTACAAAACTGTGTAAATGGAAGATATGTGCTGCTATTGTCTCCCTTCCACCCAAGGGGTATCATTAAGATAAAATGTCCTTTGGAATCTAAATAAGAGTGTCCTTTCAATTAAGACATGCCCCCACCACGTGTCTGAGTTACTCAAGGCATCCTAACCAGTAAGAGACCCAGCAGTCAGCAGGCAGCCCTTCTGGGTTACTGAGGCAGCTCATCTTTGCATCTGTAGAGATACTTCAAAAACAAGGTCGTTGAAGATTCTTGAACATCCTAAGACTTTACCAGTCTCAAAGGCACAGCGAAATGACTGTGTGGAATTCATTGAAACTTGTAATTTAAAATTATCTGGCCTGTGACAGTTTTACAAAAATTATATAAATGCACACACACAATGGTTAACATACCTGATGTACAAGTGTGAAAACCAGAGTTCAGATCCCCCGCACCCACACAAATACTGGGTGGGTATGTCAGCCCACCTGTAATTTCAACCTCAGGACATGGGTACAGGGAGCATCCAGAGAAATCTGGCTAGCTATATCAGTGAGCTCTGGGTTAAACTGAGAGATACTGCCTCCATCAATAAGGGAGAAGAATTAAGATTGACTCAACCTTAAGCATACACACACACAAACACACACACACACAGACACACACACACACACACACACACACACACACACACACACACACACACGCATACCCCAAGTGCCAACATTCATATATATTTGTATGCACATCATATACACACATAAAATTCTTAATAAAAATAATAACCAGATTCTCCTTCCATTGTACATAGGCAGACATAAGGATTTGCAAAGAAAAGAATGAATATTAGAGTCAGCTGTGAACACGATAGGATTCCTTTAGGATATTTTTAGTCTGAGTCACAGAATTCCCTAGTTCTGATATCAAATTAAAGTAACTGTTTCATATATAGATGTAATTATGTCAGTGATTTTAGCACAATAAAATTGTGATGCTTATCTTTCAAAATATTCTGAACACCATTAGTAAATGGCTTCCAGTTCTCATCAGCTGATACTAATTGCAAATGGATTATGCACATTATGAACATGCTTGACTCACACAACCTTTCTATGGTTTGTGAAACCCACCTGACTTATTTAGTATAATGTGCTAAAAGTGCACACACATATTTGAAAACTAAATATCCACAAATCTGTACTAATTAAAAATATTTTGAAAGACTTGATTTGTATCCATTTGCCCACAAATGTACGCTAACACAAATAAGTTGATACTTAGGGGGGAAATGCCTGAAGGAAACTATGTGGGATGATAATTATCATTTTGGGGGCCTGGAAAAATGGCTAAAAGGCTAAGGGTGCTTGCTGCTCTTCCCAGCACCCACTTCGGTAGCTCACAACTGCCAGGAAATCCAGCTCCATGGGATCTGATGCCTTCTTCTGGCCTCTGCCAAACACCCACCCACACATGGCACACAGACACAAAAATAAAAATAAATCTTAAGAAGACTTATTTGTAGATAATATAGAAATTGTTTTCAGACTGTTGTTTTAAAGCAGGTGGAAAGACTCCATCACAATATGTGCCTGGGAGCATTTTAAATGTCTTTATAGCATCTTATTTGGGCCTCTTGCCCTATTGGACAGTCTTTTCCAGAAATAATCAAAAGTAAAGCTGAGCGGTGGTGGCACACGCCTTTAATCCCAGCACTCGGGAGGCAGAGCCAGGCAGATCTCTGTGAGTTCGAGGCCAGCCTCGTCTACAGAGTGAGATCCAGGACAGGCACCAAAACTACACAGAGAAATTCTGTCTCAAAAAGCCAAATAATAATAATAATAATCAAAAGTAAACTTTTATGAACTTGCAATCAATGGCGTTCAAATCCATGAAAACATCTTCATTTAGCATAAAATTTCAGTCATTGTGAGGATTCTTGATAATTTTGTGACTATCTTTTTAGATGTCCTTGACATTGGATCCAGTAACTTCTCCCTAGTGGGGCTCTTCTTTGGAATAAATTTATTTTCCTTCCATTTCAGTTTATTTTGTTTTTCCTAGTGCTTTTCCTATGATTTCAATTTTCATGAAGTCATATAGCCAATTCTTCACTTATTTCACAATCTCACTAAGAGAATGTTTTCCTATTTTATTTTTATTCAAATACATCTTTTTTGTTTTGTTTTTTGTTTTTGTTTTTCAAGACATAGTTTCTCTGTGTGACAGTCTTAGCTGTCCTAGAACTCTCTTTGGAGACCAGGCTGGCCTCAGACTCACTGAGATCCACCTGCCTCTGCCTTCTAAGTGCCATGATTAAAGGCGTGCGCCGCCGCTGCCACCGCCGCCGCCGCCATCACCTGGCTCAAATACATCTTTGAGAAGTCTGCTTCTGTGAAAACCTAAAAGCCTATTTACATACTCACTTATTTTTTTATAAGGACATTTAAGCTTTACAGGTCTAAGGAGATAGTTATGGTGGTTCAGGCCTGTAACCCTAGCATTGAGAAGGGAGAAGCAAGAAGATCAGGAGTTCAAGGTCATCCTTGTCCATACAATGAGTTCAAGGACAGCCTGAACTTTTTTGAGGCATTGTCTCAAAACAAACAAACAAACAAAATAGTCTAAAAAATATGAATTTGCTATAGAGATAAAGTTGAAAAATTAAAATTGAAAATTCTGGGTTAACAATTTTCTGGGGTGAAGACTATACTCCTTCACTTACTGTGTGTGTTCTCCTAGACTCTGACTGAACCCCGTTCTACCATCTGCCCTAATTCTATCTTTGATTTCTGCTCCAAATCATTCTCTTCATTGTTCAAGCCATAACTTCAGGGCTTTCATTTTTTTCCTCAACCCAACTCTTGGGTCATTTTTGCCATGGATGAATGTGGGGCTGGAGAGATGGCTCAGTGGTTAAGAGCAATTGTTGCTCTTGTAGAGGACCCAGGTTTGGGTCCCAGCACCCACATGCTAGTTCAAAACCATCCTTAACTCCAGGTGGACAGGATCCAACAACTTCCTCTGACCTCTGTGGACATCAGAGATACACACAGGCATGCATGCAAAACACTGAAACACACAAAATAAATTTTAAAAAAATACAAAGCAATTAAAGTGAGTCGGGTTAATAAGTTTATTTATTAATCTTCTAGGTGAAGCCTATTCTACTTGCTACTATGCAAATTACATGCAACCATACCTAGACTGTATAGCACATAGGAGATGGTCAGAAATGAGAGGAGACTCACAAGTCACATAGAGTTGGTCTGGACTTTCATGGATGCATTACTCTTTCTGGGTTCATGTCCTCATCGGTTAAACATCTGCTTCTTATAGTTCAGAAGAGTGTGAAGTCCAATATTGTGAGGTCACATCTGTTAAGGACTTTGTTATGTCATCTTATGACCAAAAAAAAAAAAAATCTAATGGAAAGACAACTCAAGAGAGCAAAAAGAGGCCAGGTTCATTTTTATAACCCATCCTCCATCTCCTTAGCTAACCCACTCCCAAGACAATGGCACGTGTCCACTCTAGAGGATGAAGTCCTCATGATCTAGTCACCTCGAATTAGACCCCAGCTTCCAACACTGTCACAGTACAGGTCCAGCTCCTAACACATGGATTTGGGGGGACACATTCGAACCACAGCACATGTCATTGATGAATAAACGAAGACCACAGTCCTCCACAAAAAACAACAGGAATAAGTAGACTTGTTTCACTTTAAATCCTGGCCATCTTCCCACTTCTTCAAGAACGTGGTGCTCTTGGAAGGTGAGACCACCAGCTGCACCGGGATCACCTTCCAAAACCTGTCTCCGACCTGAGCTCTGCTCAAAGTAGCTATTCAGAAAGCCAGCTGCCTACGAGGACTGATGGTGAGCACAGGGCAGAAAAGGAGGGTGGGGAGCAATTCAGAAAGCTGGCCTGGCCGATTGTCTCCAAGAAGAATGTGTGACCACACTCAACACAAACTGATCCATTCATAAAGCTGACTGGGGCAGGGCTCTTTTCTACAGACACTGAGGTGGATCTCATCCCCTCAGCCACCTCTCCCTGCAGGACAGGAGATGGCAAGCCTAGTGTAAGACACCATTTTGATTCTTGAAATCGATGTGAAGCATTACATTCCCATGTACGGAATGAGGAGCGCAGAGTCTTCGTTATAACACAAGAGCTAAGTAGAAGTCTCCGTGTTCTACCAAAGTGACAGGTGACAGACATTTAATATCAAAGACAAGACAGGAAACCAAGCAAGGAAGGAAGAAGAGAAAGAGAGAAAGACACCATCCCTGGGAACGAGCGAGTGGAGCCAAGGAAGAATAAGCGTATCGTGAGGCTTCCAGAGGAAAGGTAATGTTCTGATGCCGAGAAGAGGGCCAGGTCATTAAGTACCGGAGCCCCTGGGCTGGGTGCCTTTCACATCTGTAATTATTACTGTCTATTCCAGATGGGGGAAAAAAACTTGACACAGTGGTGGGAGCCAAGTCCCTAAGAGCACCAGGAAAGCAGCATGCATGTAATAACTCACTGCCGTGAGGTCACTTGACCCTCGTGAGCTGGACCACATCCGAAAGCACTATGACCGGGAGATTTCTAATCAAACGCAGATCGGGGAGTAAACGCCTCCGGTCCCCCTCTTGTTCCATCTCCCTCATCGTCACACTCTAAAACGGCGGCTGGGTGTAACAGAGAAATCTCACAACTGTGGAGGGCATACAGTAAGTACTACACATGTTCCTATTCAATTCCAAATAGTCTCTCTGCAAAGATCCACCCTCCCCTGCACCTCTGGCTTTTTGCCATGAACTGTAGAAGCTACCAGACCAATAAATCTAACCACGTTCCTCCTAACAAAAAAAAAAAAAAAAATTGAATGCAAGAAAACAAGTCTCCGGAGCCTCTTACCATCTATCTACACCTCTCATCATGATTGTCATAGTGTCAGGCTATGTTCGGTCCCTCCAGCTTAACTGTGCCTCCTTAGGTGGGTTCCTCCGTGTATCAAAACAGCCCTTACAAACTCCATGTGTTTACATGCTTCCTTGACACTAATTCCCAGAACTCAGAGGTGCTTCAAAAAATTAAATCATCACCCCCATGCTTCAAGTACTTCTGGAAATCAATCTTTTTGGAACTAAAAGGGAAGGCTGGATGGATTACATTGATGAGGCAGTCCCCTGCCTTTTTTAAAAAAATCTATCACAGCTGTTTATCACCCTTATTATTGTCCATTTAGATAGTGAGTCTAAGTGGTCATGATTAGAAGACAAAAAAGGGATTGCCCAATTTTAGCAACAACAAAAATTCTAGGTGACTCAGAATTTGATTTAAAAAAAATAGTCTTGAGACCCCCTTATTGTCCTCATTACACGGTTCCCAGGGTAGCATTTGTAAAATATAACTTGGTTCAGGCCCCTGCAATCCTCAGAAAAGTTCCCTGGTTCTCTCTTGCCTGAATACTTGTTGTAGTGGCCTTTGTGTTGAAAATCTTTAGCAGCCCCCCTTTCCGCCTCAAGCCCACCTACCTGTTTCTACAGCCCCATTCCAGTCTCACCTGGCTCTGACTGAATGAGTCAGGCGGCTTCAAGCCGTGGCCTCTTGATCATTTTATCTCTTCAAACTTCATTTTCCCCTTCCCTATTTTCCCCCAACCAAAACGCAATTCATCATCTAAGGCACAAATTAAATCTTACCTCCTAAAGACCACCTTGTGAATTCTCAAGGGGAATCAGTTATCCCTTCTACACAGCTAATAACTATGTATTTTCTCTGTACATCAATAATATCTGGTTGTTTCCAAGGACATTTCTGCTACTAGTTCCTAAGTTCCTTGAAAGTAGAGATCAAGAATTTGTTCCTGGCTGGTCAGTAGTGGTGCATGCCTTTAATCTCAGCACTCAGGAAGCAGAGGCAGGTGGATCTCTGTGAGTTCGAGGCCAGCCTAGTCAACAGCCAAAGCTACACAGAGAAACCCTGTCTTAAAAAAAAAAATGTTTCTGGACTCAGTAGTTAGGCGCACTGGCTGCTCTTCCAGAAGATATGGGTTTAGTTTCCATCACACACACACACACACACACACACACACACACACACACACACACACACACACACACACGGTGTCCCCTACCAGTCCCTAACTCCATGTCCTGGGCATCCGGTATCCTTTCTGGCCTCCAAGGGCACTGTATCCACATGGTACACATGCAGGCAAAATACTCAAACACCTAAAATAAAATCATTTGTTTTTTAAAAGAATGTGTTTCTGTTACAATGCTGAGTTTGGGGTCTCGAATCCAGCAGGAGGTCAACAGATCAATAATGAATGATGTGTGAACTATTGGCAGCTTAACCCATGCGGTGAGATACCAGAAGTTTATAAATTTGGAAGCTTGCCTCAGCCCCTTCAGAGCTAAATGAGTGAGCTTCAGCTAGCAATGTACACTTTACCCACAGTCAGGAAAAGGTCTTACATAAAAGGGATAATAGATAGCATATCCCTACAACTGGACTCCTTAAAGGGTTGTATTAGTCAGGATTCTCTGGTGGAACAGAACTTACAGAATGAATACAGAATATATGGAATTGATTAGAATGGCTTACAGGCTGTAGTCCGGCCAGCCCAACAATGGCTGTCTACCAAAGGGAGGTCCAAGAATTCAGAAGTTGTTCAGTCCACAAGGCTGGATGTCTCAGCCGGTCTTCAGTATATGCCAGAATCCTGAAGAATTAGGCTCTAATGCCAGTGAAGGAATGGACTTGCCAGTGAGAGCAAGGGCAAGCAGGCAAAGAAAGCCAGCTTCCTTCTTCCATGTCCTTCATCCAGGCTGCCAGCAGAAGGGTTGGCCAATGTTAAAGGTGGATCTTCCGACCTCAAAGGATCTGGATTGAAGGTATTCCTTCCCACCTAAAAAGATCTGGATTGGAAGGTGGGTCTTCCCACCTAAAATGACTTAATTAAGAAAAAATTCTTCACAGTGTACCCTGCCACTTGGGGTTTAGTTGATTCTAGATGTAGTCAAATTGACAACCAAGAATAACCATCACAAGGGTTAATGACAGGAAGCTGCGTCTCCCCTTTGCCTCCACCTTGTACTACAGTTACCCTTGACCCCATCTGCTCAGTGCCCAGTCCATGAAGGCATTTAATAAGCCCTTGCCCAAAGCCCAGTCAACAGCGACTTTCACACCACAATGTTCTATGCACAGGGCTCAGGGTTTCCCGGAAAAAGACAGGATCTCAATGCCAACAATACCAAGGAATGATACCAATGAGAAACGCCAGCACCTATAAGGGCTGGGCAGAAATGTAGCATCAAGAAATGTGGTCGACGGCCGGGCGGTGGTGGCGCACGCCTTTAATCCCAGCACTTGGGAGGCAGAGCCAGGCGGATCTCTGTGAGTTCGAGGCCAGCCTGGACTACCAAGTGAGTTCCAGGAAAGGCGCAAAGCTACACAGAGAAACCCTGTCTTGAAAAACCAAAAAAAAGAAAAAAAAAGAAAAAAAAAAGAAATGTGGTCGAGTCCACTGAAGAGACCAACATGGGTGAGTCATGTGGAGCCCAGCCCGGCAGACATTTCTGTGAGGGTTACAGGCTGTGGAATCTTCCACTTGGAGGTTGCCTCTGTGCTTGGCTCTGGAGTGATGGCTCTGGAGTGAATTTGACCTCTGGTGACTCCCTGCAAGCCAAGAAGCTTGGATCCCAGCTTCGGCTAAGCTGTGCCTTAAAAGTCATGAGAGGGAGTTGGTTTTCAAACCATCCATCACGCCTTGCTGGGGACAATCCTGAGCAACAGGAGGATGGAGGGGACGAAAAGGGATGCTCCATCTCTCGCTTTGTGTTTGTGAGCTACTGGAACTGATCTTAGTCATCAAAATTGGCACAAGACAAGAGATTTCAAAGACAATGTCAAGTGAAAGTGAGACTGCACGAAGAGCTGAATGACAAGGGGTGCCCATCTGGTGCGCACCATGCATTAGAAGCTCAGTTTCTTTGTCTCGTACACCTAAAAGGAGTGTAAAAAGTCAGGAGGTGGTCCTGTTTGAGACTGCAGAATTTTGAGTGAAGCAGCTAAATTCACAAGAAAAGTGGGGGATTCTCTGTAAGACAGTCCTGTGGCTGCCTGGTTGTGGAGGAGTGGCTAGTCCCGCTTCCTCCAAATTTGCCCAGAAAATAGAGCCACAGGGGATGACAGAAAGGAAGATACTTAATATAACTAACGATCAAAGCCTCAGCTGCCCATTTGGGGACCTCTTCAGGTCATATCTACCAACCCCCTGCCTCTCTTCTTAAGCACAGAAGAAGAAGAAAAAAAGCAGAATCCTGAAATACATTTCCAAAATACTCCCTTGCAAATTACAGGGATGTGATTAGTGACAATCAGAACTATAGAAACAATCAGGGTCCTCCGCGAAGATGGATGCAGACATTTAAGCACAGGAAATGTCAGGGCCAAGATCCACAGTGTAAGGAGACAGGAAGCATAGACCTCTTAAATATTTTGACTAAATTTTCCCCCAAGATCTTTCGGCATTATAATTATATATTTAGATTTGTATTTTCTCTCGTTAAGGAAAACAGTCATCTATAAAAATAACTGTAGGAGACAACGGGAAAGATAAGTTCTCTAAGATTTATATGCAATCGCTGTTTGATGTACATGAAAGGAGAAGTCTTCCTGTCTGTGGGAGTGGAGACAGCTTCATCCAGGAGAAGGCACGTGGACTGTGTCTTTGAGGGTTTTGACAAGCAAAGATGAAGGAAAGGGCATTTGAAGAAGACAGCAGTGTGAGCATTGGAGGCAGTTTAGTTTGGCTGATGGGCAAGTACATTAATGATGAAGGCCATTTAAAAACAAAAACAAACAAACAAACAACAAAAAAAACAAGTCCCCAAATACTCTTAACCAGGAACCGAGACATTCAGATTGTCCAAAAAGCGATGGAAGCCACTAAAAGTTTGTGGGTGATCATGGGGTCCACGCTCTGGGGATTTCAACGTGCTGTTTTCCAGATGAGGAGGCATGGAATATATTAGGCCTACAAGGAGGGAAAAAGCAAGACCATTTGGGAGGTTTTTACAATAATCTTGTAATGGGGATGCTAGTTTGAACCCATGGAAAAGACACACCAGATGATGTCACTGCTCCATTGATGGACTAGAACAGAATAAGCCAAGACTTTAAAAAGCCAATCACACAGAGCTAACAGAATGAGCATCCCTAATGGTAATGGGTCCCTCACTTTTTTCTTTCCCTTTTTCTTTCCACTTCGGGAAACAAAAAGCAAAGTGTCCAATGGTTGATTTTTTTAAAGGCCTAACACAGTCGTGGATGGAGAGATGAACACTTGCTGGCGGAATTCCTTCAACTGCAAATGACAACATCCCATTCCAAAAGCTTCAGCGAGACAGAAGGCTGGGGAGTTGGAGGGGATTGAAGTCCATAAGTGACTGACTTCACAACTAGATCATTTAGTGAGACATTGGACCTTAATGTCTCAGGAAATTTCAGTCTACTTTTCTTTTGGTTTTGACCCATTTTCAGGCACGCTCCCCTGATAGAATCAAGATGGTTGTCAACAACTCCAGACTTAAATCCACTGACCTCAACAATGCCAGCAGAAACCCACAGACACTTTCTTTCCAATGCTTAAAAATAAAGAGGAGGATGTATAGGAAGAGAGAAGGGACAGGAAGGAGGGAGAGAGGAAGAGAAGGAATATGGGGAGGAAAAAGTAAGAAAGAAGGAAGGGACGGAGGGAGGGATGGAGGCAGGGAGGGCACAACGGCGGGAATTGAGCCCAATGACCTCCATGACTAAGGCATACAATGCTCTGATCAGCAAATCCAAGACCTCAAGGCTTCTCCTGAACATGAATCAAAAGTGGAGAAGAGACATTTCCCCACAGAAAATCCTAATACTCCTACAAAAAGAATAGGGAATGGATGCTGAGGTTGGAAACCCACACAAGTCCACTGAGGGTCCTGTCATCGAAACTGAGAAGCAACACGAACAAGTTGGAGACTTGGCTTCAGTCAAGAAACTTAATAATTTTTTTAAAAGCTGCATTTTAAAGCTGTGTTAGTGAAGCATGTGATATACCACCAGGCAAGCTTCCCATTAGCCCTGAGACAGTTTAGTTGCAGGTATATTACATATTACAGGTGAACAGTGAATTATGTGAGGATTCTGTTCTTTTGGCAGCTGAGGCAAGAGCCCTGAAGAGCACACAGGCTATAAGGCTGGCTCTCTTGTCCATTGTACCTGACGACTCTCCACCACTACGATTCTAAACAGCTATGAACCCCTTGGCTGCTTAAGGTTTCGTTGTGGATGAAGTACACTTGCACATATCAGCTCATAAACACCTCATTTTTGTTCTGGCTCAAGATGAAATTAATTAGCAGCATATGCCCTCCATTTATCCCCAAGGCTTATTTTAAGTAATATCTCCCTCCTCGATTATTTTTCTTAAGTATTTTAATATTTCAAATCTCACACTTGATACGAAGTAGCTAAACTTGCCAAATATATTAATTGAACATCTGTCATTCTGAACCTTATTTCAGGTTCTGCTAACCTCATCTGTCCATAACTAGAGACTTTTGTTAGTTTTTCTTCCCAATTTATATGTGCAAATACAATCACGTGCACATACATGCATGTATAGTCCTCACAGACCTAGTCCAACAACTTGGACTTGCAACAACATACTTACTTGCAGCTCTATGTTGAGAAATGTGGAACTAGACTCAGCAGGAATACAGCTGTGATCAATTAATGATGTCTGCCATAAGCACAGGACGAGAACATGATATGTATTCTATAGTCCCAGACCCATCCTAAAGTCAATCCTGTCACACTCTAAAGGGACTCTAGGACCTCCATCGAAGAGAATTCAATGTTCAGGCTCTTTTCCAGGCAAGTAGGAGGCCAGGCCACAGGCTGCTCCTAGCCAAGGAGGAATTACCAGGGCCTGAGCTATGCACCGGGCACAGGTAAAGACAGAGCAGCTAAGGGCTACAGAGCATATTGTTAAAGTGAGGCAAGCCAGTTACGGACCCAAGGGGAATAGGCATGGGGGAGAGGGGGTGGGATCCAAATTCAAGGAAACAGGAAGGAACCAGGGAAACCAGTTCCAAACAATAGGGTTCAAATGAAAAGAATAGGGGGTGGAACCTGAGGAAGTCCCCAGGCCGAGCAATCACAGGCACAGCTGCTTAGGAGGTCTTTAAGCAAGTGCACAGGTGGAAAGGAAGCCATTAAAGGCAAGGCTTAGCTCTTTGACTGAGCTTCAGATCATCTTGCTATTGGACAAACCCTGACCTGAGCCCTGATGTTGATTACTACATCTTGAGCAATTCCCCAAACCCAAGCCCTTCCACATGCCCACATCCTAGGATTGCTCCCAAGGCTGAATTCCAACTTCTGCCAACTCCTTACCCTTCACCATTGTTGAACAGAAATTAGTACCTGGAGCCCGTGGTATACCAGTTAACCCCAAACAGACTCACTGGTGATTTTCATTTGTCCTACCAATGGTTACTGAGGCTGCTTATGATGGAAGGAATCCATTAGCAACTGGTTCCTATCTTCATAGAATTTTTAATCTGGTGAGAAAATTGACATGCATAGAAACACCAGACAAAGAAATATAAAATTGTAACTGGTAAACATTATAAAAGGAAGGCATCTTCCTTTAATAGAGCTATCCTAACATAGTCAGAGAGGTTGGGGGAGCCCTGCTTGAGGAAATGAAGCGAACTAAGCATCCATTCATTCATCCACCTACTCACCCATTCATTCAACAGATAGTAAGTGATGAGTGTGCGTCTTCCCCATGTTGGGCTCTGCTCTCGGTGTTGGGGAATCCGGCAATGAATAAAACAACATCTCAGCTGTCACAGAGCTTGTGTTCTAAGCAGAAAGTAAGATGGACAAATATTTAAACAACTGGATAAAATAATAACAGTTATCAACCAAATTAAGATTGCTCTAACAAGAATAAAACAAGGCAACGTGGATTCTGGGGAGGTTAGGGACCTCTATGAAGTGATATATGTGGCACAAAGGAGGCTAATTTCATATTTTAGGGGTTGAGTTTTGACCCAGAAGCGGGGGTCATTAGAAAGACTGAGGTAGAAATGAGCTCAGTATCTTCTAGGGATGCTGAAAAGGCCATGGAGGCTAGAGCCCAGAAACAAAGCCATCCTCATCAAATAAATAGCTTGTGTTAAGTATGAAAGCATGCTCAGGCAGCTAGCTGGCTTAGTATGTGTGGTTCTTCCTTCCCTGCTCAATAGAACTGTGGTGTGAATGTGAGACCTGCTGCACACAGCTTGAGTTTACTGGCATTTGTGGTAAGTGAATGTGGGACCAGCTGCGGCCTCCCCACGCCTATCGCAAGTGTGAATGTGACCTCTGATAACATTGTTTTGTCACTTTGCACTCCCATAAGCAATAAAGACAAATAAGTAGGTTCCTGACAAAAGGCCCCCCGGAGCTCTGAAGGAAGGAGACGTGAGTCTTGGGACGTTTCTGCATTGAACTCCTTTGAGGGTTCATGGCCATAAGCTTCCCAGGGGGCTTCAGGAGAATCACATCACTCCTCCTTCAGAATGTACACTTTCCTTGTAGCCCATTAAAGTTTCAAAAGGCCCATGGATCCAAGACTACTTTATGTTATTGCATTTGGCAGTATTGAGTCGCTGATTTCAGATATCGCTCAGAATTAAAGTGAGAAGCCTCTGTGCTTCGCCTGTGTCTGTGTCTGAGACCCTGAAAAGGTTATCGCATGTTCTTTCTGGAGTGATTTCTTACCCAAGTAAAATTCTTCCCAGGGATGACAACTGCATAATGTCCTTTCAACTTCATATCCATCAGATACTCAGAATATTATAACCCAATTTGCCAATAAAGTCTTTGAGTGTTAGTTGTTTAGATGAGATTTGTATATTCGTAGTTTAGATGAGATCCAATTGGACTGGGGTGGTCCGTAAATCCAATGACTCGCATCTTTATACAAGAAATGAGAGAGAGAGTCAGCAGCAATATCTACACAGCTAAGGAGGTGACAGGGAGAGAGAGGGGCGACGGACCTGCAAGTCGAGGAACATTGGAAACCAGTGGGCGCTAAGAAGACACAGGAAAGGAATTTCCTCCAGAGTTTGCAGAAGAGAAAAGACCTTGAATAGCTTGATGTCAGATTTGGGACCCATAGGACTGTGAGAGAATAAAACATTGTTGTTTTAAGTCCCATTCCTAAGCCACACCCCACCCACTGCTTATGACAATTCATTGTTGTCACCCTAAGGAATGAATACAACAGCACCAGAAATCTATGACTGGCATAAGAAGAGAAAGAGAGCCATTATAGTCTCCTTATAGTAGTAGAGAGGGAAGCTGAGCAGCCATTGGATGAGACTGACCACCAGTGCCCTGGGTAAGAAACTTGCCTTGCTTAGTAGTTGAAAGTTGGACGTCACTAAGGTGAAAGGAGAGGAGAATAGGAGAGTAATGGGATATGTGGGACAGGAAAGCCAAGGAGGGACCATGAGGGGAGGATGGAGACCGGCAAGATGGCCAGGGGTGGGCTAGGGAAGGACAGTGGGAGAGTCGAGTCATAACAAAGTCTAACGATATATATGTATGATAAGTCACAAGGAGACCCACTGCTTTGTCCGTTAACTACAAAGTTTAAGAAAAAAATCGAGCCTTTAGAGTCAGTCTAGGTTGATCCCTAGCCCTGTCGTTTACCATGTACAAGTTATTCACTCTCTCCAAGTGGGGACTTACCATATAAGGTGGGTGTGAGAGTAAGGAGGGGGAGGCCACTGGAGGGCTGAGTGAGTACTGCCAAGTTGTAGGTCCCAGTCAGGGGACAATGTTGAAGGTCAGACATTGCTGCAAACAGCTTTCCAAATGGTTGAGTGCAGTGTGGTTGTCCCACGATGCGTGGGATATTGGTTAGAGGGCCACAGGGATACAATATCCTCAAAATGCTTACACCTCCTGGGATAGTCAAGCTCCACTTACAGAATAAAGCAGCACTTACATCCAGACTACTGTGCTCTGAGATTAAGATGCGTACAAGAGTGAAAATGCTATGTGAATAGACTGTATTGTTTAGGAAATGATGATAAGAAAAACAATCTATCCAAACTAGGTATGGTGGTATATACGTGTAACCCCAGTACCCGGATGCTGGGGCAGGAAGAGGCACTTGAGGTCAGTCAAGTCTACCTAGTGAGACCTGTCTCAAAATCAATTTTAAAAAATAATAAACTAGTTTTTAGCATGTATATGTACAATACAGACAAAACATTTTTTTAAATGTTTTTGAGCCTTGAATACTTGAACGCAGAAGGCAAAGTTGTTCAGAACCAATGACACCTACTGGAGACAGACAGAGCCTGGTACCCGCCTTGTCCCCTGTCATTCCTCCCTGGGCCTCAGCGGTCCTGCTTGTGAAGCAGACCAAATTACCTGGTGTTTTCAGACTCAGAATTTAACATGTAGCTTCAGTCGTTGTCAGTCTTCCTGGTGTCGTTGTCTGTGTGTTTTCGTTTTGTTTTGTTTTTAGGCAGGATCTAACGATGTAGACCAGGTTGACCTCAAACTCACAGACATCCACCTGCCTCTGTCTCTCTAGTGCTGGGATTAAAGGTGTGTGGCAACACTCCAGCTTCATTCTTAGGCTTTGGAAATAGTTTCGTGTGAAGAAAAGATTAAGATGCTATGGAAATTTCAAAATAAATTCATAATATCTGCAAACCAGAATTACAACTTTGACTTTGATAAAACTTATGCGTACATTCTTTTATTTCTGCTATTAGTGCATATCAAAAGAAAAGTTACACTTTTACTAAAATCATGGGCTTTTTTTTCCTTTTTAGGTAGGAAAATCTGAAAAATAACAAAAATAAAAACAGTAATGCCTCATGTTTGCATATCTCTGATCTGAGGCCTTTCTGTACAGTATTTTTATAGACTGTAAGTGTTTCTAATTTTTGGCAGGTCACATAAAAGTGCTAAGCTGTCTAGGCTACTAGGATTATGGGAGCTCTTCAAAGCGGCACGTGAGATGTGATAATAAACTCAGCTTTGTGTTTCAAGTGTGTGTTACATGCATGCAGGAAGCACTGATGTTTTAGTCTTAAAGGATGTTGCATCACCATGAAATATGAAAAGTAAGTCCAGGCAGAATCTGGAGTAGAATCCATGTGTACTAAGTGTGGTGCTTATTAGGACATGCAGCAAGTGTGTGTTAGAGGTCTTCTGGGCCTGGGCACTGCTCTAAGTGCCTTCAAGCCTTAAGTAATGTAAGCCTCACAGCCCCTGAGCTTTGCAAGTGAGTAAGTAAGGCACAGAGAACGGGAGGAAGTTGATCCCAATGGGCTGTTATTCAAATTCAATTCCAGCAGTCTGAAGTGTGATCACCACCACACTGGGGGGAGGGGGGGAGATGGTATGTGTGTTCTTGTGTGTGTGTGTGTGTAAAGCTCAGAACATTTTCAGATAACCCATTGTGCTCACTGTTCCTGGCCTGTATTCCAAGCTTGCCTACCCCACAAAGACATACAGGCTCTTGATCGGTGTCACTGATGGGTTTCACCAACATGCACCATACCTCAACCTTAAGAAGATGTCTCTAGGCAACACCAATCGTTAGCAAGTGCTTTTGTTGTCAGATACCTGATACAGTGACATACGCTTGGGCAAGAAAGAACTCTAAGTATATGCTAAGCTTTGTTTCTGGGCAGTAGGTTTCAAGTCAAATATTTCATCTCCTTCCAATACATAATCCAATCTCTTTTAAAAATTAGTCTATGATACTATTTACATTGTGTACTCACATATTGTAAGGGATATATGTATATTTTAACACACCTAAAAAGTCCTAAGAATTGGATCAAATCCATTTTGAACCATTTATTGCTATTTCTTTTTTTTTTTTTAAAGATTTATTTATTTATTATGTATACAGAAGAGGGCACCAGATCTCATTACAGATGGTTGTGAGCCACCATGTGGTTGCTGGGAATTGAACTCAGGACCTCTGGAAGAGCAGTCAGTGCTCTTAACCTCTGAGCCATCTCTCCAGCCCCTATTGCTATTTCTTATTCCTTGGAATTATTTGAAGTCTCCGTGGCTAGAACTACATCATCTGTAAATCACTCGAAAGCCTCATGGTAGGGCACACTGGTCAAGGTTGATTTCCCGTGACTTCTAGACATCTCTTATGCCTATGATGGCCTTTCTAGCTCTGAAGAAACAGGCCCATTCTCTCTCAGGAGAAAATGGACCAGCCTCCGTGGCCGGTGTGTCGGCGGTGAGCACACTTCATGGGCTGCCTCAGAGCTCGGAGTAGAGCATTTAGGTCTTTGTCCCATGCTAGCTCCACAGTGGACTCAAAACTCGTGCGTTTGAAGATTGCTGGTCTTCTAAGTGACACGCCATTTGTGGCTACAGGTAATATTTCCCCCATATTGTAAAGTTTCTCCATGTTTCTGTCAGGTGGGGTCTTAGATCCCTTAAACCAACACCCAAAAGCAGTCCTCTCCTACTCTCCGCTTTTGTTTGTTGGTTTGTTTATTTTGTTTTGTTTTGTCAATCTCTTTAAAGGAGGCCAGAAATTAATTTAGAAATTCCAGACATAAACAGAAAGAAAACAAACAAGAAGTAGGGTTTTTGTTCTGTGGAAACTGGTCTTATCTCTCATTCATTTGTTTCTATAATTTAGGAACCTATGACCCCCAGCACGTGCCCATCTGCCACAAAGGGTTGACGTGGTTTTTTGAGGCATTCACAGTTATCAAGGGGCAAGCAGGAAGGGGCGCCAGGGTGGGCGTGGACGTGCAGACAGAACGTGCGCACGTGTGTAAGCATTCTTTCCAGAGGAAACCTGGCTCATAGGCTGATAAACCCCAATCTCTTCTCACAGCTTGCTTTCAGGGCGCCTTAATTCACTCCTTCATTTGTTCGTCAGCACTTTATGAGAAAATAAACAAAAACAGGGCCTGCTCCCTCGTTGTCAGCACGTCAGGGCACTTCCTGCTCCGTGACCCAGCCCTCCACCCCAAGAGTCAGGGGCAAGGCCTCTGTTTGGCCCAGCTTTTTAATGGCTCCTTTTCAAGCTGAATTCCAAGAGCCTAATCAAAGCTGAAGTCCTTTTGGGTGGATTAGATGTCACAGACCCCCACCCCTACCCCACGCTCTGCAGGGCCTGGGGTCAGGCCTGACCCACTGCTCTAGGAGAATCAGGGAGTAAACTGCCCTGAAATGAATGAATGAATGGTGGAGGTTTCTCTCTCTCTCTCTCTCTCTCTCTCTCTCTCTCTCTCTCTCTCTCTCTCTCTCTCCTTACAAAGAAAACAAAAAGTGGCCCTCAGGAAACAGATACACACACACACACACACACACACACACACTTAAAATTGCCTTTTTGCCAAATCTATTTGATACCCTAAACTGCATGCTTTTAGGAGATTTTTCACGTCAATCCAGCTCACCGTGGCTTTTCACTAAATCTGCTGCCTTCCCCAAAGAAGAAAGGAAAACCATAGCAAATATGAGGTCTGGTGAGGTCGTGACCCTTGAGTTTCAACTCCCAGGCAGCAGCCTAAGATAGCTCTGGTGCGAGAAGCTTTCCTATTGAGAAGCTGAGCATGTTTAAAGAGTGAGCTGTGGACACAGAGTCTAGCTGGTGAATGTAGCCAGAACTCTGACGGGTGCTATCATATTTCCGTGACTCCGGGGGTTGCTGGGCACCCACCGTGCTGACTCCAAGTGGCCTGGACCTTCCATTAGGAACACAAGCTCTGGAGCCTGACTCTGTGACTCAGGCGCTTGCTGTCTTTGAGACCTTAGACAGGTGCTTAGCTTTTTTCTCCCGGGATGTTGGGTGGTAGATGGAGAACAGAGGCCAGTCATGCTATGCTCAAGAAGTGTTAAACACGATCAGTGAATTCACACATTTGTTACACTTTGCAGATGATGGGTGTGAGCCAAGAAGGCTCATTTTGGTGGTAGTCTGGGTGGGCCTTGAGAGAAAAAGATAACGACGGACGGACGGACAATGGAAACTGATTTAAGGAGCAGAATTCAGTACACGATCCATCTGCTGAGAGCCTGTGTAATGGGAGTTGATTCTCACTGAACAGAAATAAAGCAAGCTATTGGGAGGAGCCTGGGACTTCAGCATGCTTTAGAACCAAAGGCCCGGGGAAAGAGTGACCATTACTATCTATGATTTGTGACCTCGGACACAGCCTCTCCGTCCGTGTACTCACTGAAAAAAAAAAAAAAAAACCAGAGTTGAACTAAAGCATATCAAATATTTCTGAACAATCTTATTTCACCCAAAGGTCCTATGATTCTACTTAACGCCATGGACTAGTGAAGGGAAATGAAACCAGCAATGAGAGTAATATTCCCCATAGTGATGACAGACTATTCAATACTGTAGTATTTAGGCTCGGTAAATATACTCCTGTTTGAAAGTCTCTTAGTCCCAACCCTTTAATTAGATTTAAAACTCTTTGCAGATCGGGTCGATGTATGCATCATCCTTACTCCACACGGTCCATGGCAGAACATTTAATATGTGGTAAACATCTGTCTTATGCTAAGTGGAACTTAATTCCATGCCCTGGGGTTAAGGCAACCATCTCACAGCTTTGTCCTCTCCTTGGGTACTCGTTGCTGGCCCAACTCAAAGTGTGTTCCAGGGAATAAAACCAGGTAGGTGTAAGACTCAGTAAAGCATATGTCTAGCCTTTTACTCACTTAGGGGGTTATTTAATAACTAAGATGCGCCAGCCACTGTTCTGGTCCTTAAGGACAGTCTGTGCCACCAAGACAACCCTGAAAGGCCACATGCATGCAACCAGTACCAGTGAAGCCTCACTAAACATTACCTCGTGCTCCAAACTTTTCTCCCCTAACTGGAGGACTCTACAGGTCCTCAGAGTTTCATTCATAGTCTCTCGTGGTGACAAGTGTGATATTTGCTGAGCTTAAAGTTAACAACAGCGGGTTCTGCCCGACACCCCACTCTTGACATCTTGGTGGCATACTGGTGGCAGGCTGGACTCTACATCGGGCTCCCCCAGATCTGTGTGAAAGCAATGAGGGATGTCCTGAAGACCTAGCTCAAAGCAAAGGCCGAGAAGACTTCTGGCAGCACCATAAAAACCGTGAAAGTGAAGAAGGAGTAGTCGACCCTGACTGAAGCATAAACTACTGGATCTTCAAGGGGAAGACACGTGGATACCCGTTATGGCAGATTGAAATCAACCTCCCCTCCTGGGCACAAAACTACCCATTTTGTTCATAAATTGACTATGCCAACAAATTGACACAATCCACTCAAATAAAATTAACAAGAGCAACAACCATGCACATGTATAGGTTTATATGGAACTAAATCCTAGGCCTTTACCAAATAATCCTTGGGACTTTTTTTTTAAAGCAGATGTATTCTGCAGGAGACTGGTGATGCCTACTGCTGGGAGTCCTCTACACTTCTTAGCATTTCCTGCTGCTCTGTTTCTGGTCTTAAGTACGTTCCAAAACACTCTGGGACCTGTCAGTTATCTGTAAACCAACTGACAGGTATCCAGAGCAGACCACAAGCAGACACTTCTTCACCCTCAAAGCTGCCCTCGGACAGTGCTGTGAAGAGTAAAAGTTCATCATCTGTGGATGCGTGCCCAAGAGAGGGCTGTTCTGTGATTCCTGGGGCCAAAGGGCTGTTGGAGATTTATCACTCCGGCGCTTATCAGCCACAAAGTGGCTTTCCTCCATCTAAACAGCAGCCCGCTTCCCTCCTCTGGCTCCATCCTCCGCTGCCAAGGTTCTCTGGATGCTAATCAGGAGACCGAGGACACTCTGATCTTGTAAAGTGCTCCCAGAGCAATCTGACGAAGGCAGTGTATGAACATCAGACCTGGGTATGGGCACCCCCTCAGTTAAGGTTCAATACAGAAATGACCACCCCGCTGCATCTGTCTCCAAAAAGAGAAACTGAGTGAGCAAGTTTTGAGGTTTTATTTTCTGTAGAAATGTCAGATGTTTAAAAATAATAATAAAGGCAATACACATACCTATGGCTATAAAACAACGACAACAACAACAACAACAAAAAAATGAGATTGAAATGTCAGTATCACAGGCCTGAGAATAACTAATGTGCATGGGAAAAGTGGGATTCTATGAAAAGCATTTGAGACAGAAAAATATGCAAGTTTGCAGCTAGTGTGAATAATGGCATCTGGGTGTTTATTTAGCAAATGTGAGACCATCAGCAACACTTTATCTAGCAGCTTTTATAGCGAAGCTACTGTGGTTTACTGGATAGAAAAAATCAACTTGGAATTAATAAGTCTTTACTGAATTTATTGTCTATTGAAGCCCTTCCCAACGTCATCTCATAATGAACAAATATTGCACAATCAGACCTGTTCCCTAAACTTCACTCCTTAAGGTCTTGAATGGAAGAGGGGGAGGACCTGTTTTCCCCACTCCTTTTAAGACCCTGAACCGTCAGTAGTATTTACAAGAACCACAAAAGACAATCAAACAACAGATTATTTTACTTGAACACCAGCTCTGACCTATGGCTTCTAAGAAAATAAAAATAACCCACCAACTTCAGTTCTGCCCAGAGTAGCACAGAATCTCAGAGCTGGAAGTAGCCTCAAGAGATCACAAAGGAAGGGAAATTTGGGGATGTTCGTATACGTGTAAATGAACCCCAAGAGAACAATTCATGGTTCACATTAGTCAAGTAGGGATTCAGAAGGGACCTGACGCTGGGCAGCAATCAGATGCCATAGCTCCCAGAAGGAAACAAAGATAAGAGGCTGAGCCAGGCTTACAGAATTAAAGCTGAACTCAAAACCTTTGTGGAAAGCTAGCCTCCTGGGAACGCTGGTCATTTCAACTCACCACGACTGCATTTGAATGCCTACTCACTAGCACCAAATCTGCTTTTAATATTAATTGCTAAGGGTCAAGTTCAGACACAAAAAAGCATAGGTGTGTGGGTAGATACAACCTGATGTGTTTATCTCCACAGCACACACTTTCTGCTGCAGGCGTGTGCCCGATGTTGCAGCAGCTGTAGGAAGTTGTTTATCTAGCCTCTCGACCTCTGTGGAGTGTGAGGAGATGGTAAAAATCACAGCTTTAAATTATAGGACTCCTCCAGTCATGTAAGCGTCGTCTTAGCATGATGGAGGCATCTGGAGGTCAAGAATGAATCACTGTGCCTC
This sequence comes from Peromyscus californicus insignis, assembly GCF_007827085.1. NCBI lineage: Eukaryota > Metazoa > Chordata > Mammalia > Rodentia > Cricetidae > Peromyscus > Peromyscus californicus. Next base: position 69,664,158 of record NW_026294424.1, read on the forward strand.
ACTGGCATCTGTGAAAACAGTCTTTGGCCTTGACTTACAGTACCTGTTCCCAGATGCATGTCACCCATTCCACACTCAGAGCAGACTTCCTGTGTCCCTGCAGTGTGCAGGGCACAGTTAAAAGGTATTAGACAAAAGAATTCTCATACAGCATCTGGAGCTCTCCTGACCTTTTTTTAAGCATCAGCAAATCTTTGCAAATTTATTCTTCACATTTTTTTCAAAATAGATTAATTGTGCCAGGATGAGAGATGGTTCAAAATCTTCAGGTCTTTTTTTTTTTTAGCTAAGAAAACATTATTTGGGGGAGTCTAAGACAAATCAAAAATGTAAAGGACGGTGACAGTTTTCACAGAGAAGAAAACTGTGACCAAGCTTGAGGATCACACCACTTCTGCTCTGAGGGAACCCCTGCTCCTGCCTGCAGGGGTTGCCCTGATTTGCAAGTGGCACTGATCTATCAACCTAATCACTCATGAGAAATAATAACAATGTCATTAGGGAAGTTTCCAAAACAACCCAGTTCCTGCTGGAAAGTCAATCCCTCAGAAGCATGCGAAGCGTTACTTTTGTTATGACATTTGGATGAAGTCACAAAAGGTCCTTTGGTCTTTCTCTGTCAACGTCAATGTCCTCTGGGGACCCAGGGTAGTGATCTCCAAAGACAAAGGGAAACAAGCCAGGTCTCCAAAGAGGAGGGTGCAGACAACAATAATTAAGAAACTCAGACAGCTTCACCTTTGGACCCAAAATAACTAGAAAATATTGTATTTCTTCCTCCAAAAAAATGAGCTTGCAACTAAAATCAGAATGTATGCTCATGTATCTCCGAATCATGTTAATTGATCTGGCATATCCCTACTCTGATAAAATATCTGTAAACTCCGCTGTTCACCTTAAGCTATATCTAGATATGCAGACTATCTGCATATAATACAGTTATAGAGAGGTGAGATAGGTTCTCTGGAACGTGGTAGAAGAGCTGGAATAAAATTCTATTTCTACTGGGCATTGCTCATTCCTTGCTAGTATCATATATTTGCATGTGTGTGTCCTGTTGCCAGGAATACCAAGGTTGACAAATAAGGCTCTTGCCTTCAAGGACCTCTTAATGTAATTGTGTTTTAGAGCTAGCTCATTTGACATGGTTTTCAGCAGTGATTTTTCTATAAGAGGCCACTTGGCCACCAGGCAGTGGTATGGTAGGAGATTTAAAATCTGAAATTTCTCATTCTTTGGTTACCAAGTAACTGAAGCTGGGCATGCAACTCTCCAAGCCTCACCTTTTCACTGCCGTGTTGACTTGCCTTGGAGAGCGGATGTGAGAAGCCTCCAAAATGCTAATCATTACAATCATGAATTCTATTGCAACAACAGCCTGTTAGGTTGAATTCTCCAGCCATGGAAATTACAGACATATGGGGTTTGAAGGAATTTCTACAGCAGGACTAAAAGAAATGTGAAAATAGTCACAGATGCTAAAGGAGGAAGACACTTATTTAAGCATGTAAAAACTATGAGCTAGAGATGCACTCAGTGCTCACTGTGGTAGAAGGACTGCTTCCAAATGTCCCCTTCAACCCCTTCAGAGCCACAGCGGATCATGGTGGACAAGTCATGCTCACAGCCAGAGGCAAGCAACCAGAATCACTTTCTGGAAACTTCGTTAAGATTTCCGTGAGAGTGAATTTATGGAAAACAAGCGGGGGTATTACTGAAGGTAAGAACGGCCGCACTGTGGGAATCACAGACAGATGTCTGTAAGTGCAGTAAGTACACACGTGAGTGATGTTGGAAAAAGACATAGCCTAGCTGAGCTGACACGTTAAGGTAAACATCACAGTTAGGAGATTGTCTTTTAAGCAAACTATTGTGGCTTAGATATGGCTTGAGAGTTTCCCAGGGTTCACTACTTGATTCTTGGTTTTCAGCGGTGGGATCTTTAAGAAGGGGGAGAGCCTACTGGGAGGTCTTTAGGTCATTGGAGGCACTTGCAAGATGGATTAAAGTTCTTTGGAACTCCTAAGTTGATTCTCATGAGACAAGTTTGTTTTAAAAGCTTGAGTTCAAGCCCTGAATTGCTCTCTGGCTTCTGACTGACCAAGTTTTCTCTCCTTGTTGTACACACTCTTGGAGCTGTGATACCTTCTGCCATAAGGTCTTCAGCAAAACTGAGCTGATGCCACAATGCCTTCAGTGACCAGAATTGGACATTAAATATGTCTCTATTTTGACAGTAAGTTCCAGGCCACTCTGGACTATGTAGTCAGAGTGTGTCTCAAAAAACAAATAAAGAAAAAGCTTTTTCTTTAAAAAGTTACTCAGCCTCAGGTATTGTGTTTGAGTAACAGAAAATGGACTAAAAGACAAACAGATCTATGGTGGATATACATGAGTTTTCTAGTTTCAAGTCTTTGTCATGGAAAATTCCGTACTATATCATGGATGATTTCTTTGTTATCATTTGGAAAGCTTGTTTTCATACATCCACAGTGATCACTGCCAAGAAGAAAACCTTCTCACTTACTGCACCTTTCAGAAATAGCCAGAATGATAATCACCTAATCCCACCAATCAAAGACTTGGGGGACAGTTTAAAAGTCAAATTCATTTTCCCCAAAGTTGAAACCAGCCCACCTTCCAGACTCTCTTAAAGAACACGTCACTGAAAACCACCACAAGGGAACTATTTCAGAACACTTCCAAGTATCAGTATCGCCGTCTTTACCCTTCTCAAAAGTAAAATCTCCAAAAGGCTACCCACTTCCTTCTAGATGAAAAAGTGTTCTCTGTTGATGAGTCATCCTCAGGACCAAGTGGCAAGGCCAAGGTGGCGATTTGACATGAAAGAGCATTATAATGAAAAATACAAAGCTCTCAATCATGTGTTTACCACAGGGGAAAACATGTACAAGAATCTGATGAAATAAATTACATTAATTTAAATATTAGGTAGAAGACAGTATAGCTGCCTACAATGGTGTAAGCAGAGACAGGAAACAAATGGTCGGTTTTCAAATGGTAAAAATTCCTAAAATCTCATGCAGCACTTTGTGAGCTAGTTCGCTTTCCTAACAGAGACCACGACTTTGGTAGAGTATGCTGAAACTCAAAAGAAAAGGTTAAGAAGTTATGTAGTGTTTGAATAATTAATTCAATGGGAAGATGTTCAAGTTATAGTTCTGAATGAAAAGGCTCAGCATTAAAAGCCAAGCACCGTACACTCTGTTTAAAGTACTTCTATGTAAGCTTGGTAATACTGGAAAAATACATACACCAATTCATGCGGGAGTAATCTCTGAGTGGTAAGATTAAATGTAACTGTTTTATTGTTGATATTCTGCTTTGCTGTGGAATTGTCTCTATTTTCTCCATTTTCTACAATGTTTGTGCTGTTTTTACAAAAGAGAAAAGAGTAACAGAAGTTGAAGTTGCACGTACAACATTGTAGAAGGGTTTGTTAATCCATCCTCAGCAGAACTCAAAACACAAAGGTTCTGTCTCAAGTCAATTGGCCCATTTGTTTTTAATAGTAGCTGTCACGTGGTTAGAAATAAACTGCTCAGTGGTAAAGGAACCTGCCTGATAAACCTGGTGACCAGAGCCCCAGCCCCAGAACACATGCTACAGGCCTAGAGTCCCAGCCCCGGAACACATGGTACAGGCCTAGAGCGCCAGCCCCAGAACACATGGTACAGGCCTAGAGCCCCAGCCCCAGAACACATGGTACAGGCCTAGAGCCCCAGCCCCGGAACACAATGGTACAGGCCTAGAGTCCCAGCCCCAGATCCCCACAACACAAATGATACAGGCCTAGAGTCCCAGCCCCAGAACACAAATGGTACAGGCCTAGAGTCCCAGCCCTGGGACACACATGGTACAGGCCTGGAGTCCCAGCACTTGAGAAGTAAAGGCAGGAGGATACTGATTTCAAGACTGGCTTGAGCTATATAATGAGTTCCAGGCCAATCAGGGTCTGCAAAGTGAGACCCTGCCTCAAAAGTACACACACATATATATTTTATACATAAATGCATACATCTATAATATATGTTCTAATCACAATGATTAATTCAAACAAAAGTCTTTTAGCAAATTCTCAAGTCAAAAATCTATTGTTTAAAAATTTATACTTCCAGAGATTTCATTTAAAATTTATAATTTCATACCATCTCAGGCCCCCGAGAGTTCAAACATACCAATTACCCATGGCAAACACACAGCAGAAGCCCGCTGACACCCGCAGAAATCACCTCCTGTGAGCTAAGATTCGGGGTCTGCTTCCGTCTAAGCTTCCATCCAAGAAACTTGACTTCTTTGGCCCTGTCTCTCAGATATGAAAGTAAACCCGTGAGAAGAGAGGCTTTACCCACAGAAGTAGAGAGGGAAGAGAGAGAGGTCAAAAGCATGGAAGCCAAGTTGACTTTTAAGGCATAGGCAAACAGAACTTCTGGAAGGCCTCCACTTGATGGACAGAAGAGGACTAAGGGAGTTAAGCAATCAGAGAATTTACACAAGTCTTCCCTTTCATCATCAAGCAGTGTGTGTGTGTGTGTGTGTGTGTGTGTGTGTGTGAGAGAGAGAGAGAGAGAGAGAGAGAGAGAGAGAGAGAGAGAGAGAGAGAGAGAGAGAGAATATGAGTGTGTGAAAAGTGTGTGGGTATGCGAGTGTGGGTGTGAATGTGTGTGCATGGGAGTGAGAGTGAGTGTCCATGGGTGTGTAAATGTGTTAGTGTCTGAGTGTTGGTCAGAGTAGAGTATGTGTCTGAATGTGAGTGTGTGTATGAGAATGTGCATGTATGTTAATTTGTATGAGTGTTTGTGAGTGTGAGTCTTATGTGAATGTGTAGCAGTGCAGGTATGAGTGTATATGTCTGTGTGTAAGGGGGAGTGTATATGTGAATGTGTGTTGGTGTGTGTGAATTTCTACATGTAAGTGTGAGTGTGGGCATGAATCTTAGTGTGTGTGAATGAGTGTGTATAAATGAGAGTTTGTATGGGAGGGTATGAATATGAGTGTGAGATTGTGTCTATCAATGTGTAAATGTTTAAGTATATAGTTATATGTGTGTTTGTGTTGTGTGTGGATGAGTGTATATGTATGTGTGTTTTTGTGTGTTGGTGAGTGTCTCAGTGTATGGGTATATGTGCTTGAGTGTGAGTGAGTGTATTTAAGTGTATGTGGATAAGTGGAGGGGAGACTGTGTTAATGTATGTATATGAGAGTGTGTTTGAGCATTTGTGTGTATCTAAATATATGAGTGTGAGTATTGTTTGTATGGGTTTAAGAACATGTGCAAGTGTGTATGTGTCTAAGTGTGTGTGGGAATGTGTGTGAGTGTGTGGTGATATGAGTGTATATGTGTACTTGAATGTGTGTGTGTGAATGTGTGAGTATGTTTGAATGTGTGTGTAAATGTATATGAGTGTGTATGTTTGAGTTTGTATGTGTGATATGTGTTAGTGTATCGAGGAGTGTCAGTGTATGTGAATGTGTGTGTGTGTGTGTGTGTGTGTGTGTGTGTGTGTGTGTGTGTGTGTGTTCTATGGCAGGCTGCACCATACTGATGTATTAAACATCCTGAAAAAAATCCTGCCACAAACAGAAATTTTTTCTGCTCTAAATTAACACAGAATGTGTCCCCCTGATGAGTCAGATGGAAAAATTCATTTCTAGATTACTGTGATCTAGATTTCTTTCATGTGCAAAATAATGACCTAAACTAGATATTCTCCAGTGCCTTAAAAAAGAAAGAAAGGAAGGAAAGAAGGAAGGGAGGGAGGGAGGAAGGGAGGGAGGGGCTGAAAAGATGGCTTAGAGGTTAAGAGCACTGGCTGCTCTTCCAGAGGTCCTGAGTTCAATTCCCATCATCCACATGGTGGCTCACAACCACCTGTAATGAGATCTGGTGCCCTCTTCTGGTGTGCAGGCATAAATGAAGGCAGAACACTGTATACATACATACATACATACATACATACATCAAAAAAAAAAGAAAGAAAGATCAAGCAATCAAGTAATGCAAGATTTCCAGCTCCAGCCCTCACTCCTGACCCATTTCCAGGCACAGAAGAACTCCAAACATAGTGGGCATGGTAGGCATAGTGGGCATGGTGGGCATGGTGGTACAGCCTGTAACCAAGAGGCAGGGCCGGAAGATCTAGTTCCAGGCCAGCATGAGCTGCATAGTAAGGCTGTGTCTCAGACAGACAGACAGATGGACAGAAGGACGGACGGACGGATGGATGATGGATGGACAGACAAATAAAATGGAGGTTGGGGTAGAACGCTTGTCTAGCAAGTTCAAGGCCCTAGGTTCATTCCTCACCTCCTGCAGATGAAAAAAAGAAAATCCAAACACGCATCACGTAACCACCTCTCCCAGACTCTGTCCTGGCCGACAGAGAAAGCACAAGTATGGAGACAGATGAGGTGTGCAGGGCACCACTCGGAAAGCTGAGGTTTGCAGGCCACGGCTTTTAAGTATGAGCATGAGCACGGAGGAGATGAGATTGGGGTTGGACCTCGTACATTTCAGACCCGCTTCACTGTCCCCAGCATTAACACAGTCACGGGAGTCAGAAAGCCAGAAGAAAACACCGTTCCCACAGCTCCATTCTGCCCAGCATATCGACAACCCCCAAACAGCTTCCTCTTATGGAAAACGGCAGAGTCCCCTGAACCACAACAGTCGTCAGGAAACCACAGAGGACAACTGAGGAGTCAGCTTTCATTTTCATCCCGGTGACCCCACGCTTGTCACCATTACGACGACGACGACATCAATTTCCTGTTCGCTCCCCTCCGCCCTCTAAGTAAGGAGAACCGATTCCCTGGAGGAGACTAGAGGGAAACAACTTGGGGAGAGGGCACCTGAAGCAGAAACAAAAATGGATGACAAGAGGCTCGTATTTCATCACCCCTACCCCCAGGGACAGTCACCTCCACCGAGAAACTGGAGAACTGTGACACCAGAACAAGGCAGGTCTACTACAGACTGTGCGTGACTCAGCTCTCGGAGATAAAGACTCGTGGAAGAATGTAAAACAGAAATCAGCAAAGAAGGAGAATAATTGATATTTTAGGAGAAACTTAGCTCAGTTTCACTACACCACTCATTTCAATAATTGTATTGTAGCCAACATTTAATCACTGCTTAGTAAATAAATGCCAGGCCCTGAACTAAGCGCTAGCTGCTGTTCACCATACCTAATTCTCACAAGAATCCTTGGAGGGATGGGGGGTGGCTGTGTCCTTCCAACAGTTGAAGACACCTCAATACATCACGGGCTCCGGTGGCCGGGAAGCCCCAGAGTCTACTGCTCACCTGGAGTCTCCGAGTCTAGCCTCTTGCCTCAGAAAGATGATTCCAGTTGTCTATGGCTGCGTGAAATCTATCCTAAAACTGATTCAAGGCTTTCATTCAGTCCATCTCACGCTGCTGCCATTCTTGCTCATAATCTTGCCACCAGTTTAAGTCAGGTAATTCATCTAGGACCTGATTGGGGTGGATGTCCAAGTAGGCACACCCATACAACTTCCAGGGAATTCTGGCTATCCACTGGAAGCTCAGGGCAAGCTGTGAACCAGACATGCATGTGACCTGGGCCTCGCACAACATGACATCTGGGTTCCAAAAAGGAGAGTTCTGAGAAGACAAGGGCCCTGAGAGCAAGCAACCCAGAGACCCAGGTAGATGTGGCAAGGCTTAGACTCAATCTAATGATCACAACCCACCAAATTCCACTGGGCAACAGTGTACACAGAGGTATAGCCCGACTCAAGAGGAAGGGGATATACAGGATCTGATGTCCAGGAGTTGGGGGATTCATCTTTAGAAACTAATGGCACAGTCATTTCTAAGCAGTATAAATAGTTATGCACCACTCTAGGAAGAAGGAGCGGGGAAGGGGAGAGAGCTACAGAGAGTAGGGGGAGTTGGGGAAGAGTAGCAAACTGCCTTAGGAAGTAGATCTAAAAACAGCAGCAAGAAAAGCAAATCCAGGTCCTAAACACACGTTTAAACTTTGTTCTAGCTTTTCAACGTAAGTCCTGAACACCTCTGCATTGTCCTCAAATCCCCGCCCTGAAAACAGGTCCTCTGGAGTCCTCAAAGACCTGTTGCAGGTGACTTCTTTTGCACTTGCCTCACTGAGGCATGATTGGAAAGATGGTGGAGGGCTTTGGACTCCAACCAGCCTAAATTTGAACTCAGAATCTAACAGTTCTCAAAGTCCCAAGACAACTTTTTAAAAACCTCTTTCTACTTTTTTTTTTTTTTTTTTTTTTTTTTTTTTTTTTTTTTTTTTGGTTTTTCGAGACAGGGTTTCTCTGTGTAGCTTTGCGCCTTTCCTGGAACTCACTTGGTAGCCCAGGCTGGCCTCGAACTCACAGAGATCCGCCGGCCTCTGCCTCCCGAGTGCTGGGATTAAAGGCGTGCGCCACCACCGCCCGGCCTCTTTCTACTTTTAAAAATTATTTTTAAGTTAGCATACCAATGTCATTGTGACATTCTCATCAGTATTTATCATTAGACAGTGTGTCCCAATGAGTCAGGACTCAACTTTTGTAACATTCTATTTCCTCATCTGAATTACATGAATAAAAATAGCTACATCTAAAATTCAGTGTATATGCAGTGTCTATGCATCCATCCATGTCACTAACATACAACCACAACGTGTTTAGTTCAAGCCATATCCTCTATAACATTCCCATAGCTAATAGGAAAAAAACTTAAGTCCTCTTCATTTAAAAAAAAATTCTCTCTCTCTCTCTCTCTCTCTCTCTCTCTCTCTCTCTCTCTCTCTCTCTCTCTCTCTCTCTCTGTGGTGTGTGTGTGTGTGTGTGTGTGTGTGTGTGTGTGTGTGTGTGTGTGTGTGTGTGTGTGTGTGCATACACATGTGCAAGTATGTACAAATACCCTTGGAGGCCAGAGGAGGGCATCAGATCACCTGAAGTTGGAGTTACATACTGGGGACTGAACCCTGGTTCTCTGCAAGAGCAGCAAGCACCCTTAACTGCTGAGCCATCTCTCCACCCCCTCTTCTAAGAAGCAACCCAAGAAGAAGTGAAATTACTTGCTAAGAATGTCAGGAGAGCTGGGCGGTGGTGGCGCACGCCTTTAATCCCAGCACTCATGAGGCAGAGGCAGGTGGATCTCTGAGGGTTCGAGGCCAACCTGGTCTACAGAGTGAGTTCCAGGACAGCCAGGAGGACTGTCTCAAAAAAGAAAAGACCAAGAATGTCAGGAGGTCCCTAATCTCAAAGCTCTAGAACATAAATATGAGTTGAAACCACTAGAGGAAAACACAAAGGAAACCCTCCCGTACACTGTTATAGGCAATGGAATAGTTCTTCTGAGACCCTGAACATACGGGCAATAAAAGACCCAGACAAGGAGTGGTACCACAAGCTCAGAAGTGTCTACACAGTGATGGAAAAATAGCAGTGAAAGCCACCATGTAGATTGGGAGAAAATAATTTAATTTAAAATTTAAGCCTATAGTCCCTCATTAACCCACCCCAACCCCCCAGCAGAGTTTACTCTGTGCTCAGCTCTTTGCCCAGGAGGTGCGATGCCCACGAAAATGGTCTGAACAATTCTGTACTTTGGAAGGCAAACCACGTGGGGTAAGGCAGGAAGGAGGGATGTGCTATCCCACAAAGGAATTTTTCCTTGTGCGAACTTTTCTCAGCTTCATATACAGTCATTGCTACTGGACAGGTGGGTGGGTGGTCACATTTTACCTGCTATCCTTCTTGCTCTCCTCCATGACAGTCTTAAAGATGGCCTCTTGCTTCCACTTGACGTCCCTAGCCTTTCTGTCCTCCAGCAGACACCATTTCTCCTTCCCCTGCAGCGGTTCTTCCTAGGAGTCTGATCTCTTCACTCACTAGTCTTTCCTCTTCGACCTGTGGTGTGATAGTAAAAAGAGAGATCTACAGCCAAGGGAGACAGTCCTGAGCTCTCAGGCTGTGTAGAGAGCGTAGAGCTCTCCTTTTCCATGCCAGAAAAGGTGCAGTAGAACCTATTCTGAAACGGGAATTAAGAATCCTGGCTGAGACAACCCGGACCTAAATGCCTCTCATTCTGAGGGGAGCCCTAATAAAGAATTGTAATGGAGGCTTTTCTCTGACCCACCTCATTCTGCAATTGCTTCCCAAATTATCGCTCAGAGGCTTAAACTAACTATAAATGCTTGGCCGATGGCTCAGGCTTATTACTAGCTAGCCCTTACCTTTAAATTAACCTGTATTTCTTATCTATGCTTTGCCACGTGGTTCTTGGCTTGTTACTTCATTTTCTACATGTCTTGCTTCCTCAGTGGTTGGCTGGAGTCTGCCCCAATGCCACCCCTTCTTCATCTCTGTCTTCAGTTTGATTGTACCACTTAACATTATTCTGCCTCACCATTGACCAAACAGCTTTATTATCAACCAATGAAAGCAATGCATATTCATAGCGTACAGGACATCCCACAGCAAAGGATCCTCTCCAAGGGCTTTCCAAAGACTCCAAAGATTAAGAGAACCATCTCTACTTCACCACCCTATGCCTGCCTCTCCCCAACTGCCACTCATGTTTTTTTCTTTTTCTTTTTCCTTTTTCCTTTTTCTTTTTCTTTTCTTTTTTTTTTTTTTCCGAGACAGGGTTTCTCTGTGTAGCTTTGCGCCTTTCCTGGAACTCACTCTGTAGCCCAGGCTGGCCTCGAACTCACAAATCCACCTGCCTCTGCCTCCCACATGCTGGGATTAAAGGTGTGCGCCACCACCGCAGCCCAGCCTATTTTTCTTTATAATCAAAGAAAGTTGGAGAAGAAATAGAAAGTTGGAGTTGAAAGCACTCGACCTTGTGGGTCCTTTTGAGAGACAGAGGGCTGTGATCCTTCACTCTTCAGGAAGCCAAGGGGAGGCAAGCTTGCAGAATACTGTGAGGTGTAAGGAGAAAGGGGAGACCCGGCATCTCAGCCTTGGATAGAAACACACACTCTGAAGTCCCAAACTGAGACTGCTCCCCAAATGGTGATAAGATGCCCCCCAAGATAGTTTGGACTGACCTCATAGAGTTTAGGAACATCCACGAATACTACTGATGCCTATGACTCCCCTGGGGATTTACAAAGGCAAAAATCCTTGGTGAGAATTCCTAGGAGGAAGATCAATAAATGCGCTCATCTTTCGAGCATTTGCCTTTCTACCATCCCCACTCTTGACTTGGTAGCTCCACACAAGTCCCTTCTCTAAAGGGTTCTGCAGCCCTCTGGGATCCAGAGGAGAAAGAATGCTTGCCTAGGCTTCTCACTATGTGATCTACACCAATTATCCGGTACAACAATATAGAGAACCGGATGAAACCAGACCCAACAGAAGAACAACCAGGTTTCCTTCTCACTCCTAACCCAGGCCCAGAAATACATAACCTTATGTCTCTAATCCTTCTTCCTGATTCTGCCCAGGAAGTTTCCAGTATTTCTCAACCAGGGCAAAATGGCATTCCAGGAGGAATCTGGGACAGTGGGAGGGTGTTTGGAAAACACGGACGAGAGCGATAAGGATTTGTTTGGGGAGAAGATAGAGGAATGCTGTTCTAAAATATGCACAAAAATGCAGTCCTAAAACATGTACAGCAGTTCCACCCTAAGAGCTGTTCACCTGGGCAGGAGGAGGTGGACTGCAGGCTGATTCGCCCTCCACCCCACCTCTGTCTCCAGTCCTTGCGGTTCATGGCCCTCTGTCTCATGGTGCTGTATCGGCAGAGCCAAGAATGAAAGGCAGTGTCCATATTCCAGCCACCGCTCTCCCAGGCCTCCTTCTGACTTGCCTCCAAAGAGGGAAATCAGAATTAGCCCGGGCCTTAGATTCATACCATCAACTCAAATGGGCTGAAATTTTTGTAACTGAGAGCGCGCAGAAAATTTTAGGATCTGCCAAACATGTTCAAGAGCGGGAAAGGGAATTTAACTGAACACTATAGAAATCAGCAATTGGAAAAAATACCAGCATTTCATGTTTCTACCCATCTCTGGTGGAACTCCTCCACTGACTCCATAAAGTGGAGCAGGGTCACGGTTTTCAAACACGCTAAGGAAGGAAGGTCACAGAGACCATTTCTGCCTCCCTTGCTGACCACCACAGATAAGCAACCTCTGGTCACTCAGCTTGGATACTTACATCCTGTTTCCGCCCAGCGCTGGGGTGGAACCCCAGTGCCTGCCTGTAGGACTTCTGTGATTGGATGTAGAGCTCACCAGAAACCTAGTGGGGGACCGACCTCGATGGGGCACAGATGCATCCCTGCCAAAGAGGAACAATGGACAAGCAATAAAGGAGAGGTGGATTTTCCTCTCCCTCACTACAGGTGCTTGATACCAGAACCAACTGCAAATGACCCAGGAGGAGGAAATTCCCATAACAGCAAGCCAGGAGGACAGGAGCCACCTGGGAAGCACCCGGCCTGGTCAGATAGGAATTGGCGCTGAGCTTCCATCCCTCCCTCTAGCAAGGCTTACTTGCCCATACCAATTGAATCACTCAAAGCCCACTTTTCCTTAGTATTTTTCCTCTCTCCCTTTTCCTAATCCTTTTAATATCCCTTAGACAAATAATTGGGATGTAGCCCAATTTAAAATACCCTCTTAATTTAAAATGTCAATTGATACAGGCTTTTAAAGAATAATATTGGCAATGTTGGGGATTTTTCAGATACGTTCCTCTCCTGACTCGGCCATTCTGTGGAGCGTGGAAGTTTACAGCATTTTACTCTTCATAACCGCACAAACAGAATCATCCACGGCATACATGAGTGGATGAGCTATGCTACGAGAAAGAACTATGATGTCATGGTGGACACATCAGTGCATACTCAGTGGAAGTTGACAATGGGAAAGGGCTGCATATGCCACCTGCCTCCAGCAACCTGACATCTGGAAAGGGGGTAACTATGGAAACAGTGCAGGGATAAAGTGGTTGCTAGGAACTAGGGAGAGAAGAGGATTACATGGAGAACAGGGGATTTTAGGGCAATGGAAATGATTTATGTCATAGTACAACGGTGTCTGGGCATCGTTACACGTTTCTCTAAGTCCTCAGCACGGGTGGCATCCAAGAGTGAACCCCAATGCAAACTGTGGGGTTTGGGTGGTTATGATGTGGCAGTACAGGTTCATTAATTTAACTAACTTAACACTAATTTAATTAATTTAACTAAACATTAATTTAATTAATTTAACACTCTGGTGTGGGCATTGATAATGGAGACAGCTATGAATGTGACAGGACAGAGGCTATTTGGGAACTATCTGAAGGTTCCTCTCAATTTTGTTATGAACCAGAAACTGCTTTTGTGTTTAAAAATCCCTAACGAAAAATAGCAAATGATAGAGATTTACAGATGACAACTTGGCAGTCTTTATCAAAATTTTATGGGCCACCAAGATGACTCAGTGTGTTAGAGCGCTGGGCGCCAAGCCTGATGACCTGAGGTCAATCCCCATAACTTATGAAACAGAAGAAGAGAACCGATTCCTACAGGTTGTCCCCTGATGGACACACACACACAGACCACAGCACACATGCGCCCTTATATACACACACAAAATAAATTGCTTTTAAAACTGTTGATGTGGTGACTCTCTGACCTATTAACTATTCCAATTATTATTCATCCATAGCTGTATTTGGAGCCTAAAGCTGTGAGATTGCACCAGAGACAGAGTGGGTGCTCAATAAAAACGGTCACTTTCATAAAGTAACAAACATGCCGTTTTAAAAGTGAATGAGTATGTAAATTACTCAGTTTGGGCTTATGGAAAGCACAGATTTTTCTCTGCTCTTAAACATATATAACCCTTCCCAGTCCACAGCACGTTGCTGGAGACAGGGAATCAGCACCATCTAGACAAGATCACTTCATGCTCTGCTCCGTCGAACCTCTCTTTGTCTTGCACACTTTGCAGGGTCCCCTTCCAGTTCCTTCCTTATTCTATGTATAACATAAATCTTTGTGTCTTTATGTAATGGCAAAAGATCGCCTTTTATGCGTTTTCCTTTATATAAGTGATATTGGGTACAACTCCATGCATTTAGTTTCTTGTTCTTTGGGGTATGTTTTTAAGATCAATCTCTGTAAAATGGTGAATACAACTAGCTTATTCAGTTATGACTGTTGGGCAGTTTCCTATACGCCATCACTGCCGTGGTTCACTTAGCCAATCCCATCATAATGGATAAGTCCCTTAAAACTCTGCTACAGCAAATGATGTCAGGAAAAATAAAGTTCCTTTATGTGGTCTCTTATAGGCATGTTTAAGAGTGTAAGAGCCTCTAAGGCATATGACTGGGGCATGGATTGTGGGTCTAAAGAAATATGCCTTCTATGCATTATTCTCCATTTCTCTGAGAAATTACAGATTATTCATGAGAATGGGTACACCAGCTCACATGCCTGCCAGCAACACGTAAGAGCTTTGCATTCTCCGTGAGATAAATGCTAAATAGAACAAGCCACAGCAGATCTACCACCTCTTAAGGTCTCCCCCTGTGGTTTTATTAACTCATACTAAGGGTCCATAATCCATTCATCTGATCTGTGGATTATCTGAGTGACACTTGTAATTATCAAACCCTGCAATTTTATTTTTAGTTTTACAGCTATAAACTGGTATCTTTGCGGTTTATTTAGAAGTTCAGATGTCAACAATGTTCATTGTCTTTTGTGTGTGAGCTTTTTCTTTCCACTATATTTCTGAACTTTTCATCTTTGTTTTTGAGGGTTTCTTTGAGGAAAAATAAGGCTTTTATGTCACAATTGATTTATGAGATGATCTTGAGGAGTGCCTGAGTGCCTGAGAGTGTCCATGAATTCACAATGATAGATGAACCGGATTCGGCCATTTATCTTCCATTTGGATCTTTCATCTAATGCCCATATCTCTTGGACAATGTCTTTGTCCAGTGCTTAATCCAGTGCTTGCTTTGAAGGCATCCAGTTTGGGGCCTGCAGGATTGCTCAGTGGATAAAGGTGCTCATGGGGGCTGGAGAGATGGCTCAGAGGTTAAGAGCACTGACTGCTCTCCCAGAGGTCCTGAGTTCAATTCCCAGCAACCACATGATGGCTCACAACCATCTATAATGAGATCTGATGCCCTCTTCTGGCGTGACATGCAGACAGAACACTGTATACATAATAAATGAATAAATAAAATAAATCTTAAAAAAAAAAAAAGGTGCTCATGGTACAAGCCTGGTTGCCTATGTTCAAGCCTCAGAACCCATGTAAAAGGGGAAGGAGAGAACCAACTCCAGCAAGTTATCCACATTTACACTGTGGCATGCACATGCATGCGCGCATGCTCGCACACACACACACACACACACACACACACACACACACACACACACACACACAGTAAATAAATTAAAAATTTAAAACATCCAGTTTCTGCCGGGCGGTGGTGGCACACGCCTTTAATCCCAGCACTCGGGAGGCAGAGCCAGGCAGATCTCTGTGAGTTGGAGGCCAGCTTGGGCTACCAAGTGAGTTCCAGGAAAGGTGCAAAGCTACACAGAGAAACTCTGTCTCGAAAAACCAAAAAAAAAAAAAAAAAATCCAGTTTCAACTCCATACTCCGGTCTCAGGATGTAGCAAAATTAAACTGTAACTGGACACTTCACCCTGCTGGCGAGTTCTCCTAGTACCATCAGTGCTCCGAGGCTGCTGTTGAAGAAACAAAATCAATAGTCTCACGAAGATGTAAATCCTGCGTGCAACACATCTGTCGGGCCAGGCAAGGGGTGCTCAGTAGTGCAAGAGTGGAAGTCTGTCCCCGGGGTAACCAAACTCACACTAGAACTGAAGCAGGTTTCACTGACGGAATCCTCATCCGGTACCCCTCACCTGGTCTAAAATCAATGGCTGGGGAGGGTAGAGGCCTTGGTAGGGCCTGTAACAAATGTTATAACTAATGTGATTTTGTTAAATGGACACGATCAAATTGCCTTCTACAAAACTACGTCTGTACCCACAGATAATGTTTTTGTTCGTTTGATTTCTGCCTTGGTCAAAGAAGTTTGTTTCTGCAGTCATCAGCAGTAACTGCAGAGGTGTGATAAGAATGAGTGACGCCGGGTGGTGGTGGCTCATGCCTTTGATCCCAGCACTCGGGAGGCAGAGCCAGGTGGATCTCTGTGAGTTCGAGGCCAGCCTGGTCTACAGAGTGAGTTCCAGGACAGGCACCAAAACTACACAGAGAAACCCTGGTTCGGGGGAAAAAAAATGAATGAGTGACAATCAAATGATGAACCATAAACTGGACATCTATTCCCATCCCCACCTCCAAAGGCTCAGAGGACATGGCAGAAGACAGGGAAGAGAGAAAGTAAGAGCCAGGGGATTGCTGTGGAAGAGCAGCTGCCGGGAATGGCACAGCCACTGCCCTTGAACTCACAGCATCTGTGATTGCCTGCACAAGATCAGGCCCCCAACCGCCTGCCATGCAGGAGGGAGGCGCTCGTGAGAAGCCACCTCTTCCTTAGGATTTATATGCGGTTCGTGGATACTAGGGGTGCGAGGGACATTGTCTTCCCTTGGTGTGGACACTAGTAAGACACTCATGCTCCTGTAAGCAGCCTTAGTGCAACCCATCGAGTCATCAAGGAAAGAAGAAAGAGAGAAAGTATTAGGGAGGGGAAGGTGATCAGTGAGGGTGTGAGGGGGGTAAGAGAGGATAAGGAGGAGTACGTATAATACATTATACAAGAATAAAAATGTCACAGTGCAGCTTATTAGGTATAATTAATACATTTTAATTAAAATGATCAGTTTCTTTTTTTGTTTTGTTTTTGTTTTTTGTTTTGTTTTGGTTTGTTTTGGGGGGGTTGGGTTTTTTGTTTTGTTTTGTTTTTTGTTTTTTGTTTTTCGAGACAGGGTTTCTCTGTATAGCTTTGCGCCTTTCCTGGAACTCATTCTATAGTCCACGCTGGCCTTGAACTCACAGAGATCCGCCTGGCTCTGCCTCCTGAGTACTGGGATTAAAGGCGTGCGCCGCCGCCGCCGCCGCCGCCGCCAGCCGCCGCCGCCACCACCACCACCCAGCTTCAGTTTCTCATTTTAAGAGAATCCCGTTTCATCTCGTTCCTCACAGATGTGATATCAGCATCTTATATCAGCATCACATACTTACTCTCAGCATGGCAACCGACACACAGTAGGTCAGGGGAACTGGGTGTCTCTCTACTTCCCATTCTTTCTGGTCCATTGTCATGGGCTGTGAATCCTCCTTTCCTCATTAAATATCTGAAAACAGCCACCCTGTCTCTGACAGTGTTCCCTTCCTCTGGCTTGGTAGCTCCAGTCCACATGCCCCTTACAGCACATATTCTAACCTTTCAAGTTCCAGTTGATTCTTTGAGCAAACATTCACTTGAAAGTCTTATCATGTCCCATAAATACAACTGTGGCCTCCAGACAAACTCCAAATGAAGGACCATGGGTCTGTTGCCTTCTATGGTTGCCCACGACTCTGGATATCAAGTAAGGATGCCTTCCCATTTAGCAGCAGTCACCTGCCAGTTCATTGAATTGGTGGCCAGCTAAATCCCCAGGGCCTTTTCCACATGAATGGTTGCTTAAACCTGTGGAATTAGCATGGGAGACCACTTCACAGTTCGGGGTGTAAAATGAGATCAAGGGCTCTGGCCAAAGCTGCCCATCAAATGTGTTTTTGAAACTTAAGTAGCCTCACTTAAAGCTTATTCTCCCTTCTTCGCCCCATTCTGTGGCCACCTGAGCCACCTGACTTCAGAACTGCTTAGATCTGGGTTCAAATCCTTTAAATGTTTTGAAAACACGAACATCTACTTTATAATAATGTGAGGAAATGCAACATAGATTGGACAATATGCAGTGTGAGGCGATGCCTGGCACATAAGAATGCTCAGGATGCTGGGTCTCTTCTCTGGACTCCTTACTCCTCGTTCCAAGTCTTCAAATGACAAAGTAAGGGTGACTGATAGAGAGCTCTGTGGGGAATTCCCAGACGTTCAGTGCTCCCACAACTGCGATCAAAGGCAGGGTGCAAAGTCTGATAAAGGTGACTCATCCAGCTCAGTGGTTTGGTGTTGGCACAGTGCATCCATGACAGGCAGCAGTAAGAATGTCAGAAATACACAAGTGTACTGTGTGCATGTCTAGTGCCCTTGGAGTTCAGAAAAGGGTGTCAGAGCCCCAGAGCTAGACTTACAGTTGGTTATAAATGTGAATGCCGGGACTTGAGCTCAGGTCGTCTGCAAGAGAAACAAGTGTACTTAACTGGTGAGCCATCTCTGCAGCCCCTACCATATCTTCATTATCAGCATGTGCCCCGGTTGTTTCCGTATCTTGGGTATTGTGAATAAATACAGAACACGGGCGCTCCTTCAAGCTCTTGACTTCCCCTCCTGATCTACACACAGACGTGAGATTTCTGGGTCACAAAGTCCTTCTATTTTGAAGTTTGTGGAGAGAGCGAACACTGTTTTCCACAATGGTTTTAACAATTCCCATTCCCACCCAAAGCTTTCTTCTTTTCTGCATCCTCATCAACCCTTCCTTCATCTTTTCTTCACAGCTGTTCCAACAGGGAGGGGGGCGGCACAGGGTAGCCCTTTCTGTTTTCCCGGGCGTTTCTCTAATGATTAGTGATGCTGAATACCTTTTCACAACAAACATTGGACGTTTGTATGTCTTCTTCAGAGAATTTGTTTTGTTTTGCTTTTTGTTTTTCGAGACAGGGTTTCTCTGTGTAACAGTCTTGGCTGTCCTGGAACTCTCTTTGTAGACCAGGTTGGCCTCGAACTCACTGAGATCCACCTGCCTCTGCTTCCCAAGTGTCAGGATTAAAGGCGTGCGCCACCACCACCGACCTTTAGAGAAATTTTTATTTGAGCCTTTTGCCCAGGTTTTAACTGGGTTGTTTTGTGGGTTTTTTGTTGTTGTTTGTTGTGGGTTTTTTTTTTCTTTTTTGGTTTTGTTTTGCTTTGCTACTGAGTTGCTTTTATAGTTTGAATTCTAACCCCTTCTCAGATGCATGGTTGGCAAATATTTTCTTTTGAGTCTGTAAGTTTTCTTTTCTCTTTGTTGTAGTTTGCAGTGGAAAACCTTTGCAGTGCAAAAGCTTTTGAGTTTGACACAATTCCATTCATATCTTTTGCTTTGGTTGCCTGTGCTTTGGGGGTTATTAAAACACATACAACAGACACAGACATACACACACACACACACACACACACACACACACACACACACACACACACACACTTCCTACACCAATGCCATGTCGGTTTTCCCTATGCTTTCTTCCAGTTTTACACTTTCAGAAGTTACACTAGAATCTTCCATCAGTTTGTGGTTGGTTTTTTATACGCAGCATTAGTTACGGATCTAAATTCATTCTTCTGCCCATGGAGACTCAGTTTTCCCAATACTGTTTATTAAAGGGATTGTCCTTTCTCCAATAAGAAGCCTTGATATACTAGTCGAAGACTGGCTTATTCCTAGGCTTTCGATTCTGTTCAGTTGTAAGGATCTCCACAAGGTACTGCTCACTACAGCTCTGTGACACGTTTTAAAATTAGGAATGCCACCAGCTCTGTCCTTTCTCAGTGTTGTTTTGGCTGTTTGGAGCCTTTCATAGTTTCCTAAGAATTTAAGATTTCTTTTATAAATCTTTGAAAAATATTACATTTTTTTATAGAAATCGTATCGAACCTCTAGATGACTTTAGGTAGCATGGACATTTTAACAATATTAATTGAGGGGCATTTACTGCTCTTTGAGAAAATGGGCACATTTCCCAGCATCCACATGATGGCTCACAGCTGCCTGTTCTTTCCAGTTCCAGGGATTTAGATGCCCTCTTCTGGCCTCTGCCAGCACCAGGCACTCAGACTGCGCAGTATGCATGCAAGCGAAACACACATAAAGTAAAATAACAAAAAGATAAATTTATAATTTTTATTTAAAATATTAATTCTTCCAATCTGTGGACATGGGTTATTTTTCCCATTACTTGTTGCTTCTTTGATTTCATCATTATCTTTTCTTTTTCAGCACACAGAGCTTTCACTTTCTCAGTACATTTCCTTCTAAATATCTTTCTCTCTCCATCCCTCCCCTTTCCCCTCCCCCCATCTTCCTCTTCCCTCCCCCTGTCCCCATGCTATTATAGATGGAATTGTTTTCTTAGTTTCCACTGGGGGCTGTTTATTGCTTGTGTCAGGGACACAATTGAAAGTTGCATATTGACTTTTGTATCTGAAATTTGCTGAGTTTGTTTAAATTCTAGTACTTTCTGGTTCTAATGTCAGGGTTTTCTACACCTAGTATAAAACCTACACAGATTTTCACTCCTTCCTTCTATTTATTTCTCTTCTAGTCCTCGTCATTGGCTTCTCTCCTCTCACTTCAGGCTCACTCTGTTCCCTCTGTCTGGATCTGCGGTGGAGAGTCGGTAGGTTCTCTGAGATCTTTGTAGAGAGATCACACCACACTTTCCTCTGTCTGGATCTGCGGTGGAGAGTTGGTAGGTTCTCTGAGATCTTTGTGGAGAGATCACACCACACTTTCTTCTGTCTGGATCTGCGGTGGAGAGTCGGTAGGTTCTCTGATATCCTTGTAGAGAGATCACACCACACTTTCCTCTGTCTGGATATGCGGTGGGAAGTCGGTAGGTTCTCTGAGATCTTTGTAGAGAGATCACACCACACTTTGCTCTGCCGTCTGTCTTTGCTGCGCCTACCTCTCCATTATTTCCATTTCCGCTTACTTTTCTCTACTCTTCAGGTTTCTTCCTCACAAGTGTGTTTTTATTTTCCATATATTTATTAATGTCCTAAATTACTATTACCAATTTTTACATTTGTTATGCTTTAATTGGGAAAATTCTGACATATTCAAATGCTCTTAAATGCATTATAACTTGTCTTGTGGTCCATCATGATCTATCATTGAGCAGGCTCATTGCACACAGAAGAATGCTTTATGGGTACCATGAGGATTATACAAAACATTTCATAGTAGTAACAGTCTATTCTAAGTTCATAGAATTTAACCTCATTACAAATACAAGCTCAACACATTACTAATTCACACATGTTGCTAGAGATATCACAATTTATATCTTCTTATCTTCTATATCCATTAACAAATTAGCAACATTCAACAACACATATATGTTCTGAGAAATGTGCAATTGGGCAATTTCAATGTGCTGGGCTGTGAAATCATCACAGAGTGTACTTTCACAAGCTAAGATGGCTACAGTGTCTCTAAACAATACAATCTTCTGTAACCACTGTGGTAGATGTAGCTCACCATTGACTACAATGCCTATGAATACCAGTGTATAGCCTATGAAAATGATTTTTTTCTCTTTTAACTTTTATGTTAGACTGAAATCGATTAATGCATCACTGTTACTGTGCATGAGTGTTCAAAATTTCCCTATATATGTATCTTTACCAGTCATTCTAGACTTTTGCTTATTTTTCAGTGATAACCAGCTTATGGGGTACATCCTACATGGCTGGAAAATCCAGCTACTCACTACGCTCTTACTTAGAAAAGCATGCCAGTGAGGTCTAGAAAATGGCTCAGGTGGTAAAAAAAAAAAAAAAAAAAAAAAAAAAAAAAAAACATTTGCTGTGCAAGCCAACCTGAGTTGGGTCCATGGAACCTACGTAGAGAGTTAGATACGGTGGAGTACATCTGCAATCCCAGCACTCCGACTGCAAGATGGTAGCTGGATAAGGAGAATCACAGGAAGTTCCTGGGTCTGCCAACGCGGAGTATGTGTACAGTGGCAAGAAACAAGGGATCTTGCCCTAACAATCTGGAAGGCTAGAAAGCAACATCTGAACATTTTCCTCTGACCTCCATGTGTCTAGTACAAGAGCACATGCACACACACACACACACACACACACACACACACACACACACACACGCATACACACACAAGCATGCCTGTGATTACTAACCATAGGCAGGAAGAAATGGCACACATTTCAGGTGTGTCTGTGCTCAGACCAAACTCTTATAGTTAAAGTATTCAGTGCTCACAATGAACCCTTTCTGGATCTATATTTGATCAAGAAGGTCAATAAGGCCCAGAGACAACATATAACTTGTCCCAGTTTAGGCAGCTGGTATGTGGTAAAACAGAGATTTGAACTCGTAACTACAAAATCAAATTTTCTGTCTCACCAGACCTCCCAGGTTGTCAACAAGACCTCCAACATTTCCCAGAGTGTCCTGGGCTGGTTGGAGAGTCTGGAGCCAAGGCTTTAATTCCTGATTTGACCGCTGAGTAATTTAGGCCAATTTACCGTTTTAAGGGTTTTACTGACTCCACTCAAAATACAACTGCACTTAGCATAGTATCATAAGACCAAAAAGAATGAATTAATGTTTCTAAAGTTCTATGCAAAGACTAAATATACTTTCATTTCTTAAATATTCTTATATACAGATAAAATTATAGTTGCAAAGGCTTTCAATTAAGATTGGATTTCAATGTTTCCATTTCCTAGCTAACCAAACACGAAGTGATGTTTTCCAACCAGCATAGATCATGTTTTCTTGGAGCCCAAAGAGTAAATGTCAATACTTGTGGCAGTTTCTGAGAATTTACAAGCGCTAACCCCAAGTAAATAGGTCCTAGGAGAAAGCCAATGTACTCAGACTGATAAATATTCACCAACAATCCCCATGCAGAAACCATGTGGGAATAGGAGTGTGTTGATTCAGAAGTAACCCAATGCTGAGCTAGAGCTGAGTCAGGGCTTTAATTTTAGGCTCGCCTGGCTGCCTGTGACATGCCTGTTCACTCTGACTGGAGAAGCCAGGGTTAGGCAGAAAACATACATGCTCCTAGTGGGGGCAGAAATGCATTCCACACAGGTAAGGTGTCTTCCTTGACAAATCATAAACTACTTGATGAGTATGGGCATTATATTGCGTGTACTTCATTTTTCTAGAAATATTAAATATTCTGAGAAGCTACAATCCACCAAAAGGTTCTTCCACCAAATAATTACTGAATGTGTTGTTCTCAGTGCCAATGAGACAAACCTAAAACTCAAGATTTACCAAGAAATGAGATAAGAATCATTCTTCAGCAGAGGTTGCCTGCAGCATGTGCCCACTCGTTGCCACAGACTCTCTCTTCTGAGCCTTGAAGTGAGGGTTAATTACTGTGATGTGTTGACCTGGCTAGGCTACCGTACCCACATATTTACTCAAGCATGATTCTAGATGTTCCCATGAAAGTGTTTTACAGATAAATTAACATTTAAACCAGTAGACTGGGTAAAGCATCCAGCCCTTTACACTGTAGGTGGGCCTCACCAATCAGTTGAAGGTAGTAATAGGAAAAGACTAGCTTCCCTGGAAGAAGAGAGATTTCTGTCTGAAGAGCAAATTGCAACTAGTTCTCCAGCCTGCAGCCCACTCTCAAGATTTGGAGCTTGCCAGTTTCCACAATTATATGAACCAATTCCTTAAATATCTGCATCCCATTTTCTCTTGAAGGATAGGTGGGTAGATGATAGATAGATAGATAGATAGATAGATAGATAGATAGATAGATAGATAGATAGATGATTGATTGATAGATAGATAGATAGATAGATAGATAGATAGATAGGTAGGTAGGTAGGTAGATAGATCTCCTGTGAGTATTCTAAGGTCATCTTTAACTCAACCTCATTATGATATTAAGATGGTGCAAAAACAATACTGATTCAGTAGAAACCACACTTTGAATGTTGATCTTTTCCCAGGCTCCAGAATATAGTGCCACGCTCTCTCATGGTGCCAGGCAAGGGCAGTGAGTTCAGCTCCCACACAGCCCATGAGCATGGTGATAAGTAGCTAGCACTCTACAGTGTGTTCTGTACTGTATCCAGCTAGTTTATGATACAGGTTAGTATAGCAAACAAATTTCCCCTTGATCATTTTCAAATTAGCTTCGGTTTATGGGTTATGACCACCACTGTGCAGTAAAGAGCACTTGTGAGGTGTGTGTGTGTGTGTGTGTGTGTGTGTGTGTGTGTGTGTGTGTGTGTAAACCCTGACTATCCACCTAGTTATAAATAACAACCTCACAGGATCTGAAGAGTATTTACAAGGCATCATGTGAGCAACCTTCCTATGCCATCTTGGTCCCAGGTACTTCTCAAGTGTTTCAAATACAATAGGTCCTAAGCCAGCCAAGAGGCCATGGCCCAAATTCTGGCTACGACACTGTTTGGCTGTGTGACCTCAAGAAGTTGCATCATCTTTCTCTGCCTCAATACCTTTATCCTTCAAGGAATAAGAATATCTGTTACATGAAGTTGGCATGAGGATAAAATAAGTGACTACAGTGAAGCATCCAGAAGCATGTCTAACATAGACCAGGGCTCCACTGGAATCTGTCATAATCTCCTCTCAGATGACACCTATTTCTGCCATCCCTTGTACCTCCATAGGAGCACCTCCAGCATGGATACCCAAACCTGACCTCATCGCCATCTCCTGACTCCCTCACATCTCTATCTAAACTTGGTTTGCTCACTTGATCTGTTTGCTTACCACTAATTCTGGGGTTGGCACTGAGTTTGGATACAAAAATAAACATACAAAGACCAAGTACTGCCCGTTCAGAGGACTGTGCCACCTTCAGCTCCTCTCCCTTAGATTCTTGGTGATATCTAATCAGTTTTCAAACACCTCCCACCCTGTGCTATCCTTCAGAGTGACACTCAGTCCCCACACTCAGGCAGCTGCTTCTCTTAGCCCCTAGAATAAAGTTCATGACTCTGCAGTCTTCATCTGTCACCTCCCATATTATGTTCACAGAGGTCTTTCTGAGCACCTCCTCCCTCAGAAGCCGGCCCTCCTCAGTGCTCAGGGACTCTCATCTCTCACTCCCATCACCTGCTCGGAGGAGTCCATGACCTTCTTTGTCACTCACCTTCTCCCTGTAATCCTTCTCTTCACAATTGGACATCCAGCTGTCCTTGTCTGGACCTCAGGTACTCTTCACAAACCAGATGGGGCCCTGGCCAGTCTGGAGGTAACGGGAGGGTCTGCCAGGATTCTGCTGACAAGAGGGTCTGAGAAGCCCCACAGGAGATGAACTCATCCTGAGGGAAGCAAGAGCCAAGTCACACAAGTGTGTTCCAAGGACAATCTGGAAGGGATAATCTCGAGCATAGCATGGTGTCTGCCACTCAAATTGTCCTTGGCCAAGTTCACAGAGATGCATACCCAAACCATGTGTCATCCATCCATGTGCATTCCCCAAACAGTTCTCGGGTGCCTTCATGGGTCAGGCTCGGTACTGAGCTCTGGGGTATGAGAATCAGCAAGATACATCCATGCCGTAGCCTTAAGACTGGGAACTACAGTCTCAATGTGGTTCTTGTTTCCTTTGTTTACTATTTTATAATTTTTTCTCATGTTAAGTTTATAATTTGCAAATTTAAACATCCTTGTAAGAGAGGGTAAGCCCAGGAAAGCTTGGTCTTGGGGTCCTCATGTGAGAGTGAATAGAACTAGAGATGAAGGCTTTTCCAAAGTCTTCATAAAGATGCTAATATCAGTTAAGATATGAAACAGCTCACCTGTGTCAGGAGAGAGCTGGCCTAGCAGGAACCTAGAAGACAGATCATTGTCCACAGTGTCAGGGGAGCAGCAGGAACAGAGGCAGCAGGCACCAGGGGGACTTGTGAGTGCCACTGTGACCGTGTGTGAAGGCTGTTCTGTGTGTGCTGGGACCCTGTATCTGTCTCAAGAGACTGTCCTAGGGAAATCTGCAATATTTCATTTCTCA
This sequence comes from Peromyscus californicus insignis, assembly GCF_007827085.1. NCBI lineage: Eukaryota > Metazoa > Chordata > Mammalia > Rodentia > Cricetidae > Peromyscus > Peromyscus californicus. The sequence goes on from NW_026294424.1 coordinate 69,690,015, forward strand.
TTCACAAATTTGCTGGCTCATCTGAGGGTACACACAGTATCTTAAAGTTTAGGTAACCAAATCAGAAACAAGCCCAAAATAGACATACAACAAACTTTTGTTAAATTAAAAGAGTATGAAAAAATTTTATTTAAGTAAAATAGTCACAGTCTACAAATGCATACAGGAGGAAGTGTAAAGGGTATTTATAGTCACATGGGTCCCCCTCCCTTAACATAAATAAGAGCCATTCTTAATTCATCTTACTTGAAAAGCTTAAATTAGAATTAAAGAAGAGTTGATTTATGTGTGGCCATTTCAAATACAAATAATAGATTCTCATAATGAAAAAAAAAGAAAAGAAAAGAAATGTGGTGAAGGACTGTGAAAAGAAGAGTGGATACCACACGAACACACGGTGGAGTGTTCAACAGTGGGATGAAATTAGGTTCCATCACTGGGAATTTCTAGTGCAATTTTCCTCTGCTCCCAGGACAGTAATTTCCCTCACAGCGACAGCAGAGATGGGAACAGGAATCACACCAGAAGGTGGCCGTCTCGGGGCTGGCCCTGATGACTACCTTTGATAATCTGGATTACTCTGAGAGATGCCTGACAACCTGAGTTCAATCCCCAGGATCCACTTAGTGGAAGGTTAGAACCGACTCCCAAAAGGTGTACTCTGACCTCCACACATAGGCATAGAACCCTTGCCCACACTTGTGCACACAAAATAAATCAATAAATAGTAACGATTTTTTTTTTTTAAGTGTTAGCCTGTCTTCTAGACAAGCCATTTCAATTACTGGTTCTGTAGCCATAGCTTTGTGCCCTCTGACGTGACTCATCACAGTCACCAGCCGTGACACTCTGGGAAAGCAGTAGCGATGACTAAGCAGCTAACAGGCCCTCCAAGCTCATCTTCATCAGTTGTTTGCTGAGGCAGCCATAAAAACATGGAAACGACACAGACAGCACGTGTCTGTTTTTATTCATGGTCTGCTTGGGTAGAAAGAGAGACAGCTGTAGTGGAAGAAGAAGAAGGAGGAGGAGGAGGAGGAGGAGGAGGAGGAGGAGGAGGAGCCCAAAGCATGAAGCCATTTTTGTCACCCAGGGATGGAGATTAGGAGCAGTGGCTTCGTGTTCTGAGCTGTTCACTGTAAGAGAAACCAAGTTCCCTCTCACGCATTGCTACCTCATGAAAATCTAAAGATACACGAGTTCCTCCTTTGATGGAGTGAATGTGTGTTTGTGTGTGTCTGTGGTGGGGGATTGTACACACATGTGAGGGTGTGCATTCACATGTATGTGGGAGCACATGAGGATGCATGGGTTCCTGCTTCTGGAAATGCTAAAGAATGAACTGTGGTGGTATTGTGTTCCCCAAACTATTGTGCACACTAATAAACTTATCTGGTGTCAAAGAACAGAACAGCCACTAGATAAAGAGGCTAGAAAATGGTGGCACTCACACCTTTATCCTAGCCTTCTGGAGGCCTGGATCTCTGTGAGTTCAAGGCCACACTGGAAATAGCCAGGCTTGGTAACAAGAGCCTTTAATCCCAGGAAGTGATGGCAGAGAGTTATATAAGGCATGAGGACCAGGAATTAGAATGGGTTAAGCTTTTAGGCTTTGAGCAGCACAGTTCACCTGAGATCCATTCGGATAAGGACTCAGAGGCTTCCAGTCTGAGGAAACAGGATCAGCTGAGGAATTGGCAAGGTTTGGTGGCTGTGGCTTGTTCTGCTTCTCTGATCTTCCAGTGTTGACCCCAATACCTGGCTCTGGGTTTGTTCTTATTAATAAGACCATTTCAGAATCATGCTACAATGAACTGTGATGGAAATGGAAGATGGAGACTACATCATTCCACATCCTACCAGACATCCCAGCCCATTCCTCCCTGTATTTCTCTCTGCAGACTCTCTCACCTTTACTCAGCCCCTACTGCTCACGCTACCACATCATCCCTGCTCTAGAAGGATTCTCTGATTCCTGGGAAAGGTGCCCAGTACCCAGGACCAGTCAGCACAAGGTCAACGGCTGATGGGCAGCAAAAGAGAAAGGCAGAGTAGAGAAATGAAGGCTGCATAAAAGAATACATAGAGGGTCCACATAAGGGTGAGTACAGCATTTAAAAAAACAAAACAAGCCGGGCGGTGGTGGCGCACGCCTTTAATCCCAGCACTCGGGAGGCAGAGGCAGGCGGATCTCTGTGAGTTTGAGGAAAAAAAAAAAAAAACTTGGAGAACTGTGGCCAAGGTGAGTCTCTGAGACAATGCAAAAACCAGAGGCAGGAAAGAACGTGAGCTGAGGCAGAGTGAATTCGGCCTCCCACATCAGAGAGGAGGAACCAGTTAACGCCAGACCCAGACTCATCGCACACTTGCTATTTGGGCTTTTGTTTCAAGCTGAGTGTACAGTATGCGTGGCTCACCCCATAGTTTGGGTTCATCAATGAACTATTTTCATTTATTCATTCACTTGTCAGACATTTGCATAGAATGGCACACCCTGTGCACAGGAATGAGCCCAGAGGTAACTTAGAGTGAAGCGGATAGAATGCTGAGCTGCTTGCCGCTAAACCTCAGACTGAGTTCCACATGACTAACGAGCAATCAGAGCCAGAGGAGCGCCAGATCCGTGGAAGGAGAGGTTACAAATGGCCTTAAGGTTTTTGTTTGGTTTGGTTTGGTTTGGTTTGATTTGGTTTCGTTTGGTTTGGTTTTTCAAGACAGGTTTCTCTATGTAGCTTTGGACCCTTTCCTGGAACTCAATCTGTAGCCCAGGCTTGAACTCACAGAGATCCGCCTGCCTCTGCCTCCTGAGTGTCGGGATTAAAGGCATGCACCACCACCACCCAGTGCTGACCTTAAGGTTTTTATGAAGAAGTGTGGCCTTTGTTCTAAAGGCAGTGGGAGCTGGTGGAGGAAAATGCTCAACCAGCAATTTCATCTAGACCCTAGGACCCAAAGTGAACTAAATTCAAAGCTCCTTTGCAAACTCACTCCCCCCCCCCGCCCCCCCCACCCCCCCCCCCCACACACACAAAAGGATCATTCCTTTTAGGGGTAGCTCTAAGCAGCATTATCTCCTCCCAATAGCAACACAAAGTTAAGCAATGGCTACGTGGTGGCCACAGAGAGAGGTAAGAGGGACACAGGCACCCTTTTGTTTGAAAGAGAATTGTAATGAGACAAGCCACACTTTCATTTACCGTAACATTTGAAAGACTTTCCAAGGCCAGTGCTTTGCCAGTCCACTATTAGACTCTCAAAGGCAGAAGGAAGGACTGTGAGTCACTACCAAGGTAAAAATAGTGCCCTGGATGGGGACCAGCCACGCACTGTCATAGTCAGGACACAGCTATTCCCATGTTTGAGGAATAATGTCAGAATGCACACTAGAAATGCTTCTTAAAATGTCTCCGCTTTTGGACACTCTTATGGGACGGCTTTTGTGGAAGCAGTTACCAGCTTTCTAGAGAGATGGGGTATAAAGGTAACAGTCTAATTGGAAGAAATTCACCATGAACCTGAACTTAGGAACTAGTGCATTTCTTATCCAGCTCCGGTGTTTGTAATGGCTTGGAGACTGAAGAAAGGACTAAGATCCTCTTAAACTACCCTTTGGCCACACCAGCACCGCCCAACAGCAAATGCAACCACACCTGAGGCATTTTGCCTGCCGACACTCTATTCCTGTTCTGTGGGGAGATCTCTGCACCATGGGATGAAAGGAGAGAAGAAATGTCCCTACCAGTCGTAATGACATTTAGTCTAAACTAAATCTGAAATGCAGTGTGGAGAACATGAGAGACCTTGCTTCAGCCCTCCCCTCCCCTCCCCGAAAGCATGGCCAGGCTCCCAAATTCATACCTCTAAATAAGCTTAAGACATCAAAGCTCCACTGAAATGCATACTTTATCATGGGTAACACAGTGAGTCATTTATAAAAACAATTACTGGAATGACGCCATTCAGTCATCTGGCCAGTCACTGGGCAGTTTCTATGGTACTAGTAAAGACACTTCTGGTCCTGGCGAGAAAGCTAGGGGATGAGTTCTGGGTGTGGGCCCAGGAAGACTAAAAAGAGCCTTGCTACCCGACTTCCCATTTTGCTGGAACTGGCTTGGCCTTATTGTTTGAGTAGTTTGGCCTGAGATCATGGGAATTACTGTGACTCCAGTCAATGACTTTAGTGTGAGAGTCAGCTATGGAAGGAGAAGGGCGAGAACCCCGGTTTCAGGCTCCTCTGCTATGTGAATGTGTATGTTTTACTTAAAACCCTGGAGCCTCAGCTTTGCTCTGTAAAATGGGAAGAACAATACGTGCCTAATCTCAGAGAGCTCCCGTGGAGCCAAATCAGCTCATGGATGGGGAAACGCTCCACAAATAGAGCGGAAATCCCAAAGACCATGTTTGGTCCAGAAACCACGCCTTTTGGTATTTACCCAAAAGTGTTCAAAGGTTATGTACACATGCGCATGCACACACACACACACACACACACACACACACACACACACACACACACACATATGCACGCACACATACTCACACCCTAAAAGAAAAAATTCATACATAGATGTTTAAATCAGTTTTTCGTTTATAATTTCCAAGACGTGGATGAACCCGAGATACCTTTCAGTGGGTGAACTGATAAACAGACACATCCATATGAGACAATATTACTCAGAGACAAAAGGCAATGAGCTGTTGAGCCCTTGAGCCCTGAAAAGACACAAAGGAACCATAAATGAATATTGTGCAGTAAAAGAAACCTGAAAGAGACAACATTACAATGATTCCCAACCACAAGGCTTTGCGGAAAAGGAGGAAACCAGGATGATGATGAAAGGGCCAGTGGGTACCAAGGCTCTGGAAGGATGCTCAGAGCGACACGGGGTACAGGGAAATGCTAGGGCAGTGAGACTCCTCTGTATGATACTTTCACAGTAAGTACAGGACATTGTCCACCTGTCAACACCCATAGGATGTACGGCACAGAATGACCCCTAATGTAAACGCTACACTGCAGTGATTAAGCCGTCATTCAGAGCCCTGCATCGAGTCCATCAATAAACTCCATCCTCTGCAGAGAGGCATCCAAAGCTCTCCCTCATCTTAGAAAGTTGGTGAGTGGAAATAGCAGTTTCAGGCCCTTTTGTCCCGGGTCAGATGCCATGGTTAGTGTTCCCATGCTCCAATCGCCAGGCAGTGCACCCCACACCTCAAGCTCTAGACAGCCTTCCGTGGGCAACCAGCCAGCCGTTGACGCTGAGCGTCAGTAGCCTTAGTCCTTTCCTTCTCTTCCTTTGCCCTCTCACAGCTCTACCTCCTTCCTGCTCACTCATTGTTTCTCCCCACTTACACCTGCTTTGGCCTGCGGGTGGCCTTCCTGTGGTCACAGGTGGGAATGACCTCCAGTCATCTGCTAGCCTTATCTTCTTATGGCCATCCCTAACCCAGTACTCAGAACCATCTTCAGAAGGCTGTCCTCCCAGAACGCTCGCCCCTCCCTCGAGAACACGGCCAAAATGACCAGCAAAATGAGACCTTTCCCAGAGTCGCCCAGAACCTAGCTTCTCCCCTATGCAACCCAAGCACTCATTGGGCCCAGATTGACCAAGGGACCGTCAATTACCTCAAGCCAAGGAACAAATACTTCAAGCCAAGGAACCATTGCTTCAGGCCAAGAAATCTAGCGCACCAATTGGACTTTCAATATCAGCCAATGTTGGGAAATGAGTCCTAACAGTTAACATACGTTAATCGAAATAAGCCAGTCACAAAAGGGCAGCAATTTCATGATCCTTACTCATGTGAGATATCTTAATCAAATTCACAGAAGCAGAGAATAGAGCGGTGTGAGGAGGAAATGGGAAGCTGCTACTAAGGGGTAGGGGGTGTGGTGGTTTGAATAAGAATGCCCCCACCACAGAGGCTCATATATTTGCCTGCTTAGTCCCCAGTTGGTGAGCTGTTTGGAAAGATTAGGAGGTGTGGCCTTGGTGGAGGAGGTGTGGCCTTGGTAGAGGAGGTGTGGCCTTGGTGGAGGAGGTGTGGCCTTGGTAGAGGAGGTGTGGCCTTGGTGGAGGAGGTGTGGCCTTGGTGGAGGAGGTGTGCCACTGGGAGTGGGCTTTGAGATTGCAAAAGCCCATGCCAGGTCTTTTCTCCCGTTCTCCCCTCTGCCTGCTGCCTATGGATCAACATGTAAAGCTCTCAGCTCCTTCTCCAGCACCATGTCTGCCTGCATGCTGCCACACTCCCTGCCATGATGACAATGGACTAACCCTCTGAAACCGTAAGCAATTCCCCAATTAAATGTTTCCTTTGCTAAGAGTTGCCTGGTCATAGTGTCTCTTCACAGCAGTAGAACAGTGACTAAGACAAGGGCGATACAGTTTCAGCTGTGCAACATGAATATGTTCTAGAGACCTACCGTACGGTACTGCTCCTCTAGTTCATAATACCGTAGTCATTAAAAGCACGGTAAGCAGATAGATGTTAAATGTTCTTGTTATAACAAAGTTCAAACAAACAATAATGCCAGGAACCTCAGGTCCAGCTCACAAAGCATGGGATTTCAGAAAGTTTTTTTTTTTTTTTTGTCCGAGAGAATGAACATCTGCTTGGATGTGAACCACTGCAGTCACCTAATGTTAGAGTCCATTAAATAAACCGTGGGCCCGAAAAGGAAATAGTGGCAACTGATGGGTCACTTTCACTCACAATAGAATCGAAGTGATCAGGAAGGGCAACTCAACATTCTTCTCCAGCAATCGTGAGAAAAGTTTGCAGCCTGTGTCTTCAGCTTTAGCCACAATGAACAACATTCTTTTCTGTTTATGAAAGAAGAGCTTTCTCTGAGAAGATGGTGTGCAAAATGAAGAGCCCATTCATCCTCCCCTTGACGATAAATATCTCTGTCTCCCCAGCAGGACAGCTCCAGGCACCTGGAGCTGGACACTGAGCAGCATAGGCTCAGGTATTGCTTGACGATACTTTCTTCTTATAACCCAACATGCCCTGCACTACTACATATGTTCCCAAGTGACTGAGACAGGTCTGTGTTCCCCAGAATCATCAGTAGAGAAAGTTCATACTCTTTCCTTTGGGGGTTGCTTGTCCTTGTCAAACTATGGGGTGTTATCTAGTTTTGGGGAAGTCTAGGTGGCTTGGCTATCTCAAGGATATACAGGATCCCAGAATCTAACTCATAGTTTATGGGAGTCTGAAGTCCCACACAGTAAATAATAACCTTAACAATTAATAAAGATTTTAGTAAACATAAGAAAATAACCACTTCCTGTTAGTATGAGAATAGAGATAGGCAGGCAGTGATGGCGCACGCCTTTAATCCCAGCACTCTGGAGGCAGAGGCGGGTGAATCTCTATGAGGTTAGTCTGGTCTACAAAACAAGTTCCAGGACATTTCAGGCTGTTACACAGAGAAACCCTGTCTCGAAAAAAAAAAAAATTTAAAGTAAGAATTAAAAAATAAAGAGTATAGATACATATTCCAATAAGCATTGTGCAAGCACACTCATAAACAAAATACTAAAAGAAATAAAAATATTATCTCTCCAGGTGGTTATAAAAAAAAGAGTATAAAGAGTATATAAGCAGACATCCTAAAAACCTGGGAAGAATTTGGATCCCAGGTAAAGTGGTTGTGTGCTTGTGTGGCATATGCAGGGCCCTAGACCCCATCCCAACACTACCACCTCCCACACACCCCAAAATTAAGTTACAATCACTAAAACCAAAACCTAGAAGAAAAAGAATTGTTTTTGTCATGTACCTGAAAACTTGCTTCTTTAAAAATTTTTATTTTAATTGTCTGTGTATGAGCGGCTGTGTGTAAGTTTGTGCACCGCATTCATGCTGTTAAATTTCAAAGCAGGGACAGAGGGCTGAGGTGCCTATTTAACATATCAAAGCGCACCTGGCCACCAGGTCCAGCATCTCTCAGTCCCTACCAGTTACAAGGTATGGCTGGCATATCCCACCCTCTACCCTGAACTCTCCATCCCAGGAGCTGGGCTGCCCTTCCCCCAGAGGCTCTTTCCCATGTAATCCAGACATTTTGGTTACCAGACCCTTCTGTACCTTTAGCCTCCTAGCTGCTGCACCTGGTTCCCCTCTCTCCTCTTTTTCTTCCCCTCCCCCTCCCCCCACATGGTCCAGCTCAGTCTAGTCATGTCCACTCGGGACTCTCCCAGATGTCTCTGCCTCTGGCTATGCTCTCCCACATATCTGTGATAAACTTCTTCCTCCACTATACCTAGGAGCAGTCATGTCCCTGACTTTCCTTTTATTTCTTTCTTTTTTTTTTTCATTCACATGCCTTGTGCCAGCAGAGACCAGGAGAGGGCATGAAATCCCTGGAGCTGGAATTACAGAGGGCTATGAGCCTCCACGTGGGTGTTCGCAACTGAACCCAGGTTCTCTGCAAAAGCAGCCAGCGCTCCTAACCACTGAGCCATCTCTCCAGCCCCCAGACGTCTATTGTCATCTAAACAATGGTTGCTTTTTCTACTTTGCACTTACCTCATTTTTTTCAAGTTTAAAATAATGTGCACATAGGACTTTCACCGTCACGAAACAGGGATATATTTTCAAATCCCATAGTTAAGATCTCTGTCTTCTGAAAGGCATAAAACCTCCAAACACGTGTTAACCTTCCAGAGCTAGATGGTGGACAGGTGTGCTGTGAAACTTTTCAAAATAGAACCTGGGCGGGTGGGGGCGGGGCGTGTCAGGCTGGGGCTGTAACATAGTCAGCAAAGGGCTCGGCCAACTGACAAGAAAGCCCTAGGTTCGATCCCCACCTCCAGCTATGTAGTGAGTTTGAGGTCAGCCTTGACTACAAAAGACCCTGGATTCAAAAACAAAACAAGCAGGGTGGTGGACACTTTTAATTCCAGGACTTGAGAGGCGGAGGCAGGCAGATCTCTATGGTCTACATAGCAAGTTCCAGGCCAGCCAAAGCTACAAAGAAAGACTTTGTCTAAAAACAAAGCAAAATGGAACTGGGGAGAGGTGTCTGTGTGAGGCTCTGGATTACCCTTGTTGTTCCAAGGATCTTCTCTAGCTTCCGTCCTAGCAGGTAGCAGATTGGGAAGGGATCCCACACACACACACTGCTTAGGGAAGGTAGATAGACTTCGCATCCTTGCTGCAGAACAAAACATGAATAAAATGCAAATTACAATTAAAACAAAAAAGAAATGTCATTTCCACCACCCCATCATATTAGGAAAATATTTAACGTTAGAATTTCCAGTGAGGAGGAGGGTTGGCAGAATTGAGCTCTCTTGGACAGCTAGGCTGGGAACATAGTATAGCCACTCAAGAGAGTGACTTGAGTCACACTAGTAATCCACCAACCACACGCGTCCCTCAACTATGTCAGTCTGAGGGTGACTACCCCAGGGGAAATACAAGCTATGTTGTTAAACCAGCCTGTACAACAGACAAAAATAACGGTCATGAAAATGACCACATGGGTATTTGTTGAAATGAGAAAATCATAGCTACCTATGGCCAGAAATCTGTTAAGTGCTCTTAAAGAGCAGGGATTAAGTGGAGGGTGAAAGCCAATAAATAAGACAATTTCATCATTTCCTAATTCACAATACTACAGTATTATGAACGTACCCAAGAGACACAGCCACATATGCCCATCCATGGAAAAGGGAGTACACCTCAGAGCATGTGCAAGGCCCTGGACCCGATCCCTAGAACAACAAAAAGCAAAATAAAAGTACCCAGCGCCTGTACTCTTTGAAGTACTGCTTGCAGTGGAATAGTAACCACTTGAAAGTTTATCAATGAAGAATGTTTAAATCACAATGGCTTCACTCCACTTAGCAATGAAGCAGTGAGGCTAGATGCATGTGTCCAGGTATGGGATGTCTCTAATCTAATAACAAGATACACAGTTGGATATACGTTTTAAAACAAATTCTACAAAAAGTAAAATTAGCACCATTCATGTAATTAAATATATATATTCTGCTCTAGGTAAATGCGCCATCTACTTATTTTGAAATAAATCTCAGAAGCCAAGACTAGCCTCAGATTGACTATGCAAAGAAAATGGCCTTGAACTCTTGTTCTTTCTGCCTCTACCTCCCAAGTGATAGGATCGCACATACGTGCCACCACACCTGGCATAAATCAATTTTTAGAGTACCAAAAAACATATACCAAAATGATAACAATAATTATTTCGGAGGAAGAAACTGGAATAGATAGGATGGGTCGAAAGAGACTCCAACTTTATATACAATGTTCAATTATTTTTAAATTTACAATGAAAAATGTATATGTGTATTTCCTGTGCAATCTTTGAAAAAACCAAAACAAAAATGATGAAAAAATATATGTAAAAGAAGGAAGCTCTTGGGGAGAAAGGCACACTCATGGACTTCCAACTTCATGATGCTTTAGTAAATGAAGCTTTATACCTCAAGAAGGAAGGGCAGGAGAGAGGGAGGGAGGGAGGAAGGGAGGGAGGGAGGGAGGGAGGGAGAGAGGGAGGGAGGGAGGGAGGGAGGGAGGAAGGAAGGAAGGAAGGAAGGAAGGAAGGAAGGAAGGAAGGAGCCAGGGAGGAGGAAACAAAGAAAAAGGAAGCTAAGCTGGGGCCACTGAGGAGTCCCATATTCAGCCCCCCCACAGGGATTCACAGGGGTGAGAAGGTGGGGTCTTGCTGAGGAATCCCAGCTCTGTCACTTAGCACCCATGAACTTGAGCTAGCCTCTTCATTTAGGAGTCTTCAGGAGCGCCTAGGTAAGTGATGGAGCTTAGCGACCAGGGTATAGTAGGGAGTCAGGAAACTATGGCTCTGATCAGTTCTGTTGGAAGCAAGGTACTGGCTGGTCCTTCTGTGTTGGAATTCAGTGAACAGCATCCTCCAGAAACTGCTTAAGCTCTCCCATCTGCTCCCTAACAAAACAAAGGCAGGGAGACGCCATCCCAGCCTTCAGGCTGCAGGAGTCCACGGTTGGTCCTGAGACTAGTTGCCCATCAGCGTTATCACTAGACTTTACGCTTGCTGCACTTGAGAATTCCATTACCTAATGTGATTCTCACAATTCTGTCAGGCTATCAGCACAGATGGTATTTATGTTTCCAGAGGAGGAAATAAAGGTTAGGAAGCTAAGGGACTTGCCAGTGTCACTAAAGAGCAGGTCAGGAGTTCAAATCAGTTTCCTGCTGTTGTGAAACCTCTGGCTTCATCCTGTGACCAAGTGAGTCCAGGTAGAGAGGATATGGGACAGGTGAGGGAGGTAGGGAGGGGAGGGTATCCTAATTCACGCCAATCACAACCCGTCACCTGCCTACTCTATAAAAAGGAAATCAAATACCCGTTTCCTTTATAAAAAAAAAAATATTCCCTCTCATTTAAGCCCTGCATATAACTCCAACCCACTGGGCTTGGACCAGCCTTGTCCACAAAGTGAAGGTCCTCCGGCCATTGTCTGTTCTTCTCCCTGATGAAGCTGGCCCTTTCTCCAGCTCACCCCGTCTTCTCCAAGCACACCACATGAGGAAACTGTTCTCCGCATTTGTCTGGGCTTGGCTGAGTATAGAAAGAATACAAGCCCTTCCTCCATCTGTAAATCTATCCAAATAGACTTTCTTTCCCCATTAAGTGAGGTAAGCCATGACCTTCTGCCCTCAGTGGCTTTGTCTCTAGCCAACGACAACAGAAGGAATTTGGTAAGGAAAAGTTTTCAGGCTGGTTTTCAAGACCATATAGTGAAAAGCTTTTAAGATTTGCATGTTCTCAAACGCAGTTACGCTCTATTTAAGAAAGGGGAGGGGGGAGTGGAGGGGGGTAGAGAGGCACATTCTATAAGAAGGTGTTAACTTATTATTATTATTTTTTTTTTTTTGGTTTTTCAAGACAGGGTTTCTCTGTGTAGCTTTGCGCCTGTCCTGGATCTCACGCTGTAGACCAGGCTGGCCTCGAACTCACAGAGATCTGCCTGGCTCTGCCTCCCGAGTGCTGGGATTAAAGGCATGCACCACTGCCACCTGGCTAGGTATTAATTTTTTTTTTAAATAACGTATTTTTTACACCTGTGAACATCTTCAGCTGTCAATCTCTCTCTCCTCCCTTCTTCCCTCCCCCACTTCCTCATTAGATAATAAACCAAGAATTATAACCAAAACTATTTTGCTCTTGGGCCTTGGTCTAAGCAAGTTTGGCTTGTGTTAAATAGATATTGTTGCTTCATTGTGCATATTGTAGACTTTAAAACTGTAGAGCACAGTTTTCGTTAAACATCTTGTTGACTGCCAGGTTAAAGGAGAGAGAGCTTCTTCAACACAGTGTAGTAAGAGAATCGCCTTCAGGGTTAGGCAGACTGGGTACAAACTCATGCTCTGCCTCTTAATAGATGTGTCAGGAAGAGTCAGTCACTCTCCACACTCCATCTCCTCTTTGAAAGAGGAGGTGGTGGGAGCATGTATCCCATTGCTTTACTGTGGGACTCTTGCCTCACATCCGTCCCTTGGGGACAACAGCCAATGTATTTTCTAACCTGTATTAGCTCTCAGACAAAAGAATCACATCAGGCTCCTAAGAAACTGGACCCTGGAGGCGGGTTTAGTGACACATGCATGTTATCCAGACACAGGAGTGGCAGGGGCAGAGGGCTTGAGGAGAGTTTGAGGTTAGCCTCGTCTCTACAGTGAATTTGAGCCAGACTGGACTGCACAGGCAGGTTCCATCTCAAAAACAAAAACTAACAGATGTTGGGCACATCTTCTTAGAACTACGTTTTGGTATTAAGATTTATTCTTCCAGAAGATGCAGTCTCTTGGATAGTGTGGCTGGAGTACAGATGAAATGACTGAGTGGAAGTTGAGGTTAATTATCGCACTCATCCGTTCCCTTTCAGAAAATTTACAAGGTACCTTGTGGTAAACAAGACTGATAAAGCCTGTTACCAAGTTATCTGAGCCTGACAGACAGAAGCTCGGGGGTAGATCCCCTGCCTCCATTGTTATTTCATCCAACATCTGGTTGTCAAACTCTGTCCAAGGAAATTATATAATTGGAGATCAATTTTACACCCTCACCACCTCCAAAAATGAAGAGATAACAATGACTTTTAGTATTCCCTCTATTGGTCAAGAGTACAGATAGCATAAGACTTACCGTCCATAGATCATGAAAAGGAAAATTATGAAATGAGCCAGGCGGATCTCTGTGAGTTCGAGGCCAGCCTGGGCTACCAAGTGAGTTCCAGGAGGGGCGCAAAGCTACACAGAGAAACCCTGTCTCGAAAAACCAAAAAAAAAAAAAAAAGAAATGAACAGATCAAGAAGGGTTAGCCCGGGTTGTATGTTCAGTGGCCACGTGTAATTTGCTCATCCGTCTAAAAGCAAGTTTAAGGGAACTAAATACAGAACATTAGCACCACCTGCAGGCCGAAGTCCATTTGAAATGTGAGGGAGATGAGTCATGATAAAGCTTGCTGGTAGAGGGGGCAGATGCCACTCAGCCCTGCATCCTCTGGTAGTACCCATGTGGATGCCCCCAGCCCTGCATCCTCTAGTAGTACCCATGTGAACACAAAATGCACACCAGATTTAGAAGGTTTAAAGTGGAGAGAAGGCTGTACAATGCCTTGAGTATAGTGTTTATATATTGATGTGTTAAAATGATATTTGTGATTACAGTATGTAAGGCTACTTCAATATTGATTATTAAAACTATTTTTTACCTACTTATTGTATCTACTAGAAATGTGGAAGTTCACAAACACACATAAACACACTAAATAAATAAAATAAATGTTTCAAAAAGTTGAAAGGATTTGTAAGATGGCTCAGCAAGTAAGGACATTTGCCACCAAAGCCTGACTTCCTGAGTCCAATCTCTGGGACCCACGTGATGGAAGGAGGGAACTAATTCCTGCAAGTTGTCTTCTAACCACCACCACATGTACACACACACACAGACACACACACACACACACACACACACACACACACACACACACACAAATAATATAGAAAAGACTAAACGAATGTACAAATGTGAAAGTCCATACCTAGCTCATATCATCTGTCTACTAGATAAGGCTGACCTCACCCCTACTTTTCAAAATGAGGGCCATGGACAGTGCTGCAGGATCTCATTCAGTACCTGGGAGCTGGTTAGAAACACGGACTCTCAGGACCCACCTCCAGCCTACCGAAGCGGAAGTGACAATAAGGAAAATCCTTGGGTGACTCGTGTGTATATTATGTTTGAGACTAGCTAACATAATCCAACCTCCTGGAGACTCAGAGTGATGGCTTGGCTGAGGTTATCTAGCTATCTCCCCTAAAACCTGATCCCCCAGTGGTCTTTAAAGTACTGCCTCCCTACAGTGGACCCACCGATCTCTTCAAGGGAAACATACACATGCTCACACAAGATTTCAACTGCTTCCCTAGGTTGGGGAGGAGGGCACTGAAAAAGAAAGAAGAAAAAGAAATAAAATATTTTTAGGTATGTAAGAAGGGATCACATTCTGAGGAATTTTCATAGTATGTTGCAGAATATTTCTTTAAACTGTGCGAAGATATGTCACTGTGATTGGTTTAATAAAGAGCTAAATGGCCAATAGCTGGGCAGGAAGAGGTTAGACAGGACTTCTGGGGACAGAAAGGACTTGAAGAGGAAAAAAGGTGGGTCGCCAGTCAGATGCAGAGGAAGCAGGGTATACAGAAGGAGAGGTAAAAGCCACAAGCCACATGGCAGCATGTAGATTAATAGAAATGGGCTAATTTAAGTTATTAAGAGCTAGTTAGAAATAAGCCTAAGCTAAGGCCAAGCTTTCGTAATTAATAAGAAGTCTCCATGTCATTATTTGGGAGCTGGCAGTACAGAGAAAGACTCATTACAATAGCGTATTCTGCATTTGTACAAATCCTTCGTGGTGTTTACATCATGAACCTGTGTTTTCTAAGCCCATTGCTACAAATAACTTACTCCCACCACCAAGAAAAAAAGGGTGCGAGTTTGGAGTAAAACATGTGTGTCCTAGCCAGTGAGTGAGTGAAGGCCCATAAAACTGATTCTTCCAAACTAGGTAGAAAAGAGGAGGAGTTGCCATTTTGATATGGGGCTCCTTCAGGAGCATCTTATTCACTGAAGGTCCGGGTTCTCACAATACTGTTAGCACACACAAAGCTTTGAAACAATGTTTGTCAGATGAAAAGATTCATTCTGCTAATAAGTTTCTATACCTTAGGAAAATATGCCACAGACAAATGCAAGAAAACACCATTGCCAAAATTAACACTGCATTTATGCCGAAAGTCCCTTGTAACTAAGAATATTATTGAGAGAAAACTCAGACCAACACGATGCTTGATGGTGAAATTACAATGTTGCACAGAAAGAGGAGGTTTCACTTGTAGTAATATTGGCCAATCATTCTAAGGGGAAGTCGCTTGAAAATCATTTCATTCATTTTACAGAGATCTTTTTATGACCTCAATCAAGTCTAATCAATTTCCAGTGTACAATGCATACAACCCACTACTTTCGCTCACAAAAGATCCCCTTTTTTGCATGCCAAATGGAAAATGTGGATTTCACTGAGGAAGTGAACTTCTGTGTTATATGAGTTGATTGTACCAAAGAGGATAGGAGGTGTGTTCACGAACTGGTGTTTAAATGATGTAAGTCAGGGAGGAAGGAAGGCTTGCCTCCCACTCTCTTCCTTACAATTGTCCCGTTTCCTCATGTTTTAGCCATTACTCATGTCATGTTTTGCCATTAACCTAAATAAAATAATGGGACTTCGATCCCATTTGCTATATAAAATAATGAACTCATGATGAACTAGTGAAGGGTGGCAGCCACAAAGAAATATTAAAATGGTAATAACAACACAAGTAATAGGCTTGAAGTTTAATCTCTATGTATCATTAATTTGGAGTGAGCATACACTGACAGCATTTCTTCTGTTCACGTCTTGGATTTATATGGACTGATTCATTCTTTGAGAACCCCTGTGTTAACACCAGGCACTGTTATGGGTGCCGGAAATACAGGTGGGAGTGAAGCAGCCCTTGCCTTGGGGGAGCGTTGTTTTAATGAGAAAAGACAAGCAGTGAGCACACACACGATTAAAGACAAGGCAAATCAGAATGTAATCAGACACAGAGGAGACGGGGGGGGGGGGGGGGGGGGGGGGTGAGGTGGTGGGGGGAGGTGTCTGTGGAGACTTTGAGCATAGACCCAGGAAAAGAAGGAAGAAACCTCATAGCTCCTTTGGGGAAGGGCAGCTTGGAGCACTGAGCCAGGCAGCCTCATCTCTTGAAGGTTGAGCAACACAGAGCCAGGGTGTCAGGAGTGAAGCAGACACTGTTAAGAATAGGAGGGAGTTGAGCATGGTGAGGCAGTCCTAGCACTCAGGATTGCAAATTCAAAGACAGCCTGAGCAAGACTATTAAATAAATAAAAGGAATAGGAAGACGTCCGAGAGGAACACCATGGAGTTGATTCTGAGTATGAGGAAAAAGCCACTGGGAGGATCCGAAGACTCATTTGTGATCTGATCATCACTGTTGCAGGGGATCATTCAGCTGCTACACTGCAAACCAAAGCAGGAATGTGAGACTCCTTGGAATTTTTCATTGTGCTGATGCTAGCCAGAGATGCTGATGACTTGGACCAGGATGTTGGAGATGGTGCCGGAGATAATGAAATAGCAGCGAAGCCAACACGTGTTTGTGAAGGTGAAACTAACCTGACGTGCCGGTAGATTGGATATGGTGTTTGAGAATGATGAGCAGAATTCAAGCTTTGTAAACAACCTGACATATCGATGCCACTTTCGGGGAAAAATGACATGAATATACTTGAGTTAGTGAGACAGGAGAAGGATCAGTTTGGGTTTAGAATTTTCTTTAAGTCCTGAGGATTGAACTTAGGACTTCACACATACAAGGCGGGCACTCCACCACTAAGCTACATTCCCAGCCCTAGAAATAAATTTAAAATGTTTAAATGTATTCATTCTTTTAAATTGGGTAGATGAGAACAGAGGTCAAGGGGAAGGTTAAGGTGAGAGTCTCTGGCACAGTGTCAGTCTCTGGGACTCCACAAGACCCCCAAAGGACAAGTGTAGATGGAGAGAAACAGAGTTGGGGGGCTGAGTCTTAGCAGAGCCAAACAAAATGGCTGGGTTTTATTTAACCATCCAGATGTTTAGAATTGTCACCCAACTAAAATGGCTGTCCCTTTATTCTACATGCCAAGTGCCTGCACTCCTCACTAGACACTTTGTTCTGGTGGGTTCCCAATAAATATTTGATGGATGAATGAGTGAGTGAGTGAATGAGAGACCAAGCAATGTATGGAGGGGTCACCATTATCAAGGCAGGAAAGTTTGGAGGACCACACCTGGCACCTGTCTCCAGTGCCTGTCAATCACTGTTCTGCCTGCTTTAAGGAAAGAGCTTTGGAGGGGAATGGGCCGTAAGGCTCACCAGATTCAGGGATCTTTCTTTTCTAGGGGAAGCCTGGAATTCATAGTAAGACTGTCACTTGAGGCTGGAAAATGGACAGGGGAGTGATTAACCCCCTCAGACCTCAAATTTTTATTGCATGGTCTTTTGTGACTGGTTCCGTCCCTTAGCATGCACTCAAGGAGCATCTGTGTTGTGATATGTCATGGTGTATAGTTCACATCGCTGAACATTTCATTACATGTATATACTGCTTTTAAGATCTAGCCATGCATAGAGGCCCTCTGACGTGTTTGATCATCATGGATAATGCTGCTATGAACATTTACACATTTTTATGTGGATGGATGTTTTCTGTTCAGTGGGCTTAAGCCTAGGAGTGGAAGTGTTAGAGCCAATAACCACACTGCTTAACTTCGTAAAGGACTTTCAGATCATTTTTCCAGGCTCATGATGCTCCTGAGTGTGTGGGGTTTTAGATTTCCCACACTTTGGCTAACACTGGTTTTTGTTTCGTTTTTCTTATTCTAGTCTCCTTGGTGACCATAAACTAGCACATCCTTTAGGTTTTCATTAGATTTCCCAGATGTATAACAGTGTTGGGATCTTTTGATGTACCTATTGTCCATGTGTGCATTTTTTTTTTCATTATTCCATCACAGCAAATAGACTGCTTGAGATCCTATTTCCTATCATTTGGTTGGGCTTGTATTTTTTTTTTCTTTCTTTTTTTTTTTTTTTTTTTCAAGACAGGGTTTCTCTGTGTAGCTTTGCGCCTTTCCTGGAACTCACTTGGTAGACCAGGCTGGCCTCGAACTCACAGAGATCCACCTGCCTCTGCCTCCCGAGCGCTGGGATTAAAGGCATGCGCCACCACCGCCCGGCGGGCTTGTATTTTTAACATCAAGTCAAACTGACAGTTGTTACACTTTTCCATAACACGAAGATCTCAAAAGAGTTGAATACTCCATCCTATCGCTTGTTATCCAATATTTTATCTCAACTTTATTTTTCATGCTTTTAAAAATGGTCATTATTAAGGTTTTACTAAACCAGTGTTTGCTTAGAAATGTAAGTAAACACTCATATTTACAATTTCCATTGCTTTCTGCTACGCTCGGAACCTTGCTCTATCTTTCTGGAACATGATTTTCTTCTTCCAGAACGTAAGCTGAAACATTTGAAAATAAAAAATAAAAAGAATGTATTCAAGGCTTTGTGGTGCACACCTTTAATCCCAGCACTCTGGAGATAGTAGAGGCAGGTGGATCTCTGTGAGCTCCAGGCCAGCCAGGGCCACATAATGAGACCCTGCCTCAAAAAACAAACAAAAAACAAAACAAAACAAACAAACAAAAAACTTATAAGGGTTAAGTTGAATTTCCTCTTTTTTTATTTATGCTTTTGTTCTTGAATGATATTTTCTTTTGTATAAAGTTTTATTAACAGTTCCTTGGCTTTAGTATTTTGTAATCATAATCCATCATGCTTCTTGTTTTGCTGCTATTAATCTAACATGTGTGCTACTGACTGATTTCTCTTTCTTCTCTGCCTGCATTTAGTATGCATTATGACCTGTGTTCATGTGTTGTTTCTGAAATTCTGTTTCACACCTATATCTGGATGACTATTTTTATCTGTTCTGCTCCTTTTGTTATGTTTCTTAAATATTGATTCACTTTTTTTTTGAGACTGGGTCTCTCTCTATGTAATCCTGGCTGGCCTGGAACTCACTCTGTAGACCAGGCTGGCCTCAAACTCACAGAGATCTACCTGATTCTGCTCCCCAAGTGCTAGAATTAAAGGTGTGTGCCATCATGCTAGGCTAAAAGTCACATTTTTTAATCAATTTGGAAATTTGATTAAACATTCTCAGACATTTCATTCTCAAACTTTATCTGTTCCACAATCTTCTCTCTTTCTGGCCTTCTAGTGACACCTCTCTCTCTCCCCCTCCCCTCTTCTCCCTCCCACTCTCCCCCTCCTCTCTCTCCCTTCCTCTCCTTCTTCCTCTTCCTCTCCACTCTTTTCTATATTTTTTATCTTCTTGCTGTCTTTCATTTTACATCTCTATCAATTAGTGTCACTTTCTGGTCACTATTCATGCTATTTCTTGTCAGATCATATGCTAGTCCCCAGGCCACAATCTCTATTTTCACTCTCTGTAATTAACTTTTTTTTTTTTCAAGTTCTATTTGACTTTATAAAACTCGCCTGGTCTTGGGCTGGTGGTGTGGCTCAGCGGGTCGAATGCTTGCCTAGCGTGCATGAAGCCCTGGGTTCGATCCCCAGCACTACTCAAACCAGCTATACTAATACACGGCAGTGATCCCAGCACTCGAGAGGTCGAGGCGGGAGGATCAGAAGTTCAAGGTCGCCGGGCGGTGCTGGCGCACGCCTTTAATCCCAGCACTCGGGAGGCAGAGCCAGGCGGATCTCTGTGAGTTCGAGGCCAGCCTGGGCTACCAAGTGAGTTCCAGGAAAGGCGCAAAGCTACACAGAGAAACCCTGTCTCGAAAAACCAAAAAAAAAAAAAAAAAAAAAAAAAAAAAAAAAAGTAAAGAAAAGAAGTTCAAGGTCATCCTCAGCTACCCAGCGAGTTCAAGGCCAGCCTGGAATACATGAGACCCAGTTCCTTGATCCTTCTCCTCCCCTCCCTGCAAAACAAACCTTGCCTGGTCTTTTCCGGAAGAGTGCCTTCTTTTCTAAGGTTTTGGTTCTTTCTGTGTCATTTTAAACATCCTCACCCTCATCGTGTTTGCTTCCGGGTTTTCATTCTGTCGTCTCAGTTCCGGTGTGCAGTATTCCTGAGTGTGGGGCTCGGAGCAGACCGCTTCCCCGTGGATTCTGCTGCAAACCTCTCATCTTGAGCTCTGACAGTGTCTTCCGAGCGGCATTTGCTCATGGCAGACAGGAGTATCAGCAGCTTAAACTGATGTTTATGGTGTCGTAGTTTTAACCTAGAAAGACCAGTAATGACGGGATATAGTATGTTTACTCCAGACAGAACTGGTATGAGGAAGAAAACCAAGAGTCCCCACCCCCTATATTGCTTCTGCTCCTGTGTTACAGTTTACCCAGAAGCCTTTGGATGGCCCCAGGCTTGTATGGAAAGAGGGGCTCCATTCCTATGGTCCCGCACAGGGGTTCGACTCCTCCTCCCAGACTAGGTCACTGATGGAATCCAGGTCTGAAGTTAGCGACATCTTGTGCCTCCCTAAGTCCTTTACCCTCCCTGGTCAGCTCTTCTGAATGCTCATCATCAACCTCCCCAAAGCTTCAGTTAAAGCCAAATGGTCAGCTTACATCAAAGATTGGAGCTGAAGCTCTTTTATGATACTTCTCCTCAAACACACTCACTCTGCCATGCTGCTGTCTGGTCTTCCGTTCCGATAGAAACGACCGTGGGATTCACAGTTACAGGGAACTGTAAGACAATGCACTTTCCCCTTGGATCACATTTGATTCACTGCTCTTGAAAGGCAAAACTGCCAAGATGGAACTGATGTAGGGTTTCGAGAACATGTGTCTTCTTCTGCCTGGGCCTCCTGCCAGCTTGTTAAAACCTTCCAGAGGAGTAGCTGTTACCTGCCTTAGCATGGGAAAATAGGCCGGGGCAAGAGGCAGAGGAAAAGAAGATGCATTATGCATTCACTCCAGTGGAAAAGCAGATGTTTCATGCATTCACTCCAGTGGAAAAGAGGATGCAGCATGCATTCACTCCAGTGGAAAAGAAGACGTAGCATGCATTCACTCCAGTGGAAAAGAGGATGCAGCATGCATTCACTCCAGTGGAAAAGCAGATGCAGCATGCATTCACTCCAGTGGAAAAGCAGATGCAGCATGCATTCACTCCAGTGGAAAAGAAGACGTAGCATACATTTACCAACTGAAGGTACAAGTATCCAGGGCAAAGGTCAGGACAGCATTTAAAACCTTCAGTCAAACAGGAATGGGGTGTCCTGGAGCGTGAAAAGACACTGTGCATCTGGGAATAAACTGGAACCATCCAGTGTGCACTGCTCTCATCCAGGAAGAAAACTCCTAAGGCAAAACTTTTATAAACCCAAACAACACAATGTTACACAGAACTAAAAGGAAATGTAGTACCAAGCCGTGCAAAGACATGGTAGAACTTTAAATGTGTGTCCAAAGGCTAGAGAAAATAAGCCGAAATGATCACATACTCTATGATCTGACCCTGTGACATTTTGGAATTAAAAAGGGGGGAGAGATGGGAAGACTATGAGTGGGAGATGGATAAGAAGAATATCATTGGTTCACAGGGTAGCAGAGATGGAGAACAGGCAGAACACAGAGTTTAGGTCAGTGAGAGTATTCTGCTGCTCTAACAGTGAATGTGGGGCGTGGTACACTTGTCCAAACCATTCAAACAGACAGCACTAAGGGGACAAGCCAGTGGGGCATGGTGGCACATGCCTGTAGTTCCAGCACTCAGAAGGCAGAGGCAGGAAGATCACTGTAAATTTGATGTCAGCCTGTCAACATAACAAAGAGAGCTAGGGCTATATACTGAGATCCTGTCTAAAGAATAACAATAATGTAAGTAAACCCCAGTATAAACTCTGGGTTGTAGTTAATGGTATTAACTACGAATTATAATATCAATTGTAACTAACTATAAACTGTAAATAATTATATCAATATTTACTCATCAATTATAACGAACTACTTGTGATGGTTCGTTTCAATTGTCAACTGGCCACAGTCTAGAATCACCTGGAAAGAGAACATCAGTGAGGGATTGTCTGGACATTCAGTGATGCAGGAAGACCCAGCCCACTGTGGGTGGCACCATTCCCCAGGCTTGGGATTCTGGACTGTATAAGAGTGGAGAACGTGCGCTAAGCACAGTGAACAAGCTTGTATTCATTGCTCTCTTGGCTGTGGACGTGACTTCATGTTCCTGCCTGGACTGTAACCTGGAACCGTGAACTAAAATAAATCCACTCTCTCCTAGGTTGCTTTTCACCAGAGTATTTTATCACAGCAGCAGAAAGAAAACTAGGACTGTACTCTAACAGATACTAACAAGAGAGAGAACAAGAGAGCTTCTGGGCGCTCTGTAAGCTGTTTTCCTACAAACATAGATGTCCTTTGAAAAACATCATGTCTGTGAATGTTAAGAACAGTGAATGAACAAATCTGAAGACTTGTGCTATTGGAAGGGCTGTACGTGGGAAGAATTCCTAAGGGAGGAGTCGAGACCCGTGGCATTAAAAAGTCTAAGAGTGTCTTCCTTAAATAGTTTCTTTTAGTGAGTGTGAGTCTACCATCCTCAAGATTTTAGCCTTCCAAAGAAGCGTCAACTAGGGGAAATAGCCACATGATGCTTCTTCCAGTAGCCCAGGAATGGGACCACTGCCTACATCACAGGACACCAGGGAAAAGGACCATCTGCAAACATTACCAGATGCAGGTCTCACCCCCCAGCAAATTCTTCAAAGGCCAGCAAGGACTCCATTGTACTCTTCAGCACCAGTGAATTAAACCCGTATCACACTCATTTGCATTTATTTTGCATGTAAGCCCATATCATAATATCATATTGATTTGCATTTATTTTGCATGTAAAGCCCATATCATAATATCATATTGATTTGCATTTATTTTGCATCTTTGTTGTTTTGCTGCTGGGGACTGAACCCAGTGTTTCACACACGCTAAGCATACATGCTTCTGCTGAGCCACACTTCCAGCATGAGGCTTCTTCTCTTTTTGATAGGCCCATAATATTCATTACTGGTGAGATTTTGAACAACTTAAGTTGAGTTCTCTCTCCTGGATTCCTCTATAAAATGGATGTAACTAGCTCCGACCTCAGGAGGACCGGGCTAAGTAATTCAACGTGTCAGACATTTGCAACAGGGCCCAGTGATTAGAAGGCATCACATGTGTATTAGCTATTGTCTACAGCTGAGTGTGCAAGCTGCTTTCTACAGGAACTTTTCATTTCTCCTGAAGATTTCCAAGTGATTTCCACACCTAAAACCTCAGTGCTGACTCTCCCCCAGAGCATCTTCTCTGTTTCAGGGTTTGTGTCTTCCCTGTGCCCACGTACATACAGGACACCTGCTTCAGGGTGCATGAGACAATTCCCTGCCTGCCAGATATATGTCTCCTCATGGTTATCTTATCAAAAAGGTATGTGTAATTGTTCATGTGTGTGCTTACGCATGTGCAGGCCGTAGGTCAGTGGTGAGTGTTTTCCTCAATCACTCTCCACTTTATATTTTTATTTATTTGGGTTTTGTTGTTGTTGTTGTTGTTGGGGTTTTTTGTTTTGTCTTTTTTTGTTTTGGTTTGGTTTGGTTTGGTTTTTTTTAGTTTTTCTTTTTTGAGACAGGGTTTCTCTGTGCAGCTTTGGAGCCCTTCTTGGAACTCACTCTGTAGCCCAGGCTGGCCTCGAACTCAGAGATCCGCCTGCCTCTGCCTTTCACGTGCTGGGATTTAAGGCGTGCACCACCACCTCCCGGTTTTATTTTTTATTTATTTGTTGGTACAAAGTCTCCCACTGAACCCTACATTCACAGAGGTCACTGATTCAGCTAGCCTGGGTGGCCAGCAAGCCATTCAAAGGTTGTCCTCAGCAAGCCACCTCCAAGGATGGTCCTTCTGTCTCCAGCCCTCCAGTGCTGGGATCACAGGCACATACTGCAGGCCCCACTTTCTTTTGTGGGCATTAAGGATGACACTCAGGGCCTCACAACCACACAGTAAGCACTTTACAGACTGAGCTACCTCCTTAGCCTTGCTTATCATTCTACCGAGAGAGGAACTCCCCAGGGAAGAGTCCAGGTTTCACACCTGCTAATACATCCCCCCAGAGTCTGGCAGAGGACATGTAAGATTCTGCCTATAGCAAAACAAAAAATGACTTGAAGGAGCATGGTGGTGTATGCAGGGGAGAAAAAAACATCCCAGAAACGTGAAAGGTGCAATTAGGGGAAGAAGTAAGAGGAAGTCACATGAGACCTCAGAACATACTGACATGAGATGTATTGTGTGAGTGTTCAGAGCAATGGCATCCATGACAGACCTGGGCCCAGACATGAGAACCCACCTACCCATAGAGCTCGTCAGGTATGGTAACCCCAATTCTTTCTCTATCCCCTACCATGGCTGCTTCCCCAGATGAGTACTGTTCTCTCCTTTAGCATCTTTCTGGTGAGACGGAGCACCCATTAGGCAAGACTTGGACTTGGAGAGCCAAATAACTCATAGACACCAGTAATCACAAAGTCCACATCCTGCTTACCAGCCATATCAGTTTGATAAGGCTATCCTCACAAAGTGCCACAACCAGGCTGCTTAAGCAATTGGAAGCATCTGGTAGGTCCTTGGCTCATAGAGAGGAAGTAACTTAGAGCAGGGTAGTAGCGATCGAGGGAAGAGAAATGATCAGATTATCTTTTTCTGGCTGGACAGATAGTGTAGAAGTTAAGGGCACTAGGTGCTCTTGCAGAGGACCTAGGTTCAGCTCCCCGCACCCTCATGACAGCTCACAATGGTCTCTAACTCCAGTCCCAAGGCATCCAATGCCTTCTTCTGATCTACACATGTCATACATGTGGTACACCTATACACATGCAGGCAAAATAGTCATATGCATACAATAATAAATAAATTTTTGACATATATATCCTTTCTAACACATTTTGTGAAATAGTAAAACATATAGCAGTGCATGAAACATAGCTATGCAGTTTAACAATTATTACAAACCCCTCTGTATGCTCCCTTCCCCAACACACACTTCACTTCCTTGTAAGCATCTGACCCTGGTGACTTGTTTTCCTGCTTTGCTTTAGTTTTTGAACTTTAAGTAAATAAACTTTTATAGGGTGCACTTATATCTCTTTTCTCCATGCTGTATTTGTGAGTTACATGTAGCTGTGGAGTGGATGGTGTGAACACGCCTCCCTGTGTTCATCCGTTCTCTTGGGAAGACTTAGGACTCCTTCCAACTTGAAGGGAAATGGCCCTTGAATATTCTTGTGTGTACTTCTTGTTGGTTTTTTTGTTTGTTTGTTTTGTTTTTCAGATTCATATTGTTTTTTCCCAGTACTGGAGATTTTAAATCCCAGTCTTGGAGCCACATATTAGGTAAGTACGCTGACACTGAGCTATATTCCTATATCCCCAAGTCAATCAATCTCTCTCTCTCTCTCTCTCTCTCTCTCTCTCTCTCTCTCTCTCTCTCCTCTCTCTCACATCTATCTATCTATCATCTATCATGTATCTATCTATCCCCCTCCTGCTCTTATTTATTGTGTGTGTGAGTGTGTGTGCCGTGCACGGTTCATGTGTGGACAAAGGACCACTTGCTGGAGTCTATCCACTCCTCCACCATGTGGGTCCTGGAGAATGGGGATGGAACTCAGGGTGTCAGGCTTGATGGCCAGCTCCATCACCCCAAGTCATCTCATTGACTCCCAGCTCTCTTTTCACTTTGGATTTTGAGGTAGTGTCTCACGGAGTCACCCATGTTTCTACTGAAATCACTCCATGGCACCAGCGGGCCTAGAAACTTGTGATCCTTCTGCCTCGGTGTCTCAAGTAGCTGGGATTAGAGGCCTACACTGCCGGGTCTGGTATGTGTACATTTCTCTGTCTCACTGTGGAGCAGGTTCACTAGGTTGTAGAGTTTGATGTCCTCAGTTTTAACTGATCAAGGCAGACCTGCCCTCCCAAGGGGTTTCAACAGGTCCTTCTGCCCTGCCGTGTTCCACAGAACTTTTATACTCGGGACTTGAGTTAGTCAAAGTTCAGTCATGTTGATGTGTGGCTGTATTTCATTATGGTTTTGATTGACAGTTCCTTGACTGTTAATGTGATAGGTTCCTTTTGCTTATACTTACTAGTAATTTGAGTACCTCTTGGGGGAAGTGATAGCTAAGTCTTTTCTCCATATTGGTTTGTCTGTCTTTTTAAAATGGATTTACATGATATGATTCTATTTGGGAGTATGCCTGTAGCAAACACCTCTCCCCTTACTTGTGCCTGTATTTCATCTTCTAGTGTCTTCTCATACAATGAAGACTGTAATTTTAATGGTTCAGGGTATATTCATGTTTTTCATCAACTTGATTTCTACATCTTGAATAAGAACCCTCCTGGCCCCAAGAATATTCCTCTATATCACCTTCTACAAGATTATTTTTTCCAAGACTCAGAATTGAACCTGGGGCCTTAAGAAGGCTGGACAAGTGTTCTACTACCTTGTATTCCCAGACCAGGCTTCATTTCCACGGGCAGCCCAGGCTGGCTTCTAACTGCATCAGCCTGCCTCAGCCTTCTGACTGTTGGGGTTACAGGCATGTGCCCCGCGCCTGGCTATCCTCCTGAATGTTTCACATCACCTTTCAAACTAGGTCTTTAGTTCTCCTGGAAAGGATTTTTATGAAGCACCTAAGAGAAAGGAGCCATTTCTTTCTACCTTCAACTCTACCTCCACCTTGGTTTCTGTCTCGACCCTAGCTCCTCTTCCTGCTTGTTCATCCTTCCTCCACTGATGAATCGTACAATCTCAGGCATCCGTCAAGTGTTCACATGTGTGGGACCTAAATCTGAGCTCTCTGTTTGTCCCTCTGCTGTTTCCCTGTGCCCGTGTTCCACACGAATACAATTACTGTTTGTCTTGGCATCTCAGGGAGCAAGTCTTCCAAACTGACTTCATCTGCAAGAGATTCTTGGCTCCATTTCACCTTCCCTACTTCTGCATAAATTTTAGGATCATCTTGTTAAATTTCAGCAAACAACTGGGCTTTGATTTTATGAGATTTATTTCATAATCCAGTTTGGAGAGAATTATCATCTGAATCATGTTTCACCTTCCAGTTTATGAGCTTCTCGCTTCTTTTGAACACATTTTCTTTTAATATCAGTCATGTTTTATTATGTTTTAGTTAAGTTTTATAAACTTTTTATTAGAATTTATTATTCCTAGACACATGATGTTTTATGACACTATAAACTGTACCTTTGAAACATTTGTTTTCTGTTTATTGCTGGGAAATAGAAAAGGCAACATTTAAAAGTTGGTTTTTGTCTTAGGCAATCTCACTGAACTCTTTTCCTAGCCCCAATAGCTTATCTGTGACCATGCCGCATAGCATCTTCAAATAGAAAGAGTTTCCTTTCTCACTTTTCAGTCCTTATTCCTTTTTTTCTTTTTCCCCTTTGTTAAGATGCCTTAAAGTCTTGAGCAAAACACTGCAGGTCATTGGATTTGCATTCACATTTTGAAGGTCCAGTGATCTGGCTATTTTATGTTAGCAAGACACAAGCTATAGTCATCCAAGAGGAGGGAATCTTGATTGAGAAATTGCCTCCATAAGATCGAGCAGTAGGTAAGCCTGCAGAGAATTTTCTTAATTAACGATCAATGAGGGAGAGTCCAACCCAAAAATTGTGGATGGTGCCATCCTAGGCTAGGTGGTCCTAGGTTCTATAAGAAAGCAAGCTGAGCCAGGCGATGGTGGTGCATGCCTTTAATCCCAGCACTCAGGAGGCAGAGGCAGGCGGATCTCTGTGAGTTTGAGGCCAGCCTGGTCTCCAAAGCGAGTTCCAGGAAAGGCGCAAAGCTACAAAGAGAAACCCTGTCTCAAAAAACAAAAACAAAAAAAAAAAAAAAGAAAGAAAGAAAAGAAAGCAAGCTGAGCAAGCCAGGAAGCAGCTCCCCTCCATGGCCTCTGCATCAGCTCCTGCCTCCAGGTTCTTGCTCTATTTGAGTTCTTGCCTGACTTCTTTCAATAATGAACAGCAATGTGAAATCTTAAGCCAAATAAACCCTTTCCTCCCCAGGCATCGTAGTCAGGGTGTTTCATTGAAGCAACAGTAGCCCTAACTAAGAATCAAAGCAACAGGATTTACTGACAGGTTGTATTTGGAATGTGAGAGAAAGTCTGGAATCAAGGTTAAGTTCAAAGTTTAGGGCCTGAGTAACTGAAAGCACACCATGGCTATTGACTGCAGGTGTGGTCAGTGGCTAAGCATGCCAGTGCTGCCAGTCAAATGAAGAAAGACCAAGGTATTGATCAATACTGAGTGTAGTGATCTTCTCCAAAGATCTAACAGAGTAGTTTTTCACTTTTGAAATCACTCTTTTGTGAGGATTTAAACATACACAAATGCCCAAAAACATACACAAAAAACAGGGTTCCATGCCTGGCTTCTAGTTCAGTCACCGGCCTGCAAAGGCGGCTTCTTCAATCATACACTTCATTCTCACTAAAATTCAACCCCAAAACTATAGGGGCAGTTTTCCTCCAGACTCAACCACTCCTCCTGCTCCTGCTACACACACACACACACACACACACACACACACACACACACACACACACACACAATTTTGAATCTTTTCCCAGGTCATTTAGCTAAAGAAGAAACTACCAAAAAATGACCTTTCTGGAAGATACCATAGAAAGGTCAACTGTGTCTGTGTCCCTGTCTTAGACACAGGGACACAGACACAGTTGACCTTTTCTATTGCTGTGAAGAGACACCAGGACCATGGTAACTCTTAGAAAGAAAAACATTTAATTGGGGCAGCTTACATTTTCAGAGGTTTGTCCATTATTATCATGGTGCAACATGGCGGCCTGCAAGCAGAAATGGTGCTGGAGAAGGAGCTGAGTGTCTTACATATTGACTTGCAGGCAACAGGAAGTGGTCTAAAACACTGGGCATGGTGTGAGCATATATGAGACCTCAAAGCCCACCTCCACAGTGACACACTTCCTCCAACAAGGCCATACCCACTCCAAAAAAGCCACATCTCCTAATAGTGCCACTCCCTTTGGAGGCCATTTTCTTTCAAACCACCACAGTCCCTATTGAGTTAACCTAAGAACAAACAAAACAAAATGAAAAACACCAATGGAGTGTAACCACTGCAGAAGGGACCCTGATCATACAGAAAAGCCTCATTTTTTCTGCTGGAATGGCCATGTGGCCATCCCTTCTCACCTAGCAACAAACCTTTGAATGTCCCAGCACCAGGAAGCAAGTTATAAAAGCTGTGTATTTTTTATTTATTCATTTTTATTTATTCTTCTCTCATACATTACATCCTGACCATAGTTTCCCCTCCCTCCACTCCTCCAAGCCCAGCCCACCACCTCCCCTCTACCCTAGATCCACTCCTCCTTCATTTCCCTTCAGAAAAAAAAGAAGGCTTTGGGACCCTTTTCCTCCTACTGGGTTGCCTCATCCAATCTTGATATGCAGGTATGTGCTAGTCTTATTGTGTTGTTATAACTTGTTATGTTATGCTCCGTTGATATCCCTGCCCTTTTCTGAAAAGCTGTGCATTTATGTACATAGACTATATATTCTAATATATGCATATATATATATATTCTTCCTAGACGTTTATGTAGAATTAATGTCATTGATTCTCTACTTTACGTGTTTAGTTATACACATTATCAATATCCTAAGAAAACTATTTATTTGTGTTATGTGGTCTGCCTTTTTTTTTCTTTTAATCAATATAGACATTCATGTTTTCATAGCTGTTTGTTATCTTAAGTATTTTAAAGCCAGCTTCCTTCTGCCTTTAAGATAAGATGTTGAGACAGATGAAGGGAACGCACCTCACCCTGGGCAGCTGTTAGCATCGTCTCAGCTAGCTAGAATGTGTGAAGACAGCTGTCAGTGTGGACCTGGTTCTGTAGTGAGTGTAATTCCTGATGTTCACATTTCTGAAAGTCAAGGCTTCTTAGACTATGTGAGCTGTGATCTCTTTTCATCTGAGAAATTTTCATACAGCCCCAGAAATTTTCACAGTTATAAAAATCAAATGCTTAGTAATAATAAATCATAATTTAATTAAAAAATTATTTGGCATAAATATAACTTTATAATTTGTTAGAGAAGAGCACGAGACTGGAGAGATGACTCAGAGGTTAAGAGCACTGGCTGCTCTTCCAGAGGACCCTATTTGATTCCAGCACCCACATGGTGCCTCACAACCATCTGTAACTCCAGTTCCAGGGGATCTGATGCCTTCTTCTGGGGCTCACAGGCACCAGGCACAAATGTGGTTCACAGACATATATGCAGGCGACATACCCATACACATAAAATTAAACAAAAAGCATAATTAATCTTGGCTGAATATTTGATACCGCAGGCCAGAGAGCAACATATTTCAGAGTTGGTAAACAGTTCTGTTTTATAGTCATCAATATTGAGAATACTGCTTTGCATAGTAAAAAAATAAAACGGCAGAGGCAAGCTTAGGGCTGTTTCAGAACTGTTGGGAATTTTGTCCTAATCTCAAGCCAGAATTCATTTAATGATTTTATTAAATGAAACTCAAGCCAGCAATTTTTAAAAGCAAACATTCTAACATAACACAACCCAAAGATAGAGGAATTTGATATTTATATTCTGAGGGATGACAAGTATGAAAAAGATAAATTCCCTATAATTTTTAATTGTGTGTGTGTGTGTGTGTGTGTGTGTGTGCCAAGCACTCACACGGGCACACATAAGGTTGTGTGCCCAAGGAGACTGGAGGCATGAAGTTCCCTTGGAGCTGGAGTTACAGGGGGCTGTGAGCTGGGTGCTGGGAACCAAACTTGGATCCTCTGGGAAAGCAGGAAGTGCTTCTAACTGCTGAGCCAAGTTTTTCTTTCCAGGCCCAAGGTCTTTGTTTTCTATAATTAAATCATGTGTTTCCATGAGAAAAGCAGATAACTCTATACAATAAAAGTACTGCGATTCACAGTGTGTACCAGTGTCTGCACAGGGGTGTTCCGGGCAGCATTCTTTAGCACTGTGGGTGAGACAGCAGAAACAGTACAAAGTGTGCTCAGAACCAGGGCTGCAGTGAAGTCGAACCATACAACACTGGCAAACACGGCAGAAACACCGCAGAGTCATGGAGAATTTGGTTTTTCTTTTTAGATTAATTTTTGGTCATTGCACATTCAGAAACCTGACAAAGGCGAGGAGCACCCCGAGTCACCCCAGCTGCAGCCACTGACAGAGGAAGGAGTAACGAATAGCTTGACAGCGGAGATAAGAAGGGAAGCCGGGGAGCCCAGAAAGCTGAGCGCTGATAAAAGGCCTGGAGGAGCCAGAGAGCCTGCACTCTGTGGTTGCTAGAGGAGTTGGAGAAAGCTGTCAGGTCTTCAGGACCAGAGTCTCAGACACCACACTGAGAGCATTAACACTGCTGTCACCAAAGGGCCCAGGGGACTCCACAGCCAAGACCTGCATCAGATTGTCATATAGGGTGCCACTTGCCACTGTGTCTGCTTGTCTGCTGCCACCACTCCTTAAAAATGACAGACACGGAGGGAAACTGAAAGCTGCTAAACATCTGAACTCAAAGACCTTCTTGCCTACCCCCTGAATGCTACCCAGGTGGAGGAACAGACCCCTCAGGCAGCTGCCAGTGGCAATTTTAAGTACCTGTTGTGTAACAGTTTCCTTTAAGATTAAACATTCCCTCCTGCAGGGCGCTCCTTAAGCAGGAAGGCAAACAACTCAACATAGCTTCAGGAAGTCCCTGAAACTGACCAGATTCACTAGGCCCCTCCCTGCCAGAGTAAGCAGTAAAAGCAGAGCTTCCTGAGCTCAAAGAAGATTCTCAGAGGAGAGAAGCTGCAAAGACTCTCAGACCAGACCAGCTTGACTGGAAGAAGCCAAAGCCAGCCAGCCACTCTGGAAAAGGTTTAGACCAACTGAGGCACCTGGAAAGGACACTCTCCAACCTGTTGAGCTGCCTGTAGGCTGTGCAGTTGCACTCCAGGTTCCCAGCTTTGTGAGAGTCACCCATGCTGGGGTAAGCCCTTGGTGATGCAGCTGTCTTTGAGTTATTTCTGCTCCTGTAGGCACCTCTCATCCATATTCCTGTAAGTAACCCAACAAAACTCATTGGTTCACCAAATTGGACTTTGGTGGTTTCAGTACATTGGTCCATCATGGATTCCTTACCTGGAGTGAGTACACTGTGTTGTGTCTTCCCAGGGAAAGTATTGTCACACAACACGGAAGGGACTCTAGCCAGCCTGAACATAGCCAACGTGGCTCTGGCAGGCCTTGCCCTTCTCCCCATTCCCTCTGCCTTGCTAAAAACCATTAGATTGCATTCCTAGAGCTAGCCACCAAGGTCTCTTCCCTTATTTGGCCATTTCCTCCTCCTGAGGCTGACTATCAAGGTCCAGCTATCGAAGTATTGAAGTCCAGCAATCAAAAGCTCCCTTTGGTCCAACTAATTAACATACCCAATTAAAATTAAACACCCCCTCCTATCATGGGGTTTCCCCTTTTATCTTTATAAACCGCCATTTTCCTGTGGGTCACACCTGTCTCCTCTCTATCCAGAGGCAGTCCTTTGTCCCTCCCGGATAAATATCCCTGCCCCCTCTTCTTTGTCCCCTTCCCTTCTTTCTAGTCCTCTGTCTCCTGTCTTTGTCTCTTATTTCCTGCTCTCTGTCCCTCTGGGGCAAATAAATCTCCTTTGTGCTGAGAACTTGGTCTTGGGGGGTCCTGAGCCGATACCAATCCTTTTGAACAGCTTTCAGTGTGTTTAGTCTTCATAATTATTAATGCCAACAGCCTCATGGCATCCTGTTGGTACTATGTTAGTTGTAAGGGTCCAAGGAAACGCTGAAGGAAGACCCCAGACTTAAATAGTATGTAAGAGCAAAGAGCGTTTATTAATATTCCAGCATGCATGCGGGGTCATTCACCTCTACAAATGGCGACGACCCTAAGAAGGGTGTGCAGGCTCCTTGTGAGCACAGCTAGGGGGATTTCAGAAATAGTTAGGTCATCTAAAATATGATTGGTTAACAAGCAGCAGTTACATTAGTATATTTTTAATTGGCTGAGGTTCTATCTTAGGACATACTTGGGTAAGTTTCAAGGGGTTGCAGGAACTGTCCTTGAGACATTGTAGGGCTGGCTCAGACCTTGTTCATACTCTCTCCCTTATCCTTAAATGTAATTTGTTGATAAACGGCCCTTTGTTGGGAGAGACATCTGATCGCCCCTCTCAGAGAACTGCAACCTAAATTCAGTTTGAGAAAGTTTAAAGCCATCATTAGTGAGGGCTGGAGAGATGGCTTGATGGTTAAGATAAATACTGCTCTTGCAGAGGATGAGAATTTGGTTCTCTCTCAGTAGTACTACTTCCTGTTGCTCTGGTAAAATATGATGATGGGCCTTTAATCCCAGCACTCGGGAGGCAGAGCCAGGCGGATCTTTGTGAGTTCGAGGCCAGCCTGGACTACCAAGTGAGTTCCAGGAAAGGCGCAAAGCTACACAGAGAAACCCTGTCTCGAAAAACCAAAAAAAAAAAAAAAAATATGATGATGGAAGAGATCTTTGGCTCACGGTTCCAGGGGGAGAGTCCATAATGTCAGGGAGGCATGGCAGCCGGTGGGTGGAGCAGGAAGCTGAGTGCCCTGGTTGTTTGTGTTTGCTGTTTGGTTGACACAAGCTAGAGTTATCTATCTAGGAAGAGGAAGCTCGAGTAATAAAACCCCTCTAACATGCTGCCTGTAGGGCATTGTCTTGATCAACAGTTATTAATGTGGGTGGGCCCAGCCCATGGGGGACTCATGGTGGGTGGGGGGGGGTCCTAATTGTATATGAAAGTAAGCTGGGCAAGTCAGGAGCAAGCCAGTAAGCAGCACTCCTCTATGGCTTCTGCTTCAGTTCCTGCCTCCAGCTTCCTGCCCAGACTTCCCTCGATGATGGACTGTGACGTGGAAATAGAACTGAAATAAACCCTTTCTCCCCCAAATTGCTTTTAGTCCTGGTGTTTTACCGCAGCAATAGAAAGCTAAGACACTGAGAGATCGCATCATCAGCTACAAATACAAAGCAGAAAGTGTGAACTGGGAATGGGGTAAGACTATAAACTCTCAGAAGCCTGCCCGCGGTGACAGACTTCCTTGGGTAAGGCTCCATGTTCTAAAGGAATTACCAACCCGGGACCAAACTTTCAAATACATGAGTCTAGGAGGAACATTTGCCATTCAAACCACCACAGACCCACAGCTCACAAATGTCCGTAACTCCAGCTCCAGGGGATCTGACTTATTTTGGGAACTCTGAGGGCACCTGTACTCACATGTGCACATACTCACCACACACACACACACACACACACACACACACACACACACACACACATCTAAAAATAATAGAAATCTTTCTTTAAGAGAAAAAAACGTGAGTGTACCATAATTTGGCTAAATACATCAAGGTATATTCAAGGTCTCTTCATTTTTTCTGTTAGAAATAAGGCTGTAATAAAGACTTGTATTACAGGGGTGCAGCTGGATCCCAGTTGCTTCCTCCTTTGTGAGTTTGTCTGTGTTATCCCAGGACTTGATGGCCTGAAATATCACTAAGCACCTGTCAGTGGGGAACCAGGCCTTCATCCAACGTGATACTGTCTTCCGTTGATAACTGAAAGATGCAGCTATCTTTGAGCCAGATCCTTGGAGAGAAGGATTTGGAGATCTGTTCTCACCCTCCCCTTGGATTCAAGTCAATGAGTATATACAGGTCTTCCAAACCTTCCATTTTCACTTCCAGCAGCAAAGACAACAGACACAGCTGGTGGCTACTCCTGCCAGCCATAGTTAGTAGACACTTTGTCCACAGAACCGAACAGCATCCTGGAGCAGATGGGTGAAAAACTCACGCCCATGAAAAAGCACTCTGGTTTTCCACTCCAAAGTGCAGAGTTTGCTGGAGCAGCTGCAGCCCACAGTTGACAGCGCCTAGAATTTCTTCACCAAGGCCCTTCCAGAGGTCAGCCCTGAATTTGCACAGTGACCCCCATCTGGAGCACACTGATGAATCTGGCTGCTACTGGTGACCCAGTGTAGTACTAAGATCCTTCAGATCCTGGCTCTTGGGGGACCCTTTGGGGATCCAGCCGAGAATCAAGCCTGGACTTCAACCAAAAATCTCTCTTTACACCTTTTCGCAGCAGTAATCCCACAGTCCAAGATTACGGAAACTTGGGCTGGTGAGAACCTGACCACCAGAGTTGGATTCCCACGCGCCACGTGGTGGAAGGAGAGAACCAATTCCCCCAAGCTATCTTAGGCTTCCAGCCACACGTCTTGGCATGCTCCTACTCCACTACATAAATAAATAAGTATAATTTATTTGGTTTTTTTTTATGACTTGTAGCAGGTGTTCTTGCATGTTTCTGCAGAATTTCAAGCTGGAGTCGCATCTGGGAATGTCTGTGCAGGATCAGGGGCCGTGAGAATCCAAAGCGCAGTCCCCGGTGTCACGGCTGGGCGGGAGCGCGGCACCAGAGTGCAGAGCCCGGGGGCGGGGCCGCGCGTCCCGCCCAGGTGTCGCGTCACCGCCAAGCGCGCCCCCGAGGCGGGAGGGAGGGCGGCGCGGTGGCGCGCGCGTGCGCGTGCGTAGCCCGCTCCCCGGCCATGGCTGGCTGGGCCGGGGCCGAGCTCTCGGCGCTGAACCCGCTGCGCACGCTGTGGCTGGCGCTGGCCGCCGCCTTCCTGCTCGCGCTGCTCCTGCAGCTGGCGCCGGCCGGGCTGCTGCCGAGCTGCGCGCTCTTCCAGGACCTCATCCGCTACGGGAAGACCAAGCTGTCCGGCCCGCGGCGCCCCGCCGTCTGCAGGGCCTTCGACGTCCCCAAGAGGTAACCGCGGTGGCGGGGCGCGCCCGGCAGGGGGCAGCAGAGGCGGCGCGGGCACGTGAGCCTGGGGCTGCCCGGAGCCGTCCCCGGAAATGACTGAGCATCCCCAGGGGTCCGCCCCAGCTACCTTTATCCCAAATTCTCCGCTGCCCCTTCCCGGAACTCTTAACTGGAGGTCGTGGAAGTTTGTGGACATGGAGGCTGGCTCTTCCCCGGTTTCCCCCAGTTGTCTCCCCAACCTGTCACAGTCAGGAAAGAAGTCCGGAGGGTACCCTGCTGGGGCAGCGCTGACATCCCGTGCCTGCATCTCAGCAGGTGCGCCGGCAAGCTGGCCCAAGATGCCCACCCCCTCCTTGTTCAGTAACAAAGTTGTGAAATACTAAAATCTTCCGGGCAGAAAGAGAAGAATCTACTCTGAATATGTGAGACTTGTTCCATGGTTTTCTCATTTTTTTCCCCCCACATTGAATTCAGTCTGTAGAGGCAGAAGTCAGTTTAACGCCATTCTAAGCGAGTAAAGCTGTGTCTTTTCTTTGAAATGCAGCATACCTTTGCATTTAGAACTGAATGTGAAGGAAGGTGATGGGTTCATCTAGCTTATTTTCAAAGTCTGTAGACAGTGCCCACCGCTGCAGATGATGGTAAAACTATCTAGGAACACAGAAAAAGTGGGCTGGCCGCAGCTCTCTCTTGACTGTTGGAGAGCGATCTGTGAGGGGTTCAGTCTGAGAGTGGAGACACATCGTTGTGAAGAGTGAATGGAAAGAGGTAAGGGCCGAAAGAACTGTTCTTAGAGGCTCAGTTTTGACGTGAGCAACCCCTGACATCCTATTGTGATCTGATCAGGTTTGATTGGCCTGTATTCCTTCCTGCTTTTTTGTTTGGTTTTGGTTTGTTGGGTTTTTTGTTTGTTTGTTTTTTTGTTTGTTTGTTTGTTTTCTGGTTTTTTTTTTTTTTTTTTTTTTTTTTGGTTTTTCGAGACAGGGTTTCTCTGTGTAGCTTTGCGCCTTTCCTGGAACTCGCTTTGGAGACCAGGCTGGCCTCGAACTCACAGAGATCCGCCTGGCTCTGCCTCCCGAGTGCTGGGATTAAAGGCGTGTGCCACCACCGCCCGGCTATATAGGGATTTATTGTCTGACTTTTGAGGGAGGTCCTAGTGTCCCTGGATTTAAAAGCACGCTTAAAAAATCACTTCTGCCCTTTCTGTCTCTGGATGGGGCTCATCAGCTGTCACACTCAAGCCTGTCATTATGTGACAGCCAGGAAAGAGGTGGGCCTTCCTTGGATTCACCCCTGGAACACTCGGTACTCTGCGCTTCTTGTAATTCCCGCAGTGTTGTGAAATAATTATTCTTTCCTTCTTCCAGGGTTCTAGAGCAGAACCTTCCATGGTGTTCAGGTGCTCTGAGGCAATGGTGGAGAGCGTTGTTTCCCCTAAATTGTACTTTTCAGGGGCCAACAAATCCAGGCCAATAAGGAAAGGCATTTTTAATTGCAGCAAAGGAAAATGGGGGGGAGGGGTGGCAATTGCATCGAAAGTGGCCAGGCCCTCAGAAGAACAGATGGCAACAAAAATCCCCCCACCTCCTCCTTGCGGATCCATTTCCTTTTCAATGGCTGTCTCCCCCTGTATATGAAAAGGTGGTGAGGAGGAGTTGGGCAAAGTAAGATTCTACTGCCAGCTTTACACTTCTCTCTGTTTCCCAAAGTATCTTCATTGACACTGTGCTTAGCACTTTCATGAGGAAAAAAAAAAAAAAGGTGAATTAGAGGAATTAGAAGCCACAGCTGAATTGCCCTGTGTGTGTCATGTACCCAAGACTCCCAGCACTAAATGCCTTGCTTCATATAGTCCTCATGACAGACCTGTGAGGGACAGGCCACTGTCACCATTCCCACCCACAAAGGTACACATTCAGGCTTGTCACACCAGTGAGTGTGGCAGCCAGACCTTCAATCCCGCCTGTCGGCGTAAGATCCCAAACGCTTAACCTCCAGCGTACCTCGTTGGCAAGCTACCAACCTGAGTCATGTCTGAGAGATCAGATGGCAGCGGATTTACCCCCAGAGGATAGCACTTCATAATATCTTGGTTAATCCAGATTTTATAATATTTGGTAATCTTAGCCAGTGTGCTTATTACTTAAATATTTTGAATAGTTTTTCCTTGTGCGAAGTGTAATGTCGTCCTCAGAAATGAAAAAAAAAAATAATAAGCCTGTGACTTGGACACTTGCAAGTGGGCAGCTGTGAGCCACATTTCTTTTGCCCATACGGCAGTACTTAGGTCATTTAGTTTGTGATTATTTTCTCCTAAGGAAGCAAGAATAAAACCTAAGGTCCCGGAATGTTGTGCCCTGTTCTCCAGCCTGGTACTGGCTGTTTGAGTTTTGGGAGTCTTTTGTTTGTTTGTTTTGTTTTGTTTTGTTTTTTTTAATCAAGGCAACAGCTGCTTTTCTCGCTTTGATTGACTCTCCAGAAAGTCTGTATAAATAAGTGACCAGGACCCAAGCGCCTCATTGCTCTTGACTTCCACAGTAGACGGAAACGCTTCTGTTTCTAAAATTTCAAAGTAGCTCCAAGTAGCATGGAAACTTATCACTGAACTGGGTTCTACAGGTCAGGTGCTGCCCAGTTTTCTGCCCTGGAGTCTAAGAGCCTGAGAAGCAGTCGGGACCTGTGGATTGGGTACAGGTTACATCTTTATCTTCATCAACCTCTGGCTGAAAAGTTAGCATTTCCTTAGTTATGAATGTCATCAACCAACCACAGGACAATATCAGTGTCTCCAAGTTCTTGGTAGACTATAATACGTTAAAAAAATATTGGAGACCCCTTGAAGCAGCATTGTTTCCATAACCACAAAAACGTAGTGGTTATTCACCTCTAGAGCTCATTGTTCAATACACAACAAGTGCACGTTTTCCATATCGTATAAACTTGACTTTTAATAACTGGATCACCTAGATGTCCATGTAATTAACTTTCTTAGTGTCCTCCATGTATCTTATGCTTATGGTGACATTTTGAGAAGGGCCTAGAGCCTTTGTCAAGCAGCATTTACATTTGATATCAGCTATAGCAGCCTCACTCATGCCCGGAGCCGAAAAGGCCCTCCCACCAGAAGGTTTAAAACAAAGGATAAGGGGTTGGATGCTCCGTTGGCATGGTGGTTAAACTAGTTTCTTCAGTAAATGAGCTATTTACCATGTCCTTGGTGCATTTAGCGTACCAGTTTTACCAGAGGGCCTGCTGTTAATCTCAAAGCTAGTCTAGGCCCTGTGAAGCGTGTAGGCTGACAGAAAAATGTGTCAACAAATTTCAGAGAAGCAAAATCTTTTCTGAGGCGGTCAAGTGCCCCAGAGGAGACCCTCGCAAGGTTATTTGATCAGGAATAAGAGTTTTGAGGAGGGACTACCTAGGAAGGATGTGGACCAGGATGGATTGGGAGCTTATTCAGGGGGATGGAAGCTGCCGAGGGCTTCGTGGTGGAAGGGGGAATATGCATCATGGGACATAAAAAGGATGGCACCATGTGTGAGAAAGCCTGGGCGCGAGGCTGCTGTGTTAGTCCAGGAGAAAGATGGCGGTACTCACGTGGATTACAGCTGAAGCATCATGGTATCCTCAGGTGTCAAAGGTTGGGGTGGCATTAAAGCACTTAGCACAGGCCCAGTCACCTGGGTAGTTCCCCTGCCCTAATTACCCCGCAGCTCCCTGACTTAACTCCAGGGCCAGTTCCAGCACTGGGTGCACATGTATGTTAAATAAGGTAGTGTTTCCTGGGCTCCAAACCATAGAGTAATTCCAACCCTACACAGTCCTGTCTCGCTTCTGACTCTGCGTCCTGTGACTTGTTCCTACTGGCCCTATTCCAGAAGTTCAGGGCTTCTCTATACGAGTCCTCATCCAACCTCAGAGCCTCTGCATTACCTCTCACCTGGCCCATGGGTCTTATAAGGCTTGGCTATTTTATCTTCAGTGAGGCCTTCCATGCCTGCCTTACGTAAAATGATAATTCCACACTCCCCAACAGACCCTTCTTCCTCTTCCCCGCAGTCAGCCACAGCCCGTAATAATCATCCAAGTGGTTGTTAGTCAAAGGAGTGAGTACCCACACCAAACCTTGTACAGTCAGAAAGATCGCGGTGTCCCTGCTCCCGGGACCTGGAAGACAGCACTTCTAGGAAGCCGGTTACAGAAGGAGGAGGGAGGAGTGTGTCTTCTTCACCCAGAGGCAGTGGGAATTGGAGATCTGTAGTTTGAGTCTTAGCTGTCTCTAAATACAAGCAAGAGATAGGACCTCCTGGAAAGACTAGAAAGTATTTCCTATAGAAAGACATTCAGACAGCAGAATGAAATGTCAGACTGAAAAACAATACAGTGTGTATTTAAACCAAAAGTGCCACTGAACTAGGAGAGCCGTAAGGCAAAGCCCAGTAATTCATTCGAAACTACTGATTCATTTGCCTGTGGGGATCACATAAACTGGCTGTGTGTGATAGAGGGCTAGGAAAACAGGTTCGAGCAAGTCTTGTCCACAGGCAGGAGAGCAACAATGTGATATAAACACCAGTCATTCTGTTGCTTCTAGAGCCAGCGGCTGCCACTGCTGTGACCTTGGATAAGAACTTAACCTCTTAGAGTCTTAATTCTCCATCTGCCACGTGAAGAGCGCAAACCATGGCATTGTCGCAAAGATGAGATTTCATGACCATGCCTCTTCTCCCAGGTCCCAGTGCATATCCTTTTTCTCAAAACTGGATAGTCTCTGTGTCACCAATATATGAGTGTTTTATTTGTTTTTTTTTATTATTATTTTTTGTTTAGGGGTGTTTTGCCTGCATATATGCCTGGGCATCATGGGCATGTCTGGCGCCCCTGGAGGCTAGAAGAGGGAGTTGTGTATCCTTGGAACTGGATGGTTGTGAGCTGCCATGTGGTGCTGGGAACGGAACCTTGGTCCTTTGGAAGAGCAGCAAGTTCTCTTCATTGCTAAAGCCATCTCTCCAGCCCCTCAGATGGATGTCTTGAAACTCTGGGAAGGACTGAATAATGATTTTCTTTTGAAAATGTTTTACTTTGGCATGCCTCAATGGATCCCCATTACAAAAGCCAGCAGCATCCTTACAGGGCCCTGTGTCCCCTGCCCTCTTCTCAAGGTCCTGCCAACAGCCACAGGGGAGCCCCAGGTGGAGCACGCCCCACATGTACCCCTCTAAGTACCCTTGCAGCTTTCCCTCTGCTTGGAAAGTGTGCGGGGTGACCTCACTTAGTATTATACACTCTAGGTCCATCTGTTTTCCTGCAGAACTTTTAACTTTATGCAGAATGTTTAGACTTAGAATGTATACTATTATAATAGTGAGATCACATAACCCCAGAAAGAAAGAAAAAAAAAACTACATGTCTCTCATATGCAGAATCTAGCCAATGATATATGTATATGCAAACACATGAACATGTGGGTACATTATAACATGAAGAAAAGAAAAGAAAAGAAAAAAGGCCAAATAAAGAGGGTGAGAAAGGACTGAATGTAGGTGATGGACACAAGTTATAAAAGAGGATCTAGAACTAATTGTTTTCCTAGCTCTGATTCTGCCATGATTTGTTTGGTTTTGGTGACAGATAAGTGCATAAAATACGCTGTATACTGAAAGTGAAATAATAATGTACAGCTCGCTCCACAGCTTCCGTTCCTGATTCTCACTCTATCAATATAGAAGTTTATTGAGTTGTATAGACTTTGGGTCTAGTTCATTTTGGGGTGTGACATTTTTGTTCACAAGTTTTTTTTTAATAAGTTTATGATTTTTTTTAAAAGGAAGTGTGCAAGGATTGCATGTTCTATACAGATGTCCCTTCCAGGAAGGCCATCCCAACCACCCATCCAGAATAGCATCCCTTCTGCTCTGTTTCCTGATCAGAGGTTATGCTAGATGCCTGCAGCATTACCAAGTCCTCACTAAAAGGGGACTTCCATTAAGGCAGGGACCAGTTCTGTCTTCATCCTTCAAGTTCAGGCTCCTGGAACTTGGCCTAACACATTTCAAGTAGGCCGTAAATATTTACCCAAGGGGAAAAAAATAGGTAAAGCATCCAGCCCTTCCCTCTCTCCAGCACCTGCAAAGCAGGAGGTTAAACATGTTCTTAGCCCTCTGCTGGGTCCCAGTGCTCAGCCCACACCCGTGCTCAGTTCTGGCCAGTGTGTCTTCAGGATGGCCTGGAACACAACTGAGACCAGGAGCTATGGAGGCAAACGCTTTGATGCACGGACTTTTGAGAGAATGAGGCCTCTCTTCAGATGGATTCTGAACTGGTGGGTGGATGGGAATGTATCTGTGGAGCCTGCAAGGGCGCTCCTGGTGGGGTTTGCCAGCTGCCGGGAGGTTGGAGCGGGCTGCAGCAGGGTGACTGGATTAGATCAGGGTTTTTCCCTGGGTCACTGGCATGGCATGGGGTGACTTCTTTCACAAGCGTGCTCTGCTCTGTGTGGAAGGACTTCTGAGCCTGTCTATAGCTAATCCTTTTTGGCTCCAGGTTATCTTTGACTGTCACAAGCCAAAGTGAAAAGAAGAAAAGGAGCATATTATTGATGTATGAAAGCCCAGAGGAGGTCATGTGATCACCTGCATTGATCTGAATAGAGGAAAAAATTCCAAATTGAGCATGCATAACTCAAAATATGCTTAACTCAAAAATACACTTAAGTATGCCTAACTCAAAAAAAAAAAAGAAAGAAAGAAAAAAGAAAAACAAAAAGAAATGCTTCAATACCCAAAACTCTTGCATGCTGATACGGTGTCCCATGTGGAAAAAATTCCACTCCTACCTTCATGGGATTGGTGATGGTCACACAGCAGATGCACATAACGGTATGAGTCATATAAGCTCACCTTTAGCATATGAGGTACATAAAGTATGAGGTATATAAGTACATTCTGTGTTTAGAAGTGGGTCTCACCCTTCACGTTCTCTGTCAGCATATGTTCACACATCCCAGGTGTTTCTAATAGGAAATCCTCGATCTGTATAGAAAAAGCGTAGGAGAGTGGACCTCGGAGGAACCTGAGGGGGAACCCAGAGGTAGCTCAGTCGGTAAGAATGCTTGGCATGCAAACTTGAGGAGCTGAATTAGAATTCCTGGGTACCTGAGTAACAGAGATAGATGTGGCCATGTGCAGACCTGGAATGCCAGTGCTGTAGCTGCAGACACAGGAGGATTGCTGGAGCTCGCTGTCACAGATGCCTCAGTGGTCCTCATGCCGTAGTAAATGCTTTTGTTTTAGCAGATCAGCATCCTCTTTTACATTAAACTAGCATGGCTAATTTCCTTTCATTGGTTTGTGCCTTTGTGTTTATTTACATTGTAAGTGATTCACTGCCACATAGGTTTATAGACTTAGTAACTGGAGAAATACAATCATAAGGAATTGATACCTGGCATTATTATTGTAATCTTTTTCATATTATAAAAAAATTAATTTGGAAGGTGGGAGGAGAAAGA
Organism: Peromyscus californicus insignis; assembly: GCF_007827085.1. NCBI lineage: Eukaryota > Metazoa > Chordata > Mammalia > Rodentia > Cricetidae > Peromyscus > Peromyscus californicus. The sequence continues at coordinate 69,733,673 of NW_026294424.1, forward strand.
AGATGGATCAGTTAGTGAAGTGCCTGCCACACACGCATGAAGATCTGAGTTCCATCCCTAGCACACACACAAAAGCCAGACATAGTACATACACCTGTACTATGGGGAAGATGGGAATCGCTGACCAGCTAGTTTAACTGAACTTATAGGGAGTTATGAGCTGCCCGATGTGGGTGCTGGAAATCAAACTTCTGCAACAGTAGTGCATGCACGTGCAAACAGCTGATAATAAATTTAAATTTTTTGAAATAAAATAAATGAAACTGGAAAGATGGCTTAGCAGTTAAGAGCATGCGCTGCGGTTTCAGAGGACCAAGTTCAATTTCTAGCATCCACCTTGGAAGCGTGCTTCCAGCTCTGAGTCTGGTTGCGTGACTCTTGCACCACGGCAGTTGTGTGGCTCAGGCTGTTACTGTGATCCAGGTTTGGGATCTAAAAGACTTCCATAGATCTCCTGTGCAGGAAGCTTGCGGCTCCTTCTGAGAACTCGAGGTGGGGGGCGGGGGGGGGGGGGGGGGGGGCGGGGGCGCACTCTTGTTACCCGGAGATGAGAGACTGTTAACTGATCCTTTTACACTCCAATGTAATCAGTCTCGTGATCTGGAAGTACATTTTGAAACATTTCCACCTGCAGAATTCGGGTTCTGATTAGAACCGAAACTCATTTTGAGATACCGGGGGAGGTTAGGGAGCGGGGAGGGGCGCGTAGAGGAACTTATAATCTTCTGGGGACTCGTGGAGGTTCTAGCTGGGGGTTACCTAACTCTTCTTCCCGTTGCAGGTATTTTTCTCATTTCTACGTCATCTCCGTGCTGTGGAATGGCTTCCTCCTCTGGTTCCTTTCTCAATCTCTCTTCCTGGGAGTACCTTTTCCAGACTGGCTTCGCACTTTGCTCAGAACTCTTGGGGCCACGCAGTTCCGAGGTAATTTGGCTCTCTAGCCTGTTCCTGGTTCCTGTCTGCAGTTCTCGCCAATCGGGGCCCTCTGCAGGGCCTGGGAAGTGGAGGGCAGACAGGGTCTGCGTGGTTGATTGGCCCCAAGTCCTCACTGAGCTGTGGCAGAGCCCAGGGGAAGGTTCTGGTCTGCCGCCTGGTAAGCCTGGGCTGAATGAGGACCAGCTGTTCTCCCTCTGATACCGTTAGTGTTAGTGTGCTGATAAGCTCACAAAGAGGCCTTGCACGTGCCGGGGAAGCTTTGGAAATCCCTGGGTTTGCATTGAAACATTTATCATTTATACAGCTGCAGCCAGAATTATGCCTCGGGGCCCACAGAAATTTGATTTTTAAAGATTACTTTTTGATAAACATTTAAAAGGTCTGGGGACCGGTGTGATGGATCAGTAGATAAAGGTGTTTACCACCAGGCATGATGATCTAACATCCATCTGCAGGACCCACAAGACTCTTTCTTACAAATTGTCCTCTGACATCTTCAACACACACACACACACACACACACACACACACACACACACACACACACACGCACACACACACGAGTAAAAAAATTAGTTAAAAATTAAAAAAGACTGTGTTGTGCATCTTCGGTTAAATAATGAAACTGTGAATAGTTGCTGGCCAGATCCTTACAAAACAGCATTTAAACTGGCCATAGCAGCATGTAAGGGCTGTGTGGAAGGGGTCGGGGGTCGTAATGCATGGGCACCCCTTTGTTGCTTACCATGTTCATGTATTTGGAAGGTTAGATTTGAGGAGCTTTCCTTGTTTTAACCTGTTCATAAAGAGTTAAAAAAAACTGGGTTTTAACTTACTTAAACTACAAAAAGAACAAAGCAAATCTATGCTGATAGAATTTAGAACAGAGTCCTTAACCTTGGGGCAGCCTGAAGCAGGGTCATGCTTAGAAAGGAACACTAGGGGGTGCTGGTCAAGTCCTTGTTCTTAATCTGGGTACTAGTAATATGTGGGAATTAGTTAAAAATTTACCAAGCTGTGTAATTGTGTCCGTGATTACGTCTGTGTTACTCTTTTTAAAAAGACAGACTGGATTTTATGATATTTTAAATATGAGCTTTCTTCACACTAACTTGGAGCATGTAATAAAGGGCCTCCGGGAAGGTGGACCTTGGGACCCACTGACTCTCTGAAAGTGTAATTTCTCCTTTCTTTTTCTTTTGGCAGCACTGGAGATGGAGTCCAAGGCCTCCCAAATGCTAGGCAAGTGCTTCGCCACCCAGCCCTTCTCCCGTCCTTTATTTTTTAAGTCTGAAAAGGAATACTCACCCGTTGGATCCCCTCCTCTTGTCTCTGCCTTTGTGGGTGGGTGTGGCCCCAGGAGCCCACCAGATAGCATTTCCAACATCACCATGGACCTCTCCCTGACCATCTGCATGGAGCACTTGGCACAGGAACTCGAGAGCCATGGATCCTGAGTCCTGAGCACACAGAGCCTTCGTCATGATGTCCATGTGGCTCTTAAATGATAAAGTAGAGTCAGAGATGGGTTCTGTCCTCTCTTCCCACCACCCTGCCACTCACGGACCACATGGCTGTCATTCAACCTGGGTCCTCACAGCTCGAAAGAGGAAGACGTTAGTTTGAATGGCCTCTCCAGCCCTCGGACTCTGATCTTATGTAAGGCTCAGTTTCAGGCGGGTACACTGAACACTTGCCTTAAAGCTGGAGGAGACACTGACTGTGTCGCCTTCTGATTGCAGTGGGCGAGCTGGCCCTGTCTACCTTCTTGGTGCTGGTGTCCGTCTGGGTCCACAGCCTGCGGAGACTCTTCGAGTGTTTCTACATCAGCATCTTCTCTAACGCCATGATTCACGTCGTGCAGTACTGTTTCGGGCTCGTCTACTATGTCCTGGTTGGCCTAACTGTCCTGAGCCAAGCGCCCATGGATGACAAGAATGGTGAGTGGCCCTTGCAGCACATTCAAAAGTTATCCTGTCCAAAGGTAGCTACATTGGCCGTGACTGCTAAAACCTGAGAAGCGCCAGCATAAGCGGCTGTGCCTTCAGTGACCATGGTAAGGTACAAAGCATTCTTGAGACTCTGTTTGAGGACGGTGGAGTTAAGCTGTGTGGGGTTCACCTGTAGAGAGGTCGGAAGGATAGCTAAACTCTGAGCAGGGGGCATGAGACCTCCAAAGGAGCAGGAGAGGGGGCATCAAAGGAAGTGGCCTCACCAGAGCCCAGTTGTCTGGGGGTGCACGGGGGGGAAAGAGAAGTCACCCTGTGGGATTAAACCACAGAAAATAAGATGAGGGAGGTGCTTGTGGTGAGTAGTTCTCATCTGAAGAAGGAACACAGACCATTCTCTTGCCATTAATTCTTGGGATGGCTGCCCTTCTAACAAAGCCTTTCTTCATGTGGGACGCACAGCCTGAGGGAAGAGGAAAACCAAGTCTGGCAGTAAATGGAAATGGCCTTGAGGTTTCCGAGTGCTCTCTAGCCAGGAAGAGGAAAGCAGACCTTTGTATGCAAGAAGAAAGTGAGGTGGCTTGCTATTTTATTTGGATGCTGCATAACATATATGACTATCAGTTTCATGAAAACAATCCGTGCAGATCATATAGAACTCTAATCCTTTTGGGTGACTGGAATGACTGCTTCTGTGCTGAGGTTAACTTGACCTTGAAGCTGTGGGCTTCCAGCCCAGATCTTCCATGACCCTATTCTCCATGGCCTGTATCATAAGTCGAAACAGATTTGTATTTCCAACTATCAAGTGATTGAGCCTTTCCTTGTTTGATTTCAGTCTCGGAGTGCTCCAAAGTCCACTCTGTTGCTGGAATGCACTTCTTGAGACTATAAAAATTCTTTGAAAGGCAGGTTTATTGACCAGATTGCTTCTTAACTTGTGAATTGTTTACCGGTTCCAGCCATTCAGGCAGCATCTTTTCTAGGTCCTCTGGACTTCGTTGTATTAGTTACTTTCCTGTTGCTGTGGCAATATACTATGGCCCAGATAATTGCCAGGAGGAAGATCATTATTTTGGCTCACAGTTACAGATGGTTTCGTCCATCATAGTGTTGAGGCACAGCAGCAAGCCTGCAGGAGCAAGAAGCTGAGAGATCACACCTCAACCATAAATATGAAGCAGAGAGAACTGGAAGTAGGGAGAGGAGATATTGTAAATGGATATTTCCTGTCCTGACCACCCAATCCCAAGTCGTCACTCAGAGGCTTATATTAATTACAATACAAATGCTCGGCCAATAGCTCAGGCTTGTTACTAGCTACCTCTTATACTTAAATTAACCCATATTTCTATTTATGCTTTGCCACACGGCTCATGGCTTGTTACCTCGTTTTTTTAACACATCCTGCTTGCTGGGCAACTGGCTGTCATCTCTCCGAACCCCCCTGACTCTGCCCTTCCTCCTCCCATTTTCTCTCTGTGTCAGGCTGTCTCACCCAATCTCTTCTTGCCCTGCTATTCTATTAGCCTATCAGTTTTTTTTTTTTTAATTAACAATGAGCATAAACCACAGCAGTACATAGTCTCAAGTCTCACTTCTAGCGATGGTCTTCCTCCAGCCCCCCTAGGGACTGCACCCCCTAAACCTTCACAGACAGTCTTTAGACAGCTAGAGACCAAGTGTGGAAGGCATTTCTCATTCAACCACCATCTCATTAATGGAGTCGGTTTTTCCTCCCATGTCTTCCGCTACGGCGTTCAGATGCCCAGCCAGTTACCGTGGCTTTTCAGACGAACTTTCCAGAACTCCTTGGTTGCCCACTAGCTTTCTCTCTGTCTGATTATCTCACTTTTCTGAGCTGCTCCTGTGACTGGAGCCCAGGTTCTACTGTTTTTGCTCCTTAAAAATGATCAAAAAAAGCAGTCAAGACACCCACAAAGCTGTCTTTCTCCAAGCACTCCTTTGTGCAGCTGCTTCTCCTTCACCTGCTCACCCCTCCCAGGGTCCCCTGGAGCCACTGGGACAGTAGATTGGATTAGTTACTCCTCGTTGTTGAGACCAGACAGGCGGCAAGAAGCAGCTTACTGAGGAGGTTTGGCTGGGAGAATGCTTGCCCGGCGGTGGGCTTATGTATCTTAGGCAGACATGGTAGCTCACACCTATAATCCCAGCACCTGTGGCATGAAGGCAACAGGATCACTTCAAGTTCAAAGCCAGCTTTGTCCTTATACTGAATTCCGGGTTACCCAGGTCTACACAGCCAGACTGCGTCTCAAAAACACACAAATCAAAACTCAACCACCACGGTGGGAAATGCTCCATTTGGCGTCGGTAGGATCTGAGAGAAACACTGTAGGTTCGAGTATCTTCTGGGCCTATGTCCGCTTGACAGGGTTTCTCCCGCTCGGAACCTCTGTCAGTGATCAGGGGCACGGGCTGACCTCACAGGGTCCTTATGTAAGTGAAAGGAGTGTCTGCAGTCCAGGAGAACCGGGTTTAGAACTGAGATTGCCACAGGTGAGTCTGGCGGACTCTTGTTAGCCTTAGTCATCCTCAACTGATCCCCACTTGTGGGTTTCCGCATAGGGAAGCATGACCCTTGGTACTCTTACCTGAATCCGCTTTTTAGGGGTTTGCCTGCGCTCCAGGGTCCCGGGCTTTTGCCAGTTTTCAATGGACAGGTTTTGCGTCTTCAGTTAAGACCAGGCTGTCGGTCCATTTGCTTTTCCGGCGCCGGTGGCTTGCTCTTGGAATCCTTCGGCTGCCCACCTCCCCTTCCGCTGCTTCACCAAAAGGAGGGCTGTGCGGCCAGCACTTCCGCTTTGGAAGCAGTCTCTCAGACTCCAATCTCTAATCCAGAAAGGACTTGTTTTTATATTCTCAGTGTTTAAGTTTCTTCTCTTTATGAGAGACCACTCACCTTTTACCTCAGAAAGTCTCTCTAGTAGACAGAACTAGGCAGCACAGTGCATGTATGCTCGCTCTCTCTCTCTCTCTCTCTCTCTCTCTCTCGCTCACTTTTTCTCTCTCTTGCTCTCTCTCATATTTGCAGGGGTGGGTATCATGTAGTCCAAGTCAGCCTTGAACTCCTATGTACTTGGCTGGCCTTGAACTCACAATCCTCTTGCCTCAGCTTCCCAAGTACTAGGATGACAGGTATGTAACCATCATGCCTGCATTAGCTTAGCTTTCTGTATTCAGGATCTCCCTTCCAGGTCTCTGGGTGGCAGCTCAGGGAGATGTTTCTTTAGAGAATGTTTCTCTTGATGGGAAAAATGTTAGCAAGAAGACTTAAAAGGAGACTCAATCGTAGAGGCACAAAACACCTCACTGCACAGTCAGTCACTCGGGAATGGGTTGAGTTCTCGCCAGAAGCATTTGAAGAATGTTCGCGAGAAAATGTCGCTAGGTCTCTGCCTGTGACCCCCGGAGCTGTGGAGACTTGAGAAGCAGCTCTCGCTGTCCAGAAGCGATACTATGATAATATAACACAAAAGCTCTGGAATTCTGCAGCATTGGCTAACAGGGCAATTTCTGTTTCCGTAGTCTATATACTAGGGAAGAATCTACTGCTCCAGGCTCGGTGGTTCCACATCCTGGGAATGATGATGTTCTTCTGGTCATCTGCCCATCAGTATAAGTGCCACGTCATTCTCAGCAATCTCAGGAGAAACAAAAAAGGTGAGGTCTCTTCTGGTGCCCTCCCCCCCATCCCCCGATGGGCTCCAGTCCTCAGAGGGTGGCTTTCTCTGTCCCTTCATTCCTGTCTTTCATGCCCTGGTCGATATCAGATACTCACTTTCGACAAGACACCTTCCTGAATTGTGATCCTCCCACTGGTAAAATGAGGTGGCAGATTTAGCTCTGATGGTCTGTGATTCTGTCCTGAACCCACCTCTGGGGACAGCACCGCACACATGTGTCTGATCATCATGTGGAAAATTCACATTAAGGTAGAGTAGTGGGACCCAGCAGAAGGGAAGACTTCTGAGTTAGCCTGGGTGTAGTTTGCAGTATTCTTGTTTTATAGATGAGGAAACTGAGGCACAATGAAATTAAGCAATTTCCATGAAGTGACACAGTTACCAAGTGGGAGAGTCAGGATTTGAACTTGTGTCCCCTGACTCTGGCATCTGAGCTTGTATGCTTATGAGAACAGGTGGGAAACCTGAGCAGAGGCTTTTTCAGGTTTGTTTAGTTTTGTTTTGTTTTATTGTTATTGTTGTTTTAAGACAGGGACACTAGTATATCCCTGGCTGTCCTGGAACTCGCTCTGTAGACCAGACTGGCCTCAAACTCACAGAGATCCACCTGCCTTTGCCTCTTGAGTGATGGGATTAAAAGTGTGCTCCACGATGCCCAGCAGGCCTTTTCTTTTCCTGAGATATAGTCTCACTGTACAGCGCTGGCTAGCCTTGAACTCACAGAGATCCACCTGCCTGCGCCTTCCAAGTGCTAGGATTAAAGCCATGCAACACCATGCCTGACTTTATGGTTGGTGGACAGTGGAACTGTGACAGGGTGGTGGTTTTTCATACAGAGTGTGATGCTTGGTAGAGTTTCTGTCAGTGGTTTCGGAAGCGGAGTGGTAAAACACCATCATCGTTCCGTTTCAGGTGTGATCGTTCACTGCCAGCACAGGATCCCCTTCGGAGACTGGTTCGAATATGTGTCTTCGGCTAACTACCTAGCAGAGCTGATGATCTACATCTCCATGGCTGTCACCTTTGGGTTCCACAACTTAACTTGGTGGCTGGTGGTGACGTATGTCTTCTTCAGCCAAGCCTTGTCTGCATTCTTCAACCACACGTTCTACAAGAGCACATTTGTCTCCTACCCGAAGCATAGGAAAGCCTTCCTTCCATTTTTGTTTTGAGGCAGCCTTCATGGTGAAGAATGCAAGCCAGGTGACAGATTCCACTCCTAGAGACGCTGAGACAGAGATGGACGTGCGCTTGCTGCGGGAATGTTTGACATTCCCTGTTCCACTGCAGAGTGTCCACTGGGCAGGGCAGTGCTCCTGGAGAAGACATTTCCGGAAGACCCGGGCTTGAGGGATCCGCTTTCTGCCGAGCTTTACAGAGCCAACCAAACGATAACCAGTAACTGGGCGTCTCCAAGCTGATTTATGGTCACGCTAACCGGGAGTATAAACAGCTTTGCATGCATGCATGCTCCCCCATCCCTACCCCCACCCCACACCCGTTCCCCTCCTTGCCCTCTCTCTCACTCTTATACAGGAAGAAAAATGACCATCTGTGGCTGGGAACAGTGAACTGGACCGAGTGCTGTGGGATAGCACAGGTTTTGAATAAATGTTACATGTCAATAAAAATGGATACCTCTGAAAATAACATGAATGTACAGTATCACACCGGTGGGTCTAGGGAGAAAGGAGTTTGCTGGAATTAGTTAATATTCCCAATTTTATCACCAGTATCTCCAGTTACATAACCAGTGCCTTGCCTGCCCTGCAAACCAGCCTAATGATAAGCCTGGAAACTTAGTTGATTGATTTCTCTTTTTTGACATTTGTAATGAAAAAAAATCGGGAAATAAAATATTTTTATACTTATGCATACAGACATGCCCTGGGCCGGGTACTATCAGAAGAAGCAGCCTCACTCTATCATTAGTCAGTGTTCACATAGACCTGGGTCTGTTTCAACTACTAGTGCAAAGCCGAAAGATGCTACGATTAAAGTTGTACCTCAGGTAGCTTAGGTTAAAGGAAATACCAGTTGGGGTCAAAGGGAAGTAGAGGCATGGAATGAAAGGAGACCCAAGAGTGAAAGAGAGCACCATTGCCCTGGCAACCGAAAACCTCCATGTCCCTATGGTGGGACACATTCTGGACTGGGATGCAGTTGGGTAGTTGAGTGCATGCCTAGAGCATGTGAGACTCTGCATTCAGCTCCCAGCACGGAGAGAAAAGCTGGGGCCTACTGCTTACTAGCTGAGGTACTTGTTTTTTCACTTGGGTTTTTTTTTGTTGGTTTCGTGTGTTGAGTCAGGGTCTCCTGGAGCCCTGGGTGCCTTGAAGTCATTATGTACCAGAGGGTGACCTTGCACTTCTGACTCTCCTCACTCAATCTCCCAAGTGCCGGAATTGCAGGTGCTGTGGATTGCACCCAGTGAGCGCTTCATGCATCCTGCACACCCTATGTCTTCAGCCCCGACTTACTCAGATGTCATATACTCTACTGAGTGAGACACACCCGGAGTCATAGACTGAGGCTGTTTAACTGACAGGCATCTTAATCTAAAGTATTTCTTAAAACTTACTTATGTACGTGCTTTGCAGTGATGGGGATTGAGCCCAGGGCCTCACAAATGCTCGTCACACCCTCTTATCATTGAGCTACACCTTAACTCTTTTAATCTAATTTTAAACACAGCATTGTACGACACTGTACCCAAGGAGAAGTGTTTTGCTGTTTGGGAGTTTTTTGGAGACAGGATCTCTTTGTGTAGCCCTGGCTGTCTTGGAACTTGCTGTGTAGACCAGGCTGGTCTCAAACTCACAAAGATCCACCCACCTCTGCCTCCCAAATGCTGGGATTAAAGGCATATGCTAGCACATCTAGCTCTGGATAGGAAATGCTGTGGGATGTTCTGTATGGCAAATGTGTTGCTGATTAGTCAATAAATAAAACACTGATTGGCCATTGGCCAGGCAGGAAGTATAGGCGGGACAAGGAGGAGAATAAAGCTGGGAAGTGGAAGGCTGAGTCAGAGAGACACTGCCAGCCACCACGATGAGAAACAGCATGTGAAGATGCCGGTAAGCCACGAGCCATGTGGCAAGGTATAGATTAATGGAAATGGATTAATTTAAGCTGTAAGAACAGTTAGCAAGAAGTCTGCCACGGCCATACTGTTTGTAAACAAAATAAGTCTCTGTGTTTACTTGGTCGGGTCTGAGCTGCTGTGGGACTGGCAGGTGATAGAGATTTGTCCTGACTGTGGGCCAGGCAGGAAAACTCTCGCTACAAGGAAATCTGCGATTGACAGAAATAAGGATAGCACCAAAATCCAACAAAGTTGGTGAGCTAATCAGTTTTGTTGGGTCACTTACAGGAATATGGGTGAGGGGTCACTCACAGGATCAGGAATGACTCACAGACAGCTGTATCACCAAGGCCACCCCAGCGTGAGTAACAGCTCACAAAGCTGGGAACCTGGAGCACACTGCACAGCCTGCAGGCAGCTCAACAGGTTGGAGAGTGTCTTTCCAGGCAGCTCAGCTGGTTTCTGCTTCCTCCAGTCAGCTTGCCTTGCCAGAGTGTTTCTCGGCAGTCCTTGCATGTTATACATTCCTGAGGAGGAGGGGCCTAGTGAATCTGCTCAGTCCCAGGGACTTCCTGAAGCCATTGGGTTTTCTCCTTCCTGAGTTTGATGAGCTTCCCTGCAGGATGGAATGTTCCCGCTCCCCTTAGCACATCCTGTTGTTTCGCCTCTCCTTAATATCTTGTGTTTAATGGACTTCTCTTAAGACAGGTTTAAATCTTGGAGTCAACTGCTCCCTAGCAGCCATGTTTACCAAAACCCACCCTGAAGCTCCTGTGTGAGCCCTGGTGGTATGCTTTCTCTACCATCCATCACCTCGCCATTTAATCAAGATTAAGTGGTTTGCTCTGTCTGTTCAACTAAATGAGGTTTATCATTTATTGTTTAGAATTTGCTGTCTTCGGAACCAGGACTCAGGAACAAAACTCTTCCAACATAGGAGACGTATGTAAATCATATGGCAGTTTGTTCTTAACTCCCACATGAGTGACATGCATGACTTTAGATAAATCATTTAAAGGAAAGTTGTATTTTGCTGTAGGATGAAATTTTACACCTAAGTTCAACTGAGGATTTGGACTTTGGCGTGAACTAAGGAGCATCTCCTTTGATGGCTTGTCAGCCTATGAGAAAGCTCCAGTGCCCTGGTCCTGCCTCGACTGTCCTTTGCTGTCCTTACACACTACCTTCTGTCTCTTTCTTCATCTTCTTCCTTGCCCACACATGTCACTTTTCGGTGAAGAGAGAAGAGGAAACAGAGAAGCACACAAAGGGCTCTGAACAGGGCTGGGGTGTGGCTCAGTTCCCAGAGCACTTGCCTCGCCTGCATGAGTCCCGGAGTTCGATCCCCAGCACTGTATAAAACAGGTGTGGTATTGAACGCCTGTAATCTCAGTACTTGGAAAATGAGGGCAGGAGGATCAAGGTCTCCCTTGGCTACATAGCAAATTCAAGGCCAATTTGCGCTACATGAAACCCTCTTTCAGAAAAGGGGTGTGTGTGTGTGTGTGTGTGTGTGTGTGTGTGTGTGTGTGTGTGTGTGTGAGACTGTGAATAGAGTAGCATGAGTGGGGCCTGAGCAGTGCAACACACCTGAAAACCACATGCTGCGTCTTCTGGGGCAGAATCCTCACTGTGTTTTATGGCTGTGAAAATATTCCAAAAGAGAGAGCACCATACAGATTTGTAAATTCTTCACAAGGATGCCTCGGAAATAGACTGAGGAGGAAATTCTTCACCCCTGGGATGTGACGGCAACTCTGTCAAGTTAGACAGAAGTGATGCTGAAGCTACCTCCACAGCATCCTCTGGCTAGTGCTGTGTGCTGGAAGTAGCCTTTGTTTGGGGGTGTAACTCATCTGGCACGCTAACATGTTCTTATAGTGAGCATGGATTATTTGTCTCCATGGTGTTGTGTGTTGTATTGTATTTTTAACGCAAAGAGTGGTCATTACTGCAGTCTGTTGTGGGTAGAATATACAAGTATCTCCCAAAGGTTTGTGCATTAGAGGGTTGGTTGCAGCTAATGGGTCTTTAAGTGATGACTGGAAAGCTGGAGAGATCGCTCAGCAGTTAAGACCACTGGCTGCTCTTCCAGAGTGTCCAGATTCCATTCCTAACACCCACGTGGTGGCTTACAACTGTCTGTAACTCCAGTTCTGGGACATATGACACCCTCTTCTGAACTCAGTGGACACCAGGCATGCATATGATGCAGATATACATGCAGGCAAACACCCATAAATATATTTATTTTATTTAAGAGATGATTGGCTCCTAAGTTAATACACTGATTAAATTACTAGCTGAATGGACTTTTAGGAGGCAGGGCCTGGTTGAAGTTAGTGGTTTTCTAGGGGCAGGTCTTTGAAGGGTGTATCTTGTCCCTTGGCAGTTTCTCAACTCTCTCTGCTTCCCGATTGCTCTGAGGTGAGCAGTTTTCCTCTGGCATGGCCTCCCACCATGATGTTTGTGACTAGCTGTCATGGGACTTCTCCTAGGAAGATATTTAATCACCCCAGATAGAGAAGGTACCAAGAGACCAAAAAGCTTCTGTCTAAATCTGGCTTTGTGAACCATTTGGTTGGGGGCTAGCTAGTCTTTACAGGCACATGGGTGACTGAAAGATGGCTACCCCACCAGGAAATCCCCTGGGCAGCTCGAAGCTATACCGCTGCAAAGTCCTACCCATAGGACAACGTATGAGTGACTACACTAAGGGTTCACCTCCCCTAAGCAGCTGTTTAACCTTTATATAACCTTGGGGAAGTGGGGTGGGGGAGGTGAGCCTCGTGAGTCTGGGAAACCTCCCTCTGGCCTCCATGAGGGAACGTTTCTAGGCCTAACCTGATAAGGTTTTCATGTGGGTGATTACAATGGTTTTGATCCAAGATGGCGGCGCCAAGCACATCCAACCCACAGGGTAAAGCTTCACGACACCTTTACTTCTTTCTCCCACATTCTTCCCACTCTCTCTGATGCTCAATGCTCCTTGAGCCCCAGAGAAGTGGGAGATAAGGTGTATTCCTTCCATTGAGGCCTGAGCACTGAGCCACTGTACCACAGTAACAGTCATTCATTCTAGGCACTGTGACGAGCTAGGAGTTTTCATAGTAACTGCGACCCTGGCCAAGGCCAACAGCAGTGATAATCTGTGGCCATAAACATAGATACTTAGGAAGCCACAGATACAACATCCATTTAACAAACAATAGTAGTAGCCTCTCCATGGAGCCTATGACCTTCCTCGGCCACAAGTTTTTATTTTGGCTTGTAGTATCAAACTTGGATCCCCTCTGTGAAGTAGGTCTTAAATCCAATTGGAAAGTAGTTGGTTGTGGCCAGACAGTTGTGCCACCATGGCCCCTGAGAGCACATCTTGCCTGGGCATGCTAGTGGCATTAATACATGGGACCAGTCCACAGCTGAGTCGGACCATTGTTTCCCTCAGCAGCTAACACAGTATCTATGAAAGCCATCCATTAGTGAGGAGGTTTCCAATTCAGCCCCAGGTGAATTTATCCAGATCCTTCTACCAGAGCGTGCAAGGTTTTCAGCCACAGAGACTTACTGTCTAGTTCAAGCAACAGCAGTGACAATAGTCTGTGTTGTGTGTCGGAGTGGATGGCCCTCGGAAGCCTCCCTTGCTAATAACTATAGTTAAGCAACCTGCCCCTGGCACTGGGATTTTCATTCAATAACCCTGTATCATTTGGGTGCCCCTTGCATCCAGGCAGAGTGCTTCTGTTTTTAAACCCTTTAACTGCTGTTTTTACTCTTCCTTCAAATGACTTTCCAAATCTGTAGGACACTTAAGAGCCTAGCATGGCACAATGAAATCTTTTCACACAGGTTGAGCAGTATCTCTAAAGGTCCATGGCCTCCTGTTGCAAGGAAGTGTGAATTGGTCTTGGAACTCAGCAGCTGAGGGGATACATGCTTACAAAACTTTAACAGGGTCTGATACAGCCTGAAAAGATCCCATCACGTGGGCTGGCTGTTCTTTCAAAAGAGCAATATTGGGCAAGCAACACAGATGGCGTCATCTCCCCATTTAACCCTTCCCCGCCCAGTCAGTTTCCATGAGCCGCTTCACCTCACTGGCCATTAAGGGCCTTAGGTTAGGGAAAGAATCTCTCTACTTTACAGGCTCATTTTGCCCAACCATGTGACTCTCCCTATGGTTTGCATGCCAAGGCACAACTCTCTGGTGACTGTTATGTGATGTAAGAAGCATCTTCGCCTTAGCTGTCCTATATGTTCTCATCACGGTGATCAAACACCAGGCAAGTTAAGGGAGGTTCCTCAGCTCACAGTTGGAAGGGACGCGGTCCATCATGGTGAGGAAGACTAGTGTCGGGGGCTCTGTGATGGCACCAACACTCAGGGGCAGATACTTGCTCACCACTTAGCGACTAGGAAACACAGGGAAGACAGGAAGAGGGCCTGACAACCTCAAAGCCTGCCCCAATCATCTACTTCTTCCTGGGAGACTCCATCACTTAAAGGGTCTACGGTCTCCCAAGACAGCAGCCGCTGAGGACCAAGAGTTAAAATACATGAGCCTCCAGAGGACACTGCACATTGAAAACACAATGCACCCCAAAGTACTTTCTTACAGGAAAGAAATGCACTCAGTATACTCTCCAGGGAGGGACGATCGTTGCCTACACCGAGGACAAATGTAATCCATGCCACTCTATTACCTCCACACCCATCCAGTGATACCCAGAGTCCCTGTACTTTGGAGAGTTGCTCCAACATTCATACCCAAGTGCTCTGAACACTAGCAGGAGATCAATAAGCCTACAGTTCAACTTGGGGTCTCCAACTGCCCTGCACTTCCCTATGTAACAGGCAACTTCGTCCACACTGTTGGACACGTAGTTCTCACCCTGCAAGATCTCTTGCTTCACTGAGCAGACAATTCAACCTCAGTTATATGACTTTTTAAAATTTTTATTATATGTGTTTGTGTATACGTGGGCACATGTGTGTGCACATAGAGGTGAGAGGACAATCTGGGGTGCCATTCTCTGTGTTATTCCCCTCGTTTTCTTGAGGCAGGATCTCTGACTAGCGTCGAACTTGCTTAGCTATGCTGGCCAGAGAGCCTTGGGTATCTGCCTTTTTCTACCTATCCAGCTCTGAGATTACAGGCACACAACACCATACCAAACTTTTGTTTTTAACAAGGGCTCTGGATATCAAACTCAGGTCCTCATGCTTACAAGGCACTTTGCCAACTGAACTATCCTCCCAACCCTCAGTAGCTTGCCTTATCAACCAGACCACAGAAATGCTGCCACCGTAAGATGGCAAGTCTTCCCATCCCAGGAAGATGTTAGCTACACCATGATCCCTCCCATCCCCAAGAGACACTCTGCTCCCACTGATCTTGATTCCATTAGTCCCTGTTCAGGCACCAGATTTCACAGAACTGAAATATGGATACTAAGGATATGTAAAGAGATGTGAATTCACCCAGTTATAGAGGATACCAATAGACCAAAGAATTTTTTTTTTTTTTGTCCAAGTCTAGATGGTGAGCCACTAAGTTTCTTGGGGTTACTCACCAAGGAGTAGGTGACTGATTCAAAGGCAGCTATGCCACCAGGAAGTCCCTTGGGTAATTCATAGGTGGCTACACCACCCAAGAGTCTCACTTGCAGTGTAGATGCTCATGAGAGGCTACACTACTGAAAAGTCCTGCATAGCAAAGATGATTCATGAAAAGTCACTGATGAGTCCCCTGGCAATTTAAGGGCAGCTGGAGTATCAAGGAGCTGCCTACTGCTGAGCCCGAGATTTGTTTTAACCTCTCCGTAACCTCAGGAAGAGAGAGGTCTTATAAGCCTTAAGAACTATGTGAGTTCCCCGCTCCCTCCATGAGGGAACATTAATAGGACCAATCTTGTGAACTGCTCTGATTCGGGACAGCAATGATAATGTCCAGCCTGGAGGAAACAGCGACATAACACCATAGGCTGGAAAGCAATGAAGCCAGCTAACCTGGACTGAAAGTGTGAGCAGAACTACATATCCTTTCTTCTTTAAATTGATCTGCTCAGGTGTTTGGGCACAGCGACAAAACTGACCATCACATCTACCAAGAAAGCTTAATGGATATGCGTTTCACAGAGACTGTAAATATTTGCATAATTGCAGGTACCTTGAGAAACTCCAGAGCAGTTAGTGGGTAATGTATACCAATATGAACAGCTCTTTTGATGAAGTCCTTAACATAGTATCCTTAAATGTAAATTTAATTTTAAAAAAAGATTAAATGTGGTTTATATTGATATGTAAAAAGCAGTCATTGTTTGGGTATTTAGACTGCTAAGAATATTGTAATCATTCTGAGAAGGGAATAAAACAAGACAGTCAAAAGAAGTAGTTAGGAGCCAATAAACCTATAATCCCACCCACATTTTTTAAACCAGTTTCCTCATAAGAGAAATCAGCATTCATGGGAAATGGAGAGAAATCTCTCCAATGTTAACACTTAAACCTGTTTGGTGAAGAGAACAGTTATTGGTCTTCAACTTGAAGACTGTAACTTTAGTATTTGTTCCCATATAAGCTAAACCAAAAAGGTCAGTATTTTGAGGTTTCCTGTCTCTTGACCTCAAGACCTGTTGCCTCATGGCCTGCTGGCAACTGACTCCAATCATGACTCTTATGCTCAGTTGACTGTATAAGATACTAGATGTTTGAAACCAACCCACACTGGGGAAGTCATGGAACCTAGCAAGTGGGTAGGAATGTAGCTTGTAACTCAGGTTGCAAGGACATAGTTTTGAGTGCAACTCTGTCCCACAATCCCCGGTGCAAACGCCAGTAAAGGATTACAAAGATTGGGTTTTAGTTTATCAGTTCCACCTTTCCATCTCTCCTTTCTACCCACTTGCTATGGCCAAATTTTACCTCCAATTCATCTCTCTCCCTTTACATCTGAAATCGTCTATAGCAGTGGTTCTCAGCCTTCCCAAGGCTGAGACGTTTTAATACAGGGTCGTGTTGTGGTGACCCTCAACCATAAAATTATTTCGGTTGCTATTTCATTACTACAATTTTGCTTCTGTTATGAATCATAATGTTAATATCCGTGTTTTCCAATCGTCTTTGTCGACTCCTGTGAAAGGCTCATTTGACACCCCACCCTGGAGGGGTCATGACCCACAGGTTGAGAACTTCTGGTCTGTAGGGTTTCCTTTTGTGATTTGGCTTCACAAGACAGGTCAGAGGGTAAATGTTCCTGCTATGAAGCCTGATGACCTGAGGACCCACATGGTTGAAAGACAGAATCAAGTCCACTAAGTTGTCCCTCTGGCCTCCACATGCTGTGTGTGCAACACATGCACCAGTGCACACAAATGAATGAATAAATGCCATTTACAAAAGAAGACACACAAGAAACTTAGGTAGATTTTAGGGTAACCATATAACCACATCATAAAGCAGTTGAGATGAAGAGTAATGGGATGGGAATGGATTCTCCCTTCCCACTCTCCAAAAGCTGCAATTCTGGGGTAAAACCAGAGAACAACTTCTGTTTTAGTTAGGGTTTCTGTTGCTGTGAAGGGACACCAAGACCATGGCAACTCTTAGAAAGGAAAACACTTAATTAGGGCTGGCTTACTGTTCAGAGGTTCAGTCCATTATCATTATGGCAGGAGGCATAATGGCATGCCCGCAGACATGGGGCTGGAGAGGTAGCCGAGAGTTCTACATCTGGATCATCAGGCAGCAGGAAGAGAGAGAGAGAGAGACTGGGCCTGGCTTGAGCATTTGAAACCTTAAAGCCCACCTCCAGTGACACACTTCCTCCAACAAGGCCACACCTACTCCAGCAAGGTCACACCTCCAATAATGGCATTCCTTGAGCCTGTGGGGGCCATTTTCATTCAAACCACCACACCTTGTGCTAGGAACATCCTGTGAGATCATGCTAAAAAATGTGCAGAGGGAGGAAATCTAAGACTTTTTTTCTAAATAATTGATATCCCATACACTTACCGAAGTCACCCTGAGCACTCTGTTTGTACTGTTAGCAGCATCTCTGGTGAGCCTGTTCTCTCTAAGTTCGTTGCACAGCTTTGCTCTTCAGAGCCTTCCTCTTTCATCCTGCAGGCATGGTCTCTTTGTGTTCTAGAATTACAAAGCACAGTGAACAAGACTAGAGTTTCCTCTGCCTACGGTTAGGGTTTAATATGGTTCAGTATTTTTCCCTACTCAGAACAGCTTCAGATTGCCAAGTGTTGTTTCTGCTTTTGTTCAAGGAGAACATGAGATTTAAAAAAAAAAAACTATTAATTTTATTCTACTCCTTGGATTGCGTCCCCTGAAATGTCTGTCATAGGATGTGACCGTTTAAAAGCAGAAGTGTCTGAGTGGGTCGGAAGGAGTAAGTAACGTTCTACTTGCCATACATAATTTTCCTCAGTCATAGAATACACTCTGACATTAAGATCAGAAAGGCATTTGAAAGGCAAGTGAGATGACTTCGTAGGCAAAGCCCTTATGAGCAGGAGGATTTGAATTTGGAACCCCAGAACCCACATAAGCAAGAAGAGGTAGGGTGTCTATAGACCCAGCACCCCAATGGTAAGATGGAAGGTGGAGACATGAGAATCTCAGAAGCCCCCTGGCCAACTAGCCTGTCATACCCAGTGACAAGCAAAGCACATTACAGAGCACATTGAACAAGACAGTTTCCTCTGCACATTACAGAGCACATTGAACAAGGCCGGGGTTCCTCTGCACATTACAGAGCACATTGAACAAGGCCGGGGTTCCTCTGCACATTACAGAGCACATTGAACAAGGCCGGGGTTCCTCTACCCACGATTAGGGTTTGATGTGGTTCAGCGTTCTTCCCTACTCAGAATAACTTCAGACTGTCAAGTGGTCGAGTTTTGTTTCTGTTTTGTTCAAGGAGATTTAAAACAACAACACATTAATTTCATTCCACTCCCTGGATTGCATCCCTTGCAATGTAATGAGGGACCCTACCTCAAACAAAGAGGAAGGCAGCTGACATGCACCCAAGGTTAGCCTCTGGTCTCCACATGACATGTGGGTACTCTGTTTCTATCTAACACACACACACACACACACACACACACACACACACACACACACACACACACTCACACACGAGGAGTAAGGGATTTTTATTTTTTTTTTTGGTTTTTCGAGACAGGGTTTCTCTGTGTAGCTTTGCGCCTTTTCCTGGAACTCACTTGGTAGCCCAGGCTGGCCTCGAACTCACAGAGATCCGCCTGGCTCTGCCTCCCGAGTGCTAGGATTAAAGGCGTGCGCCACCACCGCCCGGCCGGGATTTTTTTTTTTAAATATTTGAAGATATGGAGATCTTACTGGGTGATATGGGTTCATGACAGCCTGTCTGTCTACAGAGGAAACAATTATGTAACCTGCCTTACAGTGTCCAGGCCTATCTTCATGACTCTACAGAGTGTATTTTCCCAGCCATAAAATTCAAACAAGTAAAACAAGAACAATCCCAAGGCTACTTACCGCTGCTGTTTGGCAGAGTGCGAGCTCTCCAATCTGTCTACTGGAAAGCTAAGAGGCAGTGTTAGAACCCTCCCTCTTTGCCTTCAGACCCTTCCCTTCACACAGTGAATATTCTAATTGAATTTCCTAGTCAGCAGTATTTCATAGGGTGGTCTCAGACAACATTACACAATCACCTTCAGGAATTCTTGTTAAGAAAAAAAAAAAAGCTATGTTTTTTTAAATCTTGGATCTGGGAAAGAGGTATCGGGGAGGGGACCAAGAGGGGGAACCAGAAACTCATCAACGGTCTTAAGAGAAGGAAAAACCAGGCTGATCCTCACCACATTTGGGGAGTTTACCCGAGGGCAGTTTGTGGAGCAGGAGCAGGAGGCACTAATGATGTCCTCCTCCTGGATCAGACAAGCAGCTCCGATGACTTTTGTGTCTATTTTGATCAGTTCAGTGTCTTTCAGTGAAGGAACGCTAGCTCCCAAATCTACATGTTACTGATGTGAAACAAAAGAGCCGTAATTTATCTGTTCAACTAAATTACTGACATCGCTACCATGTAACAGGAGAAGGTATAGGAGGAAGGCTTCTGCCTCTGAGAGATTGTGACTGAAGTGGGGGAAAAGGTGCAGACTGATCAACAGCCTGTTATTGGCGGGAAGGTCAAAGAGGTTGCCCTGTTGGTACCCGTCATGCCCAAGTCCCAGCCCAGGATGGCGGCCCATGTTTATAATCTCAGTATTCAGGAGGCTAATGTAGGACAATGAGTTTGAGGTCAGCTAGGGACACTGAGAGAGACTCTAGCCCCCCAAAAGATCAATCAATCAATCAGTCAAACAAACACAAAACAACAGCAAAGCACAATCCAAATCCTAACCGACTATGGCCGTACTCAGGGACAGCCTCAAGGGCTCATGTCCCGTTGCACAAAGCTTCCTCACAGAAGGCTTCCATGCTTGCTGTAATTTTTTCCTGCTGCCTTCTTGAGATTATTGATCATTTTCTGTCTTTGAACTTGTGTTTGGTAAATGAAGCCCACCCAATGGGATCATGGGAGCATGCCTGAGAGCTGTGGAAACAGCCGCATCGCGATGTTACTGCACCCAAGTGCAGAAGGCTCCGCACACGCACGCCAACACAGTCGGGGATGCAGCAGGGCCTGGGCCTGGTCCTCATTTGCAGTAGTGACCGAGGCAGCTGCAGAAGCAATGGCTGTGAGAGCCAGGGCTGTGGCTCTCGGAACAAGAAGCTCTCAGGGAGACAGTACCGGAAGTAGTACCGAGAATAGCTTACCTATTCCCTGCAGACCTTGCCCCTCCTTCGCTTGCACAAATATTCACTTTTTCCTTGAAGCAGCCTTGAACTGTTGCTGTGCCTGGCAGTAGATGATTTTTTAAAATAAGAATGGGATTTTAAAAAAGAGCATGTGGGAGAATTATTATAGTTCTTAGTTCTTCACACCCTCTAGTTTTAATGGCTGGGACATTGCAAAGTGAACAATCACGGGCCTAGAAATAGGAATTATATTTACAGCCAGGCATGGAAGCACCTGCAAGTTCCAGCCAATGGTGGGGAGAGTAAGAGTAAGGTGGTGGTAGGGTCACTTCAGCCAAGGGGACACACACACACACACACACACACACACACACACACACACCACACTTCTGAGCACATAGCTCAGTGGTAGAGCCCTTGTCTAACTAGCATGCCCAAGGCCCTGAGTTCCATCACTATCCCCGTGAAAAAGTGAAACAAAAGAGAAGTTCCATTTGAAAATCATCCCGAGGCCAGAAGGACAGTTCAGTGGGTAAAGGTGCTTAGTGCGCAAGACTGACAGCCTCACTCATCCTGGGAATCCACAGAAAGGTGGAAGGAGAAAAATGACTCCACAACGTTGTCCTCTGACCTCCACATGGACACCATGATCTGCACACACACACACACAAACACACACACACACACACACACACACACACACACATATCAAACACATACACACTAATAGCAAACCAATAAAAAAATGCATTCTATAAAAAGGACCTCCCCGCTTTGTTTCCCTTGGAGGTAGGGTCTGTATGTCACCCCGACTGGATTCCATCTCCTGGACTCTGTGATCTTTCAGCTTCCTGAGAAACTGGGATTACAGGCAACACCACGAAGACACACACACACACACACACACACACACACACACACACACACACAGAGCATAGATAATGCGCACATAATTTTTCAGGTGTTTTTGACAGAGTGTGGCCTTGAACTCTTTATCCTTTTGCATCTGTTTCCCAAGTGCTGGAATTATAGGCCTACCCATTGCAAGAACATTTTTTTTTTTTTTTTTTTTTTTTTTTTTTTTTTTTTTTTTTTGGTTTTTGGAGACAGGGTTTCTCTGTGTAGCTTTGCGCCTTTCCTGGAACTCACTTGGCAGTCCAGGCTGGCCTCGAACTCACAGAGATCCGCCTGCCTCTGCCTCCCGAGTGCTGGGATTAAAGGCGTGAGCCACCACCGCCCGGCAGCAAGAACATTTTAAAAAAGATCTATTTTATGTGTGTGTGTGTGTGTGTGTGTGTGTGTGTGTGTGTGTGTGTGTGTGTTCATGTGGGTGCCCTCAGAGGTCAGAAGAAGGCAGTGGGTTTGCTGGAGTTACATGCAGCTGTGAACTGACTGATGTGGGTGCTGGGAACTAAACTCACGTCCTCTGCAGGGCAGCAAGTCAAGAGCTGGTAGCTGCGGAGCCAACTCCTCAGCCGCAACTGCACTCTTTTTATAGGAAGGGCCGACTGTTTACAAAGAAGACGATTAAAATGTTTTCTTTGCAGCGGGAGATACGGTGGCAGAGTACATACAAGGAACTTTTGAGTTATATATTAATCACGAGGCCACTTCCAGCTCTCTTTGTGCTCTCCCTAATTCTAAGGACACCTTTCTGCGTTTTATCAGAGACATAGAAATGGCATTGTGTATACTTAAAATTAAATCCACACTGATATAAAACGAATTTGTATAAAAAGTTAAATCTGCGTAGAAAATACTAAAATTTATGTTTGAGCTAACTTATCAGACATTGGAAGTAGGGGGCTGGAATTGCAGTTAGTGGTAGAATGCTTGCCAGGCACTCACGAGGCTATGGGTTCAATTCTCAGTACTGAAAAGAAAAGAAAGAAATTGGAGGTTGGGAGTCAGGAAGCAAGGGGGAAGAGTGAGAAGAGAGAGAGGGAGAGAGAGAGAGAGAGAGAGAGAGAGAGAGAGAGAGAGAGAGAGAGAGAGAGAGAGAGAGAGAGCTCAGTGTTAGCACAGTCCATAAATACTCTATCACTTGGGCCATAGAATCTCCTTAAAATTAAAAATTACCCAAAATTGAGAGGCCACTCCGAGGAGCCTGAGAAATCCATGGAGGCTTTGAGGGGAAACATGGCAGCCAAGGATGAGCCTGCACAGTGCACAGTATCTCCAGAACAACTTTTTTTTTTTTTAAAGGTAGGTCTTAGGGGAAGACACTTTTAAAAAGTGGTTTCATGGAATTGGGAAAATGGAAAGCAGAAGGGACCAGTGCCCATGGCAGAGAGAAGCAGAACTAGAGACTGGGCAGCAGCAGTAGGTATGGGAGCAAGGCCACAGGGGACTGCAGCTTGCAGTGACAGCCCGCTGTGGGGAAGGAGAGCACCAGGCTTCAGCGCTGCCTCCGGAATGGGCTACCCGACCGCACGATCACCCTGTCTCTGCGCAACAAAACATTGAGATGAAGAATGGTCCATTTTCTGGATTAAAAGTCCTCGCAGACCTCTGTGATTTGGCTGCTGCTGGAAGCCATGCTGATGTGTATGGTCTGCGTTAGCACTGGAGACCATGCTGATGTCCTCGGTCCATGCTGCTGCTGGAAGCCATGTTGATGCCCGTGTTCAGGGCTGCTGCGGGAGACCATGTTGATGTCTGTGGTCCATGCTGCCACCAGAAGCGTGTGGAGCCCATGACCAGTGCTGTTTATGGGCAAGGAAGCGTTCTTTGCAGTGGTATTGACGACGGCAGACTCATAACTGAGAATGAGAGGCATTGAAGGCTTCTGAGACAACCCCCCCCACACACACACAAAGAAATAGTCCAGACAGGAAGCTATTAAAGAGATTCCTTAAAAATTGTGATAAAGAGGCTGAAGTGTAGCTCTTCACAGTTGCTGGCTTCTGGCCAGGGGGTGGTGGGTGAGGGGTGGGGAAGGACTCAGTTTTCTTTAAGAGGCTGGGCACTGCGAGTTTGACCATGCTCCAGCGAGTATATGGGAAGCATAAATTGGACTTGGTGTATTTTTTGGGGGGCGTGAAAGGGTGGGAGGATGGACCTGGGAGGAACAGGAATTGAGTGTGATCAGGGTGAAATTCTCAAATAACCAATAAAAATGTTATGTTGGGGGAAAAATTATTGATAAGCCATTACCTATATAAAATGATAACATCAAAATATCATTTTGGCAATTTTTAAGAGTCTGTGATTTCTCTTGAATCATTATTTCTCCTCTTATAGTAGAAGCTTTTACTGTGCGCCTTTCCTGCCTTTTGAGCAGGGTGCCCACATTTTTCTTTTGCACCAGGCTAAGCAAATTAGGCAGCCAATCTCAACCTCAGGCAAGGCTGTCACCGAGTTTTGTTAAGTCATGAAAGAAGAAAAATCTCACCCATAAATGTTTAGGGGGTGTAGAAAAAGAGCAAGAAATGCAAGACAATGTGTACTCTTAAAATGTTCCATATAAAACCATAGAGCAGGCATTTTATCTATCTTAAAATAATGTACTGCTGGGGTAGGTATAGTATAGTAGGTATAAGAAAATACACTGTGGTTGACTTTTTTTACTCCTCAGGGGCCTGCTACCCAGCTCTCAAATAAATACACAGAGACTTATTTTTACTTATAAATGCCTGTCCTTAGCTTGGCTTGTTTCTAGACAGCTTTTCTAATTCAAATTATCCCATTTCTCTTTAACTATGTTTTGTTTCTGGGCTTTTTACCTTTCTTTATTCTATATATCTTTCTCTCCTTCTTACTTCCTGGCTGACTGTGTAGCTGGGTGGCTGGCCCCTGGGTCCTCCTTTCCTTTTCCTTTTCTTGCTCCTCTTCCATAGATTTCTCCTATTTATTCTTTCTACCCGCCAGCCCCACTTCTCCTTTCTCCTGTCTAGCTATTGGCCATTCAGCTCTTTGTTAGAACAATGAGGTGTTTTAGGCAGGCACAGTTAAACAAATGCAACCTAAAAGAATGCAACACGTCTCTGCATCATTAAATGAATATTCCACAGCATAAATGAATGTAACACATCTTTTTTTTTTTTTTTTTTTGGTTTTTTCGAGACAGGGTTTCTCTGTGCAGCTTTGCGCCTTTCCTGGATCTCGCTCTGTAGACCAGGCTGACCTTGAACTCACAGAGATCCGCTTGCCTCTGCCTCCTGAGTGCTGGGATTAAAGGCGTGCGCCACCACCGCCCGGCTAACACATCTTAAACTAACACTCCACAACAATATATTTTTACATTTGTGCTGAGGTTGCCATCAGGAAAAAAAAATAAGGGCACTATCTTCATTGAGTAGCATTTGTGTTAAAGACGTGTCTTTGCCATAAAAAAACACGTGAGTTTACCAGCATAAAAATTCATTCAGATGAAGATCAAATTCAGATGTAGCAGGCCTATGGGAGTGTTCATCAATGTTCTGTGCTATCCAAGGATGCTGTGTTATCTTTTTTCCCAAAGAACAGATAGATAAGCACAGTTATTTGAGCCAGCTTTCTGTTTGGGTGTTTCTTTAGAAACAGTGACTCTCAGGTACTAGGAAGAATATTCATCAGTTAGGAGTGCTTGCTGCTCTTCCAGAGGACCCAGGCTCCATTCCCACCATCATCCATAACTGCAGCTCCAGGGGATCTGACACCCTCTTCTGGCTCATGGCATTGGTACACACATGGTACACAAACATATATGAAAGTGTTTGCGCACACACACAAATAAAATAAAATTTAAAAAATGGCTCTCAGTGGACTTTATAGCAGAGACAAAATCACACTAGAGATGACTTGCTTTTGAAAATGAGATAGCAGAGAAAAAAACTTCAAGCAGATAAATTTGCTTCCTGTGGAGCTAACACAGATGTATTGAATTATACTTGTTTTTATTTTTGTCTAATGGCTATTGTAATAAACCCATTTATTATAGGAATTTACACTTACCCAAAGCTATTGGACAAGGGAACTGAACATATTTTATCTTTTCAATTTTTAATAAAATTACAGATTCCTAAGTGATATAGTTTTTGTGTTGGTGCCTCTCATGGGCCTGTTCTAGTCCTTTATTTCTTAAACGGTTCAAACTGACTCCAAAAACATGCCAGTATGTGCAGTATTACAACAGAAGAGTTCATACACGCGTCTCTAAAATTGGGGAAGACAGTTACAACACACACGAGAAACAGAAAAGGTATTTGTAATCCATAAAGCCTGCTTGCAGATCTGTGACAAAACAGCGGTGGCCCTGCCTCCACTTCTCAGGGTGTCTCAAGGTCAACTTTGAAAGACGGCTGAGAACTGTGTGGAAGTCACATTCCTCTGTGGAGTGGGATGGTGTGCATGCATGGCTGGTAATTACCGGTTGAAAAGGCCATAGGCTTTTTGTGAACCCCAGTTAATTATCTCCTCTTTCCTTCCACCAATTCTCTAAATCATTAGATAGCAGCAGAAGTTTGGCTTTTATAAAGAAAAGAAAAGAATTTGGGGGTAGCGGAGAAAAGTGTTTTGTTTTTAAGATAGTTTCCCATTGGCAGAGTGGTTAGAAATCAAAAATTAAACTGACAAAACCCAAACAGAACCAGGGCTGTCTATTTGAGTTCAGGCACAGAAAGTGGGTTGGACACTGTAGTTTTGCTACAGAGCTTGTTATGGTGTATGAGATCCTAGTTCTAGGCAGGGTCTAGAGTTACAGGATTTTAACTTACACTGTAAGCCTATCAGGGCTAAGCTGCTTGGTCAACCACGTGGAAAAAGATTACCAACAGGCAGCATGCAAGTCAAATGCAGTCCACAGACAGGCACTGTTTTGACATAGTGGTTTGTTTTTTTGTTTTTTTGTTTTTGTTTTTGTTTGTTTTTCGAGACAGGGTTTCTCTGTGTAGCTTTGTGTCTTTCCTGGGACTCACTTGGTAGCCCAGGCTGGCCTCGAACTCACAGAGATCTGCCTGGCTCTGCCTCCCGAGTGCTGGGATTAAAGGCGTGCGCCACCACTGCCCGGCAACATAGTGTTTTCAAAAATTTGAATTAGGGTTGTAGAGATGATTCTTGCAGAGGACCTGAATTTGGTTCCCAACACCCACATTAGGCGTTTCACAACTGCCTGTCAATCCAGTTCCAGGAGATCTGATGCCCTCTTCTGGCCTCTGTGGGCACTGCATACACATGGTGCACAAACACTAGGCACACAGATCTACACATAAAATAAAACAATTAAACAAATCTCTTTAAAAATTTACAAATTAAAAATTTGGACTACTGTGATGCTGAATTTTATGTGCCAAGTCAATTTGGCTTTTTAAAAAAATATTTTTATTTTATAATTAATTTAATTTTACATATCAGCCACGGATTCCCCTGTCCTCCCTCCTCCCACCCTCCATTCCCACTTCCTTCAAGGCAAGGTCTCCCCTGGGGAGTCAGCCCAGCCTGGTATATTCAGTTGAGACAGGTCCAGCCCCCTCCTCCCTGCATCAAGGCTGAGCAAAGTGTTTCAGCATAGGCCCTAGGTTCCAAAAAGCCAGCTCATTCATGCACCAAGGACATGTCCCAGTCCCACTTCCTGGGGGCCTCCTAAACAGTTCAAGCTCATCAACTGTCTCACTTAACCAGAGGGCCTGGTCCAGTTCCATGGGGGCTCCTCAGCTATTGGTTCACAGTTCATGTGTTTCTGCTAGTTTGAGCAAGAGATATCAAGAGCATGATGGAAAAAGTACAGGAACAAATAGTCAAGTTTGGCTTTTTTTTTTTTTTGGTTGTAGTTTAAACACTAGTCTAGCTTGTTCTTAAAATATCTTATAGATGTAACATTTGCAGTCAGTCTACAATGGATGGGTTCAAATGGATGGTTCATCAAATAGGTTGAATGTCTTGAGAGCAAAATCTGAGGTGTTTTGGAATAAGGAATGTAGCTAGAGAGTTTTCTCTCTGGGTCCTGCCAAGCCCCGACAGTCCGACAGCCCACTTATAAAATAAACACACAGACGCTTATATTATTTAAACTGTTTGGCCTAATGGCTCAGGCTTCTTGTTAACTGTTCTTATATCTTAAATTAACCCATTTCTATTAATCTATACTTTGCCACGTGGCTCGTTGCTTACTGGTACCTTACATCTTCCTTGTCATGGCGGCAGCTGGCAGTGTCTCTCCTCTCTGCCTTCCTGTTCTCTCAATTCTCCTCTCTGTTAGTCTCGCCTATACTTCCTGCCTGGCTACTGGCCAATCAGTGTTTTATTTATTAACCAATCAGAGCAACACATTTGACATACAGAACATACCACAGCAAAGGAATTCTAGCCAGGTGGTGGTGGTACACAACTTTAATCCCAGCACTCAGGTGTCAGAGGCAGGCGAATCTCTGTGAGTTCAAGGCCAGCCTGGTCTACAGTGCTAGTTCCAGGATAGCCAGGGCTTTTACACAGAGAAACCCTATCTTGCAAAACCAAAAGGAGAGAGAGAGAGAGAGAGAGAGAGAGAGAGAGAGAGAGAGAGAGAGAGAGAGAGAGAGAGTGAGAATTCTGCTTCAGGATTATAATAGAAAAAATCCTGTTTCAGTTTCCAGCTTTAAAAAGCTCATATTTGTTCTAGGTCTACTGTTGTGGAGAACCCTAATTGACACTATTATGTAGTGGTATTTGCTCCACCCATGACTTTTGCCTAGATGGCTTGAAGGAGGTGGTGCATTTTGCTGTTGTATGTGACCTCTTAAAAGGGTGAGGGGGCAGCCGGGCGGTGGTGGCGCACGCCTTTAATCCCAGCACTCGGGAGGCAGAGCCAGGCGGATCTCTGTGAGTTCGAGGCCAGCCTGGGCTACCAAGTGAGTTCCAGGAAAAGGCGCAAAGCTACACGGAGAAACCCTGTCTCGAAAAACCAAAAAAAAAAAAAAAAAAAAAAAAAAAGGGTGAGGGGGCAAGAGGCCCCTTCTCCCTGCTTCCTGCTTCCTGGTGTGATGGAACTGCCAGGTGGATTCACTCCTGGTCAGAACAGAGGACGACTTTAGCTGTATTTGTTCTGTTTTGAATTCAGTTCTGTATTTGTAACTGTATTTCCTCAATTTAGAGCCTAGTAAATTCCCTAATACCCCCAAAGCAGACTCCCATGGATTTCTCGCATTGCTATTACTTCAACATAGACTATTAATTTCTGACCCCAGTGGATTTACCCCCCTTCGTTTCTGTACCAAAAGCTCCTGACAGAAAGACTACATTTCTCAGCTTCCCTTGTAGCTGTCAGTAACCGGAGTTTAAAATCTAGCCGATAAGATGTAAGCAGATGCACGTTGTGGAAATGTCATAAAATGTACCTGATGGCTGCCTTGTGTCCCCATTTTAACAGCTTGACAAGCATCCTGCAGCCTGGGATTTAGGAGCTAGATCCTAGAGGACATACCGGGTCATGAAGGTCAGTGCCACACCCCAAGAATGACAGCACAAAGCTATAAGGAACCTTGATCCCTGATCTCCAATCCAGTCTACTGGATTAGAAAGGAACCCCTTCTAATTGATGCTAATGTTGCTTGACATTTTATGTTAGGACTATGTAGATGTAGTTCTAGTTTGATACAACTGCCAGTTTTTTTTTTAAAAAGGATATTTTATATAAGAATTTGGATCTCTGAATTCTCCCTTGAACATGTAGAGTGTTTGATCAACTTGAGGTCATGCTCCCTATTATAGCAATTAATCAGTACTAATGTAAACTTGATCAGACGGAGCTAAAGGGCCTAACAAGTCTATTTCCTTCCTTGAAGTTCCTAGAGGTAAGACAAAAGTATGTTCTAAAAATAGAAACAGCAAGTTCAAAGGTCCTGAGGTGGAAGCAAGTTTGATTGGGCATGGTCCACGAGGGAGAGAAAGGTAAAAGATGAGCTGATGCAAGGAGGCAGGGTTACATAATCTATCTTCCAGGGGCAGGGACTTTGGTCTTTATCCTAAGTGTATTTAGATGTCATTAGAGAGTTTTTATTTGTTCATTTGTGTATGTGTGGTGTGAATAGGTGGATGTGTGTGTGTGTGTGAGGTGAACTCGTGTACATATGGAGGTCACGGGACATTTTCAGTTGTTGGCTCTCACCTTCCACCTTGTTAGAGACAGATGTTTGTTGTTGCTTGCTACTGTGACCCCAGGCTAGATGGCCTGTGAGCTTCTGAGAGACTCTCCTGTCTTTGCCTCCCATCTCGCTGTCGGAGGGCGGAGCATACACACACATGCTGTGTCCTGCCTTTACCTTGATTCTGGGGATCCAAACTCAGGCTGTGTAACAATCGCATTTACCAGCCCACCCAACACCCTAGTTCTCCTTAGGGAATTTTAAGCAGGTGAATGAAATGACTTACTTCATTTTTAAAACTCATTCTGGCTGCTGGTTAGATTGTAGACTTGCAAGAGCTGAGTGCAGTGGCACATACCTGTAATCTTCCCCCACTGGGAGGTAAACGCAGGAGGATCAGGAGTTTGAGGCCAGCCTGGGCTACATGCAACCCTTTCTCAGAACCAAACCAAAGCAAACATAAAGGACCACAAAAAGAGCTGAAACAAGGAAGGCTGATTAATAAGATACTTAACAGTCCCATGGGAAATGACACCTATTTGGGAAAATGAAGAGATTTTAGACAGCCAAACTTGCTAGCAGATTGGGTGTGGGGTTTGAGGACGGGCACTCAATGGTGTGGATGCTGGTTCCCTTCACTCATATGGAAGCCTAAGGGAAGAACTGATTTGGACAGGCAAGCAGAAGACCTGCTTTGCTCCCGCTTTGAAATATCTGTGAAACATCCCAGAGAAGGAGCAAATGGTTGCATAGGTGAGGGTGGAGCATTATTCAGCATTCTTTCTGGATGTTCCACCGTTCAGCCTGGCTTCTGGTTTAGGTAGAAATCCAGGAAATTCCATGAATTATTTCTGAACTGCATTTAACGCACGAAACATTTCTGAGTTATGCTCAATTTTGTTTGAAGTTTCCCTGGACCAGCTGGACTTATCTACCAGCTTCTAGATCTCCAAGGCCATCCAGGGGCTTAGCATGCATACCAGGCTTTCTTTCTCATACTAAGTATGCGTGGCAGAGCTGAGGTCAAATATTTTGCAAACTGCTACGTGTCATCCACTTACACTCCAGTTTGTCACGTGTGTCTTTTTAATTTTGGATGACCTTTGGCTGACTCAGAGTGACATTTCCACTCTCTGCTCCTCCTTTTTACTTTATTTTTTATCTTCTCTAAGCAGTCTTTATTTCATGAAGTGTTCAAAGAAGCAAACAAATAAAATGACTTTTAATTTATTTGGGAGCTGATTCTGGGGTGCTGGGGAGGGCTCTCTCCCTTACTTTAGAAACTTCAGCATGAAAACAGAGTCAGACAGATAGGAGGCCAGATTGGAGGGAGTGCACACCTCTTAACAGAGCAGCGATACCATCTTTCCCTGCGGGCTGCGACTCCCAAGAGGAACAACATGGTGGGAGGAGTCCAGCGTGCCCAGTTCTCCTGTCCCAGTTTATCCTCCATCACCGGAGATGAGGAAATAGTTCTTCCTATAAAACCCAGGGTGGAGGGAGGTCATCCTCTTGACAGGTAAAGGAAGCACGCACTGTGGATTAATTGGCTGGTACAATGGTTGGATTCTCATACACCGGGTAACAACAGGGATCCAGCAAAATTCTGTCACTCGATAGCTATGAAGTTCAGGGAAAATTCCTGGTTCTAAACTTCTCATTTTCGAAAACACTGAAAGGAGTTTAGTACTCACCTTGTGAGACAATCCAGGACTGTTCTGCCCGGCTCAGAATAAACATTTGATGAGGATCTGCTACCAGCAGAATGGGAGTAAGTGCACCATCTCCCCTTAGGTAACGTGCTAGGTGCTGGGGCTGGACAGATAGAAGGTTTAATCGCAGCAGATGGAACCCTCGAGGGCCTGTTAAGAGGTATGCTATATAGCTTCGAACCTGAGTGTTGCCCAAAGACCCATGTGCCAAAGGCTTTGTCCCCAGCTTAGTGCTGTTGGGAGGGGCTCAGAACTTTAAGAGCTGGGGCCTAGCGAGAGGACTCTGGTGACTTGGGAGCATGCGCTCAGAAGGGGTAGTATGAGAAGGGTCTGTCTGTCATCTAGTGTCGTCCTTAATTGATTTCTTCAGTGTCTTCACATTTCCATGGAAGAAGTCTTTCATTTCCTTGGTGAGATTTACTCCAGGTGTGTATGTGTGTGCGTTGTTGGTGGGATTGCTTCCCCAGATTCTTTTCTGCATGTTATTGATATATAACAAGGCTAGTCCGGGCTGGAGAGATGGTTCAGTGGTTAAGAGCACTGACTGTTCTTCCAGAGGACCCAGGGTTCAATTCCCAGCACCCACATGACAGCTCACAATTGTCTGTAACTCCGTCCAGGGGATCTGACACCCTCACACAGACATACACGCAGGCAATGCACATGAAGTAATAAAAAGGCTGGTCATTTTTGTGCATTTTGTATCCCACCACTTTGCTGAATATATTCATCAGCTCCCACGAGTTTTGTTGGTGAAGTCTCTAAGATCACTTACGTATGGAATCATATCATCTACAAATTAATCTCCCCACCTCGTCATTTGTATCCCTTTGGTTTCTTTCTCTTGCCTGTTGCTCTAGTCAAGGCTTCCAGCACTATATTGACTAGGGGCGGAGAGAGTGGAGAACCTTTCCTTGTCCTCATTTTCATGGGGATGCTTTGAGTTTTTTCCAATGAGCGTGATGTTGGTTGTGGGTTTGTCATATTTACGTGGCTACCGGTATGCTGCCCATGCCTCAGCGGATGGCTTCATATCCTTGTGCACATAGGCAGCACTAACTGGACTCAGTCGATTATTTTTAAGAAGTGAAAAAGAAAGAAGATGAAGTTCAGAGGTAGATGGAGGTAGATGGAGGGAGTGGAAGATATTATTATGATATATTGTATATGGGCTGGAGAGATGGCTCAGCCATTAAAGGCTAGGCTCACAGCCAAAAATAGAAGATACATTGTATTTGTTTACAAAAATAAACAAAAATACTTTTAAAAAGAGATAGAAGAGTCCCAACCTTTTTTTTTTCTTTCCCCCAGCCACAAGGTGAGTCACTTTCCTATGCCACATGCCCTGCTGTAGCTGGAGTTATCTCCAGTCCTGCCTGGCCCGTGGTCAAGACAAATCTCTCTCACCCACCGGTCCTGCAGCCACTCAGACCCAAATAAACACACACAGGCTAATGTTATTTAAAACTGCTCAGCCATTAGCTCAGGCTAACTATTGACTAGTTCTTACGTCTTAAACTCAGCCCATTTCTGTTAATCTATAAGTTGCCACGTGGCTTGTGGCTTACCGGTACTTTTACATTTTGCTTCTCATGGTGGTGGCGGCTGGCAGCATCTCCTGACTCAGCCTTCCTCTTCCCAGAATTCTCTCTGTTTGTCCCGCTTATACTATACTTCCTGCCTGGCTACTGGTCAGTCATCGTTTTATTTATACAGAAAGACATCCCCAGCACTTGCGTCCTTCTCCCATTTCTCAGGTAATATTATATCCTTCTGAGGTCTTTGATGTAGTTGAAGACTAGATAGTTATAATTTCCTTAGTTATGCTAAAAGATAAGTTAGATATGAAACCTTAGACTCACAAATATAGGATAGATAGGATATCTTCTTTAATTTTGCCAAATACAAATAGACTAGATATTATAAATAGACTAGATATTGTAACTGTAATTCTTGCTTGATAATTGTTTTGTGATATGTAATTTTACTATGTTAAAGTTAAAAACCTTTCTTTTTGAAAAAAAGAAAAGGGGAAGTGCTAGGGATATCTTTCTGTATAAATAAAATGATGATTGACCAGTAGCCAGGCAGGAAGTATAGTATAGGTGGGACAAACAGAGAGGAGAATTCTGGGAACAGGAAGGCTGGGTCAGGAGTCACCAGCCAGATACAGAGGAAGCAAAATGTAAAAGTACCAGTAAGCCACAAGCCACGTGGCAACTTACAGATTAATAGAAATGGGTTAATTTAAGATGTAAGAGCTAGTCAATAGTTAGCCTGAGCTAATGGCTGAGCAATTTTAATTAACATGAGCTTCTGAGTGATCATTTTCTAAGTGGGCTGCAGAACTTCGGGGGCCTGAGTGGGACTGGAGAAAACTCCAGCTGCACCCCACCATCAAGTGTTGCCTCACCACAGATCCCCAGACGACAGGACCAACTGATCATGGCCTGAAATTTCCAAACCTGTGAGCAGGCATAAACTGTTCTTCTTTATAAACTGTCTCTGCTATTCATTCCACTAATGGGAAACAGGGAAACAATACAGGAATAAAAACCATCTTGAAAGGTGACAGGGGTGCCCCGGGCCTAGCCTCTGCATAGCACACACTTGTTCCTTGGTTGCATCTCCAGCCCACACACTACACATGCTACGTACACTGCTATGCCCATGCAGTGGTATTCCTTGCTCCAAAGGGCCCGCTAGTGATTACATTTCAGCGAGACCACATCTAAGTAGGACAGTCCCCAAAAGCTGATCTTGGAATTACTAAGCTTCCTATACCTAGTGGGTAGGGGTCATGTAAACATTTCAGTTCTTCTTCAGTGAAGGATGCCAATAGGCTGGGGGATGTAGCTCAGTGGTAGAGCAACTTGCCTGGTAGGCACAAGGCCTGGATTCACTCACCAGCACTTCAAAAATTAAAAAAAAAAAAAAAAAAGCCTTTTTTTTCTTTTTGGTTTTGTTTTGATTTTTTTGTTTTTGTTTTTGTTTTTCAAAGGGAGTTAGTCACCATTTAAGAGTAGGCTAATGGTTCTGAGTCCTCCAGGAGTTAAAGCTCTATCTAGCCTCGATTTGGAGCAAAGCATAGGCCCAGGAGATATAGCTGTGTGTGGAACACAAAGAGCTGACTGGCATCTGACTCCTGGAGCTGGCCTGGCAGAGCCCCGCTGAGGCCAGGGAGCTGGGCAACACTGAGGGGCTGGGAAATCCCACACTCCTGAGACCCTGCCACTGTACCCCTGCCTTGCCAGCTCCCCTCTGGGAAGAGAGCGTTGTAAGCCCTCGCCTGACAGCTTGGGTTGAACACATCTCCTGTCTTCCTCCAGAGCCAAGGCAGCTTTGCGACCCTCAGCACCCTGTAGCCTTAGCCCATGAGCTTATTTGCTTTATCTGTGTGAGGTAACTAGAATTTAGCCAGAAGCCCTTCCTCTGAGACAGTCATAGATTGGGGGTGGCTACCTCCAGAAAAATTAACCTAGCCCTTCTGAGCAAGGCAAATCTTTGCAGAACAAGGAGGTGGCTGAAGGAGCCTGGGTTTCCGGTCTCTGCTTCATTGCATCACGAGGGCTCAGAACATTTGCACTCCAGGAATGAACTGGGAGAGACAACAGCTGCACCCCAAACTCCGTGTAGGAGGCATCCTGGTTACCTCAGCACACACACACACCAGGAACGTGCAGAAGCTATGGCTTGAAGGGCCAAGTGCTGTATGTATTCTGTAAGGAACAATGGAAGCCCAAGGCCAGGCTACAGGGATGGCCGGAGGAAACAGGGGTAGGACTTAGAACAGGGCCTGGCACGAAGTTAGCACTTTGTGGCGTGTGTGTGTGTGTGTGTGTGTGTGTGTGTGTGTGTGTGTGTGTGTGTGTGTGTAACTCTGGTAATTAGGTAACAGCTTTTCTTTCAAAAAATACAGTCATATTCTAGAGCCTAATCAACCATTCTTTCCTGTCTTCTAGTTTTGCCTACCCCAGAGCCTCCATCCCACAAAAGTCCCAAACAACACTCAACTTTTTCAAAAGCTAAACCTTTTCAGGACATCTGAAAGAGTAAAGCATTCTGGGACAGGTCAGTGTGAGACCTGTTTTTTTGGCGGGTGGCAGTTCAACAAGGTCTTAAAACAAAAGCTTGGACGTTTTCATCTTTTACTTCCGAATCCTCCCACTGCAGAGCCTTCAAAAACCAGCATGTGGACCCTCAAAGAATATTCTACGTAGGTGGCACTGGGACTTGGTGAGGGTGGGTGGAACGCCACTTTAAGGTGTGGCAGTTCCCGTCAGGGAGTGCCACGTAAGTAGCGGGGCTGGGGCTCCCTTGTCGTTTAATAGAAGTGGAGGTGGCGCTGGCTTTGGCTCTCATTGCTTAAGGCTGTTGAGGAAGTGCTGGTAGGATGCAGCCTGCAGCCTGCAGCCTGGTCGCTTTGCACGGCCCAGAGACCAAGGGGTCGCCGGTGGGGCTGGGAAAGATGCAGGGGGTGTCAATCATTCAGTGCCAGCTACCTGCCCGGCTCGCCGGGTCCAATGGGAGGAGCGCGCGGGCCGCACCTCAACCTGCCGGAAACGTCACGACGCCGAGGCTGACGTCGGGCCAATGGGAGGCCTCCCTGGCCAGGGGGCGGGGCCGGAGGAGTTGGGCCGCGGAGGCAGTTGGAGGAGTGTGTGGGTTCTCCTGCCCGGCAGCTACGGAGCGCCCGCGGCTGGTCCGTCCCGGTCGCTGCGTCCCGCGTGGTGCAGGCTGCCCGCTGAGCTGAGCGGCGGCGGCGGCGGCGGCGGCGGCGGCGGGACCTGACGGACGCGCCTCCCGGTCACGCCAGGCTCCCCACTTCCCTTCGCCCGCACTTCCTCCTGCCGCAGCGCGGTGCCGGCTGGGCGGGCGGGGATGGCGGCCCGGGGGAGCTGCCCGGCGCCGACGCGACGGCTGCTCGTGCTCCTGCTGCTTCCGCTGCTCTGGGCCCCGGTCGGGGTCCGCGCCGGCGCCGACGAAGACCTGAGCCACCGGAACCAGGAGCCGCCGGCGCCCGCCCAGCAGCTGCAGCCGCAGCCCGCGGCCGTGCAGGGCCTCGAGCCGGCCCGGGCCGAGGTGAGGGCCGCGGCTGGAGGGGATGGGGCGGGCGAGCCATCGGAGCCGGCTGCCGGGTACCAGGCTCCGCCGCTGGCGGCGCCGCCCTCTTTCCGAGGCGGCTGGGGGAGGGGAGCCGGCCCCTGCTAGCCTCGCCGGGAGGAGGGTGGCCGACAGCTTTCCCAGGCGCGGCCTGGCCTCGCCTGGCTGCTTGGGGGAAGGGAAAGGGAGAGCCCAGCCAGGGGTCCCCAGGGGTCCTCTAGATCCCCGGTAGCGACGTGTTGGCTCCGGAGTCGGCGTCCTGCTGATCAGATGTGCCGTACTGGAAAGACTGGGAATACTCATCCCAAGTAGAAAGTTTTTAGCACAGAGCAGCTGGGAGACTTTGGCTTCTCAAAAGATGATCACATCGGCCTGGCCCTGTCATTGCTGAAGCAATCCATCCAGAGATGCTCACCCGAACTCAGCTTGGTTCTTTGCCAAATGTAGGGTCTAGTGATCATGCATTGCTGCCCTCCCTTTAAAAAAAAAGTGCTTTGGCTTGGGGGAAGTGACCCTTAAGAACGCAGAGACCTACGTCCGATGGTAGAGTGCTTTATAGTGGGGGGGTTCCCAAACTACATTTACCTTCACCAAATAGATATAAAATAACCTTTTAATCTATGTTCGTGGAGTTTCTCCTTTCTAAGCCACTTTTCTCTGTCTTGGGTTGTCTTGTTTCCAATACACTGGAGTTTTCCTGTTCCTTAGTAGGGTCCATTTTGGCATCCGTTTCCTTACCCCCATCCCAGTCTGTGCCCTCTACTTCATTAAACTCAGAACTCTTCAGAGCATGGCTCTGTACAGTCATATGGCAGGATGGATAGTCATGTTTCTTCATCACCCAGTTCCAGCCAAACTCTGGGTCTTTTAGGGACCCACCCCTCCCTCACTGTATTCTAAAACCGCGCCTTCCAGAACCCTGAGACCTGACATGTGCTCTCTTGCCAGCCCCTCCTAAACAAAGACCTTACAACAGAATTTGAGCTTGAAGCCTGCGGGTCAGAACCCTTCCCATCTTCACGAGCCAACAGAAACCTCTGGAGCCTTTCCCAAGCTGCTCTTGTTAGAAGTGATCATTCTCTGAGTAAATGGGAGTTTTCATTTCCTCACAGTTCACATTATACTGGTTGGCCTTCCCTGCGTTTTGTTTTTCTACGCAGTACCAGAAGGTGGGAATTTCTGCGGTTCTGGGTTTGGTTTTACTCAGCAAGTACTTTCTTTCTTTTTTTTTTTTTTTTTTTTTGGTTTTTCGAGACAGGGTTTCTCTGTGTAGCTTTGCGCCTTTCCTGGAACTCACTTGGTAGCCCAGGCTGGCCTCGAACTCACAGAGATCCGCCTGGCTCTGCCTCCTGAGTGCTGGGATTAAAGGCGTGCGCCACCACCGCCCGGCCCAGCAAGTACTTTCTAAGAATCACCTATCCAGAATCTAGTAATCGGTCTTGAGAAATAAGGAAAAATTCTCCTTACTGGAAGTACTCAGGAAGAAGTTAAATAACTACTCATCTGTTAGGAGACTTCATTAGCGTGATGTTAAGATTGGATGAGCTGATTTCAGCCATACTTTGGCTGTTAAGCAGGTAGAGCAGGTGACATTTCCTGCTTGTAGATAGGGCAGCCTGGGTTTGGGTAGTTGAATGTCCAGAGCCAGAACTTAATCCTTAACAGAAGCAGAGTTAGGAAGCAGACTCTGCTCCTCATCTGCCAGGTGCTCTTAGCAGTCCTTGCATTCTGCTAGAACCCTTAGCCATTTGTTTCATTCTCGCGGGTTTTAGTGGTTGATGGATTATATATTGCTGTAAGCCTTTTATCTTGATGCTCCCCTCCCCGCCTCCCTCCAAGGGACTTTAATATTCCATCTATTCTTACACTTTCAATCCTGACTTGGTTTCTTAAAACTTGTGTACATGTTCTGTCTGTCTTGCAGCATATTAATGTCTATAGAGAGCATTGTTAACTCTCATTCCTCTTTGTCTCTTTCCTAAAACCTTGTATATTGTTGGCATTTGCTAAGTAATTTTCTATGAGAAAAAATCTAAGAGTTTTTTTTACATTTTTTACATTTCAGTTCCTATTGGGTTTTAAATACCTTTATGGAAAAACCGTAAAGTGAACTCAAGCAGGACAAAATATTTTAATAGTATATATCCCGTCTTCTTTTACTTGCTGAAGGATTTACTAGCTGAAGTTAAGAAAACCCAACTTTCATCATCTGCTATCTGTTGTTTTGTTCATTAATGAACTGGTTTTAGCTTAGAAAATTGAACTGCAGTAGATTATATAGCTGTTAATTCTGGGACTCTTGTAAACTTTACAGAATACACACACAGTGTGGGGGGTCAGAAGTGTGTGAACTCAAGAGTAATACATTGCCTTCTGATAGCAGTACAAATCAGGTGGCAGGTGTAGAAGTGAGAGTCACTGGCTAGCAGAAGCCAGAGGCTCTACTCGGTTGGCATAGAGGCATTGGGTGGAGGGGGCTTCCCTGTCCTATCCTCTGCCCACTCTGCCTCCTTCAACCATAAATCAACAACATTGCAGCCATTCAGATGACTGTGCATTTATGGTCTGGCTGGTCTGTCCCTGCTCCATACAGCTGCTTCTGAACCAGCTCTGAGATGCTGAGTCATGAACTTTATTCTTTGCATTCATTATTGAGCGTGTGAGCTGCCACATTCTCCAGCGTCAGAAGCTTACTTTAAAACAGTAGCCCCTGGGAGCCAGAGAACTGAATGCAAGAGTGCTGTTTATGAATGTGTCAGCTCACGGAGGTTGTACATATTACAATTTTTAAGACAAATAGTGGTAGGCACAGCCATAGTTACTACAGTCCTTTTAGGATGCTGGAGATAATCTTACTATGGTAAGTAAAGGTCACAGTCTGTTGGCCTCACTTCAGTGGTCTTATGGATGCCTGACTAAGGGGTTGGAGGGAAAGTTCAGACACTATGGTTTTTTGTTTTAATATTTTCATATATTTTGGTGTTCTTTTCCATTAGGAATTGATGATTTACACTTAATGGCAAAACTTTGTCTCATTTTAATTATTTCTGTATAACTTTTTGCTATACCTCAAATATTTCTTACAGTACTAGAATACATTGAAAATTTTTTTCTTCCATGTTTCTTAAACTGTTTAATAAAAGTATAAGTTGCTTCTGTGTGACATAAATGACCAAAGGACAGTTTAACAACCATATAAACAAGGATTCAGGGCTGTTGAGTATCTGGGTTCCGGCTGACTTTGCAGCTATATGCAGTGAATATTTTAAAAGGGTGGGATATTGAAATGCAACCTTTGAGGCCACTGCCTCAAGTGGAGAGTGACCTGTGAAAATCCTGTCTTCACTGGCAGGCATTCGGGTGGAAGGGACAGTACAAACAAGTGGCTGTATCTTACTGGGTGCAGTGAGGTGGCTGAACTTTGAGACAGGGCTGTGCGTGTGTTGAGGGTGCTTTGTCTTTATAACCTGGTTAAAAAGAAGGACAGTGGTGATGTACAGTTGTCCCAGCCCTTAGGAGGTTGAGGCAGGAGCAGAGGAGTTCTCTTTGAACATTTAGTCATAAATAAAGCACAGTCTTTGTGTTCCAAATAGTGACCTTAGTTTGCTCTTCTTTTTTCCTGTTTCTTCCCGGGGCAGAGTACAGATCATACCTGTTGAGAAGTTGAAGAGACTGTGTGGCTGTGTAGCACTGTTGGTATACCTCCACCAGTCTTGTTATCTGAGCCTGCCCAGGCGCCTGTCTTCACTTCCTGCTGCTCTTTCACTCACTGTGAGAACACCTCCACAGAACCCTTTCTTTATTTTCCCGTTCTCATTAAACTGCATTCCTTCTCCACACTGTCCAACACCCGGATCATCACAGTCTCCGCATGCTCTGACTGACACCCTCAACTGTGAAGACTTGAGGTTCCCATAGTGACCTCTGCCTGAAATGATGCTTTTGGTACTCCGTTTATTTGGTGTTACATCAGCAGACGAACTCTTAAGAAAAAAATCAGTAAAACTAAGTATTTAATATGCTTCAAATATATTAGAATGGTAATAAACAAAGTTGCTAAATGTTAATAAAAAATTAATTTTATGAAAATGTAATTGTTATTTTAGATCAATTAATTAAATCATCCAGAAAGACTCAGACATTGTAATGAAAACTTGCAATAAAATACCTTTATCTGGTCTTGGTGGCACACACCTATATCCCCAGGACTGAGTTTTAGGTTAGCCTGCCTCTGTTGGTACATAGAGCTCTGTTACAGATCCAGCTGCCTAGCAAGATGCTGCTCCTGACCCAGTCTCTTAACTGTGATCTTTTAAAACTGGCTTTGTCTGCAGGGCCATTGTTGTAAGTTATGTGGCATTTTGTGTTTGTCTTTTTGCACACTGTGATGTTTTCTAGAAAAGCCTGTTCTGCCTTTGTCAGTAGTGTTGAGGCTGAG
This sequence comes from Peromyscus californicus insignis, assembly GCF_007827085.1. Lineage (NCBI taxonomy): Eukaryota > Metazoa > Chordata > Mammalia > Rodentia > Cricetidae > Peromyscus > Peromyscus californicus. The sequence continues at coordinate 69,774,447 of NW_026294424.1, forward strand.
CTAGTCCTAAGTGTTGACCCAGATTACGTTATCCTCACATGGTGTCACCTCTTACTTAATTATTTAAGTGATATATTTTATATATATATATATATATATATATATATATATATTATATATATATATTCATATATATAATTTTTTTGAAGAGGTGGAATCAGTCTTTTGGTAGCAAGCTATAGATCTTGTTTCCATGCAAGCATTCTTCCTGGTTTCATCATGAATAGAAGGAGAATTCATTACAGTCACCTTTGTGTTCATTAAACTATAGGGTTCGAATGGGAATTATATCTTTCTTTGTTGTCATTTTCTCTTGAGGATAGTGTTATGGTGACACATACTTAGAATCTCAGCTACAATAAGAGGTTTCAAGTTGCCTGCAGCCTAGGCTATGTGGTGAAACTGGTTCTCCAAAAATTCAAGTTTCTTAAACGAGGATATTCTATGCAGGAGTGTTATTCTGTATATGTGTGTAATACAAGAGAGGGCACAAGTGTGTCATGGCATGTATATAGAGGTGAGGGGACCCCTGGTGTTAGTCCTGGATTTCCACCCTGTTTGAGACAGGGTCTCTCGTTTTATACTGTGTATGCCGAGCTAGATGGCCTGCAAGCTTCTGGGCTGCTCCTCCCTCCTCCCTCCTTCCCATCTTGTTGGAGGAGCACTGAGGTGCTGGGGCTCTGCTGCAGCACCTGGGTTTGCATGGCACCTGGGTTTGCATGGCACCTGGGTTTGCATGGGTTCTGGGATCTGAACTCAAGTCTCCAGGTTTTTGACAAAGACTACGAACTGATCTATCTTCCCAGTCCTCAACAAATATTTTTTGTTTAAAGTACAGGTTGCTGGTCCTGTTTTCAAGGTGCAACTCATGTTTCACATATTAAAATACCGACATAGTGGTGTTTCAGGAATACTATGAGGAAACACCCTCGTATTTCACGTCTTCTTGTGGTGACATGTGACAATGGAGACTGCACTCCCAGGTGGTGTCCTGGGTGTCAGTGCTGGCTTCTGTGCTCTTCTGCCCTCATGGTTGGATCAGACTCGACTCGCCCTCCCCATACCTCCTTCGCCGTCTTTGTTTGCTGTAGGAAGGGCAGTGTTGTGGGTTGACCCCAGGCTCTTGTGCCTGTTAGGAAGGGTTCCCCCATTCAGCCACATCCCCAGCCTTCCCACGGTCTGCTCTCCTCTGACCTCCAGTGCATTCTTCCTTTGATTCTTTTATGTCTTCCTTTTCCGTTGTTTCCCTTGGTTCCACTTACAGAGTCAGTTTCGCTGTTTTGAGAAAGGAAGAACTAATAATGAGGGACCTTTATTAGCACTACTTGGCCCCGTTAGTCTCCGCTCTGCTGTTTTAGAAAGCACTTCTGCTGGAGGATTAGCTGCCAGCTAACCTTTGATCCAGGTTCCCTCCTTGTCTTTTTGTTCTTTTGAGATTTACTCATATGTAAAGACTGCTAAGAGCAGCTAGTGTTCTTACGTGCTGAGCCTTCTCTCCAGCCCCCACCCCATCATTTTGAAGCACACTTGTAACCTAGCAGATTAAGTCTAGAAATCTTTTCCTGTTCTCATTTGACATGGCTAGCTGCTCTCTTAAAATTAGAAGTCTAACACCATCGTGGCAATCTGATTGTAGAAACATGAGTGAAGGCTGTTGTGCCCCAGGTTAAATTGTGATCATGGCTTTTATGGTTTTTTGCTTATCAAATGAAATGATGTGAAAATGGTCTGGTACCTACTTAGTAAGGAGTAGTTGCTGCCCAGAAGCAGCGGACCACTGCCCCGCCCAAGACAGCCTTTTCATTTCTGTTCGCTTTCCTTCCTTCTTCCTCTACCCCCACCCCAAAAGAACTTTTCTAAGCTCTCTCCATACCCCGAGGTTCTGCTTTAAAGAGATGTTTTACAAGGATTTGACAGTTGTGAGGACTGACCTGGCAAGTTAATTAGTTATAGATAGGTTATCCAGCAGGCAAGATCATTTCTCTCAGGCATGGCCCCAGGATGCTTTGTCCTCTGTCCTTTGTGCTTGGTAGGAAAACCTCCACTCTGGCCTTACGGCCTCTTGAAAGATTGAATGTGCTGCTTACATCACTTCAGATAATCTGTTACTTAAAGCAGCTGCTTCTGGATTGGAACCACATCTAGAAGTTGCCCCTGTTGCCACAGCATGCTGTGTGTGCACAGCTGGGGAGGGGAGCCCAGCTAGGGACGTCGTCGTCGGTGCAGCTACCCTCCCCGAGCTCTTCCGCTGCAAACCGGGAAAAGAGAACAGCAGTGCTGCCCTGGAATACCGTGGAGAGAAGAGCAGCACCGGGCTGCAGGGCTGCTCTCTGGAGCAGAGAGCAGCACCGGGCCGTAGGGCCGCTCTCTGTCTGGAGTAGAGAACAGCACTGGGCCGCAGGGTCGCTCTCTGGAGTAGAGAACAGCACCGGGCCGCAGGGCCGCTCTCTGGAGTAGAGAACAGCACCGGGCCGCAGGGCCGCTCTCTGGAGTAGAGAACAGCACCGGGCCGCAGGGCCGCTCTCTGGAGTAGAGAACAGCACCGGGCCGCAGGGCCGCTCTCTGGAGTAGAGAACAGCACCGGGCCGCAGGGCCGCTCTCTGGAGTAGAGAACAGCACCGGGCCGCAGGGCCGCTCTCTGGAGTAGAGAACAGCACCGGGCCGCAGGGCCGCTCTCTGGAGTAGAGAACAGCACCGGGCTGCTGGGCCGCTCTCTGGAGTAGAGAACAGCACCGGGCCGCAGGGCCGCTCTCTGGAGTAGAGAGCAGCATCACTAAGCAAAACCAGTCCACGGGGAGCGAGGGGGAGTGTATAGTCATAGTCTGTTAAATTCTACAGAGTGATATCCTGGGTAGCTAGGAACCCAGAAACATGCCCTGTGCTTCAGGCTTTTTAGAACTAAGGCTATCCTCAACCCCAGGACCTCAGGTTGTATAAAGAGAATAGGACTGTGATTTTACTTTGATCAGTAAGGAAATTCAGCCTTCTGGTAGATTGGTGTATGGTTAGGATGGCCAGAAAAAGTTACAGGAATGAAATATTTCTGTTTAGATTATGCATAGTTAGAAAAGCATGAAGCCCCAGATAATGGAGAGACAATCTGGAGATTTGGGGAATTAGTTGTACACTTCCATATTTTATTTTATTTTGTTTTTTCAAGACAGGCTTTCTTTTTGTAGTTCTGGCTGTTCTGGAACTCACTTGGTAGCCCAGGCTGGCCTCGAACTCACAGAGATCCTCCTGCCTCTGCCTCCCTGAGTGCTGGGATTAAAGGCCACCACATCTGGCTCTTTTTTTTTTTTTTTAAAACACTTCCATATTTTAAATGTGCAGTTTTTGCGTGCAGATCTATAGATTAATACATCAGTATGGTGAGACATCCATAAGTGGTCTGCCTCCTTTTTTTGAACACTCTACAGCATCCCCTTTCTTTTCTTTCTTTTCTTTCTCAGCATCCCCTTTCAAGCGTTAGAATGTAGCCCATCTCAGAGCAGTGACCGAAAAGCACTCAGGAATAACAGTGAAAAGGCTGCTGTGTCCGGCACCAGGTGTGGTGAAGGAGGCAGAGGGAAGGCCACAGAGCTGGAGCTTTTACCTCGGTGTAGGCCGGAGTCAGGTGCAGGAGCATGGACTTGGAAGTTCGTAGGTAACCTGGAATGGGGCGGTGCTTTGAGTCTCACCTGTACGCTCTCCATTTCCGGTGGACAGGCCGCATGTAGTCTGTGAGGTTCATGTCTGTGAGCTTTAGCTGTTGGCCGTCTCCCCTGGGAAGCTCACCCCCTTGCAAACAGCCCTGGCTAATTTAGGCTCGTGGCACCAGGTCTGTACCTTGTCTGGCCTAGCCTCATCTCATGATCCGTGCTGACAATCTCTTGGGAACCGTCACGTGAAACAGTCACTCACACTGACCTCGTCTAAGCCACACCCCTTGTTGTGGCTCTTCTTTTCCCCATAGCTTTTAGGAGCATGACTGTATCAGGCAGCCAGGCCAAACAAATTCTTAGCACCATCCTTATTTGAACCCTGCCCTTCCTAAGACCTATTGATCTTTTTGCTTTCTGTCATGTGCATATGTTTTCCTTCTGATTAGTTTCACCATTACTCTTACTTAGGCAGTTTACCTTTGATAGGCCTGGTAGCAGATATTCCCCACGGCCCTGATGGTTAGCCACAGTGCCTCCCTCATTCACGTCTGTCTTACACTTAGAACCTTTTAGGGGCTTGCCTCTGGCCTCTGAGTTGGGTTATTGTTATCACGCACACTTTTCATTTGGGGTGCAGTTTTTCAGACTGTCAGCATTCATCCAGTGGTTTACTCTTGGGTCTTAGAACAAGCTTTATTCTTTCTCAGTGTTGGTCAGGATCAGGCAGAATGTACATACTGCTGTACTTTCTAGTCAGCCATTCCAGGTGTCTAATCTTAGATCTTGTGGGACTTGAGAAAGAATCTCACAACCCATACTCCACTTGGTGGTCAAAGGTTGCCCCACAGGTATGAGCTTCCTGACCTTTGACAGAGTGAGTGCAGAGCATGTACTTTCTGGTGGGATCTGCTTGAGGCCTGCCACAACTTACAAGGAATTGATCTAGGCTGGAGTAGCAGGTCAGGGTAGCAGGTCTTTGGAGGGGCTAGAGACATGGCTCAGCTGCTAAGAGAAGGTCCTGCTCTTGTGAAGGACTCAAATCTGGTTCCCAGCACCCATGCAGGGTGGTTCACAGCCACGTGTCACTTTGGTTCCAAGGGATCCAACACCCTTGTCTAGATCTGTGGGCACCTGCCTTCACATGTGTGCATCTCCGTGCACACACATGGGTGCACACACAGTTAAAAATACATTTTTCAAAGAGGTCTTTGAAGTGGTGCATACAGGGTATCCATACCTATGTGCATGATGGCAGAAATCCAGAAGGTGCAGAAGGCTGTGTGGTGAGAAATATCGCTTTGCTTCTCATATTCTAATTCATGCTCAACAGACTAGATTCCCACTGACTGACTGGTTTTTCTATGTAAAGTTCCGTTGGAACAGAGCCACACTGTTTCATCCTTTTAAGTGTTTTACAGCTGCTCTGAAGTTACAGCAGCAGAGTTGAGTAATTACACAAAACTATACATCCACAGAGCTGTAAAATACTTGGATCTTTAAGGAAAAGTGCCTCACCCATTCTGGTTCTGATTTCCCTCTCTGGAAATGATCTGGGGTGCATTTACAATGATGTATATAACTCCCTTCCCCTCCATATACATTAACTTCATACATAATACATATTTCATCTAAAGCATCTTAATAGATTTTTCAATATTAGTATTTATAGAACATTCTTATTCTTAACGTCCATAATCTTGAGTGTTTTAAATTACATCTATTTATCTGTATTTGTTTATGTATATGTATGTGGGCACCTGTGTGCCACATCACATGTGTGGGGTCAGAGGACAGCTTATTCAAGTCGGTTCTCCTTCCCATGAGGGTCCTAGGGATTGAACTCAGGTTGGTAGGTTTGTAAGTAAGTGCCTTTACTGCTGAACCATCTTGCCAGACAGTATATTTTACGTGGCTCTTAATAGGTCCCTGTTGATTGGACACTTAGTTGCTTTGTCTCTTCATTATCAACACTTAGTTGATAATATGTTTCTACTACAGAAATGCCAGCTCTCCAGTGTTTCCGTCCTCACCTTTGTGGCTCTCACCGCTTCTATGACACATTGTCATGGTGTGCGTGTGGCTGGATTTCAGGGGCCTGGGATGCAAAGGGCTGGGCCAGATAAACCTTGCTTATGGCGTTCTCTTTGAGCTGGGTTTGAGGAGCCTGGACGAATGGGGCAAAATGAAGGCACTGGGGAAGGAAGTCTGATTGACTGAGGGTGTGGTCAGCAGCAGCCCGATGAGCTCTCAAACTGCACTGCCCATGACTGAGCCCTGAGGGGAGGGATCAGCATATAACCTACCACTTTAAAAGTAGTATGAAAAACAATGTTAGAATCCTTCATGGCAATTTAAAAAACATTGCTTATAAGTTAATGGTGGTTTGGATGGATTGGGTTAAATTGATCTCTCAAATAGTCTTACCTGTTTTTACTTTGTAAAATGGGTAATTTAAACTAGAAAATATAAAAATACATTATGAGGCTAAGTTTTCAGCTTGTGGTGTTTTGCATTTAGTGCTGCTATTGTGGCTTCTTCGGGAGAAAGGTTTGTTTTGGGAACTGGTGTGATTAGATGGGGAATACGGAGTAGACACAGATAAAGGTTTGCATGTTGTGTTCTAGGCATAAGACGCTCTTTACAGTTGGTTACTGATTTCTTTTAAGTTTTTATTTTAAAACTAAAGAACAGAATATAAGATAAAAGCCTGAGATGGGTTGAAAGCTACTGCAGAAAAATCCTGCCACTGCCATTTCCTGGCTTGAAGAAGGCTGCATGGCTTCCCGGCCCCACCTCTTCCCCTCGGGCCACTCTTTCTCTTCTAGACCCTTTAAGACTCATTGGTCCATTCCAGACAGTTGACTGGAAACTCCACCTCTTTTCAGTTGAGCAGTGGACCAGCAACATAAACAGAAACTCCGCAACATTTTCCCCCCTTTTGTCTAATAAAAAGGGAAGGGTTCTAACTCTTGCATAGTAAAACTATGTACAATAAGAGTTATTATCAAGTATTGTCCAAATAGAAAGGAAAGGTAATAACCTTAACAAAAATGACACTGCATACAACAAGAACAATTATCAAGTAAGAAATACATTCTCAATGTCCAGTCCATAAGTAATTGGCAAATTTATAGAGATTATTCCATTATCTGTCTCTCCTTAAGAGTCCAAAGTTTTGTTCCTAACATAACTTTTGCCAAGATTTGGGAGAACTATAACTGTCTAGCCTTCAACTCTATCAAAGACCTGAGAAGGAAATAATATTACCTGAGTAGGCAGGAAGTGCAAGCAAGCGACTTTCAAAAAACGTGAGAAATAACAGAAACAGCTGGTGCCTGGACAGCCATCCAAGGTTCCTCTGCAATGTTGGGGCATCCATCTTTGGCCTACAGGCCTAGAATATCTGACAGATTTTTTTCAGAAGCAGGAAAATTTGAAGGACTGTCCTACCCTGTCTTGGCAAAGTTTGGCAGTTGCCTTTCTTTGTGTCCTGCTTGTCCAATTTGGACAGCATACTGTCAGCAGTTGAGGCAAGGCCAGTTTCTTGCCCTAATGGCTAGCTTTTGCCACAAAGAAAGCAAACTCCATATGGAGTTTCTTCGATACCTATCTTTAGAAGTAGATCAGTGCCGCCAGGAGCAGACATGTCTTTAAGTGGCCATATTCTGTAAGTCTTTGAAGTATCTGAAGATTACCTATCTATCTGAACTATATCTCTGTATACCTAGAAAACCTAATTAACATGGCAGTAAGTTTGATAGATATGGGTGACTTTTAGCCTATATTTCTTCATTATCCTGGAAAGCTTTTAAGGACTAAAACTTTACATTGCGTAATTCGACAAGCTGTATGGATACAAGCTATATATGTAATACCTGGAGCAAAAATAGAAGCAGAGGTACAGTATAAGGACAATAACCTTAAACTTGTATCAACATACAAAAATATCTTAAACAGAAGTAGAAACATATATACAGAATAACAAAATAACCTTAAATTTGTATCAATATACAAAAATCCATACCAATGTAAAATATTTAAGACTATTAGTTGCTTTTTTTTAGTTTGAAAGTAGATTTAATTATCATATCTACCCCCCCTTTTGACCATATCCAATAACAACTTGTAAACAACTCCTCTTACACGATGACAAGTATCCATAACCCAGTGAAAGACCAAAACCTATCCATCTCCACCATTGGGAATGTGGACGTCATGTTCTTAAAATTACTTCCTGCTGTCTGGGCGGGGGGGAGGGGGAGGGCATTGGCATCTCTAGTGGACCCTGAAAAAAAACTGAAATAATGGTCTAGTCCTGAGAGAGCTAGCTGTATCATTTAGGAGTAGTGCATCTCAGTTAGCCACCTTGGAATTATCCTGAGCAGTTTGTGGCCCAAAGCTGATCTTTGGGTGGTGTTTATCGATCAGTGGCATTACCACAATCCAGGTAGAATGGTCCTTGTGGGGCCCATCGTCAGCATCCTTTTGGAGACCTCAGAGATCGATGTTAGGAATGTTTAACGTTCACTGCAGAAAACCTAAACATATTTACATGTCATATGCTGTAAATCCTAAGGAAGTTAAAGGACCAGGATCTCTAAAATACATCTGGGATATCCAAGCTTAATTCCTAAATATCTGTTTAAACTTAAGCCTGAAATCATGTACAGAAGTTACATGAATTGAAACCTAAGGTTAGAATTAGTTAGTGCTTTATAATATCATTAATGTCAAAACAGAAAGTTTAAATTTTGAGAAAGTACTTGTACCTTAAAAATAGTTTTAAAGAGTCAAGATAAATTCGAGGGGTATGAGATTAGTGGCAATATAGTAGTCCCTAGATTTGGCACCAGGTGTTACTGACTTCTTTTAAGTTTTTATTTTAAAACTATAGAACAGAATATAAGATAAAAACCTGAGGTAGATTGAAAGCTACCATGGAACACCATCCCCGCCCCCTCAACCCACTCCCACACTACAGATACCTGAACTGGTCAGAATACAGAGAATAAGTGATTGTGGGTAGCCCAGCCCCAAATGGGACATCTGTGATACTTGATTTTTAAAAATCTTTGTCTTCACATCAGCCTGATACTTCATTTTTGGCCATCCCAGACTGGCTTAATAAACTTGTAGTTTTAATGCCTTTTAGTCTTCTATGTAGAAAAGTTTTGAGAATATGGAGGATTGTGTTTTACTTTGTTTCCTTTTTTATTTTTTCATTTGTTATTTTTTGTGCATCTGTGTGTGTGTGTGTGTGTGTGTGTGAGAATGTATGCCACATTCGTGCCTGTGGAAGCCAGAAGAGAGGGTCTAATCCCGTAGAGTTGGAGGTACAAGTGGTTATGAGATGCCTTGTGTGGATGCTGAGGACTGAATTTGAGTCCTCTTGAAGAGCACTGAGCCATCTCTCCAGCTCCTTCCCTTTATTGTATTCTTCAGGCAAACTTGATTCTTGACTCCATAGAGAACAGATTAATAACTTGGCCAAGGACTTAAGGCTTAGAAAACCACAAAAAATATGAAGCATTTCTCTCTCCTGTGATTTGATTTAAAATGTAAAATTTTCTCTTTTGAGCTTTGGAGCCTAGTGATATTAAGTGCTATATATTTACTCCTGAAATTTTTCTTGGACTTAAGATGCTGAAATTTTGTGAAGTCTTTCCATAGAAACAGTTCAGCTGTGTGTGATAGTTGATGCTTGTAATCAACCCCAGGACTTACGAGGATGATGCAACAGGCTGGTGACTCCCAGGCCAGCCTTGCACGATGGCCAGACCCTGTCTCATACAGAAAGAGGGTAATGTGGGGAGGAGGGGTGAGGTTCCAGCAGGAAAATACTGTGTTTAGGATGTCCTAGTTGAAGTGCCTATGTCTTCTGGAATGCTATTGGACCAGGTCTAAGCTTGTTTTAAAGGAATACCAGCATAGATAGAGTTAAAGTGCTGACGGGGAGAGAGCCTTTAAAACGGTACTTGCTTAATTAAGAGCTGGCTGCCAGGATACAGAGTTCCCTTGTTTTAGCTCGGAGGTCTACGCTAGACCAGGTCATTCTTACAGTTCGGATATGCCCTGTAGTATTAAGTCACGTTTATGTCATGTACTGAGTGGTCGTGTACACAGTAAGAATTGAGAATGTTCCATAGAGTGTAGATAGAGCCACATAATAACGTTCCCAATTACTGAAACCTAGGCGCACCGACCTTCTGGTGTTTCATCTGATTAACCTGAGTTGCCCAGTCAACTTCCTTTTCTAATGAGCCAGGAACTAAATACGTTAGATTGCACAGGCCACATCTTTGCTGGCCACGTAAAATCTCCGCTGTGTAATCTTCCTTTATAGTTTTCCTTTTTTCACTCTCCTTCCTTTTTTCCTCCCTCCCTCCCTCCCACCTCCCCCCTTCATTTTTTATACTCTCTTAGAATTGTAAACACGCTGGGTTTGCCTCTACTAGCTTGTGAAGCCCTGGTTTTAGAATCTGTTCATTTCTCATGACCTTCAGAGGTCAGTACCTTCTTAAAGGGCAGGGCTTTGGAACTTTCTAGCCAACTTTGGGGAAGGTCAATGAAGTTTTGTCATATTTTCATGTTATTATTCACTGAGACTGCTTCGCCTCTTTATCAGCTAACCGTCAGGATATTTTTAGAGTTCATCACAGGACCATCTGCACAGCCAGCTCTATTAAACCCTGTCTTAGCTACAGCCAGAGTCAGCCAACTCTGGCTGTAGCCTGAGAACCTCCTGGATCCAGTTAGTCCTTCACAGTGTCAGTGACATGTCTTACCAGCTTCATGTCAATGAATGTTTGATAAACACACCTGAGTCTTCACCCAAATTACTAGTGAAAACTCGAATGAGACAGCAATGAATCGACTCTACCACATACTTAGAAAATAAGGTAATTATAGTGTCTAGACTGAATTGCTTGTATAGAGAGCTGAATTATGGGCTACTGTTATTTCTAATGGCATTCAGATTTTAAAGCAATAAATCAGTGGAATGAGTATGACAAAAAATAACTCTTCTCACTTAAAAGAATATCAATTAAATGACTTAAAATTTTTTTGTTTTTTTTTTAATTTTCAGAAAGGAATTACACCAGCCGCCCCAGTTCACACCAACAGAGAAGATGCAGCTACCCAGACGAATCTGGGATTTATCCATGCATTTGTCGCTGCCATATCAGTCATCATAGTGTCTGAACTCGGTGACAAGACATTTTTCATAGCGGCCATCATGGCGATGCGTTATAACCGGCTGACTGTGCTGGCTGGTGCCATGCTTGCCTTGGCCCTGATGACATGCTTGTCGGGTAAGGGTGCTTTCCCAGGGAACATGATGAGTTGAGGGAAAGCATATGTGTGTCTTGAATCATCCACCAGTTACACTGGAGTCTGCTTATTCCCAGACTTCAGTAAACAGCAAATGGTTTCAGTATATACACTGTTAAAACCCAGATTTACTTCTTCAGTGGAATTTTGTAGCCACGCTACATACTCCTGTCATTGATTCACTGGTGTTTGTAGCCTTAATTTTCATTTATGTTTTAGATTGATGTATTCTGTGTGTACGAGTGTCTTGCCTGCATGTGTCTTGCACCATGCGTGTGCCTGGCAGTGCAGAGTTCAGAAAGAGGTATCAGATGCTTGCGAGCCATCATGTGGGTGTGAGGAACCGAACCTGCACCCGCGAGAGCAACGAGCACCCTAACCACTGAGCCATCTCCAGCCTTTGTTCTTTCTTCATTTTAGTCTAGTCCAATTTTTTTCTTCATCTTCAGTCCAGATAAGCTCATTTGTATTTGCAGTTTCAGAAGTGGGGTTCAGGAGGCCACAGCAAACTGCGTGTTTTCTCCTGAGGCTCACTGGGTGTAGCTCTGAGAAGCAGCCTGCATTTCTTTTTATTAAGCTTTTTCTTGCCCTGCTTATGTGGAGTGAAGCATTCTTTAGGCTTCCTGCTCATGTTACTTTTCAACTTATGGCTTTATGGGCTCTAATTTTAAGATGTTGGACCACAAAAAAGTCCGTTGAACACTCAAATAACTGAGCATTATTTGTTGCTACTTGAGAGCTACCTCAGGCCACCACAGTGTGTTAGAAGATGGTATTTCCCTTTGAGCCCCAGTTGCGTTTGAGACTGACTTCCCGTGGCATCCCATAGGGAATTAAGTTAACTGACCTCTGAATTTTAGCTTGCTCTCTGTAAAGTGTAGATAATAGTTTTTGCCTACCTTATGGTTTCTGTTCTATAGTGATAAGATAATTTATTAGGAGGGCTTTGCCATTTGCCTCTTACCATTATGAAACCAATTTCTTAAATGTAGAACAAGGTCTGTTTCTGATTCTCTGGTGCCTTGATGCTTAAAGCTTGTGATTTTATAAAGTGAGTATTTTAGATATTTAGAATGATTTGAATACTAGTTACAATTTGAAAATTAGTGTGGGTATTAATATTTTATAGTAGCAACAGGTTTTCTCTTCAGAAGTAATGTGTCACAGAAGAGGGGGTTAAAGGTTGTAAGAGCCTGAGGTCAGGGAGGAACAGAGTGGACATGACAGAGCCCTGCATGCATGGACTCACAGCAGCCGGGCTCTGTACAAGGCCAAGCCTGTCAGCGCTGGAGCTGTGTAAACCCGAACTGTGGGCAGCTCATGGCTTCTCGGGGAGGCAGAGTCAGTTTTGTTTAAGAGTGTGGCCCTGGTAGGTCAACCATTCTCCAGTACCCAGGAATATATGGTCTTGATTAGTTCTTTAACTTAAAGAAAGAAGACACGAAGTTTGGTGTGTAGAGAGGGTGGGAGTGGGCCTTGGGGGAGTTAAGGGTGACTGTGATGCTCTTTCTCTAATAGAATGTGCGCGCACGCGCGCGCGCACACACACACACACACACACACACACACACACACACACACACACACACACACCCCTCTGTTGGCATGGTCTAAGAAGTAGCAGTGACTGCAGGAAATGGAGAGCGGAAACTGGAGCCCGCCCGCACTTGGGGCGAGCGTCTGAACGCATCAGCTGTGCAGTGCTGATCCAGCAGTGTCCCTGCTGCATCTCTAGACACTACGCTGTGTGCTGCAGAAGGCCGTTGTCGTCCGTCCGCCCAGCTCTTCGTGCGCTTCATGCTCTCCCTCTGCTCTGCTGGCTGTCGTCCTCCGAAGCCTCTCTCACCCCACTGCCATCTGCGGGGCTGCCTGGTGCCTCTGATCTCCCTGGCGGGACCTAAACATCGTTTTGCACTTCATCTGATGCTACCTAAAATACATTCGTTTTTTTAAACTTAAATTTGAGGAGTTGCAGAGACCTCATTTCCCGTATATTGTATACAGCACACTAGTAACGGTATTGTAAAGCATGCCCAGTGCAGGGCTGGAGAGCTGGCTCAGCGGGCGAGTGCACAGTGGGCTGTGTGCCATGAGGACCGAAGTTTAACTCCTAGCACCCACATAAAGCCAGGTACGTCTGCCCGCCTGTGCCTGTAACCCCAGCTTTATGGAGTGGAGACAGTGGTACTCACTGGACAACGGAAACTGTTGAGTGCCAGGTCGGTGAGAGACCCCCTATGTCTTCCTGTGGCCTCCACGTGCTAACACCTTCATACTCCTATATATACACACCAAAAACTTCAAACAAAGATTAAAAATATAAAAACAGTAAAATAATAAAATCTGAGGCTGGAGAGATAGTTGAGCAGTTGAGAGCTCTTGCTGCCCTTGCGGAGACCCAGGTTTGGCTCCCAGCACCTCCAGCACCTCCTCATAACAAGTTCAGGGCATCCATCAGGTGCTCCCTTCTGACCACATCAGGTGTCAGGCATGCAAACAGGCCGAACGTTCACTCATCAAATAGATAAATAGATAGATAGATAGATAGATAGATAGATAGATAGATAGATAGATAGATAACTACAAAGATCTGCCCAGTGGGATCTTAAATCCTATCGGTTTCCTGTGTGCTGTCACAGTTGTCCCTTTGAGGACATATGTGAGCAGCTGGAAGTCTGTGGGACTTGTGTTTTCCTGTATTGTTTTCCTCAGTGAGCTCTACTATAATAACTGTTTGAAAGCCTTATATGGATCATACTTGTTTATCTTCCTGTAAGAAAAGGACCCATATGATGCTGGATTTTAAAGGTTTTTGAAGGTTCCTTTTGTTATTAAGTCTTTAAACATTTAATTTTTTTTTTTTTTTCCTCGAGACAGGGTTTCTCTGTGTAGCTTTGCGCCTTTCCTGGGACTCACTTGGTAGCCCAGGCTGGCCTCGAACTCACAGAGATCCGCCTGGCTCTGCCTCCCGAGTGCTGGGGTTAAAGGCGTGCGCCACCACCGCCCGGCTTAATTTTATGGATTTTATGGATTATTAGTATATAGTTAAAGTAACTATATCACAAACTTAATCATATTTAAACAATGAGAACTTGGTCCCATTAGTTTGTGGATGAATATCTATTGTTAGAGTCAAGTAAGATAAAACTGAATTCTTAAAAAGTTTTTTGATAGCAGAGAAATTGTATTCACATAAATAAATCTTAAAGAATTTTTGTTAGAGCCATGCTACTACTCAGTAGTTAAGAACTCCTGAGTGTTACAAATCATATGATGAAAAATTACTTTGAATGATTTATCAAGTGATAGCTAGCTCAGGAAGGTTTTTATGTTACATTTGTTAACCATCAGGTACACCAAGAAAAGTTTTTCTGAATTGTATCACAGTACTGTTTTTATACATGGTAGTCTTGTGTACAGAAGTATAAGTACCTTAACTCTTATATTTAGCAGTGGTGTAGGAAACTGAAATATGAACTTGATAAATTGTTGCCACTGAAGTGTTTGAGTGCCAGGAATGGTTTCTTTGCTTGTTTGTTTGTTTACGTTTTGGCCGTTTAAGACAGGGTTTCTTAGCTGTCCTCGAACACAGAGATGAGCCGGCCTCTGTCCCCTCTACCCCTCCCTCCAGTGCTGGGATCAAAGATGTTCACCACCATCGTCCTGCTTAGAAAGGTTTTAAAAGAGAAACCAAAGGAAAAGCGAAGGAGGGAGGAAAGCCAGGCGTGACAAACACCATTGGGGGCTGCTCCCGTTGAGATGCCAGCGAAGAGGGGGGCTGCCACAGTGCTCCCTCCCCGAGCCCTCACGTGTGCCGGACCAGCTCTCTGCAGCCACGTGTGCATAGTGTTACATGGAAGGAACGCTCCAGGGAAACACAGTTCACAAGTTTGTACCACACTGACCCTAGTGTGGTGAAATCCCTCTCATCCCTCCCTGGACCCATGATCCTTGTCCAGCGGGGACCCACAGTCTATGCTCTCCCCTTATGCAGTAGTCGCCCTGAGCTTCAGACCTTCCGGTGTGGTAACACAGCTTTTCTTAAACTGCTGTTACACTTGACTGCTGGCCCCAGAGGACAAGGTGGTGACGCAGAGGAGACCTGAGGGCAGGAGCCAAAAGCACAGATTATGTTGTGGGACGGTGCTTCTGAGGTCTGGGCCTCCAGAAGACAGTGTAATGGGGTTTCTTAGACGTGTCTGGGTCTTCGGGAACTCACAGGAATTGAGAATGTTGTAGCTGAAGAGAAAAGAAGAATTAATTTAAGTTTGGGAGATTTCAAAAGGTTTTCCACGTTTTATTTCAACACTTACTATTTTTTTTACAGAAGTAGTTTTTCTTTTTCTATCTTGTATGTGTGTGCTTGTGTAAGTGTGGGTATCTACATAGTGCATGTGTGGAGGTAAGGGGACAATCTAGGGTGGTGTTGGTCCTCACCTTCTGTCTTGACAGGGTCTCATGTTCACAGCTGTGTATGTATGAGCTTCTGGAGATTCTCCTGCTTCTGACTCGCATTCCTCCTTGCCCCATGTGAGCATTAAGATCCAGATGTGTGCTGCTGTGTCCAGTTTTATGTGAGCACTAAGATCCAGATGTGTGCTGCTGTGTCCAGTTTTATATGAGCACTAAGATCCAGATGTGTGCTGCTGTGTCCAGTTGTCTGTGGTTTCCCCGGACTCAGACTCAGGTCCTCATGCGTGCGCAGTAAATGCTTCACCCAGGGAGCCACCTCCCGAGATTGTTACTGAAGTGATTTTAAATTTGTAAAGCTGCACAAGTAAGAGGGGATAGTGAATACTGATGTGCTTTTCTTGCTCAGATGCACCTACTGTTAATATCTTACCCTATTGCTTTAGCATTTGTGTCCAATCTGTGTAAATAATCTGAGTATGTTTGGATAATTTCTGTATCTGTAGGCAAATAATGTGTATTTATTTACACACACTACACACACAAGAGTACTTTTTTTAAACTTTTCTTGATTCTTTGTGGATTTCACATCATGCATTCCGATCCCACTTACTTCCCTGTTCCCTCTGCCTTTGCAACCTCTTCCCAAAAACCAAATTTAAAAGGAAAACCCAAAACCAAACAAAACAAAGAAACAAAACACAAACAGAAGAATCTTGTGAAGCTGTAGTGCGGCCCGTTGAGTCCCACAAGTTCACCCTTTAGTCCATTCATCTTTACTTGCAAATGTTCTTTGCCATGAGTCATTGCTCAAGGCCTCTGGCTTCTGTTACATCACCGATCAATACTGGGTTCTCACTGGGGCTCCTTGTGGATCCTGTGGTCCTGTGTCATGGAGGTCCTGCAGTTTTGGATCTGTAGGTTTGTCCCCTTCACATGCTCCAACAGTTCATAGATGAGTTGGATGTTGGGGTGGGCCAACTCAGCCCTGGGCCTGGGCGATAGCTGGGTTGGTCAGCCTGGTCCCAGACGATCTCTCCAGCACCGCCTCAGCTCATCACCCAGTGCAGCGTGCAGCAAGGAGCAGGGCCAGTTCTCCCACTCTGGGACCCTCAGATCCAGGTCCTTCTCACCCACACTGCCAGGGCCAGCTCTACTGTTTTGCCCAGGTGAGGTGCAGGGCCCTCTCTCCCCACTGCTGTCGGGGGCCTAGGGGTGGGGGGCAGCTCTCCCACTCTAGTGCCCCTAGGGCTGGCTCCAACCACTGGTGTCCCCAACACCAGGGTCAGCTGCCTGTCATATGGGGTGCAGAGCCCACTCTTGGGTGCACACTACTTTAATCTACCATACTTCTTTCCTTCTTTACTTACTTTTGTCCTTTGTGACACCTGTTTGCACCTGTACAATGTCTAGGCAAGATCAGGTGTTTGATTTAGCTGCTGTTTTTAATTTGAAATACTACCTAGACTTTTATTATGTTTTATGTTATCAACAGGTTTTAGAGAATAATGTCATGCCCTCTCCTGTACCCCACGGTTTTTCCTTGTGTGGGATGTTTCCACATGGTTAAACTCAAGTTACATCTTGGCCAGAAGCTGCACTGGTGTCGTGTCCTCAGAAGAGTATCTTATGGGAGCACGAGGCATCCATTCTTTTCCTCATTGACATTGTAGTTTGGCTTGCCCAGTTGAGGATTTTCTTCCCTAGTCTTCTCTTGCAGCTAATATCCAACCTATGAGACACACTGTAACACAATGAGTACCTGTTCTTTACCAGCATTTCCCCAGAGATCTAGTGTAATTCTTGTGTATTTTCTCTCGATGCTTTCCTCTTCCTATCTTGGCTTCTGCTCTACATGAGTGAAATCTAGCCTTGCACACTCCTTTCTCACTCCTACGCACATACGCTTTCTCCAGGGATTGTCTGTGTGGCAGGTTCTTGCTCTTCCTTACCTTCTAGTCATAAGATACCACAGGTACATCCTGTGCTTGCTCAGACCCATCTCAGAAGTCCCCAAGAATGCTCTTTGTTACTGAAATGTCTATTTCTTGGCCCTTTCAGTAGACAAGAGATAGAAAATATATGCCATATTGGTATGTCTACAGATACCTAATAAAGAATTTTTAGTATTTCATAAGATATGCTAAATTTACATAGTTAAAAAGGAACAGTGTGAATTGTGCTGTAAGAGAATTGTCATGATTCTTGATCTTTGAAAGATCTATGACAAAGAAACTTATAGAATGGAATGTGGTTTCCAGTTTATAAAGTCTTGAAATTCTTAGAGGACATCACAGTCAACCTGGCTCAAGTATTGTGCCTACACAGATGTCAGTGGGAAGGCGGCCCTAGGTGAACATGACTGGGGAAGAGGGCCATGTCTGAAAGGGCCAGTGGCAGATGTGGGCGCCCTGGTAATAAGGCCATGCTTGTCTTGGAAAGCCGGTGAGCTCTGCCATTCTAAAGGTTCAGTTCTGGAAAGCAAGAAGCATTGCAGGGTATTGCAGGTCATTACATATTTGATGTGTCTAATGTGAACCATTTTTCCTTCAACAAAGTAAATTACAATTTCTTGAGTTACTGTTTCTTTGGCACGTTGTGGAAAACACCTGTTAACACTCTTGGCATTTCCTTACAGTTTTGTTTGGCTATGCCACAACAGTCATCCCCAGGGTGTATACCTACTATGTTTCAACTGCACTCTTTGCCATTTTTGGCATCAGAATGCTTCGGGAAGGTTTGAAGATGAGCCCAGATGAGGGTCAGGAGGAGCTGGAAGAAGTTCAAGCAGAGTTGAAGAAGAAGGACGAAGAAGTGAGTTGTCACTGGTACATGCCATGAGTTAGCCTGATTAGTTTCTGCTCTTACAGCTTGGCTCTGATAGGCTTTGGGGTTACTGTGCTTGTGGCAGGGAGGGAACTGTTTACCAAATAGTCAGCCTCTTTGGCTGGTGGAGTGTCTGAATCCTGGAACTGTTAGTTCTACCTCTTTCTTAAGCGTCTGCATACTGTTTGGTCTTGTTGCAGGGGGAAAGCTGATACTATATGAGGCCGGTGGCTGCAGGCAGTCAGTCGAAGGATGCAGAAGTGTATTTTCTTTGATGAATATGACACACAATTTAAATGCATTAAAGGGACTGAGTGACTCTGTGATATTTTGATATACGTATTGGGGTTAATGGTAATTTTTACTTGTTTCAGTTCCAACGAACCAAACTCTTAAATGGACCAGATGTTGAAACTGGTACAAGCACAACAATACCTCAGAAAAAGTGGTTGCATTTTATTTCACCCATTTTTGTTCAAGCGCTCACGTTAACATTCTTGGCGGAATGGGGCGATCGCTCTCAGCTCACTACTATTGTTCTGGCAGCTAGAGAGGTGAGTGGTGTTTGTTTCTGTATCAAGACTGCAGTTCCCATTGCTCCACACCAGTGGGGGAGCGGACCACAGGGTGACTACCTATGCTGAAAGTTTGACACTTCTGCTCACTTTATGACCTGGATTAGCCTCTGGGTTTTTCTCCATGTCTGTAGTTCCTGGGCCCAAATTTAATTTGTCTTTTCTTTTTATCTTGCTGGGTCCTTTTCCCATGTTTTGCCAAAATAAAGCTGTGGCTGGTGTCTTTGTTGCTTGGCTTTCTTCTCATGACTTCTCTGTATGCTTACTGAGGATATAAACTAGTATATCACTTTGCTGGTAACCCCAGCAGTGGGGAGTCCTGGCAGTGATGATCTTGAATTCAGTGTCAGCCTGGGCTACATACTGAGACCATCCTAAAACCAAACAAAAAACTTAATAGTAAAAATCGGTGTAACAGAGGGGAACTTGTTCACTTATTCATAAATTTCTGAGCAGCTCTGATTACTCATTTTGCAACATCACTTTAATGACTCAGAGAAATTTTCTGAAGCACCTTTGCCTGTGAGTTCTCACTGACCCAAGGAGGGTTCCTTCTAAAAGAGAGAAGAAACTAATAGTATCTAAGCACATCAGAATGCTTACAGTGCTCATCTTGGGATGCCCAGGGCCTGTTCTGTAGAGCATTCCTGTTCCACCTCAGCGCTAGAATGTGTAAGTCAGAAGATGCCTCCCAACCCTTACTGAACAGTTAAGAACCCAAGGCTCAGAGAGGGGGGGTGACTCGAGGTGGCACCAGAAGTGAGCCTGTCTTCTGTCTTGCCCTTGGGTACATATATTCAAAAGATACCTACTGGTTTGCTACTGGGGAATGGGGAGGGTGTTTAATGTCATCTCCTGTGAGGTGTCAGTTTCTGTTCACAGATGCTGATGTCCTGAGGAGCTGCATGTTCTTGATGGTAACTTTATCAGTTACACTGTTTGACACTGAAACATTTTTAAATCCTTGGAAATGTCTGTCATAAAAGATCAAGTTCCTAGGGTGGTGGTGGCGGCACTCACCTTTAATCCCAGCAGAGGCAGAGGCAGAGGCAGGTGGATCTCGGTGAGTTCAAGGCCAGCCTGGTCTACAAAGAGAATTCCAGGACAGCCTGAGCTGTAACACAACCCTGTCTCAAAACAAAACAAAACAAACAAAAGTTCCTTAACATAGTCCTCTAGCTTAAAATAGAAAGCATTTTCAGGCCAGGACTGAGATCACAGGGAAGGAAGCCTGATGCTTTATTTGGAGATGGAAAAAACAAAAAAGGAACTCTATTTGATTCTCCTAAAACAAACTTTAAAAATGCCCCTTAATGGCTGTATCCTGTCTTCATTTCTCTTCAAATGCCAGAGTTGGCCTTGTGAATGAGCTGGTGGGGGAGGTTCTGTCAGTGTCAGCCGGCACCACAGGTACCCACTTCGTGGATTTCTGTCTGGAGATGGCATACAGCAGTGCATAGGGGTGTCTAGCAGTCCCCACTCGAGCACTCGCGTGTTAAAACTACTCTCCTCCTTTGTATAAAACATGCTGTTTTGCTTTTGAAGGGTCCACTAATACAGGTTAACAGCATTTTTTTCAGTCTTTGTTAAAGTAACTTTATTTAACCCACTGATTTAAAAAGATTTAATTTCAGATGGAATGTAGTCATCTTCTGGGGTGGCAGTTTGGTGGTAGTACCTTCTCCTGCACATGCTCAGGCCACTTCTGATTGCTGACTGTATATACGCTGCCTTTTCACTCACAGCAGCTGGCTGCTGACCTGTTGCTCAGCTCTCTTCATCCCCACCAAGCACAGTGCAGTCTTGGACCCCAGGTCGCACCCTCCCTTACAGTGCAAATCTTTGCCTTTCTCCCAGCTCAGTTTTCGGAGTATTTTCTGCATTGTTCCCTCCACTCTGTCTTTAGGGGGGAAATGCAGCCCCGTTCCTTGGTCCTTCTGTCCCTTCTCCTCCTCCTACCTTCCCATAGTTCAAAGAGCACGATTATGGTTGGTTAAGAGGACAGCTCTACCACCCAGCTGCTGACCTCACAGGGTGGGATGGATGGTTAATCCGTTATCAACTTGAGATCTTAGAGTCAGCTGAGATGGGAATTATGTTGACTAGACTAGGGTAGAAGATCCCACTTATGGGTGGAGGCACCATTCCCTGGCCTAGGACCCTGGACAGTAGTATAAGGAGGAAGTGAGCTGCACTGTACAAGCATTCATCACCACTGCTTCCTGATTGTGGATGCTAGTGACCAGCTGCCTCACGTTCCTGCTTTCATGGCCTCCACCACGATGAACTGTTCTCTTGAGCTGTGACCCCAAGTAAACCCACTCCCCTTAGGTTGCCTTTCTGTTCATCACAGACATGACAGACGTTCACCAGTGCTGAGACTAGTTGAGACCAACTACCGGGCAGTCTTCATCCTGTTGATTATGTCATGGTCGACTTGTCCATGCTTTTTTCCTATGAGTTTTTAGACATGCTGCCTCAGATGGTGTTATTTACTATCAAATTTGGCCTTTATTGAAAGGCAATTCTCATTCTGTACTTCAGGTTGGGCTGGAACTTGCTTTAGCTAAGCAAAGCTGGCTTTGAATCTCAGACAATCCTCTTACCTAAGCCTCCTGAATGTTGAGATTACAAGTGTGCTCTGTGCCTAGCTTTCAACCGAATATACTCCACTTTTAATTTGCCAGCACCCTTAATTCATTCCTCTGCTCCTTTTAAAACATACTTTATTTATGTGAATCTGTGTATGCCACATGTATGTGGGTGCTAGAAGCCAGAAGAGGGTATTGAATTCCCTGGAAATGGAGTTACAGGCAGTGCTGAGCCCCGTGACATGGTGTTGGAATTCTGGTCCTCAAGAAGAGAACAAGTATTCCTAACCACTGAGTGAGCCTCCGGCCTTTTCCACCGCATCAGTAATACCATGGCTATTTGGGTCTTTGGCTGTCATACCTGATTGCTTTCATAGCATCCCATGTGCCTTCCCATTCATCTGCTTTTCTTCTTCGTCTACCAGTCCAGTCAGCACTATTTCATACCAGGGTTGTGATGTCTCCTTGGTCCTACTCCCTTCTAGTTCCTTGTCTTCATTGAAAGCAGAAATCCACTTGTGTTAAAACTAGCCATTGTCTCAAGACAAGGCTGACTTAAGACTTCATAGGGATCCCTTGTAGCTAGGGATTGAACCTTGACCTCTGAAACAGGAGTCAAGTGCCAACCTATAGCCCTATACTCCATCCCTGCTCCCACCCTTCCTGACATACTCCTCTCTGGGGCCTCCTTGACTCTCCTCCTCCACAAGAGATACATGGTGTTCTTACCTACTCTTCTGGTCTGTCTGTTCTGGAAAGCTTTCACTGCTCCACCAATTTGATACCTTCCAGTTCATTCTGGTAGTATTTATTCCCTACCTCAAGCTAAAAGCACAAGGGTTATGGAGCAGGATTTTGGCTCCCAGGAAGTACAGCAATACTGTACCATACAGAATTTCTATATTCACATCTAGCCTTGTACTGTCCATATGTGTTATATGTTATTTTGTGTTCTGACAAAGCTTGCCTGGAGATCAGAGGGTGGAGCTAGTCACTAGTTAACCATAGAGACCAGGCAAGTGGTCTCCCAGCACTTGGGAGGAGGAAGCAAGAAGATCAGGAGTTCAAGGCCACCCTAGGCTACATAGGATTGAACCAGTCTAAAAGAGAAATAGCTGTGCTGTGGTGGCTCACACCTTTGATCCCAGCATTTAGGATCTCAGGCCTTTAATCCCAGCACTAGGGAGGTGGAGACAGGAATATAAGGCGGGTAGAGACAGGATCTCGGCACCCATTCAGTCTGAGGATTCGTAGAGGTAAGAAGTCTCTGGTGGCTGCTGCTCTGCTTCTCTGAAAGGCAAGCTTTATTTGTCAAAACACAAAATATCATACAACACACATTCCTTGAAGCAGCTGTTTCCTGTTTCATAAAGTTACTGAGTTATCTGGGTTTTTACAAGAGTTTATGATAAGTGGTTCATGACCCATTTTCAGTTCTACTTCATACTGATGTTTCTCAAACAGCATCTCCAACTTAACAAATTAACGCTAGCTGCGTCTGCTTCCAGGATCCCTATGGTGTAGCAGTGGGTGGAACAGTGGGACACTGCTTATGCACTGGATTGGCAGTAATTGGAGGAAGGATGATAGCACAGAAAATATCTGTTAGAACAGGTAAGGTCTCATTTTTTCATTAAAATGCAAACATATTCTAGTGCTTGAAGATCACAGATAATAGAAACGGTGTGCTAGCTTTGATCATCTCTTGCAGAGATGGCCTGGTCTTTGTGCTCATCACCCAGGCCTGTGTATTCATCCCTGTTACTGCAAACTGACTTCTTTTCCCGTGTGTACAAATCAGTCAATCACAAATTTATCTAAGAAAAGGCCAGTGAAGAACGCATGTGTAAGTGTGAAGTTTGGCCTGAAGTGTGTTTATGAAGGGACCCATTTTCACTTTGAAAGGCAGTTTGGGTTCTGAGGCTTGTGAGCATTGACTCTCAGGCTTGGCAGCAGCACCTCTGTGTGCTTAGCCATCCTCCTGCCCCGGAATATCCTTGAGTTTTCAAAAAGATGAGCTCCTGTAGTCCTGCTGCTTGCCAACGGTTTAAGTCTTTGTCCAAGCAGTGCCCAGAGAAAGGTCTGGGTATCAGGGAAGAGTGAGTCAGGAATACTTTGTCACTGACGTTCTCAGGAGTAGTTAGTGAGAGTAGAAAAAACAGAAACTTGGTTTTGTTTGCATGACGTCCCAGTGGAAGAAGACATGCTACCTCACTCATCTTCTCTCTTCTTTTTTCCAGTGACAATCATAGGAGGCATCGTTTTTTTGGCATTTGCGTTTTCTGCACTATTTATAAGTCCAGATTCTGGTTTTTAAAACACTGTCCATCTGTATTCAGCTTAAGATATGCAACTTTCTGTACATAGTGTACATCACAACTAAAAGTAATGGAAAATACTGTATTTTGTAGTATTAATTTGTAAGTTTGACCCATTTAATGAAGTATTATGTCCAAAAGAGATAATCATTGATCTTATTTGTAAAAAATTTTAAAAGAAAGTCTGATTTCTCAGTGTGGGTTTTTCTCTAGCCTGATTATGTTAACACTTGAGCCCCACTTCAGTTTGGACATGTGTATCCACTGCAGTGGGACTGATCTCTTGAGTTTTTTTGTTGTATGACGCTTTTATAAATATATTTTCTCCTTGGTCACTGGGGTGTTTATATGTATAGCTTAAACATTTCCTTGGGGGAAAGAATGAATTGTTTGTACTTTTAAAACCCTATTCCTGAGCCAGTAGAGTAATCAGTAGTTTTATCTTGTCTTTTGGGAATTAGGATTAAAGAGAGAAATAGGTTTTACTGTTGTATCAATAACATGCCATAAGAGTTGTTGGCTAGGTCCATTCTCTCTTATTTTTTTTTAATTGGGTAGGACACCCAATATAAAAATAGTCAATATTTGACAACATGGACTTACCAAATTAAAAGAGAATACTATGAATGTATTCCTATTTTTTTCTATATTGAATAAACAATGTAACAGATACAATGTAAATAAAAGTGGTATGAGTAGTACTTGTTTTTCCTTGTGTGTTATATAGAACACTTCATAACTTACCAAAGAAGTAGTAGTACTCCCTATTTATGATACTGACATTCTGTTACTTCCTTCAAGGAACTAATATGCAGTTTAGTCCAGAGCACGTCATCCCTTGTGCCAAGGGTGTTCCCCAGTAATGACTCCGAGTATATTCTGACTATACTGTACACTCAGATAGATAGCAAAAGTTGTTTTCTCCCTGCCTGGGTTCTAGTGTAATGTGGTAGCACTGCCATTAATAATCTCTTTAAATGTGAAGGCTGCTTCCTCTATAGAAGTGTCCAGGTAGTCCCTGTGGAACATGATAGAACAACGCAGTTTGCTAAGCAATGACAAAGGTCCACAATGTAATTTGTAATTTGAGGAGATTGTGAAGAACTAGCTAAGTTACCTAGCACTCTAATGAAAACTGTTCAAAGTTACTTTTAGTTGTTAGCTGTTCTTCCAAATATTGTTAGGCAACAGCAAATATTGATGAAGTCTTTTCTGCAAGCTTTTAAGGAGTTTTCTAACTCCGTAAAACTGTAGTACTGAAGGACAAGACAAAAAACAATTTCCATGAATTAAAACAAAACACTTTAAAGAAATCCTAAGTCATGTCCCCACACTGAATCTTCTATATGGTTAGACCTATAGTGTACCTTCTATAAAGTTAGACCCCCACACTGTACTTTCTATACGGTTAGGCCCTCACACTGCACTTTCTATATGGTTAGACCCTCACACTGCACTTTTACACGGTTAGACCCTCACACTGCAGTTTTATATGGTTAGATCCCCACACTGCACTTTCTATATGGTTAGACCCTCACACTGCACTTTCCATATGGTTAGAACTTCACACTGCACTTTTATACGGTTAGACCCTCACACTGCACTTTTATACGGTTAGACCCCCACACTGCACTTTCTATACGGTTAGACACTCACACTGCACTTTTATACGGTTAGACACTCACACTGCACTTTTATAGGGTTAGACTCCACACTGCATTTTCTATATGGTTAGACTCCACAGTGCACTTTCTATACGGTTAGACCCTCACACTGCACTTTTATAGGGTTAGACTCCACACTGCACTTTCTATATGGTTAGACTCCACACTGCACTTTCTATATGGTTAGACCCTCATGCTGCACTTTTATATGGTTAGACCTCACACTGCACTTTCTATATGGTTAGGCCCCACACTGCACCTTCTATATGTTAAACCCCGCGGAACTGTAGAAAGCAGCCAGCAGTGCAGCCCCAGGAGTAGGTGAGGGTGTGAGTACTAAGCGTAACTGTCTGAGAAAGCAGTCTTGTAGCAGCAGGACATCATTTCTTAGAGTGGTAATTAAAACATAAGCTACAAGGTAAACACTGCTAACACAATTAGGCCCCACTGTTGAATAAAGAGAGGAAAATGTTACTGACAGATTTAAAAACATTTAATAGTCTTTCTATAAATCCAAATGTGACTCTTACATGTTATGTGCCACATAAAGCAGGTGATACTGAGAAGCAGCACTGAGGTATTCTTTATTTTTAAAACTGAAGGAAACAAAGTTTGGGTCTAATTATTTTGACATTAAAAACAAACACAAAAGAAAACCATTGCTACTGCTTGGCTCTTTTGCTGTAGTTTAGATTCTGAATACAAGACTATGGAGAAGAGCACAGAACATGAAGATGTGAAGTAAAGCTGTGCTCATACAGCAAGAGGCCTGAGGGAAGGCATGCTGGTAACACAGTTTTACTTTCTTAAAAGGGTAACTTTGACAATCAAGTATAACCAACTGTATCAAACTCAATTAAAATAGCAATATTCAGCTGCTAGTAAGAACCCACATTTTATTCAATACTGTATATCCAACATAGCTTATGAAAACCAGGGAACCTAATACAGCACCACTGAAACCATTCATTATCTGTTATGCTTCTGTGGAGTTTAGGGTTTTGGCAAAAGGATAATGCCTAAAAGAATGCCAGTCTTTTTTAATAAATTTATTTCAATTAAATGTTTGCTTTGTGGGGATTACTAGCCATATGCATCTCTCCCTTTGGAGCTGGAAATGATGAGCTACGTCTACTCTTGTTTTAATTTAAACCCAGAACCAAGCAGTAAGGACAGCAATGTCAAGAACAGCAGAGCAAGAACCACACGGAACAGCAAAGAATCTGGTGCATGTTTATACAACCACTAACTGATTTAACAAAGTTTACAAGGATAAAACTTATATATT
Organism: Peromyscus californicus insignis; assembly: GCF_007827085.1. Taxonomy (NCBI): domain Eukaryota; kingdom Metazoa; phylum Chordata; class Mammalia; order Rodentia; family Cricetidae; genus Peromyscus; species Peromyscus californicus. The sequence continues at coordinate 69,801,095 of NW_026294424.1, forward strand.
TTTTGCACTAACTGGTTTTAAAACAGCACTAATTTAACTTGTCTTTGGGCTTCAATCTTTACACAAGGTGAATATGAAAGTGCTATACTAGAGCTTTCCCCAACTTAAACCACAAAACAGATTTCAAAATAATTTTAGAATGGTTTCATTTCCAGTCGCTCTGGCTGACACATCCATTGCTTAATAAGGGACTTTCGGGCAATGTTTTTGCTTGAAGATGATTGTCTAGTTATACATTAATTTAAAGATAACAGCTTTTCCTATATTTTAGCTCTGTAGTATTCTTAAAACCATTGCCAGCAATAAACTTGAACCAGTACAGGCCAACTCAAAGCACAAACCATTTGAATGTCATTTTTTAAAGCAATGTCACAGTTTGTTTTCTCTGATATATATAAGCATATATCTAAAAATGGTATTTTTTAAATTTACCTTCATCAGAGTTAAACACCTTTTACATAATTAAACTCAATTCGTGTCTGACTGTATTTTAATTACTGTTCTCCAAGGGGTCCCTGTGAGCTAGACCCTACCCATGGGACTCCCGAGCCACAATGAGAGTGCTAACGGAGGACTGTATACCAGTTCATGTGGGCAGGAAGGATTGTCACACAGCGAGCGAGCGAGCGAGGCCTCCCATGTCCAAGTACCACTTTACTTCCATAGTACTGGCTATGGAAGATTGAAAGATAACCAACTTTTTAAAGAGTTTTCAATGTGCATACATTGTCCAACTGTATGTAAGGACTCGGTATGTGGCTTTAATGATGACAGCCATTAAAAGACACTATTTTGCTAGTGTTTCCTCAAATGGGCAAAACAAAGGCAACATCAACATGTGCCCGTGGTTCTGTCATGCTGGCCTCTGGCTGTGGGGAAGAAACTGTGGAAAGTGCCCACGACACACAGAAGGCACCAGTGACACCAGGAAAAGGTGGAGCGGTGACAGAGCAGAACTGAAATGAGCTACCTTTGACCGTGTCTTCCTAAATAGTTCAGAGCAGGAGGGCAGCGCAGGGACGGACGCCCAGGGTGACCTGCCACGGCCATCCTGATGGACAACAGTGTCCAATTATCTGTCTGAAGAGTCATGGGGGGGGGGCATGGGGTAACAACTTGCCCCCCAAACAAGAGCCAGTTCTCCAAGGAAAACCAAACTGACCATAAATTAAATACAGGAGACCAAATGTAGAGATACAAATATAAATAAATACACAGCCGTTTTATTTAAGAAACCCCGAGAACTGCGTTGGAAACAAGTTCCTTCAGCCCCTGCTAAGTTGGTCTATGGATACTTCCTACTGTGATTGTCGTTAGTTGAGCACCTCAGTGTTTGCTGGTGTGTTGATGGGATCCCAACAGGCTCCACACACTATACACAACGACAAGCTATGTCACTAGAACCTTTTCCTGGGAAAACCCAGGCAGCTTACAGAGTATTGTTAAATACTCATCTTTCAAAGTATTATTTCGGAAAAACAAGGAATGTAGTGTTATGACAAAGGAAAAAATATGCAAAACAGTCACATGGAAAAACAGAATTTTAATTTTTAAATATATAAGTTTGCTTAATTTCTGGTGAGCTGTTCAACACTGTTTTAAATATCCTGAATTAGTAACTATACCAACAAAACTGACCTCCAGTGTTTCCACAGGAGACATTAAGATAAGACCAAATTATATTTTTCTTCAACCAAAGCAGTCTTTCTCAGTCCTTTTTGTGCAAAAATATTACAAGAGCAACTCAAATGGGAACGCTGAAATGACATGCCAACATTTCAGGGCACATTGAAAACACTCAATAATTCTTGAAATTACTGTATCCTAAAATATTACTACCAACCATTTATAGATTAGTTCTGTATATCTACTCAGACAGATGCATATTCCTAGACCTCTGAAAATAAACAGGCTCATTGGTCTCTTTTGGTGTCCACACAATAGGCAAGATAGGTTTACAATAGTGTTTAAATGGAACTACGCATCTATAATCTCCTGACTCCACCACATTCAAAACAAAAGTCAGAGTTTATTTGGCTACCTTGAAATCACTCCCATAAACCTGCTACGGTTCACTGGATCTAAACATTTCTCAGAAATGTGTCATTTATAATTTCACCTAAGTGATGATTAGGGGATCCTTTAAAAATGGTTAATGCCTAAGATACAAACTTTATCTAAATGAATAATTGCAATAAAGTGCTTATTACCTTTCAAAATGATGCTTTTAGACTGTGGTATGTTGTTCTAAGTGTGTGCTATTCCTCTCATAAAGGATCCCCAGGCATGAGAGTCTGATCTCACCTGTCTCAGAAAGCAGCAGCACTATCTTTTGGTAGGTAGGCTGACAATAGGCACATTACCCATGCGGATGAGGCTGTACTAGGGCTATGGCAAAGGGGGGGGATTAGAAAAGTGGGAGGCAGGTGGAGGGTTCCTACTACACTCATAGTTCTATACAAATATATTAAATATGCTATAAAAATAGTCAACTCTTTTCCTTTGCATTTACTTCAGAAGCTCCTCTTAGAAGAGTGTTCACTCAATCCAGACAAACTTAAAAGGTTTCTTTCCCTAATAACTATGAAAATGGCAAGTGCCTTTGTGCTGTTTCTTCTCCACCACTGAAGAGTTCCAGTCAGCTTACTCCTGGCTTTATGCCCTCAACAATATTAATATCCAGTGTTTATACCTTCCAATGTGGACTCCGTGGTGCTAAGAACAGGACCACAGGTACTGGAAAGGTGATAGGCTTGAACGAGTTTTACATAAATGTCACGACAAACCTTTAATCACCACAGAAACAGAGAAAAGAAATACTAAAAATGCTATCTGTATTCCACTTAGAAAAAAAAATGCCACAATGTAGCGGAAACATTTTAAAAGGACAGTGCTATTCCAAGCGAAAAGAACCTACCTCTGTAGACTACTACTTTAAGGGTCCTTTCTAAGGCTTGAACAAGGGCTCAGCTCCCTCACAGCTGGACTGCTTCAGTGCTCCCAACTAACTTCAAGAGACTGCTTTAAGGCAATGACCAACTACAGCACACAGAATTCAAACACTCACTAGTTTGCAGAGTTGTCTATCACAAACTCAAAATCACTGGCATTCTTTGATTAGTAGTACATTCCTAAGCCCTGTCTATGCGACAGCAGAACACAGCACTCTAAAGCTACCCTAAATTTAGGGTGGAGCTTGGGGCAGGGCCTGTAGTGCTCATTTGCATGCAGCTCCACCTGTCACATCTGCTCCCCACCCTACAGTTACTACTCTAAGGGAGAAAAGAGGAGTACTTTCATGTCTAGGCTCTGGTTTGACAGCAGCCTCCAGAGCAGCTTTGTGCTTTACTGTTCTCATCCCAAAGGATCAGCAACACCCCATGTTCTACAGAGCAGCCCAGAGCAAAGTACCTTCAGGGCAACAAGAACCTAGCTGACCTGCACCCTAACAATTCTTAACTAAAAAGTGCTGCCCAGAATACCATTTTAAAGAAAAAGAAATCCCCATGAAATAGAGCAGGGGGCATTAAGGTTTATAAGCTGCGAAGTGTTTCTATTTGGTATCTTTTCATGATTTAGGTTTTAGATTTAGGTTTCAGTCAACAACTTTGGCTATAGAAACGAAGAACAGGCAACAGATGAATCTTCATCAGAATGCTCAAGTCTGTAGGAAGCAGACAGGGACAGTTTGCCACCCAAAGAAACCAAGAATTAAGGAGCCAAGAGGCAGCTGGTGCTGACAAGTGTTGCCCAGCACAACTTTCCATATGGATGGCAAAATTAGTGGCTAGGCGCTCCTTTACCAACTGCTTTTAAGCAAGAAGATGAACTGTGAGAACAACAGGAATTACATAATTAGTATACTGTATCTCCTGTTAGCTAAACCCTCATCACTAGGTATTGCCAAAGTCAATGAGGCACAACTCAGATGACATGGAATGGCATAAGATCAAGAAGGCAATTTGGGAGGGGCGAAAAGCAATGTGGGTGCTCTACTTACATCAATTTCATCACGTGTATATAAGCTTACATATACATGTATTCTTGCAACTCTTCGGGGTATTCACACGAATGTCAGCTAGAAGAACTGTGATATGTTAGTTACTGACTGGTACCTGGCCACACTTCTTCTGCAGAAGGGTAGGTACCAATTTTCTTTGGTTGTTTTCTTTGTCACCACTAACTTCTAACTGAATTGCAGCCAGGTAAACAGGAAAACAAAGACATGCTTAAGAATGGCAACAGCCGAGGACCCATAACTGACTCCGCGTGTGTTCCCCAGAGCCCTTATCTAGCGATTCTGCAGTAGGTTATTTTCACTGCTGGGAACCTTTGTGTAGTGAGTGGCCTCACCCTTACACACTTTCTTTTAAGGTCAATTCTAATTTGTCACACTTGTCCTCCCTTTTCTCAGTAATGTTTTATATTCTATTTTCTACTTATCTTTTGTTCTATAATTGCAAATTCCATTATTAGTACCATAAAATCTAAAAAAAAATGCTTTTTAAAATATATGTAACTTCGTTGGAGTTTATTACCTGGAGAGTATGATATTGCCAGATGAAATCTTAATTCATGTTTAGAAAGCATGTGAGTTGTAATATTCTAGTGTTTCAATGAAGGTTAAAGACAATTTCTACCCCATTTCTCTGAACAAGTATTAACTGGTAATTCTTAAAGGACTACTTAGCTTTAAAGGAAGATACTAATTTGGAAACAATTCTGGGATCACTGTAACAACTCTGATACTGTTAGGGCAGTCTTCATGGGAGCCAGAGAATGACACCGAGACCCACATGCTGCTAAAAATGTACTAAGGTTTCAACACTGCTACTGAAACCAGACGATGAATTCAAGATGGTGAGTTATCACCTGAATTAAAATCAAGGCACTATGGGTTTTTCCCCCTCAAATAACCCTGAATCATTTTAACTAAAAGAAGCATTGAAAATTTTAAGGATAATAAAAAGACTCCAACAAATCCTAAAAGTTAAAATTCCCACCACTGAGAATGTTAAAAAGTGCCTAAAATGTTCTGTGTGCAAATTTTACTCTTATAACTGAAACATTCTTGAAATCACTTTCAGGCTTGTTGAAAACCATTTACATAAATATCCCAACTATGAAATATATCAAAATATGTGATCAAACTCAACCAACCATCTAAAATAAAGCAGTGCAATTCTATTTTCAAACATAATTGAAAAATAATGAAATAAGGGCTATTTCTGAATAAAAGGAAATGTAGCAATAATTTAACCAGCAGCACATTATACATCACTGAACAAACTGTGACATCACAGCCAAAGCACGAACAAAAAAACTTGTGCCCTGGAAAAAGTGACTAGAACACTATTGTGTTGTAAACAAAATGAAAGAGAGAGGCTGTTACCAGTTTGCACATGGTGTCAAAAGCTAATGAAATGTACTCATACCTGTAAGGACAGATAATGCTTTCGTGCTGCGTGCAGAAAGTTTGCTTTCTCTTCTCCATCCAGACACATACACATCTATATAGCATCTACACACAGAGAATTCAAACCTGCACAACATTCTGCAAATAATCACTGATCCATCATTATCTGAACAGGGAGGGGAGTTGGGGTGGGGACTACTAACTACAGGACTATCTTCATGGCAATCTAAGCAAATCCCTGGCAGTGGTGTGTCCTCTGTAACATCTGATACCAGGCACAGAACCACTAAAGCTACCAACATTGTTAGTGCTTTTCTGATTCGGTAAAGGTCATGATAGTTGAGCTTGTTAACATTTGGCAATATACTCTTTTTCCATTAAAAAAATATCTGGGTAAAGAAACTGCAGAATTGGCTGTGTCCCTATAATCATCTCCCATCGGCTGGTATTTAATGTACATCTGTAGCACTGGGCAGCATTTCCCTACCAACTAATCCAGGAACTGGAACACTCAAGACCACCCTCACAGAACTGCTCAACTTCTAATCCTGTCATCTGAGTGACTGTCTGGCCTCCCCTTCCTCTAGTGTCAGAGAGGAAGTGTGTGTGTGTGTGTGTGTGTGTGCTACTGTGGCTGGACCTTGGAAGGGTCAGTCAGGCTGTCAGTCCTGTGCCGACTAAGCTGCTGCTGCTGCTGTTGCTGCTGAGGCTGGTGTTGCTGGTGATGTGACGGAGGGAAGGTGCTCTGCTGTAGTGGGAAGGCAGCAGAGAGGATGAGCTGAGCTGAAGGGTTCCCATGGAGCAACCGAGGTGTCTAAAAACAGAAGAAGGATTATGCAGCATGGCTCTATGCCTTTACACTGTCCATTCACAGTGTCCACTGTCCACAGTGACAAGAGCTTTCAATTCCCATTTGGTTTGCCAATCTAAAAAACTCTCTTTGGAAAACAGAAGCCTTACCTTCTTCCTGAAAACATAACAAAATTTAATTTTTCAAAGGAATCTGTGCTGAGAGAACTTAACAGTACAAAATACTATTGTCTTGAGACAAGCCACTTATTTTTACTTTATTTCCTACAGGACCAGATTTTAAGCAGGAGAGCTGGAGCACAGCTATGTCTGTGTAAGACACGAACACTCGCTGCCTGTCCGACAGTGCCCTCTGCACACAGCTCTGCCTGCTGGTAAAGAGTCAAGGCCAGGGCTGAGAAAATAGCTCTGTCCATACAGTGCTTGTAGTCCCAGTATGGGGGAGGTGGAGACAGGAGGATCTCTGGGCTCACTGGTCAGTCAACGTAACCTAGGAAGTGAACCCCGGGTCCCCATGAGACCCTGTTTGAGAAAAACAAGGTAGACGCTTGTTAAAGCGGTGGTGGCGCACGCCTTTAATCCCAGCACTCAGGAGGCAGAGCCAGGTGGATCTCTGTGAGTTCGAGGCCAGCCTGGGCTACAGAGTGAGATCCAGGACAGGCACCAAAGCTACACAGAGAAACTCTGTCTCGAAGGGGAAAAAAAACCAAAAAACCAAAAACCAAGGTGGACTAAGGAACAAACCCTGAGTGCTGACTGCTGGCCTCCATACACGTGCACTTGCACACACCTGTGTACCCCCTCTCCCCCCCCACCGGAGTAGTCGGAAAAGCACAGGCCTTAGTAGACTTGGGCTAACCTGAGCTATTCCACCTGCAGATGTGTGACTCTGTCCAGCTGTTGACCTCTCCCAGCCTCAGCCTTTCTCTTAGTCAAAGTGTCTGTTGTGCTGATCTGTACAAACCTTACAGGAAAAGGAGGGAAGAGCTGGAGGCTGAAGTCCTGTGTGGCTGTATGAGGTGATAAAGAAACTAAAACCCCCTCTCCCCAACAGAACCGTCTGCTATCACTAGTCCAGGGCTGACCTTGAAAGCCTCCACTTAGGAGTCTGTTTCTCTCCCCACATTTTGACTTCTGGCTGCTAAGTAGTCTGTACTCTGGTACACAAAAGGGACTAGCTGAGAGAATGGGGGAGTGTCAAGTGCAGTCCTCCGGAAGCCAGCACACTTCCTGCAACATGCTTGAACTTCAACAAGCTCACTGGGGATGACACTTGCAACTGTGTATGAAGGAAACCCATGTACACAAACACAAGGACAGACTTAAACCTTCCGATGAGAAAACTTGTCAAGGACCTTTACAATTGTCCTTCTTGATTTGTTGCTAGAACAAGTCTTTGTAAGACAAAGGGATTTATGGCATTTACTTCTCTGAGTACATCCCAAGTACGTTTTTCAGAGGTCCATTAGAAAAGCCAAATTATGTATTTATTATCTCAATAAATATGTTTATGGAAAGCAGTGCTTATCTAATGTTTTTATGGTTCTTATGTTTTGGGGATGCATTTTTGTGGTGGGGGCAGGGAGGAAGTGGATGTTCATTTTATACTTATTTATTTATTGTGTTTGTGTGTACATCTGCTAGGGTTCACATGTGGAGGTCAGGGAACAACTTCTAGGAGTCAGTTCTCTTCTTCTACCCTGTGGAAACCTGAGACTGAACTCAGGACGTCAGGGCTCAGCAGAGAGCACCTTCACGTACTGAGTCATCTCCCTGGTCCCAAACGTTCTTTTCTCTAAGGGCCTGTCCTCCTTGACAGATTTAGAACACTAGACCTTAAAGCAAAGCACATTCTTTAAGCTTTTGTTTAATTCTCACTGGGGATTTTATATATATAAAATCACACCCACCCACACACAGATGTATATGTGTATATATGTAAAAATAAGTGTGTGTAAAATATGTGTGTAAATATATAAAATATATTTCACCTAAATAAAAGCCTGAGACTTTTTATTATTTATAATAATAGCTAACTCTGTTATTCATTGTACTAGTTCAGACTTAAGCCCTGTGGGTATGACTTGACAACATTTAAGCAATGAGGCTATTTCAGTATTACGCTACCAAAGTAAGAATTCCACCTAGCCCAGATGGGCTCTAGCAGAGAAACCACCAGAGCCTAGAAACCGGTTCTGTTGGTTCTTTGCTGAGGATTCTGACCAGGTGACTTTATTCTGAACCTATGGATAGGCAGATTCTGTTTGGTTTATCCACATGGTATCTGTGTAGGTTTTGCCATTAATATGAATATCTTACTACATTTGCCAATATCGTGGTGCTCAATGACAGCTGGCCATATACCTTACAGTATATTTAGCAATTTACATGCTTTTTTTTTTTTTAAAAAAAAAAAAGGCATTAAGTATGAACTATTATTACATCCAATGTATCAATAGGTTTGACAAGTTTATGTCAAAGGTCACATGTATGTGGTATAGCAATTACTCAACTGAGGGCACCCTGACTTTAGAGCCTAAGTTCTAGTGATAACCTATACTGCATCTACACTGGATTTCTCCTCTGACATTCATTTCTAACAAGAAAATTCTAATAAACTGGCATAGTAGTGCATGCCTGTAATCCCAGCACGCAGAGGCAGAAGCAGGAAGACCTTTTTGAGTTCTAGGCCAGGCAGAAACACATCACAACAAAACCACAATCTAATACAATTTAATCTGATGAATAAGGTAACCCCTAGGCTGAAAAAGGGATCCTTCTTGATGTCCCTGCTTAATGAAGAGTACAGTTTGATGGTATCTAAGAAAGAAAAAAAATGGGGCTTTTGATTAAATTCTGGAAATATTAGCCTGAGAGAGAAAAAAGGCTCAGGAAGTGACCTGATATGAGTAGGAAGTAGGCCACTTACTCTAGCTAGAAGTTCAGATAACCAAGTATGGCTAGGCAAGGCTAAAAAAGTCCTCCAAGGCTGAAGAAGAAAAGATAAAATAGCCAATCAGGACAAGCTTTCTATTTCTGTAGATATTTAAATCCTACAATAAGCCCTTCCAGATTTTCCAGGTCCTTTACAAACCTGTCCATTGAACATCTTATTTGGTGATAAAATCAGTTCAAGGCAATTCCTCATGGGGATATTACCTGTAAAAACTGCTGTGGTGGTGGTTGGGTCAGCTGAGCCTGAGGTGATTGCTGAACCGAAGGAAGCTGCTGTTCCTGGGAACTCTGCTGCTGCTGCTGCTGCTGCTGCTGCTGCTGCTGCTGCTGCGTTACCGATAATGCCTGAGCCTGCTGCTGTTGTGTGGCAAAGGTAGGATAAGCAGTCACCACCTGACCCATAAGCATGGTACTTGGTACCATGACGGCCCCACAAGCTACAGGAGCAGTCACTAATTTGGTCACAAGTTGCTGACCTTGAGAAAACCTGTGAATGAAACAAAGAAATGGTGTCAGAGAGACAAAGCATAACTCGGTCAGCAAAATAGTTATCCTAGACAATACCCAATGAAATGGTCCGTTTGTTTTATAAAAGCCTATGCTCCTAGTTTCTGTTTGCAGAGATTCTCCTTAGAGGCTAGGGGCACAGCTTAGTGGCAGAGTGCTTGCTTGCATAGCTTGCTAGGGTCAATCTCCAGCACCAAGAACAATTTTAAAGGACTTTTTGTTTGGGATATCAGTAAAACAAGCAAACAAACAAACTACATATATATATATATATGTATAAACATATATATATATGTAGTTTGTAATATAAAATTTAACAAAAATAGAGACATAGCAAAACAACTTTTAAAAATACTCATATTCAAGATAATGACCTTTCATATCACACATAAAAATTGGTTGAAAATGAATAAATATCTAAACTACAAAACTCATGACATTGGGCTTGGCGACGACCACCGACAATGTCAAAAGCACAGGTAGGTGACAGTGAAAATGATTCCCTGGATGACATCACGTCTAACCAGACACAGAAGGAACTCTTACCATCAAACAACATTCAATACATTGAAGAACTGGACAAAAGTTAAACTTTTCCTCCAAAACCCACAAAGAACCAACCAACACATAAAAAAGCCCTCACTAGACCTAGTCCTTAGAGAAGTGACAACTAAAACAACAATGGAGAGCCACTGCATGCCATCAGGACGGCTGACACTGAGAAATAAACGGACTGGGGAAACTGTGGTCTTCACGTGCTTTCTAGTGCTATGATAAACACCACGACCAAAACTCAATGCCAGGAAAGGGCTTATCTGGTTACAAATCCCAAGTCACAGGCCACTGCAGGAAGCCAGGGCAGGAGAAAGGGACTGAGGGGGAACCGAGTTGAGACCACAGAGAAACACTGTTTCTGGCTCTCCCAGCACCCCAGCAGCACCTGCCTGGGAACTGTACTGCCCACAGTAGGCAGGGCCCATCCACATTAGTCATTCATCAAGAGAATGCCCTACAGACTTGTCTACAGCCAATGCAATAGAGGTGTTTTCTCAATTGAGGTTCTTCTTCCTACTAACACTAGCTTGTGTCAAGTTGACAGGAAAAAAAAAAAAAAAAAGCCCTTAGGAGGACAACTCTGTAATAGTTCCTCAAAGAATTACAGGAAGAAATTTCATTTCTGAGCACCAAACCAAAGCAAAATGAAAGGTGGGCTCAGACACGAGCACACGTTTGTGCATAGCTGTATTTACACGTAGTAGTCAAAGTATGGAAGCAACCTAAGTCTCCACTGACAGACAGAATGGCTAAAGAAAATGCTACCCATATATTACATACAGAAGAATCCTTGGTCTTAAAATGGAATGTGTGAAAAACACAGATGAGCCCTGAGAATATCATGTTAAGTGAACCAAACCAGTTACAAAAAGACAAATGACTGGGTAATTAATTTACACAAAGTATCTTTAGGCAGTCAAATTGATACAGACAGGAAACAGAATGGTGGCTGTCAAAAGCAACAGGCAGAAAGGTTAAGGACTTGTTTAGTGAGTTTCAATCTGGAAACATGAAAAATGTTCTGAAGATGGCGAGGGTGACAGCTGGAACCACATGTGGATATACTCAAGGCCACTGGACAGCACACTTTAAAATGTGTTAATACAGAAGTTTCTGTTCTATATATTAATCAAAAATTTTCAATCTGTAGAAGTTAACTTTTTATAAAATGGCAAGGTGCTCAGGAGTTAAATATATGGTGAACATGGTTCGTTTACTACAATGGCAAACAATTCATGAGGAAATTACAACTCTTATAAAATAATTTTACATTTATAGGAAAATTATACTTTATAGAAAAATGACATTTTTAAGGATAAGTCAAAGTGAAATTTATCAACACAGAACAGTACTTCTGGTCAGACTTTACTGATTTTTCTCCTCTTTCTTTCTTCTTTGGTGACAGTATTACTTCTGCTTGCCTTTCCCGTGACCTGACGGTCACTGCTAACACTGACAGACAGCAAGGGAGCAGAGAGGAGTACTCGAGAGAGAGAGGACATACTGTCGGACAGACTGTTCCAAGTTCAAAACAAGCACTCTGTTTAGTACAGGTACGAACTTCATCATTAATATAGTTCACATGACCAAAAACATTGACTTCTGTTTGTTTATTTTGGCAGTGCCAAGGATTGAACCCTGGTCCTTTAAAAATAATGTATACCGAATTCATGTCATATCTTAAAAATTAAATTCTGTAGTGCATAGACTTCAGGACCAAATGCTTGGGTGCAAAAGAAATATAAACCAAAGAAACAAAACACAGCTCAAAATTTCTACACAAATCAAGTTCCAAGAGACAGCGGTTACCACCTGTTTTGTCGTGGATGTGCTAAATGCCAGCTTCTCTGCAATGGTGAACAGACCAGTAACTCATCAACAGATGTGCAAGGAACGCTCCTTTAACCAGCTGTGGCCAGGTGCACTCTTTACTCTACATTCGGTGTAGATTAAATAGCTCCCATGGCCGTGCAGCTATTTCCCCTGCTATAATGCCTCTCGGAACTCTCCACACACATACCTAAGCCATGTTTCTTTAAGACAGGCCAAGCTCCTCCACTAAGTTCTCCATGACTACACTTTTCATTTGCTTGCTTCAACCCATAAAATTCATCGGCTCCCCTATAAAGTCTGCCAAATAGTTATCACTCCAAGTATACATAAGCTGGTTATTCTTTTATTTTATTAATGTCTCATTCCCTGTTGAAAGGATTAGCCTTTAAATGTCTGTTGAAATATGTTCCCTCTTCCCCGGTTACAAATGGTTGCTAAAATGCATCCTCCAAAATGCATGTCAGCATTCTAGTTTACTATCTTCCTTCTCAGGCTGGCTGGAGATGTCCGTCAGTGGCAGCAGTGTGTATGCCTAGCATGAGAGAAGGCTCTGGGTCCAGCACCCCCAACAAAAACAAAACAAACACAAACACCAATCAGCTTTCAGAGGGCATTCCTAGGGCACAGTCCTAAGATTTCTCCAAGAGTGTGAGCACTACGGTTGGATGTCTGAAGTTGAGGAACTTGAGCTCCAAGGAACAACAGATTCTCTGCTCTTGCTGCCTATATAATCTTGTAGCTTCCTTGTTCTGAACATTATTGTTATCTTAAAAATCACTCTTTCCCATACAACAGCAAAATATGCAAGTAGTAGCACATGCATAGTGAAGGTAATAAAAACATGAAACTATTTCAGATCATGTATTTAAAACTTCAGAGATCCTATAGTTAAAAACCCATCTTCCCAGGAAAGTATATTTATGCAAAAATTTGTTTATAATTCAGCTATCCAGACTTATCACTCAAGACACAGTTGCCTGCTCTTCTTTAATATAAGCCTTGAAGGGACCTGAATTCACAGCCTCTGCCATAGCACTTGGTCAAACCACTAAAAACACCTTCTCATCTGAGACATGGGGAAATGATGAAGATATCAATGTTTATTTTAAAAAAATGGAACATTTTGAGCAGAAAGATTATCCAGCTACCCTACTGCTGCTCTCTTAACACCCTCACTAAGAAGACCAAGTGGCACCAGTACAGAACCTGTACTTGTGACTGCATACTACAAAATGTGGTTCTGTATCTGACAGCCCAGTTTGGAATAAAAAATAAATTCTGATGTTATTATGTTAAGTCTTTAATAATAGATACAGTATTTATTCCAAATCTTAAAAAATGGGTATAGCATTTAGCAATAAACTAAAATTTCATGGTAAAAAAATAAAATGATTGGTTTTGGACAAAAGTACAATACTGAGGACTGAACTGAGGGTCCTGTCCACGCCAGGCAAGTTCTCTACTCCTGAGTTGTATCACTAGCTCATATATACGTTTTTATATATTGGATCTGTTTCTATGATCTTCTTTTACTGTGTCTGCCACATGCATGGAGGCATGGAGGAGGCCAGAAATGGTCACAAGAACTCCTGCACCTGGAGTTAAGGTGTGGTGACCTGCTGGAGGTGAATGCTAGGAACTGAACTCGTCTTTCTAGAAGAGCAGCAAGTGTTCTGAAGCACCGAGCCCATGGAGGTTGTTTTTATTCAATCAATTTACAACTCTGAAAATAATAAATGAAGTCTGACATCTACCTTATCTGTCTGTCCTGAGTGAACGTGGTTACCGTAGCACTCTGCGTACTGTTCTGGGGCATACTGGATGGGATCTGGACCATGCTCCCAGATGCAGGCTGAGAGATCACCATTGTATTGTACAGCGGGGCTGTGAGAGTGCTTGGTGTCTGGTTTGGAAGAGACGTTTGCTGACTATGTCCACTCATTACATTCTGTTGACTCTGCTGGAAAAGGAGATTTTATAGAGATTATCTAACAGTTATAGGACAGCATGCTTCTACTATTCGCCATTTAACAATGGCTGACAGAACAGAAAAAGACAAGCAAAATATATTATTTGGAGAGAAATATAGAAAAGACTGACTTGGAGTAGCTGACTTAGGCTGGATTCTTTGATGGAAGATAAACTAAGACTTTAAAAGAAGCATGATCTTAACAAGGAAGTAGAAAATGTACATGAAGACATCTGTTAAATGCCCAAAGCAAGTCAGTAATGGTCACACACTTGTATGTTTTTCAAATATAGTAACAGATGTACACTAATTAATTAATTACCAGAACTCTACAGAATGATTAAACTATTCCCACTTCCCCAACAGTCTATTCAGTATGCTTGCTACTCAAGACTCTCTTGCAAATCAAAGACTTACTACGTACAGAAAGTCTGCACATTATAAGAATCTGGTATAATTATTAAACTAGGTACTAGGTATTAAATCACAAAATTATTAAGTATCAAAATATTTGATAGTAATATATTTTCCACAAAATACTTTAATGATCACTGTCAAGATTCTATGTTCTAATTTTTGTTAAAATTTAAAAGCTAATGCAACACAGAGCTTTAAGTAGCTATTTCAGTCAATTACCTGAGTTGATGTACTCTGTAAAGTCTGCTGTTGTATCATGTGCTGGCTGGTGCTGACATGTCCAGTATTCATTCCACTTTGAATCTGGCTAGCAGAAACGACTTGGCCTTGCATATTTATAGGTGTGAGTTGCTGGATATTAGAATTTCCAGAGGAAAGTTGAACGGAACCAAAATTCAATCCAGAGTTTGATTGCTGCAAAAACATCTTTGAAAATAAAGATTACATTTTAATGAAAAACTTTGGCAGGAAGGCTCAGTTTGTTGCACAAACGTGATAGACTGAGTTTGGTCCCTTGATTCCATGGTGGAAGGAAAGAACAGAGTCCCCAAAGTTATCTTCTGACCTCCACACATCCTCTGCAGTACATATATGCTCACATTAACACACTAACTAACACACACACAATTTTTAATTACATTTTTTTGCAGGGGTGCTTGGAATCGAACTTGGGGCCTCAAGCATTTTAGGTAAACACTACTAATGAGTTACATTCTCAGCCTAAATAAACTTTATAGTTTAAAAAAAAAAGACCAAGGAGAACACTGAAAGAAACCAAGCAAAATGAAGTTTAACAGTCAAGTAACAAGTCATTAGGACATTTCACATGAACAGTTAGCAACAATGACAATAAAACATGAAGCGCCACATTCATCCTTGCACTCATCCACAAGGTCAACTGTGTTACTCCTCAGTGCTCCTCAAAGGGCTGCTGCTGGCAGCTTTGTACCATCTGTCACTCAAGTTCCTGACAGTACACAGGACTACTGCTCACCTAGTTTCCCTTCAGCAGAGCCCTAGTTCCCTAGATGGCCCTGTGAGTCAAGTAATATGAATCATATCTATTGGCATTTTATTAAAACTCTTCTAAACTGTCTACCTCAAAGGTTCTATAAAGTAAAACGTTTATATTATGGATTTGAACTTACTAAATAATGATGCTGATAGTCTTTAGGAATGAGTACCTCTGGAGGCTCTATACTATTAAGTGGGTAGCCAATGTTTACTGAACTGGGAAAATCAGACCTCTTGCATCTGACTTTTCAAAAAAGAGGGGTGGGGGACAATGTTTAGGAACCCAAAATGTGGATGGGACTCTCTGTGCTCAGAGCCCTTACCTGGAGCCCTTGACCGTGGACCATCTGAAGCTGTTCTTGAATCCTCCTCAGTTCCTCCTGCTGCCGGTGAATATTTGCCTCTATCACCCGCGTCCGCTGCTCCAGCTGGTCTTTCAGATGCTGCATGGCTCCTAACTGAGCTGAAAACTGGAACTGAAGCAGCACATGCAAAGACAGTATAACACATCTTAGAATTCCGTGTCCCAATAACTGTGCCACGTGCAAGGCAAGAATGCCACTTCCCAACTGCCGTCTTCACTCTCCTTTGTGACAGGCGCTGGACCTTTAACTCAGTGCCGTTGTCTGCAGACCCCGAGGAACCTGCCCCAGATGCCCCTGGAGGGAGACTGCAAAGGAAGGTGCTTCTCTTCCTGGTGCCAGTGGGTAGCAAGCCCTACCCAGTCTCATCCACAAAGTCTCTATTTCCCAGCAGACGCTTCCTGTTTTCTGGCTCTCTCTCATGGCAGCTCAGTGCACTTCTCTACTCAGTGGCTCCCGCCACATATAGCCCATCTAGTGCAGGGTAAGAGGTGTTGAGGGCTGCGTTAGTACGTCCTTCCTTGGCTGTTCTCCCTCTGATTTATGTGCGTGGTTGTTCTCATATCTTTTTTTTAAGTTGCAATTACTACCTGGGGAGGGGCACATGTCACAGATGTGTGTGTAGGTCAGAGGACAACTTGAGGAGTCGTTTCTCTCCCTTCACCACATAGGTCTAGGGGCAGAACTCAGGCGGTCAAGCTTGGCAGCAGGTGCCCTTACCCACTTGACCATCTGGCCTGCCCTCCTGTTCTTGCATTTTTTAGAGTTCTTCTTTTAGTTACCAGCTAATACAGTTTATTACCTCTGCTTGAACACTCTGCAGTTAGAAGATGTGAGTGCTTCCAGGTGTGGTGGCACATACCTTTAATCTTAGCACTCGAGAGGCAGAGGCAGAGGCAGAGGCAGGTGGATCTCTGTGAAGTTGAAGCCAGCCTGGGCTACAGAGAATGTTCTAGGACAGCCAGGGCTATGGCTATGCAGTGAGCCTCAGCCTTTAAAAAAAGAAAAAAAAAGAAAGAAAGAGAAAAGACAAGCCGAGCTCATACTGCAGCCCAACAACTTAGAACAAGTTCTTTAGTTGCTCACTTGACCTTCTACATTTTACCAGATGAGAATGGACCCCGCACCTGGAATGAATCCATAGCAAATTCTGTCATCTCTAGAGTCCCCTCTGTGTGTACATCAGCAGAATTATCCAAAGCTAGACAGGAGGATCACAAGTTCAAGACCTACTTGGGATACAGAGTGAGTTCAAGGTTAGCCTGGCAACATTTTAAGGCCCTGTCTCAAATTAGAAAGTAAAAAGAAAGGGCTTGAGGGCTCAAATATAGAGCATTTGCCTAGAAAGTTCAAGACTGAGTTCAGTTGCCAGTATCTTCCTTCTTTCTTTACATATATAAAAATCACTTATTTATATCTGAAAACAACCAATAATTTCATTCTCATACTATTTTGAAAAAACTATAATACTTTTCAACTGATACTATCTTTGGACCAGTTTAAAACATAGCTTTTTAAAGACTAATGAATTCTAAGAAATTATGAACGAATGCACAGATGAATGAAGAAAGTCATTCTACATTCAGGGATTTTAATCTTCTGGTTTTTAAATCCAATTAATAAGCTGCTCCTACAATTTAGACACACATGATGACTCACTGCTCATTTAATCATTTCCATGAATATTTTGTACTCTATAACAGCAGAGCATTTCACTTTATTGGAAATCTATCTTCAAAGTTTCCTGCAGTGAACTGCACCTAAAAGCGGGAAATACCCACCCTACCCTTTTATATTCTATCTTCAAAAAGGTTGTATTAAATTAATGAGTTCACTTTAAGTTTGTGCTAAAGATACTGAATATTACTTTTCTTTATTTTGTTGAAGTGGCCTCCCTATGTAGCCTTGGCTGGACTGGAACTCTCTTTCATAGACCAGGTTGCCTTCAAACTTCTGGTAATCCTCCTGCCTCCGTCTACAGGTACTGACCATCATGCTTGGCTTCAAATACTGACTTGTGAGGATGATAACAACCACTGATATCCTGTATTAGATTCTACTAGGCTTAAGAAAAATAGTAAACTTAGTACTTCAGCTTTCTCATGCCTTTTAAAAATGTTAGTTAAAATAGGTTATATTTATTTTTATGTTATATATTTTATTGTAATTAAAGTTATTTTTTGCTACAGGTAAATGCCATGTTGTCACAATTTAAAGCATTTCTACTAAATACAAACCAAAAAATAGGAACAAGCACAGAATATACAGGATAACAACACTGAAATAAATCCACAGGACAAAAAAGCAAAGTACTAAGCTTTACTTAGTCAATGAAAACATGAGAACCGAATGCTTAGGAATATTTTTGACACAGTATATATTATTTACATATTTCATGAAAACACCTCTATAATGATGTTGACAATGCTTTACTGATAACTTGAGATTAAAGAACAAATAATATTCAAAGTAGGTCTGCATATTGCATAAAAATTCTGTCAATATGTCAAAATACGTAAGATTTGAAGATTCAATTTGATATTTAATAATACTGTTATAGGGCTCTTACAGGGTAGTGCTGCTAGCAATCAGCATTTAGTGCCAAATAAAATAGAAGATTTCCCACTATCGTTATTACTCTTCTTCAGTAATGTTTCTGAAACTTTGAATGAGATCTAAATCACAAGTTAAGAAGGTACACAGCAGTGCTTTGGGAATGCTTTTCTCTTGCTAGCCTCAGTATTCACTCCTCCTTTGGACTCAGGCCATCTCACAGTTCTTTTTTTTTTTTTTTTGGTTTTTTGAGACAGGGTTTCTCTGTGTAGCTTTGCGCCTTTCCTGGAACTTGCTTTGTAGACCAGGCTGGCCTCGAACTCACAGAGATCCGCCTGCCTCTGCCTCCCGAGTGCTGGGATTAAAGGCGTGCGCCACCACCGCCCCGCTGCATCTCACATTTCTAAAGAGCTTTTTTCACTTTTGTTGTTCTTTTGGCTTTGGTTTTGGAGGTACTCATGTAGTTCAGGCTGGTTATGAACTCACTAAGTAGCTATGGATAACCGTGAACAACCAATTTTCCAGCTCCCACTTCCCATATGTTAGGATACAGGCATGTACCACCACACTTGGCATCTTACACTTGTTTAAGCTACATTAAGGATCCAAGTCATGTGTGTAGACTAAATAACATGGTATTTTAGTTATATGTCATATCCTCTAGATCAAGTAGCTTGTTAATATAGATATTACAAATACTGTCAGCATCCCTGATAAATGTAACTGAATACATACATAGAACTCAATAAATGTCCCATGTGCAAACAAATGAATTAACTTGTAAATTAGTTACTCAAATCTTCTAAAATTGATACATAAGGAAGAACAAAATGAACTAGTATATTTTATCATGTTGTTATATGTAAGATGTTATAGCACAGTAAGCAAGAAAATTCTTTGTTGTATAAGACCATCAAGCATCTTGAAAGATATATGCACCTGTGATTCTGTCTAGTAAGGGTCAAATGGTACACAAAATCACTGTAACTAAAATGTCACTACATATTCTAAATACTTCCTATTAAGATTTACTGAATTTATAATTATATATATTTATATATACATCTTTATAAAATCATATTTGCTTAAATGCAAGTATCACTTGTAAATGCTCAACTAAAACAAACAAAAATACCTGTGACATGCCTTGTGGAATTGGTAAATTTGCAGCTTGAGACATCACTGGCTGTGTTAATGATGGACCAACAGACTGGGAGTTTATGGACTAGAAGCAAAATAAAAAATGACAATGAAGTGATGCTCATACTCATCTATGAGTACTTCCACCACAAACACCAATACAATGTGCTTATCATCCAATGACAACCTTGATTTTTGTTGAGTGTAAAGTATGTCACCCTTTCTACTGTTTTATCTTTTCTTTCCTGTGGCACCCAGCATAGGCCCTTGGATGTACACTCAATCAGAAGTTGAGTGGACCAAACAAAGGCAACTGGAACTTAATAATACCTCTCAATTAACACTTTCTTCGCAATTAAAAAAAATGAAAATCTAGCATTTTACCTGACAAATGGGAAAGATTTTGAGTGTTACATGTCCTTATGGAAAGGGGATTTTAGGCATCGGTGACCACATCAATGGATTTCCTGCAGGGCTCTGATGTTAACTAAAGAGCATACCTGAGTGCTGAAGGATGACCTCCGCTGTGTCATCTTTTCATGAGCTGGCAGATGTGGTCTGGGAGGAGTGCTAGTATCAGTAGGGATCTTTGTCGGTGTTGCTGAAGTTAGTCAACAGAGAACAGAATTAGTACTTACAAACAGTTCTGAATGATTAATTTCAAAATATGCTTCATGGATAGAAATGGCTGAGTTAGTTTTCTCTTATTAAATAAAAGTTAAATCCATGTCTATAAGAATAACTTTAATTACTTCTTTTTTAAGGACAAAGAAAACATGTGATAGAAAACTTTAAAAACAGTTCCTCCTGTAATCCACAATACCCTCAAGGGACAGGCTTCAGAGCTCCCTACAAGTATGAGAGTCCATGCACACTAAGGTCTCTTCCAATGAATGGCATAGTATTTGCTTATCACCTAGGCACATCCTTCTGTGTAATTTAAATCAACTTCAGATACTCTTACCTAACATAATGCAGACTTGATAAAACAGCTGTAGTATCACTAGAAAATAATAGCAAGGAAAGAAGCCTACACATGCTCATTCGAGACACAACTGAGAAGGCGTTTTCTGCCACATGGCTGTAGATACAGCAGACCAACTACAATTGAAAGACAATTATCCAAGTCTTTAAAAAGTAAAGGCTAGGGCTAGACTCTAGCCACTAGCGTTCAATAGTTAACAGCCCTATTCTGTTCCCACTATCTACATGGCGGCTGATAATGACCCATTAACTCCAGTTCCAGGGAATCCGATGCCCTCTTATGACCGCCATGGGGACCAAGCACACACAGTGCACAGACATACAAGCAGACAAAACACTCATACAAATGTAATCACTTGGTTTTACAGTGAAAGATAGTATTTTTTTTTTCCTCTAAGGGAATAATTTAAAAGTTAAGCAGAAGATTATCATCTATATATCATCACTTCATGACTTTGAATCTTTTCTAAAGTTAATTTGCTTCTTACTAGAAAGGTTACTGTACTTCAAAACTAAAAGAATTAGAATTTGAAGAAGTTCTTGTCAAAAGTGCTGATGTCAGCAACACAAATAATTTAGAAGATCTCTTTGAAACACAGGTTTGTTTCCAGGCTAAGGCACTTACAGGAAGGGTCTGAGACTGCTGTATGAGATGACTTTCTGGAGCTTCTAGAAGAGGCAGACGGAGTTGGGCTGTGATCAAACCTTTCCAGTGCTTCCTTGAGACTGACTGTATTTATACGATTGTCAGACCCAGAATCTTGGCTCTAAGGAGACAAGAGAAAAAAAATGTCTGCTCAGTGCAGAGATCTCAACACAGTTAGATATCAGGACTTAATATCTAGAATAGAGAACTCCCTACAATTCAACATGACAATTCAATCATAAAAATGGACACACACACACATCATGTGTGACGACAAGATGCACTTGTATTTGTTGTTGAGACAAGGTCTCACACTACTGGCCAAGAACCTGTGGCAATCCTTCTGCCTCAGAGCAACTGTGCCTAGTGAGTATGTACCTTTAAATACAACATCTGCAAAAGCTAGTAAGAGGATCATTTGAGCTCAGCCTGGGAAACACAGCAAAATGCCCTGTCAAGAAATAAACAAAAAGTCCCAAACAAAAAAGAGAACAAGTTGGACACAGTGGCATATACCTGTAATTGAAACACTTGGGCTACAGAGGCAGAGTGACCAAGGTCATCCTTGGCTGCATAGCCTGCCCAAGGCCAGCCTGGGCTGTATGAGACCCTGTCAAAAACAAAACAAAACAAAACACCCCAAATAGATAAATGAATGAATAGATAAATAAGAAAACAAGAAGAGAGAGAGGGAAATACTTCTTCAAAGAGGAAATGGACAATCACTTGATAAACTGCTCAAACTTACTAACCAGGGAAATACAAATCAAAACCAGTCATGCTATTTCATGCTCTATTAGAATGGCTAGGACCAAAAAACCAAGTCAGACACCTGGGCAGCAGATCTCCTCTGTGAGCTCAAAGCCAACCTGATTTACACAGTGAGTTCCTCGACAGTCAGTGAGACCCTGTCTCAAACAAAACCACACAAAAAATAACAAAAACCCCACCAAACACAAAAGCTTCTCAGAAATCAATTAATATGATAAAGATGTGAATAAACTCGAACTCTTATGACTTGGTAAAGGCTTTGTAAAAATGGCATGGCTCTATGGAAAATAGTACGGCAGTTTCACTCAAATGTTAACTAAGAGTTACCTACCGTATGATCCAGTATTCTATTTGGTATACACCCAAAGAAAAGAAGTCGGGACTCTAGTAGCTATCTGTACATCACCTTTCTTCCTCTATCATTACAAATAAAAGGTGAAGGCCCCCCAGGATTCCATTGACTAATCAGAGGATACACACATGATGGAATATTACCCAGCCCTCAGACAAAGAGAAATCTGACACATGCTACAATACAATGAACCCTGAGAACATACATAGTGAAATTAGCCCGTCACAAAGGAACACATACTGTATGACTCTACTTATACAAGGTACTCAGAGTAGCCCAGCTTGAAAAAGGAAAGCAGAGCTGAAATGAGCTGGGGAGGGTGAAAGGTTGTTTACCAAACCCCATTGAGGAGGATGGAAAGGTTCTGGGCACGGGTGTTGGTGACAGCTGTACAACAGGCAATGTCACAATGCTGACATGCCACGTCACCACTTTGTAAAAAGTGACTAGAAAAAGGGAATGACAGGATGAAGCTGGTGCTTTATTTTATAGACAAAGTACTATAAAATCTCTGGAACTCAACATCTGCTCCAAATCTTCAATCTGACCTTTCTGCAGGATTCTACTGTGTAGATGAACCACTGCTACCCTACCATTTTCTATCATCTTCCTACCAAGTCAAGTACAATAACCTTTCCTACACTTACTTACCTTAGTCATTCTGTCTCTGTCTTGTTGGAGTAAACACTGAAGCACCCAGAAGCAGTACAAACCAAAATGCCAATTTAAATCATGCTTCCTGTTCCTAGCTCACAGTGACAGGGGTCTGTGGAAACAATTGCAGGTGGCCTATGATGGTCACTAACTTCAAGTGTATGCTCCATTCTAGTCAGCAGAACTGCCAAGTGTACTAGAAAGCTTATTTTCCTATTCTTGAGAGTTATTCCAAGCTTTCCCACTGTTCCTTAACCTCTGTCTCCCTCTCTCAGCTGACCGCCTTGCCTGACGCAGATGAGAGCACCTATGCAACCCCAAAAGCAGCCCCCTACTATGGATGTAGCATATACACCAGTGCTTCCTCCCCATCCACACGTAAGGGAGAATCAGTGTCCCCTTCAAGTCTTTCCTCACGCATCAGTGAACAAGCGGCACATGCACCCCCTTATTTCAGGGCTACAGATGACTGCTTACATGTATACATGCAAAACAGTTCGTCTCCAAGGCACTCATCCTAGGTGGAGGGCGAGTCACTCAATGCCTATCCCTTCCTTCCTTAACCTGCAGCTCTTCCCAGCCTGTACTTGAGTCTAGTTCTCATGGCTTTTCCAGCCACCTTCAAAGTCCATAATAAACAAATAACTCTGCATTTTCCATCTCAGTTCTGAGTAGTTCTTCACGTATCTGCTCTAAAAACGAGACCTCATCAATTTCCTTGTTGTTCCCACCACAAGTGGGAGTCTCTGTCTTAGGGCTCTCAGACTAGAACTCTACAGGCTGAAGAAACATCCTCCCTCTCAAGTTCAATGGTGTGGGGCTCATAGAGCATGTCATGTCACTTCCGGTGGTTACATATCGATCCTGTGCTGACTTCACCGCACACCTGAATGCCATTCTGACTTCTGGCTCAGTGTTCCCAGACTTAGTAATCCTAAATCACCTCTCCTCAAACCTAACACCATGAACTCTCTGGTCCTTGGCATTACCCCTTCAAAATCTTCCTTCTTCTTCAGCCACTAATTCTTGGTCAAACCTCAAAGCCAATTATTTCAGTTCAAGCATCCTCATTTTTGACCAGAACCTGCCACATTACCTACTCATCCCTCTTAGTATCCTAATTCCAATAATCCTGTGGTTTAAGTCAAACCGACATCGACTCTCCATTTCCATAAATCAGTTTCACTTTATGTCTTCTTTCCCTTAAGAATCTTAAATTTGTGTCTGATATTATAACAACTGTGTGCATACGTTCAATACCCTAGCTCCTATCTCCTGTTATCACACTTCTTTGGCAAAATCCCAATGGTTAAACCACTTTTTGCTTATCCTACACAGCACAATATGACCAAAGGAACAAAGCATAGTGACTGTTCTTACTTCAAATTAATGATCAAGAGACTTGTGAGCGTTCTTAACCTGCCTGCAAACCACACTGTAAATCTTCACACAACATTCCCTTCCCTACCTCCCTTTGCAACCTTGGGACACCCCCCAAACTCCTCTCCTTAGGCTAATTCCAGCTGGTACCTTTGGTTCTTATTTCACCGAGAACATTGCCATAAGCTCCCACTATTCTAGCAATCACTAACTGTGAATGTAGTGTGACTGGGGAAATGTGATACTCAAAAGTAAATCAAAAAATGTGATACTCCTCAGGGTGCTACTACAAACCAGGAAGCAGACACTCTCCACAATCCTAACTGTTCCAGAGAGTGTCTTCTGGCTTTCCCAGCCATATAGTCTGTCACCACTACTCAATTACTGCAGCACAAATGTAGCCACAGACAAAATAGAAGCAACTGGGTATGGTTTGTTCTTTATGATCACTGAAATCTGACAGATGTTTCACGGAGCCTTATTATTAAAACATTCTTATTCTTTTGATTTTTTTCAACTACTTAAGTGTATAAAATACATTTATAGTTTATGGATGTTGTGAAATCAGTCAGAAGGCCAGATGTGACCTGCAAGTCATAGGTGCCAGCTTGATACAGTTGAAAAGCTGCCCGACTAAACACTCTCTGCCCTTGTGTAAGGGATCCATATTCCCACACATACTCCAGAACACTGCTCTTGGATCTCTACCTCCTTCTCCATTAGATCAGGCAGGTGATATGCATGGTTTCCCACATGACAGAACAACAAAAACCAGAGTCCAAAGTCTAACTATAAGTTCCCAGTCATGTGTCTTCAGGGAAGGTTCCCTCTTAAAACTAGTCTCAGTATTTTCAAGTGTAGGTTATCACCTCAGAAAAGGTCACCTAAGGAGCAAATCACAGTTTATAATGATAAAAGGAGCAGAGCCTAGCACGTCAAAGTCAATTATAATGAGAGTTTTCATCTTAGATTGGGTGTGTCTCTCATCTAATTAAGTTTTAAATGGCAAAATCTTCAATTCCTTTTTAGAAGCAAATGAGATTTTAAAATAAAAATGATAAAGGACAATCAAATCTCTCTCACAGATTACTAGGAAATGAAATATTTAAAAAGAGGCTGTAAGGAGCATACTTTGTCAGCAGCTGTCTCAGGAAGAGATTCTTCAATGCCAAGTTCTCGTCGTCTTTCAGCCCTTACTTCTGCGTAACTACAAATGGAAAGAATCAAGTTTTAACGTTTGCTCATTTATTTGAAATACTGGAGAGATGCAACCAATTGCTGCTTGTTATCTCTCTCACTTGATCACAGTCATTCTGTACGATTTTCCACGTGCTAAGCAAACCCAACACGTACGTACCATGCACGGCCTAAATTCAATCTGTGTGCTTTAGGTAATCTCCAATGACCCGGAGGAACTAAGTATGTAAATTAAGAGGAACTAAGTGGAGGAAAGACGATTGGCGGTTACTCTGGTGTTTGCTTTGTACGACATACACTGGTGCTTGGATGTTGGTACAACTTTCGCTACGCAGCACAATATTTCAGTCAGGCCTTATATACCCATGCACACTACCTGTATCATATTTCTATCTATTAAGTAAGCTTAATATTAAAAATATTAAGTATTAAAACCGGAGAGATATTACTATCATCATTAACAAATCACATATAAAATTATATTTGGATATTACTACATCTTACCAATTTTCTAAAAGAATTATTACCTTACTACAGTGTGAGTACAAACAATGAACTCTGGCCTTGAATTCCACTGATGGTAAGTGATATAATAATGAGTTTGAAGCCAAATCCACTGCTGTCCTTTGGTCAGGAATCTGTAATAACATGATTTGCCTTTCCCATACTGCATTACTAAAAAAGAAAAGAAACAAGTATTTTTTCTTTGATATATATTTAGCTATGAAGAATCTGGATTTCTTTCAAACAAAAGTTGTCACTTACATTTAATTCTCTATACAGACATAATTATTTTCTGGATGACTTTCAGAAATATACATCAACTATAAAGATGGTTTTTAGAACCAGTTTAAG
Organism: Peromyscus californicus insignis; assembly: GCF_007827085.1. NCBI lineage: Eukaryota > Metazoa > Chordata > Mammalia > Rodentia > Cricetidae > Peromyscus > Peromyscus californicus. The sequence goes on from NW_026294424.1 coordinate 69,827,465, forward strand.
GTCCCCCCAGTGACCAGACTCCCAGTTTCCAACTTTACAGTCAATCAGTGCTGATCGTACACATTTTTTCATTCACAACAAATTCCATATCCTGAAAGACTCACACTGTTAACTTGCTCTTGCCCAGATATGTGACACTTAGGGAAACAACAGTTAATAATCATGTATTTTCCCACAGATACTGTCATGTATGATATTTAAGGCATTTAACTGTCAAGCTTTAATTAACCAAAATTCAGAATAATGTCATTGTTTGAATTGTTAAGTAGAGTTTCCCAACCTAGTTCAAATGTTAGGTTCTAAAGTATTTTAACTGGTACTAAGCAAAAACTGGGTTTTGTGGTTTAAACTGATTTGGGAAACTATGTACTTCTTTAATGTACTATAAGATTTTCCTTTGTATGTAAGACTAAGATCAAATATAAACTTGTTCCTTCTGTATACATTTATAAAAATAGTTCTAAATCTTTTCTCTGTCTCTCATTAATAGAATAGAGTATCTATTTGTGTGTTTTAAAATAGCTCTCAATGGAAACATTAAGATCTACTTACAGTGCTCATGACATTTTGCCAGATTTTCTAGGTCATCCACATGATAGTAATCATAGCCTGATGTTCCCAAAACTTCAAATGGCAAATAGCCTATTATTGGTGGTGCCCTAAATTATATAATAATAAAAATCAGTATTACAACTTTTCTACAAGAGACAACTTTTCTACAGCCAGAAATTAATTTGAAAAGTGACTTTTACATTTTTCAAAAGTGAATAATGAATTTCAAAATCCTGATTAGAAAGTTTGTTCCTGAAGTCCATTAATATCCAGAATTACGTAACGATCACTTTTTTTTCTTTTTCTTTTGTGAAATTTAAAGGTGACATTACCTGTGATCTAGAAATAGAAACTTCCATTCTAAACTGTGTCTAGATGTAAACTCTTCATTGGGTTCTTCAACAGTACACATTTCCTACAAACAAATTAACAAGTAGAATTCAGAAGTACTTTTCTGTATCCTTGGAAATATTACATAGTGTTAGACATGAATCATTATTAAATACCTTTCATCTAAACAGATTTTAGCACATTGAGTTTTCAGTACTAAACACAAGGTCCTAAGTTTGATCCCCAACAATTCTTACAGTCATCTGAGACAACAACCGATCAAACAGCAGCAACTGCCAGCCTCAGGTCAGCAGTTACAGTCCAGTGAGTTCTCACTCACATGCCTAAGATCCAGACCTTTCTTTTCCTTTACCGTTCCCATTTCTCAGTGTCTGGAATGCCTCCAAACAAGCCAACTGCCTTACTCTCATATACACTCACACAATTCCCCATCTCATCAGTGGTCTCATTTCTGTACAACAGAGTCTAGAAATCAGCACACTCTTTCATGATCGAAGTGGCCATTATTACAGGTTTTCTTTTAATAAAGATTCGTTTTTATTTATGTGTATAGATGTGTGTCTCTCTGTGTGTATGTCACATGTGTGCCTGTGGAGACCAGATGAGGGTGCTGTAACCAGCTAGAGTTACAGCTGGTTGTAAGTCACCATGCCTGGATGCTGAGAACCACTGAGCTCTCTCTCCAGCCCAACACACTTCCAATTTTACCCTCTAGGTATTTTAAAATCCATTCCATAGCACTTATCTTTAGTGACTAAGTTTAGATCCTTAGCCTCACTGATTCACCTCACTGCAATAGCATCTCATCAGTCTTCCCACCCTTCATCTGTCTTCTACTCAGGTCAGCCATTACCCTTACCTTAGCAATACTCAAATAGCATTATACAACTTCCAGCTTCAAACTCTTCTATGGTTTCTCATGCCCAAATCTCGTCAAGGAGAAAAACCACAGAGAGAACAAACTTCATGCCTGGCCTCTGCTTACTTTTCTGAAATAAGTTCTGACTACTCTTCTCTCACATACATGAAACCTAGATTCTGCTGTACAAAGCAATGAATTACAGCCTTCCTCTCCATCCTTACACAATCTTCTCTAACAGTTAGGAGCTGGGGCTTTGAAAGAAAAATAACTGCAATCAAGTCCCACTTACTAAATGAGACATTTGGCAAGAAACTTCCCTAAGCCTTAGTTTCCTTAAATATAAAATATTATGATAGCATGCAACTGCCCTCCAATTTCCTAAGACTAAATGGGTAGAGCAAGACTAGTTTAAGATCTCCTAACTGCTAACTGGTCTTTGTCTTATAGTCCGGTGTCACCCAAACTGTAATGTCACCCTGTCTTCTTTCCAGTCTTTAAGGGCTGAAGTAATTGACTTTTCTCCTTCCCTACTAATCATCTGTTTCTGGAATGCAAGAAATAAAAACACACAATTTAAAATTCAAAGAGCAGGGGTTGAGGAGATGGACGGCTCGGCAGTTAAGGACACTGGCTGCTCTCCAGGGGGCTTTGCTCCAATTTTCAGCATGGTAACTCACAACTCTATGTCCACTTCCAGGGCATCCAATGCCTTCTTCTGGCCTCCCTGGGCACCAGGCATGCACATGGTACACAAACATACAGGCAGACAAAACACCCATACACATATTTAAAAATTAATAAAAAAAATCCAAATAGCAAATTATATATAGTAAAGCCATATATATCTTTATTTTATTTTGTTTTTGTTTTTCGAGACAGGGTTTCTCTGTGTAGCTTTGCGCCTCTCCTGGAACTCACTTGGTAGCCCAGGCTGGCCTCGAACTCACAGAGATCCGCCTGGCTCTGCCTCCCAAGTGCTGGGATTAAAGGCGTGCGCCACCACCGCCCGGCATATCTTTATTTTAATTATTATTATTTTTGGTTTTTGAGACAGAGTTTCTCTGTGTAACAGCCCTGTCCTGGAACTTACTCTGTAGAACAGGTTGGCCTTGAACTCACAGACATCTGCCTGCCTCTGCCTCCCAAGTGCTGGGATTAAAAGCGTGCGCCACCAATGCTGGATGCCACATTCTTTTAAAAACTACCTAGATGGTTTTTTGTTTTGTTGACTTTCTTCTTTAAGGACGATAGTGAACTACACACACTAAATTCTATATAAAAGCAGGACAATGGTAATATACTACCATGGGATACCTGCAAAGAATACACTAAAAAAGTTACACATTATTTAATGAGTGCTTGTATCCTTCACTGTGTTAAAATAAAAAGTTCATGCATATTTAATAACTCCTTAGCCATTACTTTTCAATGATGGCAGACATTTCAGCCTTCTGAAGACAACAAAAATCTCCTAAGAACAATTCTCATACCATGAACTGGAATGCACCAGCAAATTAAAATTAGAAGCATACCTTGATGAACTGAGGTGTAGCTAACCTGACAGTAGCTACGAAACAAACTCTATCTTCATAAGAAGGCCTATGTGTGCGCTGTATAGTTCCTTCAAAACCATTGTGTGCTGAAGTTGATACTAAAAAAGCAAGGAAACATGTATCACTGGTTAATCCAGTAACATATACTTGTAAGCGTCTAAGAGCTTAGCAAAATAAAAACAGCCAGTTAAAATACATTGTAAAAGAAGTATTTTAACTTACCACTGTTTAAAGATTTAAAATTTCCTATAAATCTCACATATTCATAGGTGGATGGCTCCTTTGGGTCTATTGTTCCTCGAAGCATGTGACAACAGAATTCTAACTGATTTTTTGCTGAAATAAGTGATAAAAGTTGGGTAAGTTCACAATCATTTTCTCCAACAAAAGCGCTCCATGTCATGTTCAGCGCATCACGTAAAGCACATGCAGGAGATGACTGCAGCCAGCACAGCCAACAGCAACTTTCTCCATTTTCATCTGGTCTTCCATCCCACTCCTCCCTCTCAGTTCATGGAGGTTCTGCTCTCCATTTACAGCTAGTGCTTCCCCCTTTACTGAAAGCCAATGCCTTCTCTTCTTTCCTGCTGCTGTTGCTTTTTGGCAGGGTTTCACCCAGTGACACAGTCTGGCCTAGAATCTGCCCCTTGCTTCAGGCTCCCAAGTGTTCATATTCTAGGCTTACTGTTCCCATCTCTACCTTCAAGAACCTTTCTTGTCTTCTGTAGGACCAGAGCCTTGCCACTCGGTAGTCATCCCTTTAGCAACTGCAAATTTTCTTTGGTTTCTTACTTCCTACAATTTTAAATCTGATCACGTCTTCAATCTTTTCAATAAAGTATTTTTCATGCTAATCTATTTATAGCAGCAGAGAACTCATTCAAATGCACTCTGGTTTCCATGTATTCATTTCTCTAACTTCCTCACACCTCCAGAGCAATGGCTCTCCCAAACATCACTGACACTGGGATTGTTAACCTCAAGTGATGTTTCTCACTCTTTCCAGCTCTTCTTAAAACTTGTTCTTTCTCGCCGGGCGGTGGTGGCGCACGCCTTTAATCCCAGCACTCGGGAGGCAGAGCCAGGCGGATCTCTGTGAGTTCGAGGCCAGCCTGGTCTCCAAAGCGAGTTCCAGGAAAGGCGCAAAGCTACAGAGAAACCCTGTCTCGAAAAACCAAAAAAAAAAAAAAAAAAAACTTGTTCTTTCTCATCCCCACAGTACAAACTCACCTTCCTAATTACTGTACTCTGCTAACTGACACTAGATACTTTCACAAAGACTGTTTGAGCTTGACCTTTAATAACCTTTTCTACAGTCACCGACTGAACTTGGGAGGCTCCTTAACTCTGCTATCTTTCTGACCAACTCTACATTTTACGTAAGACAGTCTCGTTCATCAATGTGTAACACCTTCTTCCTTTGCTCAATGCATCATCACATTTATACTCTTCTGCATCTGACTTTACCACCTAACTCAAACAGGTTCAAATTCCAGTTATCATTATCTTTCCATGACCGTCCCAGATTTAGTTGTACTGGATCTATCAACTTATCAATCATGGTTCTTCTCCATCCTACTTCTACAGCGAATTATACAACTTCCCCTTTTTTGTCCCTAGTTTGGTCCTTTGCAAAATTAGCTACCTTGATTTTTCCCCACTCCAACCACAAACCACCCAAAAGGCCTTCACTAGTTCTCTATTGTGTAAAGAATAAAATTTAAACTTCATAGATTGAAATACTAGGTTCTTTACAATTCTGCCTCTTCTTTACAAACATCCTATCACATATGCTCATTTATAGTCATTACAGCTAAAATAGCCTACTACATTTTCCAAGCAAGCTATCTTGCATTGTAACTCATGGACTCTTGGGAAAGAACTCTGCTTGTGTACCAGCTCTTTAGAAGGCCCTCAACAAGCCAGGAGTTAAGACTTCTGTGATCTTGAGAGCAGGGGGTCTATCCTGGTGGAAGTTTTTATGCACTTTTCTGAGCAGTCCTCTCCTCCAAGGGTCCCTGAAACTGCCTCCTTCACCCTGTCCTTCTGTTGGCACCTCAGAGTGCCAACTTTCTATTTCTCTCCTTTTGCTATGCATTTGCCTCAAGGAACACCTTTTGTCCTGTGACTTCAAATACTGCTTAAAGCCATATAGTTAATTTCTAGATTAAGTCCAGCCCAAATGTTTCTTCTAAGTACCACATTAAAATGGTCTAATGACCAGTATAATGCAAATCTGATTATAAACAATTACACATAGGCTCCAAGTAAATTTCTACTTCTATCTTTTCATAAATCCTTCTGAAAGACAATCCATTCTTAACATGGATATAAATATATACATAACTATACACATGTGAGTTCTTAATATTATAGAATCTGAAGACAGAAATACTAAGATCACTATTACCAGATAAAATTTAAAACTAATCATAAAAATGATTAAAGAGGTCTCTAATAGCTAATGGCTACACAAATACAATAATGTACTAAATTTAGACACATACACACACTTTTGGGAATTGAGCTCAGGGTCATGTACATTACAGGCAAGTACTTCACACTGTTGTATCTGCATACCCACATTCTTAATTTTACTCAGGGCAGCTATTAAGGTTTGTATATGAACTGTTGGCACAAAGGTCCACAGCTGGTAGCGCTACTGTGAGAGGCTCTAGAGACTGCATGCAGGAGGAGGGAAGCCTAGAGGAGCAGGCAGGGGCAGGTATGTCTAAGCCCTCCCTTCCTTCCTTCTTCCTTCCCTCCTTCCTTTACTTCCTAGCTGTCATGCTGTCAACAGTTGTGCTCCACCAGGTCCTCCCCAGCATGTTAGACATCTCTAAACCATGAGCCCATATAAACTTGTCCCTTATCAGTGTCTAGTCCATGGGTGCACGGTGTGAAGGTAAGCAGCACACCAAGAATGAAGGCAGAGAGCTCCAGTCAACTGCTTGCCCAGGCGCTCTACAGAAATGTCTCACTACACCAAACTATCTCGTGCTACTTTATGACAGGGACTATTTTTCACTATATTTAGCAATTTAAAAATTATATTAAACATATTCAGCAAAGTTTATTTTAATCAATACTTGAGATTTCATTTAAAAATTAAAAACATGTAGCTGATTTCCATCTTTTTATACATTACAGTTTGTGGCATAATTGTGATCAATTTCTTACATCAAAAAAGACGAGACTTCAATATACAATGGAATAGATTTGGTATCTTAAAATGAACGCAATTCTTTTAGTTGTATATATATACATCAACATTTTACAAGAACTTAATTTAATAGAGTTCATGAAACAGTGCTACTCTAATTTAGTTAAACACATTGTGTTTTTCATAAACTTACAGAAGTAAAGGATAATGCTGTCAAATACAAGGTTTGAGTCTTTGTTTAGGAGGGTCTACTTACATTTTAAATACTCAGGGGTTAATGAATCACTTTCCAGCAGATGAGTAGAGAGTATCTTATAAACCTCTGAATGTTCTCCCTCTGGGATAAAATTAAATATACTTTGATCCACAAGATCAGACTAAAAAATAAAAATAAATAAAATTATATAAAAATGCTTTGAGAGGCACTTATCTCTAACACATCTAACAGATATTAAATAACAAAGGTGCATATGATTAATATTCAATTATCCATGAAAACCAATAATGTCAAGCTACAAACTCCATACTAAAAAATGAGACTGAGAAGCTGGAGAAGGCTAACATACCCGAGTCATCAGATCCATAATCAATGTGATCCTAAAAGCCAGATACCTTATTCGAAAACTTCAGTTTCAGCAAATTTGAACATTATAAAATACAATGGGACTGAGAAAGTTAAGAAAATTACTGGCTCTAAGACACAGCCTTGTAATTTATTCAACCCTCTGTTAAGTAGTGGTGTTATACATGAGTACACAGAAACAGTGACAAGCTAAATGAAGAGATCTGACACTACTATCATTGCAATCGTCAAACATGTCCTTTAATTTTATTCCATCTTTTCCAGGCATTTATTTTATATCACATTGTCAAAGCCTTGCCTAAAATGGATGGCCAGCATGTAGAATATTCTAATTCTTCCTACTTGCTAATATACGACTTTAGTCATTATTTAATAATCAACAGCAGTCTGACAAATGTTAGGAATCCTACAGCAAGTGATGCTGTGGACTCAAAGATGAATAGGACAGCTCCTGTCTCTGAGCAAGTGATGCTGTGGACTCAAAGATGAATATGACACTCTATCTCTGAACAAGTGATGCTGTGGACTCAAAGATGAATAGGACAGCTCTATCTCTGAGCAAGTGATGCTGTGGACTCAAAGATGAATAGGACAGCTCTATCTCTGAGCAAGTGATGCTGTGGACTCAAAGATGAATAGGACAGCTCTATCTCTGAACAAGTGATGCTGTGGACTCAAAGATGAATAGGACAGCTTCTATGAGTACCAATGATAGTGAAACCTCAGCCACTTCACTGTCTACTGAATCCAGCCCATCCTATTGGATTTCTCACTTTCCAAACTGTTAACTCTAGAAACAGGGGAGTGAGAGCTCAGGGACCTGTGGGAGACAGGGCAAGTAGAGGGGCTGTAGTGGTCAAGCGGCTGCCTTTCATTTTGTTTGTATTTTATCTAGCTATCGAGATTGTATCTGAGTATCTCCACTGCTTCAAACAAAACAGTAAGAAAACAAAGCAAGTCATGGGGGAAAGGGAGGGATGGTTTACTACTCTCCATACAGCCACACAGTTGCGTCTGGCTTTTCTCTAATGATCAAAGTCTTCCCTACTCCATGAAGTGCAACAGCTTTGGTAAACTCCACATCTTGTAGCTTTCAAAGACCAATTACTTCCTTCAAGAAAGCATGCCTGGTACTAGAAACCTAAGCAAGTCCACCTAGCTAGTAAGGCCACAGATCTTACAGAAAAGCCTACTACAACCACTGTACTAGACTACCATAACTCTTACTGCGTTCTTAAGCTTCTCCTACACACAGATACGTGCAGCTGTCACCCCTCATCAAAGAAGTATCTCTTTGCAGCAGAAGACAAAGACTATTAAAAAAACAACGGGTTAGCCGGGCGGTGGTGGCGCACGCCTTTAATCCCAGCACTCGGGAGGCAGAGTCAGGTGGATCTCTGTGAGTTCAAGGTCAGCCTGGGCTACCAAGTGAGCTCCAGGAAAGACGCAAAGCTACACAGAGAAACCCTGTCTCAAAAAACCAAAAAAAAAAAAAAAAAAAACAACGGGTCAAAATGCAGAGAACAATTCATTGTGGTGTGTCCAACTCTAATAGATGTATCTACAACACAACCCTTGCATCTTAATCATTTTTTATTATTAATTTTAAATTTTATCTGGTAATAGTGATATTAATCAACTTTAATAGTTCTTTGTATTTGTGACTTCAGATTTTATAATATTAAGAACTATCATGCGTGTACTTACATATTTATATCCATGTTAAGAATGGATTGTCTTTCAGAAGGAGTTATTAAAAAATAGACATGGAAATTTACTTGGACCTATATATAACTGTTTATACTCAGAGAACACCTGAAAGCAGAAAGATTTTAAGATCCAGAGAACTAGGAAGTCTGCTGTGAGATTGTGTCTCCTAGAAATGACAGGAAAGCTGTCTCCATGACCCCTCAACATTACAGCTACCTAAACGAGATCTGTACAACGACAATATCAACAGACATGTTAATGTGGACGGGGAAATCTCAAAGAGCCTTGAAATAACCAACTGTAAGCTAAGAATGACTACTGACGGAGTGAGGATTAGTCTTTCACAGGGATGAGCCCAATAACTGGTATTCAATACAAAATGGTCAGTCCTAAAATCATACACACATAAGCAACACCAAGGTGTATTTATATATTTGTATGTATGTTTATGATCGTGTGTAACAATAATAAAGAAAAAGAAGTCATCAATTTGAAATGGAGTAAGTGGGTACATAGGAGGGACTGAAGGGAGGAAAGGGAAGGCAGAAATGATGTATTTATATTTTAAATAAAACTTAAAAATTTTTTTAAAAGTTACTTCCTTCAAAACAGCATATCCAACATCACATACAAATTCCTTTAGCACTTACGGCTCATATTTATGCCCAGAAGGAGGCAGTTCTTTTAACATCCCTGTCTGGTTGCCCCATGATGTTAAAACGGCCCCTTTACACCTTTATCCCCTTCCTTGACAATCAAGGGATAGTAAACTCTGTGCCTTACACACAACTTATTAGTACAAAAAAATGATTTGGCACCAAGGAGTCATTTGATAATAGCTTAAGGTCAGCCACACCAAAACCACATCTGTATTTTAATGAGGAATTCTTCTGGAAGACTAAAAAGCCATTAATGCTAAAAGAATGATGAAAATCTCAGGCAAGAATAACAAAATGCTAGAAACCAGTCTTTCACTGACCAAGTATAAAAACTTAAGCACTGATCAGAATGCAAAAAGTACTCTTGATAAAAAAATGGATTTGAACTGAGAACTAAAATGTTAATTTTCAGAATTACAGTTTTGTTTTCTAGTGCCATTTCATTGCATCACAATTCCACTTGTTTTACCCTCAGTTTTCCATCTATAAACTCATTGGCTGTGTCCTACTCATCGACTACAGATGAAGTGACAGGAATATAATCACAAGCAAGGCCCCTCCTCCTCCTCCCCTTCAGCCCCGGTGCCAGCTTTCCATTCACCACTCTTCTTCATGTTCCATTAGTCACAACTCTCAAAGTTGCCACATTGTGACATAAAAAGGTGACCCACATTATGTCCATTCTGTGGACACGTCCATCATATCCACTCAGTTATCAAGTACAACTCAAACGGAAGAGAAGAAAATACTAGCTCTCTGAATTCTTTCATCCCCTCAACTATTTTCATGAGAAAGAAATATCCCACAGCAAAGATCCACCAAATGGCAGTGGATCAGAGACAGCTCAGGGGTTAAGAGCACTGGTTATTCTTCCCGAGGACCCAGGTTCAATCCCCAGTACCCGCATGGCAGCTCACAACTGTCTATAACTCCAGTTCCAGGGAATCTGATGCCCTCTTCTCCACAGGAGAGTATTTTTAAGTTTTACTTATCATTTATTTAATGGGTATGTATGTGTGTCTAAGTATATGTATGAGTGCCATGTGTGCCCACTGTCAGATCTCCTAGAAGTGTGAGCTGCCTGGTATGAATTCTGGGAACTAAACCCAGGTCCTCTGAAAGAACAGTCGAGTGCTTTTAACTAATTAGCCATTTCTCAGAGCCCTAGGAAACATTTTAAAAGGAGTCATTAAGATGGCCGACTACTTAATTCATTTTTATTCACTCAATAAATAATTACTGAGTGGCTCTGAAAAACCAACCAGTATTCTTATGAATAAAGAGATAAAAATTGCTGGCTTTAGCATCCTACAACTACCCTTAACTGTAAAATAAATAATTATTTATTTTATAAGTAACAGTATAACAGCTAATTTCAAGTGGTAGGATGCACACAGTTAACAAAAAAAGAAGGCCTTTAATTCTGCATGGAATCCAAAGGTCGTGGCAAAAAGCAGTAAATGAAAAGGTGTGCACAAAGGAATGAAAGGACTCATTCCTTGGGTCCCCTGTTCTTTTGTTATACTGATCTTCATTGCTGTTGCTTGTGAAGAACTGGGGAGAGAAACACAGGGCTATATGCATGCTAGGCAAGTGACCTACCAATGAACCCCATCTCAGGCTCCCAGCTCCCCTTCTCCAGCACTCCAGGTTTTCTTACTATGCAAATTCTCCCCCAAGAGAGAAAAATGGTATGTATTCTGAAGCCAAATTTAAGTGAGCATGGTGGCCCTGGAATATAGAATAATTTATCCCAAGTTCTGCTATTCCAACATGGAAGCTGTTTCGTAGTTTTATGGTAATAGAACAAAGAAATTTGTAAATCAAGGCATTTAAAAAAATACACTGGTGGATGTAGTTATATTTTAATTTAAAAAAATTGGATGAAACATCAGACATGGGCTAGCCAGGCAGAAAAATCTCAACTATGGACCTCAGATATTATCTGATAGCATCCTTAGCCCACTGGTTGGTGGAGAGTAATGTTTTGTTAAGTTAGCAAATTCTAAACATTTTGGCTCAGCGTTTAAGAGCAAATAATATTTTCAAGGGGGTCACCCAGAATATCTACTTGATCTGATCTTCTCTCTGCCCACGCCAACTGACTTACACGTTATCGCTCTCATGTGTACTTTCAAATCACTTTTTAGATTTAGGCTTTGTCTTTTCAGAAGAAGATCAGTAAAGTCAAGGCACTTGTAGAAACTAGTATACAGCACCAGAGAGATGGCTCAGCAGTTAAGAGCACTCAATGCTCTACTCCTGGGATCCAATATCTTCTTCTGCCTCTGTGGGCACCCATAGGCAAATGGGATACAAACACACAGGTACAGATACACATACACATCAATAAAAATTAAAAATAATAAGAATTTAAAAAACGAGCTCAATGTTCACTGCCTGACATTCAGTGAAGAGCTGCCCCTGTACAGTCTGGCATTTTCAAGTGTGCAGTCCTTTTTCCAGACAAGGATTAGGTAGCAGAGAAACCAGACGGGAGGAAAATGCTGTTTTGTTTTTAAAAAAGAAATATTTACAGAATGGTTTACATTGCATTGTTGTAAAATTTTAAACAATGGGCATTTCAAGAGTAATTTAAAACTATTAGAATTTTTATACCACAAACTCATCTTAAATACATATTATATAAAAATGTCAAATACATTTCAAAAATCTTTAACCGTAGGTAGCACTTAGTCTAGGGTTCAATACAGAATGGATGTTCAATAAATACAGGTTGAGTAAAAAAGCAAACACACAATTAGGTATTCAGCATGTCAATCAAAATTATTCAATGGACTTTAATTCTTCACTTTTTTTCACTGTTGAGGAAACAGAGGAAGCCTGCAGTGAGTGAAACCCTAAGTAAATGTGTATTTTGACATGGGCATGGCCTGTACAGGACTCCATGAGCAACTGGCCTGTGGGAAACTGTCAAATCTTTCACTCTTATGGGCCAAACTCAAGAGGAATGGCAAAGTTTTCCTTGGAGTCTACAAAGACTAGCAACTTCATCTTCCTCCTCCTGGGTGTTTACAGCCTGAGACTGATGGCACTACTACGGAGACCAAAGACTAGCTAACCCCTCCCCTTACACTGCACCTAAGAAACAGCCTGAGGTCCCAGTCACGGGGGCAGCAGGAGCAGAACCCTCCAGGACCCCACATTCACTGGACATGTTTGTGCATCTGTCCTTCCTCCACTCCTCCACTGCTCCTAGTTAGGGTCTAACACACGCTACAGAACACCGCGTGCATCTCCAGCCCAGTGCACCTTTCTGATGACACAGTTTCCAGTGGAATACGACCATTATTACAGTACTAGTCCGACTCACACTGCATACAAGTTCTGCACCTACTAGTTTCGGTCTTTGTAAGTCACTCTTTTGAGAAAATTATTTATGAGCTCTCCTCATAGCAATAAGTGTCTCAGTAGAAATTTGGTTGGAAGTTTTTGTTTGGTACAATATTTTCATCAGGTTAAAAGGAAAACATTGCAAAGTTAGCATCAGAATGCAAAGTGAAGAACACCAGAGGCTGAAGTACTGTGTACTGTGGATGAAGGCCTTAGGACTGGTCTGAGAAAACACAGCAATGCTATTGCAAAGACAAACCTAGAGTTTTCATCCCAACCCTTAACCACTGTTCAAATCTCACTCGAAAGGTCGACTTCCTAGTGCATTCTAGTAGTTAATGTAGACATTAAGTAATAAAGAGATTATAGGGTTTTTATACTTACTGGTAAATGTTCAAGTAACGAAGTTACACTCTCAGATACATATATTATACTTCCATCTGTCATGATCGCTAAAAAAAAACCATCAAGAGCCTGAAATTAAACATAATGGTCAGTTAAGGGAAAAGAAAAATAGCATTTTACTGGAGAGAAACAGGAAAAATGATGGACTTATTGTAGAGATGTTTAGAGTACAGTCAAAACGGGAGCTATTTTGCTGTCGGTACCTTAGAATACTAACTTTCGTGCATCTTTAGATGTGTCTGAGGGAAAAACATCACTCTGGCTATCTACTGGAAGCAGGTTTCTAAAGGTAAGAAATCAATGTTCTGACTTTACAGCTGCATACATACACTGGATGATACACTACATAGTACAGTACGGCTTATCTGGAGTTGGTCACATCTCATAAAGTACACACAGAGAGGTGTGAGCTGGAAGTACAGGAATATAATGAGAGGAACAGAACGAAGGGAGAAGAACAAATTAAGCCTCCCCAAACTAAGCTGAGGCATAATCATGTAAAGCCCAAACTCGTGGTAAAGGCATCTTTATTCTATACATAAAAAGGAAGCTAACAGAAGGTTTTATATTGGGGCGGGGGCTGTGCTTCAATACTTGCAGTCTGGAAAAAATATATAAAACAAATTGGGTCAAGAAACATGCCTTGGGATAATCAAGAACTTAATGACACTGAATGAAATTAGCAGCAATAGTAAAAGAGAAGGATCAACCAAGTGCTAAGGATTACAAACATCAACAGGAGAGATGTTAGACACTAGATCCAGTGTGCTTTCATTTGACAACCGCAGGAGAGATGTTAGACACAAGATCCAGTGTGCTTTCATTTGACAACCACAGGACAGATGTTAGACACAGATCCAGTGTGCTTTCATTTGACAACTGCAGGAACAGTAGTGGCCACTGAAATGCTAAGACCTTCAATAAAGAAAAGGGCTGAAGACAAAGCTTGGAAGAATCACTGAAATATAAGTATGAAGAGAAAGAAAAGAGCCAGAGAAACAGCAAAGGCAGAATCTGGTTTGGAAAAGCTGGACAAGGAAGAGGGATGGTACAGTGACAGTCGATAGGCCACAGAACCAGAAAACAAGCCAATTCAGTGATTTTCCAAGAGCAACATCAACAGGAAGGCAAGTCAGTCACAACAAATTTAGAACAAGCTGACAACAAGAGGCTCTCATAACTCATTCACAAACCTGACAAGAAAATAAGGGAGGAAGGACAATTATTGTAAAGGGCTCATGTGCCAAAGGAACAGTGAAAACCGAAAGAATAATAACACAAAGAGCAACAAGTCCACTTGTAAGTTAAAGGAGAGAAGATCACTGGTAGAGAAGCTTCAAGTGACTCAGTTAAACAGCTCTCTCGAAGGGTCACTAACCGCGGGAGGAACTGTGCGTGTTTGTGTGTGTGTGTGTGTGTGTGTGTGTGAGAGAGAGAGAGAGAGAGAGAGAGAGAGAGAGAGAGAGAGAGAGAGAGAGAGAGAGAGAGAGAGAGAGAGAGAGAGAGTCAGTCATCCTTATGTGTCTGGGCACAGATGAACACACTTGGTTCAAGTGGAAAGTGGACAGTACATAAAGAAGGGATTGGGAGGGAAGAAAACCACTACAAGCTGGGTTGTTTGTTTGTTTGTTTGTTTGTTTTATGTTGTGTTGGGGTGTGGGGTGTTTTGAGACAGCTTGTATAGCTTACACTGGACTTGAACTCAGGTAAGCCACCATGCCCAATTTATTATTATCACTGCTGTCTACAGTGCTAGGAAGTGAATGCAGGGCCTCGTGAATATTAGTCAAGTGCCCTATCATAAGGCTATACCTTAGTCTCTAACTGTTGAAGGTACAGAAAAGGGTACCCTTCCCCATCTCTCTCCTACTACGGGAGAGATATGGGTCCCAGAGAAAACTCATTTTGAATAGTTCCTTACTTTCTAAAACAACTCAAGTTTATTTTTGAATAATGAGGGGATTTAAAATCTTGAATTTAAGGCAACTCTTACAGTATTATCCCATTATGATTTAATCAGTAATTATTTGATTGCTACTGTGAATAGAGTCAAATTGGTAAAGAAAGCAAACCTATGCTTTCTCATGTGAGAAGACTGGCAGCATTGAAAGCAAGTTATCTTTGACTGTGCTGGTGAGTTCACTCTGTGAAGAACTGCTAGGAACTATATGGGCTTCTCTCTGCAGAGAATGGACTGAAATGAAGCGCTTCATCATCCAGGCCCACTCCTAGAGCTAAAGCCTGCTCTTTCCTCTCACAGAGAAAAGTTTTAACTGTTTGCCAAGCATGAAAATCTTTTGAGTAGAGGAAGAAAATTTCCTTGAGAAGGGTAATTAGAGAACTAGGGAAGAATAAGGCAGAGAACGTCCCCATGTCATGATGGACAACTGTGAATTATCCCTGTCCTCCTACTGTATGAATAAAGGACAACTGCTCGTTACTTAGAACACTGTCTTTCATCTGGGTATCTTCTTGGTAACAGTGACTATTTGGTCAGCTCTAGGGAAGAAGACAGGAGTTCCTTGTGGATCTTCAGCAAAGATGAAGCTGACAGAGATTGCAGTCCTTGTCTTGTAGACTACAAGGAAGACTATGAGCTGCCAAGGGGAAAACAGTATACAAGCAGAGAGTACTTTAACAAGATGATTTTGTCCTGCAGCAAATGACAGACAGGCAATAGAGAGAGAGAGAGAGAGAGAGAGAGAGAGAGAGAGAGAGAGAGAGAGAGACAGAGAGAGAGAGAGAGAGAGAGAGAGAGAGAGAGAGAGAGAGAGAGAGAGAGAGAGAGAGAGAGAGAACGAGAACACAGAGACAGAGCGAGAGAGTGAGTACAGTTGCATTAAAAGAATAGAGAGAGACAACACAAGGAAGTGTTAAGACCTAGTTCTAGCTATGACATTAGTTAGCTTTTGGGGGGTAAACAAGCTTCAACTTCTCTGGACATAGTCAGAAATGAACAAGCTCAGCTAAATGATCTAAAGCTCCTGCACCAGCAACACTAACATGTTAAGTAGACAGTCTAAGCTCCTGCACCAGCAATGCTAACATGTTAAGTAGATGGTCTAAGCTCCTGCACCAGCAACACTAACATGTTTAGATGGTCTAAGCTCCTGCACCAGCAACACTAACATGTTAAGCAGACGGTCTAAGCTCCTGCACCAGCAATGCTAACATGTTAAGTAGATGGTCTAAACTCCTGCACCAAAAATGCTAACATGTTAAGTGGATGGTCTAAGCTCCTGCACCAACAACACTAACATGTTAAGTAGATGGTCTAAGCTCCTGCACCAACAACACTAACATGTTAAGTAGATGGTCTAAGCTCCTGCACCAACAACACTAACATGTTAAGTAGATGTTCTAAACTCCTGCACCAACAACACTAACATGTTAAGTAGATGGTCTAAGCTCCTGCACCAGCAACGCTAACATGTTAAGTAGATGTTCTAAACTCCTGCACCAGCAATGCTAACATGTTAAGTAGATGGTCTAAGCTCCTGTACCAGCAACACTAACACACTAACATGTTAAGTGGATGGTCTAAACTCCTGTACCAGCAACGCTAACATGTTAAGATAATGCGTACATCTGAAACTCAGCTGAAAACAGGGAGGGCCTACTCAGCTACAATCTGATCAACATGACCACCTAAAAGTAACACAACTAACTACATCATAGTCTTGCCAGTCAGATAAACTTTACCCAAACAAAACCAGACTATTTTATCAACAAATCCAATTCTAAGTTTATGATTAAAATTTTCATATTCAGTCAGAACAAGGCAGACTTGAAGCATGTAAAATCACATGTGTCTAAACATCTGGATTACGGATATAAGATACACACCTATATACATACCCTTCATCTTGGCCTATTACTTTTTAGAAATACATTTACTCAGTACACACACAAAGTTAAAAATATTTGTGCTACCATTATAGCTCAGTGGGTAAAATTGCTTGCTGCCAGGCCTGGCAACTTGAGTTGATCTTCATAATCCACCTGTCAAAGGAGAGCCAACTCCCACAAGCTGTCCTATGCCCTCCACACGTGTGCTGGGGCAAGAATGGAACCACAGACATACAAATAAATAAATGTAATAAAAAATTAAAAGTATCCTTTACATATTAAAAGTAAATACAACATTGTTCAGCTATGTGAATCTAAAATCTGAGGACAATCATAAAGAATTAACTTACATTTTCAAATTTTTAATATATTTTCTGTTTTTATGTCATAGCATCACTAGAATTTTTTGTTTATTTTTCTTTGATATTTATCTGTGTATGAAGTACATGGACTTTGGCAACTAATATAAAAGCTTCCTATTATGAAGAAAAAACTAAAGGTATTTAGCCTACTAGTAAAACATGTGCATTATTGATTATTAACAAAATACACAATTTTTGAGTTATAAGAAACTTTTCATGCCAATAAAAGCAAGCAGTTTATAACAAATACAAAAAATCTTATTGAATGAAAAACTGCACTAGGATTATAAAATAATGATGAATGAGTCATTTTCTTTCTTGTTATTGAGACTGGCTTGTGTGTATCCTTTCTCAAACATATATTTAAAGATATATTTTTGTACAATGCCAAACTTCTTTTAAGAGGACAAAAGGTAGCCGGGCGATGGTGGTGCACGCCTTTAATCCCAGCACTCGGGAGGCAGAGCCGGGCGGATCTCTGTGAGTTCGAGGCCAGCCTGGGCTACCAAGTGAGTTCCAGGAAAGGCGCAAAGCTACACAGAGAAACCCTGTCTCGAAAAACCAAAAAAAAAAAAAAGGACAAAAGGTAAAATTAAGACTGTTCCTTGAGTTATATGTCAACTGTACAGTAAATGAGCTAATTTATTGTTTCAGAGCTACTGAACTTAATTGTGCATAGCCTCCTTGTACATCCCAGAAGCCTGGGTGACATGGGCAGCTTTCCTGACAACTCTGGTCCTGGATTTCCTTATCTCGAATACCTTTTTTTTTTTTTAATTCATCTATTTATTTTACATCCTGGCCGCAGCTTTCCCCCGCCATCCTCCCCTCCACCCCGTCTCATCATCCCCCAACCCCCTCCTCTCCTGTCTCCATTCAGGAAACAGCAGGTCGCCTATGAATATCAATAAAACATGGCCTATCAAGTTACAGTAGACTTGAGCACCTCCCCATGTATTAAAGCTGGGCAAGGTGACCCAGTATGAGAAGTGGGGTCTCAAAAGCCAGTAAAAGAGTTACAGACAGCTCCAGTTCCCACTTCAAACACCTTCTTAAAGTGGGTCTGGGAATTGGATAAGTTAACAGAAGAAAAGTACCCTTCAGTTAAAGTATAGGTTTAAATGCTTATGCTACACATATCTCTAACAAATTTTAATAATTTCTGGTAAATATACAGATGAGAGTTCACTAACTGTTACACTCCAAAGTATAATCAAATAAACAATACATCCTCTTACTGAAAAATGTTCTACCTTGCTTCAGACCCTAGTAAATATAAAAAAGCCATTTGAGATGTAAGTATTATATACACATACATGGTACAGATAAATTCTTTATCTAACAATTTCATTTCTTACATCTATGATTTCTGCACATGCTGCCCAGGCTAGCCATAATACCCGACCCACCCTAATCACTCTGCCATATCCTCTTGAATACCGGGGTTAGTACTTTTATGATTTTTCTTATCACTGTTACCTACAAAGTAAACCACCTGTTTGCTATTTTAGGTTTCATGAAACTTGATACTAAATTCTGACAGTTTCTGTGCATAAATGATAACTTTATAATTCTATGCAGGAAAAGATAAAAGAGTAGAAAAGTAAAGCTATTAGGTATGAATGTTCCAAAATTTATGTACATTATATATCTGACTGGGAGATGTTATATTCTACATAGAAGCAAATACTGTTCTAAATTATTTTTAAAAGCAACTCTGTAATACAAGAACATCTGCTCACTTCCTTTTAAAAGTTTCTACTTACAGAATGATTACCTTTTAACACATATTTTTATTTGAAAAATACATCATTTATTACAACTTGTGGTTATATTAGGCAGATGTCTAGTAGGACTAAATGCTGTGTCCTACAAAATTGATATTGAAACCTAATTTCCCATTTTGTTGTACTGGGGGGAAGTGGCTAGGAAGTGATTAGGTGGTAAAGATGAAATTAGTGTCCCCATCAAAGAGTTCTTGAGGGCTCCTATACAGCATGTCTTTCATGCCATGACACAGTAAGATCATCCCTGAACTGGAATCAACAGCTCTCACCACATACCAAGTCCACTGGGGCCTCCTTACTGGACTGTCTGCCTCCAGGACTCCAGAAATAAACTGCTGTTTACAAGCTCTGGAATCAATGCTCTTATGGCACAGCAGTTCAGCTGCAGTAAGACAAGACACAACTGATAGTAGCATTTGCTGTGATAACACAGGCTATGCTTTATCAGAATGGAATGGGTGGGTGGTCTCAGGGTGAAGACTCAGGAGTTATAGGGTTCTGAACTATATGAAAGCGTCTCAAATTTTCAAATAATGAAAACAGGAAAACTTGGTATCACTCTACCCACATGGCATTATCTGCTTACAATACTTGATCAATACACTGATCAACTGTAATTATACATAAACAGAGCTTATTACATTTACACTGAATTAAGACTTTTCAATTATTAATACTGCTAAAACTATACTAAAATTAACCACTGTTAAAATTCTAGAAAAATAAAACTTTCAAAAATTAAATCTGGACATACCTCTAACATTAATTGTGTAAACTCTTCATTACTAAGGAATGTAGGTTTCCAGTCCTGTCGAATTTCACTAGCATCTGACTGTGCAGTGATTTCTGTAAACAGATTGACACATTAGCAGCATACTCTAACCACTGGGGGAGCACAAAACCTACAAGCTGTCTTCTCTTCCTACTCAATGATAAGAACAGGCAGTATCTACTGCTCTACCTAACAGGAGGCCAGGGTTTGAAAATGTGGAATGTTATTTTCTAGAACTTGGTCTGGATAATTTAGTATCAATTTTCTTTTGGGATTTGGAGGGCGAGGGTATGGCTTTGATATGCTCTATGGTGGATAGGCCTAGGTCTGTTTCCAACTTGGCATAATTAGCAAATAAAAGCAAGCAGATTACAACAAGATTATTCCAAACATTGTGAAGAATGTTTACCTCATCTTCTCCTTGCCATTCAAATGGTACTATCTTGAGTAGAGATAAGGGATCAGCTCAGAGGACAGGTGCCAATGGGGTCAGCCAGTCTGTTTTCAACAAAAAGGGCCTATTTTTGCCAGGTAAAAGCTTCCTCCTAATCTTAGGAGACTAAAGGAGGATTTGGGGCCAGAATTTCACAGTGACATTGCTTGCAGAGTGACTTGCTCAGTGTCTTCTTAACGTTCCTAACGATAGGGAGCTTGCCAAAGCTCTGGCGTCTCTGGCATGGCACACACATTTACCACATTACGTCTTCATTTTGCTACAGCAAATAGATTTAGTTATACGAATGTTATCATAAATAATGAAATCTGAACTATTTGCTGTTTAATCAATGTTTTCTTTTCTTTTTAAAACAAGGTCTTACTACGTATTTCAGGCTGGCTTCAAACTTACAACTCCTGCCTTAGTTTCCAAATGCTAGGATTATAGGCAAACACCACCATGCCTCAACGTTATCTTTCCATTTTAATACTACAACAATCACACAAATTAAAGACCAATAACAGGCTGTACTCTACCTTACTTTATAGTAAAAAGTATGGACTATATTGTTTTAATGTTTTGTTATCAGATATTTAAATATATCATATTTACATACCAAATTTGGCTGTTACAGATGACTATACTGAACTATGACAGGTAACTAAAAAGTATAGCTACTAATTCTGTGAAATACAGTCATGCTCTTTAAATTGTTGTCAATTATATACACAATTATATACACAAGTTTAATAAGGTTTAGTTAATACAGGTCTATGTTAGATGAATAAATACTTTAAAATTTTCCCTGAAATTTACCACAAATTTCATTTTTGTGAGAATTAAACATTCAATTTTGTGGGTAAAACCTAGTTAATGCCCAAATTAATGTTCTATTTTCAGGTGGTGGAAATGTATGCTTTTCACTTTATTTCATTCAACAATCATTTACTGAGCTCTACAATGTTTAAGGGACTGACTTCCATGAGTGTGCCACCTGTACAAAGGGAGCTCTAATCAGCAAGGACACTATTTACAAAGAGGCTCAATGTAAGTGACTGAAACGTTTACAAAAGAATCAGAAGAGAATGTGGCATGTGTGATAGGATGCTAAGATAAATGAAAACATTCCCAAAGGATCTCATGTTTGAGCCCTGGGAACCTAATCAAATGGTATAAAAATGGAAATGCCAGTTTAGGAGAAACTGACCTGACAAAATGAAAATGAATCCATTTTAGGGGAACTGAGTTTGGAGACATGGAAAGTGCTATCTTTAAGTTAACTAGAAATACAAGGATGAAAATTCTGCATCTAAAAACAAAGATTTATTAGTAGCTTAACACAGATGCACAGCAGCCATAGTTACACAATGAGTTATCCACAGGAAAGAGGGGTGAGAAAATCAGATCACAAGGCTAAGCCTTGAGAAACATCCCATTGAGAGAGCAGAGAAGGGAAGAGGAGGGAGGGCCAGACAGGAAGGGGAAGCAGAAGCAGAATGTGGATGCCATGGGAGAAGAGAGTCAGCAGCGGGCAGATCCGGATCACCAGGTCTAACTGTACAGAGAGTAAGGAAGAAGAAAAGTACTTCTGCTGGACTGGGGATGGCTAGGCAGTGTCAGGAACGAGAGCATTTCAGAGAGTAGTGCAACAAAGCACTCTAGCAATGGAGTGCAGAGGTGGTAAAGAAAACGGAACAGAGGTAGTAGTGAGCATCTGTCTCCCTAAGAAGTTCCGCAGTCTTACCTCTTCTGAAAAAGCAAATATCCTTCTCTAGTTTTTACACAGTTTAATATCTCCACTACCTAACTACCAAACCCTTTAAAAGTGTTTTTTCCATGAATTATTAGTCAAGATGATTTTCTTCTATCAATAAATATTTTTAGGTATCGTGTTTCTTTCCTAGACATACACTGGAATGACCTTTTAAAATGGCCCCAAACTTTCGGACACACCCACAGCCTCCCAACACACACATGCTCAGTTACAACCAAACCTCCTGCTTTCCCACTTCTGCACACAGCATCTCCTTTGTGTAAAGCACTTTCACTTACTCAACCTAAGACTTAGTTTAAAAAAATTACCTATTTGTACACCTTGAAACATTCTTTCCTTTATGATAAAAAAATTGTAAAATGTGTTTCCCGAGCTTATAGTTTACAAAAATTACTCATTTGTATTTTAATGTGTTTACACATTTGTGTCCCCTGGCTTGAGAGTCAAGAAAGTCATCCTAACTTCATAAGGGCCTAGAACACAGCAACCACTAAATAAATGCTTGTTGAATGAAAGAAAGAACATACTAGGAATCTTTTTTTTCTTATCTTAAGCATCATATAAGTCATGGTGTTCTAAGGGAGAGTCTGCTATAAAAACCATACTCATTTTACAAAGTCAGTATTTTACCTTTATGTTTGCGTAAAAAGTCAATGCTCTTCTGCAGAACAGTGGACTTGTCCATCTTTCTAGCATTCCCAGGAAGCATAGATCCCAGCTCTTTAATGAGAACATTGAACTGATCTCTACGTTTCTTTTCAGATTTGTTTCTAGATACTCTATGAAAAAAGAAATTAAATATGTAGTTTTTAAACAATTAATTTAATTACACAAATAGTTTAATACAGTCTTCAATTTGGACATGACATAATATATTTCAGTTTACTTTCAAAAGGTCAGGAAATAATTGAATTTATAAACTGTATTCTGATCATCTACACTTTTCTACTCTGCTAACACATCTGAACACATGCAGGCATTACACATTTATTCACTATTTTCTAGTTCATGGCTCACTACCTTTTTGCTTTGTCCTTGTCATCTTCTTCCACCAATCCATCAAAAATACTACTGTCATCTCTACAAGAGAAAACAAAGGGAAAAGACTAAGAGAACTCAGTAAGCACCACCATCAAAGCGACAAGGGATCCACTCAGACTGACCCGCTTCCTAGGTGAAGAGATCATATAAATACAAGCTCAGGAAGCACAAACTGATTTTCTAGTAAAGTTTAATTACATTTAGTTACACTTTAAGTTTTTCACACATGAATTTTTATAAGCAGTTATACTCAGCTATATGTGTGTATTAGGCTAAACAAGAATTTATCTAGTTTAAATATTTTATTTCAAAACTTTAATACCTACTAAAAACCTATCAAATGCCAGTATAAAATGACATCATCACTGTATTAAACTACCCACCTGGAATTATAGTAACTACAATATCCTAACTTTAAAACCTTCTGAGATAGTCACTTTTAAAAACACCACTATTCATAAACATCCAATTACTAGCTATGAACTTAGTCTTTTTGACCCATTTACCAGATACTGAGTAGTACTCAGGTGTCAGGTTGTGTCCTGGATCTTACAGAATATTAAACAGGACTAACAGCTGCTCTCTTCTAGTTTATCTTCTAGTAGAAAGAACACGCATGAAACTGTGTAGCAGCAGGTCTTAGTTCTAAAGGAGCCATGGTGTGGTGTTCTGAAGGAGACTGACCCCCAAAGCTCATGGACTTGAATGCTTGGTCCTCAGTTGGTAGAACTGTTTGGTAGATTAGAAGGTGTGGCCTTTTTGAAGGACGTGTGTCCTAGGAGTGGGCTTTGAGGTTTCAAAAGCCTCTGACATTCCTAGTTAGCTCTCTCTCCCTCTCATTCTCTCTCTCTCCCTCTTTCTCCCCTCTCCCATGGTTGTTAAGTCACCATGTCAGCTCCCAGGTCCTGCTCCAGTGAGATGCTGCCCACCCACTGGCACGTTCCCTGCTGTGATAGTCATAGTCTCTACCATACTCTGGAAACATGAGCCCCACATTAAACGCTTATAAGTCACTTGGTCATGGTGTTGTCATGGCAACAGAAAACCAACTTAGCAATCCTGGATGGTTACTGAAGGACTGGTAGAAATGAGAACATTGAGTGAGGATTTAAGTGACAAGATGGGCACAACTGGAGATCTGGGGCAAAAGTCTAACAAATTACATCAAGAGACTCTTAAAACTAAGGAGTGGTATCCAAGTTTCTGGTGGTTGATGAGCTTTTACATGAATCCACCAGTCACACCATTCAGCCAAACCTTGCTGTGGCTTATGAAGATCAACAGCCATTGAAGCATCTACTAGCCTCCTTTTGAGGTTAGTTGTGAGTTGTGTTTCATGGAGGCTCATGAATAGACTTGAGGGAGTCCATTTAAGCCTGGGAACTTATTTTAAAACTCCTAATGAATATATGTTTTTCTGATGAGGGAGTCTATAAATTTTATAATATTCAGATGTAAGGAATCCGTATTAATAATCATTACTTTATCTCTGTACACACAGATGACATCTCAAACATCATAAACTGTAGAAAAAGAATTGAACAACCACTCATCTGCAATCCTTTTAGATGACTGGCATGTCTTTTCAAGGAGGAGACTACACCTGTAATCCAAAGCTATGGCCATAGTGAAGGCAAATCTCTCTAAGGACATTCCTTGTCCTTAAGTCTTATGCTCTGGTACAAGATATATCTTTGTTCTTTAGTTCAAAAAAGAAGAAAAGTTGCCTTCAGATATCAACAGCCACTCTGTACAACTCTATTTGCAAAATCCTTAAAAAACTGGAGTCATCATACATTAAATTATAATGTAACCATAATTAAATAAGCTAGCTAATTCCTGACCTGTATCTATAAAACCTTGAGGATCTAAGCAATTCAATGAAATAATAAAAAAGATTCTGTTCACCAGCTCTAGACACTATTTGCCCAAAATTAACCTTTATGTGCCAGGGAGGGAGCAAAGGATGGAGAAAAGAAGGCACCAAATACAGTCTGAGAAGTGAATTTTAAGACCATCAAATGTTAGAGATGTTAAAGTGTGAAAACAACAACTGTAACAAAACAACCTGAAGAGTCTTAGAAACAAGGCTCGAGAGGTAGCTCGGTAGTAAAGCAGTATACTAGTACACTGACATAAGCACCTGACTATACACTAGTACACTGACATAAGCACTTGACTATACACTAGTACACTGACATAAGCACTTGACTATATACTAGTACACTGACATAAGCACTTGACTAGTATACCAGTATATTGACATAAGCACTTGACTATACACTAGTACACTGACATAAGCACTTGACTATACACTAGTACACTGACATAAGCACTTGACTATATACTAGTACACTGACATAACCACTTGACTATACACTAGTACACTGACATAAGCACTTGACTAGTATACCAGTATACTGACATAAGCACTTGACTAGTATACTAGTACACTGACACAAGCACTTGACTAGTATACCAGTACACTGATAAAAGCACTTGACTAGTATACCAGTATACTGACATAAGCACTTGACTATATACTAGTATACTGACATAAGTACTTGACTAGTATACCAGTATACTGACATAAGCACTTGACTATATACTAGTATACTGACATAAGTACTTGACTAGTATACCAGTATACTGACATAAGCACTTGACTAGTATACCAGTATACTGACATAAGCACTTGACTAGTATACCAGTATACTGACATACGCACTTGACTATATACTAGTACACTGACATAAGCACTTGACTATACACTAGTATACTGACATAAGCACTTGACTATATACTAGTACACTGACATAAGCACTTGACTATACACTAGTACACTGACATAAGCACTTGACTAGTATACCAGTATACTGACATAAGCACTTGACTATATACTAGTACACTGACACAAGCACTTGACTAGTATACCAGTACACTGATATAAGCACTTGACTAGTATACCAGTATACTGACATAAGCACTTGACTATACACTAGTATACTGACATAAGCACTTGACTATATACTAGTACACTGACATAAGCACTTGACTATACACTAGTACACTGACATAAGCACTTGACTAGTATACCAGTATACTGACATAAGCACTTGACTATATACTAGTACACTGACACAAGCACTTGACTAGTATACCAGTACACTGATATAAGCACTTGACTAGTATACCAGTATACTGACATAAGCACTTGACTATATACTAGTATACTGACATAAGCACTTGACTAGTATACCAGTACACTGACATAAGTACTTGACTAGTATACCAGTATACTGACATAAGCACTTGACTATATACTAGTATACTGACATAAGCACTTGACTAGTATACCAGTACACTGATATAAGCACTTGACTAGTATACCAGTATACTGACATAAGCACTTGACTATATACTAGTACACTGACATAAGCACTTGACTAGTATACCAGTATACTGACATAAGCACTTGACTAGTATACCAGTATACTGACAGAAGCACTTGACTATATACTAGTATACTGACATAAGCACTTGACTATATACTAGTATACTGACATAAGCACTTGACTAGTATACCAGTATACTGACATAAGCACTTGACTAGTATACCAGTATACTGACATAAGCACTTGACTAGTATACCAGTATACTGACATAAGCACTTGACTAGTATACCAGTATACTGACATAAGCACTTGACTAGTATACCAGTATACTGACATAAGCACTTGACTAGTATACCAGTATACTGACAGAAGCACTTGACTATATACTAGTATAGTGACATAAGCACTTGACTAGAATACCAGTATACTGACATTCCCAGCCCCAAAAGAACAGAAAAAAAAAAAAGCTTTACAGTCAGAGAAAGAAATAAATGAGCAAGTTTATCTTTTTCCAAGACTCATCTATAAAGATTTAACTAATGAAATAATAACCCTAATCACAGTTATGTCTTATCAGCTCCAAGTGCTAAGATGCTTGCAGAGTTAGAGGTAGCACCAACAGACTGGATCCTACAGTCTAAAAGGGGCCAGGTAATCATTCGCAAACATTGTTTCTTTCAGAACAGTTGACTAAAACTCCCTAAATCAAGAATAAAAACTCATTTGGAACATAAGTCTTAAGCTATTCACTTTGACTTTTAAAACTACTAATGTACCTTACTTATTATTTCTTTTTTGTTCTTAGTATAAATTGAATATAATGGCAATTATGTTTAAGCATAACACTTCTATCAAGCTGATATAGAGCATTACTCTAAGAGTGAATTTAAAAACATACCTGTCAACAATTGAGCTCATTTTACTACAGCTTACGGTAAACAACATAACACATTACGTTTTCGTCTTGTGGTAGACATTTGTACTTCTCCTTGGGAGAAAGAAAGAAAGAAATGGTTATTAGTTTTCTGAAGCACTTCTACAAACTAGTCTTGAGAATACTGTAGGTTACTGTGCAGATTTCAAAACGAAGCTGGTGCATTATTTTCAAGCAAATTATCTTTGGGTAGGGAATATTTGAGGGTTTTTTTCTTCTAAAAGGAATATGGAAAAATTCAAATTCATAATGTAGTTCTCTAAAGTAATAGAAAAGTCATTTTTAATACTCAGTATGTACCTTACATAACTATAAACTGACTACAATAATGTTATCTAATAGATATTTGCTGAGATTTTATTTCCTGGTAAACAGCATGGTAGGCCTTGTGTCTACAAGGATGAGAGGCTCAGCTCTACAGGCAAAAATCTGTAATGAGCAAGGAGACAGGTATCTAAACAATTATAATAAAATACACAATGAAGGCTACATTATTCAGTGGCATCATCCTGACAGGAAGCAATCAAGTGTGTCTGTGAGAATTACAGAGTGAAGCCTGGGGCACCGAGGCCTGTCAGGGGTCAAAATTTGCTACTGAAAACATGGTACCGAGGCAGGAAGCATCCTCATCACCTCAGAACCCACATGTCCAGGAGAATCTCACTGCTAGGACTACTCAAGTCTGAGAAGCAGCAGACGACAGAGCACAGAAGCCAGGGCTGAGACAGCAGAGTGACAGTCTGTGACTGCACAGGAACCAGGAGCTAGAACAACACTGGGTGTGAGAGAATCAAGAGCTTCTTCTCTTCACAGGCATGTTCCAGTCCAGTTTTAACTAGTGTACCTAAAGGGGCTGCAGGAAACTTGAGGTGACGCAAGTCAGGCAGAGAAATAAGTACCATGAAGTGTTTCCTACTCTTTCTACGTTTCAGTAATTAAAACTTAAAATGCACTGCTTTCAAACTGAGTCACAGACTAAAACTCCTTTAAAAAGCAGTTTATCTCAAGTCCTGAGTTAAATATTGATTAACAATGACCTTATTTATAAACATCCTAAGTTTTGAGGTATAAGAAGTTTATATTGTTGTTTCCTTTATTTAGAGTTTAGAAAATAATATAAATTAACATGTAATTCTATCTAACCCAGAGACGTTTCAAGGTATTTGAACAGGAGTGTCACTGTTTTCATAGGGACCTTCCTAAGAGGAGGAGAGACTAGCCCTTGAGAAATGACACTGCACTGTCTATGTGGTTTGACTAACAAAATGAGACTCGGGGGACCAAGAATTCTCACAAGATAATGACCAGAGGTAAGGAAAAACAGAGGATCAATAGCACCACAGAACACTGCGACTCAAGTGTCTGGGTTAACATCAAAAGAGGGATCCCACAGTTACAGACCACTCGAGTTTACTTAAGTCAACCTTCGAGAGCAAAAGAAAGGGGAATGGTAATGACGGATGCTGGTTCTATCACTAAAATAAAAAGTACAGTGGAAAAGGTATATAAAAAACTAAGGGGCCAAATCTCTGCCTCATGTGTCATTAACTGTCACAAAGGAGAACACAGACCAACACGGTATGGGGATAAGCCCACCAGGAAGGACACTGCTGACTGTCTACAACGGGAAGGGATCAAATGGTTTACAAGACCCGCCCACTGCTAAGCTATTCTTTATTACCATCAACAGTAATTGTCAAAACATTTGCTCAGCTTATGACTACATTCATAGTCACACACTGAAGATTACAATCGTTCACAGGATAGCTTACAATCTTTATTCTACTTTTCCAGCCAACTGATAGATACATTTCATTTACGAGAAAAATAAAGGGAGTAAAATGGGTAGGACTAAATACCACCACAGCAAACCTTTTAGGAGAATGTCAAAGTAATAAAATAATGTGGTAATAAAGAAACACACAAAACACCCCAAAACCCAGGCTTTTAACAGCAAACTATAGTGAAACCTGCTCATCAGAAAGGTTGATTTTAAACATACCATTTTCCTACACAAGCTGAAGAGAAATTCCAAGTATACAGTCTACTCATATAGAATAACATTTATTTTTATGAAGTACTGACAATAATAGACCAGAATGATAGGCAATGTGTCTTTAAAGGGATCAGTTGCAATTACTTAAATGCACAGTTCACCAAAATGCAAAAGGATCAAGTTAAAGCTAGGAATTAAATGTCCCTTTCCACAAACCCCTTGAACTCCAAGTCACAGATTTAGCAGGTGAGCACATATCCCATTACTATTTCATGATGTCATAGTACGGGGCACAAGTACTGGTGTATAAACACTACTTTAAAATCAGCTTTTAGTGCAAGCTTACCAGGGGATGACAGGCAGCATTAAACCAAAAAATTCTATCAACAATTTCAATGTGGTAAATACAGAAGCAACTCTACTTCAGCACACAGCAGTGCACAGAATTAGAGACAGCTCAGTGTCTGGCAGTTCATCTTTGGAATAGAATCGTTCACATAAAAAGGATTCTGTTTTAAAAATAAACTCTGCAGTGTATTATTAATGGCATTACACTACTGTCTTTCTGAATCCCATCTGCGGTCACCCACCACAGGCTTTCCATTCCGACTGCTGTCACTGATCAATATTAGCACAGTTTATTAATTAGTACTTCTTATCTTTAAGAGACCGATAAAATAAGAGCCCACTTCTCTTGACCCACCAACCTTCTTCAGCTACTGCCATTTGTTATTGTTGTTCCTTTCCCCAGGAAAACAATTGTGATCTCAGTGTCCTTATTTCCATTCTTTTATTTTACAATCTAGTTTTCTTTCCACCTGTACACACATGTATGAAATTTATACAGTCAAGTGGTTTTAGGAAACTTACTATAAAATCAGTAGTTCTTTGTTCTCCGACCCATTTTCCACTTTCTTTCAGTAATAAGCTCCACTATTGTGAACATCTTTTGTTACTTTTGATTCTTTCATTTTCAGATGGAGTGCCTGGACAGTCATAATTTACTCTGTCCCAATGTATTTAAATTAGCCTCTTTGGCTCTCAAAAGTGTCTAGATTTTTAGGCATCTTTTAGTTAATTCTACTGAGAGAATTCACTAAATTAATTTAATTATTTTTAGGGAGCAGGAGGATTTTTGCAACTTTAATTTATATTTATGTGTATGGGTGTTTTGCCTGCTTGTATGTATGTGCACTACCCATGTGAAGTGCCCTCAGAGGCCAAAAGAGGACATAAACTCCCTTGGGACTGTAGTTACAGGGGGTTGTAAAGCTGGGTATTGAACCTGGATCCTCTGGAAGAGCAGGCAATGGTCTAATCACTTTCCTGGATGGTTTTAGTTTTTGGTTTTTGGTCACCTAGACAGGAACTACAGTTATCTAAGAAGAGGGAACCATAATTGAGAAAATGCCACTCTAAAACTGGCCTGTATGTAAGCCTAAACATACAGGGGTATTTTCTTAATTAGTGACTGATGTGGGATGGTCCAGCCAATGCCACCCTTAGTGTGTGTGTGTGTGTGTGTGTGTGTGTGTGTGTGTGTGTGTGATCTTAGAACATATTAAGTATTAGATTCAGGTTCTTTAGGATAGGACACCTTTTGGAATGATCTTTGTAACATGCCATTTACCTACGCTCTAGACTTCTCTGGATTTTAGTATGTGTTTCTTGCTTGATATTGTTCACATTGGTTGTAGTTCCATCTTATCTAGGTCATTAACCTTCTTTACCCCTGGACAATATTTGATAACCATTCCTTTGTATATAGTCTTGTATTAGGTTAGAACTTTCTTATTTAGACAAAAGGGGGAGATGTAGTGGGTAGCCATTCCAACCTTGATCTGGAAGTCCCAACCCCCATTGAGGCTTCGGTAACTGTCACACCTACAAGGCGGGGCCAAGAGAGGACCCTGAAGACCTGAGATCCGGATGCACCGACTCTCTTGGTTCCTGGACCCTGGACGCTGGAGGTAGACTGAGCAGAGTTCTCCAGAGAACACCGCCGGACTGCACCACGCCTTTCCTAGACCCTGCAACCTACTCATCCCTTCATTTGTAAGTTACGCCACTAAATAAACCTTCCTTTTAACTACATGGAGTGGCTTTAATAATTTCACCAATATCCTAGACTGTATCTTCTCCTGGCTTCTTCCTGTATCCTGCTTCCTCTGCTTCATGTTCCTGCTGCCTTGATTTCACAATGAGCCCAAAAACCCAAAAGCAAATAATCATGGTCTACTGAACCCAGATTCCAAAATACTAATCAAGACGTCTGTCTTAAAGTAGTGTATGTTGGGCGCTGCACCACAGTGACAAGGGAGACCTGAGGTTCAGCTGCACTGTCTGCCAGCTGTCTGGACATGTTCTCTCTCCCATCACTTACTGCTGCACTTCGGTACCCTCCACTGAGATGGCTGACTTGCAATGGCAAATACTGTACTGTACATGCAGGGCTGCCTCCTTGACTCTCTAGACGATCCCTTGGTGGATGTGACGTAAGCCATCATGTCTGCACTGACTTCATGATTTCTTCTTTTGACTTCTAGTGCAGAACATGTTCCAGCTTTTGTATTCACTATAATGACCATCACTTCTCCTATGGTAAATACTAGTCTGTACTAGGGCTGAATACACTTCCTAGGTAAACAAATGCAAACATTTAAGTACGGCTTTATGCCAACAACTTCAAAGCCTGAACACAGACTGCTCTTTTTCTTTCTTTCTTTGGTGACAGGCAATCACACGGCCCAGGCTGGTCTCAAATTTTGGATCCTCTCCCTGTCTCCCAAACAGGCACGTGCCACCACATCTGGTATCACAATGCCTTCCTGACATATCTATAGTTTGTGTGAGTGCATGCATGTATGCAGTGTATGTTATCATATGCACACGTATGTGCAGACGTGCACGTGTGTAAACCAGAGGCTGACAGCATGTTTTCTTCTACTCTTCTCTATCCAGCTTTTTGAAACAGAGACTGGCTGAACCTGAAGCTCGCCGATTTAGCTCATCTGGCCAGGGAGCTGGGAGATCCACCTGTCTCCACCTCTAGTGCTGGGTTACAGGTGTGCAGTGCTACAAGAGCTGCTTATAGGCGAGCTAGGACCGTGACCTCAGGCTGGTCCTCACGCTCCACAGCAAGCGCCTGCCCAGTGAGCCATCTCCCCAGCCACCGCACGACTCTTCTACAGGTTTCCAACAGCTGAATCAGAGCCCCTGACTGTTTCCAGCCCTCTGCTTCCCCCCTCACTTTCTCCTCAAGCTGATCTTCCTGTGCACTCTGCAGTACCTAGGCACACACCAGCCCCGTTTACATTCTGTTCTTCAAGCACCCAGTCATTTCTGTTCCCACTGCCAATGTAGCTTCTTTTCTCTTTCGGAGCCACACGTGGCTCAGCACCAGCCATTTCGCTTTCAACTAAAGTGACTTTTTCAACACAGCCTTCTCTGACTAACCTTATGAAAGTCACCCCCAATCTATCGTCCACTTTAATTTTCTTGGTAGTACTAACGGTTTGTTTACTGCTTGTCTTCCTTCAAATGGTATCTTCATGAGACAGAAAAAGCTTCAGTCTTATTAACCATCATAAAATCATAAATTAAAGTAATACATAAATAGTAACTACTGTATGGCAAATGTTCTGAGTTGGACTTAACACAAAAGCAAAATTTTGTAAATAATGCTTTCTTCAAATAAGTATGCCAAGCAATATCTAAGTTCTTTTACATATTTTTTTGCTGGGAAAAATCAATACAATGGAAGATTATAGAATGCCTTTACCTTTTGCACTTTTTAGATCTTCAGAACGGATTCTCCAAAACCCACAAGCTCAAGGCCTTCCTGTGTATGACTGACCATCAGAACTCTATTTAAACAAGAAAATAATGTTAAGTTTATCCAACTTATATACAATTTTAACACAAAAACATTTTAACTAATTCTTAAAGCACAAAAGATAAAGAACTTTGTTATAAAAATAAACAATAAAATTGGAATTCTATAAACTGATTCCATAAAAAGAAAATAGTTTTAAAACTACAAACAAGGCCAGGAACCTAGGGGAAAACCAAATACTACTTGCCGACAGCCATGTCAGGGGAGCAGCAGGTAATGACTGAGGTTCAGGATGTTGGCCACCAGAAGGCAACCCCCTGGTGGATAACTCTGTGTAAGTCAAGGCCTCTGAGACCACTGACTCCAGAACGTCTTTTGCTTCTGCTCTGTCTTTGAGTGCTTGCTGTTGCTGTCTCTCTCACTGATATCTGGCACAGCAGAACTGGGCGTGGGGAAATTCCCCACTGCCTGTAAGGTAATATGTTTATCTCATGGAAACTTCCTGTTCTACTGGGCAGTTTTACCTACAAATTATTATGAAGATGATTTCCTCCCTAAGCTGTACAATCTAACTGATAATAATGTTAGCTTATACAGAGCTTTGATGAATAAAAGTATATACAAGGATATGTTTTACAGCTAAATACTTATGGGTTCTACCTTAGGGGCTTCTTTATATCACAACTCAGGTTAATGATTAGGAGAAAACTGAATTCCCTGGAAGCCAGGCTGGCCTTAATTCTCTTAATACTAAAAAGATACAGTTACAGGTTTCAATGTGCGATGTGCATCATTTAGCTGAAACAAAGCCTTGTAATAACTTCAGGTTAGATCAGATGTTTTGACAATAACTTTAAGATGAAAAAACCACAGAGAACAATCTAATGCCCATAAGAACACATAGCTGAGGTTAAAAGCACAAAGCAGCCCAACTGTTAAGGTTGGTTGTTTATCAAAGGTGAAGATTAACTTCTTGTACCCATTCCTGCTCTCAATCTCCTGATATAAGAAACTAGTGATAGATGGGTATACACCCTAAAGATCTGAAGTATAGCCAACTGATTGTCTTTTACATACAAAAGTTTAGGTTTGTGATTCCTCTAGGATTCCTTGTAAGATTAACTCTCAAGATAGACAGCAGAACGACTGATTCTGTCTTTGCAGTCATGGTAGTTGGCTATGAAAAGATGCTGTCTACTCACATTCTGGTGACCTGCAATAAATTACTTAGACGTAAATGTATATGGGATATTGGGATGATTTTGTTTTTAATCATGTAAGGGAGATGAAAATATGTTAGCTGTACTCTGTAGGAATTTAGCAAAATCACTGTATGGGATAGAGATTAGAATGAACAGATGTTTTTCAGAAGTACACTGACCTGGAAGAATCCTTGTGGAAAACAATGATTATTTTGCTGAAGGGGCCTTGCAGCCATCCCATGACCTTGGTGACAAGACACCTCAGGCACATCTGTGTTGTTGTTTTTTACTCCTTTTTGGGGGGCCCACCACCCAGCTACCAAATAAATCACTCATGGAGGCTTATTCTTACTTATAAATGCACAGCCTTAGCTTAGCTTGTTTCTTGACAGCTTAACTTTAAATTATCCCATCTACCTTTTGCCTCTGGGCTTTTACCTTTCTCTATTTCTGTATATCTTTCTTTGTTACTCCATTGCTTGTTGTGTAGCTGGGTGGCTGGCCACTGATGTCCTCCTCCTTCTCTTTCTCCTTCTTCCTTTTTTCCCAGATTTCTACTTCTATGTATTTTCTCTGCCTGCCAGCCCTGTCCATCCTTTCTCCTGCCTTGCTATTGACTGTTCAGCTCTTTATTAGACCATCAGGTGTTTTAGATAGGCACAGTAACTCAGCTTCACAGAGTTAAACAAATGCAACATAAACAACAGTCACACACCTTAAAATAATTCTACAACACACCTGGGGCTCCTGTACTATTGTGTGTTGCACACAATACATAATGAAGGGCTAGAGTGATGGAGGCATGTGATGCTCCCCTTCAGCCAGACATGTAAATTAAGATTGAGGACCTTAGTATGAGGAAATAATTTACGAAACAATCTAAAAGTACACTTTTGTATGGCTGTTCACCCCCAAAGCCAAACCCAAGTCAGTCCAATGAGTCCATCAGAAGAGGCTGATGAATAAAGAAGGAAATGATCAAGAGAATGTGTGTTTCTTCCCTAACCCCTCAGATGGAAAAAGTCTTAGCTTTGCCAATGATGTGGAGTCCCTCTGAGCCCCGACTGCCTAGAGGCTGGTCCACTAGACAGCAATAACTACTGTTCTGCTAAAGGAACATATCTACAAAATGACTTCTATCAACATTCAGCTATAGTCATAGATCGGTGTCTTACTTAACCATCATCAGAGAAGCTTCCTCCTGCAGCAGATGAAAAGAAATACAGTGACCCAAAGGTAGACAATGTGAAGAGAAAGACCTGGAACACTCAATCCTCAATGAAATGTCTCCATCAAATCCCTCCCCTCAGGGCTCAGGGCACCCTGGGGAAGAGGAGAAAGAAAGAGGGTAAGAGCCAGAGCAGATGAAGATCACCAAGGAAATAAGGCATTTTAAATACAGTGGACCGATAGACATATGACATCACAGAGGCTGTGGAAGCATGCACAGGACTTGCACAAGTCTTTACCAGATGGGATCCCAAAGCTGGGAGGAGAAATGGACACAACCCCCACCCCTAACCTAGAAGCTATGTTCAGCTGGTAACCACTCAAAAATGAAAAGTCACTTCTCTCCAATGGAGTCTGGGATATAAAGCACTCTTGAGGGCAGGCCCCAATGCCAGCAGTAGATAGCTAACAGAGAGTGAACTCAATGGCATTTTGAAGGTTCTCTGTCTCATAAGGTTTTGACAAGGCATTTTATTTTTAATGTTACAGGTTCTTTGATATTATGGCTTCTGGTTTTATGTTTTTAGGGAATTCTTATGTGTAAGAACATGTCTGTCTCTGCATCTTCCTGTGTATGTTGTACTTTTTCTTTGGCTATTTTTCTTCTGTTTGCTTTGTCCTATTCTATTGGCTTGTTTTTGCTTTATTATTATTATTATTATTATTATTATTATTATTATTATTATTTAGATGCCTGTGAGCAGAAAGGATGTGGATTCTGATAAAGGAAGGTGTGGGGAATCTCAGAGGAGCTGAGGCAGAAATCAAATTTAGAATACATTGTCTGAAAAATCTCTTTTTAATAAAAAGAAAGGAAAAAAAGAACACAACAAAATATAAGCAAGATAAATCACTTTTAATTCTCTACAGAAATTGAACCACAGGTATTTTTAAAAACTACACAAGATCCTAATGAACATACAATATAAATAAATATAAGGTGTGACTTTGGTAGCATAAAGCAGGAAGAAGAGTAAATGACTTGAATTTCTGCATGCAATTCAAAAGAAAAATGGAAACAGTGAAAGCACAATAATGTAAAAAGAACATAAGAAATGCAGAGGAAGCCAGCAAGAAGAGGAGAGCTGGAGAGCTAGAGAGCTGGAAAACAAGGAATCCCACTAACGTAAAGACTATGTCCTAGAGTGAGAGACAGAGTAGCTGAATGAACTCAAACGAGGAAGATCCAAGCATACAGTATCTTAAGACTCACTTTTTGTCTAAAGGTACACACAGACTAGAACTAGGAGGACAGAGAGGTACTCCACACAGGGCAGGTGGCCAACAAAACCAGTGCATACGTGGCCACACTTAAACACTACACAAAACAGACCTGAAGAAAAAAACAAAAGCTACAGCAATTACAAAGGTATACTCCCAACAAGAAAGCATCTAAATATAAGAAGCAGAGTGAAGGGAAATAAAACAGTAAGTTTCAATAAAGGACAGACCATTCTGCTGAAAAACAAAAGCAGACTTACATTATAGACCAAATATATATACCTAGAATACTTCATACACAGCCACATAATGCACACACTGCTCAAATGCACTGAGAAAATCTGTAGAAGAGGTCACATGTTAGATCACAACATGAGTTTTAACAAATTTAAGTCTGAAGTATTTTTTCTAACCACAAGAGAATAAAAACAGAAATTTACAAATGTGCAAATTTAATGGCACACTATTAGAAAACCAAAGGGCTGAAGACTAAATCAAGAGTGAAATTATCAAGTATTTTGAGACAAACAAAACACATCAAAATGTATGTGTATAACCATTTTAGAGCAGTATTTAAATACCTACAATAAAAACTAGAACATCGAGAGCACAGCTCTGTGATGGGCACTTGCCTGATGCACTCACAGCCTTGGGTCCAACATCCAGCTCTGAAAAAAGAAAATTAAGAAACCTCAAAGAAGCAGAAAGAGAAACAATCAAGTCTGTAGTCTACAGAAGGAAGGAAATAAACATCAATCAGAAAATCAACAAAGCTAGGCCTTAAAAAAAATCAAATGAATTGATGCACCTTCAATTTTATTAAGTAGATTCAGATAAACCAAATCAGAAATAGAAGACAGTTTAACTGAAGCCACAGACACCGGACTGTAAGACATTACTATAACAACAACAAACTAGACAAAGAACAAACTGGATAAACTCCTACACATATACAACCTATCAAGACATAAACGTGAATGGAATCTGAACAGACAAATATCCTGACCCAATAACCAAAACCTACTCACAAAGAAAAACAACCCACTGGCTTCACTGGTTCTATCAAACCATGACTGAGTTAACACCTTTTCTCCTCAAACTCTTCCCAAAAACTTCAACAATATTACAAAGTGATTCTACCAAGTCAGTATGATCTTCTTAACAAAAATCCAAAGGAGAATCGGTCAGAAAGACAGAGTTGAAAGTCCAATATGCCCACGACAGTTAGCACGAATTGTCCACTTCACAGGATGTAGTCTGCCCTAGGAGGTTAAGTGTGTGAGGGACTCTCTAGATTTGGGTGACTGAGGTGCCAGGACCCACTATGATGTGAGCAGCACCATCCCCTGGGCTGGGGTCCTGGACTGCATGCAAAGAAAAAAAGGTAGTTGAACAGAAGAGCTTTCTTCCTGTCTACTTCCTGACTGTGGATGCAATGTGAACAACTGCCTCAAGCTCTGGCTGACGTGCTTACTCCACTAAGCACTCTACGAACTGAGTTACAGCCCAGCCAGGAATATGTTCTTCTTAATGGGCAGCTTGTGGCTCAGATGGTAGAGTGCTTGCCTATGAAGCATGAAGCCCTGGTTTGGTGTCACACCAAATAACCCAGGCATGATAATGCATGTTTGGAATTCTAGCACTCAGGAAGTGATGGCAGGAGGATTATACGTATAAAAGGCATCCTCTCTCGGCTACATAGTAAGTTCAAGGCTAGCCTGGGCTACACCAGACTCTGACTTTTAAAATGGGGAGGAGGGGATTGAGACACATAAATAGTTTGAAAATATACAGATACTTTGACCCAATAATTTCATTTAGGGAAATAAACCATCAGAGAGGCATCCTAAGTTCACCAAAGTATTACTTAAAGTAAAGCTAGAAAAAACTGTATGTCTAATTGTACTTACAGTGGCACCAAAACATAAAACCAAAGTTACAGCACATGGTGGCTTCTGAGATATTTTATGGCTAATGGTTTTCACATTTTCAATACATTCTAAAATTTCCTTCATAAACGTGCATTCTTTTTATAATTAGAAAGTTGCAGTGTTCTTTTTATCCTTTCATGAATTAGGTGTCTAATACTACAGTTCTGCCTACACTTAAGAAGAAAGATAAAATACATGCTATTTATTCCAGAAAACAAAAACATGAGCAAAAAATTAATTTCCTATGTCTTTACATCATTTAAAGGAGAGTCTTTTAATTGATTTAATTATTGCTAATTATCAAAGACAACTCAAAAACTTAAGTTAAAAAATAAAACTATAAATTTTCTATAATTTATATAATTAAAACTGTATTTTTTCTAATCAAATAACCTATTGATTCATGACCTACTTTAGAATTTTGTCTGTTAAATTTGCTATTACAAATTTTGTTTCCTGATATAAACATGAATCAAAAGCAATGCTAAGTTTCAACTGATATGATATAAAACTCAAGTAATCCTCTTTAAAACCACACCCCAAACCAGGTGTATGAATAAAGCCTTGAGTGACAGACACCACAGAAGATCCCTCCTAGTGACACTAGAATGCTAAACTTATCAAATGTCAAAGAACAGTAATTTCTGAAACATTAAACAAACCAAAAAAAAGCAGCAAGTTCTCTTAGTAAAACAGAAGACCATTTCAACAATTCAGCTAACACATCTCTACAAATATTATCTAAGCTCCGTTTGTATAGTGTCCAAATAAATATGAGACCCTATTTCCTCTTCTAAAAAACTACTTCATTGCTAAGGCATGTTAAAAAAAAAAGACATTAATTTCTTAATGCACATTAAAAATGATGCGATGTGATTCTGAAGTGTGAAACAGATATCCAAACTTAACTAAACCACAGATTCTGTAGGAGTCCATTAACTTAAAAAGCCAAATATGCATACATATTCATTATACATTCATATCTATCGCATCAATGAGGCTATACTTGAATTATCACCCAAAGTAAATAAACCTTTTTTCAAGGCTTGAATATTCCTCTGAATATTTTGCAGTATAATCACTAAAATGACAGTTACTTTGATTTATTAAAACTTGGAGCCGGGCGGTGGTGGCGCACACCTTTAATCCCAGTACTGGGAGGCTAGAGCCAGGCAGATCTCTGTGAGTTCGAAGCCAACCTGGTCTACAGAGCAAGATCCAGGACAGGCAACCAAAACTACACAGAGAAACCCTGTCTCAAACAAACAAATAAAAAACAAAAAACAAACGAACAAAAAAACTTGGATTGGCCGGGCGGTGGTGGCGCATGCCTTTAATCCCAGCACTCGGGAGGCAGAGCCAGGCGGATCTCTGTGAGTTAGAGGCCAGCCTGGGCTACCAAGTGAGTCCCAGGAAAGGCGCAAAGCTACACAGAGAAACCCTGTCTCGAAAAACCAAAAAAAAAAAAAAAAAACTTGGATTACCTGCCAAATCAGTTTTGTACAACCAAGCAGGCCAAGCAAATTCACAGCCATCTGACTAGTTCAAATAAATATTCTAAACCACAGATTATTTAGAACATAATAGCCATATTTTCTCTTCACTAAAATAATTACTATACTTATTTTTAAGACAAAATTAATATCTTTGAAGATATAAGATTTACAATCTGATTTACATATATATATATATATATATATATATATATATATATATGTCTCCTAATGCACTGTCAAAGCTTTCAAATGAAAACATATACAAGGGTAGATTTAGTCCCTCAGATGACAATTATTTTAATCATCTCACTGATGACTTCAGCCTTCGTAAGTGATAAAGTACGAGGCAATGGCAAGCAATGGCCACCTCTGCATCTGTGGTGTGACAAGGTAGATCTCTGCAGCCACTAAGAAGCAGTGAGTGAGGAGCATGCAGCTGTGCAGACAGCATACTACTCCATGAGCAGAAAGCAGAGGTCACCCCGTGAACCTAAGGCATAATACAGACCTCGATGCACAAGATAGAGTCTGGAGAGTTCTGATTTATCTCAAGTTCACTCTCTCGTGTTATCTCCACTGTGCTGAGTCCACACAGTCAATTTATACTTCACACATCACATTTTTCAATTCTGAAATCCAATTTGATTCATGTTCTGATTTTCACTGGAAAATTTTCAAGTATCAGAAGCAAATCCTATACCCTATTTTTCCATTCATATCAAGTGCTTAGCTTTAACTCAAGGCTTGTTTAAGGTCTTTCTTATAATTCTATTTTCTGGCTCTTCTCATGGTTTCCTTAAAAAGAGTCATAATTTCCTTTTTTCTTTGTATGACAAGAATTTGCACTGTATTCTAGACACTCCAAATACTGACCATGGGACTGTAGGCTCTAGTAAGGCCCTCTTGTGAATATGACTTTGAGTTTAGACTACAGGTTCTAAGTATTAGCCTTCTGTGGGTAGTGGTCTCCATGTGAGTTCAGTTTTCAAAGCTTCTGCTTTACTGTTTGGGGTCACCATCTGAATGCATAACTCAAGCTGTGGTGTACTTTGTAGGTCACTTCTCTGGGCTTTGATTTTTGGATTCTGTTTTGAACTCAAGTAGCGTGAATGTGGTTGGGGCCCCTGAAGATTTAGACAGGCAGCAGGCAGACAGGCAGGCAGGCAGGCAGGCAGGCAGACAGACAGACAGACAGGCAGACAGACAGGCAGGCAGGCAGGCAGGCAGGCAGGCAGACAGACACACACACACACCCCTGTCTTTTCTTAGGATTTCCATATCATGCTCCAGCTTGCAGGGAGCCTTCCCACTTCTTTAGGCCAGAGACATTTTCCCTTCACCTTTCTGAATGTATATGCTACCATGGCAATGAAACTCTTACTCTGTTCCAGGGTAGGAGGGAAGAAAAAGAGGAAAGCCCCTTTCCGGAGTTCTTGCTACCAATCTGGAGCACCTCCCTCCACACCACTGCATGGGCTGGTCAACTCTGACTTCCTTCCCAACCTGACTCCTACTAGTTACTTTTCAAGGTTAAATTTGTGTCCTCACTAGAGTTGCTGACTATCATCAGTTAAAAAGGTTTATGCATTCTGCTTTAGCCATTGTACTTCACACATTTCACAACCGATTTTTATATAGCATCTTCAGAGTCACTGATGATTAAATCCACGAAGCCTGTAATTTTCTAGTACTTCTTATAGCTGCAATTCCT
Organism: Peromyscus californicus insignis; assembly: GCF_007827085.1. Lineage (NCBI taxonomy): Eukaryota > Metazoa > Chordata > Mammalia > Rodentia > Cricetidae > Peromyscus > Peromyscus californicus. The sequence goes on from NW_026294424.1 coordinate 69,869,629, forward strand.
CTAAAGATAAAATTTCCCTCTTACCAACCATTTTATCCAGGTTAAAAATCTGTCTAGAAGAAGAGAGATAAAGGTTTGTTTTCTTTTTTTACTTTCACTTACCAATCATTTTCAGAATCTGGAACAATTTTCCTTCACTAAAAATTCTGTACATTATCTTTACATTCTGTGAAATAAGATTTTTTAAGTTGAACTGTTGAGGAAACTGTGTAGACAAGTTCCATTATAAAATGAAGTTTGGTGGAAAGTTAGGGAAAGTTCAGAAAACTTACATGAATGTATACAAATTTTCCTATCAAGGGGTAGGGGTGTGTGTGTGTGTGTGTGTGTGTGTGTGTATGTGTGTGTGTGTGTTTGTGTCCGTGCTATGGTTTTACAATGAAGAATAGCTTCTATGTTTCTTAGAGGCTAATTAATTCTTAAAATAGCAGTTCATCTTGCCATTTAAAGCTTTCAGAAAATTTTATGTAATTAATTATACCAATAAATCTAGTCAATGCATTGATAGCACTCTATAAAGAACAAATATAAGGAAAATTTCTATTTTCATCAAAATGCTATTCGTTAACAAAACACCTCAAATCCCCAAATGTAAATCTTTGAAGAAGCTGGCGTTTCTGTGATCATGCCTATCTGATAGACACGGGACCTCAACTAGTCTTTTTTCTTTCATTCAACTTATACTTACATTATCTAATCATGTGCCAAGTGATTGCTAGTTGTGGGAGGTCAATCAGTGGGGAACAAATTATGCACAATGAATAATGTAGCCAACCCCCAAACACCTGCTGTCAGAAAATTATTTTTTTCTATTTTTCAAAAAGGAACTGGATTCAGAGTGATGGATATGCCCACAGTTGCTATCAAGTGTTTCAGAGGAACAACAGAGATAAACACTAAAACCCTGGTCTTTCTCCTAACAGGATATAAATGCCTGTGTCTAACTTCAGTGAAGTCCCTGAAAATCATCTCTAAGTCATTCATGGCAGTGCACCATCATCTTTAATGTACTAGTTTTGATGACTGAGTCAGTCATCAAGTGATTTCCACATATCAATTCTTTCATTGAATAAATAAAATGAACAGGTTATCACCACACATTATGGAAAAACAAAGTGCAAAAATGATACATACAGGCATTTACATGTAAAATATTAAGACAACTTTAAAACATGGTAAAAACTTTAAAAAGTTCCATATTAATTTTCTCTATATATTCACTCATTTTAAAAGAAAAATAATAAAAGAATCCAATTCTCTTAATTTATTCCCTACTTTAAAACAGTTAGTCTAATATGGTTTTACTTTCCAGAATAGAAAAAGCCTAAGCCAGTCACTAAGCGCTGGTACCTGACCCTTACCTCCAGCTGTCCACCTTCCCTACTCCCACATCTTATAAACCTTGGCAGTCGGCCCATAAATACGTCCACTGCCCAGAGCAAGGGTGTGATGATCACTCTTCACTGTCAACTTGACTGCATTTGGAAGAACCTAGGAGCCACAGCTGTGAAGGTGCCAAAGGGAGCCAGAGAGCCTTAACTGCAGAGGAAAGACTCACCCTACAGGCAGGTGGTGCCATGCCATGGGTTGAGCCCTAGACTGAATGGAAGAGGCAGGGGAAAGTGACTCTTGACTGCAGACACAGTGGGACAGCTGCCTCGCTGCCCTCCGTGCCTTCCCTCAAGCTCTGAGCCAGAATAAGTCTCCTTCCTTCCTTCCTCACAGTGCTCTTACCAAGTGTTCTGTCACGGCAGTCACAGAAGTACCTAATGCAAGGGCCAGCTAACTTGTTCTGTAAGGGACAGGCCAGAAGTAGGGTCTCTGCTGCCACCACTGTACTGTCACTGGAGTTTGAAAGTAGTCACACACAGTCCACAGATATCTTAGTAAAATCATCAACACTGAAATCTGAATTTCACCTTCTTATGTGACACTTGGTATACTTAAGAGATTTTTTTTTAAAGCAAACATTAGTCTTAGCTTATGAGTCACAGAGGAAAGGGCAGTTAGCATGCTGAACTTGGAAGTGTGTAAACCTCTGATGTGAACTGGAGCTGCAGCAGGTAACTCGTCCTTAAAACAGAAAGTGTACAAATGAGACTGCCATTTACATGTAAAATCTTAAAACATGGTAATCGTTACTGTCCAAAACCTGACAAATCTTATCCTCCTTTTCAGCCATTTGCAAATAACCTCCCTCTGTCAGAGGAAATGGAAAGTAATAGCTCTTATTATGAGAGGGAGTTGGGAAAATTTCAGAAATTGATTTTTAAAAAAGAGCACATTTGGATTTCAGTTATTTTTCATTCTGTTATTGTATGGATATAAAATGGTTCCTAAGGCTCATGTGTTAGAGGCTTAGTGTAGTGCTAATTCTAATTGGTCTTAATAATAAAAACCCAGAGTCAGATATCAGGGTGAAAGCTGAAAGATCAGAGACGTAAAGGAGCCAGCCACTAGAGAGACTTCTTACCTCTACTGACTCCTGAAACCCAAGGGCCAAGCTCCTGTCTCCACCCTGCCTTATCACTTGCTCTTTCCACCCAGCCATATCACTTTCTGTTTCCTCCTCCCAAGTACTGGGATCAAAGACATGAGATCCCAAGTGCTGGGATTAAAGGCATGTGCCTCCACTGCCTCTAGTGGCTAGCTCCGAACTCTGATCTCCACAGGCAAGCTTTATCTGTTCTGAGCAGAAACAAAACATCACCACAGCTTAGTGTCCCAGTGAGTGGTGCTATTCACAGGTATTTTATCATGAGGATGCTAACCTTATCAATGGATTAATCTATAGCATAATGGGCTATAAGGAGATGTTAGCTGCTTAAAAGAAATAGATTACTGGGAGTGTGCCTTTGAAAAGCAGGCCTTCTCCCCAGAGTTTTCATTTCTGTATGAGGTAAGCCACCTTCTCCACACACTGCAGCTGCCATGATGCTCTGCCTCTTCAGACCTGCAGCAACAGAACAAGCTGATCATGAACTAAAACCTCTGAAACTCTGAGCCAAAATAAAACTTTCCTCATTTAAAAACTGTTGTCAGTTCTTTTGTTATAGCAACTGGAAGCTGACTAATACATATTCCTTATAAAAATGAAAAAAATTCTTAAGATTTTAAATAAAACCTACAAAGAAAAGTAGGAGACCATGCCCCAAATACATTTATAGTTCCTTGGTCTATGTTTACCAGGACACTGAAATCCCACCATATTACAATTAAGAAAAAAAAAAAGTCATACCTCTGAGCTCAAAGAGAAGGCTGAAGGTTATCAAGTGAAATTCATCAAGTTCTAAAGACTGACCTAGAAGGACTGCTCAAGTTTCCAAAGGCATCTCTCTTAACAACTGACAGAATCAGCTTCTGAGTTTTACAGCCACATGAAAAATAACTGCAAACAAGGCAGTTGCTAATCAAATTCCATTATTACTATTTTTAAAATGCAGAACATTTGGAGAGGCACTCCGATTTTCCAGAAATCAGGAATGTGGCAATGAACATGTCAGATCTCATCAATATCTAGATTTCAGTGCAGAGTAACTTCAAATGGATTAAAAAGCTTGAAGGATCATCACAGTGTAGAGAGAAATCATAAAACCATAGGCAAATAAAGGAAACCTGATCAAGAGACTCCTGACCTGATCTTCAAACTTTATATACATTTACATATATTTATATGTGTGGGGGAGGGGGAGCACAAGCCATGTACATGCACCAGGAGAAGCACCCCTGGAGCTGGAGATACAGATGGTTACAAGCCACTCAAAGTGTGTGCTGGGAATTGACCTCCACTCCTCTGGAAGGGCAGGGAGTGCTCTTAGCCACTAAACCATCTCTCCAGCCCCAACATATATCATGTATTCAAATGCAGGCCACTGAACTATAAAAGAGAAAATCACAGGGACCTACAACTTGGTGCAGCTTTTCAGCATAACTTCAAATACATGATCCACAAACAAACAAAAACTGGTAAATTAGACTTCATCAATATGGGAAGCTTTTGTTCCACAAAAGGCTCTATTAAAAGTATGAAGGAAAAGCTACAGATTGTGAAAAATATATGCAAATCACTGGTCATCGATGAGTAACCTTATATTATGAACTTCCTTCTTCCCAAGTTGTTGTTCAGCTCAACATTTTTCAAAACATTCCCACACCCGTTTCTCTGGTTTCTCATCATATTTATTATTTAAGTCTTACAAATCATTTTGCATGTAAGACAGGTCTTGCCAGAAGAGGACTTGCAAATCTCATAGGCTGTGCAAAGCTTCTGATGATAGTTGTCGCGCAGAAGGCAATGAGAAGCCAAGGGAACAGATCTTGGGGACAGACTTCATTGCACAGACCCCCTTCTTTGGGACCACAGCAGTCTTTAGACAATAGCCTGTGTGTGTGGTGGAGGATGCCATCCTCTGCCAAAGCAAAGGAAATGCTTCTCTAGGGTTGGACAAAGGCTTCAGCAGGAACTGCAGGGTTCCAATTCTTAGGTCATACTTTTTCCTCATTAGGGCCCTAACAGACACAGAAGGACACACATTTAGTCTCCTCTCCAATTCTGTTACAACAACAAACAGATGAGGGCCTGCTTCCTAGCACAAGCTTTCTGAAGCCAACTGGACAAACATCCTCTGTAAAATTGTCATGGAAGCCCTCTGATTTCTGAGTATATCTTAAACTGGCTGTTGACTAACATAAGTCTAACTTTTTTTTAAAGTCACAAAGTCATCAAAAGCAACCAATATAAACTTTAAATAAATGTGTGTGTGTGTGTGTGTGTGTGTGTGTGTGTGTGTGTACATAGTCTTTTTTCTTATAAAGCCTTTATAAGCACTAGAAATTCTAATGAAACAAAAGGGGATAATCCATGCTACTCGGAGAGGGACATGGGAGAAGATGGGGAGGAGCTGGAGGATGGAATTGGGATTTAAGTGATGGTTACTGTGTTCAGCTTTTAGAATTAACTTACAGACAAAGCCTAAAAGCTTCCATTCTCAAAATAAAAAAATAAAGTAAACAGGATGTGAATGTTATCAATTTGGTCAAAAACAAAAGGTAGAAAACTGAGGTGGAGAAAGAAAGGGGGTACGATGGAAAAATGCAGACAAGTCCCACTATCCCCTTATGAAACAGAGAACTTAAAAATGCACTAAGAAATGCAAATGTCCCATCATTATTGCACAGGCATCATTCAAAGAAGTAGGTGGTTCCACGGCAGATGGTGTTGATAAGGGCAAAGAATGACAGTATGAGATGAAGTCTTCGCTTTCTTAGTAGGAGGCGAACAGACATCATTTGAAATTACTAAATCAAGAAATAAAAGTAGATTACAACACAAAGGCGGCTCAGTGCTAGATCACTTCTAAGAATTATCTACCAGTCCTCCTTCAATTTTCAAAGCCTGAAAAGGGAAGGACACTTAAAAATTCATTCTAGAAAAATCAGAATCATCAAAACCAGACAAAGACGTAAAAAGTCAATAAATGCATTAATATTAGTGAAAAATTAATACAGATAATTACTTATACACAAAAAAATAATTATTGAATATATACTATGGCCAGGTACTATTTTAGGAACTGAGTTGGTCAGTAAATAAAACCAAGCCCCTATGATTAGCACAATACTTCAATTTATTTTTATAACTACAAAAAGCATTCTAGTAAACATCTTTAGGAAAGAATCTCAAGGTTTTTAACAAGCAGGAAGGAGCAGAGAGGACCTAAAGGCAAACAATGGCCTCCTCTAGCACAAGAGTTGATGGATGCTAAGAGTCAGGATGAAGGAAGCCTCGTATCCCGTGCGGGGCTGTTCCAATTATGCTTTACTGAGCTCATTGAATATTAAACCATAATCATTAAAGTGACTGTTTCAATGCTGGTAATCATAGTGTAGCTGTAACTTGGGTTAAATGTCAAGCAATTACTGTTAGACATTTAGACCATGTACTAATCCTTAGAGACACAAGCAACCACAGAGCATCAAGTGTTTACTGAAAAAGCCAAGATTGCAATGCGTCCTAAGTTCAGTAAACAAAGGACTTCACTTTTGTACCTTCATTCAGTGCTTGACTGAAGAATAATCACAAAGACCTTAAGTCTGTACAATGACTAACTTTACTTTCCAAGGCAGTACACCCCCAAACTTCAAATAGGAGACCAGGAATTCCAGACCAGCTTGGGAAACTGTAGCTTGAGTTTTCCTGCCTGGCCCACAGTCAGGACAAATCTCTCTCACCTGCCAGTCCCACAGCCTCTCAGACCCGACCAAGTAAACACAGAGACTTATATTGGTTACAAACTGTATGGCCGTGGCAGGCTTCTTGCTAACTGTTCTTACAGCTTAAATTAATCCATTTCCATTAATCTATACCTTGCCACATGGCTCGTGGCTTACCGGCATCTTCACATGCTGTTTCTCATCGTGGCGGCTGGCAGTGTCTCTCTGACTCAGCCTTCCACTTCCCAGCTTTATTCTCCTCCTTGTCCCGCCTACACTTCCTGCCTAGCCAATGGCCAATCAGTGTTTTATTTATTGACTATCAGCAATACATTTGCCATACAGAACATCCCACAGCACTTCCCCCATTTTTTTTTCAAAAAGGACGGTTTTAACCTTAACAAAGTAAAATTACATATAATTTGGGAATTTGGGCGTAGCTTCTCTTACTACTTCCTGCTGGAGGGGGGCGCTGTATCTTATGGGGACACAAAGAAAATTTTAGGATTATGGAATAGTCCATGAGGATGTATCGTCTGAGCCAGTTGCCTTCAAATCATTCTGGATGTTGGATCATCTGGGCCATGGTGTCATCAGAGACCTTTCAGGGGGTCTTGGCTGGTCAAACCTGATATATCTTAATCTGGAACAAATCCATAGCCTTTGGCTTTCTGTGGGAAGAAAAGCAGAGTCTCCTTTCCAAAGCAACATATCCTTATATCCAAATTTTGAAGTCAAGGTACCTTTAAAGTATACATTTTGGCATAACCCAACAGCTTTTACAATCAAATGTTTTTCTGCAGTTAAAAATCCCAAAGACAACACAATCCAGATTCTCTGTGTAATATTCATCTTTACGTGGCTTATTTTCTATATTAATTTTACTGTCTCTTTAAAGACTTTATTTTTTAAAACTATGCATTTGTTTCTATAACTGTATATATCACCTTTTTTGTCTCTTTCAAGCCTACGTATATTTTACACACATTGTAAACTATTACATCTGAATCTGTCTTATTGTGAATCTGTTGCTTTAAACTGCAGCAGCTGTGGCTGCTGGCTCCACCCACCTCAGTTTCCCAACATGGCTACGTTTACCACCAGCTCTGGGAGCTATCATGGGTCTATGCTTTTATCTAAGCAGCGTGTAGCCCAGAAACCTTTTTTGTTTTGTCTTGTACTAGCAAGGCTAAATCTACCATGCAGCTTAATGTGCCACTTGCAGAGGCCTCATTCCCACCATACTGCAGGTCGAGCGTGCACGCTAGGAACCCACCAGTAGCTCAAACCGACAGCTGCTGCTCATTTGAGAGAGACAATTAGGAAGCTGTTTTTAGCTCTGTTTTAGAATCTTTTCTCAGGTTTTAGGTGGAAACTTTCGCCATCACATTGGACGCCATTTGTAGCTTGAGTTTTCCTGCCTGGCCCACAGTCAGGACAAATCTCTCTCACCTGCCAGTCCCACAGCCTCTCAGACCCGACCAAGTAAACACAGAGACTTATATTGGTTACAAACTGTATGGCCGTGGCAGGCTTCTTGCTAACTGTTCTTACAGCTTAAATTAATCCATTTCCATTAATCTATACCTTGCCACATGGCTCGTGGCTTACCGGCATCTTCACATGCTGTTTCTCATCGTGGCGGCTGGCAGTGTCTCTCTGACTCAGCCTTCCACTTCCCAGCTTTATTCTCCTCCTTGTCCCGCCTACACTTCCTGCCTAGCCAATGGCCAATCAGTGTTTTATTTATTGACTAATCAGCAATACATTTGCCATACAGAACATCCCACAGCAGGAAACACAGAATCTCTGTCTCAAAAATTAACAAAATTGACCTGGCGGTGGTGCTGCACACCTTTAATTCCAGCATTCGGGAGGCAGAGGCAAAAGGATCTCTATAAATTTGAGACCAGCCTGATCCACAGAGCAAGTTCCAGGGCAGACTCCAAAGCTACACAGAGAAATCATGTCTCAAAAAACCAAACAAACCTGAGCTGAGGGGATTGCCTGGTGGCACACTTCTAATTCCAAAGCTGGGGAGGCAGAAACACGAGGATCCCTGGGGCTTGCAGCCAGACTAACCAAATCAGTGAGTTCCAGGTACCCCAAAAAGCAACAGAGTAACAGCTCACATCAGAGAAGCTTCTTGTTGCAGTTGGGAATTAACACAGAAACCCATGCTGAATGATGAGCAGAAAATGAGAGACTTCGGAACACTCAGCCCTAAATAAGATGTCTTCGTCAAATCCCTCCCCGCTCAATGCTCAATGATCTATGGGAAGAAAAGGCAGCAAGGCTGTAAGAGCCAGCGATGATGACAGACTCCAAGGAAAGAGTGTGTTTCAGACACAACAAAGCTGTGCACACAGGAACTTAGAGACTGTGGAAGCACGCACAAGACCTGCAACAGGACAGATGGGGTCCCAGACCTGGGAGGGTCAAGTGGACACGGGGTCCTACCCTAACCAAAAGGCTATCTGCAATTCATCTCCACTGGCAAAGGAAAATTAGTTTTCTACAATGAATTCTCACTGGGTGTATCAACCACACTTCAGGCGCAGGCCCCACTAACACAAAAGGAACTCAATCGTGGACCCTTTGTTTCATTATGCTTTGTTCTGGCATTTTTTCTCTTTTTGTCTTACTGGTCTTTTGCTTGTTTATTTTGTGGGGGTTGTTTACTTCTCATTTTGTTTTTATTTTTGAAAGAGGAAAAAAGAAAAAAGTTGGGTGGGTAGAGTTAGGGAGGATTTGGGAGGAACTGGAGGAGGGGGAAATATGATCAAAATATAGTGTATGACAAAAAATCAACTAAAAAAAAGAAAAAAGGAGCAAGGTAGCAAGTTAGAGCAGAGGAAGATACTTAGTGCCAACCTTTGGTCAGGCAGGAGAGGAAGAGAGAGAAGAAAAAAGTAACAAACCCATACAAATGGCCAACTGGTACAGGAAAAAATGCTTAACATCACTACTCACTAGGAAATGTAAAACAAAACCACAGTGAAGTATTTCCTCATTCTATTAAGAATGACTAATATCAAAAAAGACTAAAGATAACAAGTGCTGACAGGGACAGAGAAGAAAAAGGAACTCTTACACACTGCCAATGGGAATGTAAATTAGAAATGGCCTTTCATAGAAAACAGTATGGAAAGTCGTCCAAAACATTAACAACAATCCACCAAATCCACAACTGTATTTATAAAAGAACTGCAGCCAGGGTGGGTGGTGGTGGTGCACACCTTTAATCCCAGCACTTGGGAGGCAAAGATCTTTGTGAGTTCGTCAGGCTGGTCTACAGAGTGAGGCCCAGGGCAGCCAAGGCTACACAGAGAAACCCTGTCTCGAGGAAAAAAAAACAGAAAGAAACTGCAGCCAATATGTTGAAGAGATATCTGTCTCTATACTCACTAGATATATGATCCAGATTTTTAAAAGGAGGGGTATACACATATGATCGACTACTTCTCAGCCATAAAAAAAATGAAATCCTTTCAACTGTTATAACATGTATGGTACCGGATTTAGCTAGGCACAGAAAGACAGGTACTACGTGATTTCACACTTACCATGGAATCTAAAAGAATTGATCTCATAGTTCAGACGACAAGAGAGGTTACCAGACAGAGAATGGAGACAGGCTGATGTAGCTAGAGTTTTCCTGCCTGGCCCACAGTCAGGACAAATCTCTATCACCCACCAGTCCCACAGCCCAAATATACCAAGCTGGCTTTAGAGATGGAATTGGCTCACTCCCCCTCTAAACCCAGACATATTGCTTAAAAAAAAAAATGGTTAAGAGATTCTTGTGTCCCAAATCAGAAGAGCCCTCTGGTGTGGGACAGAGAAAAACCAATATTTTTATTTAAAACAAGTTGATTATAAATACAATCTCTTTCTAAAAAAAAAAAAAAGGGGGGGATAGTTTAAATATGATAGGATGAAAGGGTAGATTAATGAACCTACTTTTAAAGAGTAACAACTTGTTTAAAATGTTTTACATTGCTATAGATTTTAGTTTATTGATACAAATTTAAACTTAATTGTGTTATACTGTATATATATTTCTATTCTTGTGTGAGGTATTATGTTTATGTAACTCATTTAAAATTGTAATGGATAATTAAAAAATAGATTAATAATTAGTCATCTATGATAATCATATTTGTAGCCATGTTAGCTAAGTCTTCTAGGTATACATAGATATATTTCAGATAGATAGGTAGACTTCAAACACTTCAAAGACCTACAGAATATGGCATTTAAAATGTTTTAAAAATTTAGACTTTCTGGATAGTGAGACATGTCTGCTCCTGACAGCATCAATTTACTTCAGAAAAGAATATGGGCATCAAAGACACTCCATATGAAGTTTATCTTCACCTTGACAAAAATAGCCATTTGGACAAGAAACTGTTCTTGCCTGGACTTCTTGATCAACTTGACATACAGGACCCATAGAAAGGCAACCACTGAACTTTGCTTGACAAAATGGTCCTTCAGGTTCCTGATTTGCAGAGAAAACTGCAAGACATTCTACAGGACACAGAAAAAAGTGAATGAGAGACTCTAGGCCTGCGGGCTAAAGACTGATGCCCCAACTTTACAAGAGAACTCTGAATGACTGTCCAGGCTGTCAGCTGTCTCTGTCTACCCTACAAGACTCCCGAAAGTTGCTTGCATCCTTCTCCCATTTCTCAGGTAGTATTATATCCTTCTGAGGTCTTTGATGTGGTTAAAGACTAGATACTTACAATTTTCCTTAGTTATGATAAAAGATAAGTTAGATATAAAACCTTAAACTCACAAATATAAGATAGATATCTTCTTTTACATTGTAACTATAATTCTTACTCGATAATTATTTTGTTATATGTAATATTACTATGTTAAAGTTAAAACCTTCCTTTTTGAAAAAAGAAAAAAAGGGGAAGTGCTGTGGATATCGCTCTATATAAATAAAGCACTGATTGGCCAGTGACCAGGCAGGAAGTATAGGCGGGACAAGGAGAAAGGAGAATTGAGGAAGGAGGAAGGGAGGAGAGACCAGCTGGAGCCACCGCAAGACAAGGAAGATGTAAAGTACCGGTAAGCCACGAGCCACGTGGCAAAGTAAAGATTAATAGAAATGGGCTGAATATAAGAGTGAGAGCTAGACAATGATAGGCCTGAGCTAATGGCCAAGCAGTTTAAATAATGTAAGAGTCTGTGTGTTTATTTTATAAATGGGCTCTGGGACTGGCGGGAGTTGGTGGTGGGAGCTGGAGAAAAATTCTCCAGCTACAGGCTGATTTATGGGGTACCAATTTACAGTTCAGACAGGAAGAAGCTCTGGGTACTACTAAACAGTATGCATCACTACAGACAGCAATTATGTACTACCCATTCTAAAAGCTACAAAAAAGATTTTTCAAGTTTCACCATAAAGAAACAATAGAATTTCGAAGACACACTGTATCTAATCTGATTTAAATACTATGTAAATATATACATGTATTGAATATTACATGGCACCCCATTAATATGTACAACTTTGAGGTTTACATATCAGTCAAAAATTTATATATTAAAAATTATGTATATTGATTCTCTGCTATAAAAAGTAAGCATTCAGCTGACTCAAGTCTTCAATTCACTTTCTTCCCCTGTATTATAAAGGCAATCAATCTCAGTTAAAATTTGAATGTGGCTAATGAGAGAGAAAAACTGAATACTAAATTTTACTTTAAATTTAAACACACATGACTAATAGCTACTACATTAACATGGACAGCTGCATATTATTACTACTTTATTATTACTACTTTTGGAATACACTCAAGTTTTATTATCTAGTATGATGGTCAATTTTTTTTATATTTTCCCACAAAAGTTCTGAAAATAAGTATAAGAATCTCTATTTTCAAAGCAGAATTAAGACTACCCATCCAATTACAATTATAATTGGTATATTTAGCTACTATATACAGATTTGTTTTTTGTTCATTTGATATAGTATCGTTTGATAGAAGTCCATGAAAATCCTCCACTAAGCTTCCTAAAACACTCTCTTTTGCTTCTTGAGTATTAATGCTTTATTATTTTTAGAGAAATACTGTTTATTAACTATTAATTTAAACTTCATAATTATGAAGTACAATCATGGTAATGAAAAACTGTGTATCTATGTGGGAAGTTTTTAATATCATTGTTTTCCTCGTACTTTATATAAAATGAACTTGAATCAGACAGACTTAAATGTAAAAACAAACCTCTAAAACTTCTGACAAAACATGAGACAAAAATACTAGTTCTTAGCTAAGACACCAAACCACCATGAAGCATGGAAGAGCAGAAATCACCAGGCACTGTGGTGCACTCTGGACGAGCACTGAGCAGGCAGAAACAAGCAGGTGTCGGCGAGTTCGAGACCAGCCTGGTCTACCTAGCAAGTTCCAGGCCAGTCAGAGCTACACAGTCAAACCCTGCCTCAGAAAAACCTGCAACAAAAATAAGGGGAAGAGGAAGGGAGACAAAATTAATGAATCAGGGATCATCATAGTTAAAACTCTCTTCAAAAATGCCAACAAACATAGAAAGAAAGGGGAGGAAGTCACAGGTTGGGAGATAATTTCTACAGTTCTACTGTCTACTCTCTGACTCGAATAGAATGTATTAAGGCAAGGTAGCTCTTGCCTTGTTCTGCAAGAAACTGTCAATGATTGGTGCAACGAATGTAAAGCTGAACACCACTTTAGAAAACAATTCATCAGTACCTTACAAAACGAAGCACACAACTACTATGAAATCGGCTACCACCATTCTCAGGCGTTTGCCAAGTGAAATGAAAATATATGTGCACGAAGGTTTGGAGTTCTTGTAACAGTCCCATCCATACGAGAAGCAACCCAATGTCTGTCAACTTGTAACTGGAAAAACAAATCATATGCACACCCTACCCAACAGAACAATGCCCAGCATAAAACGAGGTGAACTAGTTGACATGAGAGTGCTGGGACAGGCCCAGAAGACAGACTGAGCGGCTCCATTTCTGCATCACAGAAAAGGAAAACATGCAAACAGAAAATAGACCAGGGGCTGCAGAGAAGAGGAAACTTTCAAGGGGGAAAAGAATTTTATTTTTTGGTATCGGAAGTAGCTACATTTATTTGTGTATATTTATCACGACTCAACCTGTACACTTAAAATCAGTGAACTTTAAGACATAAATTATATTTCTAAAAACAATGATTTTTAATATTAAAATTAAAATCTAACAACATTAATATTCAAACAGTAAGAAAAAATGAGTTCCCCAAATCAAGCTTTCTAGGCATTTTTAAAACAACAGGAAAATGTTTGTGTCTAGGTACAAAGGAGAGCTTGCCGTAGACTACCGTTCTTTTTGAGAACCAGAAAAGCCAACAGAATTACAAAAAACATATTCACAAGCCAACATGAGGACAAGGCTTCAAACTCCAGAGGCAGGGTGAGGGTCTTAGAAGGTTTCTATTCTATTTGATTTATACTTAACTAGGGCATTTTCCAATCTGGACGCAGACCGGAGGCTTAGTTTCAACTTGTTCTGTGCAGAATATTGTTGTCAAAGAACGGAGAAGCTAGGAGAGCACTTGGGTGCTCATGCAGGGCTAGAGTAACAAAACTGTCAGCATTCAGGAACTCAGAGTTCTTTGTTTCTATCTCCTCTCGGATACTCAACTGAATTTTAAAACTACACAGGGCCCAGAAGTTGGTGTGTATCTGCAATCCATCTTCTCAGGAGGCTAAGGTAGAAGGATCATGAATCCAAGGGCAACCTGGGCAACCTAGCAAAATCCTGTCTCTTACCCTCCCCTTAGTTTAAGATGCTTTCCTCCCTGCCTAGATGAAAAGGTGAGCATTCTGTTATGGTCTGGATATGATGTGCCTACCAAAAGACTGGAGTGTTGAAGGCATGGTCCCTAGCTTATGGATTCAACCACAGACAGGAGACCTGTTGTGGAATATTAGTTTAAGATATGTTACATTCGTTTATGCTGTGGAATATTTGTTTAATGATGCAAAGACCTGTTGCATTCTTTTATGTTGCATTTGTTTAAATCTGTAAAGCTGTGTTACTTTGCCTGCCTAAAACACCTGATTGGTTTAATAAAGAGCTGAACAGCCAATAGCTAGGCAGGAGAGAGAAAAAGGTGGGGCTGCCAGGCAGAGAGGATAAATAAGAGGAGAAATCTAGGCTCCAGAGAAGAAGAGGAGCAAGAAAAGGAGAGGGAGAGAAGGATGCCAGAGGCCAGCCACCCAGCCACACAATCAGCCATGGAGTAAGAAAGGAAGAAAGACATATAAAGAAAAGTAAAAAGCCCAGAGGCAAAACATCGAAGAGGAGAAACAGGTTAATTTAAGTTAAGAAAAGCTGGTTAGAAACAAGCCTAGGCCGGGCATTCATAAGAAAGACTAAGTCTCCATGTGTTTATTTCGGAGCTGGGTGGCAGCCCCTAGAGAGTTGGAAAAAAACAACAACAACCTACAGACAACAGGTCAGTAGAGCTCTGGCCTAATCAATGGATCAATCCACTGACAGATTCCTAATTTGATGGCATTACTAAAAGTGAGAAACTTCCAAGGTCACTGGAGACATTCTGTTCAGACCTCTCTGCCTCTGCTGTCCTAGCTGAGAAACCCTGCTCTATCATGCCCTCTCCCATCAAGTTCCGTCTCACCTTCACTGAAACGGAAACAAAGGATGTGCTTCCTTATGTGTTTCATTCAGGTATTGCGTCACAGCAGCTAACATGAAAATAGCAGGTCTGATATTCATTCAAAAGTAATTAGGCAGGGCTGGAGAGATGCCTCAGAGGTTAAGAGCACTGGCTACTCTTCCAGAAATCCTGAGTTCAATTCCCAGCAGCCACAACCATCTGTAATGAGATCTGTTGCCCTCTTCTGGCCTGCAGGCATACATGCAGGCAGAAAAGTGTATACATAATAAATAAATATATCTATTTTTAGAAAAAGTAATAAGGCATAAATAAAACAATAAACCAACTTGACCTAACTGGTATTTATAGAACACTGTACCCAACAACATTCTTTTCAAATACATGTAAGACACATTTACCAAGATCATACTTGGGACTATAAAATAAATTTCCATGAATTTAAAACAGTATCATCTCACTGGATTAGATTAGCAGAACTAACTCTGGAAAAGCCCAATATTTGTAAACAAACTCCTCACTAATCCCAGCTCAAAGAGATACCAAAAGCAGACACAGTTGTGTTTGCCTACAGTCCCAGATACTCCAAAGAGTGGCAAAAAGAACCTCCTCAGCCCAGGGTTAGAGGCTAACCTGGGAAACAACAGAATCTCAAACCCCCTAAAATAGAAAAATCTGGAAGTAAACAATTTAAGCAGTCAAAATTTCTAGTGTGCTCATAATGAAAAATCAAATGACCTCAGTGTCTAGCTTGAGAGATTAGAGAAAAAAAAATTATATCCAAAGAAAGCAAATAATAAGCAGCAGAGAAAAAACAAAGACTTTAAAAACAGAAAAAGTAGAGGAAATCAGTTAAACTAGAGATTGGCAGTGAGTATCCCAGTATATTAATAAATGTCTAGCTACACTGCTAAAGAAAAAAGAATACTCAAATTACTAGATCAGAATGATGTGAATGATGGGGGGGGGGTGGGGAAACCCTAGAGCAATGGTTCTCAACCTGTGGGTCACAGCCTCTTTGGGGGGATGAACAACTCTTTCACAAGGGTCGCCTAAGACCATCGGAAAACACAGGTATTAACAATTTATAACAGCAGCAAAATGACAGGTATGCAGTAGCAAAGAAAATAATTTCACGGTTGGGGGTCACACAACACGGAGCACTGTATTAAGGGATTGCAACATTAGGAAGGTTGAGAACCACTGCTCTAGAGGTTACACAGACATTAGACTCACTGCGTTTTCTATAGATACTAAAAGGATAAAAGACTTTTACAACCACCTTTCTGCTGGTGACTTCAGGAAACACAAATTCCTTGAAAACCATGGCAGAACATCCAGGCACGTGACCAACAGCCAGTAGAGAAACCAAACATAAGCAGACCAGTGAGCAAGCGGCTGGAGAAGCAGCTGGGGAGGAGAGAGCACCCACCTAGCACATGAAAGGTGCTCATCCTCAGCACCAAAAAGAAAACCAAATCCCCAACTGATTCATGCTCATGAAATGCATTGTGAAATAAATTTCTAAGCAAAACATAAAATTAGAAAGAAAACACACTACAAAAATCCTGGATTTACTTCATTATTGATCATTATTATTAGTCGATTATATAGACTGACATATTTTTCCAATGAAATCTGTTGAATTTGGTTATCAACACAAATTCGGTATTATTTTACTTCTATTCTAATTCTGAAGACTATCAAAATTTTCAAGTTGTACTTCCTCTTATTAACTTGAAAATTAAAAACTAACATATCCAACAGTAAAAGCAGTTAAGTAAATGAAATAAAAAACATGGATGAGAATAAACATTAAAAGAGTAACACTGCAGAAAAATAATGACATGAAAACATGGTGATGAACTGCTGTTAAAGAAACACAACCGTTTACCCTGTAGTAGGTGCTACAGGTCTGTACAGTCATGGGTCTGTAAGTGTGTATAAACTCACACAATGCTCAAGCACAGCAGGAAAAGGTGCCCGAGAAGACTAACAACAGTGTCTCTGGGTGACAGGAACGGTATCTCTGGGTGACAGGACTCCAGCAGTAGCTTAAACCCTTACACTGTGCTGCTGTTGTTTCTGTTTTCCCGAATTTCCATACTGGGACGTGCTGCACTTATAACTGAGAGTTGAAAATTAGGAAAGTCAGTCAACTACTGCACATTAAGCTTATCTCAGTACAAATGATAAATTCTTAGCTAGGCAAGTGGCTTAGCCACAGGCACAACTTTGTGCTTCTCGTTTCCTAAACACAGAAGCCTCTGAAGCCAGGTGTGGATAGCTCTGTAATCCCAGCACTGGAGAAGCTGGAGCAGGAGTAGTGAGAATACAAGACTAGCCACAACTACACAAGACTCAGGCTCGAAAAAATCCAACCATCATCACCAACAAAGAGGGAATCAACTTGTGCTCTTATTTTCTACTATTTATAATGAAAATTAAAAATTAAATATCAAATTAAAACATGAACTCTTTCAAAAAGCAGAGCATGTGTTGGGCATGGTGGTGTCATGTCTACTTTTCATTCTAGCATTCACCATATGACAATAAAAGGCATTTTATAAAATAAATTAAATATTTAAAATACAGAGCTTAAAAACAAAACAAAACAAACAAAAAAAACCATCCTTTAGGGAATAGAAATGGCTCTCTGGTTAAGAGCACTGGTTGTTCTTCCAGAGGACGCCGGTTCAATTCCCATCACCCACACGGCAGTTCACAACAGTCTGTAACTCCACTTCCCGGCGGAACCTGACACTCTTCTGGCCCCCAAGAGAGCCCATACTCACATGGTGCAAACATACATGCAGATAAAACATCCAAACACACAAAATGAAATTCTAAAATAGTCCTCTTAAAAAATCAAAAGCGATAATAAAAATTTACTCTTTATAAATGATTTCTCTTTGTAGAGTGACAGGGCAGACTTATAAGCAAAATTATTTGTGTGAATTATACAACTAATGTGATAACTCAATTAAAATTGGGAGAATAAGTTGTTTAGGTAATTTAATATTTGCAAAGTAAAGCATGGAGAAAACAATTTCTTTATCCATGTAATTCATGGAAATTACATATATCAGGGCAATTAAAAATGGTTGTAAAGCAATTAATAAATGCCATTATGTAATTAAACCAATTAGTAAGAATTAGATTGTTCTTACATTTAAAGGTGTTAGGTTGATAATTCATCCGACTCTACCAACAATTTAAAGCTCAGAAAAGGAGAAAACACAATTAGTTGATGTACTGTCTACAAGGAAATTATACTTCAAAAAAGATGCTTCAGGCTTCTGCAAGTATTTTAAGGAAATAGTCACAAAGACAGTTTTGCTATAAAATATGAAACTTTTAAAAATGATTTGCTCCCCCCAGTGTTTTATTACAACATTTGGAGTACATAAATAGGTCACCTGACAGAGCAGCGAAGCAGAACTAAGAAGCAGCATGCTCTGAGGAAGAAGAAGAAGAATGCGGTGCTCTGAGCAAAGGTGAGCAGAGACTTTCTTACTGGCAATATCTGCCTCACATGTTTGACAATGGACAGCAGCTCACTGACAAATCCCACTTCTTCGTTTCATATTTTAACAACCTTGAAATCAATACATAATTAACTCACAATGATCAAATAAGCAGCAAAAGGCTCTTTCCAATGGAAAAGCTTAATTAAGTAATATATCCAGACAAACAGCACCCAACTCAGAGATACCTGCCATACAGTTGCAGCTGGCTCCTTCACATGAAGAAGAGCGTCTAAGCTTTCGGTTCTCTCCTTTCTTAACTAGTTACAAGGCTGGGATGCCTATTCACCCTCAAGGGCCCATACTTGAGACCCTACAATTTGGGCACCTAAGAGTGCTATAGAAAAATGTTAAAATGGAAGTCTCTACGCTGAATTCACATCAGTATGACATCCCTCTAAACTGCAGATGCCTCCATACCAACTAGTGTCTCAATATTGGGGGCAGGGGAGTATAAGGGGTTATGTCCTAAGGTTCATATCCCATGTTGAAATTTTCTGACATATTCTAAGTCATTTCTATCCTGGAGCGAAATTTCTATCCTGGGGTACAGTAGAGGCAAACTGGCAGAACAAACCATCATTCAAGAAGAACTCAATAACTTGGGCAAGCATGACCCTAACAGTCAAAAGGCTGAGCAAGGCAGGAGGTTCTCTACCTCCAGACCAGTCCGGACTACAAACTAAGACTCCCCAACACCCCCACAAGAAGCTACCATAAACAAGTTCAAAAATTCAGTTTTTAAGATTAAAATGGACATATTTACAATTAAAAAAAAGATGTAGAAAGCTACACGTCCAATTGTTAATACTTATTTCTGGAGGAAGATATGAGGTGAAAGTAGAAATGTCCATCCAGTGTAGTAGAACATACTGCAATTCTAGTACTCAAGAAGCTGAAGCAGGAGGATTATCATGAGTTCAAGGCCAGTCTAGAGTACAGAGTAAGTTCCAGGACAGCCTGGGTTACACACAGCACGAGATTCTATCTCAATAACAATAACAAAAACGGAAGACAGCCTGCACTTACGTGATTCATCTGGTTAAAAGACAGGAAAAATCTACACACATAAGTTCAAATGAAAAGTAAGTACCATTTTTGCACTGGAGTGACTATCATACACCTGCAACAAACCAACTAACACAAATATCCTGTCCTACAAAATAAAAATACTAGTAATAGTAATCAAAATGTCTATAGCAACTGGTTTCCATACAATATTATTGTCACTAGAGGGAGTTTGAGTATTGCCTCCCTAAAATGATATCCACTCTCACACTCACCTTTCAACCTTGACCTTACTGAAAAGCTTAGGCTGGCAGAACTAGAAAAATCATTAGTGTATGTTTACACAATCTGTAATCATAAAAATGCTTAGTTTCTCATATTTGATTCTGAATTTCATTTTCCATAAGAAATAATCTCAATCTCTCTCTCTCTCTCTCTCTCTCTCTCTCTCTCTCTCTCTCTCTCTCTCTCTCTCTCTCTCTTTCACACACACACACACACACACACACACACACACACACACACACACAAACTTCACTGGGGTTCATGTCTGTCTTCCTTAAAGGACATAATAGCTTCCCACCAGAAAAGCACAAAAAGTAAACCATCTAGTCTACTGTCATCGTAAATGCAGTGCTCCAACTTTGAGGTAGGGATCGACAAAAGGAAAATAAATTATAAACTATAGTTCCTGACAAAATTAAAGGGAGACACTACACTATCCACGCAGCATCATCCAACTGTGACGACTAATGCCATTACCACTAAGAGTCAACAAGGCAAAATAACAACCTTTGCGGTTTTGAATTCGTCTGTGACTTCACCTTCTTAAAGTGGAAAAGCCAGCAAATTCGTCCTAAACTTTTCTTCAGTTTATTCTTTCAAATATTAAGAAAATTAATACCGAAAATGATCAAAATTCCCTACAAAATAGGAAACCAATATAAACTATTTTAAATAATTTTTGTTGTGAATCCATAAAACAATAAAAAATAATACAGTAGACAAAGCATAAAACATTTCATTTTTCTACCCTTTCCTCTTCAGACCACTTCTCCCTTTCCCATAATTATTGGTTTTCTAGTATTATTCTAGGACTTCCTTATACAGAAGAGCAATACAAATCTTAGTCATTACACTCTCCCTTAACATATAAAACAACACACAATTCACACCATTCTACTCCTTGCTTCTTTCACTTTATGCCAAAGTTTTGTGGTGTTCTTTTTTCACAGGTAATCATGGCTAGTCCTGCAAACTAACCAATGGTACTCTAGTCAGTAAACTACTTGGCAAATATGGTTTTTCCCCCCTAAGATTTTAAAACAAACCAAATTTGAACTGTTCCGTGGCATATGATTTAGAGATAGCCACTAAATTATATATAGCCTATTAAGAATTTCTTTTTAATCGGGTATGAAAGTGGATGTTCCACAGTTTTTCTTCTGTAATCTCTAACAATGCAATCGAGTGAGATTACCTTTCCTGTGATGTCGGGGATCAGTGCCGTAGTCAAATCAACGATGCCTGTAAAAGTTTCTTCTTGTGCTTTTCTTTCGCTGAAAAAGGAAACACCGGGGTTTGCTGTTGCCCTCTAAAAGGGTCAGGAAAGCCTTTCAGGTCGTGGGGGTTACCGCCTTCGAATATCAAAAACCCAGAACCTGATCTGTCATCTGCCAGGTCAGAGGCCAAAGCCCTTCCTTCATCTTTCAGGATTCTGCTGACTTAACCCCGGACGTCTACGGCGGCAGAAAACACCCCCGCGCGAATCTAAACTCCGTGGCGCTACGGTACCGACCGAGCCAGGACCACGTCCAGGGCGGTCAGCTCCGCAAGCCAGCGCCCGGGGCCCTGCGCAGGTCGCCCGACCAAGCCCCGGAACACACGACCACTAACGGAACCAGCCCTGGGCGGCAGCGGCGGCCGCTCGGACCGCGGAGCGCGGCGCGCGCCGGCCGGCCGGCCGCGGCGAGGGCGGGGGCTCGGCGGCGGCGGAGCTGGCCGCCCCATCGCCCCATTGGGCGCCGCTCCAAACGTGCCCGAGTGGTGACAGGAATAAAGTGGGTCACAAGGCCTAGCGGGTCCCGGGCGCGAGTCCTGTCGGCCGCCGACTCGGCCTGCCCCGCGCGCGTCCAGCCTCCAGCGCGCTGCGGGGGCCCCGGCGCCCCCCCCCCCCCGGGTCGCAGGACCCGCCGCACCCCCCTGCCCCGCAGGTAACCCCCGGCGGCTCCGCGGACACTTCACGCAGGCCCCGCTGAGCTCGGCGCTCCGCTGGCCGCCCGACCCCGGCCGCAGCTCCCGCCTCCCGGCCTGGCCGCCGCCGCCGCCGCCCCCCACCCCCGGGCCCCGCAACACCGCCCCTCCGCGCCCGCGCCCGCCCGCCCGCCCGCGTCCTCACCGTGCGGCCGCCTGAGGCTCCGGCTTCCTCCCTCCCCCACCCGGGACTCTGGCCGCGGGGACTCGGGACAGCCAGGCCGCGACGACCGGGAAACGCCGCGGCGGCTCCCGGAGCCAGCAGCACCGGGGACGGCCGGGGCGCGCCCCCAACCCACCCCTCAAAATTCACCGCTACTGCCGCGCTCCTCCCCCTCCCGGCCTTCCCCTCCTCCACCGGCTCCGGAAGCACGCATGCGCCGCCGGGGCCAGCCGCCCGCCGCGCGTCCGACCGGGGGCCCACCCTGCGGGGTGCACTCACCGGGAGCGCGCGCGCGCGGCGGGCGGCGGCGGCGGCCAGGTTTCCTTCGCGCTCTCGCCGTCCGGGGTTTCCTCTCTCCAGCCGGTAGCCGCCAGCCGAGTCCGTGATTGCGCTCCCTCCCCGGCGCATGCGTCGTGGGCGCGGGGCTCCGCGGTCGGCCGGGCTCTGCACTCGCCCCTCCCCTCGCGGCCGCCTTCCCCAGCGCGTCCCGGCGCGCATGCGACTTTCCCCGTTAGGCGGCCGCGCGCCGCTCCGCGCTGCGCTGCTGCTCCGGGGGATCCCGGGCGCCCGAGGAAACCCCACTCCCGCGGGCCGGCGTGTGCGCGCTCTGCCGCCGCAGAGGGAAGCCGGGATGCCCCGGGGTCCCCTTCCCAGCTCGGGCCGGGAGGCGGGGCCTGGTGGAGGGTGCGGCCGCCCGCAGCGGTTTGGGCGGCTCTCGGTTCCCCGGGATGCGGCGCTCCCTGCCTGTGGGAGCCGCCGGCCCGAGAGGGGCCTCTGTCCCTGGGAAAAGCAAAGAGCTTAGCTGACGCCAAGTTAAACTTCTCCAACCCGACTTGGATCAGGTCGGCTTCCTCTCCAGGAGGTGCGTGGACTGCCCGGGACTCGGTTTCCCGGCTGCTCCCCGGAGGTGGGCATGGGCGACCCAAGTGATCTGGGCTGCAAAAGGTCGGGATGTTTTGGGTCCTTTTATGAAAAGGCACTGTAGGAGATGAGGATGGCTCCAGGGATGAACCAGGACCCTAGTTTACACTGGTTTCGTGGCCACTGCACCCGAATTATTGGGAAAGAAACCCTGAGAGCCCTAATTCCTAGTAACATGTTTTAAAAATCAATTTGGACGTAAAATAAACCTGTCCTCTTTAGCTCCAAAATCCTCTCTCCAAGGTTAGGTCCACCTCAGTAAGAATTAAATTTTTGGTGTATGCTCAGAATAAAAGAACTTCAAAACCGTGTGTGCTCTCCCAGCAGTGTGAACGCTGAGAAAGTAGAATCCTCAAATTCCTGGCTGATGTGGGCTGCATAGCCAGACCCTGTCCGGAGAACTGGTGCACAGTTTGTTCATTTCGCCGTCGAAAGGGTCTTCCTGCGCATCTCTGCTGTTTCAAATCCATCTGCTGCTCTGGGTCATTTCCTTTGAACAATGTACCCATTCTCCACTCAGTCCCTGTGGTCCAGGCAGGACATTGCGAAGGGGGAACCTTGCTTGAGTTCACTCTCAGCCTGGCCGCCACTACCAAGAAAACTTTTCCAGTGGATTTGAAGCTGGAAGAATGAAGCCTTTTTGTGTGAGTGGCTAATGAAAAAGACGGCACCACGAAGGAAAAAACAAAAAAGCAGATTCAAAGATGGAGATGTAGCCTAGATGCTTGATGCCCATCAATGGGGGCTGGACTCCTCTGGAAATTTCAGTTAAAGTAATCAATAAATCCTTGAGTGTGTTTGTTTTATTGCTTAAAACAATGAGAGCTTTTCGGCCACATACAAGTTAGCGTCTTGATTACTGGTAGCTAGTAAAAAAGAGGAAGTAAGTTTAGAAAATGCTGATGAAGTAGGTTGCAGCCAGATGAGAGAGCCTGGGTGCTTTTGCTAGGTTGCATGTTTCAGTTTTAGTCTAGAAACAGCCCTTTTTATATTTTATCTTCAAAATGACCTTTGCCCCTTTTAATGTCATTGTCCTCTCAGTCACCTTTGACTCCTCCTTCTCTCACATTTGTGTTTAATTATTTACCAAACCCTGTTGATAATCCCTTGAGTTTCTGCTCAGTCCTCTGTCACTGTTTGAATATTTCCCACGGTTCAGATTACAATCCCCCCCATATTCTCTCCAAGGGAGGGGGAAAAACTTTTTCTCCCCAACTTTAACGTTGTGTTTCCATCAAAAAAAAAAGTTTTGCCTTGTAGTTTCATAAATCCTAAATCTAGACTCTCAATCCTAAACTACTGCCTTAAACACCACATGTGTTGGTTACGTGTTCTGTAATCGCCCATGTGCCTTGCTATCATTTAAAAGTGTTTCTGATTCTCTTTTCAACTGATTTCCGCATAAAGTTCTTCGTCTGTAAAATGAGGATAATAGGCTCAGCTCATAGGACAGTTGAGAGACAACTGCGTATTAACACTACCTGCTACGTAAATTACATGTCAAGTATTGGCCACTTTAAATTTTTTTGAAACTAAATTTAATTACACCATCCCCCCTTCCCTTTCCTCCCTCCAATCCTTCCCAAGTACCCCACCACATATATATAAAACTTCAGGGCTGGGCACCTGGTATTGGATAACCAGTTTACAGGCTCTTCTCTGGGGAAAACTGTTTTCCCTCGACTTTAGAAATCCTTAGTTGCCTGTAGTTCTTTGTCAAGGGTTGAGGCCCCCGTGAGATTTACCCCTTCTGGGAGAGCATGTCTATTGATGTCTTCCTTGTTCAGGTCTTGTTTAGGCAGCCATATTGTTGAGACTTCGTGGGTGCAGCTTTTCTGACATGCCTAGGAAACCCATCTCACAGCGAGCTTCCTGTTCCTCTGTTTCTTACCTTCCTGCCTCCTCTTACACTATGATCCCTGAGCCTTCCGTACAGTACAGGAATTGTGTTATAGACATCTCAGTTGGGGCTGAGTATTATCCAGTCACTGTTCTCCGCATTTTGATCTGTTGTGGTTTTCTGTAATGGTCTCCATTTGTTGCGACGACAACAACAACATGTTTCTTTGATGGGGGTGAGACCTGCACTTACCTGTGGATATAAGGATTACCACTTAGAATGCAGTTAGGACTCTTGCTGGATTAGGAATGTGGCAGTTGTTCTCCTTCAAGGCTCATGATGTCACTAGCACCAGGCAGTTGGCCAGGTTTCCAGTCCCAGGCACGATTTCCTTCTTGTGGAGTGAGCTGTTAGGGTTTAGCCTGCGAATGCACGCCACTGTTGCACTCTCAGGGATGTTGTTTGGCCACTTTTAAAAGTCATCCCTCCCGTGATTTCCACTGTCGTCTTCGTTCACATTCTTCCCCTAGCTCTGTATGTTCCCCTGGGCACAAGGCAATGTCTGCACCTTCGGAATGCCGTTCACGTCTGCCGTTCACGTCTGCTGTTCACGTCTGCCGTTGACATAACCAGCTGTACCATACTTCTGGGCATGCAAGATAGTACTGTACAGTTTTTAAATGTGCGTGGCTCTATTTACTTGGGTTCTTTCTAGTCCTTTTAAAATAGAGGGGATTTCAGTAATGTATGTGGTATTATGGAAATCATAGTCAAAAGTAATTCCCCCAAGCTTCAGAGTATTACCCATAAAATAAAAAAAATCAGAATTTTGGAGATTTGTGGCTTTAGGAGGTGAGAATGGTTGTTGTCCACCTTCCCAGTCTGTAACTGGAGCCCTGGGAATGGTCACACTGACTCAAGCGTTTTGACTGAAGCTTCCACTCCCTCAGTTTTCATACACATGTTCAATTACCCACTTGATGTCTTTCCTTGGGTGTCTCAAGTATGCCACACGAAACAAATATCCTCTGAAACTGTGAGTGGTTGGTTAATAGTGGTAATACCCTATTTAGAGACCCTGTCTCTAAAAAGAAAGCCAAGTGTGAGAGAAATCACATTGTATTCCTTCTAAAACTCCTATTTGCAGTTCATCCGAATGCTTAGTCATGGCCACCACCCCCTTTGTGATCTGCCCCATGCCTGCCCTCCAACCTTATGGCCTACCATTTGCTCCTGTGACATCCCAGAAACATCCTTTCAATTCCTTGCTAATCACCGCCCACTTTGAGGCTTTGACACAGCCACGGCTGTGAGCCCTTGCCTGCTTGCTGTTGCACCTATTCTTAAGCCTGCCTCCTCCGCTTTCATGTGTCAAAGGATCTTGGTGTGTTAAAGAGTTCCTACACTTCTCCCACCTACACACAGTACCCACAGCTTCTCTGTTCACTGTTTCTCCCATAATACTTCTTAGTTGTTTACATATTTGTTTAATGTTCAATGGCTTACTTTGTAACCATCTCCCCTGCCAGATGATACACTTCAAGAGGAAACCATGTTTTATTTACTATTTTTTACAACATTTATTTCAATATCTGAGGTAAATAGGGGATTGAGTGAATGAAATTAGAGATGCCAGAGAGATTTTTATATCCCCCAACTATAATTGGAGGTAGAATGTCAAGAAGTAGCTCTAGAAATTTATATAAAAGTATAAAGGAGGGATAAGTTGGAATTGATTGGGGAAGATCATGTGACTAGTGCTGTTGTCCTACTGCTATTTGAGAATCCAGAAGAATGTGGAGCACTATTATAGAATTATTTGTCTAAGAACATGAGACTGTAATAAACTTACCACCTATATAAGAAATAAACCTGTCACCATAAATAGATAAAGCTAGCACCTGTGCAAGAGTAGTCAACGCTGAAATAGATGAGTTACTTACTGTCTGTGAAGATATGTAACAGTGACTGAGAACGCTACCACCTGTATAACATGTGTAACACTGCAATAGAGGATGTTACCCCCAGTATACGATGCTAAGTGAAATCTAAAGCAGGCATCAGAGAGCATCAGGAATCTCATCTTCTAAATAACTACTAATGTTTGATGCCAGAAACCTCCTTTGGCCATGGTCAAAAGTTGTGAAAAGTGGATTTTCAGTGGCCATCTCTAACTTCACATGCAAGCACAGCACTTAAGAAGAGGAATACTTGGAAATAGTCATTGGAACCCTGTTGCTGCTGTGGCTGTCTCCTCTTCATCTTCCTCTTGTGTGTGTGTGTGTGTGTGTGTGTGTGTGTGTGTGTGTGTGTGTGTGTGTTTGCACTAAGGATCAAAGCACTCTACCCCTCGATTATATTTCCAGCTATTGGCTCTTTTTAAGACAAGTCTCAATAATGTATGTAGCCCAGGCTGCCCTGAAACTTGTCTTCTTCTTCCTGTCTATCCCTGAAGCCATATCTCCTTGAGTTCCTAGTGAGTGCTGCCTTTTTCTTTCCTCCTCTTTTCATTCCATGTTAAGTGACTAAGGCTTCAATAGCATCAAATTGAAGGTGTCTCTAAATTTTAAGAGCCTAAAAGGAGACTGTAATCTGTTGTAGGATATTATTTTAAGGTGTGTTACTTTTGTTTATGTTGCATTTGTTTAACTGTGAAGCTGTGTTACTATGACTGTCTAAAACACCCAATGATCTAATAAAGAACTGAACGGCCAATAGCAAGGCAGGAGAAAGGATAGGCGGGGCTGGCAGGCAGAGAGAATAAATAGAAGGAGAAATCTGGGAGAGGAAGGAAGTAGCAAGAGCCACCCAGCTACACAGCAAGTCACAGAGTAAGAAGCAAAGAAAGGTATACAGGAATAGAGAAAGATAAAATGGGAAAATTTAAGTTAAGGAAAGCTGGCTAGAAACAAGCCAAGCTAAGGCTGGGCATTTATAATTAAGAATAAGCCTCAGTGTGTGATTTATTTGGGAGTTGGGTGGCAGGCTCCCAGAGAGACAAAGAATAAGAAAACAAAAAGCAACAGTAATCTCATCCATAGGCAGATTTATCAATATCACCCAATACTTACCAACACAGGAAGAAAGAAACTGCGGGCCAGAAGTGGGTTGAACTAAATCAAAGCACACATCCCCACCATTTGATATGGTCAAGGTGTGATATTTCTTGTGATTTGACTGGATGGAAGTACTGTCTGGGCTTGAACCATTTTGACACATACAGGGAAAGGAAATTATAACAATAAGAAGACTAGGTATACTTCTGTGGGGGCAAAGGGGCGGACATTAAACCTGATCTGTGTCCATGTTGAGCATGGGTCTGTGCCATGGAAGGCTACCCCAGTTTCTAGGAGAACTCAGCATACCTCATTAAATAGCAAGTACTTGGATACAATATGGATTTCAGGCAATATAAATGTATTCCTTTTTTCCGAATTCCTACTACCATGGAGATGGACCAAGGACGGGAAGAAAAAGAACAGGCTAACACAACCCTGTTTGAGACCAGCCTTAGCTACATGGCTACACCCTGTCTTAAAGCAGCATCTTCCATCTTCAGAGTTCCTTGAATTTAGTTTTGACTTGGAACTGAAACTGGAGTTTCAACTCGGGTAGATTTAATAACCCAGTGTCGGGAGAGGTTAACATACTCAAGCTTTAAGGGATTTGCTACATATTGCTCCTAGAATTTTAATGCACATGCCAATCACCGAGGCATCTCATTAAAGTGAAAATTCAACCCAGTTAGTTTGGATAGGGCCAGAGATCATGCACTTCTAACAAGTTTCCTGGAAATACCCATAACACTAGGAGGAAACTTGATTAAGACACTGTCAGTAGAGGAGGGGATTTCAATAGCACACAGTTGTCAAGGACAGTTCAAAATACTAGATGGAATAAAAAGTGTTGACTTTCATAAGTCACAATTATTGCGTATTGGACAATTAAAAACTGTCAAGTTTCTGCCCTATCAATATGTTCAATATAATGAATATTACATATCAGTTTTCTCACAGACTGACAAATACCTTATATCCTGCTGAAACAACAACTGTATTTATGAAATAGTAGAGACTTATAAGCATGAGCCTCTGCTAGAAGAATGTGTGTATATACCTTGTGGAAGGGTGAGGCTGGAATCACACACAACCATCCTGTTCTAACATACTACAGTTGTACAGTTTTTACAAATGTTAGTCTTCAGAACTGTGTTGGTGGATAAACCCTTATTACTGGATGGATCAGAGTTAAGGGAAGGTTTACCTTTTATTTTAACTCATTTTAACATTAAAAAGAAGTGGAAAGCTACTTTTAAAAAAAAGAAATAGGGGCTAGAGGAATGGTTCAGCGGTTAAGAGCACTGGCTGCTCTCTCAGAGGACCTGGGTTCAAGTCTCAGCACCATCATGGCAGCTCACAAGTGTCTATAAGTCCAGTTCCAGGGGATTTAGTGCATTTTCTGGCTTCTTTGAGCACCAGGCACAGGTGATGCGCAGAGTAACATGCAGACAAAACACCCATACACATAAAAATAAAATTTGCCAGGCAGTGGTAGTGCACGCCTTTAATCCCAGCACTCGGGAGGCAGAGACAGGTGAATCTCTGTGAGTTGGAGGCCAGCCTGGTCTACAAAATGAGTTCCAGGACAGGTTCCAAAAGCTACACAGAGAAACCCTGTCTCAAAAAAGCAAAATAAATAAATAAATAAATAAATAAATAAATAAAATTTAAGACCAAAGGAGAGGACTACATTGTGGAGAGGTTTTCACTTGGTTTCACTGGAAGGAAAGCTAATGCTCATGTTTACATGCATTAGAGAGCACAAAAAACAAAAACGGCATTGTGACTTCAGGATAATGTGGCTCTTCCCTTCGGCCCACCACTGTTGTGTCCTGAACCAGAATTAATCCATCCATTTCATGAGGCGTTCAGGGATTAAATGGACATAACTAGGTAGCCATTTCTTTGATAAGATTTTCCCAGAAAATCGACTCTACGATGTATCAACTCAGAGTCTGTAGAGACAGCTCCCCTGGTGAACTGCAAACACGAGCCTTGGTCCGGGTCCTCGGCACCCACCTCAAAGCCAGGTTTGGCACTGTGTGCCTGTCAGGCAGCATCGGGGAGCACAGTGCAAGGACCTAAGGATGGCACAGGGGAGCGCACTCCTTGCTCAGCCAGGCCCGCTTTGTCATGAGAGGCCCTATCTCAGAACTTAAGGCAGAGAGCAGTTAAGGAAGGCACCCAAAGTCGACCTCTGACCTCCACATGCACACTCACAGGCTTGGCCACCTATACAGACATGGGTGCAGACATACAAAATGTATTAATTTAACTTATAAAGCTATATGTATTTCCTCTCATGGGTCTTTTTGGAAGTGATTAGGGAACACAGAAGACTTAAAGTATTTGTTGGTGTTGTCCAACAGTAGTCAGAAAAAAATAAGTCACAGAAAAATATTAAGGAGCAAAAATTCATATTTGCAAGAGACAATAATCTTAAAATACCTGGAAGATTTTCAGTTGCCATGTAGGCTATAGTTCTTACATAAAGATGAAAATAAGGTCCATACATTTTTATCTGATTATAAAGTCAATAGGAAATAAAGCATTTTATACATACTTTAAAACTATTTATTAACTAGTTCTATTTGGCATCATTATCACTGTTGGAGCTGTCGCTGTCGTAAATGGAAACATTTCTAATTGAAGACACCATCATATCTGCAATGCATTTTTTGGGGTTTTCTTCCAAGTCAGTCTGTATTGCGCCAACTTCTGATAGTTTCCATTCAAGTTCTACAATAGACAAAGACCTATCATTAAACTGGATAAAAACCTCGGGAAAATGGAGATGAATCTCTCATCTACATGAAACAGAAGTAGACTTTGACAGAATTAGTGTGGAAATTGAGGCTGATGAGAGGGCTCACGGGGTAAAGGTCACCAAGTCTGACAGACAACCTGAGGTTCATCCCTGAGACCCACATGGCGAAGGGAAGGAATTCATTTCTAAAAGTTATCCTCTGACCACATGCACACTATGGCATGACAGTACACACACACACACACACACACACACACACACACACACACACACACACACCATGTTCATTATGGCATGCCCGGAGGCAAAAAGTATACGGGATAAGAAACAAGCCAAGCTAAGGCCAGGCATTTATAGTGAAGAATAAGCCTCCATGTGTAATTTATTTGGGAGGTGGGTGGCAGGTCCCCCAAGAGAGCAAAAACAACCAACAACAGTTTTCATGGTAGCAGCATTTATTATAGACCAAAGACAGAAGAAGCATGACTGTCTATCTAATCTCAGAAAGGAAGGAAACTTCAAGGCTGGGAAGCACCTATCCATACTTCTGCTGCCAGGGATGCCAAAGCAGGAGGGTAAAAAGATCCTATCTCAAAAAGAAATGTGTAGAATAAGTTGAGAAAAATGATTAAGATTGTAAAAGTTCATATTATACATAAAAGTAAATTTAAAAAGAGTGGGAAATGAAGTTTCAGTAAATGGCACTGGGGCAACAGAAAAGAAAATAGATCCATTCTTTGTAATACTTCGCTACAATGTTATTTAAGACCTAAGAAAAAATAAAAATAAAACTATTAAAAGAAAATATAGGGGGATATCCTTTTCATCTTGAAAAATATATAATGGTTTTTAAGGGGAAGCACGGTAAGTATAATTTTAAAAGATTAATAAGTTTAACTCTGCTAATACAATTTTTGCCTGAGAATTAAAATGAAGCTAGACCCTGGTATGCATACCCTGAGCCTCAGCTACTTGAGAGGTGAAAGGAAGGTTGCTTGGCCTAAGAGTCTGAAGACAGACTCTGTATCAAGAAAAAAGAAAGAAGCAGTGTTGGCCTAGAAGTATAGCTCAGTGGTGGAAAGCTTGGGCTCAATCACACATACCCCAGAAAAATGCATATACCCAGAGAAAAGAGATTTGAAGGAGTAAGCTACCAAGAACCTGTGTGTGATGCCATAGAAGCAGTGGACAGAACACCACAAACTCCTGTAATTCAATGAAAGAACACGCTGAAACATGAACAAAGCAAAGAGAAGAAACCCAATGACCAACATCTACTAAAGAATGCCTATCCCCACTAGCATTCCAAATTTAAACAGTGGCAGGATATTTTGTAGTGCTGTCATTATAGCTCAGGGGTAGAGCACTTGCACAAGGCCCTGCCCTGGGTTCAATTCCCAATATTGCCAAAACGAAAAAGATATTATTGTATATCTGTCAGCTTGACAAAACCACACCAGCATAACAATTCTAAGACCTGATAGAGATGTGGGTAAATGAGAACTCTCATACAGGGCTGATAGGAGGAGACATCGATGGCATCGTTGGTAGAGCCTTGGTTTCTTTTCCTATTGCTATGACAAAACACTCCAACAAAAGAAACTTAAGGGAGAAAGGGTCCATCTAGCTCACAGTTCCAAGTTATAGTCCATTATGTCTGCAGTCAGGGGAGAGCAGTGAATACAGGCATGCATGCTCAGCTGGCTTTCTCTTCTCTTATACACTCCAGCATCCTCTGCCTAGGAAGATGGGTCTTCCCACCTTAATTAACATAATAAAGGTAATTCCCTCATAGACATGCCCAAAGTCCACCTCTCAGTTGATTATAACTTTTATCAAGTTGACACCACCACCACAGATACCTTCCCAGTGGACTTAAAAATGCAAAACCAAAAGAGAGATTTTTCACAGATGAGCACAAGGATGACAGAAGAATTGTCATTGGAAAACTGCAATCAGCTCACATTCTGTTAGAAAAGAAGTTGCAAACACATAAATTAAGGTATAGTTAATGAGAGAAAGATAAGATTTAAAGTTATTAAATCAGATATAAAAAGAAGAAGTTTGGAAAATTATTGTTGAGCTTAAAACAAGTTTCAGGATGCTATACTGCTATATGTTGAATAATTTCAAATTTATAATACAATCATTCCTTACATTTCTATGTGTGTGTATGTGTATATGCACTAAAATACATATATGTATATTCACATATACATTATGGCTAAAGTATAAGAAAATGACCTAGTCCCTCAAAATATAAATATAGAATAACAATATTACCTAGCAAAATAATTCTGGGTATATTTCCAAAATTATTGAACAGATGATTTGTACATCCATGTTTTAATATTATTATTCGTAGCATCAAAAGGTAAAAGCATTGTAAGTGTCCATCAAAGAAGGACATATACCTGCAATGTGGCCTTTGTAGACACTGGGACCTTGTTCAGACTTTAAAAAAAAAAAAGAAGAAACCCTGACACTTTCTGAAAGTATGGATCTTGACAATATTATGTTGAGTGATATCAGGTACAAGAGAAAAAAGAAAAACCAGTGCTATCCTACCTACATAGTGTGTCTGAAGTCATCGGTTTCATGAAGGATGGGAGAGCAGGTAGAGTGAAAGGTTACTGTTTAATGGGTCCAGAGTTTTGCTATACAAGATGGTAAGAGTTGTGGATCTGGATGACAGGTACAGAAACATAGCAATGTCAATGTCAATGTCACTGAGTGGTGTAATTTAACATGATGATGATCAAGATTCTAAGCTTCATAAAACAGGTTAAAACAGTATCCAGGCATGAAAAAGTCAAAGGGATAACTTTAGGAGGTAAAAATCATTAAAAAGGGTAAAAATATAAAGTCCTGTGCTGTGTACTGTCAAAAAGGAAACAACAGAAGGCTGTCCCACACCTGTTCCAGAGATGAAGACGCATAGGGGATTATCAATCGGCAAACCCAGGGCAACATCTGGATTGCTGATACAGCAAACACACAGGACAAAAGCCCACAGAGAGAAGGAAGAGGTTTAATTAGTCTGGGCACACATGGTAGGATAAACAGAAAGGAGGAAAACCTTAGGAACAGGGTTTGGACTGGGAGGATAAAGGTGAGGAATTTAGGTGAAAGTAGAGACTTCATGAGAAAGTGTGAGAGCAAAGCTCTGTCTGGGGTCTTCAGGGACTAAGCCCAGCCCAACTAAGGCAGACACTACTACTCAGGACTGAGAAACAGGTGTGGAGGTAGACTGGATTCTAAACCAGATGATTTACATTTCTAAGTTATTTTAGACAGACACCATTACGAATTTTAAGCAAAAAGATGTTTTGATATTCTAATCATATCCTAAAGGTGGTTTGATATATCTAAGCACAACAACAGGAAAGCTGATCTGGAGGGATTTTAAAAGGGAACTGAATGGGGGCTGGAGAAATAGCTGGAGAGATGGATCCCAGCACCCACATGGCAGATCATGAGTGCCTGTAACTCCAGTTCCAGGGAACGCAATACCTGTTTCTGGCTTCCATGAGTACCAGACATGCACATTGGCACAGGGACACACACACACACATACACACACACAAACACACACACACACACACACGCAGAGAGAGACAGAGACAGAGACAGAGAGAGACAGACAGACAGAGAGAGACTTAGGGAAACACTTATACATGCTAAAATTATTTTTAAAAATGCTAAAAAGTTGAAAACTGAGGGAAAAACTTTGTTTCAAAGAAAAACTTTCATACTTGTTCATTTGGAGAACTTTTTACTTGTTACTTTCATAAACATTAAAAAAATAACATCATTACCTTCTAGCTTGAGATTTATCCCTCCACATTCTATAACTCCAATGAATTTGCCTTCTATCTGACCATTTTTATAAACAAAAATTGTTGGTAAACAGTTGTCATGGTAGTGTTCAATGCAGCTATTCACGATGGCTTTAAGGAATTTCGTTTCGGGGAACTTTCTTGCCAGGAGGCTAAGATGCTGGTTAACCAATAAGCACATGGGGATGCTAAAAGAGAGAATGCACATGGTGTGTTTCAAATGCAGATTGCTCCTCTGAGTCTGGTAAAACAAGTGAAACCTATCTATTGCAAAAGTAGATCTCTACTTTTTATCTAAAAGCAGATCATACCCTAGGAATGATGACTGGTACCCTGGGAATCTGCATCATAATTTAGGTAAACTACATTCTACTTAGCATTAGTTTAGTCACTTAGCATCCTAGGTAGAAGAACACAGGAACACAAACAAAAACCAGGCATGTCTGGGGAATCCGGGGCAGTCCGGAGCTGAAATAAAGGGATCCAACTCACTACTTGGCTTAATTTCCCAGGTGCTCACATCCAAAGTGCTTCATCTCAGACTTCTCTGGCTTTCTTGATCCTAACAAATTTCACCCACGGTCTTCCACATCCTGGGTCACAGTACCCGAAATTATTTCTCATCTAAGATATAAAACTGATTGAAAGCAGGATCCCAAACTTCCAATTCTTCCTGCGTCATCCATCACAGAACTCCCACCCCACACACTCTTCAGTCCATCCCTTCCTCCTAGTCTACCACTCTGAGCTTTAGCCAGCGAGTTCAGGCTGACTCTCTGCCACCCTACCCCCACACACCTCCACTTTCTTCCACTCTCCTTGGTTTCAGTCTGCTTCTCTCTCCTGTGTTCTCACTTTCCCTTCTCCAAAGAATGTCGCCACTTCACATAAACATATTAAAGCTCATAAATCTTAGCTTGTTTTTTTAAAAGAATATCTCATAACTTTGAATTCCTTTTTAATAACCATCTTCTTTCCTTGAAGTCACAACTAAGATGAAAAAGGACGTGTGCGTCTCAAACAACAACAGCCGGGCGGCGGTGATGCACGCCTTTAATCCCAGCACTTGGGAGGCAGAGTCAGGTGGATCTCTATAAGTTCGAGGCCAGCCTGGTCTACAGAGCGAGCTCCAGGACAGGCTCCAAAACTACATGGAGAAACCCTGTCTTGAAAAACAAAAACAAGACAAGACAAAAACAACAACAACAAAAACCACCCTCTTGCGTTTCGGTCACCTCTGTTCTTGGGAAGCTTTCCTTTGCTTTCCGTGATATCATGTTCTGTTAACTTCCTCTTGACCTTTCTGAATTCCCTCTTTTGGATCCATGTTAAAAGTAATTGTTTCTTCTAGCAGCTAATAGATTTCACTTCCCTTCCTAACTCAACCCCATGCCCCAAAGGAAAAACAAACAAACAAGCAAAAACCTGATCTTTTTTTGATATTTCTTAAATTGGCTCGACTGAAAATCTCTCTACGATGTCTGCTCAGTAATGAAGTCACAACAACTCCACCTCCTTGTTTAGCTGCTCTCTATCTCCCTCCTTGCCCATCGCTTCACTCGCTCCTTATCTGAGCTACACTGCTACCCTAAATCTGTTTCCAGATTTGTTACCCATATTCATCCTTGGCCCTACTTACAAAGGGAACACTGCATGGAAGTAGCATCATATAAATCTCTTGGAAGTAGCATCATATAACCCTCATGGAGGTGGCATCATATAGCCCTCATGGAGGTGACATCATATAACCCTCATGGAGGTGACATCATATAACCCTCATGGAGGTGGCATCATATAACCCTCATGGAGGTGGCATCATATAACCCTCATGGAGGTGGCATCATATAACCCTCATGGAGGTGACATCATATAACCCTCATGGAGGTGGCATCATATAACCCTCATGGAGGTGACATCATATAACCCTCATGGAGGTGGCATCATATAACCCTCATGGAGGTGGCATCATATAACCCTCATGGAGGTGGCATCATATAACCCTCATGGAGGTGGCATCATATAACCCTCATGGAGGTGACATCATATAACCCTCATGCAGGTGACATCATATAGCCCTCATGCAGGTGACATCATATAACCCTCACGCAGGTGACATCATATAACCCTCATGGAGGTGACATCATATAACTCTGAAATTGCACATATTGCCCAAGCTCAAGAACCTCCTGTGGCTCCTCCTCACTGGCATAAAATCTGAACTCCTTAATGTAGTTTCAGAAGGTCTTCATGATGTGGACGCTGCTTTCCTGTCCAGGGTGGTAGCCTGCCTGACACTGCATCACACTGTATGACTGAGGCAGATCCGATATTCCATACTCTGGAAGCATTGTGATGCTTCAGGCCTCTGTAATTTTGTTCACATTGTACAGTCCATCTAAAATACCTCACTCAAGCCTGCCTACTTTTCCAACCTAAGAAACTGTTTTTTTCTTTTCTGATACCAACACCAAGAATGAGAACTTTCTGTGCAGTTATTTCCTCAGGGTTGAAACCTTTCCCTCGGAAGGAATCAGGAGAACCCTAAGACCCAGGAGGCTAAGGAAACTCAAGGGGCCAGGAAACTCTAGAAATTTACGTGATTTAGAAAGCTCACAGTTGCAACATTCATAAGCCTGCAGATCCTGGGAATGGAGATCAGCTGGTCGAGTGCTTGCCTAACATGCATGAAGTCCTGGGTTTGATTCCCAGCACATCATAAAACAAATATGAGGTACACATGAATCTCAGAATTTGGGGGTGGAAGGAGGATCAGGAGTTCAAGGCCATCCTTGGCTGAGTCTGAGGTCAGCTCAGTGGCGTGTGAGGTGCGGGAGACATAGGAGGTTTAATCACCAAAGGGTGATCACTTTTCTAACAAATGTGACATTCTTCAGATTAGAAATGAAAATATTTAGCATTCTTAATTTAATCCCTAAAGATAAAAATTCTATAATGTATTCATGTATAATACACATTTCTTTCTCTTAAATATTCCTCATCGGAGGCATCATAGACCCTAAAGCTAGGAGTGTTTTTAAAGCATCATGACACCCACATTCTGAAGTACTGTGGTAATTACCTTGATCTGTATAGATGAATTACAACCCACAAATCTTTTTCTGCATTTGTAACTTCATTCACATACTGATTTCCAGAAATTTCTCTCAATTCCCCAAATTTTTGTTTCTTCGTAAGTGCTTTCCATTCCTGTAACCGCTTTTCTCTAATTGAAACAAAAATGTTAGGTAAGAGTTATATTCTTTATTTTTTATGTATTTATTCTCTCTCTCTCTCTCTCTCTCTCTCTCTCTCTCTCTCTCTCTCTCTCTCTCTCTCTCTCTCCTGTGTGTGTGTGTGTGTGTGTGTGTGTGTGTGTATACATGTGCACACAGGTATATGTGCATACCTGTGCATACCATTGCACATGTGTGGACATCAGAGAACATCTTGTAGGAATTGGTTCTCTCCTTCCAGCAGGTGGGTTCCAGGGAACAAATCCAGATCATGGCGCTTGGCAGCAAGCACCTCCATCCACTGAGCCATCTTGGCGGCCCTCATTTCCTGCATTCTTGATCTTCTGGTGTCTAGAACTTTGCTAATCCTTTAGGGAATACTCATTTCAGAACTAGCTGGTTCTGAGAAAGAACAAACACTTGCCAGACAGCACATTCTTCAAATGCAAGCTGGCCAACTCTGCAAGCACATCCTTGGTCCTTTTTTAAAATTTTCTCTTATTTTTCGAGGCAAGGACTGGTCTCACACTCCTGGGCTCAGACAGTCCTCTCACCTCAGCTCCCAAGTGTCTGGGACTTTGGGCATGCACCGCCATGCCTGGTTTCAATTGCCTTTTTTTTTTTTCCCTGTGGTTGTTGTTTTGTCTTTTTTCTTTCAGGGCTCCCTGCTCTAGCCATCCCAGAACCTGGTGCCAGATAACTAACAACAGACCTAACCCAGAGCCCACCAAAATGATTCACACTAGCCAATCACAAGCCTGCTTACCCTGCCTTGTGTGTTCTTTCCCACAGAAAGCACAACACAGGTCGTGTCGGAGATTCTCCCCTTGCTGCTTTCGATCCTGACCTGTTCGGATGTTTCCCCTGTGGGCCCGTGTGCCACGGTGCACGCCCTCCTCTTGAGAATGGTGGCCGTTCAGTGGCAGCCACCTCCTGATCATGCTCGCATCAAAGCAAACAAAAACTCCTGCGCACACTTCAGAACACACTGGCCTCGTTTCATGTGTCAGAAGCATGCCAGATGAACACTCACTTTACGTAACCGTGAAGGCAAACACAATGAAATCCAAAGAGAACAATAATGCGGGGCTAGGTCTACTACTAGGTACCTTCTTAGTAGTACAACTACCAGCTTCTCTCTTTCCACCCTATTTCTTTCCCTCCCTATTTCACTGGAAAGGTTAGCACAGGGGTTAATCTGGCCGGCAGGAAGACACTGTTCAGTGGCCTGCATTTTTCACCTAGCAATCAAACAAATTGTGATTCATGTATAGGGACAGAAAGCCCT
The DNA here is from genome assembly GCF_007827085.1 of Peromyscus californicus insignis. Taxonomy (NCBI): domain Eukaryota; kingdom Metazoa; phylum Chordata; class Mammalia; order Rodentia; family Cricetidae; genus Peromyscus; species Peromyscus californicus. The sequence goes on from NW_026294424.1 coordinate 69,908,433, forward strand.
CTAGCTATTTTTGGCAAAAAGGGACTTAGTCTGGGAAATTAAGCGCTTTGCAAACTGGCCGAAAAGGCAGAAGGTGCAGGCTCCAGGCTGGGCTACCAGGAATGACTCCCAGAACAACACAGCAAAACTGGTCTGCCAAGGCTTTCTTTGCCGCCATCCAGAAACTGGGGAATCTGGATTCCAGTTGTTGGCCCAAGTATCACATTACTCTGAGACTCGGAGAGGCACACTAACAGCCTCTGGCACTAGGAACCAGTCTCCCTAGCAACAATCTGAGGATGAGAATCTGCTGCCAGAACAAAGGCTCCAGAATTAATGACGCACATTCTAGGTTCAGACCACTTAAACAGATGCTTTAGGCTTTTTTTTTCACCTCTGCTTTCTCCATTTTACTTAGCTCTGAACCCAAATATCCTGTGAACATTAGCAGAACCTGAAACACATTTGGTATCCTTGCTGCAACTGAGTCTGAGAAACACAGTTTTCGCTTCTAGCTTCTGTGCGGCTGTACCACGCATCAAGAGAAAGAGGAACGTGTGTCAAGGAAGACAGTTTAGTGTATTTGCCACAGAAATATACTAAAGATACGTTCATGGCCACATTTAGACTTTCCTTCTTCCTTTTAGCTACAGGAGCCTCTGAGTCTAATTCATTTGTTATTTCATAGCTGGTTACCTACCAATGCCTACCCCTTTTGTCTCTAATTCTGTGAATAATGTATTTTTCACTTCTTTATCTTACCCTGAGGCTCTGCCAGAACCTAATTATCATTATAGATTCCTCTTTGGTGCCTTGCAGGAAGACCACACTTGCAAGCTTCCTTGTGAGAGTAGATGGCAACCAATGAGAGAGGTAAAGTGATGTATACATCTCTGGTACTCAATCCTAGAGTGTCCTGTGCAGTCTTCCACACAGATCCCCGGCGCACATGGGAGGAGGTACAGGATTCTAAGGTGATGTAGCCCTAAAGTACCCAGGCCACAGTCACTGCCTGGGAAAGAGCAGCTCAGGGAGCTGTAGGAGATGGATCAAAAAGTTAAGGGACCATCACCATGATACAATTCAAAACATTTTTATTTTATTTATGTGTATGGATCTTCTTTCTACATGTATATCCACGTACCGCTTGCATGCCTGGTACTCACAGAGAACAGAAGTGGTCACATCCCCTGAAACTGGAAAGGGTTGTGAGCCTCCATGTGGTTACTGGGAAAACAGGTCCTCTGGAAGATCAGCCAGTGTTCTTAACCACTGAGCCACCTCTCCAGCTCCAGGTAACTTTTTGATTGCCACAAGTAAGTCCTGTATCCATTTGTAACTACCTCCTGCTTGTTCATTCCAAGATCCATTATATAGTAATTTCCTTTCTACTTATACGGCCTTTTCTGACTTCTTTCTTTCTCTTATGATATTTTCCAAGTTCGTCTATTTGGTAGTTATAGTAGCTGCCATGCCCAAGGCACCCATCAAAGGAAAGTTTATTTGGGCCTGTGGTTCCAGAGGGATAAGACTCCAAGAGTGGGGAAGTGCGGCAGCACACAGGCATGGTGGCCAGAGCAGGAAGTGGAGAGAACACATCCTCAACCACAAACACAAAGGCAGAGAGAGCAAACTGGAGACAGGGCAAGGCTATGAACTCCTAAAGCCCACCCCCACAAGTAATGTAGTGCCCCCCCCCCACACACACACCAAGGTTCCACTACTTTTCCAAACAGCATCACCAAATGGAGACCAAATGTATAAATGTCTGAGCCCATGAGAAAAAAATCCTGCACACTTCATATTACAAGTGAAACACTCCAGGGGAACTGAAAAGAAAATGTACTAAAGTGAAAAACATACCGAATTTCAAGCAGCCAAAAGAATCAGAAAATCAAAAGGTAGAATTATTGCTATTATTAACCCAGAAGCACAAATTTAAAAAAAAAATGAAGAAAGTAAACACAGCCTAAAGGGCCTGCGAGACACTGTCCAGCAGATCAACATAATATTTCAGGAGCCCCAAAGGAGCAGACACAAGGAAAAAGAACGCTTTCAGAATTAATGGCCCACAGCTTCCCACACATGATTAAAGACACAAGTGTAAAATCCAACGTATCAGACACACTTCAAGGAGGACAGACCCAAAGATACCCACGTTGTGACACCACAGGGTCAAACTGTCAAGAGACAAAGGCAGAATCTTGCACGCAGCAAGAGAAAATCAAGTTACGGCATAAAACAGTTTCTTAAGGAGATTTAGCAATCCCATTTCTCATGTAGCACTCCCACGGCAACACAATACTGTTGTACCTGTATATCTCAATGGCTTTTATATCTTCCTCATCAAACTCGTCCTCAGCTTCATCCAACTGTGCAAGGGTCATCTTCTCATACGGTTTAACTAAAACAGAAACTTCAGGTCATCCAATGGTCCAAACGTTATTTTTACTTCATAACCTACTTCTAGAAATCAAAGCAAACAAACAAAAAAACCAAACCCCACAACCCTAGCAGCTTGGGTAATAGAGGCCAACAACATCTTTAACAAACCTGTAGCAACCTACTAAAACATGATTATATGTTACAGAAATTGTAATACTAGCCTTTTTGATTCCCTCAAAGTTCATAGAACTGGCAGAATACTGATGAGCACAGATGAGGAAATCAATTAGACCCCATAAATTTAGGTTTCCCCCAAGTACATGGGAATATTAATGAATAAGATCGTATATTGAATGAACAAAAGAGAAAGCAATCTCAAAGTAGAGGGATATGGTAGAAGAAACCTCACTAGGTCTTATGAGCATAATTCAGCACTTTTACTAACTGGCATGTGCCTTTCAACACACAAATCAGCCATTTTAGGTAGTGATCTCCTAATTTTGAGTGGACGGACAGAGTTGATATAAACGATCTCTAATTCCCTCTCCTGTGTCCACGAAGTATATTTTACCACCTTCATTGTATGTCCCCTTCATGCAGCCCACCAAAGGCACACTGTACCCATTGCCTCCTTCTGCAGGCGTAACACCATCTCCTCAATTTCATCTTTTGGTTCTTCTTTTGGAGGAAGAATGCCAAAATCTCTTAAAATTTCATTCCATTCTGTGTCTTCATTTGGATCCTATACACACACACACACAAGACAATCTATTAGCACAATTTTACACTGTGAAATGTGCTGATCAGATTGACTGACGGGTGGCACGTCCAAATACAAAGCTGTCCATGGACTCCACAGCTAATTTTGAAGGACAGATCTACTTCTCCCACCAAGAGTGGGACTGCCTACTTTGAGTAACAGAACACATCCATCTTCAGCATTACAGAGAGTTTATAAAAAGATCAACTTAGGGGCTGGCCAGATGACTTATCGGGTAAAGGGACTTGTCACACAAGCCTGGTGACCTGAGTCAGTATCCAGATCCTGCAAAAGGTAGAAAGAGAGAGCTGACTACACAGAGTTGTCCTCTGACCTCCACTGTGATACATGTGCCCATCTACATCATGCATACACATATAATAATAATAATAATAATAATAATAATAATAATAATAATAAATTTCAAAAATCCACTAGACCACATACATAAAAGAAAATAAACTTAAAGAAACTTAAGAAAGTAAACTTAAAAGTCACAGGAAATATATTGATGACTATAGAGTGGACAAAGTCAACTTATATAATACCCAAATGTGTGCTGTCTATGTTCCAGACTATTAGGTGAACTTATTTCTGTTTTGAGGCGCATAGATTCAAGAACCCTCATGCTTAAATATGAGAGGCTAGGCTTACTGACTTTGATGAAGGAATCTACCATATTCTGAAATGTCCTGCAGAGAGAATCATATATCAAGAAAACGTGACCTGGCATGGTAGTGCATGACATTAATCCCAGCATTTAGGAGTCAGAAGCAGGCAGATCTCTGTGAGTTCCAGGTCAGCCTGGTCTACACAGTGAGTTCTAGGCTAGCCAGCCCTACATGGTGAGGTCCTACCTCAAGCAATGGGAAAAAGAAAACATAGTTGGGCACAGTGATGAAAGACTGTGATTTAGCACCCAGGACCATGAATGAGTTCAAGTTCAGCCTTGCTGCAAAGCGAGTTCCATGACAACACACACAAGACCCAGTCTCAAAAAAAAAAAAACCAGAACAAAACTCAATAATAACAAAAAGTGAAAATTAGAAAGAAAAGACAAAAATGAAATAAAGAAGGCCAGGCTGAGAATAAGCTAGAAAAGAAATTCTAAAAGCAAAATAACTCCAATGTAACTGAATCCTACCAACAAGTGTATGTAAGTGTTCTTCTCAGCTTCACAGTCAATCAACTGGCATACTAAAAGACTGTAAGATTTTGTCTGTGGTTCTCCATGATGCATTAGGTATGCATTTCACGTGTCCTGCATGGGCCCACTGGGAGTTCTGAAGCTGTGGAATAGTATCTTTTAACAATTCTAGAGAATTCACAGAAAATTGTAGCAGGTCTTTCTTTGAACCGCCAGCTCCCAAATAATGATACAGAGACTTCTGATTGAGTATGAAAGCTTGGCCTCAGCTTAGGCTTGTTCCCAATTAGCTCTTATAACAAATTAACCCATTTATATTAATCTACTTTCTGCTATGTGGTTCATTACCACTCATCAGTACTTTATATCTGATTTCCTCTGAGTCTTGCTGGCGAATCTCCCACCTCTCAGATTCTTCCCAGAGTTCCTATTGCTTCCCGGAAGTCCTGCCTATCTTTTCCTGCCTATCTTCTCCTGCCTAGCTGTTGCCATTCAGCTCTTTATTAAACCAATCAGAAGGTGTTTTAGGTGGATGACATCTTCACAGACACATTTTCACATTGTACAAAAAGATTATCCCATAACAGAAAATTTCTCTTCAAATAGTCTTCCACCTCTTTTTTAATATTTTCCTATTCCTATTTTACTGACATTAAAAATAAAAAACCTCATCCATGGATATTTTTAATTTTCACAAGTTCTACTTGGCTTTTTATGAGTTTTGTTCTATTACTGCAAAAATGTTTTAATTCAATGTCAAAAGCAATGATGTTTTTCTGACAGGTTAGAAATTATTGCTTATTAAATACCAGCTTAAAATTTCAGAAAACGGGGTTGGAGAGATAGCTTAGAATTTAAGAGCACTTGTTGCTCCTGCAGAGGACCTAAGTTAGGTTCCCAGCACCCACATGGTGGCTCAAAATCATCCCTAACTTTAGTTGTGAGGGATCTGACAGTCTCTTCTGACCTCCGAGGGCACCAGCATGCACACGGTGCACACACATACATGTTTGCTGTCCTAATTAGGTTTCTATTGATATAATAAACATGATGATCACAAGCAACTTGGGAAGGAAAGAGTTTATTTCACCTTACAGCTTACAGTCTTACATGAACTGGGACATTAGTGATTCCCTGGTGTGTACATTTCTTTTCTCCCTGGCTTTTCAAATTATACAATCAGAGTTTATCAGACTCTAAAAATATAGAGAATGACATAATCAATGTTCTATCAGCTTTTCCCAATTTCATAGTTTTTGAAGAAAATATTGTCCTTGAAGTAACAGATGGCTTTACCCACAATATGCATATCTTTTGTGTCTCTAGGATTATTTTTGAACTAACCTCTGATGGGCAATGTTTTCAACAAGTGCCATGTTTTTTCTTTTTTCTTTTCATTTTTCTTTATTAAGAAATTTTCTACCCACAGATCCCACCTTCTCCCTCCTCCCACCCAAATACACTTTTTTTTTTTTTCAAGACAGGGTTTCTCTGTGTAGTTTTAGTGCCTGTCCTGGGTTTCACTCTGTAGACCAGGCTGGCCTCAAACTCACAGAGATCCACCTGGCTCTGCCTCCCGAGTGCTGGGATTAATGGCGTGCGCCACCACCGCCCAGCCATGTTTTCAATGAGTCTGGTGTTGGGGTCTCTGACAGAAGAATGGCAAGCCAGCATCTTTGTGACACCTAGGTTTCAACCCAGAGAAGCACAACCTGGGCAGAGCTTGTGGACCTACGCAGTGTGTGCTAAAGTGATTTTATTTTTTGGCTTCAAGATTGATTTCTTTGGTATATATGTGTATGTGCCCTGTGAATCTATGTGTACCATATGCAGGCAGTACTCACAGAGGCAGAAGCTGTCAGGTCCCCTGAAACTGGAGTCACAGGTGGCTGTGAGCCTCTTGATATGGGTGCTAGGAACCAAACTCAGGTTCTGTGCAAGACCTGTAGGTGTTCTTAACCACTGGACCATCTCTCCAGCCCCTTACTTTTTTTTTTTTTTTTTTTTTTTTTTTGGTTTTTCGAGACAGGGTTTCTCTGTGTAGCTTTGCGCCTTTCCTGGATCTCGCGCTGTAGACCAGGCTGGCCTCGAACTCACAGAGATCCGCCTGCCTCTGCCTCCCGAGTGCTGGGATTAAAGGCGTGCGCCACCACCGCCCGGCAGCCCCTTACTTTTTATTTTCTAATTGGAAGTATTTTTTTTCATACAATGTGTTATGATTATGGTTTCCTCTCCCTCAAATCCTCCCAGATTCTTTCAACCCATCCAATGTCAGACCTTTAAAAAACAGATAGGCTAACAACAAAACCAGAATAAAAAAAGAAAAGAAAAAGTATGAGAAACACAAACACATACACACAAACAAAACCCTTAAAAACCACAAAAGCAGGAATCATAATATATAAGCAAAAGACCATTAAGGTTTAAAAAGAAAACTAAACAAAGCAATCTGAGACAAAATCATCTCCAAAATTCCATTGAGTTTCTTTTGTGTTGATTATCCACTGCTGGGCATGGGCCTGCCCTCAAGTGTGTCTATATACTCATTGAGACATCAGTGGAGAAAACTAATTTTTCCTTGGCAAGTAGCTGTCATTTGGAAATAGCTTCTTGGTTAGGGATGGGAGCTCCTGTCCACTTCCCCTTCTCAGCACCAGGACTCCTTCTGGGTTGGACCCATGCAGAACCTATGCATGCTGCCACAGCTTCTGTGAGGTCATATGTCTATCAGTCCTGTTGTGTCTGGAAGACACTTTTCCCATGGTGTCTTCCTCTGGCTTTTATAATCTTTCTGTCTCCTCTTCCCAGAATCCAGAAGGGAGGGTTTGATGAAAACATTCCATTTAGGACTGAGTATTTCAAGGTCTCTCACACTCTGCACACTGTCCAGTTGTGAGTCTCTATTTGTTCCCATCGACTCCAAGAGGAAGCTTCTCTGATGATGACTGAGCAAGATACTGAACTGTAAGTCTAGAAGAATGTTGTTGGGAGTCATTCTATTGCTGTGTTCCTTTAGCAGAAAAACAGCATTTGGGTTTCCCCTAAGCCCATGACCTATCTACTCAGGTTTTGGGCCACTTTTTTTTTTTAATATATAGAGTTTCATTCTGCCACATAAGCTGGCCTACAAACCACCATGCCTGAATAGCAAGCATTTTTTAATTGGAAAAAAATACAAACTATGAAATGACCGTTTTAGGCATTTATAAACATACAGTACAGCCCGATGAAGCACAGCCACACTGATGGACACCTATCCACTGTCCTTTCAGGGATCTCAATGGTCTTGTTCTTTTTGAGACTATTTTGGGGACCCTTGAGATTCCACATACATTCTAAGGCGGATTTTTCTATTCCTGCAAAAGGAATGCTAGAATTTGACAGAAAATGAATCTACAGATTGCTGGAAGTAGTATTGATCTTTTGACATCAGTGATAGATACAACAAGGATCCTTGTAATTGCATTCCTGAAGAGGATAACGCGGTAGGGATGAAAAGGGCAGGAGCCCAACGACCAGGAGAAAGACATCTCCCAGGAGAACAGTCATGGTGACCCAGACACACAGCTGAATCTACATGTAGACATATATTTCTTAGCTTTTATATCATCTTGTAATATTGCTATGGGTGGGGCAGAGATAGATTGTGAATATATATCACTTCTGTTTTATTCCAAGTTATTAACAAACTCATTACTCCTCTTTAACTGATTTTATACAGTTTCCTTTTAATAAAGGCAAGCATTTGTCTCCAAGCTTTACACCCAGGTAGCAGTCCATGTTCCCATCCACAAATATGGGATATATTTCCACTTTCTCTGTCTTCTTCAATTGTTTCCAGCACTGTTTTATAGTTTTCTTCATGTAAGTCTTCAGCCTCTTTAGTTTATTCCTTTGTATTCTGTTCCTTCTGATGTTATGATAAATGGAAGTTTTTTATTGTTAGTACACAGAAATATCTTTATAAAAATTTTATGGTCTTCAACTACTTCCTGTAGAAATTTTGGAATACAATAAGCACAATTGTTTCCTAACTGGCTTCTGTCCATTCTAACACTGGAGATCTCTGCAAGTTGTTTCACTGGTTCAGGATTGTGCCACCCTTGTTCTTTGTGTGAGCTATACCATTGGCTGGTTTCCGCTCGCTGTCTTTGAAATTTTATTGGTGGGAATTCGTTAAGACCGAACACAAAAATGTCTTCCTCAATAACAATGTTGTTGTAAATCTGTGGGAAAGCTGCCATGGGCCAAGACTACTTAAGGGGCAGGTTTGATTCCTGACCACCAAGCATCAAGACAATCTTCCCTGAGTTTCCTTAGGCAGAGGTCCTACTCACCCTCCTGGTTGTCTCCCATCCTTGGGTGAACCATACTCTTTAGTTCTTACTGACCCTGCGATTGTACCCAAAACCAAAACACAAAATTTGTAATGCTTTCATGCTAAAACTGGCTTTGGAGATTGCAGAATGGGGTGGGTGGAGGATACTGCTCCAACGTCCACACACTTCTGAGTTCTTAGCAGGGATGGACTTCTGGAATGCAGTGCAGTGAAACAGACAGTTGTTAATATGTATATTGCAATGAGAAATGACATATCAAAAGGTGGTCTGAAACCCAGGTTTACTTGTTATTTTCAGCTGAAATAAAGAACGATGTCAGGAAGGTGAGTTCTAGGTGAGGCTCGGGGGCAGGGAGGGCTTTGTTCACACTTGTCTATGTGGGTACCCTCTTTACAGGTAACACCCCATTATGAACTAGAATCAGTTTTCTGATACACACATACAAAGACTAATACCTCAAGATGAAGATTTCTTTATGGATGTCAATTTCTCCTTCAAAAGAACGGTTTCCCTGTTTTCAGAGCTTCTCTTGTATTTGCTCAAAATACTTCTCATGCCACAGATGTTTGGGGTGAAAACATCTGGTCTCCTACCATCGTTTCAGACCTGCCTACTCTAAGGTCCTAGGCATCTTAACATTCTACTGGTTTCCATTCCCCCTTGATTTTGATGTAATTATTTCTTCCTATCATGCCACCTCTCTGACACTTTCAGGGGCTCCTGTGACTCTCTGAGAAGATACTCTAGACATTTCTTCTACAGTTCCCTCTCTAGACATTTTTATTTTTATTCAGTAGGAGAGCTGGACTGGGTAACGTAGCCAGCTGTTACTGCCAGTTCTAGTAATTACATTTTTCCTGAAATTTTATTCTCTCTCTCTCTCTCTCTCTCTCTCTCTCTCTCTCTCTCTCTCTCTGGTGTGTGGATCACACATGCCATGACATACATGTGGAGGACATTATCTTTCCATGGGTCTCAGGATCTAACTCATGTCGGGAGACGTGCATCATTGGGGCAAGGCAGCAAAGCGCCTTCATCCACTGAGCCATCTCATCTCGCCAGCTCCCAGCGATCACCTTGATAGAACAAGTTCTGCACTTCGCAGTCCTTTGGTACTTTCTCTCCTTTAGCATTGCTACATTTCTTAGAAGGGACAATTGAGAGGGACTGGAATTGTAGCCAATCCTTAGCTGTTGCATCGTCGGACATTCTGTGAGCTCGCTCTGCTTGGGTTACCTACATGCTATGTGTTGTTGATTGAAAAGAACAGTCCTTATACACCGAACTGGCTCTGACTTGAGTTTCTCTCGATAAACACTCTTCTTGAAAGACCTGATCATACAGTCTTATATACTTAGTCAAACTTCTCAACTGTTCTCACTTAACCCCTCAAGGACTTCATTGCAATGCGACTTAATATAACATAACAGTGTTCAACTGCGCCCTTCCCTTGACTTTTAGAATTATGTATGAAATGTTACCTAACAGAAATAGGGGCCAACATCGATTTCCACAAATGGCAAGAGTGTTTTTGCCATGCTGTAGTTATCTTTATTATTCTGAGACACGCTCTAATAGAACAGGCCCGTGTTTAGAGCCTAAGAACTGGCTGTGGAATAAATCAATGGAAAATAATAGTGAGGCAAAGGGAGCTCAATGTGCTGCTGCTCTCTGTAGGCCTCACTCCAGCAGAACTCCTGCAAAGCAGATCCTGCAAAGCAGATCCTGCAAAGCAGAACAGACTGCATGGCCGGGCTAACTGTACAAATGCCCTTGATAACAGCCGTCTAACGTGAGGGGGCTTGATTACACGTGAATTATGCTTCAAATAGCTTCATAAATTGTATGGTCTACAAAACGGCCCCAAGTAAGTATGGCAAACCAAGAAAATCCCAATGCACCTCACCAGGGAGCAAGTAAGAGAAGGCTCTTCCTTAGGTCAGAAAGTGAGGATTTCACTCTGAGAAAGGAGAAAAGGGAGGAAGGGAAAACGGCACGGAGGGACCAATGGAGGAGACTCTTTTCTAAATTACAATTTTATTATAAAGATCTCACAAATGAAAAACATCACCTTGTGAAATTACCCAGACGCAAAGTCTTGAAACTTAAACTTGTAACTTAAAACTTTCTATTTACAAAAATTTAAGTGTGTGTGTGTGTGTGTGTGTGTGTGTGTGTGTGTGTGTGTGCACGTGCATATCAGAAGACTGAGGAAGTTGGGTCTCACTTTCCACCAGGTAGGTCCCAGGGATCCAGCTCAGGTTTTCAAGCTTGGCAGCAAGCATCTTAACCCGCTGAGCCACCTCACAGGCCAATGGATGCACTCCCTACCTCCTTTTAAAAGAATATAAATGAGAGGACAGTTACATTGACTCCACTTGGGCCAATGCTGTTCCTTTCTTACTTCAGAAATAACATAGCATTTGAGTTTCCAGGACTCGAGGGTAAAAGGCAACTGAGTGTCTCCTCCAGCCTCCCATGAGACTCTTGAATATCAAAAACCGGCATTCTCTTAAAACTAGACAGAGACGCACAAAATAGCACTTACCAAAAACAAATGTCAAAACATAACCCTGGGGAGGGCCCGCACCACTCCATTTACGCCCCTCAGCTTGGAGCTAACTGGCTTATCCCCACTCAGGGCTCCAAGGTCACCTACAGGCCAGACCCTCACCTGCATGATGTTCTCTTGTGCCCCTCACTAGGGGTCAAGGTCCCAAACGTCCTCCAGACTGTCAGAGGGAGCCAGCCAGCTCTAGTGTGCGGTTTCTAACGCCCCAGGGGCAGGGCAAGAGGAACAGGATCTCCTGCGCATGTGCAACGGTAAGCTCAGTTGCCAGGCAACACAGAGGCCTGGTTCCCAGGTGTGTGGACCCTGGTGCATCAGGTCCCCTGGGGCATCTATCTGGAGCAGTAGCTCTCCTATTGGTCACGTGGTGCTCGTGGTGCTGTTCATTCTACCTTCCTCTACCACCGCCATGTCCAAGCCTACTCGTCAAGGTTGAATCCAGTGTTCAAGGAGAAAAAAAATTCCTTGGGGGAGGGTGTGGCGAACTCTGCAAAGGAGTTCTTATCCTGGGCCCACAGTCTGTTTGGAGATAGAATTTTAAGGGGCATCTAAGCCAGGCGGTGGTGGCGTACGCCTTTAATCCCAGCACTCGGGAGGCAGAGGCAGGCGGATCTCCGTGAGTTCGAGGCCAGCCTGGTCTCCAAAGCAAATTCCAGGAAAGGCGCAAAGCTACACAGAGAAACCCTGTCTCGAAAAAACCAAAAAAAAAAAAAAAAAGGGGGGGGGGCATCTAAGCACCTCCCTCAAGTTGTGAGTGTAATTGTTTTTGTGTCTTTTTTTTTTCTTTTTAATTTGGACCAAAGGGGGCATCTAAGCACTTCCCTCAAGTTGTGAGTGTAATTGTTTTTGTGTCTTTTTTTTTCTTTTTAATTTGGACCAAAATTTTTCCATCAGATTCTCAGTGAGACTATAAGCTTCACCTGCACCACACGCCTGTGATCCTAACCTTCAGGTGGATGAGGAAGGAGCATGGTACATGGGCTTTGAGAACCTGTCTCAAAGAAACAAAGTCAAAGCAAGACAAAAATCATTAGAAGAAAGGACCTCGTTCCTTTTAGGGGCTCTGGCTTAGGTAGGAAACATAGACAGTTGGGCTTTCTCTGTGTTTATGTTAAGGAAAGGATTTTACTAGGAAGGATTTACTAGGGAAACAACCATACAAGTTTATGCACATGCTCCCAGAGATATACTCTAGAGGAGTTAAAAAACAAGAAAAAAAAATGTACTTTTTAACACAATTTTAAACTTGAGTTCAGCAATGAAGCAATTCACCTGCGGTGATCAGTGCAGATTAATAGAGATTCTAATACAGATTCCACACTCCAAGCATCCTATAGCGTTTGTGTGTGACGCACTGTTAAGTGGAAACATCGGTCTTTGCCACCGTGTCTTGGTATTTCTGCCTCTCACCCTTACGTGAAGCTCCTTAAAATTACAATTCGTGTCTATCTGGATTTTTAAGGGACCCTCCTGCCTAGTATTCAAGCCCCCTTTTCTTATTTTGACCAAAGAAGGTAATGGGAGGACCAAAAAAGACAAAATAGTGCATGTTTTTCTCATATGTAATATATAGGTATAGTGAAAATACCATAAGATAGGATGTATGTTAACTAAAGAATTTATTTTAGAATTCAAGTTACTAGAACTACTGTGTACAGATAGCTAATGCTGGCCCACGCATCTTTAGAGTAGTGGGCCCTCGTTGCTCTGAGGCTCACCCTGCCAAGGCAATTTGCTTTTAAAGGAAGGATGTGATTTTTTTCTCTCTCAGCTTCTTCTTAATTTATGCCCTTCCCAGGGCTTGGTAGGAAGAGTAATTCAAGAACTTTCTTCATGAAGTGTGTTATTTAAATGCCCCAGGCATGGTTCCTCAAAAGGCTATTTTCTTCCTGGTAGTGAACAGGTTGGCTGCCCTTCACTGCTTACAAGGAGAAACAATTTCAGATAAACCAATTACTGCCAGTTGCCAGGGAAAGCCCTTTGATACATTTGTAGCAACCTGAAGTCTACTTTGTCATTCATAACTCACAGCTTGCTTACTGGAACACCGAGTAAGTCATAACTCACGTAATTCCCATAATAGCACTCTATTATGTTGTTGCTTCATTTGTTGTTGTTGTTTTTGTTTTAGATAGAGCCTTGCTGCACAGCCCAGGCTAGCCTTGAGCTTGCCTGTATCCTGCCTCAGTATCCTAAATGCTGCAATTACAGACATGTGCCATCATGACAATCTGCATTCAGATGCTTGTAAGAGCTGATGATTTTATCACTGAGATAATCCAAACTGGAGAAACTAACATAGTTCAGCCAGTTCTCGCTGAGTGTCTTTAGTAAACGCCTGAAAGCTACGTGTGCCAACAGTACCAAGAGCGGCAGGACCTCCGGAGCATCGTCAGGGGCGGCTTTGCTGTGCACAAAGGATCACTGCAACACCACATGAAAGATTTTTAAGATGCTTTTTTATTTTCAGCAAATTAAACATTTACAATGTCAACTATCATGGAGAATGTTACAATACAGGGATTTGCCACAGAGTAAATTTAGGAGGGATCATTTTTTAAAACAAAATGTGAGTAGATCGCATTGTTTCCTGCAAAAAGAAAAATGAGTTAGATTCACATATATGTGAGACTAGGAATACATACATATAGTGCTTATCTATGAATTTTTGTTATAGTATATTAACATTGGCAATTGAGATATATCCCAACTGTTCTTCAGCCTCTCTCTCTTTCCTACAACATTCTCTCCATTCCTCATCTCAGTATGTGTATTTTATCATTTATCACTTAATCACTCTCCGATGGCACATTTATTTCACACATCTGTATGTCTCAATAGGTTATAATATTTAATAATATGAAAGTAATTTACCAAAGCTCATCAGTACCAATAAGAATTGTAAGTATTTCAAGTTTTCCCTACTTCTACCTTAGATCGTGGCCCAGTTCATCTGTAACCTCACAGAGGAGACCCCGGCATTGCTGAGTGCTGCTGTGACTTGATCCAAGCCTCAACTGGCCACATTCTGGCTCTGTACCAAGGCTAAGTTGGTCCTCCAACTCCTGCTAAGCTCCTTACAACTATTTAGATGGTGAAAAAAAAATCCCAAGTGCTGAGACTGGGAGTTTTAAAGAACTCACAGTTAAGGAAGCCCTGCTGAATGGCGTGGTGGCCACTGAGGCGTGGATGAGAGTTTCTATCTGAGATCATGAGCAAATGTGACGCCATTAGCTATAATATTCAAAGACTGACCTTCTATACCTGATTTCATTTAAGTTCTTATTTGAATGTTCTTGGACCACATGTGATGAGACTGATGTTTGAATAAAATAAGAGCTATCAAAAATGTTTTTTCCTGTTAGTTTACTCATATATCTGCCATGACATCATTCACATTTTATACTTATTTTCTTACTACATGTCATCAGGATAAAGCAAGAGATTAGTTAATCAGATGACAAAATCAAGAGGGAAATGACTGTTGAATACTACTCTATTGGTAAATAAAATCCTGAGCAAAATAGACTATGTAGACCCCAACCTTGGGACTAGACCATGAAGCTATGTTTCCTCAACTTCAGAGAGAAATTCATACTAACCTGATCAAATTCCATTTCACTTTGTGAATGTGTGCAAAGTGTCCTTGGTGATTTTCACTTCTCTAGTTGTTTTGATGTCTGTCTTTTCATTTTTGTTTTTGTATATCTGTAGTTTTGTCTCTTTTCTAGAATAAGCTGGTGAAATAACTTAATTTTTCAAAGACCTAGATATTTTTGCTTTAAGACATTTCTGCTTTGCTCTTTTTAATTTTTTTCAAAATTTGTGTGTGTGTGTGTGGGGGGGCTGGGGTGCCTGTGGATGTCAGAAGAGAGTGTCAGATCCCTAGGAGCCAGAGTTAGTTATGGGCAATTGAGAGCTGCCCAGTGTGGGTGGTGGAACCAAATCCAGGTCCTCTGAATAGACAGCAATCACTCTTAACTCTGAGCCATGTCTCCAGTGCCCTCCAACCTGCCAGTTTTTGAGATAGGGTCTCATGTAGCTCCATCTGTCCTGAGGACGGCTATGTAGCTTTGTGCGTGGTAGGCCACCATTCCATCAACTGAGCTACATCTCCAGACTTAACAAAGAGTTTTTGAGTATGAGTTATTTGGAAGACAGAAGTGCATGCCAGTGAATCCTGGCCCACTCTGGTGGACACTGACTAACAGAACGGGAATGAAATCCCTGACACATTATGACATATACAATAAACTATGGTGGGACCATTATCTCCAAAAATCTCTTTAGATGACTACTCTTGTGTCATAGACCAAGGAATCCCAGGATCAAAGCAAATCTAGCCCTAAAATACCAGTACTTCCCATTCCTAAAGCCTGCATTGGCCCTACAATTGTAGTATTTATATATAATGTTAGTGTACCAGTGGAATTGAACAACCGAAATAGATTTGAGTATAGTTTAGTTTGTGAAACTTCCAAGTTGAGTTCAGTTGTGAAATACATACTGTTTCATATTTATTTATTTATTGAACACATACCATTTTAAATGAAGCCTGTTGACCTCTTCCCATTGCGTGGCTGCAAAATAATAAATTAGAAAGAAGTCATTGTAACTAATGATGTGAGGTAAATGCCATTGAAAGAAGCCTAGTGCCTAGTGCTATAAACAAGTATCCTTAGTGTACATTGAGGCCGCCTGACAAGCTTTGGACCCCGCAACTGCAGTTTCTGATTTACTGAGTCTTAGGTGGAACTTGAAAATGTGTGTTTCTACCAAGTTCTGAGACATGGCTAAAGCTGTCAGGGCCGTGATAATTTAGAAACTACCCGTATAGCGAACCAACATTCGATGATTGTTGTGTTCTCCAATTTCATTTTGATACAAACCAAGGTCAACTTTCTGAAATCATGGTGGTTCCATTTTATATATTCCTGTGGTCAGTCTAGTCCTGTAATCCAGTCCAGTCCATTCTCCAATTGGCTGACGTAAATCTTTCCACAGAAGCATCACCTTCGACTTCAGCATAAAGTTGAGAAATTTCAGCTACATGTTTCATTAAATACATCCTGTCTAATGCAGCATTCATACATACAGTCAATCTCCATGTCACCTCCAATCTCCAGCTAGGGTTTGTCTCAAATCTCATCTAAAAATGACTTACAAAGGATGTGGTAGGTTTTATACAACTAGGACATCATTTAATATAAAGGACTTAAGTATCCTCTGCTTTTTGGTTTCTTTAAACAATCCCCCATGGATACCAAGAGGTGACTCTACTTAGCTGTATTTATCTATTTGTTATATCAGGCTGTAAAGACTAGGGTATAGAAGCTGAACTCTATCTTCTTTTTAAAACATTTTATTTTACCGTAAATTATGTATATGTATGTGTCGGTGTATGTTTAAGAATGCAGGTGCCCACAGAGGTCAGGAGAGAGCTCCAGATGCCCTGGAGCAGAAGTTACAGGTTATGAGCTTCCTGCAGTGAGTGCTGGGAACTGAACTCTGGTCCGCTGTAAGAGTAGCATATGCTCTTAGCCCATCTTCTTTATCTTTTCACTCCCACTATTGATACCTTCCCTAGCACCTATTAGAAGTCCAGTAATCAGTTGCTGGATACATTTATTAAATGTTCAACCTTCTGGTTATGTGTTAAGAAACTACATATTGCAGCAATATCCTGTCTAGAGCAAACTTATACACAAATGCAAAATGATAAGCACAGTCACAGTTATCTCTACTTGTAGCTTTTATTATCATTGAATTTTTAATCTTAAGAATTTGTAAACATAGTCACAACTCTTGCTCCCTATTGGATCAAAACTTTAACAACTGATTCCTTAGACTCGTGAAGTAGCTCTAAAAATTGGTCTCCTTTGCACAAATTATCATGAAATTAAACTGTGAAGTACAGAGTGTCATTGGAGTATTGACACACAGGATGAGTGAAAGGGAGATTAGAGATGCTGCAGTTTAAAACAATAGGGTGGTGCAGAAGTGAAAGCAGAATGAGACACGGGATGTCCCATGTCTGTACGTTCACTGCAAAACTTCGTTAAAATGAGTTCATTCGGTGAACATACACTGAAAATACTTGGCCAATTTTCTTATATCAAGGTCATCAAATGCTCTATACACATACCCTGAATAAGAAGTATCCCCTACTTTGACCAGCAAACGGACTCTGGAATTCTTCCTGGAAGAGATAAGGGTGACATCACACATTAAGCAACATTAAATGAAGTGCAGAGCCCTCTTAAGAGTGTCGTGAAGCTCTACTCAACCGAAGGCACAAAAGCCTTGAGTACTCATGTCATAGAGAACTACTATGTTTATACCTGAATCATCTCAACAATTGCCAGTATCCCCAGAATGGTGTATTTAAACAGGCTTTCTTTATAGGTTTCCTTTTAGGAATTTTGTTAAGTGTATGTCTATTCTTCAGTAAGTAGAAAGAAAATGTCAGGCACAGTGTATTTAAAAGTCTCTTCTTGCCGGGTGGTGGTGGCGCACGTCTTTAATCCCAGCACTCGGGAGGCAGAGCCAGGCGGATCTCTGTGAGTTCGAGGCCAGCCTGGGCTACCAAGTGAGTTCCAGGAGAGGCGCAAAGCTACACAGAGAAACCCTGTCTCGAAAAACCAAAAAAAAAAAAAAAAAAGTCTCTTCTTGACATTTTGCTAGAATAAAACACTCTCTTTAACATAAATGTTAATGTGGTTACATATGAACAGGGGAAATACAAGCTGGAATTGCAGTTAAAGCAAGAATATAATATTCTACATGAAAACTGAAGGTCAACTTTGGCCAATGTATGTTTAGTCAATGCCTTGAAAGAGGTTGCCTTAATATTATTGTATGTGCAGAATTATAATGAAAACAATGCAAAACTGGAACATCTATGTATTTATTACAGGCATATTGCATAGTGTTACTTAAGCATACCATTCTAAACTTCATGGAAAGAATATTTAACATTTTATAGTTTCCATAGAATTGCCTTGTAGCTTCCTATTTGCCTTAATAATTCATGGTGATCAATAAATTCATCAGTCAAACTGTTTTCAGTTTTCCTATAAGTAGGGTTATATTCTTTATCCTAAGAAATGCCTCTGATATCTATTTAGGTTCATAAATCCTTGATTTACAGAAAATATATCTCTAATTCTCAATATTTGTATTTAATTCTTATTTTTACTATATCCCTCAAATTACTTAAGATTGAAACATTGGTTTTTAAAATGTATACACAGAAACTCTGTGTTTAGGTACTTGTCTAAAAACAGTTTCTATGTATATTCAAGATTTTAAAATCAACACCATAAAAATTAAATCTAATAATTACTTAAAACATTCAAACAACACCAAAGGAAAGTTTTTCAGGGTGTAGTCATCAGAGATGGAGTCCTCAATAACGAAAAGAATTTGGAAAGGAAAGATAAAAAGGCACGAATCTAGCAAACAAAACTGGAAATGTTTGAATGCATTAAAATCCAATTTTTTTCTTTGAGAGTTAAGATATTTCACTATAAAACTGTATTTTAAAATTAGATGATGTTGGCCGGCATGGCCAACATTCTACTGTAGTTGTTTTTTTCATTCATCTCTTACATTCTTTGCTCTTGGAGTTTCCTAAAGACCCTGTGGGAGAATGTCTTCAGGATTTACCTTCATTTGGAAGCATCTGCTCCCACTGGTCTCAAGCTTTCAGATAGCTGTCTGCAACTACCATAGTCTCACTCAAGCCAGAAAATGGGACTGTGTGCTAAATTGGTCATGATAATGAAAATTACTCCATCTTTCCTCGTGTAAATAGTGAGACTGAGATAATATAGTCAAAAACAATTATCACTGGTTAATATAGACATTGTAGGAAATAAAGTAAATTTTTTCAAGTGTGCATTTATTTCTAGAAAACTTGATGACAATTGACTTTCCTCTTCACTCCAGGAATTCTGCCACTTGCGGGGTGGGTGGTGCTGGAATTGAACTTAGGGCCTCACGCATGCCAGGCTAGTGTTCTACCACTGAGCTATATTCCCAACCTTGAAAATCCTACAAATTTAAGGAGCCATTAAATTCCCTCTTAGATTTCTCTTTAGAGTTGGCGACAGATAGCTGTATTCAATTGAAGCTAAAAAATGAAGAATTTCAGGAGGAAATAATGACCATAAAAAATAAATTCCGGGACATTTACTCATCTAACTGTCTGCTTTTTTTTAATGTGCTTTACAAAGAATTAAAAAATACAGCATCAAAGTTAAGAAAACACTAGACCTGAATTCAGCTTTTAAAAGTAATATATGTAACGATAGCCATATAATAATGAAGTAACCATCATTAAACCATAAAGGAAATATCACAATGAAAAAGTTCTTTGTTTGTTTGTTTATTGCCTAGACTAAGGACGGTCTAAGGGTTGGTTAAATGTACTATTGCCTCTCATACTAGACAGCTCATGGAAACTTATTTAACTAATGTGACTTTCCCTTCCGTTAACTTGAGGTAGCAGAACCTGCAAAAGCCCAGCCAGGTTCCCAATAAATCAAAGGTGGTAATGTTAAACCCAAAATGCAATGTCTCACTTTAAAATGCTACCCAGGAGTTCCAACACAAAAAGCATTAGAATTGTTCTTCACTGACCCTGAAAATTCAGTTTCTAGTTAACAATGTGTTAGCTTAGTTATATTTACTTACACATTGGCACTAGATTTAGGTCCTATTTTTGTTAGCCATGGGAAAAATAAAACATTGACATTTGTTTTATGATATGTATATTTATGATCCTTATTCTTATCAATGTTTTAACACTTGGACAAAAAAAAATTATGCCACCCTAGCTATTTGTCAGCAAGGATATAGGGGTAATAAATTGTGCTTGATTGGATTTCCAATTCCTCCCTAAAGATCAAACACCCAGCAGTTTCCTTTCTTAAACCAAGAAAACATTTTCTCAAGGAGAGTGTCATGGAAGGGTATAGACACCCCAGTTTTCCTCAGTGTCCAGGGGTTGAGCTAGAAGGGGCCAGAACATGGAGAGGGAGAAAAGATTGCATGACGTGATTATGCAGGTTAACCAAGTATGTGATGATTCGGATGTGAAATGTCTCCCAAAGACCTTGTGCTTGGTCAGCAGCCTGTGGTCCTATTGGGATCTTTCCAAGGTGAAGCTAGCAGGAAATTATGTCACTGAGTGCATTCACTTGAAGAGAATGAGGATACTAGCCTTTTCCTCCCTCCCCCCACTTCCTAGTCACCATAGAGTGAGAGGCTTTGTTCAGCTGAACACTCCTCACCATGATTCTCCGCCTTGTCACAGATATAAAGCCATGGGGCTTGCCAAGCTGACCCGAGATGGAAAGCTCTAACAACGCTGAGCCCACATACTCTTTGGAAGTCATTTTCTCTCCGACACACTGTCATTGTGACAGAAAGCCACCACTGAGGATGAATGTGAGGGTCACCCTGAAGAAGGGTGTTTTACAAAGGTTCCCAGCTGCAGTTAGCAGAAGGGCCTGGCCCAGAGTGGCAAAGCCAGCATGCAGTTTGGGTTGCATACGTCACCTTGAATCTCTTCATTCTTCTCTCATGCAGTTGAGGGACGAGCTGCAGCAACGGATGCACAATGGACGACTGAGGACATGAACACACACTTCAGCATCGGGCAGTCAGATGGTTTCCCGTCTGTCTGTCTGTCTGCTTTTTACTCACTATTCTCACCCCAGACCAAAGGACCCCAAAAAGGAAATTAAAGATGTTATCTAAGACAGCCCATTGTGAGCCCTTTAAAGAACTGCTGTAAAACCAAGGGGTGGGACAGAATTTGCTAGTCCCTAAACCAAGAGGTGGCCCAGGTTGCCAGTCTACGCTAAGCTGGTTGTCATTGTTTGAAGAAGCATTTTGCTGAGGGCCTCGGATCTGTTACAATTGCAACAGGTGCATCCCCAGGCTGCCTCTCTGGGAGGCGAAAAGCCATCTGTCATCTTCTACACTTACTCAAAATAATTGGTTCCAGACGAAGGCAGCTTACAAGTATCCATTTTCCCTTACAACCATGGTTACCTGGACGCTTCTAGCACACACCTGGAAATCTCCTTCCTAAGTTAAATATTTAAAGTGGGACAAGAGCGAGACAACAGGGGACACGAAGATGACAATGTGCTGTTGGTAGTGGGAAAGGTGACAAACATTACACTTTCTAAAAATGAGAAGATGTCGCGTGGAAGAAGATGAAGGCACATCTGAGACACATGGCCACCTGATACAGCTGCACTCTCTTAAGGTCTGGGTGGAATTGGGCCTCCTCACTAGCATTGAATTCATTTAACAAATGGATGACTTTCAACCCTAGATAATGATTATCTGTTCATGAATGCAACCTGTGTTTGATGTGTAGCTAATCTAACTTAAAACTTTCATCTATTCACATGTAAGGTTATTCCGTGCGGTACGAATTTAAGATACAGTTTAAGTTCACATTTACCTTTTCCACCACATGTTTCCACCACTGTCCTTTTCATTCCCTAAACTGTGCATGGTAATGGATCCCAAGCTTAAAAAGAACATTATAGTCAAATCATTTCTATATTTATTTGTTTTCCCAGTGCAGAAGATCAAACCCAGGGCCTTGTTTCCAGTATGCAAGGACTCTGCTACTATGTGACAGCCCTAGCTAGTCAGTTTGTGTTTCTTAAATCCATGCAAAACTGAAACTAGCCGGGCGGTGGTGGCGCACGCCTTTAATCCCAGCACTCGGGAGGCAGAGGCAGGTGGATCTTTGTGAGTTCGAGGCCAACCTGGTCTACAGAGCGAGATCCAGGAAAAGGCGCAAAGCTACACAGAGAAACCCTGTCTCAAAAAACCAAAACAAAAAACAAAAAAAACAAAAACTGAAACTAAAATGAAATCACAAAAGCAAACAAACCCAAAGCTACATGAGTTGGATGTGAATTGAACCGAGGTTCCCATCTCTGGTTACTCAGAGATAAACTCTCACAACGAACATCTACCTAGTGATAATGAGTAAGAATAGATGAGACTTCCAGTTAGCCATCAATACTTGCCTTTTGAAAGAATTGTCTTTTAAAATGCCTTTGGATGATACTATTTTTCTCTTGCATTAGTATGAACCCAAACAATTTGTTTTACTTATTTGTTTGTTCTTAGACTTTTTTATTTGGTCATTGAATACAAATTGATGAAGGAGGGGTTTCTTTCTTAAATGTTTTCTACTTACTACCATATTTCTAGCATTTAGAGTTGTGTCTGACACATGATTGTGAATGAGTGACTATAAGGCACATGTAGTCATTGACATGAAAAGCATATAGTAGATATTGATTTCCATTCATTCAGTCACATATAAACTCGGTTTTTTCCCTTTATGGTAATGAAGAATGAAACACTGAGCTACATCATTAGACCCATGCATAACTTTTTGAGTAAAAAATATGAGTTTCGGTCTCATGCTTTGCTAGATAATTTTTTTAATCAATTTTCTCTTAAACACATGCTAGTGACTACTTACCACAATATTTGAGTTTCCTGACTTCTCTGTCTTTGAATAATGAAATAAGAACTGTTAAAACAGAAAGCAGAGTCATATATAAAAGAGCTGAGACTTCCTCTA
This sequence comes from Peromyscus californicus insignis, assembly GCF_007827085.1. NCBI lineage: Eukaryota > Metazoa > Chordata > Mammalia > Rodentia > Cricetidae > Peromyscus > Peromyscus californicus. The sequence continues at coordinate 69,931,242 of NW_026294424.1, forward strand.
CTCTTTATAGGGAATATGTATTTAGGAAAATCACCTTACCCTCTTAGTATTATCTTTTTCATTTTCTTCCTAGTGAAGAGATATATATCATTATAACATACATTATAAAACTTTATGTTACATATTTTGAAATTATGAATTATGTAAACATTTTAAAATATGTTGTATTTCAAACATAGGACTAAAATTGATTAAGCATCTTTTGCTCCAAAAATAAATGGAAAATTGATTAAATATTATTTATAAAAATGTAGACAGTGATCTTTTCTACAAAACTACTTATAAGAGTAAAAAATTGAAGGCATGCTCAATGTTTAACAGTGGTGGAATGGGAAATTATAATACAATCACATAATGGAGTATCCAGAGAAAATTAATAAACAGACATCAAAATACTTTTAATTGTCATCACTAAATTGTGGTGATATTTTATTTGTGCTCTAATAAATAAAGCTTGCATGGAGATCAGAGGAAAAAGCTAGCCACTATATTAAACAGAGGCCAGGCAATGGTAGCACACACCTTTAACTCTAACATTTGGGAGGCAGAGATTCATCCAGATCTCTGTGAGTTCAAGGCCACACTGAGAACAGAGCCAGGCATGGTTGCACACGCCTTTAATCCCAGTGCTAGTTAACCATAGAGGTCTGGAGGTCTGTATAGACAGACAGGAAGTGACAGAGCTGGGCAGAAAGAGGAAGTGATGTAGCTGGACAGAGAGAGCAAATCAGATGGCAGAACAGCAAGGCATATAGGTGTGAGTAGACAGGAAGTGGCTATCTTTTTGGCTGAGGATTTCCTAGTGGTAAGCACATGGCTGGCTTCTTTCTGCTTCTCTGATCTCTCAGTTTTCACCCCAATATCTGGCTCCGGGTTTTTAATTAATAAGACCCTTCAAGATTCGTGTTACACTAAATAGAACCACAAGTTATTTTTTTCTGCCATAAACTTCCCTCTGTTCCTTCGTCTCTAAGATGTCTGTGTTTTAAGAGTAATATCATCTTTTTTGTCCCATTTGTTCTTAGCACCAAAGAATGATGATGGATAGATGTTACTGTCATTTCCTTTATCTTAATTAGAAAAACGTTACATTTTATTACACTTTCGGAGGGGAACATCGCCACTAGAAAGAATAGATTAACTTGCTGATGACTATGAAGTTTCAGAAGCCATCAATGCCTTCGAACTATCGAAGTCTCTTTCCTTGAGTCACATTGTTCATGGAAGATTTGGAGGCTGGAGTGGATGGGCCATCAGCCACAGGGTAGGTTTGAGATGCTGATGAAATATGTCATTTGGAATGCAAGGCTTTCACCCTGAAGAAAGGAGTTTTAAAATTCCTTCAACCTGAAACACAGCCTAGAACCTGAGGGTAAATGTACACCGTTTCTCAGGCTTCCAGCTGTCTTCACAAAACACCCTCCCAGGAAAATCAAATAATTCCAGCCAGAAACCAGGACACAGAAGCAAACAGAATTTTCAAACAGACGTTGACAATGCGGTTGTCTGGTTTGCTCTTCCTTGTGTTGGTTTGTTTGTTTGTTTTTCCCAATGCTGGTGTGAAAACTGAGGCTTCACATGTGCCAGCCAAATGTTCTCCCCAGCCATGTTTTCCCGTTCCTAATGCCCTACACTATAACAACATGTAGCAACTTAGATTCCTTCTTGTCTCCCAATTGTGCAAGTGGGCGAGAAAGATAAAGACGGTATGATCATAAATGTCTTCCATCGGACCACATTTTGTGCTTGAAGGAGACATGTGGTTTCCTAATCAGTTGATTATGAACTTTACCAACGTTATCCTAAAACATTAGGTATCAGAGAAACTGAAGCATTTGTTCCTTATCCCAAGTCAATGTGTCTTCTAGCTCCTGTTGACACGCTTCCTAAATGGGGCATATTTTCTTGGAGGAGGAGGAGGGGGAGGAGGAGAAGAAGAAGGAGGGGGGGGAATTTCAGGATGTTTGTTTGTTTGCTTGCTTGCTTGCCTACAGGACTTCAGTCTTACCTGAGGCTTTTGGAGGCTCTCCGTCACCGCTCGGCAAAGCTCCCTCAGTGGGGGGGATGCCTAAGGCAAACAAGAAGACACATGGGCTGTGCTTCACTTCGCACCACATCTGCACGGAAGGTGAAACTGAGGATGTCGGAAGCACAAGGATGGTCCACCTACGCTGCGAAGAGGTCTCGCGGCGGTCCACCGAAACGTGGTAGCGCTCTCTTGATTTCTCTCATAATAACCTTTTGGCTGCTAAAACTCCTCGGGCCAGGGTGATGGCTCAGCAGGGAGGAGAGTTTGCAGGGATAGCAAAAGGACTTGAGTTCAAATCCCTAGCACCTACACAAAAGTCTTGCGTAGCTGAGTATGTCTGTAACCCCCAGCATAGGGCATGGAGACGGGTAGATCTTGGGAGTTTGCTGTCTAGACACAGTGACAAAGTTCAGGTTCTATGAGACTCTCATCTCAAAAAACAAGGTGGAGAGAGATAGTGGAAGATGCATGATGTCTGCTTTTGGCCTCTGCTTGAGTGTACTTGGGTATGTATTCCCATGTACACACACACACACACACACACACACACACACACACACACACACACACACACACACACGCGCGCGCGCGCGCGCGAAACAAACAAAAACATCCTTCTTTCCTTGCAGCTGCTCTGCACCGATGGAGCCTTTCACTGTGGTCCAGTTACACAGTTCTCAACACTTTGCCGAGGCATCACGGAACTCTATGACTAAGATAACCTGGGCAGTGCCAACTGGGGATTAGTCTCCCCAGCTTGTAGCGAGGTGCATGTGCATGCCAAAGCTGTGAGCCTCACTGAACATTACTCATTACTGGCTAATTTGAAAATCCTGCAATTGCTCGCACACAATGGGAACCGAAGGACAAGAAGCTGTGCGTGGTGCGCCTAATCCGAGTACCACCCTTTCCAGGTTGCTGACTGCACACCCCGGGATCAGGTTTGTCAAAGCATCGGGGCACAGAATTAGGGCAGGGATCCTGCGGTTGGCAGCCAGCGGGGCGTGGTAAGGAGTGGCACAAATGGACAAGCAGGGGCAAACCCTGCGTTGCACAGGACCTGGCATAGTCGTCCTGTGAACCACTGATTCCTTAATAGGTTCCTTTCTTGCTTCCTGTCTGGAAGTCAGGGGCAATGTAACAGTGGCTAAAGTGTAGCCTGCGAAGATAAACGGACTGAAAACAGACCGCAGTGCGGATCCCATGTCTACGCCACACTGTGTTACTGCAGGCTGGTTACTTAATCCCTCTAAACTTCAGTTTCTTCAGCCAGAAATTGGGGGTGAGGTCACTGCAGGAAGTTCCTGGAAGGATTAAAGGCAGGAAAAGCTCTTTGGTTTAATTTACTGCTTCAGGTACGCTCAACTTAGAAACTGAGAGAAAAGAACCCGGAATGCCACCTAACATGGCTGCCTGTGGTTAGAAACACAGTCGGAGTCACTATACAATGCTCTTCGCATCCTTCCTACCTCCAGAGGTCTATTTTTATCTTCCTTCTGTCTGTTGGCTTCCCAGGCAAACCCTTGGGATATATATGAATACTACAAAATGGACCGTGTGTATACATGGGGTTTCAATGCATCACAAAATACTCCCCTGTATGTAATCTGCATTCTGTTCTTGAAATAGACAAGGCACATAGGACAGAGACTGATACTCTTTTTATAGAGGAAGTGAGGCCCTACAAGACTGCCACTCGTCCAGTACCTTATGAAATTGTAGTTGACTGTGTAGACTGGGAGCCAGGCCTTCTACTTATAGATACACCTTGGTGGCCTCAGCAATGCCTGCTGATCCTATCGTTGGGAGTTGACTATTTTTCAGTTGTTTTCTGATGCTGGGGATGTCACATAAATACTCACTGGGTGTGAGGCCTAGTCCCCAACTATTGGAAGCTGAAAGACGGAAGTTCACAGTCATACGTCCTTCCTTACATGTTCCTTTCAGGGCATTGCATGAAAATCTGGTAATAAAATCCCTATAGTTCTTTTTCTCAAGTAGCCTAAATAGAAATACAGTAAAATCCAAAGTAACAAAAATGAAATACTTAGCTACGTCCCATGTCAAAGAGCATTTCAACTGATGAAGACTCTACACACATAGGCTGCCTCTTCTTAGGAAACCGTGTCTAGGCTGGAAGAGATTTGGCAATAACACTGACCTTCAACTGGAAGCATTTCAAAATAAGTGCGTTTTCTCTAGCTCTTCTTTGTAAGAAGTCATTGTTCTCAACAATTCTTTAAGGGCTTTTGTACATGGGATAGGTAATATTTTATCTTGTATTTATGGACCTTAGAGATTTTTTTATTTGGAGAAATATCTTGAAGCACTGTTCAGATAATCACAAAGTTAATAAAATAATAGTTAATGTGAAAATTGATATTTAAAGTATCGAAATGTATTGAAATTAGTATATACACTATAAATGTAAGTGACAGAAAGCACATTTGTCAGGCTCTTTTTAATGGGAGGCCTGCCCCTTTCTGAGTGGAGACAGGAGGAGTGGATGGGGGAAGGGGAGCGGGGAGGTGGGGGAGAGGGGGGAAACTGTGGTCGGGATGTAAAATAAATGAAAAAAATTGAATTAATTTTTAAAAAGGTGTGCAGAAATGAAGTCCAATAAAGAGTTAGTTTGTGGAGCTGGGGCAATGGCCCAGTGCTTAAAGTGACTGCTGCCTAAGTGTGGGGACCAGAGTTTAGATCCTCAGAACCCTTATAAAGGCAAGATTGGTGCGGCAGCCCCATCCCAGCCTCAGAAGGTGGAGACAGGGGATCCCTAGAGCAAGTTGGTTAGCAAGACTGGCCATACAAGCAAGGTCTGGGTTTGACTGACAGGCCCTACTCCAGTGAATGAGGTGGGAGAGGAATGGAAGATGATTCCTGATGTTACTCTGGAGCCTTCACACGCATAGCACACATGTACAGTGTTCACTCCCCCGACACACATCCATCCCATGTCATTCACCTGACAGTGCTTCTTGTGGTCTGAATATGTCTCCCAGAGACTCACATGTTTGAACACTGGGTCTCCAGTTTGTGACACTTCGTGGGAGTCTGTGGAGCCTTTGGGAGGTGAAGTTTTTGTTGGAGGAAGTGGATCACTGAAGATGAGCCTTGAGGCTCTACAGCCTGGAACCATTTCCTGTCGCTGCCTGCTTCCTGGGTGCTGATGCCATGTGAGCAGCCAGCCTGCTGCTCTTGCCACCACGTTTCCCCTGCCATGATGGACTGTATTTCCCCGAACTGTGAGCCAGGACACACCTTTCCACCCTTCACTTGCCTTTGCTGGGGTGTTTTTCACAGCAGTGAGAAAGTAACTAAGGCAAATGTTGGAGTTGAAAGTAAAAATTTGAAATATTGTTCAAAAGATCTTGCTTCCCTCCCCTCTGCCTAACCCCATGCAAATGCCTCTGACTTCTGGCAGGGAAATCTCTGCAGCTAGGAAGTGGCATTGCATCCACTCCTGCCAGGATCACCATATGGAGAACCATATGAATAGTCATTTAGCCTTGGCCAGAGGATGTGGATGAGGCACATTCATTTCTGTCAAGGATTCTGGAGGTACAGAATAGGAAAATAAAGTCAGAACAGTGAACTCTGGGTCCCTGCACTCAGACCTGCTGCTGGAAGTATCAGCATCCAGTAAAACTGGGGCAAGGATAGCACACTTATTTCCTGCTCCTCATGTCTTCATGTGGAGGAGGTAGGCTAGCACTCCCCTCATCCCTCCTCCTATGGGAGAAGAGATGAGCTGCCTCCTGGACAGCCTGGAAGCAGGAAAGTGGGCTGGCACACCCCAGCCTTTTGTCTTCTGTATCAGCATGCTGGTCAGCTGTACTCATGTAGATCTGCCTCAGCTCTGGAGGGAGACTCAGTGCCACTGCCTCAGCCCTCCCAGAAAGCTTGATTCTGGTACTAAATCTAGAACAATATCCAAATGAGCTTTTTGATAAGTGTTCCAATAGGTTCCAAACTCATTTAAGAGCGAGATATTAGCTCTCTAGATAGAGCAGTAGGTATAGCATTTTTTAACACAATTTGATTTTGAAATTAGCATTTGATAGCTCACAATTTCCATAAGAAATTTATTTTACTTAAAAATAAAAGGTTAGCCTTTTAAAACAGAAGACCATGATACTGGTAATACCTGAAGATAATACAGTAATATCTAATATGTGACCAGTCTTAGTGAGTTCAAAGGGGGAATTGAGGTTTATTTTTTTAAGCAGCAGGACATGCCTCCATTATTACAAAATACCTTCATATGAAATTACCTGGGACCGGGGATCAGTAGACAGAAAGGATGAACAAGCTTCATGCACCTGTAGAAACCAAAGACATCAGTTACACCCCAGACATAGAAAAGAGCCCCAAACTGAAAGCAGACTTTACAGTGTCATCATGGCAACCAAAGAGCCATGCAGCCTTGAACCCTAAGTTCAGAGAAGAGCCAACTCTCAAGCCTTATTAGAAAGTCCTGCATGCTGAGTGTGACAGTTTATGTCCATGATCCCACCTCTGAGGGGGATTGTTATGAGTTAGATGCCAGCTTGGACTGCATAGTAGATTGAAGGCTGGAATGCATGGTAAAACCCTAAAGAAAGGAAAGAAAGAGAAGGAGGAAAGAAGAGAGAAGGTAGGGGGTGTGAAAGAACAAAGGAAGAGAAAGGAAGTCCTGGAATTGGGAGTTGTCCAAGAGTCACTCCCAGCCATTGGAATATATGCCCCCAATAACAGCTGATAAAGACCATCAGAGTGTGTGAAGATTCCTCAAGCACTGATGTAAAGGTAAGAGTTCTGAAATCATTCAGCCTGGACAACCTGAGAACATGACCAAAAAATTAGCCTCAAAATGGAGTGCCATTGGTAGCTGTACAATTCTGCATTGGACATAACTCTAATGTCATCTCACTTAGCCTCATAACTGAATGACACACAGCATGTAGGAAAACTCTTAGGACAACATAAGCCATAGAGCTCCATCTCCTAATGAACACTTACTCAACTATGGCTGGCAACTTGCTATTCTCAGTCTTTATCTTAAAGAGAAAATGTTAGAGGTTTTACACTGTCATACGCAAGCTGCATCAGCTGGCACAGGCCTATAATCCCAGCACTTGGAGGCTGAGGCATGAGGATCCCAAGTTCTAGACCAGCTTGGCCTACCTAGTGAGATTGTCATAAATAAGCCAAATAAAACACAAGCAGAGATTTGTAGTAATCATAAAACCCTATGCTGGCAAGTTAAGCCCTAAGCTGTGTGTCTGCAGGGTTTATGGCATGCATGTCGCTGGTGGCCTTTCAAAACAGGACCAGAAAAAAAAAAAAAAAAGCACTGATGCTTGGGTGTCTGGGGTGGTTTCAGTTAAATCTTCTTTATGGCATAGCATCACAGAACCCCTTCCAGTGTCAGAATTCTTTATTGGTCTACTTAATTGAAATTGTCTTCTCACACCAGACTAAGAGGGCTAGTTATGTTCCGCAACTGTAACTTCTTAAGCTCCTTGTTGACAACATCTTGAAATATACAATTCTTCAGCTTAGAGAAAAGAAAGGGAATAAGCTGGTGTAGAAAAGCACGGTCTCAGCTCTGTCACATCCAGCTCACAGAACACGTCATCTCTGCACACCAAAGGTAGGTGAAGAATATTTAGAAACTGTGCTGTGTGCCAGCTCCCACTTACACACACACACACACACACACACACACACACACACACACACACACACATACACACACACACACACACACACAGTAAGAGAGAGAGAGAGAGAGAGAGAGAGAGAGAGAGAGAGAGAGATACTTTTTGAGTCAAGAGTTATATTGTATTTAACTTGACAAGCATCAATGTTAAATAAAAGTTCTTGAATCGAGTTGAATTTTTGAAAAATAAAAAAAAAATGTAAAACAAGAAGTCAACCGAAGGGTAAGCTGAAAAGACGCCACCCTCTGCAGCTGTGAGCGTTGCCTGGTGCACAATGCCATCTTCTCCAAACACACAGTCTTTGCCCTGGTAGGCTGGAAGGGGATGGCTTCTCCTGAAGCATTCATGATGCAGAGAGGCTTGTAGCCATTGGACACCCACGGGAACTGTTGGGTAACACTGGTACAGAAATAGTATGCTGCGACACTTGGCTAGCATGTTAACGTCTTGAACTATCCTTTCCTATAAAAGAAGGACAATGTTTTCACAGTAACTCTCCTTCCTACACACCAAGCTGCCCCCATATATGTGAAGCGGCCCGCGCACAAGAACAGGGAGCCTTGAACCTCTGCTAACTGATCGGTGCATCAAGCTGCTTAAAGAAAAACATCAGAAACTTCACAAACCGAATTAACCCAATTAGGAGATCATTGTAACGCTTCTGGTTTTTGTTCTCATTCACTGGAGAGGGGACAGCGGCTCCATTCTCTCCCTCACCATGTGGGTAAGCATTGGCCAGCTTTCCGTGGCTAACAGCTTTTGAGATCTCTGCATGGTCCGTTGGCGAATTTGTTTGAAATGAGCAGACCTCGGAACATGGCTGGAAAAGCACATGCTTCCAGTGTCTGGGCCACTCAAATGTAAAAGCTTCCAGCAGAAAAAAAACTGCCTTTTGTGTTGCTAACAGGTCACCTTCTGTGCACTGTTGTTGGGGTTTTGTTTTGTTGGGGGGGAGCTATACAGGGTCTTAGTGTATAGCCCAGAAAGGCTTTGAAATCGCCTCCTGAATACTGGTACTACACTTGTATACTACCACACTTAGCTAGCATATTAATTTCCTTAAATATCTTTTCCTATAAAGGAAGGACAATGTTTTCATAGCAACCCTTCTTCCTAGTATTATGATCCAAAATGTTTTCCAAAGCTATTCAAGGAAAGGTATCATTGCAAGCTAAAATATATTTTACATATTGTACATTGGTGTGAATTATTTCAATTATTTTCCTTGCTTTATGTTTTTCCCATGTTCTTTGGTGATCTAGTGAAGTAGAGACCCTTCTAATAGACTCCATGAATATCTGTACTTTTTAAAGAACGTTCGGTGCCTGATACTTATCATTTGGTTTTTTTCCCTGACGTACGTTGTTGGGGCCTGGCCTGTGTACAGAAAGTTCTCAGCTTGAAGCACAGCATAATCATTAGCCTTGTTTGTAATATCTCCGTTTCTTATCCTCACTCCATCCTCTCATAGACAACCCTTCCAATGTATTTGATATGCACCTTTCTTCTGTATGTATTCTTGTAAAATCTGTTTTGTCTGCATACATGGTACTTCCTTAACATTTTTCACTTATTTCCCACTTAACTAGCCATGATGCAAAGTGTGCATCTAATATGTGGCTTCTACCTGTTGCATAGCCCTCTAGACTGTGCATGACAGCATATTGCCTATCCACTTCCCAGGGATGGTCAGACAGCTGGGTTCCATTTAATTCTTTCCACTACAAACAGAGCTGCAGCCAGGTTGTTTAGCTCTCTTCCTGTGAAAGGCTTCCTGGGGACTCTCTTCCCAGGGGAGGAAATGCTGGAGCATTTGAAATTCTGTTAGAGAAGTTTCCCCCCCCCCCCCCCCCCCCCCCCCCCGATCCTCACTCACCTAGGTACATCTCTCCTGTTCCTCTATGATTTATCTTTTATGTTTAGCTCTTTAATTCCTCTCATATCATCTTTGTACAGAGTATTGGCTTTATGTCCCTCAATACAGTGAGTCAGTTTCAACCTGTTCTTTTCTTTCTTGGATTTGCAGTGTTGTTTATGTGTGTGTCCATTCTGCCTTTGGTCTGACTTATTCCAGAAACAGTCTCTTTAGAAAATGGTGTAGCTAGGGATATAACTCAGGAGTAGAGAGAGCACTTGTCTAACGCGACTAATTCTGTGGATTGAATCCCCAAATACTGCAATAAATAAATAAACAAATAGCAATGGAAGAAAGGAAAACAGAAGAGGCTATAATGCAGGTGTGTCTTTTTAGGAGTGAGCCACGAAAGATCAGTGAAAGAGTGAAGAAGAGAAAGTGGGATAAGAAGGAGTTTACTAAGGGATTGTCACCGTGACCGACTGGGGTTCTGTCTGTCTAGGGGTGTCTGGAAGAGAGTGTAGAATAGGTTGCCATCAGCCATGCTGAGGGAGTTAAGGGAGCAAAAGTAATTTCCTACCACCTCCCTTCCTGCACCATTTGAGTGCTACCCTCCATGGTGGTGGTGGGAGGAGACTCTGGTTTTGCCAACACCTGCAGGGCAGGCAGAGCAAGCAGAGGCACAGAGGCTTGCGGTAAGAAGTTAACTGGCGTACCTGGGACAGCAACTGTTAAAAGGTTGGAGTCTCCAAGCACTAGCTTTTATTCCATTACTTCATGCTTTTATTTTTGGGTCCTTATCTGACTTTTCCAAGCTGGAGTTTTATAGTAGTCTTCGTAAGCAGGAACAGATAGTTCTCGCCCTTAAGCTCCCTGTGTTTAAAATGTCCTCAGGATTTGTAGACATTTAGTTTCTCATGTCAATGTTAGGTTAAATTTAGATGTTCCTTTAAAAAAGTGAGTGGAATTATTCTAAATAAAACCACACTGATAGTATGGGATTTGCTTTTATTAATTTGAGGAAGTTTGGGTGTTTTTTATCATAGTGAATGAATTCTACCGAGTCCTCTGGCCAAAGCACTTGTCACAGAGGGTTTAAGCTGGATCCCCAACACTCACATAAAAAGCCACCATGCTTGAAATCAGAATTGGGGAAGCAGAGACAGAAGGTGCCATGGGACTCACTGATCAGCCAGTCCAGCCTAACTGGTGAACTCCAGATCTCAGTGATTAACAAATCTCTTAGCAAGACAGAAAAAGAAAAGTGCCTTAGCTAGGTAAATAGCAGACTTATGAATGATAGAGAAAGGTTTTCTTTTATAAAGAAACGTGGGAAACGTTGACTGTGTAAGAAAACATGGGCTTCGGCCAACGACACAAGAAAGGAGTTCTTAGTTCAGGGCATTTTCAAAACTGATCATTTCATACCTGCATGTATAATGTGGTTCTGATCAAAGCCACTGCATTCGCTCCCCTCCCCCCACCGCCCCACCACTTTTCTCTCCCAACCTCATGTACTTTGTTTGTTTGTTTTTATTTTTTTTTTTGAGACAGAGTTTCTCTGGGTAGCATTGACTGTCCTAGAACTCCTTCTGTAGACCAGGCTGGCCTCAAACTCACAGAGATCTGCCTGCCTCTGCCTCCCGAATGCCTGGCTTCACGTGCTCTGCTTTCACTCAGTGCTGAAGGGATGTGCTTGGGCATAGGACCATCTTCTGGAGCACAGGTAGCCTGGCATGCAGCTTGTACTTTGGGGCTTATTATAACGAAACAAAATGTTCTCTGAAGTCTTAGCTATAGCTTGCAATTTTTGATTTGTAGTGTTTTTGTTGTTCAATTCTAATTCTAGTTTCCTTTTCGTTCTAGAGTCATTCACCAAAAATGCTACTTATTGGAGGTGTTTAAGTCATGGATTTGTTATTATTTTCTTACTGTATTGCATTATGTTTGGGGAAAAATCGGCTAGATCCTTTCTAATTTATGGAACCTTCCTTTCTAATCTAATTCATTCTGGTTTTTTAGTGCTCAGGTTTCCCCATGATTTTCTACCAGTTGTTAGTCTGGTGGAATCTGAGGCTGAATTGTTGGTATGTGCTAATGATGATGGCCACATCTTCTTGTGCATCTTATGTAAGCATATAAATGCCTGCCTCTCCACTTTGACAGTTTGTTTATTTGATTTTATTTAATCAGCTATTAAGACTACTAACTCAGTTTTCTTTCAGTTCATATTTGCTTTGTACATCATTCCCATCCTTCCATACTTAAATTCCTCCCCATGTTATGTGTGGCTCTTGTGTGTGGGAGTGAGGGAATGGATATACTAGTCATTCACCCTAGGATTTTGCACTTGCCAGGCAAGCATTCAACCACTGAGATGGATCTTCAGCCATTCTGTGTGACTCTCTCTTCTTTTTTTTTTAAGACTTATTTACTTATGTATATGAGTACCTTATTTGCATGTGTGCCTGTATGACAGAATAGGGCATCGGATCCTATTATAGATAGTTGTGAGCCACTATGTGGTTGCTGGGAATTGAACTCAGGACCCCTGGAAGAGTAGCCAGTGCTCTTGGCCACTGAGCCATCTCTCTAGCCCCCAAGGTGTGATTCTTAATAAATAACCATTCCTAGATCTTTAACAAATAGAACACAGATCCAATCTGAGAATTCATGTCTATAAGTAGTATATTTTAGCATGTTCACATTTATTGTAACTACTCTATTTTTAAAGCTTGTTTCTGCCTTCTAAGTTTTACCATTTGCTGTATTATTTCCTTTTATCTTTCCTTCCCTCTTTTTAAGCATTTCCTAAGATAGGATCTTGAGATTCATGTATCTACATATATGTATGAATCTATAGATCAGGCTGGCCTTAAACTTAGGTACCTCAGTTTAGTCTCAAACCTACAGGAATCCTCCTGCCTCAGCCCTCCCACGTGCTAGAATTATAGGTGTGTTTCACCATATCTGGCTCTTTTATTTTAATAAAACACTTTTAATTATTATGATGTCACAATGTTGGTAAAATCACAGTTGTTCCCAAAGTTCAATCTCACTATTTCACTTTACCATAGTAATTATAAAGAAGAGTGAAGTTTTCACTCATTTTTGCAAGGATAATTTTTTACCTTATTCCACAATTGTAGTTCCTGTTCTGGCTGTAATCTTTGAGGTGATATTGGAGCACCTAAAGATAAAATTTTGAATACACATTAATGTTACTGTGATAAGCACTTCAAATACATTATTCCTTAATCCTCATGTCAAACTTCTAGGGAGGCATTATTATTATTATTATTATTATTATTATTATTATTATTATTTTATTCCTAATTCATGACAAGAAAGCAGAAGCAAGGGAGTTTGCCTAAGGCTATCTAAGTCAATAGACACAAGAGTCATGTGTTTGCTTTTGTTTTGTTTTGGAGACAGGGTCACTGTGTCTCCCAAGCTATCCACAAAAGTGCTAGAATCACAGATCACACCTCTATACTTGGCCTCAATGAAGATTGCTAAACATCTCTGGCTGACATAAATCCTGATAAGTTCTATTTCCCCTAAATCTGCTGCTTGTATTCAATATTGCCTCAAGTTTTTAGTGGGCTTTTACTATTATTTAGGTTATAATAATAGTCACATTTAGCTACAGTTTCTGTGCTATTGATTTGATTTTGGGGTGTGTGTGTGTGTGTGTGTGTGTGTGTGTGTGTGTGTGTGTGTGTGTGCTAGGACTCAAACCAAAGGCCATGCACATACTAGGCCTTGCACTAACATTGCCCAGTCATTCCTATGCTCAACTATGTTCATAGCAGCATTATTCATAATACTGGAACATTCCAGAAACTGGAAACAACCTAGATGCCCCTCAAACGAAGAATGGATAAATAAAATGTGGTACATATACACAATGGAGTACTACTCAGTGGTAAAAAACAATGACATCATGAAATTTGCAGGCAAATGGATGAAACTAGAAAATATCATCCTGAGTGGTGTAACCCAGACTCAGAAGGACAAACATCTTATGTACTAACTCATAAGTTGGTACTAGTTGTAAAGCAAGGATAACCAGACTACAACCCGAAGCTCCAGAGAAGCTAGGAAACAAGGAGGACCCTAAGAGGAACACATAGGATAACCCAGCAAAGGATAAATAGATGAGATCTACATGATCAAACTGGGGGTGGGGGGGGTAATGGAGGGCAAGGAATGGGGGATGAGAACATAAGAAAATGGGAAGTTCGAGCTGGAACAGGGACAGAGTGGAAGAGCAAGGAAAGAAGATACCATGATAAATGAAGACATCATGGGAATAGGGAGAAACAGGGTGCTAGGGAAGTTCCCAGGAATCCACAAGGATGACCCTACCTTGGACTACTAGCAATAGTTGAGAGGGTGCCTGAACTGGTCTACTCTGGTAACCAGATTAGTGAATACCCTAACTGTCATCATAGAGCCTTCATTCAGTTACTGATGGAAGCAGATGCAGAGATCCATGGCCAGGTGCCAGGCCGAGCTCCAGGAGTCCAATCAATAAGAGAGAAAGGGGGGATTCTATGAGCAAGGAACATTGAGATCACTATGGGAAAACATACAGAGACAGCCAGCCAAACTAGTGGAAACCCATGAACTGTGGACCAACAGCTGTGGAGCCCCCATAGGACTGAACTAGGCCCTCTGGATATGCGAGACAGTTGTTTAGCTTGAACTGTTTGGGGGGCCACCAGGCAGGGGGGATTGGGATCCATCCCTGGTGCATGAGTGGGCTTTTTTGGAGCCTAGTGCCTAAGGTGTGACACCTTGCACAGCCTTGGTGCAGGGGGGAGGGCCTTGGACCTGCCTCAACTGAATGTACCAGGCTCTGCTGACTCCCCATGGGAGACCTTGACTTGGAAGAGGTGGGAATGGGGGGAGGATTGGGGGGAAAGCTGGGGGGTGGAAAGAGGGAGGAGGGGGGGGATCTGTGGTTGGTATGTAAAGTGAATAGAAATTTTTTTAATAATAAAAAAAGGGAAAAAGCAATGCTCAGTCCTTTCTGTGGTGGTGAGTTTTAGAAATAACTTTATAAGCATCATGTAGAGAGTTGATTAAATTGAGAACCAGTGGAACTCCCTTTCATGGAAAAATCCTTCACACAGTGATACATTTCTCACCATACCACAACTATACATGTCAGGCACAGTTTCCCTGATGAGCTACATTCTGAGTTCTTTCTGCCTGCAGGAAAGGATTAATCTGTGATTTCAAATCTTCATAAAAGTACCTGAAGATCTCCCTGAGTGAGACTGTTTGACAAGCATTTCTGTGATTTATTAATCTTTATTTTATATGTTTGAGTATTTGTCTGCACATATATATGTGCACTCCATGCATGTCTGGTGCCTGAGAAGGCCAGAAGAGAGCATCAGATCCCATGGACAGTTGCAAGGTCCCAAGTGAGTGCTTGGGAACAGAACCCAGGTCCTCTGCATGAGCAGCTCATGTTTTTAACCACCAAGCCATCTCTCCAACTCCAGCATTCCAGCTTAAAGAATGCAGTTTTCCATTCCCAGCCCTTATCCTCCCAGGACAAAGTGAAGTTTCTAATCAGCTAACCTGCATTAGGCTAGACTTCCTTACCAAGACCATTGGGAGCTTGACTGATTCCATCCAAACCCCAAGCTCCCATGGACCACTTAGAATGGCCATTGTGCTTAACCACTTGTATCCAAATCAAAAAGGGAATGCTCTGTAGCTCTTCTGCAAAACACATTAAGTCCAGTCTCAGGGTAAGACAGGTGCAGAACCTAAAATAAAACGTTTTTCTATAATTGATAGAAATCCACTAGTACCATCTGACTGGACATTGTTTTTCTCTCCGCTGTTCTAGAGTTGATACAATGTTCCCCTCAAGCCCTTTGTGGTGTTAGTCTGGTTTCTGCTGGGTAAACGGTAAAGAAAAGAGGTTATTTAGTTCAAGTTTTGGAAACTAAATCTAAGCTCTAACCTTGAGTGAGGGCCTCAGAATGGATAGGGAACTGCTAGACCAGTGGTTCTCAACCTTCCTAATGCTGCAACCTTTTAAATCAGTTCCTCATGTTGTGGTGACCCCCAGCCATAAAATTATTTTCATTGATACTTCATAACTAATTTTGCTACTGTTATGAGCTGTAAATATTTTGAGAGGTAGAGTTGTGTCAGAAGGGTTGAGACCCAAAGATTGAGAACCTCTGTGATGGAGTGATTGTGTAACGAGAGAGAAAGCCAGAGGGCGGGGAGGAGCCAAGGGCGGGGAGGAGCCAATCTCAGTCTTATAACAACCCACTCTCCAAGGGAACTCCTTTAATCCCTTCTGAGGGCAGACCAACACACCCGATTACCTACTAATCAGACCAACACACCCGATTACCTACCAGTGTCCCACTAACCTCACTTCTCAAAGGCTCATCATCTCTCAGCATTACCACACTGAGAACCAAGATTCCAAAACTTAAACTCTGGAGAGTGTGCTCAATCCATGTTCCTGGGATGTGGACTTTGCACAGTACTGGCAGGAGCTGGTACTTGCACTACCCTCCACATTTTCCAAAACAACACCGCTATTTTCTTCTAGGTCATAAAAATGACAGCTTTTGCTCATTTTCATTGAGGTATTTCTACTTAAGCACTAGGTAATAAAACAGACCCGATTACTTTAAAGGTGACACGCATGTTGTTCTTGCTAACACTTCCCTGCAGTTAGCATGTGAGAAGCAGTTCCTATTAACTGAACATTAAGAATTGGTCGATGAATGAGAGATCTGGGTAGGAAAGACATTCATTGTTAGTCTTGTCATTTGATCTCTTATTGCTGCAGGCATAATCAAGTGACTGGCAGATACCCAAAGTATATTCCTCTTTATAAGAAATTTCCCTCTCCCAACATGTTCTCCGAGTTAACTGTTTCCACCAGCGTGTCTGGCTGGCCTTTATCGTCTCACTAGCTCATGCCTTGTGGACTCTTCTATCTTTTCCCCTTTCACTAAGAATGCTACATGTATTGACATTTAGTTCCTTCTGCTTTTATGGCATTTGTTTTGTCTCTTTTTTTTTTAAGAAGTATCTAATTACATTTATGTACTGATTGCTCCTGTTAGATTACCTCCAACTCTTGCTTAGGTATGCTATGCCTGTCCCTACCCCCATGTTTAGGAGCTTGGGACTAATTGCAGATCACACTGGCTGTTCACCCCACCCACTCCCCATCCCACTACATTTTAAGAGAAATGAAATTTGTTTTTTCCTGTCTGAAAGGGAATGAAGGCAGACAAAGGCAATCAGAGACCTTCCCGGACAGTGGAGGAAGCCTTTTGCTTGAATAATATCAAGGCTATTTATGATATGATAGGTCAGGCAGCACATTTGCTCTTTTGGAAATGCAAGTGAAGACTCATCTATTTTTTAGGAAACTGCTGTCCACCTAGTTCTCCAAGACACTGATTTCCCACAGCACATTGCATGCAACATTCATGGAAAGCATAGCTTTTCCCCCTAACAGAACATTTTTTTAAAACTATAGTTATCAGGGCTGCTTCCATGGTTAAGAGCTCTGTGTGTTCTTCCAAGAGCCTAGGTTCAATTCCCAAAACAATCATGGTAGCTCACAACTATCTCTATAACTTAGTCCCAGGGGATGCCACACCCTCTTCTGGCCTCCCTGGACACCAGGCACACACGTGAGGCACAGACAGACATGCAGACAAAACACCCACATACGTTAAATAAATAAATAAATACAAATACAAATGAAGGCTATGATCACCTGGCTACAGGCAGTTTTTCTGCCACTGCCAGGCTGCTAATCTCTTTGCAATGCACTAAGTAAACCTGCTTTCTTTCTTAAAAAACGAAACAAAACAAAAAAAAAAAAACCCCACTAATTATCTCCTTCCTTCAGAAGGAAAATGAAATTATCATTCTAATATTTCCAATAAAATATTTAAAAGACAAAAGGCTAATTTAGCTTTCATAAGTCATGGTGAGTTAGTACTGCAGAAGGTTAATATGCTACCATGTAGTTGCTACCTGGCTGCCCTTTCTTTCAGAGGACAAACTTGTGGGCGCTGGGGATTGAACTCACGTCTTCGTGCTTGGCACCAGGCACCTTTACCAGATGAGCCATGGCACTCTCCCTGTTACCTTGCTTTTCAAATGAGGAAGCCTGTTCTTCCTCAATGTCTCAGGAACAAAGATCAAAATAATGAAATGAAGGCAATAAAAAAGGTCAGGAAAAAAAATATTTGGCTCTTTCCATCTCTAATTGAGGGCTAGGCTATGAGCTCCGAAAGCGCTCCGTGGCTGTGATGTGAAGTCACTCAGGATTTCTGAAAAATTAACAACCTGCTGACCCGGGCCTAGCTGGAGAATTCACGTTTGTAACAAGGCAGTGTTTGGAATAACGCAGGAATGAGTGATAGTCTCCCAGATTACCTCGTAACTAAACTTTCTTTACAAGGGACACATTTTGCTTTGCCGCTCATTCGGAGCTTCAGACCTTCCTCCCGGGTCTTGCTGATCCTGTGTTTCCTGGGAGCCAAGCTGGGGAAGTCCCTCTTGTGATCAGATCCCAGCCGCTTTGCTAGTCTTAGGTGCCTATCGCTAGAAATCCTGGGAAGCCTTGCATGCTTGCTTCAACTTTCTGTGATCAGAACTCTCTAATCCTTCTGAGAACCTCTAAACCTCCGGCCCCTCCTCCACGCGTGTGTTAACTCAACAGCCGGCTTACCCGGACGGAGGCCGAGCACACCCCAACTTCACCTCGCCTTGGCAAGGGGAGCAGCAGACGTTTCCCCCCCTCCAATAACTGCGATGAAAGGGAAAGTATTTTAATTTTCTTTTAACTCCCACTACGGAGTCTGCAGCCGGTCTCTGCTGCTTCCCCAGCTGGCTGTAGTCCTGAGCTAGACCATGGCTTCAGTGGAAGGTGGGTTCCAGAAACCCAGAGAAGAGGCAAGGGAGGTAGCGGAGAGCAACCGGTGTAGCAGGAACCTGAGGGGCGAGGGAGGCAGAAGGCGGAGGGTGGCATCTTACCTCTGCAGGCGTCCGGGAGGCAGGCGAGGAGCAGCAGCAGCGACAGCAGCAGCGGGGATGCACCGGCCACTTGTCCCCCAGACAGCCTCCGGCGGCTACCCGCTGCTCGCGACATCGCCCTCACTTCCAAGCAGCTCTGGACGGGGCACCAGGGACCCTGTGCTGTGCGGGTGTTCTGGCTGCCCCTCAGCGTCGGGTCCCCTGTGCGTCTCTTGCTGAGCTCAGCCACCGAAGTGACCATCACCGCGCGCCACCAACTTTTAAATCTGGCGCACACGTGGGCTGGGCCGGTGTGGTCTCCGCGCGTGACCTCGCCGCCCCTGGCTCCCTGGCGTCACCCGGACCTGCTGCCGCCCCCGCGGGACATGCTCTCCCTGGCCGGGTGTCTGACTCAGGGCACCACGCAGTTGGCTCTGAGATGGAGAGTGAAATTAAACCATGGTGGTCCACTCCCACCTGTGGTAGGACTTGGGTGAGAGCCAGGACTTGGGGGGAGGGGGTGTCAGCCTCAAGAACCTGAAATCAGGGTGGTCAAGCTGGCGGAGGTGGCAACACTGTCCCCTATGTCTCTTGGGATGCCACAGTATGCCTAGCCTGTTTGTGTGGGTCCCCCGGCCTGCAGCTACTTGAACTTCTAATCCTCTCGCTATCCTTCGTCTCCTTCCCTAGTTGACCTCCAGTTTGGTGCATAGTGCCGGGCCATCAGACAGATGCTACTTCCACCACACTGTAGTGAGGACGATACTGTCCAAACCCCCAAACGCCTGCAAAGTCCAAAACCATTCCCGGAGATGCAGTTGTCAGTTTAAAAAGGTGATGAGCAAAGGACAGGCTTGGGTGCCCTTGAAGGGGTGGAGAAGGTGCGATTGTCTGTGGGGCACAAGGCTAAGGTGGCCTTTTCTACCCTGAGGATGCTCTTCTCTCTAATTTCCTGTGGAACCTCACTTCCGCTATCCCCAACACTCCAGGAACCAGCATCTAACAGGACACCGAGAATATAATTCTAATTTCCTTCTGCAGAAAAAGGGCAACTGATCTTATTTGACCTCTTTTTGAAAGGTGAGGAGTTCCGAGGAAAGGGCAGGGAGGAAGCACATTACTGTTTCTTAAAGGGTCATTTTGGGGTCATATAGCCATGGACTTTCTTGGGCAATTGCATTTAACATTCATGACATATCTAGAGTATAAAAATCCTAAAAAAAAAAAAAAAAACCTATTGTAAAATGCACTGTTAAGATGTATGTAAGAAAATTCTGATTTAGAGAGAGTGAGAAACCTAGTCAAGCTTAGCATGGGAGAGAGCATTTTACTCTGCCCATAGGTGTTTTCCTAAACCAGGAGCCTCCTGGAACCCGGCATGAATATGCAGCCCACTACAAGCAAGGCAAGTCCTTTGAGGGAATCACAATTTAGTAGAAGGACCATTCCCTAAAGGTAACTGACCTTTGGTAAAGCATTCCAAATTCATACCCAATAGCTGTGCAATTCGAGCTAGAATGAGGCTGTGTCTTTGAAAATACAGAGAGAAGTAGGGATGAAACCCTGACGATCAGATTTAAAAAATAATACTGGCTACTACTTTAAAGTTAATTATATACAAGAAACACGTGAGAAAGGCTAGATTATAAGGAGGTGATGGATGAGAATATATTTGATTGAAGATTGCTTGCATTTTGCTATAATCCCAAAGTAGTAATAAATGGATTAACGCAGGTGGTACAATAGAGCTAAGTGACCTAAGAATAAGACAGGGCCTGGGGGACAGGGTAGTTGTGGCTCTGGTCTTCCTCTCTCTTCCTCATGTCTCCCAGAGGTCTCTGAAAGATTCCAGGTCTCAGCAGCCAGTGTGGTGTGGGTTAGCCATGGCCACGCAGTGTTGTCTTTACCATCCCGCTCAGTGCCTGGAATGTAAAAGAAAATGCGCGCATTACCTCAGCTGGGCTGCTCTGAGCATTCTTAAATGTGTCCCTGGTGCCCATGTGTGAGAGTTTCCGGAGGTGTATACCTAGGGATGGAATTATTAGTTCAAAGGGGATGAGCTGGTTAAACTCTATTGGAAATAACTGTTCAAATGGTTGTACTGACTTACACTCCCATCAACAATGAATGAAGTTAAATGTAAAAAAAAAAAAAAAAAAAAAAAATCTTTGCCAGCCTGGTGAATGTGGCATTTCACTGTGGATGTACTTTGAAGCTTCTAGTTTATCAACGAGACTGGCTGCCTTTTTGTAAGTATATTGGCCATTGCTGTTTCTTCTTCAGTGAACACCCATTGATCTCTTTTGCCCACCCTTCACTTGGTTAGTTAGTTGGTGTTCTCACTGATCTATCCGGAGGCTCTAAGTATTGCAGAACCTTTATTGGTTAAAATGCAACGGACACCTCCCTACTTGTGGCTTCTTTACTGTCTCATATGAGTTTACAGTTTTGAAGATGTATTTAAGGAAACATGGACTCAGAGGTCACATCATTCTGAGACATGGATATCAAAACAAGGTAGATGGGTGAAGAGGGGCAGATTTGTTTCCCTAGAAGCAAAGACTGAGAATAATTAAATGGAAGATGACTGTGTGTATCCCTCTTTGTCCCAATATTTTTAAAAAGCTAAACTCTAGATCTGGATTATATCTAGTAGAAAAGAAAGAGGTCAGGATTAAATATGATGACAGGTTGGGTTGGATACTGTTAGTCTTTGCAATTTAGTGACGACTGAATGTGTCTATTGTTGATAGAAAACCCAAATTCTGCTGTATATTGTATTTCTGTCTTTATCTAGCTCTTCTGATGCTGTAGGTATCGACCTCTCTCTTTGCAAAGTCAAGTCTTTTGATTGGAAGGATGTTTGGACAGACTATTCTTACTGGAAATCACTCCCAGAGAAAGACTTTTTAGGAGACAACCAAAGCCATTATTTTATACAATGAAAAGACCACTTCAAACAAGACCGTCTCATGGGACTAATGATCAGCTAGAGAATGAGTGAACAGGACAGCCCAATGTATAAAAAGAGGAAGAAAAAAGAGGAGGAGCAAAAGAGCAGGGGGCGGTGCTAAACACCTGTCAATCCAACCCTTAGGAGGCTAAGGCATAAGAGTTCCAGTGTGAGCCTAGACTGTGTAGCCAGACCCTGTCTCAGGAATCAGTAAACCAAAGCCAAACAAAGCAGCAAAAGTACAATAAATTCAAGAAAAGGAGGGATGCAAGCCAAGTAGGTCATTGCCGTTTAAGAGTTTCCACCTTAGGGTAATTAACGTTGGTGAGACAGCGGGGCACAGAACTGTGAGAAACACCACATCTTTTGCAAGAGGGAAGCTTTGCTTGCTTTCTGTAACGACTGTTACTAGTCACTTCAAGCATTTTCCAGAAATAATAACCCGTGCTATTCAAGGGCCTTCCCCCATGGAGTGATTTTCAGTTTCATCCAATGCGTGCAGTCACTGTGAGGCAAAGTGATGGTAGGTGAAAGGCCCATGTGACAGTCCAAAGCCACCTTGGCTACTGTTCTGCAGAATGGACTGCTCTGGGGACTCTTGAAGTCGGCTGTCATTTGTAGGCAGGGGTCTAGTTACTGACTTCCTACATGGAGGTCAGAGCAGGCTGAGAAGCAGCAGCTCAAGGTTATCTCAGAGACAGCCCAGAGGCATAAAATCCCTCTCAAAAGATGTAATAAAAGGCGTGATGGCTCCTGTAATCTTAGCTGTTGGAAGACCAAGGCATCCGGAGTTCAAAGCCAGCTTGGGCTAAACAGCATACTTGAGACCAGCCTGGGAGAAGGAAGGGAGGGAGGGAGGGAGGGAGGGAGGGAAGGAGGGAGGGAGGGAGGGAGGGAAAGAAGGAAGGGATTGAGGGAGGAAAGAAAGGAAGAAAGGAAGGGAGGGAGGAAGGAAGGAAGGAAGGAAGGAAGGAAGGAAGGAAGGAAGGAAGGAAGGAAGGAAGGCAGGCAATAAAGATTTTTAGTAGAGCAAAGGCAGTAGCTGGTGCTGGTTGACTGATGCCTAGGAGGCTAGGTTTTCACATCATAGATGTTCTGAGGGTGAAGCCATTATAAGAAGCATCAGTCTATTGCTAATTTGAGATGCCACATTAAAACATTCCAATCCGTTGAAAGCAGCATCTTTTCTTTGTTCCTTACATTGCAATTAGAATATTAATACACACCAATAAAAGATTTATTAGATTTCCTTGACACATTTGTGAATCACATCCGGACAAAGCTGGCAGATAAACACATACTCATAGGTTTTATGAGGTTTTATAAAAATGGCACCTAAAATTAAATGATAACTATGAAAATACAAAGATAGAGTAATCTTTGTTACATCTACACAGTACATTGTACAACCATTTTAAATGGCTAGATTGATTTTTAATCCACCTAAAATAAATGAAAATATTTCTGTATTTCCTAAAAATGTGTTATTTATGAAAGCACATGAATTTCTTATATAGACATGTTCAGATCAACATTTTTTTGTGTTTTAGACAAAAGCAATTGAAAAGAGGAAAAATGGGTATAATTCGACATTTTAAAAAAGTTAAAATAATTAAGAGATCTAGAATGAATTTCTAAATATAGAAACAAATGACATATTAGTGGGTGTCATAAAAGGGGGTCACTACTCACTTAACCCATTTCCATTTTAGCCCTGGTTTTTAAGTACCCTATAGAGACGTGGATGCTGTAGGCTATAGTGTGTGTGTGTGTGTGTGTGTGTGTGTGTGTGTGTGTGTGTGTGTGTATGCAAATGCATATATGTAATGTGTGTTTAGCTGTCTCCTTCTAGAAGAATGAAAATTCCAATTCTGGGATTTAAATCTTTTTTAGCATTTGAAAACAACATTTGTTCCATATTTGCTTTCCTAGTGTTTCAATATCTCAAGTTTTTGGTACTGTTAGAGCTTGACTCACGGTGGACACTGCATGTTATGAAAGTTAACAAGGGAAATTACAGGATTTGTGACATTTTCAATTACATTTTATGCAGCCTTTAAGCACACACACACACACCACCACCACCACCACCACCACCACCACCATATAAATGGCAATATTTCCCTACACTGTGTGGGAATGAGAAGCAAGCCTTTGCTCAGCATCTTCCTAGGTTCTACATTCTAATGTGTTCTCGTCCACCTGGGAGACTTGGGATTGATAAATAGTGTTACTAATCATATTATAGAAAGTAAAAACAAGCATAGAAGCCTCGTTAGGAACTGGGGCATTTAACCAGGAGAGCAGGGATTATTAGAGGCAGCCACTACACTCTTGAGGGACTGTGGTAATGCTGGCGCTTCCCTGTGTACATCACAAGCAAGGACAGCGCTGGTTACATGGGAGGAAGCCTTCTTGGCATGACATCAAGTAGCAATGAGAGACAGAGGTGGGGGAGAGGGAAAGAGAGGGGAAGGGAGGGGAGGGGAGAGAAGGGGAGAGCAAGAGGCAGAGGGGATAGAGGAAGGGAGGGAGGGAGAGAGAAGAAGGATGCTCCAGCTATCCCTGAAACTAATTCCATCTTCCGGCTTTGGACAAATAAAAACTGCGATTTGGACTGAGGATGTAGTATGGTTGACAGAGTGCTTACCTGTCCCGCACAAAGCCCAGGGTTTGATCCCTAGCACCACAGAAACCAGACAGGGTTGTGGCAAACCTGTAATCTGAGCTCTCAGAGGTGAAGCCAGGAGACACAGAAGTTCAAGCTCATCCTTAGTTATATAAGGTCATCCTTGGCTGTATAACAAGTTCTAGGCCAGTTTGGGCTACCTAAGACCCTGTCTCAAACAACAAAAACCTACCAATTTTTTTCTTTTGAGATCTAAAGTCCTCAACAGTGAACGACATTCAATCCACACCTAGTAACATTTAGGATGTTGATGATAAACATGTGGAAGAGACTGATTTGAAAACACCTATTTCCACCCCCTTTTGAATTATTTTATAGTAAGAAGTGGAAATGTATAGTAGAATGATCATTGGAAAGGGAATTTGTTTTCTCCTATGACACTTTCTAAGTCCAACGTCATCAGAAAGAGGGGAATGGAGGCAACAATCACAGTTGTCTTTAAAGCAGCCAGACTTCTCAGTGAACACAAGAGCCCAAATCTCAGAAACTAATTGAGGATTGATTGAGACAGAGTTGTGTCATCCTGGCTGGTCTTGAACTCCAGGCTCAAATGATCTTCCTGCTTCAGCCTCTCAAGTAGCTGGAACTGCAGGAGCACATCACTGTGCCTGGCTTAAAATAGTTTTCCTTTTCTTTTGTGGTGCTGATGGATCCAGGGTCTCCCTAGTGCTAGACTGGAGTAGTGCTACCCCCTAGCTACACCCACATCATCTTATTTACATTTTTTTAACGACTCACTATGTATTCCAAAATGGCCTCCAACTTCAGATCCTCTTACCTCAGTTTCCGAAGCACTGGGATTATAGTGATGCACCAACACACCTGACTTATAAAATTTTAATTTTAATATCATTATAGGTTATTAAAAAGTTGTAAAAATGTACAGAGAATATCATTTAGCTTTCTCCAATTGTCTTAGTTAGGGTTAATATTGCTGTCATGAGGTACCATGACCAAACGCAACTTGGGGAGGAAACGGTTTATATTTCACTCACAGTTCCATAACTGTTCGTCACCAAAAGCAGTGAGGGCAGGAACTCAAACAGGGCAGGAACCTGACGTAAGAACTGATGCAGAGGCCATGGAGGGGTGTTGCTTACTGGCTTGCTCATCATGACTTGTTCAGCCTGTTTGCTAATAGAACCTAGGACCACCAATCCATGGATGGCACCATCCAAAACTGGCTGGGTCCTTCCACATCACTCACTAATTAAGAAAATGTCCCACAACTGGATTTTCTCACTGGAGGTTCCCTCCTTACAGATAACTCTAGCTTGTGTCAAGTTGACATAAAACTAGTCAGGAAAGCAATGAAACATCTTTTTGGTTTTATTATTGAGAGAGAATCTTAAATATCTGTAACACAGGTCAAAAACAGGATGTAGGTATATTACTACCATACAGCTTAATCAGATTTTACATGGACACGCATACTGTGTGTGTGTAGCTGTGTGCAGCTCTTTTTACTTTCAACATATGTGTACATTCTTAGAACCACTCTTCTCTCCTAACACACTGAACAGATTCACCCATTTGAAGTGGGCATTTCAAGGCCTTTTAGTGAGTTTACTGTGTGAAACCATCCTGGTTGATCTTGGTTTAGAATGTCTTCATTATCCCAAAGAGAACCTGCCACCCTCTCATTTTGAAAAAAAAAAAAATCCCCATTCCCACTTCCAAGCCAGACAAATAGCAATCTATTCTTCATCTCCATATATTTGTCTTTTTCTGAATATTTGGTACAAATTGATTTGTATAGGACATAGTTATTTTTACCAGGATTCTTTCACGTTTCATAATATTTTTGTGGTTCATTTATGTGTGGCATAGATCTAGACTTCATTCCTTCTTATGGTTTGATAATATTCTATCATATGCATAGCCCATATTTTGCTTATACATTCATCTGTGGATGAATATTTTAGTTGTCCTTTTTTTAGTGGCTGTAAATGACACTTCTATGAACATTTGTATGTAAAACTTTGAGCATATGTTTTCACTTTTCCCGGATAGATGACTAGGAAAGCAATTACTGGGACATAAGATAAATTTATGTGACGCTTTAGAAGAAACTGTCACATCATTTTCCAAAGTGGCTATATAATTTTATATCCCCACCAGCAATTCATGAGGGTTTTGATTTCTCCGTTCCTTACTAACATTTGTTACTATATTTTTTAATCACAGCCATTATAATGAGTATATGCTCTTCAGAGAATGCTCTTCAGATCCACCTATGTTGAGTATGTATTAGTAGCTCATTCTTACATATTTTCATTATTATTCTAGTGTATGAATGTTCCACTTTTTAAAAAAATGCATTTTTCTATCCATGAGTAATTGAATGTCTTCCCATTGGGGGGCCATTATAAGAGAGACATTTATGAATATTATTGCACACAGAGCTTTGTAAATATATGTTTTATTTTTGAGGCTAATTTGAGGGATTGAAATTGCTAGATGGCAGTAGATATACATTTGATGTTGTAAGAAGCTGAAAAATCATTGTGTTGTTTTATAGTCCCAGCGAAAGGGCACAGGAGTTCTAGGTGCCTATATATCCTTAGGAACTGTTGGCATCAACCTTTAATTTATGATTTTCTAATATTATTACTCTTTTAAAATAGCATTATGCACATGCTTTTTCTATGTGCCCTCATTATTTAGGGACAATGATAAAGTCTGTACAAGTTAAATCCAGTGGGGGACTATCTTAGGATTGAGGTTGAATTAAATGAGACAAGAGGCCATGAATGGATGATTGTGTAGCTGGTGGATGGATGCCTAGGGGTCTATTCAACCTTTCTCTCTAATCCTATGTTTGAAATACTCATGATAAATCAAGGTTGAAAACACACAGACATATTTTTGAAAAGGAGCCGAGTAATCTGTTAAGCCAGCCTTAACATTTCATTGTGGGACACATATAATCTTAACTATCTGCTTCAGAAGACAAGTATGTATTAGTGCCCTATAGAGCACACAAATATGGTGATATTTTATTTGTACTGAAATGTGATTTTATTTGTATGTTAATAAACAAAGTTGCCTGGGGGTCAGAGCTAATAGCAAGCCATAGCGGAGCTGGGCATTCGTGGTACATGCCTTTAATCCAGCACTTGGTAGGCAGAGCTAGGTAGATCTCTGTGTGGTCAAGGATACAGCCAGCATTGGAGACACATGCCTTTAATCTCAATACCAACCATAGAAGACCTGGAGGTCTGTACAGACAGGCAGTGACAAGGCAGTCATGTGGTTGGGTTTACAACCAATGAGAAGGCAGAACAGAAAGTCTGTATAAAGACAGACACACAGGAAGTAGGTCTCTCTTGGCTGAAGAGGATCGCTGCAGCAGGAAGGGTAAGGCTCTTAGCTCTGACGTCTTGGGCTTTTATCTTTACATTGGCTCTGTGTTTCTTATTTAATAAGACGGTTACTTCTACACAACTTATCCTTCAAACTTGTCTTCTTGGAGAGAATACTGCTGATACATTCAGTAACGTCATGTGCTCTGGTGTTTTTTGAGGGAGGTCTGAAAAGTGAGGAAATGTTCTTTAGAGATTTTTAAACTTGAGTGATAATGAAGATGCCAGCTCCCGGAAGACCACCTACATCAGTTGTTCCGTTTTTCTTTAGAAGAGTGTGAGGAGGTGAAATAATATCTGTAAGTCACTCCACTGCTTTGCCTCTGGGTGCATTGCTATCCCAGAAGCACAGACCATTTCTTTTCCTTTCTTTTTCAACATAATATTTTTATTGATTCCTTGGGAATTTCACACCATGTGCCCCAATCACACTCACATCCCAGTCCTTCCATGTCCACCTCCCACCCTTGTGACCCCTCCAAAAATGAAAAATAAGTTAAAAAATAGAAAAATAAACAATAACAAAAAACCAAGTCTATACCCTCATTGGAGAAGCATTGTAATTGAACATTATTAAATCATTGGCGTTATCGTCAGTATCTGAAGGAGACTCCCTTGTCCTAGGCCACAGATAAAGAAACAGTTTCTTGGGGATTGAATTTCTAGTCTATTTTTTTCTTTTTTTAGAAGTTAGTTTTTTATTAGTATAAGTGATATCCCACTTGGCAAACTTTAGCATTCCCATCTACGATCATTGCTCATCTGAAACATTGCAATCAGGACGCTGGCTAGACCAGTCACCTAGGATAGCGGACCACCCTCCTTCTGATGAGGTCAGAAAAGAGTTCATTCTAAATGTCATTTCTAAAAATGTGCCCTTCTCACGGGCTGGAGAAAAGAAGACTCCAATTGCCCATGGTTTGGGCTGCAGATTTCACTTTGAAGTACATAAGGTCCCCATTTAAAACTTATAAAGATATCAAGTGGATAGTATCAAATTTGATTGATGATTTCATCCTGTCATCCTCTCCTGTGTGGGGATGTGATTTCCTGAGAGTCATTTTAATCCTCTGAGCTGTGGATAGAACTCAAGTGTTCCTTCAGACTTTGTTAATGGTGAAATCTTACAATTCATTTTTTATTCACTTCTGGATCTTATACACCAAAAAAAAAAAAAAAAAAAAAAAGACACACTTCAGGCAGGCACTCAGTGTGATCAACTCAAGATTTCTGAACTGCTCCTAGCTTAAATATAGCTGGACTGTAAGTGAGTATGTATGGTAAAAGTACATGGCTCCAGACAGTTCGCAAATCCTATGCCTTCCCAAAGTGAAGGACTCTTAAAACATCAGAAAATTGTCCTCTTGTGAATCATATTAAAATTGGATCAAGGGAAGAGCTATTTCTACATGTCTGTCTATACAGGGGCACAAGTAACTTGACAGGGAAAATTTACAGTTTATAAAAGTTTGTCTCATGGATGAACTTTCTGCAGCTTGACATACATTAAATGTCTCTGTTTCAGCAACCATCGTCTAAAAAGGTAGTTACTCTATCTCCTCAATCCTCTAGAGGAAAGGCCAGGCCAGTCCTCCTCATATTTTATTTACACATCTGGATATGCTATACTCAAGGCAAGATTAAGCTGAAAATCTATGAAGTTTGGGTCTCAAAGATCACGGTATTTGGGACAACATAGTAAACCGATCAGGATCGTTTTTATTTGAACTGTTCTTGGAGCAGTAATTTTTAAAGCTCAGCCCCAACCATTCAGATGGTGCCTCCTCTTTGAGAATCACAGCAGATTAACGAATGGACAAAGCAACTGGCCTCTCAGGAACACAACCATCCCTACTGCTGGGTGAGGGCAATTATTCTTCAGGTGAAATCTGCCCCAGGTGACCCAAGCCTGAGTTATATAACGATACTGGTAATAAAGTTCACAAACCCGTATCTGCAATTTTGAAATCGAGAAGCTCTCACCTAGCTTTCATAATTCATCTGGCAGTGAAACCTGACGTGACCTGAATTCTGGTGTCAGAGCGAAGCCTGAAAGGTAAAGACTATTCATGGCTTCTGCCTATGCCAGCTAGTGGGAATGTTGACATAACAGCTGCGTAAGTCTTAATGTGTCCACTAGAGGGTTCTTCCCTAGACCAAACAAGGGTTGTTGCCATACAACATTGTTAATGTGTGGTATTAGTTATAGGATATATATATACACATGTATATATATGTATTATTAAAATTTATATAATTTATAATATATATATTTCTGAATATGGAAACACACCTGACTTGAGAGGTTTAAACAAGAAACTTACAGACCCAAAGAAGACGAATTCTAATAAAAACAATAATGAGGGGCTGGAGAGATGGCTCAGTAGTTAAGAGCACTTTTGTTCTTCCTGAGGATCTGGATTCAGTTCCCAGCAACCATGTAGTTGCTCACAAGTACCTATAAAGATTGCTGGATTCAGTTCCAAGCAACCATGTAGTTGCTCACAAGTACCTAGAAGAGGGACCCAGCACCCTCTTCTGGCCGGAACAGGTGCCATTTACATGTGGTACATAGACCTGTATGCAAACAAAACACTAATGTGCATAAAAAGAGATTTTAAAATGTAGAAGAACAATAATTATGGCAAAACTTGCATTCTACGGTTTGATCTCATCTGCATGATTTAAGAATAGCTTAAAATTTATCTTACTATATTTGCTATCATAACATGGACACTTCCTAATTTCTCTGGATATTTTTGCCCTGATTATCTATTTAGAGGGAGGGGGTGAAAAACCAAGTCCTTTAGTTAATTGTACACCTGACCTCAAACTACTTTTAACTTCCTATTAGGACATTAATTTAAACCAGAATTCAAATAACAGTTGTGTGTGTGTGAGAGAGAGACATAGAGAGACAGACAGACAGACAGACACACAGAGAGAGATTTTCCTGAATTTTTCTTTATTGTAGGTATCTTTAGTGATTTTTATTTTAAAGGGATGGAATAAACTTTGTTTAGTTGTATTAATGTAACTAGATCATTATAATATTTAAGGGGTTTGGTGACCAGTGTTTTCAAACAGGATTCTAGATTATTTAGAAAATTACAGTGTTAAGTCTCATAAAAGCATAAAATGTATTTCTTTGCCTCAAAAATTGAAGATGATCAGTTGGACATAATACATTAAGTATTTTTCACTTGCCAGACAATTTAAAAAATTTTGAATTCAATTTACATGTAATATTAGCTGATTTCTAAATAAGTGGTTTTCAACTATTCTGCCCCCAAACACTTAAGGCGGGCACTATATTTCTTCTAGCAACTGTAATTAGCAAAATAATTATTCTTGTTCTGTCATTTGTGATTCCCTTGCCTGAGGCCCAACAGAACAAGGCAGTGGGCCAGTCTGATTTCTATAATACAAGGGCCTATGCATTTTGTGTTGCTCCCATCAAAGATTCTGGATGCTTCCTTCCTGTAAGAGCAACTTCCCTCCTATCCTAGTGCACGCTTTGCCAGTCTTGGTGCAAACTCAGGTCAAAGAGAATCTAGAACAGAGGAGAGGAGGTAGAGAGTAAATTCTACAGCCTTGGGACTATGTGGATTTTAACATGCTCCATTACATTTTCTGAACTGAGTCTTTCTTAGCAGTTGTGACCTTCTATCATCTTGCAGACTCCAGGCTGGACTTAATACAGGGCACTAGTCCATCTGATGGGGCCAGGAATAGTTTGCAATGGTCCCGGCCTCACCCCTCTCTGCTCATAGTTTACTACTGACATTATAAAGGCAACCAGCGTCACACAGGTATAACCAGACACCACCTTCCCCAGGCTCTCACAAGGACTTCCTGCTCTCTGCTCTGGAGATTTCTGGGTGCTTCAGTGGGTGACACCCAACTGTATACAGTCTAAAAGGTTCTAAGCGTAAGTGGTCATTATTATTCTGAAAATATAGTCCTAGGTAACAGGGTGGTGGAGAGGACAAATGGATACATAGTCCTACCTGCTGGAAGACGTTCGGAGACATTTCATGGCTCTTCAGAGCATTTCCACAGATTCTAGCTTCAGGCATCCACAATGATGATGAACACGATAATATACTTTCCCTTTTTCTGATCACATCCTCAATAAACTACTTCATAAAGACACCCAGGATTAAGCTTGTTGATCATGTATTTTGTAAGGAGTCCCTATGATTACCTTTAGGTTTCACAATTTGCAAGATGGACCCACAAGGTAGGGATCTTGTGAAGTGTTGAGTGAATGTGTGTTGTTGACATGAACATAGCCATATCTAGAACCCTAATACCTCAGACCCACTGGGAGTCAGTGGCAAGCCTTCGCTGGGTAAGACCCAGAAGGATGGCAAAGCCTTCCTTGTGTCCACGTTGAAAGTTTCTGCAGAAAATGTCCATCATAGCTTTCACCCCCTTCCTTTCTAGCCTGTCACTTCCTGTCTGCACATGGAGTCTGGAAATGTTCTCAGGGAGAGTGTCTGGAGCTTGTTGGAGGGGCAGGAGGAGGCATATGCGTGAAGGAGGCACACAGCACCTGCTGCATGCTGCTGTGGAACCTCCCAGGGCAGTGGCGACCTTAGCAGGCTCCAAGCCATCCTCACTTGATACAAGTTTCTTGACTCTCCTAGAACACGAGTTTCATCTTCAGAGCTAAAGAACGGAGGTGGTTGTGAGGCAAGAAAGACAGGCAGGGAAAATTATGAGGACCTGGGAAGGAAAAGGGGCCCTCACCCAGGAGTCTGGTTGAAGCCTCCTCCAGCCAAAAATTTCAACACGGTTAGCTCTTGCTGGAGGCCTCTCTCCCTCAGCAGCTGGAAACCTCCAGTTTTCTAAAATCTCACTAGAAACCCCCTTTTTAATGAAAGGACATGTCCAAACCCTGCTGTGTAACCTTAGTGACTCATGGTTTTACTTGATTAGATCGTAATTCCATCCAAAGTACATGTGGAGCCACCCTATAATCTCACTTATCAAGGGGGAGGGGGCAAGGTTTCTTAGCAATGTTTTGAGGTGTAACCTTTGGGTCATCAGAATGGTATATATGGATAATACTAAGATAATTACTTGCAGGCCTCCCCTGAGAAGCTCGTACACAAGCGGCTATGTCTTGGGTTTACGTTCTCTGCTGAAGTGTCTTTTAATGAACTGTGACTCTTCTTGAGAAGCTACCCTCATGCTCATGGGTGTGCTTTATTCTTCTGATCATGATTCTCTTCATCATTCATAAAAACCCAACTCTGTTTCATACTGGCTAGTCCTGAAATTCATTTTGTGTCAAAACCCATGAATCCTGAGTTTGCCTGTATAATGGTCTCTAAGAGGTTAGGGAAACTCCCCAGGCTGATAGAGTGACAGTGTGGAGCTGTGTTTCTGTCCTCTCATTGCTGGTGGTTAGAAGCTGTGTGTGACATTGAGCCAATGGATAACAGTCAAAATAAATGGGGATTACGTTTGCATGATAGATGAGGTTATAACTTCAAGGAACGGATGAATATCCCTTAAAGGTCCCTTTTTCCTACTATAAATCAAGACTTGTTTTTGCAAAGCAAAGTGAGTCCCCACAGCAAATGATGATCAGGGCCTTTAGTCTTGGAAGTTAGCCAAGTAAACATAATGACATTGACAGATCTAGTTAATAAGGGAGTCAGCCGATGGGATTTGGAAGAGCACACCCCAAAGAGAAAATTATATTAAAAGCCTGAGTGGTCATCTGACATGACCATGCTGATTGTCTCAAGACATCTTCTGGGCCTTGGTAAGGGACTTTTTATGGAGAACAGACCAATATAAGAGCAAAATATAAATGGCCAGGGCCTTGATGATAGCTTGTGGGGATACTGCTGTGTTATGTCTTTGATTTCCCCAGCAACACCTTTACAGTTACCTCGGTAAGGAAGAAGCAAGCTTTAAAAATAACATTGTGCATGGAGCTGATGTATTTAGCCCATCCTGAGCAAGCTACATCTGAACACAAAAATAGGTAGAGAAAGGGGACAAAGAACTGACTTAATTGAAAAAAAATCAACACAAACATAAAATGCAGTCAAAATTTTAAAAGATATTTCAAAGGGTTCTGGACCAAGATGAGGAAGAGAGAATTTATTTAAATGACATTCATCTCTCTCTTCTTCTTTTCTCTCTCCTCTTTGGTGGTGGGGAACAAATTCAGGGTCTTGTACATGGGAAGCAAGTGCTGTATCACTGAACTACAATCCTAGTCCTTAATCTTTCTTATGAGGATTGCTGCAAAGGTAAGAGGTGGTGTGCATGAAACCACAGAAGCTCAGCTCAGAACAACTCAGCAGTACCCATCCACTGAACACTGTCCAGGGAGAAGGCCCTGACTCTGTAGAGAACCAAGGCCCTCACTGATGTCGCACTCCACTTGTTTGGATGGGACAATTTAGCTTCCTGAGATTTCCCACCACACCCCTGTAGCTAGAGTTTTCCTGCCTGGCCCACAGTCAGGACAAATCTCTCTCACCTGCCAGTCCCACAGCAGCTCAGACCCGACCAAATAAACACAGAGACTTATATTGGTTACAAACTGTATGGCCGTGGCAGGCTTCTTGCTAACTGTTCTTACAGCTTAAATTAATCCATTTCCATTAATCTATACCTTGCCACGTGGCTCGTGGCTTACCGGCATCTTCACAAGCTGTTTATCATCGTGGCGGCTGGCAGTGTCTCTCTGACTTAGCCTTCCACTTCCCAGAATTCTCTTCTCTGCTTGTCCCACCTATCCTTCCTGCCTGGCTACTGGCCAATCAGTGTTTTATTTATTGACCAATCAGCAACACACTTGACATACAGACCATCCCACAGCACACCCCCTCCCTCCCTTAGTTCTGGTAGTGATTTCACAGAGCCACACACTGATTTATTCCCATACAAGCTTTTAAGACACCTTGAAACCAGGTAGTGCCTGCTGGAGGGGAAATGTGACCATGCCTGTCATGGTAAAATTGTCTTAGAAAGTCAAGTTCTCGGGTCACAGAGTTCCCTTTGAGAGTTAAGAGTCTAGGGAGCCTTACCTGCAAAACCAGACAAGCAATCCCCACCCCACTGGCCCCTGCATCTTCAAACTGGATGGCAGCTTGCACGTTCATAGCATTTGTAAGACGTGCCAAAGAAAACTTCCTCAAAGTTCACAGGCAAAGTGGGCCAGCTAGACTATGAAGAACTTAACCTTTGGAGGGAGGATAGACAAGACATTTTGTGCCCACACTTTAGTCTGTAAAATAGGAATTGTAATATCCAGTCCTGTTGGAAGCAGAACTTATACCCACAAATATTCTCCTCCAAAGTCACACTAAGAATCCATATAACCTTTGGGGGAAAAAAAAACACCTTTAAAAAACAAACAAACTCAACTTTGGGAGTTTTCCTCAGTAGCTTAATGAGTGGTAAGTTTGTTGAAGCCACACCGTCTGTGGTATGCAGACGACTTGCTGAACCACGGGAGGAGGAGGATGTGCTGAGGGATGCATCATTAGGCGATGTTGTCACAGTGACAGAAACCTGCGTTGTATACCTGTCTGCAGAGACCTGGGCTAGATGACTTAAGTATGGTGTAGCCCATGCTCCTCTTGCCAGGAAGAACAAAACAATCTGAGATCAAAGCAGGCACGAGACAAAATTATGTGACGGGAATTTGGGGAACGAGACACAGCAGGTGGCTGCTGCTCTGACGTACACCATGTATAACAATAAATTTCTTTTTCTTTTTTAGCAAGTAGACAGCATTCACTCTAAAACAATAGGAGCTGTCATACAGTAAACACATGCAGCAGTATCGTGTTATCTGTTATTGTCAGGTGTTGCATACTACATGCAATGGTACCATGCTTTAACACGGCAGGCAGGCAGGGGTTTTTTTTGCAAAACATCCCACTAGCATGGGAGTAATATGTTAGACTTTTCAACAGTTGTCATGCCACCAGACAAAAGGAGTCTTCAGTTCTGTGTAAACGATGGGACCACCATCACGTATTTATCTGACGACGTTGACTAAAGCATGAGTATGTAGTGGATTTTGTACTTGTCACAGCAGCCAGGACAGACTGTGACACAACTCATCAGGTGGTCACTTCCTGGAGAGCAGGATGGGTCCACGCTCTGACTTAAACAAAGAAGGGGCTCAGAGTGGAGGCTTGCTGAGCCAAGGTGTTGACATTAAGACCTGAAAAGAGCAGATGCTTTGCAAATCGACTCAAAAATATTTCTTAGACTTTCACCACCTACACTAGAAAACTACTTTCTATCATCGGAATTGGAGTCAGGGCCTGATCTTCCTTATTCATCATCCTGCCCATGACATCATTCAGACATTCCTTTAGAAAGCACGAAGATGCCAAAGGATAAAAGGCCCATCCTTGACACAGACATTGAACTCGGTCGTATTGAGGCATTGTGAGCAGATCCAGTGCTGTGGGTGGTGCCCTTGTCAGGGCAGGCCAAGGCCCCTTAAGGGTCGCTCCTTTCCTTTGCCATGGACAACGCCTACCAGTCCATCCTGCTAACGCTCCATCAGATCAGTAAGAAATGCTGCGCTGAAGAGGAGTGGCCGCTTTCTTTTCACTGTCAAACGTATTATGAAATACTCTCTTTCCATCGTGTGGTGTTCATAGGGAAAACAATAGATTCTTCAACTTCCTGAATGCCGAATTATTTTTGCTGGCCATATTTATTTGAGAGTCTCCTTTGTGACTCAGAGGGTAAGAGCACTTGATGCCAAGACAGAAAACCTGAGCTTAGTACCCAGGACCCACACAGTGGAAGGAGACGACCAACTCCGCAAGATATCCTCCGGCCTCCGCATGTGCACCATGGCAAGCATGCATCCCCACAGATAGACAGACGCACACGCGCGCATGTGCCTCGCACGCGCACACACACACACACACACACACACACACACACACACATACAATAAATTCAATGTAATAAATTAAAATATTTCTTTTTTTAATCAAAATGAAAGTTGAGAGCAACATAAAACCAAAACTTAAGAACTATCAGCCACGAGTTTTTTATTAATTGGAAGACTAGGGAAAGACACAAGTTTGTGCTATAACACTTTGATTCATTAAGATTTCAATAAGGCCTGTCTGGATGGACTTCAGCTTTCTGCTTTATTGAAATTGACTCAATTCTTTTCATCATTTTTTAGTTTGGTCCCGACATTTTCATCCCAGGAAGTCAGTCGTTGCTTAGGCTGGGAAAAGAGAAGCAGGCAGAAGTACATAATAAGTTATCTGATACAAAGTATAAACGTTTAGTATCACATAAAGTATCCAGAGAAATTGGGAGTGGTTATTCTTCCTTTACAGTGGAGGATAGCTGGGGGCTGGGGGAGGGGCAAGGGAAAAGAAGAATTTCAGGCAGGAGAAGGCAGGAGATAGAGAAAGAAGGGTTAAGATGCGCCCAGGATGTGCTGCTAATGCCTGATAGCGAACTGTCTGTCTGGGAGAACAGGCGGAGGCGGAGCTGGAGAGACCTGCAAAGACAGAAGGGCCTTCTTGGGAGGGGGCAGAGAGAAGCCATTGAGATTTCAAGTGGGCAGCCGTCAGGGTGAGAGCTCTTTTAGAAGGGTAACTCTAATGCAGTGTGGGAGGCTGGGTGGGGAAGGGAGTGGGAGCCAGGGTGCTGTGCACATTCAGGACTGATTCAGGCTGTGGGTGTGGAGAGGAGGAGGTAGAACCTGAGAGCGGGTTCCACAGAGATGGTGGTGAGTTCACGGGAAAGAGGGGGACGAGCGCACGGTGTGAGCATTTACCCCCACCCCCCCCCACCCCCGTGCGTTTACCTCAGTTTGTTCGTTATTCCGTGAGCACACGCCCTGAGAAGCCTGCAGGCACAAGGGGACCCCACTTGCCTGTTTCCAGATTACTCTTCATTTTAGATTAGTGCAGAGTTTGTTTTGAGCAAAATGGTTGGTGCCACCAGTCATTAGACAAGGAAATATTTACTAAGAACATTTAAAATTTTCCTTCTGAAGATCACAGCTTTTAAAAAATATTTGTTTATTTGAGTGTGGTGTATGTGCCAGGGCCGGAAGAGGGTGTTAGCTATCCTCGTCTCTCTCTCTCTCTCTGCCTGTTTCTTTGAGGCAGGATCTCTCCCTAAACCCGGAGCTTACATTCCTTCACTATACTGTTAGCCAGCAAACCCCAGGAATCCTCCTGTCTCCAAACTGCTTGGACTTGGTATTACTTTTGTATGGGTCTTTTAGCTTTCAAGTGGATGTTGGGATCTGAATTCTGATCCCTCTCAAACCTTGTAACTGTTGAGCCATCTCCAACCCTTGAAGATAGTTTTGAGCCTTTAAAGTGTCTCAAAGTCAGGCTGGGGAGATAGGTAGTCCAGTGGTTAAAGCGCTCACAATGAAAGCATAGGAACCAGAGTTTGGATTCTCAGACCTAGGTAAATGCCAGATGGGCAGTGGTGGTCCATCTCTAATCACAGCCTCTGAAGGCAGAAGACCCCAGAGCTAGCTTGCTGGTGGGTTTGAGTGAGAGACCCTGCCTCAATGAATAATATGGAAGACCTATCAGGATGATTCACTCCCACCAACAAGTGGGCATGCGTGCATACGTGTACACACACACACACACACACACACACACACACATACGAGAAAGAGAGAATATCCTGAAGTCCACAAAATTGGTATATGCTGGTGTCTCTTGCCACACTAGGTGACACATCACTACTGTGCTTCCCCCTCTGACACTTCTCCGAGACAGCTCTATGGTCACCGAAGAATCACCTGGAATACTCCTACACAAGCTAGAAAAACTGAGACTGGAAGTGAGGGAAACATGGGGAGGTCACACGTGAGGAACAGACAGAGCGTTGACAAGCAAGGCACCAAGCCCTGGCCAACCCGGAAGCCCAGGAGAGCCGCCATCAGGAAGGACAGACTGTCTGTGTACCGTCCAGTGCCCATGGCCCGGATCTTTGTATGTTCCTTCGTGATCTAGCTAGAAACCCTGCAATTAGCAGTACTGGGAGTTGACACACACCTGTTAAACAAATCACGTACTGTAAAAGTTTTAAGTCAAGTTAGCCCAGCTCAGATTACTGGGAGCGGAGACAGGTGCAAACCTTTCAAGAAGTGAGAAGTTCGCCATTGGAGGATCACAGAGAAGGAGACAGACTGGGAAGAAAAGAGAGGCAGGAGGAAGCCAGGTCTCTGCCAACTTCGCACCTCAGATAAGACACTCCTCTCTCTCCCTGTCTACTCCTCTGTCTACCTTCAACACTTCCCGGCTTATTGTTTCCAGGGCCCAAACCAGGATGAGCCCTATAAGAACAAACTGAGCCTGTTATATATCAAACACACTGTCATGAGCAGGTCAAGAATTAAACTGCCACTTCCTGAGCTATCTGGTTAGGAAAAGGTTACTAAGTTCCAAAGAACTTGTGTTAATACAAGTTCAAAAGACATCATTCATTCATCTTGTTCTTTTTAAAAACACTACTGTTTATTTAAGTTGACACATAGCAACTGTATGTGGAAGTGAAAAGTCATTATTCTGGCCCCATATCCAGACACCAACGTTCATCCCACCGATTTTCAATTATGGACTTTCAAACTGAACTCACCCCACAGTGGACGAAGCCCACATGGAGGTCTCTGATGAAAACTGAGTTAGAGATACATCCCTGTGCTTTGGGTTAACTTCACACAGTTATGGGTCCTGCTGTATTGGTTGACCTTGTCAACCTAAGGGGGTTTAGCGTCACCATGGAAACAAACCTCCTGTGTGTCTGTGAGGGCGTTTCTAGACTGGACTAATTAAAGCTGGGGAGACACAACCTAAGTGTGGGTGGTACCATGCCATGGGATTGGGCCCTGAACTGAATAAAAAGGGGAAACTGAGCTGAGCCTCAGGATTCATTGCTCTCCCCTTCCTGACTGCAGGCTCCACGTGACCAACTGCCGCACACTCCTGTCACAGGACTTCCACACTAGGATGCTCCTTTGAACTGTGAGACAAAATAAACCTTTCTTTACGGAAGTTGTTCTTGCCGTATCTTTTGTTCCAGCAGTGAGAAGGTGACTGGCACCCCTCTGTGGAGATAGTGATGGGCTGAAGGAAGGAACCAGAGCCACAGAAATGCCCTGCCAAAGTCACTTTTATTCTTAAAGATGGTTGTTTTTTTTTTTAAGCACAATAGAAAATGAAAGCTTTTTGTCACTGTAATAAAACACCCGAGACAATACAATGTCCAAGAGAAAGGCTTCGTTTTCGGCTCTCGCTTTTATTAGAGTTTGACCCCGTTCTGGTGAGCTGTGGGTTACGGCAGAGGAGCATGTTCCATAAAATCATCTGTGGGAGACCAGCTTCCGCCTTTTCCAGTGTTCCTATGAGGAGGAGAGAGGGAGAAGAAAATATTAGGTAGAAAGAGAGACCTAGTTGGCGAGAAGGAAGACAGAAGCACAGGATAGCTTCGGGAGGGCCTGCGTCAATACCCAGTGGCCCTTTCCATTTATTCAAAAGGACTTTTTATAACAACGCCAAGGGGCGGGGCAAAAGACCTCTCCCTTGCTAGATCAAAGCACACTGCACAGCCAAGTGTGGACCCTTCAAAGCACCTGGTAAACACGCCTGTGGTCAACTCATCCCATCATGCAGCCCTGCTGGGTAAAGCAAGCTCAGATTCTCTGACCCTGAGTAAGGTCTCACTAGGAAGTCTCTGTGGGTCTCTACAACCATCCATTTCATCAATAGGAGGAAGCCAAAAAGACAGTGTGAAAGAGGCCAGATTGCCACAGTCTCCTTCAAGGGTACTCTTTCAGTGACCTGACGGTCTCTCCTTAGGCCTCACCTCTTAGAGGCTCTGTCACCTGTCAGCAGCATCTCCTTGGAGCCTGAACCTTTAATGTGAGTCTGTTTCCTCACGACATCTTGCCCTGTCTTCTACACAGGGCTGCTGGGAAGCCCAAGTGATACATGGTCCCCAAATGTCCCTTTATTCACACAGACAGTTACCATTAGCATTTTGACTCACCATCATCACCAATTTGTGTGACTCTTTCTACGTATGACAGGTGACGGGTACCACGGACAAACTTTTCAAGGAGTGTGTCAGCCACTGTACCATACGACCTTGCTGTGACATTCGTGTCTGTGGAGCAGAACTTACTGTGACCCTCTCTAAGAAACGACATTAACTACTGGCGCCTTCCATGGAATCATTAGTAAGTGACTGATGCTGTGCTGTGGCGTTGTTCCAGCACACTGCCTCCCTTTTGTAGAAGGGTTCCCAAGGCCATTTCTCTGCAATTAGCTAATTGGTTAAGGACATGAATTTACTCCTGTAGACCAATTAATACTGATTTTAACTGTAATGGGAAACAAGCTGAAATCAGCCTAAGGCCATTTTCTGGACTAGATGTTCCGTCATCATCCTAGGACAAGGGCATGTAGACAGAGAATGTTGATCATCGTCTCATGGTTTGTGGGGTAGGGAGGGGTCTCAGTCATATCACTGCGAACTGAGCAAACTGAGAAACAATGTAGCATGGCGGCAAAGAGAAAGTTGTCACTCTGTTAGTGAGATGAGCTGACAACAGAAATGCCTGGATGGCCAGGGAACTGGGGCCCCATGTGGAACTCCATGAGGTGACCGTGAGCACTGACAGCACAGAGAGGTGGGCCTCAGGGTTCTGGTGGGTCAGCTTCTTCTCCAAGAGGCTGTTGGGTGGGTCAGTGGCTATCCCACACCTGAAACCAAGGGTGTTTCAGTTTTTCTTTTTTACTTAATTTATGTTTAAACAAAAAAAATCAATGGAGCAAAGAAATGGGAATGAGAGAGGCTTCCTGATTTATTAATATTACACATGGAAAAGTTGAGGACTGTAGTTGAGGGTTTTTTTCCATTTTTGGGGGGCCCACCACCCAGTTCCCAAACAATACACTGAGACTTACTCTTACTTATGAATGCCTGGCCTTAGCTTGGCTTGTTTCTAGACAGCTTTTCTAACTTAACTTATCCCATTTCTCTTTAACTATGTTTTGCCTCTGCACTTTTAACCTTTCTTTATTATATACATCTGTCTTTCCTTCTGTGGCTGGCTGGGTGGATGAGTGGCTGGGTGGCTGGGTAGCTGGCCCCTGGTGTCCTCCTCTCCTTCTTTTCTTGCTTCTCCCTCTTCTCTTCCCTCAAGCCTACATTTCTCCTCCTATTTATTCTGGCTGCCTGGCAGCCCTGCCTATTCTTTCTCCTCCCTGGCTATTGGCTGTTCAGCTCTTTATTAGACCATCAGATGTTATAGGCAGGCAAAGTAATAGGTTCATAGAGTTAAACAAATGCAACATAAAAGAATGTAACACATCTTTGCACCACTAAACAAATATTCCACAGTATAAACAATGGAACACATTTTAACTAATATTCTACAACAGAGGACAGGAGATTTTAATTGACAACAAGTTTAATATCAACCAGTCGGTGCCCTTGGGATTCTAGTACAGGGTCTAGATCATAGAACATTCTAAGATTCCTAAAATATTCTGGAGGATTAAAATCAGGAGCCACTAGTTCCTTAGCTCCAGAAGCCTGATATATCAGGAAGATTGAGAATTCAGTGAGGTGAAAAAAGTGTGAATTTGAAAAGCCCTCAGTGAAGAAGGAAGACATGTGTCTCCACGCAGTTCCAAAAGGAAGACAGAGCAGAGAGTGATGGGAGGAAGCTGTCTGGGAGCAGTTTTAATCCAATAGAAGGAAGAACATTCAAACACACACACACACACACACACACACACACACACACACACACACACACACTCATAAACAGTGAGACATACATTGGGTCATGTTACTTCTTGTCTAAAATTACTGAATGGCTCTGCAGTGAGTTCCTGGTGTGCAGCAGGCTTGTTTATACTTCTTCAGAGTGCCCATCCTGTGCCTGGTGCTCTCTCCTTTCTCCATCCATCAGCCTTCGCTCACCCTGAAGCTCTGTTTCCTGTTCCCTGGGAAAGACTTCCACCCGCAGGGAAGAGGCTCTTTTGTACCATGTCACCGCTCATGGTGCTCCTTGTCAGCTCTTATTAGAATCAATCCTCTGCTTTTTTTTTTTTTTTACCATGGATATATACCTAACATACATGCATTATATATAAAGAAATACATACAATTACAGCTACTTTTATGTGTTATGTTCTGTGACTTCGAATCCATTCACCACCACTATCCATCCCCAGAAGATACTTTCAACCTGCACCGACTTAATGTGTCCATTTTACAATAACACCCCGCTTCCTGCTCCCAGGCCTTGGCAACTACAGTCTATTCATTCTGATTCTGTTAATTTGACCATTCTAGATTATTATTTTTAACCCCTTGAGTGAGGGCAGGGAATGTGTTTCTACTCTCAATATTCAAAGCCTAGTGCAAGGTCTGGCACATGGTAAGCATTCACCATAGATTCCCCTGAAAAAAGGAGGAGGAAAGGCAGGAAAGAGGAGCCCATGGATCTCTGGAACTGGGAAAATTTTAGTAGAAGATGTGAAGAACCATCTCAGGGACTGATGGTTGAACACATTCCTGAACCAGGTTGGAAGATTGAACTGCAGCAGACTCTTCGGTGAGTATTGACAAAATGCTAGTAACTAGATGCCGAACCAGGCTTCCCAGTGATAGAATAGGGATCTTTATATTCTAAGAACTGGCAATTAAATAAAGGATATTTATTTAAAATCATAAAACCAAAAACAAGGAACAGTGAGGCTCTGCCGCGTTCTGGACCAAATTTCCATATCCAACTATAGTCACCTCTAACTTCATTACATGCTTAGTGTTTACCTTGATGGTTGGACTTAATTTTGACAAGACAGTGCTACAATGTTCAGAGAGTGCACAAAGAGAATTGAATTACTATCTTGTGGAAAACAACCAGGAGACTGGAATGAGGAACCACCCCGTGAGGTGACTCAGATGAACACTTCTTAGGAACTATTAAGCACACAATGGATGAAAGCCTGTCTGGGATGGCTTGCACTGAATTCTTCCCAAGTATCCAAATATGTAAGGACAAGATGAAAAAAAAAACATCCAACCCCCCCTTTCCAGGATGTTGTCATCAAAAGTTTTTATTTAAAATCAATAGCTCCTCAATTTGCAACTTTAATAATCAAGCTTTATACCTGTGACGAAAGAATGAAGTCAGGCTTGTAACTCTTCAGATGAGGGCAGAGGGAGAAAGGAACATGGAGGGACAGGGTGACCATGAAGGAATAGATCAGAACTGATTCTGGGTTAAAAGAGGACAAAACGAACCATTTGCTGTATTTTTAATTGCTTGCTGGTTTTTATTGTTTTATGGCTGGCCTGTTGAGAGTTGCTTGAGAGACTCGATCTGTCCTCAAATACATTTCTGCTATTGTGTACCTTGTAACACCCTGCCTGGAGATGGCCAATGAGAAACTGTTGGCAGGTGCTATCAAGGTTTATGGCTTCTGACCTTGGGTCGTTTGGTTTGAAGTCCACATTCGTCGTCACTGTTCTCTCTGTCCATATTGTCTTCATACCTACGTCATCGAGCACATGTATTTATTGCTGGCCTGTACTTTATCAAGAGCTTTGAACACAGGAGAAGTCTTTTATGTACTTTTGTTAAAAAAAGATTACTGGCTATGACTAGTTCTCAAAGGAGAGCAGTCAGAACACAAAGAGATAGACTGAAGGTACAGTTGGAGGGGGAAACAGTGGAATAAGATGTTGGA
The DNA here is from genome assembly GCF_007827085.1 of Peromyscus californicus insignis. NCBI lineage: Eukaryota > Metazoa > Chordata > Mammalia > Rodentia > Cricetidae > Peromyscus > Peromyscus californicus. The sequence continues at coordinate 69,975,631 of NW_026294424.1, forward strand.
GCAGACAGAAGAGGACGAACAAATTCCTCCATTCATCGGAAGAGCGTGTTGGGACTAAGTTCCAGAAGGCTGCTGAAGAACAGTAACTTGAAAGCAATCCAAATTCATAATTCCTTTACTGTTTACATTTGTTCTTTTTTCTTATACATAAATTCTTATTGCTTATTGCATTTATTTATTATGTGTGTAGTGTGTGTGTGTGTGTGTGTGTGTGTGTGTGTGTGTGTGTGCCACCGAGCATGTGTAGGCCGGAGAACACCATGCAGGAGTATTTCTCTCCTTCCACCGTGTGGATCCTGGGGATTGAATATAGGTCATCAGGCTTGGGAGCAGGTGCCTTTATCTGCTGAGCCAATTCACTGGCCTTACATTTGTTTTTCTAACTAAAACGACATAATGAAATAAGAATTTAAGATAATTTTGTTGTTTCGCCCTCAGAATGCAGCTTTGAAGAAGGAAATGTGGTTACCTCACATCTTCGGAACCAAGACTCTCTCAAGGATCTGCTGAAGACAGGGATGCTTCATCTCCATTGTCGGCTTGATTGGATTTGGAGTTACTATGGAAACACACCCCTGTCCATGTCTATAAGGGTGTTTAACTACAGAAGAAAGACTCTTCCTTAATGTGATTGGCACCAGCCCAGGAGCCGGGGTCCCAGGCTGAATAAAAAGGAGAAAGAGAACACTAGCTAAGCTTTCTTTGCTTCCCAACATCATGGAAACAATGTGACCAGTGTTGGTAACAAAATCACAGGCAGAGAGGTAGAGTTCAGCCTAGCTCTGTTTTATGTATCCATTTGTACTTTATACAGAGTGCCACCAACAGTAGCTACTTAACTTCTCTTAGGATGCTGAGTGCTGACTGAGTTCAGCTGAGTGATTTCTGCTGTATGTACCCAATGATTTCTGCTGTATGTGCTCAGTGATTTCTGCTGTATGTACCCAATGATTTCTGCTGTATGTGCTCAGTGATTTCTGCTGTATGTGCTCAGTGATTTCTGCTGTATGTGCCCAGTGGTTTCTGCTGTATGTACCCAGTGATTTCTGCTGTATGTACCCAGTGATTTCTGCTGTATGTACCCAGTGATTTCTGCTGTATGTACCCAGTGATTTCTGCTGTATGTACCCAGTGATTTCTGCTGTATGTGCCAAGTGATTTCTGCTGTATGTGCCCAGTGATTTCTGCTGTATGTGCTGTCTTTAGACAAGTACAATGCCAGGTGCTGGCTGGAGCTTTAGTTTAAGCACCTCAGTTCTCCACAAGGGGGGGGGGCTCCATTTGGATGGGATTACCAGATAAAACAGAGGATTGTATTCTATTTCAATTTCAGGTGAAGAGATTTTAGTGTGCATAATTTTATTTGGAATTAAAACTCAATTAAACATTTCAAAGGAAACACCTGTTTTGAAAATACAGAAATCCAAGAAGAAGAAAAACTTAAAAACAGGAAGCTGCATCATTTGCAGAGTATCATCGCCAAAGCCCATTTTGTATGCTGTAAAATATATGCCATTTTTATGGAAATCCCATCAGTCATAGTTTTACAGCTTACTTTATTATTGCACAGATACATTGAGAAAGTTTTCTGATATGACGTGATACCACTTTAATGACTAAATCTTGGGCCCATCATTCAACAGAAAGTAATACTGCAACCTGTCAGCCTTCACCTGTTTTCTCAACGAGCGGAAATGACTGGCTAGAGCTCTGAGCAAACTGGAGAGGCACAGTCGAGAAAGCGACACTAAATCAAAGCTGTGCCATGACTTCTGTGGAGGGAGGCCCAGGATTTAGAGACAGCCTTCTGCTTGTGGTTTCAGCCTCGTTTAAGATTTTTCATGAACAGTAAAAACGAGCCGTGTGAATGCTCCTGTGCTCTGTCCTCCAGTGCGCTATCAGGAGCCTGGCCTGTGTTCACTCCATGCTTGCCGCCTAGCCAGGAACTTCCAAGTGGCCTCCTCCTTGGGGTAAGCGCCGGACATCTCTAAGCAGCTCTCCTGGATTCGGGGCTACCTTCTGCTAGGAATAAATGTTTGGAAACGAAAATGCAGCCTGCTCCTTCACTGGTCTATAAAAAAAAAGAACATGGAGTTATTTAATGCATAAAGAAAATACAGTGTAGGGCAGACCTAAAGAAATCAACTTCCCACGGACCACACCAGGCTCTAAGGAGTCAACATCCATGAGCTGTGTTAAAGGAGTGTTACAGGCTGGACCCAACCTGGAACCAGGATGGAGACCGTGATTGACTCGGGTCCTCGTAGTCCCAGGCTTCTCCTCACTGATGTATTAAGAGATTCTGTATAAGAACTGAAATGAGTTTCTTTTAGAAAATATGAAGCCAAATAGGACAGACCACACACAGTTTACAGACATGATGTTTAGGTGACACGGACTGAGGGTCTGTTAATTGTCCCTTAGTAGGACACAACACTTTAGTCCAGAGCTTTCTCTTCTGTTCTTTCAGCTCTGTTTTCTGAACTGTTTCACACACTCATACATTGTAGATGGGTCCGTGTGGGCTGGGGACATAGCTGCGAACTTGAGACTAATCACTTTCTCATACTGGACTCAGCAGATGGCTTTTGTAAGAATGACTCAGAGACCCCCAAGGGAAAATGGAAGAGGTATTACCAGACACGCCAACAATCATGTGACTTGTCCACTCTTTCTGCCAAGCCCTAAAATTGCAAGAGAACCCAAATCACTAAGCAACGAAGGTAACTATTTATCAAGTAAAGACCAGGGCAGAAAAGTCAAATCAGAAATGTTGATTTGGGACCCGCAAAATGGTTCAGCAAATAGGATGGTGGAAAGAGAGAACCAACCCACTCACTTCACATACACCGTGCGTGCGAGCGCGCGTGTGTGCACGCGCACACACACACACAATGCAATTAAAATGTTTTAAAGAAATGTGGATTTTTGTAATGGGCCTACACTTGGTTCGTGAGACGTGAAATCAAATGGAGTATAAACTGTTACAGTACTCTAACAACCACGAAAAGCTCTCTCTCTCTCTCTCTCTCTCTCTCTCTCTCTCTCTCTCTCTCACACACACACACACACACACACACACACACACACACACACACACACACGGATGGGCTATACCACCAAGTAAAACATCAGTTACCATATCTAAGCAGGGATCTACTTTTTTTTTTATCAAGCTTAAGAACATTGTTCTGATGAATGATTATTATTGGGGGGACAGTCAGGTGTTAGGTAAAGCATGGTCTGAGTTAATTCCCATTTTAATACCCAATATGCGTGAATATTTCACCTCATACATGATATATTCATATTCTCTCCCCCACACCTATCAGGTTCTCACTATATAACCCTGATTGGACTAGAATGCACTATGCAGACCAGGCTGGTCTTGAATTTACAGTGATCCTCCTGCCTCAGCCTCCCCATGCTGAGCCACCATTACTTAACTTACAACACACATCTTTATACATTTTCTTCAGGTTATACAAAAGAGCTGCGCATAGATTGCAATCATTCTATGATAACCATTGTAATTCAGTTTTGAGCTTTCATTTCGGCACAGGGTGTGAGTACCCGGATTAAGCAGAAACTATACTCACTCTGAGGAGCGACACCCAGCGCCACGTGCTCCTAATGTCCTGTGTCAAATGTTGGTAGAGGGGAAGATGGAGTTGTTCCAAGGCCGTGTGCAAGAAATTACGAAACAGTTCAATAGGCCTGATATGTCTAGCCATTAATTAAAACATCATTGTCTTTTTCGCCCTTAAATCATAGCTTTAACATATTTACCATGAGACAATATAAGTTCTGCCCAAAGGGAAATGTTATAGTCATTATCTCTTCCACATAAAATGTCCCCAGCTTGTGCTGACAGGTTCATGACTTTGTTCTGCTGTTTCATTCACCTGCGCCTGAGAAATACTTCGTTCAAACCGAAGTTCACGGCCCTCACTCCGGCTTACTTGTATCCATATTTGTGTGTTTGGAATTTTCGTGGCAAAATGTTGACATCATTATGAGAGAGGGTTTAGGGCCTGGAGACACAGCTAAGTGGTGGGGTGCTTGCTTTGTATGCACAAAGAAAAGAAGGGGAAGGGAATGGAAGGACAATGGAGGGAAGGGATGGGGAGGGGAAGGAGTGGGGGGAAGAGAACGGAAGGGGAAAGGAAGGGAAGGGAGGGGAGGGAACAGAAAGCAAAAATGAAATTGAACTAGATTCTTGTCTCAAAGTTTAGAATGTAAGAGGGTTAGGGCCAAATACGTAACGTTGTGGAGCCTGATTGGATTGTGGTTGTTGTTAAATTTGTAAAATGAGGATAATAACTAACTCATGGAGTCACTGGAAGGATCAAATAGGGAATTCTATGTTCTCTAGATCTCTGGTGTGCTTTCCCTTTGTCAGCTGCTCATATGGGCAACTCCCTTTCTGTATGAAGTAACACAGGCGCCCTAGACCTCAGAATTGATAGTTGTCTAGTCTCTAGTAGTACATGCAAAAAACTAGATGTATGTTTAATTGCATATATGCAACTAAAAATTAAACGCCACATAGATTCTAACAGTGGGCTCTGGAAAGACTACGTAATGGAGTCTAAAGTCTTCTTCCTCCAGAGAGCACCAAGAATGGAGTCGTTCTAATCACAGTAGTTATGGGCAGAATGGGCTTTATTTCTCCTTCTCTGTCTGAGCCTCATCCACAGATGAAGCGCACAGTGACATCATGCTGGGGCCATAATCAACTTCCTCATTTCCTTGGTGACAGCCTGAAGTCCTGGGAGAGGGCCTTTTTCAATTTGAAGTCTGTGAAAATGACAACCCACACTACATCACTGCAAAGTATCTTATCAGTGCACATGTCCCGAGACAGTGAGGAGCAATCAGAAGCCCCTAGAATGGAGGAGGCCGTAGGAAGGATGATGAGATCTCATCTTTTTGGTAAAGAAATCTGAGTTTGCTTCACAAGACAAGACTTGTGCTTTGAACTGATCTAATTGCACTGACGAACTCAAAGGTCCATTTTGTAAAGAGTTGAGCTCACATAAGGAAGACCTGCCATGTTTATCACACCTACTGCGTGCTGAGCCTTGTCGGGTGGATTCTCATATGGTGCTCACGCATTGCTGGGAAGTGGACACAATCCCTTTCATTTTGTAGCTGAGGTGATGGGAGCTCCTGCAGATGGTGTCCCTGGAGTCGGCTAGGGAACTAGGGAGGGGTGATACAAAGGAGACAAGAGCTGGGTGGGGTCTCTGAATCCAATGCCGTGACATTTTCATTACTGCTGAGATCGCAGCAGGGAGGGAATGGGGGAAGAAATCTTCACGAAATAGACTCACTTTGAAGCAAGTTCTTTTGTACCGGCTTGGGGTTGAATGGCACTAATACTAACATTTTATTAACACAACCAAAGAAAGCCGTGACTAAATTTTAATGAACCCTTTTATTATGGGACAAGGAGGGGGCATAAGGAAGCAAAAGGCAGTTAAATGTATTGAAGGAAGGGATTATTTGTCCCTATTTGTAAAACACCCAGCTTAATAACCTGAACAAAGCATATTACTGTCCTGTTATGCGATGTTTTCAAATTTGCCATTTTAGCTTTAATGTTATTTACTCACATATTATATTTTTCATTAATAGATATTGAACCTAGGGTCTTGCATGTGCTAGGTGAGTGCTCTGCCAGTGAGCTGTGCCCCCAGGTCCAATATTTTAAATTTAGAAAGTAATATTACAGACAGGAACTAGCGCTGGGTTGGAAGTTGAGGGTTTGAGTTTTAGCTTCAGAATTGCTGTAAAATCATCTCTAAAATTTACATCACATTGTCATTTCCTTTGGGAGGGGAATGGTTCGAGACAGGGTTTTTCCTGGAACTTGATCTGTAGACTAGGCTGGCCTCAAACTCAGAGATCTGCCTGCCTCTGCCTCCCAAGTGCTGGGACTAAAGGTGTGCACCACTGCTGCCTGGCACATTGTCACATTTAATTGAGTAGAATTATAGATACCTATGCAGTCCAGTTTCACTGTCCACTCACCTACCCCTCACCTACCATGTGTTCACTCATAGATTTATTCAACTTTTAATTCAATATACATTTAATGAGCACCAGCCAAGCTGTGACTGGAGACATGTCACAATTAACCTGGACTCCACTCCTGAGGACCCCACAGCAGAGGAGAAGACAGCCAGGAATACAAAACCATGCAGTAAGATATGGTAGGAGCTCTGTTGAAATGCTACCGATTGCGGTGCTCAGAAAGAGGTCGTGTATACTCAGTGGGAAGTGGGTACACACACACATACCTCCTTGACACAATGGCAAAGAGGTAAGGTGTACATCAAGAAATAAGTGGCAGTTGGGTTAAGTCTTGATAAAGTACGAGTCATTTTCCCCAGTGAATCTGAGGTGATGATGGTGAGTGTGCTTAAACACAGCTGATAAGGTACTGGAAAGCAACAATGTGTAATTAGATTTGGCTGAGACATGCAGCTGCATCTAGAGATGGAGGAGAGGCAAAGTTTTGCCGTGCGCAGGAGGTTCAACTGCATTTTGTAGGCATTAATAAGACTGTAAAAGCCAGAGGGGCAGGATGCCTGCTGTGAGATTGTGTCTTCTGTATATGACAGGGAAGCTGCACCCAAAATGGCCCCCAAAGGGAGTGGCTCTATTAGGAGGTGTGGCTTTGTAGGAGGAAGTGGATCACTGTGGGGGCGGGCTTTGAGGTCTCTTTTGCTCAAGCTTCCCTCAGTGTGACTGTCAGTTGACTTCCTGTTGCCTCTGAGTCAAGATGTAGCCCTCGCAGCTCCAGCACCATGTCTGCCTGCATGCTGCCATGTGCCTTGTCATGATGATAACGGACTGAACTTCTGAAACTGTAAGCGAGCCACCCCAGTTAAATGTTTTCCTTTATAGGAGTTTCTGTGGTCATGGTGTCTCTTCACAGAAATAAAAAACCCTTATGAAGAAACCAAGGAATCTCAACATGGCTGCCTAAACAAGACCTGAACAATGACAACACCAGTAGACATGCCAGCATGGATGGATAAGATGTTATAAGGCCCATCCCTAGATGAAGAGCTACAGGCAACCAATGGCTGCTGAGAGGGAGAATCAGTCTTCTCCAGGGGTGAGCCCCTGATAGGTACTCACTCCCAAATGGCCAGTCCTAAACAGATACACATATGAGAAATACTAAATGAACTCAGTAGGTTGTATCTCTCTCTCTCTCTCTCTCTCTCTCTCTCTCTCTCTCTCTCTCTCATCTATCTATCTATCCATCTATCTATCTATCTATCTATCTATATATATATATATATTAACAATAATAATTAAAGAAGAGGCTGTGAATTTGAGTGGGAATAGGGGGATGTGAGAGAAGTTGGAGTGGGGGAAATAATGAAAATACAATACTCATGTATGAAATTCTAAATAAAATAAAAAGTCTGTTAAAACATGCACAAGTGAAATAATACTCCTCTAAAGAGGAGACTTGTGAAAATCATGAGACAATGCATGAAGATCAGCCATTCACTCTGTAGCTCACTCTTTAAATGTCTCATTTATATTTACCTCAGTCGGTCATGATTTGGATTTTTTATATATATAGTCTATGTGTGACTGAAAAAACATAACTCTATTCTGATCTATGTATTTGTTCAAGCGGTATCAATCTCTAGTGCTGTCCCTGCCCCTCCCCCCAGAAAAGGAAAATAGGAAATTAACTGGTAAAAGAACTTGTGACAATTCCACCTTTCCCAGAACGCTTATGTCCACAAAACATGCTGATGGTGAAGGTCCCTAAAAAGATTAAAACAAAAGATTAATAACAAAGTAAGAAAGCAGCAGGATCTGGAGAGGCTGGGACATTTATGAACTGCTGGTGGAGAAGTAAAACCACACGGTCATCATGAAGTAGAGGTTCCTCAGAAAAAGAAGGAAAGAAAGAAAGGAAGGAAGGAAGGAAGGAAGGAAGGAAGGAAGGAAAGGAAGAAGCATAGAATTACTATGTGACATAAAAATTCCACTTTTGGTCATATATCCAAAAGAACTGTAATAAAACCTTGGAACATATAATTTGGTATCCTTATTCAATGTACCATTATATACCCATATACCATTCAATAGCCCGATGCTGAAAGCCATCCAAATGTCCATCAAAATAGACAAAGGAGAAAGGAAAATATGCACATACAGGAGAATATTATTCAGCTGTAAGAAGCTGATGTATGCTACAACATGAATGACCCCTAAGGCTAGTACGCCACAATGGAAAGTATGTTATGACTCTACCCACATGAAGCATCTGAATAGTCAAACTCATAGAAAACAATTAGAATGGGGTGTTGCCTTTCCATCGGCACAGAGGCTGCACTTGACTCTGCTGTTTTAGCCAGCAAATGCGGCTCTTCAGGTACTGGCCTGCTTCTCTGGCAGTGGCCTGGCTGCTCAGGCCATGGCCTGGTGGGAAATCTGTTCCTGCAGACACTGGCTATGTCGCTGCCAACAAATATAGCTTTTAATCAAATCTCTATCATTCTATTTTGATTGATAAATATTATTTATCAATAAGACTTGGGAGTCCAATGCTGGGCTGAAAACCTGCTAGCTCCGAGAGGTTGAGTAGCAACTAGCTGACCTTCCTTCCCTCTTTGTCCAAATCTCAGAAAGAGAGTGTCCTGCTCTGCCAAAACAAAAGAACTCATGCTACACTAAGTCCCTCCCTACTACTTCCTGTGTGTCTCTCTATCTATCGTCTTACAGACTCCTATGACTCTCTATGATTACTTTTTGTCAAGTAGTTACTAACTCAGTCTCCTGACCCAAGGTTGATTTTATTTTAATGCAAATGCAAACTTGGGGTTCACAGTGTGATCCAGTCTCCCACAACAATGGGAGTTACCAGGAGTTAGGGGAGGAAGAAATGAGAAGCTGTCATTTAGTGAGCATAGAGCAATGTTTATTCAAAATGAAAATGTGAAATAGTCAATACTTCTAAGATGAATGTTAAATGTACCGCAATAGATTAAAAATTTATTCAAGGGATGTATGAACAATGGACATCAAATAAGAGAGTTTTAAAGCTGGTGTGGTGGTGTGTACCTGTCTTCCTCGCTCATAGAGACGGGGGAGTTGTGAGTCTGAGGCTGAAAATGAGATCCTGTCTTCAAAATCAAAGGCTGGAGAACCCACACAGTGTATAGTGCTTGCTTAACACGTATGGGATAGTTAGGTTTCAGAAATACAGAAAGAGAAGGAGACAGAAGTTTAGTACATTTGGAAGAGCAAAGCTTTCCAAGGTTTCTGAATGTAAGATTTATCCAGCCAATAGGACCAGTCCCAGCTCTTCTGAGACCCACGTCCCAGCTGACAGGGAACTTTGGATCTTAGGTTCTCATTCAGTTCCCTGATCCTGGGAGGTGATGGACCTGCCAAGATCTTGTTTGTGTTAGACAAGTTACCTGAAGGCTCAAGCCTGTAAGGAAGATTCTATCATTGCCTCCCAGATGCTCTATCCACTCAGAAAGAATTCAGCTTACATTCTGTCTGGACACTCTGGGCCTCACTGTATGACTGCTTCCAAGTTTAGTTACAACACAGGCCTGCTTTAAATATAGTTTTACTCACAAATTATGGCAAAAAGCTATAAATTCCTCAAAGTAGAGAGAACGTCATAACCTTTTAGATAGTATTCTTCTTGCTTTTCATAGGGTAAAACTTAAATGTATATTTGTTAGAATGAATGTTAAAATCATGAGCTACATTTATGCTTAAACAGATACATTTTCTTAGACAGCCCAGCATAACTTTGGATATAATGACTCCTAACTAGTGTCTTTATTAAATTTAACTGGAAGGAAGCGGTTGCATTAACATGCTAACATATTTCCTTTGTGCTAGGCAATGTCCTCAGTAATTTGCATAAATAACATTACTCATTTAAATGGAATAGGATGAGTCACATGTGAACATTATCATACAGTTAGGATGTGCAAATCAGATCTATTCTGTTTATCAATTTAAAAAATGGCCATTAATCTGATTTTGTTGCTCAAGAGTTCATTCCTGGGAATCCCAAATTTATGTTTTGATCCACCCAATCACATTTGAGAGGACTAAACTTAGAGTATTGAATGCACTGACCACACAACGCACATAGTCTCCAGTAAGCTATAGTGATGTGATAGTATTGTTTTAAATACACCCACACAAATTGCTGTGCCTGTTCTTGAAGGGATTTTCGTCCATGAAGGGAATGAGCTCCTCCAGAAGAATCATTTTTTCCCTTAGTATCTTCTTTTAGTACCAAGAGTATGTCTCGCTTATGGTAGAGTCACCTGGCTGTCACAGTATGCGATTGTGGGTACCAGGAGTATTTTTAAATGAGGAAAAATAGTTCTATTTGGGAGATTTTTATCTGTTTTGTTGTTGCTGCTGTTTGTTTTTACTAAAGTCGTCAGTGAGGAATTTTCCTCTAAAAATATTCCAGGGCTGGGGAGATGGCTCAGTCAGAAAAATGCCTACTGAGTAAACATGAGGATGGGAGGTCGGATGCCTGGCACTTTCACAAAGGCTGGGTGGTGTGGACCCAGAGAGAGAGACAGATGGATCCCTGGAGCTCAATGGCCTACGTGGGTAGCCAACCAGTGACCAGTGAGAGACACCATTTCAAAAGATAAGGAGAGGATGATGGTGGGCGACTCCTAACACTGACCTCTAACCTCCACATGATGCACACACAATTGCATGTGCATCCACATATAGAGACACATACCGTACACACATGCATCTCAAAAAGAAAATAAAAGTAGATAAGTAAAAATGGTGGAAAATGTGGTGGAGTTATTCAATGTTGAGACTCACAGCTTTAACTCAAATACTGTTTGTGTCTATGAGGGCGTGAGTGGGCCAGTGGCATTTAAAATGACACAGCCTTTATCATTATTGTACTACGGAAAAGAGTTCAGAAGGATGCGTATCTCAGTGGGTTAGCTTCTAGGAAATGTAATCTCACGCAGTAAATGTGACCTTTTCTATCACATCTTTACATGACACTTTTTGCTGCTTTTATTTTGTATTGTTTTGCATTTGGGGGAGGGTGGAATCATGCCCAGAACCTTGCACATGCTGCACAAGCATTCTAACTGAGCTGTATCCCAGACTGACACTCAACGTTTCTAATGGCGAGACTTGCTATAGACACCGTTTATAATTTGACCACCACATATTTAAACATTTGCTCATGCACATATCACTTCCCCCAAACAGATCTAGGTTATAGGTGTCCACGAATCACATGTTTGGGGGCTGATCAGTTGGCTCAGGCAGTAATGTGATTGCAGTGTAGGCATGAGGGGCTGAGTTGGGATCCCCACTGTGACGGCGAGCATCTGCAAGAACAGAACTGTGCAGGTGGAAACAGCACCCTCCCTGAGCTCACTCGCCAATTAGTCCTGCTAGATTGATAGTCCCAGGCTCAACAAGAGACTCCATCTTGAAAAAGAAAACGTAGTAGGCAACAATATAGGGATATACGTCTGAAATTCTGGCCTTTGTATGCATGTACACACACACTTGCCCACCTGGACACACACATACATGACACACACACCTGAAAGTTACCCCCCTTTTTTTTCCACTTTTATTTTGTGGGAGGCATGGGCACACCTCAGCGCATACATGGAAGTCAGGACAACTTGTGGAAGCTGGTTTTCTCCTACTCTGTGGGTCCCAGGGATTGAACTCAGGTCATCGGGCTTGGTGGCAAGTCTTTACCTGCCGAGCCATCTCATTGGTCAATATGTTTTCAAAGATACATAGAGGATGTATAGATACATCAATGCCAAATGTCTTATACTCTAAAATTTAGATATTACCAAATATGTACAGAAAGGAGTAATTATTGTATAATGTGCATACCATGCTTCTGTTAACATTTCTAATTTTAAGTAATAAACAGGGCAGATTTGACTTTAGAGCTCCTTGCTTGCATAGGCCTTTAACAAGGTCTGGAGAAGCTCCAGGAATACATTCACATTGACAAACCCTTTCTCTTTCTGTGATTACATTTCCTCCTCACTTTTTCTTCTTTTTGGCTGGCAACTGGGATGGCCAGAAGTATTCTAAAGATCCAGCTTAGGTGACAGCTGAGTTAAATGATACACATTTAACTCAGACTCAGTGACATATGCTGGTGTGGGTGTCCATCACCTCTCTGTGTATGCAGGTATTGCTAGCCAGACAAAATTTCCATGAGTAGTCCAAATGTCTAGGCTGGAACTCATGCAGCTCTCTCATGTGATAAGTGTGGAGACAAAAAGGATTGCGATGTTCAGAACCAGGAGTTTCTGAACTTGCCAAGAAGTTTCCAGTAGGAGACATAAGCTGAAGATTGGGCCTCATTTGTCTCCCAGACAAGATAGAATTGCTTTTTGGGTAAAAATATGTTTGATATTACATACAAATAGGAACACATTGTATTTTTCTAAAAGTGAGAGTCCTAAAAATGTTCATAATTACTGTGAGTTAATTTGTGTATGTATGTTTATGTATATACAAGTATGTGTATCTCCTGTTTCCCTGGAGAATTCTAAAGATTGTAAGAATATTATGTGAGGGTATTTTGTTTCACTAATCTTGTATACATATATGTACACACACATATACATACACACATACTTATTCATGATGTGGACTTGTTTCTATTCAATATAGCTAAAACAAATAAGTAAAGAAGAAAGAACAGTTTTAGAAACCCCCTGAATCCCTAAGTGAAAGGGTTCTCCAGGATGCAAATCAAGCATTATAAGTAGTAAAGGAAACTAACAATATTTACAAATTAAAATTAATGAAATATTCTCAAAACAAAAAGTATATGTGTGTACTCAATTTCTCATATCTAGGAGACCAAACTAACTGTGATAAAATTCTAATATAATGAGTGTGGTGGGACACATCTATAATCTTAGCTACTGAAGAAACTTAGATGCGAGTCTAGTCAACTTAGCAAGAATCTGACTAAGGAAAAGAGTGGAAAAAAAGTGTAGCTCAATAGTAGAGAAGTTGCATACATGTGTGAAACCCTGCGTTTAATCTTCATTATGACATAAGAAAATCCCCAAATACAAGATATACAACTTTTGCTCCTAATTTTTAATAAAATAATATATTCATGTAGCTTAAATTTCAATATAAAATATTAAAGCTACAAATCACATTAAATATTAAATTTTATGTTTTTGAAAAATCTCATTTTCTTTCTGGTCTCCCACCTGCTCAGTTCTCCCTCCACTGAGGGAGAACTCCCTCCCTCCCTCTACACTCAGGTAACTGTGATAAGCACCTCACACAGTTTCTGTGTGTGCTATTAAAAATATGAACTTGCTGTTTGTCTTATCAGTGCTCTATTATTGTGAAGAGACACCATGACTATGGCAACTCTTGTAAAGGAAAACATTTGGCTGGGGCTAGTTTATAATTCAGAGATTTAGTCCATTGTCATCATGGCAAGGAGCATGTTGGGACAGAGGCAGACATGGTGGTAGAGAAGTAGAGAGTTACAAACCTGTCCCAGGAGGCAGCAGGAAGATAGAGCCATGCTGAGCCTGCTGTGGGATTTTTAAACATCAAAGCCCACCCCCAGTGACACACTTCCTCCAGCAAGGCCACATCTCCTAATCCTTTGAAATGATGTCACTCCCTGGTAAACAAACATTAAAATCTATGAGTCTATGAAGGACATTCTTATCCAAACCATTACACTAGTCTTTTAAACATGTATTTTCTCTTTCAGAAAGTTTTAAAAATTAAAATATAATCATTATAGTGTAAAAGTCACCCCTTTAAAGTGTTCAAGTATGTAGTTGTTGCTATACTCATAAAGTTGTACAAACCACCAGCTAGCTAAAGGATAGGTCCGTTACCCTGAGAAGCTCTCTGTGCCATTTAGCCTTGACCTTCTATAACCTCCAGCCCACCTACTTCTAACAAGCCAGTGATCTACTGCTGTCTCTATAGATTTGTCTACTCTGAACATGTCGTACAGATGGGTGCATACAGTAAGTGGCATCTTGTGGCTGTCTTCTTTCACTTAGCACAATGTGTTTCAGGTTTATCCTTTTGTGGCATTTATCATTCCTTATTTCCTTTCACAGTTGAAAATTCCAGTGTATGATACATATCACATTTTATCTAACTATTCACCAGTTGATAAACATTTGGGTTGCATTCATAATTTTTTGCTTTTATGAATAACAACATACAACATGAGTAATAATGTATAATCATTATTTGAAATTATTATATAAAAATGTAATATTTTTATAAACAAGTATTTCTATTCTCATGGAGGATATCTGTATGAAACTTGTAGGTCCTATGATAATACTACATTCAGTTTTTGGAGGAACTTCCAGAGTTATGCTCCAAATACACAGCATCATTCTACATTCCCTCCAACAATGTACATGTGTGAATTTCTCCAAACCTCACCAACAGTTACTTTTGAAAATGACATATCCCCTTACACAAAAGTTATACCTTTTCCTTATACAAAAGGAAAGAGGTATAACTACATATACTGTGGCAATTGCTATTTTACATATCTTGGAGTCTGCCCTAGATATCTTTAGCTGTCAATGTGGCACAGCCTGTCTCACCTGAGGGATTCCCTAGGTCAGATTGGTCTGTGGGGGATTTTCTTGATTGTTAATTGATGTAACTGGGTTCAGCCCACTGTGGGAGGCACCATTCCTAGGCAGATGATTTTTTTTCAAGATCTTACTGTCACATTCTGTAGGTTTGTAACACATGAGTTTTGGCAGAAGACAATTCAACTCATAACAACAGGGTCATCGCCACCAGTGAGAAGCACTTGCTGACTTCCTGGATATCCCTGAATTTTATAAACTGTCTTTATACCAAGGAACCAAATATATAAACATTTTCACTAGTGATACCTCTAGTTAAAGACAAATCTCTCAATTCACCAAGAAAATAATTGACATTTCGCAGCACTTCAAAATAGAATTATTAATCTACTATTACCCAATGGTGGGCATCAGTGAAGGATAAATCTCTGTGCACACTATTGGAGGGTTAGAAAGAGATGTGGGCAGGGGATCAAGAAACACTGAACTAAATTGTGACTGTGACACTCACCATTTATTATCTGGGATTAATCACCTAGATTGCCACCACTCCTTCTCATTGGAGTTGGTGTGCTCTTCAAACTCTAGATAATTCTCTAATTTCTATTCCATGTTGTGCTATAGTTTGTCCCTTTGCCACTTCCAAAACCAACATGGGCAACAGAAAGAGATGATAAAAGCAGACAGGCACACCTGTAATACCTAATTACAGACTCGTGGACTCAGGGAAATAGAAGGCTTTCATCTATGCCCTCTTTTAACAAAGGCATGGACCTGGAGAGGTCAGGTTACCAGTTCTAAGACACATTATTCCTAGATTGAGTAGCTTTGGTAGAGTAGGGGGATCTCTAAAAGTAGGTGTGCAACAAAGGTCTTTATGGGTGGACCCCAGAGAGAAGCTTACATGCTTCCTGAGAGTGAGCAAAAATAAGTCCACATTGAGAATATATGTATAATCGTGTAGTTATTTTTTCTATTGGAAGAAGTCCCTGGATTCCATCAAATTCTCAAAGAAGTTTATTTTTGTTCAGATAAATACTCAGCTTCCAGCAAATAAAATGCCTGGCATATTAGAGAAAATCTATAAACATTAGCTGGCTGACTTTGTCAAATCCTCAACCAAGAAACTGAGTTATTATTTCTACTGAAATAGAGGAAAGAAGAGGAGGACTCATCCCTAGAAAATAATCCTCTCAATTCCATGCTACCAGAAAACCTCACCTCTATGGAGCCTTCTATCACCCTATTGCTCCAAGTCCTGGGTGAACTTCACAATGGTGCCCTTGCCAATTAAAGTAATTTCAAAGATGTTTGGAATCACAATTCCATTCCCTTTAGGAAATCATTCATCTTTTTAATTTAACTTTACCATCTGATTTAATTAACAAGGGCTTAATGACAGTTAATAAATGATGTATTAAGTGATTTTTTTCTTTATTAAAGTAACCCAAACTTTTAGATTCTTATAATTTTCATTAGTTCAAGTAAGATGTTCTTAATCCAATTAAAAAATGGGCTACAAAGCTAAACAGAGAATTCTCAACAGAAGAATCTCAAATGGCCGAAAGACATTTAAGGAATTGCTCAACATCCTTAGTCATCAGGGAAATGCAAATCAAAACAACTCTGAGATACCATCTTACACCTGTCAGAATGGCTATGATCAAAAACACTGAAGACAGCTTATGTTGGAGAGGATGCAGAGCAAGGGGAACACTCCTCCAATGTTGGTGGGAAAGCAAACTTGTACAGCCACTTTGGAAATCAGTATGGCGGTTTCTCAGAAAATTGGGAATCAATGTACCTCAAGACCCAGTGATAACATGCTTGGGCATAAACCCAATGAATGCTCAATCTTATCACAAGGACACATGCTTAACTATGTTCATAGCAGCGTTATTCATGATAGCAAGTACCTTGAAACAACCTAGATGCCCCTCAACTGAAGAATGGATCAAGAAAATGTGGCACATATACACAATGAAGTACTACTCAGCAGTAAAAAAACAGTGATATCATGAAATTTGCAGGCAAATGGATGAAACTAGAAAATATCATCCTGAGTGCTATAACCCAGACTCAGAAGGACAAACATCTTATGTACTAACTCATAAGTGGATACTAGATGTAAAGCAAAGGATAACCAGACTACAACTCACAGCTCCAGAGAAGCTAGCTAACAAGGAGGACCCTAAGAGGGACACATAGATAGCCCAGCGAAAGAGAAATAGATGAGATTTACATGAGCAAACTGGGGATGAGGGGGGATAATGGAGGGCAAGGAATGGGGGATGAGAACATAAGGAAATGGGAGGTTTGAGCTGGAACAGGGACAGAGTGGAAGAACAAGGAAAGAGATACCATGATAAATGAAGACATCATGGGAATAGGGAGAAACAGGGTGCTAGGGAAATTCCCAGGAATCCACAAGAATGACCCCACCTTAGACTACTAGCAATAGTCAAGAGGGTACCTGAACGGGTCTACTCCGGTAACCAGATTAGTGAATATTCTAACTGTCATCACAGAGTCTTCATCCAGTTACTGATGGAAGCAGATGCAGAGATCCATAGCCAGGTGCCAGGCCAAGCTTCAGGAGTTCAATCAATGAGAGAGAAAGGAGGGATTCTAAAAGCAAGGAACATCGAGATCACGATGGGAAAATTTACAGAGACAGCCAGCCAAACTAGTGGAAACCCATGAACTGTGGACCAATAGCTGTGGAGCCCCCATGGGACTGGACTGGAGCCCCCATGGGACTGGACTAGGCCCTCTGGATAGGCAACAGAGTTGTTTAGCTTGAACTGTTTGGGGGGCTACCAGGCAGGGGGATCAGGATCCATCCCTGGTGCATAAGTGGGCTTTTTTGGAGCCTAGTGCCTAAGGTGTGACACCTTGTGCAGCATTGGTGCAGTGGGTAGGGGCTTGGACCTGCCTCAGCTGAATGTACCAGGCTCTGCTGACTCCCATGGGAGACTTTGACTTAGAAGAGGTGGTAATGGGGGGAGGGTTGTGGGGGAAGACTGGGGGGCGGGAAGAAGGAGGGGGGAATCTGTGGTTGGTATGTAAAATGAATAGAAAATTTCATCATCATCATCATCATCATCATCATCATCATCATCATAATAAAAAGATGTTCTTAGTTCAGTTCAACCTATTTTATCTTATTTTACTATTAGTCCAAGTACCCAGGAAAATCTCTAGTACATCAGGAACATGCAGAGGAAGGAGCATTAAAAGTTGGCCATGGGGCCGGGCAGTGGTGGCGCACGCCTTTAATCCCAGCACTCGGGAGGCAGAGCCAGGCGGATCTCTGAGAGTTCAAGGCCAGCCTGGGCTACCAAGTGAGTTCCAGGAAAAGGCGCAAAGCTACACAGAGAAACCCTGTCTCGAAAAACCAAAAAAAAAAAAAAAAAAAAAGTTGGCCATGGGGCCAGAAGTGTAGCCAATTAGCACAGCATTTGGCTAACCTTTACAGGCCTTGATTCCATCCCTAGCACCACTACCACCACCTCCACCACCTCCACTACCCCACCACCTCCACCACCTCCATCATCACCACAGCCTCCACTACCCCACCACTTCTACTACCAAAACCACCTCTCCACCACCACCTTCTCCTTCACCGTCACCACCACCACCACCTCCACCACCTCCACCACCACCACCTCCACCATCTCCACCACCACCACCACCACCACCACCACCACCACCACCACCACCACCACCACAACCACAACAACAACAACACTTCTTGTCTATAATAATAAGGAAATACTTTGGATTCAACAAATACGACATAATCAGAAATCAGCACCATAGAGGTGATCAATAACCATATGAGGAGGGCAATAAATTAAAAGAAGTTGCTAATGTTGCTAGGAGGGTGGAAGACCCACTTTGAGCAGGGAGCTACCAATCTTAATAGCAGCTGCTAGAACATTATTAGTATGGGGGATGCAGCATTTAGCTACAGAAATTTGGTGTTTATAAGACATTCAGACATGGCACCCAAGAGGCATGGTGATGCACATACACTTAGGAGGCCAAGGAAGTCATTGCAAGTTCTGGATCAGCCTGAGTTTCATAGTAAGGCCTTTTGAAGAAGGAAGGAAGGAAAAAGGGAAAGAAAGGGGGGAAAGAGGGGGAGAGGGAAGGAGGGAGGGTAGCAAGTGGGAAATTATTAGTGTAAATATAAAATCCAGATCTCTGTCCGTCTGTAGTTATTAAATATTTCATCTGGTAAGTTTTTTAACAAAGACATTCAAAGCAGTCCAGAGGCCCAGTAATGAGCCCTCAGCAGTGGAAAGGTATGATCCCTCCAAGAATCAGATCTGGCTATTCTACATACATGTGGGGTAGCTAGTACACATGTGAGTGCATTTCTAAAACACACAAATGTTATCTGGAAATAATTTGCCCTTCACCGAGTATTTACAATTAAGGATTTGCCAATAGAAACTCAAAATTATATTCCTTACAAAGTTTGGTCTTACTTGAGTTTTTCTCTCAGATTCAGCAAAGAAAAGCTGCCTAACAAGGGACTGTAGACGTAAACTAAATGTAATCAAGAAACAGCAGACAGGCCTGTCCTTTGTCTTCTCTGGCTCGCTAGACTACTATCTCCCAGGGAAAGGGTGGCTTTCTCCTGGAAGCTTCCTGACTACTAAGACTAGCTAAGAATAAATGGACCCACAAGCATGGGACAGGAACTGAGAGTTCCCTTGGTGAGACAAGACCAAAGGGACACGTCTACTTCACTACTCAGCATCCGCTTGAACAATGATCCTCAATATTTTAAAGACTTCAGTGAAACATCAAAGTCACTCTCCCTCTTACCTAGGGATGATATTTCTTCTTGTGGAGTATTGCCTTTTCAGTCGTACAGGCAGGACTCTAGGGAGAAGCTGTGGATTCTTGAAGAAGAATATGCTTTGTTGTTACAGATTTCCTTTTAAACATATTCAGGTCATGATCCTGTCATTAGATGAAATAGTGAGCACTTGTTAGATGGAAGTATAGAAGGACAGCTAATGAAGGGCCCATTTTTCATTTCTCCTGCCTTTATGAAAGTACATTCTAATTTTTCTTGCTTCTTAATATTGTACATTATTTTATATAATTAATAAAAATAAATGCAATCTGGCAGATAAAGGCCAGGAACCAGTTGGCTCCAATTAAGGAGTAATTTCTAGTGATCATGAAGTTTTATTACATAGAAATGCTCTTGCTTTCTAAGATTCTTCAAGGTTTACCCATGATTCCTCATGATGGAAGAGCAGCATGGACATTTTCCACAGTGGAAGGACCTGTCTTCATCACCGAGAAATGTAGAGTTATTTTCTCATAGCTCAACTTTGCAAATGCCAAGCAACATCTCTGAAAAACGGCAACAACTGAGTACCAAAGAAACTTAGAGTTCAAATGTGTTGTCTTCTATATTGACATATAAGGATTATTATTCTCTTTAAATGGGGCATAACACCCATTTACATCACATTGATGCTGTATTTGTAATCTAGAGATGACTTAGAACATATGGGTAGTATGGAAGGGGGTATATTGGTTAGTGTAAACACTATTTTATACAAAGGACTTGAGTATCTACAGATTTTTCTATCTTCAAGGATCCTAGAACCAGTCACCAAAAGATACTGAAGGACACCTGTAATCATGGGCTATAGCTCCCTGCCAGAATTCAGCTGAAGAAGTTAAAGCTTCAGTTATGTACTTACCGATAGGACTATAATGAAGTGGGAGTTTAAATCGCCAGAGATGATGACCATTCCAGCCCTGGAAGAAAACCAGGGTGTGAGAGGATTTTATACAAAAATGCTCATCAAGACTGCTACCTGCTAGGCTCAAGATCAAAGGTGCCGGACTGAGACAGCCCCTCAGTGTGTGTATTTATCCACTCACAGGTAGGTGTCAACACTGTAGGCTTGGGGCAGGGATAGGACTATCCCACATCTCCTCTTGAAAAGCCGGGCTATATTCTATTTGTGCTGTAGGTGGAATTATTGAGGAAATTCATTTGAATGGTGAGAGAGATAAGTCTCTCATTTAAGCAAAGTGCCGTGGTATAAACAGAGTTACTTGAGATAAGATTACTAAGTAAATGAGGCTGGACTTTGGTGTTCTGCTTTGGTGTCTCTGAGATTCCCTAACCCTTTCCTAAAGTCTTCCCCTTGGTGTTCCTCACCCACAGCCTCAAAGCTAACCCAAAGAGAAATAATTAATGTGATGAGGCAATCTGCACTAAGTCATCTTAGGAAGCAATTACAGTTGGTCTCCCAGATAACAGCTGTGAATTTTAACTGCAGCCTGACAGACTCCCAGACTTGGAATAGCAACACTTTTGTCCCAACTGTGCTATGATGTTATGTAAAATATAACCGGTGCGAGGTACTGGGTGCTAAGAATTTAAGGGCTATGAAGTAAGAGCCTAACTCTGTCTCTGAGGGGCTCTGTGCTCCGGTTAGGAGGAGATCAGTGCACAGACAGCTTCCATCAAGGAGGACCTGTGGGGACAGCACAGGAGCAGGGCTGGGCTTGCAGAGGCCACACCATACCAGCTGTTGTGACATTTCTCCTGGTTCTAAAACATGGGAAGCTGCATGTTAGAGCTCTTTACTCCTAAACCTGCTGTCCATGGCTCTTACAGAAACTGTACCCAGATCTCCCTAGGTGTGTGAGTGGAAGAACAGAGCAATCGTTGAAGACCACCTCTACCCCTGAAAGAGAAAGATGCATTCTAACAAAGGAGGCAGGACTTTGAGATTCAGCCATGCCTACCTAGATGAGCAGTCTTTTTTTTTTAATCATTATTATCTTGAAGGGTCTAGGTCCAACCTTTAGAAGACTTGGCATATTCTCTTGAGTATGAGAGGCCACTAGGTAAGGTCATGACCCCTCCTACTAAGTGTGAAGACTTTCCAATGGCTTTTATCTTTGTGGTTTAAATCTGTGTGATGGATGGTAATTATCGAAAGCCATGCTGGAGAAGAGACAGTGGTTGGGCAGGACAATAAAGAGGCACATGTAGGCCACCAAACTCTTCACACCTCTCATCTCCCTCAGCTATGGTGTCTTCTACAAAGAGAGGCCACAAAACTTACCAAGAGAGGCCACAAAAGTGGTCAAGAGGGGCCACAAAACTGATCAAGAGGAGCAAAATGCATCCTTAAGGCACCTGGAACCATTCGCCTTTTATTTTCACTTCTGTGATATTAGATCAGGTTTTCACATTCCCTAGGTTGTGCTAACAGTATTTTGTATCCCCTCTCAGAAAAGAATAGTCTGGATAATCTTTCAGTACAGTCACTTAGTGTCATCAGTATAGATGAGGGCAATTTCTTTTGAGTCACTTTGAGGCTAAGTCTAAGCACCGAAGGTTTCCACCCACCTCTCTCCTCCTGTGTTAATTCTTCATCTTTCCATATACTATGCTCTACATTCCCACCACAGTCAGAGTCCTCTGTTGAAACCTGCTGCTACAATGTCTTTGTCACCGAACCTCTCAACTCTCTGTAGATGGTAGCCTCACTGCGAAGCTAGTGGGATTTACACTTACTACTCTAGGCAACTTAACTATTAACTATTGATGCCGTGAGCCAGCTCTTCCAGAATTAACGGGTATTTGCATCGATGACTTCTTTATTGGCTTTGATTCGTTTCCTCTAAATGTGAGATTTTCTTGTCTTGAGATCACATTCCAATTCCCCCAAAGCCTCCAGTGTCTTTTGAGCCAGGAACTGTACCCTCCTTTGTCAACGTCGTTTGTGGGCACCGTCTTCAACCTATTGCTCCAATCTCCAGAAGAGTCTGTCTTCAGCTATGTTTCTATTGGTCTAGTAAATTTCCTACCAGAATATTCAAATGACACATCATTGAACCTATGAGAAGTGAAAGTGCTAAAGGCCTAACCCAGGGCCAGGGCGAGGCTGTTCCTCAAACCCTGACACTGTGAGAGGTGTGGCCAGGCTTTGATGTCAGACCCAGGTCTTACTATGATTAATGGTCAAAAAGTCTGAGAAACGTGGCCAAGGATTTACTACCATTTTGCTTCAAAATAAAAAGCACATCATACAGATTTATTTTAATTCCCCTTAGCACTTGTTTCTAGATTCCTAACCTTTTTCCTCCTGACTTTAAAAACTGTATTTTGCCTGCATGTTTACCTGTGCCCTATGTGCGTGCGGCTTCATGGAGGCCAGAAGAGGGTGTCAGATCCCCAGGACTAGAGTGATGAATGGTTGTGAGCTGCCATGTGCGTGCTGGGAATCTAACCAGGATCCTCTTGGAATGCAGCCACTTCTTTTAACCACCAAACTCTCTTTCCAGCCATGCCTTTTGATTTCTGATGCCATCTTGTTGGTTTCAAGCATCACCAAGAAGGATGACCTACCAAACTGCCTACAGGGCCTTGGCTTGCAAACCACTTCCTGCATGTTGCTGTCTATACAGACCCTGTACATCGTGGACTTGAACCCTTTCTGGCTGCATTATAATAGATACAAAAGCTGGCGATGGCAAAGCTCAGCACAGACATAAATGCACGGACCTGGCTTTTTAGAAGACATTCGTCCAATATCCTCTTCCTATGTCAAAGCTCCCAATTCTCGATTCTGATTTCATTATGTACTAAAGAAAAAGACCTAGAAAATTAACATTTCTGTACATTCCTCAGAGGAAACTGTAACTCATAGAAGAGGAATCAAACCCAGAATCTTAAATTAGTAACTTATTTTAATTTTGAAAATAAAGCAGCCAAAATCCAGCAATTTTGAAAAAACAGGTCCTATGAGAAAAATTTTATGATCCAAGTTTATTATTTGAGGTATTAGTTGTTGTAACAAAAAAAAAACAAATTTAAAAGGTCAATTTGGATTCAAATTATACTCTAATTTAAAGTTTGTCTTATTCTTGTTCATACATAATGGAAAAAATTAAAATGAGAGTAAAGGCACTTACAGTAATATTCAGCTTTCTTAGTAGATATGCTTTACTTTTAAAATGGCCTATAAGAGAATTTCCTCCATAATTATTTTAGACAAAATATAGAAATGAGGTAGTGATTTGGGGGAATCTGAGGCTCTTTATGCTGCCATGGTGAGAACCTACAATTGCACATATCTGTGTACCCATAATTTCCCACTCACACTTTGTCCCAAGTCCCAAATGATGATCAGCAGGTGCCACCAGCCGCACCCGCATCATTTGCAAACCAAGGACCATTTCCTCATCTTGTTTGCTACCCATTGGCCACTATCCAGCAGGGGATTCATAAATGAGCTCTCTTCCACGGGGGGCAGCTGGAATTTGATGAAAAACATCTTCCAGGGTTCATTTGGCCAGCTATGGTGTATCAAGTACACCCAAGTGGGGATCCCAGGAGATCCTCATCTCACCAACACAGTTCTGGAAACAGCCTTGCTACTATGGTGGAGAAGCTCGAGAAACGTGAAAAAGGCAGGCAAGAGCTACCAAGGTGTTCAAAGAGGTTGGAGGAAATTTTTCTTTAATGAAAATACAAAATAATTGAGAATACATTATTGTCTGATAAATTTTACAATGAAGTAAATCAAATGTTTTGAAGAGTAAGAAGATGACTGTCCTCAGGAGAGCCACAAAGGACACATAAAGGTGGCATGGAGCACAAAGACTGAAGAAATCACATAGAGGGAGGAGCCAGAAGGGGTTTCATGGTTTCAAACATGCTTTGATGGCTATTATTGGTTGTCAATTTAACTACATCTGTAATTAACTAGAATCCAAGTAGCTGTATGCACCTGTGAGGGATTTTTCCTAATTAAATCTTTTGCAATAGGAAAACCTACCTTTAATCCAGACCTTTTGAGGTGGGAAGATCCATCTTTAATCTAGGTCACACCTTCTGGTGTCAGCCTACATAAAGGACATGGAAGAAGGAAGCTTTTGCTCTTTGCCTGCTTGCTCTTAATCTTGCTGGCAGGTTCATTCCTTCACTGGCATTAGAGTCTACTTCTTCGGGATTCCAGTGTATACTGAAGACCAGCTGAGACATCCAGCTTCATGGACTGAACAACTACTGGATTCTTGGACTTCCCATTGGTAGACAACCATTGTTGGACAAGCTGAACCACAGCCTGTAAGCCAATGTAACAAACTGAATAAAACATTTATATATATATATAATATATATATGTGTGTGTGTATGTGTATGTGTGTGTGTATATATATATATATATATATATATATATATATATATATATATATATATATATATTTCATTCTATCAGTTCTGTTCCTCTAGAGAACCCTGAACAATACAGATTTTCTTAGGAGCAATAATTATTGGGAGCAACAGGCAGAGAGGATTCTGAAAGGTAAAGAGAACCAAGCCTTCTATCTCATTTCATAAATTTTACTCTAGTATTTATTAATTGATTCTAAAAGAGGACTGTAAAATACAAATATAACAATGTAATCTGTAGCATCTTCATAAGGAACAATAATCCAAAAAGTCTATCTTGTCTTTGGAGTATGAAGAGAATTATTCAAGATTCCTGCTGAGAGAGAGGAACACATTTATAAGAATTTAGAAAGAAGTTCCAGCAATCATTCAAATTTCTCCCAAGTGAAGAAATTTGCTGTCCTTACCATTGTTCATTCTGTGATCTAAGTGAGACTTGTGAGTTCTCTCTGTCAGGAAAGCTGGCAGACTGAGCAACCCAGCTACCACCCAGGCCCAGAACCAGGGCTGTGAGTTGGCCCACCCCAGCATCCACCTCATCTATGAACTGCTGGAACACGTGACGGGCACAGCCCTGCAGATACAAAGCTACAGGATCTCCATGACACAGGGCAACAACAGGATGTCCAAGCGGAGTCCCAGTGAGGATTCAGTATCGATAGTGTAGCAGAAGCCAGAGGCCTCAAACCAGACCAACAACTCATTGCAAAGAACACTTACAAGTAAAGATGTATGGACTCACTGGGCCACCGTACAGCTTCCATACTGAGATTGTGTTGTTGTTGCTTTTGTTTGTTTGATTGGGGGTTTTGGTTTTCCTTTTAAATTTTGTTTTGTTATGGGGGGGGTGGTTTGCAAGGGCAGAGGGCAGAAGCCAGGGGATGGCAAGTTGAGTGGGATCGGGATGTGTGACGTGAAATCCACAAAGAATCAATAAAAAGTTAAAAAAAATAAAGTAAAACACACACACACACAAAGAAAAAAGAATAACAATCAAATAGAGATTAATGTATATATAGTACACTCAGAAGAAAATCATTAACTGTGAGCATATCTTTATGTTGTCACATTTTTACAAAGGCCACTGTCACAGAATTGCGGTCTTATTTCATGTTGCTTTCTCAGATGCTTCAAGAATCCTTCTAAACACGAGGCATCTGAGGATTTTGCAGTGATCTAGAGACACCTTGATTCTTTGTAGCTGTGTGTTTATTTTAATCTAGGCCTCTTTTTTGCTGTACAAAGGAGTAATTCAGACATTTAAATGTCACCCTCTCTACAGAAATATGCACATAAACACACAGAATAGTAACCAGACTTGGAACTATGAATGGAAAATACTGCCCTGGATTCCGGTTTTGTGGGGATAAAAAGAGATGGTGTTATTGCAGGGAAGAGAAGACAATTGGGAAGAAGAAAAGCAGGGCACATTTGCACATCATAAAGAAGCCTGGGAGACTGGACGTGGCCAACAGGAGTGGGAGAAGGAACCAGCCCTGAAGGAGACATGAGATCAGATGCTTGCCTAGAGAGCCTGAGACCCTAGGTTTGGTTTTAACACTGAAAAACAAAAACACTATGAAGCCATTGTTATGGAAATTATATATATATAATTACTTCTTTGAATTGATTTTTTTAAAATAACTTTTACTTTTGAAATACTTTCTCATAAGAGATTGGGAAAAAAAAACAGTACAGAAAGATACCATTTACCTAGATTCTTCTGATAATATAAAAACCCAGAACACAAAATCAAAACCAGAAAATCCATGTTGCTAAATACGAACTCAGGGATGGGTCCCATTCAGATTTGACAGTTTTATCTGTATGTTATTCTTTTCTTCATTTTATTTTGTCTATGAGTTTGTGAGTTTTTACCCCCTACACGTGTAAAATAGAATAGTTCTACCACTGTAAAGAAAGGTCGGTGTTGCTTTTAGTACTCTGGCCCTCCCCCAGTACTGGCCCTGGGTGTTCATTGCTGCGCTGTCTGTCACTCACTACTACACCATCCAGTCAATAACTCTGGAAGACTGACTTCCATCCCCATCTCTTTTCACGTGTTTGTGTAGGAGGCATACAGATGTGTATGCACAAGTTTGCATGAGTGTAGGCATATGAGTTGTGTGAGTGTATATCCATGTGTGTGTCTGTGTGTGAAGGTTTGAGGTCGATATTGGAATCTTCTTTAATCACTTTCACTTTATTTTGAGGGAGGGTCTTTCAATTAAACCCAAAAGCTCATTGACATCTCTAGTCTGGCTAGCCAACTTGCTCCAGGGACTTCTCCCATCTCCATCTTCCAAGAACCACTGGGACTATGACCATTTTGTCCCGTCAGTCAAACAGCTGTAGCTATTTCTGAGAACAGAGTTCCCCTTTGTAAATGGAATCAACATTAAGGATCAGTTTTCCAGGACCCCAAATCTAACCAAACCCTGATAACTACATGTCTGTGTTTGTAACTGTAAACACTATCTACACAGGGCAGCATATGTTCACAGCATTTTCATCATTGATAAAGCAGGGCTTTTGCAAAGTTCCTGTTAATACATGGTTATTACTTAGAACATCAGATTTTTTTTATAAAAAAAATGCGAGGCTACATTTTGACAAAAGAAATTCCACATACAAGAAAAAGTATTTGTGATTTACACAAGTTCAGAGACTAAAAATATTTCAGATAAGTGGGCAACTGTCTGGAAGTAGGGGGTGGCTAATGAGAGAGTAAGAATGGGGAGCTCATTGGGTAAGAAGAGTAGTAGATAAAGTCATAGGCATGCTGTAGGGATCGCAGCCACTTGAGAAGAAGGCAGCTGGCCACTGGCTGGGACTGAACTATGGAGCTGGAAGCAGTGAGGTCTTAGTGCTCTGATCTGGATATGGCTGGAGTGGCCCACAAAGCTTTGCCTTGTGTTTGGGAGGAGGGCAGTAAACAGATAGTCTTTGCATCAACAGCCACTGAGATTCTCTTGAATTCTACACATATTGTCTAAGAAAAACAAGAAAGTAGTGTAACTGTTCTCATCCTAAGATGTTTATAATTAACTTATTTGACATAATTACATTATATATATTTCAAATAAAAGATGTAGTTAGCCATGTACCCTTCCCCACTTTGCTAATAGTTAATAGGTTGAGTATTATCCCAGGTGACATAATCTTTCAAATTAAGAACGTAAGTCATTTGGTTTCAGAGCACCACCTGGTGGATTAATTACCAACAACAATCCAGAAATAAGGTGAATCTAGAGATTCCCATGGCCATTAAAAGGACAATAAAGGAATATTATCAATAACTTAATACTCACTAATTAAAAAAATTACATTGTGCATGTGTATGCATGTGTGTGTGTGTGTGTGTGTGTGTGTGTGTGTGTGTGTGTGTGTGTGCATGTGTGTTGCATGCGCCACAGCATACATGTGATCCAAAGAGAATTTGTGGGTGTTCTCAGTTCTCTCTACCACGTGGGTCTGAGGAATCGAACTCAGGTCTTCAGGCTTGGTGGCAAGCACCTTTAGTCTACTTTGCCCAATATCTACAAATTCAATAGATGAAAATAATTTTGAGAACTCACACAAAAAGACAATGCCAAACCGGAATAAACCCAAGTCTGTAAGAGAACAGATTCAAATTGAATCAGTTACCAATAACCTACCAAACACACACAAAAAATAATGCGGACTCAGATGGTTTTGCTGGTGAATTCTAGAAAGCATTTAAGGAAGAACTCCTAGCTGTTCTGAGCCGAAGGGAATGCCCTCAAGCTCTACAAATCCTAGTTTCCACATCTGCAGATTCACCAATCACTGATCAAAAATACTTGAGAAAAGTTCAAGGTACCAAACACACAGGCTCCTTTTACTTACTGTTATTTCTTGAACAATTCAGTATAATGTCTCTTTGCATACTGTAGAGTATTTACTATGTTATGTATACTGTATAGTATTTACATTGTATTAAGTATTATAAGTAATCTGGAGATGGTCCAGAGCATTGGAGAGGATGTATAAAGGTTGTAGGAAAGTACTGTGTCATTCTACATGAGGGACGTGAGTACCTGCAGATTCTAGTATCATGGGGAAGGGTCCTAGAGCCAAGGGTTCCATGAACAACAATAGTTTATAATTTTGTTTATGAGGCCAGCATTATCATAATCCCAAGACTAGACAACAACAATACAAGAACTGTGCTTGGTCTGAATGCTTGTTTCTCCAAAATTCAAATGTTGAAAGCTAGTCCCTCTGTTATAAGATTAAGAGGGGGGGGCCTTCATGAATTCAGAGCCTCTTGGGTGGGACTAGGACCCTTATGAAAGATGCTTGAGGGAGCTTATTTCCTGTTCTTCATTTCAGAAGAAAAAGGTACCGTCTATGAACCAGGAAAAGGCGATCGCCTGATGCTCCAAGAATCTGTTGCCAGCTTGATCTTAGGCTCTATACACCCCAGAACTGTGAGAAATAATTATCTGTTGTTAACTAACTACCTACTTCATAATATTTTGCGACTGGAGCTCAAAAATGGCAGAAAAGTGAAACTACAGACTAATATTGCTCACGCTTAGGTGCAGAGGTCCTGAACAAACACCAGCAAATTAAACCAAGCGGTGTGTAGAAGCACGCTATACCAAGTGGGATTTGTATGCAAATCAGGTTCAACAGCTGAAGGCCAGTTAAAGCAGTTCAGCATCTCCAGAGGCTGAAGAAAAAAAGTCACACATGAATTAAAACATTTAAAAAATCTATTACCCATTATTGATAAGAAAATATCTCACCATCAACTACAAATAGCGGGGAATATCTTCAACTTGCTGCAGAACAGCTACAGAAAACCACAGCTGAATCACACCTAGTGATGAGAAACTTGCAGCTGTTCTTCTAAACTCAAGAATAAGGCAAAGATGTTTCCCCTCAACCCAGTTCCAAAAGTTTCAGCTAATGCAGACAAGAAAAAGGAAATCCAACAAATACCGTGAAGGAAGAAATAAAACTGTTTTTGTTCATGGAAAATATGAGCCTTGAGTTAGTCAGCTCTGTACAAAACGAAATACACGAGATGGCCGCCTATTTTATAAAGAGAGAAGTTTTATTTTGTTTACGACTTTGAATGTTCAAGGGCAACGTGCTTGTATTGGTTCAGCATCGGTGAGACATGCAGGGGGGCGACGATGGTGGGAACATGTGCTAGGTGGAGCAGCCACATCTTCAGCCAGGATTGGGGAGAAAGAGAAAGGCTGGTGTGCTACACCCTCTCCTGAGATGTCCCCGAGGGACCTAAGGACATTGCTCCAGGCTCTACCTCTCGAAGGTTCCACAGAACTTCCCAACACTACCATCCTGGGGACCACATATGGGTGCAATTAAATAATATCCAAACCATAATAATCTTTCATCTAAAAAATTTGAAGAACCAACTGAAAAACTGATGGAGCCAATAAGCATTTCTAAATAGATAGTATGATACAAAAGTCAGTCACTTTCCCATAAACCAGGAGCAAATAAGTGAAAATCTTAATTTCAAATGTATTACCACCTGTATTAGTGCCTCTCAAAATTAAACTCTTTGGTATAAAGCTAACAAAGTCTGTATAAGATAGATATGAGGAAAATTTCAAAATTGATGAAAGGTAACCAAGAATAAAATAAATGGAAAGATAATCTGTGTTCACGTTAATAAACTCACATGCTACTTCTTTTCATCATCATTAGCTGGTCATAGTGTTTCCAAAAAGTCTCTGAAGTAGTTCTTCTTTACTGGGAAATAATGTCCAAGATCCAGCTTTCCACACACTTCAAAGTTCCAGTTTTAATGCAAGCAGTAGGTGTGGCTTTTATCTGAATTCGTTTTGGACTTTGAGACGTCATCGATTGGTAACTCCTCCT
Source organism: Peromyscus californicus insignis (assembly GCF_007827085.1). NCBI lineage: Eukaryota > Metazoa > Chordata > Mammalia > Rodentia > Cricetidae > Peromyscus > Peromyscus californicus. The sequence continues at coordinate 70,006,396 of NW_026294424.1, forward strand.
AGGAGACGGGGCGTAACACGATTCTAGATTTCACTTGGATTCTTTGCTCCTCGGTAAGTGGCTACTTGACCAAACAAAATTGTTTTGAACTCCAATAATTCATAATATTTACATGATTCTTTAAGAAGAACACATTTTCTATGTTTTAATTAATACTGAGAAGTGCTCTGGTAAGGGAGATTGGTCAGCTTTCCCGTCCTTCTCGTTTCCAATCTCTGTGCTCTGAAGCCATGTTGGCTCTGTCCTCTGCCAAAACTGCTTAGTGGAGATCCGGTAAGCCAACCCAAGTCTGGACTGAGTTAGCCAGGTTTCCTCTTCTCATGGGAATCTAGAGTGAGGTCAGAGAAAAACCTATGACAGTAAGACATGGATTCATAAGTTGATGGTCTTGTCAGCCATGGTACCTTTTGAGGACAACACTGACGACCAGCCCCAAGACAGCCCAGGAAGTCGCTCTTCAAAAAACAAGGGAGAAAAGGTCTTCCCAGCAAAATAAAGCTAAGGGGCCTTGCAACTAGATACTTTCCCCCATATCTCCTAGTTCTCATATTTCTGAGCCCCCACCATAGCTAAGAGGGCTTAGAAGAGACCAATTCCTAGGAGCTTTAAAACACGGCATAGTAACAGAAAGTCTGAGGACCAGTGAGACCATATTACAGTATGGTTGCTGCGAAAAACTGGTTCCTGAGAAGAGAGACTGTGCCAGAAAGTACCGGAATCAGTTATGATGCAGACAACAAGGGCTGAGAGCAAGGGAGCTTTTACTTTAGGTCCAGGGAAGGATCTGGTGGGGCAGGGGAGAAACAGCTTTAGCTTTGGCTAATTTGAATATTTCCCACAGACTGGAGACTGTTAGGGCTGTCTCTGGGTGTTCAGGACCAGGCTCAGAGGTCATCAGGGCAGATGCACCATGGTAGTGAGCGTGAGAGTCTGGTAAAGGAGGTAACTGGGTCTGTGGACTCTGGATTGGTCGGGCAGTATGTGAAAAGCTTGCTCCTGGGAGCGAGGCTCCTCCTAAGGGATGGGAGAGGCTGAGGCAAGGTGACCCAAGCATATTGTTGAATCGTCTAGAACTAGGTGTGTCCAGCACATGCATATAGGTCAGATGTTAGGGTGTCAAGGCTGCAGAAGCTAGAAACAGGTCACACTGCTTAGAGCCAAGCACACTCTGGTACAGCTTCAGAAACTTGTCCGAAGCTGCAGAGCCAATGAGTGATATAGTACTGAAGCTAAGTTCCCTTCTAACCTACCACACTCCTTCCGTCACATCTCTGTAGGAAAATGCAGGCCGTGAGACCCAGACTCCAAAACCGCAAAAGCAAAAATCCCCACAAAGTGTTTCTTGATCCTTCTTGGAAAGGACAGGAAACACCAGCTTCCCTCAGTGCTGCTCAGCCAATCACACAGAAGTCACTTCTGCCTACAGCAAGAGTGGCTAATTTTTCACTCATTTGTCACCTGGAACCGATACAGAATATCACAATATGGTTATTCTTGGCAAAGGTGCTTGGGAGGAGCAGGCTTCTGTCTCTCAGATGCCATTAGGCCTGTGACCTGGGTCTGTTACTCAAAGATCAACAACCCTTACTGGTAGGCAAGGCTCTAACCCAAAGTGCCGCCCACCTTGATTCTCCACACCTTGACTTCCAGACTTGGTAGTCTTAGACATGTTCGTCTTCTCTCTCACTGGTCTCATTCTCCCAGTGTCTTGGGATCCAGTGACTTTATACAGTCATATTCACTAAGTGGGTCAGACATTTTTGTGGGTTTGCCTCTCTTCTTGAATTATAGACTCCCTGCTGGCGAAAGTAGTCTGTGTTTTTTCTTATTCCTGTTCTCTGAACCTTTATTCTCCTTACTTTAAAAAAGTTCGTAACATGAAAAGGAGGCATAAGCATAAATGAGCTCTATGAATCCTGTTGTATCTAAACCATAAAGAGGTGGAATAAAAATAAACGAAGCTACTTTTAGGCTGCTTGGTGAATCTTCTCAAAGTGTCTATTTCTTGTCTCATAGTCTGGTCAACTCGTGCACTCCTTCGGAGAAAAACGCCATCTATAACTGACTTGAAATAAGCTGTGGTGAGTATGTGAATCACATGTAAATCAAACACACAAAGATGTTTGTGGAAGATGTATTAGCTACAGCACGCACTTGTGTCATGAAATCTGAAAGTGAATCATCTCCTGAAGGACTCGCATGTGTTCCCATGCACACGAGGCTTCTGGCTGCTGACAGATGAGTGGGCTTCCTGAGCTGGTGGCCCGCCAAGAACCAAGTGAGTGGCATCGTAAGTGAAGGATCCAGAAATAGATGCAAACTTATGGGCTTTAGACATCAGTTCTAGTATTTTTATCTGCACTATACTTTTCATCATTTATTCATTCAATAAATATTTATTGACTATGCATTACCAAGGAACTTTCTAAGGTATCCGAAATAGAGCAGTGATAAGTTTTTGTCTTGTTTCATTTAATCTACAGCACTTCAATGGAGCGGGTACTATTATAAGTCCATATTCATACATGGAAAACTAGCCTGAAAAAAGTAACTCAACATCAACAAATATACATTTCTAGTAAGTGGTTGGCCAAATACACATTTCTGGTAAGTGGTAACAGTGGGCTTCAGATTGTATGCTAAAGGCTCAAGGTATGGTAAAGATACTTTTCACCACACTTACTGCCTTCAACCATAGTACACGATTGTAAGATAGTAGCCTGAATTTTGGATAAAAAAATAAATAAATAACAGCCAGTCATCGCTACACCTGTAATCCTAACATTTAAGAGGTAGAGGAAGGAGGATCAGGGGTTCAAGGTCATTTTCAACTGCATATCAAGTTTGAGGTCACTTTGGCCCATATGAGATATTGTCTCAAAAACCAAGGGTTGGTGAGATGGTTGAGCAGGTAAAGGTGCTTGTTACCACACTCGAGAACCTTAGTTGAGTCTCTAGGACCCACAAGGCAGAAGGACAGACCTACCATGTAGTGCAAACACCATTGTCTTATGTTTTCTATAGCTGTGATAAAGCACCAGGATGAAAAGCAGCTTGAGGAAAGGGTTTGTATCAGCTAACAGTTCTACATCATAGGCCATCACTGGGGGAAGTCAGGACAGGGATTCAAATAAAGCAGGAACCTGAAGGGAACTCAAGCAGAGGCCATGGAGGAGTGCTGTTTATTAGCTTGCTCTCCATGGCTTGCTCAGTCTGCTTTCTTATAGCACTCAGGGACACTTTCCCAGGTGTGGTAACATACACTATGGACTGGGACATCCACATAAATCATTAATTAAGAAATCATGCCACAGGCTTGCCCACAGGACAGTCTAGTAAGGGCCAGCATACCCATACACATAAAATAAAAATAAAGGTTAAAATGTTTTTTTCTACAGGAAATGTGTGTCTTAGGAAGCTGCATGTGTCTTGATATTATTCTTCGACCTTTGTGCAAGGGCACAATTAAAATTCTAAATAATGAAGTAAAGGATAATTAGTGTTAGTGTTTTCACAATCACACAGTCTTGCAATTCATGCGCTCTAATTTTCTTTGGTTACGTCACATTCCTATGTAATAAAAACTAGTCAGAAAAATAGCTATGTAACAAGTTTTTTTCTGTCCCATCAGCCAGCTCACAAATAATGACATGGAGACTTCTTATTAATTATGAAAGCTCAGCCTATGGCTTAGGTTTGTTCCTAACCAGCTCTTATAACTTGAATTGACCCACTTATATTAATTTACATTCCATCACATGGTGTTACCTCTCTTCCATCTTGCACCTCCTGTTTCCTCCTGTGTTTATGGCATCTTCTGTGCACCTAGATTCTCCTCCTCTTCCTTTCTCTTCCCAGAAATCCTGCCTATACCTCCTAGTATTAGCCATTCAGCTTTTTATTACACCAATCACAACAATATATCTTCATACAATGTACAAATATCTCACAACATAATTGAGTATTTAGTTTATGAAATAAATAAATTTCAATAGCACCAATTTTTAAAAAATATTCTTATTTTCACTTAAACATAGAGTCCCGCCATGGCCATCTGAAGTGGGACATGAAGCTAGTTGTGTCCGTGGATAGTGAGAACATATACAATGAGAATATAAGGTGTCTACTTAAGGTGAACTATTACTGGATAAACAATGATTAAAAAAACATAACAACAACAAACCATGATGGGACAGGCCAGTGTCTGGGCTTTCCGACAACTGAAACTCAGACAGGCCTCTCTGGAGTACAGGCTCTTTAGACTGCAACAAGGGGCTCAGGATGGCTGACAGATTGACCCTAACACAGCTGTTAACCCAGATCTCTGCCTCTGCCACACGTGTGAATTCACCTCAAGCCACCATAGTCACACAGTACCTTTCCCCCTAAAGCAGCCAACATGCATGCATTCAGTGGCAATTTGTAGGCTGAGGATCTCTGCTTCCTCCTTGGCTGTAGCCAGCTTCCTAGCGTCTGGGTGCTGAGACGCGCTCCCTGGGAACTGCAGTTACGCCGGGTTCCAGTGTCTCCCACCATTCTTCACCCCTCTACTGCAGACAGGACCGCTTAGTGACTGAGCGCTCTGGCGGCACCATGAGACAAGCCAAGGCTTTAACCATCACTGGCCAGATGACTGTCCTTCAATAACACCCAGCCCTTCTTTAGCTGATTGCAGAAATGGGTGGTAATCATAGTCCTGGCTTTGCAGGGCGGTTATTTGGGTTCAATGACTATGAGCAGTGAAGCAGGTTGGGGGTCTGAATGCAGAAAGCTGTCAATTAGGTTAGCCGCACTCTCATGGTCACGATGACAGTGATGCACAGTGCCGACGTACTTGTGAACTGAGCAGGGGACCACTCCCTTTGGGTCTGAGTCCCCATAAAGTGGTACCTGGATATCTCTAACCTTGTGGTTTACGGAAGCAGCATGTTTTCCCTGAGGCCATAAACTTTAAACCTCTCCCTTTCTCAGACGAAAAGAAAAGAGTACAGTGAATTAAACTCCCTGGCTCCAGCTAGTCTCTATTATCTATGAATCTGAGGACAAAGTGATCCCTGGGCCCACTCTCCACTTCTGCTCTATACATCTGTTCCCTTCATCTTTGCAGCCTGGTTCTTCAGAGTCACCGACTGTCCCACACATGCCTGCCTTGCGTGAGGCAAATTCAATCAGAATAAGGGAAACCAAATTAGCTTCAAAGTACTTAGAAAGGACTATAGAATTTAAACACTCACGGAACCCAAACTGTCTCAAGCCTTAGATCCTAAAGCTACCTCAAGTGAATCCGAGCTATCTCAAATGAATCCAAGCTCTCTCAACTCACAAATTCTAAAGCTCCTCTAAATGGCTTTTTTCTCATCATTTTCTATCTATGGCTCATCCCTATTGAGCAGATGTAAAACAAATTAATCTATTTTTCATCTTTTGGCAAGTTTCACAGTACTAGAGAAAAATAAAAGTGTTTTATTGATTCAATGGTGATTCTGAAAAGCTTTTGGATCTGTCTTCAGGTCAATGAATGCTCTAAAAGAATAGACTTTTTTTTAAGAGTAAAATGAAGGGCTGAAAATAAACGAAGAAAGAAAAGGAATATTAGGACGGGGAAAGTGTTTGAGAGGCGTCCTTAAACTAGCTGCATGATGTTTTTATTTGTGAGTTAATTAGAACAACAAGAATTAAAAATAGAACTTTAATAAATAGAATTTTTAGTGAAAGTGAAGCACTAGGTGTCACATTACTGAATTCCCCTGGAAACAGCACTTTAGTGGTAAAGCTACCAATAAGTTGATAGGAGAATGTCGTGAGGTGGCAGTAGACTCTAAGTAGGAAGGAATTTGCTGTGTTCACAGAAGACAGAGAAGGCCCCACACATTCAAACAAGGACTGTGAAGTGGTAATGGGTATGATGTTTGAGACATCATGCAATGGCTTATTAATTGATTTACTATACCTTTCTCTCTCTCCTCCTCTCTGTCTCTGCTCTCCCCCCATGAACTTTTCCTTGGTTGTTAGAATGCCAGCAGATACGACTTAACAATTGTCTTCAAATGTACAGGTCTCTGCTATGGTGTTCCTCCATTCCTCTGGGTGACTGATCTCAAGAGCCAAATGAGAGGCATACAGAACAGCACATCCTCAAGGCAGCCTGCATCCAAAGCAGAGCTGCCCAGTGCACGGAACTTCTGCCAGCCAATACTCACCTACCCACAGTTATGTGAGCCAAACAGATAAGCAACCCCAAGAGAAAGAATTGTAACAACCAGAGTTTGCAGGGTATATCTACTTGTAACTCTGTCTAACCAAAACAAATTGTGAACCAGTAGGTTTGGACATGGGCCTAACTATGGTACCGTTTACCAAAATGAAGAAGTTCTGGAATATCAGCTGGGGAGAAAATTCAGAGTTCTTTGCCAGCTTTGAGGTACTAATATCACAGACAGTTGGGGAATGTTCTTTTATCATTTTAGAAAGAAGGCTTACAATTAAAATGAAAGGCCCACTTGACCTCCACATTCTAAAGACAGCCACCAATGAGTCACATATCATTGTGACTATGAATGCCTCCCATAAGACTTTCCAAGAAGGGTACAGCTGCTCCCTCCAGCCCCCTTTCTTCTTCCTGCTGCCTTAACCAAAGTAGTACTAGAGGAAGCAGGCTGTCACCCTTGAAGAGAAATCATGGTAGAGGTAAGAAACTGCTCTTCTGTGTGTGGGAGAGTTTTCTAACTAGCAGAAGGCTCCAAGAAGAGCTTGCAATGGAATCAATGAGCTTCCCTTGTGGGAAGGAGATGGATTTCTTGTTCCTGAACTGAATGCTCACCCTGGGCCCAGTGGGAGCTCTGAGTGGAAAAGCAAAACTTCTCGGGAGGGCATGGCGGTTGTTCCCAAATTTACGGTCTTGTAGAAACTGGTGCTTAGTTCTCATCCATAATGTTTCTTAAGCCCTGTGGTCTACCGGTACAGCCCATTTTAGAAGACTAGCATACTAGGGAAAGAGAAGACTGAGACCACATCACTTCTTTGTTCTCTACAGTGCTCAGAGCTTGTGGAAGGGGACTGCAGAATCTCCTTCAGATCTGGTGGAGAAACATGTGCGTTAGCAGAAAGTGCAGGGTGGGGGTGGGGTACCTAACAAGCCAGGAAGAGTCAGCCCTTTGGAGGGATCATTGAGAAGGTAAAAGTCAGCCCCACCCACATAGCATCAGAGGAGGCCAAGTCACATCTGCTCTTGAAGAGACCACAACCTTCCTGCCTCATCTCTGCCTCTCTAAACTGAAGTGGAATCGCAAGACAGATCACAACCCCTCTCGACCTTAGCAGCCATCAGGTCGTAGCTGTAGATTTGACTGGAACACAGGGAGAAGTCAAACGTAAGGACTGAAGCATTAGACTGCAGTGAATTAAGTTTGCACAGCTGAAAATGATAATTACAGAACTGGGCTAAGAACACGTTAAGGATATTTCCAACCAAGTAAGGCAATAAAATAAATAAAACCATTTCTTATTTCTATGTCTATGACTTGAGACTCTTCATCAGACCAGTGAAACCTATTAGTCCTTAGTACAGAGACATGAGTGAAGTGCGTAAGTCTATCTCCAGCTGTTTTCCTAGTACCCCATTAACTTCTTCCTTGACCTGGAGTGGTAAGTTTCTCTGGTCCCACCCAGCCCCACGGTCCTGCAGCCACTTACAAAATAATCACTCAGAGGCTTAATATTATTTACAAACTGTGTGGCCTATGGTAGGCTTCTTTCATTTTAAATTAACCCATTTCTATTAATCTATGTTTTACCACATTGCCATGGCGTTATCGGTCTGCTGGCATCTTGCTGCTCCTTGGGCGGTGGCTAGGTGTCTCTCTCTCTCTCCTCTCCTTTCTTCTCTCTGTATCTCTGCTTGGATTTCCCGCCTACCTCTAAGCTGCCTTGCCATAGGCCAAAACAGCTTTATTTATTAGCCAATGGGAGCAACACATACTCACAGCATACAGAAAGACATCCCACAGCATTGACCCATTGATTATTGAAGGACACACTGTTCAGTTTGGGTATATGGAACTCAGAAGAATGACGGAAATGAGGAGACACATTTGGAAGTAGTGGGCTTGAGCTGGGACTCTAATGACAGTTGAAACGATGAGACTAGATGGCACCGTGTAAGGAAAGCTATGCAGACAGAGAAGAGTCCTAGGAACCTCCATGTAGAGACATGGAACAGTGGTGGTCATAAAACGGTAGTGAGAAGCAGACCATGAGATAAGAGGAAACAGGATAATGTTGTGTCTTAGAAGACAAGAAAATGCTTCATGGAGCAGAGAAAGCAGAACCATGATGGCTACGGGAGATGGGGTCTTTGGCGTGATAAAAACATCTCCACTGAAGAGGGCTGCAGGGACAGAAGTGGCTTCAGGGGGATCCAGAAAAAGGATTATCAGAGAGCCTGAGACAGGATGGGGACAGAGGAGAGTGCGCTGTGACAGACCATGAAGTTCCAAAGGGCAAAGCGGGCAGGAAATGAAGGAATTGAAACGAGCAGGAAACAGGGTCAGATGAGAGAAATTACAGAATGATACAGAGGTACAAACAATATGGGAGCCCTGGGGGGGTGGCCTTCAGGTGGGTTGTGAAGAATGATGTCATTCCCTCTGAGGAGTCTTTGGGAGGCACAAGTGTCTAGATCAGGCTGAACAGCCTGAGGCCATTGGATATTAATTCTCCCATCCTAACCTCAGAGATTGGGTGTGAGCACTTCCCTTATGAAGGACCAGCAGTGAAGGCACCACAGGGTGGAGGAACTGGAAAGTTAATTCACCCCAGTTCTGCTCTAACTGTATAGCAAAGATTAAGAACCGACTGCCTGACGTGGGACAGACATTTAAGGTGTTATCTATTAGCAAGGACTTGCACCCCTCTTGTTCTTGCTGGGAATTACAAAGTTGGAAATCACGCTTTGGGGTTGAACTTGGGCTCTCAACTGCATTTAAATATTAATAACTTGAATGAATTTAGAATTAAAACACACCGACAATGCACAGGGACGGAAGAGGTGTAAGCAAGACCTTTTTGAAAGGTCTTTTCTTACCTTCAACACTGAGTGGAGTCATCAGAGCAGAAAGTAGTCAGTGTTGATTCTTCTGAATAGAGCAATGTGATATTGGTGAATACTCAGTTGTTATTCTGATATAATCTTAGATAGTGCTGCTTTTAAATTAATGCTTTATTGTCTAAATAACTGAGTGGATAACTAGTTGTAAAATGATATCAATATACCCCATAATGTGTCTGCTTAAGGTGACACACTTATATGTACATCTATATGCCGATGAGATATGATTAAGTGACGTGGTAGAACATGCAAGTAGAAAGTAAATGATGGAAGTGGAAGATGCATGATAGAGCATGCAAGATGGAAGAAGGAATAAAAAGGCGATAGAAAGATAGATAGATAGATAGATAGATAGATAGATAGATAGATAGATAGATGATAGATTGATAGATGATAGATTGATAGATAGATGATAGATAGGTAGATGATTGATTGATAGATAGATGATAGATAGATAGTAGATAGATAGATTGATTGATTGATAGATACATGATAGATGATAGATAGGTAGATAGATGATAGATAGATAGATAGATAGATAGATAGATAGATAGATAGATAAACAGATGCTATATAGTTCTATAGTTATAAATATGATAAATAGATGGAGAGATGATACATACATAGATGATTGCTTGATAGACATGTCACATAGCAAGAATGGAGGAAGTGCGTGTGCTCATGTACTTCTTCCTCTTTTTCTAAAGCTATTCATCTCCTTATGCCCACCCCACCCGTGGTCTATCTCACTGTCACTCAAAGGTCCTCTTCAAATAGCACCAATTTGAGGGTTGAATTTCTATGTGAAATTTGGTTCAAACCACAGCAACTCCATTTGAATTCAGGTCAGGGCTTTACTAGACCTTGCTAGCGACTGTCAGAATACTTAGCTCATTTTTCAAACTCAAATTTCTCTGTGATAATATCATAGAGATTCATGAACTATTCGATTTACCTTTGAGCTTTTAATCAAATTTCATATGATAGATCTTCATTTGACATTGAGAAAAGAAATCTGCCTTCTGAATATTTAATCAAACACTGGTCACGTGAGGGTTCATTCTCAAGGAACAAACCCCAGAACTGAGAGTCATTGAATGTTTTCTTGATTTTAGGCTAAATGGCTAATTATTCCTAAATAAGATGGGGCTTGGCCACATCTGACACATGTCTCCATTCAGGCATGAGGCTGTACTCCTAGCAAAACTGAGCCTTTGATTTAAGAATGTGCCATGGGCTCAGTTGGGAAGCATAGAAATAATGAAATCTGGAGGCTGGAAAATGGCAAGCTGGCACAATCTTATTCATCAGATCCAGCTGCAAACACTGGACCTGATGAAAAATGCATGCAGAATTTCTTTTTAAGCATTAACACACTACTACTTTAAATGTTGGTTCTGACTGAGACATTCCTCTCTGCAGGTACTTTTTACCCTCATAACCTTAGCACATTGCCAGGGCCTCTGGAGACTAAACAAATTGCTAACTTAAAAAATTCATTATAGTATCTGCTCCCTTTCCAAGACATAAAAACCTCTCTCTAGCCTTTGTTCTTCTCAATCCCAAGATTGTAATCATCAAAACCGTATCTTGCCCATTCTAAATCTACTAGATATAGTTTTTTTTAATAGAAACACCACACCCAGAAATCTTCAGTGGGAAGTGAAAACACCCCCCAGCCAGTATCTGCATTTCCCCCATATAAGCAGCATCAGTAGTGATGACAGCGGTGACCCCAAAAGGCCTGGTTCTTGGAAAGGAAGTATGGAGTGTTTCTAGTCTGCATGTAGGCTAGCAAATAGACAATATGGTCCAGGGCCCGGAGTCACTGTTAGAAGTCCATGAGCAAAAGAGATTCAATTCCATGTCGCTGTGCAAAAAGCAGCATTATCCTGAGATGGTTAGACTCACATAGGGCCCCTGTGACTTTGGATCTCTAGAGTGGGTACATGGGAAAAAGGAAGAACGTGAACATTCAGAAGCAAGGAGACAGACCCAGCCAGAGCTAAGAGCAGCCACTGAGACAGGGATAAGAAAAAATAAAAACTGAGGAAAATTATATTCCTTTGTTTTAAATAAACCTGTGAAGGTCGGGTCGTGATTAAGAGCTAGATTTTCTTTCTTTGGTTGCTTGAGGCTAAATTCCCAACTGAATTCAGTTCCAAGCACTTCTCTAAAATATAGTGCATAAAATAATGTAGCAGAGATGGGCTTAGCAGATGAAGGAATTAGAAACCTAATTAAAGAAAGAAAAAACCCACAGATTACTAATGGGTAACATTCTGCTCCAAAGAAATGTAATGCTTTTCTTGTTTTATTTATTTTTTTTTACATGCTAGGGATAGGATCCAGGGCTCCACACTGTCTAAGTAAAAGCTCTACGGCTGAGCCACACCCTGAGCTCCCTACCTCGCTTTTGGATGCAGTAAAAGGTAAGTGGAGGCCAAGAACAATGTGATCAGGCAGTCTATAACCCTTGAGAGCGGCCAATGGCCATAAGTCATTCCAGATGACATGAGAAATAATGCCACTTCAAAGAGGCAGGATGATCTCACTTCAGCTTGACTTTGATATTATTATAGCTGATGAGAAATGTGTCACTTGGGAGAGTAACAGCCCAACCGGAAATGGGGACTCAGACAAGTTAGCAGCAAATGCCAGCAATGTTAGTCACAACAGGGTCACTTCTCTCTAGAGGAGCTGTGAGCTTTAGATGTGTCCCACTGTCCCCATAGCCAGGATAAAAGAGCCCTGGAAACCATTTACATAAGTTCCCTTCAATCTTGTCTTCACTTAGCAACTCTGACTGTGAGTTCAGACTCTCAAGCACCCTGGTGCTGGAAGGACTCATTAGGTGATAAAAATGAATATTTTAGTTACTGGAAGAAATACCCCATTAAAATTAATAAACCAACAAGCAGATTTATCTACCATTCTCTCACAAGTTAATATGAGCCTGTCCTTTTCTCTTCCTGGGGAAGCATCCCGTGGGGTACTGGCACAGAAACTTCTAGAACCGTACAGCTAAAAATCAGACCCAGACAACAGGAATATCATATCTTACATATTTTAAGAAATTAAGAAGTGAAAAAAGAGAAGCATTCAATCAATATTTGTGTTTATTTTATTTAAATATGTACGTGTATGGATGTATGTATGTATATGCACCACATGTATACTGGTGCTAACAGAGGTCAGAAGAGGGTGTTGGATCCCCTGGAACTAGAGTTATGGATGGTTGTAAGGCACCCTGTAGGTGCTAAGAATTGAACCTGGGTCTTCTAAAAGAGCCACACAAGCTCTTAACACTGGGCATTTCTCTAGCCCTTCAAGAAGTCTTTTTAAGTGAATAAAATTCTAAGAAAAGGAAGAAAATGATTTAAAGCCAATGTCTCCCCAAGAAATTAAACTAATGGTGAGATGTGAAGAGATTATATAAGACTATTATGCCCAGTGGCTTCCTTCCTTTTGGAGAAAAGAGAACTATGCGTGTAGATCAGTCGGCAAATTGGGCTAGTCATTACAGTGTGAACCGGTTATGATGCAAGCTGCTCTTGTTTGTAGCAGTCAACTTTTATTGCAACAAAGTACCTGACATAAAGGACTTACAAAGACAAAGGGTGTATTTTGTTCATAGTTTGGGAGGTTTCAGCCCATAGTCTGAGGCGGCACATCCTAGAGGCAGTAGGTGGAGGGCAAAGTTCTTTTCTTATGGTCAGGGTGTGAAAAAAGAGGATGAAGAAGCTGGGATCTCCCAAGGGCATGCTCTAGTGATGAGATAATTTCCCAGTAGGTTCCATGTCTTAAAGTTCCCACTACGTCCAACAGCACCAAGCTGGAAAGGAATCCTTTAACATGAGCCATTAGCGAACAAGACAGATCCAAGCTACAGCACAGCTTTAATAGAAGCACAGGTTGAGATTATCCTAAAATGATTCCCGTGTGTTTCTCGTCCTACTTGAAGAAGAGAGACATCACGAAATCCACAGCATTTCTCTATCACAGGACTTGGGGTGCTGGAGAGTGGGAAGGGTGAGCCCTAAGAAGATAGCAAACCACAGCTGGTCCTTCTCCGAGGGAACCAATAGTGGGTAATCATGGATATGCAGGCCATAGACAGGGAGACGCAGCAAGCCTTTCACACACAGTGTAGATGTTGCTAGGCTGTGTGTGTGTGTGTGTGTGTGTGTGTGTGTGTGTGTGTGTGTGTAGTGTAATACTCTTATTCTTTGAACACTTTATATATTTTAAATATATTCAATACCTCCCATTACCGCCATCTCCACCCACCCATCCTTTCCCACCCAACTTTGAGATTTCTCCTCCCTGTCCCCTCCCTTCCGCCTCCTTTTCTCACTAGGTTCAGGTTGGGTGGCCCACCTCATCTTGGGAGTGGGGCCTGCCCTGATGTGTGATAAATTTGTATCCTCATTAAAGAAAACGGACTCTCCTCTCTCCCAGCAGCTATCAAAAGCGAGTATCTCTTCCGCTAGTGGTGCGATGATGTGTGTGTGTGTGATTTTGTATCCACCTCCCCCATCCATGCTGGGATTTTTGTCTGGCTGGGTCACTTTATTTGGTGGTGAGCTAAAGTATTCTAAGCCTCCTGACATCTAAGCTGTTCACATGTTATAATGTCAGAGTGTAGGGTTCCAAACATCTGAGCTATCCCCATGTTGTTAAAAGTCAATGTGTAGAGTCTCAGAAAAAAATAAACTCTAATGAGGACATTATGGTAGTGAGACCGGCCAGTTCCAGAAGGACAGATACTGATGATTTCACTACATGAGACAGGGGGGTGTTCAAATACAAAGAGACAGAAAGCAGAACAGAAGTCAGCCTAGCTGAGGGGAGAGTGAGGGAGAGTGATTGTTTAAGACCTCCGTTAAGGTAGTAGACATCTTTTCCAGAGATAGACAGGGATAGGAGCTGCGCAACCACATGAATATACTTAATTACACACTTAAAACATGGTTAAAGGGATCAACCTCATGTGAATTTACTAAATAAAATCTAGGGATGAACCACTCACTCACCGAATTCTATGGGAGCCATTCAATGGGAGAGCCTGGCACCCCAGGTGTATCATCCCCTGCCTGCCCACATGGTACCGTACTATAGTGTTCTGAGAGGCCATCTTCCCTTGTGACCCTTCAGCAGACAGAAGGGCCTTCCTTCCCAGCCTGACTGGTGCTAAGAACCCAGGTGTCTTTTGTTGAAGGCCATCATTGTCCTTCTCTGAGGTATGCTGTGTGCGGCCAGATTCCTTCCTGCAAGTCACTGCTTTGGGAGAAAATTCAAGGCTCTGGTCTAGACTTCTCACTCATCTGCCTCCTTCTCCAAGTCCATGCCCAACTGCTGTGTTCTCCTTCTACTCTGCACACAGAGAAAGGGGAGGAGAGAGAGAAGACACATACCTCCCCCATAAACACACACACACACACACACACACACACACACACACACACACACACACACACACACACGGGGTGGGGGGAGAGTCTTGTTCCATATTAGAATCACTTGGGGAAACTTAAAACTTTTGATTTAACTTGTATGTGTAAAGAACAAAATAATTTTGTTTTTGTTTTGCTTTAAATTCTCCAAAACATCCTACTTGATAGTCAAGGTAGGGAGTCACTGGAATCACTGGCTGTGCTTGAGTTCTTTATTTCATTCTCTTTTTTTTTTCTTTTTGAGACAGGGTTTCTCTGTGTAGCTTTGGTGCCTGTCCTGGAACTCACTCTGTAGACCAGGCTGGCCTTGAACTCAGAGATCCACCTGGCTCTGCCTCCCGAGTGCTGGGATTAAAGGCGTGTGCCACCACCGCCTGGCTCTTTATTTTATCCTTAAACACCAGAGGCCCTCACACTTCCTCCTGTCTCAGTCACTGGTGAGTTTTCCCCTCCCTTCCCAAGCTTAAGTTTACCGTGGTGTCTGTAACGCATACCACAGGGCCCTGCACCAAGGAAGGAACCTAGTATTTGTAACGAGCTGTATCCGTCCCACTCACAGATGAGCACCTGAGACAAGGAGAGGCTAAGTCACGACCCCAAACTGCACGTCCAGGGCGTCGTGGGGCTGCGATTCAAATCTAACTCTCTCACTATAATGTATGGATAGTACAGTGCTTCCAGCTCGGATAAACGGCGCGCGTGAAATGAAGCGTTACTAACCAACACATTGGAAACAAAAGTGGACTGCAAGGAGACTGTGAATCAACGAGGAACACACATCCCAGAACATTCCACTTCTTTAGGGGCTTTTTAGAAGTTTTCACAAACCGTGTAGATCAGACTAACAAAAGGCAAAGGGCTGCTGAGACTTCATGGCTGTTCTCAGAGGGACATTCTCTTCACGGGACTCAACATGCTCTTTTCCAGAAATCTAGACTTAAAAACAAAACAAAACAAATCTGAAACAGTTTCAACTACCAAGTTTCTAAGCAAACATCAGAACAAGCCAGAAAGAGAATACCGGAAGCTGGGACACCCCTCCTATCTTCCACCAGGACAGCTTGTGACCAGCCATTCAGTTTTAGGAAAAACCTGTAAATCGGGTGCTCAAGACAGGATTTCCAGTATTCCTGTGGCTCTGCTCATGCTCTGTGTTGTTTCCCACTGAAGGCAAACAGAGCTGAAACCACTCGGTGGCCTGGCTAGCACAGAGAGCCTGCCACAATAGACACACCTACATGAAACTACTTTGCACAACACAGAGTGCTGTTGACATCTGAGGCTTTACTGATGTCCTCCCATGAACTTCCCTCCCTGCTTAAGAGAGGAGCTCGGCTGCCAAGTCCCAGGTGACATGGGAGAGTGCCAACTGCTTTCTTCTCGGTACCCAACCCTACCTTTCATTATGGAAAACTTTTAAGTACATACAATAGTAAGTAAACATCGCTGCCTGTACTTGAACCAGACAGTAAGTACAGCGTGTACAAGTCTGTGATTAAACAGTGAGTCAGGCCACAGAGAGGTCTGCCCCAATATTTCAGTGCCACATTGTAGGTCAGGCCACTCCATACTAAGTGTTGGCACAGATGAATCAGGACACCACTTATGTTAGCCTAGCAGTCTAAAAATCTCACAGTTAGCCTGCTAGTTACCACAAGCTTGTCATATGACCTGTCGGAATTTTATGGGGAGATTTTCATGGAATTACCCAGTGGGAATAGCCTACCAGCCAGTAAATATCAGTTAGGAGTAGTTTGAGCCTGGTACTACTATAGGGTGAGTCCCAGTTATATTGTTTATTTGTCTTAGGACCTTGAACAACTTATATCACATCTCCTAGTACGTTTTCTACTCATTTGTGACGGGGAGATGTCTAAAGGGGTATCATAAGAGTTAAATGACAAATTGCAAGGAAAACCCTCAGCCTCAGCATGGCCAGCTTTCATTTTAAACGTTTTTTCAGTAAGTCATAGTGTGTCACACTGTGAGTCACAACCATTAGTTCTTGTAACCGTCTCCCACTCCCAGCTCTACTGATGGCTTCCTACCCGGAAGCCAGTCCCCTAGGGCCCCACTGTCTCATGGCCACCTCACTGAGACTTTCTGTCCTAATACTCGGAGTCTGTGGGTGGCAATGTGACTTGTACAATCAAAGCTGCTGTGATTTAGCAGATGGTGAAGTCTCCTGGGTTTGATCCTTCGAATCCAATACACAAGGGCTTGTTGGGGAAGGATATAAAACTTTCAAAAAGTTAATTGTTTAATTTATTTATGTCTTACCTAACTCACAGATAGTTATGGAACCTTAAAAAAAAAGTGTGTGTGTGACATTTTTTTTAAAGATATGCCATAGAATGCAGAGAGGGAAACAGAAAAGCTTAGCATCATCATTTTGCCAAATCATGTCCCAGGCAACCTTGGGATGGATAGATACATAGTTACAAGTAAATCAGGTTATAAATGCCCTGCTACTGATGGGAAAAGGGAAGAAATGACCAATTATAGCGTCCACATAGACCAGCATATGTCTTGTATGGGAGGCACTGTTACAAGCATTTTATCTGTAGCAACTCACTTGATGGTCGCTGTTAACACCCACCCCCCATCAACTGGTGGTGGTGCTTAGATGAATAGGAAATTGAGGTGACAATGGGCTAAATAAGTAGCCTAGCTTAGTCATTTGGCAGCACTAAAATTTGAGCCCTGGTCGCCGGGGTTCACAGCCCATGCTCTTAAGGACCGAACAACACTGTTTTGATAGACAAGGTTGCACAGATGAACGGCAGGCCGGGGCCGTGCACATGACCCATTTCCTCCATTTGAGTCTTTACAGAGCATTTTAACAGACCACATACCACCCAGATATTGGAGTTTCCAGATCAGTTCATTTTGTTTTTAAATGGTAGATGTAGAAATATATGGCATGTGGATGGCAACCTCTTTTTGTTTGTATGCATTGAGTGAGAATATCAAAACAATAATAATCACCAGAGAATCCCAACATCATTTCATAAAACAAAAGGCCCTACACACAAAGCATAGAATGGAAATAATCCAAAAAAAAAAGTAAGGGATGCTATTTCTGAATGAGAGTAAAGGTAGCCTTGTGAAAAATGGATGCTATTCATAGGACTCTCATTTGGCCCCCGCTGGGGGATGGCCATATAGACAATACCAGTGGTGTAAGGACTACCACGTGGGGATCGCCAGCAACCTCCCCTTCTGTTTCCTCTGTGACCTCAGAACACCCAAACTCTAGCAGCCACCTGATACTCCATTCTCCTCCTGCTGAATCCCGGGAAGTTTTTAAAATTTATCTCCCAGGAACCAGATGATGTAATCTGACCATAGGACTCAGAAGGCCATAAAGAGGGGTATGAGTGGGAACTCATGAGCTTCACAGTAATGTTCACAGTGCTGACAAATATGAACACCCCACTGCGGTGGTTGAGGTACCCCACAGTGATGATTCTCAGCCAGTGTTTAGTCTGGACTGACTGGTGACTGCTACCTTTGAAAGAACGTGGGCTTGGTGACACCTACCTTTCATTTGAGCATCTGGGAGGCAGAAAACAGATGGATATCTGTGAGTTCAAGGCTACCCAAGGCTACCTGGTGAGAGCATGCTCCTGGTGCTGAACCACGAGCGACATTTTTTTCTTTTCATTTGTAAAGAATTTTATACTGCTTGTAAATTTGTGCTAAATACATTGGATGCTTTCAGAGGCCGAATTGAACCACCTCGTGTGTTCAGGGTGTTGTCTTAATACCTACAGGCCCTATATTTCCATTAGAATGTAATTATCTTGTTGAGGAAAAAAAAAATCAAGGTCACTGGGTTAATGGATCTCACCTTTCACATTTTTGTCCATAAATAATAAATCAAATGTAATATTTAAAATGAAAACCACATCCTATGTATCATGGTGTTTCTGGTGCTTTCTTCATAGGACCTTTGAATAGTGGCCCTAACAATGATCTTAACAGTTGCAGTCCATCAAGTTCCCTGGCTTGGTGAGAGAGTAGATGGCACACGACTATTAGGTTGATGTTCATCAATAGTTCAGCAGTCCAGAACTTTCTTTTGACATTTTCAAATCAGATTACTTTACATCCTGCTCTAAGTTTGAAGAACCTGTCACAGGATGATTCATATACAGAAAACCTCACACGCTTTATCCAATAAGTATTGACAAACACATCCACTTAAAATCTTCTAAATCAAATATAGATTCCAGTGTGTTCCTTGGCTTCCAGAGCAGCTCCTCAACAGACCTTGTGAGTAGCCAGCAGATGGAACTCCCGACCCAACCACCACTAACCGTCTCCAGGTAAAGTTCTGCTGCCCCGAGTTTCCCTAATGAAGGAACAGAATTTCCTGGCAGCTAACTAGCTGAACAGGGCTCTCAGCCCAAAAGCATCCAATCAATGCTTTCACTTCGGTCTTCTCAGGGGATCAACTAAGCAATCAGTCCGTAGCTGGCACATCGAGATTTATAAGACAGAATAAGGATGCATAGCCTGGAGAGCTGCAGAAAACCATTTGTTATGAGTAATACCCAACAGCAGCAAAACCCTCCCCAGCTCACGGTAGCTTCTATCAGATCGGTGTGAACCTCAAAACTAAGGCTGCGGGCCCCATGAGATGTTGAAGATATGTTTTCAAACAAAAAGAAGATTATGGTGCACCACTGAGCCTGCTAGAAGGAGTTGTTAGATGCTTCTAATCACTCTCCCAAATAATGCAAATGAACTCCGCTTTCTGCTTGAGGTGCCCTCATGGTCACATACCAGCCTGGCACATAGCCCTTGCCCAGTCACTGAGCAGCAGCAATCTCTCAGCTCAGCCAGGGAATAGGAATTTTTAACCTGATATCAAAGGCAGCAAGAAACCAGTCACTGGTTCCCATAAGCAACGCAGCTTTTATACTCACTTGACATTTTTTTTTAAAAAAAATTAAGATTGTTACTAAATTAATAGATAGTCAACACATGGTAATTGGTTTTTTTTTTTTTTTGAGGACATATGTTTGCCAGCAATGGCTTACTTTTATATAATCAACAACAATAACAATTACTGTTGTTAGATCCATTTTCTTCTGTTGGTTACTGGTCTAGCTAGCAGCTTTCATTTAGACCCTGAGAACATCTTGTGGGCTGTGACAGTGTGTTACCTAATTAAGGCTGTGCTATCTGTCAGCACACAGCATGGGAGTTGACATTATTCATCCTGTAGGCAGGATTTTCACAGTATTCATTCTTAATGCAAGCATTTTTGGCTTTGAAATGTATCTAAGTTTCACAAGGAGGTTTTCATAAGACATGAAAGCTTTATGCGTCATCAGGGATGCACCTCTTTACTCACTGCCAGATGTTTTACATCTGTTTCATGTGAGACTGAAGTAGACCGACTGGCATTTATCAAGAGGCAGATTTCTTGACAGAAGTGGGTGCATTTCTCCAAGACTGATTTCAGCTCTGACATTATTCATGTAATAAAATTCTGGGAAACTGTAGAATAGTAATCACATATCACTTCAACCAGATGGCTAAAATTTTTAAATCATTGGACTAACTATACATATGTGGGGGGCACAGTATATTTTGATACATGTACATAATGTATAAACCTGGGTAACTGGCATATCCATCCCTTGTTACCATTCTTTATGTTGGGAACATTCCAAATCCTTTCTTCTAGCTACTTTGAAGTATATAATGAATTATTGTTAACTATAGCCACCATATTGTACTGTAGAGCAGTAGACCTTATTTCTCCTAAGCAAATGATTTTTTAAAAAATAAACTTTGAGTTTACAAGAATTAATAAATAAGGACTAGCTTGGATCTTTTCATGTAACTCATGAGCCTCAGTAATGTGTGCAAAGTACTGTATAAAACCAGACCCATGGGTTGAGTGGTTCTTTAGAATACAGCAAGAGTCAAACCAGAAGCATGGTCTGGGAACACACGTATGGCTGTACCATACCACAACACTTTATTACTAAGGGAGTTTGGGCTGATGTCAGTTGGAAGGGACACGCTGACATGGCTCCACAATGCTCAGGTGTTGTCCAAGTTTCTTTCCCTCGGGTGCCAACACAGTGGCTCCCTTGATAATCAACAACAGTACCCAATCACTGTTGCTAATTCCATTCTTTCCTGTTAATTAGACCATACATGGTCTAGCTAGCAGTTTTCATTTAGTCCTTGAGAACATCTTATGGGCTGTGACAGTGTGTTACCTAATTAAGGTTGTGCGCTCTCTCAGTACACAGCAACGTTCACATTGTTTATTCTGTAGGCACCTGCACACTGTGGAGGTGCCCCAGGCAATACTTGAGAACTTGCTTCAGTACTCAGCTTTTCTTTCGGCCTAGAAGCTCTGTGTAAACAGAACTGACTCCATGGGCCGCCCATGAGCTCCATTTGCTGTGTGTTAGAAAGGCTTCCCTCAGCTGCCCCTAGAGGCCCAGGCAGCCCGACCCTGAACAAGACCTTGGAGCCCACGGAGGACCACAGAACGGTTCTACGGGAGCCTTCCAAACAGCCCCGGCTGGTAATTCCCAGCTAGTCACAGGCTAGCCAATCCAATGCCTGCTCAAAATTTCACTTTGATCCATCACAACAATTTTGATCTATCCATGATATTCCATGATTAAACAATGAGAATGCTGATTGTTTAAATGCTAGAAATACATGATTTCCCCCACTTTTCCATTCTCAGTGAATATGAATTCATTGTCAATGAAACTTATCTCCTCTTTGGCATTCCCCATAACCAACGACTTAGTCCAGGATCTGCAGATCAGTTACTCAAATGCTTTCTAAGTCCATTTTGTCTCTCCTCTACCAGTACGGTCACCATATGACCTCCAGTCATTGATCCAAATGATATTCCAGTCAGTGGCTTCCCATCGTGAAATCCTCAAAGAGTTGTTCCACTCCCTATATTAAGTCCAGACTTTACTGTGGTATCTGATATCAAATCTTACCTCAACTGACATTTCTTTTGTTGTTTATTTTTGATATTATAATTTACTTATTTAATTTCATTGGAAACAGTTTTTTTTCCATACAGTATATTCTGATTACAGTTTTCCTATGCCCAACTCTTCCCAGATCCTCTCTACTTTCCCACCCAGCCAAATCCACACCCTTTCTTTCTCACTCTCATTAGAATATAAACAGACATCTAAAATAATAATAATAATAATAATGTTAAAATAAAAACAAGTCAGAATAGGACAAAACAACAGAATAAAAAAAGAGCCAAAGAAAAACCACAAAAAAACACAGCTGCTGAGACACAAGTATTCACACACACAGAAAACCCATAAAAACAAAATTGGAAACAGGAATATATAAACAAAAATCTATAAGGTAAAGGGGAAAAAGTGAGCAGACAAAGCATTGTGAGACAACAAAAAAATCTTCAAAGATACCATTGAGTTCAGTTTATGTTGGCTATCTACTGCTGGACATGGGGCCTGCCCTAAAGTGTGGTTTGAATACCCAGTGAGACTCCATTGGAGAGTCTTCCTTTGTAACCAGTTGTCGATTGGAGATAGCTTCTGGGTTAGGGACTGGGGCTTGTGTCTACCATCCCTTGCAGCACGTGGTCCCCGTCAGTCCCAGACTTATGCATGCTGCCACAGTCTCTGTGAGCTCATATGTGCATCAGTCCTGTTGTGTGGAAGACCCCTTATTGCCAAGGTATCTTCTATCCCCACTGGCTCTTACAATCTTTCCTCCTCTACTTCTGCAGAGTTCCCAGTGCCCTGAGGGGAGGGATTTGATGGCAATATCCCATTTAGGAATGTTCCAAGGTCTCTCACTCTCTGCACACTGTCCAGTTGTGGTATCTGTATTTGCTCCCGTCTACCGCAGGAGGAAGCTTCTCTGATGATGGTTGAGCAAGGTACTGATCTATGAGTATAGCAGAATGTTGTTAGGAGTCATTTTGCTGCTGTGTTCCTTTAGTAGAATAGTAATATTCTTCCCCTAGGTCCGTGGTCTACCTGGTGTCAGGTTCTTGGCCATCTGGGCAGTGTCCAGCATGGGTTCCATCTCTGGGAGTGGGCCTTAATTACAACAAATACTAGTTTGTTATTCTCACTTTTGCGCTGCTTTTGTACCAGCTCATCTTGCGGGCAGTGCACCATTGTAGACGGCAGAGTTTGTAGCTGGGTTGGCGTTTACCTTTCTCCTCTGGTAGCAAGCAGAGTGCCTTCCAGTACTATGAACAGTAGTCGGTAGGGGCGAAGGCTCTAAGGTAGGCACCAGCTCGACTTCTCATGTTCAGTGAGTTGAGTAGGTGTTAACTTCAGAAATGGGGCTTTACTGGCAGTTTGAGGAGAACAACCAATAGCCTTGGTTGTTTGGGGTTCCCATGGGGCCCTTTGGGGCAACAACTTGTTTAATTGTAACCCATTCCTGGCATTAGGGGTTTCATTTGGAGGCAAGAGGTGTCTAGTTGGGGCTCTGTCTCTCCCATTATTTGATTGTCCCATTATTTATATGTATTTCACATATGTATATATTTTAAGAAGCTTCTACTGTATTCCATACCAACCTCAGCAAACACTTCCTCCCACCTCCCAAGACCTCAATAATAAGGACTTCTAGATTCAAGGATCTCCAAATTCAGTCTGGCCTTGGCTCAATATAGAAATGAGTTAAGCTTGATTACAAGCTGCTTTCTTAGCCCAAAACTTATCCGTTTGACATAAAAGCTTTTGCAAGTATAGACTTCCTTTAAAGAATCAAAAGGCGATCCTTGGAGTAGCAACCAGTTTAGTGTATTTCTCCAAATGGTGGGGAGTGGCTGGGGATGGAACCCAGGGCCTCGTACACACTGGGCAAGTGTTCGACCACTGAGCAATGCCCCAGTCCAGCTGTCTCTGCACATTCATACAGCCTTACCTCCAAAGCTACTGGTTTAAAAATAATTTATTTAAGTAGCCAATCATGCAAACAACAATTATTTATAAAGCTTACTATGTGTCCTGTATGTTGAAAATTTGCATGGCATGTTGGCTCTACACTGCTAAAGAGAAATATGTTTTCCTAAGCATTCCAGTTATTGAAACACTTAATATTTGAGGGAGGGATAGGCTGTGGCATGGTAAGCACATTCACTCCTATATTGACTGCATAATGTCTAAAATTATTAAATAAAAATTATAAGTTGGGGTGATAGAGATGGCTTAGCAATTGAGAGTGTTTGCTGCCCTTCCAGAGAACCTGAGTTCAGTTCCCAGCACCCACATCAGACAGCTCACAACTACCTGTAACTTCAGCTCCAGAAGAACCGATACCCACTTTTTGGCCCTCCCAGGGTACCTACACATAGATGCACAAGACCATGCATATGCACATGCGTGCGCGCATGCGCGCACGCACGCACGCACGCACGCACGCACACACACACACACACACACAGGAACACACATACACACATAGACAAGTATATAAACAAAAATAAACCTTTTAAAAATGACAAAAAGAGACTGAGAAGTTGAGGCAATATGTATCCCTATAAAGTCACCTTCAAACTCATTTAAGATGTCAGAGTTGAAATTTTTGTTCATGCTTCTATTACCAGATCTGACCTTCAAATGTCCCTCAAGGACCAAGTAGCATCCAACTGGAATATGTTCTAGTCCTAGAACCATGCTTTCAACTTCAAACCTGGAGCTGAGAAATTCAAAAACATTTCTCTTAAAAGAAAGAGACTAGTAAAAGTCATTGGTGATGGATGAAAACTCAAATCTGTCATCTTTTATGTAAACAAATTCACCTTTGCTAAGAATCAGTGCTACCACTGTGTTCTGTGCAGATCCCGTGGGCAGGGAGGCAGCCTCCCGATCCTGTGCTGGAGCATCAGGGTGTGGAATGGCACAGGCCCCGGGTCCCACTCAGTGTTCACAGACGGGGGAGTAAACAAGAAGAGAAATGACTTCCTAGGTAAGTCTCGTTACCTCACAGATGCAGGCAAGTTTTAAACCGCCACTGCTCCATTCACGATATAAGGTAAGGTCTTTAGTTTTTCCAGGAGATAAATGTGGTGCGTGCGTGTGTATGTGTGTGTGTGTGTGTGTGTGTATGTGTGTGTGTGTGTATGTGTGTGTCTGTCTGTCTGTCTGTCTGTCTATCTGTATATGTGTATGTATTTGTCTGTCTGTGTGTCTGTCTGTGTCTGTATGCCTGTATGCCTCTGTGCGTGTGTGTGTGCATGTGTGTGGTGTGAATATATATATTTTGGGACAGTTTTCTAAGTCTGTCACATCCTCTGTTTTGAGGTATTTAGGTAGAGGATGCTGGTTGGCTCACTCATGGTTTATGAATACAGCATATCCCAGACAATAGTGCATGTAAGCATTAAGAGATACAAAAGGTCACCTGGTACATTTGATCAGAAATACAGCATTCCTTTCTACCCTGAAAGCTCTGATTAAGTAGCTCAGAGATGGGATCAGGAATCAATTCCTTAAAGACTCTTCAAATTATTTTGATGAGACCATCCTTGAAAAACACCATATTTGGTGGTTGAAAGGGTTATCACTGATTTTATATTTCTTATTTAAGTTTTAGTTTTGATGAAGGGTGGAAGAAAACAAATGTTCTACTAGAGTACAGGTCACCTGTTCATTTAGGTAATCAGTTTTAAAGTTTCAGATGATCAGCTAGTAATTATGTTACCCAGAATATTTCTGTCTCAGGATTTCTGTTGCTATGAGGAGACACCATGATCACAGCAACTCTTATGAAAAAAAAAACAAACAAACAAACATTGAATTGGGGCTGGCTTACAGTTCAGAGGTTTAGTCCATTATCATCATGGCAGGCAGCATGGCAGTGTGCAGGCAAACATGATGCTGGAGAAGTAGCTGAGAGTCCTACATTTTGCAGGCAATAGGAAGTGGACTGTGACACTGGGCAGTATCTTGAGCATAAAAGAATTCAAAGTCGGGGCTGGAGTGATGGCTCAGAGGTTAAGAGCACTGGCTGTTCTTCCAGAGGTCCTGAGTTCAATTCCCAGCAACCACATGGTGTCTCACAGCCATCTAAAATTCGATCTGGTGCCCTCTTCTGGGATGTAGGCAGAATACTGTATACATAATAAATAAATAAATCTTTGAAGAAGAAAAAAAAAAGAATTCAAAGTCTACCTTCACAGTGACACACTTCCTCCAACAAGGCCACATCTGCTCCAACAAAACCACACCTCCTAAGAGTGCCACTCTCTTTGGGGGCCATTTTCTTTTCAAACCCCCATAATTTCTTTCCTTAAAAAGTACCATTATAATTTCCATATCCCCAGGTAAACAGTGTTCAGAGAATGGGCAAGAATGATGGTGTCAGCATTACACAGTAAAGATACGTCCATTCCTGTGCCATCAGTGAATGCTAACAATCTGTGTGACCTCATGAAATGATGCTGGGAAAACCCCCTCCATGTCTTCATTTATAAAATGGGAATAAAACTGTACTTACAAACTTTACTGAGGTAATGGGCGGTCAGACACACAACATCTAAGAATGCCTGTGTTCTTTAAAACAAATGTATTTTATAAGGAGCTAGGAGGGTTTTTTTTTTTTTTTTTCGTTTTTCGAAACAGGGTTTCTCTGTGTAGCTTTGCGCCTTTCCTGGGACTCGCTTGGTAGCCCAGGCTGGCCTCGAACTCACAGAGATCCACCTGGCTCTGCCTCCCGAGTGCTGGGATTAAAGGCGTGCGCCACCACCGCCCGGCCTTTTTTTTTTTAATCCCAATTCAATACATTTGATACTGTGAAGGAAAGTTAGAAGCTGGTAAACTCTGCCAAAATAACTATAGAAGCCCAGAAGTTAGGCTGCCATTGTTCCGTAGATAAAGGTAGAAAGCACCAGGCATCTAAGCTGGAAACAAAGACTGCATCAGCCATGGGAGGAGCGGGACTGTGAGTGGAATAGCAGGATTGCATTGATTCTATATCCCATGGAGCCAAGCAGAGGGCCAGTGGATCACAGGCAGCAGGACAGTCTCAAGACACCTGAGCTCAGGGAGTCCATTGCTCTGATAGCAAGCAGTAAGCAAGGATGTTCACTGGCAGGAGCCCAGCCACAGTGGAAAAATCACAATGCACTGTCATCTCTGTATTATCAAGTGCAAATGACCCGTGCAAAAGTTTGGTCAATGCCCCGGGAGTTTAGCGCATGTGGCAAAAATGTATAGGGGCAGAAGAGGCCCACAGAAGATGGAAGAGTGTACCTCAACACACGTGGCATTGTATTGCAAATAAACAGGATTTTAAGATAAAGCTATGTGCCTAAAAGAAAATGTAAGATGGAAATCTTACCATGTTATTTCAATGTCTTTGCAAAGAAAGTCACAGGATTCTAACATGAATACTTGGCTTCTCATGGTCAGTTTTAAATGTTAATGAGTACACTGAGTATTGGGTGTCATTATAGCATGTTTAGTCAAAATTTGTTTTAGTTGGCTCTCGTCTCCCCCCTCCCCCCATCTCCCCATCCTCCTGTCTCCTCCTCCATCAGCCTCTTTTCCAATTTCACATCAACATGTCCCTTTGCCCCAGCCCATCAACACCTCCTTTTTTTACTCTTTCACTCTCTCTTAGTCTTGTTCTAATTTTTAAGTTTTACCCACATTTACACATTCATACATGTGTCTCAAGCCAGCATCTGCATATGAGAGAGAACATGCAGTTTTTGTCGGCCACTTCATATAGTATTTCCCAGATCCATCCATTTTCCTGCAGTTTTCATAAACCATTTTCCTTTACAACTAAGTAAAATTTCATTTTGTCTCTGTTCCACATTTTTCCTGATCCATTTGTCTGTGGATGGGCATCTGCACTGATTGCATTTCCTTGTTATTGTGAATATAGAAGCAGTAAACAAGGATATGCAAGTGTTTTGTGGTAAGATAAGGTGTCCTTTGAGTATCTAGCGATATCAAATTTAAAATCATTATTTAAACTCCATAGGATTGAAAAAAATTATTTGTAAATTGCAGAGGTAACTGCTGCCTTAGAGAAATACCCTCAAGACAATGGTTGGTTTTATGAACTAAGAACAGGAAAATAGTCAATGGCACCACTGTGGAATCATGGAAAAATGGCCAAGAATGAGCGATGCTGACAAGGACAGAGGGCCTGGGGAGGCTAGGCTGTAGAGGGAGGGCCTACTACATGGATGACAAGGTTCCACTGGAAGGGTCTGGATTTCAGGACTCAGGTGGCCTAAAAGCATCACACGGGAGGATTACCCCCCATCCTGCCATCTCTCCTTCACATTGTGAAAGTGTGGAAGAGGGCCAGTCACTCTCAGCCAGGTTTTGAAGTGCACCATTTGGGAGCCAGATGTCCATTAACACTAATTGGATCAGCGGCCTCCTCCTCATCTCACTGACACGAGGATGGCAGAGCTGCCCCTTCCTTCTGCAGCATTAAAATTTAAGCACACCATCATCTATACAATAAGCCATAAAATATTCACACGGACCTGTGCTCTACTTTATATTGCAACTCCTGAATGATTCTTCAACAGCCTATTTAGTAATGTGAAGAAACACCAATACTCAATGTATTTATCATATTTAAACATTTAGTATATGTATCTGGAACATTTGAAGCATTATGAATGGAATTTCCTTAAATTATTTTCTTACTGAAACTCTAGCTACAGTTATACCAACACACTTCAGAAGGAAATTAGAGTATTTTTCAAGATATAAAAATTGAATACCTTCATTTCAGAAATTAAATACCTACATAATTATACATATGTCTATATAGATAAGTTTATAATGTACTCTAAGAGCCTATGAACATTGTTAATTATTTATAAGCATATTGATTTATTTTCAGCTTTTAGTCTCAACTTAAGAGGGTAAATTTGAGTGAACATTAATGTCAATCTTCATTGGATGAAGTGTTGCTTAAAGAAAACAATTCCCCACTGAAATGTATAAATATCCATACTTTTTAAGTGAGGCAATACTCTTATACTTTTTCAAAGAATGAATCACACACAAAAAGAATCTTAGATAAGTCTGGGTTGTACAGAGCAGAATCCACTCCGGCCAGTATAAGAAAGAAAGGTCTTATCACAGGTAGAAGGTAGATTTGTAAATATTTGAAGAGGTTTAGGCATTTTTTCTACTTTAAACTTCCAGCAACAACTCTGGAGGAGACACTGGACAAACCCTAGAAACGCACAGTTCATCTAGGAAGCAGGCCCCCCACATCTGAGCAGAAAGTCACGTGACTATTGCCCAGATCTGTGCCAGGAACACTGCTGCCGATACCCCCTTTCCCAACAAATAAAAACATCATAAAGATGATCAGCCTTCAGGAATCTCTATCTCCAGTCTGGAAGAAAGAATGGCCAGGAAATCTGCTCTTTAGTTCCATCCTACATAAAAATGGCAGGATTGTCCTATGAAGAACAAAAAACGTTAGTATGTGTTCAAGTCAAATTACCAGGGGCCATGCAGCCTCCTACCGTGAGGTCTGAGGTGCTTTGCCGACACACTTCGCATGTTTCCCTTGCTGTAGACAATGCGTAGCTTATTCCAGCACTCATCCGACGGTTAAGATCTGATTTGCTACCTTGCTCCCGCGATCTTCATGCTATTTTCAGTTCTACTCCCCTTCGGGTGGATCTGAAAAACTTACCATTAAATTACTGAGTTTACAACACAAATTCCAAACTGACGTAGTTTGTTTGGTCAATATTAAATTTGCAACACTTTGTGTGTGTGTGTGTGTGTGTGTGTGTGTGTGTGTGTGTGTGTGTGTGTGTGTGTGTGTGTGTTTGTTTATTTGTTTGATTGGTTGGTTTGGTTTTCTTGTTTGCTTCATTTTTGAGGTGGAATCTCACAGGACAGCTAGCCCAGGCTTGCCTTAAGCATACTATGTGGTGCAGGCTGACCTGGAACTCATGGTTTTCCTTCTGTCTCGGCCTCCTATGAGCTGAGGTCATATGCTTGCACCACAATACCCAGTTCCTGCCATGGCTTTGTCTCTGAAGTACCATTTAACTCTCTTCTCCATCTGCTGCTTCTCTTCTTAGGGGACTGCCATGACTTGGGGAATATTTCTGTGTCGTGTACTCTTGATACACCACAGTCTGGCAAAGTTGGAGCTGTTTCATCTGGCAAATTACAAAATGACCTGTTCTTCTTTAGGCATAGCTGACTCTTTTGTTTTTGTTTGTTTTGTTTGTTGTGTTTGTTTGTTTTTGAGAGTTTCTCTGTGTAGCCTTGGATGTCCTGGAACTTGCTCTGTAGATCAGGCTGGCCTGGAGCTCATAGAGATCCACCTGCCTCTGCCTCCAGAGGGCTGGGACTAAAGGTGTGTACAATCACCCCCTGGCACTGGTATTCTTGAAAGAGAGAGAGAGAGAGAGAGAGAGAGAGAGAGAGAGAGAGAGAGAGAAAGGAAAGAAAGAAGGAAGGAAGGAAGGAAGGAAGGAAGGAAGGAAGGAAGGAAGGAAAGAAGGAAGGGAAGGAAGAATAATTTAGAAAGAAAGATTTAGCCATCATGTGTAAACAAACATATGCCGGGCAAGCTAGGTTTGGGAGGATTGTTCGCCAGCTTCTTCACTGAGGTTGGCAGCCTGGCACTGTGGAAGCTCACGGATGCTGGGGAGGACCATCTCCTTGCTGTATGCAGTACCTCCTTCCATGAATGGGTAATAATTTAGAATAATTTAGAAAGAAAGATTTAGCCACAAAATAATATGGCTCTTATGTGTTCTCCAAATGCTTGCTTCCTTCCTTCCTTTCTTTCAACATGGTGGATGCCAGGAAATACAACCTTCTATATACAGAACCATGAGAATTTGGCATGATCCTAATAAAGCAAAACACACACACACACACACACACACACACACACACACACACACACACACACACACACACGCATGCACACACACCCGGCGGAAACGGAAGGAGGTACTGCATACAGCAAGGAGATGGTCCTCCCCAGCATCCGTGAGCTTCCACAGTGTCAGGCTGCCAACCTCAGTGAAGAAGCTGGCGAACAATCCTCCCAAACCTAGCTTGCCCGGCATATGTTTGTTTACACATTTAATGGGACAAACTACCCGACAAAACCAGTTGAAGGAAGGAAGGTTTTCTTGGCTCACAGTTTGAGGAGATGATCCACCATGGTGGGGAAGTAAAGATGGAGGGAGCTTAAAGCAGTCAGGAAGCAGAGGGATGAATACCCACACTCCACTACAGTCAGGAAGCAGAGGGGTGAATACCCACACTGCAGTCAGGAAGCAGAGGGGTGAATACCCACACTACAGTCAGGAAGCAGAGGGGTGAATACCCACACTCCACTACAGTCAGGAAGCAGAGGGGTGAATACCCACACTACAGTCAGGAAGCAGAGGGGTGAATACCCACACTACAGTCAGGAAGCAGAGGGGTGAATACCCACACTACAGTCGGGGAGCAGAGGGGTGAATACCCACACTACAGTCGGGGAGCAGAGGGGTGAATACCCACACTACAGTCGGGGAGCAGAGGGGTGAATACCCACACTACAGTCGGGAAGCAGAGGGGTGAATACCCACACTCCACTACAGTCGGGAAGCAGAGGGGTGAATACCCACACTCCACTGCAGTCGGGAAGCAGAGGGGTGAATACCCACACTCCACTGCAGTCGGGAAGCAGAGGGGTGAATACGACCTTCCACTTGCTCTTTCCTTTTTCTTTAGTCCAGAGCTCCAGCCTATATAGAAGGGTGCCGCCCACAATTAAGGTCGGGCCTCTCATTTCAGTCAACCTCATCTGGACAATCCCACACAGATGTGTCCAGAGGTTTGTCTTCAAGGTGGTTCTAGACCTCATCAAGTTGACAATCAAAACTATCACGCCGAGCAAACAAAAGCCAGGAAAATGAAATCTGCTGGGGTCCAGGAGTCATTCCACAGAGGACTAGGAATGAGAAGCTCAAATATGTCTTTTTTCTTCTTTCTTTTTTAAAGTACTATGTTCCAATAGGCATTAATATTGCATCTAACTGCTATTTTTGAGAATGAACTGTGATACGGCTACTAAATCTTTAAAATGTTTGCATTTTTAAAAGTCTAAAAGGACAGCTCAGAACCTCTAACTTTTATCATATATAAAGATCAACTCCATCTTCAGGCATCAGCAAGATGGTCAGTTAGAAGTTACTGGTGCTCACCACCACCACCACCACCACCACCACCACCAAAATAAATAGAGAATACTCCAGGAAAACAAAAATGAAGCAAAATCCTGGTGAACATGAGGACTCAGGATGGCCACACATGGAACAAAAGAAAGGCCTTGCTCTGGTACCGTGTCCCTCCAGGTGGGATGAGCCCAGGACCAGGATAAACTTCTTGTAGGGAAAAGGTAAGCAAGAGGACCCTGGAAAAACCCATCACCATTAGACTTCTGTAGCCTTAGATATGGAAGGTTCTAGAAGGCTCCACGGGCTCTGAGCCCAAATGAGGAAGCTCCCCAGAATCTACACGTTGGCTTGAACCAAGAAAAGGAGATCGTGCTGTACCCTGCCTGTGCTATACCATTGCGACCAGAGCCATAGCTGGAGTGCAGATTGCTCCAGGGGCTAGTACCCATGGCATGACCCCATCTCTGAGGCTCAGGTACCACTGAACCATGCCCACCCAGTAGCACATCACCCCTGAGCATGGCTGTTTCTATTACCTGTGCATTAGGATCAAGGTGATGCACTTCACCCCGACCTGTTCCAGCCCCTACTGTAGCCTTTTGTTAGGGCCAAGCCAATGGGGCGTCCTGTGCCCAGGGACCTAGAGTTTTAACTACTGGAGTAGCCGTACCCTGAAATCACAGCTAAAACAGTACTTCCTCTGTTGGGGACCCGAGTTATTCCATCATCTCCCACCCTCCTACTGCCCAGACACCGGTGAGTGAACACCTCCCTCTGGGAATGCCAAGCCTCTAGCACGCTAGGGCAGTGGTACTTCCCAGCACCACAGTTACCATGGTACTACCTTGTCCAAGGTATCCCAAGGCTTTAAGGAGCCAAACAGATGCTCTGGGGCTAAGCAGACAAGCTGCCTTCAAGCTCATGGAATCAGGACCTCGGCTGAGCTTTGCTGCCTCCTCCTCCATGGTAGCCACAGTGCCTTTTCTGCCTGGGAATAGACTACAGTCCAAACTGTGGTAGCACCCAACCTCTCCCGGGCCTTTGCTGAACTGCTCGTGGGCCCCTGGAGCCTGAGCTATGACATTTTCAAGCCAGCCTGAGGATCCTGTAATTGCTGCAGTTGGTCTGACAGAGCAGGAGCTTCCACATGGCGGGGTCCAGAGTCTCAGTTCTACGGTACCTTGTTCCCTAGGGCCCAACGTCCTCTTGGTTCTGGGTTCTGCAACTGCCTTCTGTCCCCTGGGGGCTAAGCACTCTTTGTTTCACAGAGCCATGCTCATGGTTTGCCTCTCCTGTTAGGATCAGAACCACAGCTGTATGCCAAGCTCCTGGGCTTGGGTTACTGGGCGGTGCCTCAAAGAAGACTTGGCTCAGTGGGGAACTGCATTCAGGCAGGCCTCAGGGAGTGAAACTATGCTTCCAGTAGCTTTCTAATTATGCCTGCAACCTGACACCTAGGGTACTCTGATCACCTATTTCCCAGGTACCACATACCATTGCAGATGCCTCTGAGCCTCAAAGGACACTACATCAAGAGAGATGCACATCTGTGACTTCCCACTGTAAGGAAGATAGGAAGAAGATCTTTACAGCCCTGTTCCTAAGAACCGCTGATGCAACTTCACTGTCACAGATCCCTGCAACCCAGACCAAAGCTGCTGCTAATGTTGACACAGAGACCGTCACCATACTCACTGAGCCTTGGTCACGATACTCTGCCCTGTGAGCACCCTCAAATCCATCTGCAGGTGAGCGTCTGCCTCTGTGCAAGGCACTCTGGGGCTAGCAAGATGGATCAACGGGTAAAAGTACTTGCCACACCAAACTGACGACCTGAGTTTGACCTCCAAAACCCACAGTGAAAAGAAAAAACTGACTCCCAAAAGTTGTTCTGTGATCTACATACAGACACACAGACACACATACACACAGACACATACACACATACACACACACACACACACACACACACACACACACACACACACACGCACACACGCACATACACATACACACACACACACAGAGAGAAAGAGAGAGAGAGAGAGAGAGAGAGAGAGAGAGAGAGAATAATTTAAAAATAAATAACTAAAACCTAAAAAACAGAAAGCCACCTTGTAAAATCTGGGAGAGATGCCTGCCTACCAGGTTTGCAAAGGTCAACACAGGGACACATGGAAAATACACAGAAAAGGGAAGGAAACACCAAAGGAACACAGAAGTTCTTCCGTTTCTAAGCCCAAAACAGAACTCTATGAATTTCCTGAAAAGAAATTCAAAACAACAATTTTAAAGAAACTCCATGAGAAGCTAGAGAAAATAAACAAGCCATTTAATAAAATTAGGAAGAAAACTCATGACCTGAAGGAAGATTTAAAGAAGCCAGGTGTGGTGACCCATGTCCGTCAATCCCAGCATTTGGGAAGCTGAGGCAGGAAGTGAGCACACGTTCAAGGGCAGCTTAAGCCACATAGTGAGCATCAAGCCAGCCGGGACTACCAAGCATGGTGACACTCTCTCAAAAAAATAAAATTAAGAAATTTAAAGGGCTGAGGAGATGGCTTCATGGGGAAGTAAGTTTGCTATACAGGAAGACCTGGGTTTTGAGCCCCGAGACCCACATAAAAAGCTAGGCAGGGCCACATGTGTACCTGTAACTCCAGTGCTGGGGTTGAGGGACTTGGATGAGGGTCTCAGGGCTTGTTAGTGGCCAGCCTACCTCCAGCTTCAGTGAGAGATGTCTCAGAGCAATAAAGTGGAGGGTAGTAGAGCAGGGTCCCAAATGTCCTCTTCTGATCTCTGCACACATGTATGGATGTGCACGTGCACACACACGTGTATCCCCATACACCACACACATACATGCACACACGTGCATGCACACATGGGTGTGTATGTCCATGTACCATACACAAACATATGCACATGGGCAAGCATGCACATATGCACACTCACAGAAAAAGCAAAGAAAAAAGTGTCTTAAAAAGATAAGGTAGTGCCGGGCGGTGGTGGCGCACGCCTTTAATCCCAGCACTCGGGAGGCAGAGGCAGGCGGATCGCTGTGAGTTCGAGGCCAGCCTGGGCTACCAAGTGAGTCCCAGGAAAGGCGCAAAGCTACACAGAGAAACCCTGTCTCGAAAAACCAAAAAAAAAAAAAAAGATAAGGTAGCATAACAAGTACCCAAATGGAAACCTTAGATATAGAGAATTCAATCTGCTAAATAAAAGGTACAACTCGGAGCCTCAACAGTCAGCTAGATCAAGTAGAAAGAGAAAAATCCGTGGATTTTAAAGACAGAGTCTTTGAACTAACTCTGAGGGGAAGACAATAAAAAAAGTGTTCAAGCAGCTTACAGACTTCGTGGGACGTGGTTAAGCAAATAGATTTTTATACTATAAGAGTATAAGGAAAGAGAGCGTGAGAAAGAAAAAGTGACAAACAGAAGTATTTAAGGAAGTAATTACTGAGAACACGGAGGTCTTAAGAGAGATGAACATCCAGACCCACGAAGTTCAGAGGTCCACAAAGAGATTTATCAAAGAGGGTCACTCCCGGGCACATTATACTTAAGCTGTTGAAAGTCAAAGCCAAAAGGAGATTTAAAACAGCAATGGGGTTGATTCACCTAAACAGGAATACTCAGAGAGTTCATGGATTTCTTAGCAGAATCCTTACAGACTAGGAGAGAATGGGAGAATGTGTTCAAAACAGAGAAAGGAAGGAAGGGAGGGAGGGAGGAAGGGAGGGAAGGAAGGAGAAAGAGAGAGAGGGAGATAGAGGGGGGAGTTACCAGCCAAGAACACTGTGCCCAGCAAGACTATCCCTTGGAAATGGTCTTTCACAGACAGCAGAAGCTAGTAGCAAACATCATCACTAAACCCACCAACAGGAAAAGCTACAGAGAGTCCCTTGAGCAAAAATTAAAGTAATTACTACCACACATACATAAGAAAGTACAAAACTCACCAGCAGAAGAAAATGCACGGTCAAATCTTGAATACCCCAGGATTGTAATGGTGGCTCATAAATCACACACACACACACTTCTAATATGAAAGTTACAACTTGAAAGAGCTTGAGGTAGTTAAGTTATAACAAGCTCTTAAAGAATTTGAAACAGAAACGTATATACATATATATGTATATTATGACAACAAAAACATAAATTGTGGAGGGAAGGATAAAGGTAGAGTTTTGTATATGACAGAAGTTATTAGCTGAAGATAATAACATAGATTTGTTTATGTAAGTCTCATGTAACCACAAAACAAAAAATAATAGTTGATACATCAACAACAAAGAAGAAGAAATTAAGACCTGGCATGTAGGAAATCATCAAATCCCAAAGACCAGTGAGGAAGAAGTGGGAAGAGCCAGAGCAACAACAAAGTGCCCAAAAAGCAAATGCCAGGTGTCCACAGCAAGTCCTTACCTACCGAGGGTGACTCTGATGGAAACGGGTTAAACTCACTAATCAAGAAAACACAGACTAGCAAAACAAATTGGAGGGAAATAAGAACCAATTGTATGCTGCTTGTAAGAGTCCTGGCTAAGCTTAAGGATGTGCACAGGCTGATTGTGAGAGGTAGATGGTAGCCAAAGGGTAGCAGGATGGTTCCATGGTATCCAATACAATGGACATCAAGTCAGAAACTGCTGCAAGAAACGAAGATCATTATACAACATTGAAGGGGTCGATTCATCAATAGAATACAGTAGTAACAAGGGAAGACTCTCCCTACCAAGAAAAACCCAGGATCTGAAAGCATCATAATCAAACTCTACCAAATATACAAAGGGGTGTTAACACCAAAACTTCTTAAATTCTAGAGAAGATTCTTCCAAGTATATTTCATTGAGCCAGCATCACTTTGATACCCAAGTCAGGTAAAGACACCAAATAGGAAAGAAAGGTAGGTAGAGAGATTTCAATTTCAATAAAATATTAGCAAACCGGATTCAACGCAACATCAAAATGGTCAGCCATCATGACTTAGATCTATCCTTAACAAGCAAACATTTGCTGCCTCGTCTTGGCAAGGTAGGAAGGCCCTTCAGAATATCCTGCTTCACAGAGAAGTCTCTCGGATATGCTAGGCCTGTAGGCTGAAGATGGAGGCCCCAACGTTGCAGAGGAGCCTTGGGAGACCGTCCAGGCAGCCAACTGTTTCCGTCATTTCTTACATTTTTTGGGAAGTCAATTGCTTGCACTTCTTGTTTACGCAGGTAATATTATTTTCTTTTTGGGTCTCTGATGGGGTTGAAGACTAGATAGTTATAGTTTTCCTTGTTAATAAATTCAGAAAAGAAGCTCACTAAAGAGGTGTAAAGTGTATACAATTGAAGGACATCAAAAGATCATTTTTGGTTAGTAATACAAGTTAGGATAGACAGTGAATTAGGTACATTTTAGACTCAGCAAAATAGGATAAATAATGGAGTATTTTCTCTGAATTTGTCAAATGTTTATGGAGTGGACATTGTTAATGTAATTTTTTACTATATATTGTATATAATTATTGTACTTATATATAGTTTTTCTTATATTAGTTATAATAACCTTCTTGTATTATTTTAGACAAAAAAATGGGAAATGTGATATTTTGAACAAATAAAGCTTGCCTGAAGATCAGAGAAGCAGAGCAAGCCACAGCCACCACCTCTTACCTCACCAACTCCTCAGCCTGAAAGAACCAGAGTTCCTGTCTCCTCCCACCTTATACTCCTTTCTCTGCCCAGCCATGTCACTTCCTGTCTCAACCTTCCAAGTGCTGGGATTAAAGGTGTGTGATCCCAAGTGCTGGAGTTAAAGGGGTGTGCCACCACTGCCTGGCTCTGTTTCTCTTTTAGACTGGATTAATCTCATGTAGCCCAGTGTGGCCTTGAACTCACAGAAATCCAGACAGATCTCTGCCTCTGCCTCACGACTGCTAGGATTAAAAGTGTGTGCCACCACTGCCTGACCTCTATGGCTAACTCTGTGGCTAGCTCTGTCCTCTGATCTTCAGGCAAGCTTTATTTGTTTAAAATATCACCACACTTTACAGTAAGAGGGCCTAAAGGCAAATACTCCCTATTCACAACAGGGACTGATAGAGGCAGATTGGGGTTCTAAATACCATTCTCTAATGACAAGAACCATATTTATTATAGGATTGGTGGGTTCTTGAGCTCTGGGGAGGAAAATATAAGGTCAGACTAGACTATGAATAAAAATTGTTGTTAGGGGAAGTTCTTTTAAACCAGAGAAATGTGAGCGTTTCAATGGCCAGAGCTGAAATAATTTGAGCTATACAGTGAACAGGAACAGAAGTGAATTATAGCCAAACAATAAAATATCTATCCTACACAAATCCTCAAGAGTGTGTGTGCAGTGAAAGGAAAGAGAGATTCAAGGGAGGGGGGGGGGCGATGCTTCTTCCTCACAAAAGACTTAAATAATAAGTGGAGAAAGAATGCAGAAAATAAACCACCACTGGATCGCCACAGCCAAGAGTCACTGGTGAGCAGTGAAATCAGGGAGGAAGGCTTTCCCCCAGCCTCAGAGAATCTTACTAATACTGATCAATAGCTTTGGTGGTTCCAACAGGTGTCTATAAATTCTTAAACACACTCCCTTCTGGAGTGGAGTTTGCTATCCCTGAAATCAGCTGGACTTAATAAACTTAAAGGTGTAGACAGATGCATGTTATGTAATGGTTCCATGAGAATTTAATTGAGGCCATGGTTACCTCTAGGACTTTGTCCAAGTTGTAAGTTCATTGGTAAGTTCAGGACTGCTTGTCCTCAGACAAGAATTTCAGCTTGTAACAAGAAATTAATTGACATGATAATTATGAGGGTTGACTACCACCCAGTAGATTGAAGATAATTTTGTGAGCAGAGAAAAAATTTCCTTTGAGATATGCCTGATGCTAAAAGAATGATGGATACTTGTAATATAACACTTTATTCCTCAGAATACTCTGAAATTTTTTTTATCTTAAAATGTTCAAAGATCAATACCGCTTCTTACTGTATTGCCAGCTTATAAAACATATAACCTCTTTTAACGGCTAAAAACAACAAATATAAATTCAGTTTGCCTAAGCACATTAAATTTTTAACAGAAACAGAAAAGGTCCAAATGATCTCTTAGGAGCAGAAATCTGTGTCTACAGAATGGCTCACTGGAGTTCACTCAAAGATTAGCAGGTTGAAAATTACAGAAAACGTTTTAACAGGTAAACACAACCACTTAGCTCTGTAATCACATTTTTCTCTCATGCCCATACCTCAAACAACTAAAAACTGGAGTAGGAAATAAGAACTCAAGGATTAATAGCATATGGTTTATTTTATTTTTTACTTTTACTTTTATTTTTAGTAGACCTGACTAGGCTAGAACTCAGAGGTCCGCCTGTCTCTTCCTCCTGAACGTTGGGATTAAAAGTGTGCACCACCATGCCCAGCAAGGACTAATATTTCTTTAATCAATGTTTAAAAATGATGAAAGAAAAGAATTGCTTCACCAGATCAAAAGAAAAGAGTTACCCCAATTTGTTTATAAATCTTAAAAATTGAGTCAAGGATCAAATAGAATCTGTAGAAATACCAGGAAAATAATAAGACATCATGCTGTATTGTGTGTTAGGTTGTTCTTGTTCACACTGGAAGCAAAATAGGACAGAACTGTACTTTCTAAGTCACAGAAAAATAAACAGTTTCCTTCGCTACCTCTCTGAGAGTTCCTCAGCTTCTTTGCTTGGGTTGAGTGCACAGCAACCTCTCCAGCGTTTCCAAATCTTTACTCTGTAAAGCAAAGAATGCTAACATTGACTGCACCCTCCTTGTCCCCATGGCCACAATTTCTCTAACGATCTGGGAAGGATTTCTAGCCTGGGGAACTCGAAGTGTTGTGTGCCTGTGATATTGACTTTTAACTCTACAACTTAAACTTTGTTGAACTAACTTGAGGAAATAGATGTGCTTAAAACAATGGAAGCAGCCTGCATGGAATTGTCCACATAGTGTAGGGAAATAAGTTTGGCTATCACCTGGACAACGGAACCATTACGTCTGCTGAGAGGAGTTTCATGGGAGTTAGTGGGTGTGAGTCCCTGGAATACAGCTCGACCTCAGGTCAGCTAAGCTTACTAAACACTTCAGAAACCTACAAAGGGGAGTCAGGATGTTCCAAGAACACCAACCATGCTTACCTGCAATTGCAGACAACAGAACGCCCCAAACAGACTCTCCTCTTTCTATGCAGACATACAGATGATAAAGTTTAATTTATAAAGGAGCACAACAGTGTGTTTAAAATGGTGACACAGAATAATGGCCACCCTCTGCAGCATGAAAGTTACATGAATACGGTCTCTCCTGTTGAGTGAGTCAAGGCAAATGTTAATATTTAGGAGCCTCAGGTGATCATGGGTAAGTTGAAAGTTGCAGAAAATGAAGCTGTGGATGACAGCACAGTGACTATTGAATTTCCTATAATTTAGAGACTTCAGTCTGAATACTGGTCTACTGACTGAGGGTCACACCGTGAGAGGAAATGCAGCTGTAGCTTGCAGTAGCTTGTCTTCATGCACTGCCATCCTTGGAATTTTATTTCAGCCTTAGTCATCGAGGCAAAAGAAAATGGCCTCTACACTGTATCATGATGTCAGTTTCTCCTCCTATCCGACATGTGATGATAAAAATTCTAAATTCACGGCAGGAGAGATTGCTCAGTGGGTACAGAGCCTGTTCTGTAAGTGTCAGGATCTGAGCTCAAATTCCCTAATCACCTGTATAAAGGTGAATTCGACAGCACGCTCTCTGTAGCCTCAGTGCTATGTGGGGAGGTGGGGGTGGGGGAGGGGGGAGATCCCATCTCAAACAAGGTGGAAGGTAAGGACCAGCCAAGGTTGTCCTCTGACCTCCACATGTGTAATGAGACACAGAGAGAGGGGGGGGGGAAGGGGGGATTTTTAAAAATCTGAGTAAGATCAAGACACTCCTAGACCTATTCTGGTGAATTGCTTGCTCTCACTGATTACACCCCTCACCATAATCATATATATACTTACAAAAGCCATTTCTAGTTTGGGGCTCCCTGACACAGGAAGTATTCCGATTCATTTCTTCTGTTTGTTTGTTTTTCAATAAAATGAATGACTGATAGCAGTCATGTACTCAGAAAATGTTTGAGTTGAAAGAACACATGATCTTTAAGTCAGGAACTTCACTCCACTGTGTGGTGTGTCTACATGGGAATGATGATCCTGTCGTGGCTAGAGCTGGTCACTGGGGTCTAGTTCACAGGGACCCAAGGAAAGAACTTAACTTACCACGTTTAGCCTACTCCACCAAGCAGAAGAAAATAATCATTTAATTGTGCCAAAGAACTGAGAAGGGTGAACTGGTCTAGTTGATGTCAAGACGGTCTATATATAATAGGAAATTAACTCTCTTAGACATAAGAGTTTACAGAATTAACTTCTAATCTATGCTAGAAGTCATAGATAAACTATAATCTAATTATTTTCAATATGAATTGAGTTTGAAAAAATTCTAAGCTACTCTACAAAACATACACCAATATGAAAATGTCCAGAAGATTCACATGCACAGAAAGAACCGGGGATCCATTCTAAAACATTAAGGTTTATCCTCTGCCATTTGGGAAATGGAATTTTTAATCTCTTAAATTTTCTTCTTTACAACTTCCCTATAATTTCAAAGTTTTACATTAAACCTGTATTGCTTTTATATCTCAAATTTAAAATCCAGCAACAATTTTATTATTAAAATAATGTTTCCAATTTTAAAAGTGAAAATCTACTGAAATTCTACCAAACACAATTCTTATTTCATTTTGATGCATTTAAGATCTCCCCCCCACCCTCTCTCTCTCTCTCATGCACTCGCGCGCGCACACACACACACACACACACACACACACACACACACACGCCTCTCTTTCATTCACTCACTCTGTGTCTTTCTGAAAATTCTTGCTAGAATATGTACACACATACTGATACATACAAATATATATACCTAGGTTCACACACAGGACAGAATGTATTTGACAGAATCTGGTTTGGAGGCTGATTTGGTCCCTCCATGATATAGTAACATTTTTAGGCTGTCATTTTCATAGCTGCATCGTAATCTAGTACAGGATGCACGACAATACATTAATCCAGTCAGTCCCTTCTCAGCACCCGTCTTTCATGTCACCTCCTGTGAGACTATACTGCCTCCCCTATGTTTTGGTTCAGCACCCCACTTATACCCCATTGGCCCTACAGCACAGCACCTAGTGAATGCTGAATGGACCGTTTTCCGTGCTGAACTGTAAGCTGTGTGAAGACAGGTTCCATCAGTGTCTGCTTGTTATGACATCAGCTACAATACCCAATAGAGGTAGGAACCCAACAGGTGTCAATGTAAATGTCTCCCTTTCCAAAATTGTCAACAACTAGATGCACATACCTGGATGTACAAATCTGGACACTTATCCAGTTTACTCATGGGGACAATTTTAAAAGTGGAATTGCAAAGAAAACATAATAGAGATCCCACAACTCTTGATCCTTAAGCCAAGGGATGTTGTATAAACATTTTGATTTTTGAGAAGTCCTGTGAAGTCACCCCAAAACCTCTGTGGGAGTTAGTGCTCCCACATCATTGAGTAGAAGGACCCATTCCCCCACAGCCTGGAAAATCTGGCATTGTTTTTCTTCTTTTTTACCATGTCCCAAGGTGATAGATATACTTACCCATCTTGCTTATCACTTTAAAAATGAAAGAGTTCATTATTCTAGAAATCAGATCACTATTAATTAGATGTAAATCAAAATACTCACCATACTACATTTAGAAAAATTGCTCATGGTAGATAGTTTACTAGCTGGCTGGTTAGTGATATTCAAGTAAAACAGCACCCACACCATGCCCGATTCCTTTCAATGTGCCTGAAGGAAGCAGAATATAAGTAGAAACAAATATATAGTACATACATAGAAATGTATATATGATAAAGGGGTATACAGGCAAAACATACCAGAACACAAGCAAGCATGGAGTAAGTCTACCTGTTGTGGAATATTATTTTAACTGTGTGAAGGTGTGTTACATTTGTTTCTGCTGCCTTTGTTAACGATGCCAAGACGTGTTACATTTATTTGATTAAATAAAATTAACCTGGGGTCAGAAGGCTGAGTCAGCAAACCAGCTGACAGGAAGTGGTAGGGAGAAACCACGTGTTTCTTAGGAACCAGGGTTCCTAAGTGGGGGCTGAGCAGAAGGACACCCTGTTTTTAGGGAGACACGAGCTAGGAGAGAAGGTTAGCTACTTGCTATTCAGCCTCTCTGAGCGAGCAGAACTCCACCTCAACCTGATTGATTCATCCTGATTTGACCTGATTCATCCTGAGTTCTATAGAGGGCTAGAGATCTAGATAAAGTTTCCTTTATAGGCTGTGACTGAGCTGGTGCCTGAGGAAACAGGAGGCTTAACCGTCGCTGGTAGCTGTGAAGCTGCAATGGCCGGTTGGGGCAGCAGTTGCTTAAGGTGCCGGCACTGTATTGAATGTAAAACATCTACCTGAGCCAAACACACACATGAATGTACAAACTAGGATCCTGGGGGAAACTCTCTGGCCTGGGCTTAAAACTCACTGTAAATTAAACTAATTGTCAAGTGGCTCTCCCAGCCCATTTTCTGTTTCTGTTATAAAACATCATACGCTGGATACTTTACAAAGAAAAGACGTTGAATTATCTCTCAGGACTTGGGGTTTACGAACACACACCCTTTCAGTTTGGATGGCTACGGGAAAGCATGTGAGTGCTGAGCTATGCATGTAGAAAGGGAATCGGGGCTGCTCACTTGTGACAACCCACTCCCAAAGGAACTGATTGAGACACACTCCTCACACGAGGCGGAACCGAGAGCTGGTGACTCCAAGCTCCTCTCATCCAGTTGCTCACAGGATATATAATGGGTCCTTATGAACCATTGTCCCATCACCGTCCCATAGAACACTAGACTTACTATTTCTACCTAACTCCGTTGGGATACCCATTATTTAGATAACCATCATCCGCTCTCCCCACCACTCTTCCCAACTTCTAACCATCATCCCCTCTTCCCATCACTCTTCCCAGCTTCTACCAATCACTGTTACACATTCCACCTGACTTTAAA
Organism: Peromyscus californicus insignis; assembly: GCF_007827085.1. Classification (NCBI taxonomy): domain Eukaryota; kingdom Metazoa; phylum Chordata; class Mammalia; order Rodentia; family Cricetidae; genus Peromyscus; species Peromyscus californicus. The sequence continues at coordinate 70,050,334 of NW_026294424.1, forward strand.
AAACTACATATGAGAGAGACCATGACAATTTTTGTCTATGTCTAACTTTTCCCACTTAATAACATTTTATAGTTCCATTCATCTCATGGTAAATGATATGTATCACTTCTTAATGTTCTTTACTTCTTCTCAATCCACTCATCTACTGACTGGTTCTAATTTACTCTGTATCTTGGCTAACAAGTGTGCAGGTGTTTCTTGAATATGCTGATATGATTCCCTTTGAATACAGACATTCAGAAGTAGATTGCTGGATGTGTGGAGAGCTCAAGGAGCCTTCGTACTGTTCTCCAAGGTGACCACACTAACTTGCCCTCCATCAATGACATACCACATTCTCCCCAAATGAGTTTTGTCCTTTGACTCATTCTGACTGGAAATGTGGTATCTCATGGCTTTGACTCACATTTCGCTGGTAGCTAATGAAGGAGACCCTTCTTTCTCAAGGTTGCTGGTCATCTGAATTTCCTCTTTTGAGAAGAATCTATTCATACTTCCTGCCCACCTTTTAATCAGATTGCTTTGTTTCTGGTATTGAGTCAAAGGTTCCTTACATATTTTGGGTATTAATTCCTTGTTGGGTGAGTAGTCTGAAAATTCCCCCTTTCTATAAAACATTTGAGATAGAAATGGTCAATTGTCCTAATTTGATCACCACATATGGTATAGATGTAGTGAATCATCACATGGGATCCTATATAGTTCCCCAATTAAAATAATAATTTTCAGGGGCTGGAAAGATGACTCAGAGATTAGGAGTGCTTGCTATTCTTGTAGAGGATCTAAGTTGTGTTTCCAGAACCCACATAGCAGCTCACAAGCATCTGTAACTCCAGCTCTACAGGATCTAATGCCCTCTCCTGGCCTCCATGAACACTAGGCATTCACATATTGCACATACATACAAGCAGGCAAAGCATTCATACAATAAATAAATAAATACTTTAAAATAATATTTAAAAGATATATGCATATTACTGAAATTATCATAGTTTTTAAAGCTCTGGTTGAAATGTACTAAAAGTAATTTGGAGGGTGGGGAGGTTGCCAAGGAGGTTGCTCAGTCAGTAACGTGTCTGTGGCACAAGCATGAGGACCTGACTTCAGGTCCCCAGAAGCCACAGAAAAGGCCAGGTGTGGCAGTTCACATCTGTAATTCCAGAGCTGGAGGGTATGGATTCGAATGGGATCCCTAAAGCTCAGATCAGCCAGTGAGTTTCAGGTTCCATGAGAGAGCCATCTAGGAAAGACACCTCATGTGGACCTCAAGCCTCCATACACATATGGATATGCATGGACATTTGTATGCATATGCACACCCACCCACCCTAATGAACATATATGATGCTCAACACCTCTCCCTCCCTCCCCCCATCTCTATCTCACACATACATACACACACAGAGTAATTTCACTGGTTTCTCCTCCTATATGTTGTTGTTGTTTTTTTTTCCAGACAAAGCCTTACTATATAACCTAGGTTGCCCTCAGACTCACTATGTAGCCCTGACTGGTCTCAATTCTCCATCCTCCTGCCTCTACCTCCTGACTGCTGGGATGACAGGCATGTGCCCTCGTGACCAACTTCTGTTTCCCCCCTTTTGTATGTGGCTACAAAGAGTTAAGATCATATTACAGCTCATATTTGTGGCTTGTATCATGTCTGTATGAGACAGTAATTGTCTAGACCAATAAGATCAGCCTTAGATGATGAATCAACTGTTGGGGTGTCCTAAGCATTCTCCAGAAAGGTAGAATAAAGTGAGCATTAACAGGTCCCAGAAAAGAACTGAAGTGGGCTTGGCTTGAACTCAGGAGTTGGGGAGGGGGACTTCCCATGGGTAGAGGTGAGGAGAGCCACAAACCAAAGGTGTTAAGCCAGGTTATCCAGGTCTGTGACTCCTCGTCATCACTCTGAGGCTCTGGCATAGTGTTGCCAAACACTCTAACCCTAGGTGAGTGCTGCAGCAAGGTTAAATCTTGAGTTATAGGTTAGGGTAAAATGAGAAGGGTGTCTTCTCATTCTGGAATGAAGAACAGAACTAAGAGACTGTCCCAGTTGGCTTTCTGCTGCTGTGATAAACACCATGACCCAATGCAACTTGGGGAGGAGAAGGATTATTACATCTTCCATGTCACATTACATCACTGAGGGAAGCCAGGGCAGGAACTAAAGCCAGGAACCTGGAGGCAGGAACTGAGGCAGAGGGCCCTGAGGAACATTGCGTACTGGATTGCTTTCAGACCTCATTCCAGCTACCATTCCTTGTAGAGCCAAGGCCCAGCATGCCTAGAGATGGTACCACCTACAGTGGCCTGGGGCCTTGACATCAATCAGCAATCAAGAAATTGTCCCACAGACTTGCCCACAGGCCAACCCAATTGAGGCAATTCTTCAGTTGAGGGTCCCTCTCCCCAGGTGTGTCAATCTGACAATCAAGATCAGCTATCCCATGGACCATGGACCTGAAGGACAGACATCTTTCAAGGTCCCTTTTGTAATGGCAATTCTAGAGTTGTGGTTGGGGATGATAGGTTTGGATTGAAAGCACAGTGATACCATCTCTTAAACAGTCCCTTTCATCTGGATGTGCCACACAGTTAATGCCTTGAATGAGTCACTGTCATTATGTCTGGCTTTGTACCCATCCCTTCCGTGATGAGCAGAGAGCAGCTACCATTCCCTTTACTCCAGGTTCATCATTAGTCTTTCTCCAGGAAAATCCCTTCAGGCTTTGGACTTAGGACAGGTGAATGGATACAGACTGAAGCTCATGATCTTTTTCAGTCTTAGACTCCCATAACAAACATACAACAGATCAATGGCTGGCTGGTGCCCCAATGAGAGATATGACAAAGAGACAGAGGAAACTTTTGGAAGTGGTGGATATTTTCATTATGATTTCGGCAACAATTGACAGATACATGAATGTACAGAAACTTCTAAAAATGTACATTATAAATGTCAATTTTAGTTTTATAAAGCTGTAATAATGTAGCTTCCTGTCAATCAATCAAAAAATCAGTGATCAATTTTCACCACCTATACAGACTTGTCTACATCCTTGGTAGGAACAGAAGTCTCTGCCTGAAGAGTATCTTAGAAAGACATTCTATCATTTTCTTACACACACAAAGCATATTTTTTAAAAAATTATTTTGTTATTTGTGTGTGTGTGTGTGTGTGTGTGTGTGTGTGTGTGTGTGTGTGTGTGCCCAAGGAGGTCAAGTGAGGTCATTAAATCCTCTGGAACTGGAATCACAGGCAATTATGAGCTACCCAACATGGGTGTTGAGAATCAAACTGCTGTATCCCAGAAGAGCTGCTGTGCTCTTGACACTGAGCCATCTCTCCAGCCCCATAAAGCAGTTTTGATCAATGATAGACAACATATTTGACAATGAGTCCATAAAATTATATAGTCTGCCGATGTTGTACTAACCTGCCTAATGACATTTCCCAGAAAACATGCATTCCTGTTAAGAAACTCATGACTATTTTAGGAGTCTTGCTTCCATAATATAATCACACTGTGTTAATCAAAAGAGGGTCTTCTGCCACACTCTGAACCCAGTGGGTGCATCGCTAGTTGCTAGTGAATAAATAAACCTTTGAAAACTCTAGTATAACAGAGTGGTCCTCTTCAGTCAGGTTACACAGAAGCAGAGCCTGAGACAAGTCTTCTGATGCAATTGGTTTGAGACTTCAGGGATGCAGGGTGAGCAGGGGCTGGGTGAGGCAAGAAGCAAAGATGTGGGTCCAGTAGCATTCCAGTCCCAGCCTGACCCCACAGGGACCCATGGAGCATAACACTAAAGTGTGCTTCCTGTTTAAGTAGTTAAGACTGGCTGCATAGACTCCCTTTTCTGTCATCTTCTAACTAAGCATCACACTGGAGTCTTGGGGCATGATCTCTTTGATATTCCACAACAAGGGCTATTCACTTCCCAAGGTACAGCTGTGTCCCATTGGAAGCCTGGCCTCAGAGAAGCTGAAGGATGGACACCGCTGCTGAGAAAGAGCCCTAATGACAGGGAAACTGCTTAGTTTGAATTTGGTTCCAGCATTTGGTATCCTGTGTCTCAGTTTCCTTATCTGTAAAGGGAACTAATGAGAGCAGCTGCTTCACACACTCATGGGTCTAAGTCCAAATGCATGCAAGCACTCGGGATAGCACTTTATATAAAACCGTGCTTGTAATTCACTTGGAATCAATGACAGCATGAATGCTTGCCAAACATAAATTTGATCTGTTGCCACTGTAGTGTTCCAAGAGATGCCCACACCAGCTGGGTTATTAAGCAAGGGCTATCCAGTTGTTCTACATAGCTGAACACTGAGGGGTGAGATTATCACCCCAATGCTAAATTTAACCATAACCTAAACAGTCCACATCTAGGAGACTGCTGAGATGCACACCCTCGTTTTTAACTGGCAATTTCTCTGGGTTTAAAGTCAAACAAATTAATCTTCCATGTGTTTCTCTTTGAAGAGTGGAGATGGAGGCTGTTAGGTTCCTACCACAACAGCAAACAAGGTAAATCAACTCTTAAAAGTGGAAGGCCTTGTTGTGGCTCAGAGTTCCAGTCTCTGGGCACTGGACCCTGTTTCTCTGGGACTAGGTTGGTTCAGTACTGCACAGTGGATGCTCTGATGGGGAAGGCCTGTTCACCTAGTGCAGGCAGGTAAGCAGCCAAGGGCATCACTATCCCCTTCAAGGATATACCGCAATGACCTAACTTCTTCCCACCAGGCCCCGCCCCTTAAAACAGTGGTTCTCAACCCTCCTAATGTTGCAACCCTTTAATACAGTTCCTCATGTCTTGGTGACTCCCAACCACAAAATTATTTCGTTGCTACTTCAGAAGTGTAATTTTGCTACTGCTATGAATCGTAATGTAAATACCCAATATACATATGTTGAGAACTGATGCCCAGTAGCATATGGCATATAATAGCTATTTCCTTTTATTTTACTGTTATACAGACTGAGTGTGGGAAGAGTTGGAGCTTTCACATTAGAGAGACCTGGGCTCCCTACCTCACCCCTGCATTTACCAGCTGTGCATGTCAGCAAGTTCCTTTGCCTCTCTGCCTCTCAGTTCCTATTCTGTAAAGGAAGAAGATCATAATGAAGATCAATCAGGCACTGTGTGTCAAGCATTTTGCACATCACTAGGCACTTAGGAACTAGTCGTCACAAACAGCTGGAAGTCTACTGTTATAGAATATTGTTTTAGGTGTGTTACTTTTATTTATGTTTCATTTGTTTAACTCTGTGAAGCTGTGTTACTATGCCTGTCTAAAATACCTGATGTTCTAATAAAGAGCTGAACAACCAATAACAAGGCAGGAGAAAGGATAGGTGGGGCTGGTAGACAGAGAGGATAAATAGAAGAAGAAATCTGGGAGAACAAAGAAGAAAGAGCAAGAGAACAAGGAGAGGACACTAGGGGCCAGCCACCCAGCCAGCCACAGAGTAGAAGTGAAAGTAAGATTACAGAAGTAAGAAAAGGAAAAAGCCCAGAGGCAAAAGGTAGACTGGATGATTTAAATTAAGAAAAGCTGGCTAGGAACAAGCCAAGCTAAGGCCAGACATTTATAATTAAGAATAAGCCTCCATGTGTGATTTATTTGGGATCTTGTGGCAGGCCCCCAAAAGAGTAAAAACAACCAACAAGAGTCTACCTTAAACCTCTTCTTAGACTAGACTCTTCTCAAGATACCAGGCGGTTCTTATTATACCAAATGGATACAGAAGGAGACAAAAACCATGATTTTTCCAACCTCAGAAATGTCCTTATCACTTGTTCTTACTCAGGATGCTTATCTTGTCTCTCTGATGCCTCAGTTTCTTTATTTGAACACACCTTGTATTGATTATTGTAATCGTGAAAACATTTTGAATAAACATACCACGTTGAAGTAACACGATCATTCAATTATTGTTTATTGAAAGACGTGATTTACAAAGTATTTGAAGCTGGTCTGTCAAGATGGCTGAGGAAGTAAAGACACTCGCTGCACAAGTCTGGTGAACTGAGTTTCTCCTCACAACCCCCAGTGGAAGGAGAGAACCAACTCCTGAAATTTGTCTTCTGACCTCCACATACACCCCATGGCACACACACCAACACTTCTACAAACATATCACACACACATACACATAATAATCAATACATGAGTAACACATATTTGAAACTTACTGAAGGCTGGGAGATCACAAAGAATTTAACACAGATAATCCTCACTATTAGCCAAAGACCCTTAACATTCCTTTCTGTATCCTTTTACCAAAAAAAGATAACCTGTCAAGCAGGTCAATCCATCTCACTGATGACGGACGGCTCTTTCTCCCCCTGGCCATGATGAACAGACAATATAGAAGATGTGCTGGCAATTAGGGGGAATTATATTTTGTACAACATAGCCTTGCACAACTGGAGCTAGGGGTTTTTTGTCATATTTCCACTGCCAAAGTTTTAGATGCTTAGAACATTAGAACTAGAAAATCTATAGCATTCTGAAGAAAAAAAAATCAAGCACATGTATGTACTTTCACAAAAATGATAAAATGGTTATCATAAAGCATGCAAGATTAAGAGTTGGAGAAAGAATATAGCAAAAAATGTAATAAATGAAAAATAGTGAGCAAGAGATAATTGACTCCTATATGGGATTTTTATTTTCTTTTTAGTTGAGAAAAGTAGTTTTGCATATGGAAGGCAATATGATGTTTCCATACAAGGCATACATTTGTGGAATTATCAAGTCAAGTAATTAACACAGATAGCCATTTATAGGTTTTTTTTTGTGGTGAGAACATTTACATCATTTTTTTTCACTATTTTGAAATACCCAATACATTATTGTTCACAATCTTCACCACTCTGTGCATAGGTCACCAGAATGTCTTTCCCCTGCTTCGCTGAAATTTCCTATTCTTTTTAACCAGATGGCTGACTTAGAGCTCCATCCTAAACCTGCAAAGAGACAGCTAAGAAGCCTTCCGGGTCCACTGAGAATCCTGGAAATCTCTGGAATGGGGCAACACCAGATATTTTTGACAGCAACAAAACTAGGGTAACCTGAAGGATCAGGCAGTGTTTCTGGGGAATGCACTTGGCTCCTCAGATCACTCCCACTCTGTGCACCTGTTCAACATCGTCCTCCCCAGACACTGGAGGCTCATTCTCTGGAGAAAACAGGGTTTCTGTTCAGGAATGTTAGGCACAGAAGAGGGGCCATATGCTGTAGCCTCAGTTGCGAGCACAACATTACCTAGTGTGTGTGTGTTGAGACAACACCCTCTCCAATCCCTTTTCTTGGTGAGTCATTTTCTAAACATGCACACAGGGCTGTTTCTTTCAAATGAAAAACTAGAAGATACTTCCTTAGGGAAAAAAAGAGCATCCTAAATTGGTATGTGTGGTGATGTTCACAAAATGCCTCCTGGAAGTCACCCTCCAGTGAGTCCCACAAGCCCATAGCTTCCAGATAGCTCAGAGCTCTTACACATGACCTAATGACTAAGCAGTACTGGATACCTATGGAAGAAACACACACCTAGAAGAGGAACCGAAACAGAGGACCAAGCGGGAGATGGGGAGGGGAATCAGAAAAGCAGAGATCACTAGGATAATGCTTAAGTAAAGACAATGTACTTCGATAGAAAATAGCATTTTATCCATTAGAAAAGAGTGTTTCTTCCTCTCCCCTCCCTGTGTGTGTGTGTGTACACAGGTGCATGTGGAGGTCAGAGGTTGATGTTGGATGTTTTCCTCAATGTCTCTCCACCTTGTCCTTTAATAATATTTTTTGTGCTTTTTGAGATTATCTCCTTCTTCCCTTTTCTCCCTCCAAACCCTCCTATGCACATACACACACCCTTGCTCTGTTTCAAACTCATGGTCTCTTTTTTACTTATTGTTACATGCATGTGTGTGTGTGTGTGTGTGTGTGTGTGTGTGTGTGTGTGTGTGTGTGTGTGCGTGCATGCATGCTCACCCTGCTCATGCCTGGGCGCACCTGTGGAGGTCAGAGGACAACTTTCAGGAGTCGGTTCTCTCCTTCCTCTTGTGAGGCCAGGGGATGGAATTCAGGCAGCCAAGCTTGGCAGCGAGTGCTTTTACTCACTGAGCCATCTTTCCAGACCCAAAGACGTTTTTAAAATAAATTTTCAGGAAACCAAAAATTCTTGGCAAGTATGTGTGTAATCGCAGAAATAAAAACTCCACAGAAAGGAGAGAATACAAAGAAAGGCAACTCTTCTGAAAGGTAGAGAGCAAACACACCCAGAGTGCATGCTTTGGCAGCTTATACCTCAACTGGGACAATAGGGGCTTGGCACGACCCCTTGTCAGAACGATGTCATGGTTTTAGTACAAAAGGTCCTGAAGGTTCACGTGCTGAACTTTTCTTTATAGCTTCATCCCCAGCTTGCGGCACTGTTCCAAGGGGACTAGATCACAAGGGTGCTAACCTCATGAGTGGGTCAATCCATTGATGAGTGCATAGTTTAGTGTGCTATTAGAAGGAGGGGTCCTCGTTGGAAGACAGTGGTCACTGGGGACGTACCCTTTGAAGGGTCTATCTTGTCCTTGGGCCCTTCTTCCTCCTGTAAGATGAACAACCTCCTCTGTTCACCCTCCTGCCTCTGTCATGTCCTCTCTCATCTCGGTCCAAAGTGATGGAGCCAGCTGGGCACAGGCTAAAACCCTGGTAAACCAGAGCCATGATGGAACCTTCCTCCTTTCAGCTGACTTTCTTGGATATTTCATCACAGAGAGGAAAAGAAGAGTAGCACAGGGGGAAAGCTATGTTAACACATATAAAAAATCCACATCATTACTGGAGACATTTTGTTGCAACAATTCCAATGATCGAACAGTTCCATTTCTGAGTATATACACCCCAAAGTCATGACATCTACAATTAAAGAAGACAGAAGATAACAAGTGTTGATGAGAAGGTGTAGAAAATAAAACTCTTCTGCACTGTGGCTAAAAGTGTAAAATGGTGAGCCAGAATGGAAAATGATAAGACAGTTTCTCAAAAAAAAAAAAAAGAGATTAAGCTCAGTACCATATGGTACAATAATTCCTTTCCTGAGCATCTACTCAAAAGAACGAAAGCAAAGGCTTAAATGGGTACTTGTACAAATGTGTTCAAAGCACCCTTATTCACAATAGTCAAAAGCTAGAAATAACTTCCTTGCCTACTGACAGATTAATGATAAACAAAATGTGGATGATAATGGAATGGTATTCAGCCTTTGAAAGAGAGGGGATGTTGATCCATGCTAAGTGTGGACGAGCCTTTAATACATCATGCTGAATGAAACAACTCATCCAAAAAGAACAAATGGTGCATAATTTCCACTTCTCTGAGATATTCAGGGAGGTTAAATGGGTAGTACCCAAAAGCATGCTAACAGCTGGGGGCCGGGGTGGGGCGACTGGTCCGTGGGTATGGGATTTCCTTTGGAGAGGAAGAAAAGTTGAGATGGATAGTGGTGACCATTGTGCATCATATGGTGCATCTACAGTGATAAATCTTGTATGTGTTTTCCTATAAGAAAAACTGAGAGTGAAATATGCAGTCTACAAGAAACAGAATCCAAGTTAAATGAAATAGCTCAGTAGTTGGGAGTGTTTTCCTCCAAGGAAAAACTGCTACTTTTCTCCCTTTCTTCCTTTTATTTTTTATATGTCTTTATTTTCACTGTTTAAACATGGTCTCACTATGTAGCCCTCGCTGGCCTGGAACTTACTGCGCAAACCAGGCTGGCCTTGAACTCACAGAGATGGCGTGCCTCTGCCTGCCAAGTACTGGGATTACAGGTCTCCTTCACCACACCTGGCTGCTGCTTTTCAAAGAAGTTTTGTAAACAATCTTTTAAAATTATATGCACAGAATTAGATATTACTATAAACAAGCAACAGGAATAAATTAGACACCATTTTAGGCAACCAAATCATCGAGAAGACCAAGTTAATCTAAAACAGAAAGGTCAGAGTTCAGCATCCTTCCCATTGGTACCCATAATAGCCTCTTCTTGCATTTCTTAAAATAAACATTGCTGGGAGTTCTGCCTTAAGCTTTCTTAAATTACTTTTCTTCATGTTTTATTAAATGCCTGATAACACTACCAATTTTCCCACTTTGCCTGGCATTACTGGTTAATGGCATCCCTAGTCTAACCACGATTTTGAAATAATGTAGTTTTCCTGGTTGTGTTTGCTGTCTTCGTAACCCAGTCAAACTGAAGTTTCAGGCCCTGCATCCAGTGTTGCTTCCCCAGCGCTTAGAGAGGGGTTGTGGATAAAAGATTAGACATACTTTTTTAAAGTGGAGGCTATTGAATTAGCTGAGTCCAGAAACTTGCCCATGGCCACCTTTTGGCTGCAGAATGCCTCTCCATTTCAACTCAAGCTGCCAGTCAAATATTAATTTTAATGTTAATATTTCCAGTAGAAATATGATAGCATCATAAAGAGCAGTAATACTGAGCAATAATATATAATTTACCATGCTTCAGACTTTAGAATAAAACCTTCATAAGCACAGTGCCTCCAACAATAACCCATTAGTTAGCAGTTGAACGTATACTAATGGGAAGCTATAAAATAATTTTTAAAAGAACTATCAGGACCTGTTATCAGCATATCCTCCAACACTGACAAAGTGCTTTTTCCCAGAATAGTAATCAGTAAGTCATTAACCTTGGAACACTAAATAAAATTCCCTATGCTTTTAAGACGCCGCCCATTATACAATAGTGTCAGTTACTATGGGTGGCTTCTCATCTGATGCCATTGTCTCAACCAGATTGTGTTTCCCAAGGAATACTTATATAAAAAGCACTCTTCAAGCATTTGTAAAAAGCAATGGATCAAAGTGTAGTCTTGAAATGTGTAAGCTGAAAGTGGCCTCTTTTTTTCCAAAGGGAAAAAGTGAAAATTTTATTTTCTATTGTTGTTGCCCAAGATTGGTTGATTTCAGGTCTGGTATGAGGTTAATCTTCATATTCTCAATGTTGATTTTGAATTGGAAGAATAGGGGTGGAGTGGGTGGCTGTTTGAGCCATGCCCTGAAGCACATCCCTAGTGAGGTAGCAGATAGCTGTTATATCTGCCTAGGACCTTGAGGTACATGGCCCTGGGACGTGGCTGCTGGGGGACCCTTAAGACCTGGGATGTACATACAGTCTCCCTTCTTCACTATCTCGTGGTTTTGGATGCTGGTATGGACCAGGGCAGATCTCTCCAAAGAATCACGTTAGAACGTGCCTCACCCTTCCAGGATCCTGTGACAAATTCCTTTATTCTGTCTTGTGAGTTAACCCTCAAATCAATTCCTTCGCTCATTAAGCAGGCTCTGTGGATTGCTAGCATTATAATCCCAATGTAGGGGTGTTTCCAATTCAGTGGAAGACGAGAAAGCGTGCAAGTGGAGCAAATAGCTGGTGTGCATACGTGCTGCCCAAGCAAGCTACGCCTGGCAGTGTTGAGGGTGATCCCAGTGAGCCAGAGTCGTGGGCACTCACCGGGCTAAGAAAGCCTGTGGGCTACACAAACCTAGGCTGGGCCTGGAAGCTGGGAATGGCATGGGCAGGCGAGGTTCCAAGGATTCGCCAGGCTGGGCAAGCACAAAGGCTGTGAGGCCCAGGCTAGGCCTGGAGGATGGACATTTTTTACTTTCTTTCTTTCTTCCTTTCTTTCTTCCTTCCTTCCTTCCTTCCTTCCTTCCTTCCTTCCTTCCTTCCTTTCTCTTTCTTTCTTTCTTTCTTTCTTTCTTTCTTTCTTTCTCTCTCTCTTTCTTTCTCTCTTTCTTTTTTCGAGACAGGGGTTCTCTGTGTAGCTTTGTGCCTTTCCTGGAATTCACTCTGTAGCCCAGGCTGGCCTCAAACTCACAGAGATCCGCCTGCCTCTGCCTCCCGAGTGCTGGGATTAAAGGCGTGAGCCACCACTGCCCCTCTCTTTATTTCATGAGTAAGGAAACAGAGGCTCAGAGAGATGACGAGATGGACTCAAGACCATCCTCAGGTAGGAGAGGACTGAGACAGGGACAGGGCTGCCTCCTCCATATTCTGCTTCATACCTGAAGAGAGTCTTCTATCTCCTCTACGTTCTAAATCCGTAGTCTTTCTAGAACTTTCCATTTCTCCTCATCACTTTCTTTTCCACTGTTGGTTATGCTTTCATTATGGAAAAAATTTAAAATACACCAAAATAGTAAAGAACAGTATAACACACCCCAAGTTTAGCAGTTATCAACACTGATCCACAGTTGTTAGTTTTACTTCACTTTGCTTCCTACATAAAGTTTTTTTTTCTCCCCTCACAAATGTTTTAAGGTAAAGATCAGATAGATAAGTAAGTCCAGTCAAATTGACTCCAGGTTGTGCTTGCTGACATCAAGACTTGATGATATTGTCAGAAATCTGGACCAAAGAAAAACTGGAACCAATCTTCACCTGCACTCATCATTAAACTACTGCCTCCCTGCTTCTAACCCGTCCTTGATACCTGGGGTAGCCACCCTGACTCTAGGACTGTTCAAACCCCGTTTTTGTACTGGCAGTGTGATCTTTACTCCCCTTGCCAACAGGGGTCTCCCTGGAGCCTTGGGGGACCATGAGTGGAAGAAGGGACCTAGCTGATTTGGGTGGGCTTCACCTTTGGAGGCTTCCTGCCTCAGTTAGTGACTCCCCAGTAATGCTTCACCCCGGCAAGGGCCGTGTCTTCCCATAACAGCACTAAGTCCCATTTGTAGCCTTCTCAATGCTTGGAAAGCCACCTCCAGCCACCTCCTCACCAGGGACAGCCACATGGGCAACCTGAAGGGCCCTCATCCCAACGCCAGGCTCCAGCCATAGGCTCTTTTTGGGAAATCAGAAACAGCCCACCCCAACAGCTGAGCTCCTCACCATTCTAACCACTTCAGCCTTTTAGCTTTATCTCCAGGCAGAAGGATGATCCTTGCTTCCTTCAATGGCTTCATTCATGACACAAGAGTACTTTTGTCTTTTCAATGAAAAGTCTTTGTGCCCAGTCAAATCCTCTTCAAGGTTACCGTTGTGTGTTTCTGCCTGGTGACAGATCTCTCTGAACACCACATTTTAGGTTCAATCCCAGCACTTCGGTTTGCATCGGAGTTTAATAATTAGTTGGTAGTTCGTGAGATGCTGCTGAGCTTAGGGTCAGGTGTGTGTGACAACATTAAAGTCAGTAAAAGTTCTGTGCGAGCAAAGGGATTCAGATCACCTTCCTATGTGTCGTTCACAGGGAAACGATGCTGTTCCTGGCACCTGCCAACCCCTCAATTCCAGTTCGCATTTTATGACATCAATACCAGAGACACATGTAAGTATCTGCTGTCCTAAAAGCCATGATACATTTCTAACATTATGAAAATGGAGAGGCTTTCAAACACACATAACAAAGAGCAAGATTGGGGCAGGTGGGAAGCCTCCCAACACCTGTACCTTCCTCCTAGTCTCAATCATTCTTAGTGTCTTCGTTTCATTTCCCACTGCATTGATGAAATACCCTGACAAAAGCCGCTTAAGGGAAACAAGGTTTATTTGGCTCACAATGCCAGCTTATAATCCATCACTGTGTGGAAGCCAAGATGGTAACAACTTGGAGCAACTGCTCACATCACATCCACAGTCAAGATCAAAGGGCAATGGATTAATGCATGTATGCCCATGCTCATCTCACTTGCGTATTTTCATTTAGTCCAGGGCATAGCCCATAAAATAGGGCTGCCCACATACAGGGCAGATCTTCCCACTCCAGTTAACAAGAGTAAGAAAATCACCAACAGGCCAACCTAATCTAAACAATTCCTCATTGAGACTCCCTTTCCAGACAACTCTACAGTGTGTCAAGTGGACAGCCAAGGTGAACCAACCCAGTCCCCTTCAAGAAGACATTCACTTCCCTGCACCTCTATTTCTCTGTCACTTGGGGTTCTAAATTCTGCTTATCGTGCCGACCCATAGACTTACTTGATTCACTCAATATTGATCATCTACAGGCAGGGTCTTGCAGATTCACTCAATATTGATCATCTATAGGCCAGGTCTTACGGTAAGTATCCCAGAGTATACAAGGAGAATTCTAAGATAGTTCCTGCCCAAAGGGAGTTAACAATCCAATGTTTTCCATGGAGCACCATGTAGCAGACACTGCTAGTAGCTGAGAATACAACATGGCCTAAAGTATGGCTCTTTCTTCAAGGGTATAACAATTTAGGAGAGACAGAGACAGACAGACAGGGACACAGACAACCAGGCATAATGTGAAAAACACAGGATGAAACCAGGCTTGTAAGCTCAGCTACTCTGGAGGCAGGAAGATCACAAATTCAAGGCCAGCCTAGGCCGTTTATGGAGACTTTCTTTCAAAACAACCAAACAAATAAACAAGAATATGTTAGGGGTTACAGCTCAATGGTACAGCATTTGCCTAGCATGCATAAAACCCTAAATTCAAATCCTCAGTGTCACTGAATAATAACAAAAGGAAGAAATGCGTCAGCCTGGCAGTTGAAGAAATCAAAGACTTGAGTAGAGTTTGTTAGAATGAGGCATAACCACAGTAAGGAAACAGCAGAGGGAAACTGTCTGCAGAGGCGCGCTAATGAGTGGCTCTTTTTGTTTTCATTTTATTTTTCTATTTAATTCCCCTCTCATCCCTCCTCCCACTGCCCCTTGCCTCCCCACCCCCACCCATCATCCCCTCCTCCTAAGCCAGGTACACTTGGTTGAGGCAGGACCAAGCCCCTCCCCGCTGCATCAAAGGTGAGCAAGGTGTCCGACCATAGGTAATGGGATCCACAAAGCCAGCTCATACACCAGGGATAGATCCTGATCACACTGTCAGGGGCCCCTCAAACAGACCCAGCTACACAACTGTCTCCCATATGCAGAGGGTCTAGTCCGGTCCAACGCAGGTTCCACAGCTGTTGGTCTAAAGTTCGTGAGTTCCTTTGAACTTGGTTCAGTTGTCTCTGTAGATTTCCCCATCATGATCTTGACCCCCCCTTGCTCACATAATCCCTGTTCCCTCTCTTTGACTTGACTCCTGGAGCTCGGCCTGGTGCTTGGCTGTGGATCTCTGCATCTGCTTCCATCAGTTACTGGATGAAGGCTCTATGATGACAGTTAGTGTATTCACCAATCTGATTACCAGGGTAGGCCAGTTCAGGCACCCTCTCCACTATTGCTAATAGTCTAGTCTGGGGTCATCCTTGTGGGTTCCTGGGAATTTCCCCAGCTCCAGGTTTCTCCCTTACCCCATAATGTCTCCCTCTATCAAGGTCTCTCTTTCATTGCTCTCCCACTCCATCCCTCCCCCAGCTCCACCATCCCATTCCCTCATGTTCCCATCCCCCATCCCCTCCCCTCATTGTGCTCCCTTATCCCCAGTTTACTAATGGAGATCTCCTCTGTTTCCCCTTCCCAAGGTGATCCGTAAGTCCCTCTAAGGGTCCTCCTTGTTTTCTAGCTTCTCTGGAGCTGTGGGTTATAGTCTAATTATCCTTTGCTTTACATCTAGTATCCACTTATGAGTGAGTACATACCATGTTTGTCTTTCTGAATCTGGGTTACTTCACTCAGGTATTTTCTAGTTCCATCCATTTGCCTGAAAATTTCATGATGTCATTGTTTTTCTCTGCTTAGTAATACTCCATTGTGTATATGTATCACATTTTCTTTATCCATTCTTCAGTTGAGGGACATCTAGGTTGTTTCCAGGTTCTGGCTATTACAAATAATGCTGCTATGAACATAGCTGAGCAAGAGTCCTTGTTGTATGATTGAGTGTCCCTTGGGTATATGCCCAAGAGTAGTATCACTGGGTCTTGAGGTAGATTGATTCCCAGTTTTCTGAGAAACCGCCATACTGATTTCCAAAGTGGCTGTACAAGTTTACACTCCCATTGACAATGGAGGAGTGTTACTCTTTCTCCACATCCTCTCCAACATTAGCTGTCTTCAGTGTTTTTGATCTTAGCCATTCTGACAGGTGTAAGATGATATCTCAGTCATTTTGATTTGCATTTCCCTGATGACTAAGGATGTTGAGCAATTCCTTAAATGTTTTTCAGCCATTTGGGATTCTTCTGTTGAGAATTCTCTGTTTAGATCTGTAGCCCATTTTTTAATTGGATTGTTTGATATTTTGCTATCTAGTTTCTTGAGTTCTTTATATATTTTGAAGATCAGCCCTCTGTCAGATGTGGGGTTAGTGAAGATCTTTTCCCATTCTGCAGGCTGCCATTTTGTCTTATTTACCATGTCCTTTGCCTTACAGAAGCTTCTCAGTTTCAGGATGTCCCATTTATTAATTGTTGCTCTCAGTGTCTGTGCTACTGGTGTTATATTTAGGAAGTGGTCTTCTGTGCCAATGAGTTCTAGGCTACTTCCTACTTTCTCTTCTATCAGGTTCATTGTAGCTGGATTTATGTTGAGGTCTTGGATCCACTTGGATTTGAGTTTTGTGCATGGCAACAGATATGGATCTACTTGCAATCTTCTACATGTTGACATTCAGTTATGCCAGCACTATTTGTTGAAGATGCTTTCTTTTTCTCCATTGTACAGTTTTGGCTTCTTTGTCAAAAATCAGGTGTTCATAGGTGTATGGATTAATGTCAGGATCTTCAATTCGATTCCATTGATCTTTGTGTCTGTATTTATGCCAATACCAAGCTGTTTTTATTACTATAGCTCTATAGTAGAGCCTAAAGTCAGGGATGGTGATACCTCCAGAAGGTGCTTTATTGTAAAGGATTGTTTTGGGTATCCTAGATTTTCTGTTTTTCCATGTGAAGTTGAGTATTGTTCTTTCGAGGTCTGTGAAGAATTGTGTTGAAATTTTGGTGGGGATTGCATTGAATCTGTAGATTGCTTTTGGCAAATTATGTTGGTTCTACCTATCCATTAGCATGGGAGATCTTTTCATTTTCTGATATCTTCTTCAATTTCTTTCTTCAAAGACTTAAAGTTCTTATCATACAGGTCTTTCAGTTGCTTAGTTAGAGTTACCCCAAAGTATTTTATATTATTTGTGGCTATTGTAAAGAATGATGTTTCTCTGATTTCTTTCTCTGCCCATTTATCATTTGTATATAGGACAGCTACTGATTTTTTTTTAGTTAATCTTGTATCCTGCCACATTAATGAAGGAGTTTATCAGCTGTAGGAGTTCCCTGGTAGAATTTTTGGGGTGACTTAGGCAGACTATCATATTGTCTGCAAATAGTCAAAGTTTGACTTCTTCCTTTCCAAGTTTTATCCCCTTAATCTCCTTTTGTTGTCTTATTGCTCTAGCTAGGACTTCAAGTAATATATTGAATAGATATGGGGAGAGTGGACAGCCTTGTTTTGTTCCTGATTTTAGTGGAATTGCTTTGAGTTTCTCTTAGTTTCTCTCCATTTAATTTGATGTTGGTTGTTGGCTTGCTGTAAATTGCCTTTATTATGTTTAGGTATGTTCCTTGTATTCCTGATCTCTCCAGGACTGGATTGGAAAATCTAAAAGAAATGGACAATTTTCTGGATAGGTACCATATACCCAAATTAAATCAAGACCAGGTAAACAATTTAAATAAACCTATAATTCCTATGGAAATAGAAGCAGTCATTAAAAGTCTTCTAAACCCCCCCCCCAAAAAAAGCCCAGGGCCAGATGGTTTCAGTGCAGAATTCTACCAGAATTTCAAAGAAGAGCTAATACCAGTACTCCTCAAATTGCTCCACACAATAGAAACAGAAGGAACATTGCCAAACTCTGTCTATGAGGCTACAGTTACCCTAATACCCAAACCACACAAAGATGCAACAAAGAAAATTACAGACCAATCACCCTCATGAACATTGATGCAAAAATACTCAAAAAATACTGGCAAACTGAATCCAAGAACACATAAAAAAAAATCATCCATCATGATCAAGCCAGAGAGGCAGGGATGGTTCAACATATGAAAATCTGTCAGTGTAATCCATCATATAAACAAACTGAAAGAAAAAACATGATCATCTCCTTAGATGCTGAAAAAGCTTTGATAAAGAGTGCCTCTTAAGGAGGACATTGTATGGAGCAATGGGGACAATGTTTCAATAATATACTGTTCTGGGATAATTTGTAGTTGGGACTTATCTTGGTTAGCAACAGCTTGGCCTTGGGGGGCTGACTGTCTTGTCCTGAGTCAGAAATGGCTTGTATAGCCACTACCTTCCCAAAATGGCATCTGCATTTTGCAGCTTGAATTTGATATGAATTAACTCTTTCTAAGGGGATAACAGTCCTGCTGGGAGATAGCAGTGTCCTTGCTCAGAGACTTGCTCACTGCTCTGAGGCAAAACAAATGTGTGCTGAAGGAGTACTGTTTCCACACAGCCATCTGTATGAGAATGGCACCTACATTAATCAATGAGCCTGGGTAGCTCATAGCTGCCTGAAGGGGACTGGAGGAGAGGAATGTGTGAACCTGATAGAAGCTTGTAAACTCTTGTGGATGGTTTGACTGTTAAATACAGATTACTGATGAGGATGGACCTCAGGCAGGTGCACAGAGTCTATTTTCAAGTTCCATTGTAGTGAGTATGAAAAACACTTGACATTTCTGTAGGGCTGTCTTTTTTCTTTTTTTTTTTTTTTTTTTTTTTTTTCCGAGACAGGGTTTCTCTGTAGTTTTGCGCCTTTCCTGGAACTCACTTTGTAGACCAGGTTGGCCTCAAACTCACAGAGATCCTCCTGCCTCTGCCTCCCGAGTGCTGGGATTAAAGGCGTGCGCCACCACCGCCCGGCTAGGGTTGTCTTTTTAAACTATATTTAAAGTTCAGTAAATCCCGTATCAGAAGATATAAAGAAGATGGCTCTTTGCACTTACGGTTCCCAAAGCAGGGGTTCTTCACAGCACACAGGGGTGGTCTAGGGCACACAGCAGGCACCAGGCTTGGTCAGAAGGCACAGACGGATGGGAGAAATTGTGCACAAGAGCTTTTATTGTTGTTTCTGTGGGCATCGATAGATGAGGCTGAGTAAGCGTGTTTAGGATTGGCTAGTCTGAATAATTTCTGTGGATTCTGGAAAACTGGGGCTGTCCCTAATTGACTAGTCTTTCCTGGGGTAGTGGGGTGCCCCTCCCCAAAGTGTGAGAGTGTGACTGCTGCGTTGGTTGGCCTACATTTCGCAGGTGTAGTCACCAGTAAGCTTACTCACCCTTGAGGTTACTATCTTTGGGAATTCTTTGAAGTTGCAGGAAAGAGTTAGTCCTCCAGGGCCACTGAGGCTCCAGATGTCAACACATTAGATTATAGACAATTAAATAAATGGTTAATAATATTTCTTGACAGCAGGGCAATATTCAGCTTTAAATTCCTAATATCTGTCACAGTAATGTGTACCTAATAAACCGTGGGAATCTCCAGTGTCTGCAGGATGATCAAATTGCTGTAGCCCCTCACAGAGTGAGTATATACCCCTCACTGTGTATATACCCCTTATTGAGTATATACCCCTCACTGAGTGAGTATATACCCCTCACAGAGTATATACCCCTCACTGAGTGAGTGTATACCCCTCACTGAGTGAGTGTATACCCCTCACTGAGTATATACCCCTCACAGAGCATGTACCCTCACTGAGCACATACCCCTCACTGAGTATATACCCCTCACAGAGCATGTACCCCTCACCGAGCACGTACCCCTCACTGAGCAATGCCTGTAGTTGGTTCTTTTTACTCTTTGCTCTTTTACTCCTTGCTCTTTGCTCTTTTGGGGGGTCTGCCATCCAGTTCCCAAATAAATAACACAGAGGCTTATTCTTACTTATGAATGCCTGGCCTTAGCTTGGCTTGTTTCTTAGCCTGTTTGTTCGTGGCTTTGAGACCTAACAGGTAGAGGAAGATTGTAAGACCCAGAGGACTAGGATGTCTGCTGTGGATAAATCTATGTGTGATATGGGCTGTGAATAACTTCATCTAAGACAGAAGAAGGCAGAAGAAAAGTTGATTAGACACACCGAGGCACAAGCATGGTGAGCAAAACAATAGAGAAAAGCTGTCTGCGGAGTCATGCTTAGGAGCCATTATTAAAGGAGAGACTCTACAGGGGCAATGGAGCAGTGTCTGTGTGTGTGTGTGTGTGTGTGTGTGTGTGTGTGTGTGTGTGTGTGTGTGTGTGTTTCTCCTATATACCCACTCATGAAATCTCAATACTACAGCTGCCTAAACAATGACAGCACCAGTTGACATCCCAGAATAGATTAGGAAACCTCACGATCAAGAGCTATGGACAATTAAAGTCTGCTGACAGAGAATTACTATTCCCCAGGGACGAGCCCCCTAACTGGCTATCAATACCAGTGATCATCCCTAAAAATATACAGATATGAGCCACACTAAATGAATATGATAGGCTGTATTTATAGATCCATTCATTTATTCATATATATTATATAGATAGATAGATATAGATATAGATATATTAAGAAGCCATGAATTTGAGAGGGAGTTTGGGAGGAATTGAATGGATTAGAGGGAACAGGAAATATACAAACACAGTATACATATATAAAATTTAAAAATAAATTCAATATAGAAAGAAAATGAAAAGTGAGTACTCATTCTCCTTTAAGCAAAGCTACTTTATCTTATAATTAGGACTCTTTAGTTTTCAAGAGAAAAAAATGAATTCACACTTAAGAAGGTCGGTAGAAGACAGCACAGTTTGTGGGATGGAGTGCCGCCTTCAGGCATGGCTGGACCCAAGGGCTCCCGATGATGCCAACAGGATCCTCTCCATCTTCATCTTCTCATGTCTAGTTTTCCTCTCTGTGCATGACCTCATCTTCTCTTTCTTTTATACTGAAAATAGCCTTTCTATTGTCAGGGAGAGTGGCCTGAGGCAGCTCCTGCTTACTTTACCCTTTCAGCTCCAGATCCAGTGGGAAGAGAGAAGGCAAAGGCCTTCCCCCCACACCCACTAGAATCTTAAAAAGAAAGAAAAAGGCAATCAGAGGGACCATGACTGGCTATCCATCCATCAGGATCAGCTGGGGCACTGAAACCCAACTGCTTTCCTGAACAGGGAGAATTTAATGTATCCTATTTCTAACTAGCAGTGTGTGGAAGGTGTTTTACCTGAAACGTTAGTCCTGCCCCCTTTATCTTTGTGAAGGAAAAGTCACTAAAAACACAAGAAAAGACTCGGAACAGCATGGAGATGGCAGGTAGAGATGGGCAGCGCCTAGCTCCAAGCTTCAGGTGTTATAGCAGCAGGAGACAAAAAGTGCATGTTCTCTCTCACGTTCGGATCCTAGCCTCTAACTGTGAGCTGTGCGTGTCTACGTGGGAATAAATATAAGTGAAGACCAGGACACTACAAAAGGGCCATGAGACTGGGGGGAGTAAAGAGAAGCAGGGCAGGAAGGCAAGAGAGCCAAGTGGAAGGTAATACTTGGTGTGAAAGGTACAACCAGGAAGGGAGGCAGGGAGATGAGAAGCAGGATAGGGTAGGAGATAGAAAATCAACCAGAATGAAAGCGGAATGAAAACCCCAAGTAAAAAAAACTACTACTTGACAAGCTAATTTAATAACAACAACAATGATAACACTAACAATAAAAATTTAAAGAACCTAAGGTATGAAAGAAAAAAAAAAGGCCATGGTTGAATACTGATAAGCTGGAGAGCCCTTCAAAAGGGCATAGCTACATAGGAAGCAGAAGCCGCTGTTGCTGAGGAAATTTGCCACAAGGCACAGAGACAGGTCTTCCTATAGAAGCATCTTGTCAACCTGGGAGAGAGTGGACTGGACGGGCTGCACCTGCTCTGTAGAAGCAGCCACCCTTGCCACAGAGTCTGGCCGAGCGAAGTCTATGGGTAAGGCCACGGATGAGTGGAAGTGATCCGATGTGAGAGCCACCAATCAACTCACAGTGATAGCTGTCTTCATACAGAGCTATTTGACAGGCACAGTTCGAAGAGCTTTTCAGATGTTAGCTTACTGCATCTTCCTGACCCGAGAGCCAGGCAGAGGATGCAAAGAGAGCTCCCACTGTAGAATCGCAAGGCTCTCATTACCACAGCAACAGAGGTCCAGAACCAGAAGGGCAGTATCTTTGGATGCTGTTGCCTTGGAAGGGCCACTCACTCCAAGTCCTCCCAAGCTGCCCCTCAAATTCATGCCCTCTTTAAAAATATTTTTTAAATATTTCATTTTAAATAATTATATATATTATGTGTATAACTATATGTGAATAAATGGGTATATCTATAAATACAGAATAAATCTATAAATACAGACATGGCTTACCATTCTGCTAGTGGGCAAAGCCAAACTATTTCTAGGGCTCAGCCTCCAGATTGTAAAGCAAAGTGAAAAAGAGCAGGTTTGGGACTAGGAGCCAATAAATTAGGTACAATCCCCCGTGAGTCACATGTACAGTCCTGAACCACTCACACTGAGTAAAGGACGATGTCAATGAGCCAAATCCAGGCCTGGTTCACAAGTTTGTTTGTTGCTATGGTCAAGCCCAATGCAGGGCAAGCAGCTCCACCTCTATAAGCCCAGTGGCTTCTCACAGGCCAGGGGAGTTCTCCTGCAGGAAAGGAAAGAATGCTAGAGAAACATCAGAAGAGCTGGTTCCAATTGGGGTCGCTAGTCAAAGAAAATTAAAGCTTTCTTTAAGATCACTAGTACTGCATGCACACACTCGGTGCTTACCAAGCTGACCCTTGCCAGCCCCAAACCACGGGCATGTGCATGAACTCAAGAGAAACTGTGAAGTCTCAACAAGAAAGGACCCCTAAAAAGAAGGCTGCGGTGAGAACTGGTGCAGTGGGGAGCCACAAACAAGGGCGACTGCTTGTTTGGGTTCCTGAGGGTGCTGGCCCAGCTGGGACTGTTTTAAACAGCTTGCATACTTTCCTTGCAAACATTCCCATCCAGGTGGGGTGAGGCAGAAAACACCTCTCCTGGTGGCCTAGTGGGGACAGTTGAGTCTGCTGCAAAGGGGATAATGTCATAATTAGTGGAAATTCGAACCTTCTTCTAAAGGAAGATTGTCGTGGCCATTTATACAGCCCCTCTCTGGCTGTCTAAGCAGACTGACTCGCTTGGTGAGCTGGCTGGAAAAGACCTTTCCTGGGCTGTTTTCCACTTTACAACCCTCCAATGAAAGGCCTCTCTCAGGGCTGGAGAGATGGCTCAGTGGTTAAGAACACTGGCTGCTGTTCCAGAGGACCTGAGTTCTGTTCCCAGCATCCCTATGACAGTTCACAACTACCTGTAATTCCAACTCAAGGGAATCTTACACCTTTTTTCTGGCCTCTCTGGTCATCTTCACACACACACACACACACACACACACACACACACACACACGTGAAGAGGGGACAAAGAGCAGCTGGCATTGGGGACAGCAGGCTGCCCACACCTAGTCCCAGAAGTGATAACACCAGATGAGGAATCCCAGCTTCGTAAGTCTATACAAAAGCTTAAATGCTGGTCGGACCACAGGTCCCAACACTCTAGTCTTCTACAAGAGCTGAACCACTTGTCACCTAGGGCTAGTGTTTCTGGGCACTTGGATCCATAAACCAGCTGCCTCCGTTTTCCTGAATTCTAACGGGATGAAGTAACAAAAATAGGCAGAGTAAAGTGTACTCATTTGAGGCTTGGCCAAATCAAGAAGAGAAGGAATTCTCATCGCTCCCCACCCTCCCTGGTACCTATAGCAGTTGAAAGAAAGCCTTGTGAGGCAGGCAGGTAAAGTCAGCTCCGAGACAGGCAAACTAGTCCTTTCTTGGGGCTAGAGGACCCAGACGCCAGGCTGCCTTCATGTCTCTGTTCTCTGTTACAGAGACACCTTATTATTATCATTGTTGTTGTTGTTGTTGTTATTCATTCAAGTCCGGTCCAAGGAAACTGGGACAGACAGTAAGCCTTAAAGATTCCCCATTTTTAGAAGAGAAAAGAGTCTTGGGAGTTTGTGGGGTGGTGTGTGTAAGAGCCTGACCTGAGCCCGTCCTGGCAGCTTTCTGTGCTCCAGGGTCTATTTCTTTGACAGGTTCGGGAGGAAAGCCTGATATCTATTTTTTTCTATTTGGGTAGTTAGTTAGTTAACATTGGATCACAGTCTCCCCTCCCTCCTTTCTTTCCACTTCCTCCCCCCTCCCCCTGTCCTCCCTCAACCCACCCCTCCTCTGTATTTGCTCAAAAAGGGGCAGGCCTCCCATGGGCTTCAGCAAAGCATGGCACATCAAGCTGCCTTAAGACCAAGCACCTCCCCCTGTATTCAGGCTGGGCAAGGCCATCCAGCATGAGGAACAGGTTCCCAAGAGCCAGCACCTGGGACAGCTCCTGCTCCCTTTGCCAGGAGTCCAACAAGTAGGTCAAGCTACTCAACTGTCACATATGTGCAGAGGGCCTCGGTCAGTCCCATGCAGGCTCCCTGGTTGTTAGTTCAGACTCTGTGAGTTCCCATGAGCCAGGCTAGCCATTTCTGTAGGGTTTCCTGCGATGTCCCTGACCCGCTGGCTCCTACAATCCCTCCTCCCTCTCCTCAGCAGGACTCCCTGAGCTTGGCCCAATGTTTGGCCGTGGGTCTCTGAATCTGCCTCCATCAGTCACTGGATGAGGGCTCTCTGATGACAACCAGGGGAGTCACCAATCAGATCACAGGGGTGGGCCAGTTCAGGCTATGCATCCACTGCTGCCAGGAGTCTTAGCTGGGGCCATCCTTGTAGGCTCATGGGAGTTTCCCTTGCATCAGGCTTCTAACCGGCCCCATGAAGCCCCCCCCCCTTTCCAGTCATCTCTCTCAGCACTCTCCCCCTCCACCCATCCCCAACCCAATACTTAAAGTTTCCATTTCTCGCCTCCCAGTCCACCCAGGAAATCTCCTGTATTTCTGCTTCCTAGGGAAATCCATGCCCTTTGGGCCCTCCTTGTTACCTAGCCTCTCTGGGTCTGTGGATTGTAGCCTGGTTATCCTTTACTCCGTGTTTCACCTGCATGTATGTCTGGGTACTCCATGTGTGACTGGCGCCTGCGGATACTGGAGGGCTTAAGATCTCCTCGGAACTAAGGTTATAAATGTTGCAAGCCAATAAAGTGGTGCTGGAAATGAAACCCACTGGGGAGATGCCGAGCATTGAGTCTGTGTCACATGGAAGAGCAGTCAGTGCTTGTAACCCAGCCCTAAGCACCCGCGAATTTTGAAGAGGAAATACTCAGTGCCATACTCCCCCAGGGCTTTAGGAGGCGTTGGCTCCTCTCCATCTCTGTGCTCTCTGGCCAGTCTTGTTCCAGACCTCTCACAGGCCACTTCCTCAGACTCCTGCTGAGGTGGTTTGAATGAGAATGGCCCCCATAGGCTCATATATTTGAATGCTTGATCCTTAGTTGATAGAACTGTGCGGGAAGGATTAGGAGGTGTGGCCTTATTGGAGAAGGTGTGCCACTGGGGTGGGCTTTGATGGTTCAAAAGTTCACATTAGACCCAATCTCTCTGTCTCTGCCTGTCTCTATCTGTCTCTGTCTCTGTGTATCTATCTCTATCTATCTCTATCTCTATCTCTATCTCTATCTCTATCTCTATCTCTATCTCTATCTCTATCTCTATCTCTATCTCTATCTCTATCTCTCTCTCCCTTACCTGTGGATCAGGATGTAAGCTCTCAGTACCATGCCTGCCTGCTGCAACACTCTCTACCATTGATGGTCATGAACTCATCCCCTGAAACAGTAAGCTCCCAATTAAATGCCTTCTTTTTGAAGTTCCCTTGGTTATGGTGTCCCTTCACAGCAACAGGGCAGTGACTGTCGCTTCATGTAAACACTGGTCCTCTCACGATTTCCCTTCACTTTTATGCAGTGTTCTAACTTTCATGGTTCAAAGACTTATTTGGTGTCTCTGCTCTATTAGATCATAAGCTCCTTGAGAAGAAGAAATTCATCCTCCTGAGAAACAAATGTAATGAATGCTTCACCTTAGCAGGTGCCTGATATATTTTCATTTGAGTGGAGGCATAAATAGAATTAAAGTGGGCCCATCTAAATGTCCATCTTAAAAATAATTCAGGCCTAGGAATTTGTGCAAACTCTTGGACGCAAAGGCTTGAGTACATTGCAGGAGGGCAAAGGGAAGAGAGAGGAGACCTGTTGGAAGTGTTAGGAGTAAACACGGATGCCTTTTTTCTGGGCAGTGAAAGCGAAGTTCTTAATGGAAGATGATCCCAATCAATAGCGCCAGACAGCTGATTTATATAATGGCCTCAAGCTGAAATAGTGGTCTTTCTCTGCATAGTGCTGCTGTGAAAGGGGAAAGGCTGCCGACCCGGAGACTCCACAAGTAGATCTGTGGCCATCTGTCAGTGTTCATCAATATGTTCCCCCATCAGCGAGCCAGAGGAGAACTGCCAGAGAGCAGCTTGCAGCAGGCCGGATGCTGAAGATGCCAGAGGAGGGTTAACACTGGATTTGGGCTGCTGAGGTGGGGCTGCCACTGAGCAGGCACCCAGTGTCGGGAGCCTGGCCTTTTGCTCCGAGTGAGAAGGTAAAGAGAGTGGGAAGCCAGAGGCTTGCACACCCAAAGGAGACATCTAAGCGGCAGCAAGCAGCGGCAGCAGCGAGGATAGAGTGAGCTTGATCCCAAACACGAGCCAGGTGGAACCCGAGATGTCATCGCTGGTGAAGGAAGACTTGGAGAAAAAACTGTTCAAGCCGCTGGCGCAGAATCTCTGCGAGTTTATTGAGATCGAGTTCTCGGTCCAGGACAGGTATTACCTCTGTGTGTCAGGTCAGTAGCGCTGCTTTCTGGTATCATTTCAAAATGCAAAGAGCTCAAAGGTGAATGAATAAGGAGTATAGAGGAATTGTGTCTGTCTTCCTACCCGGCTCAGGAATGCGTAGATCTTCTTGACGGTTTAATTAGCCAGGTTAAGGAATGTATATTCTACAGACTTTTAAAAGCGCTAAGGTGAACGTTATATATATTAGACGGCATTAATGATTCAGAAGAGAAACTGGGTCTGTACTTTTCTTGGTTTGATCGGTTTTTTTTTCCCTCCAATCTTTTATCTAATTTGCTTCATAGCATACAATTTTGGTGTATGAAAAAGACTCAACTTTTAAAAATCCAATAGCACTCTGAGTATGATTAAATGCATCGTAGAACCAAGTTATACAGCCATTCCCAATGCCTTTCTGTCTGGAACAGATACAAAACCTTAGACTTGTCCTCCTAGGGCCTATTGAGACTTTCTGGTGGTTAATTTTGAAGAAAGAAATTCTCTTTAAAAGCATTCTCTTACAGAAAAATATTACCAATACTTTGATAGTAGAAATTAGTTTATGAAGATAGAACTTTACAGATGAGGGAACAAGCCCTAATGTAGAGATCTGAAGTATAAAGTTTTTAGTAAAATAAGAATTTCCTTCCTGTTTTTAAAGTACAAGAAAATTGTCTGTGAACTGGCTTTTGCATTAATTATGATTTTCCAAACCTTTTATGAATTTAAATAGAAATGTTTGTGTCGTTATTGAATTGGGTACGCAGCTCTCCCTTTTCCCGGCCCAAGCCTCTCGGTTCCCTTCAGGGGATTAGGAGAAAAGAGATCAGAAAGTCTAGTGTTGGCTGCAGATGTTCCTTGTGAAAGGCAAACACCCATTTTCATATAGCTCATTATCTCTGTCCTCCTGAAAACTGGTTTAGAAGAGCATTCTAAACATGCCAGGAGGAAGCCAAGCATCTTTGGGGAAAGTTCTAAGAGTTCTTTAAAAGGTTATAATTTCTAATAAGTATAGAAGTATTTATCCAACCATAAGCATGGTAATACTTATCTAATGCCTAAGTTTATTATACTACACATATGAAGTATGGGGATTTGGCATGTCAACAAATGTAAGAGACTTAATTGGCTCATAAAATAAATTATGTAAAAAGGTATATTAAAATTACTTAACAGACCACATTGCATTCTCATCACCCAATCCCCGAATCAAAAGGTATTTTTACCCACTATGCTAAAGAGGATGCCCATTCTAATAAAAAATATAATAATTTTTACCTGTTATGATGCCTGCTTTATATAAGTAGCTTCTCGTTAGGTAGTATTGGCAGTATTTTAAAATAAAAAGTTTTAAAAATAAAATAGCCATGGTAAGTTATGAATCTAATTTACCAAACATATCTTAGTGAGTCCCTTCAATAATTACATAATTAACTAAACTTGTTTTATATATATCCTACAGTTAAGCATTTGGAAAATATTCAGTGACTCTGATGTGTGCTAAGGAAGTCAAGCTCTTCTCTAGATGAGGAAGACATGATTTCATGATATTCCACATAAAGTTGACACATTAAGCCTTCTTAGTTTCTCACTTTCATAGCTAGACTTCATGTCCATCAGCCTGGGAGCACTTTCCCAAAATGTAACACTTTATTTTAAATGACCATTACAAAAACATTTCAACCAAACAGCAGTTTGAATGATTCTTGACAGTCCGAAGAGTGGGACCATGCTTTACCTGGAAAATATCTATTGACATGAATCGAGTCACTGGACACTTGTTGAAGCAGATGATTCCATACTTGAAGCACTGTCAATCTTCAGGGAGTAGAGGTCACATGATTGCCTCTTCATCCTCTTTAATCCAATGGTTCCTATTTATGAGATCCATTGGTCCAGAGTAGTCATATTCCATCATGCATTTTTCTGATTAAAGAAATTAAGATATTTAACCATGGTTGAACTTCCTTCTTATCTGAGTAGGGTCCAACCTTTGCAGTGGTCTCAAAACAAGAACTGTTTTCTATTAAATCTTGATGATTCTATGGCTGATATCAAAATAAGACACCATAAACTCAATGGCCCTCTCAGTAGGTAGCTGCAAAGTACATTGGGCATTCCCTGGGACCTACATCCTTTGCATCTCAGACTCTGCATGGTGATTTCTCCCTGGGACTAGTTTATCCCACCATAAAACACCACTGTTCCTGGCAGTTAAAAGCAGTATCTTCCAGTGTAGGGAGGAGCTCTGTTTCCTGCAGATGTGAGGGGAAAAAAGTCATGTGTGTAATGAGAAGAGTTTGATAGCCTGTGTTGTAGCATTAGCCAAATCTGAATGGGAAGTAAAAGGATGTGGTGGGACAGACCTGGAAATTCTTGACATGAAATCTTATTGTTAAGTCTGGCCCTGATTTGTTGCCTATCAGCCGTGAAACTGGAGATAAGATAATGATCTTTTATGACCTTATTGCTGACATCTCTAAAATAGAAATAAAAATAGGATAGTTACACATATGGAATCATAGTGGCTGTGAGAGCACACTGTCCAAGACCTATGCAAATCTCGAGCTACATAAAGTCCCACCATGGAGTGGGGAGGTGGCTAGGAACCCCTTCTCTAGCTAGGGAGCTATTGGCAAATGATGGCTGCTGGAAGAGGGAGAGTCAGCTCTCTTTAAGGGTATGGCCCTTGGTGGGTTGACCATGCTCCAGAGGATGGCCACATACCTAAGAGCGTATGGGCACCACAAATTAGCCTCCTTAATTAACGATTAATTAATCATTTAAAAAAGGGTGGAAGGACACAAAGTTGAGTGGGTAGGTAAGGTAAGGGGTGAATCTTGGAAGGGTTGGGAGGGAGTAAATATGATCAAAATACATTGCATGATAGTCTCAAAGAATTAATAAAAATTGTAAACACCTATCAGGTGCTCCCCTACTATTCTCCCTCCTGAATTTTTATTAAAGGTAGTTTATTTTTTAAGCAAGTGAAAGTATGGCCTTAAAAGAAGCAGCTTTAAGTTTTAAAATATGTAGAAAGATATTTAATGTCAACATATACACTGGATAGTGTATATATATATATGCTGTAATATATATGTAAATACATATGTATAGTAAAAATAAAATATATTATAAAGACTTGATATACTCTGTTACCTTTTAAATTATGCATATACTCATGTATAGATTATTTTAAGTGTTCTTATATTTTTAGGAAAACATTTTTCAATCATGGGTATTTTCTTTAATAAAAACCACTTTATTGTAATGAACTCCCAAATGAAGACAGCATGCAGCTAGATTAAGGCACCCACTCAAACAAATACTTGGCTAGTCCCAACTCCGCATTTTTTTATATTTCTTTTTCAATTAAGAAATTTTTTTCCACACAACATATTTTGATCATGTTTTCCCCTACCCCAACTCCTCCCAGATCCTCTCCACCTCCCTACCACTCAGCTTTATATTCTCTTTCCTCACATTCTCTCCCTCACTCCTTTCCCCACCCCTCCCTTCTCTCCCTCCTTAAAAAAAAATAAGAGGGCTGGAGAGATGGCTCAGCCGTTAAAGGCTAGGCTCACAACCAAAAAAAAAAAAAGAAACAAAAAAGAAAATTGAAACAAATAGGCAAGAGACCAATAAGACAAAAAATAGCAACAAAATTGGAGGTGGGAGTCCGCAAAAAATACCACTGAGTTCATTTTGGGCTGGCCAACTACTCCTGGGCCTGCCTGGACCGTGGTTGATACACCCAGTGAGACTCCACTGGAGAAAACGGATTTTCCTTTTGCCAGCAGGCATCAATTGCAGGTAACTTCTTGGTTGGTGGTGGGACCCCTTGTCTGATTCCCCTCTCAATGCTGGGACCCCTTCTAGCTCGAACCCTGTGGGTCCTCTGCCTGCTGCCACAGTCTCTATGAACCTCTCTTCATTTCCGTGAACTTCAGTACAGCAGGAGTGGCCATTCTGAAGCCATGGAGCTTTCCTTAGGGTTTTACATTTTCACTGACAGTTACATTTTTATGAGCTTATCTGTCACAAAGAAAGAAAAAAAATGACAGAGTTGAAACTAGAAAAACATTTAGCTTCATACCCTCCTTCATGTCTCAGGTGTCTTTGGCCTGCATTGTGTCCTTCCTTGCAACCTAATATTACCCTTTCTCGGTCCCTTTTCTAAATGTTATACTGGGCCCATTTTACAGTTGTTTACTTAGATGTATAGAATGTATAATATTGTGAGGTCACCCAACCTCCAAGAGAATAAAACACCTGAATGTTCTCCCTGATGCTGATCCTAATGTATAATATAGACACTCCTAAGTACTAATCTGAAAATAAGTGATACTTGTCAGAGTTATGAGGACTGAGTATTTTTCTACTTACTAGATTTTGATGACACCCAGAACATTTTTCTTCATGATTCAAAGAAAAGAACAAATCAGTCACATCACTTATGAGTATTACATAAAATAATATGCAAAGGAAGCTGCTTGGAAGTACTTTTCAAGGTTTCATTTAGAACCCCTGGGTAAATTTGTGACTTCCCAGGATCTTATTCACAGAGAGAACAAATCTAAAGAATGTTTAAAAGTTTCAATTTCACTGAGTAGCTTTTGAACACTAAATTGAGAACAGTTCTGCTAATTGATGATTATTTGTGAGCATGAAAGTATGGGATACTATTTTGAAAAGTTTTTATATACATAAAACTGTTATCATGCCAACATAACGAGACTTGGGCCATAATATATCTAAGCTGCCATGTACACATCCTAAGCACAGAACAGAACACAGGCAGCATGTGTATTTGTTTTCACTCTGTAATATAGCTATGGACATACTTGATTCTGCAACAGTATAGAAATTTGTGGCCCCAAAGAGAGCACACTTGCAGAAATTATACTTGGAATGCCCTTTCATTATATTGTTTAAAAGGGGGGATTAATACAGAGTTGATTTATAAAACAAGTGTATATCTTACTAAAATTGCATACAGCACAAAAGTTATCACATAACTGTTACAATCAAAATTCTGATATGTGAAATGTTGTCTACCAAAGTAGATCTCTCTCTCTCTCTCTCTCTCTCTCTCTCTCTCTCTCTCTCTCTCTCTCTCTCTTCCTCCCTCCCTCCCTCCCTCCCTCTCTTCCCCTCTCTTTCACACACACACACACACATACATACATACATACGCACGCACGCACGCACGCACACAGTTATAACTGTGTACACACAAGTACCAAAACACACACTAAACAAATAAATAAAATCAACAATACACACTATATCCTCATCAATTAGTTACCTGAGACAGATTTTCCCAGTGGTTAATTTAACACTTGGAGATATAAAGTATATATATAGATATACACAAAATGATCTGCCAATCCAAGCCACACCGTTTGTAGCATGCACAGAGACTTTGAAGTTTTGAAGAAGGAAAACTGCTTAATCATTTTCATTATTAGGATGAAGCTTTGTAGATTAGATGAAAGGGAGAGCTGTGAGGTATGCCTACTCAGAGTCAGGCATGAGCTCATTTAATGCCATTTCTGTGAATTATTTCCTGTCGTCTTCATGCAGATGAGATGTTTTACAGATGAGGAAACAATGATCATGAGAAGTTAAGTAATTAGCCTAAGGTTACAGATAATCATTCCAATTCTAAACCCAACTTCTTTCCACTTCACCACACTTCTAAACCGAGAAGAATAACTGCACCTCTTAGCATGTGAGTGCAGAAACTTCAAGAGCTTCCTATGTGTTCACTCATTCGTCACTTCTTAGGGACAATAAGGTCAAATTACGGTTGCTCAAGATCACCCACCAGTAGATGGCAAACGGAGAATTGAAAGCCAGGTCCATTCGTGCTTACTTTTATACCATGTGACTTTCAGTAGGTATGCTGAGAATATTCTAGAAAGGAGCTGATTAAACAAACCTGTGTAAATCCCACTGGATAGCTAATTTTGTTTCTTTGACACTTCCGTTTCTACAAAATCAGTTTCTTTCTCTTCCACATGTCTTGTATTTCTATAAGTTCACCAATAACATAAGCCCTAACTTGCTTAAAGCCAATCATTTTTTCTATTCTAAAGGCTCACAGTGTGGCCTGAAATGGATCTTATAAAGATATTTCTAGAAAAATATTATTTGAAAATATGATATGGTGAAATCAGCCGTAGCCATCTCAACAACCACAAGGCATTAGCAATAGAGTGTGACATTTCACTGAGGCTTTTAAAAGTATTTCATGATAACTTCTTCCATTATTTAATTTAAATGATGAAAACCATTACATAACATCAGATTATAAAACAAAAGAACCATCTATTTATTTAATGCATTTCTGGGAGGCTTAATTGTGAGTTTCACGTTTCCTCGATCCTGACTAATTATTTTAAATCAATGACTGGTCCTCTTTCCATTAACCTCCTAAATACTGGTAGCTCTTTTAAAGGTGACGGAAAAATACCTTAATGACAAAGCTTGCTTTAAAATTAAAATAGTGATAATTACAAAGATTGGAACTCTGAAAATATGTACTGAAATATAAAACCTGGAAAAATTAGAATAAAATCTTAAATCCAGAACAGGCTATTTCTACAGTTCCCCAGAACTGTAGATATCGCCCCAAACCATAGATATCACCCCTAAACCATAGTTATAAACCATGTCCATAGATGTCACCCCAAACCATAGATATCACCCCTAAACCATAGTTTCAAACCAGGTCCATAGATATCATCCCTAAACCATAGATATCATCCCCAAACCATAATAACAAACCTGATCCTCTAAGAGAAAACAACTCTAACATTTACACTTTGTAAAACGCAGTTGGGTTCTTAAGACGATGTGACAAGTTTCCATTTTCCAGCTGCATTAATGTGGAGACAGCCACTTAATTCCAGCTGGCAGCAAAGCTCAAGTGTGGAAATTAGGGGTTGGGTCAACTCCAGCCTCAGCAGACTCCTTTGGCTCGTGGCTAAAGAGAACTATTGGAAAGTTCTTAGCACTAAGCAGGCTGTTTTGTCAAAAGAAGGAGGCTGTTCTCCTTCTGCACTACATCGTCTTGGAAAAGCTTAACTTTCAGACACATCCTTATGTTTTCTGAGTCTGGTATTAAGCTAATGACCATGATTGTAAGAAAATTTGATGACTGGTAGGGATTATCTTCTTAACATCTTTTCTCCTTTCCCTGTCTCCAACCCATCCTTTATGGAACTTCCCAAAAGAGTGTTTTAATGTTTGCATAGCTGCTCAAAAGTGCTGAGGATAAGTGACTGTTGAGTGCTCGGTCCTAAACAGGACATGGGTACACCTCTTTCAAGGGTCAGGGGATAGCAGGAAGGACAGGAGGAAAGATTCAAAGAGCCAGAGGATGAGGAGGTATACTATGAAATACAGTCTTCTGAATGTTGCATGACTGTTGCATTCATGAGCCTGCCACAGCTGTGGCTACCTGTACAACACACACACACACACACACACACACACACACACACACACACACACACACACAGAAAGTAGGAGGGAGGACTAGTCAGGGAGAGAAAGTCGGTAGGAGTGGAAGGGGGATAAGACAGGTGATGGGGATGAATACAATAACATACATTGTACGTGTATATGAAACTAACAAAAATAAAATAATAGCCGGGTGGCGGCGGCGCACACCTTTAATCCCAGCACTCAGGAGGCAGAGGCAGGTGGATCTCTGCGGGTTCGAGGCCAGCCTGGGCTTCAGAGTGAGTTCCAGGAAAAGCTCCAAAGCTACACAGAGAAACCCTGTCTCAGAAAACCAAAAAACATAAAATAAATATGCAGAATGTAAGATGATATCATGAGGTAAATATATTTAATTAATACATTACCTAACTGCATTTATTGTATATGTGATTAATACAAATTATGTTTGCTATCTCAGCACTAAGAAGGTGGAGGCAGGCAGATTCCCGGGGCTCCTGGCCAGGCAGCCTCACCCACTCAGTGAGAACGGCCAGTGAGAAACCTTGTCTCAAAAAGGGAGGCTGAGCAGGACTGATACCCAAGGGTGTGTGTGTGTGTGTGTGTGTGTGTGTGTGTGTGTGTGTGTGTGTGAACTCTGAATAAGTCTAAAGAATGAATATCTTCACTTGATTAAAAAAGAAAATGTTCTAAAATTTAAATCGTGGCCTCTCCATCTATTTAAAGCTTTTCAGTGACACCCCCATGTGTACAGAGTTTTCAGAATAATGTCTGAACCTATTCCAGGCCTTTCAGGAACTAGCTCCTCCTTCACCTTCTTCCTACTGCCTGTCCACCTTCTTCTTGCTTCATGCCAACAAGGCCAAAGACTTGCCAAGACTCAGAAGTGCCGGGTGTTCGGGGCCTTTGCACCCGTGCATTGCTAAAATTGCCTTTATCCCTTTCTTCGTTCCAGTAAGTTCTGTTGCCTGTGACAACTCAGATTCCCCCCTCTCTGAGCCTTTCCTCCCGCACTCAGATAGTCGGGGCGGCCGGCCGTGCCCCTCCTCCATTGTGCTGGCCACGCCCCTCTTCTACGCCCTGGTCCCACAGAGCCTCCTTCACTGCAGTGTTCGCAGCACTCTTCGCATATTTTCCTCGGAAGCCTCCTTTCTCTGCAGGCGCAGTGAGAGCAGGAAGGGTGCCTTATGGGAATTCATTATTTTTTTCAATTCCTAGCACTGTGCTTGATTCACAAGGGACATTTAAATATTTATCGGCTTAATGAAGTGGATGAGTGATTTCCACAGTCGATCAGCAGGCTTTCATAACTCGTAGACTATGCCGTGGGATTTGCTCCCTGAAAATCATACTTTTGTACGATGCCCAATTACCTCTCCAAATCTCTTTACCCCTGTTGTCTCTCCGCCCCTCGAAGGCTGGTGAGACAGCAGGCTGGGGCAGTAACAGTCCTGATGGTGGACCTTCTAACTAGATAGACACAACTGCCTCCTGGTGGAAGCTGTTACACCTTCAGCGCCTCCTCTTCGGCCCACCAGCACACTCCTTGTCCTCTTCTCTTTCCATCTTCCTAGGCTAACATCTAGGCCCATGTGCATGGGTCTCCTTTGGGGCTAGAGAAATATAGCTGTGCAGAAACAGGCCAACTTCTCACAATGTCAAGAAGATCCCAGAGTCTCAGCGTCATTGGCCCCAAGTTAAGACCTGTAATTGATGTCTTCTCCAGACATGCGCCTCAGTCACCTCCTCTGTCCCCAAATATGTCATCCCTTCTCTTCAAAATTCCTAGAATGTGTGGTTTGCATCATACCCTTTAGCCTCTCTTCCTACTAGCTAGAATCCTACCTGGCCCAGGGGCCAGCACACAGTGTACATGCAATCCGTGTTAGTGCATGGCGTCTTCTGCAAGCCACCTTCTCCAGTCACCATAAAGAAACAGCCTTCAGGACAGGAGTCAACAATCTTCCTCCGGTTCAGATTCAGACCCATGGCCCTCTGTCTCACCTCAGGGAATTCACAGGATTAGCCTCAAACTCTGAGCTATTCTCATTATCTGACTTCTGTGGCGTCATGCCATTGGGTCTGTCTCTTCCTCTCTCCTCCAGCCTCTTAGCGATCATCTTTTCTCTCCACTCTCTCACTTCTTTCCTCTGAAAATGTTCCCTTGAGTCTCCCCTGGAAAACCATTCCGCAGACACAAGTCAAAACTCACTCCAAGACTGGGAAACTTCCATCTCAATCCCTCCTGAGGTAACTTGCAGACACTGCACGTGTACATCTAGTGCATCCCACCGTCTGGCCCACATCCCATCCCTTTCCATTTGGACTCACTACCATGGTTTGCTTTCCACGGTGTAGCATCCTAATCCAGTGTCATCAAAGCCTCCTCTTAAACTTCTGTTTACCACCCACACACCATTCTGAGCCTACTGCTAGCCTTTAGCAAACTAAATAAAACCCTTCAACCGTGAGTGTCTACTGGCCACTCTCCTGAGTCATTTGTGTACTTCAGCTTTTCCGTGTGAGTCTGTTTTCCTCTCGTGTCCCCTTTCTAACACCGGTGAGTGACCTTTATTCTCTGGAGACGAATTACCTCTGGTAAACCACACTGCAGTGGTGTCAGGATTTGACTCCAGGACTCTGCACAGCAGAGCCCCCTGAGAGCATTGTCTCCCCCAAGGCCCTTCAGCTCCACTTTCTTCTCTAATGAGTCCTGTGCATTGTGCTGTCAGAGAAATTCCTGCACAGGACACCATGTTATTAAATCCTGGCCCACAAAGGGAAGGGGGACTGTTGGCTAGGTGTCACTGTAGGCGCTTGCACGGAACACCTGATCCAATGCCCTCATGTTGGACTCATCAACTGGTTCAGACTCCCTTCTCTAGGAGGCAGTTAACTGACATCACGGTCACTTCTGGATTCCCCAGATTTGGATTCTCCAGAGGATGAATGCTAAACATCACAGCTCCAGAGTGGTTCCTGCTTCTTTTGAAGTCTAAAGTCATGCAACACATTTTAACAGCTTTCCAAACCTAGCTAATCTTATTGTCCATCGTGTGTTAATACCAACCACTCTACATAGTTTACTCTCTTCCCTTTACCTGGTAAAATTCAACTTCCGCTGTCAGCTTCCTCATACTGTCCTCTCCTAGGAGTGCCCACATGATGATCCTCTAATTCCCCACCAGATGGCCTGCTCATGTCACTCAGCTATGACGACGAGTATATTGTAATGTATTGCTTTATAGCTACATGGCTAGAAGGTCACATGTCTTAGTGTGTTTTGTGCTACTATAACAAACTACTGGTGACTTAGTAATTTATAAAGAACAGATTTATTTCTCAGAGTTCTAGGGGGAGATGAGTATTCCAAGGTTGAGGAGCTCACATCTGGTGAGAGCCTTGTTGCATCATCTGTAGTGGAAGTCAGAGAAAGAGTGTGGGAGTGAGAACAAGAGAGGAGAAAAGAGAGGCCGATGTTAGACCGAGCATCCTTTCATTAGGAACATACTCGCACAAAAGCTACCCCACCCCCGCAATAGCACCATTGATCCACTCATGAGGGCTCTGACCTCATGACCTAATCTCTTAAAGGCCTGGCCTCTCAACATCGTCGCAATGCAGATGAAGTTTCCAGCACAAGAACTTGGGGGACACACTCAAATCACAGGAGCCTGCCAAAGGAAACCTCCCAGAACCCAAGGAATCTTTTCCCAAAACAAATTCCAGTCTCACTCAAGAAGACACAATCAGCTTACAATCTGCCAGGTGACATTAACCATCTGCAAAGAAAACTCCAGGCATCTTATCGCCTCCGCCACCTCCTTACAATAACCTAGTAGATATGACCCGTGGATAGTCCTGTCCTCCTACTGAAATCCTGAGCATCAGAGCAGAAACCAGGTTTCTTCCTTCTCTCCCTGTGCCACTTATAATCTATGCAGCCAATAGCAAACACTTGCTAAATACTGAGTAATTTTTGAATCATTGATAATTTTAATAGAACAACTCAGTATTCCAAAGAGACCAGAGACAAATGATTTCAGGGCCAGGAAATTATTGTTCTCGTTTTGTTCACATTAAGTATGGAAGGATTTCCCCCATGCCTCTCAATGTAGAATAATAACACCGTCTGTGCTGGTGGCACATTTTGAACACTAGAGTTGGAGAGACATGGGTGACAATCTCAAACGTTATCAAACAAGTCACTGGAAGATGTGTCACAGGCACGTCTGCATTCAACTTTTCATAGCAGATTTAGAAGAAGTGTCGCTCTTCAATACTGAATTGCTGTACGAACAGAGCTGTTTGCTATTTGTACCTTATTTTCTCATATGCTCATCAACTAAGATTCTGACTTGTTCTAGTGAACATTTTGTCCTCAACTGTCTGCTCATGCTCAGCCTTTTATTTTCTGCCTCACCACAAAGCCCAGAGTTCAAAGTGCACTGCTCAGTGTTCTGACGGACAACTGTCACAAAATAAAGTTAATGTCTTGAGCAAATTTGGAAGCATGTTGGCAAAAGTCCAGATTACACTGGGACTTATATTAGGAGTGTACTTATAATTTGGGTACAAGGTCATTAAATAAAAAGGAGATAAATAAATACTGCAATGTGACTTGGAGAATATGTAAAGTAAGAGTTTGTATAAACGAAGTCTTTTTTCTGCCCTACAGTGACCAAAACTGATGAAGTAAAAATCATCATGGTGAAGCACTACAGAGTAGGCCTAGATGAAAAGTACGAAGTAACAAAAAAGTGGTCTTTGAATGATCTTCAGATGATTGATGGAAAAGAAGCAGATACAGTAAGTGTTAGCATTCTATAAAGGTAGCACAGGATCGATACACTGGAGATCGTTCCGTTCGATGTCCTGCTTTATAGATTCTTGGCATGTCCGAAGTGTTAAGATGACATTATATTGTTCTTAAGTGGTATGGATTAATTTCCCGAGATGATCTACACTGACTTTTATGATTTGCTTTTATGAGTTGGAATCTGAATTTTGTCTATTAAATCTAAAAGCATCTTTCCTAAGCTCTTCTTGACAGTTTAAACACAATCTACCAGTCAGTCCTACAACTTTAAATGCAACTTTTTCCAACAGATGACATTTCCAAGGCCACCCTCTCAAACCCAGATTTTTCTGGTTAAGTTTTGGGAATTCAGTCCTTCTCTAGGCCATAAACATTTGATGTTGCCATTGACTCATTGACTGTTCTAGTCAAAGTGTCTGAACTTTGTCATTTTCTGAACCATTATGCATTCTGTTATTAGCTTTTAGGTCACCTAGAAATATCACTTTTAAAACTGAGTATATTTAAAACTGACAAGACTCTTGGTCAGAGAATTGGGATATGTCATTGTTTTGTGTCCTAAGTACTCAAATTTTCTGAAAATATGTTTTTACCTAAATGTTGAGGACTTAGAAACTGATTAAGCATATTATGGCATGTCTACAATTAGATTAGTTTGTACACAATACAAAATGTTAAACCTTAGATTTTACACATAAGTATACATATGCAAACAACTTTAATAATAATTCCCTAAGTGATAGTGGTACAAATTTTGAGCTATTTTCCTCATTATACTTTTTGGCACTTACCAAATTTTTATATTGCATTGACTCTTAATGAGAAATCTACAGCAGGTTTATCAATCCGTGGTTCAGAAATTAGCCATCCACATTCAGTTTTAGCCCATTTGTCTGCACTGCCTCGTTCTCAAATATTACTTATGTCAGAGTTATGTCTGCTGAGTTTGGCTGGTGTCTGGGAACATATACATGAAGCCTTCTTCCGTCTGAAGCATTTAACTGTGTTCTATTTCTTCCCTATTTTTCTTGGCCTCTAATTCCATTGCAAAATTGTTGATGATCTCCTTTTCAATTTGAAGATCATGGTCGTTGAGAGTGAACCAGGTAAAAATGGAAAGCTCACCCTTTCTGCTTCTCTCATTACTTAAGGATCTACCTGCCATACTAAATTGCTAGGAGAAACACTGTTTTATCCAAATAGTCATTCTGCTAAAGACTTCTCTTCCTGGCTCCTCTGGTAATTTCTACCTTTCTCTTGGGGTTGAATCCTCAGGAGTAAATACTTATTGTGATTTTTATCAATAGCAATGATACAGTGGTGATTTGTATCACTGGCAGCGATACAATGGTAAATAGAGCAATTTCAAGCCAGTTGTCACTTTTAAAATGGAAAGGACTGCAATTAAATTCAATTTGTAAAGCAGAAACAAAAATAATTTTGGATTTGGAGACTGACTAGTGTAACAAGAGATAGGCTACTGTACCAAAGGTGGGTTGGGCTGACTGAGGTCTCGGTTCTTGTCCTGGCTCTGCCAGTAACTACATGGGTCACCTAAATGTCACTTCTTCGAAAACTATTACTCCAATTTTATACAAAAGATTACTACAAATCCATGAATTACCTTATTAACTGTAGAATTTTAGTAGAGAAAAAGAGGAGAGTGGGGAAGAAGGAGAGAAGGAGGAACAGACGCTAGCTCAGCCTTCAATTATTAGGCTAAAGGAAAGTATCACTCTTTTCTAAGTATTTCAAAGACATGAAAGATTTCCCCCACATGATGAGGGGCAGGAACTGGGAGAGAAAACAACCTAGAGGCACAACCAGTGTGATTTCCTTTGGCTGAGATTCTCTGTAATCGTCCTTCAACTACCACAACAGTTGTTAGGTGTGACTCGCAGAGCGCTGCCTTTGAAATCATTGCACCGCTGTTCGTCATTCATTTTGTTCTGTAAATAGACTCTTACTATGTAGCTCAAGCTGTCCCGGGACTCATTATGCATCTCCTACTGCCCCCCCCCCCCAAGTGCTAAGAGTGTAGACATGTGCTGCTATGGTCAGCCTGTATATTACTTTTGTAAAGCACTGGTGTGAGTGTAGAAGGGTGCATGTATACAGGTATGTGTGTAAGTGTTCTTGCCCATGTGTACGTGAGGCTGGCAGTCACTTTCAGATATCTTCCTCAATTGCCCCTCCATTTTTTTTGTGTGTGTTTTTTTTGAGACAGGGTTTCTCTATATCCTGGAAGTCATTCTGTAGACCAGGCTGGCCTTGAACTCAGAGATCTGCCTGTTTCTGCCTCCCAAGTGCTGGGATTAAAGGTGTACGCCACCACTGTGTACGCAGGCTGTTCCCTGCTTTTCTTTGAGGCAAGGTCCCTCAACAAACCTGAGACTTGCTGTTTTTGTCTAGACTGGACAGTATAGTTAGTACCAACAATCTCTGGTTATTGAGCCTTTGGAATCCTCCTGTCTCTGCTTGCTTTCTCCTCCCTGGCACGAGTGTTACCAGTGCATGCCACCATGCCTAGCTTCTTACATGAGTGTTGCGGATTTGAACTCAGATACTCATGCTTGGACAGCAAGCACTTATCCAATGAACCACCTCTCTGGCCTCTAGTCTAGAGCTTGGTTTTGTTTTGTCTTTTAAATATTGATTGTATAAACTAAGGGAGTATTTTAATGTAAGTATCAAGGGCTTGGCAGATATGAAAAAGGGACCATCCATTTATTAAGCTGTATACTAGCAGCTTATATAACTGATCTCACAAACATGTCACAGCAACTCCATCTAAAATGATGGTCTAAAGCAGTGGTTCTCAACATGTGGGTAAAGACCCCTTTAGTAAAGACTCCCTCACAGGAGTCGCCTAAGACCATCAGAAAACATAGATATTTACATTATGATTCATAACAATAGCAAAATTACAGTTATGAAGTAGCAATGAAGATCATTTTATGGTTGAGGGTCACCACAGCATGAGGAACTGTATTAAGGGTTATAGTATTAGGAAGGTTAAGAACCACTGTTCTAAAGGGGAGGGCTGTTAAATCAGATAAATAATTTGCACATAGTTGTTAACAGGAACTTAAAGTATTCTTGTGTGGTTTGGACCTTGCCAGTTTCTTTGTTATTTAGGGCAATGCTTAACTCCATTCCTCCTTTCATAGATGCACTCACATCAGCCCAGCACACATCTGTTGAGAGCTTATTAGTTGCAATAGATAAATACTAGGAACGCAAAACAAATAATGTGAACTCTGCCCTCCAGGCTAGTTAGGAGCAGGGCAGAAAATGTATTTTGTGAATGGAAATGTGTTTTGGACACTACTACAAAGCATTGCCTTTCCTATTGATAGCAGCAAGGATTGTCATGATTTTAACACATAACAAAAAAAATCACTAGAAACAACAAGAGCTATGTCAGTATTGAATTTTTTTGTCCATATCTGTCAAACGACTTCATGGCTCTCACTATTTGCCAAAGCTTATTCCACATTGTTAACTTCAAAGTTATCAAGTTGGTAAACAGCACAGTGTCAAAGGGTGGTTAGTCATCCAGTGTGTCCCCATTTGCTTCCAAAGTAGTGTGAAGGACCGATTTATTTATTTTTATTTATTTTACATACCAACCACAGATCCCCTTCTCATCCCTCCTCTTGCTCCCCACCCCCCAATCTACCCCTTATCCCCTCTTCCAACAGAGTAAGTTCTCCCATGGGGGCGGACAGCTAAGCCTGGTACATTCAGTTGAGGCAGGACCCAGACCCTCCCTTCTTCATCAAGGGTGAGCAAGGCTTCCCACCACAGGTAATGGGATCCAGAAAGCCATCTCATGAACCAGGGATGGATCCTGATCCCACTGTCAGGGACTGCTCAAACAGAAGGGACCGATTTCTAAATCCACACAGGGAGAAACCTATGGCTCCCTCCAGAAGTCTACAAGAGGATTTGTTCTCTTCTTCCATCCTTACACATCCTCTAAAATGTACTGGAAAGACGTGATAACTACACATTATATGACATTTTATTTATACAACTGAAAAGACGTGGATGTTCCAAACATTCTTTGCTCCTGTTTGCTTTTTCTTTTCCTTTCATTGAAAATAGACTTTTTTTCCTCATATAATACATCCTGATTATGGTTTCCCCTCCCTCTACTCCTCCCAGCTCCTCCCCCTTATCTAGATTCACCCCCTTTCTTTCTCTCACTAGAAAACAAGCAGGCTTCTACGGGATAATAATAAAACAAAAACTAACACATCAAAATTGGCAAAACAAACAGAAGGAAAAGAGCCCAAGAGAAGGCACAAGAAACAGAGATTGATTCACTCGTTCGCACACTCAGGAATCCCATAAAAACACTAAACTGGAAGCCATAATATATACTCAAAGAATCTAAAAGGTAAAAAGACAAAATATAGATAAAAATAATAAGTTTTTTTTTTTTTTAAGGTAGAGCCCTGACACAATGTGAGACAGGGAACCTCCACAGATGCCTGGAGTTCATTTTCTCTTGGCTGTCTACCGCTGGGCATGCAGCCTACCCTTAAGAGCAGTTTGATTCCCCAGTGAGACTCCCTTGGGGAAGCCAATTTTCATTTGCAAGTGGTTATCAATTGGGGATTCTCCTAGGATCCCAACTGGTACGGACCCATACAGGATCTGTGCATGCTGCCTCTGTGAGTCTCTGTGAGTTCATGTGTGCTCCTATCATGTTGATTTAGAGGGCTTTGTTTTCTTGGTGTCCTCCATCCTCTCTGGTTCTCACACTTCTTCCACCTCCTCTTCCTCAGGGTTCCCTGAGCCCTGGGAGGAAAGATTTAATGGAGACATCCCGTTTAGAGCTGAACAAGGCACTGATCTACGATATAGCAGGATGTCATTAGAAGTAATTTTATTACTAGGTTTGGGGTTTTTTGTTTTGGGGGGGGGGTTGTTTGTTTGTTTGTTTACAGTAGTATTTGGTTTTACCCTTGGCTATCTACTCTCAGGTTCTTGATCACAATGTCAGTGTCTGGTATGGGTTCCATCTTGTGGAGGGAGACTTAGGTCAAATCAGATATTGGTTGATGACGCCCACAGACTTTGTGCCACCCTTGTACTAGCATATCTTGCAGGCAGGACATCATTGTAGGTCAAAGGGTGTGGCTGGGTAGGTGTTAACATGTCTCCTCTGGTAGCACGCAGAGTATCTTCCTGTAACAAAGACCCTAGAAGGTAGCGGCAAAGGCTCTATGTAGACTCCCCTCTTCTCTACGTTCAATGAGTTGTGTAAGCATTGTCTTCAGCAATTGGGGCCATGAAATCAGTTTGTGGAAAGCAACCTAT
Source organism: Peromyscus californicus insignis (assembly GCF_007827085.1). Classification (NCBI taxonomy): domain Eukaryota; kingdom Metazoa; phylum Chordata; class Mammalia; order Rodentia; family Cricetidae; genus Peromyscus; species Peromyscus californicus. The sequence goes on from NW_026294424.1 coordinate 70,094,775, forward strand.
ACCTAGTCTTGGTGATAGCCCGGTTGTTTGAGGATTTCTATGGGACCTCTTTGGCCAACAACTCAATTATATGTAATCCAATCATTGAACTAGAAGCTTCATTTGGTGACAAGAGATGGCCAGTTGCAGTTCCATCTCCCCATTATTTGGTGACTTTGTTTAGATCACCTTCATATATGTATATATTTTAGGAAGCTTCTACTGTAGTGGGTTTCCATGTGACCCCCCCAAATGACCCTTAATTTTAGCTATCTCTCCTTGTATTCCCTCCCTCGTCCCCTCTTCCCTCTCTGTCTCCACTAGATCCTCTCATTCCAGTCTCTGCCCCACCCCGTCCATAACTATCTATTCTATTTCCTTTTCCTGTGGAGATCTATCAGTCTCCCTTCAACCCCCCAGTCTCTTACTCATTACCCAGCCTCTGTGGTTCTACAGATTGTAGCTTGAGTATCATTGGCTTAACAGCTAGCATCCACATCTAAGTGAATATATACCATTTTTTGTCATTCTGGGTCTGCATTAACTCACTCAGGATTCATTTTTTTTCTAGTTCCATCCATATCCCTGCAAATTTTATGATTTAAGTTTTTAATGACTGAGTAATACTCCATTATGTAAATGTACATAATTTTCTTTATTCATTCTTCTGCTGAGGGACATCTAGGTTGTTTCTAGTTTCTGAATATCAATAGAGCAGCAATGAACATAGTTGAGCAAGTGTGTCTGTGGTAGGACAAAATGTCATTTGGGTGAACATCCAAGAGTGGTATTGCTGGATATTGGGGTACGTCCATGCCCATCACCCTGAGAATTCACCACACCAGTTTCCATAGGAGTGGTACAAGTTTGCACCCCTACCAGCAATGAAGGAATGTTCCCCTTGCTCCACTTTCTTGCCAGCATGAGCTGTCACTTGTTTTATTGATCTTAGCCATTCTGACAGCTGTAAGATGAAATCTTAAAGTAGTTTTGATTTGCATTTCCCATGTGAGTAAGGATATTGAACATTTCTTTGAGTGTTTCTCATTTTGAGTTTCCTCTTTTTAGAATTCTTTGTTTAGATCTGTACCACATTTTTTAATTGTTTGTTTTGGGTTGTTTGTTTTCTTCATATCTAGTATTTTTAATTCTTTATATATTTTAGATATTAACCCTCTATCTAATAGAGGAGTCAGTAAAAATCTTTTCCCATTCTATAGGCTGTCACTTTGTCTAACTGACAGGGTCTTTTGACTTGTAGAAGCTTCTTGGTTTCATGAGGCCCCGTTAATTAATTGTTGATCTTAGTACCTGTGCTAATGGTGTTGTGTTCAGAAAGTTGTCTCCTGTGCCAATAAGTTCAAGGCTATTCCCCACTTTCTTTTTTATCAAGTTCAATGTTGAGGTCTTTGATCCATTTGGAGTTGAGTTTTGTGCAAGGTAGTAAGTATAGGTCTATTTGGAGTCTTCTACATGTAGCCATCCAGTTTGACCAGCACAATTTACTGAAGGTGCTGTCTTTTTTTCTGATGTGTATTTCTGACTTCTTTATAAAAAATAAGATGTAAATGGGTGTGTTAGCTCCAGCATTTTTCTGTTTAGTTTTTGTCTAGATGATCTGTCTATTGGCAAGAGTAGGGTATTGAAGTTTTCCACTATCAGTACGTGATTTAAGCTGCCATTGTGTTTCTTTTATGAACTTGGGTGCCCTTGTGTTTGAGGCATAGACGTTAAGGATTCCAGTGCCCTCTTAATGGATTTTTCCTTTGATGAGTATGTAGTGTCCTTTCCTATCTCTTCTGATTAGTTTTGGTTTGAAGTGTATTTTGTCAGATATTAAAATGGTGACACCAGCTTGCTTCTTAGGTTCATTTGTTTGGGATATCTTTTTCCATCCTTTTACCCTGAGGTGGGGTCTCTCCTTGCTGTTAAAAATGTGTTTCTTAGATGCAGCAGCAGGAGAGATCCTATTTTTTCATCCATTCTATTAATCTGTGTCTTTTTATTGGAAAATTGAGACCATTAATATTGAGAGATATCAAGGAGCAGTGCTTGTTGATTCCTATTATTTCAGTTTTGGGGTGTAAGTGTGTGTTTCTCCTCTTTTTATTTTCTTGTCTGGGATTATTTATTCCTTGTGTTTTCTTGGGTATAGTTAACTACTTTAGTTTAGAGTTTTCCTTCTAGCACCTTCTATAAGGACAGATTTGTAGATATTGCTTAAATTTGGTTTTATCCTGGAATGTCTTATTTTCTCCATCTACTGTGATTGACAGATTTGCTGGGTATAGTAGTCTGGGCTGGCACCTGTGATTTCTTAGAGTCTGTAGAACATCTGTCCAAGTCCTCTATTGAGGAGTCAAGTGTAATTCTAATAGGTTTACATTTATATGTTACTTGGTCTTTTTTCCTTGCAGCATTTAATAGTCTATTTGCTTTATATGTTTAGTGTTTTGATTATTACGTGCTGAGGGGAATTTCTTTTCTGGCCTAGTCTGTTTGGTGTTCTGTATGCTTCTTGTACCTTGATAGGCATCTCCTTCTTTAGGTTAGGGAAATTTCATCTATGATTTTTTTAAAATATTTTTTGTGCCTTTGACCTGTGTTTCTTGGATGTTTCCTGGATGTTCTGTGTCAGGAGGTTTTTAGATTTAACATTTTATTTGACTGGGGTGTCTACTTCTATCATATCTTCAAAGCCTGAGATTCTCTTGCCCATCTCTTTTTTTTTTGTTTTTTTTTTTTTTTTTTGGTTTTTCGAGACAGGGTTTCTCTGTGTAGCTTTGCGCCTCTCCTGGAACTCACTTGGTAGCCCAGGCTGGCCTCGAACTCACAGAGATCCGCCTGGCTCTGCCTCCCGAGTGCTGGGATTAAAGGCGTGTGCCACCACCGCCCGGCTTGCCCATCTCTTATATTCTTACACTGATGAGGCTTGCCTCTGAGGTTCCTGTTTGGGTTCTTAGGTTTCAGTTCCAGATTTCTCTCAGTTTGGGTTTTCTTTATTGATTCTAGTTTTACTTCCGGGTCTGGAATCGTTTTTGTTCATTTCCTTCCACTATTTGTGTGTTCATAGATTTCATTAAGGAATTTATTAATTTTCTCTTTAAGGACTTCTATCATGTCTATAAAGGCTAGTTTTGGGTAATTTTCTCATGCTTCAGCTCTGTTGCAGTACTTTGGGCCTACTGTGGTAGGGTTGCTGGGCTCCAATGGAGACATATTGTCCTGGCTATTATCTATTGTGTTTTTATGCTGGCATCTAGGCATCTGAGTTTGGGGAGATTGTAATTCTAGTTGCTGGAATCTGGAATTGTCTTTGTTGGGTGGGTGCTTTGTTCCTTGGTTTCTGTTGCCCTCTCTGGTTCTCAGTGGAGTGTGGTGGCTGTGTGTTGCCTGGTAGGAAGTTATTCTGGGATCTGATAGGTGTGGTCATTGGGGTTTCCAGGTAAATGTGTTCCTAGGTATTGGGAGTTGACACTTAGGAAAGGGGATGGACTAGAGAGGGTTGAGGGGTGTCCACAGGAGGGAGGAAAGCAAGTTGTTCTGTAGGAAGCATGTAGGTCCTTATTCTCACAGATAAGCACTAGGGGAACCAAGAATATTAAACATGCAGGCTTCTCTCTTCAAAGGGAGAAATGTATGACCTGTTTTCTACCTGGTTAAAAGTCTGATGACTTTTGCGCTGTGTGGCCCAAGACCACACCAGATCATCCCCCAGACCCTTACCTTGAGCTCGGTTTCTCAGTCAGTCTGTAGGACCTGTCTTTATGAAAGATATCACTTATACTTTACAGTTTCAATGTAATCACATCTCAAGCTTTGATGTACATCAAAGTGGGGTGGAGTTAATTATCACTCGAAAGTTTTTACCAAATAGTGCTGTGTTTAAATATGCCTAAAATAAACTACTCGATGTCACTCTCAATGTTTGAACCAACACTGGCTACCGAATCGGGTTGAACCGAACTGCCTTCATGTCTCTGGGATGGTCATCCACACTGTTCCCCCAGGTTCTGCTTAGTCCCCTGGGAATGGAGGCCGAGAGTGAAGAGAGGCCACTACAGCCAGTTTGTCACAGAGCTGGAGAGGAGACTAGAAGAGTGGATATGGAGGAGAGAAGGGAAAGTGAATATTTGAAGCTTGCCTACTGTCTTTGCTGGCCTACTTGCTCCTCTGGCAGACTTGGCTGGCAGGTTCCCAGAGAAAGCCTGCTGGCGTTGTGGGCTGGGATAACAGGGGAGTGAGGAAGAGGATTGGAGGGGAAGGTCTGGGTGACCTTCTAGAGATGGGGGTGGAAAAGTGGGGGAGGCCAAAGCAGGTGGTCTTCTGCAAAGATGGTATGAGACTGGGAAATTGGATTTGGAGGAGAGAGGAGAGTGGTGGAGATCTGTACTTAGCTACCTGCTTCCCTGGCCAGAGTGGCCTGCAGGTTCCCAGGGAATGCCTGCTGGAGTTGGGGGCTGGGGTGAATTAATGCGTGTGGGGAATGGTTAGAATGGAAGATTGTGTGGTCCACTAGAGAGGGGAGGAGGGGAGGGAGGGTGCAGCAGGTGGTCTGCTGAAGAGCTGGGGATGAGTCAGGTAGATTGGGTTCAGAAGAATGGAAGGAAAGGTGAAGATCTGCAGCTAGCCTGCCTGCTTCTCTGGCCAGAGTGGCCTGTGGGATTCCAGGGAATGCCTGCTAGAGTTGAGGGCTGGGATAAAGCAAAGATTGTGCTGTTGACTTTCAAGAAGTGATTCCATTTGGCTCTCCTAGCTTTGGAAAGCTGATCTGTAGATTTTAGAAATATATCTGATACTAATACTTTACAATCAATAGGCACAGCCAGCAGACCATGGGAATCCTGAAAACGACTTTGAATAGAAAGTAAACCAGGTCTCTCTCTCTCTCTCTCTCTCTCTCTCTCTCTCTCTCTCTCTCTCTCTCTCTTCTTTCTCTTCTAGGACAATCCGTTTTTTGACCTGCACTTCAAGAAAGTGTACAGCTTGGAGGCCTACAGCTGTGCCTCTAAGTACTCCTTCGCTCGAACAGTGAACAGGCTGAACCATGTGTATCTTAAGAAGGACTTACACCTCGTGAACTTTGATTCAACTTACATTAACGATGACTCCATTTGGTCCTCCAACAACAAGGACTGCCTGGTCCTCATGAGAATATGCTTTTATGCTTTCAATCTTGTGTGCTTGTCCCTGTGTCCCCTGCCACTTTGAAGATGTAGTCCTTCATCAATATCTGAAGAAAATGGCTCTCCAATTGAATACTGATAGTCAAAAGTTTGTTTTGCCTCTTCTTCAATGGCTGTTATTTATACTAAAATAAAATGAGGCTTTGTGAATTGCAGTGAAATATGTTTTAGTGCAATTCTTCAACAGTTGAGACACTTTGGGTCCAGTGTGTTCTATGGTAACTTTGGAAGTGTTGCATGGTTTGGGCTAAGTTAGAATCAAGAAAAAACTTTAAAATAGATCCTGGGTTCATAAATAAGATTTTATCTTTTGAAGATATCAGTACTGTTTAAAACATTCTTGATATCCAAGATAATTCCTCTAAAAATTCCAATGGCCTGTATTGTAGAAATGGAAAAGTCAGTCTTCAAAATTCTTACAGAACTGCCAAAGGCTCCTGGTAGCAAAAACAAGCAAACAAAACCTTGAAAAATAAGTGCAAAGTTGGAGGACTCACGCTTTCTGTTTGTGAAACTCACTACAAAACTATTATAATTAAAACAGCCTGGTACGAGCATAAGGACAGTCCCAGAACACAAAGCTACCAAGTTCATCCAAGGGAGAAGGAATAATCCCTTCAAGTGATGAGCCTTGGATAACTGGATATCCACACAAAAGAATTGAATTAGACACATGCCTTACACCAGCTATAAAAATTTAAATGACTCATTAACCTAAACATAGTAACTAAACCCATAAATTATTAGAATGAAATATACGAGTAAATCTTGAGGACTTTGGGATTGATACTTGGTTCTTATAATGTCAAAAGAAAAAAATAAGTAAACCAGACTTCATGTAAAGATCTCTTTGCACCAAAGGATATTATCAAGAAATTGAAAACAAACCTTGGAAGAAAGAATATATCTTCAAATCATGTGACTGAAAACGACTTGAAACCTAGACACACAGAGAATTCAGTGACATAAAACAACCCTGTTTAAAATGGGCAAAGGACATTGACAGTTGGTTCTGCAAATACATATATAACCAACAAACACGAGAAAGGTATTCAGCATCACTAGTCCTTAGGCAAATGTAAATCAAAACCCAAGTGTCAAGTCAGATCTGCTTTCACATCTACTAGGATGTCTGTGTCTTTATGAAATGAACATGGGTGTTAAAAGTTATAGAGGGTGTGGAGCAACTGGAGCCCTCTTCCACTGCTAGTAGGGATATAGATGCTACGGCCATGTAAGAAATGGGTTTGATGGTGCGCTGTAGCAACCTATTTCCAGTGTACAAGAACTGGCCCCAGGGAGTCAAGGGACCAAAGAAAAGATGCAGACAGATCCAGGACTTCACAGAGTACATTCTACTGGGGACTTACTGAGAGAAATGTAGGTCTTGTTGGTCAGGATACCTTTCAGATCCTTGCAATTTGGGTGGGGACAAAGTGAATTAACTTAAGCTGGAATGCCCTTGCTTAATCACACTGGTACGAAAGTGTCCCTTAAAGTACTGGAATTGATTGCCTCATCATTCTGGGTTCAGTTGTAAAACACACATTGCTCCAATAATTTGTTTATTTTAACAAATTTAGCAAAGAGAAATTGAGAAGTGCTATTCAAAAGTAGTCATAGAATGTACAATTCAGGACGGCTCATTCCATACAGGCAATTCCTAAGAAGTTACCAAATGACTCAGTATTTCCTTCAGAGGTGCAGACCCAAGAAATTCAAAACAGTGCCTTGAGTAAATAGTTGTATACCAATGTACATACAATTATGTTGTGTTTGCAGCATTCTTCATAATACCAAAAGAAGAAAACATCATGCATCCATCAAAAGATGAATGAATTGACATAACCAAGTAATTGGTATAGCCAAGTAATGGAATATTATTCAGCCTTTAAAGAGATACAAGTTTTGATGCATGCTACATTTAAAAATGTTATGCTAAGTTAAATAATCCACAAATGAAAGGACAATTATTGCATGATTTGCCTTTATGAAATATTTGGAGTAGATAAATTCAGAGGCAGAATAGAGGAAAGCTAAGAGACTAGAGGAGAGGGGAATGAAGGTATTTCTTAATTGTTACACAGTTTCTGTGATGAAAAATTTTAGAAATGGAAATCATGCAACATGGTGAATGTAACTAATACTACCTTCTTGTACATCGAATACGGTTAAAACAGTCAATATAATGTTATATATTGAACATAATTAAAAATAATGTGATAAATAAACAGCACATACTACATACTTTAAATAGGTAGGTTATATGGTAAATGAACTATACAATAATTAGCATATAAAAGGAAAAAAGGATCTCCTTCCATCTACTAGAAGGAAAATACGTAAACTCTTTACAAACTAAGAATGGGGGAAATTTTCCTTACTATCATTCAAAATCCAGGAACAGAGTAAATAATATTAACTATATAAAATACACATAAAAAAACTACAGACAAAGCCAAAAACAAATTGCAAACTGGGAAAAATTGCAACTTGTATCAAAGCCTGCATATGTTCCTAAAGTTGAGGAGTTTAGAAAAGGCTAGCAGCCAATTGAAAAATATATGAGCAGACAGTTCACAGGGAAGGAATTGCAAATGACACTGGAAAGCTTGAAAAGAAACTGGCATTTTATCTGTGGGATGAGCTCATTTCTTGTCTTATAGGGAAAAGCCAAAATATTGATAGTATTTCATCGAAATGGAAAATAAATAAGTCCTTGTGTGTATTACTGCATGAGAGAGAAAGCTGACATTCTTTTTCAAATTGTGTGTGTGTGTGTGTGTGTGTGTGTGTGTGTGTGTGTGTGTGTGTGTGTGACTCTTAAATGTGGTGATCCCAAAGATGTATTGGAGTATCTACAAAATGACATGTGAGCAGGCATGTGTTTGCAAAATGTTTAGATGAGCTCAAGTATCCAATTTTGGAAGATTAATAGAATAAATTATTGTGTATAAAATGAGACAGTGCACAGAAAATAGGGAAGGCTTCAGCACACCCTGATTGGTGATATGGGTAGATTCCCTGACTGGGGTGGGGGCAGAAAATTAGAAGCAGGGGATCTTATGTGGTTGCTTAGTAATACATATTTGGGTTCTTCAGTTTGGCCCTAAGATTTAAGGAAGAGTCAATAAACAGAGAAGCCATTAACTATTAAGTCCTAGGCACTTGGAGCCAATTGCTCTGGGGTTTTTTGGCTAGGCATCCAGACTACATGCTATACTTGTGGTAACTTCATGGACCCGTTACTGTACATAGCATGCTGGGTCCTGGGCTGCTTGCTGCAGGTTGTAAGTCAGAGTTCCGTTTTTGCATATAATCCGACCATTGTTTGAATACTCAGAAATATCTTAATTGTGGCAATAGTTACACCTATGTACATTTGTCAGAATTCGCAAACCTAAAATCATACTCAGAAACTGTGGTAGTTTGAACGAGAATGGTCCCTTTAGGCTCATGTGTTTGAATTCTTGGTTCCCAGTACGTAGAACTGTTTGATAAAGATTAGGAGGTGCAGCCTTGTTGATGGAGGTGTGGCCTTGTTGGAGGAGGTGTGTCCCTGCGGTAGGCTTTGAGGTTTCAAAAACATGCACCAGGCCCAATATCTCCCCCCACCTCGCCTCTCTCCCCCTCCCCCTTCCCCTCTCCTCCCTCCCCCTCCCCCCTCCCCCTCCCTCCTCTCCTCCCTCTCCCTCCCTCCCCCCTCTCCCTCCCTCCCCCTCTTCTCTCTCTCTCTCTCTCTCTCTCTCTCTCTCTCTCTCTCTCTCTCTCTCTCTCTCTCTCGCTCTGCCTCCATCTTACACATCAAGTGTAAGCTCTCAGTTATTGATTCAATGTCGTGCCTGTTGTAGACTAACTCTTTGATATTAAACCCCAAATTAAACGCTTTCTTTTAAATTGCCTTGGTCATAGTGTTTCTTCACAGTAGAGAACAGTAACTAAGATAGAAACACAATAAAAGTATAAGAATCTTTTTAAAATAAGCACACAGCCCCTAGAGCTGTTTGTTGGTACCTTTAAACAAGCAGGTCAACTGATAATGTTGAGCATGCATCTTACCATGTGGGGTGGACTGCAGACACCATTTCCTGCATGGGGTCCTCTTGAAGAAACTCGTGACCACCTAGCAGGTGGGGATGCTTATCACACATGCTTTGCTTAAAGATAACAGAACTAGGAAATGCATGGCTGCTTTTGAAAACAGAAAATCATGTTAGTGAATTTATATTAATATTTACAAGTAAAATTTAGAAGTATGAGGTCTCCACTTCTTTGATTTTATGTGATTATAGTCTCTCTCTTATCCTTGGTTCTTACTGACATTATCATTTGGTGTATGATTTGTCTACCACACTCCTTGAATGAAGCCAAAATCACACTACAACGTTAATTCCTACTAATATTTGGACATCTGGGCATGGGTTTTCGGAGCACTTCCTCATCATCCAGCGCTACGGTTATTCTAGGCTAACGCATTATCTCTTTCTTCCAGCTGTTCCCCAGCCCTCTAGATCTCTGTAACAGAGAGAGATTTCAAGTGATCCTCGACTTTGTTTTCGGGCTCTGTCACACCTCCTTCACTTATTCTTTGGGATTTTTCTTCCCTGACGATGTTCCTTTCTCTGCTGTCATCTGCAGTACAGCTCCTAGAAGACAAGAGAAATACAACACGTCCTTACACTTTTCTCCATTCATCAATATCTAAATATCATAATGATGACAAATGGATCGTTAGTATTATAAGATCCAAGGACTTACATGTGGCCAAAGACATAAAGGACAAGCCTATTTTTCAAGTACATTCCAAACTTCTGCTCATGTCAGGTCCACTAGCAATCCCATTGGTCAAAACCAATTCAAACCCAAAGTCTGAAACAGGGAAGTATACTCCACCCACCAGGGGATCAAACCAAGCCTGTGAGTGAACATCTTTGCTTTCTTGGACAAAATTTGGGCCAGTAGATTATTAATCAACACCATTGCTTCCCACATATTATAGGGCTGCATAATAAGTTTTTATCTTACAACAATAATTATAAAACTCTCTACCCCAAAAATCCTATTGAAAGGAAATATCATATACGCAAATAGAGAGCAGGGAGAAGGAGAGGGAACATGGCTGTGTAAAAGGGGCTGTCAGCTTGGGGTGAAGGATGAAACCAAATCTGAACCCACATCTGTGTGAGTTCACCAACCACAGGGTTTCTACTACTTTATGTCCACTATCTGTCGCTAGTTAAGAAGGGTTCTGTCTTTATGTAACTTAAATGCCACTTTCCAGAAAAGTACTTTTTATGGTTTAAATATGGATTTCTGAATTTATGTGAGAACACATTCTCCGGCTGAATAATATACAAACAAATCATAATTTAATACCTCTTGGGATAAAATAGGAATATAAGCTTAAAACATTCAGCATACTTAACAGGAAATCTGACTTTCAATAAAAGTTAATATGGTAAACACATGGATTTAGTCATATTTATGTTGGCTTACTTACATTTCTAGGAGGCGAGTCTGGGCTTGCCGTGGCATCCTTCCCAAATGCCCCGTGTGCAAATTAGATCAAACACTACATCCTGTGTTTGACCCAAGTGTGACTGGAAAGGGATGTGCAATAACTCAAAAGGGACAGGTCATAGTGAAATCCAGGAGTAGCCGTGAAAAGACTGAGGAGTAGTTAGATTCGGCATACATGCTGGACATAGAACAAGATTTCTGCAATCACCAGATGTAGAAGATGAGAGCTACAGAGGAGGTGAGGACTGATTTGGGCAGCTGAAAACATGGAGAAACCGTTACCTCAAAGAGACAATTGAGGGGCCAGAAGTTCCGTCTCCTTGTGTAGCACCCAACACCTTGCTAGCTCCGTTCTTTTTGTCTAGGTGCTTGCTGCAGGGGCCGGTTATAGGCATCAGCTAGCTAGATGATGTCATATCACTCCTCAGGGATGATATGACAACAGCTTGCCTCTCTCACTCCCCGGCATGTCATATTGCACCATGGCTTGGAATATTTGCACAACTCAGCCCTCCAGCCACTTGTGGTCATAGGTGGCAAAATGTCGAGCAGTGACAGGGAAAGCCAACGGCTGAACACTTCTCTTTTTTCACGTGCGAAGAATTGTAAGACATATCTCTAAGATTCTCCCAAAGTATCACATAATCAGAGCTCACTACGAAAGCCAGAGGGCCTCTAGGCCAGTGGAAGCACTCTGAGGCTGTGATGAAACCCAGCCCCAGTATTTAATCATAAAAGAAACAGAAGCTCAAGAAAATCGAAATTCATAGCCTGAGAATATCATCTATATCAAGGCCAGTGCCCTAATAGAAAAGGAATGGGTCTTTGAAGTCTAGAATGGGGACAATGTGTACACTTCACACTTAAACCCTCAGACTTTTTTCACCCTCAATGACAATAATCTCTTTCCTCCTGAGAATGAAGAGCAGTCTCCCCGTGTCTGGAAAAGTTGCAAAGAAAATTGCTTCATAATATAACTTTATTTTCTTCATGTCCCTTCCCCATTGCCTTAACTTCAAAACCAAGCTACCCCAGCACAGCCTCTGTGAGAAACTGAAATCACTGCTCTAGAGAGAACCAGGACAAAGTTTCTCCCTTTGGACAATTGGGGCATTTTGGGATAGATGGTTCTTTGTTGAGAAGGGCTATTCTTAATGTTATAGATCGTTTAACACCTACTCTGCCTTCTACCCACTAGATGTCAGCAGATCTCTTTCAGTAATGACAACCAACGATGTCTCAAAATATGGTCAAATGTTCCCCCAGGGAGTAAAAAAAAAAAAATCATCTGATGTTGAGAATCACTGAACTATGCTACATCAAAAGATACTGCAAAATAAAAAAAGGGCTAATATTCATCAATAGGAACAAGTGGAATGTATGTGAGAATAAATATAGAGAGCTTTAGATCAGAAGAATAAATGCAGTTGTAAGGCTGAACAGAGGAAAGTCGATGACAGCCCCCAGTTTGTGGTTCAGTGTTTTTGGCAAGGACATGTGGTGTGAGTTCTAACACCGCCTTTGTGCTTCCTGGACCTGAAGATGACCTATGCCACATGAGGGTAAGATGCTAGGACAGAGCTGAATAGGTGCTGAGACTTAGAAGGATGGGGAAGCAGGGATGTCAGAATGAATTTACTCCATGAAGAGTGAAGAAAAGTGACTAGACTTTTCCCAGAAGGAAGGACGTTGGAATGCACTGAATACAAAATTATAGTACTCACCACTTGCCTATGTTGCCCAGAAAGGATGTCATACAAGCTGCCCTAACACCAGACCATTTGTCCCAAACATAGTACTAGATCCTGTGAAAATCATCCCAAGTAGCCTTGACTAGGAGATGTTAATCTCCACAACAAACAGGTCCCTGTCTATTATTTCTCCTAATTTTTCAAAAATTCCATCTTCAGGTAATTGTTAGCAGACACTTTGCTTTCCCTCTTTCACGTCACCTTGTCTAGTCCTACCTCCCTGTGACCTCCGTCGGGGACAGGATTCATGTTTGAGTGGCCCTTTTTACCTGGAATCAAAGTTCCAGACACTCAGTCCTTGTGTGGGATGTGGCCTAACGAAGCACTTGTCTTCCAGTTCAAAATCCTGGCTTCATCCGTGTCCCTTCAAAGTGATGACCAGCCACAAAATCTGCAAGAAATTAATAAAAAGGGGGTTCGTGACTAAGCTCTTCAGTTTTCACCGGTGCACTTCTGTTAAGGCCGTACTGGTATTCATCATCCCTCCAACACTGCTCATCTCTCACTAGCGGCTCTGGATTGTTTCTAGGGTAAGGTAACATACAGCGTCAGACTCTATTTTCCTTGTCCCACTGGGCCACAGCTGTTATAATTGCCTCGTGAGCTTTTTTTCCCTGGGTGCAGAGCCCCCGAGATAATCCCAGATTAGTTGTTTTAATTCCTGACTCCTCCGTTCTGATGTGGTGTAACAGCAATCCCAGAATCTTTTTGCTGATCAGAGCTGGTCACCGCCACCAGGTTAAGTGCTGTCTTTGCGAGCTGGTTCATTTCTATATGAAATACAAAGTGACAAACTGACAATGTTTCCACTGTATCCTGGTGGAATCACTCCCAGCTTGCTTTCTGAGGAATCAATGTAGCAGTCTCACACGGAAGCAAGCATCTTCTTAAAGTGAAGATTCTGGTTCAGTATCAGATGTGAGCCAGAGAGGATCCAGTTTCCTAAAAGCACCCAAGAAGCAGATCTGCACAATCCAGTTAGAATATGAAGTTCACAAGTGCCATGGTTCTAGACCTTAGGTGTTGTACCTCAAGTCCCCCCAAGACCATCAAGAGACCAAATTCGATGCAAAAGCAAAGTCTTTTTTATTGTTGTAACTTTTAATTGGCTAGAGTTAGTTGGGTGTTACAGTTATCCATTGTTTGGGCAGGCCTGGACAAATCCCAGGCTTTGTCCTTGAGCTGCTCTGGAGGCTGGCTGGCCTAGCACGTACTGACTGTGGGGGCTGACTCAGAGGCCCAGGCTTGGTGGGTCCTGTCTCCCTGACCCTGCTAGCAGGGGCATCAGTGATTGTCTTTTGTTCATGGCTCTCCCAGAAACTGCTTGCTCAGTCTCAGGAAACTGAAATTGATGCCTGATCTCTGAGAGAAGACTGAACAGCCCACTATGGCATCTGCTTGGTCCTTTCATTAGGTTTTTATGGAAATTAAGTCAGAAAAAATTAAGGGTACTAATGATGTTTAAGTTCCACTTTCATAGCTTCTGACAACTCACAGAAGTGCTTGCTCCCAAACTCTGATCCCAAGATTCTAGAATTAACAGCGTTTTACATAACAAAGGAGAAAACGTTTAATGAGTTCTCAAATGAATTGCCACAAGTACCAAAATGGGTACTTCTAGAGAAAAGGAAATACCACCATATCAACTCCTCCAGTTGGCCTGTTTCAGTGGTTCTCAACTATAGTCCGGTTACACTCAACCTTCCTAACACTGCGACCCTTTAATACAGGTCCTCATGTTGTGGTGACCCCCCAACTATAAAATTATTTTTGTTGCTACTTCATAACTGCACTTTTTCTACTGTTATGATTCATAATGTAAAAATCTGATATGTAGGATATCTGGTATCCGACCCTGTGAAAGGGTCTTTTGAACTCTTAAGGGGTCGCGACCCACGAGTTGGGAACCACTGGCTTAGGCGCCTGCAGGCCCCGCCCCTGCCCTTTTCCACGCCCACAGTGAGACCCCTCCCCCGTGATGTCCCGCCTCCTCCACGTCCATTGGCTGGTCTCTTTTTTCCCCCCACCCCCGCCACAGCCTCCACTTCCGTCTCCACAAGGTCAACTTCCGGTGCGGAGCAGTCACGTGACCGGATCCGGGAAGTGGCGGGCCCTGGGCGCTTCTCAGCCCCGCTCAATGAGAAGCGGTCCACACCGGCTGTCGCTGCCGGTGCCTTTCCAGTGTCGGTCTCGGAGCACCCGCCTCCGCCGGGCGGGGCCTCGCGGTAAGCTTCCCGCCGGGGACCGCGGTCCTGGAGGTGGTGGCCTAATGGAGGCGCCGTTCAGTCCGCGCCGGGTCCGCCGCTCCCAGGTGACCCGGCCCACCCTGCTCCCCTCCGGGGATGCGGATCTGCGGCTGCGTCCTCACCCCTTGTTGTTCTGGGCGCTGGGGGAAGGCGCCGGGAGGCAGCCCGGTCTCTCCTTCCACGGTTCCGCCCATCCGGGACAGATTATTATTATTATTTTTCTTTTTTTCTTTTTTTTTGCCAAATTAGCGTGCCCTGGGAGAGAAGGACGTGACAGGGCTTCCACCGGGCCCGATATAAATCTCTTCTTAAGTGCATTGCTCAGTCGCTGAGTAGTTTTCTCTTCTGGATGACAGCTCTCGGTCTCCGCAGTCGATGGGCCCAACCCCACGAAGGCATTTGCACTGACACATAGTGTAATGATGTCCCGACTGAACCGAAGGGAACAAGATCCATGATGAACGCTGGTGTTAGCTATCTGTGACGTGCAGGCTTGGGGTGTTCGAAGGCGAAGGTCTAAAGAGAACCCTGACTGAGTGTGGACATGGGTTTGGGACTTGGGAAAAAGCTGTAAAGGCCACTATAAACTGACTTGCTGGCAAACTGAAACGTTCTGTAAACAATGGAGAGTTCATTACTAGCCCCAAAGACTGACTGTCACGTAGCTACGTCATCCCATTCATGCCTGTCAGATTCTCCCCTAAACCCCAGAGTGCTGCCTGGCACTTAGCAAGTAGCAATATTTGTTGAATTATGTCTAACTCTTTTATGAGTTATGACCAACCCTCTCGTGTTTGACCGTTTCCCAAGCACTGAGTCTTTAGTATGGTGAGCATTGGCCGTTATTAATTGTTCTTTTGACCAGTTTTTACTGTTGTGGTAAAACAGGTTACATCAAGAGTTTTGTTTTGTTTCTTTTTAAGTACCTAACCCACAAACCTGTGATAGAGCACTCCTCCTCCTTTCAGAGATGGCTGTGGAGATCCAGGCGATGACTCCACTTAGATAGCAAGCACTTGTCTAGTAAATGCAGTAAGTGCTGTCGACATTTAAGTGAAAGATTAGTGTGGGTTAAGATCTTTATTGAATCAACTTCATGCAAACCCAGAAATGTAGGTTTGGATAGTGAGAAGATAAATCGTCCTGCCTGGGAAAGTGCTTAAGCCAAGATTTCGAGCCGTAAATGAACAAGTGCTTTGAATGAAAGGCTTGGTTTGAGAACGTTAGGCTAATATTGAGCAGGTGTGTGGTGTGACAAGCACTTTTTAAAAGGTATTTGCTTCTTTGTCGGAACTGTAGAAACCTAAAAAAGAGATAACAGGTGCTGTTCCATAGACGTAGTAAGTCTTGGTCGATGTGTTGGCAACAAAGCTGAGGAAGAATAAATTGTATGTAGATGGAGAAGTCACAGGATATGCCAACAGATTTCATTTTGACATGGAGGAAGTGGTCAATTATGACAAATTTTGAGCCTGAGTATTTGCTTACTGATGTGGAAGTTGGAAAGAGGCAACTTTGAGGGAACTGTCCCTGATCTGTTATTGAAGTAATACAGTATTACTTCACTGAAGTGTTTACTAAGCACCTACTGTGTGCCTCTGGTCAACTGCTAGGAATATAAAGCTGAGTAAGATAAGGCCCTTGCCAACAGAGAACTACTTTTAATAGAGGTGAGTGTACTAGCTAGAAAATAGTTTGGAAGGGCTGTTGTCAGAGGAGAGGTGAAATACCAAACAGTAGAAAAGGAAGTTTCCTAGGAGAAAAGGCTTCAAAGAAGAGAAAATGTCTTATCAGAATCTTTGGGGGCAAGTTGGAATTTGATACAGTGAAAAGAATTTCGGAAAAAGGGAAAAAGTGACCAAAAGCCCAGGGGCCAGACAGTATACTGGGCGGTGTGCAGGTGTGCAGTGTGGTTGGGGATAAGATGGAATAGAGCTGTAATGTGACATCCAGGCCCTAGGACATACTAAGGGGTGTGCTGGCTAGTTTTCTGTCAACATGACATAAGCTAGAGTCATCTGAAAGGAGGGGACCTCTATTAAGAAAATCCCTCCATTAAGATTGGGCTGTACGGGTATTTTCTTAATTAGTGATTGATAGAGGAGGGCCCAGCCCATTCGGGTTGGTGCCATTCCTGGGCTGGTGGTTCTGGGTTCTATAGAAAGCAAGCTGGGCAAGCCATGGGGGGCAAACCAGTAAGCAGCACCCCTCCATGGC
The DNA here is from genome assembly GCF_007827085.1 of Peromyscus californicus insignis. NCBI lineage: Eukaryota > Metazoa > Chordata > Mammalia > Rodentia > Cricetidae > Peromyscus > Peromyscus californicus. Next base: position 70,111,674 of record NW_026294424.1, read on the forward strand.
TCTACATCAGCTCCTGCCTCCAGGTTCCTGCCCTGTTTGAGTTCCTGTCCTGGCTTCCTTCAATGATGAGCTGTGATGTGGAAGTGTAAGCCGAATAACCATTTCCTTCCCAAGTTGCTTTGGTCGTGGTGTTTCATGACAGCAATAGTCACCCTAACTAGGATGAGGGGTTAGTAACATGGACACTATAATAGAGTGGAGGTTAGGCTGGGTGAGTGTGCAGAGAGGGAGAAGAGAGCACTAGGAAGAGTTGTGCTTCCTGGTTTATTCTCTGGGATGGGTGGCCATTTCCCCAGAGGGAGAAGACTGACGCTCGAGTTGAGGATAGGAGAGTAGTAACTAGAGTGTTGGGACTGGGGAAGGAGTCATCAGAGGTAGTGGTGAAGAGTTGCTGGGCGGCTTGAAAGCCAGTTTGGACTGGGTTTAGAGACTGGCAGTGATGTGATGGCCATGGCTTTTTCTACTGGCTAGTGGCCGTAGAGAAGTAGAGAAGAAACCCAGTTTATGGAGATTGATAAGTGAGGATAAACTGGTCTGCAAGTGGTAAAATCATCAAAGGGATGGATCCGAGGACCACCTCCAGGCTAGCCTGGGAAAGAAGTCACACGACGAAGGCTCAAGCTGAGGTGAATGAAGGATGGAAACAGAAGGTGTGGGTTATATGAGAAAAAAGTTCTGCAGTTGGAATGCAGATAGAAGCTTCACAGAGTAATATGTAGAAGAGACACAGTTTGTGGAAGTTCTATGAAGAAGTCATTGTTCTATAAAAATGTACTTAATTAAAGCTAGTGTTTTCTTCCTTTACCGTTGAACGAAATGATAATTAGAAGAAATTAATGTCATAGGCACATTTGCACTGAAAAATAGAAAGAAAACCATTTAAATTATTCTCATGAAAAATTGAAGATTTTTGAAAATTAGCTTAGTGTTTGAAGAAAGACTGAATTGGATGAGAAGCAAGGAAATGGAAAGCTACTTTTACAAGGATTTGATATATAATTCACTTACAAGATTTCCCCACTTCAAGTGTCCCTTCATCGTTAGTGTGTTCACAAGTTTTTACACCATCGCACTAAGTGAAGAACACTTGCCTCCCCCCCACCCCGTAGCAGCTGTTCCCATTCTTCCTGTCTCCTGACAACTGCTCATCTTTCTGTCTTCATGAATTTTTTCCCATTCTAAATATTTGTTATAAATGTAGGCCTACCATGTATGGTCTTTTGTACATGGTTTCTTTTGCTTAGCACAGTGTTTTTATGATTTATTGTGCCTTCATTCTTCTTATTACTTTATTATTATTCTTATTACTTCATTCTTATTATTTTTCACAGCCTAAATGTGTCACATTTTCCTTATCTGTCCATTGATAAACATTTGGGTTTTTCCTATTTTTTGGCTACTGCAAAATGTAGTTCACCTTCTCTGTGTCTGCAGGTTCCAATCCAGTCATTCAACCAGCCACCAACTGAAGATATTTGGGGGAAAATGGTTTTTGTACTGAGCATGTATGGAGTTTTGTTTTGCTTTTTAATATTCTCTAAACAATACAGAATAACAAGTTTATATAGCATTTGCATTACACTTGGGATTGTAAGTAATCTAGAGATGATGCAATTCTATAGGTTATATTTTATTAACTATAGCATTCTATGTAGGGCCTTAGACATCTCTAGGTTTGGGTATCTACAGGGCCCTGAAGCTGGTGCCTCTCCACTTATAGGGTGGTTGTCATATCTCTGTGAACACTCACATGTGAGTTCGTCTGTGAAGATCTTTTCATTTCTCTTGGCATTTGTGTGCTGGATGATAATAGTGGTTGCATGCATGACTTTTTTTTTTTTTTTTTTTGGTTTTTCGAGACAGGGTTTCTCTGTGTAGCTTTGCGCCTCTCCTGGAACTCACTTGGTAGCCCAGGCTGGCCTCGAACTCACAGAGATCCGCCTGGCTCTGCCTCCCGAGTGCTGGGATTAAAGGCGTGCGCCACCACCGCCCGGCTCGCATGCATGACTTTTTGAAGCCCCTGCTGCACTGTTTTCTAAAGAATCCCACCAGCTATTGGGAGAGGAGCACTTGCCGTTGTGTGTCCTTGTGATTTTCAGCTTCCTAACAGTGAAAAGTAGTAGATATCTCACTGTGGATTTCATTTGCATTTCCCAAGTGCGCAATGGTACAGAATGGTTTGGTTTCTGGTCTGAGTCTAGATGAGAGCCAAAGGGCAGCTGCACATGTTTTCCTCAAGGAAAACATTCCGCCATTCACATCTGCTCCCCTCTTTTAGACATGATTCCTCACCAATAGGTGAGGTTGTCTGGTCAATGAACCCCAGGGATCTGCTTGACTCTGCCTCCCCAGTACTAGGCTAAAAGCAGGCCCCACTACGCACTGCTTGTTGTGTGAGCTCTAGAGAGCAGACAAGATGGGATTTGTGTCCTCGTGTTTGTGAGGGAGCACTTTACCCACAGAACTATTGCCCCAGCCCAGTACTATGTTGTATGTGTGTGTATGGACATGTGTGTATTAGGGTTATTTGTCTGTGTCTGTGTATATATATGTGTTGTTGAACACTTGGAAACATTTTTTGACTTTGACAATGCTGATTTTTCTGATTTCGCTTCCAAACTTGTAGCCTTGTGCTTTTATGATGTACATATATTAATATATCATATATTTATGTATTTATTAATGAAGAATTTATCATTTGAGTCAGAAATGGAACAGTTTATGAGGGAGGGCAGTGATTTTGATAATGAGCTCAATACCTCGATTCTAAATTTTCTGCAGCTGAGTAAAGATGACAGCGATCAAGCACGCGTTACAGAGAGACATCTTCACACCAAACGATGAGCGCCTGCTGAGCATCGTGAATGTCTGCAAAGCGGGCAAGAAGAAGAAGAACTGTTTTCTGTGTGCCACAGGTGGGCATGTATAAGCAAAAATATGTGCTTGGTACTCCTTCATTCCTTAGGAGCATTCCTTCCTTTAAAAAATATTTCCATTGTTTCTATAACTTGAGAAAATTATTGAACTGACAAATTAATTTTTCATTGTGTTTATTGAATATCGAGTGGGTGTAAGAAAAAATTTATAACTTGTATCTAAGGTAGATGACAAGTCAGGGAGACAGTCGGCACCTAGTGTAAGATGACAGCTCCATTATCTCTGAAGGGTCCCGTTGTCTTCCTCACCCCATTCTGCTCTCCAGTAACAGGTGTCTGCCTCCCGAGTCTTACCAGATTCCCCAGGTAGAATTTCAAACTATATACTATTTAGTTCTGCTTGTCTTTAAACTTTTAATAAATTGAATTATAATTCTTTGTGACCCCTCCCATTCAGCAGTACATTTATGAGAATTTTGTTTTGTTTTGGAGTTTTTTATTGTTTTACTTTTTGAGACAGGGTCTCACTGGGTTGTCCTGGAGCTTGCTGCATAGACTGGCCTGGCCTGGAACTCACAGAGCTCCACCTGTCTCTGCAATCTGCTACCACACCCGGCCATAAGTTTGGATGTTGTTCTTTCACAAGGCTCTAGTCTCTTCCTAGTCACTGCTGTGGCGTATTCCACTGGGAGTGTCCTCCAGGGGTCCACAGTGGTCTGTTTCTAGGCTTTGCTGTTTAGACAGCTCATCTGTGGGTGTCTCCTGCTATACACACCAAAATTGTTTTAAAGCAGATACTTAGATGTGGATTCTGCTCTAATATACAGTTATTTTTGTTGGACCCCAAAGGTTTAGGGTCTCAAGTGGGCACCCCAAGAACCCAGACTGCAGTCCAGTTGATACAACAGCACGAGGTTTTTATTAAAGCGACTGTACAGATGGACAAACTCTGCTCCAAAGAGCAAGAGTCGCATCTTACTGCAGCCACATGGGGGCTTTTAAAGGAAAAACCCGTAAAAGCGTAAGATTACAATTCCCATACAATTTTGTTTCACAAGATCATTGTCTGATCACAGAGTGGGTACAGTCACGTCCGCATGTACATTCTTCCTGAAACCTCAAGGGGGGTATCAGGGCGGGAGTGGAGTTTACACAAAGGTCACAGTGGTCCTTCCTGGAACACTTGCAACTATCCCAGTCACAGTTGAGCACATCTCTTAACAGAAATCTTTTTACGTTGTTACATTGTTGCAGGGGTGGTTGAATACTGATTGAGTCAGCTTGCCCTTGGAACTAGTTTTCTTTTTAGTTCCTTATTTCCTGGGGCTTGGGGGGTGTAAGCCTGAAGGGTTAGGGTCTTTCAATTTTAAAGGGGATTCTCCTTCTCACTCCCACAGCAGTGCGGTTCTCTTGAGTTCTCTATGCCTTCAGCAGCAGTTGCTTCTGACAGACTAATTGTTGCCAGGGTGGCAGGGGTGACATGGTATCTCATTGTGGTTTCAAAATGCACTTTCCCAATTAACGATGAGGCTGAGCATCTTCTCATGAATTTATTAGCCATCTACTTTACTTATGAAGTTTACCACATAAGTCTTTTGCTCATTTTCCTGTTGGGTTGGTTGTCCTTAAATGAATTTGTACAGTTTTTTTTATTACTGTTATTATCTGGATACATATTGTAGGATAGATCTATTACTTGCATAGGTATTTCTATTATGTGGCTGCATGCTTTCTGGTTTGTGGTTTCTCTTTGCACTTTTTATGGTTCCTCTTAATGAAATTGGAGGAGGTGGGAATGGAGGGTGGGTTGGGGGGAATTCTAGGGACCGGGAAGAGGGAGGACAGAGGAATCTGTGGTTGGTATGTAAAATGAATAGAAAATCTCTTAATAAAAAAAAAGAAAGAAATTTATAATTGTCATTAAATAAAATTAATCTGATGCTTTATGGCTTCTACTGCATTATTTTGTAAAGATTTTGATTCACTCATGTCTTAGAGAGTTTGGTGTATTTGTATGTGTCTGTCTGTCTATGTACATGAGTACATGTATGTATTTCAGGGTTTTACCTTATATCTCATTTTTGTTTTATTTTGTTCTTTACTCTTTCACCTTAATTTTCAAATCACCTTCTTAAGTTCCAGATTTTGTTGGGGTTTTGATTGGGATTGTTTTTAACCTATCGTTCAAGTTGTAGAGAACGTGCGTTTTTTAGTGATATGTTTATGTCTGTGAACATGGTGATTTTCTGTTTTCATAAGCTTTGCTGTTTTCTCTAAAAATTCTGCATGTTGTCATATTTGCTATGAGGTAATCTTCCTTAGATCTGTGTGCTGTTACCAGTGATAATGTAAGATTTGATGAAAGGAAATGATGTTGTCTTTTATAAATACCCTGTTTGCCAGGATATTGTTTAAGATTTTTGCATCCATGTTCATTATCTATATGTAATTTTCCTTTTGCTACCTTTGACTCTTTAACCACAGTTATTAAATAAATCAGGGCACATGCCTTGTTTTCTCACTGGAATAGTTGGGTTTGAAGTTATTTTTTCCTTGAAAACTTGGCAGGAGAAGCAAGTAGAATGGCTGGACTAGTTTTGGGGAGTGGGATGTTGGCAGATTTTTGCTTAGCAAGTGCAGTTTAGTAAGTACATTTTCCAAATATTCCTTAAGCCAGTGGTTCTCAACCTTCCTAATGCTGCAACCCTTTAATACAATTCCTTGTGTTGTGGTGACTCCAACCATAAAATTATTTCATAGGTACTTCATAACTGTGATTTTGTTGCTGTTGTAAGTCATAATGTAAATATCTGATATGCAGGATATCTGATATGCAACCCCTGTGACAGGGTGTTGGACCCCCAGGTTGAGAACCATTGCTTTAGTCCTTTTGATATGGAAGATTTTAAGAGATTATTCCGGGGGGGGGGGGGGGGGTTGTTGTTGTTTGTCCCTTGTTGTTGCTGTTTGGAAAACCATTTGCTTTTCAAATGTGTCGGCATTCTTTCCAAATCCAGACTCCATTCTGTTGCCAGAGTCATGTATTGAAGTTAGAAACTAGAGCATGCTATTTCTCTACTAGCATCCCTGAGTACTTGAGATGGAGCCCTGAAGAGCTGGGCACCCATTTGTGGTAACTTCATTTCCATCCACCTTCTCTTACATACACTGTACTGCCTGTGTTGAATTACGTACTGTGGTTTTGTGATGGCGTTAGGCTCCCTCAGGACTCTGCACTTACACATGTCAGTCATAGATTCCCCCCCTCTCCCCCCGAGCCCTTTAAAACAGGACTGAAGATTTACCTCTCTAGCATCTGTCTGCCTTCCATCCTCTGGTCTGATTTAGGTGCTTCCCTTAGGATTCCATGGAGTCCTCCAGTGACTTATTACAGAACATTGACTTACTTTACTGTCACCGCATCAGGACCGGAAGGTCACGTACAGTGAGGGAATGAAGAATGAGCAGATGGCTAAAGTGCTAACAGTCTTGTGTATTTTGTTCAACAGTGACAACTGAACGCCCCGTGCAGGTGAAGGTGGTCAAAGTCAAGAAATCTGATAAGGGGGATTTCTACAAAAGGCAGATCGCCTGGGCCCTTCGAGACCTTGCTGTGGTAGATGCCAAAGATGCCATCAAAGTACGTTTTCCGTAGTCCTTGGACTTGTGTTCACAAAGTGTCGGTCATGGATTGATATATATATATATGTGTGTGTGTGTGCCCTGAGATGCTCTAAACTTGTCCTGTCGCTGTAGGCCTGCCACGTGTTGGTCTGAAATACATTAACCTCTTCACCCCCAGTGTTAAATAACTACAGATGCATGCATGGTTCAGGTTTTACTTCGTTAAAACTTCACTTACAGTGGTGTTCAAGCTACATAAATAAACTAGGACAAAACTGCCTTAATACTGTGTGTTTCTTTTTTAAATTAAATATGCTCAGTAGAAAATTCTGTAAATTAGTGTGGACTTTAAAGTAATCTGTTGTGTGAGTTAACTGTCTAAAAACTATTCATCGTTTTGGTAAGATCTGACTCAAAGCATGTATGATTGCATAAAGAGAGCCTTCCTTCGTTAATCCTCCTCAGTAGGATGAAGACTCACCGTGAGGCAGCCAGTCTGAACACGTGACATTTGTGACTCAAATAAAGGGGTGATAGGGCCTACACACCTTCTTTTGAGGTGATTAAGTGAAGTTTTAAGGATATAAATTTTATGCCATGTTTGAGTGTGCTCAAGCTTCAAGGACATAGACTAGTTCAGTAGTCACATTAAAGGGCACACCCACTGTGCTCCTGATGCCTCTCAGACCAAGGCTTGCACTGATGTAACTGTCAGACTGGTGTGGAGACCCACAGAGACTTCCTAGTGAGACCTTACTCAGGGTCAGAGAATCTGGGCTTGCTTTACCCAGCAGGGCTGCATAATGGGATGATTTGACCACGGGCGTGGTTACCAGGTCTTTGGAAGGGTCTGCACTTGGCTGTACAGTGTGCTTTGATCTTGTAAGATCTTTTGTCTCACCCTTTGGTGTTGTATAAAAAGCCCTTTGGAATAAACCTCGAGGTGACTGGGTCCAAAAGGGGAAATGGCAAAGACACTTGTACATTGACCTTGTAAGATAAACTCCAGGGTTTTGTTTGTTACTTTGGGCAGGGTCTCATGCAACCCATGGTGGCCTCAAGCTTACTGTGGTAGCCGAGGCCATCTCTAAACTCCTGCTCTTGTGCTTGTTGGGATGACAGGCATGCACAGCCATGCCTGGCTGAAACTCTGGTTTTACTTCTACTGTAGCATGAATCTAGGCATTAAAGAGCTGAATAAAACGAATGGTAATTGAATCAGTGCGAAGCAAAAGTAATTTTAGGAGATCCTTGCCGATATGTGTCCATTACTCCTAAATGACCCACATACACACAGAGGAGAGGACGGGAAGGAGGAGAGGAGTAGGGGGGAAGGGAGAGGAGAGAGAGACCTCTTCTTTACATATTTTATTGAACTAGACTTTTGCTTTATTTCTAAAAAGCACCCAGGTTTTAGGAAAATGTAGAAAGCGGTTTGACAAATGTGGGGGGAAGAAGAGTTAGGAGTATTTGGAAAGAAAAGTCTTTTTGTTTTGTTTTTTAGCTTCGGTAAATACTTTCTAACACAGGGGGGGGGGGGGGTGCGGGCGGAGAGGAAGCACCCTGTTGGAAAGTTTTAAGAGGAAATGCGTTGGCAGCATTTCAGAAATACACCCTACCATAGTCTTCCTCCGTCTGCTGCCTTCCCTCCATGACCCTGTTGCTTGGGGTGTTCACCCACACTGCCCAGTACTTCCTCAGCAGACTCCTCTCTGTTGGCTTGCTTAGTGGGGTTTTGTTGTTGATGTTTCATTTTATGTAGGCACCTTGGTGTGTGTTTACTATATGTGGATATGAATATGAAGTTTTTAGACTTAGCCTGGCAGTAGCCATTCAGTGTCATACATTGATTTGTGCAGATGCTGCTACTGCAGCACTCAGCCTCATTACTGGCGTATGGGAAGTATTCCCAGGGAAGTGATCATTTCCATCAAGTTCATGTTAGTTGCCAGTACTCTTAGATATGTTTGTAAGTAGTAAAGTAATTACTTTGAATCATAAACACAAGTTTTCAATGAAAATTAGTTTATTACATTTATTCGCACGCGTGCGTGCGTGCATTCGTGTGTATGTGTGTGTGTGTGTGTGTGTTGGGGGTGCCCACGTAGGTTGGTAGGCTTGGCAGCCTGTGCCTGCTGAGCCATCTGACCAGCTCAGCTTTTCAGGTTTTTGGATGCTTAAACTCTGTATGTAAGTTGAACTAATTACTAATTTTATCCTACTGTTAGATGATTATCATGCTAAAAGTCAAGTCTTGTTCCTTAAAATACCCCATTCTTCAAAGCACTAGTTACATCTAACTTTTCTTGCCTTGAAGGTCTATTGACATTTTGTTACCCCTAAATAATGCTGTGATGAATAAAATTATCTTCATACCCTATAGAACATTAATATGTTGGAATATGTTTCTGTCCTATACTGTAGTGCATGTGAGTCTGTGTTTTAATTCTTTGGAAATGAACAACAGTACACATTCATATGATTGCATTTCCACATAAGGGTCAAGGAGTCCTGTTGTCAAGAAAGAACTGTTGCTACATAATGGTTGTACTGGTTAGTTATTCTCAACCTGATATAAACTAGAGTCCCTGGAAGGAAGGAACTTCAACTGAGGAAAAGGCTCCGTCAAAGTGGCCTATAGGCATATCTATGTGGCATTTTCTTGATGGTTGATTGATGTGGGAGGCCCAGCCCACTGTGGGTGGTGCCAACCCTGGGCAGGTTCCTTGGAGGTATATTAAAGGTAGCTAAATGGGAGCTTGGGAGCAGGCCAGTAAGCAGCTTTTTTTCATGGTTCCTGTCCTGACTTTCCTCCATAACGGACGGTTTCCTGGAAGTATAAGATGAAATAAACCCCTTTCTCCCCAAGTTGGTTTGGTCATTGTCTTATCACAGCAACAGAGAAGTAGACAAAGCACTGATCTAACAGATTTATCGAAGGCATAATGTGGTTCACATTACCTCAGTTTCCTAAAACAACTTTAAGGTTCACTGGCATTTTTGCCTTTTGAGATGCTTACGATAATTCTGCATTTTAAAAACAACAGTAAGTGCAGCTCTTGTTTCTCACTTGTTCTTAGAAAGTACACAAGGGTTTAGATTAAATTTTTTCTCATGTTTTAATTATGTATAGTCTTTAATAGGGAGTTAGTATCAAACCACAGCTATGAATAATAACACACTGTCAAATTATGTAACCAAAACTTCATAAGCAACTTAAAGAGAGAAAAGGAGAGCCATATTGAAGCTATACACATTGTCATGTTCTTGCAGGGAAACTGAGCACAAAGTCCTTAAGTGTACACAGCCTTTCCTTTCACCCCTAGACTTTAAGGGCACAGGGAGAAAGTGTCCACTGGGGGATGCCGTTGCTTGTCCAGTTTTTGCTATAAATTAAATTCTCTAAGCACTTCAAGACATTAGTTGATGTGCGTGTAGTCATTGAAGCCAGGCCCTTGGACATGAGGCAAGTGTTCTACCACTCAGCTGCATCCCTAACCACTTACATGATATTGTTAGTGGTCTTTTTTTTGCCCCCAAGAACAGCTTCCATTCTTAATTTGTAAGTCGGTTATAGGGTAACAATGAGAAGTGATAGGATGAGAATCAACCTATCTCTACTTCTTTTTGTTCTAGGAAAGCCCTGAATTTGATTTACACTTTGAGAAAATCTACAGGTGGGTTGCCAGCAGCACCGCTGAAAAGAACGCGTTCATCTCATGTATTTGGAAGCTGAATCAGCGCTATCTCCGCAAGAAAATCGATTTTGTCAGCGTCAGCCCCCAGCTCCTGGAAGGTAAACGTAAATGAAGATTTGTATTCGTGGTCAAGTGTTGCCCTGAATGGATATATAATTTGGCATTATTTAAAGTAATTGGAGTACTGGATTTACTTCATAATATGTCATAAAAAATTTCAAAGTAATTTTTCTTATTGAAGATACTATGTGTATGCATTATAGGATATTGATATATTAAATTTAAAAAGTAAAATCACTCATAAACGTGGGCTTGGTGGCACAGGCCAGTAATCCCAGCTACTTGGGAAGTTAAGGCAGAAGGATTATGAGTTCAGGACCTGCCTTAGCTCCAGAGTGAGGCTCTTGGGCAACTTAGTGAGACCCTGTCTAAAAATAAACACTGTTGGATAGAGATGCAGCTCATTGCTAGAGCTCCTGCCTGCCATGTGCAGGGACACGGGATTCCATCTCAATACCTAAAAAATATTCACTTATAAATATATTCCTTAGAGACAACTACTGTTAAAATTTTGGCATAAATTCTTCTAGGCTTTTTTTCTATGAATACTTAATTTTCTTTAAATAGGGAAATTTACACTTATGTTTCCTGACATTTTCCTTTCCTATAGTGAATTCGGCACAAACATTTATTATGCTACTAAATTTTTAGTCCAAACCTTTATTAGCATCCTAGTTTTCTGTTGTCTGGCTATACCATTGTTTGTTTATTAAGTTCCTGCCCTTTCTTACTTTAAACAGCTGTGGGATGAATGTCCCCACAGCAGTACTTCCATGCCTAGCAGTAGACATAGTCACGAGGAACCTACCCCTGGCGTTACACTGCCTGACTTGAAATTCTGTCAGTTTCCTTTATTTTTAAAGTAGAGGTGATGATAGTGTCTGCCTACGGACCTCATGACCACTTCATTTGAGGAGCTAATAATCACTTAAGTAGGTCGGTACTATTGTACCTGTTCATGCAGCAGCCGCAGCAACTTCTGTAGTTTTTAATAATGACAATTGAGCGTTGGGGTTTAGAGACAGAGAGGGAAGGTCTTGTTTTTAGCCTTTTCTTTTTCGTCATTTAACTTGCAGCTCGCTCTTTAAATAGTCGTCCCCTGAACCTTTGCCTGCTTGCCTGCCTGCCTGCCATCTCCTGTGCTGTTCTTGCCCCATTCTACTCTTTGAAACGGTGTTGTGACTAACCCTCTGTGAGGGAGGGGGTCCTGGCAGAGCCGTGGGCCCTGAGTGACAGTAACTACACTAATGCATGAGTCACAACTGACTGAAAACAACCCCCAGGAAGTGGTTTCGTTCCCCGTCTTCAGGGACTAGTCAGTACTGTCTCTGAAAGACTGAGAGGAAATCTGGTAATAAGAAAAACAAGCATGGAAGTTAAACTTCTTAGGGATCTGCCCACTGCGGTTGGTGTTGGTGTTGATGTTGCCCTGAGCACCCAAGTTCAGCATGAAGTTCAAATGCAAGCAGTATGGGTAGTAGTTAAAAGTTTTAAATCTGTGCTTTTCTACCCAGCTAATATTCTTTGCTTACTTTCCTCTGCTTTCCTCGTACCTTTTACTCTCCAGAACTGCCTAAAGTTACAGAAGGTGCGTAACACCTTTTCTTCTTACTCTGTTCCATGTGTATGCATTACTTGCCTCTGTTGTATACTATTGGAGTTGTACAATGATAAATTTATTACAAAATCCATAGAGTAATGGAAGTATAGTACTATTCCAAAGGACTGTTTCAGGAGAAGAAAATACTACGAAAGTAGTTGTGATGACTTATAACACTTGTTTATTTGAAATCTTAGTGTAAGGCACTGTGGTAGATGAATGATTTACATAGTCCCTGCCCTCTAGTGGTTAATAAGGAGTCACATCTGATAGTTATGCATTTCCATGATGAACGAAATGGCCTCATTGAAAAGACAACATGGCAATGCCTCTCAAGAAACACTTTTATAGTATAATCTCTAAATTGCATGTACCAGAAATTTTAATATCCTCCCCCACGATGTAACTAAATCTGCCTAACTTACTCTCTTCTTCAGAATCAATACTGTCTCACTTGGAATTAGCAGGTGTTTGTTCTGAGACAAATAAATAGATTTCAAACCATGCTAAGTGAAAGTATTCATTTTCATGTAAAATAACAAACACTAGAAGAGCATCCAGACTTTGTGGTTTAGTTCATGTCCCAATCAGCCTATCCATAGCTTTCTTTAGAGCTAGAGTTCAGGCTACAGTGGTTTTTCATCTCTATCAAACTCAGACTTTGTACAAAATGCTCACACACAATATGTGTTCCTTTCCCCGAAGGGAAGCAAGATGTTGATCTAGAAAGCACTTTAGACTTGAGCTCTTGATATTTGTTTGGAAGCATTGAAACTATGTACAGTTTTATAATTTCAAATCACCATGTTCTTTCATTGGAGTTACTAAGGAAATTTCTATAGTTCATCATTTTATCTATGCATGTGAGGTTTTTAAACAATAACAAAAATAAAAGATGCAGTCAATATTTTCAGTATTCACAGTTTCTTGTGGATAGTGCACATGCCTCTCACTTCAATTAAAAGTTATTTGAAAAGTGTGTGTGTGTGTGTGTGTGTGTGTGTGTGTGTGTGTGTGTGTAATAAAGTAAGATGAAAATAACAAAAACAAGAGGAAATGCTACCCAGAAAGAAAGGAAAGAGCTGTTTTCTATGTTTATAGTTCATCATTACTGTTTTGTTAGAGCAACAGCCATCTCTGGTAGGGAAAAGAGAAATTAGGTTCACTTCTTCATGCTCTCTATTTTAGTGGAGTTGTGTTTTGGGAGATTTTGACTAGAGCCCGTTTTAACACCTGTAAGTCAGCGAGCATACTAGACTGCATGCTTTCTTTTGCTCGTAGGACCCCATTTCAATAACATTGTGATTCTGTATGAAAATAAGGTTTGAGACTTTTCTTCATATATTCTGAATCATTCTTTTCTACCCTTCAACCACTAAATGTGTCCTGTGCTTATAATCAGTCTTAACTAGCTGTCACCTTAAGTGCCGCCATGTTACAGTTCTTCCTATTTTTTGACGACTTTCTTCCCTTACATTTTTGCCTGCTTTAAGAATCTGTTCCAAGTGGCGAAAATCAGAGTGTAACAGGAGGGGACGAGGAAGCAGTAGATGAGTACCAAGAATTAAACGCAAGAGAAGAGCAGGACATTGAAATAATGATGGAAGGCTGCGAGTGTGCCATCTCTAATGCTGAGGCCTTTGCAGAGAAGTTGTCCAGAGAGCTGCAAGTGCTGGACGGGGTAAGAACTCCTCGGGAGCTGTGGATGGGGGTGCACACTGGATTGCACTCCCCGTGAGCTGTGAGTGAGGGGTGCACACCGGATTGCACTCCCCGTGAACTGTGGATGGGGGTGCACACCAGATTGCAAAGGCTGGGGGTGCTGCTTGTGTTTTCTGCCCCACACTTCAGCTTTTCCAGCATGGTTACTGCTGTCACCCAGCTCACTGTTCTTGTTCATAAGATAGAGCCAGGTGCTAAGGAGATGGGTCAGTAGCTAACACACTTGGCACACAAGCTTGAGGACCAGAGTTCAGATCCCCAGAACCCAAGTAAATACTTGGAGTGCATAGTAGTTCCTCTGTAGTCCCGACGCTCGTGAGTCAGAGATAAGGGGTCCCTGGGGCAGGCTGACTAGACAGATCAGGGAGCGCTGGGTTCAGGTAAGAGACCTGTCTCAGTAATAAGGGGGAGAGCAATTAAGACATCCTACATTTGGTGTTCACGCTCATTTACACACATGCAAATGTGTATTCACACATCACATGTACGCATGCACGCACATGATAAAAACCATTTCCAGTGAAGACATTTGTCTAAGGTTTTAGATTTTAGAATGTTCTTAATACGCAATGGTAGAAGAAAAAAGTCGACAAGCAGATACCAGTTCATTACCAAAGAATAGCATTTTCATTGTTTGTAAAAAACAAAACAAAACAATAAGTACGAATCAGAATAAGAGAAATGCAGGTGAAATAAGTGAATCATGTACCAAGGGGAGCCGAGTCAGTATGGTGAGAAGGGAAAAGGGTCTAGGTCTGGCCACTAAAGGGCTTTAGAACAGAACCCTCTGATTTCCCTGCACAGTTTCTGAGGCATGGTCTCAAATCTTAATACAGAGGCAAGTAAGCCTTCTCAAAGTACTGTGTAGAAGGTGGGTGGAAGCTGATTGACTAGATGCAAAGAGAGTGGGTATGTTTCCCCTTTCTGCTTCTTTTCCACATTTAAAGAGCACGGGCGGAATATTTTCTTTTCACTTGGTAGGCTAACATTCAGTCCATCATGGCCTCAGAAAAGCAAGTGAATATCCTGATGCAGTTGCTGGATGAGGCCCTAAAGGAGGTGGATCAGATCGAACTGAAACTGAGCAGTTATGAGGAAATGCTTCAGAGTGTAAAAGAGCAGATGGACCAGATCTCTGAAAGCAACCACCTGATTCATCTCAGCAACACGAATAATGTGAAGCTCCTGTCTGAGATAGAGTTCCTCGTGGTGAGCATTTCCTAGAGTACCCGCCAAGTGTGTAAAACTCATTTATAGACCTTGTGGGCTCGGGATTTCAAGGAATTACCGACTGGGTGATAGGATTGCCTAGCCCACAATTACACGTGCAAGTGGTGTGTTTGAATGTATTCCAGAACCACATGGACTTGGCCAAAGGTCACATAAAGGCTCTTCAGGAAGGAGACCTTGCTTCTTCCAGAGGCATTGAGGCCTGCACCAATGCTGCCGATGCCCTTCTGCAATGCATGAATGTCGCTCTTCGACCAGGTGTGTTCAACAGCCGTGATAGAACCTGACCGAGAACTGAGACCTGGTAACACTAAGAACTTTTTCATTTCGGTTCCTTCTAGTTGGCCATCATTGACTCTAACATCTTTACCTTCACAAATGTACTATTATGATTATCTAGTTTTTATTTTGTTTAGTTTGGGCTTAACATCTCACTACATAGCCTAGGCTGGTCTCAAACCCACAATCACCCTGCTTCCCAGGTGTTGAGAGTGCAGACAGGCACCACCATGCTGTATTCTGATTGTAATCTTATTTAAAAATGTAACTTTATTTATACTGAGGTCAGAGGACATCTTCGTAGATTCATTTCTCCTCTTCTACCTTTCCATGTGTTCTGGAGGTTGACAGGTCACCTGGTTTGTGTGGCGAGCACCTTTACCTGCAGATCCATCTCGCTGCCCTACCACGATCTTTGGATCTTTCTTATTAGAAGCAAGCACAAGTACCATTAACACATGTCAGAGAAGATACGGTTCTTCTAGGCCGTGGTTCTAAAACTTGAATGTGTGTTCAGATCAGTTAGAGGACTTATTAAAACATTACTGGGCATATCTCCACATTCAGTAAATCTGGGCTGAAGTCCTGAAATTCATATTTCTAGTGGTTGCCACATGATACTGAAGAAGAAACAGTGTATTACGTTATTTTTTTTCCTTAAATTTTTTAAATTGGGGGCTGGAGAGATGGGTCAGCGGGTAGGAGCACTGACTGCTCTTCCAGAGGTCCTGAGTTCAATTCCCAGCAACACATAGGGGCACACAACCATCTATAATGAGATCTGGTGCCCTCTTCTGGTACACAGGCACACATGCCTGCAGAATACTGTATACATAATAAATAAATAAATCTTTTTAAAAAATTATAAACCAAGTAAAAAAGCCACTAAAGATTTGGATTCTTTAAGACTTAAGTGTGGGTGTCATTAGAGTAGTAGAGATTTGAGCCGCATCTCAGTGGGAGACTATTTGCCTAACACGCCTAGGGCTTTGGGTGCCTTGGGGAATCGGGGAAGAAAATTAATTCACTGAGCATGGAGGGAAGGCCAGCAAGTGGTCGGTCCATCAAGAAAAGGTATTTGCTGCACAACTTGGCGACCCGAGATGGATCATTGGAACTTACTAAAGGTGAAGGCTGAGAATGGACTCCACAAAATTGTCCTCTGACCTCCACATGCACACTGCCATGGCATTTCTTGTTAAACATGGAGGGAATCTTTGCCCTTACTGAGTCAGTGAGGGACTGTTGTTCTGATGCAGGCCACGACATGCTCCTGGCCGTCAAGCAGCAGCAGCAGCGTTTCAGTGACTTGAGGGAGCACTTTGCCCGGAGACTGGCCAGTCATCTCAACAATGTTTTTGTTCAACAGGTAATTTTAATTTATTATTAACTGACATGTTTCCATAGGTCATTTATATGTTGCCCTAAACCTAAATTCCCACAACAATTTTTAATGTATTCATTTGGGGCTATAATATAGTCCTTCGTACATTTCTATGATTTTAAGATTTTGAAATCTGTGCATAGTGCCTCATGGAAGTACTTTGGACTTTGGATAACCCTTTACACAGATGTCAAGTTCTTTTTAGCTAAAGCTGATTCTAGGAATCAAAAAGATAGCTACATTCATGAATTACATATACAATTGGCAGGTGTGTGTTAATTGTTGAGCTGCTTGTGTTTTTCAGTGTTTAGAGGTGAGAATTAGACCTGACTTATTATTTTCAATGTTTCATAGGTTCTGTGTGTCAAATACATTGTGTACATGTAAGAAAACAATTAGGTCAACTGTGAATGTCGTGATTCAGTCTCCGTGTTACAAACTTGCATCTTTTTTTATGGAAAGAGTTATTATAATTAATGGCATAGCAACAATATTTTAATAATGCCAAGGGCACCTTACAGTGATTTGAGCAGAAGATATTTTAATAGTTAATATACTTAGGTTCTTTGGGGTTCTTTTGTCTTTACTTTATTAGACATATTGAACAGAAAAAATAAGGAGAAATCTCAATAATCAATATGTACTCTCTGGAAATACTGGCTTCTCTTTACAGTATTCTAAAACAATTGTATTCTATTTTGTTCCCGACTAGTTTACTCAGGCCCTCCTTCAGCTCTATAGCAGGTCCTACTTTCTTTCGGTTCCTGTGAGTACATAAAACTGGCTCCAGCTTCTCTGTTTTGTTTCTCATGTATATATAAAGTTTGCTAAAGTTAGCAGCAGAATTTTTATGCTTACAGCTTAACTTACTGATTTAAGCTACCCGTTAACTATATTTGTAACAGTTTTAAAATATCCCATTTTGCCAAAAAGGCATTTAACCTCATTCTGCTTGCCTTTCTCCGCCGTTTCTCATCTCCTTGGTTTTTCAGTAATTGCTTGTTGGTGGTTGAGGTGCATCTCAGACATTGCTTCTCTTTCTGTCTGAGAGAAGCTCAAAGTCTAGGGAAGGGAATCAGACAGATAGACTTGGGGATGGCAGCTGTGATGGCGGTGCTGTGCAAACATAAAGGAAGACCACCTCACTAAACATGGGAGGGGGAAATGGGGCAGACTCCCTCAACATTTCACTGGACCTGAGAAGTCACATAGGAAACTCCCCTTTTCTTAGCTTATTATTTCTAATGCTGTTGGCAGTGATGTTATCCACATGTGTAGATGGCATCACAAATGTCAATCAACGAACAGTCTTTTTGCATCTTAATTATTGGCTATAATGTGTAGTATTCATTCTGTTTGCTTCTTTGCCTTGTAAACTAATGGCTCTGTTTAAAATGAATGCTTCCCATTTCTGAAAATCTAATGTGTACTGTTAACATGGAAGTGATGCATGTTAAAAAACAGAACGTTGCAACAGCCTGTGATGTGTTGCCGAAGGTGGAAAAGGATGTCTCAAGTACAAGAGAGTGTCTCTGTGTTGAACTTAGTCATCAGGTCACTAGCCAAAGGACTAAAGAACATGGAGATTTCCATTGCAGACAAAGGGACACAGTAGCTGGGAGGTTTTGACTAGCATATGATGGTACGCCTCTGCCATCACCCATCTTACTTGCCTTATTTAATAGCAGAGATAATAAAAGTATCTACTTCACTTAGACGAGTGTTTGGCTCTAGTGAGGTGTGCCATGTTACCTTTTATTAAATTCCAGTATCTAGCTGAATGTGGTGGTACACACTTTTAATCCCAGAACTTGGGAAGCAGATACAGGCAGATTTCTATGAGTTTGAGGCCAGCCTGGTCTACATAGAGAGTTCCAGGCTAGTCAAGACTGCACAGTGAGACCCTGTTTCAAAAACAAAAATTATAGTATATAATATATATGTGCTGGTAAAATTTTGTGGCTCACCAAGTTTTTATGTTTCTTAATTTGAATACCCTGTGAATTATGTTAATTATAGATTTGCCATTTTCTTAGATGAGAATATATTATAAGATTAGTGTAAGGATTCAGATTTATATATAAAAAGAACCTGAGTAATGAGCATTCAGTAATTCAGTAATTGTTGTTAATCTATTGTTATGTATAAAAGAAACTTTAAAATGTTTAATGTTTTTAAGCATGTGAAGAACAAATTTCTTTATACTTAGTGTTTTGCATGTGATAATTTTTATATTGATTGAATTAAGCAACTTAAACAATTTTATGATTTCCTATCCTTTTTCTGGAATCATTTTATCTAAAATTAAATCTTTCAGTAGCATTCAGTCTATCTTGACAGTAATAATTAAAGGAATGATAGTTGATATGTGAACCGCCAGTTTCTCAGGTGTTTGTAACATGGAAATGCTGTGAAAACTTAGTATAGTCACGTATACAAAGAGCTTTGTAAACTGCAAGGCCCTCCACACAATTGTTAATAATTAATTCTTCCACTTTCCAGAAGAGATTTAATGATTTCAAGTCTTTCTCAACCTGAAATAATGTAACTTAGCATGTAATAGATCAAGTAAATAGCTGTAGAAAACATAGTTTTGTCTTGAGTCGTTGAGAAAAGTTAATGGCGAAGAATATTTTGGGTGATGCAAGCATATGCGCCATTGCTCATTAGTGTGCACAGTACCTGGAGCATTGTGAAGCAGGAGAGCCTCCTCTTCTCCATCAGCACAATAGGTACGAGACACCGGGAGACACTCCTGACCCTGGAGTGTAGCGAGTGTAGCGGCTGTGGACTCCTTTGTTCTCCACGTGCGGTTCTGTAGACCCGTTCTGATGTGAAACTGTAGAATGGAGACCGAGCAACGATCTACATAATAAAGCATGTAAATTAGAAGTGAGAAATCTCTCAAAGTAAAATCACTTTAGTTCCTTTCATTCAGGGTGCTTATCAAACTATTGTAGTTCTACTACTATTGTATACATTTAGGTGACTTTACCAAGAAATTAATTATCCAGCTCCTCCCCCTGCGTCAGCAGTTTTTGTCAATTTAAT
Source organism: Peromyscus californicus insignis (assembly GCF_007827085.1). NCBI lineage: Eukaryota > Metazoa > Chordata > Mammalia > Rodentia > Cricetidae > Peromyscus > Peromyscus californicus. The sequence goes on from NW_026294424.1 coordinate 70,131,198, forward strand.
GGTTTCCATAAAATACTGAAACTGTCTCTGACTAGGCAACTCAAATGAACAGAAATGACTTCAAGTAAATGTGGCTTGTGTTGGCCTTTGCTTGCTCGTTGGAAAATTCTGTTTCAAGGCCAGTCTGCTCTTGCAACTTTCTCATCTCTCGGACATTGGCTTTAAGCTCCATCACAGATGTTAACTGAATATCGAGGAAGAGCTAGATTGTCCAACAGAAGGCTGAAGCGTTACACTTATAGAGAGATGCACACACCCTTACTCAACCCCACATACTAATAGCTAGACAGCAGTTGCAGTTTTTGATTCTGTTTAAATGCTTTTATTTGAATGTTTTTAAAGGAAGACAGAAGTTAGACTTGGTTATCAAGATTCCAATTGTGGCTTTCATACTATGTGACCTGAGCAAGTTAATTAATACCCTGAGCCTTGAATTCTTCTAGAAAATAGGGTTAATAAGCCAATAATCTAGCCATCTATATTTTTCCAAAGCAAACGTCAAGACACATGATCTAACTGTTTATTGTTAATTTATTTACATAAAATTGTCAAGGTTTAAAATAGTCATATGTGGTAGTTTGACTAGCACATCACTTTAATGGAAAAATTGGAATTAACATTGTTATTAGGGATTATCATGGAAAACCCAAGATATAACCATCTATAGTCCTTACTAATTTTAAAATTTCATATCTTACACATTTTTATCTGTTGAAAAAATGTAGTTTTCATGGAAATCTCATTAAAGTGGATAGTTTGTTTTGGATGATTTCCCTTTAGTGTGTTTTTTTAATACAGTCTGTATCAAGAAGTTTATTTGCTTAGTATGTTGTAAAGTGATATAGAGAGGCAAACTTTATACACTCAACTCTTTTGAAAGATGAAGTGATGCTTTATCACTGTGCCACCCATTCATGTTTGTAAATATTAATGGTGGTAGTATTCCGTGGATACACAGGATGATAAAAATAGACAAGTAAGTACTTGATTTTTACTTTTCTGTATTCATTTGGTATTACTTGACTACATTTGGTTATTATCTAGAATTTTCTATTGTAACCATGTTTTCTTGAACTTCCCATCGTATTTATTTACTTATTTACTCACTCTAGGGTCATGATCAGAGCTCAACTCTTGCTCAGCATTCTATTGAACTGACTCTACCCAATCATCATCCATTTCATAGAGACTTGCTCCGATATGCCAAGCTGATGGAGTGGCTAAAGAGCACAGACTATGGAAAATATGAGGGGCTAACAAAGGTATGGATCTGATGTCGGTTACTCACCGGGTCTACAGCAGTCTTAGACTGTGTATTTAGTTCCTTAAGTTTGAAATACTCCAGTATGTTTTTTACAAAGCAAAAAATAATTGAATTTCTGAGTGCTCAATTATTGGATAAAAAGAACTAGGCATGCACATGATACACAGACATGAATATAGGAAAAATACACTTAAATAAATACATCTGTTTTTAATAAAGAACAAAGTATCTGTTTATTAAGCCAACATTCTACTGTGCCAGGCATCTGGAGTGTAACAAGCCAATCTCTAATTCTAAAGAGCTTTAAGAATGACTGGGAAGAGTTACATTAAACACCAGCAAAAACCTAAGTACCAAGCTGGAAATTATTTAACAATACATGGCAGTTTGGAGAAGGGAACCTGAAGTCCTGGAGCCATGGGAGAGACTTCATGGGAGATATTAGGCTTGAGTTTTAAATAGCGAACAAGGCTGCTGGTGGGTCCACTGCCCCTTACAGTGGACTTAATTAATCCATATTAGGATGAGATAAACCAGAAAGAAGAGGAAGGGCATCAGGGGTGTGGGAACAAGATGTACAGACAGAAGTGAACATATGCCCCATCACATGACAGCAGGCCCAGAGGAGAGAGTTCAGTCTCTAGAGCAGTGAGGACTTAGATGAACCACATGAGGCGTTGTACAAAGCAGCACCCCTCAAGCACAGGCAAAGACTAAGTGGAGGTGGCCATCTGTGGTGGCTCACCCCGTTAGTCCCAGCACCCAGGAGGCCGATGAGGGCAGGTTTCTCTGAGTGCCAGGCCAGCTAGGACTACACTGTGAGACATTTGTCTCAAATAAAATTAATAATGATAATAGGAACCTTCATATGAGATTCCTGACACCTACACCCTAAATAAAAGATGGGGAAACTTCTTATGGATCTAGTGTAATAATTCAGACGAAATGAAGTCTTGACTCAGGAAGCTGGTGGTGGTAACACGAAGTGAAAGAGTGCCTCCAAAGGCAGACACGCTAGGATGATCCGAACTCACCAGGACTGGTCATAAGGACAGTAACGCATACTGGTGGCCACCCTCTACAAGTCTGAATCATTGGTTCAGTGTCTTCCATATGTTCTGTGTTAACCCTGTTGAGTGTTGGAGGTTTGGCAGTGAAGGAAACAGGCAAGCACTTGCCGTGTCATAGTGCATATCTTGAGAAGAAAGATGAAAAGAGTTAACTATACATATGGAGGAAGTACTGTGGGTGCTCTGGAGAAAATTCAGGGGACACCAGTGTTTGAAGAGGGGTCCACTTTCAGATACAGTGGTGAGAGACCTAGTCATGAGGAGGTGATGTTGGAGCACTGATTAGAGATAAGTAAAGGGTGAGCAGTGAGCATTTCCTGTCACAGGACAGGCCTCTGAAGCAGAGCGTGCCCAGTGTTCTTGAGAATGCCAGGAGGCCACTGTGGTTGCAGCACTGTGAACTAGGGAATGGAGTCTGTGTGGGCTGGCAGGTGGGGAGATGTTAGACCATCGGAAGGGGCTGGTCTTACTGTGTGTAACATTGGACAGGGAAGAGCAGTGGGTGTTAAAGAATAGAATGATGCCGTCTGCCTTGGGCTTCATAACACCATCAGGAAGCTAGTATAGCAAAAGCCAGGAGTCTCTGGCATTTACGCATCACCCTTAGAAACTGGACAACAGTGTCCATTTAAAAAGACAGAGACAGAATTGTCACCACCTAACACAGACATATAAATAGGTGGTAATATATTCTGGATAGGCCCAGCTGAGAGAGCAGTTTCAATAATGTGAAACATTTAAATGGTTTTATTTTTAAGATTTTGTGAATTGAGAGCTGAAAAATGAAATATTCAAATAATGTATTAAGTTGTTTTAATAATTATATATATAATAGGGTGGTAAAAGATATCCTGGAGTTTAAATGAGACAGAGTTTTGACTTTGTGGAGTAAGAATACTGACATTTTTCATAAAAAAAGCAATTCCTAGCAGCTGCCGTAAATTTGTGCCTCAGGGGAGGCAGAGGGATAGGTAGAGATGCCAAGAGGTGGGTTGTGTTCCTAGCCACGTGTTGAGTCTAGCACATTCTTTAATGTCAGTCCACATATGTCTTCTCTTTGAATTACCTTCGCCCATTTGAAGTCAAATCTGTCTCCTTCTGTTTCTAAACTGAGGTGAGTTTTATTGTTACTGTTGGTTTGTTTTGTTTTGTTTTGTTGGGGGTTTTTGGTTGGTTGGTTAGTTGGTTTGGTTTGGTTTTTTGCTTGCTTTTTTTCCCTTCCCAGTTCTCTTCTCACATCTTCTTCCTAGTGATTTTCTTTCTGGTTTTGAATTAGTTCAGTTCCTTCCTATTTCACTTTCCTGGGGAGCTAGCAAACCCTGGGTTTTGAACCCCACCCTGCCCCACCCTGCCCTGCTCTCATCAGACCCTTCTTCTTCCTTTGGTTCTCTAGTACAGTTTTCAGGGTTTTGTATTTGGGGTTTTTGTTGTTATTGTTTTGTTTTTTGTTTGTTTTATAGCTAGTGTAGCTGGCTCGATTTTGCTGGAGAAAAGGCACATAATTAAATGGAGTTTGCTTAAGTTCCTTGTTTTCAACTCATCTGAATTTAAGTGCCATTTTGTTTATATATATGTAAATATTTTCACTCGGTGGTGACCATTTAAACTTGGCCTGTTCCTCAACCCTCTTTCTTTTTTGTTAAAGAAAAAAGAATGGTTTTTTCACACAGTATATTCTGGTCACCATTTCCCCTTCCCAAACTCCTCTTAGATCCTCCTACCTCCTCACCCATCCAACTCCACACCCTTCCTTTCTCTCTTTAGAAAACAAACAGGAAAAACAAAACAAAACCCCAGAACTTTAAAGAAAGGAAAAACAAAAGAAACGCACACACACACACAAACTTATAAAAGCACAAAATTGGAAACCATAATACACAAGCAAAACACACACAAAAAAAAAACCCTCAGACAAAGCAATATAAGACAAAAAAGGGCTACACAAATGCCATTGAGTTTATTTTACATTAGCCATCTACCCCTGGGTCCGGAGCCCACCTTAGTGTGGTTAATATACCCAGTGAGACTCAACTGGAGAAAACTAATTTTTCCTTTGCAAGCAGATGTCAGTTTGGAGATAGTTTCTGGGTTAGGGTTGGGAGCTCATGTCCACTTCCCCCTTTTAGCTCTGGAACCCCATCTGGCTTGGACCTGTGTGGACCCTGTGCATGCTGCCACAGTCTTTGTGAGTTTATTTGTGTGGTAGTCCTGTTGTCTATAGAAGGCCCTGTTTCGTTGGAGTCATCCATCATCTCTGGATCTTACAATTTTACAATCTTTCTTCCTCCTCTACTGCACAGCTTCCTGATCCCCGAGGGAAGTGATTTGATGAAGACATCCCATTTAGGATGAGTGTTCTCATTTCATTCTCTGTATGTTACTAAGTGTGGGTCTCTGTGTTAGTTCTTTTCTACTACAAGAAGAAACTTCTCCAAGGCAGAATGTCATTAGAAGTCTTAATTGCTGCATTCTTTCGGCAGAACAATAGTATTTAGTTTCCCCCTAAGCCCATGGCCCATCTAGGTCTCAGATTCTTGGCCACCCAAGCAGTGTCCAGCATGGGTTCCATCTCTTGGAGTGGGCCTTAATCCAGGCAGAGTTGTTGGTTACTCCCACAACCTTTGTGCCATTATTGTGCCAGGATATCATGCAGGCAGGTCAACATTGTAGATTGCAGGGGTTGTAGCTGAGTTAGTGTTTATCTTTCTCCTCTGGTAGTGTGCAGAGCATCTTCCAGTACCTTCCAGTACACCCACACTAGTCAGTAGGTGTGAGGGCTCTAGTTAGGCACCAGCTGTACTTAACCATGTTCAATGAGATATGTAAGTATTGTCTTCAGCAATAGGGCCTTACCATCATAAACTGAGATTTTTCAAAAGGGAAGATACATCTGGTACAATGTATTTTCAAACCATAATTAAAATGCCTTTCAGGGCTGGTGGGACAGTGCAGCTAGTAAAGGTGCCTGCTGCCCATCTCAGCACCCCGCCTTCACTTCCCTGGACCCAGCTGGAAGGAGAAAACCAGCTCCTCTCACTGGTTCCCCAGCTCTCTCTGACTCCACCCGCTCTCCCACTCTCAGCCTCTACCCCACGCCCCATACAAACACACAAACACTGTGAGTGCACAAAATTGTTTAAATGCTTTCCAAAAGAAATGTCTATCCTCTTAAGAGTCTATGTACATCTGATCTAGCTTGCTAGTATAGGTATGATTATTTTTGCTCCTCAGAATGAGTCTTTTGAGTGTTATGCAATTCTTCTGTTATGTTATTCTGTTTTATTTCATACAACAGAATTCTGATTTGGAGATATGTTAAGTAAAAATATTTATAGTACTCAAATTCTTTCCTTTTGAGGTTTTTGGAGAGTAATATTTTAAATAATTAAATACCTCTTAGGAGTTTCATGCCAACAAGTGCTTTGGCCCCTAGTGACTGTTCAAATAAATAAGCTTTTTGCCTAATTGTGTTCTCAGAGTATTATCATCTTGTCTTTACATATTATGCAGTATTCATACATGTAATTTAAAGTGAAGAAATAAGATGCACGCCATCCTAGTGGTGATTTATGGCTCATTCTGTGCTCAGAGGGTATTCTTTTTCCTACAAGAGGGTAGTTTTGAATGATACTACTAATGAGCTTTTTCAATGAAATTGACTTTTGGTTTGAGTGCATACGTGCACACACACACACACACACACACACACACACACACACACACACCTCTTATATGGCCAATTTAGTTGCTGAAATAGTGTGAAAAATCAGGAATTGTGTTTAAAAAGGAAGAAAAAATGACATAAAAACAGCAACAAAAGAACCCAAATAAATAGACAAGCAAACCCATGTTTCCTTTAGCACTTCGTGGGTGTACACAGTTCACACTTGGTAGTGTGAATAGGAGAAGCCTATTCCAAATTCATGAGGGAATGTATTCCTCGCCATCACTCCCAGCTGTGCTCAGGCTGACTCTAGACCTTACTTTTTTTTTTTTCTTCTGGAGCTGAGGACCGAACCCACGGCAAACGCTCTACCCCTTTACTTTTTGTTTGTGTACTTAGAGCCTAGGGAAGACAGAGGGGCTTTGGGCATGTCACCTGTCCTCTTAGATGCTCTCTCTGCCAGGACTCCTGCATCCGTGTTTCTGGGTTGTGCATATAGGAAGTGCTTCACTTGTGATTAGAAACATCTGAGCTTTCCTCTGCAGTAACAGTCTGAGACTGACAGTCTTGAAGAGTCCTCAGACATATCTCCATCTTAGCTCCAATGCCCAGTTCAGCAGCACGTATACTGAAATTGGAACAACACGGACTAGCAAGACCTCGTACATGCATCAGTGCATATTGATGAAGCATTCCATAGTTTCACTGTGGAGAACCCTCCCATACTCGTGGATAGGCAGAATCCACACCATGAGTATCAGTGTGTCATCAGTCTTAGTTTCACATTGGAGGAATATGCCTGGTTGTGAGAAAGAAAGAAAGAAGGAAGGAAGGAAGGAAGGAAGGAAGGAAGGAAGGAAGGAAGGAAGGAAGGAAGGAAGGAAACTATAAGAGATCTCTGGAAGACAACTTAAAGCCAGCACAAAGCAAAATTGAAAAGGCTGCCTGGGACCACAGTATTTAAACACAAAATAAATTTCAAGTCAGATGTTAAAAGGAATTAATTTTGTGGTGTATTTTAATTTGTATGTGCTTTTGAATTAGTATAAGGATCATAGGAAATAACTGCTCAGTGACTCTTACAGATATAGTCTATACATTGGAAAGGGGCAGACTCTAAAGTATGTTTGATCCAACTGTTGTTATAGAGCCTGCTCTATATAAAATGATTGATTAATTTGAGATAAAGAATCTTGAAGCTAAAATTCTGTCCTAAGTTTAAAAGAATAACTGAGAATGATTATTCTACTGTGGATTTCTTTAAATTTAGCTAAACTCTCTAATGCCATTTAACTTAGGACCTAGAAAAACACATGGTCTCTACTATTGAAGAGTCCTTACAGGTACATAAGAGTATTTCATGTAAGCATAGACAGGTGCCATTTAAAAAAAAAAGTCTTTATGCTAAATAATAGATGTTTTCATTTAAGGCTCAATCAAATCTGTTTTTGGAAAAATTATTTTGAAAATTGTGTTGTATATATACTAATGAAAGTCTAACCTTTGGGATTACACCCAAGGCTGACAAGGGTCCGTGAAATCAGATCTCCATTGCCACTGGCACTGTTGGAAATATGGCAGTGTGGAGGGAGCAGTCTAAAGATTCCCAGAGGCCTTCAAAGTTAAGTGGCATCAGCCTCATGAGGAGTCCCATACACTTCAACTCTATAATCCACCCCTAGGAAATTCCCAAAGAGCCAGAATTCTCACTGCGACATTGTCCTAACAACACTGAAGCCAGTGTCCTTTGTTAGGGAATCTGATGACTGGATTATGGTGCACCCACACACTAGAGCACTGTACTGCCATTCCAGTACAGCAGGAGAAACCCAGCTGCTCTGGCTCACATATCCTAGCTAGTGTGGTTCCAACCACAGTTAAAATGGACCGAAGTAACACGTAAACATGGAACACAGTTAAAAATGGACCGAAGTAATGTGTAAACATGGACACAGTTAAAAATGGACCAAAGTAACGCATAAACATGGAACACAGTTAAAAATGGACCGAAGTAATGTGTAAACATGGACACAGTTAAAAATGGACCAAAGTAACGCGTAAACATGGAACACAGTTAAAAATGGACCAAAGTAATGCGTAAACATGGAACACAGTTAAAAATGGACTGAAGTAACGCGTAAACATGGAAATATAAGTTTGATTGTTTCACTTGACGTTTCCATAAATTATAACAATATGCTACCTGTTCATTCTGCTTTGTTTCTTCTTCAATGAGAAAACAGCCTAACTTTTTTATATTCACTGAAATACACTAAGGTTTTACAAGCATGAAGGATTTAAGGGAAAGATTAAGGAGAAAATTGTTAGTTTACTAATAATTGCATATTCTATTTATTTTAAGAATTACATGGATTATTTATCCCGACTTTATGAAAGAGAAATCAAAGATTTCTTTGAAGTTGCAAAGATCAAGATGACTGGCACCACTAAAGAAAGCAAGAAGTTTGGTAAGCCTAGCCGTGGGCTCAGTGTCTCCCTTTGAAGTAATCTTACTGAATAGTAACTCCCGAGGCTTTTAAACAAGGTGAAAGAAAACGCGATAGAATTAAAGAAAGAAGAGGTCTAGCTAATATATTTGATTTACAGTGTTTCAGAGAAAGTGTATTTCAAAGAAAGGTCTATCTGTCGGTATGTTTTTACAAGCTAAGATTATGTGGTGCATCCGTCCACAGCAGTTGGGCATCCCTGCTGAGATTAGAGGTCACTATGCTAGGGAAGCAGAGGTGGGAAACTGAAGTGCAGCCGGTAGAGAAGGGATCAGGCAGGGCACTACTGCTGAGTGTGGTTTCTGATCCCCAAAGACGTTTGCAGGTGGGGGCAAGTCATTGCTCTCCACAGAGAAAGAACTAAAAGCCATTCCTGGCTTCTTACTTCTCACTGGCTGCTTTGAATTTAGAAGTGTTTATTTTCTCTTGCCAATGGTATATAGAAATGTCACCAGAATCTCCCTTGTGATTGTATCTTGTTTTTCTAAAGCAATTTATTTGGAGCATATTGCTTTTTATTTCCTAATACTTAAAGGAAATTTCACTCTTTGAAAGACTAGCCAGTGAAAGTATCAAGCTAAGAAAGGATGTGCTGAGGCCACGTTCTGCTCTTGCATGTACCCATCTCTGGAGTTCTCTTTGGATGGAGTTCTGTGCCTATTCAAGTCCAAACCTGGCCTTAAAGGGCTACATTGTGCACTCCTCGGTGTCTGTGGAGTCCCTTTAGAATGCTGAGTTTAGCATTGACTGTTGAAAGGAGCCTGTGCCCTAAGCAATGGCAGGAAGCGGATAGCAGTGTTGAGTATTGCTGGCCCTGCTCCCGTCTGCTCTTCTGGGCAGAGAAGACTGCCTTAGATGTCACATTGATTACTGTGGTCCAGAATTTGAAGTGCTTTGAATTGTCTGTTAATATGCTACACTTCGTAAAACACTGTCTTGGGACAGTAGGCTTTTGAAAACAGAAATGCTAACTCATCCTAAAGGCTAATTGTTCTTAAACAGCAGTGTGTTTATATCCTTGTTGATGTTTCACTGTGGATATGTTATGCCTTTTTTGGGCAAAGAGCATATTATTAATGCAGCTACATGTTTAATGTTTTCATTAAGTATATTCGTCATCACTTGTTAGTGTGCCATTTTATGCTGAGAAATCTCTTTTTTCGGTATATGAATACAAGTTGGATATACATTAAGATAAATGACATAAAAATACAACTTAAATAAAATACAATAGTATCTTTATATTATCATCACATTATCCTAAAGCTTAAGCCTTTTCTTTTCCTACTCTAAGTTCTTAAATTATCTTTAATTTACATAATAGAAGTTTAGAATGCATTTTTATAATTTTAAAACAGTGTCATAACAAAAAGATAAATCTATTAAATACTGATGGATAGAGTAATTTGTGATAATACATCACAGAAAATTATATTATCAGTTATTTTGTTATCAAATACAAGAGAAAAACTAAATTCAGAGAATAACAGCAGTTTGTTGATCTCTCTACATTTCACTTGTTAACATTTTGAAAGAAAAATTCAAGTTAAAAACACATGACTTAAGAAATTCTGAATCGAGTAGGTTGGAAATTTTTCCCAACAGATTTTTTTCAACGATCCAGATTATGTTTAAATGAATTTTAAGAGTAACTATAATTAAAGTTAAAACCTATGGATTTGGAAAGCTGGCTTTTCAGTGACTCCAAGTTGATGATTTTAAATATAAGTTCTGCTTTGTACTCGCTCTGGCAATCCTTTCTCAAGATGCAGATAAGAGTTCCCCTTACAAAAGGAAGAACGTGACATAATGGGCATCATCAGAATGGCTGCCTCTTCCTTTTTGAAAACTTCATTTTATCTTTACCATCACTTATTTCAAGAAATTCAAAATAGATTAAAGATGCCAAGAGGGTATCTGTTCTTCGCGATAAGATCTCTATATAAATTATTCCCTATTGATGAATAATTTATCTCAATATCCTCAAGGGAGTAGGATTTTCCTCCTAGGATTGATACTTTGATGGATTCTTCCATTCCTCTTCTCCAAACGTACTTAATGAGATAGAGGCAAAGGAAACTGAGTGATTATTCTTACAATTGTTATTTTTACTGGGTTTTCCTTCCCTACTATAAAGACAGACATGTCACTGGGCGACAGGGTAGTGCTTATAATGGGGCTTTAGCTGTTGGGTTTGACATATAATATATAAAATATATATGTCTTAACTATATATAAAATATATACATATATCTTAACTATTAAAAATGAGTTATTTATAAAATATGCATAAGATTTTAGTCCCTTGTATATATAATTACATGATTATAATGCCCCTGTTTAATATTATAAAATCTTTACAATGGTATCTAAAGTCATCTTATCATTGTTTCTCAATTAAACTAAGTAAGAGTTTTGATTCCAAGGGTAGTTGAATACAAGGCTGGATTCCAGGTTTGGCGGAAGAGTAATTAAAGAAATATTTATAAATGTCCACTGTACAAGTAAACACTGGAAGTACGGCAGTGAACGAAGGTCCTTATCCACTACTCTTAGTGTGTTTACCATCTACTGGAGATAACTTAAAGAGACTGCTGAGAAAGAATCTAGAGTGTTTTCAGTTCCAAATTATAACTAATAGGCAGTACTGGTGACTAGTCACAACTGTCTGCTTTTAAAAACCTTTGCACTAGACCTTGCTCTGCGAAGGTGAGCCTGCAGGACAGCTTAGGCCTGGGCAGTAGTGCTCACATTAGTGAACAGTTAGCTGCACTGGGCTGTTCACCACTTTAATATCTGCCCTTCTTGTTCCACACCCTTGAGCTTCAGGTGGCCGAAGCTGGCATCCCCGCAGCAGCACAGGCATGACCAGTTTCGAGCTCTCCTGGGCCTTTGCCTCCAGTGTGCCTGGCCATGCCAGCTGACACATGTTCTCTGGTTTTAAGCTGTGTTTAGATTATAGTTATCTTTAGTCCATTATATGGTTTTGTTCTTGCCTTTCATCTGAAGGTCTGAGTTTGACTTCAGAGTGTTTGACAGCATAGGCTCTAACGTTGATCCACAGATACTGTGTAGAGCAGAGTTGGAGAATATAAGAAATGCCAAGTGACCGTGCTAGAGTTCAGACTTCCCCAGCCAGTCTGTCCCTTACAATTACTCTTCCACACGCAGCTCCTGACCACTATTTTTCCACCTTTCAGTCTTGAATTAATAGGCTAGTGACCAGGGAATTCCATGTGATACTTGATTTTAATTTTAAAGCTATCTTAAAAGCCCCACTTGCATAATCTTTCACAAATCAAGGAGAAGATTGTTGTGGTGGGGATCCCTTTCAGGGGCTTTCAGGAGATGTAAGGTTGTTAATGTCTAAAGCAACCCCTTCATTCTTGGCTGGTTAAGTTACTAGAGCTTCCTTGTCTCAGGAGACAAAGCCTTGTGACTTCATTCTTTTCAACCTAAGTGCACCAACGTCCTAAGCTAAAACAACAATCCCTACATTGAAAGGTTGGGGAGAGGGTTTCAACACGGACATTTTCCCTGAATATGGAAGTAGAAGCCCCACATTAAAGGGTTAGTCAGATTCTCTCACTTACTCAACAGTCGTCGCTGAGCAACTACACGTGTGTTGGCACCTCTCATTAGTCAGTGCTCACAGTTCTTTGCATGTGTCTTTTAAACTAGAGCTTTAACTGCCTCTTGTGCATGGTTTGTGCAGATTGCAGTTTATTAACTTGTCTTTGTCTTTGATGCTTGCAACCTAATCCATCACAGCTACACTGCCTCGAAAAGAAAGTGCTGTCAAACAGGAAGCAGAGAGTGAGTATGCTTACTGTGCTAGTGGGCACCCTCAGTGCATGTCTGTTAATGTCTAGATGTTAGTTACTTGTCTTGAGAATCATTAATAACAGATGTGTTGATTGCACCGAGTCGCCAGGTATTGGAAAAAGAAACCCAGCATGGTGGTTGTATGTACATCCAAGAAATAAGTGACGTGGTTACAGTTACACAGCACGGGGTGAAAGCTTTGTTGTCAGAAGTTAATGGGAAGCCTTAACATTGCACTTCTGTTATAGTCTGTGTTTAGAAGAGCTACAACTATTACTAGAGGGGCACTGGAGAGATGGCTCAGCAGTTAAGAGCACGTACTGCTCTTTGAGAGGACCCGAGTGCAGTTCCCAGCACCCAGCTCAGGTGGCTCATAAACACCTGTAGCTCCAGCTCCAGAGGACTCCAGTACCTCTGGATTTGCTGACACCCACACTCACGTGCACATACCCATATGCACGCATGTGCGTACGCACACACATGTTCACACATGCACGCACAATTTAAAATAATAAAAATAAATCCTTGAAGAAAGTCTTAGAGGTCTGGTAATGGTTTGTATAGTGATGCCAAAACTTGAATTGTCTCTATCATAACTTAATTTTTCCTTTCTGCCTATTAGTAAGTAGTGCAACTTACCAAAGCAGTATTCAAGAAGAGTGGTTTTTTAAGTGTTTTATTGTTTCTACTCTGAATCTGAACCTTATATTTTCTAAGAATGAACTGTTAATATCTAGTGTGGGGGAGCTGTTGCTCATTTTCCCATGGCCATGATGAATTTCTAAATTCTACCTAAGCACTCCTGTCTCTTACTTGTATGGCTAGTGACGTCACTTTTCAGTTATAGTTTAAAGATAACCAGGTGCTTAAGGTGTTTTTGTTCATGTATCTGTCATTAGCCAAGTCACCTACTCAGAAAAGCAGGGTCTCCAAGGTCAGGAACATGCTAAGTTTAATCATAAGTGATTGACTTTTATGGGGAAAATTGTCAGGAATTGATAGTTTCATGTGGTTCAACTTAACAGATTGGTGTTTAAAGTAGAGATGATTAATACTTGATTATAGGTTTTCTTTAGAAATATTCCAGAGTTCTGTGAGCTGTAGTGTTAGCACAGTACTCATGACCCTCATCTGTGTTCTTGCCCCATCTGCTTTAGCTTAGAGACAGTACCAGACAGCTTGTCCTTTAGCATGGGATGGGTCAGGGCATCCTTTCCATCCTAGTCCATAGATACATGTAGTTTTCCTTCACCTTACAACATTCTGTGCAGTAGGACCCAGCGTCAGTGAATGTCAAGGATTCTGCAAATCATGTAGTAGACTCTAAGTCCTGGAAGACCTAGACTCTTAACAGGTAGCCCTGAGGTAGATTGTAGGTCTTTTATTCCTGAGACACAGCTTTCAAAGCTCTGGTATTTCTTAGGTCTCCATGGAAGCTCTGGGAAACTCACTGGATCAACTTCTAGTCTGAATAAACTGAGCGTTCAGAGCTCGGGCAATCGCCGGTCCCAGTCATCCTCCCTGCTGGACATGGGGAACATGTCTGCCTCTGACCTTGATGTGGCCGACAGAACCAAGTTTGATAAGGTAAAGTAACAGGAGATTCTTAGCGCTGGCACTGTGATTGCCTCAAGTGTTTTCAGAGATGCAGGCTCTTGGGACACCTTTTAAGTCATCATCATGCCCTTCCAATTCTGATTTGAATCTGAAAAAGGAAAAATCCCCATCAAAAAGGGCAACTGAAATATGATTTATCAATTAAGTAACATAAGAGCTGCGTTAAGATTTACTTGTTACAAACATGGAGTGCAAATCACACCGAAGTTATGTGAGGGATGACGGAATCAAGAGGGAGTAACAGCGTCACTGCAGCTCTGACGCCTTGAGTAAGCTCCAGAGTGTGTCTTCCCCTCCATATTTGAAGTGAGGAACTGTGGGTTTTCTTTTCCGTCTGTTCACCTTGGTATTTTATTACCCTATCAGTCTTGGGAGAGCTTGTCTTTGGCATTTTGGAGGGTTCTAGACTTAGGAAATTATTCATACTGGGGTATGTGTCCTTGCTGAAGAGTGAACTCAACGCGGCGTCTGTTTAAGCGTTCCATGCGGTTCTTTAATCCTTGGCTCATTGGTTTCCTTCAGATCTTTGAACAGGTACTGAGTGAACTGGAGCCACTGTGTCTGGCAGAACAGGACTTCATAAGTAAATTTTTCAAACTACAGCAACATCAAAACATGTCTGCATCAATGGTATGGCTTCCATTTGTTTGGACAGTATTTTTAGTCTGTAACATAACTTAACCTAGTTACTATTATTACGTCTTCACAATTTCACTATCCAAACAGAAAAGGAAAGATTTGCAATAAATCAATCTTAAGTATTCTTGTTACGCACAGAATACTGGAAATAGGAAGTAGTTGGGAGTTTGGATTTCTAGTATTCCAGAATATCTTAAGCCAACATCCTCTAACTTTAACAAGAGAGGAAATGTCTGCATTTGTTTTGGAGAACATCATTCAAAAAGCAATTTTTTGTTGTTGTTGTTGTTTTTGTGAGACAGGGTTTCTCTATGTAGCTCTGTAGCCCAGGCTGGCCTCGAACTCACAGAGATCATCCTGCCTCTGCCTCCCAAGTGCTGGCATGTGCTACCACCACCCAGCTCAAAAAAATAACCATTTTAAGCAGGATGTGATAACTTGTGTCTAAAATTCAAGCACTTGAAAAACTAGGTGGAAGAATTGCATGAGTTCCAGGCCAGCCTGGGATACAGAATATAAGATCTAAAAAACCAGAAACCCTACCAATTTTAATAATTTAGTGTTCCCAAATTAAAATACAGCCTCAGAGATGATGCTATACAGAGGGAAGGTGGGGGCATCAGCCTGGAGTCCGGTTTTGTCTTGTGGCCTTACAGGTAAACAGCTAGACACTGTAGCTGGTGCCCTAATCCTCAGTCACCTCTTCCATAATGTGAATATAGCAGTTCCTCCTCCTGCCATCAGGGCATGAGAGTAAGAGGATGAATGAGAGAATTTCTAGAATATTTTGAAGAACTCAAAACCATAATTCAGATGGGAGTCATCTCAAAGAGTTGTGCCTCAGGCAGCCAACATATACAAAGCTGTCATAAGATGAGTGAGAAATTCATTACTGTTGGGAGTCTGTTGTCCTCAGAGTAGGAGTGTTGGGAAATTTGCTTGCTTGACTTCAGAAAGAGTTTATGACAGCATTTATATATATTTATATCTATATTTGATTTGTATACATGTTTCATCTGCGTGTATGTCTATGTCCCATGTGTGTGCATTACACAGGGAAGCCAGAAGAGGATGTAGGATGCTGGAAACTGGAGTTACAGGTGGTTGTGAGCTGTCATAGGGTGCTGGGAATCCAGCCTGGGTCCTTTGGAAGAGCCGCTGGTGCTCCTAACTGCTGAGCTGTCTTCAAGCCCCACTGCATTTTCTCAATGCTGAAATTTTCATTCTAAAGTTGTTGTTGGATGTTCTCCATTTTGGGGGTTTTGTGTGTGTGTGTGTGCTGAACTGCTTTACATCTGAGTACATGCCTGGCCTCATGCACTCTCTCTTCTCTTCACAACCGCACCAATGTACACGTAGACAAAGAACTGTTTACCCTGTATTAATTCTTGGGGGAGGGAGGATTCTAGAAACAGGCTGATGAGATGGGTAAGTGAGTAAAGGTGCTTGCTGAGCAAGCCTCATGACCTGAGTTCAATTCCAGGAGCCTACCTAAGAGTAAGCTGAAAGGACAGACCCTGCCACATTGTCCTCGCCCTCCATGCACGCACTGTGGCATTTTGTGCAAGCTCACTCACACATGCACGTGTACACACTAAAGTGATTGTTTCAAATCTAAGAACGCATTTCATGAGACTTTCTTAAAGAATGTATAATATGTTGTTACTTTAGTAGTACTAAAGATATTACTATTTTCCATAAAGTATTTTCTTGTAGGTGTTTTAAAGCATAGCAGGCTTTGGGTATATCATTTGTCACTGTGCTGGTTTTTCATATATAAAGTATATGAATACTCTTGCAGACTGAAGCAGAAGACGTGGATGGTAGCTCGTTATCACGACAGCATGGTTCTGGCTCACTGCTGCCTGTTTCATCTGAGTATGTATTTATTACTGTCTGTTGTTTGTTCTGGAAAACTGAACTTTGATTGAGGGATAATGACGTGTTTCTCATGGACACATCCACATGATTCTTGTACTCACACAGACCTGAGTGCTAGTCTAGTTGTGATGAAAAACCCTGATGAAAGCAAAGGGTTTATTTTGTCCCACAGTTAGAGTGGGGAAGTCAAGGCAGCAGGAACTTGAGCAGGTGGTCATGTTCCATAGTTGTCAGCAAGAGGAGAGCAATGAGTGCCTGTGTTTAGCTCCCTTTCTCTTTTTATCAATCCAGCAGCCAGCCCAGGGAATGGTGCCACCCACAGTAGGCGGTTCTTACCACCTCAACTAACCTAATCGACGTTATCCAGAAGCAACCTAGCATAGATAATCTCTCACAGATATACATGGAGGCTTGTCTCCTGGGTGATTCTAGAGTCTGTCAAGTTGACCATCAGCACTAGTCATCATGTGTGCTCACTGTTCTGTTAGGGACATGTTATTGTTCCTCTTCTAGGCTTCATGAGTGAGCTCTTCTGTCTGGTGATCACAGATGGATCAGTCAGTGCTAGTGATTGCTGGTAGAAAGTAGTGAATTTCTTAGAGATAAAAAGCATAGTTTAGTGCCCAGCTTTACAAATGAAGCAAACAATTGGCTGTTTTTATATTCAAAACTGCTATAGAATAGTTCATCATAGTTTGACATTTTTAGTTGCAGTACCAATTTTTAAGCTTTTTTATATATATAAACTACAGTTATAGTTATAGGTAGATTCACCTGAAGTTTATACTAATTATTTCTTTTTTCTTGCTTTCTGAATAGGAAAGATATGATTCGCCAAATGATGATCAAAATATTTCGTTGCATTGAACCAGAACTGAACAACTTAATTGCATTAGGAGACAAAATTGATAGCTTTAACTCCCTCTACATGTTAGTCAAAATGAGTCATCATGTGTGGACTGCACAAAATGTGGATCCTGCTTCTTTTCTAAGTACTACATTGGGAAATGTCTTGGTGACTGTGAAGAGGAACTTTGACAAATGCATTGTAAGTTGTAAAAGTTAACTCAAGGACAAGTCACTATGCAGAATGGCTAATTATTTAATCTAGGGTCTAGTGTTCATGACCCCCAAAGCTATGAAGTAGGGAGTTGGCACCAGCCCATTTGAGCAGAGTAAGTTAGAGGGTTTGGAGAGACAAGTAGAATCTGCAGCACATACATAGGAACAGCTTCTGCCTCAGTGACCCACTGGGTTCCTGATGACTCAGTTTCCTGATCTGTGACCTGTGATTTAATGAAACAATTGAAAGGTATTTGGATTTATTATTATTTTTATATATTCTAGTAAAATATATTTATTTTAATTGATAGCTTAAATTATTGTAGTTCATTTTAATTAATAGGATGCAAAGTTTAATAATCATACTGCTGGGTGGGCATGGTGGCACATGCCTTTAGTCCCAGTATTCAAAGGCAGAGGCAGGTGGATACCTGCCTTGTCCCTGTCCTTCATGGCAGAATGATATACTGATTCTAGTTGGAATGCAGACTTGAATCTCAAAATCCTTGATTAAATCATCTTTGAAAGAAGTTTCATTCTTCTCCTTGCTTTTGTTTTCAGAATACAGTACAGTGTAGAATGTTTCTATCAGGAGAGCTGGTGTTCTCCGCTCACCCTGTTGCAGTTCTAAGCAGCATCTGTGGTGCCTTCCTTGGGCACTGCGTGGGCATTTGGTCATTGCGTGTGCATTTGGTCACCTGTGCTTTCTAAGTTGCTTGACTTTTCTCCCCTTGCTTTCTGCCTAACTTTAGAGTAACCAAATAAGGCAAATGGAAGAAGTAAAGATCTCAAAGAAAAGTAAAGTAGGAATTCTTCCATTTGTTGCTGAATTTGAAGAATTTGCTGGACTTGCAGAATCAATCTTCAAAAATGCTGAACGTCGTGGCGATCTGGACAAAGCCTACACCAAACTAATCAGAGGAGTGTTTGTTAATGGTGAATTTGTATGGTTTGTTCTAAAGAACGTTATGGTTCTTCTCTAGTTTCTGGGTAACTGATGCTGGGTGCAGATGAGCTCACTGTTTTTAGTGGTCTGTAGTCTGAAATTGAGCATCTATTAAATGTGAAAACTAAGCAGCATGGAAGCTGCTGACTCCCATCACGAGCCATTCGTGTACCAAGCTCCACAAGCTCCTGGCCTATTACTGTGCAGAATTGAAAGTCAGTTTTCAAATGTAGAAAATGACCGTGTTTCATTTGCATTTTAATAAGGGTCTTCTGGGTGCTGGGCAAGGATGTCTGTAGTGCTTACAAGTCAGTTCGCTGAAGCTTCATTTTTTTTTTTTTAATCTGTAACACAGGGAGATTAGCTGTGTGCTGGCCTGTATGAAAGCCCACTCAGGGACATTTTTGGATGTGTTATTTAATTTGAAATTGTCTAATAACTTACACTCAATGATTTCAAAAGCAAAAATTGAACAGGAAGTTGAATCATGTCATATTGCATATAACACTTTTGTGAAAGGAAAGGGAGAGGGGCATGGAAAAATTTGTAAGTAGAAACATTAAATGTTACAAATAATCTTTCCCTTGATTTAAAAGCATTTTCTAGTTTTTGTGAGTGCATATGAGCATATTTTATTTTAGAATCAGATAAAACAAACAAAATGTGTATGGTTTTGTAAGTGACATTCTTTAGTGTACTTTTCCCTACACTGGAAGCTGCTTAACTCCATAATCCTGTTATCTTTCCTTATCCAGTAATATAGATTTCTGTCTCATTTTTTTCTGTTGCTTTGATAAATTACTCTGATAAAAAAGCAACTTAAGAAAGATTAATTCACGTCACAGTTGAAGGTCCAATGCAAAGCTGGAAGCAGCTGGTCACATACACCCACAGTCAGAAGAAGGTAGCAGTGAGTGCATGCATGTTAGTGTTTGTTTTCTGTGGCTTACACAGTCCAAGATCCCCTTCCTAGGGAATGGCACCACCTACAATGGGCAGGTCTTCCCACCTCAGTTAATGTAACCAAGATAATCACCCACAGCATGCCCCAAGGCCCATCGCTCACATCATTCTAGGTTCTGCCAAGCTGACTGTACTAACCATTATAATAACTACAATTATTTTAGTGACCACGTGGTCTTCTATTTAGTACTGTTTACTTACTGAATATGCCTTTAGTATGTTTTAGTTTGTTTCCAGCTGGAAATGAAATTGGTGGTTCAAAGGTTTATGTGTATATCAAGGTTTTGCCAAATTATGGTGCCGAGAACCAGTGTAGTTCTCTGAGCATTTGGTGACAATTTCCATTGCTCTGCATGCTCTGCAATTGCTAGGTGTTACTCCCTGTTGTCAGTCTCTATCCCTTGCCCGACCAGTCGGCTGGCTCTAAATGATCTAGTTTCATTGTACTTTGTGATTTTGCTCTTGGTATCCTTGTAGGGCTTTTCAAATTTTGTGTCACCTTTTTTTTTTCAACTCTTGTGTTGAAGTCATTCTTTAGAAGGCCATGCTATCACAAACCTTTATTTTTAGCTAGATATATTTTTGTTGATGCTTATGATCCTGTTACTGCTTTTTATATTTAAGTAATTGATCATTTTAGAATCTAGCCATGATGTTGATCATCCAGCTGCCCTAACATACCAGCTATAATTCATAATTCCTCCACTGATTTGAAAAGTCACCTTTAGTCCATACTGCATTTCCAGGTGTGCAGGGTATTGTCTAAAGAAGACTGTCTGGGGGGCTCTGAAGACCGTGCAGTGCAGAGTAGTGTATACTCCTGAACGGTTTGACTCATGTCAGAAGGTGTTCTTTGTTTTTCTGCTTCGATTTTAGTGGAGAAAGTAGCACATGAAAGCCAGAAGACCCCCAGGGATGTCGTTATGATGGAAAACTTCCACCATATTTTTGCAACTCTGTCTCGTTTGAAAATCTCATGTCTAGAAGCTGAGAAAAAAGAAGCCAAGCAGAAGTACACTGATCACCTTCAGTCTTACGTCATTTACTCTTTAGGACAGCCTCTTGAAAAACTAAACGTAAATATATTTTCATTTGGTCTTTTCCTGCTTTTGAATCCAATAACATACAGATGTTCTGTGTACTGGCACAGAAGGAGGATGAAGGACTTAGTTGTTGAAGCTGCCAGTGTGCCAGACATTAATAGATGTTCTATGTATGTAGTTTCTTCTAATTCTTATAAACAGTGATGCACCCAGGTGTGGAAGCCACTCTGCCTGGATTATAATCCTCACTGCCTGGAAAGCTGAAACAAGAGGATTGTGTGTGTGTTCAGTGCCTGCATGGACAACTTAGCAGAGCTCTTTCAAAGTAAATAGTACATAAATTGAACAGTGATATGAGCTAAGATACTGTTATCCCATTTTACAAATTCAGAAACAAAATCAACTTGAGGGTGAAACTTGACTGAGCTTTTCCCATCGTTTTCTTCATGAATGGCCAACTTTTACATAGTTCAGGGGACGATTTCAGAAACTTTGTCAAGATCAAAGAAAAGGGCCAGGCGTGGTGGCACATACCTTTAATCCACCACTTGGGAGGCAGAGGCAGGTGGATTCAAGGCCAGCCTGGGCTACAGAGCAAGTGCTAGAATAGCCAGGGCTACTCAGAGAAACCTTGGCTTGGGAAAAGAAAGAAAGAAAGGAAGAGAGGAAGAAAGAGAAGGAGGAAGGGAAGGAAGAGAGGAGGGAAGGGAAGAAAGGAAGAGAAGAAGGAAAGGAAGAGAGGAAGAAAAGGAAAGAAGAGAGGAAGGAAGGGAGGGAAGGAAGAGAGGAGGGAAGAGAGGAAGGAGTAAAGAAAGGAAGAGAGGAAGGAAGGGAGGAAGAGAGGAAGGAAGGAAGGGAAAGGAGAGGATGAAAGGAAGGAAAGAAAGAGGAAGGAAGAAAGGAAGAGAAGAAGGAAGGAAGGGACTGGGGTGAAGATTCAGGGGTAAAGTGTTTGCTGAGTTTCTAATGTCCTCGTAAAAGCATGCTGTAACCCCAGCTCAGGCACATGGAGACAGGCAAATCCCAAGTCCTCACTGGCCAACAAATGTAGCCTAAACAGTGAGTTCCAGGCTCTGTGCGAGATCTTGCTTCAAAAAATAAGGTAGAGAAGCAATTGAGGAAGACATCCTGGCCTCAACACCCACCCACATACATCACACACAAGATTAAAATTATATATATTGTATGTTGCCGTTCTTTTCTTTCCTGACTTGAGTCATTTCCCAGAGCAAATGATAAATAATAAAATCAAGAAGTGGTTGTTTTACCAGGTATAATGGTTCGTGTTTGTAATTCCATCCCAACTTGCAGGAAGCTAAAAGAGAGAGACAGAGAAAAACCCCGAGTCTATAAACATATTCAATGGAAAATGCAGCATATGAGATTGTAGTTTTATACACTCACATTAAAGAAATAGAAGGAAATCCAGAGTGTCAACAACAGTAACTCCTGAGTAGTATGGTAATAGATGATTGTTATTTTAGCTTCTGTGCAATTACATCCTTTTAAACCTGGTTTTTAAAAGGTTCAGGTGATAATATAAAAAGCTCTTAACCATTACTGGTTCTCATTTCCTTGAAGCATTTCTTTGAAGGCGTTGAAGCCCGAGTAGCCCAGGGCATACGGGAGGAGGAAGTGAGCTACCAGCTTGCGTTCAACAAGCAAGAGCTTCGCAAAGTTATTAAAGAATATCCTGGCAAGGAGGTGAAGAAGGGCCTTGATAACCTCTACAAGAAGGTTGACAAGCATTTATGTGAAGAGGAGAACTTACTGCAGGTATGCACATCCCCTGCCTTCAGACCCGGGCTTCTCTCCACACGTGCTACACGTGCTCCATTTTTAGTGCCTAGAAGAGTTCCATAGCCGAGTGTGGGGGTGCACACCTGCAGTCCCAGCACTTGGGACACTGAGGCACAAGGACCAAGAGATCAAGGTCATCCTAGGCTCCATGGTGAGCTTAAGGCCGACCTGAGCTACATCCTGCCTGAAAAGAGGGAAACAAAAGTAGAAGACAGGAAAGACAGGGTGGTGATTGTAAGGAAGACAGGAGTCCTTGTGTAATTCTTTCTGTTTTAATGTGGTGTTTTTTGAAGGTTAGGCATTGCTTCTCTGTTTGACTGGGGGTTTGTCTCATTGTTTTGGATTGCAGGTGACTGTAAATGCAGTATTGCTTACTATGGTGCAGGGGCTCTGAGTCGGGATGGAGCTAGAAATGGATCTGTAATCCAGATCCAGATGAGGCTGTGCAATGTGGGGCACGTTACTTGACTGCTGAGCTTCAAATCTCCTTATCCCAAAACTGATGCCTCTCTTGTGGGCACTGCTGTGTTATAGATAAGAGGAGTGAGTGCTTGAGAGATGAAGTAACATGGCAACAAGCCTCGTTCAAGTGCAGTGGGGCCAGATTTGAACAAACTGAAGCTACATGCTTTATAAACTATGCCAAAGGACCCAGAGATGGAGATTAACTCTAGCTTCAGCATCATAGGAATGGCCACCCACTTCCCAGAGGAAAACAGCATGCTCATGAGTGGCAAGTGTGGTGCTCAGTGGAGGAAACAGCACAGCTAAGGGATGACAAGCAAAAGGTGTAGTAAAGATGGGAGGTGGTGACTGGTCTGTCATCGACAGGAATGGAGGGTTTAGGAGGCTCACAAGAGAAACCCCAGAAGAGTACATTCCCTCGGTTGACATGCTGGGATCTGATCATAGTTCCACCCTCACCTGGTCCTCGGGAGACTTCAGTTACATAATGCTGACACAGAGTGAACCTCGATGAATTTAAGCCCTTATATCATTGTGTGTCTGGAATTCTGTCTTGAGATTACCCGCATGTCCAACTCCATGATGAGGTGGTTAATCCCATAGTTGTAGGTAGTTAGCTTGGATCATCCTGGCTATCCCCAGTATCAAGCAATAGTTATGCCATCAATTTTAAATAAAGAAGAAGTGTATCTTTGTCTGAAATGGAACTAAAGTGTTAAATATTGCACTTCCTGAATGATGGTCTTCGTTCCACACATAATTGTGCAAAGCTGCATCTGTGTGGATATTAAGAGTTTATGAGATAACAGCTAAAACATGATGGGTGCTTGCTCATGGCAGACCTAGCCTAAGTACTCTGCTTTATTCCCTGGGTTAACTTAGGAGGAAAGAGTGCTATTACCCACACCTTGTTTACAGATACCAACTTGAGGCCCGCAGGGCCAATGGCATATAGTTGAGGTCACGAATCTTTTTTTTTTTTTTCGAGACAGGGTTTCTCTGTGTAGCTTTGCGCCTTTCCTGGAACTCGCTTTGGAGACCAGGCTGGCCTCGAACTCACAGAGATCCGCCTGGCTCTGCCTCCCGAGTGCTGGGATTAAAGTCGTGCGCCACCACCGCCCGGCTGGTCACGAATCTTTTTAAGTAGAAGGACTGAGGGTGCTGTCTTCAGAATGCATGTTCTTAACTGCCATGCTGTACCAGATTCTTAGATTCTCTCTGTAATCTGTTCTCCATGTGTGATACTGTAATCATTCCCCTCACAGTTCTCTGGCCTTCCCTTTCTGTTCACGATAGGTGGTGTGGCACTCCATGCAGGATGAGTTTATCCGCCAGTACAAGCACTTCGAGGGCTTGATAGCGCGCTGCTATCCTGGGTCCGGAGTTACGATGGAGTTCACTATTCAGGACATTCTGGATTATTGCTCCAGCATTGCACAGTCCCACTAACTGAGCCTCATGAAAGAGAGAAAAGAAACGAACATACACTGTCAGTACACCAACACTACAGAAACCAGTGAAGCATTTGAGAAGCCGGACTCAAACCTTCGTGTGTTACTAAATGTCAGATAACTGCGTGGTACTCTGCTCCGGGTACTTAGGTGCAGAGCAGCAGCCTGGGGGTCCGATTTCTTTGACCTCCAGGTGATGTACTTAAGCATTTATCTCATCATGAAATGCCTTCAGCACTTTTCAGTGACACGGAGGACATTTTCCTTAATTGCCAGCTTCCTGTGTTTGCGAGTGGCTATTGTGAGTGGAACGTTGGAGTAGGCCAGCACTCACTACTCACTGGTTGCTAACCAATCATGGAGAGCATGATACAGTATTGTTTGTCCCTTGTCTAACAAGTGTGCATATGGGTAAGGGGGCTGAGAAGGTGGTCTGTTACCAGCCTGGATTTTAAGGATTATGTGGCTCTGTATATTAAAAAACATTTTTTAAGTTGATATTTGGTAATAGTCTTTGGTTTTATATATCGTGCATATAAAAACAAACTTATAGAATCTGTGTATCAAAATTAATTGTGAGGCCTTATACCAAAGAACACTTAGAATTCTGACAATAAGAAAGTTAATAGAATAATAAGAAAAAAGTCATTTGTAATAGCTTCAGAGATGTTTTGTATTTAGGACTAACTATTGAAATGTATACTATGGGCTGAACAAGCTAAATGTCCATCAGCAGTAGAACAGATGAATATAACTATGTTCACTTTGTGGGACAGTGATATCAGAATGAAAATGTAGATAAATGCCAGGAAAATACTGTCAGGTGACAAAAGGCATCACCAGGAACATCTGTATGTGCTGGGATTCTTTTAATATAAAACTTGGAAAACAAATTAAGCCATTGTGGTTTGGGGTTCCAAGTGGAAAAGTAGGGGATAACTGCAAAATAATGAGCGCGAATCTGAGAGGGGCATGGAGGATTAAAAAGTCATGTGGTTACACATGCCTGTCATCCTAACACTTAAGAGGCTGAGACAGGAGGATTGCTGAAAGTTCATGGCCAGCCTGAGCTGCATAGCAAGTACCAGGCCAGCCAGGATTGGATAGCATACTCTCAAATAACTGGGTGGGGGGTGAGGGGGGTCCACATGGTAAGGTACATTGTATTGTGGTATCATTTACACACATGCACACACACACACACACACACACACACACACACACACACACACACACACACACGTATATCCACTTGTACCCTGTGGGTGTTCTGTCAGTTCAGTGTTTACCTTACATTTCTAAACTCAAATTCATTTGTGTGTATGTATACATACATACTTATTAATACAAAACGTGGACTTTTAAGGATTCAAAATTTAGAACAGAGAGATGCAGTGATTTGTTATTAGTTAGTAGAAATGAAGTTCCATACATCAAACAGAGTGAGTGCTGGACTTTCTTTCTCTACTGGTAGCAGATGATAGGATGGATGGATAGATAGATAGATAGATAGATAGATAGATAGATAGATAGATAGATAGATAGATAGATGATAGATAGATAGATAGATAGAGAGTGATATGTATTGATAAATATACATACTATAATACATCTAAAGACCAAGTATATCTAAACCATATTAATGAATGAAGGCTAATTTTAACTGGTTGTTTGGCTCTTCTCTAAGTAAAAGCTCCCATTCTCTGTTTTTCCAGACCTTATAGAACAATACTATTATTTACTGGAAAGAAGAAAGTAGAACTTTTAAGTATGTACCTAAAAAATCATGTGAGAATTCTTGTATGTGGATGAAAAATAGCTAACTGAGGACATTATTACATTATTATTTATTGCATTATTAATACATAATATCAGAGTGACATGAACAAAGTGAGATTATCTGTCCTTTGCCTTAGATCCTGGGTCCTAGTGCCTCTCAGAATTTAATGTCCTTGTGGAGCACCTAGCCAGCATGATGAACTGGGCTTTGCATAGTCCAGGTCTGCAGTTTGAATAATCTCTAAGCCATTCCAGTACTGCTGTCGTGCTGCCCACAGTCAGAGGTGCAAAGTGTCACAGAGCAGTCACATCCTTCCTCTGAACAAGTCAGGACTATGTGCCGTTTCTCCCTTGGGACAGCTGGCTTTTGTACCTGCAGTTTAAGCAAGGTCCCCTCGTTATTTTCAGTATACTTGTGCTAATAGTGCTCACTTACCTAAATTTCTGAGTGATATACTTCTAAGTGTTATTTGGGGCAATCCTCCTTTTTAAGAGAGGAGTCAGAAAATGAGGTGGGCAGAACAGGGCAGAGGGACACATGGAAGTAGGAGGTGCTAGAGGCAACAGACTTAACAGACAAGAAACAATACCAATCTGTGAGCAGTAGAGATGTTGGAGAAGGCAGCTCCAGACCATCTCAGCTGACATCCCTGCCCACCTGGACTTTGTACAATGTGGCATCTAGAAGGTGGGTCATTTCCTAATTGCCTAGAGGAAAAAGTAATGAGGAAGAAACTGGGAAATTGATGGGTTGTGCTCTATCTGCATTTTGTACTAGTCTCCATTTAATTCCCAACAGCTTTTACTGGTCTCTTTCATTTTCATTGCCCTGTTCTCATAAGTACCTGTTCTCATCCCTCATGATACTTGTCCTTTTGAGACATGTTGACTTGGGGTTTTTGCTGTTTACTTGTCTTCATGTTCATCACCAGCTTGGTATCGAGGGTCAAGGCTGCCCCACGGAATCATTATCTGTAGCACTTAACTGCTTATTAGGTCCTGAGTTTAAAAGTGAAAGGTAAACAGACACTCGTTCATGGGAGGGAAAAGCAGGAGTGTCCTTCATGGAGCCTGCAGTGATGATCACAGCCGCAATCTCCACTGAGGTTCCAGGTGGTGGGAGGCCCAGCCTGCCCTGCCTAAAATCCAGTGCTTAGTGTGCCACCTTCCTTTAAGTGTGCACACTGAACACTGTGGGTAGTGGCCCACTCGTGCTGGGAATCCTTGTAAGGAAATTACCCTCAAGGACAAGAAAATGTGCCCTGCACGTAGTTCTTAACCTATACAGCAACCAATGGATTCTATGGCTGACTCAGGCTGACCTGCCCGTTAGAACCACCAGGGAGATTTGTGAAGCATTCAGTTCCATCTTCAGACAGTGTTTCACTGCCTGGGCTGTGGAGTACAAATTGGCATTTTTAAACATTTGCCCATGGTTTTTTTTTTTTTTTTTTTTTTTTTTGGTTTTTTGAGACAGGGTTTCTCTGTGTAGCTTTGCGCCTTTCCTGGAACTCACTCTGTAGTCCAGGCTGGCCTCGAACTCACAGAGATCCACCTGCCTCTGCCTCCCGAGTGCTGGGATTAAAGGCGTGCGCCACCACCGCCCGGCTTGCCTATGGTTTTAATATGTAGCAGATTGAGAGCCAATGGTTTGTGCCAATCGTGATGATTACATTTGTTGGGCATTTTTCTACCCCAGGCAGTGGAGAGGTCTGTTAGTGAGGACTGGGCAGTCCCAGACCCTGTCTCTAGAGGAATTTACAGAGGTATATGTAGAGAGCCCTTCTTCCAATGAGCACATATCTGAATTTTACAGGAGACATTATTCATTTGAGATCCTCCTTGAATTTGATTCATCCTAAGAACTAAGGTTCCTCTGCTGCCTCTTAGGCTCTCATATCTTTTAAATGATTCCTTGCCCCTTAGCCTCGTATTAGGTTCTGTAGCCAGTTCTGCTGTGTGAAAAGTTATATTTCCCTTCACTGGGAATCTCAAACTTGAGTTACTAGAAAGAGCTAAGCTGTCCTCCCATTTTTACCACATTGGTTCTTTCCAGGTCCAGGGGGAAATATTCATCCCAGTGCTACTCTCCACAAAGACTGGACACATGACTAATAATCAGGACAAGGCAAACTGTTCACTGCTCACCAGGGGCCTAATCTTGAGCAGAATGGCACTGGGTGGAAGGGATATATGTTGTGGTCATATATTGTGTACCCTAGTAGATTTGCCTGAAGATCAGAGAACAGAACAAGCCACTAGATTCAACATAGATGCCAGGCAGAGGTGGCACACACCTTTAATCCCAGTACTTAGGAGTCATGCACCCTTAGCACTCGGGGTCCGTCTGGATCTCTGTGAGTTCAAAGCCACCCTGGACTACTTGAGATTGACTCAGTCTAGGAGAGAAACAGAGCCAGGCTGTGGTGGCACACCCCTTTAATCACAGTACCTGGGAGTCACACGCCTTTAATCCCAGCACTAGGAAGGAAGTGATATGGCTGGGCGGAGAAAGGTATATTCGTCATGAGGAGACAGGAACTAAGGCTTTTTCAGCTGGAGCCCTTTCGGTTGAGGACCCACAGATATTCGTTGAGAGGATACATGGAGTTGCCAAGGTGGGCTGTGGCTTGTTCCTTTGTCTCTCTGATCTTTAGGCAGATTTTATTAGAGTACACGATACATCACTACAATACGTGGCATAAATCATTCCAGCAGTCAGACCAAAACAGAAATGTCATGATGAGAAACCCAAGAGTGGACGGGTTTCTATGCCTCCCACAGTCAGGCCCATCATTTCCCTTCGCGTTCCTGGACAGTTTCCCTGTCTGAGGTAGGAGGGAGTTGTGAATGCTCCAGTTAGATGAAGTTAGTTTCTGAACCTCCTGACCCAAGGACTCCAGGTGATGCAGGTGTAAAACACACATATGCACAAAAACAAACTGTGTGAGACAATACAAGATGACAACAAATGGATGGTAGACAATTGACAACACACGTTGTCAAAGCTCAGGATGAGATATCGAGCTTTCTCTGGGGTCTGATGAAGTCGAGGAAGATTTTATAAAGGAAATGAGTTGCTGTTCCCCATGTTGGGCGCATCTATAAAAGATCAATACAGTTTAGCACTGGACCAAGGGCTCAGGCTCTGACATCAAAAGGGAAGTGAGCTTAAAATAAGGCTTTTAGCAGGCCATCTGAGCTTGTCCAAATGAACAAATTAACTGCTTCATGTCTTAGTTTCCTTATACATGAAATGCAAGCAGTCATGCTTATTTTTACAAGTTCACAGCAAAAGTTAAATCAGCTATTTGTTAAAATCTCCATGGAAAAAGCCAATCGGCTTCACATACACATGACCTGAGTGTATGTCACCGCGATGAAAAAGTGACAGATGTGCATGTCCATCATTTTCAGGGGTTGATACAATAGACACTTTGCAAACTGTATTTTCATGCTGTTGCCTAGATTAAAATTATTTTTCTAATATATTCTACACTCAGTCATCTTATTATCAATTTGCAGAAATGAAGTGTATTTTAGGTCTATGGTATTAGTTGTAAATATTTTTCTAGCTTATTCTTGGTCATTTGGTATGGAATGTTTGACATGTAGAAGGCTTGCTCTTTGGTTGGCTTTTTAATTCATCAATATTTATCCAGTTTTTCATTCCCCCAGAGCCTCTACACTTACCTCTATCCCTTCTCAATCCAAAAAGTAAAGAAGGACTGATTCTTTGCACTAGCATTTGAAGTGTAAATGCTCCCATGTCTTTGTAGACATCAAATGAAATTGCTGTGTCACCAAGATGCTCCAGCCCTGTCTTCTCTAAAGGTGATCATTTCCTGAGAGTAATTTCCCGGTGTCTTCTGCTAGAGAACAGCTTCTCATAACAACTATTTATTTACACAGAGTAGATATCTTTTGTGGCCAGGTCACTGCAAATCTTCTGTCACTAAGCTCTCTAGATGGACTGGAACTGCCATGACCATGTTCCTTATCTGACAGTAATAAGTATGTTGCCAGCCAAACTACACTCTTTTGGCAACAGGAAAATTGAGTCTCTGATGCTTAAATAAAAGGACTTGAAGTAGCTGATAGTATTGACATTTTAGCATGATGTCTTGGTTAGAGTTTCTATTGCTGTGAAGAAACACCATGACCACAGCAACTCTTATAAAGGAAAACATTTAATTGGGGCTAGCTTACAGGTCTAGAGGTTTAGTCCATTATGGTCATGGCGGCAAGCATGGTAGCACACAGGCAGACATGGTGCTGGGGAGGTAGCTGAGAGTTCTACATCTGGATCTGCAGGCAATAGGAAGAGAGAGAGAGAGACAGTGGGATTGGCTTGAGCATCTGAAACCTCAGAGCCCACCCCCAGTGACACACTTCCTCCAACAAGGCCACACCTATTCCAATAAGGCTGCACCTTCTAATAGTGCCACTCCCTCTGGGCCTAAGGGAGGCATATTCATTCAAACCACCACACATGATTTCTGGGTGTTAAAGGGAAGCAACTAGGATGCTAGAAAGAATATCAGATTAAAGACCGAATCATTCAATTCAATTCATATTACTCTTCTGTTAGGTGCCAGCCACTTTGCTTGATTATGCCTACAGAGAAAGGCATATTAGTCTCTTTAGCTCATAAGGAGTTCATAGTCTGAGGGGAAGGGGACATACAGGAAAATCAGTGAGTATGCTGGCCACAACAGCACCCAAAGCCATATCACTTGTATATGCCCACCAGTCTCCCAGACATCTCTGCAAACCACTTTACACCAGAACCCACTTGTACCTTTGTTCCCACCCTGTTCCTGCACCAACACATGCTCATGTGGCTTCCTGGTTATTCCATTTGGGGGCTTCCATTTCTGAAGGGCAGCTCTTGACATTGGGTTAGATTCCTTCATGCCTTCACTCCGAGAGGCTGACCCTGTATGATTTCCATTCTTTTCTGTAGTCTTTGTCTTGCAGGCATTTTATCATGCTGTTAAGAGGACTATTGAACTCTTCTCCTAGGCAACATCATTTTTGTGCAACATTCACTGTTCAGCATTCATCCTTCCACAACCCAGATCAATTTTCCCCAATTAATTTCATTAAATGATTATCCAATTTAAAGGCTTAATGGTGTCCAATGATGTAGTGGATAAAAGTCAGACTCAGAAATCTCACATTTGGTGAGTCCTTATTGTGATGTGTGCCTCTCACCTTTCCCAAATGACACCAGATTGCTACGTTTATTACTGACAGAAATGTTTCTTCTTTATCTCTTCCTGGCCATGTCATCTTCTCTTCCCACTTTCCCAAATCTTTTCTCTTCATTAACACCTCTAAGTTCTAGTCACCTCAGGTTCCAAATGCAAGTCCCATCTGCTGGGGAACCCTGAAAAGTTCTTCTAGTCCCGAATGTCCTTCTGTTTCTGAATTCCTGTCATTCACCCTGTGCTGTCAATTGAGACTCAAACACATTTGGAAGGGGTGCATTAACAAAGTAGCACAAATTTCCTGGCTTAACCAACAGAAAGGTATCCTCTCACAGTCCGAAGCTCCAACTCTGAGGCCAAGGAGCCCAAAGAGCTAGGGGAAAATCTTTTTGTACACTGTAATGATGTGTCTCTGCCAAGGTACCTTCTGATTGGTTTAATAAAGAATTGAATGGCTGATAGCTGGGTAGGAGAGGATAGGCAGGATTTCTGGGGAGAGAGGAGGAGGAGATGAATCTAGGTGCTGGGAGATGCCAGCAAGACTGAACTAAGTCAGACATCAGAATGTAGATTAATAAAAGCAGGTTCATTTAAGCTATACAAGCTAATTGGGGACAACCCTAAGCTAAAGGTCAAGCTTTCACAATTAATAAGAAGTCTCTGTTTTGTTATTTGGGGGCTAGTGATCCAAAGATAGCCCAACAAGAAAGCTTGCTACACTGAAGTATTACTTCCTTTGTGATACCCATTTCTTGAAACCCCCAGGGCCCACCAAGGAGCTATTTTCCGATGCAAGCACATAAGGGTCCTTTTATTGTCAGGCTTGAACCTGAGCCACCACATGGCAGATGGAGGGAAATGTGGCAGTGGTGGTGGGCCCAGGGGTAGAGAGTTTTTATAGGGAAAAACTGCAAGCCAGGAATTACATGCTTTGGCATCTTGGGATTGGGTAGAAGGGATATGGGGCAAGGTGACTTTTTGAAACTATTGGTCTAGACTTTCAGCATGAAACGACATTTGAAACCATTGGGTTGGACGTTTGGCGGGGAACCATAATTGCTGAGCAGGATTATCTGGGCTGCTCAGCAGGATTATTTGGATATCCTCAAGGGCCATAAACCGCAGACAGAATGTCTGCAGGAGCATACTACCCTGTATCTGTTGTTTTAAAAAATGTAAGCGGCGCTGTTTACCGTTCGAGAAAGGTCACAAGACATGACAAAACTCAGTATCAGAGCTTTATTAGGAGGGTGAGGGGAGGGCAAAAGAACCAGGTCTGGGGAAGAAGCACATGGGGGTGGGGTGGGGGGACAGAGAGAAGAGAGGAGGCATCTGTGTCGGGCTTTTTAAGGATTCTCGTACACAAGCACAGGTGGGCTCATGGAGCTCCACCACTCATGTGCTGATTGTGTGACTGCGTTGCACACACTTTCACAATCATGCAGCACACAGATGACATAAGACACAAGACCCCTTGCTTAGCTCCTGAACTGCGAATGTGCGGTCATGCAGCTGGAGTGGCGGCAGAATCCCAACATATCTGTTCGAGTTGTCATGGCACATTCCTGAGGTCCTTCCTAGAACTGAGTACAGCAGGTGGTCTAAGATGGTGGCCCTTCCCTAAGATGGAGTCTGTGTTGCCTTCACACCTTCTGAGGACCACAAGGAACGATCTTTTCTGTGTCTCTCTCCTCGTGGCTCATTGTTTGCAGCAGTGATGATGTCATCCAGGGTTGTAGGAATGGATTCCTTTACACACACACACACACACACACACAGAGAGAGAGAGAGAGAGAGAGAGAGAGAGAGAGAGAGAGAGAGAGAGAGAGAGAGAGAGAGAGAGAGAGAGAGCTGTAAAGCACTTAGACAGGTTTCCCAGGCAGGAAGGGAATTTGGACCCAGAAGCCAGGGTTGGTCTTGACAAAGCCAAGATTTTTGTGTGTCTGAGGTGAGATAAGTTCACTTTGACTCTCAGAACTGGCTGGTTGGGCGACCACAGAGGGCTAGATAATCCAGACAGGAAAGCAGAGCTTGGTCCCCGACCACAGCAGTTCCCTTCCCCCTTTGTGGGAGATTGGAAAGTCCCACCCAACATTTCTCTCCAGTGGGAAAAAGCCCACCAAGTCGCTGTCTTGGGGAGGGAAAAGGTACGAGAAGTCTGTCTTAAGTGAAAGCTCACTAATCTACCTGCAGTCCCTCCTCCCTGTCGGCCTGCCTCCTGGGGTGAAGTATCCTGACCCATCAGTGAGTTTGGACCTGGTCCCAGCTGTCGGGTTGGGGCTGTTTCAGGACTTTGTAGATATTTAGGAAGTGAGGCCTGCGTGGCAGAGCTGGGTCACCGTGGGTAGGCCTGAAACTTCTTCCTTTCCTGTCCTGGTCTCTGCCTCCAGGGCCAGCCAACATGCGAGGAGTTCCCCAATGTGTTCCTGGTACTCCACCATGCCTCCTTCCTGACATGATGGACTGTTCCTTTTAACAGTGGAGACAGGGACAGCAAGATGGCTCAGGGAATAAATAATAATAATAATAATAATAATAATAGCAGTTACCACCACTCCCATGCCCCTCTTCTGACACAAATAAATGATGTAAGTTTTAAAATAAAAATAATGAGCCAAAATAGATCTTCCCTTCTTTAAGTTGTTCTGACAGATATTTTGTCCAAACAGTGAAAAAAAAAAAAGCTACTATAAGCCTATTCACAAGTGCCACGGATAAGCATGGACCACCTTGGGGGACTATTCTGCTAATATAGACTCTGGTCTCCCAAATACATTCTTTGCATACAGTGTATTTTATTTACCTTCCTCCTCACCTCAAATACATTCTTAGGGACTGTCAAGTTATCTGTATTTCTTAACCACTTTTTCGTAGTTTATTTCTGTGCCTGTCCTGAGATTAAGTTAAATTATATAAATTCTTTTAATTTCATCAAACCCATAGTTTATCCCAGTTGATATTCTAATTGTCTACTATGCTTATCTATTTAATTACTTTGTGTGTGGCTGAGTGTGTCACAGTGCATGTGTGGAGGTCGGAGGACAAATTTCAGGAGCTGGGTCTCTTCTATTACATGGAACCCGAGGATTGAACTGTGGTTGTCAGTCTTGTAGGAAAATGACTTTACCTGCCAAACCACCTTGGCCCAATATTTTAAATTTTCATCATTTTTTTTAATATCCCAGTTTTCTGATTGGTCTTCTTCATAGCCACCTGTTCTTATCCTTTTTAAATGACAATTATTCCTTCATCTATTTTGACCAGTGATTCTCAATCGGGAGTGGTTTTGTCTCAGAGACCATTTGGAAAGTCCTGAAAGCACTGTGACTAAAAGAACATCTGGAGTGGAGGCTACTACAGGCATGCAGTGTGACTATAAGAACATCTGGAGTGGAGGCTACTGCAGGCATGCAGTGTGGAGAAGCCAGGAAGGGTACTATATATTCCACAATACTCAGGAAAGGCTCCCCTCAATAAAGAATTGTCCAGCCAAGTGTTAGAAGTGGTGACCTGAGAAACCCTAATCTAGATCATTTAAAATAGATCCACTACACTCTTTTCACCTGAAGAAAATTTAGGTTTTGATTTTAGATGGCTAGCCAGCTTTGTAAGCATTATACTTCCTTGTTCTAGCATTTTGATAGGCAAGCTCACAGTGTTAACTTTCCATCACTGTGACAAAATCCTTTAAATTACCAGATTAAAAGGGAGGAAACGTTTATTTTGGCTTCTGGTTTCAGAGGTTTCTATCTATGGATGGTTGGTTCTGTTGCTTTGGGACCCGTGGCTAAGCAGAACATTGCAGCTGGAGTACATGGTATAATAAAACTATTTGCCTCATGATGGCCAAGATGGAAAGAGATGATCGCTGGGCAGTGGTGGCACACACTTTTAATCCCAGCCCTCGGGAGGCAGAGGCAGGTGGATCTCTGTGAGTTCGAGGCCAGCCTGGTCTACAGAGCGAGATCCAGCACAGGCACCAAAAACTACACAGAGAAACCCTGTCTTGAAAAACCAAAAAAAAAAAAGATTGAAAGAGGCAGAGAGGTCTGCTGGGGAACAATCCTTTTGTACATTATGAATATGCATTACTCTCATTGGCTAATAAGAGCTGATTGGCCAATAGTAATCAGTATAAGCGGGGTGATCACACTGAGGATACAGGGAGAAAGAAGGGTGGAGTCAGAGAGTCTAGAGGAGGCACAGAGAAGCAAGATGAACGTGCCATGCAATTAAAGCTACTGCCACATGGCAGAGTGTAAATAAAGAATATGGGTTAATTTAAAATGTAGGAACTAGTTAGTAATAAGCCTGAGCTATTGGCTGAGCATTTAAAATTAATATAAGTCTCTGGGTGGTAATTTGGAAGCAGCTCCCAGGAAAACTCTGCCCACAGGGGTCACACTATCCGCTTCAATGGCAGACCCTCAGTGACCTAGCTTCCTTCCACTAAACTATGTCTTAAAAGTTCTACCACCTCTCAGTAGTGCCATGCTGCAGACCAAGCCATAACACGTAGGCCTCGGACCTCTGGAGAACATTTGGCTTAGTTACCTTTCTGTTGCTATGCTTAAGACACCGTGACCAAGACAAAGAGTTAGAGTCCATGACCATCATGTCTGGGAGCATGGCAGCAGGCATGCAGGCAGGCATGGTGCTGGAGCAGTAGCTGAGAGCTCACATCTTGATCCATAGACTCTAGGATCTGGGGATGCAATGGGTTTTTGAAACCTCAAAGCTGGGCCCTGTTATGGACCTTAGGTAGTTCAGAGACTCACTAGTCTGACCATTAATAAATGTTAAAAAAGAAGAGGCTTTTATTCATATACTGGCTCCAGGTCTACACCCAGGACTCAGGATTCCCCAGTGCACACAGCACCCAGCCACCTCAATCAGGGCCTTTTAAAGGCAAAAAATACCAAGTTACATCCTGTCTACATGCAAGCAGAAGATCCTACAAAGCAAGCTTTTGCTTATGAAGCAGAAACAGCAGTTTTGTTAAAAGCTGTACAAGACCAGGCAATTACAAAAATTAATCATTAACAGCACATGACATTTGGAAGTCCAATTTTGCTTTATTGTTCTCTTAAGCACAGAAATTTTAAAGTTTTAAACATAGTTAGCCCTCAATATAACCTTAGCCATCACACCCCCAGTGACAAAGCTCCTCCAACAAGACCACACCTTCTAATCCTTTCCAAACAGTTCCACCAACTGGGGACCATGTTATTCAAATCTATGAGCCTATGGGGGCTTTTCTCATTCAAATCACCACAACATTCCAGACCAGCTCTAAACTACAGCACCAGTTTCCAGTGAAATAACTCTTTCACTGGCTTTCTTTCTCCAGCAACCAGGAACCCCCTCCCCCCCCCCCAGGTAAATCTCAATGGAGTATTTCTGGACTCCTGTTTGTGGTAATATTAGAAGTCTCACTTTCTATTGTGAGGGTATTTCTTTTTCTTCCGGTCTCCACAGCCACACAGTTTGCTTTAAGCTCTAGGATTTGGGTGGGAAGCAACAGTCTTTTGCTTTGCTCCCTCAGCCTTCACTTTTTGTGTGCCAGGATCCCTGACCTCAGACCTTGGAGGTCAGCAGTGAACCTGATTCTGGGTAATCAAAGTCACTCGGAATAAAGCTTGACTGCGGCTTTCAATCTCATTTACCCTTTTGGATTTCTTCGTTGAGTTTCATTCTTACATTTTGTAATTGGTATGTGTTTGGGGGTAAGGGAAGC
The DNA here is from genome assembly GCF_007827085.1 of Peromyscus californicus insignis. Lineage (NCBI taxonomy): Eukaryota > Metazoa > Chordata > Mammalia > Rodentia > Cricetidae > Peromyscus > Peromyscus californicus. The sequence goes on from NW_026294424.1 coordinate 70,168,124, forward strand.
CAACAGTTCATCTTGACTAGGTGGCTGTTGTACAGTCAATTTCTGATATTTATGGCTACTTCTTTTTTTTAAAAAAAGGTATTTGTCTTTTATTTTACAAAAAATAAAAATATGCTAACTTGTATATTTGCAAGATCGTCTAAAAAATTCTCTACAGAATTCATTAGTTCCTTAGAAATTCCATTTAAAAACGGACGAAGCACACAAAATGGAGATGTGAAAGCAATGAATGAATGGGCACAAAACAATCCATTTTTACATGCTATGCAGCAACAAAGTACATGTTCAGAGGAAGGCCGGCTTGGTAAGGAACCTAAGCAGGAAAAAACAAAACCCAGCTCTTAACCATCTAGATAGTTTTTTAGGGGAGTAATGGACTGGGGAATTGACCCTGCTCTTTCCATCCACGAGCAGGCTATTATAAACGACTTATTTCAACTCAATATTTACAAATACTGAGTTAGAAGCTAGAGAAATATAGCTGAATACAATCATCTTGGACTCAAGGAGTCCACAACTGGAGGCAGCGGGGGTGTGGGGGGGGGGGGGGGGTTGGCACATAAACAAGTATGTTTTGGTGGTCGAATTCTATTCTGGGGTTTACATGGTTACGGGCAATAACTGTGTCGGGTGATGTCCAGGGGGGATAGTGGGTCGTCTGCAAGAATTCCCCCGTGAAGGGTCCTTCTCTGCGGGCACTCAGGCGGGCGGGGCGGAGGCTGGGGCGCAGGTTTCGCTGGGCACAGCAGATGGTTACCCCCCGCGGGCCCGTTGACAGGTCCTCGGACCCCGCAGAGGTCCGGGCTTTCCGCCAGGGGGCGCTGCGGCCCCGCCTCGGCCGGGCCGTTACGTTTCCGGGCACCGAGGCCGGGGGAGCCGCCATCACCGCCGCCGGGCGGGCGCCACTGTGGTCCGCTCCGGTTACCGGGGCAACGGCGGCGCTTCCTCCGGGTGGGCCGCGATCGTCTCTCCGCGCCATTTTCAAACTGCGCTCAGCGCCGGAGCCATTGGCGGCAGCGGGAGGAGCCGGGGAGGACGGCGGGTCCCCGGGGCGATGCGCCGCGGGACGGAGCCGGCGGCGGCGGGAACGGCGGTGAGGCGCGCCCGGGGAGGCCGCGGGGGGCCGGGCGGGGTCGCGGGGCCTCCGGGGCGGTGTCCCCCCCCACGAGGGACGCCCGGGCGCTGCCGGGAGGAAGTGGGGGAGGGCGGCGCGGGGACCGTCCCACCGTCCGACCGAGCCGCTGGGTCGGGGAGAACTGTACAGGCTCCGCCTTCCAGGCTGAGTCCGGGAAGGACGGCCAGGCCGCCCCGGCCCACCCGCCTTGTGCTGCCCGCGCTGCGGGCTTGGGCTCTTAACCCCCGCGGCCTCCGTGTGCACGTTGGACGTTTCTGTACCAAGTAAGGGGTGCCCTCCTTAAGACACCTACGCCGAACCCACCCTTTCATGTTGTTTTGAAAACGTTGTCGTCCGGAATATAGGGGAAACCTGACATGTACATATTTTTGTGTTTGTTTTCTTTTTTTCTCCTGGGAGGACTGTACTTCGCGTTCACATTCTGTCTTCTTCCTCTTGAAGGATGGAGAGGGATGGTTTCGGGGTACCCGGAGTTGGCCGCTGTCAAAGAGGGGGGACATGTTTCTTGGAGTTTGCCCTGTAAGGCTAGCTTGTCAGGTGTTTTTTTCTTGTGGCCACAGGAGTTTCTCTAAAACACCGGGCATCAGTCAAGTCCCTCTTGTGGAAGGAACTAGAAAGTCCTAGGGGAAAGCCTCTCGAAGAGGGTAGATTTGTAAAGGGCAGTAATCAAGAAGAGGTCCTAATTTAGAAGTAGCCTTGTGGCCTGGGAAGTTACTTTCTTACGACAGCCTTTCTTCGCTTAGTGCTTAAATAAGGAAGATGCCATCATTGGTCCTTTATCTCAAACCGGGTGTTCAGAACATCAGGTTTTGCACGTATTCATTTTTAAGCACTTACATTTTACCAGTGGTGAAGAACATAATTTTTTTCTTGATTTAGAAATATGAGTTCTATGGCTCTATTTATTTGGCAAAGGTTAGAAAGGAGCGCATTTCTAAAGAAGTGACCTTTGCGTAACTCGATTTTAGGGTAGACTGATGGAAAAAGTAGTCGTAGGTGTTTAAAAAGACAAGTATAACCCTGTCTCGAGCCCCCCGCCTGAGAGAGAGAGAGAGAGAGAGAGAGAGAGAGACAGAGACAGAGACAGAGACAGAGACAGAGACAGAGACAGAGACAGAAGTATAGTAGTATAGTAGTTGGAGGTGTAGCCTGGTAGCAGAGTGCTTGCTCTGGGTTTGATTCCCAACACTGCAAACAAACAAAATAGACAAGTTATAAAAATGCATACAGAGGTGTTTATATGTGTGTTACTTTAAAAAAAAAAAAGGAAGTAAAGGTGGGCATGGTAGTACACACCTGTAATCCTGGCACTCCAAAGGTAGAGCAGAGGAAAAGGTTGAGGCCACCTGGTCTACAAAGTGAGTTCCAGGCCAGTCAGGACTTCATGAGGAGACTTGGTCTCAAAATAATCAAAAGTACAAAAATGAGAGTGAAATGTACGTGCTGAAATGCACAGACCTTGAGTGTGAGTGCACATTTGAAAACTTTCCATGAATGTCTGTGCCCGGGTGACTTACCCCAGTCAATGCTTTTATCACTCTGAAAAGAAAACCGTCCTTCCCAGACACTCTCCTTGCTGTGAAACTGTTGCTAGCCCCACCGTTGAATTTTTACCTGTTTCTGAGCTTATGTGATTGAAGTCACATAGTATATGTGTCTGGCTTTTTTTGCCCGAATATTATTTCGAGAGCCAACCCCGTTGTCAATGTGTATTGACAGCTCCTTACCTCTCATCTGAGCCACACTGTCTGTTCTAGGGTAAGATAGCTTGTTTATCCCTTTCCCAGTTTGGTACAGTTGTGAGTTAGGCTGCTGTAAACACTGTTGTATTCTCCTCATGGACATTTGCGCCCATTTTCTTTTGTAAATATGCAGGAATAGAATTACAGCGTTACAGGCTTAGGAGTGTGTTTAACTGTAAGAAACAGAGGCTGTAGAAACCCCCAGCCTTGTTCCAAGGTGGTTTTATGCTCTCTCAGCCTCATGTGGATTTCATTTGCTGGGAGCCTTTACTGACAGTGGGTATTATCAGTCCTTTTCATCATTTTGATGTAGGCAAAGTTGCACCTCATTGTGGTTATAATTTGTATTTTCCTGGTGATGAATGCTGAACACCTTTTCATGTATTTCTCGAGATATCTTTTGCAAGGTGCCTTTTCAAGTTTTTGTACAACTAAAATTCAGTTTTAGCAAATTTGGGAGGATAATTTGAGACTAGGTCTTGCCATGTATCCCTGGCTGGCCTAGGACTTACTGTGTACACCAGGCTCCTCTCAAATTGAGGGAAGTCTCCCCATGTCTGCCTCCTAAATGCTGTGAGTACAAGCGTGTGCCTCCACACACCGGGCCTAACCTCGATTTTCTTTTTCTTTTTTCTTTTTTTGGGTTTTCGGGACAGGGTTTCCCTGTGTAGTTTTGGTGCCTGTCCTGGATCTCACTCTGTAGATCAGGCTGGCCTTGAACTCACAGAGATCCACCTGGCTCTGCCTCCTGAGTGCTGGGATTAAAGGCGTGCACCACCACTGCCCGGCCTTAACCTTGATTTTCTTACTGGATTGTTTTATTATTAAGCTCCAAGAGTTTATTTTCTGCTCTGTATCTAAATATTTTCTTAGCTCTTATGAGTATTTTCTGGCACTCTATGGTTTTCCTTTTTTTTCTTTTTTCTTTCTCCTTTTCCTCTTCCTTGGTGTAAACCCAGGGCCTTCACAATGCTTGGCAAGAACATTCCAGCTGTGACTTTTCATTTCCTCAATGGAGTGTTTTGATGAATTGAGGTTTTTCCCTATCATGAGGCCCTATCATGTTTTTATTTTATGTTTATTGCTATTAAGGAATTCCCTGTGGGTTATGGGCACACCCCAGTGTAGGGCACTTGCCTAGCATGAGCAAGATGTCTGGATGCTGTCCACATGTAAGAAAACAGAGTTTCATTTAAGGATCCCCTGCCTGCCTCTGGGAAGTCTTTGTTTTCTTCTAGAATCTTCATTGTTTTAACTTTTACATTCAGGTTTATGAAGAAATTCGTGTTTTAATGTAGGAACATAGAGATCATATGTATTGGATTTAAATCAATGTTAATATTACAGGATAATGAAAAGAAGCAAAATAATTCTTTCATATTAAAGGAATTTCTCTTACTGTGAAATTTTAACAGCTGTGTTTTAATCCTCTCTTTCAGGGCTTTAATTTTGGAGAGTGACTAAATCTGGTTTGGGGAGACAAGATGACCACAGCCGCAGAAAGGAAGTATGTTAACATTAGGAAAAGGCTAGACCAGCTGGGCTACCGCCAGACTCTGACGGTGGAGAGTCTGCCTTTGGTAGAAAAGCTTTTCAGGTAAAGATAAAAATACAGTTATAAATGTCTATAATCCTTAATCCATGTCCTGGGTTTGTGGCTGACCTTCCTGCTTCAGTAAAGCAGCAAGTGGCCTTTGGGGAAGTCTGTACGTCTGCTGAAGCTTGTCTGTTCTCTCTTCAGTCCAAAGCCTTGTCCCCCACACAGGGCCTTCACGGTGCAGGACGCTAGGGATTGCCATGCTCACTGTGCTTTTCCGGGTCCCCATTTCTGAGGGTTCCCCTGAAGGGACAGGGGTCAGAGGCGCTTTTCCCTTTTCTGTCTTGTCATTGGTGAGGACTGAACATGAGTGTGCTGGGCAGGCGCTCTACCTTTGAGCTGCACTCCCACCCAGCTTCCCCATAAGTTCCGTGTCTGCCGAGCTGGTCTTTCATTTCTGTTATTCTAGAGAGCTCTCTAATTTGTTGTTATTAATGTCACGTGTTACCTTAACTGAGAGGCTCCTGGCCATTTCCCATCCTCCAGAAGAGCTGTAGTGGGAGGTTTGAGATTGGAGCAGGTATTTAAGAAGGTTGATTAGCAGGAGTGTGAGTAACACTGGTAGAAAGCAGAGAATGGGTAATGATAACTTGTGACCTTGGAGATGAGCCTCCAAACCTCTCCTGAGCTGGTCCCTTCATTCATTTCCTGATGCTTTGTCTCCCACGTGTTGAGTCACACAGTACTCCTCTCAGCCTTCTGTCTCGGTACACTACTTCCTTTGCCTGTAGTGTGCCCTCCCTCCCCATCCTCACCCTCATCCTCACCATCCTGCTCTCCGTGCTGTGTGGGACAGTCACATCGCTGCATTTGACAGTCACTTGGTTTTGTCCTTCTGTCATTGTGAACTTCATAAGATACGATCACTTATAGGTGCTGTAGATTGCTCATATCCTAAACACGGAAATGTGTGGTTCATCGTGTGCTATGTGTCTTTGATAATGGTTGTCTGTAGAATATAGGCTCTTCATTAATAAGTGCATTTTGTGTGTGCGTTTTCTCCTCACTAAACATTTAGTGAGTGAGTGTTCTTAGAGGTAAGAGCGTGATTCTGGTTTGCTGTCTTCCTGGACATAGCGACAGCAGACAATCAGTACCTACTTACTCAATGAAAAGCCAGTTTCACGGGTTCCACAGACCTCGAGAATGAGCAAGAGGGGAGCTTGAACAGTGACTTGGCATGGTAACTCATTTTGTTGGGAGCCCAAATTGGATGCTGCTAATTTTTATTTTTATTTTATTTATTTATTTTTTGGTTTTTCAAGACAGGGTTTCTCTGTGTCGTTTTGCACCTTTCCTGGATCTCGCTCTGTAGATCAGGCTGGCCTTAAACTCACAGAGATCTGCCTACCTCTTCCTCCCAAGTGCTGGGATTAAAGGTGTGAGCCACCACTGCCCAGCTGGATGTTGCTAATTTTTAAACTAAAGGTGAAAATATCATTAAAAGTACTTTCAGAACTGGGGAAGAAAACAAACAACAATTTGATGTGTTTGTATTTTATAACTTATAGTTAGCTTATTTTGAGAGACTTTTGAGGACCTTTTGATACTTTGAAAGACCCTAACTGCTCATTCTTCTTGTAGATTTGATACTACTTAATGTTAACATTATATTTAAGCCTTTGAAGAATCATTTGAAGTGACTGGAAGACTAATAGAACGTTTCCTTGCATTTGCGTTTTCTGTCCTTGACTCCAGCGATCTGGTCCACACGACAGAGAGCTTGCGACAGTGCAGGCTGGCCTCCACCAAGGCCGAGAAGGAAAGTGCCAACTTCGACTTTGTTTTGGAACCGTATAAACTCGAGAATGCGAGACTGAGCAGGGAGAATAATGAGTTGTATCTGGAGTTAATGAAGCTGAGAGAATACTCAGACCAGCACATTAAAGGTACACCACACACTGATGATTTTGTAAACTGCAGGATCCCTGTCCTCTTTGTTTTGTAAGTGGAAAGTCTCATTTTAAAATCCTTTATGAGGAAACTGGTAGTCCCACTAACAGCTCCCTAAATACAGGAAGATGTACTGAAGAATGCTTGAGAGTGGAAATAAGTGTGCAGTCCTTAGCCACGACAGTCCTCACTATATGCGGATTATGGTTTTGGTTTGAAATTGGTATAAAGAATATTAACTGGCATCTTCTTGAAGCAACTGTTGTTTCTCTTACTGAAAAGGAAGGATGAGGTGAAAGCCCTGTAGCACTTATTAGGCAGTGTTGAGCCAGTCAGTAAGTTTCGAAGGTAAAAGGTAATTATTTGGTATCTTACTATAAACTTTATACTCAATAATTCTTTAGCTTAAAGTCGACTTACTGGATCAAAACCATGGTACACATGAATCATATACAATAATAACAAAAAAATAAAGTTGCTTTTTGTGATTAGTGGCTTGTGTGCAGATTTGTTAGAGGTAGGAAGTGCATTTGGCTTCACCCACCTGTAAGGCACAGGTGGCGCCTCTCAGCTTGGTGTGGCTGTCTCGAGTTATCTGTCTATCATCTTTCTCACTTTAAGAGTTGAAAACTGCATTGAAAAAGTGTTCACATGAGACAGCTGATCTGAAATTTCTGAATAATCAGTACGTCCATAAGCTCAAACTCCTGGAGAAAGAGAGCAAAGCGAAGAATGAAAAAATCCAACAACTTCAAGAAAAGAATTTACAGGCTGTAGTACAAACTCCTGGTGAGTCTTCTCCATCGCAAACCCAGTTGGCCAACGAGCTCCTGAAGACAGACTAGGCTGTGTTTCTTTGTCATGAGAATCTATTCATTTAAAAAGTGCATCTCTAATCTTGCCAGCTGCTGAAAAAAGTAAACGGGTTATAAGTTTTATATGACCCCCAAGATCAAGCTATCCATTTAAAAACATTCCTGCCACCTACAAAGATAATTACGGAGGTGTTGAGTACTAATTCAGATTATAGTATGACTGGATTACAGGTGACATCCTATTATACTTTAGTTGTGCTCTTTGGAGTTTCAGTTATGTGCTCTTTGTGTGAGTTTCTGCTCTTTGTATGTTTGTGCATATGTAGGAATGTGTGCGTGTGCACGTGTAGACCAGAAGTCAACTTCTGATTTCTTCCTCTGTTGCTTTCCACCAGATTGTTTTGAGACAAGGTTTCTCACTGAACCTTGAGCTTGCTTATTAGGCTGTATCTACCTGTCTCTACCTCTCCAGTGCTGGGATTACAGGCATGGCACCACAACTGAATTTTTTTTCATGGTTTCTGGGGATCGAACTGAGATCCTCATGCTTGAATACCTGTTGAGCAGTCTCCCAGGCTCCAGTTATTGTTCTTTGGACATTGTTTAATAAGCATGTGCATTTTAGTTCTTACTGCCGGTGCTCCTCCTCTGACAGTTATCTGATGGTGATATTTTAGCTCATGACATTGTTCACTGCAAGGCACACTCAGATTTTAATCCTGCCGAAATCTAATCTAGCCAAGGGACAATTTAAACCTGTGTGCATATGCCAAGCCTGCAGGCATAGAAAACTTGTTTTATAGCCTTATTAAATGTTTGAGAAATACATTGCTCAGTCAGAGATCAGGGTGAATATTTACAGATGAGCCCACTGTATAAGAGAAGGTTGATCTGTGCTGTTCAGTACTGAGAAAAGTATTCTGGTTCTCCTTGGATTGTAAGATGTACATCTGCACTCTTAGGTGGCAAGAAAAGAAACATTGCGTTTAGGCGCCAGCGGATGCAAATTGATGAGCCAGCGCCACCCTCTGAGGTCAGTTCGTACCCAGTTCCTCAGCCAGAGGACCCGTACATTGCGGACCTCCTGCAAGTAGCTGATAACAGGTAAATTACATACTTACTTTGCTGAGCTGGGGATGGTGGAGGTATGCATAGTGTGCTCAAAGAACTGAGTTCAGTCATCATCATCATCATCTTCTTCAGCTTCATCTTTGTTTGTAACAAGTCTTTTTCTGTCCTGCCAGCCAGCTTCCAAATAATGACAAAGAAACTTCTTACTAATTGTGAAAACTCGCCTATAGCCTAGGCTTCTTCCTAACTAGTTCTTAAAACTTAAATTAACCCATCTATATAGACTTTTCTCATGGGCCTTGATCATCTCCTACTTCCTCTCTCTCTGCCCGAAGTCCCGCCTATATCTCCTGCCTAGCACGGAACTTTGCATAGTTACTTAATAGGTATTTTCAGAATGATATGGATACTTTCTACTTGTTTGTTTTTTTTGTTTTGTTTTGTTTTGTTTTGAAGACAGGGTTTCTCCTTGTAGCTTTGCGCCTTTCCTGGAACTTACTTTGTAGACCAGGCTGGCCTTGAACTCACAGAGATCCGCCTGGCTCTGCCTCCTGAGTGCTGGGATTAAAGGTGTGCGCCACCACCGCCCGACTTTTCTACTTGTTTAAAAACTTTGCTTTCAAATAAGGCATGCATCTAAGGTTTCTGCCCATACTTGCTGCACCATAACTTATTGTTGTTAGGAACCTATTTCAATAGCGTCGCTTTGACATTCGGTTTCATCTAAGTAGGTTAACTTATGCTGGAATCGCTACTGCTTCAGACTTCTAGCAAAATGCCAGCTGGACATGAATAGATTGCTATCTTGATCTGAAATCCCTCTCTCATGCATTCTTTAGCCCTATATTTATATTTCCTTATATAAATCAGAATCAGACCTAAATTCCATTTAATTAACTGTTCCTTAGGCCTCTAGGGCAAGGTCTTGAGCACATGCCCTGAGATTGTCAGAGTAAGGTCATGCTGCTGTTTGGAAATGCTTGCAGTCCAGATGTTACTGAGAGAGTTATAGGGCTTTAAGGGCAAGATCCAGGGACACTGTAGTGATTCTGGGGAAGGCCTCAAAACTGTGGGGTGCATGGGAAGCCAGTGCAGGTAAGGACTTTGTGGTTCATGTAGAGAATACAGAGAAGGTTTTTCAGCCACTCATAATATCTAAAAGAGCATTGGTTGAGATCTGCTGAAGACCACTCCAATCATTTATTCGCTCCTAATACTACGTGCTTGTGTATATATGTCTCCCTTGACCTTTATGGTTGCTCATCTGTTAAGGTTATGGCTAGGCTCCCAGGCAGTAATATTTAAAGAATTGTTTGCACTGTACAAGTGCCATCCATCAGTCTCCCGTGTCTGTTTGCTTTAGTGTGCACATACACTGTTGGCATACAGTCTCCTGCACTGATCTTAGAGTGCTTGCATGCATGCTCTTATCCTTAGTAGATCAGTAGAGACTTTTGCCTTCAATAAGTGTTGGGGTGAGCTCTCTGCAACCCACTTATTGCAGCCCACAGAAAATTTCTCTTTAAAGCAGACCCACTTCAGGCTTTTCCCATCAAAAGTGGGTTATGCCATACTGAGACAATGGAATCCATGTGGAGTTCAGATTGTTTGGACGAAGTCTTGATTCTGTTAGAGCTTACAGGTTCTAGGAAAAGCAGGCTTTGCTGGGATCACTTAGAAAACTGCCATTTTCTCAGTTTTCTCCTCTCCAGAAGTGTAAAGTAGTTTAGTAGGCAGCACAGGGTTGGTTAGGGTCAGAAAACACACACTTGTTGCTTGATTCACTTAGTGATGTTGTGAATTTTGATCTAGACCTTGAATTTCCAATACCTCAGAGTTGCTCCAAGGATCCAACAGAACAGTGAGGTGATACATTGCATGATGAATCTGCGTTTCTAATCATTGCCTCTCAATTTTGGTATCTTCTTCTATAAAATTAGCTCTCCGAGGTGATGTACTGTATTTATTCTGCACAGTACTGCATCTCCCTCCCCCACCAAAGCTGGACGTGGGATTTTATGCAACAACAATCACTTTTATGTTTGTTTCTTAACTAAAGTCGTCACGTATGCTGACATTGGTTCTACGTGTTTCAGGATTCAGGAACTTCAGGAGGAAGTCCACCAGCTGCAAGAGAAGTTAGCGCTGATGGAAAACGGAGTGAGAAATTACAGCAAACAGGTAAGACTTTGCTTATTTGTGTGTCTGGGTTGAGATGTGTATGCTCTGATCATGAGTAGAATTGTCTTATCCTTGATATTACAGATCTCTAGTGTTAAATGCAGCCTTTATCTTTTCCGGAAAGCTTGTTAGTCGAGTTAGTAAGTAGAGTAGCTCTAGAGTACTTGTTCCATCCCTCACTAGTCACTGAGGTGAGCAGTAATTTTAGCTTGTCTTTTATTTAAAGTATCTATTTCCCCGAATAAAAAAAAATTGCCCCAAATAAAGCTCATCTCAAGAATAATTTTATTTAAGTGTGACAACATACTTTCATAATTATACTTAAATGTTTTATATTTGTTAGGAGGGCCATCTAGATGGCTCAGCAGGTAGAGGTGCATGTCACCAGGCATGACCACATGAGTTTCATCTCTAGGACCCATACGGTGGAGGGAGAGAACCGACGACTCCTGAAAGTTGTCCTCTGACCTCCATTTAGGAGGCGTGTGCGCGCGTGCCACACACAATAAATAATTAAAAAAAAAAAACACAGAAGCCCATCCTGCTTCCTCTACATTTGCCTGACAACTCTGCCTTTCTTCTTCCCAGAGTTCTCTCTGCCTGGAAGTCCCACCTATACTTCCTGCCTAGCTATTGGGCATTCAGCTTTTTATTATACCAGTCATAGCAATGTATCTTTATACAGGGTACAAATACCCCACAACATTCCCCCTTTTTGTCTAAATAAAAAGGAAAGATTTTAACTCTAATACAGTAAAACTATATACATTAAGAATAGTTATCAAGGAAGAATTAAATTTACAATGTCTAATCCATTTGTATTTGGCAAATTTGGAGGAATTACTCTATTATCTATTTCATCTTGATGAGTCCAAAGTTTTATATCAAAACCATTTTCTATCCTAATTTGTATTACCATTCTAAAAATATCTTTTTAGACCTTAAAACATCTTTTTAGATAAATGACTTAAGCTTTAATGTTTCTTAACCTTATAAACTTTACATCTCTATTGTAAGTTTCTTACTGAATTTGGTAACAAGGAAAACTGTATAACTATCTACTCTTCAACCCCATCAAAGACCCCAGAAAGACATAATATTACTTGAGTAAACAGGAAATACAGAGCAAGCAACTTCCAAAACTATAGAAACAACAGACATCTGGCTGCCTGGACAGCCATCCAAGGTTCCTCTGCAACATTGGGGTGTAGCTAAAGTTTTCCTGCCTGGCCCACAGTCAGGACAAATCTCTCTCACCTGCCAGTCCCACAGCCGCTCAGACCTGACCAAGTAAACACAGAGACTTATATTGGTTACAAACTGTATGGCCGTGGCAGGCTTCTTGCTAACTGTTCTTACAGCTTAAATTAATCCATTTCCATTAATCTATACCTTGCCACATGGCTCGTGGCTTACCGGCATCTTCACATGCTGTTTGTCATCATGGCAGCTGGCAGTGTCTCTCTGCCTCAGCCTTCCACTTCCCAGCTTTATTCTCCTCCTTGTCCTGCCTACACTTCCTGCCTCGCCAATGGCCAATCAGTGTTTTATTTATTGACCAATCAACAACACATTTGCCATACAGAACATTCCATAGCATTGGGGTGTCCATCTTCAGCCTACAGGCCTAGAGTATATGACAGACTTTTCTGTGAAGCAGGAATTTTGAAGGACTGTCCTACCTTGTCTTGGCAAAGTTTGGCAGTCACCTTTCTTTTGTGTCCTGCTTGTCCAATTTGGTTAGCATACTGTCAGTAGTCAAGGTAAGGGCAGTTTTTTGCTCAGTGGCTAGCTTTGACACAAAGAAAGCAAACTCCATATGGAGGTTCTTGGATGCCCTTCATCCTTTTTTGAAATAAAAAGTTTGTAATAATAACTTTCAAGGACTAGAAATTCACGTTACATTGTTAAATGAGCTGCATAGGTACTAAAACTTAAACAAGAGTAGAAACATATATACATTATAATGAAAATAACCTTAAATTTGTGTCAACATACAAAAATCCATACCAATGTAAAATATTTAAGACTAGTATTTGCTTTTTTAGTTCAAAAGGAGATTCAATAATCTACCCTTTTATTCTATCATTTCTATATCCCCTTCTCTTTCCAGAACAAGATCCCTGAACCTAATCTCCTTTGTTTAGCTTTCTCCCTGACCATGACAAACAACAACTTGTAACCAACCTTCCTAAATGATGATAGATAACCACATTCCATTAAGTGACCAAAAACCATCCACCCCACCTCTTGGGAGTGTGGGCTTCATGTTCTCTAGACTGCTTCCTGTTGTCTGGGGGTGACAGCATCTCTAGGGAACCCTGAGAAAACTGGGACAATGGGCAAGTCTGGGAGAGCTAGCTGTATTATCTTTTGTTTAGTCCGTCTGTGTTAGGAAAGTGTAGAGCTTATCTGAAGTCTTGGCTGGATAGTCTGTGAGGCTGGACCATCTCAGCCAGCAGCTTTGAAGCTGTTCTGGACACAGAATTTTGAGAAAACTGAAACAGGCATTCTGAGAGACTGGATAACCTGGACTACAGGGTTGTTTTAGTTCAATGCTCAATTCTTCACACATCTCTCCAGGGATGAGCTTCCTGGCATGTTACAGTCCAGTCATGCTGAACCATCTCTGTTGCCTCTGATATTTCCCATGGTTTTGTGCATTGGTGTCGCTGCCTGGAACACCTCTTTTTTTTTTTTTTTAATGCAACATTATAATAACCTTTGTTGACATCCTGTATTTACAAGGTCTTGGTGACTTCATAGGCATAGACATAGAATGCAGAGTGGGCCACTTCATCCCTTTAAGTATTGGTGCAATCATGGACCATTTCATTCACTCTTCTGTTGAAGACCTGTTATCTGGCAACTATCGGGTGCTTGCTAGTACTCCCCCTTATATTAGAGAATATTCCTGGAAGTCAGAGTCTATTGTTTTATTCATCCTTGCATAGCTCAGTGTGTGTTCAGTAATTATTGAATTGAATTTTCATTGTTTTTTTTCCTTTCTATTTTTGGGGAAAACAAAGTGTGTGTGTGTGTGTGTGTGTGCATTTTTCCAATTTTTGCATGTGAATTGGTGTCAATTTATGGTTAATAGTCATCTTTTGACTATATGTGAATAACAATTAAATTCATCCCATTTCATATCCTTTTTAATGTTGAATTTGATAGTAACTCAGTTTTCAGTGTTTTCCCTTCCTTCCTTCATTCTGGCAAGCACTGAAGTATGTCAGCATCAGTCTAGTACTTGAACATGTGTATAATCCACCAAGACATTTCTCTTCATATTAAACACTTGCCTAATTTTAGAGGAGAGAAAAAAAAAACCTCAAACATTCAATTAGAATCAACTCCATAAAAGCACTAATAAGAGCTACATTGATACTATTAACATTGGTATGTGCTGTGTTTTCACATGTGTGGATTCCAGTATAAATGGTAGCTGCTTGTATGCATTGTTGGGATAAAAGGAAGTGTCCAAATGAAAGTGCAGGGTGAAGGATTTCTTCACAACCAATTTGATCAACTGAAAGCACAATTTATGTCCTCAGATTGAACTAAGAGAACGAGAAATAAAACGGCTGTCACTTGCTTTGGATGGTGGTCGTTCCCCTGATGTCCTGTCTCTGGAGACTAGAAATAAAACCAACGAAAAGCTTATTGCTCACTTAAATATTCAGGTAATGGCTGTTAGGGTTGTTTCTTTAAGCATATAAAAAATCCAAGGTTTTTTTATAATTTTCTATGGGTTTATAAAAGTGACAGGCTTGTTCACCGAGGTATTATTTCTAAGGGAGTTTTTGTTTGTTTTATTCTTTTTGAGACAGGGTCTCACTATATAGCCTTGGCTGGCCTAAAACCCTCTATGTAGACCAGGCTGGCCTTGAACTCACAGAGCTCCATCTGCCTCTGCCTCCCAAGTGCTGGGATTAAAGGCATTCACCGCTACGCCTGGCTCTGGGGAGTTTCTGATGGAGCAGAAATAAGGGGTAGCTTTGAGAAATCAGGATACTTAATAAGGTAGCAGTAAGGTAGGTCTAGTGTTCCAAACTTAAAGGAAGACCATAAACCCTGGGCAGTGCCCTCAGTTTGTTCTTAAAAATCTCATGAATGAGTGAGACATGGTGACACACTAATCTCATATCTATATCCCCTTTTCTTTCCAGAACAAGATCCCTGAACCTAATCTCCTTTGTTTAGCTTTCTCCCTGACCATGACCAACAACAACTTGTAACCAACCCTCCTAAATGATGATAAATAACCACATTCCATTAAGTGACCAAAAACCATCCACCTCACCTCTTGGGAGTGTGGGCTTCATGTTCTCTAGACTGGGAGAGAGAGGCAGGAAGATCAGTTTATGGCCAGTCTCAGCCCCGTAATCAATTCTAGATTACCATGGATTACACGAGACCCTATCTCAAAAGAACAAAACAACAACAAAATATATAAATAGGGAGAGAAAACTGAGAAGGGATATTTTAAAATATACTAACCAAGTTTATCTTTGTGTGTTGGGAATTCTTGATGGCTCTGTACTTTTAAAAACTTAATGACTATTTTATTCTGTAAAAGATGATTTTAAGGTATACATATGCTTATGTATACTCTGTGTTATAGAGTATACATACTGTCTATACTATATGCTCTATGATTCACAATATTGTCTACTTTATACTTTACATACATATTATATATAGCATATATTAACATGTAATGTATTATTGATAAATTAATGGGGTGAGAATGTAGCTTGGTAGTAAAAGGCTTGTGTAACATGCAAGTCCCAAGTCCAAGCCTCAGCACTGCCAAGAAATAATAACAAAGCATGCAGCCTGTGTGTGCCTGCACCATGCTGTGATCTGAAGATAAAGAAGCAGACGAGCTCTATAAGGTGTGACATGTGAACTTGGAAGTTTAGATATGCTGGGCTGTCTGTGTGTAGCCAGGTGGAATTTGTTCAAATACACTGTCCAATGGAAACGTGAATCCAGACAGATGGACTACATTATCATTGTAAACAATGTATTTATCCCAATATATCCAGAACTTCATTTCAGCATGTAATAGTTTTACTTTCCTAAAACAACAACAAAACCCCAGAACTTGGAAGCCTCATGCACTTTGCTTTTATAGCACGTCTCAGTTCAGACCCCCTCCCAATACCTCCACCCCCACCCCCCCACCCCCGTACTTCAAGTGCTCAGCAGCTCCATCTAGATGCTAGTAGCTGCTGTATTGGGCAGCACAAGCTAATGTCATTGTGACAGTCTTGTCATATTTTAGAGCTCTGTTGGGAACAAGTTCGCACAAATTTCTTATCCTTTCCTTCTCTATTTGAAAAGTCGAAGCCAGTGGACCTATATTTTCACTAAGGTACACATTGTCAGTGTGGGAAAAAAAATAGTATTTAGGGTTACACATACAAAAAACAGCTGGATTTAACTTCAGGGTCTTTTCAAATACAGTGTTTAGAACTTTTAGTTCAAAGTTCAGAGTATCAGATAATTTCCCATTTGAAGACTTTATCACTGCACTTGCACGTTGGATACAGGTTGACTTCCTTCAGCAAGCTAATAAAGAACTCGAGAAGCACATTCAGGAGCTCACAGAGACCAAGGAGACGGTGACAAGCGAGGTCGTGAATCTGAGCAACAGAAATGAGAAGCTCTGCCAGGAGCTGACCGAAATCGACCAGCTCGCGCAGCAGATGGAAAGGCATAAAGAGGAAGTGCTGGAGACCGCGGACAAGGAGCTCGGGGAGGCAAAGGTGATGCCAAGTCTGAGCTGGGGGATGTCACTAGCGCTCAGCTCAGGATAGTCGTGCTCAGCTTTGGGGTTTGCTCAGTGGGGGCATGGCTCTGTGTTTAATAATCCAAGGTTTTCTTAAACGCTGTTCTCACCCTTTAAAAGATGGCCTTTGCCCTAGTTGGTTTAGTTTTCCTGAATCACACCTGTGCCCAGAGTAAATGTCCACACCCGGTCCTGATTTCCTCTATGGCTTCTATCCTTGTCGTCTTATCTCTGAAGTTTGTTCTCTGGTCAGATTTGGCTCAAGAATTCTTGAAAGATTATTTTTGCATGTGAGTATGTTTATATCATGTGTGTGTGTTCACATGTGTAGGCATGTGTATGTGCGTTGGTGAACATGCGCGTCTGGGAGCATGTGTGTGGAGGCCTGAAGCTGATGTTGGCTGTGTGCCTCAGTCACTCTTCCTTTATTTATTGGGGCAGGGTTTGTTCCTGAACCCAGAGCTCGCTCTTTCAGCTGTGTCTAGCTTGTGAGCTTGCCCAGGGATCCCAGCTCTGACTCCTTGGTGGTTGCCATGCCTGCCCGGATTTCATATGGGTTCTTGGGTCATATCCGAACTCGGGTCATTAAGCCTGTGCAGTTTGTGTGTTCTCCACTGAGACATCGCCCCAGCCCCTAAAGGTATTTTTAAAATGTTTTCCTTACAGATTTTATGGTTGGTAGCTAACATTCATCATCTTTCCACTGAAAAGATGCACAGGGTGAAATTTCTTGTTTATAATATTGCTCTCCTACAAGTCTTACTGTTATTTATGGTACAGCCAGTGAGTCCAAGTGACCTTTTTTCCTTGAAAGTCTCACAAAATTGTACCCATTTTATACTTGGTGCCTTTTATGATCAGTATCTTACTGGCCTAGAATAAAAACATGTATGAATTTCTTTTTTTAATTCCTTGGCTGTAAGGATCACTGTTACAATATTCCTCCACATGGCATTATCAGTATGATTGTTAGGAATCACTAGGTCCAAGTGGCAGGTATTTCACAGTGCTGACAAGTGTCTGAAACACATCTCAATGAAATGGAATGGGAGAAAAGCAAGCCTTCAAGCAGCTCCAGCCTAGCCTTTGTGGTCTTTGTATCGGATGCTTCTTTCTTTTTTTATTTTTTATTTTTTTTTTTATTTTTTTTTGGTTTTTCGAGACAGGGTTTCTCTGTGTAGCTTTGCGCCTTTCCTGGAACTCACTTGGTAGTCCAGGCTGGCCTCGAACTCACAGAGATCCGCCTGGCTCTGCCTCCCGAGTGCTGGGATTAAAGGCGTGCGCCACCACCGCCCGGCTCTTTTTTTATTTTTTAAAGATTTATTTATTTATTATATATACAGTGTTCTGTCTGCATGTGTCCTTCAGGCCAGAAGAGGGCACCAAATCTCATTACAGATGGTTGTGAGCCACCATGTGGTTGCTGGGAATTGAACTCAGGATCTCTGGAAGAGCAGTCAGTGCTCTTAACCACTGAGCCATCTCTCCAACCCCATGATGCTTCTTTTTAATCCTGAAAAAGTGTGCTGATAAAACGTGAATGAGATGTCTTTGAAGCGGTGTGCTAAAGGCAGTTGTGAAAGGGAGACTGAGAACAGAGAACTCACACGCACCTAGACCACAAGCAGGCTCTCGGTCATCTTTGAGGAGCACTGAATGTAAATTAACTAACTAGATGCCGCTCTTTAAAAGCTGTGTGCTGCCGGGCGGTGGTGGCGCATGCCTTTAATCCCAGCACTCGGGAGGCAGAGCCAGGCAGATCTCTGTGAGTTCGAGGCCAGCCTGGGCTACCAAGTGAGTTCCAGGAAAAGGCGCAAAGCTACACAGAGAAACCCTGTCTCAAAAAACCAAAAAAAAAAAAATAAATAAATAAAAAAGCTGTGTGCAAGGAGGTGCAGCTTAGCGGTAGAGAGAGCGCTTGCCTGGTGTGTCCGTGTGCCTGGGCTCCATCTCTAGCACCACCAAAGAAAACAGAGCTGGTTTTACCCATAGCTTGATAGCATCTCTGGGAACTCTTCCTGCCAAGAGTAGACAGGACTCAGTGTGAAGACCCTTGTTTGTATCACCGAATCCGTGTTAGGCAATGCTAACCCATCGTTAGTTAGTGAGCCAGAAGGAAACCATATCAACATAAGACAACCATCAATAAGAAGCCCACAGCAAACATACGCAGTGTTGAAAGACTCAAATCTTTTCCTCTAGAATCAGGAACAAGTCTAGGATACTTTTATTATTTCTGCTTAGCATAGTCCTGAGCAGAAGTGATGATGCCTGCCTAGACGTCCCAGCATTTGCAGGGAGGCTGAAGCAGGAAGGTTGTGTTCTAGGCTAGCCTGGGATACTCCGCGAAACCACATCTTAATAAAACTAAATTAAAACATAGTACTGGAAGACCTTCTCAGCGATTAGATACAAAAATAAAACAGAAAAGTAAAGGGCATACAATTTTCAAAGAAAGAATAAAAAAATCTTTGTTCATATGTGATATGATCTTAATTGTGGAAAATCCAAAGATTTGCACACAATGAAATAGAATAAACAAGTTCAACAAAATTGCATCTTAAACACACACACACACACACACACACACACACACACATCAGGTACAATTCTGTATAGTAAGAATAAAAAAAATCAACAAAAATTAATTAATCTCATTTGCAGATACATCAAAAAGAACTAACTTAAGCAGTGAGGTGAAAACTTCAGACATGATAGAACACTAATGAAAGTTAAAGGATGTGTGAGTGGAAAGGCATCCTGTGTGCATTCATTAGGAGACGGTCTGTGAATGCAATTCAAGTCCTGTCAGGATGCAGTGTCAGCTTTTACAAAAGTGGGAAATAGTCCTGAAGTGTGTATGGACTCTCAAGAGACCCTGCCTAGCCGAACGAACAGTCTGGAAAGAAGATGTGGGTTGGGGTGTGGCCCAATTTGCAGAGTGCTTGTCCCACGTGTGTGAGGCCCTGGGGAACAGCTGTGAGAGTATGTAATTCTTCTGCTGTTGATTCTGCTTTTCTGGTTTTAGTGTATTGCTGCACTCTATCTCTTCCCTCTCTTCTCTGCTCCTTTTTGTACGTGCTGTGCTTTTCCGTGCAACGCATTGAACGTGGCTCCTCGTGGCCTGTTGACAGGGCCCACAGATGTCAACTTGTTGCAGCCAAAGATTGCTGCTAGATCACAGTGTTTCAGTGGCATTCTGCTCTCTCGGTTGTAATGAAAGAGATCCAGGTTGGTAAAAGCAGGCTGAGAGCAGTGAAGAGGCTGGTTAGGAAATGACCACCATCACTTGCCAAAGCTAAGGCCTGAGAAGAGAAAGTTGAAGTGGTTCTCTGCTTGACAAGTGAGTCCACACAGGCATTCAGGACACCACAGTGTTAAACAACCTCCATCTCAACTTCACTCTCTAGTCATTGAAGCTGAGCATTAGGCTAGAGTCCTAGACCTTACTGATAGAGTGCAGACCAGCTGATCTTCCTCCTTATGCCATAGTAATGTATACCTTTAGGGTCTTAGATGCTCACCTAATAGGCTTTTTCTTCCTAGAAAGAGATTAAAAGAAACCTCTGTGAAATGCGGAACCTTGAGGAAAAACTGTCAAAACTTCATGTGGTAAGTTGATCCCACACTTGCCAGTGTTTTCAGCATGGAATTGATGCCTGATTTTGTAAGTCTGTTGAGAAACAATGTGTAAGGATAATATTCAGTCTTTTTAGTGGACTGTGTTGTTTTGGCACAGTCACAGAATGGTCCAACCATCACTGCTAACCCCAGAACATTATCACTCTGGAAAGAAGCCTTCTTCCCATCAGCAGTCACCCCATTACCTTCTGCTTGGCCCCCGGCAACCACTCACCTGCCTTCAGGTTCTAGAGTTCTCATTCTGACTGTTTTGTATAGATGGATCATGTGTTGTGTGATCTTTTGCATCAGACTTCTTTTACTTAGTCTGTTTTCTAGGTTTGTGAGGTCACAGCTTGAATGGGAGCTCCATTCCTTTCTATAGCTGAGTGATAAATGTTTCACAGTATGGTTATGCAATTTCTTAGTTTTATCATTCCCTAATCTTCCATAGCATGGGATTATAGATAAGATGGAAAATCTGAGACCCTGTAGGAATTCTGTATTCCTCTAACTACTTCATGGCTTGGCAGTTTACTAGCAACAGTAAGATTAAGAGCTGGTATTTATTTGTTGACTGTTATTAGAAGTACTCATGCTTCTTTTAATTGCTTTGTTTGGTATAAGTCAAGCCATTTTCCTAGTCATAATGCTTATCCCTGTAGCTTTTGCTGAGAAAGACAGGCTTCATTTCCTAGAGACCTCTGATACAGGGACTCACTGTGGAACTAGGAGAATGCCTTACAGGCTAAAACTGGCGGTCACTCAGAGGTGGAGGGCTCTCTGCCTTGTGGTAGCCTGCTACGTTGGGAGGGTTCCTGTAAGGTCAGAGGCAAAGACCAACAGTAACTTGCATCTCTTCATTATGTGTAGTCTATGCTGCTGTATTCTGGTGACATGCCGTCTCTATGGTGTGGTGGCCTGCATTCACTCCTTGTGGAGTTTTGTACACATAGTATGAAGAACAGAGCACATGATAGCAGCTTCATGATCGACTTTAAGGGGAAAGAGGTCATTTGGACTCACTGGCTGCATTTGAAATAATAGCAGGACTTGTAAGAGATGAATATTATAAACAAGAGATTTCACCCTATGCATCTTTGAAGCAGTGTGCTAAAGGCATTTTGAAAGGGAAAGTAAGAGTAGAGAACTCACACACACCTGTGTGTGCAAGAGGGTTTGCTGCTGTTCACTATTGTCTGCACACTGTGAGTGCGGAGAATGATTGACAGTGCTTGTCTCAGATCCATGATCGATTCTCTGTGATGGTGGCTGACACTGTCAACAGTTTCTGATGTTTTCTGTTAGTTTTGTAGTTTACGTTTTTCTGAGATAATAATGATATTGATAGCCAGTGTCCACTCCACACTTGCCATGGCAGAAACAGTGACTCTGTCACTGGGTCTGCACTGCTGCACTCTTTAAACATAGGCGTTAATAAATTGTGTTGTGCACGTTCATATTCATTTAGAGAGAAGTAGGTCGATGTGCTAAACAAACGAGGAGCAAAGGAACTGTAAGGGCTCTGCCTTCCACAAAAGAGCATTGGTAGCATTTGTTAGTATGGGAATCATGGTATGTTTGGTTCGTGGGGGGGCTTTTTTGTTTGTTTATTTTTTTTGCTTTTAATTTTTTTATGTGTAATATATATTTTGATCATATTTTTCTCTCCTAGCTCCTCCCAGATCCTCCCTCCCTACTAAACATTCATCTCTCTCACTCTCTCCATCCCTCCCTCCAAAACAAAACAAAAGCAAATGTCAAAACAAATGAAAACCCAGTAAGACAAAAAAAAAAAATACCAAAACAAAGCACAAAGTGCACACAAAAGCCATAGAGTCCATTTTGTCTGGCCAACTGGGCATGGGGCCTGCCCTGGAGTGTGGTTAAAATACAAAGTAGCACTCCATTGGAGGATACTGATCTTTCCCAGCAGGGATTGATTGCAGTTAGCTTCTTGGTTAGACGTAGGAGACTGTCCATTTTCCTTCTCTGCTGGGACCACAGCTGGCCGTGAACCTGAGCTGGCCCTGCATGTGCTGCCACAGTCTCGGAGTTCATTTGTGCATCAGTACTGCTGTGTGGCTGTTTCCTCATGGCATCCGCCACCCCTGGCTCTCACAGTCTTTCTGGATACTCTTCCACATAGATCCCTGAGCCTTGAGGGGAGGGTTTAATAAAGACATCCCATTTAGAACTGAGTGTGCCAAAGTCTCTCACTCTTTGCCCATTGTCCAATTATGGGTCTCAGTGTTAGTTCCCATCTACTATGAGAGGAAACTTCTCTAATGGGAGTTAAATGTGACAGTGATCAGAGTCCCAGCCCAGTGTATAGACTGTGGGTCCTTGGTAGAGGGCTGTTCTTTTGTTTGTTTGTTTTATTTTACATACCAACCACAGTTTCCGCTCCCTCCTCTCCTCCTATTCCCTCCACCCCCCCTCCTTTCCACCCTGCTTCCCATCCACTCCTCAGAAAGAAACCTCAGGTTAAGGTTTCCTATGACAGTCAACAAAGCATAGCATACCAAGTTGAGGCAGGACCAAGCACCACCCCTCTGCATCAAGGCTGAGAGAGGCATCCCACCATAGGGAATAGGTTCCAAAAAGCCAGTTCATTTGCCAGGATCCTAGGCCCACTGTTAGGAGCCCCACAAACAGACCAAGCTACTTAACATGCTACCCACATGCAGAGGGCTTAGGTCAGTCCCATGCAGGTCCCCTAGCTGTAGGTCTAGAGTCCATGGACTCCCATGAGCTCAGGTCAGCTGTCTCTGTGGGTT
Organism: Peromyscus californicus insignis; assembly: GCF_007827085.1. NCBI lineage: Eukaryota > Metazoa > Chordata > Mammalia > Rodentia > Cricetidae > Peromyscus > Peromyscus californicus. Next base: position 70,190,756 of record NW_026294424.1, read on the forward strand.
TCCCCATTATGATCTTGACCCCTACCCCTTGCTCATATAATCCCTCCTCTCTCTTCAACTGGACTCCTGGAGCTCGGCCCAGTGCTTGGCTGTGGATCTCTGTATCTGCTTCCATCAGTTACTAGATGAAGGCTCTCTGATGACAATCAGGATAGTCACCAATCTGATTACAGGAGGCGGCCAATTCAGACACCCTGTTCACTATTGCTATGAGTCTTAGCTGGGGTCATCCATGTGGATTCCTGGGAGTTTCCCTGGCACCAGGTTTCTCCCTAACCCCATAATGGCCCCCTCTATCAAGAGATCTCTTTCATTGCTCTCCCTCTCCATACATCTCCCAATTCAACCATCTCACCACCTTGTGTTTCCAACCCCCATCCCCTCCCTTCTACCTCCCCTCACGCCCAGTTTACCCAGGAGATCTCATCTATTTCACCTTCCCACGGTAATCCATGCATCCCTCTTAGGGTCCTCCTTGTTACCTAGTTTCTATGGGGCTGTGGATTGTAGCTTGGTTATCCTTTGCTTTACATCTAATATCCACTTATGAATGAGTACATACCATGTTTGTCTTTCTGGGTCTGAGTTACTTCACTCAGAATGATATTTTCTAGTTCTGTCCATTTGCCTGAAAATTTCATGATGTGATTGTTTTTACCACTGAGTAATACTCCATTGTGTAAATGTACCACATTTTCTTTATCCATTCTTTGGTTGAGGGGCATCTAGGTTGTTTCCAGGTTCTGGCTATTATGAATAATGCTGCTATGAGCATAGTTGAGCATGTGTCCTTGTGGTATGATTGAATATCCCTTGGATATACGCCCAAGTGTAGTATCACTGGGTCTTTAAGTAGATTGACTCCCAATTTTCTGAGAAACTGCCATACTGATTTCCAAAGTGGCTGTACAAGTTTGCATTCTCATCAAGAGTGGAGGAGTGTTCCCCTTGTTCCACATCCTCTCCAACATAAGCTGCCTTCAATGTTTTTGATCTTATCTCAAAGTCATTTTGATTTGCATTTCTCTAATGGCTAAGGATGTTGAACAATTCCTTAAATGTCTTTCACCCATTTGAGATTCTTCTTTTGAGAATTCTCTATTTAGATCTGAACCTCATTTTTTAATTGGATTGTTCGGTATTTTGCTGTCTAGTTTCTTGAGTTCTTTATATATTTTGGAGATCAGTCCTCTGTCAGATGTGGGGTTGGTGAAGACTTTTTCCCATTTAGTAGGCTGCCATTTTGTCCCATTCACTGCGTCCTTTGGAAGACTGTTCTTTTATGGTGCATTTTGACACAATTGAAGTGATTAAAAGTATGTGCATGTACACACACATACACACATGTATATATGAATTGCTGTTATATAGGTATAATCATATATATGCTTACAAAAGTACCCATTTGCCTATAAGTATTATAAATATTTAATAAAGCTATTAGAATACTTAATTATAAAATTACCATTTTGCAGGAATTAGACTTATGCCATAAGGAAAAGGAGAGACTAAATGATGAACTCCTTCTAAAATCAGACCTGGAAACTGTTGTTCATCAGCTTGAGCAAGAAAAGCACAGACTTAGCAAAAAATTGGATAATTTTGCAGTCACAGGTAAGATGCCAAATGTAGGTTAAAAAAGCGATTTTGCTCTCTTTATGTTGTTGTTATTAGTAGATGATCTTTCGTGCTTTTGTTTACTCACTATGTGCTGAGCACTTGCTGTGAACCAGAAGTGGCACTAGGCAGTGTGGACATGATAGGAAGCCCTCCCTGTATCTGAGTGGCTGGCACAGGAGGCTGCTTGAATATCTTGCAGTGGAAGTGTCTTCTTGAAGGCGGACTGAGAAAACCATTCTGGAATGGCGGGAATGGAAGTACAGAGTCTTTGCGGGAATGGAAGTACAGAGTCTTTTGAAGGAATGCCGTTCGTTATATTGCCTCACAATCTGCACTTGTGTCTCTGATTACCCGCTCCTCCGTAGCTCCTCACTCCATTCCAGGAGGCTTCTCTCCCTCCCTCCCCAGCAGAACTGCCCTTCCAGCCTGTTCACACATGGTGCTGAGTGCAACCAGTGCCCTTCTCTTGGTAGCTTGTTACCTTTTAACATTTGCCACAGTTGCTCATTCCTTCTCGCTCTCCCACCTCTCTGGTCATTCCTTCTCGGGATGGAATGGCCAGTTCCTAAGTTTTCTAATGTCATGGATAGCCAGTTGCATGTAGTACGTTGTGCATCTGCAGAGCGAATGAAGAGGAGGATGGCAGCGTGGGATGCATCATGAAAATGAGTCTTATGTTGGTGTGTGGGTGTCGGCGACACAGGCTGAGCCCTGTGAAGTTGCTAGTACTTGCTTTGTTGTAGACCATGAACAAGGAACTTTCATGGTAAAAACTAGTCATTGTGAGCTGGGTTGTTTATAGTGGTATATTCCTATAGTCCCAGGTACTTGACAGGCACAAGGCCCTTTTGAGCACAGGAGTTTGAGTCAGTCTATACATCTTATCTCAAAAATAACAGCAGAAAACTAATAATTGTGCTTATTGGAAGAAAACAGTGGGTTCTTTTGGTTTCTTTGTGCATGTTTTAAATTCAAGTTCAGTGAACTATGCACCTGCTGGGTTGCTTACAGGTACATTTTCTTTCAGTGCTCTTTTAGGGTCTCTAGGAACCCCTACTTGGAAGTGCATCACTTTCTTTTATAGTACTAAACAGTGTCCAGCTGTGATAACGTCACAGAGGGTGACCTACATTTGTTGGACAGTATTTACTGTTAACGTTTTGCTTTTATGTTCCTCCTAGTTACTTGATATGTCTGATCTTTGTGGGTTACACATAGAGCCACTCAGGATTGCTAGTAGTTTTCATTCTGGAAATTATTTATTTACTTGACTAATTCACATTCTATACACAATGTTATCTTACCCACTTTAATTTGCAGAAAGAGAACTGACTTTGGAAGTTGAGAGGATGAGGCTAGAACATGGGATAACACGTCGAGACAAATCACCTTCTCGTTTAGACACATTCCTGAAAGGCATAGAGGAGGAGCGAGACTATTACAGGAAAGAGCTGGAGAAACTCCAGCACATCATCCAGCGAAGAACTTGTTCTGTAAATCACTATGCCCGGGAAAAAAATCCAGCATTCAAATGCTCAGAAAAGGTAATACCTAGGAGTAATCAAAAGGGTGTGTGTGTGTGTGTGTGTGTGTGTGTGTGTGTGTGTGTGTGTGTGTGTGTGAAACCTTTTTACTTTATTGCTGTATTAAAAATCAATGTCATTTATACATGTTTTCAAAAGTCCTAATCTGGATTTTCCTTTTTTCTATAACTTGTGGGACACCTTGCATAATCAGGAAAACTCCCCAACAATAAAGGACAACATTTTGATTCCTATAAATTTAGGTTGACTAGCTGAGTCATGTAGAGGCCTGTAGGCTTTCAGAACCTAGAACTCAGAGGCTCACAATGCTGTACGTTTCCGCTCTTTCCAGGCTTTCTGTTCTGGGACAGCTGCACTTTCCTCTGCTAACAGAGCAGCTCTGTCCGCATGGCCCACAACATGCCTTTATGTCATTCCCAGCTTCGTTGGTCGAGTTAGGAGCATCATCACTTTTAGTGCATGTCTCACAGTGCCAGTAAAAAGCTGCAGGCATGCTGGGTGACTGTGAGTAAGCCCATGAGGGAAAGGAGTGTGTGTGAGATAGGTGTGAGCATGGAGACCTGGGGAGTGCATTTCCCAATGAAAAGTCGGTATTGTAGGCATGTGCAGAAGCACTTTGTTAGCAGACAACAAAGGCCTCTCTCGATCTGGATTTGGTACCGGCTGTGGCTGCCAGCTTCCTGCTTGATGGTAAGTTGTTACGTATGGTTCCTTGGAATTACAATAAATCATTTTTAATATCAGTGATCTTCATTATCCCAGCCTCCCAGAAGAAGAAGAAAAGTAGTTCCTGATGTTGTACCTTCAGTCCTATGCATACTGCTTGTTAATGTATTGAGAATAATAGAGTGGAGAAGGGGCATTAATTAGCATACATTACATAATAGTACCGTAAATATTACATACAAGATGCATTTACAGAAAAGTGAAGCATTCCCCTCGAGCAGACAAGTCAGGAAATGTTCAGATCCCGTACCAAGTACTGAACACAAAATGACAGGAACAGGAGCTTCCTATGTCTCTCACAGAAATTCAGTGTTAATAAGTACATTAAAAACATCATGTAAATTTGAGGGGTATATCTACCATTGAGCTACATCCCTGACTGCTAAATAACTTGTAAGTTCTCATTTATATTAAGTGCTAATGAAGAGTGTACAGGAGCAATTCAGAACACTGGAGTTTTTCTTACATCTGAATTATGTGGAGAATCTGGAGGGATTCCTTGTAGAAAGTGACATTTAAGCTGAGGTATAGACAGTAATGAGAACAGTCATGGATCTTTATTCATTGCACTCCTTTTCTGGGGTCTGTGCAGACTGCATTCTGGAAAATGTTAGGTCACAGGCTCTCTGCTCTTGTCGTATAAACAGCTTGCCCTTCAATGTGTCTGTGCTATCCAGTCATGTCCATCATGCTCACATGTGCCTGTTTAACAAAAAGGGTAGCTTATCCTATGTGGAGCCACCTCACACATTTCTACCGTTTACTGAGTCTTCATTGGTGTTGTATATGCTCAGTGGATATCAAATAATATAAGCCAAGACTCTTTCCAATTGTATATTACTTTAATCTTGCTGTGACAAAACACCATAGCCAAGGCAACATATAAAAGAAAGCGTTTAATTCGGCTTATGGTTTCAGAGGGATTACGTTCATGGAAGCAGAGCAAAGGAGTGGCAGGAACAGCTGAGAGCTCACATTTGGATCCACAAACAGGAAGCAGAGAGCACACTGGGAAAGGGAGTCTTTTGAAGTTCAAAGCCTGCCTGCCCCCAGTGACACCTCCTCTAACAAGGCCACACCTCCCAATCCTTACCAAACAGTTCCAGCAACTTAGGACCAAATATTCAAACATATGAGCCTACAGGGGTCATTCTCATTTAAACTGCCACACTAGTGTAGCAGTTTATCAGGGTTTCTGTATTTAGGTCATTGATGTTAACATGCTGTCAGTTTACAATCCTCATTTTCATGGCAGTGATGACTGGATCTTTTGAATTATACAATGATAGTAGATACATTCTTAGGAATGTTGGAAATCAGGGGAATGTTGGAAGAAACTTTGCTTAGTCGGTGAACATCCTAATATGTGCTGTCTGGTAGAAATATTTAAACTTGTACCATTGCACAAACAGACCCCATGTAGGTTGAGTCAGCTGGGGCTGTTGTACCTGAGACGCCAGCCTTAATGGTCAATCATAGAAAACAGGTACACACATGCCTTCCTGGACTCTCCTTGGCAGAGAGTTATACAGCAATGACTCTGAAAACTTACCATGCATCAGACTGACACGGAAGACTTGACCAAATGTCCTATACTCTCCTCCCGAAGATTCCAGCATGGACCCTTGACTTCATGTGTGCAAGCTTCTAAGTGCTGCTGACCTCCTTGTTGAGAGATTATAGCTTAGGTGCCACGAGTGTGTCATGGGAACAGCTGAGGAGCGCAGCCGTGGAAGCATCTAATGAGACCTGCACAGGTGGTGGCATTGGCAGCCGCGGACCTTCCTGAGAACCCAGAGCCAGGGAATGTGCACCATCCCTGCCTGTGCCTTCGTCTGCTCTCATGGAGTTTATTCTTTAATTACATTAGAAGAGCTTCTGTTCTTCTGTCTGGGAGCCTGCTTCAGCCAGCCTCATTGCCAGCGTCTCTGTGACAACCACAGGGTTGTAATGATAACAAATGATAATGTGCATCTTTTTAATTGTTTCAGGGTGATCACAATTCAGACATTCATCTGATCACGAGAGAAAGAGATGAGCTTCAGCGCATGCTAGAAAGATTTGAAAAATACATGGAGGATATACAGTGCAATGTGAAACTGCTCACGGCCGAAAGGGATAAACTAAGTGTCTTGTATGACGAGGTAAGAGATTGGTCCAGTTCATCCAGCACGTTGTTTCGAATCAGCTAAAACAGAGCCACTCTGTGTCCCGCATATTTTCCTAACACGAGGGACTCTGATTTTCCTTCCCCATTAAGATGATACGTGGTAGTAGTTTTCTGTCATCTTCTCTTAAAAAAAGGTACTTCTCTCTTTTTCCTGTTTGTACTCCCTCTTTTCTTGCTTATCAGTGTATCAGGTCAGTTAGAGATTGTCTCTTTGTTCTGAAAGTAACTGAACAGATCTTAGATGGCTCTGTGGCAGCTTTAGACGTGCTACCACATATCAGAATCCCAGGGATAGACTGGAGATGCAGCCACTGTTTGAAACATGGACTCTTCAGTTAGCCTCTGAGTCTGAGGAGCTGGCTCCGCTGTCGAGTGCCTGCCGCACCAGCGTGAGGACCTGAGGTCAGATCCTCACACCTGACAGCTGGGCATGGCGGCTCTCTTAGCACTTGGGTCAAGACAGGTGGGTCTCCAGAGCCTGTTAGCCCAGGCTAGCCAGTCAGTGAGAGCCGGTGGTGCACGCACACTCTGAGGGTTAGCTCCTGGGGAAAATCTGCTCTGGGGAGGCCAGCATTGCCCCAGCCTGGCCCTGCTACGGAGCCTGAGCTGGCAGATGCCGAGTTGACGGGGCAAGTCCTGGGGCCTGCAGCTGCTTTGTCCCACACCTGTCTCTCATGACGCCCCTGGCCGTTTGGACAGGAGGGGGAGACGTAAGTTAAGAGGCACCTTCACTTTTGTGACCTCTTCTAGGACTTGGCAGTGCATTCATTAAATGGATCCACTTCTGGAGTCTCCCCCACAGTGGACTTAGCTTTTAGCTTTCTTGAGTCTACCTAGTTAATTCTTCTCTGTCCGTCCGCTTCTAGTTTCCAGTGTTTTGTGGCTCAATCTTCTTGCCTTTGGGACTTTAGTATTTAATTTTAATCCTTTCCCTCTTATTTTATTGGGATTTGGGAAGAAAGGGAAAGTGGCATGTATTTAATATATCCCTGCCCCACCCCCTTTTTAAAGTAGTGGATATATCCAAAGTACTTTTATGTCTTCTAATGCTTTAAGGCGAAGGAAGAGTTATCTGCACTAAAACGGGAGTCCACTAACGTGACAGTCCCCAGCAATCTTGTTAGCTGTATGGAAAAGGAGAAAGAGCGTGCATTATTTGACTTAAGAAGAATTACAGCAGAAAACGAAGCTCTGAGAGAAAAATTGGAAGTAAGTAATTCAGTTTACATCTTTTTGAAAGGTAATTTATTAAGGATTTGGAAAGAAGTGAAAATGGCGTGCATTCGTATGCCCCTCCCCGACTGCCTCCCTTTATAACTGCACTGTCCTGTGAAGTTACTATTTAGAATATACATGGAGGTAGAGCTAGCATAGCAGCATGCCAGCCCAGTCTGAACCACTTTGTGTGTGTGGGGGGGCCATAGCTAAGACTATTCCATCATCGATAAAGTGTTGTCCATAGCTTCTCTCGTACCATGGTGGCAGAGTTGGGAAGTCACAGCAGACACATTTGACCCCAAAGCCCAAGACGTGCTCTCGATCCTTCCAGAAGCAGCATGCCGCACCCTGAACCCGGGATTGTTGTAGGTCAGAGTGGTGTCCTTTTCTTCTTTACTTAATGACTGGTTATTTTTCACTTAGAGACAATTTACCCGTTTAATGAAGGGACAGTTCAGTGGCTTCTGCTCTTCTTTTTCTCCCTGTCTTTTATAGCTTTCACCATAATTAATCTTAGAAAAACTCATTACCACAGTAAGGAACCTTGTATCCATTATAATAGCTTCACTTTGCCCCAGGCCGCCTCAGCTGTAGGCACTACTGATTCACTTTCTGCCTCTGTGCTTTCTCTGGACGTTTCATATGAACTGAATCATTAAATATAGGATTTTCTTTCATTTTGTGATGTTGGGCATTGAACCCAGGGTCTAGCGTATACAGGACAAGCACTGAGCTACATCCCCAATCCACCTGTGTGTTTTAATGTTTGGTGTTTCTCAGCAGGATATCCTTAAGGTTTATCCATGAGTAATGCTCATATGAGCATTTGTGTGATGTTTTCATTTCTCTCTGGTAGATTATAATTCTTATAATTGTTCCCAAATAATTGTGTTAATACATACAAAGCATTGTCTCATAGTACGTCCACACGGTGAGTTCTGAGTGTTCTTGTTGTGGAAGCTGTGGTTACTTCCAGTTAATATTATGAAATAAATGCTTTGAAAGTGGCCACTAAAACCAGGAACAGAAAAATAAACACTTTAAGCATAGTCTTTATACTACAAATTTTAAAGTTTTATACCCAAAGGCAGTGTAAGAATGTTTTTAATTGGAGTCTTTTGGAATGCTGCCTTCTAGAAATTAAAAAAAAAAAAAAGAGTTAAAATTGCCAGTGAGAAAGCTTCTGTGCAATATGGCATTGTTTAGCACAGCTACTCACTTACCCTTTCCATATCTGTTTTAATGACCAGAAACGTAAAAACAGACTTCTTAAAAACCTATTAGTACTAACAACTCAGAAAGGCTGCATTCAGATGAGCAGAACCCTTCTGGGTTGTAGGAGGCGGGCTTTTGTGAGTTTACAAGAGACCTTTCCTTCACAAACAGCACTGCTCATCTGACTCCTCCGGCCTTCTGGAGTGTTTCCTGGCTCTCCTGACCACTCTGCTTTCCAGCAGCCATTATGACTAAGCTCTCCCTGAAAGCTCCGGGACAGCTGTCAGCCAAGGCCATCAGTGCTGCCTCCTGAACAACTAAGCTTTCCCCAGGAGGGTCTGTTCCATGCAGCCATCACAGTAGATCTTCACAAAAGCCTTTTCTGGTAGTTCCTGTTGACAGATGAGAGCTGAGAATTTAAATAACTTGCCTAGCCTCACCCATCTGTGTACAGTCTCCTTGAGTCCTTGTTCCTTTCCTTCCCATTGTTTGCTCCTTGTCTTCTGCCCACACCCTGTGGTGGTTATTCTCACATGCATTGTTATAGTGGGGCCGGCCCTTTGTGCTCTGATACATGGTTAACATTGATTTTAGACTCATCTTTCACAGATGCAAATCTGCTCATGTTTCTTCTAGTAAAGTTCATTACCTGTACAAGATCATCAGTGGTCGGTCGGCCCTGGCCTGATTTAAGACCTGTCATCTTTCCCCGACACTCATTTTTGCTATTTCCTACTCCCCTTTTTCAAGGCTCCTGGCTTAAGGGACCTTTTCTTGCCACAGGTCTTCTGCACAGACGACTGGAAGAGTGTGCCACCTCTTCCAATGTCCTTCTCTATCTTTTCTTACCTTTAACTCCAGGGTAAACATCCAGGCTCTAGATTCCTTTTGACAAATGAAAATAAAGCTCCTTGCCTAGAAAAACTTACTTATTTATATTTATTTTCCTTTATGCTTGAGAATTTCATGCATGTATACAATGAAATATGATCATACATATTCTTCTTAACCCCTCCCAACTTCCCTCCTGTTTCAATTTCTTCCCCCTTTTTTTTTTAATAGCCCACTAACTCCAGTTACTACTGCCCATATGTTCAGGGTTTGGGGCCGGCCGCTGGGGCATGGCATCCCACATTGATCACATCCTTACAAAAGGATGACCTCCCTCCTCGGACTGTCAACTGCCAGGAGGTCCTCAGTGAAGGGTGTGACCCGGAGACCATCTACTCCGTCAGTGCAACAGTGTGGGCTGCCTTGAGTGTGTGTAGGCCTTGTGCACTAACCCCAGCGCTGTGAGTTCCTGAGTGTGATGGCATGCCATGTCCAGAAGACAGAGTTTCGGGGCACCCTCCCCCATCTCCCAGCTCGCACATCCTTTCTACCCCTTCATAATGTCCCCTTATCCTAGGTGGGGGAGGGGAACTGTATAAATGTACAGTGTAAGGCTCTTATTCTCAGCACTTAGGCAGTTCTGCAGCTCTCCATTGACTGTGGTCACTGCAAAGAGGAACCTCTCTGACCCAGGTCAAGAGAGCTGCTCAGGTATGTAGGTGTGAACATAAGTATTTGGAGGCACTTTGACAGCATGGGCATTTAGAACATTAGAGCAACAGCAGGTTCTACCCTACAGACTCTGACCTCAATAGCCTTGGGCCTTTGATCAGGCTTCCAGCATCAGACATGCAGTTCCGCTCTGTGGAGCAGGCCTTGACTCTGATGAAGAGGAGTTGGCCTGGGACAGCCATCACTGTCGTACCAGTCCATATCTTACCTGGCAGGTGAGTGTTGCAGCATGCAAGGTCCAGGGCTGGCTGCAACTCTGGATGTCATTCTCCCTTCAGCAGCCTGCATAGCACTTTCTAGCACGATGTATTTATTTTGAGACAAGGTCTCATGTAGCTCAGGCTGACTTACACTTGCTTTAGAACTGAGGATCACCTTGAACTCTTGGCCTCCTGCCTTCATGGTGTTATTTTAGTTTCTTGTTTTAGGTCTGTCTTTTTTATGAGGCTGTATAAAATCTATGATGTCAGAGACTTTACTCATGGCTGTGCCTTGCTTGGTCCTTGGTATAGAGCATATATCAGCACTGTTTAATTGATTTAATTAACACGGCAGTGATCCCTTTAACATATAGTTGATATGTGCAGTCATATCAACTATAGTTTTCTAATGGATAGCATGAGCATGAGCATACATCTCCCCTGGAAAAACAGTGACCATTGCATTATGTGTCCTTGACTTGGCAGCACTGGGACTTGGGTTGTAATGTAACCAGAAAATGAGCCTTCGTCCCCATCCTGACCAGCAGTTCTTACACCTGGTCTTCTACCATGCTGTTGCCTATGTCTTCCTGCTCCTGTGTTTTCTTCTTTGTGTCCTGTTTTCCTTACATCTGAGTTCTAGCTCAGCTGTAGAGCTCTAACCTAGCGTGAGGCTCTTGGTTCAGTCAAGAGCACTGTAAAAACTAAATGGGTGGTGGGGGCCTTACATCTCCTCTTGTGAGGGCACATTCCCGCACTTGTGACTTAGTGTGCTGTTTTCTATATGATGCCTGTGTTAACAAGAGTCCATCCACCTATCTTTTTAAACCAGTCTACTCTATTTTCTTTTCTGTGTGACACATGAAGGTCAGAAATGTGACTTTTTCTAACTGAAAGAATGCTTTTATAAAATGTCTGACCTTTCTAGAACATTCATAGAGTCTATGAAATAGGAGACAAAGCTCTGCAAACTTGCATTACTTACTTTTGTGATTATTTGTTACAAATGAACATTTTCTATAAAATTCTCTTTCAGAGTATCCAAGAAATGAATGTTTTTGGAAAATCAGAATTAGAGAAAACTATTGAAGATTTGACATACATGAATCACCAGGTAATTTATCAAAGGATTTGGGGCATATTATATTAGATGACTGACTGCCAGTGATGCTTTTAGTGTATGTTTTTGAAAACTAACATGCAGCAGTGTATGCTCTGAGACTTGTTACTTGGTTCAAATCTGGCTTCCTGTCTATACCAGTTTCTCGACTCTTCTGTCTTCCAGTGTTTTCCATTTATGACGTAGGACTGGCACTTCCGTTTCTCAGGGTTTCTGTGAAAATGTGATGGGTGAACAACACACAGAGTCCTGGAATATTATAGGCATTGGTAGTAGCTAGCTAGCTGTGATTATTGTGGTTTGGTCTTATAAAAGTAATCACAGAATACAGACCAACTACAAAGTGAAGCTCATTGTTAATTTTCTTTATAATTAGCCCCCAGTCTCTTCAGGAGATTGCTTCCAGAACTTACCCAGATACCCAAGTCCGAAGATTCTCAAGTTAGTTGTGTAAAATGGCATAATATTGCATATAACCTATGCATCCTCTCATATTCTTTAAAGCACATTTAGATTTCTTTTAGTACTTTAATTATATAATGCCTTACACAATGGAGAGGTATAAACAGTTGCTGTACTGTGCTGTTTATGAAATAATGATAGGAAAAATGTTGTATAGGTTCAGAACAGAAACAGCCATTCTAGACTAACTAGATAGTCTACATTTCCTACAGTTGGCTACTCTGAAATCCCAGGATTTATACAGAAACCAAGAGCCAAAAGTCACATAGAAGTTTAAGGAACACTGGTACTGGGTGTTTAGGGCCGTTATAATTAAGATAGGGACTATTTCTTACTTCTTATCTGATGAAACCAAATATAACAAATCCACATAAAGGAACCTAACATATACAGAATCCCAGATCAGTGAGTAAAGAGTGATTATTTAGCAGTTCTTTCCTGAAAGAATGGCTACATATATTAAGATACCAAGAATAAGAAATTGGCTCCTGCCTCAAATAGACCATGCCCAGAAATCATTTTAAGATTTTTTACTGACATCTCGTTCATAAGAGTATAGTTGATGTTTAGGGTTTTAACAATCTAATATATTTCCATAATTGTCTTCTAGAAATATTAGTAAAGAGTACCTATGAAAAATAAGACATTACCATATATGTGCTTATTAATGTTTTAAACTTAAATTATAGCTTGAAAATGAAAAATATGAATTGCAGTCTAAAATATTACTATTGGAAGAGGCAGTAGAGTCCCTGGAGAACAAGTCAGAGCTCCAAGCTCAAAAGCTTAGCCACGTGACTGGGGACTCCTCTCATCAGAAAACAGAGATGAACTCTCTTAGGTAAGTCTGTCAAAGATTTCCTTCACCCCGGGGACACGCTTCTTCTGGTCATGCAAGGTTCATAACCATGCTCTTCTGCTCCATGTCTTTGCACAATGCTTTCCCAAGTTGGCCTCATGGGACAGTCTTCCCGGAGCTTTTAGGAAGGATGTGGGAAGGTCTGCATGTGCTCTAACTTACTGCGGGAATCTGGAGAGATCTGGGTATCTGTAGTCTTGGAACTTTCACACGTTGACGTGGTCATCAGAAGTTCTTTAGTAAATATTCAAGATGCTGTGCTCTGTAGGGAAGGGGACTCCTGGAGCTCTTAGAACTTCTACCTTATGAGTCATTGCCTCCCTTTTCTCTCCTCTTTTAAAATAATAGAAATTCTGAATGTTTTATGTCCTGTTTTAACCCTTTCCGATTTAGAAAACGAAAAATTAGCCAAAGGGTAGGGAAACTAACTCTGATAGCACATAGAGCATGGATTTGGAGTCCTAGAGACGGGCGATGAGGTCACAGGTGAGGACTGAGACAGTAGTGATGAGCTTTGAGGGCAGAAGGCAAATTTAAGAAATGTTTCTTTCATAAAATCCAAAGGTGACATATATGGGAATGAAATAGTAGTACAGTTGTGTACATTAGGATACTAGATCCCTGCCTAGCCATTTGTTAGTTTCAAGTACATAAAACTTAAAGAAATAAAAGCTAACAGTGTTAGCCACCCCACCCCACCCCCGGTTGTAAAGCTGTCATAAGCAAACATAAATAAACAAGTAAATAAATAAATAGAACAAAAAGTAACTGAAGATCAGCAGAAAGACTTTGCTCTGAAGGGTTGGGGAATCTCTTTTTCTTAATTATATTTACCGTAAAAATTAGGAAGAAATTTTCAAATGTCAACAAAACTGTTATCTATGAAACTCAGTAATGAAGCAGTAACTGCGATCAGAAAGGATGGCAGTGATGGTCATTTTTAAAAAGACTGTTTAAGGTTACCTCTGGAAGGTTCCTGAGCAGTAACTGGATTGGCTACTGTAGAAAACTGAGTTGAGAAATAAAGAACAAGTTCAAGAATTTCACCTACAATTCAGAGAGACGAAAAGAGGTTGGGAGAGTCCGACAGACCCACATCCCGAACCAGGAGTCACAGCAGGATGCAGAAGAGCAGCAGCACTGCCCCAGGAAGAGTCGTGAGGAGAAGGAAGGCCAAGGTTATCATTGACCAGAAACAGGCTTGCCGATGCCTCAGTTAGCTTTTCTCCCTTGATGCTTACCGGCCGCCGTCCATCACGTGGGCTTTGGGAAAAGCTAAAGGAGACAGCTTTGCCTCCCCTCGCCCATCCTCCTGTCTGTGTGTGTCCTGTGGAGGAGAGCCGGGGAGCTAGCCCCTCTGCTGGCCAAGTCTTCAGCTCCAGAATACAGACAGATGCGATGCTGTAGCTCTGTCTGCAGAACTGCTAATCCGCCCTGTTTGCTTTTGTGTCCAGCTCCCTGGAGCTGGCATTTTTCTTTTCCTTCAGATCCTAACCACCTCTTCCTTTTCCTCACAGATGACCTTAGAAACAGCCACTGTGCTTGGCCTCTTTTGGGTGCCTTAGTCCGGTGGTTAGCTCCTTTGCAGTTTTTGTTCTGATACTATGAAAATACTACTTTCTCTTATGAGTTCAGCCTGCTCTGCCTTCACCTACGTGACGTTCAGTCACTGTGCGGGAAGAGAGGGTTATGAGAATTGTCCTCTGCCTGTACAACCTGGCATACTGCATGATCTTAGAACCCTGCTTTACACCAACCAAATCTCCTCTCCCTCCCCTTCTCCCTCTCTCCTCTCTCCTCTCTTCTCGCTTTCTCTCTCCTCTCTTTCTTTCTCTCCTTACCCCCATCTGTGTGTGTGTGAGAGAGAGACAGAGACAGAAAGACAGAGACAGACAGAGACTATCTCTAAGAACAGTGTGTCTTCACATTCCCTTGGTAAACACTGGTAAAACTTGAGTTCGAGCTATCAGGTCCAAATTCAGCTCTAAATCCGACACAAACCACAGTAAACCCTTACAGAAGTGGAAGAACACGGAGCAAACCTTGTGCCGTTTCCAATGTAGTTCGTAGATTATTACTCTGATCACATGATGTCCCATACAGGAAGCTGATTCTCAGGTAGACGAGGTACATGCTCTTCTACCTCATGGACCATCTTCTCTTTCCCTTCCTGTGTGTTAGGATTTTTTTCACCAAATTTCCATTCTTCCAAACAGGCCTCCTGGATCAGGCACAGCTCTGATTGTAGACAGAGAGGCTATTTGGTCTGGTTTCCAGAGTCCTCCCCCCACTGAACATCTAGAGTCCTGTGCTCAAGTGCTCCTCCCACTCAACATCTAGAGTCCTCCTCCTACTTGATATCTAGAGTCCTGTGCTCAAGTGCTCCTCCCACTGAACATCTAGAGTCCTGTGCTCAAGTGCTCCTCCCACTGAACATCTGGAGTCCTGTACTCAAGTGCTCCTCCCACTCAACATCTAGAGTCCTCCTCCCACTCAACATCTAGAGTCCTGTGCTCAAGTGCTCCTCCCACTCAACATCTAGAGTCCTGTGCTCAAGTGCTCCTCCCACTCAACATCTGGAGTCCTGTGCTCAAGTGCTCCTCCCACTCAACATCTAGAGTCCTGTACTCAAGTGCTCCTCCCACTCAACATCTAGAGTCCTGTGCTCAAGTGCTCCTCCCACTGAACATCTGGAGTCCTGTGCTCAAGTGCTCCTCCCACTCAACATCTAGAGTCCTGTGCTCAAGTGCTCCTCCCACTCATCATCTGGAGTCCTGTGCTCAAGTGCTCCTCCCACTGAACATCTGGAGTCCTGTGCTCAAGTGCTCCTCCCACTGAACATCTGGAGTCCTGTGCTCAAGTGCTCCTCCCACTGAACATCTAGAGTCCTCCTCCCACTCAACATCTAGAGTCCTGTGCTCAAGTGCTCCTCCCACTCAACATCTAGAGTCCTGTACTCAAGTGCTCCTCCCACTGAACATCTAGAGTCCTGTGCTCAAGTGCTCCTCCCACTGAACATCTGGAGTCCTGTGCTCAAGTGCTCCTCCCACTGAACATCTGGAGTCCTGTGCTCAAGTGCTCCTCCCACTGAACATCCAGAGTCCTGTACTCAAGTGCTCCTCCCACTCAACATCTAGAGTCCTGTGCTCAAGTGCTCCTCCCACTCAACATCTAGAGTCCTGTGCTCAAGTGCTCCTCCCACTGAACATCCAGAGTCCTGTGCTCAAGTGCTCCTCCCACTGAACATGTAGAGTCCTCCTCCCACTGAACATCCAGAGTCCTGTGCTCAACTGCTCCTCCCACTCGACATCTGGAGTCCTGGAACCATGAGCATTCAGCTCAGCCCTCTGCTACCTTAGTCTTCCTTCTGTACATCAGTTAAAGCCAAGAGTGTCACATATTTTTTTAGGATGGAGAACATGCTATAACAGAGTTTCTTGGAAATGACCCATGAACTCTAGGTGGATCTGTGATTATGCCAATAGATATCAGTTGTTTTACTGGAATTTGTTTAGATCTATTCAGAAATATGCAGATATATTAAAAATGTTAGATATACTCAGAAATATTAGATATATTCAGATACATACAGCTGGTTTCCCTTGAGAAATATGTGTGAAGGAATTAGGAATCATTTTAGATAAGGAAAAGAAGACTCATAGGTTGTGTGGGATGTCTAAAACTGTCTCTGGGGCCTGCCTGCCATATTTTCTTAACAATGAGAACAAGAATGTTGCTACTGAATGACAGTGGCTGAGCTTGTGGAGCTAATAATAAAATTGTTTCATCCCTCCTCCTCTTCTGGTGTACCACGTGATGCTATCCACAGCCTTTTTAATGGACTAGAACCTAGGTCTCATAGGAGAGCCTCCAAGAAAGCTCGCCATCGCTTTCCTGTAATAGGCCTTTGAATTTCCAAACCTACCTCTCTCAGATGGAGCTTCATTATAGAATTTGAAACATTTATGATGGAGGAAGGAACATTTAAGAAATGTCTTAAAGATGTTTTAGATGTACCCTGTCATGAAAGGAAATAGTTTTGTGCCATAAACTGAGAATGCATAATCATTGTAATATAACCATGGAATTTGAGGCTGAGAGGTGACTGGAGCCACACACACAAAGGTCTGTTAGATGGAGAGCCAGAATTAAGTTCAAACTGGTTCATTTTTACCGACAACTTGTTTGCAAAGTTTCTCTTCGAGTTTACAGTGAGTAAAATGGCGGTGACTCAGCTCTCCCTCGTGAGCACCCCTCTCAGTTTCTGTCAGGAAGACTGGGCAGCAGCACTTCAGTGAGACTGTGTTGTCCTTCTCTGCTCTGGACTGGAGCACAAGAGCCAAAGCGTTGCTAGGACTCACCTAAGGGCTTCCTTTCTGTCAGCCCCGATGTTACCCCGCTGCCCTGCCAGCTCCACTCCCACGGGCAAAGTCCCCATTCAGAAGTTACCTGCAGGAGACGCTAGCTCTGCCTAGAGTCTGAAGCGCCGCCGACCGTTGGCTCTTCAGCAAGGCTTCTGTGGCCACTCCATTTTCCCATCCACTTAGGGCATTGGTCTCTGCATTCTGAGCAGAAAGTGATATGAGGTAGCCTACATTGTACCTTTGCCTCTGCCCTGGAAGCCTGTGACTGTGAGAGCTGTCACAGGATGCTCCTTCTGAAGAGGAACAGTCACTTCCAACTAGTAACAGACTCTGGAGACGCTCTTCACCAGGGACTGCCCCCGCTTCCGTGAACCCTTTCCCTGGTTCCCCGAAACCAGCCTTTAGTCTTAACCCACTGCACTGTATGAAATGCCCGCCTGCCTTCTCAGGTTATTGTGCCCTACAGCCACTGCCACTCAGAGTCAAAGAAGCCAGATGATGAGCTCACATGGTCAGAATGGCAAAGGCTTAGGACGAGTGGAGTGCCCAGCCATGGGCTTTCTCTTCACCTCCACTATCAGGAATAGAGTTTGAGGAAAAGGGACTTGATGTTAGGAAACTGAGGAGACCTGTACTACCGAGAAACTTCTAGAAGAGAATATACAATTAATTTCATTTTTATACCATATTATTTTTAGAAAGATGGAACCATATTGGAGAAAAATTGTGGACAGCAAGAATAATATTGTATAATAGAATACCATTGATTACACTGGAGAGCTTTATAATAAGAAATAAAAGAAAGTTAGATAAATCAAAATATTTTAACAAAGCTGTTTCTGAGAGAGGTAAAGAATGCTATTTGTTTTTGTCCACTGATTTAGGATGGTAAACGATCAGCTCCAGCGGTCACTAGATGACTATCAGCACCGGCTTGCCCTAAAAAGAGGTGAACTTGAATCAGCCCAAGAAGAAATTAAACTTCTGGAGGAAAAACTAGGTGAGCCTTTTGAAGTTTTACTTTTGCCAGCCTCAGTAGCCTCCGCCTAACAAACATTGCTTGCTCTCTGTAGAGCAACTGAGCCGTAAGATGGCGTCCCAGAGCGAGGAAACTCAAGCCATGAAGAAGACCATTGATGTGATTGACAAAGAGAAGGACTTCCTCCAGGAGACTGTGGATGAGAAGACAGAGAAGATCGCCAGCCTGCAAGACAGCCTCACCAGTAAAGTAGGTGTCTGTCGCCTGTCCTCCCGAGTCTCAGCAGGAGACATGTCATTCTCTCCTTGAAGTATGCAGTTCTTACAGTCCATGGCTAATGCCTGAGACCCACGGCTGTCTTTGACAGATCTCAGTTTCCTTCTAACCTAGCAATTGGAACCTTTAAGGTGGGATTTGATCTGTTTCTAGAGTGTGATCTTTATCTCATTACAGCACACTTTAAAGAAACCACTTCAGTTCTTAGGTGGGTAGAAGCATGCCGGGATGTGACATACAGATAGATATAGAACTATGTTTACTTAGAGCTTGCTTTTATGTATGATTTATGTAATTGAAGTGTATATTTAACTACTTACTATCTAAATGTAGCAGATTATGCAAATTTGGCTAAGGATGATTCTGTATGAATGACTTAGAATCTTTTATGTTTCTGTAATTTCTTCAGGAGAAAACTATTGCCCAGGTGAAG